>NW_027094087.1:53905171-56305171 GCF_029207755.1 Chamaea fasciata | reverse complement strand
TCTAGATGTGCTTGCCGAGGAGAACCGGCTGTGCCCTCAGTGTCATTTTGCACTTCTGGCATAATTCCATGCTGGGAAGATCTGCTGAGGTTTTTCATGCCTGCAGAGATTTAAGTGGTTCTAAAGGACTGTCATGCTGCTCTGGTCAGTTATGTCCTGTTGTGTGGTTGCTTAAATTTAGTAACTGAGTTTGAACGGCTTCAGTTTGACTGCTGGTAGTCCTTACTGCTGCTGTGATCCTCTGGAGTGAGAGGAAGGTCAGTGGCTTCTCTGTTTGTGAGAAGGGTGGCTTGCTCTGGTTCAGCTAAGAATGTTGGAAAGGATCAGCATGGCTGATGCCCGTCAGGCAGAGACTTCTTTCCTCCCTGTGCACACTCTCTGTTGACCGTGAGGACGGGCACATACTTCTGTGTTTGTTTTAATGCTCCCATAGAGACATCTTGCTTTATGTTCTGTCCCTTCTTTCCTGCCTGCTGCTGTCACGGTTTCTTCAGGAATTTGAACAGAGAAGGGGTAACATCCCTTTTCATTTTAGTCTATGCCTCTGCAAGATTTCTCCCAATAGTTCCCGTAAAAAGAGTAACTGCCAAAGACCATGAAGTTTGTTGGGTGTGGGGTCTTGGGGGAGGGTGCAGATATATGAGTTTGCTTCTTTTATATAGTTTTACCCTTCACTGCCTCCTCCTTCAGTGGTGCTGATCAATCCTGGGAGCAGATGGTTCACTGTGGAGCTATTGACTTGAAAATTAATGCACTCCTTTTGCTGATTTTTCAGCTATTGTCATTTTTTGCCTGAAGCGTCAGGGAGCTTCACATGAGTTACTCTCTAGGCAAACAGTGGTTGGCCTCAGTCTCAGATATCTATTTAAAGTGAATAAAGGAGAACACAAAGGGTAAAAAGGGGGTTGTGAGTCAAGGATCTGAAAGAATATGGTGGTGTTCATGGTGTAAGCAGTATTCTTTTTTATTGTATATAATGGTACATTTATAATATGTGGATTCTGCCTGGGATGAATGCAGAGGGGATACAGATCTGTAATGGGGAGCTAGTGTGATTTACTTGGGTGTGAGCTGAAGAACCAATATTTCTGATTCAATATGAACTTTCAAGGAAGTAAAAAATATTTTCCCCCTTTGCACAGCTTCTCGTTACTGACAAAACCAGGAATAACTTTCAGAACCATCTATCTGACACTGAACTTGATTTTCTTTCCCCTGAGTGAAGTTATTTAAGCAAACCTTTATATAACATAAAAGTTTGCATTATGAGGGTTTTACAGGGGGAAACCAGAATTTAGGAAAACCTCTTCATGTAACTCAGTTGACTGCATCTTGGAATTTTTTTTTTTTTTAAATTTAGTTATGAATGGATGTTGGGCTAATAAACATGATTCTGTGGTGCTTCTGGAAGCAAAGAAAACTTTTACCCATACTGTCCACTGGTTAACATTTTGTAGAGGGAACATTGACCAAAATGTGCCTCAAAACTATGTGCAGGGGAGATAAAATTTATACCCGAGATGGTTTGCTGCTTAGGCTGGTGGTCTCCAATCCTCCCTGATCCACTGGCAAATAATCTTTCGGAAATTTCAAGGCGGGTTGCACAAGTTGGGCTCTGTGTGTATATTTTGTTGACTAGATGACAAGTTCTTCCCTTGCCCAACTTGGTAATTCTATAAAAGGCATTTAAAAAAATCCTTCAGGCTTCAGAGGGTTGTCAGGTTTCTATCTGTGCTGCTGATGCTGCCTTGCAAGACTCTGTTCTGCTTCTTCTTCAGCATTTCAAAGGAACTGAAGATATTAGTAAGTACAGAACTTCTGACGAGCTCCTGTCAAAAGCAAGCTATTAAATGTGCTGGCAATGTCAAGCTGTACGTTTAAAGACCCGTCAGTGCTTTTGTGTATTATCTCATGTTACCTGCTGTTGCCAGGTAAATCCAACTGCAGTGAATAGCTTTTTTTTTTTTTTCAATACATAATTTTTATTCCAGCTTCCTTAAGCTTTGCATTTTTTCCACAGTTGCGATCATATGTGTGCTCCAGATGATCTTACTTCTTGCATAGAGAACAGTATTTAGAGCCCAGCAGTTCCATGCATGTGTGCATGTGCATGCAAACCAATACTTTATATTTTTTTTGCTTACACTGTTTAGGGTAAAAAAACGATTTTTTTTTCCATATGGTTGCTGTGTGCACCATTAAGGAAGAGATAAAAGGAGTTAACATCATAGGTTCTACTCCTTCATCAGCCAGGGATCTGCTGCCAACTGTTTTGCAAAGGGCTCATATTTCAAATTACCCTTTGAGATTTTGATAAATCTGTGTCCCTGAGAGGTTGTCTCACAGTGAGGTGTTGGAAATGACAGGGAAATCTTATGTTTTTCTATTTGAGTAAAAAGAAATAAAAATAAGTCATAGCCAGGGCAAGAGGCATATGAGCTTCTACTGAATTTTGTTACAGATGATTATACCTTTCCTTTAAAATATACCCCAAGGTTATTTGTAGCTGGTCTACAGTGCAAGTTACTGTGTGTAGGTGTGACAGGTTATAGAGAGGGACTTTTTATAGAAACAAATATTTATGAATGTTGTTACAGGATCATAATCGTAATCTGGGTTGGAAGACACTTTGGGAGGTCATGTGTCCCACTCCCATGCTCAGAGCAGGGACATTTTCAAGGTGACATTTGGTTGCCCAGAGCCGTGTCTTTCTGAATGTCCTACAGATCAATAGAATGTGATTCCTGATTTATTACAAATCAGGTATTCTCTCTTCCTTTTACACAACGGTTGAGGATAACCTGTGTCTGCTGAGGAAGATTTGTCAATATTTAAAGGCCTGATTAAATACCTTCAGGGGCAAAACCCACCACGAAACCCAACAAACACTCCTCTCCCCCCCAAAAAAACCCACCACCAAAACAACTTTAAGAAAGGTCTGAAGAAATGAAAGTGCCTTTCTTCTCCTCTCCCATATCTCATAACATGGGGCAGGAGTGAAATGATGTGGTTGCTGTCTATTTGTAGATTCAGTAATGTGCCGGTGTACACTTATTACACCTAATTAAGAGTATTATAAATAACTTGTTGTTTGCATTACAGATGCAGCTATATGATTGCAGATCAATGGCATGGAATTATGTCACACCTTATCAAGGTCTAAAGACTTTCTCCTCTCTCTAAATTAAGCTTTCCCGTCTGATTGCTTTTTTTGAAAACTCTCCCTACTATGGCTGTGATTTATTTGCTGTGAGACTGTGTGCAGATTTAGTTAATATTAGAAAGCTAGATTTTGAAGAGGGACTTGGCTCAGGGAAGCTGGGATGTGCTATAAAAGAAAATTGCAGGAATTTAAATAATTACCCCCTTTTATTTTTTTAGTTTTGTTTATTTGTTTGTTTCTGGTATCATTCTGTATCACATTTGATGACCTAGGATTTGATGAAGGTGCAGTTCATCAAGATGCAGTTGAGGGTGCCTGGATAGCACTACATCATTTTCACCTTTCTTCCAACATCACTGGGTCTGGCCATGGAGGTGGATATTCACCTCTTGGAGGTGGTAACAGATGATTCAGAAGTCATGAGTGTGGTACAGAAAAGGACCCAAATAAATACAGCAACAAAATGTGTGGCACTGGGACTTGATAAAATGTAGACTTCTTGCCCATTCACGTTCTGTTTTTACTTTTAATACTTTCCCTCTAGTAAGTTGTTTATCATGAAAATCATTATCAAGCTTTTCAAGCTGTCTTTTGTTTGAGCCCAAGCTTCATCTTTCATTTTATTTGACCTTTGACCGCACAAACCTTGTCGGTTGCTGCCAACAGCACTCATCAGTTTTACCACAGCATATGATGATGGAGAAATAGTGATTCGAGCTCTTCTCCCCAAGGAATTAAGCAATACTGAACTTCTGATTCTTGGTGTGTGCAGGATTTTGTCATGTGTGGAAAAGCACTTCTGTGTTTTACTTTCATTGGAGACATATTTAGTGTAATTTAAACAAAACGAAATTTATAGTAGGCTATATGACAAAAATATGCAGTATCCACAGAAAAAAAAGATAGTTGACAGCACTGAATTTTGCTTGAAAAATTTGATCAATAATTAGGGCCTAAGAATGTATGCAATGATGTATTAGGAACAAATCCAAAAGAACTTTTGTTCTTTAGGTAGTACACAGTGTATAATTCATCTAGATAGTTACAAAAGAGGAAAAATGTTCTGACACCTAAGGTTTAATGGTGGCTTTTGTTTTAATTGCTAAATTGCCTTATTCTTAGATGGAAAGGTTGACAATCACTAACAGTATCTTATAATAGGCTTCGTTTTTCTGTTCTTTAGGGCCTCCTAAATTTCACTGAATCTGCACTTAATTTTTACTCTAGGGAATGGAGCTTACAGGGGGGACTTCTATGCATGCTATCTGAAAATTGCTTATTCTCAGTTTTAACTGACATGCTATGATGTTCTTAATCGATTAAAAAAATTATGTCCTTTTATATATTGGCAATAAAATCAATTCTAAACTGAAACAAGAATGGGGTCTTCCATGTTTTATTGCTCATAGTTAATATATCATGAAAGCTCATTTGAGAGTATTCAGGAATAAAAGCTGCTCATCATTGCAGTCTCTTGGCAACCTGTGCTGGGTTCATTGCATATAGGCAAGCAGCTGAGCATTGGTGGGAGGTTATCTTTGTTATTTTCACAAGTTGCATAGAGGAGAGTTTGATTTGAAATGTCAGCATCCTGGGATTTGAACAATGGGGATAGATATGCTTAACGTTCCTAAAAGCTTCAATGTAAAAGAGTGCAGGATGCAAAGGGCACTCTGCACATTTCATCAGTGCAGTTGAAATGGAATTTAATGTGTGGAACCGCTTTCGTTTGAAGGTACATCAAAGCAGAGGCAGAGAATTGTTTGCAAGCAAGAAAGTAGTTTAAGAACAGATTTTTTGGGGGGCAATGTCTTGGAGTCCTGGAAGTACACATCCCAGTGAATGCTTAACTTGACTGTCTGTCTCAGTGACCTCTAAGTCTTTTCTTTGGGCCTTGAGAGGGGCATAATGTTGCCAGTGAACAGGACTGTTCTTACAGCTTCTAAGGGTGTCTTCATGTGTCATCACAGCCAAGTGAAGTCTTAGTGAAAGAGAGGGTGTTCAGTGCGTCAGCAAGGAAGGATGTAGTACTTGAATCACTCATGTGTAAGCTCCTGCTTCAGACAGAGAACCAGACACAGAAATAAGGAGTATCTGTGGAGTAGAAGTAAGAGTGAGAAGTGTGATTTTAGTGTTTTGTGCTGAGTTCTTAGAATGCACCTAACCTGTTCTCATAGTAAACAGATCATACTGCAAAACTTTGTAGCAAATAAGCAGGATTTAAGTGCCTGTAGGTTTTGCTGGCTGCTGCACATGTGTACCTTGGAATACCATGGGGCAGCTTGCTCAGGAAGATGACCTGTGGGCATTCCATGTCCAGCTCCATATCAGGTATTGCCTGTTGTAATGGCTTTGTGACAGCTTTTCTCCCGGAAGAGAGGTGCTTACAGGAGAGGCTTTACTGTGTGGGTGGATCTTAAAAGGGACAATATTGCCTTGAGGGCAGTGTTTGGTCTCTGAAATTTTTCATGCTTTTTCTGTAATCTGTAGCTTCTGTGCCACTTCTTGTTTGTTTTCCTTGTTTGTTTTCCTTGTTTTCTTCAGGTGGATCTCTTCCATGAATTTAGTATATTTCTAATTGCTGCTGTTGGAGGCCAAGTAGTAAAACGTGACTGCTTATCTTAAAAATCCATCTACCCCTTTCCATCTTTCAGGAGTGAAATGATAATGTTCTAAACTTTGTATGCGTTTTGAGGATAAGAACGTATTTTGGTTTTAAAACATTTGTTACCCTAATCATTTGCTACACAAAGAGGGAACGTGTAGTAGGCTGGTGGGATCTGCCATGAGTGAGCTGTTTGAAGTTGTTTTCTGTTCTTGTGGCTTTTCTTTTCTAAAACAACTGGATAGCTTCAAAGGGCTTGTGTTGCAGTGAGCACCAGGGTAAGGTGCTGGGCCCCAGTGATGATCAGATTTGGCAGAACACCAATCAGCAGCTGTTTTTTTGGTTGGGACGAACTTCATGACCTGTGGTGAAAGCAGCAGTGTAGGAATCTGTGCTCAGGCAGGATCTGTGCTCTGCCTGCTCATCAAAAGGAGGAGCTCTCTTTCAACTTTGATGAAACAACCAGCCGTTTTGGGGTGTAAGTGGATGCTCTCACCTTTCTTTTTACAGCACATACTTCACAACTACTTTTCCACTAAAACCATAGCTCTGCATGTGATGGTGATGATGACGATTATTTTTATTGTATCATGCTTTACTACTTCAGCTGATAATGTCAAGGAGGTGTCTCTCTGGAGGAGAGCAGTGCTGCTCGGTAGCCCTAAATGGACTGCTTGCCTTCTGGATCCAGTGCAGCCCTCTTGGGCTTTGTTTCTAACAGAGCTAATTAGTTGGGGTATTACATCATGCTAAAGCAGTTAACTTGCTTCCCGTTCCAAAGTGCTTCATTTAGCGATAGCTCACATATCTCTGTAAAATACAGCATTGTATTGTTTAGGCCAGTCCCAAAATACTTAGGAGGAGAGATTTATAGCAGGGTGGTCAGTTCTGCTTCCTTATTTCTTTGGTCTTTGCACAGCGGTGAATTAGCTCCTCAGTTTCCCGGGATTTCTTCTACACTGCTTGCAGACCTGTTTACTACTTCCTCTTCCTTTCTTGTTTGTCTTTGTGTCACAATCAAACTCACCTTTCTGCATCCTAACCAGCCCCTGGTGTTTTGCTCGCTCACTCAAAGTAATGATTGCCCTAGGAGTAACCTGCCTTCCCTTCTCTCTGTGCTTATTTAGGAGTGTGGTAACTGGAAGATTACATGAGGAGGGAGAGGGTATTGTGTACTTCCACTTGATCAGGAGAGGGGAATCCAAAGCTTAACGTGTTCTGTGTAGGAACAGTATTTGCCTTTTCCTGCCTGCATGGTACAATGAAGTACCACTAAGCAATGTGCAGCAACACTCCAGAAGCATCTTGGTAATCACCTTACTTCATTCAGGGTCTGAGATCAGTGGAAGTGGAAAATGGCAGAGGGGTTGGACCTAGATAATCTTTGAGGTCCCTTTCAACTCAAGCTGTTCTAGGACTCTACAGTTCAATGAAGAACTGTTTCCTGTTTTCAACCACTTCATTTTTTTTGTAACCTGTGTCCCCAGTAAAGAGTTAGTGTAAAGCTCAAGCAGAAGTAGATTCAAAGTGCCCTAGTCCAAGTAGAAATGCTGATACTTCAAGGTGGTCTAATCAAGATCAGAGCTTCCCTGGTCAGAATTTTCCAATGTGTGTTTGTTGCCTTTTTTATTTGTTTGTTTTGTTTTTAATTGTCCATTGACCTAAGAAATACAGTTATTGTAGCTAACAATGCTGTTATAACACACAGTGACAAAATCCAGATAACTCAAAGTTGGGCTGACACTTGATCCTTTACTCACACTATTGTTCCATAATATTTTTTCCTCCATGACATCATGAACTATGAAAGTGCCAACATTTTTTTAACTGCTTAGCCTTTTCTTCCTTCATGCTATAACCTTTTATGTTTAAAAATAACTTTTTTCCTTTTTTTTTCTTTAATTTCTTTTTAAATTTAGTGTACATTTCAAGAGGAACCTGGTGGCCATGTGAGAATGTTTAACATCTGTGGTGCTTTACCACCACAAATTCCAAGCAGTTGTCACATACATTTATCTGCAGGGGTACAATGACATTTTTCTCAGCAGCTGTATCCATGACAACAACTGGGAAGGTCCATGCCTCCCCTTTAGTTTTCAGAAGATTGTGAATTCTTACCTTCCTAATGAAAGGCCCAGAAGAAAAAGCTGCATGATTTTAATTGTGGCAAATTCTCTTCAGTCATTCAATAATGACCATTCCCAAGTGTTTTAGTATCAAGAAGTACAGAGAGAAGAGCAAGGGTCTGTTTTATGACCTGCTGTAACCAAGGAGCAGTTGTGGAAGTATTTGAAAAGTGAGGGTACTCAGGAAGTTTATTTTCAGTATGGAAATCTGTACAAGGTATGTAATTTAAACACATATGTTCAGGGATACATGGAAGAGTGTATCATTTTGAAAGGCATTTTTGTACCACAACAGAACCGCTCTTCCTGTGTGCCCAACAATTAAAGTTGCTCCCAAGTAGTGCACTGTCTGTCTGTCTATGTCATCTTTAAATCCAGCGAACAGTATGTAAAGTACTGCAGAAGTCATAGTTGGGTCAGCTCTTCAAGAACACTCAGCATCCAGCAAATCCAAAGTGACTTATTTGCATGCCTAAATGGGACTTGTTGGTGCTAAATGCTCTTGAAAATTTGAGAGTGTTTAAAGCAGTCTGTTGTCATGAACAGAGCAGAAGATGGGGAATAAAATAAGTAACTTTATTTTGCCTTAAACAGAAATCTTAGTTCAAGGACAAGGCTAATATTCACATCCTGCTAATAAATGGGCTGCCAAAAAGCAGTAATTTCTTAGTAGATGAGATTTTGATTGCTGTGAAAATTAAGGTATAAGACTTATTGCTTTGGGAGACTTAACCTCCATTTTGACACCTCTTCATGATGCCAAAGAACAGCGTACTTTGAATGCTATTCTCACAAGTAGTTTCTGGACCTCCAAGAAGGACCAACTTATACCAGATTTTCAGATCACTTGTTACTTTAGGAAACAAGAAACACTATGACAGATGGTGGAAGTATTTAAATTGATTTATTCATAGTTACCTGTACAAATACTGTCTATTTTTTCCTCAGATGAATGGGAGTGTGGGAAGCAGGACAGAAGACAGCTTGCTTACTGTTTTCTGCCTCTTACTTCCTGGTGAGGAGTGGGGAGGCAAAGGGGAATTAGTACCTTTAGTTTTGGTAAATTGCAGGAGAACAGGGAAGCCATAGAAATGATGGAAGGAGATGGAAGGGCTTCTGAAAAACATGTTCAATTGAGGAAAGCCCTGAGAACTGTCAATGTACAAAGAGATTTACCCTTACCTCTTTTTAGTTAGCTAGGGAGAGGTTTGCATGCAAAGCTTGTAAATGTTTCACTTGGTAGTTCTGAATTTTCACTGTTTACAGGTTTGTAATATGTTATAAGGAAGTATTTTTTCAAGGGTTCAGAGTTGTTTTGTACCTTTTGCTATGCTCACCTGGAGGAAAAGGAGGTGGAGGATGGCTGGCTAATGGTTCTGTTATGCCACCAAACCTCAGTTCATGGCTGTTCAGGCTAAGATCAAAAGCTTTTCCATTCCCAGGCAGGAAGAAGAAGAGGCAGCTATGACACACTCAGGAATCCTGAAGGACAACCTGGATCCTCCTCTTGAGAGAAATCATTCCCCAAAAGAGAGAACAGCATGTCTGGGGAGGTTGTTACAAAGCCATTACATGGAAAATATGTCTGTTTACCCATCAGGGCATACATAAGCCTGGCTTATCTGATGATTTGTAAGAGAAGTTGGAGGCAAGATAGAAGTCCTTGGGAAGGGGAGAGGGAGCAAGATTTACATGGGTGTTGGACTGGAATAAAGAGAGGTCTTTTCTACCTCATGAATCATCTGAACTGTTCCATGAGAAGAAGATCAAAAGACGTCTTGCTGGAGAGGATGTTGGGATGATGTCTGTTTTGTTTTGAGCTCCCAGAAAAAGACCAGAAAAAGACCACTGTAAATCTGCCCCAGTGATTCAAACCCCAGACCTTTAATCTTTTCTTGTGAACAGCTTCTTTGGAATTTTCGTGAATTAAGTAAATGAAAGTTCTTAATCTTGGCAAATTCATGGATATAATAGAGAATATGACCCTCTTATCCTTGCAGGAAATGAAGAAAACTTTGGAAACCAATCAATGGAAAAGCAATTAAAAAGGCATCACTTCTGTTGCATGAGCATAGTTGCCTTTAAGAGAACTTTGATTTTGAGACAAAAGTGGCGGGGTAAGAACCAGCTGTCCTTTTTGAAATCTCAGTTGCTCGAGTAGTTTATTATTGTGGGACTTGTGAAATATCCCTAGCCCTGGTTATGTGTCCACAGACAACTTCTATTGGAAGTGTTTAACCAGAAGAAATGTATGTACAGTAAGTGTCCATGAGTTTTCAATAAGGTGACCCCAGAGAATGACCTTTGGATGCAGCACGTTGGCTGGGCATCTGCCAGGCATTTATGGTTCCTCTCTGTTTCTCAGCTATGAGTGGCATGGTTGGAGGGGTCAGCTTCCCTTTTCTGGGGGGAACTGATGGGCAGCACCTGCCACAGTGAGTCAGCAGGGCTGGACTGGCACTGGCCGTGGCATTCCTGCACCTGTCAGGAGCGGGTGCCAGCCAACCTTTGACAGTGTCAACGGAAATAACAATTCAAGAATAGTGGCACACTCTGCAGTTGATATTTTACTGCTGTGCCCTGAGTTAGTGCCCTAGGAATCACCTCCCATCCCTGTTATTGGGAATACTGTCCTTGCTACTGTTCCACAGCTTCTTTTTCTTCTAGCTTCTACATTCGTTACATCATTTCATTGCGAATAATGTTTGGTTTATGCTGAATGCATACCTGATGGAACTACTCATTTGAGTTCTTGGTCTCTATGCCAATAAACAATATACCTTGGCAGCACCCAGCATTTTTTCCCAGTGAACGTGTCAATGGTTTCAGGGGCTGGATGGCAGTAAAAACTCACAGATGACCTTGAAATAGGTGTACTTTTAATGATCGCTCCACTTTGTTGCGGTTTCTTTTTTTCACTTTGTAGCTTTTTGTCCAAAAAATTTATCAAAGCCAGAACCATAAGTTTTCTGAGAAAAAAACTGTATGGAGCCATAATTCAACAGTTCAATGAACTTCTTAGTTTCAAACCTCAGTATTACTTCAGTGTATCGATTTATCAAGAGAACAGGCTATTTCACTAGAAAGATCTGAAACAGAGGTAATTAACTCTGTAGCTGATTCTGTCTGTCTGTCTTTTGTCCAGTGGAGTCTGGAAGCAACTTAATAGAATATAAAGTATTTAAAATTTCATTATCTAAAATTGCTTTCCTTAATTCCATTCACTTTACATGTTGTAACACTGAATTAGTATATATTCTGTTCAGAGCTGCTAATGAACTACATTCTCTTTACCTGGTTACTCCTAGGCTTCTCTAATAAAGTAATGAACTAATAACCTTCAGAGTTGAGATACAGCAGATGTATCTGGAAAGGTGTCTGGAAATAATGGTGATAATAAACAAAACAGATTGTCATCTGTTTTGTTACAGAAAACAAACAGTGTACGAGTGGAAAGGAGTCTGAACTATGGGGGTTTTTGGGGGGTTTTCTTTGAGAAAAAAGGAGTTTATTTTTTGATATCAATATAATTTTCCAGCTAAGCCTTCTACCACTTAGGTTCACATTGTCCAAATATCATCTCCATGCAACATTTATTAAGAAGGTTTCTTTTTTTAAACAATTGCATCATAAATGCAAATATTAATACGTCTTTCATTAGATAATTCACACTTTTTATAATGCTTTGCCTTCATGAAATTACTTTATGGTGCAAATAAATATAGATAATATCTGTCATCTGAAATGCTTTTTAACCATCAGTCTGAATATAACACCATAGCGCTTTTTGAGGTGAAAATAGATTGTCAGAAAAGCTGTATGAAAAATTAATTTAAAAGCTGTTTTGCTAAATCACATTGTTTTATATAAAAGTTGTGCAATACGTATAGATTTTATAATCTCTAGAAGGAGTAGTTAAGATGGGATTCATGTCTCTTCATTTCACTGGTACCAAGGTTAGTCATCTGCCTTGTTACCCACACTCCCTCTATAGTTAGTGGAAAGAAAAAGATCCTTGTCCAAAGCAATTACTCTCATTTGCAACCCCCATCTTTTAGGCTTCCCTTTTATTTTTCATCACGTTCTATTATCTGGCCAGATTTTACTTTATCAGTCAGTAATGGGACTTGCTAACATGGAGCCTGATGGATGCCAGGGATTTCTGTTGAATATTGCTCCTTCCCTTATTCCTCTTCACAGTAATTTAGTTTGGGTGTACTAGCCATTCATTGTTGTCTGCTGTAATGTACGTAACTGCTCCAAGTACTTGGAGAGGATCTATTCCTCTTCTAAAAAGGTGACAGGTTTGGTGCTCAGTAGGAAGGGAGTTGCCGAATCCTACCTAGCATTTAGGTCACCTCCTAAAATGCTGTATTAATTACCTTAGAGGAGCTGGCGAAATAAGAACCTGAACAAGGTAGCTGTGTATTTGGATAGCAAGAGCAGTTCAATCACAAAAACTTTCTGAATGCTCACAGTCAGGTTTTCACTCCCTGTTCAAGGCAAATCTCACAGATCTAATCTTTCTCATGCCCTTTCCCACTACACAAAAGTGACTTTTAATGGGGCAGTTCTACCACTTTAAGACTGCTATGTAGAAGTACAATGTCAAGTGTTTTGTGATTTATTTTGTTAATATCTTCATGGAAGGTATGAATCAAAATAGCATGGGGAAGGGAATTCCATTTTCATTTACTAAATGTATCAGTGAATTTACACAAGATTTAGTAGCTCAGCTCAGCAGAGGCAAGCATTGTATATTAGGCATTAAAACTGTTGTTTGCAAAAGAGGGAAAATGTATCTAGTAAAGAACACCTGAGCCATTTAACTTTCCTTATGTATAAGTAAATAGATAATATGTGTAGTAGAGGCACATTTAATGAGAACAAAGGCAAGTGCCATTCCTTGGTGCTGGAATATAAATAGCTAATTTTTTTTTACTTTATTAGAAAGTTGCTTTAATCAACTCCTGGTTTAGACCAGATTTTTTTTATTTAATTTTTTTTAAAATATAGGCACTAGTTAAAGATGTTAATAGAAGCTTTTAGGATGTGTAGACGGTGTTGTGTCAAGTGGTTGAGGTGACCTGGGGAGGCAGAGGGCTTTTGTTCAGTAAATACTACAGTATTTTCACTTCTTCATGTTGTTTCCATGCTTTTTCATACCCTCCTTCAGTCCAGTGCATTTGGACTTCAGTCACTTGTGTCATTGCATCTACCCTCCTTTTTTCTTCTGTGTGTCATTATCCTCTCTTTTCTGTATTTTGGGTTCCCACCTGTGTCACTTGTGCCTTTCATATTTCAGTCCTTAAATTACCCATGGGACAGAGGTCATCCATTGCAAGGAGGCTTTTATGGGAACATGAAAGGTGCTGGGAGATGAGCAGAAATGCTTTCTTTCCTGTGTTTCATTTATTTTCTCCATAACCCCCCCCCCCCTCCCCCCCCCATCCATCTCTTACCTGACCTCCTGGGCAGACAGCGAGGAGGAGCAGGAGTTGCTGCTCCCTCCTTCAAACTCCTGGTTTTATCTCATGTTTCCCTCCAGTTTGACCCACGCCAATGCTGATAAGAAATGCTGATGTTTAAAAATATCTCAAATAGCTGAAAATACTTGAAGTGTAGCTTTTTATTTCCTTGTAGATGGAAATTCTCTTTTCCTTCAAAGTGTTGTGCTCATGGAACATCCCAAACTGGAAGCTCAAAATATTGCTTTATATAGCAGCATTTTGCTCTGCACTTTAACCAATCGGGTGAATTCTTTCTATATTAGATTATGTGGGGAGTAATAAATCTGGCTGAGGGCAGTGGCATATAAGAACGTTGAGAGGCAGAATAGCCACAGTACATACTTGAAATCTTCTATTTTGCAGATTTGTGGGAAAACTCCTGGGAAATAAGAGTTAGACTAGACTTTTGGATTTGTCGAAGACATAGTTCTAGCGAATCAGTGAAGCAGTAAGTATTGTAAGAATATTAAGCTTGTTAACTCCTAGGTGTGTATCTGAAAAATCAGATTTCTCTGTAAAGGCAGAATGATGGATTTTGACTGAGCTAATATCAGTGGTAGCATGTAAGTTCAGTAAACTTGTGCAGTGAGCATAATTTCTTCTAAAACAGATGTGTTTTAGAATCATCAGTCTGTTAGAGGAAATCACTGATTTCAGCATTTCTCAGCTCTACTGGTCTTATGTCTATGAATGCTTTATCTTTTGTTTCATTGTAATTTTTTATTTTATTTTTGTATTAATCTACAGCTGCCTGTCTTTTTCTATGTAATGCATGCCATTATCTGTAACTGGTTTACCTTAGTAATATGCAGTGGATATTTTGTTTTTTGTGTAGTACCTGTTTTCTTACATTTTCTTTAATTGGAGGTATATAAATGTCACTTACCTGAAACTATTTTACCCTCTTCCTTGTAGTGTTTTCTTCTCAAACTTTTCATAGTCATCCACAATAGCAAAGATCCAGAATATTGCTGTGCAGGAATCAAGCTTACATCTTTGTGTTGCTGCTGGAGGTACAAGAATATTATCCTAGTTTTATTTTGATCCCAATTCTTATGAAGATGAAAATGATTAGTGATGAATGTTTAGTGTAAAACATTGAATAATGAGTTATTACAAGAGAAATGTTCCATGGTTTGTGGCTGCCTTTATACTAATTTTCTTAATTATTATGTCAAATTAAAAGAAATCCATTTTGGCAACAGCTAGATCATTAGCTTTCTCTTGAATCTTCTTACACATAAGTCAGATACTTTAAATCTTACTTTACTGAAATAACTATGTACTTGACGTTGTTGAAAGAGGTATTTAGGACCTGTCAAGGGGAGTATTATACTATGTTGCTGAATACTGACTGATGTGTACTTGTAGATAAATTGGTAGATAAAATACTTTATTTTCAAAGCACAAAGAAGCAAGATAAGTTGCCTGTTGAACACACAGCTGCATTCTTCTTTTACCTAAGTTACTCTTAAATGTGACTGTTAAATGTCAACTCTTAGTGTTGTATAGTATTAAACAATTAAATTGGTTTGGTTTATTGATGTTTCTATTATTATGGATGTTCTGTCTGCATTGCTGTGAAGCAGGCATGTCCTCTGAATATCATCATCATCAGAAATGTCTTCTTTAAATTGTTCATTTCATGATAGAGCTTTAGTAAAAAACTGTAAAATACTAAACATAAAATTAAATCAAAGAAAAAAATTTCCTATCTCAGTCTTTACTAAGTTTCCCATGTAAGTACTGTAAGAAGTACTGTAAAAATGGGACGCCCATTTGGAATCAACAAAGTATCCCCACAGGAGAAGGGGAAGGTTTATCTTATCTTGCTATGTACTATCATGTAGATGAACAGACAGACTTCCCAAAGGTTAAGGCAGATTAAGCACATGGGTTGTCTCTGTGATGCTTACGTGGTTATGGAAGATCCCCTTGATAGGATGTAGAGTGAAAATGCTGGATAAGGAAACAAGGGGAAAACCTAAAATGAATCCATCAAAAAAGTGCACAAGCAAATGCATTGCATTGTTTACAGGAGATTTTGGTTAATTCATGCTTGTATCAAAGCGATGAAAACTATCGAGTCCATTATACAATGGAGCTTTTCCTGGTCCTATGTTTGATAGCTCTGCCTTGCTGAAGAAGTTACTCTAGTGTACTTAACTAATGAGTTTGCATGACTTGCTAATATGTTTGAAAATTCCATCTGTTTTTTTATCATCTCAGCTTCACTGAAGACCATATTTTATCAGAACGCTTACTATTTCTTCATGGTTTGGGCAGAGTTTTGCAAAACCATTAGGAATTGCACTTTCCTCTGATTTCTCATGTGGTTTTGCAAGTTTCTTTTCTTTAGTGTCTTCATTGCAATGTTTTTCACTCAAACTACCAGGATGGTGAAGCCATACTGATTCTATTAATTACTGGTATCTGCATTTGGAGATGAATCATAGAATCATACCATATTCGGAGTGGGAAGGGACTCGTAAATTAATGCCTCCCATGATGCTTTGCTTTGATGTTTGTTGGTTTGTTTTCTTTAAATTTTATTTTATTTTGGTGTTGCCATTTGCTTCTCTTAATTATGTTGGTACAGTTTTATGGTTTACTCTGTAAATGAGATCTTTGTCATGATCTGGGATGAAAATAACTTAAGAATTTTTTGTTTTTTTTAAACTCAGTTATTTCACTGAGCCAGGCTTAATCACCACAGCTGACAGAGGGGTGGAACACAGGTCAGTATATGGGTGATGGAGAATGAGAAGGAGAGGGTGAGCATTTTTATGCTGAATTTGCATGCAGGAGCCAAACTGTTCAACCTGTTGTGCAACCAAGTTTCCTACCTTGTTGAGAGAGAGGAAGATGCCTCTGAAGGCCTCCAGAGGGAGATCCTGTCCACCTCAGTTGAAGTGCCTCAAGTTTAAAGGGTATTCAGAGTAGAGCTTATAGTGTAATTAATATTACAAGTAAATTCCATACCAGCTGATGCAGCTCCATCATTAAAAATGTCTAAAATTAAGTGGATTAATTTTCAATGAAAAAAAACTATTTAAATTTCCAAGTTATAATCATAATTTTTATTTTAACTTATGATGCTAAATTTCACTCCCGAGTTCAGTAATTCCTATTTATAAACATAAAACTCCATGTCCCTAAATATATGTGAAACAGGGAATATGTTTTATTTTTCATCTGTGCTCTCTGTCAATATCCAGATTGCTATTTAAGGAAATAAACTGTAAAGAAAGGCAAAACAGCTAAAAATAGGCCCCACTAACTAATACACACTCATCCAAGTAGAACATGTGGAAAACTTCCGTTGAGCATGTTGGAGATTAATTTAAAAAAAAAAAAAAAGTAGTTAAACTGGGGATAAACACAGCGTTTTAACAGAGGAGGGGAGCTACGCCACTCTGTTAGTTTAAAACTAGCAAGGAAATGGGGAAAGGAAGAGGGAGGTTTGTGCAGCCTGTGTGGTGACCTTGGTCTGGCTCAAAAATAATTGGGGAAAAAACTGGGAAGCAGAACCAAGTGAGAAGAAAGCTGGGATGTTCTCTTAGGGTGTGTCTGTGTATCTGTCGTTTTCATGCCATGTCAGCCCAGTGGTGAACTTAAACAGAGTATCTCCAGTTGAGTGATTGGAATTTGGGAAATAGATTAAAGTGCCTTTCAACTGCACCATCAGAACAAATACTTTAATTCTGGTTTTTATATTTTTGGCACACACATTTTTTTAATCCCTTTTTTTTTTCCTCTCAAAGCAAATGTTTTCATCTAGGTAGAGCATTTTCTGCCCACTGGTGTTAAGTACTTTATTGGATTATTAAGTCTAATTAAAAAGGTCAGATAAAGGAAAAACAATGTGTTTTGAAATGAGATGGGGGGAAATGATATTAGCAAAAAAATAAATATATTTTGTTGAAATGTTGGAAGATTAAAAGGAATGAGTAAGAGGGAAGGGCATGATCTGTGCTAGCAGTGTTGGTTGCTATAACCAAGCAAGTTGGAACAGACCTGCAGTGTACCAGGAAGTGAAGACCAATTATTTGTAGAGCATGAATTGTGTGGGAAGGAGAATAAAGTCCAATCTTTGTGCTTCATTTAACCCAAGTGCTGTAATTTTTACAAAGGTCTGGTTTAACTGCCATTCTGGTCTATCACTAGAGCAAGGATGAGGTTAAAATTTCCATCAAAATAAGCTAGTATTTTGGCAATAGAGTAGATTCCCGTATCTTGGATTGTGTTGATAATTTAAATCACAGTTCAGTAAGCATACCTCCTTATTTTGGGCCTCTTGATAGTGTAATGTGTCTTCATCACTAGGATCAGTTCTGCTATTAGAAATACAGTTTCTGCGATACAAGAAGCATAGAACCACTGAATGGTTTGGGTTGGAAGGCACATTAAAGATCATCCAGTTCCAGCCCCCCTCCACTAGATTCACTAGACCAGGTCGCTCAGAGCTCCATCCAGCCTGGCCTTGAACACTTCCAGGGATGGGGCATACACAGTTGTTCTGGACAGTGGTACTGAGCAGCTGCTCTGGGCAGAGGTATGAGTCCAGAGGTTGATGTCCATCCTGTACTGGGGAGCCCAGAGCTGGATGCATTATGAACAAAGGGAAGAGTTTTTGCCAACGGTTTTAGTATCTTTGCTTTTTTTTTTTTCAGAAAACTACTTTTGAAGAAGTTTTCCTTAATGCATTTTTATAGGATATTGACCTATTATTCAAGGGAACAATTTCAGCTTGTCTGAGACATAAAACAGAGAAAAAAATTATTTTCTAATTGAGAAAAAAAAGTAGATTAGATGTGTTATGCATGAAGTAGATCATGTTTGGGGACTGAGATTTTTATTTCCTATGAGATTTTTTTTTTTTAAATTTAAAGCCTGTCCTAACCAGATTACCAAGGAACATTTCCTTGTTCGTCCAAAGGAGAACAACTGCATGCGTGAGTCTATGTATAAAGTAACTGTACCTTCATATTGCACTGAGGTATTTTACAGTGTATGAACTTCTGATGCACAGAACTGAGCCAGATGACTGTGCTGATCAGTAAAAACGTGAAACGTGAATTGCTTGAGAAAGAATTGAGTGTTTACAATTTGAAGAAAAAAAGTAATGAATGCAAGCGAAAAGCAGTAACTTGTAGGAGATAGTCATTCACTCTGGAGACAGGCAGCTCTTGCTATTTGTTGTGAATACTCTGGTTTAATAATTATAATTCATGTTAATTCAGAAAACAGATGTTAAGCTGATGAGAACAAATCCATTGTTATGTTTTGCCAGTTCTGCTGTGAGGTTTTAGTTCAGCTTCAGTAAATAAAGTCCCAGTGCAGTTAGTGGAAGCCCTGGGGTAAGAGTCAAATGAAGCCCCCAGACTCTGCTCAACTTCCCTTAGTGCATTACACAGCCAGATGAAACTCTGCAACAGTGAAATGGTGTTGATAACCCTTCCATCTCCCCACAGGGTGGGAGCACGGCTCAAGTACATCAGATGGGATGGTCCAGTGAATTGGAGATAAATTGGTACTGCACCCAAGTCTACTGCTTGGTTTCATTTTTAAAACAATGGGTTATTTATACTGTTCTTTGATTCATCTACTTCACCTACTGTCTGTAGTGGACGATGTACTTCATGATAAAAAGTAGGAGATCAGCACCTGACGTGTGGAGTAAAAAGCCTGTGTTGTCACGAAAAAGGAAATTTAAAAAAATGGGGTGAGGAATGACACGTAAGGGTAGAATCTGAGAGCTTAATGTTTTGAGGCGTAAGTAACGGTTAAAACTGATGTTCCTTGTTTTGAAAGCACTTTCATTTTTGACATTTTTCTCATATGTTTTGATAGCTTTAAAAATTTAAGAGTTGAATCAAATAATAAAGCAATTGAGTTAGAGATGTAAAGAGGCCAGTGAGTAATCCCTGTAAGTTAAAAAGGGTAGAGTTCTTTCTTTGCTTCAATTAACTTTCAGATATTCACTTTCATAAATTTCTAAGCTATGGCCTATGAATTAATTAGTGCTTTTGGGGACTTTGGAGACAGGAATACAGTGTAGTAGCTCTCCTCATTTCCATGCCTGTCACTACTGAGCAGCAGTGTGAAAAAGAGGACTAGAAATAAGAGTAGTTAATGTGCTCTTCTGTGGAAGCAGGCCACAGTCCAAATTAAATTAATTGCATTTTATTTACCTATTTATTTATTACCTGGTTCTCTTCATCCAAAATTTACCTTATTCTTGGGATGGAAATTTTGAGGAAGAAATGTGACTGAGATGTTGTCTGTGTGTGCATATATGTAAATGCATTTGTATACATATTCACATATACAGAAATATACACAAAATAAGCATAGCTGTGCTGCTTTTGGCTGGGATAGAGTAGGTTTTGGTGCCCAGTGCAGAGCTTGGAGGGTTCGAGATGACAACAGATTTGACAGGAGGGTGCTAGATTGAATTTATAGCTGTTACTGCTGTTTAGTTATAAATTGGCAGGCTTCTATGTTTGCCATGGGGTTTGCTGGCCTGTTGGAGTCTAGTGCTCATTAGTGGCTGCTTTTTGCAGTGATTGTCATGTATTACCCCCAGCCAACAACAGAGCACTGCGCAGCCGCATGCTCACTCCTTCCAGTGAAATTGGGAAGAGAACAAGGCGGTGGCTAAATGTGAGAAAACACATGGATTGAGATAAAAACAGTTTGTTAGGTAAAGCGAAAGGTGCACACACACACACAAAAAAAAAACAGAACAAGGAATTCATTCACCACTTCCCACGGGCAGGCAGCTTTTCAACCATCTCCGGGAAAGTGGGGTTCCATCGCATGTAATGATCACTTAACACTATCATTCTGAATTTCTGCCCCTTCCTCCTTCTTCCCCCAGGTTTCTGTGCTGAGTGTGACGCTGTAGAGTGCATCCAAAGGATGGCAACAAAGATGGTGCAGGGGCTTGAGGCATGCCTGAGGTCACTCGGTCTGTTCAGCCTGGAGGAGACTGAGGGGAGACCTCATTGCGGTTGCAGCTTCCTCCTGAGGGGAAGAGGAGGGGCAAGCACTGGAACAGGCTCCCCAGGGAAGTGGTCATAGCCCCAAGCCTGACAGAGTTCAAGAAGCATTTGGACAACGCTCTCAGGGACATGGTGTGACTCTTGGGGATGGTGCTGTGCAGGGCTGGGAGTTGGACTCGATGATCCTTGAGGGTCCCTTCCAGCTCAGCATATTTCTGTGATTTTGTTACATGTTATGGGATATTCCTTTGGCCAGTTGGGATCAGCTGTCCAGGCTGTGTCCTCTCCCAGCTCCTTGTACACCCTTAGCTCACTCACTCTTGGGGTGGCATGAGAAGCAGAAAAGGCCTTTATGCTGTGTCAGCACTGCTCAGCTGTAACAAAAACATACCTGTGTTAATACCGTTTTCAGAAAAAAAATCAGGCTTAGCACCCTCCCAGCTACTGTGAAGAACATTATCGCAGCTGAAACCAGCACATTAGTTTTTGTAGGTATTTATATTTTGAGATTTTTTTATATATTTTATGCATACATGGGGCCTTCTATACACATAGAGACTGTACACATACATACATGCGTCTCTGTGTGTGTATATATCTGTGCATGCTAAAAGTTTGCATTAGGCATGCATGGAAATTTTTGGGGAATTTTAGGGTGTTAGGAGTTTTTGACATATTTTGCCAGCAGAGGAGCATGCGAGGATTTTTTTGTTCCCTGTTTTCCCCACTCTTCTTTTTCACCACAAAAAAAGTCACTGAGATGAATCGACATGTAGTGGCATCCCTGCTTTATCTCAAAGAGGAGAAAATTGTTTGGACATTAATGTTGGTTAGAAAGGCCATGTCTTCATTACAGTTTTTAAACAGATGTGTAATTGGTGGATGGGGTTGACTGCTTTCTGTCAGTATTCTGTGAGTCACTACAGCTGAAAGTTGACAGTATCTTCTGGATCATGTTGTTTTCTAATTATCAATTTCCAGTGTCTTGCCTTTAATTTAATTAGCCTTTTTGTGTGTGTGTGGTTAAGACCGAGTTATTAGAGGTATAACTGTCCCCTTAGTTACTGAACTTTCCTTGCGGATGTGTATATATACCTTATATATAAGAATCTGCTTGGGTACTGTTCAGTAATAACCAGTTTTCCATCTGTTTTGGGGGCTGAATAGTTAGTTACAAGTGAGAACTGCAGCTAACTTTTCCTTTGAGTCTGGAAGGGAGAGAGTAAACAGAATCATGGCTTTAAATGATCTTACTGCATTAACTGGGTAATCAGTTAGTTGTAAGAAAATATTAAAGCCATTAAAGTGGGTCTGAGGGCAAATGCGTTTTCTTAAGCAAACTGCTGTTGAATACTGATATGAGATCCAGTCATGATGGAGTCAGCTAAGTAGGATAATCAGACTGATAAATAGAAATTTCCTTTTCATGTATCAACTTGATTGGTTATCTCAAATAATTTTAAGACATATATTTTAGAAACAAGTCTTTTGTGCAGTATTTTTGTGAGGTCATTAGTTCAATGTTCCACACAGTCCATACTAATCTGCATTGTTTAGCATTGTGCCTGCTTTCCATCTAAAACACCTTTACCTCCAGCCCACAATCCTTTTCAAAACCTGCTCTATGCTGAGTTAAAAGTTATATAAACCATGGTCTGATCTCTGTTTCAGATTTGATCTTAAATTCATTGTGCAATGTGTTCTGGGTGGTGTGGGAGGATAATTGGTTTTGTATATTTTTGATCATCTCAATTTTATTGTGCTCATAGTCTCCTGAATGATACTATTCATATTCTACCTTGATTTTGCTCCTTTATTTTGCTCATAATCTACTTTGATAACCATTAGAGGGGAGAAAACCCAAATCTTTAAAAACTTGGTTTTATCTTTGCCTGTTTTGGTTTGCTGAGTTAAGAACTGTAAGGCAGTATGTACACTTCTAGCATTAGTCAGAGGTATTAAACAAAAGGTTAATAAGTGTTCTGTTTCTCTGTTATCTCCTGTATTAATTTTGTCTTCTGTGTTACATTTGTATGTGTACAGCAGCAGATACTTTCACCTAACAAGAGGCAGCATCTGGAGGAGTCATCCATGTAATATTAATGTTATTTTTTTTCTAAGAAAAAATACACGCTTAAGTAGCTAGGATATTTAAATAGACTTATTTTTAAAATTAATTTCTGTTCACTGATGCTCAGTGATCATTCTGCACATCATTCCTTTGATCTGAATGTTTTTTTAATGTCAAATTTATGTTTTGCTAGAAAAGCTGCCTGTAAATACAGAATGACATAAAAATGTAAATTCTTGAGTGTTAGAAAAAGCTATTTTTAAAACTCTACTTTAATGGTCCAGTGGTTTACTTCAAGGAACAAACAGTTCATTTTTAAACATCCTGCTAGATACAACTTTAAATGAGCTGGACTTGGATTTTTTTCACGTGTGTCTCTTCATTGCTCTCATATGCTGGATGTCCGCATACCTTCCCTTTTGGACGTACAACTGCATTTCTAGCGTGTGAGAGTGTATGGAGGCTGACAGCTTTCTTCAGCTTGCCTGCAGTGATCTGAAGTACGAGATTAAGGTTGGCTGTCCCCAGCAG
This sequence comes from Chamaea fasciata, assembly GCF_029207755.1. NCBI lineage: Eukaryota > Metazoa > Chordata > Aves > Passeriformes > Sylviidae > Chamaea > Chamaea fasciata. Next base: position 56,282,158 of record NW_027094087.1, on the reverse strand, counting down.
AAGGAGTGCTTGACATTCTTGGCTTTATTAGACTTCTACATTTTGAAAAGGGTTTAAAATCACTTTGCTTTGAATAGTCAATCCATCAGCTCATTTGGTTGGCCTATGTAATATTTCTAATGAGGAGAAAGTGCAAGAAATCAAAGAATGTAGTTTTAACCATTGACCAAGTTAATCTTAGATTTCCAGCTCTTCAGAATTATTGTTATTGAGATTTTTAGAGCAGTTTTTTTTTCTAAAAAATAATTCAGATCTATTTGTGTTGAGGTTTTAGGAGTTCTCCTTTTGTTTTTGTTTTTTTTTTTTTTTTTATAGATATTAGTAAAGAACTGTTTTCCTATTCTCATATCTTTGCCTGAGAGCCCCCTAATTTCAAAATTATAGTAATTCAGAGGGAAGGGGTTTACATTTTCTATTCCAAGGGAGGCTCCTGCCTTCCTTAGCAGACACTTATCTTTCAAACCAAGACAATTTGATTTAGTCATCAAACCATATATAAAACAACATAAAATAACTTTTTCTTCAGGGAGGTGTAATGTAGTTCTGTTATTTCTGTGTATGTATTTTTGCAGATGACCATTATATTCTCCCCTTCCTGTTTTCACTGTCTTTAACCATCAAATGTGGGCTTTGATACAGTCACTCCCTTCTGAAAGTGTAGAGACCTAAGATAAAAGCAAGTTACAGTTGTTGTTTCGATCTGCTGAGTCCTGACCACTAAGATACCTACAAATGCTATTTCTAGCTACTTCAATCCCAGTCTTAGTGCACTTTATTAAAGAAGAAGAATGTAAGAAATATGTGGTTTGAGTCTGATCTTTCTTAGGGACCATTTTCCTTATTCATCTTCAAAGGGAGGAAGTAGCTAGGCAATCTAGAAGCAAAGAGGAAATGAACACGTATAACGTACATGCAAAAATCCCAGGAGTCAGAAGTATAGTGATGAATACCTACAGTGGGCAGTAATAAATAAAGCCTAGATCTTTTTATTTATTTATCACTGCTTTGCAGTGACTCTAATCACTGCATTGGGTGCATCATCAATCTTTCTGGCAATTTGTATGCAGATAGAATTCTGCAAAAACAACTCATCTGGATTTTCACTGTCAGGACTGGCTTTCATTTGCCTTGATCAAAATAAATCCTGAAGTTTGCCGTAACCTAACCTCTGGATCTAGATGTTACATTTATAATTAGCTTTTGTATTTGTGAGTTTGATTGGGGGTGGTGATGAGGGTGGTTTGTGTTTGGTTGTTTATTGTTTGCTTGTTTTATTTTATTTAACTAAGATACGGTATTTTTCATGCAGAGAATCCAACTGACATTTGGTAAGCATGAATATCAGATATTTGAGTTTGTAACTCAGAGAGAGAATTGGCAAAGAAAAGCAAACAGAATAAAAAAGGCAAAGCAGAACTGAGTCTAGACCGGCAAAATGACAGTCACAGCTAATATTAATATTTTCTTATATTAAGCCAGTCGCTTCCACTTTACAATCAGCAGAGAGAAATGGGCACCATTAGGGTGATGTCTGGTCTGGTTTAGAGACTTCAGGATAAAGCACATCAAATATTTCTATTATATAAATATATCAAAGAATAAATAAATTAATTAAGTACATGAGATATATAAATGTATCAAAGAAAGGAAATTTCTAACCTTTTCTCCACTGTCTACCCAGGCAGGGTAGGGGGAGTGGCTGGGACAGATCCCACAGTGCTGCCTTCTACCTGCATTAGCTTTCCAAGGAGAGCAGAAGGGTATGAAGAGAGGTGCTTTGTCCACGCAGTCCAGGTGCAAGGTCCTGCATCTGTGTCAGGGCAACCCCAATTGTGAGTACACATTGGGAAAAGTAGTCACTGGGAGTGGCTGTGCAGAGAAGGACTTGGAGATTCTTGTGGGTGAGATGCTGGACATGAGCCAACAGTGTGCATTTGCAGCCCAGAAGGCCAACCACATTCTGGGCTGCATCAAAAGCAGTGTGGGCAGCAGGGGAAGGGAGGGGATTCTCCCCTTCTGCCCTTGTGAGACTCTACCTGGAGAACTGCATGCAGCTCTGGGGTCCTCTGCACAAAGTTGTGCATCTCGTAGAGTGGGTCCGGAGGAGGGCCGCGAAGATGGAAAACCTTCCCTACAATAGAGCAGGTTATGAGAGCTGGGGTTGTTCAGCATGGAGAAGGCTCCAGGGAGACTTTATTGCAGCCTTACAGTACCTTAAGGGGGCTTATAAAATGGAGAGAGAGGGACTTTTTATAGAGGCAGAGAGTAACAGGACAAGAGGCAACGGTTTTAAATGGTAAGAGGGCAGGTTTGGATTAGATGTTAGAGAGAAATGTGGGTGATGAAGCACTAGTGCAGGTTATCCAGAAAAGTTGTGGGTGCCCCATTGCTGTAAGTATTCAAGGCCAGGATTGGAGCAACCTGATCTAGTGAAAGGTGTCCCTACCCATTGCAGTGGGATTGGAACTAAATGGTCTTTGAGGTCCCCTCCAATCCACTCCCGTCTATGATCTTTATCATATTGCTTCAAGTCAGGCCTGTGATACAATCACAGGTAGGATTCTGAGTTGCAAAGGAAGCAGCCGATTCACAAAATAATACTCATTAGAGGAAAAAGGTTTTATATCTTTCAACAATAGGGAGAAATCTAATGAAGTGATGACAGTGAGTGAAATAACATTTTCCATCTTCATCGTGCTAGTAGAGTTCATCCCATCCTTCCAAAAGAGGATTTGGCTCTACTTGTCAGTACATGTTGAAAGCACAGTTAAATATCAGCTACTTTTTTTTTCTTGGGTGTATTAGTCTAGAGAAAGAGCCTGTGTCTCTTTTGTGACTTAATATTCTATTGACTAAATTATTTCTGTGCTTGATGTGAAGAATGAGAGGTGATTTCCTTTTGCATAGCGTTTGATAGATTTTCTTTCCCATAACATTGCTGGGGAAAGTTTATGAGAGGGATAATGGACATATTTGTGCAGTTTTATTGTCCCCATCATTGCATGTGGGCCACTGATTGCCATAAGGGGAGCAGCTATATGGCATTTCTCCATATCCACTTTGTGTCTGTGTCTCTATGTCCAGCTGTGTCACTTCTGTGCCCTCCAGTTCCTGTTGCATGGAATCATAGAATGGTGTGTGTTCAAAGGGACCTTAAAGATCTTCTGGTCCCAACCCCCCTGCCATTGGCAGGGACACCTTTCACTAGACCAGGTTGTTCAGGGCCCCATCCAACCTGGCTTTCAGCGCTTCCCTGGGCAACCCATTCCAGTGCCTCACCACCCTCCCAGTAAAGAATATCTTCCTCATATCTAATCTCAACCTATTCTCTTTCTGTTTAAAGCTATTCTCCCTTGTCCTATTCAATTAGATATCCAACATCCCAAATTTATTTTTAGGGACAGCTGAGACCTTGATCATAGCTCTCAAAGACTGTAATAGACCAGATCGTAGCTGTATCAGAGACTGCCTTCTGCCTATGCTTAGCACAACAAGTTTAATTCCTGTAGCTAATCAGGCCCTGGGGGGAAAGTGCTTGAATTTCAAGAGAAGTTTCTAGGCTAAAGATGTGCATTTTGTCCCTGTCCCACGATATGACTAGATGTGCAGAGGAACAAAAATCCCTCTTGAGTCATTAGCAACAATGCTATTTCTTTTAGGACAGTCTAATGGCATAATGACATTTCAGAGCAGTGAATTCCCTACAGTTCTGAGCCAAATTGAACCTGTTGAAAACAAATAAGGCAAGTTTTGAAGAAAGATGACTCTGTGATGATTTGTCAGGATTACTGAAAAGTCAGTCATATGCATTTTTGAAAGCATCATCACCTTCAATAGTCCACATTTTTTAGTGAGGAAGGGGTGTTGCTTTCTCACTATGTTTAATATTTTGGGCACAAGAACAAGGAGATTTCAGTGTCACATTCATATTACATAAAGTTTGGAGTCTTTGACTGTGTGACACCTCCCTGCCTTCCCCCTCTCCCTCCTTCTGCTCCCCCTGCCAAGCTGTTTGAAGCTGCATTGTAGAATATTTTCCATAGAAACCTCCATGGAGATGTCTTTGTGCAGTTTTCTTTGTAGTTCAACACTTGGGATCAAAATTTTGCTGGTTCTTGGAGGCAGTGGGTGCACTTTTAGCAGCTACCAGTTCAGAGATTGTTTCTCTCTTGTAGCTGGTTCCCTCTGCTTTCCCTCCTAATCTTTGGGCTGGGGGGAAAATGAAATGTATGCAAGAAATGATTCAGCCTCTGACAACTTTAATTTAATTGCATGTAGTTGGTAGACCAGGAACAGGATGAGATGGGAAAGGAAGAAATGAGGTCAACATTGCATGGATGTGGAAGTATCATTTCATTGAGGTGAATTTGGGATTTGTACATGATCTAGCCGACGGCTACTGCTTGAGTTCAGACTGCAGCTGTCTGATGAACTACACTTGCAATTATTTTTTAAGGGCATCAAGAGCCTTCAGTTGATGTTCTTTTATTCTTGTCTATGTTGTCAACACTTTTCATTAAAAAAGAGTTTTGTACCTCTATTAAGTCCATTATTTACTGCAGGCCTTTGGAAATCAGCGGAGATAACTGCAAAGCCAAAAAAAGTGCTTTTTCTTTGTTGCTTGAAATCCTAGTGCTTTTGTTTTTTTTTTAGCTAAGTTACAAAAGATTGAAAACAGATAGTCTTTTTCTCTTGTTGCTTTTGTTGTCTGCAGAATTTTGGCAGCTTGTCAAAACACTGCCCGAGCACAAATATTCTTATCAAAATCTGGTCCCACACCTTCTGTCAGCAGTGTACAGTGCTTTACTGGGGAGGAGGGAAGAAATGGTATCACTTGGAAGAAAAAAGTTGTATCACTTCTCCAAGAAGGGCAGGGCTATTTATTTATTTTATTTTACATACATGGTTAACAGATGGACAGGACTCAAAACGTTTGGAAAGAATGAAGTCAAGATGCTGGGGCTGTAGTCTGAAAGTGCCATGTCTCACCGTGTGTGTTGGGAAACCAGAGATTACAAGGATAGGAAAGCTGATCTTATGAATTAGATGAGTGATATACAAAGGAGGCTGTATATGAGCCTTGCTTCTTCTTTGAAGGATTAACTAAAATAACTTCAGCATGGATGGCCACTAAAATTGCAAGTTGTCTGCATTTTGGGTGTCATTTATGGCAAAATAGGACTCCTACCATTTCTCCTGAGGTACATGGGAACATTACATGGAAAGACCATCTGTGAACTACAGGAATGAGCAGTCTGTAAAACTGTGGCTGGAGACAAGTTCTGAAGTTCTGTCCCCAGCTCCATAAGTGATTCACTGCCCTTATTTACACAAGGGGAAAGGTATATTCTAATTCCACAGGACTGATAAGAAGATAACATGCACTGATGCTTGAATGATGTGATGATGAAGTGTCTTCTTAAAAGGAAATTGACAGTTCTGAAGCCAGCAGGAGTCTGGGTAGTGTAGCATCCCCAAATAAACAGGATAAAAATAAATACATTATTTTCTTGCTCTTTGAGCAGCTTATATCCTTCTCACTGTCTCACCTGCCTAGAGTTGAGGCTTCAGTGGAAAGAAATGGTGTATCATTTTGTAACTGCAGATTTGTAAAAATATTTTTGTTATTTACAGAGCTAAATAACAACTGCTCAGCCAAACTATTCTGGTTTAGTTAGCTTCTTAGTGCTTGACTTTATCACTTAAAAAAACTTTCAGTGAATTTAATGTGACAATATTTTTGAAATAAAGATAGAGCCAGTATAGATACTTGTTTCTTTGGTTCTCTTTTTTCCCATACAATTGTAAAATGCTTCTCATGGTCCAAATAGTAACATTTGTGTTGCTACTCCTGATCCTATAATCAGGGCCTTTAATTTCCTGTAAGAAAAGTGGGAGTGGATTTTTTTAAAATTGTTTTGTGTAAATAGTAAAGTGCTACTGAGGATAATTAGATGTCTCTGCTGGCCTGTCTTATTTCAGGAGATAGCTTCTCTGTTTGGTTTTGGTGTTGTATTAAATCTGGCTAGAAATGGATATTTTGCAGGCTGCAAGGGAATTGTATCAAACTTTCTCTCAGGCTTCTTTCAGCTAAAGCTCTTTACCAAGAAATTCTAGTAATAATTTTAGTAGGAAAAATTTCTATTTATAGCTCAGCTCTCTCGACTCACATGTTTTGGTGTTTTTTTTTGTTGTTGTTGTTAAGTTCCTAGAGAGCTCTAGGAATGAAGGGAAAGTACATCTACCAAAGTCTTCCTTAAACAGACTTATCTTCTGCTTATTCTGAAAAGAAGCCATTACCTGTTTTTAGACAGACTTCTCCTAATAGGGATGAACAGCTTCCTGTTATAAACTTGTGACCTTCTCACTCTGTTTTGTGGAGAATGGGGCTGGTAATCAGAATTTTCCAGAATGTGCCTTGTAATGTAGAATTGATCCTCATCTTCTCTGTATTAAGTTAATTCTTAGAAAGGAAGTCTTTTGCTTAGCAAAAGAAAACTTCTTTGGAAGAGAAAAGATAATAAATACTTCAAATTATGCTTTCATTTAATCACTTTCTGGTCTCCCAGTGAAATGTCTGTGCTTGGGACATTGTACTCTGAAGAACTTCTTGTGAAGCAGTTCTCCAAAATGCACATGGATATCCAAACTTGTTTAGCTGCTGAACCACCATCTTCCCTTCCCTTCCCTTCCCTTCCCTTCCCTTCCCTTCCCTTCCCTTCCCTTCCCTTCCCTTCCCTTCCCTTCCCTTCCCTTCCCTTCCCTTCCCTTCCCTTCCCTTCCCTTCCCTTCCCTTCCCTTCCCTTCCCTTCCCTTCCCTTCCCTTCCCTTCCCTTCCCTTCCCTTCCCTTCCCTTCCCTTCCCTTCCCTTCCCTTCCCTTCCCTTCCCTTCCCTTCCCTTCCCTTCCCTTCCCTTCCCTTCCCTTCCCTTCCCTTCCCTTCCCTTCCCTTCCCTTCCCTTCCCTTCCCTTCCCTTCCCTTCCCTTCCCTTCCCTTCCCTTCCCTTCCCTTCCCTTCCCTTCCCTTCCCTTCCCTTCCCTTCCCTTCCCTTCCCTTCCCTTCCCTTCCCTTCCCTTCCCTTCCCTTCCCTTGTCTGTGGCACCCTAACTGAACACTGGAAGACTTATTCATTGTAAAAGAAAGTGAGAGAGCATTTCATGTCTCTCCCTTTAGTTGTTCTCATATAATGACTTATAAAGTGTTCAAATTCTTACAGTTCTCTTGGCTGAGTTAGAACTTCCGGTAGAAATCTGGGCACTGAAGGGTAGTTGACAAACTAAAGAATGTGGATCTGTGAAAGGAAAATGAAAGATGGAACAGAAAAGTTTTAAATTTCGTGGTTTGGTAACCAAGAGAACTGGTCCTTTGGAGCTAAACCTTTGATAGCATCACTGAGCCACAGAAAAAAAAGTGTATTAATGAAATATGATTGGGATTAGGGTGATGTCTTAAAGCTTCATTTTGTTTAGCAATATTGTGCATTTTCTTACTTTCTTTAAACACTTGACCCCTTTGTGCAGATGGCTTAATCAGCAAAATTTAAGTAGCTGTTGGGTAGACTTTATTCAAATTTCTTAGGCCTTTTAGAAGAAAATTATTTGGTTTTCTGACTGAAGAGGTCAGGAAGATCTGTTTTTGGTACTTAACATGATTCAGGGTACAGGCTTTAGACTTCTTTAGATCTCAGTCACATGTATTAAATGGTTATACATGACAAATATACATGCAACTTCATTCAATAAACTAAAGCACAACTTTCCAAAGATGTACCCTACTTTGGCAAAATTGCAGGACCAGGCATTAAGTGCAAAGTAGCACTACTTCTAACTTGAGTAACTACTTGAAATATCATTCATTTTAAAATTTGTTGTATTGTGGCTTTGCTTGTCATCTGCCAATAGGAGAAAACTCCAAGGAAAATCATTTAAACCACAGGTGAGATACCAAATTTTGTTGACGTAATACAATAAATCTCTGGCTCTTAACAATCAACTGTACATAGCTGGTGAATAGGATCATGCCAGCTCTTCAGTTCCTTCTTTTAGTGCTTAAAATCCTTGAAATCTTTTGCAGTCTCTACAGGCACAGCTTATACCTTGTTTTCTCAGGCAAATCTGTAGACTGATGCACACTGTAGTGTATTTTGCTTGTATGTACTGTTGGCATTTCAATATTTAATTGAAAAATCTGTTCAGATACCTGCTGATACTGGCTATTGTGAGAGCCCATTTTTTCAGTTATGACCTTCAAATTCTTAAAGTCTATAAGTAGCCCATACTGCTTTTTTAAAAGTCACGTTTCCATTTATATTTTTCCGAAGCAGTTTCCCAGCCACTTTTACAACCATGCAAGACTAACTTCTCGTCTTGTGATACCACGTCTTGAGGGACTGTCAAAATGTTTCAGAACATGTTGCTTTTCTGTGTCCTTGGGTATTGTATTTTTCTGTATTTTACGAAGAAAAAGAATTTGACCATTATTCTTTGGCTCTTTCTTTACCCCTCTTTTTAACAACAAGGATGATGTTTTTCTCCTTGCTCTTCCTGAGGGGCATTTCCCTGACTTGTCAAGGTTATTGCTGATGTTCTGTCATGAATTTTGTCATGTTGCAAACAAACATTAAGAACTGATGTCTTTTACCACTTGTTTTTGGGAAGGTGAGTGAAGGGATTTGGAGTCTTCTGCAGCCACTGCTTGCCAGCTTTCATTTTCCCTTCTCCCTCTTCTCCAGCATGAGAAAGCTTAATCTCCCTGGAGCAAAAAAAGATCTACATGGTTGGGGTTTTTTTTCTTCACTGCAGTTTTTTTTTAATCATGTATTAATTTTGTTTTAATGACTTGCTGCAAATAGGAAAAAAAATCCAGTGGAAAAGCTTTCCATTTGAAGCAGAATCTTGGTTAGAATTAGATTAAATGATGAAACGATCGTTGTTTAATGGCCAAACAATTGCAGGAATAAATGTCATGTTGCAAAAAATAACCTCTTTAGTGTCCTTTGGTTATGTTAAGGTTATAAGCTCATTTGCCTATGTCTCTGTAGTCTGCAAGTCAGCGTCAGCAGAGATAGCAAGTACAGGCCATAATTACTGGTTCGTGGCAGGATGTTGAGTGTGAAAATAACTGGGTGTCATTGAAGAGGTTAGATTAACTGTTAGAGCTGACAAGATATAATTGCTTATGAACCACTTTCTTTAACAATGAACATTGTGTTACTTGAGGCTGTTTCTTCTTAGCATAGTGTCTGTGTCTGGCTGTGGAACTGGTTTTAATTAGAGCTTGGAACAGCTGAGAATTAAGTGCTCATTTATTTTTAGCCAGGATAAATATTAACTAAAAGATTTTTTTCCTCAGAATAATATGAATAAAGGGCAATGTCAGACAAATATTTGAAAAGGGAGATACTGGTAGCTTAATTGAGTTTGAAACAAAGGACTTCAAGCTCATAGTGTGTATAGAATATCTACATATCTATATGTATCTTTCTATATATAAATATATATAATGTCTTAATTGATTTCTTCATTTCTTGACCACAGAAATGATCACAGATCAACATGATTTTCTTGATTAGATCAGTGTGTGGACTCTCAGTTGGCCTTTTCAGTTGTCTGCTCTTGGATGGCAAGCTGGGGTTGTTGGTAGTAAAGTTTAAGCCTCACTTTGTCATAGATGCCTTGCTAGGTGCAGGTGTGGCAATGAAGCTTTGGTATATCAGGGCTGCTGGTGGATGCTAACAAAGCTTTGAGACTTTTATGTTTTGACAAATGATGTATGCAAAGAGGCCCCAGTTATTTTCTTATATTTTTCTGGACCACATTTTATGATTAACTAATAATGCCTGTTCCTTCCTGGTTTTTCGCTTTTGTGTATCAGCACTCAATTTTCTGCCCTTCACAGGAGCTTGATTTCTTCTGAGACATCAGTCACTGTGATGGCTCTCTTTGGGCATCCAGAATCTGTGAAGGTTTTGTGCCAATCCTAGTGTCTTTGTATCAAAACTTGTACAACGGGAAAGAATCTCTGAAAAGAATGTGAAAGCCCTTCCCATATTAAGAGTGGTGGCCAGAAATGGCTCACTACAACAGAACTGATCCCTGTCTAGCTGGGTGCTATGTGAATTCTGGAAGGTTGTTATGCCTTTTTCTTGGGCCTGGGATGACTCTGCCTTGTCTACAACATGAAAACTTCACCACATAGCCACATCCTGTTTTGTATTCAGCATTAATGTGGTGGATGTACAAAGCTTGAAACATTTCATGTGACAGTCTCTGGAGTATGTAAGAAAAGTGGTAATGTCCAGGCCATACTCCATGGTCCAAATGCAAATAAGCCTTGTGTTTTGATAAAAATACAGTATGGAAAGAAATTTTGTCACTCCTTCTTGAATTGATTGATTTTTAGATGATATTTTACAGATTGGTCAGCTAATGGCAAACATTCTTTATGTTATTTGCATTAATGTTTTATCCTGTGGAATCTACTTTGTTGAAAAGTAGCTCAACTTTCTACTTGATTTTGAAGAAAATTTGTCAATGCTTTTAAGAGGAAAACATCAATTTGGATTTATCCCTCCTTTCCTCAGTCCTTGAAACAACCAGTGAATCCAGAAACATTTTACAAAAAAATTTCTTGGGGACCTTTGGAATGGGTTTTCAAATGCAATCATTTAACCTTTCCTTTCTCACTCTGATTTCTTCATCTCTCTGTATGTAGTCTGTACCTTCCATGTGTCAAGTTAGTTAGTTACGTCTCGAACCATTTTTCAGAGAATTTTAGAGCCACGGAGTGATTTGGTTTGAATTGGAAGGGACCTTCTAAAGATGACCTAGTTCCAACTGCCCTGCGAAAAGCAGGGACACCTCTCACTAGAGCAGGTTTCTCAAAGTCCCATCCAACCTGACTTCGAGCACTTACAGGGATGGGACATCTTCAGCTCCTCTGGGAAACCTGTGGCAGTGTCTCATCACCCTCATTGTAAAAAATACCTTCTTTATTTCTAATCTAAATCTACTCTTTTGTAATTTATAATCATTATCCTATGTCCCATAATTTTTTTTCAATACAACTTCAGAAAAGCTAAATCTGACCCCCTATTTTTTTTGCTTTTGGGCTCAAATAAAAAAAAAGAAATCGCAGAAGTCTGAAGTTCCAATGTCTGGAGTTGTAGACAACTTGTGCAGATTAATGCAAAGCAGCATTTCAGAACAGTATAGTTGAACTTGAGCAGTCCTGTACTCAATTAAGTTTAAATTTGGTTCATTTCAGTATATTTTATCTCAGTAAAAATATACTGAAATGAACAGAATGTATGTGGTCTAAACTGGTACTCATCCTTGGCAGGATCCGAATTAGGGTTTACTTTGCACTTTACATGAGACTTCACCTTTTAAAAATTTCAATCTATGCTTAAGATGTCAATGCAGCATAAATTGGCTGGTAGAGGAAGAACCTAGAGTGGATAAAAAGCCATCAGGGCTGAAAAGTTGACAGAAATTAATCTCCTCAGTGCTGATTTTAACTGGGCTGCTGTGAGACTTGTGCACTCAGAACCAGAGCAGCAGGGGACTGGCAGAAAACTTGCAGTTCATCAGTGGATGCTGCTTTGGAGTTCTACTCTTAGTGAGTAGGTAGTCCTGAAAATGTGAGATGATTTTCACAGACACAAGAAACACTTTATCCTAGAGACCTGAACGTGCCTTAGAAATACAGAAACAGGCTACCCATTAGTGCTTTGAGGCAGACAAGGAGCATGAAACTTTTCACCTTGACATGTCTAATTTACTTTCCGTGTGCTTTTGATGAATAGCTGACCTGGTTAATGTTGATAGGTGGAAATTCGGAGCTACTGTATTGAGGAAGTCTGCATTGTTATCAAAGGATACTTTTCTTTCCTGGTCACAAGTCAGAGTACCATACGGAAAGTTTAACTGTTAGGATATTAAAGCTAAGCTTTCCAATTCTGTTGGCACCATCAGCATGTCTTTTCCTGGGAAGGAATCTCAAGGTGAAATTTTTGAATGGTTTATGTTTCCTTTGTAGTGACAAAATTATGGTTCTGTAGCCTTATGGTGAGGACACACAGGTGGGAAAAAGGTGCTGCAGCTTAGTTGAGGAATTAGAATGGAATGGGCATTTGCAAAACTGAAGAGTGAACTAAGGTATTTGATGGCCACAGTCTAATCTGCCTTTTTCTGTATGCCTTCTGGGTTTTTGGTTTCTTTTTTTCTGTTTTATGATTCTCCTGAGAGCAAGGAATCCAAGCCTGTGGATATTGGGAAAGATGGGTAGCATAATGAGCTATTTAATGAATGTTTTGAGAGCCAAAGGGACTCTTTCTTAGGATCGCTTGCCAGGAAACATCTTGCTTTGCTTGTGTATGAAGCCTTGTTGGCAACACTGCCTCTGCTGGTGTGTGCATTGTGCAATGTTGGAAAGCTTGGTCTGAGATCAACAGAGTTCTTCAGAACTGCTCCAGCTTGGTTCTCTTCCGCAGGAGACAGTCTTTTAGGAAGAGACTGCTCCAGCATAGGTCTCCCATGTGGTCACAGGTATTGCCAGGAAACCTTCTTCAGCATGGGCTCCTCTCTCCATGCGGCCACAGGTCCTGCCTGGAGCCTGCACCAGTGTGGGCTTCTCACTGGATCTCAGGGCATCCACCTGCTCTGGTCTGGGATCCTCCGTGGGCTGCAGGAGGATCTCTGCTCCCCCTGGGACCCCCACGGGCTGCAGATGGATCTCTGCTCCCCCTGGGACCTCTAGGGCTGCAGAGGCAGAGCTGCCTCCCCATGGGCTGCACCAGGGGCTGCCGGGGAATCTCAGCTCTGGTGTCAGAAGCAGCACCTTCTGCCCTTCCTTCTCCACTGACCTGGGTGTATTTGCAGGGCTGTTTCCCCCACATTCTCAGTCCTCTCTTCTGGAGAGTTCAAGCTAATGTTGGGTGCATTGTGATACAACACATACATTCTCATAAATTCATAAATTATGCAGATCTCTCTGCATAATTCTCTAACTTTTATAATATTCAGGTAAAAAGCTGGGCTCTCCAGCTAGTCAGAAGAACATCAGGCCTAATAGTTGGAGAACTTGACAAATAACCAGTCATTTCTTTAGGACAGTTAGACATAAATACTTGCTTTACTGAAGTTGTTGGTGAAAGTGCTTCTGTGCCAAAATACACTTTCAAAAATCATTAAAACAACATGTAAAAATAAAAATATTTCATAGTAAAACCCCTGTAAATTCAAATGACTGTATTGCAGGTTAACTTGAGTGATTGCACTTTTGAAGTGTAGATAACCCTTTAATATTTAAGTACTACTGGGAACATCCCTAAATCAGGTACTTGATTTGCTGCTTTGCTTTGGATTAAAATTCTGAGATTCTGTCTATCTGAGCTTTGTTCCATATATTACTTATGCTAGATTGTTTGTCCTTGCTATAATTTTTAATTTCTGTTTTGATTTGAACAGCTTTGCAGGTATTAATCTAAACAGTCTCAAAATATTTGTTCTGGGGGTCCTGCAGCTAAAATTGTGCTCTTCATCTAAACAGTTCAGATGAAAATTGTCTGCTTTGTGTAAAAATTTTTAAACACTAACAGAAAGGTTATATATTTAGAAATAGATTGTGAATTGTACTCTTGAAAGTTTCTGATTACAGTTATACTTTCTCCCTTGTGTAAAATAAAGCAATGCTCCCACATGGGTAGGCTATATAGTAAATTAAGAAGCAGTTGCCATATGTGCAGACACTGAACTGATTTCCAGAACACAGAAGTATAAAACAACCTTCTTAAATTATTTAGGAAGGTAGCATGAAAAATATTTAATAGGATAAGATACTATTTAATGCTGTGTTAAATTCATCATGCCATGCAGTCTTTTCACTTCTCATCTGATGTGAATGCTCTTTAAAAAAATAGATGGTTCCCTTCTAAACATTCAATAGACTGCAGTATATATTTATATTGCATAGAATTTATTTGAAGCTTTTGCCAATAACATCTGCCTGCCTTACATTCTGGATGTTAGAATGTCTCCCATGGCTATTGTATCTGAATGAATCATCAAAATAACTAAATTCATCTTTTCTCTGTTCCATGAATAAAAAGGTATTTTTGCTATTTTAAACTCTGAAATGAAAGTATAAAAGAGAAGTGAAAAGTTACTTAATGCAATCATCAAGCAGCCTATAGCAGATGGCACCTGAGTTCCTGTTCCCAAATCACAAGTTGTGCTTTTGTCACACTGGTCTTTACAGACTTCATACGCAGTTTTGTAAAATTCATAATTTTTCAGTACTATTTATACTCCATAAGAAGTCTATAGTCATTAATTTACTTTCAGTTTTGACATAAGTTTGGGCAATGTATAAAAGGTTTCCATCCACTCTTTGTTTCATGTTCCTCTTTTGTGAGGTGACCTTATCAATGAGCCACTGAAGCCTTTAAATTGACTCAAACACAGTTGTACATGTGAGCATTTGGAAGAGATGTGAGGTGTTATTTTTAGAAATATTGTGATAAAGACAAGCTAAGAAAAACAGGTGCAGAATATAGAAATGATTTGCACAGTCTCTTTTTGAAATTTTTGTTCCTTAAGACCAAATCTCATAGAATAACAACTTTCAACATTCTTATGTTCTCAGATCAGATCTGATTCTACTAATAACTTTTACATATATATATGAGCACTTTATTATCTGCAACACAAGTGAAAGCTAAGTTGCCATAGTCCTAAATGGTATCACTGATAGAAATGTTAATGAAATAAAAACGTAAGAGTAATTTTGTTTCCTAATTATTTATGATTGACATTTTGGCCTGGGTTGCTTGTCATTTAGAAGAAAGTTTGATAAACATATTTCAAAAGGTAGATATTATTTCAATTCTTAAGAGTTTATACATGTAAGCTGCTATTAAGTATGCAGTGTAGCAGGTCTATTGTCCCCATCTCTATTTAAAGAAAGAATTAAAACATAAGAGCTTTTTTGAAATGCAATTACTTTTACATTTCTTTATTTGTCTCGCATGTGAAACTTCCTTTTTATTTGGTTCTTGGAGACTACAAGCAATTTAACAATTACGATTTGCCAACCAGTAGTTTGCCAAAGAAAATGTTTGCAACGTTGTCTAAAACAGCTGTTCCTGAAAACATAACCCAGAAAACCATATGATTTTAGTGTGTTGCATTGTTTTTTGTAACAAAACCCCCCCAACAGTCTGAGTTTAGGTCACAAGAAAGTGAGATGTGGTAAGCTGTTCTGAACTAGTCTAAAGTACAGTAGGCAACAGATGGAGTAACACAGATGGTTAATTCTTCATGTGTGTCTGAGTTAACATGAAGTACTGGAGTGCTCCCAGATTTGCATCTAAGTGCGGTATGCAGAAATGGAGATTTTTCTGTTCATACACTTGAGCTGAGAATAGGAATGTGGGAAGATGAGATAGGATGCTGTGAATAGCTCTGTATGTCCTGGGATGAAAAGGTACTTGAAAGGGAAGCTGAACTGTGAATTCTTTGGGAACCCAGCCTTCCTCCTCCCATCAAAAACAAAGGAATTTTTGCTGTTGACTTGGAGAGGACCTTGAATAACATCTGGGCATAACAGATTGCTGTGTCTGCCTTTGGGAGTGCTGTATCAGTGCAGAAAAGGAAGAAGCTGTGTTTCCAGTTAGGAGTTCCTGCTGGAAAAAAAGAGAAATTTGGCAGCTATACTTAGAATTGCTTCCCTGTTCATGACAGTAGTATCCGGATGTATAACACAGGGTGTCATGTGCTTTTGTTGTGCCTTAAACAGATTTAATCCTCTCATTGGCATTAAATAGCTCAGTTACTCAGGGAAGAATCTATTCAGGATTGTCTGCAGCCTAGATATAAGAGTGTTATACTGGTAAAAGCGGGTTTTTTTGCCATAGTTCATTTTAAATAAAGAAAAATTTCAGCACCCAAAATACTTGTAGAGATTAAAAGAGACTTGAGAAATCATAAATTCGTGTGCTAAAACCAGATTATTAATTGACGAATGAGTGTCAAATATAGCATTACACATTCAAAACTAAGTTATTTTTGGATACTGGTGGTTATTTTAAGGTAAGTGGCGTGTTGACAGTGTAGGAACAATAGTGACAGGAACCTCAAAAAGTACAGATGTAAAGCTGGTCTGCTAATCCACAAGGTTTTGTGGTCCAAATACATCTGTAAAACTATATTTTTATTTAATTCTGGAAGTAAAACTGTGCTTTTTTTTTTGTTTTGTTAGAATGCTTTCTGGGAAAGTGTCTGTTGACTCATGGAATCATGCTGATTTTTCAGAAGCCCTTTGGACATTGCTAAGTATTTTTTGCCAAGTGGCGCACCTTCAGCTTTGCTGTAGGCAGTTGCTTCTTGACTAAACGGTTTCTAGTGAAGTTCCTCCCTTCTAAAGGGACATGCAACTTCGGGCCCTCTGCAGCTGAAGAATGGAGTGCAATCATGGGCTTCTTGCATCATGGGACAGCACATTAAACTGTGACCTACTGGACCATCAATGCTTCTGTATGTCCCTCAATATAAGTGATTGTGATGGCTCTTCTGTGCTTTCCTGGAGGTATGGTTGTAGGTTTTGTGCATATTTATGCTGACAACACCTGCCAGATCGGACACTTCTGGGATATTATGGGGATTCCAAGCCTGTTTCTGATGTGTGCATCTGGGCCAGGCAAATGTGGTCCAATGTGGGCACTTTTAGAATCAGAGCTTCAGCCTCCTGTGCAGTCCTTTACCATTTGGAAGCAGAGGAGTCTGAAGAACCAGGTAGTGAGGAGTTATATTCAGTCATGTTTTGGGACCTTAAATAGAACTTATTTTGTCCCAAGCCAGAAAAATTAGCTTCTCATTCCATTGGCTGAAATGTCTATGGAGGGTATTTGTCAACTGCCAGGATGATCCTCTGGTTTGGTTTTGGTTTTCTTGAGAGAAAATTTCACTTTCTGGGTATTTTTTCATCCAGAGGCACAGTGTCTGTGAGAAAGTTTTGCTTCTGTATGTCCCCCTTCATGCTTAGTGGACATGAGGAGAGCAGAGGGGAGACACTTCTTAAAAGTTATGTTGGACAATGTGTTTTAAGGAACGTAGATTTTAGAAGTGTTTGGTACACAGGATAAAGGGTTTGAAAGCCATGAAGATGTGCTCCTTATTTATCTTCAGTGCTGATTGGTGTGGTTGTACTTTCGAAAGTGCATCAGTTGTGGTACTTAGAGATATGTTAAAGTAGCAGGTGTACTTTCAATGACTGTAGAAGTCTATTCTTTAACCTCTTATGCATTGTAGAAAAACGCAATAAACAAATAACTTTGGAACATAGCCTCTAGTGTGGTTCCCTAATTTGTCAGGAAACCCCTAATTTTGCTTGTCCCCATTAATTGCTGTTGTGCTGTGATGAACAATCAGACGTCATTGTGATGGATGGAAGTGCAGACATTTGCATCCTTCTGTATTATTTATTTTCATTTTGATAACACATTTGTTCAGGCTGTTATGTGTAGATTGAAATCTTGTATAACGTTCAGGTTCTCTAGGTTATATTTTCTGTGATTTTACTACATGGAAAATTGTTACAAAGATGTCTTGAAGTTATGTTCATGGCTGAAAGTCAGCAGTTTTACTCAAATGTTTCATGTTTAGGAAGCATATGTACATGAGGTTTGTCTTAACGTGTATTCTAGGCTTGGACTGTCAGTGGTGTGATTGTATGAACACTACTTTTGCCTTAGGGCCCTTTTTTGAGAGGTTATTAATTCTCTGTCTTTCTTCTACATCCCCATGTTTTTTAGTTGTTCACTTACCTTCCAGACCAGTATCATGCCTGTTGCTATTTTCCTCCCCCTTAGAGAGATATATGCATGTAATATATGAAGCCTGTATACTGCTGCTAATATGTAGTTTCTAATGAAGAAAAGCTAGCTTTTCTTATAATTATTTTTGACGTTTATCCCCATCTTCGATCTTTGCTGAATGGGATTGTGCTTCTTGCCAAATGCTGTGGCTATTCACTGAGTTAATGTTTCCAGATATGTCTGTATGGGACAACTAGAATTTCTGGAAGAAGTGTCCTCAGTGATGTGCCTGATTGTTAAGCTCTGTTTTGTTAAATAATTCTTTTTTCTGTGTATTTCTTTACTGAAGTAATTAGTGTCAAAAATTCAACTCCTTTTTTGCCATCCTCACTTTTATTGGTACAAGCATAAAAATAAAAGGTCCATATTAAACACTGAATTTTTCCAATAGGTCCTGTTGTGCCATTTTTCATCCTTGGATTTTCCAGGACAGAGTAAAAGGGACCAATAACTTCTCCAGTTTATCACTTGAGAATGGAAACCTTGGCACATCAGTGTAATCAGAAATGTGATTATGTGAATCATGAGCATTAAATAGACTCGGGATGTGCTTAGGGATTTAAGGGGGAGATTATTATTTTTTTTTTTTTAAATTTTACCTTTTTTTCACTTTACCTTTGGCATTTGGCCTGTTTGACTCTTAGCAGTGTCAGAATTTTGCCCACTAGGAAACCTCTCCTCTCTGTATCACTAGTGACAGACAGTTTTTGTTTTGGAGTATTTACACATGCTGTGCATTCTTTGGGAGCACAGTATTTATGATTCCCTTTACGGAGCCACGTTCTGTTCGTACTTAACTGCACGTGCACCTTCAGTTAGCGGGGCAGAGGGAGTGGCATGGCTGCAGAGGAGGAATGGTTTTTGTAAAGTGGAGAAGTGGAGGTTTTGGCAGCTGCCTTTGGCTCTTGCCTGCCAGCCATCATCTTTAACCCTACGCTAGGCATGAACTCTGCTCTTTCTCCAAACTGTGCAGGAGGGTTCTTGCTCCCTGTATCCCATGTTAACTGAATTTGTAAATGCATATAACCAAATGCTTCCAGGTCCTCTGTTAAAAAGCTTGCTATTAAGCTTTTAGCAGCTGTTATTAATGCAGCTGTTAAAATGCCAGCTGTCCATCAGCAGTGTGTGTTTTCCTGGGAATGAAAAAACCCTGCTTTTAAGAATTGTACAGTGAAGTCCTTGCCACTCTGCTGGGGGAAGAGCGGTGTTTTCTTGGTGATGTTTGCTCTTCTTACTAAAGAAGTTCAAAGCTTTGTCTCACTTCTGACTGATCACTTGAGGGAATATGAGACATGCACATTGTCCCCCTTGTGGAAGTGTGATGGAGACTGGGAGTGGGTATTTTATGGATACTAAACAAACGTAGTATGACCTGTGCACTTCACTACTGATGTTTTGATTTGTTTTGTTTTGGTGTTTTTTTTTTTTGTTTGTTTTTTTTTTGAGAAAGAAATTGCTCCACTTAAACTCAGAGCTTAACTAAATCCTCCCACAAAGGGTCACATTTTAGCCTTGGCCTCTGTTTCCTGTGACCGTGATGCTTAGAGATGTAAGGTTGAGTTATTCCATCATCTTGACATAGCCCTGTGCTGCTGGCTATTATCCAGAAACCTTAAAGAAATATTTTTTCCCCTAAAAATAACAGCTTTAGATTTTTTTTTTCCATGCAGAGATGTGATAATACAATCTGGTTGAGGCTAGATTGCATGTCGCCTGAATAAATTAGGTTTGATATAGCACTGCTTAGCCTGATTTTTCTTGTATTGTGAGCTAATACTTTTTTGTTGTATACCTCAGAGGTTAACTTAATAAATACTCTTGAAAGTACTCCTTATAGCTTGGTGTTTCATGCCATGAAAAAAATTAGAATTTTACTTTTGATTGCAATTTTAATTGTGTTAAACATTTGTAGCAGCTATTGAATGTTCTGGCTGGCCATTTAGAAGTGTTCCGAGGTGCCTGTTCTCTCTACAAAAGTTCACCTCCCACCATCAAACTGAGTAGGTTATGGAAACTTGCCAGTGAGAAATCTTAAGGGAAAAACACTGTGTTCAGAAAATGCCGCTGTATTCGGAATCCTAGGACTTGTTCTAAAAATAAACTTAATTGAAAAGATTTGTTTTCTTTTCTAATGTGGTTTACATCACTGTTTTATTAATATTTAAATAACAGAATGTTGTAACCCGGAGTACAGAAATACTTCTGTACAGAGCTCCCACCAGAATCTTGGAAACCTTACATGAAGCATGATGATGTTTATTTTGCCACTGGCAATTTTCTTGGTTTAATGTTGCAGTACAAAGGAAGATGAAACTCTGGGTTTTCTCCAGAATGAAAACCAGATGATGAATGGGTTAAAAACGGAGGTAATTAATTTTACTAAGTCAATGTGCATAGTCGTGAATAAGGCTTTATTTGCCAGGCTTTGCTTGTGAGAATCTTTGAAAATTACTTGGATTTTTTTTTTTTTGCTTGAACCAAACCTTACAACCTGACAAGAAGCTGAGTATAGATCATGCAAATTTTGATAAATGATATATTTTATTCGCAACTATTTTACTATACTAAACACAAATTGCCTAGCTTCCTGTTTCCAAATAATTATTGTTTTTTCAGTACTTTGAAGAGAAATAATTGGATTGATGCAGAGCTCAATGACTGGCTTGTAAATAAAAATCAATTTTTCCTAAGGATAACATTATCTTTAGTAACTTTGAAGTTTCAGCTTCAACTGAAAGCTCTGAGCAGGCTGGCCTCTCTTCCAGTGGCTACCTATATTAATGTGTACCTGTTTGGTGTATTGATTTATTTTTCCTTTTCCCCCTGCTGTATTATCCTCCCATAACCTGCTATATTTATTATAAATGTGGTCATGACAAAAATAGGTGCTTGATAAATTCAGATGCAATGAATCTAAGGTCAGTTTGACATTATCAGGAGCTTGCTTATGAACAGGTTTATGACATAGGTTTTATCTTACAAAGCTTGAGTGGGAGTACAGAGCAATTTGGGGACCAGCCAGGCATTTCTATTTGTCTCTTGAGTACTAAAATAACCGTAAAGCAGTGAGTAGTGGTGCTTTAGAGTCATTCTTCAAACAGTTACTTTGTATGTGTGTATAGAAGTTTCAGTTTTGTCATTATTTGATAATTCAGTATATAAACTTTAGGATTTTCTCTGAATCATTTTTAGCTATGTGAGAAAATAAGAGTAGACTAAAAATGATGGCAAAAGTGAAAACTTTTTCTTAAGGCCAAAAGAAATAATGTTAATTAGTCTTTCTAAAGTAAATCATTACTTGAGTTGTGATAAAAATGAGCCATTTGGAGACTGTATATTTGTTTCAGCTCCAGGCATCCACCATTGACTGTTCTATTTGAAGCAATGTTGAATGAAGTTGAAGAGGCAAAACTTTTAATGGGCTTTTTTCCCCCTAAACTTTCAGCTGTAATTCTGCTGATTTTAATGGAAGTTATACCACTCTATTATATTTTAAAGACATTTTATCAGAGTTTTAAAATACTGAATTATGTAACTTGGCAGTGTGACTTGATGGAGACAGAAAGTAAATCAGACTGCAGTCACCTCCACTTAAAAGAACAGTATATTTTCATTTTCAGCTGTCCAGGGCTTCAGATGAGCTGCTATTTTAAGCAAAATGTAGTAAAATTTAGCTGTTTGCCAGAGATCTTATCTCTTCCTGTGTAAAATCACTTAGGTGGAATCAGTGAGATGGTGGCCTTTCTTTTTCTTTTCTTGCTCCCCCTCTTATGCTGTGCAGAAAATACCCTGTACTCTCCTTTTCATCTGCCTGTTTTGAAGAGGGGTCAATATGCATGATGCATGAGGAATGTTCTTGCTCTGATTTTTCCTCTCATCCCCTCCCAAAACCAGAATTTCCCTGCTTTTATATGTAGTGTGCAGTTCCTTTAGCTTGCCATGAAATTGTACACTTCTTCAAATTTCCAGGAAGTTCCTCAAACTTCCCATGAAGTTGGCTACTGAAGGTGGTGATTTTTGTCCCAAGTGCCACTTAGGATTTTTTGTTGAGAATTTTGAACCTACTGATCCCAGATGAAGACAGGTGCCACAGGGAGAAGATTTTCTTTTGATGTGGAAAAAACCCTCCATCTGATCTCCCAGTGTCGCTTAGAGAGGAGATGTGGCTTCGCTGTCTGCAGATACACACACTTGCAGCAGAGGATTTTTGTAAGCATTAGGTGTATCACTGGTGGTCACCAACTCACACTCACATGTCCATATGAAAGCTTCTTTTTCCATAGTTCAGCAACACTGTAAATTATTTGCCATGTTTACCATGTATGAATTTTACTTTTAGTCTGAATGTACATGTTTAGAAAAGGCTGTATTTCCTTAGGAAGCTTTTATTACATTGATTTTCAAATGGTCTTCTGGTGAAGGATATTGTGAAGTAAAAACAATTTAATACAACTTCTGAAGATCTATTGAAGTAATAATCTATCATAAAACATCCGATTACTGCCAGCACGGGGTGAAAGTTTCATTTGAAATTGTGACAGAAATGCACACATAGCATCCAGACTTTTCCAGTTTTTGAAAGGTTATTGAATTCTAATAAGCTCTAATTCACAATTGGAAAGGAGTAATTAACTGAAGTGAAACACTTATGTGTTTTTTGAATGAAAAATAGAGAGAAGTGTTACAGCCTTCAGAATTTTCAGTGTGCTTTCATACTCATTTTCCAACTAATTTTTTCTTGCTGATTCTAAATTAGGGATTCGGTTTTTGTTTTTAATTTAAAATGGCCTGATGGGTTGAAATTAGCCAAGTTACACAGAATTGCTGTTGGTTTCCTGGTTGCATAAGCCTACCAGGAAGGTTGTGAGAGGTCATGCTGCTGGGGAGAGCGTGGCTGCAGTTTGGGTGTGCTCTGGCTGAACTAATCAGAAAAAAAATGTTTGTAAAGCAGGGAGTGGTTCTGTGTTAGTTTTTGCATGAGGAGAGGAACTACTTGCATCTGTATTTCTGTTTTCTAAGGCAATGAGAGAAGGCTCAGTGAATCAGGTTATTTAGTGTCTTTTGCATTGCAATATGACTTTCATTTATAGGCACCTAATATATCTGTCTTTAGGTTCCTGTAGTGCCATAGGCACATAGTTTTATGAAATTTGCAGAAGCAGTTTTGGGTACCTGCTGTTCCACATATTTCATTACAAGGAATGTAGCAATTTGAGGAAGTGGTAATCCTTCAGATGTAGTTCAGTCCTATTTTTGTCTTTGCTGTAATACTTTCAGCAAACTTCATGCAAAGTCCTCTGCAAGAGGGGATGCACTTGGAGTTGTCTTCTGTCCTTCCCTTGGAATCAGCATTCCTTTTGAAGAGTGGGAAGATGGATAACCTAGGAATATATTCTTTCAGCTATGAAAGGTACATCTAGCTCTCCTGTGCATCAAACAGAAATGGAGGAAGTGATTTAGCAAAGCACCTGTTGAACCCCTAATTTTACTCTGTAGACAGAGATGCAAATTTCTGATGGCAGTAAATAGAATATACTGATTTTTTTATTCCACAGTTAGACACATGACACATCAGTGGAAAAAAAAAAACAAACCTGTTCTCTACATGTTTGAAGGCTTTTACTAACTACTGCAAGAGTCTACGTTTTTGGGGTAACTAAGAAACAAGAGAAGAAAAATTGCACAAACCCCTGTTTCATTAGATGGCCCAGAATATGGAAACTATGCACAAACTAGAACTAAAATTACACATTGATGACTGTATCACACCTCTGCTTCCTTCTGAAATTATGACGTTTCTGTTAAAAACCCCACAGACTTCTCATAATGTTTTCAGATACATTTTTGATTACAAAATTTATCTTCCATTAGACTTTGTCAAACATGATTGTCTTGTGATATGAGTAGGCCCTTTTTTAGAACAATTGATCCTAAAATATTTTGAACCAGAAATGAAAAATCATTTATTTTGGTAAACTCTGGGTATTTTAACATTCCTTTTTAAATACATGCCTGTGTTCTCTGTTAGAAAAACACAGAAGAAGATGTAAGAATAATATGTCTGCTTTTGAACATCATGACTATAAAGCTGGGTCTTCTAATAAGCAAAAAATAGTGCTTTCTCTATGAGTTATGATAATTTGGTTTATATTCCTTGCAGGATGCATTGAAAATAACCTGGCACACTGTAAAACACAAGGAGATCAAAGGCTGTGTACAGAGGGTAAATAATGACTTCCCTGCCTTCTCTGATAGTGGAGGTGTTGTCTTCTCCTCAACGTCTACAATACATGTCGTGGGAAACACGGGTGCTGGAATATGTTAAAGGCATTCCAGAATTACTAAATGAATGAGTAGGGAGGGGTTTTGATTTTGTAAAGTTGATCCCAGTAGTTGTTTTCTAAAGAAAAACCCCAGCGTTTCTGTACACCAAGATACATAATTGGAAATGCCAGAGTTTTTTAGACTTGTTTCAAGATCGTGACTGTCCAACCAATGAATAGTATAATCAGATCAGTGCTTAGTTTGCTGGTCCAGAGTGCTCTGTGTTCTGAGTCAGTTTATTTTTAAAAACAGATATATTATTTCTGAGGATTGCTTTTACCACTACATTAAATAATGAAGTCTTTAATTCAGAAGTATTTTTTGTGGAAGGGTTCAGTCTGCACTAGCATTTTACGGGGCTTATTTCTATGTTCTCACATTAAATGTATTGCATTTCTTAAAGATTTGTGGACAGTTGATATTGGAGTTGTTCTCCTGGAAATGGAACGTGAAGTCTTTAAATTGGATACTGGCTCAAACTAATTGAAACCATTTCAGGCTATTTATAAGTGAAATCATTCTGGCTATTCATAATTATCAAGTGAATGGAGTATAAAGTCTCTTAATTCTTTACCATCGATTTGCCTTTAATTTGTCAAATTTGATTGTTCAAAAAACCATTTTGGACTTGATTCCTTCAAGGAAAGGATTAGGGTTAGACAAGAGTTCTTAGCGAGTTCTTCAGCCAGTGTCTGCTCATCTGCACTGAGGTTTGGGATCTGTGAAACTCAAGAGAAGGTTCTGTCATTGTGAGGAAGGAATCAGAGTGTGATTAATGTTTTCATCAGGAACCTAAACGAACTATCAAAAGCCACCAAAAGCTTTCTAGTACAGTTTGTTAAAATTATTTCCTAGTACAGTTTATAATTCTTCAGACAATTGATGTAGCTTATGCTGGCAAAAATTCAGCCTGCTAGTGTATGTGTGACTTTCACAGCATCTGTGAAAGTCTGTTGTCATACAGGCACGTGTCATTACAGCTCTACCTCTTTCCAGTGCAACTAAAGTTGAGTGGTTTTAAAAGTGCTATTTTAAAAACCTTGGGGGAAGTTGTCAGTAGATTTTTCTTCTGTTTCTTTTCTTTCTTCTGGGTTTTGAATGTTTTCTGCTATAGCACCTACGAGTTCACAGCCCTCATGTGCTCCCAATTGGCAGCTAATTTTCAGCTCTTGAGCAACTGGTAACAGAAAATTTCACGCTGGTATCTTTAGAAGAGTGAAGAAGTGATGTGGCCCCATAACCACTGCCTGTTCTCTACTGGTCTGAATTTTGTGATCTTTACCTTTCCTTGGTTTTATAAATTTTAATTTCCTCACATACTAGGTTTGTTTTAAATATTTTAAAATACGTAAATATATCTATTAATTATTTTATTTTAGTCTTTCAAGTACTTTAAGAGGTCTTCACACTCATGAGGATGTTCTTTAAACAGTACACTAAGCATTTCAGAGTTTCCAGAATGCTTTGCACAACCAGGTGTATCATGCCTCTGATTTTTGCTCTAGCAATGTAACATATGGCTTAAGAAGCCTTTGTGTGACTCTTTCCAGGCAGGATTTCACATCTTTTCTACTTCTCGTAATGTGACTGATAGTCTGTGCTGCTGTAGCCTTGGGAGGTATGAGGAAATTGCAACAGAAAGATAAAAAATTCAACTGTTTCCCACATCTAGCAGTTAAATATATTAACAACGGAGTACTTTGTCCCTTCTATTTGGTTCATTTGTGAATGAAGACATGAAAGAGAATTTTGTAATTGGAGCAAGGCTGGGAAATTCTTGCATTTAAGACAATGCCAGAAAAGGCTATGTGACTCCCTAGTGCCCTTAAGAGTCAGGTTTTGGGTTCTTTCTTGATCTGGCTGGGCATGTCCTTGGTTACCTTGGTTACCAACCAAAGGGAATTGCCTTCTCCCAGCCCTAAGACCTGCATGGCTTCTGCTGTGCAGGGATGGCTTTGCTGCATTTATGACACCCCAGGGATGCAACTCTTACCACTCTCAGTGAGGTTTGAAGCAGGACGGTTGACAGATTTAGATATAATGTAGAAGGGAAGCCCTTGGCATTTGTGTAGTCTGTTGGTCTGAGTGTCTGAAACAGTTGGAGCTAGAGTAAGACACTACCCTACTTTCAGCAGGCAACATTGGAGCTTTCAGTAATCAGCTTCAGGCTAAGATGGGTTTTTTTCCCGAACTTCTTAAGTGCCTTTTTTTTTTTTTTTTTTTTTCCCTTCTTTTTTTTTTTTTTCCCCTTCTCTCATGAAGTTGGGAGAACAAACAGGATCTGTAGCATCATTTATGGGGGTCTTCTGAGATTTGAAATGGTCATTTTGTATGAAAAAATAAGACACATTATTTTTGTTCCCTAAGCCAGAACAGATGATTCCTGAACAATATTGTGTATTGATTTACAGATGTAATGATATCTATGTTCTTTGTGATCAGTGTCTTTTTTTGTAGAAATATATTCCTAAGGAGATGCATTAAAACTATTTCATATCAGTCATCAGGAATGCCCAACTTGAGTCATTTATCTAGCATTAGGCAAGTATATCCAATATGACATGGGAAGTGAGATCACAGAAGTTCATTAAAAAGGAATTATATGCCTCCTTGGTTGATTTACAAGAGTGGGCTGTAACATGAAAAATTCCACTTACAGAAACAGCTTCATGATTTGAGTGGGTTATTGCATAAAATACAAGTAGAGTAACTGGATGTGGGAAGTGAGTCAATTCAGTAGTTTGAGAATGGGATTAGGATTTCGATCGACTGTTCTGTTGGTGCTGACTCACTGTGACCTTACGCAAGTCAGTGAAGTTTTCTACATATCAGCAGCTCAGCCTAAAAATATGGTATTCCTCTCACCTTTGCTTGCAAACTTTCACTGTTGCAAATGGAAGGGCAGAAGTACATAAAAAAATAGTAAGAAATTTTTAAATCTTGCTCTTAAAACACTCTCTAATTTCTCTAAATTGCATTTTCCTGTTTTATTACTGTTTTGCAATGTCTTTCCCTGCTGCACTGTGGAGAGCTTTATAAGGGAAAGAACTGTCTTTTTGCCTTATTTTACAATTAAAGCAACTGTTCTATAAAATAATTAGCAAACACAAACTAAAAACATGAATAGCTTTTTTAATCCCCTTTGATAATGTTTAACACTGGCATTTTAATTACCAGGTTATTTGTGCCAGAACAAACTGCTCAGCCTCATCTGGCTTAAGGGGAGGGTATTAATTTAACAAATTAGGTCCTAAGTGATAATATTATATTATTTAATATTAATTTTTATTATTACAAAAGGTAAAATCATTCCGATAAAGTGAGATAACATGATATTAAGCAGGCAGTTGAAATTCCTGATAATAGGCATCTCCTTTTTCAGAGAGTTAAAATGGCAAGTAAGTTTTCTGCTCTTGAATTTTGTTGATAACTGCTTCTGCTACCCTCATTTCTCTGCTCCATCGTTTTTTTGTCATGACATATCTTGCCCCATTCTGAGCTTTTTTATTTCTTCCAGTGTTGACTTAATGAATCATCCTGACAGCAGAGAAGTTTGTTAGCTGGGGATTAAGGCAAACAGGAATGTGATGCTTTTGCTTGAGGGTGAGAGTGACTGCACATTTGGGTTACTGCTCGGCTGTTACGCTTTTGTGTCAAACACTCCTATGACGGGCAACAACTTTCAGGTCTGGGCAAGCCCTTAACAATACTTCTTTCGGTTTTAGTGCTGTTCACAGATTGTAGGAAGGCAGGAGTTTGACTTGGTAACATTTTACTTGGGAAAGCACTGAGGGGAAAAATGGTTGGGGAGGAACAAGTCAGTGGGCTGTAGTTCAGCTTGGCTTGGCAACTTCAAGACTCCTTTCTTTTCCTGCCTGTATTCTCTTGGCAAGCTCTGACTGGATAACAGTGCTATCAAATGTATTTGGGACCCCTATATGTGTAAAAATAATTAATATTTGAAATATATTCTATTATATATCAAAAATAGAATATATGAGAGTAAAACCATAAAAAGTCTGAATGAATGTGGCTGAATAACAACAAAAGATATGGCACAACCAGTTTGATATAATGCTCAGTTGAGCTGTATCATCTACGTGCCTAGAGCTATTTATACAGCAAGGAACCACTTTCACCTGTTTTCTCCTCTATTACATTGTGTACAGTACAAATCTAATAAATATTTATGTACTTATCTTAAAAAAGGCAAGTGCCTTTCACAAGACCAACTTTTTTGAGTTATTCATGATACTGGCTGGTGTAACTAAGGGAAAAAAAAGATTGACCATATTTTACACTAAAAAAAAATAGGAAGTAACTTGTCTTTTAATAACAGTAAAGCCTGAGCATCCTCTTTCATGTATAGAAAATTCAAAAATATACATAAGAGCAGAAGCTATTAACCACATATAACTTAGCAACTTGCCTGAGAAAAAATCTTTACACTTTTGTAATTTAGCAATTGAAAATGTCAACTTTCAGTAAATGACTGCCAAAACTCTTCTGTGTATGTTCTCAGTAAATGTTAATTTGAGACTGTTCTGGTTTTGTACAACAAAACCTGTGTAGAATGAAAGGATAACTTATAACACTTTTGCCTTGAGTCTCAAAAATTTCAGATTTTGACTCCAACTTGAGATTTCAACTATGCTGCAGTTGTCCACGCATACGTACGTTCTGTAGTTAAAGTGTTTATGCTATAAAGACTCAAAAACCTGCTCTGGAAATGCACTTATTTCACCCATCCTGAGCGCTTGCGCTGCTGTGTGCTGCTGGGCTGCACTTGAGCATTGCGTCACGCTACTACCCCCGCGTGGTCATTTGCTATAGAACAACTTTTATGAAAAGAAGTGAAAGTTCCTGCAGATTACTTCAACTTGAAAAGGCAAGAGTAATTTTCAGAGGGACACTGTATGTTTTATCTTTGTTTAAGACCTTAGATGGAGAGTATTGGGAAACTGCAAAACTCAGCATGTGTTTTCCTTTTCACATAATAGTGTGACAAAATATTTTTTAAGAAGTTGCTAGAACTACCTTTTCCAACAGTTTTTCTGGCTTCATTAGAGAAACAACACCTCGAAATTTCAGGCATAGATTCTAAAGTAATTTTAAGAAGCTGTAAAACATAAACCAGAATGTATACAAACAACATTGACATGGGATTTCATTTGTATCAGCTATTCTGTATTCAAGTACTAGGCACAGTATTTATTCTCAAAGTAGTTTTTATGTGCAGAAACAGTGTATGCATTGTCTGTGACATTCTGCTATGTAAGAAAATGAAGTAAAGAGCAAGAGTATTCAGAAAGAGGCTTTAAAAATGTTCATTGTTTCCTAGTAATTTCTTGCTGTCACAACATGTAATAAATTTTGAAATAATTACAATGTGCTTTTTGAAACACTGCAAAAAACTTTTGCTTTGCAGTGATTTGTTGCTTCATAATGATATATTTTAGAACTTATAAAAGATTAAATAATTTCTGTGCATGTTAACGATGTTCCTTTTCAGTCCAAATGTCATATCTAAATTTAAATCTTATCAAAATCCCTTACAAGTAGTGCTAATTTTGGTAGTGAAGCTGTCTTTGTGTCTTGCATTGTAAGTGAACTCATTTGATTATTGGGAGTGTATATTCTCACCTATATGTGGGTTCCATGTAAAGGTGATATTTTGCTCCATGCACTGCTTTGATGCTATCTCCATCCTCACTATTAGTGCAATTCTAGAAGGGACTTTCTAGGATTAATTATAGTCTTTTCCAACCACTGAGACCTGAACTGAGTCTGCTGCATTTTTCATCTAGAAATTAGCATTTTGTACTACGCCAGGGCAGTTTGTGGAGAGGGATTTTTCTTCTGTTAGTTTCAAAAACCTGTCTCAATCTTCATTAAATACAAAAAAGTGGTCAGTGGTCATAATTTCTCATTGAAATCCTGATTTGTAGATAAGAATACATGAATCATTCTTAAGAAGTGTGAAAAAATCTGTATTCATATTATCCAGCAATTGTTCTAAAATAAACAATGCTTTTCACTTTTTTCATTTTTTTGCCCCAGGTTTTACTGTTTATATATCCATTTATACTCCAATTGGACTCAGCTCATAGGTTCTTATTTTTCATCCTAGAGGAATGTTAATGGAATTTTTAAATTGGTTGTATTTACTTTTTACTTTTTCTGTGGAACTTCTTCAGACAACTGCTTAGAACCAGCTTCCAGCTATCCTTAGAAGAGAGGAATGTTCTACTTTGATATAAAGTACATCTCCTCACTACTGGTGAGCAGTCTCCTGTTTGATACTGGTGGGTCTTGCTTGTCCAGAAAGATGTCCCTACTCTTGACAGTGCTTCTCTCTGTGGTTCAATATTGATCCTGTTTGTTATTCAAAATGTTTCTAGGTAGGTGACTTAAACAGCTCAACTGAATTGTATGGTTTCAGGGACACCATGGTATCCAATAACAAATTCATGCAGGGAGTCCAAAGCATGGTTTTTCTCAGTCATTGATTATTCATAATGAATACTTTGTTCATATGGATGTTGATTATTCATAGCATATCTGAATGGCTGTTGTAAATTGGAGGATGTATTCTCACAATGCAAAAGACCCTTGTTGATCTGTGTGTGACTTTTCCCATCATCATCAATGATGCTCAACTTAATAATCTTTTTATTCCTTACCCTTCTTCTGTGCCAGTTCTGCCTTAAGAATCCTCTTTCTCATTTCACTCATATCACACCACCTTTCTCTTTCCATTTAACTGTCCATGTCTACTTTTGGCATTGAAACAGTAATATAACTTTTGTTTGGACTTAGTTTAAAACTGACATATTCCTTCCTCAGGATGGTTTAGTAAATCCTTTTCATATCTGGATTGTTTAAAGCTGCTCTTTGGGGTGGTAATTCCTTGTGCCCTGGACCAGATTCAGCCCATTTTCGGTCCAAATATAAACGGCATCAAAAGGATGCTCCAAGACACAGCAAGAGCATCTTGCCTTTGTCTTTGGTGTTTAAGGCAGCAGAAAGTAGAACTACTATATTCTTTAAAAACCCTACTAACACGAAAACAGTTCCTTGCCTTCAGTCACTGTACTTTATGTATCAGAATAATAATTTTTAGTTATGTTTTTCATTAACCCATCACCCCATTAAAGTTGAGTCTTTAATAGGGGATTATATGTAATAACAATTTAAAAAATGGTCTATATTGGAACTGTAACAATTGCAACAATAACCAGCCTAACTAGCAACTTACAAAGTGTACAGATGGCTTAATTGTTTGAGAAGCATCTCTTTGGTGAGATGAAATAAAAAAGGGGGATAGGGAAAAAAAATAAGAAGGATTAATCACATTTATTCCCAGACTTCTTGCTGGTATAAGACCGTATCAGGAATCTGGTTGGAAGAATTGAGTGATAAATTCAGGTGATTACTCAGGTGACTCAGAAATTAACACTTGATGTGGGTGCTTTGACTTTGTTGTTACATTTCTTTCATCCAGGTCCTTGTGATCAGCACCTCTATCTAATGTCTGAAACCAATTAATAAACTCACAGTACCTCTGTGCAAGGGACATTTTCAACTAGTCTTTTTTTTCTTAAAATAATCCACATAAAGGGGTTGTCTAACAAGAAAAGCATTATAAAATAGCTAGAATTATTTTCTTGGAATTAAGATAACATAAGACCACAATTACCTAGCCTAGTCTTTGAAGCCTGGCTAATTTAAAGGAGAGTGAAGATCATCCTGTAGTTTTAGAATTTTTATCATACACCTTACATCTGATTAGTATATTTTTAATTATTTTAGCTGGTTTTCTGTGGCTTTCTCTACATGTGGAAATAGTTCTAATGTATCTCAGCCTCCAGTGCAAAGACAATGTGATGCTCTGGCTCAGAAGTTTCGGTAGGTTTAGTGCTCAGGAGACCTGCCCTGCATTTCTGCTCCAAATTACTGGTTCCAAGGCATGCACATTGTGCATCAATCATTGCAGCATCTAAGGGTATGGTCTCAGCTCAGACTTAACTATTGTTGACTGCTTGACCTGAAACACTCCACAGTTGCTGCACCCCCCTTTCCATGATTGTCCCAGCGTGGGAGACAGCAAGAATTTCTAGGGTGTATCTTGCAAAGTCCTCCAGCTCTTGTCTTGGGGAAAAGATGGCAGATCCAGATGTTCCTTAAGTACTTAATTCTTAGAAATGGAATGAATCTCAGAAGTTTATTGTACCTGTATTAAACACAAGCAAGCAATTATGAGGATAAAAGTATTTCAAGCAGAATAGAGTAGATACCAAAGAAACATGATCAGGAAATCTTAGAGGAAATCTGACTAACCATATCTATTTCTAAAAAATATTTTCCATGCTTTTCACATTTATGTGAAGGGCCAGTAAAATAAATAGGACACTTGATTCGCATTCCAGAGGAGAGTAAAGCTGCTCACTCATTAATGCTGTTGAAGATGGTGTGAGAAACTTCATTGAGAAGTTTCAGAGCATAATCATGTTTACCTCTATGACTGTATGTTAATCTTAGTGCATAGCAGAATAGAGGACTTCCATAACATACATCCTCTGTGGAAAACAATTTTCCGTCTTTGTTCTGTTTAAAAATACTTCTAGATGCAGATTTGCTTTGGGCATTGATTAGTTGATTAAGAATTACTTTGGTCAAAAAGAAGAGCAACCTTATTACTCATTTAATAGCTGTGTGTTCATATTATTTTCTCCTGCTGAAACGTTAGTGTGATTTTTACAAAAGAAAGTTGGAGTGTACCAAGTTGTCATGGGTTTTGTCCTGTCTATCTAAACCAAGACACAAATAAAGAACCATAGCAATTGTCCCATCAAGTGCTTTGTCATTAAAAACTACTGTGAGTTAGTAACAGCCTTTGAGTTAATTTATTGATGTTTTCCATATGCATCATTGTCCTACCAAACCACTTTATGAGTTTGAAGTGCAACAAGAAAAGTTTACACAAGGGAATCCATTTTAGTGGTAAAGAATCTCTGTAAGTGAGGGCTTTACAAACATCTTGGGAAAACATCTGGGAATGGTTCAAGGAGAGCTGACAAAGACAGATGAAGACTTCATTCAAAGAGAAAGAAAAGAAGGACAGTATATTTTTGTAATGACAGGTCATGTAAAATCTCAGATTGTAGAGCCCCCATTATTCTGTCGAGGAATTCTGTAATTGGAAACTGAACATATGAAGATTATCATTACAGAAGAAATGAATGCAGGCTTATGGGATACTGTGCTGGGCTGTGGCACTTCTGTGCTCTCCAGTTCCTGTTGTGTAGAATCATAGAATGGTGTGTGTTCGAAGGGACCTTTGAGATCCTCTGGTTCCAATACCCCTGCCATGGGCAGGGACACCTTTCACTAGACCAGGTTGTTCAGAGCCTCATCCAACCTGGCCTTGAACACTGCCAGGAATGGGGAATCTACAACTTCTTTGGGCAACCTGTTCAGTGTCTCAGCACCCTCACAGTGAAGGATTTCTTCCTTGTAATCTAAATATACCGCTTCAGTTTCAAGCCATTCCCCCTTGTCTGCCATGTCCTGACACTACATGCCTTTGTAAAAAGTCCTTCTTTCATGAACTCCCTTTAAATACTGAAACTCATCGTTTTACATTTAGAGCTAACAGAAATTAAAGACAGAGAGAATGAGTTTGTCATAGTCCAACAGTCTTAAGAACAATGTACTGTATGGGTGTACAGGACACTTATGAATAAACCTACATAAAAAGGAAGCGTTCAAAAACTGGAAGCAATGACAAGTGATCCAGAAGGCATTTAGAGAAACAGTCATGTGGGGGTGGGATTAGAAATGCCACAGTCCACCTGCAGTAGAATCTAGCAGGGGCTGTGAAGGCCAATGAGAAGGTCATCTACAGGTACATCAGTAGAAGGAGGAAGAGTGGGGCAAACTCATGGCTGTTGCTGAATGAGGACATGAAAGAAGCCAAGATACTCAATGACTTCTTCACCTGGTCTTTACTGTTTGCACCAGCCCTCTGCAATCCCAGGTGCTTGTGGCCAATTGGAAAGTGGTGGAAGGTGAAGGAAGATAAAGTCTGGAAACACTTAAACTGCATGAACACAAGTCTACTGGTCGTTCTGGGCTACACATCTCAGTACTGAGGGCATTGCAAAGCCATTCTCCATTATCTTTCCAAGGTCATAGCCTCTAGGGGAGGTTCCTGAGAACTGGAAAAAAGCAAATCTCACTCATATTCAACAAAAGGAAGAAGGAAGATCCGGGGAAGTACAGACCAGCTGCCTCATCTCTATCCCTTGGAAGGTGATGGAGCAAAACGTGTGGCGATTAGTGTCACAAAGTCCAGTTAGAGGTCAGTCACTACTGGTTTACCCCTGGGGTTGTTACTTGGGTCAGTGTTGTGTAATATCTCCATTAAGGCCTGGATGATAATGCAGAGTCTATCTGCAGAGTGTACAGACAATACAAAATGAGGAGAAATATCTGATGTGCCAGATGGCTGTGCTCCCATTCAGAGAGCGACAGGCTGCAGGAATGAGCGAACAGGAACCTCATGAAGTTTGGCCAAGTCCAAGTATTACATTTGAGGAGGAAGAATCCTATCCCACTGTGGCAGTGGGCAGGCTGGGGGCTGACTGATTGGAAAGCAGTGTGGCAGAGGGGGATCATGGGACAATGAAGACAGACAGGATGCTGGGATGTGTTTGGGAGGATTGCCAGCAGGTCAAGGGAGGTGATCTTCTACTCATCCCTGGTGAGGACACACCCAGAGTGCTGTGCCCAGTTCTGGGCTGCTCAGTACAAGTCAGACATGGACATGCTGGAGAGAGTCCAGTGGCAGGCCACAACAATGATTACGAGGCTGGAGCATCTTAAATATGACAAGAGGCTGAGAGATCTATGGCTGCTTATCCTGAAGAAGAGAAGGCTGAAAAGATTCATATGAATATATACAAATATCTGAGGAATGTAAGGAAAACAGGCTCAGTGGTACCCAGTGGCAGGACAAGAGGCAATGGGCACAGATAGAAATAAAGAAACCACAACATTTAAACACAAGAAAAAAACTATTTTGGACTTTTTTTTTTTGTTCCCTCCCTCTTTTGAGAGTGATTGAACAATCAAACAGGTTGAACATTTACCTGGGAAAGTTGTGGAATCTCTGTCCTTGGAGATACTCAGATATATATATATGGAGACACATAGACATCCTTGGGCAAACTGCTCCAGATGACTGCTTTGTGAGGTGGGCTGGACTATATGGATCTCCAAAGATCCTTTCCAGCCTCAGCTGTTCTGTGATTCTTCAACAGCTGTGCTCCTTAATTGTATTGAACCTGAACCTACAGTAGCAGAATTAGTTACACAGTACAAGTATTAAAAAAGTTCTGTGCCACATCTTGTCTCAAAATGCAGGTTTTTTTACAAGTCTGTGGTTTTCAACATTCTTTCCTATAATTCCCATCTGTAAGAATAGGAATTGTTAATGACTTTGTAGTTTCACTTTTATTACTTCTGAAGTCCCTGTCTTTAAAAAAGCCATTTATGAACATTTTTGATTAAAATGAAATGCCACTTCTAGTGAGATGCTTAATAAAATGGTAAGAAATCACAACAAGACTCATATGGAGAAGAATAAAGAAGGTATTTTTTCAGTGTGGAGATCATAGAACACACAGTAACTGATTTGTCTCAGGTCACGCATAAAATCTATAGTCAAACTGGGAGTAGATTTCCAGTCTCTGGATTAGCTATCCTGTAGTTCTGCTGTCTCTAAATATTTTTGATGATAATCAAAAAGATTTTTCACTATCTGCAATAAATTAGCTCTTCTGAGTTCTTGTTGCTGGACATTATTAGTCTTTTCCAGGTGGCATATTTCACTAGTATAATTTTACTGTCATCACTCAAATTAGGTGAATAGTGGCAAGTATATTAGTATTTGCCTTCATATATACAGGTAAGTGAGAGAACCCTACATTTGAGTTATTATAGAATTGAAGGTTCTGTTGACTTAGCTATTCTAAAAATAGTGTGTTAAGACTGTGCTGGGAGAATACTAGAAAATGTAACTCAAAACATGATTAATATGCATGCAGGATTTTATCTGCCATGGAGTAAACCAAAATTAGGGCCAATATAGGCTCTACACCAGTAGAGTGCAACCACTGAATTAAAGTATATAGTCTCTGTATCTTTGGGCATCAGAAACACTATAAAAATTCAGGAGTCCTTGGCTATTCAGTTAATAAACTTCTCTTTTTCTTATTCTAGACATAACAAGATTTTGTAAATCGCAGGGCTACAGCATCTGTGAAACTGGTTCTTGTCCTTGTGGACTTGAGTATTGAGCAAGATACCAACTGCAATGACCAATCACTGTATAAAAATGACTGGTATTTTAGTAAAGCTTAGGGAGTTGAATGGATAGGATGTTATTGTTTCATTTTTCATCTCTTCAAAGAAGTGATAAAGATGCTAAGAACTTACTTCTTAAAACCACATTTATGTGATACTGAAATTTCCTAAAATTGTATCTTTACAATCTGTATGTTTTGGGCTAAATAAAGCCTCGAGGTCCCTTTCAGCTGGACAGCTCTGTTCTATTCTACAGCTCTTCTTGGCCTTGTGGGATTTCTTTTGCTAAAAACTTTTTATCTTTACTAACCTCATCAGTAAAATTCAAATAGAGGTGTGGAAAAAGCCTGCAAGAAGGAAATGGGTTGTCCCCCAGCTTTCCCTGAAGAGCTGCAAGCTCTAAGTGACTCTGTAGGCTCCTCTCTACTGAGTGTAGCTCCTAGGGAGTCCGGCAGCATTACTAGACTTTGTTTAAAGATTACCAAAATAACAAAATGAAAACGGCAAGAATTAAAACACAGAAGGTTTGTTATAACAAGCTTAACTTTGAGTTTGTTTTCAAGAAGGGATCGTTAAAAAGTTTATAGTGATATTTAGGTTTTTTAATTATATGATACTTTTTTAATTTCCTCAAGTAATTGGTCAGCTTTAACACTGGACAGAACTAAGGGGAGTTTGCTCTTTTCTGTGGAAGTATATTGGGGTTTTTTTCTGTATCTTGCTGTGTGAGGTGGCAAAATGGTTTTTTTGGGCCTACACTGTATATACTTTACTGACTAGCAAGTGTGTTGGGCACTGCAGTTGAGAGAGAGTCTAGATTATTTTGGAAGGGAAAAAAATCTTTCCAGCTGAATGCTTTGACTCTTTATTTTGAGGGGTTTTTTTTAATATTTTTTATTCCTGAAATATATACCATCTATATTCTTCTGTCTCAAAACCATTTGGTTTTGAGACAGACTTAGTTGATTTAAATCTCTGCTCAGAGCATGTGTAATTTAAAAGGAACAACTACTGAAGCTCCAAATGGTAGCTGTGAAATACTGCTCAAAGTTAGCTGAGTTGTTTTACAGCACCAAAACTCTTAAATGTTTGGCACCAAGCTGCGGTCCTATGGAGTGTTTTATCCTTTTTCAGCAGATTGCAGCTGTTTCACGCCCTGATTAATGAGAACACAGTGAGAGCAACATGCTGTACATGAGTGTACATTAGGAGTTTAAATACTTGAACTGCAGATAAAGTTTCTTCTCAATCTAGTATCAACTTTATATCTAAAATAGGGTATTTGTTTCTTTTTTTTTTTTTTTTTTTTTTTTTTTTTTTTTTTTAATTCCAGGTGTAACATTTTATCCCAATATGGCAATATCTTACTCATATTTGTTATGTGCTACAACCTCTATTTTTAAATCAGTTTGCTAATTGCATTTCACATTGCTACTAAGATATTTTTGTTTTGGCAATTTCTCTGTAATTTCATATTTACTTCATGTCTTTCTGCATTACCATATGTTTCAATTAGAGGAAGTTGAAAGCTTTTAAAAAAATATTTATTTTAACAATATTAGTCCAAAAATGTGTTTCTTAGTGTAGGCTGGAAAGGGTCATGAAGGGAAAATGAAGTTGAGGAAGAAAGGCACTGCATAGCTGTACAATTGCATTTATTTGTATTAGAGTTTCACTTAGGCTAGAGTCCATCCACATAAATGACTCCAAAATATGGAGTATAAGAATAACTCTGAAGGAATATAGTGTTTATTATTACACAGAAATGGTGGTGCTTAATCACAAATTATTTTTTTGGTGGGGTGTATGGCTGGCTTTCATTCTGAGATTTTGGAAAGCTGTTTTCTCATAGCTAGCTGGTCTGTTTTTCTTCTTTAGTAGGACAGGGATAACTGTCATCAGCAGTGACAGACTGAGCATGTGCAACTTGCTGCATTTTGTGATTTCTGTCACTGGTGTAATCTGGAGGATGTTTTAGCATCAGCGACCTGGGACATCTTGGTTGAGGCAAGTGTCGTGCTTTAGGCATCCCATGATACAGCTCCACTTGCTCCACTGAGCTACCAGTTCTTGGTGGTACTTGTTTTATTAAGATTTTCTTGATATTAAAACAATGTTACTTAGTCAACATACTGATTTTCAAATTTATTTTGATGCTTTTTTTGCTGTATCAATTCA
Organism: Chamaea fasciata; assembly: GCF_029207755.1. NCBI lineage: Eukaryota > Metazoa > Chordata > Aves > Passeriformes > Sylviidae > Chamaea > Chamaea fasciata. The sequence goes on along the minus strand of NW_027094087.1, from coordinate 56,243,412 downwards.
TAGATTCTTTCTTTGGTTTTAATTTTCAAATGTTAGGGTCCCTGCACTGTGAACAGGAATTTTCAGTAAAAATGTAACCTTGCAGTAAGCTGCTACTAAAGTTTTTATTCTTGGTAGATAAAATCTTTTTATTTTGACGTAACTAATGAAAAATCTGTCAGCCTAAGTGACAGTAATGGAAGCTGCTATACAGAGATTGTCAAGAAAATCACAGGCTTGGAGTTCCCGAGTCATAATTTCAATATAAATCAAGTGTTTGATTGTCACATTTTTAATAATGAAAATGATTTTCAATCCACTGTACACATGGAATATTTTAAGGGATTCTGAGTTAGTATGAGCTGTGAGATTTTACCTTGTAAAGTAATGAAGGCACTGTCTGCCTAAAGCCATACCTGTGCAGATGCTGAAAATGCTCCAATACTGAAAAGAAGAGGGTTGGTTTTATTTTGGTACTCAACTTGGCAAAGTCACAGGATCAGGAAGTATTACAGGAAAGGGTTAATATCAAAGAGTGTCATCATATCATCTCTCTCTCTCTCTTTATTTTTTTTTTTTCTTTAATTGCCTGGTCTGTCAAGAATCCAAATACTAATTGTTTTGGTAAATGAGGGCCTAGGCCCACTTGCAGATACAAACATCAGACTTGAAAGCAAAAGAGATGCTGTGTACATAGCAGGAGAAATTCAACCTGTGAAGTTTTTTGCCTGGTTGCACAATGATCCACTTTCAGCAGTGGAATAGAAAAGGCTGTTCAGGAGCAGCATGTGAGCCTGGTGGCTGTCCATTCCCATGGTACTTCCTCATGGCAAATTAAAGGGACCATGTGCAGCTACACAGTTCTTGAGGGTTTTTTTTTTTGCTTTGGTTTGGTTTTTTTTGTTGGTTTTTGTTTTTTTTTTCTTTTTTTTGGTGCTTGCTGATGCTGTCTGCCTGTACAATCTCTTGTGCCTGCAAACTTCATAAAATCACTACCTGCTATGTAAAGATGTGCTACTTTTTATCTTTGTTAAGCTGATCTCAATATAGTTTTGTCACATTCCTCCTTGTTATAATGTGGGCTTTGGTGAGCTATAGTTCTGCAGTCACCTTACTTTTCCATAATGTTTTTTTAAACATTGTTCATATCACTCCTATCACCCCCTTGGTCTTCTGCTCTACAATCTCTCATGTTGTAAGGCATCTACTGTTGTGTGAATCATTTGTGTTGCCCTTCTCTGTACCTTCTCTTAGCCCCATTTCTTGAATTAGAGAGAGCAGAACTGTCTAATACTGTCAATCACAGTGTCGTAGAGCAGCAAAATTATATTCTGTCTTGGGTTTGTAGCTTTTCTTAGTGATAGGCAAAATTGTATGGCATTTCTGGCTGTGGTTGAGCCTAGGGAACTGTGAACTGTGACTCACAGATCTCTTCTTTACTCAAAGCTGATGTGAGAATGTTAATGAGGGTTAGATTTTTCTTTGAAACAACTTTCAGTTCACAACATGCCCCTTTTCCCAATTTAGTTCTAATAACATTTCTTCAGTATTCTTTGGTGGGAAGCCTTGTCAAAGGCTTTCTGAAAATCCAGGTCTGCAGGGTCTTAGTTTGTCTACTTGCTTTCCTCTGCATCTCCTGAGCACATGGTAGGTAGCAGGGCAGTATTTCCCTTTACAAAAGCTCTGTTGACTGTTTCCAGTTGGATATGTATGGGCTCAGCAATATCCTTTTGTATGGACTCTACTGTTATCCCAGGAGTGGATGTTAGTATCAGTGGTCCTTTTGGGACCTTCAAGGCTCCCAGGTCAATGCCACCTCAATGCCACCTGGCCCATATGACTCAGTGATTTGGCTAGTCTAGTACTTCCGGTATATGCCCTCTGTGTCCCGGCAGCTGTTCTGACATTGTGGAGAATGTGCTGTGTGGGACCCCATCTCATCATCTTTGTTGGTAAAGACAGATGCTGAGGATTTGATGAGCTGCTTTCCTGTGACCTTCTTATCCTTGAGTACCCCTTTCATACTTCTGTTCCAAAATGATCTTGCCAACCTGCTAGCTGTGTTTCATCTTTCAAAGTTTTATGAACACTTTAGTCTCAGCATGAGCATCTATTTCAAGGTTATCTTAAAATTCTTTCTTCATGCTCTTAATTTCCTGTTTCCATTTGACTGCCTTGTTTTATGGGCTTTCCTGTTCTCATTTTCATCCTCCTCACTTTCAGAAATTTCCTCGTGTTCTTTTGTTCACACGTTTTGAGCAGCATGTCTACTTACTTACATGAAAAGAAATAGAGGGTAGACTTTTATCTTTAACCATTTAGTGTTTCAATTTGTAGTTGCCAATAATGGGTCCACATTTAGTTTATTATTTTCTAAATTCAGAATATTTTCTCCTTTCTTTCTGTCTTTCTGGAAGCAGCGGAAGTAAAAAGTTTCTCTTTGCAGAAATCTGGAGCTTTACAAAGTGAGTGAATTAGAAGTAAGGCAATGAGGCTGGTTTCATTTGAGGTAAAAACTGTTTGACTTTTCAGGTGTTATAAAGGAGAATACTGGACATTTTTAAATCTGCTGATACAAAAGGGGATGTTTCTCATTTTTAGTGACCCAAATACCCACAAATTCAATTTTTTTTGTCATTGAGATTTTGGAGATGCAGAATTGTATTTGGCATTCTTGGATAATTGAACACATATGTACTCCTTAATTTTATGAAAAATGGCTGTGATTTTTATAACTAGGTTTCTTCTGGAAAATATACCACAGTGGAGCACTCTGATGTTGTGATTATAACATTGTCAATCATTTTCTTTTCTAATGGCTAAAATAGTAAAAATTATTAGAGTTTCTATTCTATTCTGTTCTAATTATAGTCCCATACTTCTGAAGGGACATTGTATTACTAGATGACATAAGATACAGGATGAGGAAGTTCAGGGGTTTTGGCAAGCTGATGAGAAGTAGTTCTATAAAGATGAGAAGTAGCGTGGGACTGTGGGATCTGTACTTCTTGTTTCTCTTAAATTACAGTAGGAAAGGAGTTAATTCGAGTGATTACTGCTTATGCTTCAGATTTCATGTCCAGCTGAGATTAATTATAAAAAGTCTTCTCAGAACAGTGAGATCTTGGAGCACTGTCTTAATTGCCTTGGGGAGAAGAAAAAGAACTACTTTCTTAAGGTGCAGTTACAGCCTGAGCATTGCTTTTGAGAAACTTAACATGACCTGGGTGTAGGCAATAATGAGGACCCAAATTCAACAACCTGGGAGGTCCCTTCCAGTCTCAAATTACTGGAAATGCTCTAACTTGGTATAGACTCAGGAAAGCATTATTAGCAGATTACTTAATGACTGGAATTTTAAACATTTTAGAGTCTAAATAAAGTTAATTAAGAGTATTGGGCTAAAGCTTTGTGCTCAGTTTGGATGCCTGGAGCCATGGATTTTTCTATTTAAGATGGTCAAATCTCAGCCCAATATAGTTATTTGTGGTAAAATGTAAATTTCATGAGTGTACTTCATTAAGTGCTTCTACTTCTTGGGTAAATGTTTACCAGATTTTTTGAAAATTTTGATGCAAAAATAAATTCTGTAGTGCCTGTGAGGTTATTTACTGTCAGTTTTAGGAAGCTAATTTTAAATGTCTGACTTGCAAAAAAGATTTAATTTTGAAGGTATTGGTTTGATATTAGGGATATTGGTGCTTAAGGAGTGAGTAGAAATAGGAATCAATGGTTTAGTAGGCATAAAAATGACAAGAAGGAGTTAACTAATTCTTTAGTGAGTAATACGTCAAGGTTTAGGGAGCTTTATGTTTTTTATCAGAGTTTAAAATTCCCCAAAGTATTAAGCTCAATATATGTTCTGTGTCTCCTAGTATACCTAGTGCACTTTAGGGAGTGTGGATTTCCTTTCATTTTGGAAATTTTCCCAGTAAATCAGTGTCTGTTGTGAAAGTGGAGTACCATTTCCTTGGAGCTGAATTTCTCTAGTCTTACCGTCTTCTGACCCTCGATAAACATACAAGTCATCTACTTCCATCCTTGTGATGAGCTTCCAAAATCTCAGAGTGCGATATGAAGCACAGGTGCTGCATGGCTGCAACGGACAGCTTTGAAGAAGTGCTTGTATTTGATTAAATCTATTTATATCATGGAAAACTAGCTTATCTTGGGGTCTGATCAGAAAATTGCAAAGTGTCTTTAAATGGTGTGTGGCGAGCAGATCCTTTCCTATGGGAATTGCTACCCCTTAGTTAGAGCAGGAGGGCTGAGACTGAATCCACTCCTCCAGGATGTTGGCATGTGAAGCGAACTGTGACAGATCTAAACTTTCAGCTATAATGTTTGCTTGAAGAGGGTTGCTTTTTTGAGACCATTAATTCAATCACTTTGTGATCGTTGGACCGTGTTTTTGGTTTGTGACGTTAGGACTATCTGAATGAAGGGTGGGATCTCATTGCTGTACATAAGAGCAATGTTCCAATGTTTCAAGGAAATGGTAGGAACAGCAAAGTGCTTTCTGCTTTTTCTGTGTATTTATTGCTTGCATTAAAGTTCATTAAAGGAGAATTTCATGTCTGATAATGGAAAATATTTATGAACTTTAGGTCAGGTCTTGGTTAAGTTTGCAGAAGCTCTAAAATAACTTCCAATGATGTTTTTCCCACATTGTTATAAACTGTGTTATAAAATTCTTACCATATTATTACATTACAAATTGGAAATATTCTGGAAATAGTAATTTTGCAATATAATATCCAAGCATGCTTGTTTTTTCTCATACCTCTTGTGTGCTTCAACACTGAAGAAAAATTGAGACTCATGCAATTAGTATGCTGTGTTCATGTTGTTTTGTCTGATTATGTGGAGAACTTCTGCAATCAGATGAATCCCACACACACTGGTGCAAACAGCATATACCTTTAAAATGTACTGATTTGTCTATCTGTATAAAGCCCATTTCAAAAAATGGGCTTTATATAGACAGGATTCAGTATGCAATGGAAAGGTTTGGATCAGTGAGTCATTTTTGCCTAAAAATATTTGCATGGTAAAAATATCCCTATCTCTTACTGTTCTCACACTTTCCAGATAATAATTATCTCTAATGGTTAGCTGATTTCATGCTGAAGGCTTCAGTTCAGCGACACACTCAAAGTCTTGCATAACTTGCATCAAACTGGATTATTCCCTCTATTTTAAAGTAATTCTTGTGCTCGAATCAAACACATTTAAGTACCCTGTTGAATTAGTATCTGTGTGGAAATTGTTTTTCCCCTAAACATGATCAATTTTGGAACCGGCAATTACCTTCTGTTGATGGTTTTAGTATTTTTTTTCCCCAATTTGTGCCACCCTTAGTTGTTGCTCACTTTAATATTTGTGGCTTTTCTTATTTCCCAACAATTGAATTATTTTGTGTGTATCTTCAGAATAATTATATGGCTCTTGACTGCCTTTTCAGTTTACATGTAAATTAGCATTTTGCCAAGACTGTCATTGTTTCAAAAATAGCAATGCAAAATCTGGTGATCCCAAGAATTAGTCTCTATTTAATGTTAACAAATAGAGTTTAAATTCACAGTTATGTGAGGTGTAACATAAATTTTAAAAAGCATAACTTTAATCTATATGTACAGCTGTTTCTACATGTTTTTATTTACCTTGGTTTCTGTATTCTTATATATTTTCAGACAAGTATAAAAGAAGGATTACTACTGAAGCAAACCAGCTCTTTTCAGAGGTGGAAAAAGCGTTATTTCAAACTTCGAGGTCGTACCCTTTACTATGCTAAGGATTCAAAGGTAATTCTGTGCTAATTTTAATTCTGTTCAAAGGTAATTCTGGTGTCTAATGCCATTTACTTGTGACTTCAGTTTTGTTTAGGTTTATAAGTTTAATACATTTATTAAGTTTAATAATAAAAATAATGATTTGTTCACTGTTTTATGTAAAAACTGCTGTATGTAGGATGTAGTGTGTTAACTTTAAGGAAGATTGGTAATTTCTCTTGAATTTTTTGAAATTAAGTTTATCACAGTGATTTTAACCTTTTTGGCTATTCAGACAAATAATATGGTAATTTTAACAAGTGGTGGAGTTTTTTGTGGCTCTCAGACAGTCGAAAAAAGTAAAAACTGGATAATAGAAGTTAACACTAAGGCTGCATTCTACTAAAACTCTTCTGCTCTGATGCCCATAGAAATAGTTATGTGAAATCAAGATAGGTTGATTTTATGCCAAAACTGATATATAAGGGAAAAAGCTGTTTCCCATCTATTGAATTTTTTGGTGGGAGAATTGGGGGTGGGCAGAGGGGAATACTTCTCTTTGAAAGGCATTTCCTTCCTCCCTCCCAAGGCTGGGGCCAAGAGCATTTTGACTGACTCAGATTGTACTGTTTCATAGCTGTGGGTGTTACTCTCCTTTACCCTGTGTGGTTGCAGCATCTCATAGAGGCTGTAGGTGAGGTGCTTCAGGTCTCCATCATCTTCTGTAGCCTTGTTTTCTCAGCAAAAATCCTAGTAAAGGCACAGAGATCACTCCTTGTGGGACTATAGGGCTGCAGCTGCATGGTGCACAGTTGTGTGGCTGTAATGAATCAAGGAAAGCACCATTGCTCCAGGGAGCCCAGCACTGCAGTACCTCTGTTGTCAAACCTCTCTGCACTTGGTGTGACCACGAGCAGTTTAGATAAAGGATAAGAGCTCTGAGAAGGGCAACCTCAAATCACAGTATGATGCTGAGATGGTTTGAAAATGTGAGCCTACTCTGTTAGAAGAGGAATATGGGATATTTTGGGTCTCTCTTGGTCTCACTCCAACAGGTCTGTGCCCTTGCTATCTTGGGAATCATGGAACTGTTGTAACATGTCCAGAGGAGGGACACAAAGCTGAGCAGGGGAGTGGAACACCTCTCTTACGAAGACGGATTGAGAGATCTGGGACCTTACAGCGGCCTTCTAGTACCTAGAAGGTGTACAAGGGAGCTGGAGAGGGGCTTTTTACAAGGACATGGGGTCAGAAGACAAGGGGGAGTGATTTTAAACTGAAAGAGGAGATTTTTAGGTAGGAAGGTACTCTTTACTGTGAGGGTGGTGACACACTGGCACAGGAGGTGCAGAGAAGCTGTGGGTGCCCCATCCCTGGAAATGTTCAGGGTCAGGTTGGATGGGGCTTTGAGTAACCTGGACCACGGCAGGGAGTTTGGAGGTAGATGGTCTTTAAGGTCCTTTCCAACTAAAACCATTCTGTGATTCTATGATAAAGATGAGAAGGTAAGCAATTATGAGTAGTCAATTGTGCCAATACTCTAATGCTGAATCCAGACTCTAATGCTGAACTCCCCCATCATTGATTCTCCTCCCTGTGGCATGGAAGAGGAAAAACACGGTAGGGATAAAAAAATAGGCATTTTTGTTGGGCTGTTCTTCTATGTTACAGAACCCATCATGAGCATAACAGAACCTAATGGATCCTTTGCCAGAGGCTGTGGTGTTTAGAGTAGACATATATTTCTCTTGCTGGAACATCAGACAAAGGAGTGGAGGGAATCTCTTCAGCCATTTGAGATACATCTTCTCATATGGATACTGTATGATAGCTTCCTGTGTGACTTTAGAGTTCCATCCTAGAAGTAAATAATTAATTTACATTTTACTGTGTGTGAATCTCTTTCCTCTGACACTACATTTATGCTACACAGTAAACACTCTAAAGCTTCATCTATGTAAGAAAACCCCCTTATTTTAAAAGATTTTAAAGCAATATAATTATTGAGCCCTTTTTTAATGCTCTCATGTACCACTTAGAATAGCAAGTAGGACTGTGTTTAGGGGCCATAAAATGATGAAATTTTATCACATCATCAGTGTGTTCTATTTTATTCACTACTTTTATTTTCTATTTTTATTTTCTAATTGGAATAGACACAATGAAATTAAAGCACATTTTGTAAGTATACCTGAAAGTGGGCTCAGACTTAATTTGATGCTTCTATGTTCTTTTCCCTTCACAGTCTCTAATATTTGATGAAGTTGACCTGTCAGATGCCAGTGTAGCTGAATCAAGCACAAAAAATGTCAACAACAGCTTCACGGTATGGAATGATTTAATACTGATTTTGAAGGCTGTGGATAGACTGTTACTAGGGAAATCAAGAATCCTCTCAGTTGCTTATTTTCCTCTGTTTGAAAATAAAATGTCTTTTTTTTTTGGAAATGGTTTAATGTATGAGAACAATACCACGTCAGCTATAGAACATTTTATTTCAGTGAGCAGAAATGTCAGATGACAGTTGCTTCAAAAGATGATGATAGAAGGCCTTAAAAATACAACAATAGTACTTAATACTTACTACTATAGCTTGGGTTTCTGCTGAAGTTTTTCTTTGAGGTGACATGCTCAATTAAATCAAATGTAATTGTGCTCTTGTTTTAATTTTCTTATAATAGTTCTTTGTTTCTTCCCATATTGAAATGTGTTTTATTTTTTTGACTGCCAGTCATACCCATTTATGTTTCCAAGTCACTTGGAAAAGCTGTCCCTACAGTTGCACTTTGATTCTGATGCTGCTGTAAGAAACATAGTGTTCATAAATCCCTATTTCTGTAAGTTCACAGGTGTTTTTTACACAAATGATCTTTCATTTATTGTTCAACTGTCTGTTAGAACTAAGTGATAATGTCTGACACAGTTCCTCTGCTGATTCTTAACCTCTGGAAAAAAAAATTCAAACATGAGCCAGCTATGAGAAAGACCACTGGTGTAGTTGTCCTTTCAAAGGACATCTTGAGATGTCCCACTGACTGTAATGACATCATTTTCCTTAACTTGCATGTCCCTTTATTCTTTATTAAAATGTTGATTTTTCATTTTCCTGATAGTTTTAATTCTCCAGGTGATCCATATTAGTCCATATTACCTGTCTTAGTTTTTCTTCTCCAAAGCAGTCAAATGCAAGCCTCATGAGGGTTTCATAGTTTTTCCTTGCTGTGGTACTTCGCAGGCAGCTGCTGAAGCAGTCAGAGCACTTCAAAGATTGTGCCTTGACAGCCTAGTGTGTTGTGTCAATCTAAGCTGCTTTACTGACTAAGAATGCAATTAAAAAGACTCCTTTGATGGAAGGTCTCAGATAAGGTGGTGGTTGTGTAAGGTACTAGCCTGTCTTTTGGAAACGTTCTTTCTGTTGCCTAGAAGTTCTACTTCTTCAGAAAAGTGGGATGCTTGGGCTTTTTTTTTTTTTTTTTTTTTTTTTTTAAATTTTTTTTCCTTGTTCAATACTTGGTGTTTTGGTATCCTTTGTAACCCTTTAGGCCCATTCAGCATCTCGTTCTTCATCAAAAGCATGTTTTGCTTCTAGTATCAAGAATTCTGGGGAAGACAGTAGTGAAAAAAGAGATCTCTGGCTACAGCTTTAACAGCTTCAGAGACACTGTTTGTTTTCATGTCCTGGGTACTTTAGGGCAAACAGTGTTTTCTCTAAGGAGTCTTCAAACTCATTTTGAAAAATTATTTGGATGTAAAGCTCTCCTGGATTGAAGAGTTGTCTGATTTGACTGTGAAATATGGTAATAGTCGTCATCTGGCTTAATCTTTTGGCTTCTTTCTTTGTGTTTGCCTAACGCAGTCTCCCAGCAACACAGCTCTGTGAAGTGAGACATCTCTGACCTTGCCTGCACTGGGTTGGACTTGGGGCAGAGTGTGTGGTTAGCTCTCTAGCAATACTCCTTATAAATAAAAAGAAACTTTTCGTTTTGCCATTTTATTTTCTTCCATCTTAAAAAGATAATTCTGCCTTTCTTAAAATTATGGGTCTTTTTGTTTATGTTCTAAGCGATCTGTTAGCATTCTCTTCAATAAAAAAAAGCAAAAATTAAATCCTTAACTTCAGCCTTCTCTAGTTCATGTACTCCTCTTGTTTCTTCGCCCCAGTAGATAATATTTTTAATATACACCAAATGACAATTTTTTCCAGGAAAACACACCTTTAAAAATTTATATTAAAAATGATCTAAAATTTTTGTTTAAAAGTCATTTCATAATTTCACTTAAATCCCACCCTCTTCCCTTAGTTTCCCACTCTCAGCTTGTAGAAGTTACTGTTTTGCCTTCTTTTGCCCTTTCTAGTTTGTCTGTTTGAAGGCAGAGGTGTGCATGTCAAGTTTTTCCATGCTTTTTTTTTTGGAGAAAACTCAAGTCCTAAAATCAGTCATAACACACAGATTTAAGGTTGGGTTTATTTGTAATGCACAAGCTTGCAGAATATTTTATGTAACTAAATAACACTGTTTGTTCACCGAAATTACTTTTGCTATCTTTCTGCAAACAAGTTGAGGTTAAAGGGAAAGTTGAGGTACATAATACCTGCTAATTAAAATGCAGAGCTGATAAACTTAAATCAGCTCATTTGTTTCATTTTTTTCCTTATTGCTGATGATATTTCCTTTCAGTGAATGATCAACTCACTTCTAGCAATTAGTTTCTAGTGCACAACCTTGCCTTTTTAAGTGTTTATAAAGTGTTTTGTAGTTCTGAGCATCCTTACCTAGAGGTTAATAGGTAACCTAGAAGGAAAGGTGTCTCTTGACTTCAGAGCCTTTGTATAAGACACACAAGGCTGGATTCTTCCTACTGTCTTGTTAGGTACCAGTGTCCCAAGCCTACGGGAAGAGAGACAAGAGGTTCAAGCAGCCAATTCAGCCCATGAGAGATTTGCATCACTCCCTCCATCAGCCACATCAGGAACTAAGTTGGGATTTTGCTCAGCCTATGCCCAGTTCAGTGGTGTGGGTCAGTGCTGAGTCCTCACAGTGATATTGGGTACTCTGCAGAACATGTTTTTCCCCAGAACTTTGCTTCTGCCTTGGCAGATGGTTTATGTTGTCTCAGCACAGCCAGAGGAGTGTAGTTGCTCAGCATGTTACCTCTTTGGAGAGTCTCCTGGGATGAATTACCTCCCACCCTTATTGCACAGAAGCAGATGGGGCAATGACCAATTCTGCTGAGAGCTGTATTTCCTTGTGCATATTGGTTTGCACGGATGGAAGTTGGCTTGTTGATATCTCGAATGCATTTAGGAAAACCCTCTATATTGTTCTCAAAATGAGACTCAAGACCAAATGAGGCTGAAGAGTGCTCTCTGGTGTGCAAGCGTGGGCTTGTAGAGCAGTGGTGGTGTGCTTTTGTTCTAACAGGTACAAGGAATGGGATTTTTAAATACTAAAAGGATTCTTGAACAGCCATATTCAGATAATGAAGTCCCTCAAGGTGGAAAAACAAAGGTGGTTATTTCATTGTGATTTAAAAGGAAATTATCTTGGGTGAACTTTGTGCATAAGTTTCTACCTTGGCCTTGCTTTTGGTGCTGAAGAACTGATGCACATTGCTAAGGAAAAATTCTGTAGATGTAAAGCACGCTGCGCTTCAGTAGCTGAGCCAGTTGAGGTTCTATAAAATGCTCTGGGGTACTATAAATCTGTGCTAGAGTCTCACGTTAAATGCACAGGCTTCATGTGGGAGCACCTATATTTTAATCCATCCAAACTTTTGTTTGAAACTTTTAATTCAGTTATGGGTTTTTTGACAGTAAATGTGATGGAAAATAATAATATTATGGTAAAATACTGGTTTTGAGGCACTACTTTGTGTAGCTGGCTTTATCTAATTGCACCTAAGAGTAGCAGAGGAAAAAAATTCTCTGTCTTTCTGGAAGGTCCCCTCCAGGAATATAAGAGTTAACATACTATATGATACTCAGGATGGGGATTCAGCTTGTCCTAACTTCTGGTGGGACTTAATGATGAATTTATAGGCCCCTAAATTTAGCTATCTAAAAGAAAATTAATAGGTCTTTAAAGCAGATTTCTGTAATTTCTTAAGTTCAGTTTAGCCTCCAATGATTTATTAACTCCAATGATTCTCCCTTAGCTACAATAGCAGCTTTGTCATCCAGGACACCTAAAATGTAGGCCCTTGCTTTCAGCATTCTGAATCAGGTGCTGAATCAAGTGGTTTTTTGTTGAATATACATCTTCTAAAAGTTGTCATCTTGAGGGGGAGGCAGCTGCAGTCGGCAGATCTGCTATCCTGGAAAGCCTACTGTGATTTTTCAGTAATTAGAAATGGGCTGGAAAGGAGACTTGATGTTCCAGCTAATAACTCTGATTACTAAGATTCTGGATATGCTTGCAGAAATGTCTAACATAGTACATTTTTTCTGATTTATTTGTTTTAGCAATGCTTTAGACCATATAGACCATAGAGTCCTCATTATTTATTCTGTGAAAAAAATACTTCGTTGGAGAACTTTTAAAGTGCTGGGCTTTAATAAAGTTTTCTCACCTAGTGTTGCTATGCAAAGGTGGTAGAAACTTATAAACTGCCTTGGTTTTTGGGTTTGGTTTTTTAAAATTTTATTTTATTACCTCCATTACCTCCCAGTCATTTGATTTGACTGTTTTCCAAGGTAAATAATCTTTGTCAACATCCTTCTATATTCTTAGCTATTCTTGCTGCTCTCCTGATTGTTATTCTGCATCATCATCTTGTAAGTGAAGTTACATGCTTGACACTTAGGAAAGCCCAAATCATAGACATCTGGGAGCATTGATTTATAAATTAATGCTCATTTACATTCTTTATGGATCCCAAGTTCTGTTTGTTTTCTGCAGTGGCATAGTGTGCATTTTTGTGTCTCCTATACTGATCCTAGGATCCTTCTTCTGTTAATTTGGAGCTGTCTGTAATTCTTCAATATTTAATCTGTGCATCTCTGGTGAGTATTTCTTTGTTTTTACTTACACTGAAATTTTTCAAGTCACTGTACTCTCTACCTAATACATTCCTTGGCTCACTTTGAAGTGCCTTGGAGATAAAGACGGGGAACTAAGTAATCAAAATTTTGTGCTGTCTGCAAATATTCCTGTATTGCTACTTTACACTTCTCTTTCAGTTTAAGAATCATTCCACAAAATTTTGTTGGAGAATAATAAGCTGCTTATTATCTATTAATCTTTTTTCATATTAAAAATTCTTCTTATTCCTTCTTACTTTTTTACATCCTTTAGCTTTTTATCTCATTGCATGATGGTGAATAAAATAATTGGTCTTTTCAGTTCAATGACTGAATTAAGCATGATTATGGATCGGCCTGATGTTTTAACTTTTCTGAACAGAAGCACTTAATTTTGTTCAAATTAATCCCTTTAATTAATTAATCCCTTTATGGATTAATTTTTAATGTATTTTTTCATATTATATTACAAAAGACCCAGAAAAAACATGAATGACATTTCATTAAAGTTAGTCCCTGAATGTAACTTTGTTGCAGAAAATAAAAGTTTGGATTTTTTTCTCTGATTTCCATTTTTTTTGTCAGACATACCAGTTCACTTGGACTGAAAAGTAGGGAATTTGGCTTAACAACAACAACAAAAATCTTTATGCAGTTGTCTATGATTTTCTTAGTATTCTGTATATTTGGATAGATTTTGAAAAAACAAAATATTCATATATGCTGATTAGGGTTTTTCTATAGATTAGTGAAACCAAATATCCTATTGGAGGAACTGTGATTCAAGTGTGGTTGAAATTTATATTGTCTTCTTCTGGTTTATATTGTTTTCTTACAGACCTCTGATTTTCCTTATTTCCTGTCCATATTTCTGAATGTAGCATATGCTATGTCTTAGTTGAGGATGTAAAGTTTATTGGCATATGACTTAAGTGGAACCAGCTTAAAGGATAAAGTAATTATTTTCATTTTTGCATCCTCTTGTTTTCAATGGGAGGTGGCCAAGTTGTACTGGAATTCTTGCGATCTGTCAGGATTTCAAGTTGAATATTGCAACCAGTCCTGAAAGGCATATTGCTTTTAGCACTTTATTTCAGTCCTGTTGCCTCTGACATCAGTCATCTCTGTTTTCATAATGGCGATTAGCTGCTTCTAATCGATATTAGAGAACTAACTTTTAATATTCACTCTGGGCTTGGAAAGCAGAATGTGTTGCCAGAGTTTTGCAGTATGTTTCAGAGATAGTGTTAATTTCTCTGGACTTAGACTTATTTTGCTTTTTTCTTGCAACTGAGATTTTTTCAGAGTTGTTGTTGAGACTTTTCTTCAGGGACTACAAAAACTTCAGGGAATGTGAGAACTGCTTAACCTCCCCCAAGCCACATCAGGAAGAGATGGGAAGAGCCTTTTCCAAAGGAGTTTAAAACCTTTCATCTTTGCGTTTGGGCACTCCATTCAGTCTTTTCAAATATTAGAGACAAAGAGAGATATTCCTAAAGTTGGCAATAATTATCCTAAAACTTCTTTTTTTAAAATTTAATTTAAATAAGCTAACATCAGTTCAGTTTTATGACTGACTCTTGATTTGCCCAAAGCTTACGCTCTTGAGCTTTGAGTGCAGAAAGCTTATGGATTCTAGTGGAGGTATTTCTCTGCTGCTGTCCTGCATGATTGTGAAATCCAATTTACTGCGGTTCCATCTCAGTGGACATCAGGAGATGGTTTCTTTACTGATAGCCTCAAGCCTCTTTCAGATGCTCTTCTACCTCAGTTTGGTTTGGTTTTTTTCAAAGGACTGCTTGCCTGAAGGCTACACAGGTCTTCTCTGGTCTTTCTGCTGCTTTTCTTTCACTGTCTTTCTCTACTCTAATTTGGTGAAATCATCCTGCTACTCCTGTGTTAGCAGGCTCCTGAGATCGTGGAGTCAGCAACCACCCTCGAAGTCCTAAACTTGAGGTGGATTCCCTTGATTTCAGCTATTGCTAAGCAAACATTGCCTTGTTTGTAGCCTGGATTGATTTCTGGTTTGCTCTGTAAGAATACTCTGTAGCACAGCTATCTACAATTTTTTTTCTTTGTAAAAATCTATTTTGAGTAAATGTCTATATATAATCTGTGTTGTTCTTCTCTTGGAGGGGACACTAACTTGTCTTCTCCCTTTAATAAACCACAGGGACATGAAAGGAATGGGTTTGTTTCTGTTTTTTATCCTTTGGATCTGCAATAATTTCCTGGATTTGTGTATGTTTTGAAATTTCTTGTGCATTCCAGTTGCATGTTGATGTTGTTAACAGTATATACTGATGATGCTGGGAGTTCAGACACATTTGCAGAAGTCTGCTTCAAGTACTGTCCTCTGGTGAGCTAAATTCCAGTTGCAGAGGCATTGTATTTTAAATTTTTTCCTTGGGATTATCAGAAGGGCCAGTGCAGAGCACTGTTTAAAGATGGGGTAATGGCATATCCAGACATTCCCCGTGCCCTGTTGGCAGTGTAAAGCAGGGCTGACAGGTGCTGCAGTGACATCTGCAAAGGTGCTGGGGCCTCTTCTTGTCTCCAGGAGGTAGAATATGGCTGGAAATGGCTCAAGTTCCTCTGCTAGCTTCACCAGCGTGACTCAGCTTTGCACAAGTAGCTAACTCTTGGAATGGATTTAGTTTTTCCCTGGTTGTGAACCATCTGCTGTTTCATACAGATGGTGATTAGCCTCTAGGTGATGAAGGCTTTTTGATGCTCCCAGCCTGAGCTACACCCAAACCACAGAAAGACAGGGGAAGTGCTTTGGATTCCATTTTGTTCAATTTTCTGCTCAAGGTTGGGATTTTTTTTTTTTCTATATTCAGGCAGATTAGAAATAAGACAAAAACTGAAATAGCAAATTAATATGCTTAGGAAAAGAAAAATTAGACAAAAACAATTAGTGTGCGCTTGTGATCCATTTAGGGTTTTTGCTTCCATTTAGCACTTGCTCATTTCCCCTCCTTCTCCCCTGCCATCCTCTGACTGAGAAAAAAATGTAATGAAGCTGAGAGCTCTTTGGGTGGGACTTCCAAGTTTTAAGCTCCTTTTCTCTGACTTGATGCGATGCACTGTCCCTTTCCCTAGAGTGTCTGGAGATGTTGAAGCTTTAAGTTTCATTATGAATAAAGCAATAAAGCATTTCAGCTGTGATGCCAAAAATCAATAGATAAGTTGCTTGCGATTGATCTGTTACAAGGAAGCTGAACACTTTTCAGAGAGAAAAAAGGGGATACTTAAGAATGTGAACATTCTGGTCTATAATTGTACATTTTGATTTTAGTTGCATTTGCCTGGAGCTTGTTTTCCACACATTTCATGCTTAGCAGAAATTTTTCAAAAATAGTTTATAGAAAATTTCCCTTTTTCACTTGTGAAGCATTTGAGATGTGTGGAGAATAAGCACTGAGGACTGGCAGATTTCATTCTTCCTGCACTTCTACACTTAACTTATTCTCTGACGTTTCTTTCCACTCATGCTTTAAAAGTGGTTAAAATGCCTATATAAACCTCAGAAAGTATCCCTCACTGCAGTTCCTGTTAACCAAATAATTTTATAAATAAAGTCACTGGTGTAAACTTTGAAAAAATTTCCTGTTTCTGGTGAACAAGGATCCCTGGCTTCAGGCAGCTGAATGATTTTTAAACAGGAATCTGTTATTACAGACAGAAAAAAAACAGTCCTTTGCTGGTTTACTTTGTATTAATTTTCACCTAGTGCCATTAAATATATAACTGAATGTTTTCCTTAAGGCAGAGAAGCCATCCCATCTGATAGATGTGTAGTGAGCTGGTGAAACCAGAGTTAAAGACCCAGCAGCGCAATGCTAACATGCTTAACAAGTCTTTATGTAAAGACTTTAAAGAAGCGTGCAGGCCTTGAACTATATATAGCAGTTTCCAGTTTACATTTACAAGAATGGTTGATTAGTTTTGCTGTACTTAAATGCTGATTTAAAATAAATTTCTAATTCTTCTGTCCAAATCCATGGAGCTCTCCTACCCTGTTTCTTGTAACTGTCTCTTTATAAAGTTATACTTCTGCAGGAATAATGCTTTTCTGTTAGCAGTTGGTTGACGTTGAATACATGAGGTCAGTTTGGGGAGCTGGATTTGTGACAAAGCGACCTTTGCTGGATACTTTTGCAGTTCAAGGCTGGACACGTAACTGGATGACTTGATTTACCTGCATTCTGTTTTCACGGAATCATGGAGTGAGTTGGAAGTGGGCTTTGAAGGTCATCTGGTCCACCCCCTTTGCTGAAGCAGGACCACCTAGTCCAGGCTGCTCAGGACCATGTCTAGGTGGCTTTTTAGTATCTCCAAGGGTGGAGACTTCACAATGCCTTGAGCAACTGGTGCCAGTGCTCAGTCACTCTCACTGTGAAATATTGTTTCCTGATATTCACAGAGAGCCTCTCATGTTTGTGCCCATTACCTCCAACTTTTCACTGGGTGCCACTGCAAAGAGCCTGGCTGTGTCCTCTTCCTTTCAGGGATTTACATATATAAGGTGCTGCTGAACCTTCTCCAGGCTAAACAGTTATAGGGCCCTCAGGCTCTCCTCACGTACCACATACTCCAGTCCCTTCACTGGAATCTCTGTAGTATGTCTGTGTCTCTCTTGTACTGAGCAGCCCAGAACTGGACACAGCACTCCAGGTGAGGCCTCACCAGGGCTGAGTAGAGGGGCAGGTTCACTCTCTGGACCTGCAGCTTAGGATACCACTGGCCTATTTTGCTGCAAGGGCATGTAGCTGGCTTATGCTCCATTTGTTGTGCAACAGTTCCCCAGGTCCTTTTCTTTCCAGCTGCTTTCCTGATGGTACGCTGGTACACTGAAGCCTGGGGTTGTTCTTTCCCAGGTGCAGGATTTGGGACTTCTTGTTGAACTTAATGAGTTACTGCCAGCTCATTTCTCTAGCCTGTTGAAGTCCCTCTGTATGGCAGTGTGATCCTTGGGTGTATCAGCCACTCCTTTCCAGTTTTCTGTCTTCAGTAAACCTGCAGAGGATATACTCTACCACATCATCCAGATCATTAATGAAGATGTTAGACAGGCCTGTTAAACAGTATTGTCCCATGTTACCTGCTAATTACTGGCCTCCAGCCGTGCTCTGTGCTGCTGACCACCACCTTTAGAGCCTGGCCATGTAACCAGTTTTCAACACACCTCACAGTCTACTTGTCCAGCCTATATTTCATCAGCTTCTCTAAGAGGATCTTAAAGGGATAGTGTTGAAAGCCTTACTGAAGGCAAGGTGAACGGTATCCACCTTTGTCTTCTCATCTACCAGGCCAGTCCTTTCATCACAGGTTGATCGAACATGGCTTCCCCTTGGTGAATGAATCCGTGCTGACTATTCCCAACTGGTTTTTTGTCCATGTGCCTGGTTGTATTCTGTGAGATGCTCCTTCATTTTTGTTCAGTGTGGTGTAAGATAAGCCACCTAAATTACTCAGGCTGGATTCTGCTGCAGAATGAAGCCCCTTTACCTTTTTCAATGCTGTAAACATTTTTGTCCTGTCTTTTAGCTAAGTTCACTTGTTCTGGTGTTGTACTGGTGCAGGAGAGGCTGTGTGGGACTAACCCATTTCTTTTTCCTCCTAAGAGTTTTTACTGTGGGAGCCAAAACCACACATTACATCAATATTTGTGAGCTTGGGCACAGTAAAATAGGAGAAGGCCACGAAAAAGAGGGAAGCAACATTTTAGTGGAGAAGACAGAGCTAATTGTTCTGATTATAAATTCTGTATTGTACTCAGGCAAATATAATAACCATTTATTACCCACCTTGCTTTTAACTCCTCCCTTGTCTTTGTAATTTATACTTTTGCCTGGCTTGACTCATCATGAAAAATAGCAGTGACAATTTGCCATAAAGTACTAACTAACTACACCTTTGACAGTGCAATACTCTTATAAGTATCCAGAAATCAAGAAATTATGAATACTCTGGAGAGATGTCCATCTGTTAGCACTTTGATTTTTGCAGACAAATTCTGGAAGGTGTGGGAGCATCAATGACCCCAGCAGTGTACTTCCACCATTGATGGAGGTGCATTCACCTGCCACACTCATACAGACCCACCTGCACCAGGACAGGGAAAGCAAGGGGCAGACAAAAAGCAGGGGAAGCAGACCATATTATCCTAGTATTTTCCTGTACTGACTCACCAACATCCATAAGCACAAAGAAGTTAGGAACCATTTAATGTTACACTCCTGGCCCAGGCATTGAATATGGTCCCTAAGAAGAGGGTTGGGGTGCTCTCTCTGTGTCATCCTCTCTTCATTATTTCCAGAAAGATATATTAAAAGTATCTGTCCAGAGAACAGGAAAACTATTTCCCCACCCATTTTGATTCTAAGTGATATTTCTACATTAGTAATTTAATTCAAGTGCTATTAGTGTAATGCCTGATAATAGTTCAAAGTGGCAGAAGGTGCCTTAATGCAAATATCATGTTGCAGGAAGCAGAATGCTTTACAATAGCTGCTTTGTTGCTACTTAGATATAGAGCACTGTTCTCTTGATTAGAAAACACTGTGTCTGCATTTTGAATTAGTAAAAGAAGTCAGAAACAGAGCCATCAAGCTTTGGGAACAGTATTTTCTTATGTATTTCTGATAGTAAATAAATAGATTAAAAATTAGGCAACAGGCTTTAATCAAACTCTCTGGGATTTTATTTTATAGATTGTAAGTCTAAACCCATTGGGCTGAAGGTGTATAGAATGTTACCGGTTAGGTTATTCCCACCGAAAGAAGAAAGGACTTTCAAATTTACTCTGAATTTGATGGCAATTTTATTTCCTTTCAAGATGTTAAGCTTGTTCCTAGTAAGTGTTGTCTAAAAGAAAAGTTGCAGTAGTGGCCCCAAACTTGACCGTAGAAACGTCATCCAAGTAATTTCAAGATGTGTATGTACACATATATATGAGTATATGTTTATTTTTAGAAGCCAAATTATCATAATATTTGTGTGAAAATCCCAATTTAAGGCAAGACCTGTGTGGTAGCAGAGTGAACAGTGTTTGTGTTGGTTGTCTTCAACTTTTAAGACTGTATATGCTCACTCTTTCCCAATACCTACTGCATTAAAAGTGTTTTTTATTCCAACTACCTCTATTTTATTGCTTTCCATAATACTGCAATATCTGTTCTTGGTACGTCTCCTCCAACATCAGCAGTGACTTCCTGGCTACTTGACAATGGTGAAAATTTTCAAAGGAACATAGTCTTATTTATTTTTTAAGACCTTTTGACTGTCTTCATCTTTTGTGATTTGTTTCCTGCTTTGTCAGCATGAGAACTGTTAGCACCTGAGTTCCTTCAAGACTTAAGAGTTTTCTTATCCTTATGGTACCTTTCTCTCTTTCTCTCTTTCTCTCTTTCTTTCTCTCTCTCTCTCTTTCTCTCTCTTTCTCTCTCTCTCTCTCTTTCTCTCTCTCTTTCTCTCTTTCTCTTTCTTTCTTTCTTTCTTTCTTTCTTTCTTTCTTTCTTTCTTTCTTTCTTTCTTTCTTTCTTTCTTTCTTTCTTTCTTTCTTTCTTTCTTTCTTTCTTTCTTTCTTTCTTTCTTTCTTTCTTCTTGTCTGTCAAGAGTTCAGCATATTCAGAGTGATATACAAATAGTAATATTTGTAATATTTGGAGCAGCGAAGATCAAAAAGGTAATATGCAGTTGAAGAAAAGATGCTGACTTGGGTCAGTACAAGAGAATATATGTGACTCTGAATATGAATACATGCAATGAGATAATATTACTAGTTAAATTCAAATTTACATGGCAGGAAAACTGTTTTTAGGTCAATTACATCCATTTAATTTTGATTATGTCTGTATAGAGGTTCAGCTGTCTTTAGTGAATGAACTTGAAACATCCCACTTAGTTAAATCATAGCATTGTGTAAGCATTCAGAAGAAAGCATGCCATCTGTATAAATGCAAATTAGAAGGTTTAGGAAGTCAATCTCAATTTAGAATAAACAAGGAAAGCTATACTGAGTTCATGTAAAGCTCATAATCCATGTTGAATCAAAGTATAACAATAATAGTAGCAGATGCTGAAGAATGAAGTAGAAACAACAGAGCATATACAGTGATTCTTACCGTTGAGTCACTTCCCAACATTGACTCATTGTTGGATTTTTGAGGGCCTGATAAGTTCAAGATTTCAGATATTGTCTTTTATAGTGTATGATGCATTTATTTGTGATGTATTTTTCAAATGTCTTTTTGGACATTTTTAGTTTTCATCTCCTCAGCATCCTTTGGGAATACTTTTCAAGTCTAAAGAATGCTTTGCATTTAGGGAAAAACACTTCTTGTTGTTTGCTAACAAACAAGTTCCCTTGGTTCCCTGAGTTCTTATACTACATGAAATATCTAAAAAAAAGAAAAAAAAAAAAGAGAGTATATTTTCTCTATGATTTTGTAGACTGAAATAGATGAGAAGCTACATGGGCTTCCTAGTTCCTATTTTATTTTATTTTATTTTATTTTATTTTATTTTATTTTATTTGAAAAATTCCAAGCATTGTTGATACTTCTTTCATATAATGCATTTTTTCTTTTTTCATGTTACCAGGTACCCTCTTGAAGTTTGTTGTTGCAAATATGTAAATCAAAAAGAATATGTACTTTAATTATATTTACAAATAAGTATGTCTTCCAACTTCCCACTTTATTTTTGTAGCACTAATTATAATTGATCCTATATTCATGTGATTGACAGTAGCCTATTGAGTTGTTAGACTGTTGCAATGCTGTGAACCTTATTAAGTTTTTTGCCATCTGATTTTAGTAAGAAGCTGGAATATACAAATTTCTGGTATGTTTACATGCATTGGTTAGCAGTGTTTGGGGATGTGATTTGATTGCCAATAAATGGGTGTGCAGTGCCTTTTGAGATGAAGTCTGGTGTCCCGCCTTGGTTATTTATAGCTACTGTCCTGGTCCTCTGTCACACTTACCCTCCCCTGCCAAAATCTGGATACCATAGTGTGTCCCCACTGGCAGTAGGTAACTGGGTGTGAGCAACTGAACCAGGTCCTCAATTTTGGCGAGGGAGGGTGGAGGGATGCACAGTGGATTTCTGTGACCAGTAGTATTGAAGACAGGAGTAATATGTATAAATATTGCTTGAAAAAATCAAGTTTAGTCAGGATTTTCAGCAATAAATGGAGCTGTTGTTGCTTAATGGCATTGCACAACATATGGTTACTGGTTAGAATCAGTAGTAACTGTGGCAGGAGGATGGACGTAACATGCCGAGTCTTGAGTGGATTTATCATTATTTAATCTGTATTATAATCTCATACTATATAATAGAAAATAAT
This sequence comes from Chamaea fasciata, assembly GCF_029207755.1. Taxonomy (NCBI): domain Eukaryota; kingdom Metazoa; phylum Chordata; class Aves; order Passeriformes; family Sylviidae; genus Chamaea; species Chamaea fasciata. The sequence goes on along the minus strand of NW_027094087.1, from coordinate 56,221,280 downwards.
CCGTGGGTTTGCCCAAATAGGACTTCTATGTCCACCGAAACCTGGAAATTTCAGCAGAATGCTGATTGTTGTTGGAACTAGGGTTATATTATGATTTAATGACTTTTTTTGGCTTCATTGGATGACCTGGCCTAGAAAAACATTTTGAAGTAATAAAGTGTCTGCTTGGCTCCAAACTAATGAGAGAAGCATTGCTCTTTGCATAAACTGTTCTTTAGGAAAAGTCATGGAGAGCTACTAATAAACCTTATTGAATAGCTTAAGTGAGATTGAAGGAAGCAGGAAACAAAGAAACTATTCCCTTCCATGTGAAGTGCGTACATTAATAAAAAAAAAAAAAAAAAAGGCAAGCCCAAAGGGTTTCTGCCTCCCCTCCATGTGACTTGCAGCCTGCTGCACTTCAGTTACGTCGCCTCTGAGATATGTTAAAGTGCAGCTCAGTTTAATGAAGGAGTGGATAGGACAAATCAAGGCTAGAGACAATTTACGACAGGGATTGGGTAAGTAACTGCAGCTGTAGATGTGTATTTACTAATATTGTGCGAATGTTGTAATGTCTAGCTTGTAGTATTTAAAAGAATACTCAGAATTACCATTTTTTGGTGCTCCTTTCTCTGTTTCATTTAAGTAATTTGCAAGTGCTGGTGGTACATACTATGCAATAGGTTAAAAATGCATAATACTGATAAAGGATTTAATTTTATTTTTCAGACTTTCTACAACAAAACAAACAACTTTCCTTATTTTCTTGTACTTGTTTTAAATTCTTTGCCATTTAAGTAACTGCTTTCTCTATTTTAATGCAGTGCTCAAAATAATTTCAGTGGGAGTTAGCTGATAGTTTCTGCTGCCTTCCTGTTATTTTGATTATTTTTCTACTGTTTAGTGAGAGGGGAGAGCAGCTTGTACTCTGAACCTCCTTGGTACAGTGTTTTCAGATTTCTAGACTCCAACTCCAGACCACTGAAAAATTCCCAGCTTCAACTTGTTCCAGGAATTCATTCAATTGTCCTAGTAGGATATGATTTCAACTGTTTGCTTTTGTTCTCTGTGCCTTTTTATAAAGATTTGTATGTGTTCTTATACTGAGCTGATACAGTTGGATATAAAAAGTGCTGTTTTAAATTTTTGTGTGTATAAATTTGTGTAAATATATTATCAATATGCAAGATAGTGAAATATCATGACAGCTTTTGTCGTTAAGACTTCCAGGCTTTTGATTTGGATATGTTTTTGTCTCTAGCAATTGGAATGAACTTTGCAGTTGCTATGATGCAGTTATGAAATAGGATTGCAGTCTCAGTCAATTAGTAATTTCCAGAATGATTGTGTTAGCATTTCAGTGCCTGCCATTTGAGCATTTAAATCTCAGTGCATAGACAAAGTGCTGAGAAGGGGTAATGATCAGTGTAGATTCCAGAGTCCTGTACCAAAGCATGATTTGGATCTTGGGAACTGTACAAGGAAAAGCAAACTCTTCTGTTGTTGGTAGTGCATTAAAGAAAATATTTTTAAGTGTCTAGTATCTTGCCTTGTAGGGTGTGTCATCTTTTTGCATCATCTCATGGGGAAGAGTACATTAAATATCATAGTCTATCATGATTTTTACTATCTGGATTAATCAGGATGTGTTATCTTTTTCAGATAATCACTCCATTTAGGAGGCTAATATTGTGCGCAGAGAACAGAAAAGAAATGGAGGACTGGATAAGCTCTCTGAAGTCCGTTCAGTCCAGAGAACACTATGAGGTAAGCTGACATCCCTCTTGGTGCAACCTAGCACCAACAGGTTTCTAGCTCAACAGATCAAGCTACAGGACACAGAACTGGAGTATTCACCCTCCTTAGTGTGGAAAGTGTCAGAGTAAAGCTTCATGTTAAGAACTTCACTAGCAAAGTGAGAGCTTATTATCACACTTTGGTTTAGAATTTTGGAGGGAGAGCAGGCTAAATAAATACCCTTTGGAAAATCCTTCTGGTGAGCATTTCACTGTCATCCCCTGTAATATGGAACCGTGCGTAATGTCAGTCACTGTAGCTGTGTTCTGTACTTGCAAATTTGTCTTAACTTCTCCTTTACTAGACCGCACAGTTTAATGTGGAACATTTCTCAGGGATGCATAACTGGTACGCCTGCTCCCACGCCCGACCTACCTTCTGTAACGTGTGCAGAGAGAGCCTCTCTGGAGTCACTTCTCACGGCCTGTCTTGTGAAGGTAAAACAATGCTTGCTTCCCCTTGGCTATCATGCTATGTGTGTGGACAGATGGCTGCAAGTTCAGTATGATTAATGATCCTGAAAATAATGAGTAACAAAAGAGCCTGAAGGGAGAAATCTCTACATGAGAGTCACCCTCCTCCGGGCAGTGGGACTGCTAATGATCTGCCTCACCTTCCTGTTGCTCCAGGTGCCCTTTTCAATAAAGCACTTCTTTCTATTGCAGCAAGGAGTTTGGAGTGTCCAGGGTGGAGAGTTTGCAAGAAAAGATAGGATTTATTTGATTTGCACATCAAAAATGTGGAGCAAAATAGTTCTACTGGTTTGCAGAATCAGCATTTCTCAGAAAAAAAAAATCACGATGGTATTTGCTGCCCTGAATCTAAAAACATTCTTAACATTGAACAAAGTGTTATGACCCTTCCCCTACAATTCTTGTTTGCTCTATTTCTGCTGCCTGATCCTGCAGTACACACTAATTTACTGCTTTAAAAATTCTCTCATGCTGTAAGGGGGTAGAGATGTAGATGACTGCATTTGATGGTTCAACAGGGGAAATCCACCACAAAGAAAAAGGAAGTGTGGCTAACACTTCAGCATTTATCTAGAAATTATATTTAATGAACAAATAATTATAATATGCCTGAAACAGCTTCTTTATTTTTTCTTGCAAGTTCTGTAGAAAAGTGGTAACAAGTCTGCTTGTGTTAGGAGCCGGCAGAAAATAAAGAATCTGTGTGACCTTATGAGATATATGAAAGGTAGAGATGTTTAATTACTCAAATAGCTGACTGCCCAGAAAAATGTTACAGTTACACGATTCATAATTTGATTTCTTTGGATGTCTGTAACCCAACTGCAAATGCACTTCTGTTATTGATGCTATCATAATACTTGAGGGTAGTAATATGTATTAAGGAAATCTTACAAAGGAAACATTAACCCACTGTCCTGAATTGTCCATGCTTTTAATGTACCTAATGGTGCAGTTGCCAAGGAACAGGACAAACCCATTTTGTAGAAATTAGAAATAGCATGGTTACTTCCACCTTCTCTGGTGTATGTTTTCCACTGTGTGTAAGTCCTTAGGACAGTTTAAAGGCAATTATGGTATTCTCAGTGTCTGATATTGGCAGATGGAAGTATCATTTGCTTAACAAAATAATGTTTTGTAATGCAAACAAAATAAAAAGCAATTTTATTGCCTCTATGTACAAATACAGTTATATTTGCTCAGGGAAAGGAAAGGAATGACTTTCATAGAGAATTTATCCATTCCTAAGTTAATATTATAGCTATTTTAAAAGGCTGTTTAGCAAGAATTAGTACTGTAAGATTATCAATGTTAATGTCTGTAGTTCACTGTTTTATGTTTTTTCAGTGTCTAATTTTGCATCTAAGTATGTTTTTAATATACAGGGTGTTGGCATTAACTTTACATTAGAGAAGTTCCCATAATTTCGAGATTTGTCACCTTTCTGTATAACTTACAACAAACTAATGCTACATTATCCACGTTCCTGATGTCAGTTTTTACAAATAGCTTGTGAAAGTGATTTGGATTTCCTTTCACTGTTCCACATTTCATATTCATGTATGACCTGGAATATTTTATATGTAGATACTGTGATGTTCTTTTGTCTATTAATAAGTTTACCTTTTTTTACTTCTTAGCTCCTATTTAATATGTTTTCCTTTTTTTTAAATAAAATAAGATCTTTAGTTATATATCTAATTTAAAGCATTTGACATTCGACTCTTTTACTGTAATGCTTTATACTTTCTCTGCAATTATGTATACATGTTAAAACCCATCATCCTTAATTTCTTCATCTAAAAACTGCATTTTTGTTTGATACTTGCTATGTGCACTTCTAATGCATTTAATAATCTATTTTTTTCTTTAGCTGACTTGTATTAGCAGTCTGTACAGTTTGAGAGGACAATCTGGGAAGTCTGGAGTCTTAAAATTCCCCAGACTTGTTTTGTGCTGCTTTTCCCCATTACGCAATTTAAAAAAACCTCTTTAAATATTCATGCCTGGCTTCTCAAACCTCCAGCACTGCTTTATACTGGGAATCCATTTATATCTATACTTAATTCAATTATTTGTGTGGTCATTGATCCCAGGCTACTCTATTATGTCTTGTATTGAAAAGCATGAGAGGTTCTTTCAAGAGATAATTGAGCTCTTCCTCCTGTTAGTGGTTTGGGTTACTGGCACACCATGTTGTCTTGAAAGTAGCTTGGAGTCTTTGGGGTCTAATTCTTGACTTTTAACTATAGGTAAAAAGAAACCCCATTGCTGACATCTTGCAGCTTTTGATAGTTTAGTTGTCCTGTAATATTTTATCCTCTTAAAATTGCTTTTTTCCAACAGCCCTGCACAGCTGGTTTTTTTAAGTCTGACCATAAATCAAGCCACATTTCTGTTGGAGATAATGGGTGACTCTTTTTTTCAGGGCACCTTCCATCTCAGCAGCCTTTGGCAAAGGTTGGCCAAATTAATTGCTGACCACCCTGAAGATACTGTTAGTCTTATGGAAACCAGTGTAGAAAAAGATGATAGGTTAATGCCTTTGCTAGGTAAAAGACTAGTGTGAACTTGCACCTTTTTAGAGGTCGAAGAATTGATATGTATATCAATCTGAAGATGTAAGTTATAACAAACCAGGCTTCATTCTTGCTATTGCTCAACAAACAATTGACTTCTAAAAAAATTAATCAGACTCTCCTTTGAGATGCAATGGTGTTCTTCCCACAGGTTCTTTCTTTTGTGTCTTCTCAAAAGATAATCTACTTTCCCAATGTTGTCTTGTGCCTTGTGTTGCTCTAGCTAAAAGACTGATCTCTGCGATGTTCATCCAGTCTTTACTAGGGTGGAGTAATTATGATTTCTGTACCTTGCTTTAGAAATTATTCCACGGTTTTGGTTTCTATGCTCCTCAGGGTTTAGCTTCAATATGGAATGTTTAGGCAAAGAAGCTTCAAGAGTGATGTATCATTATCTACAGAAACTCTTCCAGAGCTCTGCAACCTCAGTTACTCTGTACCAATATTGCATTTCTATCTAAGTCATTGCCAGTGGAACACTGCCTTCATGATTATTCTCAGAAATTTATTTTTTGCTGTAGCATTTTGTTTATCATGACAGAATCTTGATTGTTGAATATCAAATATAGCTAATAAGTGGGAGAAACCTGTCTCTTAAACTGCATTCTCCTGTGACAAATCACACAATGTTATAAGAACACTTTAGGCTGATGAAGTCAATCAGTAACAAAATACTGGGATTAAATTACTTCTGCAAATGCACTTTGTGCACTTTGTCTTTCTCCATTATGATTGTGGGGTTTTGCCCACAAAACCCTGTTGTTCTTACCCATTGCCCAGGGAATTGTACTTGCATAGTCATTGTCTGATGCTTTTGCCACATTTTCTGCACAGTCTGGAGAGAGAATAGTGAATGAAGCAGCAAGAGGGAGAAGGGATGTTTGTTGTTAATGAATGAAGGAATAGTAGAAAACTGTTCTGTGACTTTACATCACATGTACCCTTCTGTGATGCTGGGTAAAACATTTAAATAAGATTTTTGATCAAATCAGTAGTTGTGCATTGTTTATAACCTGCAACCTGTATCACAGAAATGCTGTTTTCTATTACTGCAAAAATCAGTTGAAGCTGTTCTGATGTCCCTGATGCTTTGAAGATAAAGAGTATTGAAAAAAAGTCTTAATTGTAGTAGTAGTATTACTGAGCACAACAACAGCAATAGGAATACTAATAATTATTTTAAAAGGCCAGGAAGAAATTAATATTGATGGTTAAAAAGCAGTATTACATTAGCTTTCAGTCAGTAAGGCAGATACCTGTTGAAAATTATTATGAAGCAGAGTATGGCACAAACCCATACTTACCGAGAGCCATCCGTTACTTGCAGTGACTGAGGGTCCTGTTCTCTGAAAGTGTGTGGTCATACAACCAATGACCGCACACCTGCATTCAGAAACTATATTGCAGTGTTAAGTTTCCTGAGTAACTTAACTTTTCTTGTATTTTAGCTTTCATTGGCGAAATAATGGCAGTGGATGTCTAGCCATATGTCTGCATGTTTTCCGAAAGATTTCAGATATTAGTCTGATTCATGAATGGGATTCAGTGTAATCTGAGACAAAAGAAGTTAGGTTATAGTGGTAACTAATCTTTAGGTTTGACTTAAAATTTTCCTTTCTTTGCTTGCAAGCGAAGATATATATCTGTTAAGGTTATTGTTGTTGTAATATTTAATGTTCAGACTAACAGAAATTGTTGTTTCATGATACTGAAGTTTCAGGAGGTGACCAAGAGTCTGATCTGAGATTTGGCTGTTAGGTTATTTACAGTACTTACAAAGCAAACGTTACCTGTCACTTGCCATCTATTGTGTGGCTTGCTGCAACTCTTCAGAGTCTGGGATTGCTTTGTCCTTGCTTTGTCGAGAAAGAGGCTGAATACAGGGTTCCTAAGATCAAGTTCAATCATAGCTCAGTAGGATTTGAACATTTTATTATTTTGTAATTTGTAATTTTCTCTTCCCCCTCATCCCTGATTTGTTGTATTTTGAGCTGTGTGGCAAAGCAAGTGCTTTTCATTTATGAGTAGGGAGCTGAATTCAGCGGCATATCTTCTCTGAAACATTCAAATGGTGAAAATTGCTCATGGTTCATCACTTGAAAATACAGCCTTTATTTCTGTGCTTCTGTGAGAGCTGGCTTCATTAGCTCCTTGGAACCAGCTTAGGTTGGGAAACACACAATGTGATGCTGAGCTGTTTAGAAAAAGTGAGTCTTACCATGTTCGTTGACAGTTATGGGGTATTTTCACACTTTGAATCTGTGTTGGTCTTGCGCCAACAGGTCCATGCCCTTCTTAGGTTGGGGGCCACTGACCTATTTGAGGGAGACCATAGGAATATTATGGAGATGATCAGAGGGCTGGAGCACCTCTCCAGTGAGGAAAGGCTGAGAGAGTTGGTATTGCTCAGCCTGGAAAAGAGAAGGCTTTGGGGTGATATAATTGCAGCCCTCTCCAGTACCTGGAGGGAGCCTGCAGGAAAGATGGAGAGAGACTTTTTACAATGGCATGTAGGGACAGGACAAGGGGAAATGGCTTCAAACTGAGAGTAGGTTGAGATTAGATATTAGGAAAAAATTCTTTACTGTGACAATGATGAGACACTGGTTTCCCAGAGAAGTCATGAACACCCCATCCATGGCAGTGTTCAAGGCCAGGCTGGATGGAGCTCTGAGCAACCTGGTCTAGTAAAAGATGTCCCAGTCCACAGCACAGGGGGTTGGAACTAAATGATCTTTTAATGTCTCTTTCAACCCAAATAATTCTATGAATACATGAATGCTGCTTTTTGAAATGACTGGGGGAGGTACTGTAAAAGCAATGAAACTTCTTTGTTTTCTTTCATCCTCTTTCTTTCTAGAAAGTAAGAAAGAGCTGAGCACTTTCACACATCTCCCAGAACAGTGAGGATTGCTTTCAAACTCAGATGTTGCTTACACAGTCTCAATTCACTTTAAAAATTGATCTGGCAAGGGATCAGTGGAATTAAAATGGAAAATTTATTATTCAGAAGATATTTTGTACCATGGCTTAATGTTTTTTAATGGTAGATAAGCAATGGGCCAAAGCCTTGATAATTTCCTGTCAAATATTTGTTTGAAAAGAGACTACTACTTCTGATCTGCTGGCTAGTTCTCATAAACTTTTAATGGTCATTGCCAAAATAATTTATATAATGCACTCGAAATAGAATTACATCATGCACTTCCAGTAGAAGAGATACCCACAGTTGGGTGCGTCAGTCTGTTTAGTCTCATATGGTATCATTAGCTGGGCATATTAATTGAGTTGAACAAAATTCAAATAGTTATTAGGTTGTCAGAATGTCTGCCTACTACACAGTTGTGCTGGGTATTCCAATTAGCAGACTTTTAATAAAGAGTGCAGTAGAAAGTAAGGTTCTTCCTGATTTGATATAGGCTCTTGGAAAATTTCATAATTCCCAGTATCCTGAATTAAAATATCACCATGTAAACCCTTCACTTTCTCATGTTCTGAGAAAAATAGGCCCAGCATGGTGTCTCAAAGGCATCTTTTGAGCAAAGAAACAGAGCTCCTGATTCAAAATACTTTTGTAAAACACTCTCCTGTGACTTTCTGCAAATTTAAGTCAGATATCTGAGTCATGTTACCAGAGGAATGGAAAAGGCAAACCCATACTTTAAGATATATTGTACCTTGCATCTGAAAAAATGGGGACTGGTGTGGATTTCAGGGCACTTAGCATGGGCTACAGCTAAGCAGTTTAACCCGGTTTAGAGAGTTAAAGCTGGAGTGATTACGAACTGAATTTTCTATTAGTTGTTTTGTGTCGTGTGCAACACTAAGTGACATGCACTTGGCTTTTTTATGGGATATCTGTGTTTAAATTTTTAGAAGGTGTGTATCACTGAAATACAGCAAATAACACAGAATATATATGTTTATTTATCTGTGTCTTGCAGTGTGTAAGTTTAAAGCACATAAAAGATGTGCTGTCCGAGCAACAAATAACTGCAAATGGACTACATTAGCCTCAATTGGAAAAGACATCATCGAAGATGAAGATGGTGTAAGTATTATTCACATTTACAATATTTTTTCCAAAGCTGTTTCTTCTTTGGGGGAGGGGGCAGGAGCGGGAGGGAAGCCCAGCCACAGAAATATTGCCATGCTACCCATTGAAGTTAGTGGTAGATAGCTATTTTCCTGAACACTGTTCAAAGTTCAACATGGTTTTTAAAACAAAAGTTGCATTCCTATCTCACAAGTCTAGCAACTGTGGGCACTAGACTGCAGATATATTGCAAGGTTTTAAAGGCCACATGCGAAAAAACTCTGCTGCTGGAGAATTGCTCTCAGAAGTTCCTACTGCTCTTAAGCAAAGGTGGTATTTTACAGTTACCATGCTATTTGGGCAATCTATTTTTTGTCCTCTTTACCTGGAGCAGTTCCCCAGGAGGCCTGTTTGGAATTCAGTGAATTGGGAGGGGTTTTTGCTGATGAAAGCAGGAATTTTAGAATTAGCAGGAGAAACAACAAAAGCTTTCGAGAGGTTGATTGTGATCAATGGACAATTTTTACAAACACAGCTGTGTATGAACCACTGGTGTGAAGCCTCTTCCTAGAAGGCTGGTACTAAGTTGAACACCTGAGTGTCCTGAGTAGCCTATGGTATTAATGGGACAAAGAGTGCACTGAGTAAAGCTTTGCACTGCATTTGGGACTGCTTTATAGAGCTGTGACTTACCAGCCATGGTGAGTGGGTAAGTGAAGTAACAGAGGAATTCTGCTGTCCTGCCTATTCTTATGAATTTTAGGCATTTTTAATTGGTTTATGTCATGTAGTCAGCATAGCCGAGTGGGAACTTGTTTGTATGATGGAGTCTCTGGACTTAACCAGACTTAACCCTTGTGTTATGGTGAGTTGCTCCCATGAGTGAGACATGTCTCCCTTCTTTAGGAGTCATGTTTTCTGCCTAGCGTGTGGAACACCAGAGTAGTCAATTCATTGCTGTTGCCTTCTGAGCATCAGTGTCCCTTATCTCAGCTCACCAGCATACCTGCTTCTTTGATTAAAGGGTACAGCTGTGAGAAATAGTTTTAATCCACCTATATTTGAGAGACAAAAGCCTTTAATTTCTCTTTCTGGGTATTGAACTCTAATGACTCCTTCTCCACAGATAGCTATGCCTCACCAGTGGTTAGAGGGAAACCTGCCTGTCAGTGCCAAATGCGCAGTCTGCGACAAGACCTGTGGCAGTGTCCTACGCCTGCAAGATTGGAAGTGCCTTTGGTGTAAAGCTATGGTAGGTATGCTGAACCACATCCAAGCATCTCTCAGCTTGACAGCTTTATTGCTTGCCATTATTTTTGTTTTGTCATTTCACAGCCTGCTTTTGGATTAAGTAGGAGCAGGCAGCTTCTGCAAACTCAGGTCTCTCTAGCATTCAGAATTTCTGATGACTGTCCTACTTGCACAGTTAATTTTTAATACACCCACAGATGCAGCTTTTCTTTAATAGGCGTTGTCATCCAATGTGTTTTCTCTGCTTTCTTCTAGCTGTTAACTGAATGTTCAGGTGCCTGTTCCTAATGCCTAATAATCGTATGTTACTTTCTTGTATTTTTATTGTAGTTCTTACTATATTAATATTTTAGTAATATGTTACATTAATATTTATTAATATTAATGTAGTAACATAATTATTACTGCAAAATCTTGCCTTTCTTTTCTTCAGGGCAATCTGTAGGTTGCTGATTGAAATTCTCTAACTCACTACTGCTGTTTCCCTAATACATAGTTTTCTCTTAATTTTATCAACTTGTCTAAAAAGATGGGTTTCTTATGCAAGTCAGCAGTTTATTTATTGTTGAAGGTTCTGGTGTATTGTTGAACTTCAAGGCTCTGTGTGTGAGCAGTAGGAAATGATTGGCATCTCTGGAGGTGACTTGAAACTTAGGTGAAATGCAGCCACCTCTCCATGTGCCTCTCCTTCCAATACCTGTGGAGGAGACCTGTACAATATGGAGTCTATGGGACCCAACTTTGGGAGATGGGTCTGGCTTAGTAGGTGTGCCAGCTTTAATGCAGATATGTCTTCCAGAATGGTTCCAGTGGACCAGGCAGATACAGAGCTATTGTTTTGTCTGCTGCCACCAGCATAGATGCTGGGAGCTTATTTCTTCCTTCCTTGTGGATGGGGGCAAGTGATTCCCTTGAAAGGATGATTCTTATCTGCTGTGGAGGTAGCTGAAGATGAAGTTCTCCAAAATAATGTTTTGTTGAATTAGTAACAAGGCTCTGTGGTTGAACATTTGGGGTTTTTTTTCCTAGTCTCGCTCCTTTTCCCTCTACACCTAAATGTTATATGTGAGTCCATTTTTGTTTCATAGATAACATAGTGTCTGTTGTATCTTCACCTCAAAATTCCACTGAAGGCAAATATTTTTTTGTTTCTTTTGTAGGTTCACACGGCCTGTAAAGATCTGTACCCTCGCAAATGTCCACTTGGCCAGTGTAAGGTATCGATCATCCCTCCAACAGCACTAAACAGTATAGACTCTGATGGTACGTAGTACTGTAGTGTGGTTCAGTGGTACCTCTGGACTTCCAGTCCCTGTTGAGATCCATGCTAATAAACAAGGCTAAAATCCTTCTGCTTAGCAGGTGAATGCAGTCTGCAAATTTAGAGAAAAGTATAATTTGCTGTGTAGGTTTTTAGAGAATTATTCAACTGTCATATTTTTTTTTAGTTGCCCCAGCAGAAATTTTCTTCCATTTTGCTTATGACCCTTAGAAACATTTCAAGTGAATGTGCAGAGTTCTCAGATGAAGTGGGCTGATGCCTTCCTGGCATATACCACTCCTTCTGTGAGTTCTCAAATTTTGCATAATTTTGTATTATGCAGAGATAAGCTAGCTGAACAGCTCAGATGCAACAACTACTTTACCAGGTTTTAGAGAGGAATTGGTTTCATAGCCTCTCTTTTTTTTTTTTTTTTAAATTTAAGCAGTGTAACCCAGCAAATGCTCAAAACTCAGAAATGCTTTTTGGTGGTTTGGGATAGAGACACATCAGGATGGAGTGGGAGACTAAACTTCAAGGCTGAGAGTGGATTTAAAAACGAAGTCTCATAAAATCTTAACTGCTTTAATTTTATAGTTGGTGTCAATGGCAAAGTAGACCAACAATTTGAACGCAATTCAATAAATTTTGTTACATGAAGTTAGTAAAAGTGATTGTGTATGCTGTATATATTCAGTCTATTTATTTGCCTTATGGTGTCTTAGACATCATGCTGTCATTTATTACTCATGCCAAGAAGATTGTTCAATATGTGAAATTAGTTTTCTTGGCATTTAAATTAATTAATCAAACCTTATTTGAAATTAGACATTATGATAATGTGGAGTTAAATTAGCATCCCTTAATTAAATTTTTTATTTGTAGCTTTAGTATTTTTTAGCAATTGAAAACAACATAATCATTTTAATACTGCCGGAGACAAATGTCAAAACCTATACATGTGATGTCTGATTTTGAAGTGTTGCTGGGGAACCACTGCCTCCACAGACCCGTCGTGTTAGTGGCAACAGTGTCCATTAGTGCTTCTGACTAAGAACTTTGTAGAGAGCCTGCTGTAATTAGTTAAGACCTGCACTGTCTTTAATAAGCTTTGAATCACAGCTGAAGGTCGTCTGTTGTTCAGTGATTCTGTTATACTTAATAGTATAACCTCAGTCTGAAAAAAAGGCTCCTATGTGAAGTCTCACCTGGGAGGAACTAAGTACAAGTAACTTTTAAAATTTGTGAGTGTTCTTAAAAAGCTCATACAGACATGAATGATCCAGTTCAACCCAGTAAAATTAAAGCAAAATAAGATTGAAAACCGAACACTTGTAACTGAAATACATATTCAATTATGTGAGAATAATCTGTGAAGATGAGATTTAAGAAGTATTCTAAAAGGTTAATAGCAGTTGAAAAACAATAAAGCTATTGTCTTCAGGATTTTACTAAATCTAGTCACTGAAAATACCAGAAACAAACAAACAAACAGAACTGGTAAATCTTGTGCAATTATGTTTTCCTTGCAGGACTAATAACTCAGTTTAGCCTTTACATTATGCATGATAAAATGTAATCCTTTTGTCCTTCATCCCTATCTTCCTCTTTCACATGATTTCTTTTTGTGTTGTTCATATTAGGAAACCTTATTTATTTCATTCTTTCTAACTATGTTTACAGGTTTCTGGAAAGCCACATGCCCGCCATCCTGTGCCAGTCCTCTTTTAGTTTTTGTTAACTCAAAGAGTGGAGACAATCAGGGAGTAAAGTTTCTTCGTCGATTCAAACAGTCGTTAAATCCAGCTCAGGTCTTCGATTTAATGAATGGAGGACCTCACTTAGGGTAATAACCTTGGAAATCTTGAGCAAGCCTTTCCACGAGGGAATTAGGTGCAAAGTATAGTGTTGTGTTCCCCTTGTTTTATAGCGTTATATCCCCTTGTTGCTATAATTCTATCACCAATATCTACTCTGACTTCCTAATTAAAATCTAATAGACAACAGAATTTCCAGATAAATTCCAGAGTGTGAAGGGATTGTAGGATAACATTTTCCTTCTACAAAAGCTTGAAAATTCAAAACCAAAAGCTCTTGGCTAGCTTTGACTTCTGTTAACTGGTAAGGCTCAGAACTGTTAAGAATGTTCAGATGTTTTCCTGTATCACAGGAACTTTGATTATGCCTTTAAGCAGTGTTGCCCTGGTGCTTTTCTTCCATTTTACATGCATAATTCTGATATTCCTCTGACCTTTTTGTGTGTAGCTATGGAATAAAACTATTGTCTAAATGTGCTCTGTATCTTTTAAAATTCTGAACACGAATGTCAGCAGAGGGATCTGCAATGGGTAATGGACAAGTACATGAAAAATTTTTCATCTGAAAAGTACATCCAAAATATGATTTATGCAACATACGCAAATAGTCAAGAAAATGACCATCCCACAGAATTTGGAGCAAGAACATGATTAAAACCACCAGGCATTTCTCCCCAAAATCTAAGAGTTGATTGTTGGAGAGATAGTGATGAGATTTGCATAGTGGTGGCCACAACTCAAGCATCTTTGCATATATGAAGATTAAATTCATGCCCGTATTTCTGTTGCCTAACTCAATTCCACTCAGATATATCGATGTGGTTAAATGGCCAAATAGTATCAGCTGTAGCAACTAGAAGCACTAATTTTTGTACTCTTAAAGATGCAGAATGATACTTAATGATAAAAAGTAGATGAAGCAAATCCACAAAAATTCAGTTCAAGAAGTCCATAAATAATACAAATATAATTGATTACAGCTGTGGATTATTATAATAATTAGTACTGTGTTATGGCCACATCATATTAACTCTTTGAGTTGTAATATTCTTTTCATTATAACCCTGATAATCTAAGATGAATCTAAGTCACTTTTAGCTAGCATTTTGTACATGTAATTATAATGACATATTGGTCTTAATTAATTAGACATTCTGTGAAAGGAGACAGTCTGAAAAATATGTTTGCAAGTTCTCTTCCTTCATGTAGCTCCACCATGGCTGAGGCAGCTTACTTTGATTTTGCACAGAAATTGCAGTTCATGTTGGGTGCATTTTAATACTCCCCCAGTTTCCAAGGAGAGGTCGTTAGCAGTTATTCCATGAGGTAGCACTGATATCTTCTTTTTTCTAGTTGATTTAAAAAGCAGAGTTGCATTGTGTGAGACAATGTATTTCTAGGGGTTTTCTCTTTTTTCTCAGGATAGGATAACTTTCTGTGGTATCAACATTTTTTCCCCATAAATATCTGCTTCTTTAGTTCTGAATAAGTATGTGCCCATCGTTTTCAAGTGACATTATTTTCTCTCGAAAAAATATAAATGTGTCAAAAATTTGTGATCTTGATACGTTGCTTTTTAGAAATGGTTCAGAAATTATACACATTCTGGAAAATAACATGCATTAAAAATAAATATCTTTGTTGTTGTTATTTTAAGATTTTATACTTTCCAATTTTTTCTATTTTTTGTTTTTTTAGTTGAAGTCCCTCTTGTTTTTACCTCTTGGCTGTTTCTTCACATCTCATTCCCATTTCCTCTGTGACTTACCTCTCTGCATTTTCTGTCTCTCTTGTCCTCCTTTTCTGTCCAAGTGTTGTATTCTGGAGGTGTTAAAAGTCGAAGAGCAGGAGGAAGAGTAATAGTAAGCGAAAGCAGCATATGGCTTTAAGGATATAATATGAAATACTTGTATTATTTGTTTTATATTGTTATCTTCACCTTTATGTTTAAGAATTGCTCTCAATGGTCCTTACATTTAGCTAGCCCCGCGCCGACAATAGCCCACTCGTATTGTGGAGCACATTCTGTCATTGTGTCTTAACCTCTTCCTGTGAAAAATCCCCACTGGTGTATTATGCTTCTGGCTGAAGTGAGAAGCATGGAGCAGTTGCAATTTTATCACTTACATTTTTTTAAAATTTTTTTTTTAGTATTAATAAAATCAATAAAATCAGACTTATAAAATCCTGAAAACAATATCAAGGGATTTTTTAAAAGAATAACTCGGCATGTTATTTATCAGAAATGTCAGTATAAGTGGAATATACAGCGACAGATGGGCTGCAGATAGGTTAATTAATAGATGGTTGTATCCCCATACCCCACAACAATAAAAGGATCATAAAGATGCTGTGCACAATATTTTCTTGTAACAATTGCTAATGAATATCACTGCTCTCTTGCTAATGGATGTAACTAGCTCTGCATTTTCTCTGCAGTTTGCGTTTATTTCAGAAGTTTGACAACTTCAGAATTCTTGTGTGTGGTGGCGATGGAAGCGTGGGTTGGGTCTTGTCAGAAATCGATAAGCTCAGCTTGCACAAGCAGGCAAGTGTGCATATTTATTTTCCTTGCCTAGACTGGCTAGGCTTAATTTTGTGTGCTTACCTTTTCCTTGACTTGGTTCTGTGTTGTATCTCCGTGTATGGGGCGAACTCAATAGTTACTGTTTAATGGAAGTTTTCACTATTATAAACAGGATGAGCTGTAACAGAATAGAACACTTTGACTTACAGGCTTTAGACATCAGCTATGAAATTAACATTTATTGGTTGAAATAACAAGCATTTGTAACCACTTGCATTTTCTTTCTAGTTTTCAATAGTAGATTTGTTCCTGTGTTGTGTTTCAGTGTCAGTTAGGAGTGTTACCCCTTGGTACTGGAAATGACCTAGCTCGTGTCCTTGGTTGGGGAGGATCCTGTGATGATGATACACAACTTCCTCAGATTTTGGAAAAACTAGAACGAGCCAGCACGAAAATGTTAGACAGGTAAACCGACATGTGCAAATGTATGGCTTACCACGAGATTTAAAATGTATTTTTTTTGGGTTTCTGATGGCCTAAAATCCATCTTGGAGACTTAGTGTTCAGTGGGTTTGTTTCTTGAGTGAAGGTCTTCATCATGAAGGAAGCTGCAGTTGTATTGGGGACAGCTCTTTAGCCTGCTTTTTAAACTAAAGAGTCAGAGGGATGAGTGGTTGATGGAACTGGGAAGTGTGGTGTCCAAACATTGACATCAAAAGTTGACAACTTATTGCATGGCTGAAAGAGCTGAATAACTGCCTGTTACAAGAAGTTGTGAGCATTAAGAAGTTGTGTAGATTCAAAACTGATTTGAGCAATTTTATGGACTCCATGCATGCTTATTAAACACCATTAATGTTAGCATCTTTATTTAGAAAACACCTGAGCTCTCTGTCCCTGGATGTGGGGAGAACTCACCTTGTGTGCTTTCACCCTTTCCTGAGGCATGAGCTGTTGACAAGATGCTGGGCTAATTGGATCCATGACTAATAATTCTGTTTGAGGCATTTTCTTAGTCAAAAAAATGAGATCTTCCCACTCCTTGTTTCATGTAATTTTTGTCCATAAAGGAAAGCAGCAATCCACATATTAAAAAATGTTTCCTTTGACTTCTGTAGTGTGTTTGCACAAATTCTTTTATAATGTGAAAGTTTTTTTCCGAAAAATCTTTATTGCCTGTATTGAATGTCCCATGATTTTTTCACAAATGAGACTGATAATCAAATCACTAAAAAATAATCTGAGCAATAACAAAAATTATTACCTTTAATCTCAATTATTTCACGCATACAGTTTACAACTGCAAATTAAGCAGCTTTTTTTTTATGCATAGCTATTCTGTGGTGTGACAATGGATTTTCTTTTTGTTGGTATAGTAGAGAGAGTGTAAAAATAACAGTCTGGAAACTTGTCATTCTTTCAGGTGGAGTATAATGTCATATGAACTTAAATTACCAGCAAAGCCTTCTATTCTTCCTGTGACTGCAGAAGAATCAGAGGAGTGCCAGGTGCACTTTTACTTTTGTTTTGTTGTTTTATGTACTTAACTTGGAGCTTCTGGGATGATAATAGCCATAACTGAAGCATTTGTATGAAAAATAGATGTTTTGTGATCTGTTAACTGAACTGAATTAAGGCATTTTCTTGCTGTGTATCTCAAGTTAGTAAGGTTTCCAGTTCTGTATTATTTGCCTAGAAGCAATGAAGGTAAGGAGTCTCCAGCAAAGCTTTCTGAAAAATTTCTTACTGAATATATATGTATATTTTAGTATGTATTAGAAAGTGTATTTACAGAGCATGTTAGACAAGAATATAATCTAGTGTCAAAATATTATGTAATATAATACTATATATTTTAGGTAATTCTTATATATGAGTATATATTATATATAATTTTGTATATAATAGTATAATTTAGTGCTATGTTACTGTATAATAATATATATACTATGATAATATACATAAATATTTAAAATACATTTTTTCATATATAAAAGCAAATGTCTGCTATGTTGAGTTTGGATTAAGCATTGAAAAAAAAGCCTCCCGCATTTTGGAGGCAAGGGTTATATTCTTAAAGAAAGACAGAAGTGTTTTGCAGGTTTAGTTTGATCAGGTAATATTACCCAACTTTCTCTTTGTTCTTTGAAAGAGCTCAAAATCCTAAGCATCATCAAAGAAAAGCTTAGTCTGTCTTCCAGACTAGATCTGTGCTTGTACTATCTGATGAGGTTTCAATTTTGAGAGAGGGAGATGCTTTAATCAAATTAATTGGCATGAAAATTCTGACTGAAAAGGAGAAAATAATATATTCCCAAGAAAGTTAATGCATATCAACTGAAGCTCAAAAGTACTTGAGAAGCCATAATTAATCAGCAGTCTCTTGAACAATTTAATAATTCAGGCTCTTTTAATTGGCAAGGAGGTTATAACCTTTGATGGATTGCTGGATACAGAGATGCAAAAAGGCTGGGATTTTAAGGGGGTTGCTTTGCACACAGCTCTGCTTCTGGTGTCAGCAATGCAGATCAAGGCTTTATTGCCCCTAATTTTTCAAGACAGTTAAAATTTTCAAGTGTGTCTTCATCATCATTTTGTTCTAGTTATTTCTGGCTTTGAAATTTTTTTTAGCCCCTTCTGAAAATGGAAGGAACTGCTTGCTCATATGAAACTTCTTTTTTAGAAAATGTATTCTGTAGGCTATATTACCTGTCATTACTTGAGTTGGACAAAACCATTTGCTTTTGAGTACCCTGTTCAATCTCTGTTTTAATTGGGTTTTTTAAATTGTTTACTGAGTTAGGCTATTTCAGAAAAAATAATAATTAACCTTATAGTAAGTGTTGGATTAAACCACAGTTTGAAAAGCAAATGGAAGTAAATGTCTGATTTTTTCTTTTTCCTCTTCCTTCCTCCTGCAGTTTCAGGAGACTAATTCCACTTGATTTCCATAAATCATGTAGTGATGTTTGAAAAACAGCAATTCATTCTTACAGATCTGGCATTTATGTTTTGTTTTCTCCTTTGAAATGAAAACTGATTCAATGTCAGAGTCCTACAATGAAGGCTGGATTTTAGGAGAAAAAACTGAAGTGGTATATCTGCCTGCTCAAAATCAAAGACAAAAGCATGCTCAGAGATTTCAAGAGATTCTTAAAGGGAGCTGTCAGAACTGCATTTATTTTTAGCTTTGGATTTGGAATTTTGTTAGAATTTTCTCTTAAAACTGAGGTCTAGATCCAGAGCTATTT
The DNA here is from genome assembly GCF_029207755.1 of Chamaea fasciata. Classification (NCBI taxonomy): domain Eukaryota; kingdom Metazoa; phylum Chordata; class Aves; order Passeriformes; family Sylviidae; genus Chamaea; species Chamaea fasciata. Next base: position 56,202,306 of record NW_027094087.1, on the reverse strand, counting down.
TGAGATAGGATATGGTGTGTGAGGATTTATTTTTGATCCAGTCCAAATATTTTCCTGAGTATTTTGTAATTTTTAATGTTCTTGTAAAGACTAAGCCCTAAATGGTTTGCTCCTTGAGGATTGGTAACATGATAATGATTGATAACTTCATACCAGTTTGGCAGCCTTTGTCAGTTGTGGTTCTTGGGAAGTGAGAGCCCACCTGACAGTAAAGTGAAAATTCCAGATTATAACTGCAAACTAGATTTATTCTTACTAAGCAATTTGCTCGAGGAAAGCTTTGCTTATTTTAGAAGTAAAATATTAGTTATTAGATATTATATTATAATACTGTAGGTTGTCATAAATCAGAGAAGGTAAATTCTTTTCTGCCTCACAGACTGATTTTAGCCTAGAAGTAACTTACTGTTTTCTCTACAGGAGGAAAAGAACTGTGGATCAAGTTCTCAGATGCACTCTAACTTTAAATATTAAAAGTCTGGTACATAAAATACAGTATGCACATAGAATCTTCGTTGCCAGACACTTGGCCTTCTATTAGATCTGAAATGGAAATTCTGCTGTGTTTGAGCTGTTAAAACACACTACTTGGTGTGAAACTGCTGAAATGTGTGGAAATTGAAATCTCCTTTCTCTCTATTTTCAGATATCTGCTTATGAGGATTCAGTTGCTGCTCATCTTGCAAAAATTCTCAATTCTGATCAGCATTCTGTTGTCATATCATCTGCCAAGTGAGTCAATCAGTTTTATGTACAATATGGGGGATAAATTCCCTATGTAACATCATCACTGTAATAGCATTCGGTCTAAGCCTGATTTTCTTAGGCATGGCCAACTGGCTTGGCTTAATATATCTTGATTTATATCTTTTAGAGTAGATGTTCTTTTCTGCAAAATTTTTAGATGGTACAGTTGTAATGGATGGCTTAATACTAAATAAAAAAAAAAAAATCACACAATATCTATATAAAATGATGTTAAGTCATTCGAAATCAGCACATGGCCTAAATATGAAACTTACTGTTACTATTGCAAAGATGTGATCTGCTTCACAGTGCATTTCTTCTGGCTATTTTTTGTAATGCATATGTTTAGAGGACAAAATTTCACCAGTATGAAGTAGAACTTTAGCTTAGGTAGCTTTGTTGTAGCCCTGTCTATATCAGTTCAATCAATACTGATCTACGACATTAATGGGATTTTTTTCCCTGAACTGAAACATTTTGAAATGAGAGAAATTTGGGAAATCATGGAAATCATCTGAAACCAGAACTGTCTGTGTATACCTTCTCTATGAAAAAAAAAAATCTTAAGTTTTGCAATATGCAAAAGACCAGTCATAGAATCTTTAAAAATACAGCTGAATATCACTACATCTTTTTTTTTTTTTCTTGTACAAGCAAGTTAACAAAATTTCATTTTTAAACCATACATAACACATGTAGAAGATTAAACTGCAGGATATTATTAACTCCAGATTCTAAATTGGTTCTGTACCTTGTTAAATCTGTTTAATTGCTGTCAGAAAAATGTCAACCAAATGAACAGTACTAAACAATTATCCTCACCTCATTAGTAAGTTTGCTGTCTGTCTGCAGTGCAGGTAACAAGAACCAAGTCTTCTTCTGATTTACCCAGTGAAAATTAATTCCAGCCATAGTAGTTTGCACAGATAAGCTTCAGGGTCGGTTGAAAAGCATGAGCTGTACAATGGGATGTGTGTGGCCAAATGCTTTCATATAAGAAGTGCTCCCTTAAAGTCAGTAGATTTTCTCCATGGTTTTTAAGCTCCAACTTTGCATGGGAATTTGCATGACTGTGTTTGAAGTTACCAAAATGAATGCAAGTTTGCTAAGTCCTCTTGTAGGGAAGGTGTACAAGCAAGGGAGTGGATAAAATCAGGCAAAATAAACAATAAATAAATCATGTTTATTTCAGATAAGATATAGAATGTGTGCCAAGGCTTAAATGAAGGAGTTTTTGTTTTAAAACTTATCACTTCAATTTGGGAAGCTATGGGAAAGTGTCATCTGATTTGCAAGTATGATCACAGAGTTCAGTTTCCAATAAGAATGATTTATAGCAGTGTACATATAAATAAATTGCCATAAGAATTTAATATTCAAAACATATCTACTTTATTTCATTTGATTTCTTCCCTCTCCTTTTTTTATCTGAAGAATATTATGTGAAACTGTAAAGGACTTTGTTGCCAAAATAGGGAAGACTTACGAAAAACCAATGGAAAATGCAGAGGAAGCCGATGCCATGGCCATTAAAGTAAGATTATGACTACGTTCAGGTTTAAAGCTGTTGGGTTCTTAAAGTTTATAGCTCATGGATGTTTAATTTTCACATTGCTCTAGAATGCCCAGCTTGGCTTTAATTTTAACCAGTGACTTCCAAATTCTTCTCTTCTTATTGCATAGAGTAAATTATTTCCAACAATCTCTTTCAACTGTTCACACTTTCTTTCTTCATAAAGGATAAAGTTCATGGTAGCATACATAGAGATAAAAGGATTTTTTTTTTTTTTGCATTAGTTATACTTCTAGGGATTAAGTTAGCTACAGGAAAACAGTGGGATAATGAAAAGTATGCTGTGAGAATGAAGAGGAGACAGACCACAATGTTAAAAATAGTGGTTTAAGCTGCAAAATACAGAGATCATGTTGCAAAAACATTGGGAAAGAAAACAACAGAAGGATTTGGTATGAGACACACAATTTACATGAGCTAAAAAGAAAAGAAGGAAACAAAATCCTTGGCAATCCCAGAGTCAGAAAATGTACTTGCTAAGTGGCAATTTGTGGTTCATGTTTCTATCTGATGCACATTTTGGAAAATTAGTTTTTCTTTTTGACTGTTCCAAGGCCAGTGAGTGTTTTCTTTCTCTTGGGCACTGAAAATCCTTTCTTTTCCTGTGTACCTAGAGAGAATAATTACTTAGTGTTGGAGAGAGGAATTTGACAGCATCAAATTCTGGCTTGAGCCACTTGCTCTGTGACAGCTCACTTGCTTAAATATACAGGTGTATTGCAAAAGAACCCCATGTGTCTCAGTCTAACAGCTGATAGATACCTCTCAAAACTGGGGTGCTGAACACCCATGCATGGACAAACCTCTGGTGGTTTTCCGTGCTGCAAGTCATTGGGAGAGGGGTAGGATATAATCTGTGCAGTTATGGGGCAGGCTGAGTTTAGCATGGGAGTGTTTTTTGAATGTAAGTGGGGGGTTTGTGTTATAATTGTTCGAGTCTGGTTGAATGTCACAGGGTCTGCAAAAAGCCCATGCAGACCTACTCATAATCAGATATTCTGAAACATTGAACCTCGGTTTGGATTTTACATAAGGAATTACGTAGACCACTAAAAACCTACAGTTTCAAATAAAATCTGGTACCCTATTTCCTAAAAATATTCACATTTTCACTGTTGAATTTTTTTTTTTTAATGTGTGTGTGTCTTTTCCACTTTGTCTTAGTGCTCAGAGTTAAATGAAAAGCTGGATTTACTGCTCCAGGCTCTTCACACAGAAGCCCAGGCTGCTCCCATTCTCCCAGGCATTGCTCCCCCCATTGTAGAGGAAGAACCAGAAGAGTTCTCAAGTGAAGAATCCTTGTCTGAAAGTAAAGAGCAATTAGCAGAGTGTGTCTCAAAGTCTTCCCAGAAGCTCTTCAAACCAAGGGAACAGCTGATGCTCCGAGCAAACAGCTTGAAGAAGGCTGTGAGGCAGATCATTGAACAAGCAGAAAAAGGTGCACATCAGCAACATTTTGATCCAGACTGGTAGAACAGGATAGTATAATGATGTTTGTTTGTCTAATTGGAATAAGTTTTCATTATAAAATTTGATTTTTATATTCTTGCAAAGATAAAATTATGTGTTTATTACAAGCTGCAAGGGAAAGAATTGCAGCTTGTTCGAATGTTGATGACTCTGCAAGTGTGAGTACTTATGTATGTATGTGTGTGCACACGTAATGTATGTATGTGTATAGAGTGCATTTCTTTTTACTATTAGCCTCCACAAAATGAAGATGTCTGACAGCATATCTTTATCAAATGGTAAAGAATTGACTGACTCTCACTGAATTGATACTAGAACTCTATGGTTGATGTTTCAAAACTAAAAGCTACGAAATAAAGTGCTTATTTTGATATATCCAATTTTTCTTTAGAATCCTTGAAACTTTGCCTTTTCTCTTAATAACAGTTGTGGATGAGCAGAATGCTCATAGTGAAGAGCAAGTGAACCAGTCTCCAGTAGAATACAGCAAAGAATTGGATGAATCCAAAGAAGAAGAAAAAGAGGAAGATACAAAGGAACTTGAGTCTCCATCAAGTGAGTAAATTAGGAATAAAATAGAAATATTCCATCTCCTTGTAGTTGTGTTTGGAGCATAATTGGTTCCATAATTAAAAAATACTAGCATCCTGTTTGACTGAAAAGTACTCATATACTTCTTATAGATTTGAATAAATAAAAGTTAAGGGAAAAATCAGAGAAATAATCGATGAAGAGTCTTTTGGAATGTGATTACAAAGCTGAGAAGGCACTTGTTGGGGAGAGAAGTGTCTGAATTTAATCCAGTTTTTTTGCACTCACCTTTCTACATGAACCTGAGCAAAGACTAGAGCCTAGGTGATGGTGGCAATAGCATGTCTCAGTTGTAGACTGACATTCTCAAGCTGCATGGAAATTTTAGGATAGCTGTTTCTTAGCAGTGGAAATTTCAGTCTTTTCCACATTATTAAAATGGACAGTAATGCACTGTTGGTGAGGTCACAAGATGATCTGTGAGTCATAGAGAAACAGCGGTAGCTGGTAGGCAGGAAAGCCCGTCCTCTAGATACTTGGTGAACAGGTACTTGGTGGACAACTTCTTGGGGCAAAATGAGAAAAGCATTTTGGGATTTGCATCTCCTTTTTTCACCCTAACCCACACTGACATCCTCAAAAAGTTATCTTCATAAGGCTCTGCTCTGAATCTGGTGCCTGTGTCTGTATCTCCTACTTTGGAAATAAGACAGGCTGTTGGGGCTTCTGTTGACCCAGGATCTCATGTTTTCTCCAGGACCAACATCAGGCTTTCTCCAGGGACTGTCTCTTCACTGATCCTTTTTATTTTCTCTTGGTTATAGGAATCAATACGTGTTGGTTGTCCCTTTTCAATAGTAGCTCATAGAGGATGCTGGCCCTACAGATGACCCAATCCTACTGCCATAACTTTATAATAAAGATATACAGGTCTAGAAATTTATTGAGCTCCATGTTTCTGAATGGTATAATTTCTGCATCTAATGGGGAGCTGTATTATTCTTACCTGTGTGGAATAGAGTGCATATTAATGCTGTCATTGCACGATAGATTTTCAGGAACAAAGCATGAAACATGAATTCAATTATCTGCACTGAAACATCAGTTTTACTCATTAGAGCTCTGTTGTTTTTATCAGAGCATCCACAGCAAAAGTTTATCTTTATTGCAGTTATTCCCATGAGTCTCATCTGTCAAATAAAGAGCATCTGCTCTGCTGATTTTCCTATTTAATTCATCTGCCTTGTTCACAAGTAGAGAAAGAACAGACTGTGTGAACAGTGTTGTGAATTTTTCAGTAGTATTATGAAAAATGAGTGTTAATTTTGTTCTGAGTATTGTATTTTACCCTCCAAGGATCTTCCTGGTCATTTGAGGAAGAAAATGTTTTTCCATATGTTAATACCTTAATCTAAATATTTAATGACTCTTGTTAGATACCACTTGCTGTTTTTTTTTTTTTGGTTTTTTTTTTTTTTTTTTTTTTTTTACATTATTACAGTGTTTTTGTCATGCGTAGATACCAACCAATGTGTTGTACTGCTACCATGCAATGTTGTAGCATTTTTTGATAACTGCTATGGCTGTTATGCAGGTGTTAAAGTCAGAAGGAGCTGTTAGTCCATTTGGTCAGTCCTTTCATATAAAACAATCTAGAAAAATTCACCCACTATTCTTTGTCCTGTGCATAATAATTTCTGTTTGACTTCAGCAAGTCATCCAAAAAGGTGTCTAATCTTACTCTGGGGATGCAAGAAAGTGAAGAATTTGCCATTCAATTTACAGTTCTGTGTTAGATTATCATCACTTAAAAAAACCCTTTGAACAGGCAAATCCTGGCCTGAAGTAATGTGAACACAATGTCCAAACCCTTGTTATAGTTTTCCTTCTGTCTCTAGATTTTTCCACTCAAAATTTTCTTTTTAGAAGTGTCTTCATACAGTACACCCATGTTACTCTCAAGCTAAGTTATGATTGACATGACCTGATTTGTCCCACTCCTGCCACTGAAAAGGATGCAGTCTATCCTTCCCACCACATTCCTGGTGCTGTTTCCCTGCTGTTGTCCTGGTGCTAGTCCTAGTAATTCTATTTTTGCTGGATTAGTTTTGATGTTTTGAGAGGAAAAATCAGATTATCTTGAAATAATTTCTTTCTTTTTTGTTGTTGTTGTTCTGAGCTTCTTCAAATGGTCAAGTTTGAATTTGTCCTAAGATGAAGTAGTTTTAACATGTGAGATAATTTGGAGCAGAGATAGCCAAGAAGTGTCTGTCTGTGACCATCTGTTGTGTGAGTGTTTTCTGCATGCACATGGAAATGCTATAACAAAGCATTTGGTAATACCCAAACTTTTTCTTTGGAGCACCGGTTTCTGGGTATGTCTGATGGGGCTGAATTGCACAAGGATTAAATTCTTCAGGCTGAAGCAGGCACTGGCATATTCTCTCAGTCTGCACGAAATAAGTGCTGCCAGGAAAGTAGATTACAGCACCCGAGGTCAGCCCTCTGCAAAGCTGATCCTTCTACATCACCTCCAGAGGCAGCCAAAGGATAACTGGCCTCACTGAGCCACCAGTTACCCTTCATGAATATCTTCTCTTTCCCCTTGATTTTCTTCCCTTTCCTTTTCCTGAGCCTTTGTCAATAACAGTTATATCAGCTACTAAATATTGATATCTGTCATGGTTTCACTGATCAGTCTTCTGGAGAATTTTAATAATAGGTTAATTATTAGGGAAATTGCTGGTTGGTTTGTTTTCTGAGGTTTTTCTGTGAAAAAAGATGATGGAAAACTGATGCCCCTCACAATGTCTCTTATGCAGAAGACAAAGATGAACATGGCTTTTTCCCTCCCCTTGCAGTTTTCAGTTTGGCTGTAAATAAAGATGCCAGAGTGTTCTCTGATTTTTTCAGAATCTGATGCAGGCATGGCCCCATTTTAGCTGCTTGAAGAAAATAGTATAGGTGTTGATGAGATAGACATTCTAACCTAAAGGCCATGGAACCACCCATATTAAAATTGTTATAAATGATAATATACTCTGTAATATGTGGATATTTACAAGTAAACATAGATGAAATTTTAGTTTAATTATTTCAGTAATATGTTTATCAGAGGCTTACTGCATTGTTAAATATGGTTGCATTTTAAGGTGGATATAATGCATTTTATGAACACATTTACATTTAATACATATAATGCTTTTGCTGGTAGCTTGAAGTATAAGTTGGGAACTTGTCATGTTGAGTGCCATGCACACTTGCTCACTTTAATTTGTGTTTGTCACTTGATTTGTTTCTGAGTTTTCTTACTGTATTTAGAAAAAAAAACTGTGGTATGAGGAAGAAGGACTTTTGTCATGGAGTGGTAGCAGGTTAAATTAATGCTTTTGATGTATTTTCAGGGCTGTAAAAACTATGTATTGGTAATGTCATAACAGGTCTAATTAGTGTTCTTACTTCTGTTTTTCCTGCACAGCTAAAACTGCACCAAGGTCTCCTGATAGACGTACAAGCCGAGGTATCCATTCTCAGACCGGTTCTTTCTCTGCTCCAGCTTTGGCAGCAAGCAAGGAAAACCTCCCAGTACTTAACACGAGGATTATCTGCCCAGGTAATTATGATTTTGAAATCCGCTGTTCCTACCCTACTTTAATACCGTCTTCCAATCTCCTGCTTGCTGTCAAATACTGATTTTTATTTCATGCCCTGAATTTGTTTGAACTGACATACACATCTTTGTGTTGTATTGTATAGGAGGAAATGCATAATAATGTAGAATATTTCTGATTGTTTGGCACAACACCAGTAGGAGCAGAAATGTTGCATTTGATTCTGGAGAGTGAAAAGCAAAATTGAGGATCATAGAATTGAGGAGTGGTTTGGGTTGGAAGAGACCTCTAAAGATGATCTAGTACAGCCCTCTGTCATGGGCATTGACATCTTTCACTAGATCAGGTTGCTCAGAAAAGCATTCAGCCTGACCTTGGACACTTCCAGTGGTGGGGTTTGTACAGCTTCTCTGGGCAACCCCTGCCCATGCCTCACTACCCTCATCCCAAACATTTTCCCCCTTTTGTCTGATCTAAACCTACCCTATTTGAGTTTAAAACCACTGCCCTTTCTTCTGTCACTGCAGGTCCTGATGAAGAGTCTCTCAGTCTTTCTTATAAGCCTGCTCTATATTTTACAAGGGCATAGCAAATTTTCCCTGGAGCCTTCTCTTCTCCGGGCTGAACAACCTCGGCTCTCTCAGCCTGTCTCCACAGGAGAGGTGCTCCAGCCCCCTGATCATCTTTAGGGCCCTCTGTGGACTTGTTCCAGCAGGTCCATGTTCTTCTTATGTCACGGAGCCCAGAGCTGGATGCAGTGTTCCAGCTGGGGTCTCACCAGAGCAGAGCAGAGCAAAGCACAGCAGAGCAGAGGGGCAGAATCCCCTCCCTCACCCTGCTGACCATACTGCTTTGGATGCAGCCCAGGACACATTTGGCTTTCTGGGCCACAAGCTCACATTGCCAGGTCATACCCAATTTTTCATTCACCCCCAAATCCTTCTATTGTTTATCCTAATCAATGGATTAGGATGAAGATGCTGAGGGACAAAGCTATTTAAAGTTCAACCCTCTGAGTAAGAATTGTCTGTGGATATATCTCTGGAAGTGGAAAACTGAAACCACACAAAGCTGCTCTGTAAAACAGTTGAAAAAAAAAATCTGTTCTTACCCAAATGCAATTGAAAGATGAAAAAATATCTGTTCTGCTCCAAATGCAGTTAATACTAGAGAGCACTAGTAAAACTCTGTTTTAAATAACTTTATTAGTATAGCTAAAACACGGTAGAACCAAACTTATGTTTTTTCTTTAGGCAAGTTTAAGTGAAAGCTGTTAGTATTTTGCTTTGTTTACGTGCATTACAGAGCATTTTGTAGAGTGAAGTTGATATTAGTTAAGGCAGGCATGTTGAGGCTGTGATCCTTCCACAAATTAAGTTAAACTACGGCTCTGCCAGTTGTAAAAATGGTAAGAATATTCCTTATGTATGCTTCCAAAGGATAGGACAAAAGAAAAATCATGGGCAGTTAGGAGATGAAGATAAAACTGAATGAAAACCTCTAGCAGTCTTCTTGGATATTAGGTCACCCATTTGGTTACTATACCAGCCAGTGAGTGTTGGCCTGAAACCCTAAATTTTCTTTGCTTTTTTTCTTTCTCAATGATGATACCGGAATCGAGCCACCACAACTTTGCATAGCTGCCTTTCTGCTTAAGGGAGCCAGACACCTGAAAAGATAACAAACTTTGGTAAAAATTGAGATAGAGTCACAATCTTTCCTTGTACAGATTTAATGAATTTTGTTTCCCAGTATGTGGCTTATACTATATGTTTGTCTATTTATCAAATACAAATTTTTTTTTATTATTTTCTTTCTGTTTTGTTTTCTTTTGTTTTGTTCTTTTTTTCTTTTTTTTAATCAGGTTTAAGGGCTGGTCTAGCTGCTTCCATTGCAGGAAGTTCAATTATTAGCAAAATGTTGCTAGCAAACATCGATCCATTTGGTGCTACGCCGTTTATTGACCCGGATCCAGATTCCTTGTAAGAAATATTTTTTTTCCTAAATATACTGTTTTGCTTTCCTTAAGGGCATCCTTCTTACGTTTTTGTAGTCTCTTATTTTTTTGCATTATGGAGTTCTTGTTTGCCATTGAGGCAGTAGACCTCAATATCTGAAAACAAGATGGATTGTGCTGGTTGATTTATGAGCAGTGCAAAATTTTTGCAGCAGCTGAAAATAATGGGAGACATTTGCTCACTTTTCCCTTGCACACTTGGAGGAGGACAGTAGTCTTTCCGAGCTGGGTTTTTCAGAGTTTACTCAGGAAGATTCAGAGGAAAGATCTCTTGAAGTATCTTAGTTCAAATTCTGTTCTGTGACCAGTCACAGTGTTGGTCAAAGATGTTTGCATGTCCAGGTGTTGTACAAATGTACACCTGATTTTCTTTCTTCCTCCAACAGGGAGGGATATTCAGAAAAATGTGTCATGAACAACTACTTTGGAATTGGGTTAGATGCAAAAATTTCACTAGAATTTAATAACAAGCGAGAAGAGCACCCTGAAAAATGCAGGTAATACAATTACTCTCTCAGTAACAGAGCCAAGATGTTTCCATTCTTTTCTTCTCCTTACCCCTTTATACAAATTTCTTATTTTTTTTTTCTACAAATACAAGACACAATATGTCAATATGTGAATCTTGTTTTGCCTGTTTTCAGAAGTCGGACGAAAAACATGATGTGGTATGGAGTTCTTGGCACAAAAGAGCTGTTGCAGAGAACTTACAAGAACTTAGAACAAAAAGTTCAACTTGAGGTAAATTTTATTTATGGAGAGAGTTGCTGGCACAATGTGTAGTGGAGAATTAGTGCTTATTTTTAAAACCTGTTATCGTTCTTAAGTCAACCCAAGCTGACCTCAAAGGCTCTGTGTGAATATGTGCTATGTAAAACTTGGTTCTCAAAGTCATGGTTTTGAGTAAATTGTCAGTACTTTAAGATCACAATATACCCAGTATTATGTTTCTTGTAATTACTGGGTTGAAAAAAGATAACAAATTGTGTAGGTAGGATATATTTCGTAATGTTCACTGTATCCAAAGACAGACCAGGTTTTAAAGGCAACCACAGAAATGACTATAAAATAAAGAGAAAAAAAGAGATAAGGAGTCTTAATCCTTCAGGTTCACTTTAAAGTTTCTGAAAGCTACACAAATAGGAAGAGCACATAAATAGTAACAAATTTCTGACAAAAGAGAGGAGATACTGAATATGCATTGCAAGAAGCCCAGCTACACCAGTAGAGATTTTCTCTAGTAGTCACACAAAAAAAGCAAGATACTATTAAAGCAACAACAAGTTCCATTCTAAACACAGTTATTTTTTGGCTTTTAAGTTCTAACATAAAATCTAAGTCTTCCACATGGCAACTTAAAGGAGATATAAATGATTCCCAAATGCAGAAAAAGATTACAGGATGGTTGCTGTTCTTCTCACCCAAAGAATATCTATGGTGGATTTTGACAGAGAACATATATAATTTCTCTTTTTATTTCATGTGACTGTTTCATATAGAAGTTTAAGATATTTATATGAGGGTAACTTTTTAAGTTGAAAGAATTATTTTAGGTTACTGGAGCTCTTTCTCACGCTGAGATTTAGAAGGATTTTGTCTGGTAGCAGCAGATTGCTGTTAGCTAAGGATTGAGTAATTATCAAGGAATTATGCAGTAGTTAGCAAATATAATGACAAGAGAGAATGTTATGTATACTGCAGATTGAATTCTAATTTAAGGATCTTTTGAATTGGATTCAGATAAGATTCAATCATACTGCTAGACCTTTCCATAATTATTTTTTTAATATTCCTGTAAGTAAGTCAGCAAGTAAAAATTTCACATTTACTGTTGTCTTGCTTAACATTGGATATATTATGCCTGTACATTCAGGCATTAGAGGCAGACTTCTACTGTAATACAAATGGCTGTGCAGCATCTATGAATATCACATCATATTTTGGATACTGTCACATCTTGATTAAAATTTTACATTCTGTCTTGCTGCTAAGATTAAATCACAAAAAGAGAGCACTAAGCAGATTCTGGAAATAATTTGCATCTCTTTCTCCTCCTGATAAAGATGTTACCGATTTTGTCCTTATTTCTTTAGATTTTCTTCTTCATTTGTATAATTTTAAGATCCTTCTGTGGACTGGTAGTTTCCAGTCATCTAGCAATCTTCATTAAAGGCAGCTTGACCAGCAACTTCATGGTCCACAAAGTGACACCTGGGTCCAGCATTTAAACCCAGTGTTCCTAACTTGCGTCAATTCCGTGCCTGTGGCACTGCTGCAGAACTGCACTTTTGACTCCCAGTGGAATGGTTTGAGATCATTGGGCTCCCCCCTGCAGGCAGTTGTACTGCTCTAAGTCAAGAGTGATTTCACTGATGTCTGTAAATTTACTCTTGGCCAAAAGCGAGATTGATGTCATCCCATGATCGTGCTGAGCAGGACACGGAGTTGCTCATGTGTTTTGGGAGATAAAGCAGTAAGAAGGAAAGACTGAATGGTCGGATATAAGAGCAACCTCTTACCTGCAAAGTCAACAACTCCCATCTACAGCCAGGGTGACACCTGTGGGGTCGGTCCTAGATTTGTCTTTGCACTTTTGGGAGGAGAGTGAAGTTATTTTTACAGAAGTCAACAATACATGCAAACACTGACAGCTAACCACATGTTTGTGACTATGCCAGAAATATTCTTGGATATTCTTGACACAACCACCTCCCTCCACCCCTGGCTTAAATGGATTTGACTAAATAACAAGTTTGTTGGAATTTTGGGAATGCTGATATAGGATGGAAGACTAGTTACTGAATGTGTAAATTAATATTTTTGTAATGTCCTTGGCAATCTTACTGCGTGCACTCAGGGAGATTGGTTTTCTTGCTGCAAAAAGATTTTTAATCCTTGATGGACAGGCCATGGTCTAAGTGCATGAAGAATTTCGTAACAAGGGATGTGCAAATGTTTCTTTCAAGTCTCATGGAGCACCACTGCTGTAGATACTACAGCATATAGATCTACATATTTTTCACCTCTGCAAAAGTCAGTGCTAAGATTGGAAAGAAGAGGTTTGTTTTAGAGGTGCTTCATTGCATGGAGGGAGTAGTCTTGTGCCAGACCTCTTAATGACTCTGTCCTCTCCTACTAGCTCTGTTGAAGCTTCATGTGCTATAAATTACTCTTTACTGATTACTTTTATCGTATTATTCATGTACTGAAGGAGCTTTTATCCATTACAGTGTGATGGACAGTACATCCCCCTTCCAAGCCTGCAAGGCATAGCTGTGCTAAACATTCCCAGCTATGCTGGTGGGACTAATTTCTGGGGTGGAACCAAAGAAGATGATGTAAGTAGCATTAAAGAGACTTAACCTTCTGGGCAAAACCAGCAATAAATATAATGAACTGCTCTTCTCACTTGATTTTAATAGTAGTAGCATATAGTTTTGATAACAACTCTTATTTGAGGAGGCTGTTTCAGTTCAAACTGTGTTGTCTTGCTGGCTTTTTTACTGAAAGTATATTCCATGATTTTTTACTGTCTATTATCTTCTGTCATGTCCGTTCCAGCAAAATGTTCATAATAAAGCAGAAATTCAGAAAATGAAGACTTATGCATTTAGTGACTGACAATTTAGTGGAGGTAGTAAGCTGGTTTTTGAATATTATTTTCAATGAACCTTTAAAATACTTTAAGGTACCTTTTCCCCCTTCTTCCTCTCAACTTCTAAGAAACATTTCACCACATGGATCCCTACATGCCTTACTACATGGAACAGTGCTACTGCCGCTACCCGCTTCACTCATAGTGCACCAACTGTAATTACTAGCAGATTTTCCTAATCTGCATGTCCTGATTTAGTGTGTGATGTCTGAATCACCTAAAAATGTAGTTGCAAACTGGCTTGTGATTTTGATGTAGACAATCCAGGACTTCCTTTGCCAAAAAGTTTTAGGTTTCTTGTGAGTTGTTATCCTTCCATTTTTTAATACATGCATACAAACATACCTATATATAACATATGTAGCTTAATATATCTATTATATATAATTGCATGTTTTTATTATATAATACATGTATAATTGCAGATGTATATACATGTTTTATATCTCTGTATATACATGTGTGTGTTTTATATATGTGAGTGTATATAAATATCTACACACACACATATAAAAGTGAAAAAAGAAATTTAGACATGTTTTAGTGTCCTTTTCTTATTCTTGGTATATGTCAGGTGATGGAAATTCTGTTTATATTTGGCAGTGGCTATCTAAAGCTTTTATATATATTCCATGTTCATAGTCAGAACTTGAAAGCTGCTCTAACGTCTGCTCAGCCCTTGTTCAGGAGTTTATTATTCTCCCTGGACTGCTTCAGTGAGAGAGAAGATCTGTCCCAGCTTTCATACTGGTACACAGCAAATATGTGTGTCCTGGAGCAGTTTTACTGATATTATTAGTCTTCTAGTGAGCAGATGTGCCAGCAGAGCAACATGTTTGTTCTGGACAAAGTTAGGAGCACAATTCACTGCTTTAATGCAGTCTTGAATGACTCTTTATCAAGACGTGGTGGTGGTGGTCTGAAGTGCTGCTGGTTCTGCTTGTCTGGACAAATGAAAGATGTTACCTTGACAGCTCTGACTATTGCTGAAACATTATCCATGAGCCAAGCAGGCAATCTGCACTCTGACTGGCTTGAGCATGGCTTGTCAAGGCATGCTATTTTGGTGTCCAGAAGACAGGCTGGAAACATGACCTCCAACAGGAAAGGAGTCAATTTGTATGTTGATCCACAGAGACTGGTTTGCCTTTAAATTAAAAAAAAGAGAAAAAAGAGCTTGGTGTTCAGGACAGATATTACTGGTGGAAGGAGACAGCAGAAGACTGGGTTGAGTTTTTCCTGTCCTTTTGCTGAAATGGCAACACAAAATAAATGAAATTTTACAACTACTTTTTTTTGACACATGCCAGAACTAGCCCTGTAAATGTCAATTACTGGATCAAGAACTCTCCACACTTTTTCTCATGGAACAGCAGAATCACCATCTTGGTTCTTTTCAAGATGTTCATATATTCCTGTGGAAAATGGAAAAAATTCCATGGAAACTGGGGAAAAAAAAAAATCAGATGGAAAAACTGGGATATTCTCCAGTCTGGTCTTAGGTGTTACTGATGCAGTTTACTCTGCCTGAGATGCCAACTGAGGGAGTCCAAGTACTGCTCAGAGAGGGGATCTCTCTACCCATTACTGGAGTGATTTCGCCTGCTGATTTTTCTCCCTCATTGCTCCCTATTGCATGTCAAGATGAAATGGCCAAGCCTCAAGTGACCTTAGCATGGTATCACCCGTCAGACCCAGCTGAAGTCTAGCCTGAGGTCTGTCCAGTGACTGAATTCCCCAGCAGCACACCAGGTGGCGAGACTTCCTGCGCTTTGTGGGAGTGCGTGCAAATTCAGCACCTTAGCTGCACAGAAGGACATTTGTTCCATAAAGAAGTGATTTTCCTGTTTACAGTGGACAATTATACACAGCACAAACAAGATTGTCTTCAGTGTCAAAGCTGTGTTAAACAAAGCAGAGCATAGACTTGGATGTTGGTTTCCAGAGAATTCAGAATATAAACAGATAAGCACTTCTGAGAAGAAATGGAAAGCATTTATTTCTCTTGCCTTCAAGAACCTCTTAGATATTAAGTACATTAACCATGCAGAGACTTCAATTGGTCTTTCATCTTGCCTTGAAAAACATTTTTAATCTACATGCTGAAATATGCCATCCTTCCTATATAAGGATATGCCTTGTCATTCAGATATTTCAAATGGTATCAGCATTGCTGTTTTAAATGATATTTGCCTGTTGTCTGTGGTATCTTACTCCTATGACTTTGGAGAAACAGTGTAGTTACTCTACAGTAAAGAAGTTAGAGCATTTAAATGTTGAAAAGAAATCTGTAAATGAGTCTGTGTTTCACTGCAATCTAAGCACTGGATTTGCCATCAAAAATGGAATGCTTTCTTTTCCTCACAGATATTTGGAGCTCCATCGTTTGATGATAAAATCTTAGAAGTTGTTGCTGTATTTGGCAGCATGCAGATGGCAGTGTCCAGAGTCATCAAACTGCAGCACCACAGGATAGCCCAGGTTTGTTGCTTATTTGTAAGCATGCAGGCTGGTTGGCAGCAGTTTGGGATTCTGGCAAGTAGTGGGACTCTTGACCCCCCTATACATTAATAAAGCACTGACATTGTTTTGCTTTTAGTGGGTAAAAAATTGTCTTCAATGATGAATGAAGTATAGGAGAGCTTAATTCCTGAGACAGTTCTGGAGAGAAACCACAGCTCCTCATAATCAACAGATTACAGGTGGCCTGTCAGTCTCACCAGTATTTATTGCCCTGTAAAATAATGTGTTTGTTCTTTTCCAGTGTCGGTCAGTAAAGATCACCATACTTGGTGATGAAGGGGTTCCAGTGCAAGTCGATGGAGAGGCATGGATCCAGCCCCCGGGAGTTATTAAGATCATACATAAAAACAGAGCTCAGATGCTAACACGAGACAGAGTATGTTGCAGAAAGAGCTACCATTGCTAACATTGGTTTTTGTAATCATTTGTTTCAGTTATAATGTCAACAAAACAGTACTTATAAAAATGTTTTATTACTATTTATATAATTCATACAGTTACTTAAAGTGATATAATTTCTATAATGAGCCTGACAGAGAAATACTGTTTTGTGTAAGTGGCAAAGCTTTGTTAACTTTTATTTGTTTTATTAGTGCTATTCCTATATTCTTATCAATATACAGTAAGAATGATCAACATTTTATCTATTCCTCCCTCCCTCCCTCTCTCCCCTCCTAGTGATTTTTTCTTTTTCTCTTGGTTTATTATACCAGTCACATTCTAGAAATTTTAGCATAGTTGCAAAAATAGCAAAGTTCTATACTGTCCATTTTCCAGAATAGCTTTCTGCAGATTTCTCTCTCTGTCCTACCAATCCTCCCTCTCCCCCCTGAGCCAGTCTCAGACAGGAGAGACACAAGTACAGCCTAGTCACAAAGCCACTGGAGAGTTCAGGCTCTATGGATTATTCTGTGAAAGGTACAACTCCCCCTCAGTTCTCCATCTGCTAGCTGGATCCTGAATTTAGGGTGGAGTTAAGGTGGAATTTGAACTCTATTTTAGTAAATTTGGGTTTTTCTCCACCATTTTTAATGTTTGAATTTGGATCAGTGTTGAATTTCAATCTTGCTATCCACACAAAATGTTCTTGCATTAGAGAATCACAAAATTCTAGAATTATTTAGGTTGGAAAATCCATCTAAGATCATTGAATCCAACCATTATCACTGTCTTTGTGTTCTTATTGGTTTGGAAGACACATTTTGGAGATCATGGGGAGGAGACAGGGTATAAGCTTCTAGAAATTGCTTTCTATATTAAGTTTTAAAAACTTCAGGTATAAAATTATTGTTCAATCAGACAGTATTATTTATATGAAATTAAATCAAGCACTTGTGTATTTGTTAAATAAATTTAAATTAAAATAATAGCAACTAATATTTAAAATAAATTTTAAATTTATGTAAAATGTAAAATTAAAAATTTTAATGAGTAAGAATACTCCCAAGTGCTGTGAATTGAATGTGTAATTCATTTTGATTAGGCCTTTGAAAACACCCTAAAGTCTTGGGAGGACAAACAGAAGTATGATTCCTGCAAACCTGTCATTCGATCACCCTTGTACCCTCAGCAAGCTGTTGAGTTGGCTACAGAAGAAGAAGTTGCACAAATCCAGTTGTGCTCTCAAGCTGCAGAAGAACTTATTACCAGGTATAGTAAAATTAGTAAGTTGGATTGCCAACCTAAACACCAAGACTGAATTATTAGTCAAAATTCATACAGAGACTTAGAAGTGTACATTTTCCCTGCTTTTTGATTAAAGTTTTGTTGCCACTATAATTTATTTTATTTTTAAGGCTCAACTTCTTTTTGTGTCCTTTTCCTATGTATTTTTAAAAATTTTATTTATGTGGTTTTGTGTTAGTTTTTTTTTCTTGTACAAACCAACTTTCTGAAGTCGCAACAAAAATGGAAAACTGAAAAGCTTCTTTGCAAAAGTTGAAGCTTCTCTTTTTATGACAAAGCAAAAATATAATTGGGAATTATTGGAAAAACCCTTTAGAAGTCAATTCTAGAAGTCAGCAGGATGGACACTTCATTCAGTCGCTTCAGTCATATGGGCTGAGATAAAGAAAAGGTTTTTTTTTAAATCAGAACATTTTATAAAGCTGCTATTCATTTTATCATAACAACTGATTATCTTTAGCATAAAAATCACCAATAATATAAGAAAGGAAGTGTTATGTACTCTATTTATATAGACAAATAATTTAGTTTATCAATTACTCAAGGTGAAGTTTAGCCAAGACATCTTAAAAACTTTACTGTTCTAGAGATGGTCTGGAGGTTGTAGTTACAGCTGGATCTCCCATAATCTTAAATGATTGCAGACAATTTTCATGCCACATCTGAGGGATATGCCTTGTGAAATAGGTGTAAGGGTTTTTAAGATAATGTCAAGTAAGTTATAGCAATGTGCTAGAGTTTTTCTCTGTAGTTTACTTGAATTAATAGGACCAACATTTTTTTGGTCCCTTTTTTGGTATAGCATTAGTGTTCTAAGAAAAATAAATGTATCTTAGTATTTTGCAGCATCATAAATAATCTGTGTGATGGATATACTTTCTATGAGGCACTATACTGCTTGAAGAGATACCCGTGTTTCAATTTTTGTTATAAAGGACTACAATTTTCTAAGTGTTTTGTGAAACATGTTCTTGTGTATTTTCTCATCTGATGAAGTTGCGTACTCAAGAATTATTCTTTAAAGAAATTAAGAAATATTTTTCACCTTTTAACATGTTTTTTGTAGGATCTGCGAAGCAGCAAAAGTACATGGCCTCTTGGAGCAGGAGCTTGCTCATGCTGTTAATGCATGTTCACATGCATTAAATAAAGCCAACCCAAGGTTTCCTGAGGTAAAGAAGAACAGAGATTTATGTAAATAAGCTATAACATCTGCGTGCACAAGCCTGTGGCATGGGGGCTGTATTGTACTCCCTGTCCCCATTTGAAAACAAGTTGGATGAGAAGGCAGAAAATGCGGTTTCTGCATGCACCAGTTTCCACTCCACCTGGTACTGTGCAGGCATTTCTTCAGAGAGGGTGGGGGCATGACAAAGGCTGAACCAGATCTCTTACTGCATAAAGGTCAATTTCTGTGCATGCTTTCACAGAAATTTGCATGCTTAATTGCTATCCAAGTTCTATACAGAGAAGGCAAAGGGGCTGTGAGGGGAAATGAGTTCCTGGTTTCTCCCTTCACACTGGATAATTTGGGTGTTTTCAGGGATTGGACCCAGAAATGATTAATTAGGTAGGGGCTGTCCACATCTAACCTAAATTGACACATGTAAGTAAATATGTTAGTTGACCTTACTTCTTGAAGTATGGTTAGTTGCTTGCTTCTACTGAGGATAAGGGGAAAAATTGAAATCAATAGTCATTGTTAAATGAGACTCACAACTTTTCTGGCAGCCTTTGTCATATGTGGATTGATACGGTGGCTGATCACCTTCAGGATTGTATTAATGTCATACTAAATGAAGTGAAGGGAAAGACAGTAAATGGATACTACATTTTTTGGTTTCTATTCTCAGTGCTGAACAGGTTGTCAGTTTAGAGCTAAACTTAGGTATTTCTCCTAGGAGAAGGCACTTAAGATCTGTGCTGTACAGTGAAAGTACTTATTCTCACTCTGACTTGCATCACTTCAAAGAATGTTTATGCTTATTATTCCCCAGAGCCTTACCAGAAACACTGCCATGGAGATAGCTGTCAATGTGAAGGCCTTACACAACGAAACAGAATCTCTGCTAGTAGGAAGAGTTCCTTTGGTAAGGTCACAAAGCACATGGTTTTATTCCTTTATTCAGATCATCTGTGATTTGTTCTTTGCTGATTTTTGCAAATTGGTGCCAAAGTGAGGACACATTGCAAGAAGTTGATAGGAGAAGATTACACTGGATTTGTGGTTGGATCAGAATGAGTTTTGAAATCTTCCCCTAGGCTGGCATCCGTCTTGCCTCACTTCAGACAGCTAAGTCATTGCTTGGAGTCTTCTTGCTAATAGTCAGCTAATAGGAGAGAAATAAGTATCCTTGTGGGGTCGATTTACCCTCAACTGTCTTGGAGATTTATGTTAGAAAAAGATAATTTATCTTCTGGAGATGTAGCATTTAAGAGAACTTCTGGAGAACTATTATGTGTCCATCCTCAGAGTTTAGGGAGAGCCTGGGGTGAGAGCTGTTTTGACCCATACTATCAACTTCTACAGACCTAATCTGGGCAGTAAATATCACTCTTGTTCCAATTCCTGTTGGGAGTTATTTTACAATCTTTAACTGGTAAGTATTCAGTAAATCCCTAATGGTACTTGAAGACTTTGCATCTTCTTTCGCAAGTGTTTGTTTTTAAAATGTTGAAGACTTCTCACCAATTGTATCTGGATATATAATAAGAAAATAACTCTATCGACATTGTGAAGAGGAGAAAGATGTCAGGTTTTCTATGCTGGTCCACTTTTACATTAAGAAGATACTCAGTAGGAGCAGTTACATTTTCTTTAGATTTAAAAGCAGAATTATTACTAACTTGTTTTTTTAAGTGGTGTAATTAAAAATGGATATTAATAGGAATATTTTCATTTAGCTGATTAAGGATATAAAACTTACTGCAGGTTCAAATACCTTTTTAAACAAGTGATAAAAGGTATGAGTCTGTTTTAGAGTAACCAAAAGTAAATATAGTCTAAAGGCTAGCAATTGTTTAAGATAGACTATAGAAATAGTTGACTATAGAAATAGTCAAAGATTAGGTTCACATGTTTTATTTACATGTTTTTAAAAGGAAAGTTATTTCATTGGATGTTTTTTGTCCAAGAAAAGGGGAAAATATCTGCTGGTTTTTTTTCAAATTGCTATTGCTAATTCCATGTATTTCAGATTTAGAGGAGAATTTTTTAAAGAATTTAAATTGTTTTACAAATGTAATTAGAAGAAAACATTTAAGTCAGTGATGCCATAGTAGGACTGGTGAAATTTATCGAGACAGTTTGGAAATAACATGGAAACCTTCCCATTGAAACATTACCTTTTCTGCAGCAGGTTATGATCTCATTGTGTTGTTGAACTGGTTCCTTGTTCAGGCTCCAAAGCCTAATTTGATTCATTTTTCCGTTTCTGAATTTTTGCATGTTGTACTTCTGCTTCTCATTATGGTTGTGCAAATGTCTTCAAAAGGCTACATCAGGCCCTTTTTTTTAAATAAAAAAGCTGTTTGGAAGGCACCAGAGGTGTCCATTACACTCATTTGACATCATGCTCGCTTAGAACAGTATTTCAGAGTCACAATAACAAGGCACCCTGGTTTACCTTATTGCCATGTATTCTATAAATGCTGAAGTTGCCTGTATGTTGGTCCCTCATTCTATATTTATTAGAATCTCTATTTTATAGAGAGAGATGAAGTGTAAGATGTTGCTTGCTGCATCAGCCACTCCCATCATAAACGGTTCTCCTAAGGATCTTTCACCTCTGATGACAACAGACTTTCTTTCTTTCATATCTTCCTCTATTTTTTTGGCATCTTCACTTCTCCCCCATTCCTCTTTCCTGTGATCAAAGCCCTTGAGAGCAGCAAACTCATGTCTTTGGTGCTTATACTACTTGGTTTAACCCCAGCCAGCAACTAAACTAGGACACTTGGTTAGCTTCTTCTTTGGTTGCCATTTACTGGCTATTGAGTTTTGCTGTTAAAGCTCCTGAGGAAGAGAAATAAAGGTAAATAAACATAAAACAAATCTGTGGTTTCTTCCAGCTCCTGTAAGAAATATGATTAACAAAGTTCATACAACAGTAGGAGCATGAAATCACAAAAAAAAAAAAGGTGAAATACAATTTTTAGTAACAATTTTTACAAAAATAATTACAATTTTTAGAAATTATAGTAACATAGGATCACAGAATGATTTGAGGAGGATGTGACCTTAAAATATCTTCTAGTTCCAACTCCCCTGTCATGAGCAGGGACATCTTCTACAAGATCAGGCTGCTCAAGATGGGACAATGAAGCTGATTTGTGGATTCTCTCAGATGCTTCTGGCTGGAATACAGTTTGGAAGAAAATAAAAAATACTATCTTTTGTCTAGATGCTTTCCAAAGGTACTGTTTCCATTTCTTAATTTTAAAAATCATGTCCAGTCTGGAACAGAGTACAGTTTTCAAATGCATTAAGGAAAAAGTATGACAGACTCTTTCATTTAAACTGAATAAAATTATCTAAACTCAGTGAAATAATTTTTTTTCATATCAAAAATTTAAATAGAGAAGAAATTGAAAAATCCTTTATTTTTATTTCTTCATTCATAGTGTGAATTTTTATCTTGGAAATAAGATTTTCCAAGATGTTGTAGGAGGAGAATTTCCCCTGAATTGCTGATTCTCTCTGTACCAGAATTATTATTTTGGATTTACTTCAGGAGCACCATCGGATGAGTATTTTTTTGTCCCCAGGCAAAGTGTTTTCCTCTGAGAATCAAGCAATTAGCTAAGTACTTGTTGAGAAAGACAGAATTCATTGCTTCATTCTTTTACAGAAAATCGATGACTTGAGTAATTTCTCAGAAATGAAAACACAAGAAAAGTTGTAATTTCTTCAAAGAAAAGTGGCTCTTTCCCTGTGCTCCAAATTAACTAAGCTATTCAAATGGCCAAAAATAAAAAGATAATTCAAAAGAAAAATCAAAGTCTGCTTATGGACACTGAATTCTTTGAGCTTTAGTGAAGAAAATAGCATGATAGCAAAGTGAGCTTATACTTTCAGTATCACTATACTAGACAGTAAGATCTTATCAAGGATGGTTTCTCCTTTGAAAGATGGGAACATATGCAGACTACTGAAGCTTAGGAAAGGCATTTTTGTTAGGTAGGATAAATTAATGGGTTTTGTAATTTATCACCAAACTCCAACCATGTCAAAATCTTTTTTCAGCACTAGAGATCCAAGATTTTCTTACAACTCCTTTTAAAAAATGCATTCACTAGGATGTAACAGAATTTGATCTTTTTAGAAGGATATTCTGCACTGCTTTAGGACTATTTTTACTTGAAAGAGAGAAATAGATGTTCAGATTGCTTTATTAATGATTCCAAGCAACTTGGTCTAGGATTCAGCTCTTTACCTCAAAATGGTGTTTCAGCAATCCCAGATGAGCTCAAAGTAGCTTTTCAAGGGATCAGCTGCCTGCCTTACCTCCTCCATAAAGGTTCCACACCACAGCCGCAGAACAGTTTCCAGACTGGAGTTTTAAAGGAAACAGGTATCTCTGTGGAGTTCTCAAAGTCTTAACAGAGCCAAATTCACATGCGTCATCAAGTCCTGGTGTTTTTACACAGTCACTGCTTTCTTTTCCCCTTTGGCCTTTACTGATGTCCTTGTCTTTTTGTCTTCTGCCAGGGAGTCCTTTCCTCCCTCAGCCAGCAGCAGTGCCTATTGCTCCCTGTTTCACCTATTTAGAACGGGTAGAGCAGGTATCATATCACCACTGGAAGACTCTTGGGAATAGAAATCTTCAGCAAGATCCATTTCTTCTTACTTGAACATGAGAGAGTGATCTGAACACATTTGCAAAAAATAACTGAGGCTTATTACCATCTACTTAATTTTCTTTCACCACTTTCCATACAAAGATTTTTCAGCCACTTGCTCTTCTCATCAGGTTTTCTCTCCCTTCTGTTGGTGGTTTCCATTTCCAGTGTGTCCCCATAGTGGTGTTATCAGATAACCCTTGCTCTGTAAAGACTGAGGAGTGTAGTGAAGGGTGACAGTGATTGACAACTATGCCCAACTGGTCTGCTCCAAAAGTCTCAGCTGTCTCAGCCATCCCTTTGTGAGTGGGACCATACTAAATGTAGTATGAGGGTGGTCTCGCACATCTCTGAAGGAAAGTCTAATTTTGGAAGATTATTTGTCTTCACCATTTGTTGACTCACCATGAAGTAATCATCTGTTTGTGTGTGGTAACAAGATACCTAGACTTAAATGTTAAATCTCATGAAACTGAAAGTCCTATTTTTCTGGCATGTTTATAAACAGCAGTTAGAAGCTCCCCATGAAGAACTGTTGTCCGATGCTTTGCACAGCGTGGAAATAGAGTTGAGAAAACTTGCTGAGATTCCTTGGCTTTATTATGTTTTTCAACCAAATGATGATGAGGTAAGTTTGATTAATATGTTCTGAGATTAACTGGACTTAATTTTCTTTTGATAGGGAAAAGTAAATTACAGTTTTTCATGATCTCTTGAGGCACTTTCAGTAGTGATGCTGGATCATTTCTGTGTGCTGTGAACAACCTTCTAAGCTTAGTGCTTTTTTTTGGTGTTTTATTCCCTTTTGTGAATGTAAAAGTTTTGATTGATAAATAAATGAAACATATATATTTATATTATATTTAATAATTGAAACATGTATAGAGTTAAATCCTGACATTATTCTTTACAGAAGTAAATTTGGGTCTTACTTTTTGAGATTAACTATGAATTACAATCACAAGCATATAATTTAACTCTTCTCTTAATTGAAGGTAACTATGCCTCTTTTCTCATGCAGGATCCCCCTCTGGATTATGCTAAAAGAAACAATAGAAGTACAGTGTTTCGTATAGTGCCAAAGTTTAAAAAAGAAAAAATTCAGAAGCATAAGACCAGCCCTCAGCCTGGTACGTGTTTTGAAATTGCAAGAAAAGTAGTAGCATTTACAGTAAATGTGAGTTTATGGGATTTTTTTGGTAAGAGGTGAAATGACTTATCTAAGACTAAAGTCAAAGTGGAAAGCACCTGAGCTAACTGGCATCTTCATTAGAATAAATATTTCTTTCAGTACCTTTAGAAAGCATTCAGTAGGACCCCAGTACTCCCAAGTGAACCAACGAACTACTGTGAAAATATTTTAAAAGTCGTATCATGCAACAGGATCTGTGTCTTCGCTGGTTACATTTGATTTACTCATAGCTGTACAAGCCATGGGTAAACACACTGTTTCCCTGTGAAGCTCCAATTCAGGTTTTTCAGGTTAATTTTAGGTGTGAAATAACTTTTATCACACTGGTTTTCATTAACCAGTTATTCTTAATTTTTGAGTGGGTTACAGGTTCAGTAAGTGAGACAGATCAAACAAAAAATCATGATAGTCAATAAAGATTTTTTAATAAGAAGTTGAACAAACTCCACCCTCCTCTCTTCCCATTTTTATTTGTGAACTTACTTCCTTAAGATTATGTCCAGGATGTAATCTGCAATTAGATGGTCCTAAAATTCTTTCTATGTCTTTATTTTTTAAATGAACAGTTGATCACAATCTGCAAAATCTTGCAGTTGTTGATCAGAATTTAAGTTTCAGATTAGACATCAGTTTCTCTTCATTATAAAGTGAAGTGATCAGCATTGAATGAAGTTGCAAAATTATAGCAATAAGTAGCATAACTATTTTTTTAATATATGTGGTCTTAATGGGACTAATGTGGGCAACTAACCTTAGAGAACAATGTTTTACAGAGAGCTTCTTAATGGCCTGTGTAACACAGTAGCTTAAAGAGTACTTCTCATCTTAAATTAAGAATACTAGAATCTGTTAATTAAAACTGGACTTGCTTGCTGCCATTGCTATATTTGAGGTATGGTTGCTATTTTAATTTTATATGTTAATTAGTTTTTGAAGGCTTCTCCTCTCCCTGGATGACTACTAATAAATTAATGGCATAAAGCAGAACAACATTAGACTTTGCGTCACTGATCCTAAGCTGGTTTAATGTGAATTTGTTGGGACATGAGGTTTTAAAGGCTTTACTGAAGAAACTGGAGTAAAGCTGAAAGCATGGCTGCAAAGCAAAGAACCCCAACTTTGTTTAGATACTTTCTTGTGTTAACTGCTAACCTGTAACCTGCATGTAAAAAAGAAATTGTCAGTTTTTGTGGAAAAGACACCTCTAACCTTTCCCTTTGCTAGCACGGCAATTCTACCCTGTTTTCCACTCTCTTTGGCCTAACCTTTGCTTGTGATGCATTTGAGCATGTAGAAATTAAGGGGGTTTTGCTCTTAACTTTGGTAGTTCAAAAATGGGGCACAGATGAAGTTGCTGCTTGGCTGGATCTGCTCAGTTTGGGAGAGTACAAAGAAATCTTCATCAGCCATGACATCCGAGGCTCTGAGCTTTTACATCTGGAAAGGCGAGATCTTAAGGTATTTCCTTTGTGCTACTTTTCTGCTATTGACCATTTTCTTTGACAAAACAAGAACCAACTTTTCTTCTTTCCCTGCACTTGTCATTGCTTGTAGCTTGGCTTACACTGTGCAAATATGCAATAAACTAATATGCGCTGTCCTTGGGCCTGACTTTCTGAAGTACTGACTTGAACTCACAACCGAGAATATCTGTGTTATCCAAAATTTCCTTTTTTTTTTTTTTTCCCTTTATGTAGAATGATAGTGTTGCAGTTTATGTCAGAAGGCATAGGAGAAGCACGTTTGATATCTTGGTATCTGTGTGATACAGTATTTTCTTCAAGGGTTCACTGTTTCCACTAAACATGATCAGTACGGATCAGTTGATGGTGGTCATAATAATTTTGAATCTATCTCCTGCAGGGGCTGATCTGCTGTACATGATTTATTGTGTATATATTTGATATAGTGGGTGAATGAGAGATAAGCAGCTTAATAAATTGCAGTATTTGGCTTACATGGCGTCAGTGTTTCTGTGTCAAAATAGGTTTTCTCATCAGTGACCGACCTCTGATTTTGGCTGTATAGATTCTTAAAAAAGAGTATTTTATTTTGACTCGAAAATTGTAAAACCTTTTTCCTCTGAGGTCAGATAGATAAGTTTTGCAGGGAGAAATGTTATCCAGCAGTTTGAGGCTGTTATTTGAGCTTGCTGGTCCTTTTCAGGAATGACTTAAGTGCATCCATTATATGTATTAGCGGCTATATCTTTGGGGATTCATTAAATTACTTTTTCCAGGAACTCAGTAGTAATGAGTTCTTGGTAATGGGTTTTGCAACTGCTTTTAGCATGTAAGAGAGGAAGTAGGATATTGTATAAATTGCAAACATTTACATTTAGAGTGCTAGTCATTGCTCTAGCCACAGTGCAGTAGTAGTCTTCAGGTATATTCAGTAGTCTTCAATATTTTCATACAAATGTGTTATTTTATGTGAAGTTTTTCATATAGTGTGAAACCTTGGTGTTATATGGAAGTGCTTGCATTGGGTGACTGTTGCAGTAGAAAGCAGCTGCTGAAAATAGCTGTGTTTGAGATAATCTGTTTGGCTGTTGTGTATTATTTTACTCTTTGGTATTAGATTACTGTCTTGGTTTAGATAGACAGGTATCTGCCAGGGAGGGTTGGAGTCTCCCTTAAAATGTAAGCCCCTTCCCCCTTTTTCCAAATTATCATAAATTTGCAATTAAAAGGCTGTCAGGCAAAGATTTTGGGAATAGGTATAGCAGAGTTTTACTAGGGATATAAAAATACAGATGTTGTAGTACAGAAGAATAAGCAAGCAAATAAACAAGAAATCCTAGAAAAACCCTGACAGAGTCAGAAATACAACCTGACACCCTGTTGGTCAGGGTGTTGGAAGCAGTCCAAAGTAAGCCCTCCTGCAGTGGCACATGTGGTTCTGTTGGAGTAGAGATGGTCCTGTTGAAAAAAAAAAAAGGGGTCCAGTAATGGTGAGATGGGTCCGGTCTTCCTCTGGGATCCGGTGGAAAAAACTGGATACCTAGTGGGACTGTGGCTCCTTTTTATCTAGGTTAAGATGGTTTGGCTCCTCCTCCCTGTGTGGAGCAGCTTACAAAAGTGCAGTGTAATGTGTAATGTCATTGATGAGCTCTTAATGGTCCATTAGCAGAAGACATTCCCATGGAAGTAGTGAAACAATGAAGAGAGAGAAGTAGCACTCCACCATCTGATAAGTGACACTGACCCATTTGGGCAAAGATAAGCAGTTGTGCTCCACCCAGATGGAATAGAATAATATGCTCTTTACAAAACCCATGACAATTGCCTAAGCTTCTTTCCATGGAAGTTAAATTCCTTTCTTTCAGGATAGTTTCTGACAGGGAGGGACAGTTTCAGGACAGTCCCTCCCTGCAAAAATTTAGAAATAGAAGATTGTCCAAGCAATCCACTACAGTCTTACAGTGATGGATGTTGCAAGTCCCTGTTCTAAATGGGTGCTCAACAAACTTAAAATTCAACTGAGAAACTCCGCATCACACAATGCATGGGTTTGCTAAAATGTTAAGAAAATTTTAAAAGTCCAGCTTGTTGGAATAAATGATGGTGGGTAAGATCAGCATTGAACTGGACATGGCTTCTGGCCATGCCTTAGTTCTCATAAGTACCAATTTGACTGTGTGCTCAGAGGACTGGCACTTAAACCAAGGAAGTATCTGCAGCAGCATAATTATGAACCAGTTATCCCTGTTGCTAAGGCTCATGCTGGTTCAGTGTAAATAAAATCCCTTCACAAAGGTCTATGCTATGAAATATCCAAAGGCTTGTCTTAGAGGGCCTACAGAGAGCCTACTGTCTCCTCTATCCAGTGCTGCCTGGAGACATGTAGGACGAGGAGTTGCTCTACACAAGTTGCCAAGGGCGTGTCCCAAGCTAACCAAAATCTTGCTCCAGAATTGCCCCATCTGCTCGTTAGCAGATGCTGAGAGCTTCCAAATCAGTGCCCTTCATAAGCTTTTGGCGAGGCTTTTGGCCAGGCACGGCTGGCACTCTGTAACAGCACTGAACTTACATAGCAGAGTTTAGTGCTCATCCTGCTGATTAAGGGACATGGTCTCTGCAGGGAGCCAATTAAGGATGGCTCAGGCAGCCTGCAGTTTTCTGCCAGTGACCTGAATCCGTGTCAAGATGTGTAATGTGGTACTTGGGAAATGAGGAACACATCACAAGCTGCCCTGTGAATCTTTCATCCCTTTGGCTATTGAGGTGTGAAGATGAGCCTCCAGTGCTCTTGCAAGCTATAGTCTGTCTACAGCCTCTCCTCCACTGCAAGGCTTCTGCTTCCTGACAAGCTAAAGGAAATCACCATTGATTCATGAGCTCCTAACTCATGTGCAGTACATTTACTTCTATTACCTTTCATGTCTGCAGCAGGAAAAAATTGCTGCCTGTTTTTATTGAATCCTCTGAGCCCACCTTTCTTTCTGTGGTCAAAAGGAGAGGTAAAAAGCAGCATGGAGAAGGATTTGATGAAACACTCTTCCTTTGCACACATTGCTGGAACAGATTGATATGCTGACAGAAGAATTGGGCACCTCCAATTATATTTCTGCATAGCTTGTGGATCCCATTCTCAGGGAGCTCTGTGTGTCAACTGGCAAACGAAGAACCAGAATACCTCTTTCCACCCAGTCCTTGCAGTAATGACCTTTTTCCAGTCTCTTATGCCTGATTTCTTTTAGGGGGATCTTAGATTTTCTTTGGTTGATGAATGGGTGGGCAGTAAATAATGAATTATTCTGCAGAAACTGTAGAAAGAAGGTTTAGCATGACTTTTTCTTTTTACCTTATTTTACAAGCAAACTTACTGAAAACTAGACTGATTTTTCTGAAATAGTTATTGGCATTCTTAGCATCGATAACCATGTTACTATGCATGCAACTTAGTCATAATCAGAACTGCAACAAATTTGGTAGGATGAGGGGATGACTCTTCCTTTAAGATCCATAGCAATGTTGCTTTCCTTGGAGAAAGGCTTTCCATGCCACAGATCAACTTGATAAGCAGCGCCAGTCAAACTAAATCTGTGCTGAGGACTGTGACACTTCATCCCTGTGTTTTGCAGTAGCATGTTTTGAAAAAGTTCTTTTATGGAAAAAGTTTTGTAAGATTTGTTGGATTTCAGACATACTAAATGGCGTTTTACTCTAGGGATACAAGTAGGCTAGATTTCACATTTGGAAGATGTTATTATTAAGGAGTTCTTATATAAATTGTTTGGTAGTGGTGGTACATGTAGCCAAAAAATGTCCAGGAAATGGCACAGTAGTTAGAGAGAGCAGGAGGAGAGGTGATACACCTTATCTGGGGAAAAAAAAAAGGCTGTTTTTTTTTCTTCAGACTCTGGTTAGAGCTTCTTCTTCAAAACCGTAGCTTAGTCAAATTGAATTTTTGTCAACTAGATATCAATTAGATATGAACAGATTATGTAGAGGATGATGAAACTCATGCATGCACAAATATGCAGAGATATTTGAGGATCTTGTTCTTTGAATGATTCATGATATGCTGATGTAGCAGATCCATTTAGTCTGAGATGAGAGAATTTCAGCAAAATTTTCTGCATAAGCAGTAAACTGAGAATACCAGATAGCATCTAGTGTCATGACTGTATAAATTCTAATTTCCACCAAACCAAAAACTATTATAAAAGCATAAAAATTCTGAGTTGTTGGTTGGGGGTTTTTTTCTTCCTGGAAGTGTAGCAGAATAGGGGCCCCAACATTTTTGATGAAGCTCTGGAGCCTTGCTGTTCTGATATGCATTACAGCAACTTCAGCTGGAACAGAAATAAACCCAAAATCCTTTGCCTCTGAATCAAAGGTGTTGTGAAATGCTTTACAAAGGTTGGTGGGAAAATTGGCTGGGTTTTTTTGGAATTTCATAATGTGTTTCTTTCTTCTGATTTTGAACTCTGGCAGCATCTCACTATATTGTTTATCCAACAGAAGTTCTGAAAATTCATGAAAATATATTTGTAAGTTCTGAAGAATTTGTAAGTTCTTAACCTTTAAATTGTGTGGTTTGGAAAATATCCTTATGGGTTTTTCCTAATGTAGAATTTCCTCCACATAGCAACTAGGCTATTTCATTATTTTCAGTAGTCATGTGTGGGTTTTTTGATTCACTTGAGAATTAAATTTAACATTAAAGGACAATATTACAGAAATGTAAAATTATAAATATTGCTGTCATTTTAGGATGAATGTGACTACTACCTACATTAGCTCTCTTAACTTAAAAATTAGTGCTACATTTTTTTATAAGTGAGATGATGTTAGAAATATAAAATACAAATTTATGTGGTGAGGAAAATCAAGAGGGTTTTTTGGTAGTTTATGAACAAGCACTTGCTTTAGGAACTTTTATGAACAAATGTTGAACTCCTTAATGCTGCCAAAGTCCTGTAAATGATGGCCATCTATTATAGTGCTGATAGTTCTCAACTGAAGAAACAACCAAGTATTTTTTCTCTCTACCATAACCAGAATTCAGTCTTGACTCTCTGAAAATTAAACCATCTGTTTAATCTTGGCTCTGCTACCTTTATAATAAAATAATTAATTCATGCCCATTTTACCGCCCCTTTCTTCCAAAATTAAATGCATGCTAACATTTTAGAATAGTATAGAATACAGATTATCTGAAGTCTCTCTGGCTGTAGAAATGTAGATACAGTCTTTGTGTAGAGTATGTACAGAATAATATATATGGTTTCATTTTCCACTCTTCATGAGAAAAATTTTTTCAAGCTGCCTAATTATACTCTCTTCTTTTTAATGTCTTTGTAATGGAAAAACCTTCCTATTAAAATGAAATTATTTCTATTTCAGAAAAATAATGGAACTTTTCTTAATTTTTTTTTTTTTAGTTATTTAACCATGGTCTATTTATAAAAGGTTTATTCTACAAATAACTAGTGTTTGACTCTGCTGATTGCTCAACACCACTAACACATGGATTTTAATGGCCTTTCCATAGCTGAGTTTTACAGACAAGAGAAGCAGATTTCCACCGAACTGAGCTGAAAATTCATTAGTGTGGTGGGAGTTCATTAGCACAGCTGGGCATCCCATTCTGCTTCTCTGATCATTGGAGCAGCCAAAATTGAAAAAGGATGCTGCTAAAGTTATTACTAATACTAGAAGAAGTTTGCTACAAAAATTCTTGTCTGTTGCTGCGTACAGAGACGGGTCTGGAAACCAATGATAGAAACATTTCAGTTGATGTGAATGATTTAGTGGCTACAAGGAGATTTACTCTTGTGCTTTTTACATTTCCTTTGGGATATGACTATTATGTTTCTGAGAATTTTTCTTCCAGCTCTCTAATCAGGAACATCCATGCTAGGAGATGTAACCTTTTCGGAATGAAAAACAAATGCTTACTTGTTCTATTGCTCTCTAAAGGGAAGTTGTCCTACATGCCTGTAGCCATTACATCCACTTTTCCTTGAGAAACTGGGTATATGTGTGTTTGTGGATTAAAGCAGACATCATAGGGCCTCAGATCAAATGACATTGTTGGACAGAAATTCCAGTCCATCACATCCTACCAAGCATTTGATTGCTGTGTTAGAGAGGAGGGGGAGATTGTTCTCTTTATTTTGCCAGAAATTGGGAAAGGTGTTTGTATTTAGAAGTCAAGCCAAAGATGGTTTTGACATATATTGAAGTGCCCTGGGTTGTCACTATTGCAGGTAAGTAATTTTTTGTCTGCCAGACAGAGAGGGATTCATTGTATGCTCTAAGCAGTCTATCTGTAAAGCAACTCTTGGTAACATTCCCTGGTTAGTGTTGATTTCAGTGAGCACGTTTCTAGACATCTGTTGCATGGTTAGATCATAATCATTGGGGTTTCTTTTCTCCTTTTTTAAAGTAAATTTCTTTCTTTGTCTTCTTCTCTTCTTTTCTTTTTCTGTTTTTAAATTTTCTGTAGGACCTGGGGATAACGAAAGTGGGCCATATGAAGCGAATTCTCCAGGGAATTAAAGAGCTCAGCAAGAACACCCCTTTGTCTGAAGCATAATTATGCTGGTGCTTTTCTTAAAGAGAGAAGAGAAGAGAAAGTTGCTGGAGAAGCAAAGCTGTTGCAGGCACTTGGCTGTCCTTGTAGTTTACTGTGTGGAAGAATAAGCACTGGTGTTTGTACAGGCTAGCATCTCTGAATTCTTGTGTGGCGAAGAACTTGAAGCAAGAGTACTAAAGGATTTGTGCCAAAACAGAAAGGAAAAGGTGGTATGTTCTGTGAAGACGTTGTCTTGGTGTGCAAATTGGCCAGTTTGGATAAGCCCACTTTGGTAAATTGATTGGTTGATGGTGAACTGCACTGACTGAAAAATATAATCAAGAAATGATTGCTTTGCTTACATGCAGCTCAGTATGCCTCTCTTTATGCTGCAGCAAGATATGCCACTGTACAGCATGAGGTCATCTGGTTATCCTTCCGAGGTGTAGGTCTGTAAAACCTCCTGTGCAGGAGACCAAGAAGTTTGGAAGAGTCAACCCGTGAGCCTGGCAGTGCCGCAGGTATCCAGCACTCGCTGGCCGTGCAGAAAAGGGGAGAGATACCTTGTGATACCATGAATGCAAACTATATTGCATGGTGTGCCTGCCTGAATTGTCTGTTGTTCTGTTGCATGACACATCTGATACTTTAAACACTTGAACAACTTTTTTATTGGTTTGAATGAGATTTAATTTATTGCTACTTGAGTGTCCTTTTTTTTTTTCCCCTCCAGTTTCAGGCACTTTTCTATTCTTCAGTGTTGTGTTATGCCTAAAATGTGTTCTACGGCAAAGGGTGTGTGGGTGTGGAAACTTAGCATTTGTGCCATATTCAGCAGAGTATATATGATTGAAACGCTGTACAGTTAGATTTTTAAATATATCATGTACAGAAGGTTTATCAGGTAACTAACTTATGAGAATTTTTGAAAGACCGGTACCTCACAAAAACATCAATTGGCTTCCTGCATGGAAAATGGTAAAGAATCTCCTCATGGTGCATTTTAATGTAGTTATACAGTTATCTTAAACATCTGTAGCATATTTGAACTTGTAGGCACTAATGCTTTTATTTATTCTATTGTTCAAAAGCAGATTTAAATATTAATGAAATTTTCTTAAAGGAAAATTTAATTTTATTTATCATACATAAGAAGATATTTAAAATGTAGCAGCTGATTTGATTTTTGTGGGGTAAACTTTTAATCATTGCTAATTAACTATTAATTTAAAAATGCATCTGTGTGCATTTCTTTAAAAAGGTATCAAGTTGTTTCTTGACAGCACTCTGCCATCAGTAGACCATAAAAATTAAAAAACCCAGACTCTAAGGCTTTAGACTATGCATGCTAAGATGAATCACATGCAAGACAGTAATCCATGAGTGTAAACAGTTTAAAAAAATTAAACCCATCTTTGTTTAGAAATTGCTCTAGACCAGAGTTTGTAAAGTTATTCACACTTAACTTAAATGAAACAGGTTCATAATTTAATTTCCTGGTTAACTTTTCACAAAAGTATTAATCTAGAGAGAAAATAAATTTCAGATATCTAAAAAAAAAAAAAAAAAATCCTATCTAAATGTTTGAGATGAAATGACTTTGCACCACCTGCCAGAAAACTTGCACAGAATTGCTGTCTCCTTGCTGTTCCTAGCAATGTGTCATTGCAGCACAAGGAACACTTGATTTTCACTTAATCAAGTAGCTTTGATGTTTCTTGCACGTTAAAGAGTATCTTAGAATCTCTTAATGTTTTCATCATGGGCAGCAGAGTAAGGTTTCATTTGGTTTTTACCAAAACTTGTTTTCTTGTGTAAAGGGACCAATGTCAAGTACTGCATCCTGGTTTTGCCCTCCATTTCTCATGCATATGACAGGAATTGTTCCGTGGCAAGTAGACGGGACTCATCCCTTGGAAAGTAAAATCATCATTGTTTTATTGGAGAAAATAAAAATCAAAAGAAACAAAACAGGCTTAATTTGTATGGCATTGTAGTGCTTTGTGTTCCTGTTGCTGTAGGTTCAACAGGCACCACACTGGGAGTTCAGTGGACATAATGATTGTTCTGGTAAACAAACAAAAATAAAAGGCTATTTTCTATTAGGTTTTGCATAAAAAACAACCCAAAATGCCTTTGCCAAATCATATGATTTTCAGACTGTTGCATGAAAAGCATATGCAAAAAATGGAAAGTTAGGCAAACAATGGAAAGTTTGTTGGTTTTGGTTTTATTTTAATGTACTTGACATTCACCCCTTTAATGATGTTCAGGTGACATCTGTCAAGTCTTTGTAAGCTTTATTTCCTTTTCTGTTTGGTTCTCCATAAGCTACACTGTATTCTAACATGTGGGAGCATTTTAGCATATTGATGTTACAGTAGACAACATAGCTAATCTTCTGGTCTATTCAAGGACATAATACATAGCAAAACTTTCTTTCTTGATTGTAAGATACAACATCTTTACAACTTTCAGCCTTGCTATCTGTAATGCATTAAGATGGGCTATGGAACCAGATCTCTTCAAGTCACTGTAGAGGTCTACATTGAATATATTAAAAAATGGGACCTGCTTTTCAGCAGGGAACATGGGCAAATGTTGTTTGTAACACAACTTTCTTATGGCACTCCTCAAATTACCTCAGTATAGGACAACTGATCAATGATCATTTTTCTAAATGACCACCAAAGAATTTAACTTTGATTGTCCTAAGCAGTTTTTTAAACATGTGAGTAGGAAACAACAAAACTGTAAGTATCACTTATGCTGTATTTATTAGATGCCCAGGAGAGCAAATTTTATGCAACTCTATGCCTTAGAATAGTGTTGGCTATGAAGTGTAAATGCATCTTACAAGGAGGCTCAAAATATTCTTACAGGGGTTCTCTGCGGAGGTCGTGGGTTGTAACTGTGTTTAACTGATGTGGCTTTTCTGAAGACATGAACACAGTGTTACTCTCTCATGATTATTTTAAGTACAGGGGGTTTTTTTCCTTACTGCTGTAAAAGTCTTAGCTCCTAGAACTAAGTACATAAATAGCTACATTTTTAAATGAACTGTATTCTCCCTAATTTAATCCTGCTGTTAAAAAGTGCTTCAAATCGCAATATTTCAACAAAACCAAGGTAAACACATCCCTAAAAGCAGTTATCTTTTTAGAAAACAAGATCCTGTGGAGCCTGATCCAGCGTGCTAGATTTATCAAGACAATTCCTATACAAAGTTTACTGGATTATCTTTTTTCCCCAGTTAAATACATGTGATTTCCATGGTCAGTATACATTAAAGCCTGAAAGGAATGCAAAAAATCTGCTTTTTTTTTTTTTTTTTTTTGGTAGTGGCTGGTATTCATATAGATGAAAAGCTCTACACCTCGGAGAGAGGAACACAAGGACTGCATGTTTTAGAATGGCAGCAGGTTGCTAAATGTATGTTGCTGTTTTGTCATTTTCAAACAGGATTTTCTCAGTTCACTGTATTTGATTGCTGTAGCAACTTCTGATTTAGGTCGTGCAAGTTTTGCCTTTATAAAGCCTCATGCCTTCTTTTTAGAAACTGAATGAAATCAAGCCAACTCATGGTTGTAGGTGTTTGGGATGTTTTGCAATACTTCAAAGAAATGGAGGTTCAAAAATCAATTTTTTATAAGATGGCAAGTGAAAATTTTATTTGATACATTTTTATGTCTCTTCCCTTAACCACTATTCTTTTCTTCTGAATGTCTCTTTCTTTCAAAGAAAAATGCTTTGAACTTGGAAGAACAGTAAAGTCTAAAGCATATGATTAAAAATCCCTCCCAGACTATTTCATTCCAGTATTTCTTGTTTTGGGACTGGAATTAACATGCTTGGTCCTGTAAAAAATAAATAGAAATCATCTTACTCTCTCTATCCCTGTCCAAAGTAATTAATACTGCAGTGCTGCATCACTGTAATTCAAAGGAGAGATATTGGGTTTTTTTGCTTCATAAATGTCCATTATATATTTTCCTATGCTTTTTGTAGAGAAATAGATAACCTGGCAATTTTACTTTTTAATTGAACTCACTCAAGCTATTAATGAAAATTTCATCAGGCCTTGATAATGAACATTATTTTAAGGGTAAAATTATCAGTGTTTTTCAGTGCATCTGGTCTTCATTTCAGGAAGACTGGCAGTAGACCCTTTCACGTGTAATGGAAAATTAATATAGAAAGCAAATATGAGATGATGTTCCATAGTCCTACTTTAAAAACATTTGTAATAATATACATGCAAGACAAAACCCCCCATGGTGATTCCATTTTGCTTGATGCTTTCTGTTAATGATTGCATTAGTTGTGTTTACAGCTATTTCTGCAGTGCTCTGTGCCCCTAAGTATTAAGTTCTTGCCTATGAGTTCAACAGTTCTGGTAATTAATAACTACCAGTGCAGAAAGTCTTTGTGAAAGGTAAAGTCACAAGGAATGTATCTTGTTGAGGATAACTGAGCTGGAGCAATTTGTTTAACTTAGAACCAGGAAATCATCTTGTCACTTGTATAAGTGTAAGTAAAGAGCCACAGAAAATAAAATTAAATCAGTAATTTTAATTTTATTTTTTCACCCCAATAACTTAAGTACCTCTCAACTGCAGCATCCTGTATACATTTATAACACAGGCTGTCCTGTATTTTTGATTCTGTTCTCATGGATTGTGTGTTTTGTGGTATGATTTTCATATCATCAAGGTTTGATGCTGCATATTCTAACTGCGAAGATTTAATGTTTGCAAGAAGTCTACATGACTTTACGTGACTGTATCACTGTCTTAAGGAATAAGTTTATAATGACTTGAGGAAGCTGGGAGTTTGGACGGAATCTAAGCTTTGGGCAGGACTTAAAATATCTCTGCTTCTTCTTCAGTGATGAATGGTAGCATCAGTAGGATTTATAAAGCATCATTTGGTAATTATCAATACAAAACCTTTACTGGTTGTATAAATTCCTGTATAAATTCCTACTTGTATCCGGAGTGTAGTGTGGAATAGATCTTTTTTACAAAAAGAAAAAAAAAATCTAGTTGTTTTCTACTACTGTTGCATTAGGTTTCATAGCTCTGTTAAGTGTTAGCTTATGTACTTGAAATATTTGTTTCTGCCATACAGAAGCCCAGTCTTTTTCTCAGAAATTATAATCCATTTGGAAGCCATCTGGAGACCTTCAGAGGACTATTTCTGTAGCCAGTTGGAGCTAATACTAAAATTCATAGCAACTTCTGTAGGCTTAATAATGATCACCCTCAATATTTTAACTGAAAAAAATTATTTGGAAAGGTTTGTGATTTTTTCAGTGCACAGAATCAATCTCAAAACATCATCCTCTTGTAATATGTAAATTAAAAAATATTAGCATTGTTAACACTTTTGGAAAGAAGCAAAATGCTGATGAATACATACACAAGAGGATTCCTGGACAAATTTTAATCAATTCAGCTGTAGTGGTTAAAGACCCATCACCTTCAGAACAGTCAACAGAAAATTCATATTTGCACATGGCAGAATTACAGACATCTGTTTTAAATAATTAAAGACTTGTTTCCCAGTTGACAAAAACTTGATAAGCTCTCTTGATGGGATTTTGAGTTCATATAACCTATTGCTTGTATTAGTGGGGTAGAAGAAGCTGGTGCCTCATTTATGTTTAACACCAGTCATGCCTTTAGTAATGTTTTTACATTGCTTACCTGCTGCTGTGTCTGGATGAGTTCCCAGCTTCTGGCAAGGTGAGACCCTTGCGTATCTCTCCATGGTTTCTGTTCAGAAGTGCTGGACAGGCAGGCCAGGAAAAAGTTGTAGGGAGCTCAAGAAGAGCAAGATCGAGCAAGGCTTCAGGCTCCAAAGCTTAGCATAGCCATGGTGGACTAAAATCCTATAAGCTATATTTTTGCAATCCCTGCTGGAAGCTCTAACAATTAACATTAGCTACCGGAATGCCCTTGGAAAGAGAAGTGTTTTGGTTAACTCTGCCAGCTGTGTGAGACATTGAAAATGCTGGACATTATGGTAGCTATTAGTAGGACAAGTATCCAAGTGGCCAATGAATATTTTATCCTGTGGAACAAATACTTTGTAAAAATATAGGTTTTGGTATTATTCAAAGATTTGTGTTAGGATTGAAAAGCTACTGAATATAAAAGCGATGTGGTACAATGTTTAAAGTCATTTGCAACTATCTTTTTCCAAATTCATTGGAAACAACTATTTTAGGGAGCTGTGTTTGAGCCAGGTATAGCTAGACAAGAGCATGTGAACTGGAAGGTGGAAACAGGAAGAAATGAACTAACAGTAAAATTGGATAGTTTGTTTTCATTACGGAAACTGTGTGAAAAGCCAAAAACAAAATCTCCACAGTGCCCCAAATCCCTTCTATGACTTTTTAAAGGGAATTAGCATTTTAAGTCCCAATTTTTTTAAACTAAAGCATTAATTGGATAAAAAAATTAGTTTAATTAATAACCTGATAGTGCCATTAACAGGAAAAGAGTTAGAGACATAACTGTGTTTTTCTCCTGGCGTTAGTTGAAGTGAGTTCTGTTCGGGACTAATTCTCTTTTCAGTCACAGTCAATTATTTTGTGAATGGGGAGATTGAGGAAAGCCATTCAAAGCTGCTTGGTCTTGCTTTTCAGGGATGGGGAGAGCACATGTGCTGAAAAGTAGGGCCTGGAAGCTTCTAATGAGAATTTCAAGGATACAAGATTTTCTAGTTGGATAGTTTAGGAAGGTTTGCTAGGAGCACACAGGTATGCAGATTCTCACTGTGAAGGTTCCTCCCAAGATGCCATTAGGGCTATACATTGTAACAGGCATTTGGTCTGTGTCCTTATCCATATTCCAGAGGATTTTCTACAGGCATCTGTCATTTGTGGTGTCCATACTTTCTGTCTTGGTTTTATGTCTCCTTAAATCATGTACCTTGAAAAATGCCCATTGTCCATACACAGCAAAAATTACCATTTTTCCTACTCAAGGAACACAGCTTGTAAACCTGTCCTGGAATGATTAGTTTCACTAGCCACCTTTTTGCATCATATCCTTTGCATCTTAAAAGAGCTGAAACTATGGCACCTCCCTGGAGCTGCCATTTACCTTAGGAATTTAATATGCTTGTACGTTGATGGGATCGTCAAAGGGCAAGGTGATGTTTACAGTGGCAGATGAGACATGCAATAGATAGGATTTGTACATAAAGCTGTTGAGGTGCTCCAGAAAGGTGAAGGGGGCCTGATCTCTGCACCTTCCCTCTGGCTCTTCTTTGTTGCTCTCATCACACACAAATAATTTAATGTCATATCATATTAGCAGCTTCTTCTTAATTCATGGTGACAGCAAAATTATCAGTCACTGCCAGTGAAACTTCTCGCTGTCACATCTGTCTGTCTAGAGCAGGTATCTTCAAATGTTGAGCACTATGGAATCGCATTAATGCATTTTTAATGTAAGTTCTGGCATTTAAGAAAGGTAAATTTCATCTAAAGGTATTTCAAAGGTTCTGAGAGGATCCCAGCCCAGCATGGGTGATTTCTGTCATAAGCCAGGCTTGTAACTTACACTGGTATTCCAGTCAAGTACAGCTGTTAGTTAATTCTGTAGTAACATCCACTTACATGCATGAATGGATGCATGAAGTATACATGGAAGTGTTGCAGAGATGTGACACTGTCTAGTTCTCTGCATAACTCATATAATTGGGTCTAAATGGCAGTTGGCAGCAAAGAGCTGAAACGCATGATTTCCACTCAATCCAAACCTATATTCTATTGAAAATGAAAACATCTAACATGGTTTGCACAGGTTTAGGTAAAAACCGGTGTGTGCTCAGTAATTTCTGCCCTTTGTTTCTCCTTCTTCCTGTTCATTCCACAAGAAAGTCCATTGTCTTTGCAATCATGTAGATATTTTGGGACTTAGGCATATGCTGTGCTTTAAACGGTCCTTTAGGCCCCTTGGAGATTGTTCTTGTATTTCAATTATAGCATTTATATGTAAGCCTACAGATTATTTGTTTGGAGGGAAATTGCTCTTCACATAAAAGTGATCCCCAAATTGATCATGGGTAGGCTTTTACATGCCATACCTATGAATGTCATTTCTTTGCCAGTATTTGTGTGGATGTTTGTAGTTTGTGGTGTATATGTGAGAGCACACCTGTACATAGAGATGTATATACATACCCGGGTTTTGCCCAATATAATGATGCCAACTTGTGTGTAGAGCCAAAAAAACTTAAAACTATACAGTGCTTGAGATGCTGCATTGTTTTTATTATAGTATTTTTTATACCAGATGAATTGCAGGATGTTTACAGATGCTTATTAATATTTAACTTATACAATGGGGTGGTAGGATGTTTATGATTGTTGTCAGCTAAAGAATTGTATATGATTCTGGGTGAAATTTTGGCTTTTTTGAAATCCTTGGCAAAACTCCCATTGATCTCACTGGGGCCAAGATTAAACCCCTCTGAATCTGTTGTTTACTGGCTATTTTCCTACTGTGATTATTTTTTAAATGAGTGAAATGTATTTATTTTTTCCCAATGTGAAATCTGCAGTTTCTATTTGGATTTTTCTACGGAACCTGCAAACTACAACACAGGTGGGAATATATGCCTCCCAGAATGTACAGAATTTTTCATTGATCTGGTCCTTGAATACGTCTAAGAAAATACCTTCTGAAATAACTTTTGTAAGATTTAATACAGAATCATCTAAAAAGAGGTCACCTTTCATGCCTCTCTCCACAAAGAGGGAATGCAGTGTGGCAGGTGAATG
The DNA here is from genome assembly GCF_029207755.1 of Chamaea fasciata. Classification (NCBI taxonomy): domain Eukaryota; kingdom Metazoa; phylum Chordata; class Aves; order Passeriformes; family Sylviidae; genus Chamaea; species Chamaea fasciata. The sequence continues at coordinate 56,160,635 of NW_027094087.1, read as the reverse complement.
TGAAGAAGTATTTATTGATAAATAAAAATTAGTCCTGTCTGTTTGCTGTACCTACTGGTCTCACGCAGCTCACCTGTCTCTGCAGATCTGGTATGAGACACTTGAAGTACCTTATCCAAAAGTATCTGATTGGGGAAAAAAAGTCACATAAGTAAGTATGTGGCTTTAAGTTTCTCACCAAGACATGGAGGTATCTTCAGAGCCAGTGTGTTGAATGACTTTTAATATTCCACAGATCAATTGAAATGACGAAAATGTTTTTAAGTGGTAAGGCAAGTCAGACAACTGCTTGACATTAGGGAAATCGCTTGTCTAGAGGTAGAAGGATCAGTTCTTTAATAGCACAAGGGAGGAAAAATACCATAATGCAGTGCTTCCTAAATCCCTTTCCAGGGTATCTTTTAAATATGTATGCTCAAAGTGTATTCTTCCTGTAAAAAAACCATATGGCTGTGAAACAGCTAAATAGATGCATCCTAATTTCTTCATCTAAGGCTAAAATACCATTTTCAAACAAGAGCTGTCATGCACTTTGAAATACATGTGTTGGGAACAGGTAAGTTTGTATTTATCATAGTCATCCCAGGGACAGTTGGACTTGTAAAATGAGGTAGTTATGTCAAGGTTATCAAAAGCTGAAGAAATAACAAAGCAGACACCTTCTTTCACAAGGCACTTTCTGAAGACATCTGTGCAAGTGCCCACCACTTCCAGGAACCTTTTCCTATAATTTCGTTTAAGAAAGGATCATATTCAGATTCCTATCCTTCCCCTTGCTAATTAGGCAGGAAGTATGCACCCTGCTTGAACTTTCTAGTTTGTTGGCTGTAGAAACAGACCTCAAAAGAATAAACATTTGAGGCAATCAGGAGGCTTGTGAAGGATACACTGGGCTCTGTCTGGGCTCGTTAGTGTGCTAATGTGGATCTGATCACAGATTAGTGGGGGGAAAGCTCCTGTGGTGCTCCTGCTTCACTTGGTGGCAAGGTTCCGTGGTTGTTAGTGGGGGCAGATGGTCGCCCAAGCGAGCAGACACCTTTCCTTTTGCGTGTTGGTTGGCTTTCTGCTATTCTAATCAGTACTGGAGTTCAGGACACACCTTTATTTGTCTGAAAGGCCATGTGCTATCTGAGGAAATGAGGAGGAAGTGGCTGAAGGTTTGGATTCTGCCTTTGGTTTCCTGCCAATGGAGCTGGTGTAAGACTGGGGGCAGCGTAGTTAACCTTTGAGTGCCTCACTTTCTCCACCCAAGGGAACAGGGATTCTCACCACCTCTGTACAGCCCCCTCAAGTCCTGTAGGAGAGCAGTGTTATATAAACCGCTGAGTTTTACCCACACTATTATATGTAGTAAAAATAAATTACTTCTATCCATAACACTGCAAGAATTGCTTTTCCTAGTTTCAGTTCTCTTTGATGACCTACTACATCCTGGGTAGTCAGTTTTGAAGCTTAGCAATTGCTCTAATACTTAGAATTACACACATAGCAGGCTCTGTTTGCTGCAGAAAAGAGTAAAACTTTAAACTGCCTGACAAAACTTGCCAATGAAGTATATCTAACAGAGCAGGGGTGTAACTTTTGGCTTTATTTACTTGTAATAATGGTAAGGAACAGTGAATTTTGTTTGTTTACATACTGTTTACAATGGCACAGTTTTATTTTTAATATATAAAAACAATTGAGGTATTTATTGCATATACTATTTTAAAGATGTTTTATGTGTTTTCACCTTTGGAATATATTGTTACATTTCCTTGTACAGATAATTTGGGTGGCTTTGTTAATATAGTTAGTAATTTTTATGACTACTAAGTGACCAGTTTTCCGTGCCTTTTTATTGTTGGATGCATGATTACATATTTATTATTGTATGGAAGTCACTGAGATGTGTATTTTTGTATTCTGCTGGAAGCAATGGTTGATTTTATTGTACATGATAAGAGATGCCTTCCATAACAGGCACTCGTATGAGATCTTCCTTCTCAAATAAACAGAATGCATTCAATGTACATAAGTCCTTGAATTTATTTTGTGTCTAGAAATAAGCAGAAATGCTTGAATATCATGACACTGAATTTTGGTTGTTGTCCACTCAAAATGTGGGCTGCTACGAATGTCATCAAATATAAACCAAAATTCCCCATCAAAATCAATACAATGGCGACTCCTTGGCAAAATTTAAGACTTCGGAATTTTAAAGAAAACTCTGTGTTAAAAACGACATAAAATTTGGATGAATGACTATCGAGCGTCATTTCTACTCAGTCTGCCAGGGACTGCCTGAAAACTGTTTTAAGTTAGGGGCTTTGAATACAGCTTTTATACATCCTCCACATGGCTATGTGCAAACCCAGATGTAAGCAGGTCACTGTGCATGTACGTGTTTACACTTGCAGGGATCTTCCGCTGGATCTTGCTGCCACACAGCGTATTAAGTGTAAAAACAGATTTGCATATGCATCCATGGTAACAACAGCCATTAAAACAGAACATTCAGTAGCGCCCGTTTTTCCACGGGTAAGTGGCACTAATGCAAACACATTTTTCCTCAGCAATATGGGCTGTGCCTCGCTAGCACCAAGCCTGATAAACACTCACGGGGGTTGATTCCAGAGGGCCATTCTGCAGGCAAGCATCAGCTGCCATGTTGTAGGTCAGTGAGCTGCTAGGCTGGTACTTAGCACAAGACATGATGTGACAGTAACCACGATCAGTGGCATATACAGAAGCAAAATTACAGTGTGTAGGAATTTAAGTCAGTTCACTAAGGCTGTAATCTTGTGATCAATGAAGTTGTCTTGTGGTTGGGATCCCATTGTCCTGAATGATCATATGTTGGAGAAGCGATTTTATGGATAATCCAGAAAGCCTAAAGGTCAGTGCTGGGGGGTTTAATGCACCATGAATTCCAGGTGCTTACAGTTGCCTTAGGATTGAGGCCTGTACTTTAATTTTAGGTGTGTTTTGGGAGGATTCAATTTCTTTAACCAAACTGAAATGGTTGGTTTCAATAATCAAAGCTGTGGTATAAATGAGGGACTGTAGTAGGAGAAATAACTCATGGGGTAAAGTAGGGGACACCATTAGGGATGGCACTCTGCAGTATATGAGGACACTGGGTGTGATGTGCTTGGACACAGGGAACTCTCCAAAAATTCTTCTAGAAGTCAGACTGCACAGTAAGGTGGGCTTCCCACAGTTCATCTTGACCATAAATTAGTTTTCTGTGAATAAGAAGTCAAAGAATGTGAAAGAATGTAGTTGTATTATAAGCCTTAACCTGGAAGATGCACTGAGGGAGGTTTTTAACAATTTTGAGAAAAGTTTGGTAAATTAATGAACTGTTCATCCCACATGTTAATACTTGTGGCATATAATCTGTCCATTCATGTCAGTGGCACCAAATAGCTGATGATGAAGTCTGAAACTGTACTAACTTTTAACTCCTATCATTAAATTAATGAAAATCTGAAAAAAAGAAGGTTGTAGATGGGCAAGCATTGAAATTGGAAGTGCTGAGGCAAATCTAACAGAGTTGTTGCCCAGAGTTGTTTTATCAAAAAGGGCTGCATGGATGTCTTGTCTAAAACAAAATCTAGTAGAAAATTATTTAAAGAAGTTTAGTGGGGTGGCATAATAAACTACAAGGACAAAAAATGAAATTGGTGCAGTATTAACTTTCCATGTTAATATTAAAATATTAGAACACTGAGCATGGTGAAAAATGATAAACAAAAATTATTTTTAAATCACACCATTCAGGGCACTAAAAGTTTGTGTTTAGATTAAAATCTGCCCATTCTGAAGGGAGATATAGGAGTATGGCATTAGCCTGAATTGACCGTGTATTTAACTAGTTGTTTGCTCCATTTCCTTTGGAATTATTGGAGACTGTTTCCTAATTATATAAATGCAGTTCTGATCATATTTATAATTATATTTTTTCGAAATAAAATATGTCAACGGAGCCATGGCCCTAATCATCCCCACCTGTCTAATGGTAAAAGATGTCATGGATTGAATCTGTCTTGAAAGCATGACAAAACACAAGGCAGGTGCAATAGCTTCTGTCCTGGCCAAATGCTTGCAGATGAGTGAAAGCAGCAGCTGGCCCATGCCCTCCTCCTTCAGATGAGAACTGAGGGGATCTACACGGAAGTGCATCTTTCTTTTTATTGAGGGAGAGATGAGAGATGTCACGGTGATGAAATGGGACATCCTGGGATGTGGCAGATGCCTCACTGAGCCAGCAGGATTTTTCACTCTGGCTTTAGTTTCCATTTCCTTTCCCTGACAGCAGTGCACAGCTGTGCCTGCACTTGCCCCTCTGACCTCATTCCTCCCCTCTGCCCTTTTGCTGCTATTTGCATCTCCCATGGCTCAAAGGCTGTAGCCCTTCTCAGGTACCTACCGTCATTTCCCAGTTACACTTTGCCAAGTTCAATTTCCTTTCTTCAATTTCATTAAAAGAAAAATCCATCTGCTGCCTAGTGACATTAATGTAACAGCAGATATGTGTTCTCCTGGCAGTCAGGCTGTCCTCTGAGCAGAGCAGTTCATTAATTAGGATCAGACATGTAATACCTCTGAATCCCTAATGCATGGCCCTTGTAACAACAATAATAATAATCTGCTAATGGTGTCACGATTCAACCTATGGTGTATTTTCCCTCCCTTGGAGGGAGCACAGCTTTGCTCAGAATTCCTGGGCACAGCGTTTCCAACCCGCTGTTGAAGCCATCGGTACTCTGAAGGTCAAGTCACACAGGAGCCTGCAAGTGGTGTAAGAGTATGTTCTTCTGATTTGTGCCTGATGACTTGCTTTCCAACTAACTTGCTTAAAAGCAAGTTAGAAATCTTAGGGGGCTATTTTCAGGTGAATAAAAAGGAAAAAACATTCAAGAAGTTCAAGATGCCATGGAACTGTTCCCAAAACATGGGTTTTTTGGAGTGAGGGGAGCTACTTTTTTAAGGATTGTAGGTTCAGAGGTCACTTCAGAGTACATGGACTAAAAGCATGGTAGTAAGATTTTCATGCTATTCTTTCTCCTTCAAAGCTTCTGTAAACTGTGGGAGGAGCAGGTGGATTCTGGGGCCAACTCCTCATCCAAGGCAGAGGGACAGTTTAGAGGAGAGTGCCTTACCAGGAGTGTGTGGGCACCCCCTTCCTGAAGTTAAAACCCACACACTTTTGAATAAAACAGGAAGTTATAAAATGAGCTTTCTTTTTTTAAGCACTGACTTTCTACAAAGATGAACCTTACATAGTTCTGCTCTGGCATTTCATCTCTCACTTCCTCTCTTTTGGGCCTTCACCCTCCTCACCACTGTGGTTTGAGCATCTTCTTTCAGGCGCTCCACAGACCGTAAACCCAAGGACATGTAGGGACAGGGGCAACGCTCCGGATCAAGAGGAGACAGAGCATCAAACAGCATTGGCTGCCTTGTAAAATATTTTTCCAGATGCCAGTTGAATTCACATCTTTCGTTCATTATCTTACTTACCTCATCCAAAGAAAATAATTGAATGAGTTTAAATATGAATAAAAATCAAACATGTTCCTTAGAGAATTTATAAAGGAACTAGGCAGCTACACAGGGAGAGATGGAGGAGACAATACCTGTGCCAGCTCTGCTCCACTGAAACTTCAAGAAATGAACAGCATAAATTTTACAGTTGCAGTGTAAAACCTTCACAGAGTTTCTTAGGAAGGTATATACTGCTTTAAAAATCAAAGGTTCTCAGAATTAAAATTTCAATATATCTCTCTGTGACCACTCAGCCATGAAAATGATTACTCTGTAATTCCCAGAATCTTAAGCCTATTTAAATAATTGACAGGAGTATTAATTAAATCTTTCAAACATTGTCAAAAGAACAGACTGGGAAAATGAGCTTAAGTTGTTGAAAACTATAATAACAATTAATTATGTCAGGCCAATCAATCACCATTTTTTTCCCAGTCAATGAGAACCATTGTTAACGGCTGATTAAGCTCAGTTAAGGTTTGATGGAAGCGCTAGTTTTTAAATAGAAGTTAGATTATTGTATCATTTACTAGCAGGGTCAAAAATACATCATGGATTATTTTTTCAATATAAATCCCCTCTCAAAACGTATATATTTTGAAAACAATATTCAATGTCCTTAGTTTTCTTAGCTGGCTGGGCAATCTGGGCTTTTATTAAATACTTTTTCCTTTGCTGGATTAAATGGAGAAAAACTTGAAACGTAAACCCCTGTGGTTCTTTTACATCTGTTTAGCTAATGCCCAGTTTAAATGCTTCTGATATCCAGACTAATCCCTGGGGGAGTGGAAAGAAATAATACTTTTTCTTAATTTAGAGGGGACTCCTATCCTCTATAGACCTACTTGCTTTGTGATTTGTGGGAATGTGACCATAAGGTTGCCTTTGGATTGGTAGAGGGGGTTTGCCTGGAGGAATCACAGTGCTGAAAAGATGTTACATGACATTTTTCCTATCCATTAATGTTCCCATTCTTGCTTCCAAGCTCACTTTTTGCTGCCATCAGTTTCCCACCTCCCAAATTAAACAGAGAAAAATAAGACTTTTAGGGTGCACACCATGTTAAAATTCTGTAGCACCTTAGTTTTGGGCACTGAGTGACTCTGATGTGTAAGGTATCAGTGAGCATAAGATATGTGTAATGATGCTGTTGAAATTTGTTAAATCACTTACTATTCCACAAAAGCTCTGTCTGCTTTCAATATTAACTGATTTTTTCTTTTGTTTATTTAGTCATTCAAGACCTGTATAGTAATCAAAGTTTTCCTTTTGCATTGACTCTTTTTACTGACCCAGAATAGAAGTCATTCTTTGAGAGATACACAAAATACAACCGTTAGGAGGACTTTCCCCGAAGATATTAAATATCGCAGCTAAAATGCAGCTTCTATGTCTGAATGCCACACTTTGCAGGTCAGCTGCATCTCTTACCTTTTATTCTCCTTTGGCCTCGGTGTCTTTGAGGGCACCCAGTGGTGACACTGATGGCGTTCCCTCCTTCTGACACAGGATTAGTGTTTTACAAAGGTGATGAAGTTTTAGCATGACTAGCGTGATGTATAAAATAGATGCACCACTTGTGCAAATTGTACTTTTCACCTCTTTCACACAGAAACAGATGAGATTGCCCATTTCCTTTAAAAGCAGGCCACCTAGTGCTTGCAGAGGTTCAGCACAGAGAGAAGTCCACTGCCAGCACGTTTGCTCCCTTCCCTCACTTGCACTCCCTTCAAACCAAGCAGCCACTCACCTACTCTTCAAAACACACTGTGCCACCATGCAACTTAAAAGAACAGAAACTTTAGGTTGTTGATTTCATAGGCCTGTTTCCTGTCTGGCTCTCTGCTACTTGCTTTGCTCCAGCGCTGGATTTTGTCAGACCCCTCTGTCAACCAGCATTAATGCCCTAATATGGCCAAGAAGCACCAAGGAACATGACAGTGTGGTTGGGATCACCTGGATTAATGAACTAAGCCAAGGGTAGAAGGATCTAGCACCAGAAGTGGCCCAGTGAGGAGGCAGTAGTACTGGGAGAAAAAAGGAAAGACAAAAGGGAAAGAGAGGACAGTATTCCCCTTTCACCACCACCAGCAAGCTGGCAGAAATCGCATCCTCAGGTTCACCAGAGAAAAAGAGAATTAAGGTAGAAACACTGACAGCTTCTCATCCTCCAGACTGACACCAGAGCACTATAAGAGAAAAAAGATATGCCTCAGTCTTTTACATGGACTATTAAAAAATGATGAGCCAGTAGTATCCACACCGGAATGTGACATCTCCAAAGAAAGTAGAAAGGCACAGCCTGGAATGATGTTACTAATTCTATAGCTGTATGACTAGACATGTAACCAGTGTCCCAGGAAGATACTTTATCCCAGCATTTTGCTGGAGCTTCCTTTCCTCCTCCCAGTGAGACAAGGAGAAAACCCAGACACCAGCTGTTATTAATAGTCCTGGGGCACTTCTTACAGAATGTCTAAATTTTGGTGAAGGTAAATCCTATCCAAGTTTTGTTTTGGATAAACCTCTCTGTGATAGGTGGGTTTGGGGTGTTTTGTGCATGTGAAAGAAGTGTAAATACTGAGCTATGCAGCTCTGGATATTGTATAGCACAACTAAATTCAGTCCTTCATGGCTGCCAGTGTATTAGGAAATACTCTCCTTTTATTGTAGGGGTTTAGCCTTCTAGTTAAAATTAAAAATCAGTAAATTTGTCATTCAAATCTGTTTTTAAAGACATGTAGAGCTCTTATTTTTATTTTAAAAAAAAGGGAAAAAAGGGAAAATTAACACTAGCTAGAGGATCAATCTGTATCATTAACAAGAACATTTCTGGAAAAGCTATGTCTTACACTGTAAAACTTGAGAAAATTATTAAATGAAAGAAGTTATAAATAAATGTTTTCTATATTTGGTCTACACTGGATAATGGGCACCTTCACATATCTTTTGTTAACTACTGTCAAAAATACAGGCTGGACTGTTGGATCTGGGATGGTTATCCTGACATTTCTATAGTGGAAGGAAATTTAATAGAAAAAGAGTTCTAAGCAAGCTTCTTTCAAAACAAAAAAGATGCAGTCTTGCTCCTCAGTACTTGGTCCTGTTGGCAGAACTTTACTTTTGACTTAGGATCATTTCACATCAGTTCGGTGTCATCCTGACAAATCTTCTTCACCTGCAGTGTGCATCATTATCTTTCCTGAAAAGAACTGGAAAACACCGACACTAAAAAGCCTCAGCAGAACACTTTATTTTAATGAATATAATGTATTTTCTCTAGCACAGTGTGTATTTTTCACTCACATACACATATATACTACCCTCAAATACACCATACAGCTATGCTGTTGCGATTTATTATTCATATTAATTATAAATATTAATTCCAAAATTTCAAATATCTCAAAACTCATCACCTATAAAGCTGTAATTAAGTTTACTTGGAAATCAAGCCTTATAATCAATCATCAATATATATCAGGTTTCTGCAATCTCATCAAATGAATTGACATAGAAAATTATCCTCCCCCAGCCCACCTGAGACAGAACAGGATCAAGAAAGCCAGCCTTGAATTAAAAACAAGCCAAAAGAGAGGAAGCTATAATTTGTACTCTGGATCCTGGCACATTTCTCATTTCACATACCAGCTATCAGGAGTGGCTTTGTGTGTTCTAAAACTGTCCCTCATAAAAAACCCTCAAACTTCCATTTCTGTGATAGGGAAAATGAACCCTAAAGCTGCAAACCTGCAAAAGGCTCCTCCTCCCTCGATAATGAAGGAGGAGAAAGGGTGCCTTCGAGCAATCCTGTTTTGCCAGAGCCTGGGGGAACCAAGATGGGAAAACAAAGCACTGGATTGCTTCCTAACAGGAGCAACATGCAAAATCCTCTGTGATTCTTCTGAAACCCTAGAGTTCTTCCCCACACAAATCATTCATATCCCTGAGCTCTCAACCACAAAAAAATCGTTTCGATGGCCTGAAAAATGAACACATTTTGCCAATGAATAAGCTACATCAGATCAATGTAACTTCGTTTTCTGGTACAAAAATAGTAAAGATGGGCTTGTAGGGGAATGGAAATCCACTTCCACTTTTCTTCTTTGGTATAATGTATTTTAAAGGGTATATTACTAAAGAATCCATTATCAATATGTCATTGTAACTTACCCTTCAGTGGCTTTATTATACTCATTAAGAACATTCAACACTTATGACTATCACAGACCTTTTAGCATAAAGTAAAGAGATATAAATATTATCCATGCTTCAGCCACTGATTTCTTTCCTGTATCCCACCTTCATTGCCCCTAAGGAACAGAAAATCACAGTTGGTCAGTCCTTATGTAACTCTTAATAGCAGGAAAATGTTCAATAAACCTTTTGACTGCAATGTCTCAAGATAACCAACTTGCAGGGACAAGCCTCAACATTTTCATGTATTCAGAGCTCATGAAATTTAAAGCCACTGGTAATTCTGGAAACTTTTTTGGCAGACAAGGAAAAAATAAATTAATACTTTTACAACCCAGCTTTCAGGATCAAATTCTGATTTATCTATAGCACATCTGTTTTATTATGCAATGTATGACCCAGGCAGTTATCTGAAAGTAAATATTAATTCGCATTTTCCATTCATTTATAGGCAGAACAATGTTTTATCAGTTGTAAATGATGGCACATTGTTGAAGTTCAAACAATTTGATTTTAAAACACTTCTATTATGTTTTCAAATATTCCTAATGCAGTTTCTTGCAACTGAGCAAAGAGGCAATGGATTAATCCCCTTCTGACTGATGAAAAAGATTTTGACTTTATTTACGAAAATATATATTTATATTATGTTTTTATATATATATCCACAGCTTTAAAGCATAAGTGACCACAAAGAAGATACTTTCCTTTCAATAAAGTTAATTTTTAACTTCTTTAATTACAAGAATAACTAATACTTCAATGGTACATGGTCCAAAGTACCCAGTAAAATATGTTACCAGAATGTATAATTTTAAGCTACATTTTGACTCTTGAAAAACTCGATTTACTGTCACAATCAAGTGAGCTTCAATTTAAAAACAGTTTAAAAATTAAATTTATCTGTGTCTTGGTTTAGATAGACAGGTATCTGCCAGGGAGGGTTGGAGTCTCCTTTAAAATGTAAGCTCCTCCCCCCCTTTTCCAAATTATCATAAATTTGCAATTAAAAGGCTGTCAGGCAAAGATTTTGGGAATAGGTGTAGCAGTTCTTTACTAGGGATATAAAAACACAGATGTTGTAGTACAGAAGAATAAGCAAACGAATAAACAAACAAGGAATCTTAGAAAACCCTGACAGAGTCAGAAATACAACTTGACACCCTGTTGGTCAGGGTGTTGAAAGCAGTCCAAAGTAAGCCCTCCTGGAGTGGCAGATGTGGTTCTGTTGGAGTAGAGATGGTCCTGTTGAAGAAAAAGGGTCCAGTAATGGTGAGATGGGTCCGGTCTTCCTCCAGGGATCCGGTGGAAAAAACTGGATACCTAGTGGGACTGTGGCTCCTTTTTATCTAGGTTAAGATGGTTTGGCTCCTCCTCCCTGTGTGGAGCAGCTTACAATAGTGCACTGTAATGTGTAATGTCATTGATGAGCTCTTAATGGTCCATTAGCAGAAGACATTCCCATGGAAGTAGTGAAACAATGAAGAGAGATAAGTAGCACTCCACCATCTGATAAGTGACACTGACCCATTTGGGCAAAGATAAGCAATTGTGCTCCACGCAGATGGAATAGAATAATATGCTCTCTACAAAACCCATGACAATCTGGTTCTCAGTAGGCCGTGTAAAAGTAACATTTCTGAGCCGAGAAATGTACCTAGAAAAATCTCATCGGGAAAATGAAATTGCTTTCTGTGAAGGTAGCTCAGAAACAGCTACTCAGAAATCCTACAGTGGTAGGGAAGAACTCACACCATTTTTTTCAGGTATTTTTGTTCTGTGCTTCATTTTGGCCAAGATTCTGTGTCTTCAAACAGTAAATTACAAAGAAGTCCTTGGAAAGGAGTGTACAGTGACTTTTTCACAACGGCAACTCCCACACGATAAAAATTCCCTCTCTCTGGCACGAGGTTTTCAGGAGCCTTTGTATTACAGCAACTTTTTATACAACGATGGGGATGGAGGAATGAGGCACTTCTAGTTTGTCTTAGGTAATGGTTTCCTTGTCACTCCTAGTTTTTGGGAGAAGCTATCAATATTCCTATTTTGCTGAAAAGGTATCACCAAGACATGTAAGGACTTGGTAGTTTCCAGTCAATATTTTGATGGAAAAAGACGATAACACTATAATTAAAGTGTGCTTATGTTTAAAGAGCTTTTCTATTATAGACTGAATCAGAGGGGAAATTAAATAATCTCTGAGTATGTGGCAACACTGAGGAAACTGAGAATCAGGAGGACTTAAATGACACACAGCAGCAGTTATTCATGTGTGGAATATAAACAAGACAAGCCAAATGGTCATACTGAGACTGACTTAAACCTTAAACATATGCTCGAGTTATTTGATCTGAGATGACAAGCACACTTCACGATATGTTGCAGCAGCACACAGCAAACTGCGTTAACAACTCCAGCAGAGATGAAGAAGAAAGCACATCATGAACATTATACTGAACTATTTTCATTGTGGGAAAATGCTCACTTATGAAAATGATTTCCAGTTTAAGAATAAACTCTATAAAACCAGCAATAAACTGGGCCATGCTTAGAAAATATAAAGGTCACTGAAAACTGACATTGAATTTATTTGGAATCCAGATGCTGTAGCATCTCCACAGTAGTTGAATTTGAGAGAGAAAATAAGTCACATTTGTTTACATGTGGAAGGCACAAGATTTGAAATGTGTCTCAGTAAAGCATCTGGTTTTCCTCTAATTTCACAGCAGGAATATTAGAGACTACTTAAAAAAACAAAGTTGCAGAAAATTTAATTACCACTGAACATTTACAAGGAAATTCATTGTTCTCTGGAGTTACCACAGTTGTGGTAAGGATGGTATATGACATCTCTGGACTTTAAAGAGGAAGTACAGGCAACAACTGGTTGTAAACAAACAAGAGATGTGTATAGTGTGTACAATGTCTGCAGATTTAAGGAATTATAAGATTTATCCTATAATACAAAATATTTAAACATTTGAAAAAAGGAGCAGATACCTTTTATGACGATGCCATAACCATGAACTGCAGGAAGGCAAAGATGTCATTTTTTTTACAAACTGATCTGGTATCTTTCCAGAAATACACCAAAAGGGAAAAATAACTGAAGCATTACAAAAATCCTTCCATAATGTTTAGGTTTAGGGTTACATTGAGCAAACAGTTCAGTACTTGAACATAGCTAGCTCTGACAGACAAGGGTGCTCTAAATATTGGTGTTGACCTCCTCATCTCCAACTTTCCAATAAAGATCAGTATCACCTCCTTAGTTCAGAAGATGTTTTTGCCTCATTATCTTAAATTCATCTGCAAGTAAGGGCTGAAGGCAAGCAGACAGTGCGTTATCAGATAGCAGACAAGTGTTTACTCCAAGCTCACACTGTACTGCCTGCAGTAACTGTGTAACTCTTGTCAGCAGGGCATACACAGGCGGATACCATGAGGTATTGCTGCACACAAGGTTATTTGAATGACAGTCACAAAACTAGCAATGAGGGACCCTCTGAAAACTCCCTTATGGGCTTGGGTATCATCATTAATCCTTATGGAAAATTCTTGGATTTAATCTGATCATACAAGCAATAGATACGTGCCTAAGTCACAAGACAAAAGCTGAAGAAAGAAACACATAAGGAACAGAGAGTGCAGTAGAGTTACATCCTCTCCTGACAGGAATCAATTATCGAAAGGGTGTTAGGCCATTTTCTAATTGAACAGACTGGCAGTGGAAATTCTGGATTACCCTGGTTCCAACAAAACTTTCTACAGAAGCTCTAGCCATGATCTGGCTATGGCTGCTGGCCAGGCTGGCTTCTCAGAGTAGCTCAGCTGACTGGCTATCCAGCTCCCTGGCATCAGGCCAACTGCTCAGTTGGTTTCTTGGCTTCCCAGGCTTGTCAGCTGGCAAAGAAATAGATTGTTCCATTTTTGCCAGAAAGGCTGCAGAGCCAACATGTTCTGTTCCAGCACTGGATGAAACAAAATATTGACAAGCTGGAATTTCCTGTAGAATAAAAATTTCACTTCCCAGCCAGCTCCAATTATTATTGGATGGTCTTGTGTAACACAGTGACGGCATTTATCGCATCCTCTAATAAACACAATGCAGAGAAAGGATGTGAAGTCGGGAGTTTTCCAAGGCTTTGGATAATAATCTCATAGCATCTGCAACCATCTCTATGGAGTACAATGCATCTTTTGATAAGGTTAGTGTGTGATGCTTCCCATCCTGCGCTAAAAGGCCTCTTAGGCTGGCGCTGAGAACTCGTCTGTCAGCAGGACATGACTGGCCAGTTCAGTACAGAATTTGTGGATGACATCCTCTATGCATATTGTTTTGGAAACTTACACAGGTTACAGATCAAACTCCGGGAAAAGAGGAGCCAGTAATAACTGCAACATATTTACATATATGAAGATTACTGGGTTTTCACTGTTGAAAAAATGAGTAAAAATACCCATAAACAGTAAAAAAAAAAAGACTCCTCAAACATGTCACTGTAAACAATGGATTTGTGAAAGACTTGGTGAAGAGAGACCAAAAAATGCCTTCACATTATACCATAATGCCATAAACCCAACCCTTGTTGGAGACAAACACCATGGACTAGCCCAGGTTTATGACAAGATGACTCATAGAATTACCCACTGAAACGCAGAATTCCAGTTTAGGAAGTGTCAGGAACGTTTTCAAGGAGACACTGAACAGGCACTAAATGGCAGAGCAAGTCCAACGCCTGGGTGTGCACTTGCAGCAGAACAAGACCATTTAAGCTGTGTCTGTGCTGTCCTCAGTGCCATGCTGACACATTTATTATGCTGCTGAACTGGATCAGCAAAACGGAAGGAAAGCAGGTTGTTCTCTGGTCCTCTCAGTTCAATCTCATTTAACGCTTGATTTCACAAATGCTCATGCTGGGACAGGCCAGAAGCAGTGCAGACACGGGAGCAGGGAGCTGGGCTGCAGAGCTGAAGGGTATGTTACAAACAGATAAGCAGCCACTAGAAGTCATTCATGAAATTACTACATTGTGAGCTATGAGCTTTAGATTTTTATTTTGGGCGGTTGGGGAGGGAAGGAGGAGACTGGAATATTTTCAGACATGGCAGATTCTTCCCAGCTTGCTGCAAGGGGATCAGTGGAAAAGGCTTACACAGGTTTTAAGATTGGAAGAATATGCACTTCCTGTTAAAGGTCGGAATAATACTATAAATTACTCATCTGCCCTTGAGAAGGCAATCCCTATTATTAAAAGTGCATCTTATAGGATGTCAAGTCTGGCCTGAACTTAATAAAGCTTTAGTTATAGACAGACATTTTCCAGAGGTAGTATCATCAAAAACAAAACAAAACAAAACAAAAAAACCAAGAAAACAACACTGACACAATCATGCAACTATGTAGTTTTCATGTACCGAAGGGAAAAATCTAAGTAGGTGACTAGTAAAAAAATGGACAAAACAAAAGTCACATAAAGCCACGGACTATTTCCTTAACACTTTTCACAGAACTGGCATTCAACACCTGAGAGAGATGACATATAACTCACTCTGAGACAGTCTTTGAACAAGTTGTTCCAAGCCAGTGATCCAGAAATATCAAGCTGAATAGACAGGTGCAGCCAGTGAGTCAGGACAGTACCAGGGACGTGACAGTAGTTTTGATTCTAAAGATGGCTATTTCTCATACCAAATGAGAACATTAGAGGTGCATGGTCAGCTCTGCCTGATGCTGATTCCCTTCATGGGGCCTGATCCTGACCCCCACATATGGACTGGTGTCCCAGCCTGGCCTAGACCCATCCCTGTCCCCACAGGTGCCTGATGCCCCAGGGCTGGGGCTGTCTTGAGCGTGCCTTCCTCCCTGGCTGGACTCAGTGGGATGGGCTCTGACTGGCCAGATCCTGCCCTGAAAAATATAAAATTAACAGGACAGAAAATACCAGAGCCCAGAAACCAACACTGTATTTCTTCATAATTAATATAAATTTTAAGAAATGTTGGCTAACCAGACAAGTTTCCTGTGCTTTACCATAGGCAGTATTTAAATCAATTGTAAAAAAAAATAAAATTAAAAAAATCATTATTTCAAAGCTATCCTCATTTTTATTATTGTATAAAGAAGAACATTTTTATTTTGTGACAAACAATAGCATGCCATGGGTTATATTTCATAGTTTCCTGACGAGGGTAAACCTTGATTTTTCCTCAAGGTTTTGGCAGGCAGCCATAGGAACTCATTATTCTGAACAGTCTAAGAGGAATTCTAAAACAAAGAGAATAAAAGGTTTGAATTTATTTTTAAAGCATGCTTTTTCATGTTTACATTGCTTCCACAGCTATTTTGTTTTGGAAATTTTTTTTACTTACTGTTGATACATAAAAAACAATGATATATTAAAACCATCAAAACCCTCTCACACAATTTTTATCTTTCATGAAAATTAAGAAATATATTTAACGATGGAGTTGGTCAAAAGGAGGTATTTTTCTGCTAAGCTGTAGATGAGCAAACTGTTACAATGTCTTTATTCAAAAGACAGTGTATTTCCAAACCAGACTGCTCTCAATGGGCACTGAAATGACGACTAACTTGAGTCAAATTTGAGGCTATTAGTCATTTACTTTATCTCCATCCCATAGGGACCCACAGGCCCTGGGAATATGAGGAACATTTTATTCGTCCCACTTATGGCATACAGTGTGACACAGTTTAGAACCAACCTTTTGTTTCCTTTATCTGCACAGTCTTTGCAAGGCTTTGTCACACAGCTTAGTGGATTTTAGGGTAAATGAAAATGTAGTTCCCCTACCTGTTCGTAAAAATGAATATGCACCCCTTGACCCCTGAAGTATCTAAAATGATTGTAGAACTCAGAAACAGCCCTCCATGAAAGCCTAAATAGAAATAAAACCCACAGCTTAAGTAAAAACAGAAGGTAGGCAGAAGCAAGAATTATCTAGAAGAGTAAGGGAGAACCCATAGCAAAAAACCTGTCATATCCTTTTTGTAGGTCTTAGGTGGTATCCAGAAGAAAAGTGGAATTTATGAGGGGGTTAGGGTAGTTTCCCTGTGTTTGTCTTTGTCTCTGTAAAACGGGGCAGGTTAGAGTTTGAAAACCACCCAGCACTGAAAAACCTACAAGGGTAGCATTTTTGTATCGATTTTTTTTTCTTTCCTAACCCCTTCCCTAGTATGCGAAGTTTGGGATTTTTTTTTTTTTTTTTTGCCTGAATGTAGCTTTGGTCGCTTTTTCTTTTCTGTGTTTCAGAAGCTGCTGCAGGCACACGCTGCCCCATCTCCACCCGCGCAACTCCGGTTCTGTGCTTCCTCGCCGGGCTTCACTGGTGTCATGCCGGGTCTCGGGAAGGCCTCTCCCGATTCCCGCGGTCTCTCCCTTGTGGGGACAGAGTTGTCAGCCCACACTGCTCAGACGATCCACTGTGCATTGTTGAACACACCTCCGCTGCGTCCCTGCTGCCGGGTTAGTGCCTGGACGAGCTGATGCTGCTGCTGCTGCTGGAACTGAGTTACATGCTGGGAAGCTACACGAGATTACCGCTTCCATCCAAATGGAAAGAAATCCCAGGCCCCAACAGCACCTACACTTACACACACATCAGAACAACTCATGAGGAGGAAAATGAACTGCGTATCTGCGGGCTAAAAGCACACCCGATGCCCTGAGCAATCCCGGCAACACTGAATTTAGGAAGGCAGTGTGAAGGAGTGGGGGAACGGGATTTTCGGACGGGGTTTCAAGAGTCTTGTCTGCGCCTCGTCTGACTAAAACCAGGCTGCAACCTCCAACCCACGCCCCGTGCTGAGGCTGCCGGCCGGCCACGAGAGGCGACACCGACCAAGCGGGTGGCACCCCCAACCCCGACGGAGCGGGCGGGAACAGCCCAGCCCCCTGGCCGGCACACGGCTCCCGAGGGCCTTGCAAAGGCCGTGCCCGTGCCCGTGCCCGTGCCCGTGCCCGTGCCCGTGCCCGGGCGCACCCCGCGGGGAGGGGCAGGGACAAGGGCAGGAACAGGGAGCGCAGAGCTCCCCCTCGGGGCGTGGCCGGCACGGGCCCCGCGCGCGCTCCGCCGCCGCGGCCGTTTCCGGGGCGGCCGCCGTTTTTCCGCCAATGGGAGCGCGCGGCGGCGGTGGCGGCGGGGGCGGGGCTGGGCGGGAAGCGTCGCGAGAGCGGGGGCGGGGCTGGGCGGGGCCGGAGGGGGCGGGGCCCGCGGCGGCGGCTGGGGCGGGGGCTGCGGGTCCGGCGGGTCCGGTCGGGCGCTCTGGGGCCGCTCCGCTGCGGGGCCATGGCCGCGGGCGGCGGGCGCTGAGGAGGCGGCGGCGGTCACAGCCACAGCCACGGCCACAGGTACGGAGCGCCCGCTCTTCTTCTACCGCCTCCGGCCGCTCCCCCACGGGCCGCCCTGCTAGGGAGCTCCGGCGCAGGGCGGGGCGCCGCCGCCGGCCTGTCACTTGGGGCTCGCTGCCACAGGTGGCCCGGGGGCTCCCGGGGAGGCGCGGGGAAGCGCATCCTCCGCCGCCCTTCTCCGGGAACGTTCCCCTGGGGCAGCGCAGCTCCGGCGGGCCCCGCCCGTCACCTGGAGGGGCCGGGGGCGAGGCCGGGGCCCCCTGGACCGCAGCGCGGGGGTGGCATGAGGTGAGGAGGGGGCAGCGCATCGCTTCGGCTCCAGGACCCAGCGTGCGGGGTTCGCGATCGCAGGTCCCCCCGGTGCCCCCGTGGGCCGGGTCTGTCCGTCCGCAGTCTCGGCTGGGCACTGACTGACTCGTGCTGCTGCGGTCGGCGTCGGTACACGGAGGCTCCGTGAGTTTACGTTCCCTTCTGCGTTGTTTGGATTGTGGTCGGTGCGCACGGGTTAAGTAAGTTCAGCCTGTTCTCAGCATTTCGCTGTAAAAGTGTCTCCTCGCCCTCCCTCCCTCCCGGCACACGTCCTCCTCCCAGTTCCTCTTCTCCCTCAAGGGAGGAGGAACGAGGAGCGTTCCTCGTTTGCTTTCTTGGCTCTTTCGAGAGGCTCTCTTTGGCTTTCTTACTGCAACCGAAGTACTTTTCTCTGGCTTTCATAACAAAGAAAAAAAATCCAATAGCAAAAGGGGAAAAAAAGGGTGAACTGTAGACCCGAAGTGTATTTAAAGATTGCACCTTCTTATCTCTGATGTATTGCCGGAGTGAGATAGGAAGGAAAAAATCCCGCTCACATTGTATCAGGAAAAGATCAGTGACACTGAAATAAATTGTAACAATGGTCGAAATTTATCCAGGTTACACTTGGGAAGAGTGTTACATGGCTTCACGTTTGTAATATTATTTCAGAATCGTACAGTTAGACTTCAGTGATACATACCACCTATAATTAATCCTTGAGAACTAAATCTGGTGAAATCTGGTGAAATTTTCTCTAGGTTGGAATAAGCTTTTTTGGGAAAATGCTGCAGCTTAGGAAATAATAGCCCCCCGTTACCTGGTATGGTTCTGTTATGTACAAAATACACAACAAACTGAAGTACAGAAACTTAAAGTTAATTGCATAAGCCACAGAATACAGACCAATGGATATCCCTAGTACATCAAGTAACTTTTTTTTCACAGGAAGTGTTTGAGAATTGAGACCCAGGGCTGGGGGGAAACTGTGGGTGTCGACTTGCTGGCGATGATCTAGGAAAAGAAAATGATTGATTCTTTTGAAATTGCTGCTTCTATGTGACAGAAATAAAGTGTAAGAGAATTAAAACCCAGCAAGAGAAAGAAGACCCAGCCTGTCATTAATGCTTACCATAAATGATGTATTTTGCTTGCTTCTGATGTATTTTGCTCGTGTGGGTCTGGCTGTGGTTAAGACAGCTTGTGTTTCATACCTGACTTTTTCAAGACTGCCGACCTGATAAGTGAAACTGATAAATCATTAAAAATGAGAAAAAGAGAAGGATCCTTTAGACTATTATGCCTGCTTGTCAGTGCAGACTTGTTTATTTTGGTTTTTAATAGTAATTGTTTGGTAAGGTTATAAATATGCATGCAGGACGACCAGGGAATCAGGCCCAACCAATGTGGATTTACGAAAGGAAGGTTCTGCGTGACAATCTGATCTCCTTCTATGACAAAGTGACCCACTGAGATGAGGGAGAAAGGCTGTTGATCGTGTCTATCTTGACTGCAGTAAAGCATTTGACACCATCTCCCACAGCATCCTCCTAGAAAACCTGGCTGTTCATGGCTTGGATGGGAGTAGTCTTCAGTGGATAAAAAGCTGGCTGGATGTCTGGGCCAGAGACATCCAGCCCAGACAGAGAGTGGTGGTGAATGGAGCTAAACCCTGCTGGAGGCCAGTCACCAGTGGTGTCCCTAGGGGTCAGTTCTGGGGCAAGTCCTGTCTAACATCTTTATTGATGATCTGGACGTGGGGATTGAGTGCACCCTCAGTAAATTTGCCAACAGCACCAAGTCGGATGGGAGTGTTGATCTGATTGAGAGTAGGAGGGCTCTGCATGGAGACCTGGACAGGCTGGATCACTGGGCTGAGGCCGGTGGTATGAGGTTCAACAAGGCCGAGTGCTGGGTCTTCCCCTTGGGTCATGACAGCCCCACTCCATCCTGCAGGCTGGGGGAAGAGTGGCTGTAAAGCTGTTTGGTAGAAAGGGATTTGAGGGTTCTGGTTGACAGCAGCTGAACATGAGCCAGTGTGTGCCCAGGTGGCCAAGAAGGCCAATAGCATCCTGGCCTTGATCAGCAATAGTGTGGCCGCCAGGGCAGGGCTTGTCCCCCTGTACTCATCACTTATAAGGGCACACCTTGCATCCTGTGTTCAGTTTTGGGCCCTTCATTTCCCAAATGACATTGAGACACTGGAGCACATCTAGAGAAGGGCAACAAGGCTTGTGAAAGGTGTAGAACACATATGTTGAGGGTGCTTAGCCTGGAGAAGAGGAGGCTTCGGGGAGACCTCATCATTTTCTATAACCACCTGAAACAAGGGTATAATGAGGTGGGGACCAGTCTCTTCTGCTGTGCCTGCAGTGAGAGAACCAGAGGAAATGGGTGGTTAGACTAGATAATCTTGTAGGCCTCTTCCAACCTTGATGATTTTATGATTCTAAAATAGTGTTGTTCTTAAGGTATTTTTATATTTCATATTTGGAATGAATCATTCAAAACGCAGTGTTTCATTAAGCCTGGCTTTTGAAAATCATCATCAGAGTTCTCTAGGCTGATTCTGTGCACTGAAGACAAAGAAAAGTCTTTTTTTTAAATAAAGATGTCTGTTTTTGCTCTAGTACTACTAAAAACACCTCCTTTTTAAAACATAATACAGATATACTATTTTCATTGCCTAGAATCTTTTATGTGAAATTTAATTTTAATAAGGTCATATTACATATATTCTAAATATAATGCTCAAATTTGTCATAACCCGTATGTGTTTAACATAGGTGTGCATATGTCCACATATGTCCCTATAGCAATTGAAGGGATTTACAGAAAAAAGATAAAGTTTCTTCTTTTCTGCTAACTAAGGTTTGTCAATACACACTGACTTAAAGTAAATTTAGGCATGGGATAGACTTACACAAAGAGATTAAATACATGGCAAATTTCCTGTTGGATTTCCTTAAGCTGATTATTTAATTTTGTTCCTTACATATATTCAAACAAGGATACATGTATATGGAAAAGCTAGCTAAATGCTTATTACGTGCTCTTCAGAAAATCAGTGGAAAAATGGGTTTATAAATTTATAGAGTTCTTCGGGCTAGAAGGGACCTTTAAAGGCCATCTAGTCCAGTTACTATGCAGGCAGAAAGGACATCTACAACTAGATCAGGTTGCTCAGAGCTCTGTCCAGCCTGACCTTGAATGTTTCCAGGAATGGGGCACCTACAACCTCCAGACACCCTGTGTCAAATGCCTCACCACCCTCATTGTAGAAGATTTCTTGTACCTAATCTAAACCTACCCTCTTCTAGTTTAAATCCATTCCTCCTTATTCTATTACAGCAGGTGCTGCTAAAAAGTTTGTCCCTGTCATTCTTATAAGCACCATTTAAATATTGAAGGGCTTCTGTGAGATCTTCCCAGAGCTTTCTCTAGGCTGAACAACTCCCACTTTCCCATCCTGTCCTCACAGCAGAGATGCTCCACCCCTCTGATCATTTTTGTGATCCTCCTTTGGACATACTCCAGCAGGTCCATGTGTTTCCTGTGCTGAGGACCCCAGAGCTGGATGCAGCACTGCAGCTGAGGTTTCACCAGAGCGGAGAAGCACCCTGCTGGCTACTTGTGCAGCCCAGGATGTGGTTGGCTTTTTGGGTTGCACTCACACGTTACTGGGTCGTGTCCACCTTCTTGTTCACCACCACCACCCCCAAGTCTTTCTTCTCAGGGCTGCTCTTAATCAGTTCAGTCTACAGCTTGAATTGATAGTGGAAATTTTCCCAACCCAGGTGCAAGGCCTTGAGTATGGTCTTCTTAAATGTGATGAGCTTCATATGGATCCACTGCTTGAGCTTCTCCAGGTCCTGAATAGTATCCCATCCCTCAGGCATGTCAACCGCACCACTCAGCTTGGTGTGGTCTGCAAGTTTGCTGAGGCTGCACTTGATTCACTTGGTCGATGTCATTAATGGAGATATTGAATAACCCTGGTCCTGCAGGGAGCTGCTGAGGGGCACTGCTTGTCACCAGTGTCCATCTGCACATTGAGTTGTTGGCTGCTCTCTTCTGGATGGGTCCATCCAGCCGGCTTCTTATCCACCAAACATTCCACCTATCAAATCCATATCTCTCCAATGTGGAGAGAAGGATGTTTTGGGGGATTGTGTGAAAAGCCTTGTGGATGTCCTGATAAAGGACATCCACAGCTCTTTCCTTGTCCACCGATGCAGTCACCTGAAGGCCGGTGGACTGGTCAGGCAGGACTTGTCCTTGGTGACACTGTGCTGGCTGTCCTGAACCACCTCCCTATCTCCATGTGTCTCAGCACAGCTTCTAGGAGCATCTGTTCCATGATCTTCTCAGGCACAGAGGTCATACTGACAGGTCAGTAGTTCTGAGGATCTGCCCTCCTACCCTTTGTTAAGGTGGGCACAATATTTCTCATTTTCCAGTCACCTGCTTGCCATGACTTTTCAGATATGATGGATATTGATAACTACATCAGCCAATTCTCTCACAACTCTGGGATGTGTCACGACAGGTGATACAGACTTATGTACATTCAGGTTCCTCAGGTGGTCACAAACCTGATCTTCTCTTTGCTCCCCCAGTCCATCCTCTGGAGAGGTGTGGGAAGAAAGGTTGCCAGTGAAGACTGAGGCAAAAAAGTTGTTCACGTCTGAGTACCTCAGTCATCTCATCTGTTGTTACCAGTTTGCCAGTCGTGTTCATCGGTGGGAGTGCATTTTCTTTGACCTTCCATTTCCCTCTGACAGTAAAAGCCCTTCTTATTCTTTGCACCCCTTGCCGAGTTCAGCTTCAGCTTCACCTTGGCCTTCTGACCTCATCCCTGCAAAACTGGGCACCGTCCTTGTACTCTTCCCCGAATACCTGTCCCTGCTTGTGCTGCCTGTTCATTTGCTTGCCCTGTAGTTTGATCTCAGCTGCTCTTAGCTTGATCTCAACTCAGCAATGCCAGTCCCCTACCTTCCTTTCCAGATTTCTTACATCCAGGGATTGGTAGCTCTTGGGCTTTATGGAGTGTCCTTTAAGATCTGCCAGCTCTGTCCTGCTCCCATATCTCTCAGGACAGTTTCCCAGGGGGTCCTAAGGATTTTGCTCCTTGAACAGCCAGAAGTGTGCTATTCCAAAATTGAGGATGCTGGTCGTACTCTTTGCCTGTTCCTTGTCCCTCAGGGCTGCAAACACCATCACTGTGTGCCTCCTATGGCCCAGGCTTTCACCAAGCTTGTCGTCGCTGATTAGTTCACTTAGGTTGGTGACTAACAGGTCCAGTGTTGCATCCCCTCTGGTCAGGATTGTCTGTTATGTGTCTTAAGAAGCTATCCTTCATGTATTCCAGGAGTCTTCTCCTGAAATAGCTTGCTGTGCACTTTTTCAGTAGATTTTGTGGTGGTTGAAGGCCTCCAGCAGGACAAGAGCCTATGAGTGGGATGCCTCCTGTAGCTGGAGCAAGAAGGCTTCCTCAGCAGGCTTCCCTGGAACAACCACCAGGTTCTCTTGATACCTTGTTCTGTTTCTTTTGCCATATGCTTTCAGCCTGCTCATGGCTGTTCTTCAGAGACAGCTTTTCACACTCTTTCCATTTCTTGTGTAAGAGGGCAACATTCAGCCACTCCTTCCTAGCCTGTTCCTTCTTAAATTCCTGTAGCCATCCACAGCCACACTCCAGCCGTGGGATTTTTCCCTCCAAGTTTCAGGAATGGCAGCTAAGTTGTAGCTTCCAAGCAGCACAGAGACTTCTAACTCCTCTTGTATGTTGCCCATGCTGTGTGCACTTAAGGTGATCCAACTTGCTAAAAACATTAATTAGTTGTGTGATCAATTTTTTCCCTTTTATTGTGTGTCTGACGATAGTTACTCAGTAACAGGAAAGTCCTGTTCCTCTTATATCTGATGCTTCTGACATTTATTCCGTTTTTGAATTAACAATAGGAGGAAATTAAATTTAATAGTCAAATTCAGTATCCAGAAGTAAAAGCAATTTTAAACGGTAGGTTTTATTTATACAAATGAGCAATTTCCAGGCTGTTTTGTTGTCAGTGCTTTCACTTCCTTTTCAGTTAGTGTTAACGTTTGTGTACTTCTCACGTGATTGGACCATTATTGTATTGAAAATGGATAATAATTTTAAATATTAAAAAGAAAACCTTCAGGTTTTGCTGTTTTGTTGGACAAGTGTGACCCTTCAGATTCTCTGAAAATCATGATGGAGGGCAGAGATGCTGTAGGTGGTATAATATAGGTGTAAATATTAGGACCTGTATTATTCAAGTACTGAAGGACAGGATGCAGAGAAGACAAAATATGTTGGTGTTATGGTGATAAATCTGTATGGTTTCTGTCCAGCATTTTTCAGAGTCTTCATACAGTGATTTGCAAGTCTGTTTGTTTTGTAGGTAGGGGACCCTACAAGTTGATGTTCAGGTCTGGAGCGTTTAGTAGCAGATGACACAGGAAAATACTTAAGCTGAAGGCAGTTTACAGTGTAACTGTGAACTACTGTACCTGAGTAAACACTGCAGCACCCAACAGGGTTAAAAGGTCATCTCCGCAGAGGGCTATGTTGGGCTTTGTTAAAATTGCTGCAAGGAGGGATCTATCCTAAAATGTAGAGCTGAAGTACCTGTGTGAAAACGCAACGTTTTCTTTAGATGGCTTTTCTTAGGACAAGGAGTGTCTAAAGTGTTTCCCCATATGGTTTGGATTTTTATTGGTTTAGCATTTAGGATAGAGCAGTAGGGGCAGGTGAAGTGAATTTCTTTCTATTGCCCCATACTGTTTTGCGGATTTTTTTTTCTTTTAAACACGTGAATTTTAGCAGAAGCATTGTTGTGTTTAGTCTTCTTGCCATAGTTTATTATGAAATGAATTCTTTATTTGTATTTATTATACTTATACATTCTATATATAATCTGTGGATCATGCTCTTGTATGATCCACAGCTGCTTCATGTAATTGTTTTAATTTTCCAAACTTCGGACATCCAGTTGAGAGTTGTGCTCTAGAGTGAAAATGTTGCAATTTATTTGCCTAAGTGTAACTTCTTCTCTAAGATCCAGCAAGTTCATCTTGTGTAGGAAAGCAGAAGTCAAAGTGAAATGTGAATAGATGTACCTAATAATAATCTCTTGCTATTGAATTCTTGAAGAAGCTTTACTTTTAGATGTGCTGGGGTGGAGGAAGATTAAGAATAGTTACTTCCATGTTACAGACGACACTACTGATCTTACTTAAATGACTTATACTCAAGACCAAGCCCATATAAAACTTTTATTTCCCATCTAAAGGTTAAATGTGTGATGAGATTGACAAAACCAGTCTGGTCAGTTGTGAAGACCCATACTCTGATGACGGTGGTGTTCATTTTCTTTATCTTTGCAATCATTTTTGCATGCACTTGCTGCTTGCCTGGTTTATTTTATATAGTGTAGGAGTTCTTTTTCCTGATTAAATTGTGTGACCATGGGAAAAGATGAAGTATTAAAACTTGCATAGAACTTAAAAGCTTACTACATGCTTTCTGTCTTTATTTACACTCTGTTTGCTGCCTGTTTTGGTGAATGTAAAGATGAATGAAACAAGCTGGATCCATTGCTGCTGGTTAAAGAGGGAGACTTGAAAAAAATACCTTCATAGCTTTTTTTTATCTTCTTGTTAGAATTAGACTTGGGATGAATAAGGGCAGCTGACTTGAGCAGAAACTCTTGTGACCTTCTCAGCTGAGAGTGCTGGTAAATGCATGTTGTCTGCTGTGTTTTGCCAGTAGAGACTGGGCTGCCCAGAGTGGAACCAGGGAATGAGAGTGATGATCCACGTTAGCCTGTGGCACCTCAGGGTGACAGACATGTCTGGGCTGGGTGCGTGAGCTGTGCATTTGCCTCCCAGGATTGCTAAAGGGTGGTTGCAGTGTGTTCTATTGTACAGGAACCCACTGAAAAACCTGCCAGCATAGGAGTGACAGTGAAACAATATTTCGTGTAATGTTCCTCCCCACCCCCAGTGCAGCCTTGAAATTCTAGTTAAAGGAAAACTAGGAAACTTATTGTTAAGTGTCTGTGTTCTGTATTTCATGCCTGGTTTTGAAGGTCATTAAGGCAGTACTTTCATAAAAGCAGCTGTCAGTATGGATGGTGTGCTGTTTAATCTTTCCCAGTTTTAAAATGCTTTTTAATTGCTTTTACTGGTTCTTGTTTTGTCTACTTGCATTTTTAGAGTGGATGCGAACTGAATGGATAAACATAAAGTAATCAAATATAAATGTTTTTTGTAGGCAATTTTGAGCTGACGTCTTTCATCGAATACCAAGACTGGTAAGGTCATGGACATGTACACCAGGGCTCAGGGCAATCGCATGAAATCAAGAATATCTGTTGAAAAGGTAATTATCTGTATTTAAATAAAATAAATATTTCAGAGCTTTTTGATCTAATAATGAAGCAAGTTAACTGGTTTATTTGGGTTTTTTGTGTGGCGATTTTTTCACTGTGTTTTAATTTTGGTTGTTTGACATTTCAAGGAGGCACAGAAATTGCTTTTGCTTTGCATTTTGGTATATTTAGTGTAATTGAACTGAGAGACAGCATAATTTAAGGAAAGGGTGCTTTTGTCTTTCAAGACGATGTGATAAAATTGTGATTTATTAATTTCCTAGAATTCACCTTGTTTATTACAACATAACTTTTATTTTAGAGCAGATTTTTTGAGTTTATAGGTAATAAATTAAAATATGACTATGTAGTCTTATTGAATTCTGTGAAGCCTGTGTTAGGGTTTGTAATATCTTTAGATCTTGGTGTCTTGGATGGTTTATCCTTGTGTTTGCATGAACATTTAGGAAGTGCCTTGGTGAAGAAGAAAATATGTCTAGTACTTACAAAGGGTATTAGTAGGGATTTCTAATATTAAATTAAGTTTATTTTTTTTTTTAAATATTGTCACTTTAACTTGGAGAACATAAATACTGCTCCTAAAGTTTTCTTGGAACTTCTACAAGCGCTTAATGAAACAGAAGTTGCAGTTTATCCTGAAGGCAAAAAATTATTTCTCTAATCATATTTCTCTAGGTAGTTAAACACAGATGAGTAATTTTCTAGGTCTTTTTTGGTTATTAATAACTTCCTTATTTGCAAGTTGCTGCAACCGTAAGAGGAGAAACTGAGCAAGGTTCATCCTATCACATGAGGATTGCATTATTTTATTTCCTGTGCAGATTTTGTTGTTTTAAAGAAACAGTGTCTATGGTATATGTCCTGTTTGAAAGCAGAGGAGCGTGTTAGGAGACAGACAGGTGGGTAGTCAGTTGTTCCAGGTCTTGACACGGAGTGTTCACTGCCATATATTAAGCAATTCTTAATTATGGGTGATAATCCTTCACTTTAAGACACGTGGTATAAAACCTTGTATTTTATTGGTTAATGAGAACTGCCCAGCTCAAATAGAGATCTTCAACTACAGTCAAGTAACTTTGCATCCTTAACCTGAACATAAGCTTACTTTTAAAGGACTTTTAAAATCTGCCTTTTATTTGTTTTTCTGTTTCAATTTACTAAACAAAACAAATATCACCCTCCCTGCCCCACCAGGTTTTTAGACCTGCGGGATACAGAAGCATCTTTCTAATAATGACAGTGGCCAGTAATTCCTCACTGATTCTAATAGTTGCTTAAAATATTACCTCTGTGAACTGCTGCCTTAATTGCTATAAGCCATTCTGGACTGTGTGGTTCTAGAAACACTAATTAAACCCTTTTTGCAGAATTCTGCGTTTTCCTGCAGCCAGACTCCATTGTTTTGATCTGTGGCTGCCTCCTCTTGATGTTTACCTGTGAGGTGTCTATTTAGATTATGGTGTGGAACTTTCATTCTCATGGAGCGAGGCAGTAGGGTGGTCAGTACTGCACTGTGTTTCACCTTCTGTTGATTCACGGAAGATTGCAGTCTGATTCCTGTCCTCTTAGTAATACTTTGTCACCAGTAACAGCAATTGTTGCAGTAGTAGCTCTTTAAAGTCAGTGCACGGTTATGCCATGCATATTTAAAGCCTTAGTTTCTATTTTTACAAAATTACCTCAGAATATTCAGTCCCTTTAAATCTTCCAGCAGATGAAATCAGGAAGAGCTGCTTTGTTACTTAAGTGCAGAGGATGCGTGACAGCCCAGCACTGCACTTCATTTCTCGAGAGATTGTGGCATCTTGCAAGTTGTTTGAAATATTAGAAAACAGTTGTTTTTTAAAACATTTCATGAGACCAAATATCTCCTGTGATGTACTGTGATGGATT
The DNA here is from genome assembly GCF_029207755.1 of Chamaea fasciata. Lineage (NCBI taxonomy): Eukaryota > Metazoa > Chordata > Aves > Passeriformes > Sylviidae > Chamaea > Chamaea fasciata. Next base: position 56,131,933 of record NW_027094087.1, on the reverse strand, counting down.
TGTTGATAATGACTTCTCGATTTGCTGGAACAATGCAAATCTTCGAATTGCTCAGTTGAGCTAGAGGTGTGGCAAGGATTTCTACTGTTTGTGTCAGAGCACCTTGACGGTATTTCTGGTTTTCCCCTGGTGGAACTTAGTAAATTTGAAATCTGTGCTTGTGAATGAAATAGGATTTCTTGCAAGATTTTCTGTGAGAAAAGAGTACCAAGTCCTAGAGGCCTACCAAGTAGAGCTTTGTAGGTTGGTTGGGTATTTTTTGCCCGTATGTTGATGTACGTTGGAAGTGTACTAGTTATAAAAAAAAATTACATCCTTTCATTGAAGATGACCTCTTGTCCTTACCTAAACTGAGCTGATAGTCTTGGGAACTTGCTAGTTTTCAGTTTTTAATGTAGTTGCTTCTCCTAGTTTGGGATTGTGAGAGAATTTACGTTGTTGTCTGTTGGATAGAGGATTTCTCTGAAATTGGATCTCAGTTAATGAGGGCTTTAAAACACCTCCCCCCACACCTACTGCTGGTTTTGTCTTTTTGAACCACACGGCGGTAATTACTAAGACTGAATTTCAGGCTGAAGCTACTCACAGCAAATTTATACCTGTTTGTTCATGATATCCTTATTCTTCTGCTTAAATAATTTCTTCTCTTTTGCTGATTTTCACCCTTATTTTTTTACAATTGGTGATCTGTCCTTTGTTAGCCTAGTTTTTTGGAAACAGTGTAAACTAAGGTTTTAGTCTGCTTCTGTATGAAAGCCTCTGCATTCCAGTGATTATCCTTCATAGTCCTACTTTCTGTGCATGTTGTTAGTTAATCTTCTTTTTGCATGTGGATAATACTGTATGTGCAATTACACAGGATGTCCTTCTCAGTGACTCTGATGTCAGTTCTTTCACTAGAGGATGCATGTTTGCTATTTTGAGTGCAGTATCATGTTGACTGTTCATTCAGTGTTATGCCATGATCAAGAAGTCAGCTAAGGTCTTTTATTTCACAGCTTGTGAATTTACAATTCAATTTTAAAGCTTGCTTTAAGTCTTTAAGGACAAATCTTTATCTTTCTTATGGTTGTTTTTTAAAACACTGGTGCTGAGCAAGTTCTTCCTGTATGATTTGTTATTCTCCTTCTTAGCTGGTGACATCTGCTTACTTCAAATTACCAGGAGTCTCCATTTCATGTTTACTTTTTTCCACATTAAGTTTATTAATGATGATGATGCTTGACATCAGTCTCAATGTAAATTTTGAAGAAGTTGCTTACAGACCTATATCAACTATTCTCAAAACCCCTCTTTATTATCTTCACCCAGGCAAAGTCTTCATTTCCAAAACCAGCTCTTTTAGTGAATTCTGTCTTTATCTGGTTTTGTTAACTCTTCATATATTTAAGTTATCTATGGAAGTCCAGATAGATGGGATTTTTTCTTCTGTGTGTGTAGCGTGCATGTTAATTTCCATATGGTTATTATTTTCACATTTTGAGTTTTTTTAATATTCATTAATATGATCTGAAAAACATATGTCACTTCATTCCTCCTCATTTTAGCTATGGATATTTTCTCTCTTCAGTTGCATAGTGCCACCATGGGCTGCCAGACCTGCATATAGTCTTGTATGCTGGTCCTTCCAGACCTTAGGGAGATTTTTCCAGTTGTTTCATCTTTCTTCTTCTCCTACTTCAATGCAATATTCTCCAAAATGTTGAATTGTCCTTCACCTCAGTGGTTCCTCATACCATGCTCTGGTTCCTAGTTATGCATTCTGCCTTTCACGTGTTAAAGTACGGAAAGGTTATTGTTTATAAAGAAGGTGTGTGTAATAGTTTGTAGCTTTAGAAAAGCCAGCTTGAGGATAACAACGATCCCTTCTCAAACTGAAGCACTGTTGGCTTGCAGAAAATAAGCGGGTCATGGGGTATTTTTTCCCTAATTACTATTTTGAATGTTGTGACTGATTAGATTATTGTAGAAGCTGAAAATTAGACATTTCAACATACTTGTTTGGCTTCCTGAATTACTTTTATACCAGATGAATGAAGGAATAACTGGAGAGCAGTCTTTGAGCAATAATTGGTATTGCAGCTTCCTGTGAATTTGGAAGATCCAGAGAATCAGAGAAAGGCACTGACGGCATTCTTTGGAAAGTACAAAGTGGGAGCAAATTGTAGCTAAACATGTGGGGGCAAGGGAATAGATAAAAGTGGAAATTAGGTGAACACTTCATTAATTTCTTTCAAATGACCCAGTAACTGCCTAAAATACTTTAAGAAATAGTTCAGCTGTTACTTTTCTGTAAAAGCTACTGTTTTGACTTCTTTAGTGTCACTTGACCTTGGCTGTCAGTGTGGCAGTCTGAGCCTTGTTGGCTAGCATTCTGAAATGTATTTTCGCAATTTCAGAGATCCTGAAGTCATGTTTTACTTTTGTCTGTTCATTCTAGAAGTGGTTTCCTAATTTTGTGTTGCCATGAGCACAACCACGTGACACTGGTCCTGCTCTAGTAATTTGGTTTTCAACATAGTAGTATTTGATACTTTTTATACAGAGAAAAAAGTACCATGTAAGATCACTTTTTACTATAAAGGGATTGTTTTTGTTGTGGGAGTACCAGAAATACAAAACATTCTCTGTCCAAATTTGTCTATCTAGCACTTCTGCTATTGTTTGAGAAGCTAGGAAAATTTGAAATGCCTTGTCATAAGTGGGACACACTGATTTCTCATGTCCTTTTTAACAGGGCAGTCTTATAGAGAATAATTACTGGGTTAATAATTTTTAACCATCTGATGTTCTTATTTGTCTTCTTAACCTTCCAATTTGCTAGAGAAGATGAAAATTTTAAATTAAACAAAGAAAAGATTGCTGACTTCCTAAAACAATTGAGAGGATATTGTCTTTTTTTCAAGCTAAGTGAACCAGGTTTTGTGTTTCTGTAGTCTTATTTGCCTTCATAGTGTTGATTCTTTTGTTCTGCTATGCTTTGTTACTCTGGGAGAAAGTCATGGATTCTTCAGCCTTTTTTAGCCATCCCTGGGTGCTTGCATGTCGCCATAAGTGTTATTACAAGAAATGTTACAACAAGTATTTACATGGGATTAAGTTACAGTTGTTGTATATTCCTAAAGGAATGGGAAAGAGCCTGTGTGGATTTTCTGGGGCGTTTTTTGTTTGCTTGTTTGTTTTCTTCCCCTTTGACTTTTGAAGCCACCTCCATTACCTTTCTTGGCTAAAAATTCCTTTTCATCCTATTTAAGGAAAAGCTGATGGAAAAGTTCCATACACAGGCTGCAATGCAAGGAATAGATGTGATTTGGATTTCTTCTTGGATTCATCTGCTCTTTTTTTCCATGTATTCTCATCTTTCTTTTTTTTTTTTTCAAAAGTTTTTAAATAATGTCAAACTAATTTGGAATAAAAGTAATGCTTGAAAAATTGTACCTGCTTCAGCTTCATGTCCTGAAGTAAATTTAAATGTCAAATCTGGTGATTTATGTACAAAAGAATTTGAAATAATAATCAGAGTAGCAAAACTTGTGGGAAGTAGAGAATAGATGGATGGACTATGTATCTGAAAGTGAACATGCATTTTTTCTTAATTTTTCTTTTCATTTTTTTTCAGAATTTTGGTGAAAGTATCCTGCAGTCTATGAAGTCACTGCTACACAGCAGGAAAGAGTTATGCAATGTATCAGCAGAAGAATGCTTAAATCAGGAAGAACAAGATAATTTTATTGAGGTTTGCCATAACATTCCCACTTATATATATATTTTGTGGCTATGATAGAAAACAATGTTTCTTGAAACAGTGTGGAAAGCTGCAGGATAGTAAATAGAAACAATGCTGCAAATTACTGGCCTTAAAATTTATGCCCCATTGTCATTCTTGAATTTAGTCACTGAAATATTAAAAAGGCTGGGATATTTCAAGGTGACATTTCTCTGCTTTGGAGAATTTGTGAAACTAGAAAACCAAAATGTGTAAATAGATTACTTGGGTGTACTGCATTATTGAGCACTGCTGTGATCAATGTTGAATGGATGGTATCCTAACAAAGTAGCAGAACACTTTTATTCAGGTCTGCAGATAGAAGCCTCAGAATTGCAGATCTTGTTTTATGTGATTACAGATGGTCTGAAAGCTGGACAAGGTCTGGAGAGAAGTAGACCTGGCAGAATGTGGGATTATCTTGGTAAATCTCAAGCTGTAAAGAGGAATTACTAGAATTGTTTGAGTTACAAGGCTAACAACAACTCCCCAAAGGGAAAAGAAAAAAGTAAAAGCTGTATGTATCATGCAACTTGTGTTATGGGTTTTACAAGACTTCTAATCTGTAGCTGACAGGTCTGACAAGGAGCTTAGAGGAGAGGCTGACCTGAAGAGGCCATGCAGAGGAGCTAAGATAGGGAGAATTGAAGTAAAGACAGTGGAGGAAATGGTTAGGGAAGACTGATAATTGCATAAGCAGTAGTAAGAGGCAGATTGATGAGTTAGGGTTGCCTGGATAACACCAGTGGTTGTGTAACTGAATGGGTACACTCGGGTTAAGATGTGTGGGGAGCAGGCAAGAAACTGAATTTGTGAAGGAGGAAAGCTGTGACAGATTAACATAACGAGAAAGGGTCATGCAGTGGAGGTGTGAGCAAAACCTTGTCTTTATCTGATCAGGCAGAGCATGCTTTAGAGTCTGTGAAAGTTTTTTTGTCTTGTAGAAAATACCTGACAAATAGCTGGGACCATGTTTTATATGCCTGCAGTGACAGTCCCTGTGGAGAAAGATGGCTGTCTATATTTGGTTACCTTATGAGACCGAGCAATTAAGAGCCCTCTGGTTGAAATGTAAGAGGGTCAATGTCCTGTCACAGAGCAGGTATTTTTTCCTTATGAAAGTACAGGAAATGATAACTTATGTGGAAGATGCTGTTAGAAGAATTCAGTCTTGAGAAAACCAGAACTTAGTTTTTCCTGTATCATTTCCTTTGTGCCCATGGTTTAAGGTAGCCTTCAATTACAGTGTCTCATACACTTATTTTTAGTTTAAAGAAAAGACTTATGTTACTGATGACCTTTTTATTTCCTTGGCCTACTCTCCAACTTTTGAACTGATGTACTAACTTCAGACATATTCAAGGTATTAAAAGGTGACTTTTTTTTCTGTGAAAACTGGAGTTTGACCACAATAAAGAGATCCAGATTAGTCTTGTCATTGAGGCAAAAATACACAGACTCAGTAGTGTTGTGGTCTCTCTGACATCTGTCTGCTGATCTCACAGTGTAATACTGCCCTTCATTTGTGTGAAGCTATGACTCCTGCTCACTGCCCCGTCTTTCACAATGAGTTACCAGTGGGAGAAGATAAGGGTTGGAATCATTGTCTTGAGGAAGAGGCATGTAAGAAGACAAAAAAAGAAACACCCATTAAAAAACTGAAGCAAAACTGCCAAAAAAACCCAAGCAGCAACAAACTCTAGAGCCTCTCAAAATGTTCTTTAGAGAACTAGTTTTTTCCCCAGGTAGTTTAAATTGTTTGATATTTTGCCCCTTCTGTAGAGGAATTCAGTTCATATTGTACATACTGTACAGGTAAAAAATGTAGAGGTCTTGCAGATGTTGTGCAGATGAACTGTGTAGGAGTTAAGAGAAGCTGTAGGAGTTGAAGACTAACATTGATCAAAAAGGATTGTTTCACAGTTAACACAGTGAATGTGGTGCTGCAGATGTGTAATTTGTCAGGGGCTATTTGGAATGCTATGGAGGAGCATTATTTCCTTAATGGTCTTGTCATACCTGACATAAGGATAAGTGGATGTAAGCTAGAAGATGCTAACTGGAAGCATAAGATCTTTTTTCTACCATGAGACCCCCTGAAATAAACAAGACTGAATTTTTCATGGTATGATTTCAGTTGAAAATAAAGATTGGGTTGTTTTGGGTTTTTTTTACTCACACTTGGAAAGGACATATTCAAAACACAAAATAGAATTCTGGCCATTCCTTTTTCTGGCTCTGTACTTACAGAGATTCTGTGTATATACAAGCAGGTAGCTGAACCAGTGAATATATATCAATATAAACATAGTGATGTTCTTTGGAGTAAATGGAGTAGCTGCTGCAAATTTATGAGTTATGGCTTCAAAATCAGTCTATTGCATAGTGCTCTGAAAAAATGGAACCCAAACCATATAAAACTGAATTTCAAACATCAGTGGAAGTATTTAGCCTGTGTGCTTAATTCCTTATCTACAAAATGGAAGCAAAGTTTATTTTCTGACACCCTTGTTTTGAAAATAAGTGTCTTGGTGGTTTTTTTGGTTTTTTTTTTTTTTTTTTTGAGTATGCAGATGGCCTATTGATTTGTTGTTAGGGAAATAATAAATGAGAACTGACTGATATTTGAAAGAGAGTTTGAGCAGTGGCTGACTCTCTTCAGTCTGTTTGTGTTGAATGGTACAAAACACCTGTAGACAGAAGAGAAGGACAGTATGTGTTAAAATATCTCCTTTGTCCACAAGCACAAAAACCTAAGGTAAAACTGATATTTCTGGCGTACTCCAGGTTCCTGAGCCTGACAAGATCTTTTTTTTTGTGGAAGGCTGAACATTTTAATTCTTTTGTGTTAGGATTTGTTTATTTGGCAATGCATGCAAACATGAGGCTTAAGTGATCTGTTGTGTTTTAGCCTTAGGCTAATCAATTTACATGGTAAATTGCATAGTATGTTGGCGTTATGCTTTCTTTGTTCAGTATATCCAAATGTATAGCAGTTTATCAGCATGGACAGATTTTAGACTGGAACTGTTTTATATGTGCCCATCCTGAAGCAAGGACGGATGAGTTCTGGTCTTTGCAAAACTGTCTTTATTTTAACAGATGTAATGAGGCTTGTATGTGTTGCTCTGTATATACCAGCCACTAGAATAATTCCTGTGTAGTGAGTTTTCAATGTTGTATATGCTCTTCAGTCTGATCTGACCTTTCTCAAGTCAAATAATATAGCATTACTATTCTTTATGTATGACTGTGTGCTACAGTTTGAGCAACATGTACTGCTGCTTGTGGCAGTAGAATGAAGCTTTAACTTAAAGTCTGCTGAATTTTTAACTTTTAAATATCTGCAGGAAACAAGAAAAGAATCTTTACTGTACTTGACTGTACTGGTGTATTTATTTTACAGATTACATTTATAGGTTTTGTAGAAGAGATGGGTACTACTCACTTGCAGGTACAGTATATATCTATCTATATTGTAAAATTTCTTCTAAGTAGCACCTAATTTTTTAACTGGAGGAAATTTGGTGTTCAAGAAATGGAATAGATGTATCTTGAGTATTTAAAAGCCTAAGTTTCAAAGGCTGAAAATAATTATTTTAATAGGATAATCAGTGCTTTATATATATTTACAATGTTACCTGGGTCAGTCTTTGTACTTAAATGCAGTGGGGGAGGATGATTGTTTGTGGGGCTCGGGGGGGTGTTTAGGTGGGCAGGGCCTCAGTTGGTTGCATTTTTTGTGGGTGCTTTTTTTGGTCTGGGTTTTATTGTTGTTAAAACCTTAGGTGTATCAGTATTTTGGTTTGTTATCTAACCCTTAGTTGAACTGTGCTTATTGATATGGTGCAGTTGCATGTGTGAAACTAAACTTTACTGATCTGACCTCTAGCTGTGAATTGCTGGTGGGGGTTTGTGAGTCAGTATTATGGTTATGCCTTAAGATGTTATTCTGGAGATTTAGATAAGGAAATATTATTTTAAAAGGTGGAGTGTAGCAAACTACGAGGGTTATGATGTGCCATTTTCATAAGTTAAGGATTTAGTCTTCCTGTGCAATTTACATATCAGTATAATTCATAGCATACCTGTTCACAGTAAAATTCCATGTTTCTGCTCTGTCTAGATCTTAGTAGGAATTGCTTGTAATAGTTTGCTGATGTTTTAAAATGTAAAACAGAAACTCTGAATCTGTTTGTGTTCCATATTAGATCAATGTTGCTAATTCTTCAAATTATAGTACTAGACATTTTTTCAAGTATGGGTAAGAACTGTTTGATTGTTTAGAATTAGATGGAATTTGGAGAAGGTTAGACAGAACAGGTTTATGGAGATTTGCTTTGAACCATAGAGTTTCAGTAGTGTTTGAAGTGTTGGAAAAAACATTGTAGCTCTTTCATAAGCCTCTTCTGTATTAGATGAGTCTAAAAGTTGTCCAAGGTTGTGTTAAAGAAGTGTCTTGCTCATGTTTTTGTGAAAGGGAGCTAGAACACTGTTCCAATAAAGCCCACAAAGAGCATGTAGGGATCCATTGAGAACCATCATAGCCGAGGTCAGTGTAGTTGGGTATTTTGTAGGATGTGAAGCTGCTTTTCAGCACTTTGAAGATTCTGCTTTATGACTTTTAGGCATCTTCCAAGTCTGGACTGAATTAAATCTCGTTTACACAAGCTTTACATCACAGTTTGAGAGAGTAAGTGGGGGGATGGAGTAAGAAATAGGGAAGAAAAGAAAAACTTTACCAGAATTATCAGCAGTTAGGATTTAGAGGAGGTATGAAATCAACCCCATTGTCATTTGCATACTGTTTTTTTGATTTTGTATTCTCAATGTTTTTTATTTAAAATCAGGAGTTGGCAGCTGTTTCTGTAGAGCTTCCAGATGTTCTGAAATCGTTCCAGTTGCGCAAACTAAAAGAAAATGAGGCTGTATTTCTAAAAGACATAAAGAAAACCTTGACAAAACCTTATGTCATGAAACATCAGGTAAAATTTTTGTGTCTTCTTGCATGTTAGAACTTCTAAAGAGTTTAGTCTTATTACACCCTGTCTTGCTTTTGGGCCACCTTAGCCACAGTAGTATTAATATTAAATTTCTGTTGTTTCATGAAAATAAACTGTGCTGTATTGTTTACAGAAAATACCTAAGAAATATTTAATTGTGGTGCTGATCCAATGCTTCTGCTAGGCTATAGTCCCCTTTCACTGGCAATTTGGAAGGAATATGAAGTTTTTCAGCTTACCTATCTCTGCTCTGCTCAGATAGCTTTCATCTTCAGCAGACTTTTTTGTTGAAACAGAGGTACCCAAAAATAAGGGAATGTCTGATGTTCATAAAACTCAGTGATTGCTTTTTTTAAAAAGCATTATAAAGGCTGTTAATAATATAATTTCCATTATTTTTATTCCTGTATTGTTCCCATTATTACCATGCTAATTATATTCTTTCCAATTACAAACATTGCATATAAGATTAAAGGTACCTCGAAGGAACAGATATCCCGTAAACTAAAATATTATACGGCATAAACATGCTCTGAAATACTGTGTTCCCCCACAAATTTTTAACATGCATTTTTTAATAGATTCTTGGGTACATGTTATCATGGTTGTGTTACATTATTGCAATGATTTATTCAGAATGCAGACCTTAAAAAAATAAGTCATTCTAGCTATCAGTCTACACAAACTGTTGAATTCATTTTCTTGTATTTAAAATACTTTAAAATTATTTACTCTTCATAAAAATTGAAGGAATCCATTGAAGATTGCTGTGTTTGTTTTCTTCTTGTTCTCTTTTTCAAGACTCAGCTTCCTGAAGTGTTTTGTGTGATGAGACTGTCTCCTTCATTCCCAAGGATCAAAGTTGATTATATATTTACCTTGCTAAGCAAGTATACCACAGGCATAAGATATGCAGTGGAAATAAACTCTTCACAAAATCATCAAACAGAGACAACCCATGGAGAAGATGATGACACAAATCAGTCAGTTTCTTCAATTGAGGATGATTTTGTCACTGCTTTTGAACACTTAGATGAAGATGAACCTTCAAAGATACTAAGTGCTGGTAAGCTCTTGCACACTTTTAGAAATTGGTTTTTGAAATTTAGGCTGTTGGGATTTAATAAGAAAGTAAATGTAAATAAACTGTAATTTTTTTACATTAATCATGCCTTGTAAAGGGATATTATGCAGTTGAAAAATTAGTTTTTTGCTTTCACAGCAGCTTACCAACTCATAAGTCAAAGATTCTAATCTCAGTGTCAGATGGATATCAAATAAAATCTTGTCCTACTTTGTGTGCTAAAAAATACATTAATTTGTCAGTGATTAGATTTGTATAGTAGGATTTAAAGAAAATGAAAGATTGCTTTAATCATTAAAGATGAGCTAGCATTTTGCAACAATAGTAAAGCCAGAAGTTTCCATTAAAATCTGTCTAGTTTACTGTAGTTCTGTGGAAATTCTTGGTTTTGAAGCAATCTCTTTTTACTGTTTTTTTTTTGTTGTTGTTGTTCAGGTACATGCAGCTTTACTGCTCAGAACCATCGAGATGCTGCTTCACAGACCATCCCTGCTCCATGTTTAGAAGCTGTTGACTCAAAGATTCTTGTGGGTTCTGCGCATCGAAAATCATCTACCAGATCTTCTGCTTTGATTGATTTTTTGGGACTTAAGGAGCTGTCCTCAGTAAAGAATTCAGTTACAACCTCAATTTCTGATCCTTGGATACAAAGGAGTTTCTATAAGCCATATAATCCTTCTGATCAAGGTGTTAGTTTTTTACGTAAAACATTGTTTTCATCCTCTCCAGCTGAATCCTCCGAGTCAGATTGCTCCAGCCCAAGCCCCATCATCTTTTTAGATGAAGAAGGGTATCAAAAAAGCTTGAAGGCAAAACTTCAGCTGCCAAAAATCCCAGTAGTAAAAGATGGTATAGAGGATTCAGATTCAGAAGTGAGTGAATTTTTTGATAGTTTTGATCAGTTTGATGAGCTAGAACAAGCCTTGGAAAACTCTTGTAAAATTATTAGGGATCCCATCCTAGGGAATCCTGCCCAGAAAAGGAGGACTGCACATGAAAAATTGTCTTCTGCAAGCGTTACAATGAATCCTCAGAAATTCAAGTTTGATCGTCCCACTCTCCCCGCCAATGTAAAGAAACCAACTCCTCGTAAGCCAGAATCACCATACAGCAGCATCTTCGAGGTCCCGGATTCCCCTCGCCCGGTTAAAACGTCAGGGGAAGAGAGTGGAGGCTTCTTCAGCCCCATTAGAACATCAGCCTTCAGCCCCCTAGGGAGCTGCGGTTCTTCTGAATGTTTGTGTCGAATTAATCTTGGTGGAGATGGGACAGGTCAAAGTCACCATGATGCAGCTTATAGTAGTTACTCAGCATATGCTGACAGCGTTTCATGTGAAATACTGGGTTCTGTTTTTTTTTCTGAGTCCTCGTCAGAAAGAATGTGTGCAGAGAATGATTCAAAGCAGAAAAGGGTTGCTTTGAAAGAGAAGAGGAGGCAAGCTGCAGATCTCAAAATGAAGACTAGTAAGGAACCAGAGAAGCATGCAAAGTCTAAACATAAGCCACTAATGATAAGAGATAGCATTCAAAAATTTGCAGCTGAATTGGTTGAAAAAAGTTTTGGCAGTGCATTTAAAGACCTTCAAAAAGGTGTTTCTTCATGCACAAATGCACTTTGCCATTTGGCTTCTAGGTTGACTTCTTCAGTCTTTCAAATGGCTTTTTATGAGATTGGAAGACGTAGAGCAATCTCATTGAAGGAGCGTGCCATTAACAGCATAGCAAACTTCTTGGTGAGTGAAGCTATAACTGGTGCTTTGAAAGAATTGCGTCAGGTAAAAAAACAAATATTTACCAACACCGTTGCACGATTCGCAGCAGACCTTGCTGAAGAACTTGTGTTCGAAGGAATCATGGAGGTATGCCAGTTTTCATATCCATCAACACCTACTGCACAGCCCTCGTCATTTGATTATGAAAACAAAGTGGTAAGATCCTATGCCCGAGATTTGTCTGAATCTGTCCTTCAGGAGGCATTTATTGAACTATCTCAGGTTGATGTGACCTTCACAACACAAGCAGCTATTAGTGTTTCCATGGACAATATCAAGTATGTAAGTGCAGAAAGTATGTTGGAGTCAACACAGACTTCCACAGTTTCTCCTAATTTTAATGATAGGGTAGCACTAAAGCCAATCCAAGACTCCAAGAAGGAATATACAGTACAGCAAGCTCTATTTTGTACCTCTGGTGTTGTGAGTTCAATACCTGTCCCCTTAGCTGGAAGTGCTCTTTGTCAGCAACAGGTTTCCTCTGATGCTTACAAAGTGAAAGCATCCACTGTTCTAAATGCTGATGACAGTACTAAAGTATTCAAAGACTCCACTCATCCATTTTTCACAAGCAGAACTAGAGAAGAGGAAGTTGCTTCTTTCAGAAATATTTATCTAACTTCGGATCACAGTCAAAGTACTGAAAGTACTCTATCACTCTTTTGTAACCAGAATGATACCAAACTAACAAATAGCAGCTCTGGAATGAGCAATAATTCAGAATTAACAAGTGGGTCAAAAGGCATTAATACTTTCTCTGGAACTATGGTAGATATGATAGTAAATGAAGCTTATGAAACCATAACCTCATCTAGAGTAACAAAAGCAGTAGAAGAGTATTCAGATTTTTTAACAAGAAAAGTAATAGATAAAAAGCCTTATGTGCAAAGTACTGGTGAAGACTCCCGAAAGAGCATGTTTGCAGATCATTTGGCCAAGTATGTCGTAAAACAGTCTGTGGAAGAAAGTAAAACTGTGTTATGCAACACCAGTGAGAATTTAACATGTAATGTGAGCTCACAGACTTACAGAGATACCAATCAAAGAGAACAATGTGTGATAAAGAAGCAAGAGACTGAGAAACAAAGTAATGTTTCTATAATTGTGGAACAACAAGAGTTGCCTTTGAATAATCAATGTAAATTTCTTGCTCCAACTCATTCTGTGCAGTGTTTTTTAGAATCTAAAGATTGTTGGCCAGAACAAAAAGGAAACAAGCTTTCTTCAAAATCACCCCCACCTTGTTCCACTGTGACTTTTGCTAGGCATGTTCTAGAGGACTGTACTGACACTGGAAGCTGTTCAGTAACATGTGTAAACAAGCCTTCCAAAAAGAGCGATACCCAGAGACTATCAGCAGGAGCTTTGAATTACAGGCAGACTGATTGTTTTCTGCATGCAAATAGCTTTTCTTCAGAGATGCTTGGCAGTGAATGTACTTTGCAGATGGAAGAAAAATCAAACCTGAAACATGGAAATACCTGTTTAATGCCCGATACACCCCCACCGACTCCTCTAGTACCATGTCAAGGTAGTTCTGAAAGGAACCTAAAAAAACTGTCCAAGAAACTCAAGGGAGAATTAGCAAAGGAATTTGCGCCTGCGACACCACCTTCTACACCCTACAATCCATCCACTACTGATTCATCTGAAACTGAACACGACTCTTTGGAAAATGAGGAATTTATGCTGAAACTCATGCGGTCGCTTTCAGAAGAAGTAGAAAGTAGTGAAGATGAAGATCATTGTGAAATGCCTGTTGAGAAAGAGGATCATTCAGCAAAAATAATTCAGTATGCAGATTGCCTAGCTAGCCGCATAATTTCAGTGGCAACTGAAATGGCTGCTTCCCATTTAGGTGGCAAAATGAATGAAAGAGAAGCTGGTAGGCAGGTTCAGTTAGGGATGCAAAAGAAAAGATGTGGATATACTGCATTTGTAAAAGTCCCAGAAGAGACATGTAATTCCTTGTGGAATTATGCAGGTGATATGGCAGGAAAAGTCATCAACGAGGCCAAGAAAGTAGTGAAGTCAAGGCATTGCAAGCTGTTGAGGTTGAAGCGGGTTAACTGCCAGGTGGATTGCTTTTATGTGAGAAAAGGCAATAAAGATGGCAGTTCAAAAGAATGGTGTGGGCCAGTACAGGACCAGTGGCCAGGGGAGAGAGATTCATCTGTGCTTCCTTTACTACAAGGTTCAGGCGCGACAGGTTTGACATCCAAGTACCCGAGCTGTGAAAGTGTAACTGACGAGTATGCAGATCATGTTATCCGGGTTCTGAAAAGAGAAGGAGGTAACACTGAGCTGTTAGTGGATCAGTACGCCAGCAGACTTGCTTACAGGTCTATCAAATCGGGCTTGCAGCAAGCTGCTAGAAAAACCAAATTCAGATACAGCAGAAAGACATTTCCTGGGCAAAATGCACAGGTAAATGGTAAGCTGGAGCTGATCAAAGCAGGGAATAGAGATGGAGTACAGCAAGTGAAAAGCAGCATTCATCGCTGTGAAGGCCAAATGTTCGAGAGGAGTGTCGGTGCACAGAGAACGGAATGTATGGAGTTTTTACATTTTTCCGAATCCCTTGCGCACAGTATCACTTGTGATGTCAGGAAGAAACTGAAAATTTCAGGAGGATGTTTGCCAAAGTCTCTAACAGATTCCTGTCTATATAAAAAGACTGATTTTGATGAAGTCACAGGGGATATCATTAAAACAAGGTTTTCTAGGACATTTCGTCCTTTCTCCCCAGATCATAAACTCTATCATAGTACAGGTAATATAAATGAAAATGGCTACAGTGAAGGCATAATTCAAGCTATAGAACAGTATGCTAGGAAAATAGCAGATGATACTCTAGAAATGAGTTTAGAGTCAGCTGTTCTCCATGTGGCTGAAAACAGAAAAAATGGGGATAAGCTCTTGTGTACTGAGAAACTGTCTCCTTTTTCTGGAACTGTCTGTAGATACTGCAGTATGAAGGAACACCGGTACTTTTCAGAAAGTATGTGCCATCAACTACCTGCACAAGAACCCTGCATTGCAGTGAGGCATTTTCTTCATTCTGGATTGGGTGGTGCCTGTCAAAACTCAAGAGTGTTTCAGCTCGATATTCCCAAAATTCACGTTGATGTAGAACAGAGGACAGTGTTTTCTGACAAGGGGGCTACTGCGGCTGTAGAGAAAGCAGAAAGAGAGCTGAGTTACACAAGTCTGACAGCTGACAGTGGTATTGGACAAGATGGAGTCAGTTTCGCTGAAAGTCTTACTACTGAAATAATGACATCAGCTATGACTAATATTGGTCAGGCAGTTACCATAAGGTAATATTAATTTTCTCTTATTTGTTGCATTTCGTATCAGAAAGAGGTTGTTAATACAAATATGTTCTCAGAAGGAATTTTAATATATATTTTTTTAAAAAGACACACTTCATATTCTGAATGTTTTCTTTTTGTTCTTCTGGTTATATTTAAATGACTCAGAACTGGGGGAAAAAAGCTTTTTATGTGAGCTTGAAACCAAGGATACTATGCATATCAGCACACGTATGTTCCAATAGGTGAATTATAAGTGGAACTTATTTCAACTTCAAGATAGTACCTACAGTTGTACATACTAGTCCTTAAAGGTTTTGTTGATCTATGATCTGTGACAGAATCCAGGTTTGTTCTCTGTTCATACTTCCTCTTCAACATCTGATGCTGGCCAAATGAGCCATTGCTTTGTAGTATGAAGACTTCATTTTTTTATTATGGCTGTGTTGTGATAGTGTCTTTACTACTAGAAAAAAAAAAAAAAGAAGAAAAATAACTGTTACTTTAAGAAAAAACAACTTACTAAATGGCACTTTAGCTTATAAAACAGTAATACAATAACGAAGGAATTGACTTAAAAATCCTTGTATATTTATCAAAGGGTAACATACTCTTTCCTTTAATAGGTCTATAAATAGGAAATATTTGCCACAGTAAATTTGTGGCAAACAACTGTTTCCTAAAACAGACTGTGCTCTGATCAGAGTGAAATCTTTTCAGGTCCAATAGCAATCAATTAGTACCTTTTTTAAAATTTTGAAGTAATACTTATATTCCTACTTTTTTTTGTTTGGTTTTTTTTTGGGGGGGTATTCCTCACACTGGTTTCTTTCTCTAGTGTTTAGAGGGGCATCATTATAAAGAACAAATTGATTTTTGTATGTTCTGTGGCTAAAGGCCACAGTGGGACTGAACTAAAATTTTCAAGGTTTAATATGAAGCAAGCATAAAAGTGCTCCTGAGTAGTATATTGTTGGTCCTTGCACTACAGGTTTGACTTCTCACTCAATGTGTTTCAAAAAAAGAAAGTCATGTGGTGATGTTTTTCTATATCTATGGTATCAAAGATAACACTTTATTTAAAAATTCTAGTTAGAATATGCCAACAACAAAATGCAGGGTTCAAATAGATACTATTTATCATTAAATCTGGGGCAAGGAGACGATATTAGAATTTTGCTGTGACAGAATTTATAAATGTTTCTTCTGTTGTCATCTAGTGTGTAGTATGTAATGCGTATGTTCCTTGAGAAACTGCCTTGTGTGATGTACAGGACTGATGCTGGTATAATTATAAATAAAAATGGGAAAAATGACCTTTTTTGTTACCCTGATGGGTTCCAGTTCAGCTATGTATTTGGACAAATTTGTACTTACTGGAACAAAGTGTTAGAAATGATGTGATTAAGTTGGCTTTTTAAATAGTGATGTTACTGTGGCTGCATGCTGTGTGGGAGTAGGCTGATCTTTCTTCTTGTGTTTCTTACTGCTATATATATATATATATATAGATAGATAATCACAGTGTGCACATGGAAATTAGTTCATAACTGCATGTACTCATTTTGTAAGTGTTTTTTGTGGAGGTTTTTTTGTTGTTTTGTTGTTTTTGTTTTTTTAATAAGGAGTTCAAACTTCTTTAAATGAATTTTTTAAAGTGTCTTCTAAATATTAACTTCTATGGGATAGGTTGCTTGATTGGTTTTCGGATAAAAAAATTAAACACTTTCTGAGGGGGAAAAATTCTCTACAAGTCATGCATTGCTACACTTTCTTGAAGGAGGAAAACATCTTCTTCTGCAGAAAACTTTTTAAAAAATGGAATCCTAGTATTTTAGACTCTGGATTATACATAAACTCTTTGCCCTAAGTAGCAAACCACTTAGCTGCTTGTACTGAAGGCAGGCCAGGGAAAATGTTGGGCCAGCCAAACAGTCCTAGGGTGAACAAGTTCAGAAATGGTAAGTCTTCTGCTTGAAAAGTGTACCTTGATACACAGTCTGCAGAGCTACAGTGCCTTCTGTGCTTCATAGTAAATAATATTCCAAATGAGAGAATTCTTTGTACCACTCTCTGATTTCTAATGAAAGAATTCCAAATAGCAATCCCTGACCTAAACCTGTTGATGTTTTAATTTAATTTGGTTGTACTATTTCTTGTGTTAAGAATAGGACACAAATTAAGGGATTCTCCACCTTTTCTTTTCCAATGGAATTTAATGTCTTGGGAATGGTGTTAAATTGCTTTGAATGAACTAAACACAGATCAGCATGAAATGCAGTGATGTTTTTGTCTTAAATTTTTGTTTAGCTCTGTTGGAAGAGAAGGATTTCACTCTGTTGAATCTGTTGTTAGCCAGCAGATGAGTCTTAGTATTGGTGATGATAGCACTGGGAGTTGGTCCAATCTAAGTTTTGAAGATGAACATCCTGATGAGAGCAGCAGTTTTCTTCACCTAAGTGACAGGTAACTATAAAGATTTAGTATAGTTAAACAGTTACTTTGACATCAAATAACTTGTCATCAAGTGATATTTCTCCTAGGGTTTGGGGGAGAAGAGATTATTTTTGTCTTCAACACCTTTTTATTAAAAATGGTTCTAATATTATGATTTTGTTTTCTTACAAAATGTTGTTGGCCATGAATGTTCATACTCTGTAAAATATATGGAGAGTGCATTGTCATTGATGCCAGGGAATCACATCAAGTAAAACTGTACATAAAAAAATGAAGTAAAAGATGCTTACAGAAAGATGCTTAGCAAAAGATGTAAGCATTTTAAAAACATCCCCCCTCTGTAAAATATAGCTAGAGAGTACAGTTTACAAGTTGTGCTCTAAAATATTAAAACTTAATCCTTGAGAAAGTGTTTTACATAAATTCATTTATTTTTGAAAAAAGGTAATAGCTTGATTTACATGATGAGCTTTTACAGCTATTTTTGTCTTTTTTGGGACTGGAATTTATGAGCTGCTCTGGCATTGGTGGAGTATTTATATACTGCTAACCATGCAGGTGTGTAATACTGGAACTTGCATGTTCAGGGTAGTAACTTTTTCTACAGAGCTTCTCACTGCACTGACCCTGCCTGATTGATAACTAACAAAGATTAGAATGGCAATTCTAAAATTTGCAATGTCTCTGCCTGTTTCCAGGGAGAATTATACTGAGAGTTGTGTCCTGATCTTCTATATAAGGAATGTATGAGGAACAAATAAGCTTGGTTTTTTATGATATAAAAAAAGTTCAGCATTTCTGTTGAAGTCCAGCAGAAATGGGAGAGAGACTTTTTTTCTTTAGGTAGTACTTCCAGCATTCCTGAGATTAAAGAAGGTATGGAGACCTGCTTGTTTAAGTAATATCCAGATAGGTTATTTGGTATCAATGTGAAACTACTCGAATACCTGCAGTATTTTTCCTGGTTTGCTTAATTAAATAATTTAATCAAACCACTACT
This sequence comes from Chamaea fasciata, assembly GCF_029207755.1. Taxonomy (NCBI): domain Eukaryota; kingdom Metazoa; phylum Chordata; class Aves; order Passeriformes; family Sylviidae; genus Chamaea; species Chamaea fasciata. Next base: position 56,113,537 of record NW_027094087.1, on the reverse strand, counting down.
ATAATTTATCACTCATACACCTTAATAATTTTATAAAAGAATACATTAACTCAGAGTTATTTTAGTAAAACATCATCTCTTGAACAAGTGAAAATGATGATGAAAATCTGAGTGGAAGGAAGAATATTTGCTGTATTGGCAGTTACAAATACACAATAAAATATAGGTTAGTTGATAGTGAGAAAAAGTAAAAAAAAAAAAAAAAATTCTGGACCAGTAGTGCATGTGTTGTATTTGTTATTTGTTTATCATTCCCAAAACAGATGTAAATGAAAAGAAGGTAATTTATATAACTTGGAAGAAAATCTATGTCTCCTTAGAGGAGGAATGACCTGAATTAACATGTTACTCATAGAAGGGGAGGAATAATTTGGATAGCAAGGTGTTGATGGAGGAAACTGGCATGTGCAAATTAATCTGCTGGTTTTACATAACTAATTGTGGCTTGGTAACAGCATGTGTGTTCATCTGTGTTGATGAGGTTTATCAGGTGGAAGGAAGGAGCTGGGGTTGTTGCCCTGTGTAAAAAAAGATAGCCAGGGGGAGATCTGTAACAAGCCCAGATTCAGTAATAATACCCTGTTGTGGTTTAACCCCAGCTGACAGCTAAGCCCCACCCAGCCAGTCCTTCACTCCTGCCAAGGTGGAATGGGGTCAGAATTGGAAGAGTGTGAGAACTGTCATGGGTTGAGATAAAGGCAGTTTAACAGCTAAAGCAAAAGCCATGCACAAGCAAAGCAAAACAAATTAATTCACTGCTTCCTGTGGGCAGCTCCATTAAGATGAAAGTTATTTGGAGAACTTGCAAGTTAGTTATTCAGGGAAGTGCTTGTATCTTCTGCTTTTCATGCCTAAATCTAGTGACTTAAATTTAGACTTAAAAAGTCCTTAAACTTTCTCTCTAGTTGGTGTGTAGGTATAAGCATAGGCATAGACATAGACTTTTCTTTTAGCATCCAGGTGGGGTTAGAACTCAGAGCAGAAGCCTCTTGCTTTTCTTGTTATTCTTCTGCTGGCTCTTGTTGACGAGCTGCATGAACCATTACAGAGGCATTATGATGCCTTTGTCTGTTTATTGCTTGTTTTGTGGTTACAGGAGTTTATTTTAAAGACTGCTGATTTGGCTTTTAATTAGAAAAAAAGTCTCATCTCTTTCTCAAACCTCACTATTATCATATGGTTCAATATATATATATGATTATTTCAGACCAAGACTGACCTCTGAAAAGTGCATTAAGTCTCTTACCTAATCAGAACAGTAGTGTGCAGAGGTTATTCTGTTAGATTACAAAATCTTTATCCTTCAGTCTGAGAACCAGCGCAGCTTTTACCTCTATTTATGTGCTGCATCTGTAACTTCCAGTGAAAGAGGCGCTGTGAGTGTGAAGTATTGATACCAATAGGCTATATTAAATTTTTTTATCCCTGTAATTTAACAATTTTAAGCCGAATTTAATACTTCAAATAGAGTGTGATAGTCTCATACAGTAACTTGGGAATGTTTTTTAGACCAGGTTTGCATTCTCTGTAAGTTGGTTTCTTCAGAAGCTTCTGTTCTTTAATTTTCTTTTTTCTTGTGTGCATAACAAGAGAACTTTCTGAATTTTCTTTGGACATGTAGTCGAAATAAGCAACAATGTACCGAATAAGGCACTCGCAACTTCGTAAACTTTTTTTCACGTTATTTGGGTGCGTTTTATTTTATAGACTTGCTAACCTGCTGTTCACTGTTTTGAAATTGGGATCCAAGCAGGCATGCTGGAGGGCAAGGGACACTGATAGAAGATAATGTTACTGGCAGACACTTGAAAGAGATCAGTGTCTGTCTCTTGAAATGTTTTCTTCCACCATTTTGCTATTTGCCTTGAGTGGTGTGAATGGAAATGAGCTTCAACAGTCACATAAGGCCTAGGTGGAGAGAGCATCTTCTTGCAGCTGTTGTTCTCTGCAGTTACTCCGTGGCTTCTCGTGCCATCTCTAGTAGACAGTCTGCTTTCTTGAAGAATGTTAGATATTTGGAAGTCCTGTTCTTGGAAAGCTTCCAGACATGCTCTGGGGGAGGTATGATGTTGAGGAATGGAGATTTAATCAAATGAGTTGCTCAGTCTTGTACATAGTGACAGGCTTAACAAACTGTGTTATTTATAATGACTGAAATTAACAAGTGTAAGAACATGCTCATTTTCTTCAGTTCTTTGCATTGGGTTGAATGTAGTCATAGAATAAATGCAGTATTTTTGTGAACTGTGAGTGAAGTAATCTTATCAGTGTTTTTTTCATAGATTTATAAACCTCCTCTTTTTTTAAAGAGTAACTTCCAGAACAATATTAAAAATTAAAAAAATATTTACTCCAGGAATTCCTTCTCATCAGGCTGTTGCAGATTGTTACTGGATTTTTGGAGTGAGATGGAAGGATTTTTTACATGAAGTTGTCTTCACAATGCATAATTTTATTCACTGTTAGCTGCTCCCTAAGCAAATAATACAGATATAATCCATTTTCCTATAAGTAATCCTTTTGAAGTTGTTGAGTTTTTATAAATAACAAGTGATATGCTTAGACCTGAAGACAGAATTCCTGCTAGCACTGATCTGAAAAATTAATGAGTACAAATTAATATTTTCACCAGTGTACTGAAACCTGCTAGTTTTGCATTATTGTGCACATTGCTACTCTGGATAGCACTGAGAGTCATGTTTGATCCAGCAAACCTGTCTAGATTCGGTGCTCTTGCATTAAATGTCTTGAAAAAAGAGTTGTAAGGAAAATGAAGGTTCTAGTTTGAGCTATTGTTCTTTTCTAGTTCAGCTGTCTTCTCTTCTTCTCCTGGCAGTAATGGTAACAGCAGTAGCTGGAGCAGTCTTGGTTTAGAAGGGGATATGTATGAGGAGAATATATCCTTTCCAACATCAGACAGGTTGGTTGAGTTGAGAAATATAAACCAGATGGGTTCCTCATAATTAATGCATGAAATCATCATTTTTGAAAATAAAAATACAGTATATTTTTATGCTGATACATTATTCACATTCTTCTCACTTAATCACAATATGATTTTTAATTAATTAATTCACCCTGAATGATTAAATTTTTCTGTGCTAAAACTGATGAATGTGTTTTGCTTGCAAAAAGGTACCTTTTTTTGCATGTTCTTGCCTGCAGTTTTACAAGTCTTTATATTTACTTTTTTTCATGCAGACTAGAGCTTGCTTCCTACAGGATTTCTGGGGGTTTTTCCCTTTTAACTTGTGTAAACTTTCAGAATTGCTTAGTAATTGGTTTTTATAGGCCACTCATGGCTTACCTATAGCTATTCATGTCGGTGACATAACATGGCTCAACCTTTCCACATATGAAGCAAAACTATTAAAATCAATAAGTAGTGCCTTTAACACCTTTCTGTTGTTTCTCTCTTCTCCCTTTTTTTCCTGAGAGCAAATCTTGAGAAGGTGATGATAAGTCTGTTTACAACATGAAATGGTGTGAGAAGCAAAGCTGCTTTTCATGATCACTCCTTAATTCTTTTATCAACTTCCTGTTGTTTAACCTTCATTACAGTCTTAGGATTTACTACTTTTAGTGCATATATTGGATTGTATTCATATTTTTGTTTTCCTAATCAAAATACAGTGATGGAATGGAAGATAAAGATGAAGATTCCAAGGATGCTGTAGAAGGTAATGTCAGTTCCTGAATATCCTACTGTTCTTGTTGTGCGCACTGTACATTAATTTTTTTGTTAATTCTTTGCCTTTGTAGTCTGCAAAACAAGGTGACGACTCTATTATCCCTATTCATCATAATGAATGTCAGTCAAGTGTCAGAAAGTATTCTTAGATTAATGCCCTACATAATCCTCTTAAGGCACTGAAATTTGCGGCCTTTGGAAAGTGCTAGTTACTGATGCTTGCATGAATTTAATAACATAAGGTAGGGAACTTTGATCAGCTTGTTGAAGGTGTGAATTTATATGCAGAGCCTAATTTTTTTAAAAAAAATACTTAAGGAGCCATGGCAGTGCATCCACGTGGCTGCGTTCAGCGTGCTGAAGAAGATACTCAAACTGGACACATTAATCTTGGGAGAGGGTCATGAAAAAACCTAAAAATCTTGGATTTGATGCATTTGCTATTCTCTATTTCTTCTTAGTGAAGTATAACTAGGATCTATCCAGAGTCTTGTTACAGCTTTGGTTCCAGTCTGTCTGATGTGCCAAAGGTTAGCTTGAAAACAGCCTGAATACACAGTGTGTGAAGATGGTTTTAAGATGAGCTGATATCAGAACAAGTTATAACAGAGCTCTTCCTTGTTTTGGGTATAGTTTGAAGATAAAAATGTTTCCAGAAACTTCTGCTACTTCCTTACAGAGGATATGCAACCTTGTTGCACATCTTCAAGTAGTCTTAATGTAAGCAGAAAGATGTGTGGGTTTAGGGTTTTTTGGTTGGTTTGGGGTTTTTTTTCTCTGTTTAAGCTCCTGGAAAATGTATATAAGTTATCAACATCTCTTAATTTTATTAAATCCTAAGGATATAAGGAAGTAAAGCTAAATTATTGAGTATCTTTTCTCAGAATAATTAAATTTTTTTCTGCTCTGTAGGTTTCATCTACTTTATCAATATGTCTTTGCTTTCTTTTGGTCTCATCTTTAAAAGGTTCTGGCATCTCAAATACTCAAGTTGCTCAATTAGGATAGTGATTGGATTTTTTCTTTACCCAGTTCAAGTGTCACCTACTGTCTGTAGTGCAACAGACTGCTTTATACTGTATTAAGGATTTTCTAGTGAAATTTTTCCAGTGTAAGTTCCTCACCTCACTATTGTTTTGAGCAGGCTCTTCATGTTGTGTAATTGTAGGACTGTTTAAACAGTGGGCTAGGTAGAAAACCTTTGTACCTGGTCATGCACATTTGGTTCAAGTCATACCTGTTCATGTCATACCTGCAAATGTCTGGCTTTTTCTAAGCTGACTGCGCCTTGTTCACCAAGGAATTTGAAACAAAGCCTTATTATCAAATGTACATCTATTTTATAAGACTAAAAAATGTACCAGAATTTCCCAACAATGTTACCACACAATGCTTTCTACCCACTGTCATAATTTTTTTAAATTGTTCTTTCTCCTATGAAGAAGTTAAACTTTGGGGCTCCTAGACAAATAATCTGTTATCCACTAAAAGCACAGTTTTGTTTGACAGTTTTGCTAGTTAATTTTCTCTTGCTTTTACTTCTGGGGTAATCTGTTTCAACTTGCTTGACTTTGCCAGTTAGGAATGAATACCTTACATACCTCAATTTTCATAAACTTAGTTAGAAGAGTAGTGAGATTGAGGTAAACTCAACACAAATACATGTTTTTGTTGCAAATATATTCCATGTTTCTAGAGTCAAGTTCAGTAGTCTGGAAGTAGTAACTCCAACTTGGAGAGCACTACATACGTGCCTAGTTGTTTCTGGGGGTGTGACAAAGGATCTCTGTGGTAGCTGTATACAGAAATTCAGCTTGGGGACAGAAGCTGACAATACTGTAGTTCCTAAATGTTATTAACACAACTACTCTTCCAATGTTGTACAAAGTTTTGGAACTTATGCTGTAAAAGAAATGTTGAAAAACTGGATATGCATCAGTAAAACAGCAATGTACTTAGGAAATGTTCGAGAGGCAGTCTGATCACTGTAGGAAAGAATTCGGAACTTTAAAAAAATACACTTTCAAAAATCAGTTAGATGAAGGCATAGCAAAAAATAGCAGCAGGAAATGGGAGGAACTGATGGACCATGTGAGAGCCATTGCTGTTCACTTTATGAAAGTCTGTGCTAAATTTCGTCATTTGGAATATACATTATAGCTTAGGTATCTTTTAATACTTAGCTATGTTTGCACACAGTTGTAAATGGGATAAACAGTACTTCCTAATGGGAATGGGCTGAAACACTTGAGACCAATCTAATTTTTTCCTTTCATATTATCTGTGTGTACTAAATTGAGTTTTTTTAAGATAATACAGTCTATAAACAGGGAACTGCAGAGATTTTTTTTAAATAATTTGAAGCTATAGATTTGATTATTTTATATTTAATGTTAGGTTTGGAGCAAATGCGAAAGACTTTATCAATAATGAATATTGATCTGGAACCAAATCTAGTGGACCCACAGCTCAGAGCAGCGCTCCAGTGGCTGGCAGCTTCTGAAACAGAGTTGCCTGATCTTCACTTTCGCGACGCTGCTGCAAGGGAATTCGTCTCTGTAAGTACTCGGGTTTGGTGGAATGTGTATTTGATTTTGAGAGTAGGAAGTTTTGCATTCTTATTTGAAATAACCCAGAAAGTTTGGAAATGTTTTTTAGGCATATAGAAATAAATGCCCTATGCTCCTTTTCTGAAGCTTGGTATGTTTGATTTAGAATTGTTTCAGGAATACGTTTTGTTGTACATTAGTTATGACAGAGTGGACTTTGTGCTACCATAGACTGGAAGGCAGTTTGGAAGGACTTTTCTCCATTTCTGTGCTGTTTGAAATTGTTGGTTTTACTCCTAATACTCATATGTTTCCTCTTTGTTATGGTTTATAAGTGCCTTAACACAAAGAAAAAAATACATCACTTTTTCTGTCCTCACATGCTTGGCTGAGCATTTTCTGAAGGTTTTTGGATGTGAACGAGTTTGGGTTAGGGATAACAGTCACGAAGTTTTCTGCCTTCTTTTGAAGATCTGTTAATCTGTTTCATGTTTGTTGCAAATACTCGGGTAGAATAGTGGTAGGACCCACAAGTGTTAATAATAATTTATTTTCTGTGCATCTGAGACACATGTATCTAACAATACAATATGAAAGACAGAAAAGAGATGGCAGGTGCCCCTTTTTTTTTTAATTTTTCCCTGAGTCTCTCATTCTTTGGACTGCTCTGAGTTAAGAGACTACAAAGTTGTGGTGCTGAGATTTGAGCCAGTGCTCCAGGACACACAGGAAAGATATTTTTAGCTGGCTCTGTATATGAGCATGACTCCAGCTACCTTAATGAGAGGACATACTGAGAAGAGCACTCTGGAAAATAGCAGTGTCTGTTACGTGTGCCCTTCTGAAAATATTATAATATTTTTCTACTTGACACTTCAGTCACAAATTGATACTGAGTTGACACCTAAAGGTAAGACCTCCTGGCAGTAGTAGTCATGCATTCCTAAAAATGCTACAGTAGTTAATTGTTTCAGTTAGTTTTGTGGACTATTTTTGGTTCTCGAGATGCAGTTCCATTAAAATAAATTGAAATTTTATTTCCCTTCCCCGAGGCAGAGAATGATTCCCTGTATTTTATTCCATCCTACTTCCCAATTGGAATGATCTCTGACCCAGACGGAATTGAATTGGAAATAGTCATTCCCGGGTGTTGTAAAGCTGGGCGAGCCCCTCCAGAGGGCGCTGCCGCCCAGCGGGATCCGTGGCCGGTGTCCCGGTCGCTCTGCAGCCGCGGCCTTGGGGCGTCGCTTGGGGACCCTCGGGAGTTACCTCGGCTTCCCGGGGAGCCGGCCCGGGCGCAGAGCACGTCGGAACAGCTGTTGCCTGTGTAAGCAGCTGGGGAGTTCTGGAAGGGAGCAAAGGCTTGTGTTAGCTGATCACAGCAGGGTAATGAACCACCGATGTGATGTGGCCGCATAGAAGGCAGGAGTGTTCCTAGCGTGTATCAGGCAGGGTATTGTTGCAGGCTGGGTGTGAACTCTTACTTAAGGGGACTCGAGGCAGAAAGAAGCTAAATACCTATGTATGGAGAAAAATACATTTGTTAGGAGGAAAACAAGAAACTAGTAAATTAGAATAGATAGTTCTTGACTTCTGTGAGATGTCTGACAGTGTGGATATGCAAGTGCCTGGATTAAAAAATCCTAGGTATTCAATTTTTAATCAGATCTTACCTAGGTGTTTTAGGATTCCTATTTTGAGTAAACTCTAATATTTCCCTTATCTGGCAGTAAGAAACTGATTGGTCATCTAAAGAAGTAGTGAAATTAAACCTAAAATTAAAATTTCGATGCCAGCTCTGTAGTTTTACCATGGTGGAAAACTTCTTTGGACAGAATTTTTATATTGTATTTGCTGAAGTAGGTGTTTGGACATTAGCCACGCTTTCCTCTCTCAGAGGAAAGAAAAATGACCATTCTTTTATAAACCAACAAGCATCATTTACAAAATTGCATGTTGTAGACTATAAAACTCCCGTTTCCTCTGTTCTGCTTTAAAATTCACAGAAATAGCTACAGATTTCAGTCTTTTCTTATATAGAAAAGATGTCTTTTTTTTTTTTTTTTTTTTCCCACTGAGAAAAGTTTCCAGTGTTCAGAATAAATTATGCTCAGGATTAGAGAGGATTTTTTTTGCTTGTTCAAGTTAATGGTTTTCTCAAGAAGTTAATTGTTTGATACATGCTTTAATGCCTGTGTTCTTTCTGGCAGTCCTACCACCTGCCTTGCTGCAGCTGGAACATCAGCTAGGTAAAGAAGCAGGGAAAAATTGTCTTCCTTTATATTTTTTATAGAACTTTATATTGCAATCTGACAGGTCTCATAGTAGAAACTGTATGAATTTTTAATTTTGTAGCTGTGAAAAATATTTCCCTGAACACTGTCTATGACTTTTTTTAAACTTAATATATGGGATGTCTTGGTAGGGACTATAAAAAGGGGTAAAAATTTACAACTCCAAAGAACAAGTAGGGTGTGTAAACTGTGTTTACAAAATACAGCATTGACAGGTGTCTAGAAGGCTGCAGAGAATAATTTGAGTGGGTGTTTTTTATTTATTTATTTATTTAAACTAAAAATTGTTAGGCTTTTTACTCCTGGGTAAGCTGTCAAATTTATTCTTTCCTTAGGGTAGGCTTTCTTACACATATAGCTGAGCTTGACACATCAGCAATGGAAGATATTTTTTCTTTGGATCCTGGGGGAAAAGAAATGTTTTCAGCTACACTGATCTCTGCTCCTGAGTGGTAGTTTAACTTAATCATCACCTTTTCCTCTTCCCCAAGATGTTATAATTTCCCAACTCTGAAGATACTGTTTTCATTGAGGGTAGTGTCTGTGCCACCCCAACCACACTATATGTTGTGAAAGGAAAATCCACATCCTTTTATTAAGACAGAGTTTTGTCTTTTTATACATGCATTATTGGCATGGGAGGGGTGGCAAATGTCTTAATCCTGTGTTCAGAATTTCCTGTTTTCCGCAGTCTTGATGAACCACAGCCCTCATACCTGTGGCACCACATAATTTGAAAATGGTGCTCCCTCCAGAAGAAAGCTTTGTGAAGACTGCCCTAAAGAAAAGTGCTTGAATCTTGCGGAAGTTTTTGTTTTTATAGATGTGGGAATAATGATTAACTCATTACAACTGATCTCTTATGACCTAAGTTTCAAGAATAACTTCTGTAACTTAATCAGGATGTCCCAGTCAAAATATTTTGTTTTGTGTTCCCCTGTCTCCCCTTTAGCTTTCCAGAAGACTGAGAGCAAGAGATTGGAAAGTTGGAGATCTATTGCAAGCAGTGCTGAAATACTGTGAAATGTTAGAGACGGCATCTGATGGAGAGCAAGCTCTAAGTAAATCTTTGGTTGATTGGCTTCTGGAAAATGTCTGAAAAATCCAAAGATGTAACACTCTTCACTTCATTCCTCTTCTGAAAGGAGATAGAAGGAACACAGATGTGTAAAGTAAAATTCAACTAGTGAATGTTTAAGTAATAGTCAGCGTTAAAAGACTTTGAGGTGAAAGTCAAAATAGCTGTGCTGTGCTTTGTGATACTGTGCACATGGTATGTTTATTCAGTTCATAATTGGTATTGTCCACCCACTCATAACTTGTATTTACTGCTGTGTTCATACCACTGAGATATTTATGAACAGCCCTTGTCTATGATCGTAGTCCACAGTCTCAGACATGATATACAGGATTCCCCTCGAACCAGGATAGCTCTTTCTCCCACTGCTATGTGTGCTATATTCACAGCAGGACTAAGAGCACTGATTTTAGCAAGAATCTCCTCTGGAATACCTTGCTGCAGACAGTGGAAAAATGATTCATCTTGGCCAGGTGTTACATGCCCAAGGGCTGCATTGCCAGGAAGAAAACTGAGACCTTCCCAAGCAGCCCCTTAATACAGTCTGGCTTGTTAGCCACCTTTATCAGTTTTAACTTGATGTGAAGATGGGAGAGTCTGCTCTGAAATTGCTGAGGTGCAAAGGCATGAATTCGTTGATTTGGGGAGAGCTAGTAACTTCCAGTAAAAGGGCAGAGCATAATTTCATATGTAATTCTCGAGCAAGGTTTCCTGAAGCTTGCCAGTCAGATTTAAATTGCTAAATTTTTTACTGTGGCTTTTTATAGGCAGATACTTCTATGACATTAGTTCCATGTCAAGGAGTGTGTACATTAGTCTCTCATGCAGATGTGTTAAAAGTAGAAGACAAAAATTTCTGAGGATTTTGGCCTTCTTTTTGAATAGTTTTAATTCTTTATTTCAAAGCAGCCACATATGAATTTTCTTTTCAAGAATAAAGACAGTTTTGTTACGCAGTGAGCATGGAAGTGTTTAGCAAAGATAGCTAATGAAAATGTAAAGGGGAAATTTCTTGCAAATTGATTTTTCATTTTTGTTAACTACCTTCACTGAATTTTTTTAAAGGCGCTTTTAATTGAATATTTTTAGCAGTCTTGTCAGGTTTCTCACCAATGCTGCTGATTTGCCTTTCTGTCTGAACGGAAATCCGGAATTTCACTTATCCTGTGGTTTGAAGATGTTTTTTGCGATTTGTTTTTTTATATATCCTTTGAGAGAAAAAGGCATGTGCAGGTGATTACCAGGTTGCCACCTAAAATTTGGCATGAATAATCAGAGAGTGTTACTGATTTTGGATGAACAGAAAGATCTTAATAGCTTTTTCACAGAAAAATATACTGTTGATAATGGTGCACAGTTTTGTGATCCCAAAAAAGGAGAGATATGATCTCCAAATCTATTCCTGAGTTTTAATGGCATATGTACTATTCTGATTTCCCCTACCCCATGAATTGCTATGATGCGTCACTCTGGTAAACTCAAGAGCACTGTTCTTACAGTGTCTTTGTATTTTAGGAAAGCATTCCACTGGCCTTTTTGCAGAGACATGGTTGGTTTTAGTCCTCTTTTGTCATCTGGATTTTTGCCTTGGATCTCACAAAATTCACCTTTCTCACAGAGCCAAAGATTTTTCATGTTTGTGTATATGCACATATGTGTCTTCACACGTGTGAATACACACAGATATGTGTATCTATATGTGTATGGGATCTCACTGCTGTGAACTCCTGGTGCAAACTTCTACTATTAAATTAAAATTCTGATATGCTCAGTTTATTTCCTCACTTCATATATCATTTCACTGATTGAAAAATGGATGTATGTGACAAAAAGACAAAAAGCCACTCTAAGGTCTTTTGCATTGTTATAGGTTCTATAATCCAGGCATCAGGAATGATTTTTCTCCAGAGCCCAAGGCATGTTAGGGGAAGTTATTTAATTCCTATATTTAGAAGATAGTTCTAATAACGGATATTTTTAAAGAATTGTACAAAGGTTGTCTGGATTTTTTTTTCCTCTCCCAAACCCCTGTATTCATCCCCCCCCCCCCCCCTTTTTTTTTTTAAGGTTGATTTCAACATTTCTTTAGACAAAAATTAGAAATAATTCCCTGGCTATAATACCTTCTCCTTAACGCAGAAATAATATACTTGTACAAATCTACCTATAAAATTGAAATGTCAAAGAAATAAAATGCTAAAAGCAGTGCCTCATGACTAAATTTTGCTCACCAAGTGGAATTTCAGGGCATGAGGATACAGTACAGTAAAGTGTTTCTGTACAGTGAGAAAGATATTGAAGGTATTGCAAGTGTAAAAAACTGTATATTAAAAAACCTACAACACAACCAACAAAAAGCACTGCAGGGACAGCCATTTTTGAACTCTGTTATTCAGAATGATGGATTTTATAAAGTTGGCAAAGTGCTTTTTCTTTTTATTTACGTTTTTGGATAAAGGCAGAGGATCGTGCCATTCACAAAGCTCACAACTATTCAGCAAGTTAAGTGGACAACAGTTGCACTGAAAATTATTTTTATAAACGGAATCCTGTTTTCAGACTGGATATGTTGTGTAACTATTGATTGGTGTTACATCAAGGATAAAATGGTTTTATTAGCCTCTGAGGAAAGTAGCCTAGTTTCCAAATTTTCATGAGAAAAATGTTATAAACTACTTCATTTTTACTGAAAACAAGCAAAAAAACCAAACCGGTTTTCTACACAAATTGTTTTAAATTTGTTCTGAATAACTTGGCTTTTCTCCTTCTGTGTGAAATTAAAAAGCATTAAAACTAGCCGACCAAAATTAGTAGTTCAATTATTTTAATCTTTGAAAACCTTACTCTGACTATATCTAACTGGTGCTGTTTGCCATATTAATGAGAAAGCTGTTCCTTGCTCATGCAGGTCTTAAATTACACTTTTACGGAGTTTGTTTAAAACTCCTGGCCACAAGTACAGAAACGTAAGTGAAAACTGTAAAAACATGAAGGGCCACATTCTGGTCCATTTAAAGCAGACAATTCTGCTTTATAAACAAACATAATAAGGTAGAGTTTGTTTCATCTTGCATTTTTTCTGTATGGGAAACCCTGGTAATTTAATTTTTATGTTGAGGAAAATATATCCTAGGATGTTATTGTTTCAGAAATCACCCAAACACTTCATAAACACATTTGATGTTCTAAAAAATGGAAGTGTTGGGATGTTTTGTAAGATTCTGTAGCAAAAGCGCTTTGAGAAATAGTCCATCTACAAAGCAAGTTAGAAGTGGCCATATTTAAAACTAGTTTTAACATTCAGAACAGGGTGCATAAATAATACAAAGTATGCATAGAGCCTTAAAACAAAACTCAAACCCATATTCTGAAATTAAAGTGGATTTGCTGTCTCAAAGCAAGGTGTGAAAAGGCAGCTCAGACGATGTACATGAATGCAATTTCTGTAGTTTCTTTATTCTTGAGTTTTAGAAGATTGTGTACGCTTTTTAGAAAAAAGCCAACCAGAACCCCAAAACTCAGAAACCCACATTCCAAGACTAATTAGGTCTCTCAAAAATGGTGTCAGATTTTACATGTTCCATTTTCTAACGTAACTTTGTCTGGAACCTTTTCTATGAAGAGAGACAAATTGTTGGAGAGAATGGGAACACAGTGAGTAGTAAACACCAGCACAAACCCCTGTAGTTCTAAACAGTCGATTTGCAAAGAAAAATACAAGATTCGGGAATGATTTTTATTGTAAAATGTTTGGCTTTTCAGCAAGAGCCACTACTGTCAAGCATTTACTGTACTTGAGCTCTGAAGAGGCAGGTACAGAGCCCAGCCACTTTAGTCACTTTATTTTGTACCATCTTTGTACATTCCTGTTGTATAGCTGGTGTTGTAGTTTTAGAGGGCCTTTGTTCTAATGTCTGAACAGTATTTAATAATAAAATTTATTATAAGTTGCTGGAACTGCTGCTTATTTGTGCAGTGTTACAGTAATTCACAGCCCAGTTAGTGATGCAATTGTATACCAAAAGCAGTTTGAATAAATAAATGTTTATGTAACTGTACTCAATGAATATGAAGGTCTTATACTGTATAATGGTGACAAGTTTTGCCATTTTAGTAATTTAACTATATTCAGTTTTCAGATTATGAACTCCAGGTTGCACTAAATTTGTCCTTGTTTTAGCAGTGGCTTAAAATAAAACACATTTCACTGGCTTCAGGAGTGCTGTTGTTTCTTGTAAATTCATGGAATATAACTATTCTCTTCAGCCAACACAGCTAAGACCAGTCTTGGTTGGTGGCTGTGTGAAGACTCCTGAGGAAGGGTATAGTAAACAGTACATCAGTAGATGGCATACTTCTTACAGAGTTCAGTTGGAGTCCTGCAAGGGGTGAGGATGTAAGTCCTTTACTGACTTACACTTCCACTGACATGCAGTAAAGTGTCACATGGACTACACTCAGAGCACAAGGGGGATGTAAGAACCAGTCACCTTCATCTTGCCCGGAAGCTGGGTTAGTAAGGTTCCCTTGATATTTCCGTGTGGACTGAGGTTGGACTTTGGCACTTTGTCCAATATTTGGGAAATTAGCTTAGAACTTGGCTTTAGTTTTCTGGACAAATCCAAGAATACGCTGCTAATGAAAATGTATGAAACATTTTGCAGGCTTCTTCAAAATCCTCAGATGTTTTGGAATCTTGTGAAATCCACCAAACAGCCTATTGTCAAGTACCCTAGAATAATGCTGAGCAGAGATGATGTGCACAGGTACCATTTCTAAGATTTAGGAGTACTGCTGTTGCAAATAGCTGTCCTAATGTCTTTTGATGTATAAGTTGTGAATCTATTATTCTCAATTGGGTTTCATTTCAAGGATTAGGAAATTTTTGCTGAAGTTACTTTAAAACCAGTAAGCGTGAGTAACTCTCCTTGATTTTTTTTTTTTTTTTTTTTTGCCGTGGTTGTTTAAAGGAGGTTTCTTTAGTATTTTGAGATTGCTTTCAAAAGGAGCATTCTTGTGTTTCATTACCATATCTGTTTCAAAGATTTTTTATTTGAGTAATGCTTCATGGTCAATCACATGGAAAATATATGTTAACTGAAGCAAGTAAATAACTTACTCTTCAAATACAGTATGTTCAAAAAAGGCAAGTAGTGAGTTGGAAACAAAGAAAAGATTATCATAAAGAGAAAGGAGATACTCATGTGGAAGATAAATCTGAGCTTTTTTCTTCCTGCCTTGGACTTTATTTTTCTTTCATTCAGCAGTCTGGTTCTGGCTGGCTTCATTCAACCACAGAACAGTATCCATGCACTTTGTTTAACCTTGGTGTATTAAATTGAGAGTTAAGTCTCCAGCTAGTCCATCGTCTTCTCCCAACATGTGTGCTACTCCATCTCTTGCTGCTGTTGGTCAGACCTTCCTCTCAGTCCCTAGCCTGAACTTCTGGTGTGACTGAATTCCATGCTGGCAATTGCTCCAAGCCTCCCATTGGAAGGTGGCTATGGAAAGTGAGTCATGCCAAGGCTGTAGAAGTGTACCCAGATCACTGACCTTACTGGTTATTGAGCACCATATTAATCAAATGTTGTCTCTTTTCCCTGCTGTTGAGGCAAACCATGAAGCGTGTGACTGCTTGGGGCAAGGGAACCAACAGTGACCAGCATGAGGCCATGTCTGTGGTCAGGGTACTGGCTATCTAATCCATGATCACCCAACACCTCTCCACAGAAATTGCAAAAACTGAAATTAGGACCTTCATGTAGTCAGAACATATAGTCTGCATTTCCTTTCTCCCTCTGAAAATGACTGCTGCTTGTAGGACTGTGAGGGAGCTTTGCATGCATTTACTTGGGTTGGTTGGTTTGTTTTTAATTAAGAAAGGGCGAAAGAGAACATTTGTGCAATTCATTTGACTTAGGTTTTTGAAATTCCAGTGCTTCAACCGGGAATCAGATGAATGTTGAGAAAAGAAAGTGTGTCAAAATGTAGTTCTTCTTTCTGCTATTTGCCCCTGTAACCCACTTAATTCCAATCTTTTATTTTGTACAGCTTCCACCTCATTTAACTTCTGAGTTAAATCAGAGGCTCTTCCTAAGCTTTCCTTGTGGCTGTTGCTGGTTTCTACCTTTTTTCTGTCCCTTGTCAAGTCTTGTAGTGCAGCTGTTGTCTTCAGCTTCTCTTTTGACCCTGCTCTGTTGTCCTGATGTGACTTCTGGCCTACTCATTCTCGTCTGGTGGAAGTGGTTAAAACCCAGCAAGGGGAGTCTTAGCTGTGAGGCTATGGAATCGGGCTTGCCTACCAGAAATCATCAAGCAGTGAAGAAGAGCTAAACTTGCTTTTGGCTGAGTTTTTCACTCCTGTTGGAAAGTAATCTGTGGTTGCTTTGGTTTGGAACCCAATTTACTGCTTGCAAAACCCTTGGATTTTATGCTGATCTAAAAGTAACTTTTAAGCTGATACTGAAGTATAATGTAACTCTAACATACTCCGTAATTCGTGCTGCTGTATGTGCAGTGTGCTGCTGCTTGGCTTCCAGAAACAGGGCAGAACTCAGTCCTTTGGAAAGCTTTCAAAATCCCAGTTGCATCAGGTCTCAATTTAGATAGATAGTAACCTTTAATAGCAAATAGTCAAGACCTAAGAAGGTCTTATTTTCATATTATTGCCCCATAGTATTGTGCTGTGAACAGATGCTGCAGCTGGATTGATAACCACACAAAATCAGACATGATGCTAACAATATGAACAGAAATACAGCAAAGAACCATCTGCTCCTGCTTGAAGTTGTAGTTCAGAGGAGACACGTGATGTTTCTGTAGGAAGTTAGAATATGGCTCGGTGGAAACCAAGTTGTAAAAGCAGGGAAGTCAAGAGAAATGGCAATACTCAGGTGTCCTGTTGAACTCTCTACAGTATGTTATGCAGTAAGTATCAGCGAGTTAGAGTTCACAGCTAAATCCATTGGAGTTAAACGGCACTGGGAATAGGAGAGCATCCAAGGTAACTGTTACAGGACTGTGAGATGCTTAACTAATATTTCTGTGGCAACAGATCATACGCATTCTTCATTCGTGTAGCTTAGGAGGTTCAGAACTTGGCTTGCATCCTAATTTATTGCTGTAAACCACGTTGTGAATATTTTATCTTCAGGGCAATCAGAGTCTTCAAAGGGTTAAGCCTGAAACATCCTGACAAGCCTAGTACATGCTGGCATCTTCAACAAAACCTCTTTTCCTGCCTGGGAAAATAAAGAGGTGGATGTTGGAAATTCCCCAAGGAGTCCTCATCAGTATGCTCAAAGTGCTTTTGAGAGGCTCCTAGAGACACGGTTTCAGAGAATTTGGTAAATTTTGTTTAAAATTTTCTTGTAATTTTTTTGGTATATGCCCATCTTGTCTTCTGCATATTTAAAATATGACTTACTTTATTTTTCTCCATGTATTAACTTGCACAAATGTTAAGAAAAAATTTAAGTGCACAAAAAAGTCATCCTTCCTGCTGCCATCCGAATTACACTGGATGAGTGATTTAGATTAATTAGGGAAATAACCATTAATCTGAATACATGGCAGCAATGAGAAGGTTGGTTGTTTCCATCAGTATTTTTATTTTTTTTCCTAAAATGTAAACATTTTCCAGTAATTAAACTGGAAGTGCAGTAAATCTAAAGCTCATGAAATTGTCTCTAATTAACAAGGAGAAAATTAAAGAGAGTGAACTGTGGTCGCAACACAGTCTTGACCCTGGAGCTCACTGAATTTGAATTGAAATTATTTTCCTACTAGCTCTCTTTTGTTTGCAAGTCAAATGTTCAAACACAGTTGTGTCCTAAATTCTGTATCTGTTTTTAAATGTGCAGTGTCTACTGTCTTGGACTGTTGAGAAGAGTGAAGGTTGCAAAGGTTTTCTTTCTTTTTGGTTGTAGTGTCCTTATTGGGTGGGACTTGTTAATTTGTCCACCTTCTCAGTCTAACTAGTTCCTTTCAGCAGGGGTTGTGGATTCATTTACCCCACGTAGCATCCTTGGCACCTATTCCATAGAATTTCTGCATTTTGCATCCCTGACTTGGTTTTGATACGACTCTCTGTTTCTAAAAGGTCTCCCAACCTCAAGTCCTATGCTGCAGACACTTCATTGACCCTGAAGAAGGTTTGATACCCTCAAAGAAGGTGAAATCTCTTGGAAGGAGTCAGTCTGTAAAATGGAACTATGATCCTGGGCTCTTCTGAAGAGTTCTGGACATTCAGAATGACTTCTTGTATTTACCAAATCCCACAACTGTTAGCATTTTTATTTCTCTCCCAAATATGATTAAACTATTATTTTACAGTTTCAGATACTTTCCTGTAATAATGCTTGAAAAGTGTGGGCCTTTTCAGGCAAATCTGGGAATCGCTCAGGCACTGCCCCAAATTGGTTGCATGTAGAAAAATCCTCATTATTTCACTTTGCAATTTCAGCTCTGGGGCCCCCAACATAAAGACATGGACCTGCTGGAGTAGGTGCAGAAGAGGCCACTAACATTATCAGATGGCTGGAACATCTCTCCTGTGAAGACAGAGAGAGCTGTGGCCGTTCAGCCTAGAGAAGTCTCTGGTGAGGCCTTACAGCACCTTCCCAGTACCTGTAGGGGTCTGCAAGAGAGCTGGGATGGGGGGCTTTTTACAAGGGCATGTAGTGACAGGAAAAAGGCAAATGCCTTTAAACTGAAAGGGGAGAGATTTAATCACATATGTGGAAGAAATTCTTCACTCTGAGGGTGGTGAGGTGCTGGAACAGGTTGCCCAGAGAATTTGTGGATGCCCTCTCCCTGGAATTGTTCAAGGCCCAGATGAGCAACCTGGTCTAGTGGAAGGTGTTCCTACCCACGACAAATGGGTTGAAACTGGATGAGTTTTAAGGTCTCTCCAGATCCAAACCATCCTATTCTTCTGAGTACCTGACTCTGTTTTTTGAGTCTTTCTTTCTGTGTTTTTGAGTTTTTCTTTCTGTGGGGAGTCAAAAGGATAAAAAATCTTGCCCTGTTCTACATAATGAGTCACCTTCAAGGCAGTAGCAAACCTATGGCTGTGTGAAAGGAATTCCCAAAGATAACACTAGAAGTAAAAGGATCTAAGGTTCCACGTGATATTATCCCTCTGTTTTGTTTTCCCAAGGGCATGACTTTGTAATAAAAGCCACAACAGTAAAGACTGCATTACAGTGTATGATGTTTATAACACTGTGATTGCCTGGAATAAGGGAATTCTCTGCTCAGTTCTGACATGGGGCTTCTGGAAGATCTTTTGTGTAGGTCTTCTGTCTTATTCTTCTTTGTTCCTCATTTTGTGAAGATGACTGATGCCTCCTGCCCCTTTTCTCAGGGAGGTGGGTAGAAATTGTCTCCCTCCCTCCTCTAGGCACACAAGAAGTCTCCTGCCAACCTGAATTTGATTGATGAAGCTCCAGGGAAAGAGGTCGTTGGCAGAGGATGATGTGTGGCAGATGGATGTTAACAGGCATGTTAAGTGGTCATGTGTTAATTTAGGCTCAGAGAGCTAATTTAACAGCTAATTAACCACCCCTTGAGAAGACCTGAAGTAACCATTTCAGAATTGCAGTCCTCTCCCATTGAGAAAGTACTGGCCATGGGTTGACATGATTGAAGATTGCAGCATAAAAGGTATAAATGTTCTTCATGTTATGCTTGAAAGAAATAAAAAAATACTTTAAATAGAGTTACATAAATAACTGGGTATTTCCTCTTGGTGTATGGGAGTTCAGACTGAAAATGCTCCTTGTTAGCCTTAAAATGTGTTCTGATGCCTGCAGCCGCTCCAGAGAATGGTTCTTCATACAGTCTATTTACAGCTGAGCAGAGGAGAGGCCTCTGGGATGGTACTGAAGCACATATAATGGCAACAAGGAGATAAAACCATCCTGGCTGTGCTACTCACCTGACAAATACCATGCTCCCAAGAAAGCCACAAAAATGTTTTGAAGAAAGCAGCATAACCACTCTTCTGCTGGTGGTTTGGTGAACCTCATGGGGCGGCCCACAGTCGGATGTCAGCCATACTTTCCAAGCGGCAGCAGGGCTGGTCAGTGGTTTGACATAAAACACAGCCAGGCTTGTGCTTTGGCTCCAGGTAACACCACCACAACCTGTTTAGAATGCTTGCTGTGTTTATGGATACTGATGGATGTTTTGCCATCTCAAGCACCGTTACGATGAACTACTTTGCACAAATTGTCCCGGTCATGGTCTCCCTTGGCTGAATCTCATGTAAATGCTAAATGCTAAATGCTTGAATTTTCACCCTCACAGAAATACAGAGCTTTGATGCTATGGGCTTGCATGGTAGCAAGCTTTGCCAGATTTTCAGGCAAGGCCAGTATGTTAAATTATAGTAAATGTAGTGCATGCTTCTCTCTGTAGCTTGATAGCTGTAATTTGTTAGCTAGAAATGCACTATTACATACATACTGAGGTTTTGTGGATTTCCTGGCTTCGTTGTTACAATGAGGACAAGTGATTAATCATGTAACATGTCTAGTGACGAGTGAGTACATCCGTTCCTGTTTTTATTGCTGTTTTATTTTACTCCCTTTTTCTGTACCTCTCTAGCTTACACATAGTTTTATACCAGTTCTTCTGCTCAGGTTTAATCTTTGTACTTACCACTGACAATTTCAACAGCCTTTTAAGGAAAAGAATGATACAAAGATAAGACTTAAAAGTGCTAAAAAAATTGTCTATACTCAGATCTTTTTTTTTTTTTTTTTTTTTCCTTTGGAGATGTATTCTCTTAGTAGGTAAGAAGTTTCAATTGTTCACGTCTTTTACATTAAGGATGAATATAGAACCCTGGATGCTGAACCTAAAATTGTGGGTTTTGACATTTTGTGAAGTAAACCTTTCCTATCAGGTCCTTATTGTGAACTGTATCTATGAGATACATGTATCTTTATCTTCAGCGACCTTCCACATCTTCTACCTGCCTCCCACCCTCACTTGACCAAAAACACTGTCAGAGAGACTCAGCATCTGCAATATCCCGTAAGTAATGTCCTGGGACCATTTAGAGAGTACTGGCTCATTTTTAGTTCTTTACATTTGTCTGCAACTCCTTTTAATAACTTTGCTCTGGAAATTACAGTAAAACCTGGCTCATAATTGAATTTGCTTTCAAAAATATTTGCTTTGCTTTAAAACCCTGACACCTTTCTCCTCACCACAGTAGGAGTGGCAATTCCAGATTGTAGGAAATTTGTTACGGTTTTGTGATTTCAATGCTAGAATTAAAGAAAATGCAGATTTACCCAGCTGTGAAGATGGCTGAGGTGGGTTTCTGCAAAGGGGATTTTCCCATTTGAGAAGTGTTGCAAGAGAGTGAGAAGAGCAGTTGGCCAAGAGGTGAATGAGGTTACCCACAGGCACCAGTGGTGCACCCAATATGGCTCAGTTGCTGAACTGTGGGTATATGGGTCAGTGAAAAGGAAGAGATTACTGGAAAAACAAAGAGGTGTTGGGGCTGGGGAATTCTAAGTAGCAGCAAAAATAGGCAACATAACGTGTCAGACTTTTAATGCAAAAAATGAAACCAGACAACTTTGCCGTAAGGTGAGTGCTTGATAACAAATCTTTGGAGAAAGGCATGGATCTCTTAGCTTGTGTATGTGCACCTCCAGCCAGTGTGCAACCAAAGAAGAAAACGTCACACTTTGCAGAACCAGGAATAAAAGTCCAGATAGAGGTAAAAATACATGCTAGTGAAGCCCAATAGTTGTAACAGATTTTCAAAGATGGACATGCTTCCTACTTACATCATCAAATTTGGCATTGTCTACTTTATGCCTGTCTGCTTGTTCCTCAAATTGGCTATAAGCATAAGCATTTAAGCTATAAGCTAAATGTTCACATTTAGCTGAACACCTGAACTGCTATGAATGGGCAAACACTCAGGTTTAAGCCCAGCTGAAGATGTGTATATGGTATAAAAAGAGTTTTGCAGATTTAGCTCTAGGATATGGACTCTGCAGCCACAAGCTTGTCAGTCCACAGTTTTTAGCTCTTTAGAGGATGCATGCAGTGTCACCAATTCCAGCTTTTGGGAGGATTTTTTAGATGGAGAGAGAAGGAAGATAAACCGTGTTCTCGAGATTGCAGTTTCACAAAGCTTTTGAGTTACTCTGAGAGATGCATTTGTGTAGGCATCACAGATGGCTGCAGTCTAAGGATTTTCATGCCAAAAATCCTGGTCCTAATTTCCAATAGGCAGTTATTTAAACTGGAATTCATAATTATTGGAAATTCTTTTAAGACTGATGGCATTATGTAAATAATGGAAGATTTTTGGAGGTACAAGAATCAGGTGGGAAGACGACACCTTTGCTATTGACTGTTGCTAGAAACATGGAATGAAGCTGAGAAGGCTTGTTATTCCCGTGGCTGCTCTTACCCTGAGCTTTTATAAAAGCTGATGCATCTGACAAATCAAGATGACTTATGGATGGCTGAGATGGAGATATCAGGCATCCTTACTACTTAACAGTGAGGTAATTTTCTACAAAAACTTCTACATATCCTCCAAGGTCTGGCCTCTGTAAAAGGGGTCAGTAAAATGCATTTGTCAAAATGAATGCCTCTTTGGAAATTTGCCACTTTGATACACTAATGGGTATGAATCAAGAGGAAAATAAATAGCTAGGAGGAGTCCTAGCTATTTATTACTGGCTTATTGGCTCTTTTTAGGTTTCAGAGTCAGAAATAAACACACAGTGGTGTCATTAGATTTACTTTATGAGACCAAAAAATTACTATCAGAATTTAAAATAAGTGTGTTTATGTAGACAAAATCTATTTCTTCTGTTAGGGACTAATTTTACAGCACTTAACTTTTACTTCCCAGAAACATGCAGGACAATGTCCTTGGCCTGTGTATAAAAACCAATATTTGACAATATAGTAACACATACTGTTTCATGCTGAAAATGGTCTTACCAGCCCATTAGAGGAATGCAGACATCTCTCAGCCCAAAGTCCACTGGTGACTATATCTGTTGGTATGCCTGTCCTCAGGTATGAAGGCAGCTTGACACGATTGGTGGGCAGGCTGAGGACCTGCAATGAGTCCTGTTGTGTGCCCACTGCAAACTTCTGCAGTGAACTTCTGAATGGCTGAGAATGAAATACCTGATCTGCTGCTGGATATCTTTAATTCTAATAACATCTCCCCTCCATTCCTTTTAGCATGGCTAAAGCTCCAGCCAATGAATAGTCAGGCCAAGATCTGTGTGCTAAGGTGGAAATGGAAAGACATTTTCCAAAGCATTTAAGGCTTAATTTCAGGAATGGGCCTGGGATCCTCTTTTGGCAACTCTAACACAATTGCTTATGCATTTTCTCCAAAGCAGCTTAAATGAGATGTGTAAAATGCATAAGCAGGCCCAGAAGGGAGGCCAAGACATTCTCTGTCTTCAGGGAAGAAGCCAATTTACAGTCAGAACGCTCCTCTTGTATCTATTGCTCACTCTGACATTCACAGGGTATTTTGCAGCAAGGGTTGGTTAGAACTGTAAAGACAAATTTTGCTGTACCAGTGACAAGCTACTCTTGGAGTGTAAGTGCCTTGGTGGTTTTAAACTCCCCTTAGAAGAGACAGGCATGGGAGCAAGTGCATTCTTTTTGGGAGCAATGTTCCTATCAAGAAGCAAATATGGGAACAGCAAGAGGTGTCTCAGTTGTCTGTGGGTCACCTGTGAGCCCATATCCTTTAAATATTGCTTTATTCAGAATGGTACTGGCCTCCCCACTGAATTTAATAAGGTTCTGAATCCCTCCCCTCTCCAGTCTGGAATTACAGCAGAGATTTGGAGTATAGCTGAAACCCCAACCATAAAACCTGTAATGTAATAAAAGACTCTTACTCCATAAGCAAAGTCTCTATCAGAGCTGAAATGTCATTTATGAGAAATATATGCACATAAGGTGATTCACCTTGCACATATGGTGGAATCAGCTGATATAAGTTCCTTGTAGGACTCAGGGGAAAGAAAACCTCCTTCTGGAGCATGATTTGTCTCATTTCATGGAGACATTTGAAAACAGGGTAAATGTCTCTATTTCTTTTAACAATCACAGAAACAGATTCATAGAATTAAGGTTGAAAAAGACCTCTAACACCACAGGGTCCAAACATTAACCCAGTACTGGCAAGTCTATCACTAAACCGTGTCCGTAAGTGCCAGATCCACATATTTTTGAATGCTTCCAGGGATGGAGATTCCACCACTTCCCTGGGCAGCCTTTTAATGCTTGACCATCCTTACACTGACAAAAATTATCCTCATATCCAATCTAAACCTTTCCAGGCACTACTTGAGGCAATTTACTCTCGTCCTGTCATTTGTTACCTGGGCGAAGAGATTAACTCTCACCTTCATACAGCCTCCTTTCAGGAGGTTTTATAGAGTGATAAGTTCTTCCTTGAGCATAGAGAATGAAAACACATTAGAAAATGCAATTTACTTGGGCACTTCTGAAGAATGTACCTTTGCTTACCAGACAACTCAATACAACTCTAAACTCACCCTGTGTTACTTTTTCCCCAACCCTTATGACTCAGCTAAGTATTTTGATAGAAAAGCCCAACTACCTAACTTTATTTCCACCAAGAGGATAATTCCAGAAGTCTCTAGCCATAGCAGAGAAAGCAATTAAAGCCAAACAAACAGCAGGCTGCATGTACTTGTGTTCTTTTCCATCCTGGTCAGTTATCAGTGGTCTTGAAACATTGCAAAAGTTCTGTGGCTAACAAAGTTAATCCTAAAAAAATAAAAACCATAATGTCTATCAAGGGAAAGACCTATTTGTTTTACAGTTGATGCTTAAAACAATAAAATATTCTGATAATGCGGAAGAACATGTCTTGGAGCTGGGAGAGGCTGTCTCACCAAGGAACCTCAGGCCCTAGCACTGGAGGCCTGGCAAGAGACAGTAAACCACATGTTCCTTGGGATGAATGATTATTAGTGACAAACAAAAGCAGTTTTGGCAACCCCAAACTTTCAACACTCATGAGTCAGGACCCCAACCAGTCAAAACTGAGAGATGTGCAAAGAATGTGTTTCGTGTTGTTTTTATTTCTTGCTGGTGGTTGAGCATTCAGGGCTCACTTTTTTGTTTTCTTTGTGCGATTTGAGACAGTGAACAAATTCTTGCTGTTGGGTGTTAGGGGTAAAAGGGCTGGTTATTGTGATACCTACAACGAAACCTCAAAAGGTTGCAAACCACACTGTTTGTTTTGAACCTGAGCTTGCTTTCCATTTGCTAACCAATGATTCCTGATGGTTGTGGATATGCTTTTTAGCCATACTTAAGAGTTGCTTGGAAATACTATCTTAAAAATGGAAAATGTGGTTCTCATAAAAATCAAAATTTACCACAGGAAGATGGTTGATTTTTTTTTTCTGACATGTTTTCATCAACACAAAACATTTGTTGCTTCAGGTTGGGAGGATCCAGGATGCTTGGTGAGTTGCTTGACAAAATTCAAATAAAAAAAAAAAAGATTAATTTCGCATTGATATTAACCCATGTTCTCTGAAGTTCTAAAGGATTCTTTTTTGAGTTCTAGAGCCTCATATTTTTCAAAGAGTAGAGCTCTACAGTTGCCATTCCTTTGTCAGTTATCAGTTGTCAAAAGCCAGTTGCCAGGCTTTTGACATACATCTCTATGAGATGCATCAAAGATATCTGTGGCTGTCATACAGCATGGAGGTATGGCCTGACCTGATAGCCTGGATAGTTGCCTGAGCTATAACTTCCCTAAAATACAGAATTCATGCTTCTTCCCATATTAAGAAGCATGATGAGATTTGGACATACTCAGTTTTCTCACTAGAGAGAAATTCCTCTTTTTCATTAGCTGTGTTCATAGGTATTATTGAATCTGTTTGCAAAAAAGCACTTCTGCATATAGATTGTTGAGAAAATGTTCATTTTGCCACCTCACAATATAGTTTTGTTATACAAAATACTGTGCTTTTTAAAATGATTATAAACAGAACCAGACAATAATTAATGCATGTATTTCTGGATGAAATTTCAGATAAGAAAATATATTCCAAAGTGCTGGAAATGTAATTGTCTTCTTAACATCTTCCTAAACATGCAATGTCTTTTTGTTAAGGAAACTTCCCAGTCTGAGCATTTGGAAGGCACTGGCAGTCACATCCCAAGGCCAGAGCCTTCCACTGCTGGGCCAAAGCCCCTTTGCCGTGGGTGGCTCCTGTGACCAATATGTCTCCCTTGGCTCCCCACACACCCACTCCACAGTCAGAGCAGGTTTCCTCACCAGTTTGACCCCAGGTTTCCCATGGCAGAGTCTCAAGCCTCTGTGTCTTTTAAGAAATTTTATCATGATTGTCGTGGTTTAACCAAAACCACTACAATGATGCAGCAACAACTTGAGGTGGTACCTTTGAGGAGGGATCCTGAACTAAAGGAATCCTGGGGTTTTATACCCATAGCGTTGATGTGCACAAAAATATGGATTCTTCCAGTTGAATCCTTGGCTTTTGCCATGTGTCTGAGTGATTGGTGACCTGACTAGTGCCACAGGTCCCTGTGCCCTTTGTTATGCAAAGGGTCAGTGGTCCATGGCCTCTTGCCTTGGCTCTCACCACCCAGACCTCAACCTGCAGCTCCCACTGTATCTTACACTGAGCTACCTGGACCAAATGTATTCTTCAACAGCCTTGAAATATTTTGGGAAGAAAAAACCATTAACTCCCACAAGAATCTCAGTTTGTTTCTCTCTTTTTTTAAGTGGTTAGATTTACAAGAAGTTTTAGTTACCAAATTGCCATGGCTCTCACTAGATGCAATGGAGGGATAGAGGCATATCCAAAAGAAGATAAGGCAGCTCTCCCAACGTTTGAATTGGCTTCTGGATGTACTTGTCCAGTTGCAGAGACTGTGGAAAGATTCTAAGGGTATGCCTACATTACCAAATAAAAAAGGGCTGGGAAGTGAGCCCCAGTTATCCACAGTGCTGAAGATCTGGCTTGCTCTCCATCATGGTTTCTGACATCCCTCAGAGGTTGTCTCCAGGGCAAACTTGCTATAAAGAGGGGATTAGATTTGTTCAGCGAGGACAAAGGCCTGTCTGGGTCGCAGTTCAGGCATTCACCTTCTTTCATTTATCTCTTAAGACACCAAATTGTACAGAAGAGGTACAAATCTAACACTGAAATCTTGCAAAAATCAATGCTCTTAGAAAATCCAGCCCCACATACAAGTAAACCCCTATTCGTGCTGTAGCAACAATTCACTTTTCTTCTAATCAAATTTTTCTGAGCATTTGTCTAATTTGTCATGATGGGTAGACCTAGATTATTCCTGAAAAACTCATCTGACAAGGATGGCCTCTAATTTTCAGTGCCTCAGATATTTAGAGGATTGACTAGAGACCAGGAATTTAAGGGACTCTGCAATCAAAATCAAGAGGAACTGAAAATAGTTCTCAGCTTTAAAAGCTTTTCTTGGGAAGTAACATGTTAAATGGGCCTGAGGGGGAGGCATGTATATTTAAAATGCCTAGATTTTTAAAATCTTGTAAGATGTTGGCTACAAAAGCACACAAGCAAAGGAGGATGAGAATGGTGATTCAGAAACACATTTCCACCTCAGTGGTCTGTTGGGAAGAGGCAAAGTGATACATTATCCTAATCGGTTAGGTTTTCTATTGCTTGGCCATCCCTAGAGAGGAGCAGCAAGTGGTCTTTGACAGTATTTGAGATCAGACTGTCCTTTCATTCGTTAGTCAATTAAATTAGTTACAGTTCTGCTTCAGCATAGCAAAATAGCTACATGGTTTCAACTTGAATTGTTCTGAATTCAGTTTTGTTGTTCTTTGGACTGGTCCTCTGAATTCTTCCTTTATCACTTCCTTCTTATTCCCCCGTCTCTCTTGTTGTCCTGTGCAATCATGGTACAGCAATTAGTTTACACTGGCCTGGCAGCCATTATAAATTGCAAGTGCTTCTTACGCTTGGCAATTACATGCTGGTTAAGCCAAACCAGGCAGGACTGTGTGACAAACCCGTAACATCTGTGTCCTTCCCCATCATATCATTAGAATGTATATATTCACGGAGTATGGTGCACTGTTGGCTGCGAGTCTGAACAACAAACCATAAATAGGATAATGGCTTTCCTCAGTACATTATCATTATTCAAAAAACAAAACCTCACTTGTTTTTGAGGACCTCTTTGGTTTGTCTAAATTTCTCCATGGATATGGCTTGCTACTAGGGATTGATGACAGAGGTGCACATTTGTTGTCATCTTAACCACTAAAGGCCCTGTGCCCTGTCTGCGGTACAGGACATCCTCCCCGTGTCTCCTGTTTTCCGCCCTGCGCTGCACCGTCAGTCTTGGCCCTCTGTCAGGGGGACAGACAGTCGCCAGCAGCTCATCTCCTCTCTGCTCAGGCATGTTGTTTCAGCTCTATAACGGGGGCTCTGTAAACCAGAACAAACCCCGTTACCTTGAGGTATGAAGAATGACCGTTCCTTATTAGGGTGTTTTGACTCCAACAAATTTAACCTCCGATGCAACCAGGCACCTGTTCGTTCCAGGGCTAAATGAAGCACGATTTTTAAACTCACTAAACACAGAGAAAATGAAGAGGTTTCTCAGCTCCTTAGTTGGAAGATGCTGGCTATGGAAGACTTGGTGCATATGCATTCCCATACTTTCGTTGGTAGAATGACAAGTTTCCTTTTAGACTTTATATACAGGAAGAGATGGATACATTGACCTCGATTAGGTAAGAAAAATGAAAACAAAAGCTTTTCTATTAATTTCCTACACTTTAGTGATATTCAGCTTCTTTCAAGATTCATTTTATAGCAATTTACTCAGTGTGTCATGGGGGTCCACAAACTACTCCATTGATTTTAAATGCTGCAAATAATTACAGTTGCTAAGCACCAATGTTCTGACTAGAGTCTGCCATTCAGCTTTGGGCCTCTCACTGGCATGCGTATATAGCATAAACAGCAGCAGCTGAAAATCAGATTAAAGCCTTTCAATATGTTTTTCATTTTTTTCTCTCAGAGAATCCAAGGGAAGATTAATAAATGTGGAGTTTTTCACTCAGGGAATCCAAGGCAAAAATCTGCAAATGTGTGTTGCATCACTAAATTGATATGATGACAGGTCTGCTGTCTGATCCCTAGCATTTGGGTCCCAAGCCTTCCATCTAATGAGCTATGGCAGAGCATGTCTTGCCCTGTCTCATCTCTTGTTGACCTGGCATGGATAGCTGGAGCCTTTATGCAGCTGAGTACACTTTATGTTATCAAAAAAGCTGGGCTCCTGCCTCCCTCAACACGAACGGAAGACCCCACTTCAGCCTCAAGCTTTGATTTCAGCCTGTTTGAGCCCTGAGTTTGAGCCCATTCACAGCTGAGTTTGAGCACTTAGCCTCGATGCATTTGCTCTCCTTTCTCAGTGCATGCTTGGGAACCAAATGATTTTGTCTTTGAGTCTCATACCTTTACTGAACAGAGAGTAGTGGTATTACACAGTATATTGCCTGCGATTTCCACATGCAGTTAGTTACTTGAATTAAACCCATAGGGAAAGATGCATTTCTTTTGGGTGGAACTTTGTTGTAGTCGTTGAGCCTTGTTTTCATCACTAGCTATTGGCAATTTAGAAATCAAAAGAGAAAGGTTAAAAAATGCCACCTGGGCTCTACCAACTAGCAATACTAGTACCAGTAATCAGCACATACTGTGCAGACACTAGAGAGTGGTGTGGCCAAGGGACCCTTCCAAATGGAGGGTACAGAAGATGCAGTGCCATTGTGGGATGGAAGAGTTCATATGTACAGAAATTATTTGTGCTGTGCTTCCTGTCTTTGTGCTGACAAAACTAGTAGAGATGTATCTGGACATATAGTAATTTAGAGAAATATTTAGTGTCCTGGGCAGCAAGTGTTTCTTATCACAGATCTTACACAACATTCAGATTTTGAAGGAACATGCCATTCAGCCCCACCTTCATCAGAAAGTTTTAGAGACTTCTCCAGTCAGATAGCATGCTGGAAGTACTCTTGCCTGTAAGAAAAAAAAAAATTCGGGAATGTTTTAGACAACCTATTTTAAGGATGGTGTTTAGAGAAGAAGTGACACAGTTCTCACCTGCAGATTGTCTAAGTGCTTTTGGAGGAATTACATACTTGTGTGCCTCGCTTTTATCATTGTGTTTCAGTAGCAACAGTTGACTTGGTTCATCCTTGAAAACCCTCATACTCTTCCCTGCCACTAGCATTCCTGGTTCCCAGTGGTGGGTTGCCATTCCATTTGCTTGTTGATAAACATTGTGACAAAAGATGAGCCTAAAGTGCCAGATTTAAAAGCAAACACATTTACTCATCGGCAAAGATGAAAGAAGTAAACTCTTGACACAAGCAAAATGAATCATGAATAGGAATGTTTGGGTTTTTTAAACTGCAGTCTTTCACAGAGTTTAGTGCCACAGAAGAGAATTAAAAACACTTGCATGAGATGGAGAGAAGGCCATTTACTTACCTTTAGACTCCACCAGCACACTAGGCATGGCCTGATGGCTGAACTGAAGGGATGTGGGTCACAGGACAAGGCTGAGCTGCCAGGACAAGAAGTACAATAGGAGGGGACTGAGGGCACTTGAGAGCAGTTCTCAGGTAGAAACTGGAGTGAAAAAATGGCTTGAGGAGAGAGAGAAAAGAGAGAAAGATGTTCTCAACTCCAAGAAAGATTGATGGTCTGTGGCTATGGGGGCAGCTGATAACAGAGGCAACCAACGCAGAAGCAAATATAATTGCATGCCTCAAAGGTAAGACAATGAGGTAGTTGGTCAGAACCTCATGCACTGAAGGCTGTGAGGATTGCAATGAGGTATGGGAAACCTGAGAGAAGCAAATGGATGGGGAGGCCTTTGTTTTGTCCTGCATTGGTCTTCTGTAAGTGGAAAATATATTCACAAGCCTTGGCATAGCCAGCAGTACTTGGTAGCACTTGGTAGCGAGCAAGAGAAGTGATGACTGAGAGCCTTCAAGGGCTTTCACAGAGGGTGCATTCAGGTGGGATGTGCTGGCTGGACCCAGGGAAGCTGTAAAGTTGGGGTTTCATGTCAGTGTTTGCTCCTGACACAGCACTGCCCCTCTGCCAGGCCCACCTTGGCCTCCCTGCACCATCTGTCATGGTGGCATTGGGTTTTGTGGCTCTGTGGCTACTCCCTTCTACTGCTTGAAAATTAATTTAGCAAACATAGTTTAAAAGAACCCCATTTGCTGTGGCAGAGCATTCTTTCATGCTGGCCTGGGGGTTGAAGGTGGAAGGTTATCAGTTGCTGGGGAGGAAAAGAAGTTTCCAAAGAGAAACTTTTTGGCCCATCAATTTATTAAGAGACACAGCAAATGCAAACTTACTGGTAGTGGAGCAAGAAATCAAGCCACCAGCCAGGCAGAGTTTTTAAGGTTTTTTTCAGAAAACTTTCAAGTGGGTGTTTTTAAGGCCAGGCATGCACTCTTAGCCCTTTTGTGTCAGAATGAGCTGCCAATAAAACATGGTTCTCAAGATGGATAGCCCATTTGGGACATTGAGGTCCTTTTGGAGCATGAAGTGATAAAATTTCAGGACAGGGTTCAAGGTTATTATTTTTCTTGAGGCTTTGAATGGCAAGCTGTGGATTTACTGTTCTGTATCTTCAGTCAGCACTTTTCAAAGCACTTGGAGGCAGCTATCAGTAAGCCAGACGGATGGGAGACACACTCTTCTTATGTTATGATGCGTCCTGCCTGTGCCAGGATATTTTGATGCCAAAACAGCTATAGGCAGGCTCTAGCAGTTCAGGGGATCATGATGCTGTATCCAGAATCGGGGATGGACACAGTTTTTTTGATACGAATGAACACCAACCATCTCATGCTCACTTTCTAGCCATCTTAATTCCTATGCTATCCACCCACCCCATCCCACTCTGCCTTCACTTGAAACCAGCCTAGTCACAGGATCGGTCAGATTTACTCAGATTGAAAGCAAGCAGTGCGGGAGTGTGGAAATTCCAAAAATGGTATATGCCCACCACCCCAAGGCAACAGCGATGTGTGATCCCTCATGGCAGGACACCTGGAAACTTTCTGTCCTTGGTATGCCACTTCCTTCACAGCATGAGGTTTGCTTGTAGCAATTCACATTGACATGCAAGAAGAGATCACAGGTCAGCAAAAGAATCATTTTGGTTAAACAACTTTCAAATTGGTCTCAATGAAATTAATAATTTTGACTATCCATGGATATTAATTTTAAAGAAAATTGGCTAATATGGAAGAACATGTTTTTCAGGTGCATGCCTTCATCTTTTGAAGCCTGATAGAAGGCTGGAGATTACTAAAGTCCTCAGGACTTGAAAAACCAGTCAAATTAATAGTGACAAGCTAGCCCAATTTGCTTGAAAACTGAGTCAGACTCCAGCAAAACAAGACACTTGCTTAAGAATCATTAGGCTCCCAATATCGTTACTACTGAACTAGTTTTATTTTTTTTCTTTATACTCACATGCTTTCCCCTCTGTTCCCTTGTGGCTTTTTTCCTGTGATCTCCCTGTGACTACCTGAGCTTTCAAATGAAAGTAGATGGAATTCTCAGGTAATAAATAACCTGATTCTAGAGTCTAGGGCTTTAAGAAGACAACCAAACATGCTCAGTCTCAACCATTAGACCACAAATTTTGGCAACACTTCAAGAGTAATTTAGGAGTTGGGTTTTCATTTCCAAGTTGTCAGAAAGTGATGTTGAAGCCCTCTGGAAAAGAACACTGTCCAAATGACTCCTCAGAAGCTGACATGAAAAGCCATTAGGAAAGTCTGGGGATAGACATACCTGAATTTTCTCTGATTCCACCATCCCCAAGCTGGATAACCAAGATCTGATGCCATTGCACTTTTGAACAGATGAGTCTGCATCTCTCTGTGTAGATTCCATGTTAGCTGATCTTAATCATCTTCATCAGCCCTGACTCACTTTCTGGCCAATGAAGAAGCACTTCTATGGAGATATTAATCTCCATGACACTTAAAATAGGTCCGAAGAAGAAGGTGGATGACAGAAATAGGAGCCTCACTCAAAAGCTGACTACTGCATGGAACTGATGTAAAGCTAGGAGAGATGCAAGGCATAGCCAGTGTTGGTATTTCCATTACTGAAAGCAGGTGAGGAAGCACAGGATATTTTGTGAGGTGTTATAAACATGGAATTGTTTCTTGGGTTCATTTCTTCTG
Source organism: Chamaea fasciata (assembly GCF_029207755.1). NCBI lineage: Eukaryota > Metazoa > Chordata > Aves > Passeriformes > Sylviidae > Chamaea > Chamaea fasciata. Next base: position 56,080,602 of record NW_027094087.1, on the reverse strand, counting down.
TGCAGACATGGTGTGCTTCCAAAATACCACTTTGCTTCTGAGTGGCAATATCTGGTTGATAGCTGTTGATGGAATTTGTGAATCTTATTTCAAGGGCCCTGCAGATACTACCCATCTCTTGCAGATGTTTTCAGTTAAATTGGTTGGCTCTTCTCCTGGCCAGATGAAATACACAAAGTGTCCTGACATTTTTATCTGCTGTTCTCTCAAATTTGAGTTCTTGTTTCTTGGAATAGGTTTTCAAAGCCTTCTTTGGACTGTCTTACAGAATTTAACCACTGCAAGTTAGCTGATCCTGGCCTGGCTTTCAGTAAAGTTCTAACTGATTTTGTATACCCAGTGAGTACACCCTAGTTAAAACAAACTATACAGGATTGCATGAGAAACCCACAGAGGTGGCCCAACCTGTTAAAGCATTACAACCTGTATTTCTCAATATACAGCACCATGTCTACACTGCCCCTGAAAAACAAACCATAAATAAGATAATGGATTTCCTCCATGCAGTATGATTACAGAGACAAAACCTCTGTTATTTTGAGGACCTTTTAGTTTCTCTGAATTACCTCATAGATACTTTGGTCTTCTGACTGTCATTTTCTGCTAAGAACTGATGACAGAGGTGTGTATTTTAACCACCAAAAACTCCCCAGACTCTTTTTGGTACATCACATCCTCCCTACGTTTCCTCTTAGCAGGTCTGCCCCATGATGCACACACAGCAGTGTGCAGGCAGGAAGGGGCATGACAAATTACTTTCTTTGGCTTCTGCTTGATGCTTTTGGGAAACAGGCTACAAAACCTTACCACATGGAAAAAGAAGGACTTCATTTTTCCTTTCTATTTCACCAAGGGAGAAGCAGCCATCGCCTCTTTAGGTTCCTCCTTCACATCCATGGTTCTCCAGCAGAAGCCCCTGATTTCACGTCATCTGGGGATTGAGCCTTGGAAAAAAAGGAGATATTAAAAAACAGAAGTGGAAAGGGATACAGATGTTTGTAAGCTTTTGGTGCTTAGGAGAGGGGCCCCAACTCTGAGGTGGTCATTCTGGATGTTCTTTATTATGGACTTACAGGCCTGCTCTTGGCATCAAGGATCAAAAATGGTCTTGGGAAGCCACTTCCACCCAGTCAGGAGGAAGGACTAGGGATGCACAGGTGCCTTAGAATCCCCACTCATAGTAATCTTAATCTATTTTTTTTCTAAATCTGTGTTATTTCCATAACACAGCCAGAGAGTAGTGGGATCAATAGCTAAGGCAACAGATCTTCTGTCAGGTGTGGTGGGGAGCTACACAGGTAATGATCATTGAGCCGTGGGTTGGAGAAATCATTAGTACGAGTACTGATGATTTCCATTCCACAGGCTGTGGAATGAAGAGATTGGGAGTGGCCCTGACGAGAAGGACTTGAGGATATTGCAGGATGAAAAACTGGACATAAACCAGCAACATGTGCTTGCAGCCTGCAAAGCAACAATGTCATGGGCTGCATCAAAAGCAGAGAGGCCAGCAGGGAGGCAATTCTGACCCTCAACTTTGCTCTCATGAGTCCTGTGTTGAGTCCTGTGTCCAGCTCCGGTGTTCCCAGCACAAGAAGGATATGGACCTGTTAGAGTGAGTGCAGAGGAGGGTCACTAAGATGATCTGAGGGACAGAACACTTTGCTTACAAGGAAAGACTGAGACAATAGGGTTTCTTCAGCCTGGAGAAGAAAACACTCCAGGGAGACTATAGTAGACTTTCAGTCCCTAGGGGGGGGGCTAATAAGAAAGACAGAGACAAAATTTTTGGCAGGGTCTATAGAGATAGGACAAGAGTTAATGGTTTTAATCAAAAAGAAGGTCAATTTAGACTGCATGTAAGGAAGAAGTGCTTTATGATGAAGGTGGAGAAACGTTGAAATATGTTGCCCAGAGAAACTGTGGATGCTGCCTCACTGGAAATGATAGAAATTTGATAGAAAAGAAAAGAAAAGAATAGATTGTTCAGTTGGAAGAGACCTACAACGATCATCTAGTCAACCGCCTGACCAGTTCAAGGCTGACCAAAAGTTAAAGCATACAATTAAGGGCATTGTCAAAATGCTTCTTAAACTAAGACAGGCTTGGGGTATCAACCAACTCTTTAGGAAGCTTGTTCCAGCGTTTGATTACTCTTTTGGTAAAGAAATGCTTCCTAATGTCCAGTCTAAACCTCCCATGATGCGGCTTTCAACCACTTCCACACATTCTGTTACTGGATCCCAGGCAGAAAAGCTCAGAGCTCCCTCTCCCTTTCCCCTGCTCAGGAAGCTGTAGAGAGCAGTGAGGTCACAGCTCAGCATCCTTCTCTCCAAACCAGACAAGCCCAAATATCTGTAGCTGCTCCTCATAGGACATTCCTTCTAGCCCTTTCAACAGTTTTGCTGCCCTTCTCTGGGTGCATTCGAGTACCTTCATGTACTTCTTAAGTTGTGGGGCCCAGAACTGTGTACAGTACCCCAGGTGGGGCTGAACCAACACTGACTACAGTGGTATAATCACCTCTCTTGCCTGGATGGTGATGCCGTGTTTGATGCACCCCAGGACGTGTTTTTCTCTCTTGGCTGCCAGGACACGGCTGGCCCACACTGCACCTGCTGCCAACCAGCATCCCCAGATTCCTTCCTGCAGGGCTGCTGATGTTCAAGGTCAGGTTAGATTGGGCTTCAAGCAACTAGACTGAGTGGAAGGTGTTCCTGCCCACGTGGGGGTGTTGGAATTAGATGATTTTTAAGGGTCTCTACTGACTCAAACCATTCTGATTCCATGGTTCTGTGATCCCTGCCTGCAGTGCTCTCTTGCAGTGCCCTAGCACAGGAGAGAGTAGAGGACAAAAATCTAACTCTGTAGCTTCCTAAGCTATCGCCTTGAGTCCAGTGTGCTCTGAACACAGACCAGGGTGCTACACTGGGACCCTTGCTGCCTGTGCCCAAGGATGACCTATGTGCTGCGCTGGTAGAACAGCACCTCTTATTGTGCCCAAGGTGGCCCCTGGCAGCTGTGAGCCACTCAGCAGTTCTCTATCATAGCCTTGTCTGGCTGAGAGGTGGAAACCCCTCCTTTTGCCCATTTTGGACACGAGGCTGAGAGAGCAGTGCCTCCCTGGCTCAGCCTCCTCAGTCCGGGAAGAGGCATTCAGTCAGCCAGCAGCTCGGGTCATGGAGTAAAGCCCTGGCAAAATTTTAATGAGCATAAACTCAACAAATTGCTGTTGCAAACACTTGGGCTGACTCCTTTCTACGCTGGAGTCATCTGCTGAAGGCAGCAAGAAGGGAAAGATTTTTCCTTTTTTTATTGTCAAGCTGCTGCCTGCAGAATGTGAGAGTTCTAACTAGTGTGCTGACTCTGGCAACAGGTCAGCCCCAGTGTCTGCATAGCTGTTGGCAGAGAACAACTGGGCTCACAAGTTTTCAAAATATTTTCTTTTTCTCTCCTCCTCATGATTTTCTTTGTTTACCCAGGAGAAAGAGATTTGTTGCTAACCTCTCAAGATATAACAGTGTCATATTTCAATTGAGATCAGAACATGCAAGCCATTTACTCCATTTAAAGTTATTGTATTCCAAGATCTATGAAGCACTGTATAGATTATAATTGCTTTCAACAAATATGTTAGTGAAATTGCAGTGTTTCAGGGTGAACCATATAATCAGTCTTCTTGGAAGTTTTGGAGACAGAAGTTAATAATGGGTTATCTTCTCAGTTATGCTATGATAGACCATTTCCTATCTGGAAATAGGTCATGTCAAATAGTAGCAGCAGTTTATTTTTGCTATTATTTGTAACCATCAGTAGCTGCTATCAAAACAGGAACCTCATTTTGCTGTGTGGATTGAACACGTGAGAAGCAAAAGCAACCCTTAGCCTACAATCTTTGCTAAAAGTAAAACGCAGTAAGTGGATGGACCAAATATTTTGTGGTGGATTAGATGAAGCAGAAATAATAGCAAGGAAAGTATTGTTATGAACGCTGACTGCATGTGTAAAGCAGTTTTCCAGCTCCTTATCGATTTTCCAACAGCTGAGTGGTCTGGTGGTGCCAGAGTGGACATTTGGTTGGAGAACATCTGCATGGCCAGAGACTCCACCATGCTTTGAAAACTTTGCCTGATGTGCTTTATTTTCCTGCATATATGGAAGACTGGCTTGAAGTGACCTTTCAACTTCTGGTATTAAAGGGGGAACAATTTACTGAAGTGATTTTAGGATTGGGTTGGTGTCTTCGGGTGGTTTCTCCGTAAGTATCCTTATTGATCAGAGGCTAAGTCTAGAGCGGTAGGACTCAACTCTGCTTTCCAAGCCTACACTTCTGACACTGGGGCAGGGTATCTGTCACTCAACTAGAAACAATCACAATTCTTCCACATTTCTCAGAAATGTGACATCTCTCCCTACCATGACCAGAGCTGTCCTGATAATTATGAACTTGGTTGCTGGGAAATGAGCTCAGGCTATCTAAAGATGTTAGCAATATTTTTTCAGCATGTAAAGATGAAAGTGCACTCCTCATGCTACTATAACAGGGGGATACTTCTTTTCCTACTTCCATTTTTTAATATTCTGAGAAAAAAAAGTGATTTCAAGGGACTCAGAATTCTCAAATTAATGTGAAGTCATTGTGCTTAAATTGTTCTTCAGCTTTGACAAATGATGCTATAAAACCAGTGATGTGCAGTCCCTTGTTAAAAGTGTCTTTCTGACTCAATGTCATCCACACTCCCTGACAAACAGTTTTATATGTAATACAGGAAAGGACAAGCATGCACTCTCACAAAGTCATTCTTAGAGTCATTATAAGCAGAAATCTTCTTCTCAGAAAATTTTGCCATCTCATCTTACCGTAACTACCTTCTAGTACAAGACACAGTGGTGGAGACATCTTCCCTTGAAACACCTTGCTTAAGTAATTTCTAATATTAGAAATACTGAAACATAAATCAAATTGCAATATAAAACCAAATGTTGATATAGTAAGGGAGGAAAAGTCCCACACCATCTAGTGATGAGTCACATTGCATTGTTTCCAAAAGCTTTGTGCACACCAGCATTTAACCACAGCCAGTCACAGCCAGTCACCTTTGCCAAGAGCATTTCCAGTCATCTACCCCTACTGACTTAGGTTAAACTGAATCCTCAGAAGGTTGCAAATGCCACAAAGAGCTGATATGTATGTGACATATCACCATAGAAACGGTGGTACAATTCCACATTGAGGACCTCCTTACTGAGTGCAGCCAAATGAAAGAAGTAGAGCTGCTAGTGAATTTCAATGCTGCCTGACTCCATGCTCTGTGTCATTATTGCCCTTCAGATTCTGCAGAGTGTGATCATTCCCTCCAGTAATGTAAGCAAACAAGTGAGTAATTTTTCTTAAAGACAATACTGAACAGGAAACAAATAGAGAAAACCACTATGTATTAATTCATCATAGTAAAAATATAATGCACAGTAGGCTACTTGTGGCTTTGCGCAATTCAGGGTTTCCTGATGTGCTCTGACATCTTGGTATGTGAATGAGGTTTTCTGATGCAAGTAAGCGAAACTCCCTAGCTTGATGTTAATCCCATTTAACAGAAGGTGGGGAATAGTAAAAAGTCATTTAGAAGTCTCAGCACTCACTCTCTTGACTTAAGGACATTCCCATGTGGAACACAATAGATTTTTCCTGTGCACATCAAAATTTTATCAAAACTCAATGTTCGGTTATGAAGGAAAGTTTGTTTTTATTCAATAAAAATATGACACTTTCCACTTTGTTGTATCAGATATCCCCAATTTGTCTCTTATAACGGATCTTTTCTGGACCCCATAAAATCCTGGCCAAAATGACAGCTCATGGTTCTAAAACTTTGAAATACATTTTTTTCCCTATTAAGAGAAATTCCCTTTTCCCCAAGCACCTCAGTCTTTCCTGGATCAGAAACATTTCCAGCTGGAACACTTGAGGACTTGTCTGAACAGCAGCTGGCACACAGGTGTTTTAATAATATAAACTGAAATTGTCATTTGGGCATCCTCAGTCTTGTCATTATGCTGTTACCGCCTTCAGATCCTCGGAGATCAGTCTTAAAATCCAGGATGTGAGAAGGAAATGTGCAAACTCATCCCGCTGTTGTTCTGCTGGCTTAGGGATTGCGAGGCAAATGTGTCCATGCAGGTCCAGCCATTTCGCCCGCTGTCTAGGAAAGTAGATCCTGTTCACGGCTTGTAATTAAGACTGTAAATCTGTCATTTCTTCCTGCATGGCTTTTTCACTTAGCTGCCACTTTTCAGCTGCTCTGGCAGTTTGGTCCTGCCCCCACCAAATCATTCTACTCACTTCTCGCTGGAGCTCCATCCGCTTTCCCTTGTGCAATCTGTTTTCTTGCTCCACACATCCCTGTGTCCCTAAATCCTGCTCTCTCTTGCCCAGCTAATTCCCTGTCCCCTCTTGGTTCCTCCTTCCTTCCACCCAGACAACACTTCTGGACCAAGCCAGCATCCAGCTGTGGTTTTCTGCTGATTTTTTCATCCTTGTCGGGAATGGACATAGAAAAGGGGGAAGTGTCGTCCTAACCGAGACAGCGGGATAGGATTTCTTCTTGTTGGAAACAAGCAGAGACAGAAACCCTCCTCAGAGACGGCTCTTTCATTTATTCCTTCAAAGGTTTGGGAAAGCAGGCAGTGATCTTCCTCTGGACAGACTTACTCCTACACTGCAGTTCATGGAAACTGTTGACCATTGCGGATGAAAATCACAAATACATGGGAATATTTCTGGATTTAAGACTACTAAAGGCTCTTTGAAAATTCCCATGTGAACAGAGCTGCCAGAAAAAATTTGCTGTGTGGCAACTTCTGAGGTTTCAATTGTTATTTCCATTCTGCGCTCATAGGAAAATAAAAGTCTTCATTAAAAATGGGAGGTGGTGGGATACGGTCTAGAGACTGGCAGCTGATAGACAGCTTGGAATAAGGTGAGCACAAGCTCAAGCGATTAATCTGTTTTAGTAAAATCAGAACTGTATGAAGAAGGAACTAGACTGAGCCTCTCACAAGAAGTTGGCTGTCACCTCCCCTCTCCCTCCACAGACGCAGGAAACTCCCAGGAAATTGTTTCTGCAGTAAACGTGAGTCTTGGAAATGCAGAGTAAAGTGCCAAGTTTATATGACAGCAATCATAAAGTCCTTGTATCTGCCAGAAGGGCTGGGCAGTATTTCTTGATAAATTCAGAAATATTGGGAAAATGCAGAAAAAAGGGTAAGATACTTCCAAAACTTGTAAATATTTTGCAAATCTTAAGAATTCATACCTTTTTAGCTTTATCTTTCTATTGAGCAAATGCACAAAATCAAAGCTTTCACTTAAAAACATATTGAGAAGTCCAAGCACTCAGAGCTGCATAAAAACCCCATTTTAAACTGCAAATCCCAAGAGCCTAGAATGTTGAATAAAGAGAATTCAACTGGATAGCTTTAAAAAATTTGGGGTTTCTTCTAAAGCAGTTGTAGTTTTGGGGTCGCACCTTATGATTTCCAAATGTCTGAGGTTAGCACAGTATGGGTGGCCAGTGGAGGGTAGCTTTACACTACAGCCACATGTCACTGGGTATGTGGAATATCAGAAAATGAGGGAATAACTCAAGCTTGTGAACAAGGCATACACAAGGGAGTGAAACAGCGAGAGAAAATGCCATTGGTAGCTGTTAAGAGAAACTTCCTGGCAGTAAGAGCTGTTATTTTGTTGTTATTTTGTCTGACATTAGCAGTGAGATGAACTGAGTGATCTAGGAGTGTTTTGTTATCTCTTACTTCTAGGAACCCTGGAGCCACAATGCCACTTGGACAGAATTTATGGACAGCTTTTCAAAACAAGCAGGCGAAACATGAATGTGCATCCAAAGGAACTTTAGCAAAGATGGCTTTGGTTTTCTTCTTCCTCTTTGTTTACTGGTGAAAAGATGAACTTTAAAATAAATGAATAATTAGGCATCAATTCAAATGTTTCATACACTACAGTGTTAATGTTTCATATGTTACCCTTTTCAATTACTTCACAACCCCACAAGTGTCTCTGTACCTTTTGAAAGAAAGATATCTTTTAAAAAATAGGAAAAAACTACACAATATGATGTTCTGAAAGTGGTGGAATTTCTGTCAGCTCCCTGTCATGTATCCCACAGGTCACTGATTTTTCAACTGCAGCTTTACGTAATGAAGAGATTTGACTCCTCTGCAATTGCATATTTGAAAAAAAGCAGAGGTTTAAATATGCAAGTGCCTCAATTGATTGTTTTCTGTGCTCCTACACATTTGTGTGTGCACTTATGAAGGGGATGTAACTACTTCCAGTTTTGGCAAATCTTCTTTAGGCACTCTTTTCTTGCTCCTATAATTGTTCTGTTGTTATGGTAAAGCTTGCAGTCTTACAGCTTAAGCGACAGAAATTTTAACAGTTAACAGTTTAATTTTATTATTAAAAATAGCCTCACTGGGATAGCATAGATATATTTAAATCCATGATAAAACTTTACTCCCCTTGTCCATTGCTTATAATGCAAACATGTACCTATAAAATTACTCACTGCCTTCCTCCCTAGTATTTCATTAAGCTAAAATTTGGACAATCAATACCTAGAAATGCTTCAAAGGAATTTATCCATTTAGGCAACCAAGTCCCACTAGGAGTGCATATTTAATTCCAGATATTACATACCAACAGACCTGTTCCATGCTGCTAAATTTAAGCATGATGGACATTTTTTTAGGCTTAAATTTATTAATTTTGAAAACCATAGTGACTTGGCACTTATAAAAATAAACATATTAACATTCTACAGTATTTTCACTGCACTTAAAAATATTTACACTTTTGGGACTGGAAATCTGGCTTGCTTAGTTAGAGAGTTCAGACTCTTGGGATTTTTGGGGCAGACTTTCCCACATTTGATAGCAATTTGCAATAGCTTTCTTTCAAACTCAGCAGTAAATATTTGCATGGGCTTCTTTACATCTTTTGACTTCATGTTGTAGCTGTAGCTTGCTGCCTTTGTCTGTATTTTCTTTGGCTGAGGAAAGGCGGACTATTGAGCACTTTCCCTTTCTTAGATCATTGCCGTTAAATCCTTGAAGCTTATCATGCTTTGTCAAAGCAATCTTCATTTCAATTTCGATTACAGATTTGATTCTCTTAAGGATTTACCTATATCTTGGGGGACTATACTTTAATTCCTTTTTAATGTATTAATACATCTGCTTTTTAATGCCATTCTAACTGAATGTGTGTGTTTTGTGGTGCTCTTGCACTGAGCACACAAATTAATGATTTTATATGAGCATGTAGGAAACGGCTTAGCTCTTCTTACAGTGTCTATGTAAGCTTTGTATTAAATATGTCTAGGAAATTCAAAGGCTGCAAACTATCCTGATTAATTGCTTTCCTTTTGCATTGGCCTGACATACTCCTACTGTATTCAGAATGAGCTTTATGGCACATGGACTATACTGCTAGGAAACTGCTGTATGGAAAAGAATTTATCCTTTAGCAGAGGAAAGCACATGCTGCATCACATGGGTTGGGGTAATTACAGTGTATCTGGAGCTGGAGGCGTTCAAGATGGCCACAAGCAAAATTTATGTGAGATGCTGCAGAGCGTAATACCCTGTGCCATCTATAAATTTGGAATATTTAGAGTTGCTTTTTTTTTCTTTTTAAATTTAAAACCAGAACAGAACATTGTTTCCTGCATTTGGGGTCCAAGCCCCCAAACCCTTATGTAAGTCATTCCATAGTCTTGGAAAACTTCTGTTTTGTTGTTTGGTTTTTTTTTTTTTTTTCTTTCCTCATTTCTTTTAACATATAACATTCATATAGTAAATACCAAAGGACAAAATACAGCCTGTGCAGACGGTGTCTGTGCTGTTAAAGTAATTACAGGCATAGGCTGACTGCCTTTGTGGTCTCTTGGCTGCTTTAGGGGTTCTGCACATGCAGTCACCTGGTTCACACATGCCAAGGCAAGGAAGTTTTGTTAAATTAGCCATGCAATTTCACCTGGTATTTTAACACAGGTATCGAAAAGTCATGGGAAAAACATTGTGAGAAAAACATTGACCCTGAAAGGATGAGTTTGACACTTCGGTGTATTTAATACTTCCCAGTCTGTAAACTGGCAAACTGTGCCTTTATGCTTCTTTCTAGAAAGTGCTGGGCTCCAATATTACCTCATTGTACACTTGGCACATAGTGGAGCAACACTGAAAATGATCAGTCTGCTGCGTTTCTGCACCTCTGTTCATCATCTGCATCACACTTAATTCTGTAGCTTTTGGCAGTGCGGATTATTCCAGTTTTGGAGCTACATGATTGTATCACCAATCTGAATGCCACAAATACATGGTTTACTGCCTCCCCTCTCTGGAGTAACCTCATGCTTCCTACCAAAATTAGGCAGTTGATGTTGGACTCAAAAATCTCCTTTTTAAAAAGAATTTAAACTCTGTGGAGAGTCTGCATTTATTTATTTTTCTGCCACTGATTAATCCCTTCATTTGGTATAATCTGGTAGAAGAAGCTGTCCAAGACAGGAACCAAAGGCTTGTCAGTAAAGGAAGTCAAGCCAAGAGAGGTGAGGCTCTTAACCTGAAAGAAAATTGCCTCCCAAACCTTTTCAGCTAAATTCTGAAATAGAAACTGGAAATGGCTGCATTTTGGCATCTGGAAACGGGATACAGAATGCAACAGTGAATTATATCCCAGAGTCTTTCAAAATAAGTATATTTTGTGGTATCGAAGGTCATAGAGAAAAGGAAAACTGATGCTTCACGGTTGTGCTCCTAACTTTAGTTCTGAGTAGGACGAGCTGGTTCAGTACTGATAAAAGGCTTCTTCTTTGGAAGACATCCCTTCAATCATTTCTCTGGTCTTTTTGCAAAGCATATGCCTGTATTTGGCTTGCATAACAAGGTTTTGGTATTGGGGGGCTACAGGGGTGACTTCTGTGAGAAGCTGCCAGAAGCTCCTGCCGTGTCCAATAGAGTCTGTGGCAAGTGGGTCCATGGACACACCACTGGCCCAGTCTGAGTCCATCATTGATGGTGGCAGTGTCTCTGGGACAACAGAGCTATAAAGAGGAAAAAGTGCTGCACAGAAGCAGCTGGGAACAGGAATGAGAGTCTGTGGGAGAAACAGCGCTGCAGACACGCACAGATCAGTGAATAAGGAGGAGAAGGAGCTGCTCCAGGCACTGGAGCTGAGATTCCCCTGCAGCCTCTGGTGCAGCCCATGGGGGTCCCAGGGGGAGCAGAGATCCATCTGCAGCCCATGGAGAACCCTACACCAGAGCAGGATGCATGGGGGAAGCTGTGAACTCATGGGAAGTCCATGCTGGAAGAGAAATCTGTAAGGACTGTGGCCCTATGGAGAAAGGACCCCACACTGGGGCTTGTTTGCTGGGAGGACTTGTGATCCTATGGGGGACCCTCACTGTACCCCATGGGAGGGGTCCATGCTGAAACAGTTCATGCACAACTAGAGCACAGGAGAAGGATGTGCACTAGAGAAGTTTTTGGCGTGCTATCTCCTGTGGGAGGGATCCATGCTGGAGGAGGGGCAGAGGAGTCCACCCCTTTAAGGAAGAAAGAGTAGCAGAGAAAACATGTGATGAAATGACCAAACTCCCATTCCCCATATCCCTTTGCTGTGGGGCAAGAGGAGGGGGGGTATTTGCATGTGAAGTTGAGCCTGGGAAGAAGGGAGAGGTGGGGGCGAGGTATTTTATTATTGGCTTTTATTTCTCATTTTCTTCCTCTGATTTGGTTGGTAATAAATTCAATTGATTTTCCTAAGATGAGTCTGTTTTGCCCATGATGGTAACTGGTTACTGATCTCCCCCGCCCTTACCATGACCCATGAGTGTTATATTTGTTAGGTTTTCTCTCCCCTGTCCAGCTGAAGAAGGGAGCGATGGAGCAGCTTTAGTGGGCACCTGGCATCCAACCAGGGTCAACCCCCCACAGTCTATCAGCTGTGGAGATATTTCCCACCAGACCCATCTTCTCTTACCTTTGAACAACCTTATTTTTCTTGGCAAAGCATTTGGAGCAGCTCCAGGAGAGAAGATCCTATCCTGAATGTCACTGTTAACCCAACTGCATTCTAGTAAATGGATAATATTTGTGTCTGGGGGCGACCTTACTCCATTCTCACTCGAGGCTGTATGGATTTATGTGCCCATGTATGTAGACACTAAATCCTGAACAGAGACTCTAGGAGCACGTTGCAGTTCTCCGATCCAGATGTGCATCCAGCCACATCTTAACTACAGTTTTGGGTGAGATTTTCTGCCTTTCCCTTGTCTCTTCCTCCTTCTCACTTCTCAGAAATGTTGATTTCCCATTGGAAAAAGGGAATTTAGTGAGGTGAAGCCTTGAGAGCTAGCAGCATTCTTCATTTGTTCATGTGTCTGGAGTAATCTGGAATATTTCTGCAAACAAATTTTATTCACATGGGGGTGGTAGGAGGTAACATAACACTTATCCTGTATGGAAGAATAAAGAAAATATGTATTTTCTGTGGGCTTTTCTTGTATTATTATTCTAAATATCTATGTGCCCCATTCTTGCTCTTTTTGCCAATAATAATAATGCCACAGATATTACAAGTTTATTTTTCTGTGCTGTAGTTACTTGAATATTATATCACTTTAAAATAAAGTTAAAATGAAGAAATGGAGAGTAAAACTTCAAAGAAGTTTCCAAGGCCTTGTTTGTGATTTTCTTTAGTATCTTAGTATGTTTTCAAGAAAGAATAATATTCCTTAAGTATATTACTTTTTGCCATAAAGATTAAAAACAGACTAAATGAGATAATTGTTTTATTTTTCTTTTCAAGTAAAAGATTTACAGAATGAGGTTGGAAAATTGTGTGTAGGCTGATGTTTTATGTTGTAGCTGGTTATTATTCAGTGAGTCACTAAGTTTCCAGAGCTTGCCACACCTTAAGGTTAAACTGCCTCAAACCAGGCAGCAAACTGTTAGCCGAGGTGCTTTGAATGACTACTTTTTAATGTAAAAAGATATATATTTAAACAAGGTGCAAACTTTGCTGAGACCACTCAGATCCTCTTTCCTTAAAAAGTTTTATCTGCACACTCTCTGTTTTTTTCTTGTAGAATTAAGCATAACCAAAATAATTATTTAATTGTCATGGTTACTGGTATTTCCTAGGAAGAGTTAGAGGCCTCCCTACTGATGGGAAGGAAGCCTGTATTCAACAGCATAGTCACACCAAGTAGTTTTTTGGGACTTTGGAAAGATATGTCAGAAATCCACAGTGAACATTGAGTAAGCATGTGCCTAAGATGTGAAACAAAGGAAAGGAAATACATGGAGCGGACATTCATATTTTCAGTTTAATACTGATGCCTCAGTGTCTGCCTGGCTGAACATTGCATGTGGTATTCAGAATAAATACTGAAACAGCCAGTTCTGGAAACATTATTTTAAAAGAAGTGTAGTATCAAAATAATTAATAAATATGGATTCAATATCATGTACTGTCATCCACCTATTTTCAGGGGGGGCTTCATTCTGAAAATTGGATGCTTCAGTAACCAGCCAAACACAGAATATGGATCAACTTAAAGCACATGAGTCACTCCCCTGGGCCCTATGCAAGACCAGACTTGTACTTTATTCTCCTTTGGGTGTTGTGTTCTCAAATGTGAGGTATATTTTGAAGGCATTTTCAAATGCAGTAGAGACTCCCCAAAATTTCCTTTCCCCATTAAAAAAAAAGTTTATAAACCTTCAATTTAGAGCTACATTATTAATAAAAAAAAATAATAATAAAAAAAAAGAAAACAAGATAAGTAAATAGGTGTTAGGAATATTGTCAGAGTAGATGAAAATTTTATTGAGTTTATCAAAATAGTGGAAGGTATTCACAAGACAAAAGTCTGTCACAGTAAAGAATACACAAGACTGGGTAGCTAAGAAATCAATAACATTTGTAGATTGGGAGAAAATGAAACACTTTCCTTCCTCTCCTGTTTGTTTGTTTGTTTCCTGGATATTGTCATGTTGAATTTCAGAGGGCTTGCAGAAACTTTTCAGAAATTGTTTATTTTATTGTTGATATGCAGGTATTTAATATTGGTATTCACACTACACAGACATATGAATCACGTGAACTAGTAAGTGAAAGAAGGAAAAAATCCCCATTCTCCCCAGCTACTTACCATGTTTCTTCTCTTTGCACATTTAATGGTAGACACTATCTTTCAGCACCCAATACCGCAAGCCATTGCTCTGTACTGCAGGAGGTGGACAACAGGAAATGTTTTCTTTTTCTTTCCCCCTTTTTGTCTTGTTCTGTTGCTGTCAATGCCTCTTGCTGCTCCTTGGAGTACTTGTTCTGAAAATGGAAGCATGAGTGATTGTTATGAATTAGCTTTCAGGTAGTGGCAAATATTTTTGACTTTGGGTCATGGGTTAGCCCTTAATTTTCTGGGGTTTTTAAATGTATCTCAAATCTTTAAAAATGACCCTTTTAGGCATAGAGTAGTAGGAGATTAACAAAGAGAAATCTTATCTGGTCCTGTGGAAGGCCTGTTATATGCAAAACACAGTAATGACTTGCTTTTGTAACTTGTTGCATCTTTCCCATGGGTTTTCTTGGTGGTGTTAATAGAGCTAATACACCTTTTCACAGGGACCCTGCAGGTATGCTGCATTCCACTAGATCAATGGAATGCCAAGAAAAGCAGTGATACCTTTGAATAACCCTGGAGAACAGATCCATCGAGTGGACAACAGCTTTTAGCAGCTTTTCTTTCTATGTGGATTAAAAGGATACTTTCAACAGCCCTTGCCAGATCTGCAATCCTCTGAATGGCAGCTGAAGCCAAGACCCCTGGAGCTGTTGTAGCACCCTGTTGTCCAGGGTGCTTCCTCTCTGCTGGCCTTGCACGTTTGACTTGAGGGTTGTTTACTGGAGGATGTATTAATGGGCATCTCATGTCACCACAGCCCCTCTACCTCTATTTCTGTGGCATATTGCAAAGCCCACCAGGTATAATCTGTCAGGCAATACTTGCAGAGACCTCTTCATGGGCTGAATTCCTCACAGCTGATGCCACTGAAATTCAGAAAAGCATGAGACTGTGTGGAATAAAGGTTTCAGCTTGGAACCTTCCTTCTCACCAAGAGCTTCTCACAGAAGATGATTGGGTTTTCAGGGCAGGATTTAGTTCTTAGCTGTGAACACTTCCTAGGTCTAAGCACTGATCTCCCAGCCATGCACAAGCTGCTGGTTGGGTAAAGTGAGCTTTGGGTAAAGTCAGCCCCATCCTCAGAGTCAGGGGGGCTGCTCAACCAGCCAGACACAGGTGTCTGTTTTAGGGAGAGCAGAACAGCTCTCCAGACTCCTCTGGCCCTATGGACTGGTCTCCACCTGCTATAATGGGAGCTGGATCACACAAAGACACCCACATTTAGAAAGTATATTTATGTGTCTACAGTCTGGACCTGAATATCAAACATTTGTGGTTTAGGGATTAGGCTGCCTAAACATAGATGCTATGTGGTGTCTGAGACATCCAAGGTGTACTTAGGGGTAGGACACAAAGACTATGAGGGAGCTGCTGGCCAGGAGATGGAGTCCAGGCAGGGCTCTACAGGGAACATCAAGTGCTTCTAAATACCTGTGTGTGGGCAACAGACCTGAGCCTTTAGTGATAATTCACTTTAGAAATACCCTCTAATCCTGTTTCTTCTATTTAGTCTTCTGTTGGCTTCTTTTGTGGTTTTTTTTTTTTGTTTGTTTGTTTGTTTGTTTGTTTTGTTTTGTTTTGTTTTGTTTTTTTTTCTTTTTAATTTCCAGTTTTCCATATGAAGTGGCTATGTATTCATCTGTAAAGCCAGGAATTTAGTGTGACCAACTGCAAGGAGGAAGGTAGAATTTTATTTTACCTGCTGCACATTTATTAGAGGCTCCTTGAATGGCTGATTCATGCCCCTCAAAATAGAAGTCTCTTTCCTTGACCTTTACTGTCTTTCTCTCCCAGATAAATCAGGAGAGAAAGACAGGAGAGGAATTATAAAGCTCCAAAGAAAGGTTCCTCTTTAATTTATACTGAATCACAACTCTTTACTAAGTTTGTTGTTTTAAAATACTTTCCTGATACATCTGCATCAGTACCAGTCGGATATTGAGAAACAGGATAACCCTTGCTTAAGTGGTTTAAGAAACCTCTCAGAACATCTGACATAAATTAACACATTGAACAAATAAGCAGATGTGGAATTTCCCCCCTCAACAGCCTT
Source organism: Chamaea fasciata (assembly GCF_029207755.1). Taxonomy (NCBI): domain Eukaryota; kingdom Metazoa; phylum Chordata; class Aves; order Passeriformes; family Sylviidae; genus Chamaea; species Chamaea fasciata. Next base: position 56,064,276 of record NW_027094087.1, on the reverse strand, counting down.
TCATCCAGGACCCTGCAGCTGGCGATGGAGGAAATGTTGAATGTCAATGTGGCAACTACTTCTATGCTTCCTGGTCTGCCATACGGCCAGTTGCATCCTATATGATTTTTCACATGGTGGGAGGAGCAGAGAAAAGAGTCTGATAATTTGTGATCATTTCAGATGTGCCAGCAGTGCCATAAAAAGCCATGTAAGAGGGGTGTGGAAGGGGTGATGAGGTGTTAAGGCATAGGAACACCTGTAAACATCCTGCTTTGCCCGGAGAATTTGGAGTTTTTCTTTCCAAGCTTTAAGAAGTGCCTTAAGTAAAGGTACTCCCATGGCAAGCAGCTGTGAAAAGAAGGAGAACACAAAATTTAACAGTCTGCTATTGGGATTAATCCATCCTCTGTTTGTGTGGTGGACAGAGTGCCAGACTTTGTAAAAGACTGAAATATGATTTGAAACATGACAGTCCCATCAATGAGAGCTCAAAAAGGTGGGTTAAATTTGCTGCTGTATAGTTGTTACCAATAGAAAGACTAAAAGCCTGAGTTTTTTTCCTTCTTACAATGCTTTTTTTTAATTTATTTTTATTTATTTTTTTTTTTTAATTCCCTGGTGTTCTTGTTCTCTCACAGTTTAACATTCTGCTCACATAGAAAGGAATAGGCACAGCCTGAAATTTTCTTTCTGTAGCTGCCTTACAGAAAGCATTAGGACTGTAAGAAGGACAGGATTTCAACATTCACAACAGATTGTAGACTGGAAACATGAAAAGCTCACATCCATAACAGGAGACTCTAAAGTCAATTTCTGGGACAAGATAACTCTGATTTTCCAAAGGATGTATTTTCTGTGTTGGTGCTCTCACCATGGAGTCCAGAGCTTCACAGCACTTGTCTCCAGGCCACGAAAGGGCTGAAGCTCAATGCCATAAATATGGGCTGCCTCACTGCTGAGGGTATCTCTTTGAATAAAAATGCAGCCACTGTTTGAATAAGAGTGAAATTGAGCACTCCAGTCATGCCTTGATCCTTGATTTAATGCCACACAGGCAGATTGCAGCAGAACCAGGACTGGAGCTGTTGGCTTGGTCCATTGACATTACATAGTTCACATACAGGTTTACTCTTATGAGTGACTACAGAAGACAGATAAACAAGATAAATATCTGTATGAATGTTATTTTGCAGCTCAAAATGAAATCGCTTTTGCAATGTCTGTGACAGTTCTAAAGTTGAAGATTGGTTACCAGAAAACAGAGGCTACTTCTTTTCAAGCTTGTAAAAGACCTCAACATAACATGGGCCAGGTAATTAGGATGAAGAAGGTAAAACCTTGTATGTGTTACAATCAGAGAGGTCAGACAATGAGTGGGTCTAAAACCAGCTTGTTCCGTGACGCATGCCTGTGCCAGATTCTGTTGCAGTTTGGAGAAGCAATTATGTAAATATAGATTTGCAAACAATTCCACAAAGTGACAAAAAAGAGTGTTAATTACCAAAAATGTTAGTGATCTGTCTAGCCAACCACAGAGTGATGAAATCATGGCCATGTTAAAAATGAAAGCCTGATGTAACCACCCTGGGTTGTGTAAGGTTTTTTTTCAGGAATATTATCTTTCTTCATATCTTTGACTTTTAACTCTCAAAAGCATCTGGATTTATTTATTTTTTTAAGATAGGCCCAGGAAAACAACACATATGAACACAGTGAAAATAATGTCTACTCCTATTGGCAGATGTGAATGTCATGAGTGGTGCCACCACAAGTCTTCATAGACCTGAAAATCAGTTAATTTGTGCTCAGATTCTCATCCTGAGCTAAATAAGAATTTTACTTTGCTTTTGATAGAAAAAAAATCCAGACTATTTTCCTTCAACTAAAGAAAAAGCAATAATGATAGTAACTTTTTCATGTTTTTGACTTGCATAGAGTTTCTTACATCACATTGTAATCACAATATGATAAAGCTCTTCTAAAATATTCATTTGATTTTTATCTGTCTGCCTGTAAGCTCAGAAGTTCAGCATTGCAATTTAAAAGGCTCATTTCTCTAGAATGGAATCAGTGTCCTTATTGTACTCAATGGCTACTTGGGCATTATAAACACAAGAGATAAATAGCAAGAGACAGAGTAGATCCTACTGATACTAAACACTGGTATCCAGTTACTCTACTTTCCCCAGATTATGGCTATAGATGTCATACAGGATTGACTAAAAACATTCTTTAGAAGGACTGTAGAAGTTCACATCAAGTTTAGAAAAGGTTCTGGATACAGTTAACCATAAATAATGGTTATTTTGTAATATTCAGAAACATCTTATTTCCATGGATAAATTACTACCTTCTCTTTTTTCTGGTGAAAATTTAAATAGTAGCTTCAAACAAAAACTGCTTCTATTCCTGCCACAAGCTTATACAACACAGTGTTGATACAATTTAAAGGAGCTGACATACTGCTTAAAATATGGATGCTGCATATGACTTAAATAATACGAATTATATGCTGAAGTCATTACTGAGTTGTTACCAGAGAAAACATAGTGTTGCTTCAATAAATATTTCAGGATTCAACACTATAATTCTTAGGAGACACTTTACAGAACTAGGATGGATAGTAACTTAAAAAATGCTGTGGAATTAGTATTTCAGTTTATAAATATTTAGCCAGCACTTCACTGAAATAGTTTTAGTGGATTGTTTCCTCCACATTTTGTTAACCACACAGTAAATTTGCAAAGGACAGATTATATCTCCTATCTTCTCCCTCCCCCATTGAATGAATGGGTAATAAGTATTCATTCCCATTCTTCTAAAAGTCTGGGCAAATCAGTCTTGCTGCCTATGTCATAGCATGAGGGTGAAGTTTTGATGAGAACATGTCTATGAACAAAAGTCCCATTCTAATCCAGTCTGACCTTTAATCTAACACATAAAATAAAGTTTTATCTATTAATCAGAAATTATTTTCTGCAAAGAACATTTGAGACACCTCACAGAACATTTAACACAACTTTTATTTCTGTCATACTCACAAGAGGTTCCATTTCTACAGAAGTAGAAATTCAGGTGCAGAGAGAAAGTGTGTCTTTGATGACAGTCCAAACCTCTGAGCTCCTGCTTTTCAGTCTCTTTGCTAAGGGGCTTCAGTTTGAATCACAAGATATGATGCAGATTTTCCAATGCTTCACAGCCAGTGAAGTGCAAACCCTAGGAAAAATAGGTTTGGCATTTCTATGGCTTGTAATCTATAACTAAGAAACTGACTGGCAAAGGATGTAACTGGCAGGCAATAGCAGTCTTAATGTATAGCACCAAATTTGTCATGCTACAGAGTGTTGTTACTCTTCAAAAGATTCTAGCATGCACATCTAAAATGCACATTTAATTCCTGCCTTAACTCCCACCTGCAACATCTGTATGAGTGCCAAAGGCATAACCTTCAGCTAAAAATGAGTTAATATTTGTAGAGGATCAGGCTCTTACCTTGTATCTATATATGTATTTCCCACAGTGACTAGGTTAATGGGATTTGCAATCTCCAATTATTAAGATAACTGTTACAAAACATCTCCATACTTTGAGATGAGTAATGGAAGGAGGCAACTTTTAAGCTTCACTGTTTAATGTATTAAAGAGTGGTGGCTCTGATCCAAAACTAAGTAATTCAGCAGAAAGGCTCCTACTGATTTCAATGGGCTTTAAACCAGGGAACGGTCTTTAAAACGTTCTGTGCCTCCTGCTCAGATATGAGAAGCAAAAACTGAAGGCAGAGACTTTTTATTCCTTTAGAGTTTGGGATGACTCAGACGCAGCAGACTGCTAGGAAATTGTATTTATACCACAAGGACAACACTTATTGCAACTCCTTAGTCATCAGAGTGGCAACATTTGGTTGTAAAGTCTGGTGCAGGGTCACAATTTGGAATATTAATTTACTTATTTAACATACGGATTTTTAAGATTAATCCTATCTAGGAATGAAGATTAAGGTGTTTCTAAGATTTATTTAATCCAGAGTGTTGTGGATTAGTGGGTAATTTCAGTAACACCCATTAATTCCAAAAACTGGGGAAGCAAATCACACGCATGAATCCGACATAACACTGTTGCCAGACACCACCCCATTAAATACCTAACAAGTATCAGGGATAAGAAACTTCCTCTGAAAATTTCCTAATAGAGAAAAAATCCTCCTGTTTAATCTCAATATTAATTCTATTTGGGTCCTGTTACTCCAAAAGAAAAGCTGCTACATGTTAACTGTCTTCAGCACCTGTGCAGCTGCCCATCACTTTGGTGCCACATTTCAGATGTCCTCATACAAATGCACTACAAATCTTTGTGTATCTGAAGCCTTTAATTTAGTGGAGTGAGCTCAGCCTTTGGGCTGTGTGCAGACTCAAGGATTTCTTAAAAAAAAAAAATCCCTCCCAATTTTATTATCTATTTGATATTGATAAAAGAGCATTTTGGATGTCTCGTGCTGTGCTAATAGGCTGCAAGATTTCTTGGTTGGTTTGACATTCTGCTGCCCCTAGGTAGCAAAACGCTGAGGTCTCCAAGGACAGCCCTCAGAACTCAGAAGAGCTGGGTACTGACTCCCAGCGGGGCTCCCTTTATGTGCACTCAGCCAACCAACAACTCCATGACTCCAGCAGATGTTTTTGGCCTTCAGACCAGTGAATTTATCCATCTTCCCTCATTCCCTCAATAATCTATCTGGCTGAAGCCAGCATGGTTAAACCTGGATCTTTGCCGAGGGCAATCAGGAATGAAGGGCTGGCCCGGTGAGGTTTTCCAGCATGTATCAGGCAGATTGTATTCGGGGGCAAAGGGTCCATGCTATATAAGTGCCTTAAAGCCTGTAGCATTGTTCTTTGCTCCCCACTGGGCTCTCTTTGATTGCAGGTTTTAAATATGCCATGTATTTCCATATGCATTATTTATGTTTGCTTGTGTTGTTGTGCAATTTGTGGCAGAGTGAGGGGTCTGCTGGAAAGCAGCCCTTGGTTTAGTGGGCAGCCCTGTAGAAAAATATTAGAAATACAGAAATCTGCTGCTCTAAGTGAAATTTGATTTAAACATGGATGACAGATTGTATTCAAATAATTTATTATTTTTTAAATGTTGGCTACATTCAGAAGTGGTTAACTAGAAGTGTAGCAATTTCTAGTTTTTATCTTCTGTTTCTTGTTCTATCTTGCCTCTTCTTTCTTTCCCCTTCCCTTTCCCTTTCCCTTTCCCTTTCCCTTTCCCTTTCCCTTTCCCTTTCCCTTTCCCTTTCCCTTTCCCTTTCCCTTTCCCTTTCCCTTTCCCTTTCCCTTTCCCTTTCCCTTTCCCCTTCCTTTTCATTATGCTTCATGATAGGAAGGACACGAGCTGTGGCTTGATCTGGTGATGCCCAAACACTACCAAGATGGGGAGAAGTGGGTGGTGTTCATCCATGTGGCAGTGGCTCAAATAAATAACTCCTATTTTCAGCCAGTCTGGGTAGGAGGCTGTGTCTGCTTCTCAGTCTAGACTCAGATACCAAGATCTATGCACACACTAGCTGGAGTTTAGGCAGTACTCCTGCGATAAAACTGTACCTTCACCCCTTCCAGAAAATGAAGCTTAGCACAATCAATATGTCGTGTAATTGAGTGCCAGCTCGTGACACTGGTGTTTCACAGTCAGTCATCCCAGATGTTTTTATTATGGTTTCCAGCACAGTTAACTCTATCTGCATTCTGGTTGGATTTGCTATATTAAAAAAATGGATTCTTGATTCATGCCATACTGCCTTGCAATTAGAGGAAGCATTTAACCAGGACTATCCCAACTTTAAAGAAATGTAGCTTCCAGAAGTGCATCTTTCATATTGTATTCTAAATCAGAGCTTTTCCTTTCCCAGACCAATTGTAGGGTAAATGCTTATTTATACATTTGTGTATAGGTTCCAGGAGTTCAGAAGCAAATGTGTACTTAAGGCCAGATAATTTGTGGTAGAGCATGGTAGCTAGCCTTGACTTAATATCTGTGTGGCTATTTCCAAGAATGATTTCATTATTGATACAATTTAAATTTCAGGATACCCTAAAGTGCTTTGTTTAGGAATTGGAACAATCTGTGAAGTTACAGGAGTTATAAGTGATCATTGCGTGATCATTGCATGGTTATGATAATCTTTTTTGTTTATTTGGCTGACCATTAATTTGCCTTAACTACCACCTTTGTGATCATCCTGCTCTGAATGTTATGTATTGTATACTGAAATTTACCCTACTCATCTGTGTGACCACAGTAGGAATCCCCAGGGCCATCTTCAATTTCACAGTCAAATGCACTACTTGACTAGCAGCATTGACACCAGTGTGTATCCTACAGTTTTGATCTCATCTGGGAACAGTATTGAACAGTTAATTCAGCTATTTTGCTTCATACATGAATCCCAGCAGGATGATTTTGGAGAAGTGGTGCTGGAGGAAGGACAGGGATTGGGAAAAACATATGTTCAAGTTAAAAGAAAAGAAAAGAAAAAAAAAAGATAGAGCAGGACCCTTTATGTTTTTTTGAACAAGATGTAATCAGTTGCCATAATACTGCACTGTTTGTTTGACTTTTTTTCAGTGTGGTTACTGTTACTTCATCCCTGAAACATTTCCAAGAGAAACAAGGGATTGTCCACAAGATTATCACCGCTGTGTCTGACTCTTCTGCGTGTAGTATGGTGTGTCACTAAGAGAGAGGTATTATCTACATGCAGCCTGTGAACAAAAATCCAGGATACACACTGGGGATAAAACTTTAAGTGCAAATTGTTCTGCAAATGGATGGTTTCTCCAAAACAAGTTCCTTACTGCTAGGTAAAAGAAACACTCTGTCTTTTCCAGTATCAGTATTCCAGTGTCTGCTTTGTTGAATGTGATGACGCCTTCAACACCATCAATCTCTTCAGTGGTAATTTAGGAGAAGGCCAGTTCAGGATTTCTGAACTGATTAGCCTGCACAGTGGGCACCAAGTCCCCTTGTGGGGCTGAGCATGGTGGGCCCATGCTCCTGTGCTCCCAGAGGCAGCCAGACCCAGCCAGGCTTCCTGCTGTGAGCTGGACTGTCCCCATGGCTCATTAATTGTTGCCCTGCCTGCAATAATCGGAATGGGTGAATCTCCCATCCTACAAAATAAAAGGCAAAGTTCACCAATGCAGTGTTCCCATTCTGAAATATAACCTTCTTCTCCTCAGGTGTAAATCCACACTATGAAAACGGATGTTATGAAACTGTCAGCTTTGAGATGGGGACAGTCCCCCAGCTCAGGGTGTCATCTGGCAGGGGCTTCAATCTCTAAGAAATACCGAGGATCTCTCACACGCTACAAGAGTCACCAGAGCCAGCCTGTAGGTGGGCATGTTCACTCAGCACAGCACCCAGAGTAAATTTACATAAGTAAACAGCTTTATTTCAAATGTTCAATTCATATATTTACATGGGATCTATTCAGCCCAGCTTAGCAGGGAACCTAAATTTGACTTGCTCGATGAAACATTCTCTCCTAACTGGGTTTTAAAATTCTCTCTGCAGTCACCAAGAAGAAGAAGGTACCTCTGGAGACATTCAGAAGATCGAGCTAGAGTAGTTTCAAATGGCAGGCTGGGTCGTAGCATGTCTTAATACACCAGCACTGGTTTAGGGGAATTTTTTACAATTTTGGTTCTCATTAACTAAATGAAATGCAATCATGCTAGTCAGTTCATGCTTAAAAGTCCTTCCCATCACATCAACAGTTTATTTAACTGTCAAATAAGTATTCTTCCAGAATTAGATCTATTAGACATCTTGTGGGTTTTGTTATCATTTTGCCAAGAATTATTTATGTTTCAGCATCATGGAGGAGGTTGCTTTTACAATCATAGTAGAAATTGGTGTAATGAGAGATGAGTAGCTGATGGGTCTGCTAGTAAAATCTGCAACCATTCAATTTTAGATTGATTATATTTTCAAAAACTGTGATGTTGGTATTAGAAAAAAAAGGTACATTTTTGGTGGTTTTAATACTTATTGGATAGACATTACCTTAAGTCCAGTATGTAACAAAATGGCATTTATACCCAGTGCCAGGTCTTTAAACCTTTACTAGTTTGAGTAGGTTTCTGCTTCACAGCTGATCTCATCAGAGCAAATTTCTGCTTTTTGTGCATCAGCTGGCAAGGTCTGAAGAGTGATAGCTGTTGGCCACTAATGTAAAATCGGACACAAGTTAAATGTAATCAATTCATAGGTAATCAACTAGCTTTAATAAATCCATATAAATTATGAAACCCAGTCTTCCAATGTCAGAACACTAGAGAAGAGTTTTCTGTGCCTCTTGATTTTATTAGATTTTCTATGGACCAGTGAAGAGGGTAATATGTTTGATGCAATTTACGCATGTCAGCACTTTTTGGCTAGAATTGAATAATTGCATACCCTCATAGAGAAAATTTGCTTCTGCGTTATGAAAATGTCCTCACAAGCTGTTAATTCTGTGCAAAAATTGAGTGATGATAATTAGAAGTGAGTAAAAAATAGCAAATGTGATTATGCAAATTAGAAAAAAAGCTTGTAAAAATGTTGCGTAGGAGCAGCAGCTTGGAAAGAAAGCCTTGACTTTGTTATTCCTTTTCTGTCCCATGACTTAAAATACAAGCCCTCTCTCCTACGTTGATGGGAAAAGCCAAAACATATGCTTTTCAGCTAACAAAAAAACAACACACAAGGCACAATGTTATTGCAAGTGTAAAACTAAATGGAACTTTTCCATAAGCCATACTCAGTCAGAGCAGTGTCAGTGGCCACAAGGCCAGCTTCAGTTTGCTTCTGGGGGTGTTGGAGCCCACACGGGCCACCATCCAAACACGGTAGAAATACAATACAACAATGTTTTTGCCTCCCAATGCTTTTCATGAAACCACCAGAGTCCTGCATGAGGATCACAGTGTATCAGTCTACCTCAGGAGTTCAGGCTCAGAAAAACAGGTGGTAAAACTGCTTCATGCATCATGTTTTACAAAACTTGACTACTTTGCATTTGAAGAGGCATAATTACCTGTGTTAAATATTACTGGTTAGAAGCTGCACTGAAAAAGAACTGACATTTTGGTGGGTTGTTATGGCAGGGACAAGATGAATAATTTTCAGCATTTTGACAAAAAATAATTGTATAATTTAGTACCTCAAATTGCATTCTTCAGATTGACCGTGTGAAAACAGTGTTTCTCACCCAATGTACTTATCCTCAATGTGAATTTAGTCAATGCTGCCTTTATTAATCAAAAGAAATGTTTGACAGTTTTACATGTAGAAACTCTGCTGAGCCAGAACTGAACGAGGAGGGAGAGTTGAAGGCTTTTGGATTCATTGTCTGTCAGAAGCACTGTTAAATAAGCAATGACTGACAGTGTCTCAGCCTACAGGCCTGAAAACCTACAGGCAGAAAACTCACATCCTCAGGTGAAATCCTGTGGAATACGATGGAAAGCAATGGCAAGGAGCATTTCCCCCGTAACATTGCTGCTAGTGGTGTTAATCAGCAAGCCAGGAAAAACATGGCTTGGCTTTTGACTCCCCAGACGTGTTGACAGAGCTGACAGTTAAGAGTTCTCTCTTTTTTTAACTTGTGAAACACGTGTGCTTTACCTGGAATTACTGAGTCACGACAAATATGGAAAAACCGCTCCCATGCCATTTCCCAGAGATGAGCAGTCATTTAATAACAGCATGCTTATACAATATTTGCTTCCACTGTCCATGTTAGAGCCTCAAAAGCACTTTGAAAATTTTAATAAAACTATTCATAATCCTTTCTAGCTAAGCAATTTATTTCCACTTTATCGACCAGAGCCATGAAGACACTGCTAATAGCTTTTATCTGTTACATGAAGGACTTCTGAGCTGTGGCTTTCCATGTTTTTGAAAAAGAAAAAAATAAACAAAACCCAAAGCTTTTTATTATTAAGCGTGTTCTGCAGATAAAGAAATAAGGCTTTCAAAAGAACCAGGATTGACTGATGGATGTATAGCCAATGATACCTAAATGCCACGTACATGCAGCATGTTCATAGTGCAAATTGTTTTCACCAGTCGTGGGGGATTTCTGGGGCAGTGGGAAGAACTGGAGGGCAAGTGGAGGAGAAGCAGCCCTCCTGTGGTCATGTCAGTGTGGTTTTTTTAGGCTGCTTCCAAGAACATGTTTAGTGAGCACATCCCAGAGTAGACAGTCCCATGGATGCCCTCATAGTGGGCTGTTGCACACATTCTCATTGCAGTGAAAGCCCATGTGCATTGTACATTTGTACTATAGGGCCTCTGGTACTGACAAAGCCCTGCATCAATTTCTTCAGGGCTGATTTACTTCCAAAATATACTTACATATATATACACATACATGTATATGTATATGATGTATATGTATATGTATATGTGATATGTATGCACACACCTATATAGCTATACTTAAAAAATAATATATGCATGTACCTCAACCATGCAGCCACATCTATCTTCTGTTCCCCAAAGGCTTTGGGAGTAGGATTGCTTGGTGGACACGCAAATCTCCCTTCAACTTTCCATCTTTGGGCTCTAGTCTGGGGGTCTTCTCTTTGGAGATGGTCCATAGAGCTGGTTTGGGATTGGTAGCATTCACCACAAGCCCAAGCACAGCCCAGAAAACCGCAGAAGACAGGTGTGAAGGCACTGTTCTTGGACTGAGGGATTGTAAGCGGGGGACCTTGGTCACTCAAGATTTTACCTCAGGCATTGAGTCAGAGGAAAAGTCCCTTACCATCAAATGACACACACTTTATTCCTGGCAGGAGGCAAGAAATATTATTGTCTTGAACAACATCATTGTTATTCTAGGCTGTTGGCAATGACCAGGTTTTTGAGCCAATGGCTTTGGTGCCTAGTTGTAGTCTAGACATCACCTGAAGCACCAGTCAGAGATGGCTTTGCCTCCCCATTTTTGATTGCTCTCAGCAATCTCTGTAGTATGTAACTGAATTATCCTTATCCTTTTTTTTTTTTTTTTTTTTTTAAATTATGATATGCAGAAGTGGGTTCTCACCAATACGCATTCTTGCCATACTTTTGCCTACATTGATGTAGATATACTGGGGTTGTCAATGCCTTTTGGAGAAAAGAAACTTTAATGAGTGTGTATGGTTCATTTTCTTGACCTCTGTTTAGGTATTTTGACTTCTCTAGCATCACTGTGTAAGTATACTTTGATCCTCTTACACTGAAAATTCTCCCTGTAGTGTTTCTCTAAACTCATAGAATCACAGAATGGTTTGGGTTGGAGGGGACCTTAAAGACCATTTGCTTCCAACTTCCCTGCCATGGGCAGGGACACCTTCCACCACACCAGGTTTCTCAGGATCCCATCCAACCTGCCTTGAAACACTTCCAGGGATGGGACATCCACAACTTCTCTGGACAACCTGTGACAGTACCTCACCACTCTCTGGAAAAAAAAAAAAAACTCAATATCTAATCTAAATTACTTCTCCCTTCTTTTAAAACTGTTCTCCCTTGTCCCATCACTATCTGCCTGTGTAAAAAGTAGTTCATTAGATTAGACACCAGGAGAAATTCTTTCTTTAAATTTACTCAATGATTTTCATAAAGGGAGGCTGTATTAGCATCTCTGTGTGTGTTGGAGAACCCTGCCAAGCAGTCTTGAGACTGAAATATCTCAGGCTCCTGGTTTCACCTTAGAGTGTTTCAAACGACACTGTCTCACAGCTGTTGCCTAAAAGAGAATTCAAAGAATGAATCTTCAATTAATACCTGTCAGAAAGAGCTGACAGGTTTGGATCCAGGATATCTGCACAGAATCAGCCATCCACTATGAGTCCACGAGTCAATAAACTCTAAATACAATTACTGGATTTTGAGTTCATTGTCTGTGAAAGTGGTCTCAGAAATGTGCGGAGAAATACCGAGGCTCCTGGTTGCAAAGTTCCCATGATACTGGTAAATCTCCAGTCCAAAAAAAACCCCCCAAAACAATGTGGGAAGAGATACAAATCAGTTTTTCAAATTATGTTACACTTTTAATATAGATTTATGAATTGCATTTTTAGGTTAATACAGCCAAAGACTACAGATGTAACAGAGGCGGAAAGTCATCCATTGGCAAGATATTAACGGATAGTGTTTATTTCTGCCCTTTGCAGGTTTGCAAGAATATTTTCACTTGCTAAAAATCCCCACAAGATGGCACTGCTCAGTTCATTAACAAGTGAAAGCAAAATAACTATTTTGCTGTACAGCGAAAATGAAATATAGAAAAAATATCACACACAAGATCAGTGGTTTCTTAACCCCTTCTGCCCATCCCACACACTAAGACAATTTCCCCGTAAAGAGCACAAGACTGTGTGTGTAAAATCCACAGTGAATATCCACAACCCTGAAGAACAGCCAAATCTTGCTTTGTTACCCAGACATACAGAAGTGTTTAGCTTAGCAAGCTAATCTTCCAAACAGTGAGAGAAAATGAAAATGACACCTGAAATTGTCCCAATTTGTTATGTGTATATATATAGTTCTTGTCTATGCCTGAGGCTCAGAGCTTCCAAGATTACAGATAACCAAACTGTGGGATTTTTTTTTTTTCCTTTTTCCAAGCAGTATGTAAGATAACAGACAGGCTTAGCCTGCCTGTGCTTCTCCTGCTTCTTTGGTAATACACTAAATGCAAGGATTTTCTGGACCATTGCAGTGCAGTATTGTATTATGGCATTTTTAAAGAGACTTTTTTTTTTCTTAATGAATTTTCCCAGTGAGTGCACAATATCTCTATTTGAAAACATCTTCATTATTTAGCTTGAGAGCCGTTCAGAGCATGCCAAGTTAAATATCTAAAAATAGAGAATATGACTTCTCCCTGTTCAGAGCAGCATTTCATAGATGTAGATAACCAACTGTTGAGAAAACAAAACTCAGTCCAGGCTCCTGGACACCCAGGCTTCTACCCAAAGACCAATGCTCAGCTTCACTTTCCCACTTCTTAGGTTACACTCAGTGGCAGGAAAAGGAACAGAGGAGCTAACAAACCTCCTGGCTGTCTCTGTGCTGCTGAAAGGACACAGGTTCAGCCTGGCTGAAACTCTGCTGCCCCATAAAACTGTCCCACCGTGCCTCATCCCCTGCCTGTGGTGTGCCCACGACCAGGAAGTGTAGGCCAGTCCCTTTCTTGTAGGCACACCCACAAGCTGAGTCAGGCAGTTGGCACATCTGATGCTTTCATCAGCATCAGTGTGAAGCCATCAAAGGACCACAGCAGGGTCTCCTGAAAAGAATGGGACCATGGTTTTGGGGGAAAAAGACCACAAACCACAAACTCAGTATATAGTGGCTACAGGTACTCTACCTGGTGCCAGGGGGGAAAAGGGGGGCAAAACCATATGACAAAGTCCCAAGAGGCACCTGATTTCCCTGAGTGAGCATGCCCAAGTGTGTGTGGAAGGACAGAGGATAAGGTATTCCTGGGCCCCCAGGATACCTCCAGAGACACAAAACATCTAGCTACCAAATGGTGATTTCCCTTAACTGGAAAAGTCCTGGGAAATGAGAAAACGCCCTTCTTCAGTATCATCCCTCCCTTCACTACAGTCCCCTACCGGCAACGGGCTGCAGCTGGCAGCACATTTTGTGGTGTTCTCCACTTGACAGTGAGCTACCTTCCCCAAAGTTATCAGCTTTTCCCAGCCTTTTCCTCCTGGCAGCAAGCCACCACCTTCAACCTTCAGGCAGACATGGTAGCCAGACCTTCTTGCAGGCAGAGTTTGCTGCCCTCAGCCCCATCCTTGCAGGGTGGAAATGCTCCCTCTGACTGTAGCAGCCTCTTCTTGGTGCCAGAGTAGACTTTGGGCAGATGTCGAGCCAGCATACTGGCAGAGTATTAAAATTATTTAACTTCTGTGCTACCTGGCTTTGCAGTAAATCCCAGCTCTTCACAGGTGCAGAAAGAGGCCAGACGTGCTGTTCCCCTTTGCTGCACAATGGTTTGGAACCAGGAGTAGACGGATACCCTTAGAGCTGCATTGAGATCCAAAACCTTGCATCTTTGAGTGATTAAAATAATTCTTTTTTTTTTTATGCTGGAGCAGACAAATGGTGCATCTGGAATAAAATGAAAATATTTGTTTGTCCTTTTTATTTTTGCTGTGCTAGCAAAAATGGTTAAAATAAAAATAGCACCTGTAACAAAAATATGTTTATGTTGTTTAGAACACCTACCACACCTTCACCTTTTTCTTAAGTTCTATTAAATACATTTTCCTCACAGCATATTTCTTGTTTTACTCAGATTTATTCAAAATTATCATGTTACTTCACTTTGCCAAAAATAAACAACAAAAAAGGAGAATTGAGTCACCTGGCATACTTATAGAACATTGGCAAAGTAGTAGCAGATTCTAAAAATGTAAAGACAACTGTTCCAAAGTCAGCACCTGCTACTGTGAGTTTGGTATTATTGTTTTTGCTGGTACTTCTATTTCTCATGGTTTGTTAAAGCAGATGTTACCATTTGGGAAGGTCTCTAGTTAACAAGACCACCCTTAATCAATCACAGTATTTTTCCAGCAGATTTATTCCTTATGGCAAGGTGTGCAGTTGCACAGAATGTTCACTATGCACCCGATCAGAGCTGAATGAATGTAACATAGTGCCCCAGCCCTCCAATAAATAATACCAAATGACACAGTTAATGTGGTTCCTCATTAAGAAAATGCAATGACAGATTAACACTTCACTCCTTCACATCTGAGATCACCCTCATTCCCACAGGACATCTGAGTATTTCCTTTTATCCTTGTCAAAACCTTGCACTGGGAAGGGAATGTGGCTCTCTCCCACAAGCTGCTTGGGGATGTTGGCAGTGTTTGAACATGAGAGGCCGTGCCACCATGGCTCTTGCTGCAGTGCTGGTCTGCTCATATGGAGGGATTATGAGGCTCATTTTTGCATGGACAAAGTGAACCTGAGGACCCACTCACTGTATAGAAACAACAAATCACTGCTGGGATAAACGGAAGCTGAATTTGAAGGAGTGCACAATGTCAGTCCCTGTTGTGGGGCTTTAGTACTGCTTGATTGGGCTGCTCGGAAAAGTGCTGAGCTTGTCTGGAAAATCCATGGCCACACAGAGGAAACGAAACCTAGAGAGTAATTTGTGGTTCTTACCATTGCAGGTAAGTGTGGCACAAAATTAATTGTTTAAAAATTGCACCTTGCCCCAGGAGTGGCTATTCAGGTATGACAGTCATCAGACTCGATTCATGGCCAGATGATGCACTTGGAGATGGTGATGTGGTGCCTCGCCATAAGCCCTCTCCCACAGCCACAGCTCTTACACTGTGGTTGTGTTAAAGCTGAAGCTCACGTGAGATGAAGATGATGTGGTCCACCTTCCCTTCCCCTGCCCTTGAATGTCCTTTCCCACCCATTTCCAGTGCTGGTACCACTGAGTGTGAACAGTGGCATGTCAGTTCAGGAAGCTGATGTAACTATATGCGGACCTGGAATGGTTGTGTGGCAACTTCTGCTGGTAAGAAACTCCCTACAAGTCATTATTTTATGGCTTGTTTCTTCTAAGCAGTAGCACAAACCACAAACATGGCTTTGCAAGACTTCCCCTTCCTCTGCCCCTTCTGTACCAGTCCTTCTTTACCTTGGGGTGGCTGAACTGTCATGACACTGACCTAGGTTTAGCTTTACTATCAACTTCCAAATGCCCAGACTCAATTTTCCCGACTCTGCTGAAAGACTATAGCTGATGTTGAAGTCAGTCTGTGGGAATCCTAAAAAGGAGCATAAAAAGAGGAAAATAAAGAAGATCTTAATGAATGCAGGGAAATGTGATTCAGTAGCAAGTTCCTTGTCTAGGGATGTGCTAACATTTTATATCAAATGAGCTTCTTTTTACTGAACCCATCCTTTTCAAGTTACTGTTCTCTGTACGGTGGTAGGAAATCTCCACTTCTCCCACTGATCCTAACTATTCACAGCTACTCTTCCATTCTTTCCCTTCTTAAAAAGTCAATTTATTCACGGCAACGCTGCTCCTCCTAAACCTAAATGTTCAGAGCATCATCACCAAATGCCCAACTTGCTACTTTTGGCCATGCTTCAGCAGAAATCAGTATGGACAAATTGCAAGGAATAACTCTTCACTGAGAGGATGTTCAGTCCCTGTAACAGGCTCTCCAGGGAAGTGGTCTCAACACGGAGCCTTTCAGAGGTCAGAAAGTGTCTGGATGATGGTCTGAGCCGTATGGTTTAGTTTTAGGTAGTCCTAACTACCAGCAGGGAGTTGGGCTTGTTGATCCTTAGGGGTGCCTTCTAACTCAAAATATTTTGTGATTCTGTTTCTATGAACTCTGGTTCAGGCTTTTGTGGACAAACCTGGAAAAAATAAAATACCAGGCAAATCTAATTTTAAATAACTAAGAGATAGCCTGATATTATACTGCTGGGAAACAAATAGTCTCCATGGCCAGAGATAGACCAAGAAACAGTACTCTGTCCAACTGTATTGACAGGAGTTCTGGGCTGGATCCACTCTTTTTGGTATTGAAATTATGCACTCCCCCCCTCTCCTCTCATTTTTCTACCTAACAACTTTGCAACCCCAGGTCTGGATAAAAGAAGTCAGACTTTATGCTTTTCTAGTTTATGTATTTCCATCAAGACTGAAGATTGCATGCCTGGGACTTGGCAATAACAGTATAGAGCAAGAGGAGAAGCAATAAACTTATTATGTGTGTCAATAAAGTCAGCAAGAAAGTCTTGGAACACACACATGGAGTGAAACTGCTGAGTAAGGGAGAGAGACTTTTCCAATTATAACACCACATTAACACCCATGTCAGAGGTTGAAATATTAAAAAGTAGTTAACAGGTCTCTTGAGAAGCCCTGGTAATGCACTGCACTCTGCATACTTGCAGACAATGTAAAAAGCCACAACATTATCCCTTAATACCACACACTTAATGTGCAGAGCTCAATTAGTGAAAGCTGTTCAGGAACTGAAATGCTATTCTGCTGGGAGATGCCCTGCCTGCAAACAGAAGTAACAGCACTGTGCAACCCAGGACCCAAATGTGCACTGTCAGGCTGGGACACTGCTGAAGGCCGCCTGAAAGCCAGCAGCTGGAGAAAAATTCAAAGGTGTTGCTGCCTTTTTACACAGATAAATGTCCTTACTCATGACTGCACTTGGGTTGTCTGTTGCCACCTTGATGTAGCAATACTTTGGTTCTAACAACCTTGAACACAGTTTCAAGCATGTCAGGCATCTCCATCTAGAGCTAGATTTTTTTTATAGAGAGGTCTACCCCCAGTTAGTTATTAAAACTCTGTACCTCTTATGGCTCTTATGCAATTCACTACTCTCAACCTACAGACTCTTTTACTGAGTGTCATTGGGAAATACAGCACGTGTCCTTTCCAACCTCCAGCTGAAATGTTCTTATCAAATATATTTTCCAGCAGGAATGGCTTAGTGTAAGGGGTGCTAGAGCTGTCAAAAGTACTCCAGGCCCCATGAACGCACAACTGAGTCCCACCTATCTCACAGTCCCATGCTATGGATGAGCACATTGTCAGCTTCTCCACCCCACAGCATTTTATGGCCTTCACATCTGGTCTATGGGACACACATTAATGGACTAACTAACCATGATTTTATCCAGCTTATCTGCTGAATTTCACTCACTGTTGTACTGCCTCCATGCTTGGCCTGCTGTTAGGAACACATATGAAGTAACTGTCCTCCTAGCTATTCACTGATTTAGGAGAGAAACTGACTCCTTGCTAAACAATATTTGCTTGCTTAGTATTATACTATAATTGCATCTAAGTCACTGGAGAAGAGGCTTTAGTTTGTCTGTAAACTCCATGGCTTTTGTGGTTTTGTTGCAATGATTTCATACCCTGAATTTAAATAAATTGGGAAATAAGAGACTGTTGTAGAGCCCACCCAAAAGATTGGTGGTCTTCCCAGTGCACTGATCAGGCAATAAGAAGGGAATGTAAAACCTACATCTGACCAAAACAATATGAAACCAAAGTTTCTGCATGTGCCACGCCAAACAAACAAACAAATGCTGAGCCTAGAAATTTTTGCAGTCAATATGCTCCATCATCTACATGATAACTTGGCAGATGCAATCAGATCAAAGGTTTCCTTTCAGTCCCAAAGCAAAGGCTGTTCAATAATGAAATCACAACAGTTGCTTCTGCTAAGCAAAGCAGTGCCTGGCCCTGCCTGAGATAAAGCTCTGCCTGTTAGGAGGAAAATCTCAGTCACCGTGGCAATGTCATCCTTGCTCTGGGTGGAAGCTGCTTTTATGGGTAACAGCTGTTATTTTCATTGAAATCTGAAAGACCTGTCTACATGTTTTGGTGTTGTTTTTTTTGTCCTCAGTATAGGACGTGAGAGAGGGAAAAATAACCAAATTGACCTTTCAATTGACAGAGATGCAATGTAAAAAGAACTCCAAGAAATGAATATCCTTACAATTATGCATAGTAAGGCATTCTTACTCAGTTTTTCTCATGTAAAGAAAACCAAGAAAAACAGAGCTATTATGACTTTACCCACCTACAGACAAAGATCTTCTGAGAAGATCCTATTTCTCAGACCTTTGTCAAATTTCCAGTCCATCTAGTGGGAATTCTTTTTCCTCCCTTAAAAGATAAATATGCTATGTATTCTCAAAGGACAACGGTTTTCCATCTGAGAAAACAAATGTCATCACTGTTTCTCATTCTCAACCTTGTCTTCCTTTCCCTGCTCTATCTTTTACCCTATCCCTCCAGCCACGGGAACACATATTCTCCTTTGCCATTAATCTCTTTCCCTGAGATCTTAAAACATTTGGGGACAATATATACCAAGACAAAAATTGCAGTTTAGGAAAATAGCCTATCTTTCTCTTTGGTTTTGGCAAAATGTAGTAGAAAAAACATTAAAAGAATGAGTGGCAAGAGAAGGCAAGGAAAGGGAAAGGGAAAGGGAAAGGGAAAGGGAAAGGGAAAGGGAAAGGGAAAGGGAAAGGGAAAGGGAAAGGGAAAGGGAAAAGGAAAGGGAAAGGGAAAGGGAAAGGACCTCTAGGAGCCATAGCTAGGAGATATTCAGAGATCTCCCCTCTCACTCTGAAATAGGCTGGGTGCACATTTGAGACCGAGAGGACTGAAAAAAAATTGTGGAGGTACATTTCTGCCCACTTCCATGGGGTCACACAACACATTTTCATTGTGAGAACTGGTCTGGAATTGTTTGAGACTCTAGAGAGAGAGTTTGGCTAGTTCTGTACAACACTGTGTCTTTTGATGCCTTGCCCAAAAATATTTATATCTCCAAAAAAGGCTTGCCAGAAAATAAATAACAACAAAATACTCTAGAGATGAAATTTGTGTATGATTCTGACATATACAAAACACACTATAGTGTATATATGCCCACCACATTTCCTAAATTCCTTTGCTATCTTTTTTGTGTTCTTAACAGATTTGTGTGTCTCCCTCCTAGATCTTTAAAGACAGAAAATGAAAGGATAGAAGTCCCAGTGCTCAGCATCATTGTGCAATGCGAATTTGAAGGACTGGAACATTTCAATCTAGTACATGGGCTTCTGCCATTTGAACTAAGGAAAAAACTGCTTTTGTGGGTAGTGTAAGATAATTGCAGGGAAAAACCCTTTAAAGCCAGATACTGAAACATCTGTAGTGCAAAATCAGTCTGTCAGCTGATAGCTCACTAACCATGTCCAAAATAAATGGTTTTGATTTTTTTTTTAAACTTATCCTTGTCATATCCAACATCAACAGTTTCAACCTGGACAATGATAAATATCTACTGACTGATAAAAACTTAAATTAGATGTGAGTGTTATAACAAAGAGCATTGAGTGAGACTAGAGATAGGCGGAACCACCTTCGGCATCTCCCTAGGTGAGGAAACAAGCCCAAATGCACTCCAAAATTTGGTATTAAGTCACAAGGATGCTGTTTTGTGCAAGAATCTCAATGATCCTGTTTACTTTTTCTCTCTTGACCTCTCTCTCTTCTGTTCTCTTGAATTCTTTGATAATCATTGCAACATATCTAAAACTGGATTACAAAGCTGATGTTGGTGAGTCTGGCTCACATTCAGATTTCTTAGTATAGCTGCCCATACCAAGGCAGAAGCAGTGACCATAGGTTATGAGCTCAAGAGGTATGATTTAGGCTGTTACCCAAGATGGCCAAACTATGACCTCATATTCAAGAAAGAGAAAGGTGTTAACAACACCCAGACTCCTACTGCAGGTACCTGCCTTGGCATTGACTTCACACTGAGAGCCAGAAAATTGCAGCCTAGACTTCAAATATTTATATCTCTATGGTGCTGTAGACAAAGCTGATTTCTCATGCAGCTTTTTAAACCAGCAAACTTAGGGTGATATCTAGAAAGAAAGCTATGTTTGGGCATTTTAGGTAATCAGCTGTCTTCCCACCGCCCCTTCCTTGCCTTCTGCCTTGTGCTTGGAGAATGGGAATTTTCCTCCACTCAATTCCCCCCTGCTTTCAGTTGTCTTTAAGCTGACTCCTGCAGCTGTACTGAGAGACGTGCTGGCCCGCAGGCTCATCGATACTATGCAAATTCACCTCCTAAGTAGATTACCTGTTACTGTGGGAACAGACTAACCTGCATCTGCCAATTTGCTTTCGCTTTTACTGGACAAGGTTAATGATGAAAATAAGCTTCATCTTGTAAGAGGTTTAGCAATTTATTACAGAAGAGGAAACTGAGTTACAGAGAACGACAAAAATGAAGCAGCGGCGCTGCTGTCTTTACTTGGTTCCTTCTGGGTTTCTTTTCAGCATTTTAAATTTGGTTACTACTTGGGGTTTGGGAAAGTAATATTTCCTCATTTTGGCAGATGGATATTCTTCATATTGGCAGGTAGATATTCTATGCTAGTAAAAAACTGATTTAGTTAATTTCTATGATAAATGGCGCTAATTTTAAATGTATCAGAGGAAATGAATGGCCCACTCCATCTTGTTTGTTGGTGGTTGGTTTCTTTTTTTTTTTTTTATTTTTTGGTAGTGTGTTGACTGTATGTGGCAGAACTACTTTCAGGTTAATTTTAAGCTTAATCCACCTTTTACTCCCCCGAATTCAAACAATAATGACTACCATACAGACTGTACAACGCAACTTCTAAAAACCACACCCGAAACTTAAATTTAACACAGTTTTCACAGTTTTAGAGTGAGCAACACTCTTACGAGAATGGAGACCTGTGCTTGTTTTGTGATAATAACTCCCCAGGTATTGAGGTCTAATGCTGAAAACAGTGTATTGCAAGAAAGTGAAAAGAGCAAATGGAAACTGCACAAACCAATTTTCACTTTTCACTTATGCTTCAGAGTTCTGAATGTCATCTTGGGTTGAAAACATCTTAGCAGTTTTCTCTAGCCATCTGAAACCATTCAATATATTGAAAAATGGCAGTGATATTTCCCCAAGATATTTTTATGTGCGATATTTGGTCAATCCTAGGTGAGAAGTGTTATAAACAATGAAAAGTGTGTCCTCAGTAGAACAGTTCTTTCCTCCCCCCACAATATACACATGTTGTTTTGGATTTTTTTTCTAGAAGAATGATTTTTAAATATTAAAAATACTGCATTAAAAGTACTGTGTTTTTAATTCAGAAATATAACTGAAGTAATAAACCCCTTCCTCTTCTCTTCTCTTCTCTTCTCTTCTCTTCTCTTCTCTTCTCTTCTCTTCTCTTCTCTTCTCTTCTCTTCTCTTCTCTTCTCTTCTCTTCTCTTCTCTTCTCTTCTCTTCTCTTCTCTCTTTTTTTTTTTTTTTTTTCTTTATGTAGACAAAACAGCAGTTGCAGTTCCAATTCATCCACTTGCCATTCTCTGGTCAGACTGAACAGAGCCTCTGAGTGCAACCTCCTCAATATCAGCAAAGGCATTTGGACTGGCAGACAAAGGGCCAAATTAAATGGACATTTCCCTTCTCCCCACATGATGGTGACTGAGCTTCAAACAAGCCCGTGAACTTCACGTGAACTATAAACTTTAGGTGCATATAGAAACTGGGAAATAGATCCAAGCCAGCCCTGGAGTAGACATTTACACACATGCCAGGTTTTATAGTGTCTTGGGGTGTTGCCTTGTGTGGAAGAATGTTCTACCCACAACCAGACTGACTACAAAAAGGTCATTTTCAGGTTTTAGCTTCTCTTGGGGTACCTGGAATAATGCTGGGTATATCAAGATATGCTGTTCATGTTGTCATAGCTGAGTGGGCAACAGGTAGCAACACAGGGTGCTATAAATACTTCTTGCTGTAAATATCCACACACATCCCCTAGAATCAAGGTGGATTTACAGCAAAACATGCCCTGGACAAGCTGAATGTTTACATGCTTCTCTTCTGGTACAGCAAGATGAATCCACAGTGCCATGAGCATCTGGTGCCAACTCTCCTATTTCTGAAGATAGTTAATATTTAAGATGAGACCATGACCTGCTCTGTAAGAATTATCATCACTACCTCTGAGGTGATCTAAGTTAAAACATTTCTTGCTGAATTAAGCTACAACCTTTACACTGGTTTTTTGTGCATATATACTAAGAAAATAAAGGAGTAATTTCTACTGTCAAAAGGAGTCTTAAATTAATATTTTTCAAGTGATATTTTATTTTGGACTGGGACCAAGTAGGTGTCACTTTTATTTCTGTGGTTCTCATATAAAATCAGACATAGGCTTCTACCTTTAATGAACAAGAGGGAAGGTTTGTTACACAGAGAGGAAAGTCTACGACCTAAAACCAGAGGTGCTGTTCATGAAGGTCTGATTTTCACGTACATTTTCATGTATGTGTATGAGCTTCACTTTGTGAAGAGCAGAAAAGCAGGTGTAAGAAGACTCCTACCTTATATACACAATGTCCTGCCACCTTCATGTCTGTGATGCAAACAGACCATGGATACAAAGTAGGGTCAGCAGGTGGGAGAATGCATCCACACCTGTTAAAACACCTGGGTAAAGCACAGGAGTGTCTGAACGTAAGTGATGTGCAGATTTGTCTGAAAGTAGCAGTAGAGCTGGAAGGCCAAATAGCTCACTTTGAAAATCTCAGATGAGGGGTTGTTCCTTATTTGTTGTTTGGGTTTGGTTTTTGGTTTTGTTTTGATTTTGGTTGGGTTGGCTGCTTTTTTTTTTTTCCCTTCAGGGATGTACATGATAATTGGTGTTTATTCAGATAATCAGCTTCACAGACAAGACTGGGAGCATCAGATGGCTTTTCATCCTGGCTAGCACTAAAGTGATTGTAAGAAAGCACTGGAAACACAATTCCTGGAAGTAATTCCCTGCTGTCATGTTGAATTATAGAGAGACTCAGAGCTGCTAAGTTTTCCATGTCTCTGTTTAATCCTCTGTAAAGTGAGTAAAGTAAAACATATCTCAGAATGATGCAGTAAGTTACCAAAATGATATTGTGAAAGATTTCCTGTCTCTTTGGAAGAGGTGAGCTATTTAGTGTGAGGTATTAGTGTTCATCTGTGATGAAGCAATCGCTCTCCTAGATAAAACAAAGCAAAATCCTACAATTTCATGCTTCACTACTGATGACCAACAGCTCACTTTCATTTCATAATTATAGTCAAAACACACATCCATTTTTTCATAATAAGCTTTTGGATTTGTGATGTAAGAAAAAAATGTTTAGACCACTTCTTTAATTTCTGGAAAGAGGAATAAGGGAATAGCATGACATAATACACCAGTTTCAAAGAAAAACCATCAAAAACATATTTGCATTTTGCTTTCCTATATGTTACACATTTTCCATGTTATGTTAGAAATACATATTCACTTCATATGCAACGTATTTGCTATTTTCTGGTCTTCTTCCAAGACATTTTGACATTATCCTGCCACGACTGTATGTTGTCTGACCACTTCCCCATTGCAATTAAGGATTGAAACCACTTGCTTACGCACAATGGAGACCATCATACCTAACCCCAAAGGAGGCCAGAAACTCCTAGCACACTGCATTTCCCAGACCAACCAGGAGGCCCAGGGCACAGAAGGACAGCATGCTATTTGCAACAAGGGCTGGCACACTGACAGTCCACATGAGTGCAGCTATTCAAAATAAATTTAAAAAACCCCAAAACTTGTGTGTGTGTGGATTTAGCACATCTCATAAAGAGATACTGCCTGAATGTCTATAATAAAATGAGATCAACTGCTTCAAAATCAGCTGTAAAGAAGACATTGGTGAAGAACCACCCTCAAGGAATGATGTTTAACCAGAGGTTTTTCTTCAAATCATGCAGTATATGTTTAGTAATGTGCAGAATTGCAGACTTCATTTGAACAGGCATCAGAACATGAAGCTTGCACAAGAAACACAGCCTTTCTTAAGAATTTCACTTTGTCCCTCCTACCCCTTCCCCGCTTTTCCTCCTTTCTTTCTCCAGTGCCAAAGCCAAAGAGGAGGACAGATGATGCCTTGGGGTGCTGGAGGTGGGGTATAAAAGAGAAGGAGGAAGTCTCTGACTCCAAATGGAAATATTTCATTGACTTCAGTGTGAAGATGAAAGTGATTGCTGAGTCCAGACTGCAGTTTTTATATATGTCTCTGTGTGTGTGTGTGTGTGTGTGTGTGTGTGTGTGTGTGTGTGTGTGCATGTATTTGGGCCAGGGATAGTACTAATAGATCATGTTTAGGAATCTTTAGTTTCCATAAGGCAAAACTTGTTATATTACACAGCAACGGTGAAGTGTGTGTGAACCTGGTAATCTGTGCTGAAAATAATCTTTGCAGCCATCACTGCTTCAAGCCTAATATTTAAGGACTTTAAAGTGAAAATTGATGTGGATCACCAGAGAATACATGAAAAACTGAGAGGAACAAATTGTATTTGATACCTATGTCCACGCGGCAACATTTTTTAAATGCTCTTGCACAGTTACAACGTGAGGACATGGTGTTTTTTTAGGATTAGGAAACACTGGGAAAGGAAGAAGCCTCTCAAATGACATACTGGCACAGACATGCATACATCCAGAGACCTTAGGTGGGGGGAGTGTTCTGTTTGTGTGCATATTTAGTTTGAAAGCGGTTCTGTAAGAAAGTTCCAATTCAACAGTTAAGAGTTTCAATTCAACAGTTAAAGATCTTCTTTACCTTCTGAATTTTCGTATTAGTCTGAAGTGACTACAGATCGAAAATAAGAAGCTGTTTGGATTTATTGTGTTCTGGAGCCATTAATTATAGTGAGTCCTGTTTCTGTTTATTTGTCTTAGTTCTTCTTGGTGTTGAAACACTGACCCTCAAGGACATAAAAAAGATTATCTAGCTTCATCTGTCTCACCATCTTCTGTGGCTCAAGTCCTTGTGGTAGAGCACTTCCCCAGACTACATGACACAGCCAGATGTAGCAACCAGATACCAGACTATGAAACAGCACTAATTTCAAATGTCAGCCTTCACACTCCATAAAACAGGGAGCATATTACAGTGTACATTAAATTCCAGAGCAAATAATACTTAACGTCTATGTGGATGCATTGTAGATTTGAATAATCTGGCAGACTGTATTTGGAGATATTCTTTAAATTTCCTCTGTCCCTGCCCTGAGACTGTGGTAAGTAGCACAGAGACCAGCTGTCCAGCCTTGTTTTTCTAAGCCATTGACTAAACAGTGAGTTCATGTTCAAGATAACTGTGGGGAACCAGTTCATGAACTTTTTGAACTCTGCTGTCCAAAAGTGTGTGGATGGGATAGAAAAACTGCCATTTAATTAATGATGAGTCTTGTAGCTAGAAATGAACCTTGGGGCAAGTGTTGTTTTGGTGGTGGTTTTTTTTTTTTTTTTTTTTTTTTTTTTTTTTTTTTTTTAATTACAAGATGTCTGGAGAGCAAAAATAAGAAAAATCCATTGACTTGTTGCCTGGGAAAGGCATTGCTCCATAAAACAGGAAGATAAAACCATCACCTGCCTAAACAGTTCAAGGACTTGCAGTGCATGTTGGCTGCAATGCCAGAGCATTAATATGGAGCAGAACATATGCTCCTTTCCAGATTCACTTCCCAATTTGTAAAATTGCTAGCATGGAGGTTTTTCTACAGTGGCATGTATTTTATTGCAAGAGTTTGAAACTTTCCCTTTGCTTTGTGGGATTCAGTTTCCTGCTAATTACAGGCGCAATAGGTACCGGTCTCCAAGAGAAGAAAGCTGCACAGAGCTTAAAATTGAAATCTTATATTCCAGTTTCATTGTCTATACCTCTCTATTCATGTTGATAACAATACCTAGATACTGAGCCTTTCTCCCATAAAACTATTCACTATTATGATTTTAAAACTGCATGAGAAATAGCCTCATTTTATAGATCTAAGGTGGAAACCACTTAATTCCTCTGTGCTTCAAGGCTCAATTCCTCTGTGCTTCACACGCATCTTGCACAAGCATAGGATTATCTTCTCTGTATTCAAAAGTTCTTGATTTCCAGAAGCAGAAGTCACCACAGGAGGAGGACTAGAAAAGACTTTTCAAGATAGATAACTGCTATTGCAAGAGTTATAAAACACTTAAATAACTCCTTTCACAGATAAAGTAAAGTCTGTCTAGTGAGGTTTCTGGAGAAACTCCTTGCTCCATTTACTCTAACTGATAGTTTAATTCCAGAACACTACTTCTTACATGAGTAAAAAAGGAGCTATGAATCTGGTGAAGGGTCTGGAGCACAAGTCTTATGAGGAGCAGCTGAGGGAGCTGGAGTTTACTCTGGAGAAAAGGGGCCTCAGGGGGACCTTATCACTCTCTACAACTGCCTGAGAGTGTAGTGAGGTGGGAGATGGCCTCTTCTCTCAACCAACCAGCAATAGGACAAGAGGAAATGGACTCCAATTGCTGCAAGATGAGAGGTTTAGGTTAGATATTAGGAAAAATTTCTTCAATAAAAGGATTGTCAAGTATTGGAACAAGCTGCTCAGGAAAGTACTGCAATCACCAATCCTGCAGGGATTAAAAGACAAGTATGTGTAGTGCTTAGGGACAAGGCTTAGTGGTGGAATTGGCAGTGTTACGTTAATGGTTGGACACGATGATCTTAATGGTCTCTTCAAACCTGAAGTATTCTATGATTCTGTGAAAGCCTTCCTCTGAATCCTGTTTAATAATCATTGACAATTTATATTGATTTGTTTGTCTGTAGACCTTTGCCTTAAATAAGACCCTTTTCTACTTTCATATATCTAATGTTTTTGTGACAAGCAGTTATACCCCTTTAGCCTTGACTGAAGGCTTTTCACTCCTCTGATATTCTGATAGCACTTCTTTGTCCTGCTTCCTGTTCGAAATTTTTCTTCAGTGTGGGTACCACATTGGGACAGATTGTGGGCTTTCACCAGGGCTTAGTCCTATCCCCTTGTGTAAATAGATCTGGAACAAGAGCACTGTATTTGGAGTCTCACCCAACTTCACGAGCTTGCTGATAATTGCCTTTGAGGAAATAAAGCAAATGCAAACATTTCAAACTATAATTAGTAGGAAGTTCTCAACAAGCAAAGTATTATTTTAACACTTTGCTTTTATATGAGGCATCAAAGTATTTTATGATATGTAATTAGGACTGAGATCTTCAAAAATGTGGCAGAATAAACAGCATTGTTCCCTGTTTCAGTTCATTCTTTTATTGTGCTTTTGTATGATGAAGTAGAATATGTTGTAATTGTCTGTAGGTCGTTATTCATGAAGAAACTACTCTATTTCTTCAGGCTCCAAGCGATGCTGAGGGAGTCGCTGCTTTCTACTTGAATATTTCCAGAAATCACTGCTGATTCTGTGCAGTTCTGATGCATTTGTTGAAGGCTTTATACAAGTTTTAGCACTACAACCCTACTGGTAACTGAACAATACAAAAAAAAAGACAGCAAGTATAAGTGCATTTCTTTGCAATTGACTATGCTACAGAGGCTATACTATGTTAGGTGGCCTCAGACTGAAACCTGCCTCTGCTTTATAATGCTCCTGGGCAGCTTCTACCACAGTCTTTATTTGAATTGTTAAGTGGTACTGGCTGCAGGATCAAATGAGGTGATAAAGGAGGAAAAAATTAGTGAATGTGTGTTTCAGCAGGTTACTTCAGCTACCGTGCAGGCTTTGATCATCTGCAGCACTCTGGGGCTGGCATGTTGGCCACTGTGACACCAGACTTCATGCTGTCCTTACCAAAGCATTGGGACACCGTCCTGAGCTGGGTCTGCAGTCAGTCCTCCATAGCAGGTACTTGGAATGAAACTCACAAGACCCAGTGCTGAGTGCAAAACTCCTCAGACCTGCACCCCTGCTTTCAGGATATACAGTCAACATGACATCATAATTTACATGAAATCTTTCCCCAATTCACGCCATCTCCTTTCTGCATTGAGCATCCTACTAAGTAGGAAAATCCCTATTTGTTTTCCTTCTAATCATTCCAAGCAATGTAGAACAGTTCTGGCAGGTGGGCTTACGCAAATGCATTTGCTACGGCATCAGAAGAACGGATGATTCTACTTCTTTTTGGGGATGTGGGACATGCTTCTATGCCTTCATGGAGGCAGAATTGAAACCAGATGCTCTTGCCCCATGCTTTAACCACTGAAATACGTGGAGAAAAGAGGAAGTGTGAGATGAAGACAGATGTTCCAGATAGATAGATATTATCTCTATGGCAAACATTGTTTTCCATGGGAACACACCTATACACCACCTCCCTCCGCCACATTATTCTTTTTCCCATTTCCTTCCTCTTCAAAATCCCTATAACTGTGCAAATTGGGAGAGTGAATTCTTCAGCCAGCACACAGATATGTGGTTAGGATTTCCTCCTAGGGATCCTGGAATATTTGTGGGCTTGACTCCCACTGGAAAAAAAGAAATGTGAAGGCAAGTCTCCCACATCCTGTGGAGTGACTGTGGGAGGGCCCAGCATCTCCTCCTCAACGGCTGCTCTGTGCCAAGCCCAGAGAGCACCTACAGACATGACCACTGCCAACAAGACGAGTGGAATAAAGTAGTTGGTGAAATTTGATGGGATTTGATGAGAGCACTGTCAAAACTTTAATGGGAAGGGTAGAGGCATTGCCTTTCCTCTTCCAAAAGGAGATCCTCTTTTGTCCTCCCATATAGCCTGGAATGGCATATCCCTTTTGTAAGAGGAAGATTTGTCTATATCAAGTGGACACTTAACGTATCTCAATCAACTTCCTTTCCAATATCACTTTGTACTTAGTACTAGATGATCTTAAAGGGCCTTTCCAACCCAAGCCTTTCTATGATAAGTTAAATTTTAAGGAGGTTTTATTTGTGTTGACCTCCAAGTGTTTAATCTTGCTCTTTTCCCATGGGTCTTCATCCAGTACTTCATGTTTCCAGGTCTCCTTTGTTCAATATCCCCTCTAAAGGATCTTGGCTACATCATCTGGTACTCTCTGTCCCCTCTCGTGAGCCACAAGCACTCTGGGCATGTCTGACAGTTCCTGACTCATATTCCTTGTTGTGATCACTACTGTGTTATGCCTTCTCTTTTTGTGTCACATCTTCTTGAGCCTGCCCCATCCAAGACTCAGCTCCCACCAAGGCTCCATCACGTGTCCACACACCATCAGAAGCTTCAGGCACAAACTTAAACACAAAAAAATACCACCACTGACTTAAGGCAGCTCTGAGCCACAAGCTGCTGGAGTGTACTGGGAAGTCTAATTATATGCTTGCCTTATTCTTTTATTTCTTTCCTGGGCATAAACTGTTGGCCACTCCTCCTTCTGAAATCAGAACATTATTCTCTTGTCTTAGCTGGGTTTACTCACTACTGATTTTGGGTTTCTTGGGCAGCAAGCGTCTGGGTATTGAATAAGCATGAAACTGTTAAACTGTTCTGCTCCCTGTCACTGTGGATGCAGAACTGCTGGTCCTAGTGCATAATCCTGGGTTGGGAGGTGTTTTGTTTTTTGTGTGTTTTTTTTTTTTTTTTTTTTTTTTTTTCTTTTCTTTTTTTTTTTTTTTCTTTTTTTTTTTTTTTTTTGCCTGAACCAGCCAATTCAAGAGTCTCAGATCCAGAAATTCCAGCGTGGTGGCTGGAGCTCCAGACTCCACTTGATTAACAAAACCGTCCCTGTGAAGCACAGGCTCCAGGCAACTGCAGTCTGGTTTCCAAAGAGCAGGGCTTGGGCTAGCCACACTGCTTTCCACAGCTGGACATGGCTACTCCTACTCTACAGCAGCTGCCACCCACACAGGCCAGTGTGAGTAGATGAATCTCCATCTGACTCAGTCCTGCTCTTATCCCCCTGTGTGAGAAAGCTGTCCTGCGGCACAGCTGCTGTCAACAAATGATTTGTTTTCAACTGAATATGCCCTAACTCAATCTGCTCAGTACTAGCGGCAATAAGAATTTGAGCAATTCCACCATTGCTAGGTAGTACTGAAAGCAGTAGATGTGTAGTAGCAGCCTGGAAGACAGCCAGAAGGAGGTAAAGTTATACAGTTATAAAGTTATACAGTTCCTAGCTGCAATGTAAACTGAAATATTTAAATTCAGGCAGCTGGTCTTAATAAAAATTAAGGGCTGTGTGTATTTCAACATAAAACCATGGAGAAGGAAAGGCAGCTCAGTGAAATAAAATAGAAAGTGTTTATCTAATTCTGACAGCATCACTTAATGAAAAATACTGTTTCTGAAATACTTTAATACATTCAGCTTATTGTATTGTATGATATTTTGATTTGTTTTATCTGGAAAATAAAATTGAAGCACTTCTAATGTATAGTTTGACCTGAGTGACCTTGTCTAATATCAAACTCTTCTGACCAAAGGGCTTCACTGCCTATGCGTCTTGCATGGATTATAATCACTGGGATGTATTCTCACCGGACTTTTGACTCCATCTCAGGAGATTTACAGGTCTGCATGTCACCTGTAACTTGGACATGGACTGGGATACTTGACACTGAGACACCACAAAGAAATGTGCCATGACAGTCAAGTGACACTTAAGAAATCTTCTATATTAAAAAATGCTTCAGCATATCTGGCTTTAAAAATATCCAGAAAGTATCTCTTCTGCAAAAGAGGTCTTGAGCTGCTGCAATCCTAATGTGTTAAACCAATACAAAACAAAATAAATTGTGCAAATCCATATAAGGTGGCCTCAAGCATTCTTACTGGAGAAACCTGATCCAAAACATATTGAAGTCCCGAAAAATATATTCACCAATTTCTCCGAGCTTTTTGATGACTCTGAGGACTTTAACTACTGACAAGAGCATGGATTATTTTGGTTTTACCAAACCTAGAGAGATATGAACTCTTCTCCCACTATTTTTCCCTATACCCTGTTGCTGTCTCCAGCTCTAAAAAAGCATAAGAATGTTCCTACAATTTCCTTTCAGTTAATTTTTCTTGAGCAGGGATGAAGTTACTTCTATTATCTTAATTTAAGTGTTTTTACATAAATATAAAAGACTAACATACTAATTATTTCTGTTGATATTTCAAAATCAGTTTCATTGTTTTGACCTTTGTCATACCCCCTAGACCAGAAAGAAGCAGAATGGCAATTTGCTGGAAAACTTAAATGACATCTTAATGCATTTTTCCATTCTTTTAAAATATAGTAATTATATCCAGTGTTTCAAATGCTGTTTCCCAGACTTTTCTAGAATAGTATTTTAAATAAAAGCCTAAATTTTCACTAGGGCATTCTTTGTTATTGGTCATATTTTACCATCCTTCTCTTTACACTTACATATTTACTTATATTAACCACTGTATAGCATGTTGAGAAGTGTAAAAGAAAAAGGTAAAGTTCATTTCATTACAATTTTGGAAGTTGTAGAAGTTCCCTCCCAACATACACGGAATTTCTTCCTATTCTCAGTACTTTCACCAAAACATCCCTATGCACACTGAGTAGCTCAGACTTTCAGTACAGGATTGTCTTTACATCCCCTAAAGGGTCTGTGCTGTTCCTTGGAACCCTTACTGTCCAAAACATGCTCAAAATTGATAAAGCTCAATTAAACATTTGTGTCAGGTCAAAAACAACCTTTGTCTAATGAAATAATTTCACTGCCACTGACTGACAAAATTCCATCCAACAGTAATACCAAGAACTTTAGTTACAAACATATGTACACAGGAAAAAAAAAAATCTTTCCAGTGTAAGAATATAATACTTGTTTAACTGCTTTACCAAAATGGAATATTTTAGCTGCATAATTTCTCTTGATGTAGAAAACACTGTATTGTTTGAAGTGTGGGTCAGGACAAGAACTTTTTGTGATTCTCTGTGTTTTGAAAGAGAACAAACTAAAATTAAAAAGCCTAAATTTCCCCCCATAACGTTTTACTTTGACCTGCAGGCTTGTTGCTCTTTGACATTTTCAGATTTTTCAAAACTTTCAACTTTGCAATGAGAATCGGCCTTGCAATGAGAACTACTTTCAACACAGCCTTTTTATGTAAACACAATTTCCTGTTTTGCTTCAAAGCAAAATGATGAAAAAAAATCCTAGCAGCTACGCAGTCTTATCACAACAGGTACTATATTTGTGATCGTCTCTTGCAACACAAGTATTTTGTAGACAATAGCAAAGAGCTGTGTCTGCTCAGGGGCCAAGAGGTCATATTACAGAGCCAGGACTTTTTGTGTATGTCATTAGTCCTCACACAACCCAAAGAATCACATGTTTTAAGAAGAAAGTACTTTTATTAGGCCCACAGGGACAATTGTGTAAATGAGATACTAGATAAAGCAGATTAATTTTCATGCAGATGAACTACTCTTTGAGTCCAAAGTATAGAGAAATATGAAAGCAATTGTAGCTCGTTGCTTTGAATTCCATTTGATTATCTTAATCAGCCAGACACTGAGAGAAAAGTGTTTTCTCTTTTGGAAGCAGAGGGTGATCCTGAACCAAATAAGAGTAAAAGTGGTGACAGAAACAGAATGATCAGAGCAAACAGTAATCAAAGATCAGCAAGACTTGAGAAATAGGGAAACTCAGAAGTCTTTGTCAAATTCATCTGCTATGAAATCTGATATCTGATAGACTTGCACATTTTGATTCCCTGGCCCATCTCTGGTCTTGTAGTGTCAGGACTGCAAGGTTAGAGATGGAGTAGTTGTTCTGGGAATGTAATTTTCCAAATGGTAAGTGGGTGTCGCTGTTCTTTCTTAATTAGATGTCCTGTGGTGGATGTTTGGTTTCACCCACAGAGCTCCCTAAGAGCAGTGAATACATTTTGTCCTGCTTATGGCACTTCAGAATGCTCATGTGTAGGATCTGTATCTTTCGGTGGTTCTGCTGGATCAGGTGTTTATCATGAGGGCTGTGGCGATATTTGGGTATGATTTTCCTGAGCTTTCTGGCTCTAGCCAGCACACACTGGTCTGCCAAAATTTGCTTTCAGTGATGGAGCTAATGATAATGAGTGTGGTTTGAAGGGAAGGATGGGTGTTTCTAGGAAAAATAATTTCAAGGTATGATTTTCTTCCAATATAAGCTAAAACTCGTTAACATTTTCCAGTATACATTTCTTGCATATTGTGGTATATGATACCCAGTAGGGGATTTCCTCTCTGTATTGTAGTAAGTTTGGAAAAGGCTTAGGTGGCTTCTTCAAATATGCGACCCTAGTGGAGTGTCAGTGTTGGATGAGCATCATCTGTAGCTTTGTGAGGGCGTGTCATGAGTGCTTTCCTCAGAGCAAATGAGGTGATGTCTGTGGGCTATATCAGTTTTTCTAGTGTGTTTTGGATAGCTGATGGTTTGTGGAAGGAGGTGTGTTGGTCTGTGGATTTTCTGCATATGGTATTTTGACGGTTGCTATTTTTTATGTTGACCTTGGTGTCTAGAAAGTTGATGCTGATGTAAGTTTTCCAAAGAGTTTGATGGGCAACTCTGGTTGCTGAATTTGTGGTAGAAATCAATGAGGGAATCTAAGTTTTCAGTACAGATGTCATTTATGTACCCCTAGCCTACCCTAGGGAACCCAGGTTGGTTTGGTGGGAAGGTTCGTGTTTTATGGGGGGCAATTCCTGACGAGCCTGATGTCCTGGCCCTTGGATACAAGCACATGGGTGCTTGTAGTTGCATCTGAGATTTTGTGAGGGTGAAACGGTTGTGGATGAACATGAAACAGATGGGCTTCATTATTCAATGTCAAGAGACTGGCACATATAAGACACCTAGGCAAAAGGATCAGTGGTAATGGTTCCCTGGTGTAGCATACAATGGCAATACTAAAGATGGTGCCAGTAGAAAAGATAGTTAATGAAGCAGTGATCTTGGTGGAAGCATGTTTGTCCGGAGAAAGTTGTTTCCATAGGTGACAAAGTATTTAAAGATGGTGTCTGCAGATCCTCATAGCTCTTCACTGAAAGTCTCCTTCCATTTCCTTCTGCAAGAATTTAGAAGAGAACCTTAAGGTGGCAAGATCTGACACGATTTTTTTCCCATCTTCATTAGGAAGAAATTTGAACTCTAGGGTGAAAAAAGCAGAGGTCTTTCTTGAGTTCCTTCTCACAGGAAAACATAAAAAATCATGTGCTACCATCACTGGTACTATCCTAACTTCTCCTTTAACTAATTGGTGACTGGATTTTAAAAACTACGTAGACCCTTAAAAAACCCCATTCATACGTTTAAAAAAAAATCTTTCTGAAAGAATTGTTTTTGTAGACCAATGTAAAATTGATTTAGGAGGGTGCAGCTCACTCTGAGATTATTTTAATGGTTATTTTACAGATGATTTACTGGCTATTTTGTCTTTTTTCTTTTGTTCTAGAAAAGTTGAGACACGTTTACAGGAACACTCCCTCCAACTGGACTACAAACCACAATGCTCCCAACGTTTCCGAGAATAAAAGTAAGCATTTAGAAAGAAGAAATAGTGGTAGATATTCAAGGTTGGGGCATACCTCCCAATGACTTTGTGGTGGGTGATGTTGAGAAGCAGGTCCTCTCGTCATCATTTCTCAGGTGTTGTCTAGTTGGTGAAGGAATTGCCATGGCACTATTTGGGTTCAGTGCTAAACATCAGTTTCTTTTGATAGAGATTTGTTGCATGGTGGTTTGGTGAGTTCCTGTTTCCTTTACTTCGTTGGAGCTCATGGTTATGGAGCTCTGGTTCTGTCAACCTCTCCAGAAGATAACATTTTCTCAGTTTCTTAGATTAGTGAGACCTAAACAGGATATTGTGTATTTGAGTTGAAATGCAGACTTTTTTCTACAGACAAAATGATCTACAAGATGGTTTTTCTGTGTCATTCTCCCAAGTTCCTCAAAGCCTCAGCAGGACTTCAACTCACTTTAATATCTGGCCTAAATAGGACTCTGAGAGGACCACGAGAAAGAAAATGCCTACAAACTGCAGCATGACTTTATGAGGAAAAGGTTTTGGTATTGAATGTAAACTGAGACATGGGGAAGACCAGAAGATGCTCCTAACCAAGGGTTCAGAAATGTGAAGGTAGCAGGCTGGCTGCATGTGGGGGCTGAGGAGGCTCTGAGCTGGTTTCACAGGCAGCCAGGTATCAGCACACCCCTGTCATGTTTTTAACCCATTACCTTAACACGATTGTGAACTGTGTTGCTTCTTTGGACAGTGCAAGTAAACAGCATTTGTGCTCATTTTAGCCTGGCTTGAGTGAGGAGCGAGTGAGACAGGGAGGGGTTGACGGGCCCTTGGCCCCCTGACGGCTTGGACCCACCAAAGGGGCCAGGGGATGTGTACCGGGAACTTAGGAGAAAGGGGCTGCAGATGCAACCAGGGGCTCAGGGAACCTCGGCTGACGGGGCCGCCTGGGTAGAGCACAAACCTGAGTGGGGCAAGGGTGAGGATGGGGCAGGAGGCGGCAGAACAGCAGGGCTGCCCCCGCGGTGCTCGCCCCCGGTGGCGCGGAAGCGCAGCGCTCCGCTGCGCGGGGCGGAGCAGCGCCGACCGCCAGCCCCAGGCGACCTGCCCGGCGGCGGGGGCCGGGGCACCGGGGGCAGGGGCGGGCCCGATCCGACCCGGCCCGGCCCGGGCTGGCGGGGGCCGGTCTGTGCTCGGGGAGGCGAGGCGAGGAGGGGGCGGCGGTGATGTGTGTGGCGGCGGCGGCGGGCGGGAGGCAGGAGGAGGAGGAGGAGGAGGGCGGCAGGGGCGCGCCGCCCGGGGCTGATTGGCCGCCCCGTTTATAAGAAGTGCTCGGCCGGAGCGGCGGGGTTGTTTGTCGCCGTTGGGGAGCTCGGCGGAGCCGCGTG
Source organism: Chamaea fasciata (assembly GCF_029207755.1). NCBI lineage: Eukaryota > Metazoa > Chordata > Aves > Passeriformes > Sylviidae > Chamaea > Chamaea fasciata. The sequence continues at coordinate 56,027,928 of NW_027094087.1, read as the reverse complement.
TGGAGCCGTCGGAGCGGAGCGGAGCTGCGATGCGTCGCGCCAGCCGAGACTACACCAAGTACTTGCGCGGCTCCGAGGAGCTGGGCAGCGGCGCCGCCCACGAGAGCGCCCCGGCACCGCCGCCGCCCCCGCCGCCCGCGCACCCGCACCCGCCGGCCGCATCCCGCTCCCTCCTGGCCGCCCTCGTCCTCCTGGGGCTGGGGCAGGTGGTCTGCAGCGTCGCCCTCTTCCTCTACTTCCGAGCTCAGGTAAGCGGGGTCTGGCGCGGGCGCTTCCCGCTGTGGCAAGTGCGGCCGCCTCGCACCCTGCGGAAGAGGCCCTCCTGTAGGTGCGATCGAGGCGATTCATTAAAGAAAAAGAACGAACTAAAAAGTTTTAGAACACACTTCTCTGTCTCTGAAGCTCATCCAGTTCTGAGAGGGCCGGGCCAAGGGGCTCCCAGTGCCCTGCTCAACTTATGCTGTCCCCTGTTCACTGGACCTGCTCAGTACGAGGCGTTCCAGGTAGCGCTCCGGGCATCGGGTGCTTTTTGGGATACAGGGCATCGCGGCGGGCTCGGACGGGAGAGGTTCCCGGACTCGGGAAACAGGTTAGTCGTGATCCTTCACCTGAAGTCGTGCAGGGCTTGGGTTTTTAATGATCGGCTTTCAGTTTTCCACTGGGGAGAAGTGTGCAGTTGGCTGTTAGGGAAGGGTTCTTCACCCAGAGGGTGCTTGGAGGCAGATTTCCCAGGGAAGTGGTCACAGCATCAAGCCTGACAGAGTCCTAGAACTGTTTGGACAGTACTCTCAGGCACATGGCTTGATTTTGGAGTTGGTGCTGGGTGGGGTCAAGAGTCGGACTCGATGATCCTTGAGGGTCCCTTCCATCTCCGTATAATCTGTGATTCTGTGACGTGGCTGAGGTCTTTGGGTGCCATAAATGTTTCACGAGCAGGAGAAAATGGCTTTAAGGACAGGAAAGGTCATCATGCAGCCCCACTGGTGATGGTTTGTCACTCAGGCTGCGCAGGGGCACTGCAGAGGAGCGGGGTCTGTGTGCTCATGGACATCGGCCAGAGGTGCCTGCTGCAGCTCAGGAGTTTTCTTTGGGATTCTGGGGATTTCTGGGAGAGAGCCTCCCCTCACCTGCCAGGCCTCAAGTGTGCGGGCTGGCTCAGAAGAGGCAGCGGTGCGTGCCGAGAGGAGCGCGGGGAGGTGTCGCTGCGAGGGCAGATAAGGCGATGAGCGGTTGGGCTTTCAGAGAGAAGAGGAGCCTGCTTCTTGGAAATGGCTCGGCTGCCTGGATTCCCTCGCTGCTGCATCTCTTGCTCTGCAAGGCTGAGCCCTCTCGGAGGAAGTGGGGAGCTGCCAGCTACTTGGTTCTCAGGGCTAGGTGTTAGATTTCTGCTTGGCTTTACTGTCGGATGCTAGTTAGTTCTATTAATGTGGCTCTGACTGCCGTCCTGGAAGTGGTACTTCTGTTGTGTGTACTTTTCGTTTGAAGTCGTTAGAGTCTGGAAACTTGTTTCTTTTGGTTTACTTTCTAGGTAGAGGCACTTGATCTTGAGGTAGCAGGCTGGATTTGTTAACAAAGTGCACTCTGAAAACAGGTGTTGCACAAGTGTATACCCACTTAATCAAGTGAATGGCTGTCAAATATACAGTAGCACTGCTGATAATTTATTATGCAGACTATTTCGTATTTTCTTACTGACAATGCCTTTGTGTTTTCCATTTTTCCTAAAACAAAATGTAACAGCAATACAGCACTTAGTTAATCATAACTTGTATATTTCAGAAGAGTGACATCTAATTTCTGGGACTCATTGTAAGGTAGCTTAAAGCTACTAGTTTGCTTGACAGTGAAATAAATGAATGCCTACTTCAACTTGTGACAGGGGAATGTTTTTCACTCCAGATGTTCATGACCCTGAAAAGACATTCTTGTCAAAACACAGCTCAGAGATACACAGCTATACATTCATTGGGGGGGCTGAGAGCTGTTGCAATCAAAGCAACTAATCAAAGTATACCCCCTTATTAAAGACTCCTTCTGATAGGTACATGTCAGGGTTTCTTATGTGCCCAACCTAGGGTAAAAAGAGCTAAAATGGCTATTTTTCTTCTGCTCCCTTGATTTAAAAAATGGCATGGTTCAGGTGTAACTGGATTTGACAGCTTAATCCTCTTCCTAGTTTCTTGTTCCTGTAGATTTGGAGTAGTGCTATTGAATGGAGCCTTTTGTAAATTTGAATTTCCAAAACATCTGGAAGAGGTGATATAACTCAATGTAGGCTTGACTGAAGTCATTGCCTGTAAGAATTTTAATGAAGAAAATGTAATCAATGGAAAATAGAAAAACAAGTGTACTCTTGAACTAAGTACATAATTCACTATAAGAAGTGATAGTTCTTATAGTGAAGATATGATAATTCATATTTCTTGACCATCTCTAATTGTGAAATAAGATAGATGGAAAAACATAATAGGTCCTGCAGCAGTTAATTCTTATTTCACACTCTTAGAGGTTTATGTTATTTAAATGGGTCATGATGAGACCTCTTTCTTTTGAAAAGATTTCTGTGAAATTTGATTTTATTAAGCTATTTCAATGTGGCCTTTTCAGTGTAAATTTCAGCTAAGTTTGTACTTTAATAACAGAACTTAATTATTTTTAATTAATTTTGTTAAAAAATGAATGTTAGTAGTAGAAGCTGTGCATGAAAAGATTTGAATTGTTTGCTTGGTAAACCAAGCAAATGTGAATTAGAAAGACTTGACTGTATAGGCTGATATTAAATTATATCTTAGAAGCTCTTTAAAACCTTATCTGTGAGTCTGAGTAAACTCTGACTCAGTTTTACCACTTACATTTTGTCTGTATTCGCATAAAATCATTTGGGCTGGATCATGGCACACTATAAGCTGAGACAATAGTTGAGGTTTTGGTTTTTCCTTATTTTGTTTATTTTGTGGCTTGAGCATTTGGAATTTCACAAGACACATAACGAAGACTGACACTAGGTTTTCACGGGTAAACACGTTTGTGGCCAAGAAATAATGCAGTGCCATGCAAGTGAGACAATGAGCTAGTATGTCGAAAAAGAAAGGAAAAAAAAGCAGTAAGTTTGAATTTTATCAGTATTCTCATAACGGGGTACTGAAATGTAAAGACACTAGCATGTTTTATCCTTGCTTTTTGGTCCATCCTGTGCAGTGTACTGAATCCACAAAATAAAACAATAAAAAATGTATTGGTACTTAAGCATTTATTTTGCCTGTACTTTGAGGAATATTTTCTCATTATCTGTAAAAATGCCATGAAAATTTAGTTAAGGTACTCAGAACAGCTGGTGATCATCACTCAATAGAGACTAATGCACAGCACAAGGTGAGAGAATATTTTCTTTAACTATGATGGATAAATGTGGAGGTGTCGTCTCCAAAAGCTTAGCTTTTAATCTTTTCTTTCTGGCCCATTTCCTTAGTGCCCTTAGATCTCTAAAGAGTAGGAATCTGATTTAACACTGACTGAGCTGGAGGGCAGTGAAGCAAATAGAAAGTGCTCAAATTGAAATGTGGTGGCTGGGTGTCTCATGCCCACAGTTTAGGCTAGATCTCCAAGAGTGTGCACTTTTCCCCTTAAAAAAAAAAAGTCTGTACAAATCTTAAGTATTCTCCCAGACTGAAGAGTTCACACTTGGATAAATGGTGACTTGGAAGCCCAGTTTTTATTGTCATTTCATGCTGATGTGGAATTCTGACTTTCATTGTGGTATGTTTTCAAATGATTACCTTTCAGACTTCATCTGAAGTTTTGTGAGCATTGTGGCTAACAGAAAAAACAGCTTGCTGAGGGTCATTAGCATCTTTCAGAAGCCTGGAAGAGCCCCTTCTTGGTGTGTAAGAAAGGTCATGGAGTGCTGAGTGATATTTGATAGTCTGGAAAGTGGTTTGAGTTTGAAAATAAGTACAAGTGTAGATGTTAAACATGTATTGTAACAAGTAAGTATTTAATGCAATATTGTATCAGTGCATAATTGATGCAAAATTTAATAGTAAAGGTGGGTAGAATGTATTGTGTCTTTTAAAACTAAACTGAGTCTTTTTTACATCAGAAAATTGGTTCTTAATTCTGTAAGCTCATTTAGTCTCACCCATGATGCTGGAGTTCATTTTGGCTGCCCTGAAATAGGTGAATGGAGTCCTGAAACACAGCTAGAATGATGAGAGATGCTGAAAACCAGGGGGCACTGAACAGTCTGATCTGATTGCAAGGTCTGGCAAAACGGATATTAAAAATTAAGTTATACACTCCTCTCTTTATTTTAATTCCTCTGGGATATTTAGGTTACTTCACACTTTATAAAGCTTTCTCCTTTATTTTTGTTCGTATCTTGGTGTTTCTTACAAATACTAAATCTTTAGGACTTTTTTCTGAGGGTGCCCTGCCCTGCAAGCTATCAAGCTGCTTCTGGTATTTCATCATAATTTTCTCATTCTTTAGAAGTTCTTCTCAAAACATGTCCTTGGAAGTTTTTCTGTGTATCACTACTTCCCCAGTTTTGATCTCAGTGCTTGGTAGTACTTGTTTACAGCCATGGCAGTTCAGTGCTTGTTCTTTGTGAAGATGTGAGGTGCAGGATTTCTGAGAATGCCTTTTCAGGCAAGTGAGCTGATTTTCACAGCTCACTGTGGTGAAGACTATTCTTAAAGGTATTCTTTGAAAAAGGTGAGGGAAATCAGGTGGGTTAGCCAGTCCCAAAATCAGTTTCACCTTATCAAACAGTAACTCTGGAGACTTGCAGGTTTTGTCAGGGTGGGCTGTGCAGCTCCAAGTTGCTGAAACCATCAGCTGCAGTGTTTCCATTAAGCCTTCAGCCTTTTACCTGTAGGTACATAGATGCTGGTTTGCTGTCTTAAGCCTTGTGCAGATAAACTGTAATCTGAGCAAGTGATTCTGTGCAAGCTGCTCTTCCTGCTGTGATACAGTATTGTGTGAAACATTTGAATGATTGCTGATAGCAGTGAGTCTATGCTGGCATGATTTGTCATGCTGGACACTCAGGCCTTTACAAATTTCGTGATCTTTATGTTGTAAAACCTGGTTTTCTTGCTTGTTTTTCAGAAGATGTGTTTTAATTATTCTAAAACTGGGATAGTAGTCTCTGTCTAATAGAATTACTGATAAAAATTAGTACTTATTAGCAGTTATTTCCTGTAGCTTTCTATGTTCTATCCTGTGATTTGAGTAGAGGGGAGAAGACTCAGATATTCAGATCCTGTTAGAGACATCAGTTCCATCAGGTCTAACAATCCCAGCATGAGAGGCTACATTTGAAGTAATGGGTCCTATATTGGGTCCCTTACTGGCAGAAGTGTATCAACAAACTGGAAGGTGTCCAGCAGAAAACCACTGTGACAGGTAGGTATCAAAATGTATAAAAGAAAGGAGAACTGGATTCTTTGACAAAGAACAGACTAAGGTGAGGGAAGCTAATCCTGTTTTTAGCTATCTAAAGACAGTCAGGCTCTTCAGTAGCATGCAGCAAAAACAAGAGGCACAGTCATAAATTGCAGCAAGGGGAGCTGTAGCTGGATATAAAAACCAAGGTTTTTTTTACACACTGGAAGTAGTGAAGTTTTAGGACAGTTTGCCTAGAGAAGCTGAAAGTCTTCATTGATGGACATTCCCCAAAGCTTGTCACGAAAAGACCTTAGTTACAAGTTGGCCCTGCTTCAAGTGGGGGGCTGGACTAGAAATGTCCAAAGGTACCTTCCAACCCACATCATTTTGCATTAATGGCCTTTTAGCAGCTGTTGGTGAACAGCTGCTTTGTGCTTCTTTTTTATTATTATTATTTTAATTTACAGTTGATTTTCTAAGTTCTGAATACAAGTGGAACATGGTGTGAGAGATGCCTTAAGAGTGCAGGTTTACAGTCAGTTAAAGCTAGAGCTGCCTTCCTGATATTTTGTTCTTATGCCTGTCCTTATGCTGTCTCTGATGCTGATATCTGGAGTGACTTGGTTTGGGGGAACTAATTTTAAAGGAAATTAGGCCAGCAAAAGTTCCTCCCTTGTTACTGATTTAGAAGAGGGGACTGAAATCCAGGAATTCAATTCCATGGTGAAGGGAGTGAGAGCAGTGGGGTGCTGGTTTAGATCTCCTTACGCAGTTAATGAAGCGGTGCTGCACTAGCTGACTTCAGAAGGCATTAGTGTAGGTTTTTAGCACTTAATTCGTAGAGCTGCAATGGCTATACATAGATTTTCTTTGGGGTTCAACTGTGTCAGGTCATTACAGGAAGATATTACTGCCTCCAAGCCATTCTGTAATTCATCACTACCCCTCTGCTCAAAGCTGTGGCATCTTATGATCTTTGGGTGGGCCTTCTATGACTTATTTAATTCCAAATCTGCAGGGATGACTGAGACAGCTAAACCAGGCTACAGGATCTGACACTGGTCTGAATGAATTGGGCAAAGAGCTTTCCATCTGGGGACTTGAGCAGAAGGATGATGATGGAGGAGGCAGCATTTGGTACTGCTGTCTATGCAACAAATGTTTCTCTGCTGTGTGTTACTATTGGGTGGCTGCCTGGGTGGTGTAGATTTTAATTCAGCTCTGTAATCCTAATCTTACGATTTTAAGTTAACTAATTTCTTTTTTGGGGGTTAGGGAGTTTATGTTGCTATGAACAAATGATATATTTGATTCACTCCGGCTGTTTTGTATTGTGAAAAACTTCCTTTTGATATGCCGTTTTGTTCAGCTTCGTGTTAAAGGAACCTGAACACTAGGCACTGTCCATAATGTCTTGGTATTCCTGCATTGCAATTGCAAATAACCTTTAGTAATTCTCAGGTAAAAGTGTTTCTTCCAACTAAAGAAAGATAGAAGTAAATGTTCTTTAATAGGCCAGCTACTACAGTTAGAGAACCTAGGCAAGAGTTTGGATGCATGAACCCTTATTCAAGCCTGGAGTAAAGCAGAATAAATGCAAGTTGAGAACAATTTCTGAGAGTCTTAGGCCATCTCCAAAAGATAGTTTTAAATGTCTTCAGTGTAAAGGATTTGGAGTATTAAAAAAAAAAAATAGAGGTGAAATGGTTTAAATAGGTTTTGTGCAATAAAATTCTGTCAAGGTACAGTCCTAATCCTTAGATTATCTTCCAGTTTGTCTAAGTGATAAGATGCAGGATTTAAAAATATACTTGATTCAGTTCCAAAGACTGATTGCTAAAAATGTCTTGCAGATTGTCTAAACTTACCTTCCTTGTCCAATAATGCAGAGGTGTCTTGTGGTGCAGTTTAATAATCTTTTGGTCTTTGACTTTTGCTGTCTTGGTGACTGTTCCACACAGCAGTATCTCTTGCCACTGTCATGGCTTAATCCCAGCTGGCAACCAAGTCTCAGACAGCTGCTCACTCCCTGATGGGATTATGGAGGGAATTGGAAGAGTAAAAGTGAGAACTTGTGGGTTGAGATAAAGAAAGTTTAAAAGGTAAAGAAAAAGCTGCACACACAAATGAAGCAGAATATGAAGGCAGATGTTCAGCTGTCTGTAGGACAGCAGGACTCCACCACATATAAAGTGACTTGGGAGGACAAATGCCATCATTCCGAATGTCTCCCCTTTCCTCCTTCTTCCCCCAGATTTATATGCTGAGAATGATGCCATATGGTCTGGGATATCCCTTTGGCCAGTTCTGGTCAGCTGTCCAGGCTGTGTCCCCTCTCAGCTCCTTGTACACCCCCAGCCCTCTCTGGTGCAGTGGGGTGAGACAGAGAAAGGGCCCTGACTCAGTGTCAGCCCTGCTCAGTTTAACAAACACATCCCTGTGTTGGGAATGCTGTGTTGGTCGCAAATCCAAAACACAGCTCTGTATCAGCTACTATAAAGAAAATAAACTCTATCACAATGAGCACATCCATACATATCACAGTTTCAGTGATAGCCAACTGACAGCTTCAGTGATACAATTTCAGTGATAAAATGGTTTCAGAGATAACTTCTGTTTTTCCTCTTGAAAATGATGTGCTGCACACACACATACATACTTTCCCCAAGTTTCTGTACTTGACATTCATGTGTCATCTTACAAAAAACAGCTTTGGAGGTAGGATAACTGTGTATGTTTCCTGCTAAAATAACTGCAATATTGCCCTGAGTGGTTGAAATATAGAATTCAAAATTCCTGACTTTACAATAAGAATGGGATTTATCTTTAACTTTTGAAAGTCACATATCTAGTCTAAGCTAATGAAATAGGCAGTACCAGAAGATAATTCATTCTCCTATTTCACATGTTTGTTCAATGAAATAAACCTGATGTTGGGAACTTTTTCTCTCTACACTGTTTATAATGAACAAACTTAGCCAGGGGCCAAACTTTCAGATGTTTGAAAAGTGCCTCTAACACTTAGAACTGTGGTTGTGCTTATGTTTTTGTTTCAGATGGACCCTACTAGAATTTCAAAAGAACATGCACACTGTGTTAGAACACTTTTTGGACACCAAGAAAGTACCGATTTGCATGATGCCTCCTTTGAAAGTCAAGAAGCCAAGTTAATGCCTGAATCCTGTAGAGGTGTGAAACAGGCTCTCCAAAGGGCTGTGCAGAGGGTAAGTGGCACACACAGTGTGTTTGTTTATTTCATGGTCTTATTGAAATTAAAGCAATTTTTCCTAAATCTGTATTCAGAGGTAAGTTCTATAAATTATTTCCTGGTGTTTGAATAACACCTGAAGTTTTATCCAGAATGGTATTGTATTTGCTGATGAATCTGGTAGTGGCTAACCAATTCTGTATTCAAGCACATTTTATTTATTTTATTTTTTTTTAAGAAAGGAAGATTTGAAGTTGTACTAAGAAAACTGATTGAAGTTAGGTGATTAGCCATTCTGACATTTAGATGGGCCTGAACAGTAGTTATTTATGCTAATATTTGTATAGGTTTTCCAACACTTTGGATGCTCATAACAAGCATCAGTTCTACATTCTTTTCGAAGGAATCTTCCAGACAAGATTCTCGTAAGTCAGGATCATCAGCAAGCAAAATAGTGCCTGAAGGAAAAGGAGATAGCATTTGCTCTTGTTTCCTACTCTGTCTGAAGTTCAAAATGAGCATCAGTTCCTGCTTTGAATTTGGCTCACTTTGCCAGTTCTGTGTTCTGTGCAGACCATTCTCACACTGGCAGAAGACCTGCTTTGCCATAGCGTGATAACTGGGTGGTCTTTGCCCTGGAGTTGAGAATGACAGCTTGTTCCCAAACACAAATGACAAAAGAAGTCAGCCCTAATGAAGAAACCTAGGCAAGCTGGAAATATGCCACAATCCCCTTTTACTACAGTCACTGCCTTTGATCTTCTTGTGTTCATGATAGTGTTTAGTGCTAATTATGGGCTGTGTAACAGATGAATGTCTGCTATGGTATTTGGTTTTCCTGGCTTATCAGGCCTATTACAACTTTACTGCCTCAGGACTGGCATAGTTTTTCATTAAGGGTACTATGTTAGATTTGAGCTAAACTCACATATGCTTTAGCATGAACTGTACTTGAATTAAATTTACAGCATTTGAATTGTGCTGATGTGATGTTGGCTTTTGACAGAGAACTCTTGAGTGACAGATCTTTTTGTGAACAAAACACAGAGACATAGGAGTCCATGTCTTGTCCCTTTTGCTAGCCACATCCTTCAAGAGCTTAAGGGGGAAACAAAGGGTTATGTCTGTAGGATTAGTTATGTCCTGCATTTTATAGAGCCTCTCATGCTGCAGCCTACATGTGTGCTGTGTGCTGGGCTGTTCATTTACTCATCACAGAGTAAGGAGCTTGTTACAGTAAGTCAATGGGGGGCCCTGTGTTCTGGGCATTTGCTACTGGTTACTCAACAAAGGCACTGGCTTTAGCCGAAGCTTTATATCCTGCCAGTCTGGATGGAGGTTAAATGCTGCAATGTCCGTGGCCAGGATAAGTAGTGAGTAGGGATAACTTTTTTGGCTGATCACCATCAGTTTGAGAACAATAAAATTCCCCTTGCCAAAGTAATTAGACTCTGAATTTCCTTTGAATGCAATGGTGTTTATTTAGCAGCTGCAGTAGTGGTCTGGATGCTTTGTCATCTTGTATCAATGACAGAGAAAAAATTAGATAGGAAGGTGGTGACCTTAGACTTTTTGCATCTTTTTGGTACATCAGAGAAGTGAAAGTAACAGTGTCAAGGCAGAATTATACTTTATCATCATCTGTGAATTTTGCCTTTCAGTCACCCTGCAGAGTGGAGATGCAGCTGTAACTTGCAGCTGTGCAACTCCCTTGTGTGTGGATCCAGCTAATGTGACTTAAAGGAGGTTTCCTGTTGAATGTGCTTTTTTCACTTTCCTTAAGGAGAATCTAAAGAATCTAACTTACGTGTGTTTTAAGAGCCAGTATCCTTATTTAAACTGGCAGCATGCTAAGTGACTAAAATGGAACACTTCAAAATACCATTTATGTTTTTTGATTTTTCAATATATTGTCTTTTGCAATTCAAGCTGTTCAGGAAATGAAAATAGACAAATTTCTTTTGCTCAGGTTTATGGTTACAGCTTCCTGTGCCAGTTCTCATCGGTTTTCTTTGCGCACCTGTAGGCAGTGTGCTTAAATGTAAAGCAGGGATTGATGTTGAAAATGAAAGTGCTCATATGAAAATGAGTGTAGTAGGGCTGCAAGGTCCAGTCTAGAAGTACTTGTCTCCTGAAAAAGTAATAAAGTTTTTTTCTTTTAATCAGAATCTAATGATTGATTCCTTAACATATTCTGCTATAAAAATTCTGCTTAAGAAGCAGCTCAGTAAGTAGAGAGCGTATTTTCAATATTGGAAATAAACTTTCAAGCAGACAAATAATATACTTTCCTAGCCAGTCTGTTTGCTTAATTTTTTTTCCATGTAACTCTAAAAAGCTTTTGGCAGTCCAGATGCTCTAACCACAGTCCTTATGAAGTCTGTTATGAGCCTGAAGTAGAAAGGACTACAAACATATCTTGGGTCAATCCATAAGTAACGTTGCTTGGCAATGCTCCCAGCTTCGAGCTGCTTGTGGAGTCTAGGCCTAAGCTGTTCTCCCACATGGCAACAGAGTGCTTTGCTAGACCCCTAGGGCAGCATTTTTCAGGAGATCTATATACTTAGCAGACATTTAAAGAGCACATAGTTATGGACCAAGTAAAGGTTTCACAAGTGATTGCTGTAAGTTGTTAAAATTTCACCTACAATTTTGTAGCTTTCCATCCTACAATTTTATGTGCCTTTTTTTCCCCCTGCAAGCAGTAGACTACTCATTTGGACAGAGGTTTTATTGCTGGTCTCTAAACCACAGTCTGATGAATATAGGTTCATATACTTTCTGTTTCACTTCCTTCCTGATTAGCATTCTTCAATTTGCTGAATTTCCGGCAAGAGAATCAGATTCTTCTTCCTGGTATCAGCTGTACTTAAAGCACTTGGTAGTAAAAGAATCAAGTGCATGAAAAAGCTTTAAGACCACATCTGAAGCATCTAGTGGCTGCTCAGGAGTTCTCATTGGTCTCAAAAGGCTATTAGAGCTGCTCAAAGTAGATACTGAGATATTTAGATAAAAACTAAAGGAGACCAAAAATCTTTCACCAATGTCACGTCTTCAGGTGTAGCCTTGTCTCTGCATCCTCAGCATTGGACATAAAGAGCAACAGTTATTTTTGCAACCTGCTGTGGATGAGGTAGAGAGCAGTTCCCAACTTTCCAGGCACTTGAAACATGACTTTTAGCTTTAAAATAAGAAAATTTTGGAACTTCTTAGTGGCCTCTTAATTTTTTTGGATGAAGGGAAGACATGTTTTTCATTTTTGTGCCTAACTCCTTGTCTGTTGTTCAAACAGTGAGTGTATGGAAGAGGTTGGAATGTGGGAAGCAGGCCAGCAGAGTTGACTTGGTGGGCAGTGAGCAAATGACAAAGGTGTCCAAGTACAGCCTGTCATAAGATTAAGAGTGGGGTGTTTTTTGTGTACAGTTCTGCTAAAAATAACTGAACAGCTTGGTATCACACACGGTCCTGTGGATGGCAGTCTTAAAAAGTTGCTGGTAATGTTTTGTCAGCAGTTTTCATGCCATTATAGCAGTGTCTTAGTCACGGGTTCTCTTGAGCTATTTCTGCCTCCTTAATGAGCCTCTACATTGTGAGTAAGTGTGAGACACCTAAGAACATTTCGGGAGCTAAAAAGCACAGTTGATACTTTGGTGATTTGAGAAATCACAGCTCTTAGTTCCTTGAAGTAAGAATACCACGGATTTTATAATCCCATTAAGAGACTACCTTCAAACATCCACTGAAAAATGTCCTTCAGGGTCAGAAGCAAATACATAGTTAAATGCTTTTCTAAGGTAGGTTGTGTATCAGCACCGTGGAAGTGTATGAACACCAAGTAAAAAAATCAAGAGGCCTTTAACTGCTTATTCATTATGAGGAAACCTACAACTCTCTATTTGTTTCCTAGGGACTAGTTAATGTGCTTCATCTCCGTTTTGGAAGCTGGGGCAACATTACAGAAAGAATTACAAACTTTCATGAGGCTGGTCAGAATCAAGTAAAGAGCTTGACACTAGTCCAGAGCTTAAAGAACTGCTGGAGGATTTTGTTTTCTGGCCACAATCTAGCCACTTCTGATCTAATGATAAGCTCAGAGAAGAGTCAATGAAACATTGGTTCAAACCCCCAGCCCTGGTGTTATTAGTGCCATGATCTAACCAGCTGAGCTAGTCATAGACTCCATACAAGGAGAATTGTGGACCCAGTCTTCCTGGGTAGCTGTCCTGCTTACTGAGGGAGAAGCTGCAGATGAACAGCACCACCACCAGTTACAAGGAGAGCAGATCAGACTGATCTGATGAGGACCAGAGCCATTCTGTGTGGAAGTTGAGCTGAGTCAGGCTGCTGGGTCTTGGGAAGTGAGGTGTTCAGCTGCTTAAGCTAGAGCATGTTTGGAAATGTGCACAAGCAGAACTGAATGCTCCTAAGAAAAATATTAAGTTCAAAGTAAAATAGCAGTTAACCACTTCAGGGCTTTGAAGGGCAGAGCAATTATCAACCATGAGATTTTTTTTTTTTTTTTTAAGTACCAAATCTAGATAATAGGAGATTGAAATGTACATGATTCTTTTTGGATCTGCTCAGTAGGCTTTCCAGGCAAGGACATTATCACATCGTCCTGGAGGAAAGGGTATTAAAACGAACTCCACATCTGAGAAGTTTCCACTAAGGAAGCAAGAAAACAAACATGTCTCTCCTTCAAGAGAAAAAGGGTTGGGATAGGTGTGCTGCAATAATCTCTGAGAGTGTGGTCCATCTCCCAGGCTCTTCTTGCCTTACATCCTGTTCTCTTCAGAAGCTTGTGCCGTTTTTCGCAGTACCTGGTACTTGCATTCTCTTTTCATCTTCCTATTTCCTACACAAGTGTGACTAGTGGCTGATGCTGACATGCAGCTCCTAGAATTGAACTTAGTTTTCATGTTCCTAGAACTGAGATTGAAGTAGGAAGATCAGAGAGGCAAAGTGAATGTAAATGCGGGAACTGAATGTGAGTTTTGCTGCTTTTGAAGTTGTGATTCTTCTGCGTTTCTTCCCGTCTCTACAGCAAAAAGCATCTTCATGATTCTTATCTATGAAATCAGCATATCTCAGCTGAAGTACTGTGTTTTGATAGTCATACTACAACTTCCATACTGCTGTGGCTTTTCATTTTGGCTTAACATTTAAGCACCTACTGAAAGGGGAAAGTGAGAGTAATAAATGCACCAGCCAAGTCATATTTCACATATTTCACTGTGGTTGCAAAACTACATAAAAGCAGGACTTCAGGTGTTTTCAGAGCAGGATTTCAAATTCTGAAACACCCCAGTGATTGAGAGCACAGTGAGACTTTGCTGATCTGGCCAAATTTGAGACGTATTTTGTATACGTGGATTGAATCAGGCGAACAGCAGTGAGTGTGGCATAAAGATGAAACAAAGGACCACCACTCTTAGGTTTCAAAGAGGACATGCCTTGCTATCTTCAGCAAAATATTTCCTTTTACTAAACATCTTCTTGACAGCTCCATGGCATGAGGTATTCAGAATAACAAACATATTACTCCTGTTTTTTTAGAAAACAGATGGGAGAGTTATGGGGAAAAGGGAGACAGAGCTGAGGGCTGAGCTTAATACTAAGACTCAGTCTAGGCTTGTAACAGGAGCAGGCTGCTTAGATTTTTGAAGTCTGCTGGTTATATCTTTTTCTCAGGGAGGAGTACAGGTGTGAATGATTAAAAGCAAAGCTTCTTGTGGTGCCTGATGCCTGCATTCTGTGCTGTTTCTGGGTTTGGGTAGCATACTTTCCATTCATGCTAAAATTTACCTGCAGCTTTGAAGAATGACGTACTTTCCAGGTCTGGCACCCAGTCCCTTTGGTCCAGTGTGGATGATACTTAATTCTTCAGTTCCTGCATACCTTGTTAGAAGTAAGCCTAGATTGTAAAGCCTTGTAGCTTTCCCTGTTGGTGGCCAAGTGTGAGGTGTGGAGGTTTTCATTCACCTCATCACTAACAAAATTCAGGTTAGATGTCCTTAGTTTAGTTAGAGTGATTGCACACTAATTCCTGTATAGAAATGCATCTTTCTTTGCCATTAGACTTCAAGTAATTAAATCAGTTCATAAATTCCATTGTTTGATGTGATGCCTTCTTATCAATCATTGTTCTATTATATTTAGGGAAATATTCCAAGGACAGTAAGTAGAAAAGGTTTTAAATATGTCACCACTACTGTCACTACTGTCACCACTACTTCAGTAAATAATTCAGTAATCATAGATACTATCATTTCTATCCACCTTTATTAGAATTATCAAATTACTAGAAGTAATTTGATTGTGTGTGCCTGTTATATATATATTATCATATTTACATGATTCAAATCCCAGACATCTGAATGTGCTGCAGGTGGAACAGTGTCCCCAGGTACACGCACAGAGTATTGTAAGTGTGCAAACTAAACATTGTTAAAAAACCAAGAAAACATCAAAGCAAAATCTCCTTCTCATTTTAGGAAGTCCAGCGTGCTATGGGAAGAGTGCCACCAAGACCAGAAAAAGGTAGGTATTGGTTTATGAATAAGAAATATTTTAGTTCCACTAAACTTGCCTTTTAGGGATAATGCAATTCTTTTATCTCTAGCTGCAATGGAGGCATTAGGACTTGAGCTGTACAAGAGGAACAAACCTGAGAAGCAGCCATTTGCCCATCTCATTATTGATGATAAGAATATTCCATCTGGTAAGTTCAATTTTTTAGTGAATACTTCCAATACCAGTATAAATGTATCAAACTGTGAAGTATATGAAGATAAGTAAAATAGCAACAGACTGGGACTTCAGAAATGGCTTTTGATAGTGAGAATAAATAGGATGCATTAAAGGATCTCAGAGGCAGCAGGGGTAGTGCTAAAAGGTGGATGGCTTCCCTTTGTATCAGCCTTGTGCTGAACGACCTCCATTTCAAGTTGCCACATTTCATGATCAACCTCTTGAGGGGCATGGCCTGCCCCTTTGTGCTGTCTTCAGGTGAGGCAGGAAGATCTACGTTGAACCCTCTCCTCTGAAGTTTCCCATTTTCCTTTGGCCTGTAGGGCCCATCAGGACTTTTTCACTCCCACTGGACACCAGCCATGAAGATGCGTGCATACATACAAGCATGTACCAGCACAAACATTGCCTGAGATACTGAGTAGGGGGAAAAAATGTTCTTGTGGCTTTTATCTGCCCCTGTGGTAAGAGGATGGTGTTCTTTTATCTTGCCAGAGCTCTTATTTTCTACACACAAGTATTCAGATGGCTTTGGGAGTATTCTTGCTAGTACAATATCAGGGAACAAGAATTGAGTCTGCCTTGGAACACTTTCCAGAGGAAAAGATTCATTCCTACAATTTTAAGATAATGTTAGAACAGTTTTAGTTTTTGCCCCGGGGCACTGTCAGTTGAGATTTTTCACTGTATCCTCAATGCTGTACTCTCAACAGTTGGTGTGGTAGAAGTAAACCAGAGTTTTTTTTCAGAAGCTATTAGGTAGAGGATCTTAAGAAGGGGTGTATTGATCACCACTGTCTTCTTTCTCTGAAGATTTATACATTCTGCAGGGCTGAACTCATTGTTAATTGAGCTATGCACATTGCTTTTCTGTTTTATATAACCAAACCAAAGGGGAAATGGTGTGTTGAGACTTGAAATCTGAGATTTTAGCAGCTTGCATAGTAATACCTTGCTCTTGCTCTATTTAAAGACAAAGCACTTCAGTACAGCTTCTTGCCTGGAGGGATAGGATTCTTTCAAGTGTTTGGCATTGCCACAATCTAGAGCTTTATAGCAGAGAGCTTAAACAGCTTGTCGGATGGCAGAACTTCCACAAGCTTTCTTGTTAGCTCAAATGCCTCCTGACAAGCTTCTATTTTAGTCAGATTTTGGCTTTGACCTACTTTTACAATAGGTCAATAACAGAGGATTCAGTATCAGTAAACTTGCCTTAGCAGTTTTGGAATATCAGCATATCTTTGGAAGGTTTCAGTTAATTTGCTAGTCATAGAAACAGGTCACTTATCTGCAGAAGTGGAGTGTGTGTGTCAGTCCCACAGTCTGTGAAATCCACCTTTTTCTGTGTAGAATTTATTTGCCGCTTACCTGGATGTTTTGCTGTAAACTATAATTTTACAACTGTAATTTACAGCAGCTGATAATTTTTACAGTTGTGCATTGCTGCATTAACCTTCAAGGGTGTGGCAGAGCACATCTATGGGTAATGGCCAGTGAGACATTGGGGTTTTTTTGCTGCATATCACCTCCTTACCAATGTGATGAGCTGTGCATATACTCCCTCCTGATCTGGCTTTTGCCTCTTTTGAAAGAGCATTGCCAGGAGTTAATCATGAGCACAGCTTCTGCAGCCCTTGTGGGCATTGCAGCAGTGAGGGGCTGCATCCTTAGGGATAGTGGGAACCCTGAACCTGCTGGTTGTGGAGCACTTTAATATCATGCTCAGTGGTATGATGCAGTATCCACTTGGCTGGGTAGCATAGAGATTAGTGACAGGCATAAAGAAAGAAAAAATTTGCCTGAGGGCTCACCAGGAGTTTTTCCTTTTCCATCTTGTTTTCTCTGACTGCAAATGGCAATTGCTGTTTTTTGCCCCTGCTTCTTTACCCTGCATGTCTGAAATCCATCTACATTTTTTCCTGCCATCCCTGAATGGACAGATCTGTTCTTAGTATTTTAAGATCCTTTATTATCATCACACTCATCCAGAATAAACAGTGCCAGGAAAAAAAGTCTTCATCACTGTCAAGCAGGATTTTAAGCAGTTTTCTACTAAACACCCTTCATGAACTGGCACTGAGCAATGTCTGTGAGAGAACATTTTGCTTTGACCTGGTTCGCAATAATGTCACGCCTCAAGTGGACTTTTGCAGCTGGGGGGATAGTGCAAGGGAGGGGGGAAAATAACCCTTCCCAGATCTTGGTGTCCCCACCCACCATTTGGCACAGAAGCTGTAGTGGTTTGGCTTGCTGTGTGTATTTTTTAAGTTTGCTGCCGTAGGTTAGAGCTGGATGCTTGCTGCTTGGTTTTTACCAGAGCTCACTATAAATGCTACCTAGGTTTTAAATAAAAACAGTGAATTTTGGTTTGTAAGTTGATTACAGAAATTAGTCACAGTTTAAAGGGGAAAATCACAAACAGAAATAAATATAAACGTTAAATATATCATTTGGGGTGTGAATTGATATCTTTAGCTGTCTAAGGAAATGCTGTAGTATTCTGAGCTATTTACAGCTGCAGGTTCAACTTAGCTGCCCTTTGCCTCCAAAAGACTTTTCAGAGCAAACAGTACTTTGGTCCTTTTTTCAGGCTTTATTTATACCTGAAAGCTACTAGGATGCAAACAAATTATCAGAACAGAGCTCCTTTCTCCTCTGTTCCCCTCGCATCATCTTCCTTCTTGCTAATTAATTTTATTTAACTCATTTGTATTAGTCTTGGTTCAAGCTCACAAAAAAACCAAGACATTTTTTTTTGTTTATCTTCAGTTTTGAGAAAGAGCATGCATTATCTTGAATTCTTAAATAATGCTTTTTGTCCTGTCTGGAAGGCAATTATTATG
Organism: Chamaea fasciata; assembly: GCF_029207755.1. Lineage (NCBI taxonomy): Eukaryota > Metazoa > Chordata > Aves > Passeriformes > Sylviidae > Chamaea > Chamaea fasciata. The sequence goes on along the minus strand of NW_027094087.1, from coordinate 56,009,739 downwards.
CTCATTATCCCCCAGCCACTTCCTTCTCTGTCAAAAGGACTTACCTTGTGCTGTTTTTTTCATGGTTCCAAAGTAAACTTTTTCACAGAAAATACTGAATTGCAGCACTTTTGACCATCCCATGGCTTGGGTTATGTGTCAGAGTTTCTGATACATAACATTCTTGGACAGCAGATCTGGCACTTACATGCTCCAGTTTCCTGCACTTCCTGTGTTTCAGGGTACTGATTGTTTTGATGTCTTCAAATCTGGGTGTGTTACCACCAGAAGTGCTGAGAACCTGCTTGCTCCTTCCATTACAGGTTGCATGGCATAGCTCCTACCAGAGCATCTTTGTGCTGTGCTGCTGCCTGTGGCTTGCCTCTTCTGGAGCTCTAAATTGTGGCAAAATGCCTGTCCACCTCAGCACACGTGATCATAGCATTATAATCTAGCTTGGAAGGGACTTCCAGAAGTTACCTGTACCAATCCTTTGCTCAAAGCAGAGAGGGTCATCTTCCATCATCTCTTGGCCTGTTCCCCTGAACATCCAAGTAGTGTAATCAAAATTCATCCGGAGCCCCTCTCTCAATTACAAGTGACTGTGGCATTTATTTGCTCTCTTTTATGTTCTTCAGCAGAAAATCTTCCCACTAAGGATTTCTTCAAAATTGCAGCTTGACTGGTAACTAAAAAGTTGACTTGTCAGGTAAATAAAATCTGCCTAGCAACTACCCAGTGTGCCACTGGGCAACCACAGCATGCCTTTCTGTTCCATTTTAGGGCTGCATTCCTGTCCTGTATCTAGTCTGCCTCTGCTCAATCCAGGCAGTGATTTCTTGCCTGTGCTCCTAATCTTGAAGTTAGCCCATGAAGTTAGCCCATCTTGCAGTTAGTCTCCATGGTGCAGTATTTCTCCCACACTTAATGCTGTGCACACAAAGTTCTACAACTCCTTCAGCTATTCCCGGTGCTTCAGAGGTGCACTCTGGTACTTCTAACTCAGCGTATTTTGCAGGTGAATAATTGCAGGCTAAGGGACTTAAGATCTTGGTGTCTCTTCCAGTTAATCGATGGGTTTTTTTGAGGCACTGCAGTGGAGATGGCTTCTCTGTCTGGTTTTGCTTTCATGATTCCTGCCTGGTTGCACTAGACCCAGAGGGGAGCAGCTACTTGTGTTCTGCCTTTGACAGTGCTTTTGCTTAAGTCTTTGTGGAAGAACAACAGAAGGCTTTTGTTGTGGGATGCTGTTAATGTGTTCCTCTCACATGGAGAAGTTGCTTGTCCTTGGCAGTTAGGGAAGACTCATCTCTCTCAAGTTCCCTTGTTCCTGCTTCCCCTTCCTTTCTGCACAGACCTGGCAGGGTCCTGGGGCACACCTCTGTACGGGCTTGGAGGAGAGGGCACTGTGCCTTGCTGTGTGCCATGGAAAGTTTGCTAAGGATGGACTGTTTTGGTTTGACGTTGGGAGAATAAGGTACTGAGTATTTCAGGTAGTCATTTAGATGCTGAGGTGTGAAGTCCTCTGGTGAGCCCACTGCTGTGGGAGGGAACAAGTGGAGTCAGTCTTGTGTGCTGAAAATTACTAGTGGTTAGAAGGACAAGTTGGCCACCTCCCATCTCTTGTGTTATGCCCTGGGTATTACCCTGTATAATAGAATGTTAGTGGCTTGTGCCTATCAGGAAGTTTATGTCATAAATACTTGGAGTGCTGCGTAAAGTCTAGACAGCTTAGTGTGTAGTATTAAAGATGCGCACTTGTACTGACTTTTCCCCATTTTTGATGTTGTCAAATGAAAATATGTTTACCTTTCTACCACTGCAGTCACACAAACATAAAGTATGGAAAGTTTCTCTTTTGGGAATTACCAATTCAGCTTTTTTTTTTTCTAGAATTTTAGTTATTCCTTGTCAACATTTACATGTTTTTACCTCTAACAAGTTTTTCAAGTTACTCTCAACTGTTTGTTACTTGAATAAGGTTTTAGGTGGAATGAAATGTCTATGCAAAGCTTGTTGCATGGTTCTTAGCATAATCAAACTACAGGCCAAGCAACTGTTTTCTACCATAGTCCAGCAGGTGTTCTGTTGCGAGGGCACAGTTAGAAATACTAAGAAAAATATGGGAGTGTGTGATGAAAAGAGGAAATTTCTTAGGAATTTTTATCATAATTGTTTCATATTCACTTTAACTTATTGAACTCTAGCTGCTATTGATTCTAAAAACTTAGAGGTTGCTTTCTAAATGTTGGGGCTTGTCAAATGTTTATAAATAATTTTTTTTTTTTTTTTTTATCCCCAGGAACTCGCAAAGTGAACCTCACATCCTGGCATCATGACAAAGGCCAGGCAAACTTATCAAATATGACGTTCCATGATGGAAAACTAGTTGTTAATCAAGATGGATTTTACTACCTTTATGCCAATATTTGTTTTAGACATCATGAAACTTCAGGAAACTTGACTAAAAGAGGGCTTCAGTTGATGGTGTATGTGGTTAAGACAAACCTTAAAATAAGGCGCTTTGATGTGTTGATGAAGGGAGGAAGCACCAAATACTGGTCCGGGAATTCAGAATTTCATTTTTATTCTGTAAATGTAGGGGGTTTTTTTAAATTAAAATCCGGTGAAATGATAAGTATACAGGTATCAAACCCATTGTTACTGGATTCTTCACAAGAAGCAACTTATTTTGGAGCATTTAAAGTTAGGGATTTAGATTGAACCTTTCTTTAGTGTGCTGAATATTGTTTGAGTTTTTAGTTGTCCAAAAACAACTTGAAGAACTGAAAATCTTCTGCAACCCAATTACATCTGTAGAAGCCAAATATCTCTAAAGACACGGTTTTGTCCCATGCAGACTCCAGCGGGAGTCCTGCAAATACATTGAAGGGCAGAATGAGGGCGAATGTTCTCCTGATTTAGTGTTAAAGCAGTTTTACTTCAGTTGTCTCCACTGGCCTCACTAGAGTCATTGTGCCTTTTGCATTGGTATAGTTGAAATAGCTCAATTAATGTTGTTGAGCTTCTGTTTCCAAGTTCTGCCCTGATTACCCTTACTCGTTTTGGTGCAAACATAGGGCAGGACAGAACTTGGCTCCCAGCTTGCATTTAAAGCTCCATTTTGCTTGGAGTTGAGTGTTCTGACCCTGAGACAGCAAAGATTATGAAAGTGTGACTAATCCCATTGCATTTGATGTGGCATTTCATATGTTGAGTTGGGGCTGATTCTGCTTTGCTGGATTAGGGTTGGAGAGCTCAGACCATAGTAGACATGGGTTGGAGAACAGCTAAACAGTTCAACCTAACTTTTACCTGAGTAAAAGGGCCGTTCCAGGAAAAAGGGAGATCATCTCGCCTTTCAGTTCTAAAAAGTTAATTACAGGTCATGTTATTATTGTTGCACAGTTAATTGCAAATGTAGATTGCCAAACTATGGTGTGCCTTTAAGTATTACATTGTGCCAGAACCTGCAAAGACATTTTTTAAACAAAAGTATGTATTTTTATATTCTGTAATATGTAAAGTTATATTTCAGGTGTAATGTTTTGTGTAAAAAAAAATGTAAATTATATTGTCCTATAGTATTTGATACAAAATATTTAAAATCTCTTTCTGTTTGTGTATTTAATGTTTTAAACTGTTTTTATGTACAGACATGTTAAACTGGTGCACTTTTTAATCCCAATGGGAAAAAATGCAGCTATAAGAGGTTGTTTGCAATTAGCAAATGTAATATATATCTTTGTTCTTCTTAACTTAATAAATTTCTTCTAAAATTGTCAGTATTAAGGGAGGCAAAATCACACCAATGCCATGAGTAATTACACCAGAATGCTGGTCACTGGGTGCCTTTCAAACCTGGAGGGTAATTAAACTGGAATTATGTAAAAATGAAATAAAAAAAAATACATAGTAAGCCCCAGATATGTTTTAGGGGTATTTATAGTTACTGAGCAGGCATATTTTCCTACAACAAAATCTGCCAGTGTTAAATTCTGCAATTGAACAGTAACTTTTTTAGCTTCGTTTCCTGAAAAAGTGAAGCTTATTGCATTGCCTGTTCTTGTCTCCCACTGTAGCTTTTAAAACTCTGCACCCTTCTGCCAGCTTTGGCAAATGAATGGCAGAGTTAAGAGATATTCTTGCAGGTTTTATGAGGGCAGACAGCTGAGAACAACTCAGCCATTTATACATTATTTGTCAGTGGCTGGCCACTGTTCGTTTTAGGCAAGGGATTAACTGGGGAGACTCCTGCAGCGTGAGTTGTTGCTTGTATAGTGCTTGGCCAAGAGAGGTGGGTGGATGGAATCTGAGAGTGGATACAGGGGCCAGGGAGGTGATATTTAGAGCACATCTGGACAGGGGACAGCAGCTTGTTGGGTAAGGGGGTGAGGGAGGTTTGAAGTTTTTGTGCTCTATGGATGATGTGGGGAAAGCCCACTATTGCAGTAGGAATCAAATCTGTGGGAATTGGGGCTTCATACAAATCCTCAGGCTTTTTAATTTTTTTTTATTTGAAGGAACTGAGTTGAATCCAAGCAATTATTTTATACTGTATAATAAACATTTCTTTTTAATGTTAATATTGTTTTCTTACAAAATACATTTCTAAGAAAAAAAGCAACTTTGTGATTTCTTTATTTTCCTGTGTACCCATATATCTTGTGCAGCTTTGATAATTTTATTCAGATTTCAGAATGCGCAGGCTGGGTATGGTATAACTCATGAAAGAAACTGAGGCATAAATCAACTACTTTGAGAAAATTACAATGAATTTTATGGAGTTTTGATTTGACTTTGGATCTACATACATGACTTTCAAGTCTGGTTAGATCTTCAGGTGTTGGAAATTCAGCTGAGAATGAAGACTTCCCATTTATGTTTCACATCAAACAGTTGTCAGTTCAAACCTAGAAATGACTGAGGAATCTGGTGCTCTTGGTTTTCTTATTTTCAGGAGCTACAGGTCACAATAATTTTTTCTGCTATAAAGATGTGCAGTGGCAGGCTGGGAGAAAAATGTCTATTCTGTGTCTGATCTGGGGGTTTCAGCCAACTTCTGGGGTGTTAGACATGGGGGTTCAAGTGATTTGAAAGTAAAGTTAGACTTAGCTGACCTTAGCAGATGCCCACAGATGGCATGATATGAATGAGGGAAGCCACCAGCATTGAAGGTCATCTGAATGACAGTGGCTGTGGGCTGTGAGTGTGTTCTAGAGAAGGTCACAGGAAGCTGTAGCATGTGCTGAGCCCCTGAGCACAGATTTGTTGGCTGGTTGTGCGTCCGAAGCCACAAAAGCTAAGAGGGCTCCTGAGGCTCAGCTTAGCATGCATGTTCTCAATAGGAGGGCTGTAAACATCTACATTTCACAATAGGAGGCTTTAAATTTCCCTTGTGCGACAACTTTGAAGCCTAAATGGTTTGAGAGTTGGGGTAGTTTTTGTGTTTTTTTCTTCCTTAGCTTCTTTTGGCTGCAAGTCATCCAGTTGTGTGATGAACTAGGTGGGAGGGTTGTGATAGTGTCCTCATGGGGCTTTATAGGCTACTCTCAGAGTAACAATTAGAAGCCAAGCCCTTCACTCTGCCCTCTACAAAATAGAAATCACTTAAGAGATCTCGTTATTCTACCTCTCAGGCCTTGGTCCCTTCTTAGCCTTTACGCATTTGAAAGGAAGCAGGCAGCTTCATGTAGGGGTCCAGGTACAGTTTGGCTTTGCTTTTTATATCAGAGCAGCCACAGATTGAAAAGCTTCAGTGGTGTCATATGAGGCAACCTGGGCACGTATTCCAAGATGATAAAACCTGCCTGCACTACCACTGACCTCCCTAAAACCAAGTCTTTTCCAGAAGTGTCTGTTTCTTTGTGTCTGCTTCATTTATTTGATTGTTTCATCAGAACACAATTAATGAAAAGAGCAGACTAATCAATTAATGGAGAGAGTTACCTTGAGAAGAAGGGGGTGTGCTCTCGGCAAAGAAAAGTACCTGTGACTCTTACTTTATAATCTTCAAAAAGTAATTTTGGTCTGTGGATAGAGGGTGATTATTTTCTGAAAATTGAAGTTTAAAAAATCTTACTTGGAAATAGTTCACTTGCGATTCAGGGTATTTGTGTGCGTGTAAACATCTGTATATTCTTACCATGTTCTTGCTAAGTTAATTTTTATACATGGGGTTATGATTGCATATTTTGGCACCTGGGTACTCCTCCCCCCGCCTTCCCAAACTCACTCCAGCCAGTGGCTGTTTCTTTTTCTGTCTATCCCACTTCCTTTTCTCTGGCTCCTTCCAGCTGCCAGTGTGTTCTGCTCACCCCACTCTTACAGCTCCTTTTCCTGGTGGTAGCAACAGCCTTGGGTCAGATCTAGGTATATTCTCCCCTTTTTTGGCCCACTGTCAGGTAGCTTTGCTGTGCCTTTGCATGGAAAAGAACAAGAATTTTGCTTATCAAAAAGATTTTTTAGCCATCGCTGCAAGGACTGAGCTGGAAAGTAACAGAAGTAGTTGGGGAATAAGGAACCAGCAGGTTCGAGACTAAACAGTCTGTGCTGCGCTTTGATTTGATGTACCAGCTTTGAAGGGCTCCAGACAATAACCCTGTTTGTATTCTGCTGTTAAAAAATTAGTCTGCAGCAGAACTTAATATAGATGTGTGTGTGTTGCATTTTACTGTGGTGATCAGGAAAAAATCACACTTAAACCAGAACATGCTCTTGCACAAATACACAGGCAACTTCTTGTTCTTTCTCCCACTCTGTATTGGTGTCTTGTCCAATGGTTGCTGTATTTGGGTTCACAACCTGCAGACTTTGCCAACTGTTTATTTTTTTTTTTTTAGCTTACCGGGGTCTGATCCTGTAGATCCCATACCTTTGCCTAACATCTCCATTTGTGACCAGCTCCAAAGCAAAGCTCAGTCATGAAAAGCTGAGAAACCTGTGTCAGCTTGAGGTTGTTTGAATCAGATTTCAAAAACTTCTTGGCAACTTTAAATATTTTTTTTTCTGCTTTTTTTTAGCCTTAAGTCTAGATATGCTGGGGTTTCTAGCTGTGTTTCCAAGGAAATACTTGTGTTGGGGTGGAGGTGAGGGCTTGGGTATCTTTGATTTAGTGCTGTCTGTTCACAATCCATTTTATGAAGTTTAGGGAGGGCATATTTTCCTTCCATATGTTTGGTGCTTGAGCAATGTGCTGTTACTGCCGGCTCTCTTGTGCCACACTGCTTTTCCGCAGACTGCACGTCACCAAATGCCAATCAGTTTATGGTGGGCTGTGACAGAAGACAAGCAGGAACTCCAATTGCTTTCAGCTCCCTCCATGCTGCAAGTCACAAAATGATAGATTCATTTTCCCAGCCTTCTGGATCTTGATTCATTCACTGCACAAGAAATCCCTGGTTGTTCTTTTAGTAGAGGATGCCAGAATCCTCCTTTGACTACCGAGGTACTGCTATATCTTCATGAAATAGCTGCTTTCTCATACTGTACGTTCCAAACTCCCTCAGTCCCTGTCTGTATTATCAGATGTGAATAAGGATGCCTGATAGGTGGCTTTGGGGACCCCAGCTCCTTAAAAGGGGAAGATTTACAAATAGGATCTCCTCCCCCTATCCCTTCCACCACAGGTGATGGATTTTGGAGGCACTGAAACATGGTCACATGGCAGGTAACTTTTTGGGAACTTCAGATACTCTCTTGTACATAATTCTCTTCATATCCCACCAATTTGAAGGATTTTAACCTACTCTTCACTGTTAATTGGGATGTTAATGTAGTGTTTGGAATTTTTTTCCTCACTGTGTCACAAAAGAACACCAGATGGCACAATCACAACTTTCCATGGACATCATAGATAAAATCAGTTCACCAGAGATGTTGGCTATGAGTGCAGAGTGGAGCAGACCTTCCTTGCTTGTCCACAGTTTACTGCTGTGCATGCTCTGACCCCAGCATGGGCTCTCCACCCTGCTTGTGTCCCAGGGAACCAATGTACAGCAAATATTGTAACCTCTACGGGCTTATTCTGCCCTCTGGGAACTAATAACTAATGACACTGCTTTTGTTAGCAACCATTTGCACATTGACTACTCTTTTTCTGTGTAAAATCTCGCAGATACAAAGTTTTCTGTGTTAGATAGAAGTTTGACCAGTTCCCTTCTCGACCTGTAACTTTTTGCAATGTTAGTGTCACTAAATGTCTTGGTCTTGTTCTGCAGTGCAGGATCACATGCAGTGACACATCTAAAACAAAACAAGGTCCATCTGGTGTAATGTTTTATCACTCATCATGGCTCCAGATCTTTGCTCTGGGGAAACATCTGCAGTTCTGGAAATGGATAGTTAAGTTATTTCTGTCCTGCTAACTGGAAGAGGGCTGGAGTTACGAGGCACTGAGTGGCAGACAGCCTTGCAGCTTAGGCCAGCTTCCCTCTTAAGCAGAAGATCCTACCGAGTTACAACCCACTAAGTTTTGTTTTTATCACATGAAACTGAGCATATGTGCTGCATGGCCCAGGGCTCGTCAGAGAGGGCTCCCCCAAGCAGGTCAAACATGAGAGCTAACATAAACCCATGTGAGCAGCAAAAGTCCAGGACTGAGCCCCTGCCTTTTTTTTTTTTTTTTTAAACTATCACTGTCAATAGAGAATAAAAAAATTAGAGAATACTCTGGTAGCACAAAGAATTTTTAATAATAAACTTTCAGGAAATAGTAAACATTTCCTGAAAGCAGCTGTTGAATTTATCACCTATTACCTACAGGTAAATTTACCTGTCACTTGTAAATACATAATTGAATTACTATTTATGTGGATCTGCATTTTCTCTGAAATCTAACAGACCTATCATGCCACGATGTAAAAAGAGATAATTTTGTTTAAACCTCATTAGTCTTATTGTGTATATAAAAAGTAATATTATGATTACTATTTTTCTCTCATAAATGTGTTGGACTGCAGTCCAGCATTCTGCTTCCTGTAGCACTTCATTCTATGTATGCTTTGTTATCTGGCTATTTTTTTTTTTTCAGTTTGGCTTAAAATTACATTTAAAAAACCATTTTTTTCCCCAAAATATGAGCCAAGTAGAAATGCTCCATGATTTATTTGAAAATATCTGCACCAATTTCCTCAATTTCACTCTTGTCCTATGGTATATGCCATCTGCACACTTGCAGAATTTTGCTGATGTGTGAGATTGTGAAACAAAGCAGCTCGCATAAAAAAGATAATTGAGAACTCTATTGGCCCAGCTGTGCTGTGAGACTTGCTGAATGTGAAAAATTCCTCCAAAATACATAAATTGCTTGTTACAATTCATTCAGTTTTATTAATCCTGGTTAATATTGCACTGGAGTGAAAGGGATGAGCTTCCCACTTTTAAATCAGTGGATGTTTTCATGCTGACATCAATAACAATTTATTATCATAAATAGTTTTATATGAGACAGTTTCTTTTTAAGCCTTTTCTAGATGGTCACTATTTTAATATATGATCTACATATGTATTTAATATTTGCCACTGTGCAGTAAATACTAATACAAAGCAACAATGCAAATAATACTTCTTCTGTTACATCTATTTCAAATATAGCATCTACAGCCCACGTGTAACTGAGGATAACACAGCCCTGAGAATAATTGCTCATTGGTGGCATACCTTCTTTTTGTACCTTTTGTGAGGTCTGTCATGAATAAAGATTATTAACTTGTTTGGGCATTTTTGTGCCTGTGTTGAAAGGATGATACCAAATGTCTCCGACAAAATCTACAACAAATGAATAGGTGGTGTAAATGTCTTTGCTCACCAAATGTCCAGAATGACCAATCATCTTTTGTCAGCATCCCAGCCAGAAACAGGCCAGGAATAGGCACAAGGGCTTCTAGTTGCTCCATGCCAAGTTTTGAGGCTATAATCTAGTGAGGGAGAGGTAATATGACACACCTGACTTGCCAGAGATTTTCACACTTCCAAATCTAAGGCGCTTGCATTGTGTAAAATAAGACCCAGGAAGAAGTTCTGCCTTAGTGGTAAGGAGGCTTTTTTTCAGTTCTACTTGTGTTGCCAGGTATTGATGATACTGACAAAACTCAGAGTAGGCCAGCAGAGGAGGCTCCAGTCAGCATCCACTGCTCCTCTTGCGAGCCAAATGCCCGGGAGCGCAGATGGCCTGTATGACCGTTATGGGCTGGAGACACATTCAATGAAAAGTAATTTAAGTTCTTACAGAAAAAGAAAAAGTATACGAATGTGGGTTTGTTCCCAACATGAGACAGTCTGAATCAACAATGGGAATGGGCCGGTTACCAAAGAGTCTGCTGGAGCAAGTTCCCGCTGCCAGGGCAGGATCTCCTCTCCCTCTTGGCCATTAGAGGGAGGAAAAAATAACAGACTATAAGAGCCACTAAAATAAGGACCAACACCAAGAATGTACCATGGGTTTAATACCAGCTCCTCCTCTCAAAGTAATTATAGTTGATGTTGGCCAATGGTTACCGATGGACTGTCTTTCATCGTGGGCTTTTGTTTGGAGTCAGTAGTTTGGGTTCAACATCAAGACCAGCACACGCTGGTTGTCTTCTCACAGAGAATAAAATAGGACTGAAGGTGACAGGGAGTGTCATGCTGCTTCAGCCATGCAAACAGGCAGGCGAGTTTGGGCTAGACCAAAGCCCTTCCTACGTGTTCGTTTCACATTATATAACCTTTATCCAAAAGTTCATCACAGTACTGATGCTGAAGTGAGAAAAGACCAGCCTAAAGGAAATACTGGTATTTCTCATATTATCAACTCCTGCGTACTCAGAAATGTGGTAGTTGCTAAAAATGAATTGGTAAACTCAGAAGTTTTCTTTGAATTTCATGATGTGACCTAGATTTAGGTGATGCAAGTAACCCTTGCAACACCATTTTCGCCTCATTCCTACTTATGTGGAAAGGAGATGACACATAATCATCCCTATGGCTCCCCCATACTCATGTTTGTAGGGCATAAAGTTTTCTTAACAGGAAAATTAACTCAGTACATGCCTCTGAAGGCTCAAATTCTCCATCACTCCTAAATCTCAGTGCTGCATATTTCAGTGTTTCTTCTGCTATGGAAGTGAGATGTTTGTTGGATGTCTGGCTCATCACTCCAAAGCCACTGGTATGATGGATGTGATCAGGTGTAGCTTTCAACGTAGAGGAACCATCTTTTTAATTACAGCAGTGCTCCCTTGGTTAAACAATACAAACTTTTCTCTCTGGTAGTATTCCTCTTGTTCATCTGTTTGGATTTGACAATGAGCACTCCTCTTAGGTATTTAGAGTGTTTTAGGCAGAACCTTATTTAACACAGTGAAAATTTTGGAAAAATAATGGGAAACCACGTGGACATCTCTTCAAATGATTGTCAGGGGTTAGGACAATCTCAGGAAGGTTTTGATGCCTTTGCTAGAGCTGTGATGTGCTCTGCTAGAATCACAGCATTTGAGAGAAATACTGCTTTTAGAAAAGCTGCCAGACCATTTCCAGGTAGAAGACCCACTCTACCATCTGTCTTTGCTTTCAAGGGTGCCTATTTCTCTGTTTTGGACATGGTTAGAACTGCCCTCATCTGAGCAACTCCTCCTAATCCAGGTAGAGATGTAAAGAGAAAGCATGCCAGTGCTCTCTGCCTCAGAGGTATTAGGCCAACTGCTGCGCTAACATCAAGCCACAAATAAGTCCAGGCTCTTTATAAAACAATGTATTTGCTCAATGTTTAGAGGTGCTGAAATTTTCAGCCATGGAGTAGAGAGACCAGAAAAGCAAGGGAACTTTTTTCTCCCTCATTACACATTGTTTGTGTGAGAAGAAAAAAATTGGCATCTGTGCCCTTCCCACACCACACCACGTTTCTCCCAGGTTGTTTCCATGTCAGCAGAGCCAGTCACTCTTTGTGCTCAAGCTTCTCAACCACAGGCTGCCCAGTTCAGTGGTGAAGTGGTCTTTAACTGGCTTTCAGACAACCGTCCTTTGAAGGGATCCACAGAAGATCCCTCAGACCTTTTTTTATCATTGGGGCTAAATCTAAGATATTAAGTGCCTCTAATTTTTTCTTTTGTCCTGACATTTCTAAATTGGGCAATATTGTTAAGTTATCAGGGGCAGATTGAAAGGAGCAATGCTTCAAAGCAACAATCTAACTCACTTTGCATGAAGAAAAGATTCCCCGATTTTACAATGCTGAGTTCAGTGGGTGCAGGCTACCTGTGAAACTAGGTCACATTTTCAAGCTGTAACTTAAACTAGGTCGTACTTTCTGACTAGTGAAGAGGGGGAGTATGAGTTTCAAAAGTAAATTACCATTTCCTGGAAAAGACCCAGCGATGAAGTGCTATCCAAAAATCAACCAAGCCAGCTTGACACATAAGAGGAAGTTCATAAAACATCACTTTATCTTCCTCTGCTTCATGAAAATGGAAATGTATTTCCTTTTCAAAATAATTGGTGGTGCAAACATTGATGCTGCTTGTGGTTTTAGCTGAGTAATTTAAAGTTTTCTGAGCAGGAACATTCAATACAGACCTTTCTGGTTTCATTCCTATAAATTGCATTAGTAAGGGCGAGGTTTGCTCTGGCAAGTTCGAAAGTCACCTGGGTTTGCAGGGGTCAGAGGAGAAATTTAGAGCTTTCTAAATTGACCAATGAAACATTTTAACGTTAATAATCCTCACAATACCATGCAGAGTCGGTAGCTCTTGGAATTTATGCGTGAAAACTAGAATACTCAGTGGGTTCTTTAGACTCATTAGTGGGAGAAGCAGCCTCAGATGCTCTCCATGTCTGTGCAATCAGTTGACCAAAATTAACTCTTCTGACAATTTGACTTATCTGTGCTGATTCTTGCAAGCATTGATTTCTGTGCAAGAAAGGGTTTATATCTGCAGGTCCTTCTTAACATTCCCAGTGAGTCCTAACTCAGTGTCATAGCAAACAGTAACTGGGACATTATTTAGGATCATAAATAATGCACTTGGCCAAAAATATCTGAACACAGAAGAACAACTGCAGTGACTGACATGGCTGAGATTTTTGAAGCTGAACTCAAGGGTTTAGCTGCTAATTTTCCAGAGAGCTGAGCACTGAAATTCTTTCACTGTCCCAGACAAACCCGGTCCTCTGAATTTTCGGTTTGCTGTGTGGAATGAGAAGTGTCCATACTACAAGGACTGTAGGGAAGAATGAGCAATGCTGGGATGTCTGTTAAGAAGAGATAAAACAGAGCCACATTTTACCCAAACAGACCTTAGTCCAGCCCCAGTCTGGTGGGGAAAGGCCCCACTTGAGTCTAATCCTGGCGGACTTGCATGACAACACATGTCTCTCCTCTGCTTAGGGGAAACCCTGCAGCCAGCAGGCTTGAGAATGCACGCCAGGGACTTTTGCTGCCTTCATTTTCGCTCCCTGTGTTGACTGCTTGTTCACATCCTGCTCCTTGTGGCATCTCTGCCACCCACCTCTGTTCAGCTCAAGGCCCTTCTCTCCTCCACACCCTGTCACTCTCCCTCTTGCTTAGCTTGCTGTCCCACAGCAAACCCTTTGCCACCATTCAGAAATCCTGCATCCATTTGGCACTGAAAGTCTTTGCTATAATGACTTGTTTTTTGGTTTGTGTCTGCTGTGAGTCATACCTGCCTCCACCAATATCCAAAGACTGCTTTCTGATGCCTGTGTAACGTCTAGTCTAGTGAGTTCTTTGGTTAATTCTTCATCTTTGCTGTAATAATTGTGATCAAAGCTAAGTTTTACATGGAGCTGAAATAATTTGTCCGAGTGGGTCAGTCAATGAGACAAGTAGGGTTTTTTTGACCCTAATTTGTACACACTGGAAAGCTTTCCCTCTTTGCAGCACAGACAGGACAGCACACATCCCTCCAAGGGAGGTAGGGGTTATTCATCTTCCTCTTTTCTTGCCCAGCATTAGTGCACTGATTAAGACAACTGAGAACTTGTATCCTCTCAGTGTCCTTCTGTCTCTTGTGCTTAAGGGTATGTTAGCCCTGCTTCTCCAGTGACTGTCCCTGGAAAGACCTTTCCTCCTTCTCTTGTTTCGTGTCTAAAATCTAAATACTCTAAGATCAAAGCAGACTTCTATTTCCTATCAGTCTTCTCCTCAGCCCTAAACACCCAAGTTCCCCAAATGAGATGTACCATAAAGAAACCAGATTTATTGAACTTTAAGGAACACATTGCATTAGCAGCTGCTTCTTAGCAAGCAGGGGGTAGATACCGAAAGGTCTGCAGTTTCTGATTTGGCCTCAGTTGCAGAGCCAAAGGAGGTATCTCCACTAACAAGGATCTATGCTGCTTATCACACTCTGAGCCAGCATCCACAGCACTAAAACAGCACTAGAAATCAGCCACTGGCAGACTGGAGTGGTATAACACAGCAAGGCAGCTGCACTACCTAGAATTTCCTCTTCATTTGAAACACATCATGAAAAATCTGAAGCAGGAAATGGGTTATCTGGTAAAATTTCAAATGATGCTGTTATCTGGTATAACCTCAGCACATGCTAGAATATGTCACCTGCCCTCTAGTCCTGGAAATCAGTTCAATTGTGTCAAGCTGTTACTCATTTAGTTTCTCCTAGTAAAGGTGCAGACATCCACACTCTGCTCTACTTCATTATCTGTGGGTTATTTCTCCAAAATGCCTCTTTCACGTAGGAGCTGAAATTCTCGAAATATCAATGCAAGTTAGGAAGTAGGGTTATCATGAAATACATACATACATACATACATACATACATACATACATACATACATACATACATACATGTTCTTAAATGTTCTCTAGATACACATTCACAAATGAAATTTCTCACTTCTGAACTAGCTGTTCATTTTGTTTCCCTGGAACATCAGCAGCATGAATGGCTCCAAGAAAATTCTTGTGCTGTCTGGTAAAACATATCCCTAATATATGTTTAAGCATTATGATGTCAGAGAAACACTACCATTAATTGCCTAGGTAAAATGGACTGCTGCTAGTAGGGCACAATTGTCCTTAGCCTTTGAAGTGCCAGCCATGTGATGATTAGGTTTCTGAGACATTTTAAAATCCCACTTTAAATCTTGAAGCTGAAATACACAGTGGTCCAGGTAGACCTGTTTATTCCTGATGGGTACAGCTTTCAGAATCAGTGGAAAATTCCAGCTTTCTTGGGGTCACCCCAGAGATGCCTTCCAGGAGTGGCTGCACAAGTTGTCAAGAGTAGGGGAAAACAGGCTACTGCTGTGCTCCCAGAGGATGAGAGCTCAGAGAGAGACATCACCTCTTCCAGTGGCAAAAGGAGTAAGAAGGGCTCAGAAGATGCTGTGAGTTCCCCCTGGTCAATAGATGTGTCTTGGAGTGGTCTGAAGCAAGGTCCTGGTCTGTGCCAAAGGGTATGGCTGTGCTGCTAAATAAAAGAACGGCAGGATGAAAGTTTGAGCACAGGCTCCTGTGCTTTATGTGCTGTCTGGCCGTGGCTCTGCTGTTTGCTGCTGCAGCCCTGCTCTGCACAGGGCAGAGCTGTCTGCAGGGTGGCCTGAAGCCCACCTGTGGGCTTGGCCTCACACTCATCCCTGGAACTCTTCTCTGTACCAATGTGGCCTGAAGGACTCAGCAGAAACAACTTGTGGTCATTCCAGCTTGAAAACCGATGGTTCCTCAGAAGGAATACCTTTGGATAAAAAAAACCACCCAAAAATATAGACCAACAAAACATATGAAGTAGAGGTGGAAATTACAAAAGAGATGTCAAGAATCCAAGCAACCTCACGGGGAAGGTTTCTGGCTGCTCATCTGAAGGCTCCTATTAGTGGGTGTCAGGTGAAATCAGCTGGCAGTTTCTTGAGGGTAGTAGGAGCCAGGACTTGTCCACATAGCTCTGGCAGCTGTAGCAGGGGCTGCCTCCCCTTCCCTCCTGCCCTGTGGTTGGAGATGTGCTGAGCAGGATCCAGCAGGGCAGAAGAATGAAGAACTTAGCTTTCCTTGCTGGGCATGTAAATGAGGAAGAAGAGCCGATTGGAAATCAAAGGAGATGAAGTGGCCTTTAGCTTCCCCCTTAGCAAGCTTTGGTTGATTTGACTTTTTGCCACCATGAAACACAGCTGAAAGAGCTTTCCAAGTCAGCAGCTGGGCTGCTGTCTGCTGAATTAACTTGACATAAAATCAAAGCATTTTCGAACAAAATTGAAAATTTTCTATGCAAAATTGCTCTTTTTTGTGTGTGTGCATGAAGACAATCTTATTTCCCACTGAAATAATTCCATCTGTCCCTGTGTTACTGGTGCAAGGCTGACACAATAAACTGTAAAGAAGGAACTCTGTATGGGGTGAATCTCTTGAGGATGTGTAAGTCCAGAAAGTCATGGCTATTCAAGCTCTTTTGCTCCTTTTTGCCTTTCACACTGGTTTCAACCAGAGTTCCCTCTGTCGTGTTCTTACCGTGTCTTTTCTTTCCTGACAGCCTTTCTCTGCTCCCCCCTTTCCTGTATCCCCTTTTGACATTTGAGCTTGGCATTTCCCTGTTCAACCAGGCTGGCCCCTCCTGCTGTATCAATGCCATGTGCTCTGTCCTGCCCATTGGGGTGGACTATTATTGTGCTCCAAAGTGGTTTTTCACAGCCAACTCTCCTGGGAACTCTGAACAACCTCCCACAAGATACTGCCTACTACTGCCATGAAAACGAAAGTTGTTGTCCACTCTCCTTCCATTCACAATAAATTTTTGCTTCATTTTTCTTCACTTCCCTAAGGGTGATAGGCCCTACCGACTCATGGTCCCAACAGCAAAGGGTGCTGTCAGTTAACACATCCTTGGTTAGTCATTCATTGTCCACGAGCAGCTGAACTGGCTGAACACCTCCCTAGATGTTCTGCCTGTTAAAATTGCTCTCGACACATCCCAGAAATCTCCTGGCTTGCCTGAGCCCCACAGCAGATGCTGGAGTGGGTAAAGCCCACCTTGAGAAACCAGAGCTTGAGATGAGAGAATTCATCCAGTTGTTTAAAGAAGGCACCACCTCTTCTTTGATTCTTGACATTTCTTTTGCAATTTCCAATCTGTAGCAGATGCCTAAGGTAGCATCTCCCTGGATAACCCTGGACCTTAAACATTACAGTAATGCAGAAAAGAACAACTTGAAAATGTATCCCTGTCAAACAGTGTCAAACAATGTATTCTTGTCACCAGAAAGCAACTAGATACAACATTTATTATTGAGAACCCATTCAAATGAAAGACTTTGCACACAGAAACAATACATGCAAGCCACTGAAGAGTCTGCAGATGAGAAAGATAATGATTTATTCTTGAGCGTACACCAGTTCTAATGAAATTTTGATTCCATTGACTACAAACTCAAGTCAGGTTGGCAAACACATAAACCCTGAATTTAATCACGCCTTTTACTGTTTGCAAAGCAGTAAATGATATGCTTGGTAAGCAGAGTAGGCAGATCTGTGTGCTGATCTCTCTGCAATGTGCAATGTGTGCCATGCACAACTGGGTTGTGGCCACTGCTGCCAAACTCCTCTGAGTAAGAGAACAGAGCATATCGATTTACAGAAATGAAGAGAGCACATCAGACCTCAAACTTCTGGTATCCTTGGGAAAATATTTTAAAAAATCAGCATCTGATGATAGTAAGAAGAAAAATGTAGAGCAGAACAATGTTAGCTGGAGAAAGCTAATCTGAAAAGACAATCATCACCCAGAACACAGCTAAGGTAAAGAATTGCAGTGGGAATCTGGAGATCTTCAGATTAAATGGGTTTGTTTTGAATCCCTGTCCAATTCATGGTGATTTATAGTCTAATTCTCCTTTTCCTGAAATATCAGTTTCTGTGTAGGTCTTCCCTAGAGAGACGTTAAGGAGTAGTACCTTTTCCTGGAAATGTCACAGAGTAAACTGCCTTCCCACCACAGAGCTGTGCAGGAAAAAGAAAGGAGGGAGCACAGAGACAGGAGATGCACAGGAATGTGTCTGTCAAAGAAACCTGGGTGCTGTGCAGCTGAACCTCAGAGACAACAACCTTCCTCTAATTTCTGAAGCTTTAGGAACCTAAAGATCTGTGCAAAAAAAGAAATTGTTTTGTTTTCCTCTTCCAGCCTGATCTCAGGCATTGTCTGCCTGTCTGCATTCTTCAGTTCTTGACTGCAACAGTAATGGCTTCAAGTGTTAGCACTTCCATCTCTGAATATTCTGCCTTATTTGTCCTGGCTTGCTCTAGTGGATCCAGGGGCAGGATAGCACTGTCTGCACAACACTGTAGGATTCAGTGCCATGTCTCCAAGGAGGTCAGGGCAGGAGCTGCCAGGGCTTGACCTTCTGATCCCATAGTGTACTGAAGTCATGCACAATTACTGAGTAATTGTGTAATTGAATAAGCCTTGAGAGGTTATGTTCATGATGACTAAACACGGCTGTAATCAATGATCACACTGACCAATTTGGGCACAAAATATTATTTGACATTTACCTGGAAGCAGATTGACTGGTGTCCTATCTCCTTATACAGTCCCTTCTTGGCAAGAGTACTCCTGCATGTTTCAAGAACTGCCTAATCCCTTGTTACGATCCAGGGAGTTGATTGCTTGCTTACAGCCAGCCATGACACAGCCAAAACAGTGATAGCTGTAATCCACAAACATCACTGGTAAGGGCAGCAGTTTTCTGTCATCCTGTAATTAGCCCTTAACCTTGTATAACTCTTGCTGTATGTATCTTTTTAGAAGAATGTGACTGAACACCCAATCTTCTTTCAAGGTTGGATCAGATTCCCAGAGGAGTTTTGAGCTCCGGACTCTCATCCAAATGGACATATAATTACTCCTGACAACCTATGAAATTTGTTGTGGCATTCAGAAAATGTTAAGGCAGTGCCTGAGACACAGAAGTGGTAGTGTTTATGGTCGGGAAGGCTTGCTCCAAGGCTGGAGCTTGTTTTAGGCCCTCCCTCGGCTCACAGCAATGTGTTATAAAAATTAATCCCAGCAGTGGTGAAAGTGTGGATCATGGTGGGAAAGCCTGTATCCATCAGGGGGAAAGTTATTTATGCAGATTCCATTAGAAAACCTGTCCCAGAAGTCTGCAGTCTGATATTGCATGTAATCCATTTGGATGTCATGTTGGTGGAATATGAAGCTTTTCCCCCTTACAGAAATGAAAACACTGCATTTCTACTTTACTCTCACTTTCCTTGTGTTTTAAAACACAAAATTTCAGAACAAATATTCAGCCATTCATCTGTCTTGATAGGATTTATATCCAGCAGGGAGATGGCACAGGCAGCCTCAGAAACAGGCATTGTTCTGCACCTCATGCTGCTGGAGCCGGGGATGCCACAGCAGAGAAGTTATCAGCTGCAGGAAACTGGATGGAGAATTTCAGGCTTTAAGTCTCCCTATCACCGTCTCTCTAGAGACAATAAAGATGATACCCTAAAATCACCTGCCACATGGATATGTGTGCGCGCACATTCCTGTATAACATTCGTACCTGACTTGTATCTGGAATTTAACATACGTGGAGTTTAAGTGGTGCCCAAAAGATGGCACTGTTTATTTGTGCTTTTTTCATTCTTAATTGCATACCTTCTTCTAGGCTGCCATATCATCTGACAAAATTAAGACAGGATTTACATACTCTATAAAGAAAAGCAGTACAAATCAAACTATTGCTGCAGCATGGCCTTTCCTATAACCTTTAGTGTGCAATATTTTAATGGAAATGGGCATATTGATGCTGTTTAGAACTATAACTACAAAGCAGTTGCCCTTTTATTTCCATCTAGTATTTTCACTCTAGATATTTCAAACTCATATGTTTCATTTAATGCATGGTGAATGAAGAATGTGCTTCAGCCATTTCAAAAAAGAAAGAATTATTGACAAGAGGTGGATCAGAACCAGAGTGGTGTCTTGAAGGTCCCTGAAAGTTAGCCTAAACATCTGTGCCTGCACAGTAATCATTATCTGTATGCACTGAAAAAAACCCCAGCAAATGCCAAATAGCATGACAGCCAAATTACAGTGAATCAGTTGCCCACATTTCTGTTGAAGCAGCTAAATCCCTAGTTCTACCTTAACAGCTTGCTGCAGCCATAGAGCAAGAGGAAATGTGGAAATACAGTTTACCTTGCAGCAATGAATTTAATGAAAGGTTTGCTGGTAATCATAGCAAATGACAACATTAATCCCCATATCAGCTGTCAGGTTTCTCCAGGCCTTTAAAACTAGAAGGTGTGCCAAACAAGCTGTAAAAACAAGACTAGTATTGCCAATATCTCTGATAATGCCTTATTTTATTAAATCAAAGGTCTTTTCAATCTCAGCATGGGAGTCACTTAACCTGGGACTGACATCCGGCCATTTTCAGGGTAACAAACTTCAGGTGTCAGAATACCTGACAGATGGCTGTGATGGCTTTTGACACCACATTTCCCCAATCCAATCCAATCCAATCCAATCCAATCCAATCCAATCCAATCCAATCCAATCCAATCCAATCCAATCCAATCCAATCCAATCCAGTTACTTTTGGCTGCTGTGTGAAACCAGAGGGTACCAACCAGTAATGGCCCAATAGGAACACAAACTCCATTGCCTCCATCCCTTGACAGAGCTTCCCTTAGGCCTGGTACCTCCTGCAGTGGATATGGCGGGTCAATGGAGATAAAGACAGTGAAAATCTGCCTTGCTGTTGCTCTCCAGGCGTCAGCTGAACAAATGCCTCTCAGAGAAAAATCTTGAGGCTTGACAGGTCTAAGTGGGTCATAGCTACATCTGCACAGACATTTTCTGGTCACTCAGTCCTCCATGGAGTTTCA
Organism: Chamaea fasciata; assembly: GCF_029207755.1. Classification (NCBI taxonomy): domain Eukaryota; kingdom Metazoa; phylum Chordata; class Aves; order Passeriformes; family Sylviidae; genus Chamaea; species Chamaea fasciata. Next base: position 55,988,912 of record NW_027094087.1, on the reverse strand, counting down.
ATGGCGAGCAACCTCCCTGTTCAAAATATATTTCTCCATTATCTGTGTGCTCTTCTGCGCTCTCCTGTCCATGATATTTCCTGCTTGTTCTTGCTTCTGACTCCACACTTGCCTAATGCTATGTGTATGTGGATTTTAAAGAAGTGTGGTGGGCTCAGGTGTGCAGCACAGCTTGGCTGCTTAAAACCAGCCTCCTCTGAAGCAGTGTGTGAACAGAGAGGTGGCTTGTGCCCTGGTGATTGCCTCATTGGATGGGCCTTGCTTTCCAAAGTCAGGAGCCCATCAGGCTGTGTGGGAAGTAGAAGATGAAAGGTAGGCAACTGAGGCAGGTTATCTTAAACTCCTCTCTTTTTACTGGGGGGCTTGTGAGCAGCTCTGAGGCCAGGAGACTGCCTGAGTAAAGCTTGTTTCTGAGTCCATACTCAGCATGAAGAAGTTTGAGGCTGTGCTTCCTCAGGAAGAGTCCTATCCATCAAGAAAAGTATTGGACACTACTACCCTGCTGAAAAGCCTTTAAAAAAGAAGAGATATTCAAGGCTCAGGATTTTAGCTCTCACCAGCAGGGAACTGTGAGCTCACTCTGGCAGCTCATAAAGCTCAGTGAGCCCCAAAACACCAAACTCTGGGTCCTAGAAGCCACGTCAGCAAACAGAAGATACAAGTCTGATTATTCAGGCTTTAGTTCCAAGGGTCCTTGTATTGCATGTGTTTGATTTTGGGCATCTGTTTCATTTTGCTTGTCTTTTGAAACCAGGTTTTTTTAACCAGATGTTCTTGATCTGTCCCACAATGCTAACAAATATTGAGGAGGTGCCTGGCTTTGCAAAGACCTGTTGATGCCTTTTTTTTTTTGTTGTTATTTCAACTAAATACGTAGATGATACCAAAAGAGTTGAAGTTTGGGTTACATCAGGATGCTCAGTTACTAACTGCCTACAATCATGGGTGGTAAAATTTATGCTCATAATATTGACCATTTATTTTGAGAATTTACTTCCACATAGAGTTATAAAAAAAATGGTATATTGTTTCTTCCTTGGCTAATTTATTCTTGTCTTGAGAAGCTCATTTGCCATTCAGGAAAAATATGTTCCTTTTTTGGAGCTAGTGGGGATGGGTATTTTTTGTTCCAGTGTCAGTTTTAAGAATCATACGGGTACTGGAAATAAAACCTAAACCCATTTTTTTCTTTTTTTTTTTTCTTTTATTTTTTGCTCCTTATATCTTCACTGCAATAATAAAGCATCGGAACTCATAATTTAGCTAGCAATTTTGATGATGCTGCAAGAGGTAGATACAGCTTGCTGTTCAGCTCTCTGGGCTCTGTAGAACTGAAAACAGTAAGCATTTGATGGTGTCAGTAAATTGAGCTGATGGATCTTGGAAGGAACATAGGGGAAAATTTTCAAAGTACTGCCCAGATCCGGAGCTGCAGAATTCAGTACTAACAGGAAGTGAATGTCAGAGCTGCAAACTTCAGCCACAGATAGTAGATCCATGCAGCAGTGCAGTGGCATTTCAAATTCACCCAAATCACCACTATTTGACGAGGTGTTTTTCTTGGAATGATTGTTTCAAGGGTTGGTGTAGCTAGGCAGCTATGAGCTGACTGTACAGAGCAGGATGTGTAAAGGTGGCTCTGGCATTGCTCCTATCCCCGTGCCTGCAAGGGGGTGAATTTCCCTACCCAGAGGCAGCTACTCCAAGGCAGACCTGGGAGCTCAGTAAGGGGAAAACTTGTGGAGGTGGCTGATTTTGAAGCTAAATACATGCACGGGCAGATGGGTAACAGCAGAGGAAAAAACATGAAGGGATGTTTGCCTCAAGAAACAAAAGCCCCAGGAGCTGGCATATGCCCGCTCCTGCTCCCTTCAGCACGGCTTCCTCAGTGCTCCCAACTGCTGCCTTGTCCTCTTGGAGCCTCCTCTCTTGTCACCCCAGAGCCTGGAGCTGGAAGCAGGCCTGGGACAGTGGTGGTGTGTCTTTGACCTTGCTGTTTCATGACAAGGGCCTTGACTCCTGTTTAAACATCCCCCCACCGAGGAGCACTGTTTCTTGACAGGCTAAATTATATTTAAACACAGATTCTCAGCTGGCCTCTTTTCTTCACTCAAGTGACAAAGGCATACAGTGGAAATAGCTTGATATATTAGCTGAATCTAAGCTAAAATCTTGTCACAGGCATTGCCAATCCTGAAAGGAGGCCTGTCTCACTCTGCATTAGGTTCGGTACATAGACTGGACACAGGAACATGGCCAGCACAGACAGACTTGAGGCAGGGCTGGAGTGTGGTTTGCCACATGTAGTCAGTTTTTACTGGGCACTGCCTTCTTTTAGAGTTTGTGCTTCAGTGACTCACCTTGTAAATCAGCTGTGGTAATAAACTGCTTCCGGAAGAAATCCATCTTTTTTTGGGTTACCACACCATAGGGATTATATAAGGTGACCTCTGTCCAATCCATGCTTCATTTTCAGACAAGTCTTCTCTGTTTCTTTCTTTTGAGAGTGTCTTTCTCCTTTGATACTGGTATACTAAAGGGATTTCATGCCATATCTACCCTCTCCAAATAAACAGTGGTACTCACAGGACTGCCCAGCTCCAGCCAGATGGCACAACCATTCCCTCCTGCAAGCACTGCCTCCCAGTGAAGGGGAGAGCAAGATGTAAGACCTGTGCCGAGACCTCCACCAATGTCCTAGTGGCTGTGTGACAGTAAGAAGTTACAAAACTCCCTCACCTGACCCCATGACTGCTGAGGAAATTAATCTCATGAAAATGCATCCAATTTCCACACACCAGGGCATCAGGCATCCAAAAATTGCTGCTAAATCTGGATTACAAAGATAAAGTAGAAAAAGAAGAAAAAAGAAGAAGCATTAGACTGTCTTTCTCTCTCTTTGCTATTTAACTACTATTTAACACTTTAATCCTCCTGAGGCTTTTTCTTTTTACTATAATTCCTTAATATGGTCTGCACAGTTTATAATCATTCTCCTTTCTCACAGTTTTAGGTTACTATTTAAGCTACTTTTTTTACCTTAATTACCTGGTTAACTGTAATCTGTCAGGAACCATAGACACGTGATAGAGCAAGCCCTTATGATGAGGTTGTCTTCTTGCCCAGGAAAAGCTACTCACAGCAGTCTGTTTCTTAAAGCTTTATTCAGCAGGTGAGACTTAGTTGCCTAAGTCAGGAAACTTCTACCATTTCCTTTCAGATATTAGACTGCAATAGAATGGAAGTCAGTGTCGGGAAAATTTTCTCTGAAAATTTGCAAGGTTGGTGTTTTGTATCTTCACTGCATTTACAATCAGCAAGTAGGGCCGGCTGCATGGCCTGTATGTTTCTGCTCCTAGACCTGGAAGCCGTCCTCATCTCCAGTAAGCACTTGGCTGATCTTGTATCATCTTTTAGCTGAACAGCAGAGATAAATTTATCTGGGAAGGAACAGACCCAGACCATTGGAACCCTGGAAGCCTGGAGACCGAGAGGAGAACTGAGAGCAGTCAGCAGAATGGTGGTGAGGCTGCTGAGTGGATCCTCCAGCTCAGATTGTAATAATTGGATCTGCTCCTCTTAGGTGATAAAGTCTTTGATTTGGGATAGCTTTGGTGAATATTCACTGCAGTGATGTAAGGAGGAAGAATCCCAGTATGTGCCAGCATAAGACACTATCTTCAGCATCTGCTGAGTGAACTATTATTTGTTGTTTTGTTTGTTGGATTTCTTTAAATGATGCTTTGCATAGTCTTCATGGGATGCAGCTGTGCCTATCATTGCAGAGTGGTAGGCAGGAGTAGGCTGTGCTTTTCTGCAAAAATAACAAAAATGAGCCTAATAACCACAAAATACCTCTTAGAGCAAATAACTCTCAGAAATTTCCATTCCAGAATAATATTTTGAAGTAACTGGAGATCATTTCCTATAATGTTCATCACCTTTTCTGGTGCTCAGAATGACTCAGAGCCAGCTGCAAGGCTTCTGTGGTACTGCAAACACTTGAAAATGTACTCTTTGCACGAGCAGCCACTACACAGCCACAGAATGACTTGTACACTCTCAGCATCTCTTTCTGTGATCCAGCCTTCACTGCTCAGAAGCTATTTGTTGCTCAGGACTCAATGTTTGACAGTCCAGGACATGTAGGGCTCCTGATGATGTGTTGTTAATGTTATCTCTAACAACCCTGCCCACATCCAGAAAGACACTCAGATACTTCAAATGCCACACCAGTCTGAGGCATGAGCAATGTGCCTAACCCCCTCCTCAGGAGTGAAGACTCAAGTGCTTGCACTTTTGCCTGGCTTTGGCAGACCCGCTTATCCATTTTCAGAGCTGCTACATTTTCAGCTGAGTGTGGGATTAGTCTGAAGTTCCTGTGGGATCCACAAAGGCTTTTTAGGCTTAAACTCCCAAGCAGTCAGGGTTGGTGTATTTGTTATTTGTATGCTTAACTCACACTGGGGAGACTGGTTTCTGTTTAAAGCAGAGAAATCACTGCTACATCTTTGTTTATTGAGCTCACAGGATGGTGAGCCATCAAAGAAGCTTTTGTTCAGAAGAAAGGAAAAGTGACAGCATCCTTCTGTAACTGACTGAGGTGGTAAAATCATGTCTCTGGTGTCTTCATCTAAAAAAAGGTTGTACATTCTTCTCCCACAATCCAGGGTACTATGAGAAGTTTCGTTTTTGGAGCAAAACAGGAGAAAGGCAAAAACTGGGTTGTTTTAAAACTGCAACTAAAAGAATTGTGAGACTGGAGAGATCCCTTGCAAAATCACTTTATAATAAGGGTATTCACTGGCAAGTGCTTCTTCCCTCATTCCCAAAATAGTTAATGTATTTTTATTGTAGGGGCATGTAGCATAAAATTAATGTTGAGGAGCATGGCTATTCTCTCAGGAAGTGAACTCTGTGGACATTAGGCTTTAAAGTTTTTCCATTCTATGAATCTCCTGTTTATTTCTGGATGATGGTTGAGTTTCCAGAGAGGAAAGAGCATTGTTGTAAGTGTGGTAGTCATGGGCTCTCCTTGCAACTGGAGTGGGCTGCTGTTGGATGCAATTCCCTGATCTGTGGTCCCCTTGGTGAACTCTGTGATGTTTCAGGCACACCTTTCACAAGCAATGAAGCGTGGCACAGAGGCTGATGGAGCAACAGCTGGTCCCAGCATGGTGCTTGTGCCTGGCTGGGAGGGAGGATTTCTCTACTCAGGGGCAGCATCTACAAATGCATTATGTTCATGCACCAAGTCTGCAGTGCACCATTCATGGCTGGTTTAGGATTTTACCTTCCATGAGTCTACCTAGTACCCTGCTAGTGCTTGGTATCCCCTCTTCTGTTATCTTTGGTTAACTACATTTTTGGCCTGTTCATTTGTAGATTCCTTAATTCATGTGAACTCCAGGAGGGGGAAAAAAAAAAGGCCCTTCATTAGTCAATGTTTGTACAATACCTTGAAAATATAAATTGCTGCACAAATGATGAGTGCTATTTACTTCAGAGCTAATTTACCAACCTTTTCTTTATTTTGGGAGCCTTTGGGTTTAGCTGTTCATTTGCTTAATTGCATCTCAAGCTTCCAGTTAAAAATGCTACACATACAGCAGTTATACTATGCCCCAGGAAGAAGACATTAGAGATGATGTTACTGACTCACCAGCCACAATGCTTTCTTCACTGATGTTCTGTATCCCTCCCTCCATTTGCCCCCTATCTTCTGTTCTTCCCACCATCTCCCACAGGTATAGCTTATATAATCATTGGTAGCACAGATTTACATAGTAGTAATAGCAATACTTTCTCACGTGACTTATTCCTCTACCTACTCATTACGTGTCTCCTTGGTGCTTTTTGTAATTATCTCTGCCACATCCTTGAATAAGCTTTTGCCTCATTTAGACTGCGCTGTAAATGATATGGTTTTGATAAATTAAGCAATAATCAGAAAAAAAATTCAATATTCTGTAGATTTCCATTAAGTTACAGTTTTAGTGACACAATTTGCTGTGCTGCAGTTCACACTGAGTTAGCCTTGTTTTCATTAAAAACCTCATTATTTAGAGATTTATAACTCATCTATAGAAATTCGCCCTAGGGTGAAACTTGACTCTGTTTTTAGCTCGAAAAAACTTTTTTAAAAAAAGAATCCAGTTTGTTTTTTGCGACTTTTTAAAGAAAATAATTCCACCTGTTTCAAGCTTTTTGTGTTGTATAGCTAAAAATAGCCTCAATTTCAGAAATGTGCTATTAGTTATCATACTAGCAATAATTGATGTTACTACAAATTCTACTTATATAGAGAAGATAGGACTAAAGGGTGCAGACAAGAATGCAATTGGGGTATTTACTCACAAGAGTGTATAACCCCTCCACATTTGGTAGGTGAATAAGAGTAATTGTTCCTACTGCACTATTCTTCCCTCTGGAATATTGCAGGAAACATAGAAAGAATCAAGCCATGGTGGTTCACTCATTACTTACTGTGATGGTTTCTCATAGCTTTTCCTGGAGATCTGGATCACTATCTGCACTAATTAGTGCCTTATCCACTCTTAATTCCTTTAGTCTTATTTGGAAAATTGAACAGGAGACAGAAGTCAGGAAGTTGAAACAGGAACAGCCAATTGCTAAGGAATGATCAGGATAAGAGTGTTTGGGCTGTTCTGGTAGGCAGCTTATAAACACAGAAACAGGCACAGTATGAAAATCAAGGCTATAAATGTCCGTGCAGAGCAAGCATGATGCAAGTATATTTTTGGGATTGTGAACGAATTTATCAGTAGTCTGCTCTGTCTGGTATAGAGCTGGTTCACAGGGATTTATAAAACTCCTTCATGCAGAGCCTCAAGGCACTCCAGGAGTGGAGTTCTAGATCCTGATACACTGAAGCAGTGATGAGATTGTGATATCAAATATTGATATTCTTATTTAGGGCAGTTCATTGACACTGTAAATTCTTCTGAGTGCTCCAAGTCTCTTGGGAGAATTTGCTCAGGTTTGGGGATCTGAACTGGAGCCAATTTAGAAAAGTCTAAGTTTTCATTCTGGCTTTTTCCTAGTCTCACCTATGTTGCACCAAAAATAATTCTGCAGTGTTTCATATTCAGTTGTTGACTGTTGTTTCAGAGCCTGCCATACTTAATATTATGTATGCAGCAGACTAAGAGTACGCCTGTTTGAGGACACACACTCAGCCAATTTGAGCTCGCAAATAAGAGTTTTGTGTTCCCACTTGGGTGGGTAAGGTCATTTGTGCACAACAAAATTAGACCACTAATTATAGAGACTATCTTAAAATTTGGTAAAAGGCACGTTTTCTCTAGGCAAAGAACTCACTGGGCTCTGTGTGTTTTGAACACTCAACCTGCAGAAGAAAGCTGATCCTACACATTATAAGACCTTACTACTTTTTATATCAAATTTAAATATATGAGCTGCAGTTTTACCGTCTACTATATTCCCAGGCCTATAAGAACAAAAATAAAAAGACAACATTTTGCATAGATGCAGTGAATAATCCTGAGGGTTGTGTCTTTCAGTTCCTAATACAGTCTGGTCAGCTTTTTGGGTCAGAATAGCTCAAAACCAACCTTGTCCACAGAAATTGAGGAAAAACTAGTTATCTTAGCAAATAATGGGAATGTCTTGCCTCCATCTGTGTAGCAGATTAATGTTACCCAGGTGGAATGGACTAGGAGATTGTGAGGAGAGGTAATGCTTGAGACTGAAATTTCAGTAATGAAATTTTTAGAAATAGTAGTTCACCAGGAAGTTTGTTCTTTGTACATGTGTGATATAAAAGAAACACTGATAGCATTGGGATATAAACTTGATTTCAGTGTTATATAAACAGTAGTAAAACAGCTTTTTCTGAAATCAGAACAAGGTGTAGATTGCTTTTAAGTAATGTTTGGGATTGATGCTGGGGAAAAGAAATACTCAAATGAAAATTATTGATGTAACGAACAGAAATTCAGACATTATTTTCTATCTCAACCTATCTTTCAGGCAAAGTTAGAAGACAACATTCTCTGGGCAAGTGAACATTAACTGTATATTTGGGGTTCAGTTTTCAAATGGGCATTTTCTATCTCTACCCTTTCTCACTGAAGTTAATGCCTTTTTTTTACTGAATGCCATTGCCTTAAGTGTAACACATCTGTGATGTTAAATTCCCTCACAAATACTGCTTTTCAGGGATGGAAATTCAGATTTCTGAAGGTGTGTAGGAACATAATTTACTTAAATCACCTGCATTTTTCTGAGGATCTGGACCTGACCTACCTATCTGCACATGTATATTATTAACTACAAGTATTGGGCCACCTGAAACAAAGAAGCAATGTCTGCCTGTTTTTAAGATTTGTTCCAAGGGGGCAAAAGAAGCTGCAGTATCTGAGGTAGGCAGATATAAGGAAAATGTCTGAATATGACTTCAATAGCCCAATTCCATTCAAAGCTCACTGAACTCACAGGAAGAAAATGCCGGACATAGAAGCAACAAAAAGAAAACAAAGATAGAAAACAGTTCAGTTTCTTTCAATGTTAGCATTAAGATTTTCTAGTTAATTTATTGAGAGGCATGCAACAATGAGCTATTTTTCAGATCTGGATCTGCGCTGTTTCAGTGAACCTGTTGGGACTTGGGCAACTGCATTTGTAACATATCTGGCCTATGGGGTTTGTAATGGAGTGGCTCAGCTCTTGATCAGAAGAAAACAGTGAAGACTGTCACCTTTGTCACAGGAAGACAGCTTTGGAAAGGAAAACCACTGCGAAGCAAACGCTGTAATTAAGATGGATGCACAGCAGCCCTCTGTTTCTGCAGGCAGCGACAAGGAAGGACCTAAGAATTCCTCCCAACACCCACACTTCTCATGCAAAATAAATCAACAGAGCTTAGGAAGCGAGGTTCCTGATAAATCCTCTGGATAAGGCTTCTGCCTCACATGAATCACCGGTCAGCTTTGTGCACAGCACGGTGTTAACACAGAGCTGCCCCTCCAGCAGGGCGGCCTGCCTCAGCAGCCTGTTCCTCTCTGAGGTCGCACAGTCACAGATGGGAAATAATTACAGTTTCAGAAGCTGCTACAAGTCTTCCTAATGTGTACAAATCCATCTGTGGATGCAGTGTAATCGCCATACATACCAACAAGGGCTCATGCGTGGGAATTTCCGTAGTTGAGTTCCCAACAGTCTGTTTTTAGGAAAACAAAATGACACTGTTGCAGAATCCTTGAATCCCCCTGCTAGTACAGCTGCTTCAAGCATGCACCAAGGGGCAGCTGGGGTTTTGGCATCTTCTTTCCCTATGATGTGACCCATATCAATCACACAGGACTGGGCTGTGTCCAGCTCTTAGGGTCACAGTGGGGAGCAATACATTTGGATGGGCTCCTTCTGCTGAGGATGGTGGGTGCCCTCGCTGAGGCAGCAATGCTGCCCTCTCCGCACTCCCTGTGCTCTATGGGGCTGGCTCACCATCTGGGTTTGACAGCTCCACCTGGCAGCCAGAGCCAGCTGGAACTCCCTTTATTTTCTAAGCAGAGAAAGTGCCCTCCCATGCCACGCACTGCTCATGGCAGCTCTTCTCAACAGAAGAAGCGTAACACAAGAGGGAGATGACAGTGGAAGAATTGATGCGTCTGAGGGTCAGAAAACACAGGACTGAAGATGGGTTGTATTTTTTTTCCAAGTAGGCAGGAAACTGATGATTTTTTAAACATTTTTTTAGTTGTTGGTCTGGATGAGGAAACAAGGGAAGATAGATTACCAGGCAGATGTTGCATGTTTTGCTGACAAAAAAAGAATGTTTTCTGATAGAGTCGTAATTAAAAATTTGGCAGCAAATTGCTTATTAAATGAGAAATGAGATGCTTCAGATGGAAGGCAAAACACCTTGTCATATTTCTCTGAAGTGTCAAAATGCAGATCAGTGACTGAGTGTCTAAGCTCTGTTGTGCAGCTGATCACAGTTTGTTCCAAAGAGACAAGATTTTCCTTGTCATGGAAGAACTCTTTCAAAGACTGTGCCACAAAACTTTCTAACTGATAGGACACCCAGAGGATCTCCTTGTAGCACATGCCTTGCAATGACTCAGCTGTGGAGGGAATCTCCTGGTTAAGAAAACAACATCATGTCCATCTGCCACGTGGGACTTGTGGCAGCAGCAGTGCTGTGTAATATTGTCACCGAGGTATGTCTTAATGCCCTCTCACCTGATGTGGGAGGGCAGATTCCAGTAGAATTGACTAAAAATAAAAGATGGAAAGGAAAGTTCATGAGGAATATTTTGGAGGGAGTTGCAGATCGGTTAAGAATAACTAAGCAAGGTATTCTGTTCACTTATTGCTAAAGCCTGAAAGTTAAAACAGCTGGGTCAGGATGATTATAACAGCCAAATATTGCAAAACAACTAGTACGATAGATAAAATTCAAATGTATATATGGGATAACAAGTCCAATCCTGCTTGGAGTTGCTGGGGCAAGGAATCCTAGCCTGGGGGGTGATATGGGGTCCTGGACCCTGGGACAAGGGAGCCCTTGAGGGGTGGGCAGGGACAGTCAGGTCTCCAGGGTCCAGGCAGGGATTTAAAGCTGGCTGTGAGCACAGCAGAGACAGGAAAATGTAGTTGTTCTTGTATCTCTCCCTGTCACCACCCATATATGCTTTATCCTCATGTATGTAAATATTTGCCTGAAAAGCAGCACTGTCATTACAGTTTTCGGTCCGAGCCTGTCACAGGGAGACTGTTTGACCCATACAACTAGAAAAACCAGATGAAGCTGTTGATCAGCCTCTCTTAGATGTCACCGAGTCAAACGGTACCTCTGCATTAGAGAGTTTGTCCTGCTGACTTATCCTACGAATCTTTGTCTTCAGACAATTCATCACCCAGTTACTTTTTGCCTGTATGTTTACTGGTTGTTGTCGTTTTTGGCAGTGATGGACATCTGTGTTCCAGGGATTTGCTGTTACTAGAGAAGTTCATTAAGTGTGAATGAGAGCTCCAGAAATGCCTTGCTGGGTTACCACTCTTCAGCTACAGGCTGGCGTATGTGTCTTGCCCTCTACTCCTACCTGATGAACTTCCTTCCCAGCGAGTGGTGATCTAATGGAGAATTTCTGCTTGTAAAACATAAGACACTACAATTTGGACTACACATTCATGTATGTTTTCAAAAAGGGCATGGGAAATTGCTTCCTGGAGGCTCTTCCATCCATCAGTTGTAGAAATGGTAAGATACGTGGTTGGAAATTAAAAGTCAGCAAATTAAAGAAATTAGCGAGCAACTTATCAAGACCTGTGGTGGGTTTTTTGAGGTGAAGATTATATTTTTTTGTTTTAAAAATTATATTTTGCTCCAAAGATAAATTGAAGCTGGACATGCACAACAGAGGCAATATTGAGATGCCTTCTGGAACAAATGCAAGGAAACAGAAATAGAGAAAGAGAAATGGAAAGTGTTGGAGTGTTTTGGCAGTACAAAAGCGAAAGTCAGTACTGTTAGCAAGAATACAGTACAATTAGGAAGAATTTCTGGAATAAATGATGCTCATCAATTAGAAGTGAAGAAAACCTGACTGGATAAAGCCCTGAACAGCCTGGACTGCTCTAATAGATCACATAGTATGAAGTAGACCCTAACTCAAATAGAAGGCTGGACAAAAGGTCTCCCAGGTTCCTTCCAGCCTGAATTATTCTCTGACTCGCACAATTCTACGATTCTGTGAAAGAAAAGACATTGATATTTGAGCTGGTTATGTGGTGTAAAAGGGGTGTGGGTTCAGGCTCCTACATCTCAGCATCTGTGATATACGTGCCTCAGTGTGAGCTGGATTGCTGAGGTCCTAAGGTACGCTATGAAGATCAAGTTGTTACAGAAAATGGAGTCTGCAGAGGCTCATTTAAGGTTGAGATTAATAGCTAGCTAGGTGCTACTGAGTGTAATATAGACACACTCACATACAGACACATAAATTTTGGAGTCCGGTTCTGGAGCTACATGCCATCAGTCAGGACTATGATACGGCCATGAAAAAGACAAATGCACCCTCGAGGATGTTGCACAAAATGTGCTTTCTAGAGGTAAAGTCCCAAGGTTATTTCACTGGATCTTGCTACCATTTCTCTTTTAATTGCAGTTTACCATATTCAAGATTAATGATTGAAGAGATAAAGGCTATTGAAACAATTAGTGGGATTTCAGACAAAAAAATCTTACTGTCCACAGACAGAAATCTTACTATCCACAAGGGATTAAGTTGTTAAGTTGTTAAGGGATTATTAGACTTGTTTATTGTAGCAAACTAGGACTATGCTTGCTCTCTCTAAATACTTCAGGAGTTAAAACCACAAAGCATTGAGGGAACAGTGCTGACATGAAATGATTTAGTCATCATTTGTTTGGGGACTAGATAAAACTTAATTACCAATCAATATTTTTGCTAGTGTCAATCTAACATAGGCATGCAAAAATCATTACAAACTCTGGTTAGGTAAAAAGTGATTAAGAGTTAAAACTCTTTGGTGTTAATATAAAAAGACAAACAAAAATCCTGTTTGCAATTTGCTAATATTCTTACACTCACACCTTTCTTGTCCTGAAAAGCAAGAAAATCAACAGATTTCAAAGGCATCATCCCAAGAAAAGCTCCACAGTGCCTTTAGTTACACCACTTAATGCTCCAGCTGTTAATAATTACATATTTATTATGTAAATATCAGAATATGGGTATTCTTATCTACCTATCAAATGTAATTTCCATATTTTTGGCATGCTCATGGGATAATGACCCTACTAATACCTTTAAAAATTCCTTTGTGCTATTATTTTTAACCTCATAAATATCTTTATACAAAGTTACTATTAGCCATCTTCCTCAGTTTCTATACTCATTCCAATACAACAAAATAATGCATTGCAGGTATTATTTTTTTAACCCTTTATATGAAAAACAAAATCCAAATGTCATCTTGTGTGACCAAAAAAATAAAAGAAAGTTTTTTAGAAAAAGGAAAATGTAGTGTCATTACTCTTTTACCAATCTATGCACCTTTTTTTTTTTTTTTTTTTTTTTTTTTTTTTTTTTTTTTTTTTACAATTAATAACCGCGACTTTAGTTTTGCTCTGCCCTGGATTGTTGGTTTTTGGCTGTAATTCTCATTCATCTTGGATAATTAACTGAAGTTCTTCCCGTTTGTTTCTCCAGTCATTGCCTTGCTCTTCACCATTGGTAAACACTGCTCCACAGTTGTAAACTATGTCCGTACCTGCAAACATTTGACGTCCAAGTTAAGCCTTGCTAGCCATGCGTTGGACTTAAGATGTTTATATCTTCATAACACATCGGGGTGGCACTCCACTTGCACACATTTAATGTAGGTTCTGTTTTTAGCGAGACCACTAAATGGGCAGTTGGTAGTTACATAAAAATATCTGTATTTGGGCCAAATGTGGGTAAAGACACTGGGTATGACGCATATAGGGCTTTTTAGTTCAAATAACAAATACTGTTGGGACAGCATGTAGCAGCTCCCAAGACCCCATTCTTCAAGATGTTTTTTCTGATAATGGTATATATTTAATTATCACTCTCTTTTTATGGATATATATGTATGTATTTGCTTAATTGTTATATTGATTGGCTTATTAAACTGATTTTCTTTTTCATTAAGCTGATGGACTGTTTGATACATAATGAAACTATGAAACCTTAACTTGCCATCAACACAAGTTCCACTCCTGATTTTGTGCATTCTTTCATTTAGATGGTCTAAAACATTTACCTCCTAGTGTTAAATTTTAATTGGAGGTTTAGTTCAGCATGAAACTGCACAAACCAATGCTATGTTGTTTCCATTGACCAAACATGTATTTTAAGGTTTCTTATACAAAGTTTTGGAATAATTTAATAAGGGAGATAGCTTTTCCCACTTTCAGCTATGGGAATATGGGAATACAGCAAAGTTAGCGAAATCAGACCTGTGAAAAGTGCAATGTAAGTTTCTGTGGCTTGGCCCCAAGCTTTTGGGAGTCTGAACTGCAAGAGTAGCCTGACCTCTGAAAAACCTCTCACAATAAGCTCTCTTTCCTAGTTCAGAAAATTACAGTCAGTCTCCAAATGCATGGGAACTGAAATAAAATTAATTAATTTGCGTTAGAATTTTTCTTCATTTTCTGAATGACAGAGCTATAAGGCCCTGGAATGAATTTCCAAAAGAAATGGTGAGGAGATACAAGGTTATTTTCTTAGAAATAGAATCCAAGAAGTTTCAACTTAGGATATTTAGTTCAATTGTCCACAAATCCAAGATTTCAGCTCAACATATCTCGCCTGGTTCTGTGTTCTCTGTTCTGAATTCAGAAAAATCCCTTTGGTTCAGTTCTGTACAAGTCAAGCTCACACACTGTGGTCCCTCTGTACTAAGAGGTTATGAATTGTGCTAAATAGCAACATCTATCACTGTCATGTTACTTCTAAATTGTTTTGCTTTCTAGTATGGACAGATGTCTGTGAAGTCGGTTCTTTACAAGCAGTGGAAGAATCCACAGTAAAAAAGAATGAAAGAATAGTTGCAGAAGGTGATCTAACAATCTTTACCTTGACATTATGCAAGTAAGCCAATGAAATGAGAAAAGGTTTTCCAGCAGCTAGATTTTATTAGATTGTGTAAGAGACTAAAGATGCCCTAGGCTGAACACTAATGCTTGTGGCATCCCACTAATCACCTCTCCACAATTTGATGAATGTCTGGTTATCATTACCATTTGTTTATAGGCCTCCACACAAAGGAGGATGTTTCGAGAGAATAAATGCTTTATTCCATTCCTGGCCCTAAGAGAAACTACACCAATGACAGCTGCTCTCAAAGAAGGAAATTGTTTGTGCCAGTTATAGCCAGTCAGGAAGGAAGCCAGCTAAAACCTCTTAAAAACACCAATGAGACTAAGTATAACTGGTTTATTCTGCTTACTATAGTGAGGTCAGCTTTTCCTGTCCCATTTTTGAAGAACTTCATGTCTATCAGGCAGAATGGTAAGATTTCACCTAGCTGTTCTGCAAAATACCATCTGAGATTTTTACATACATTAATAGTCTTCATCTGCTGTAATTTTTCTTCTAGTCAGTGAAAGAAACTGACTCCATTAAAGGTTCACAAGGATTAGCAAACACTTAAAATCCTCCTTTGTTCTGTTATTGAGCACCCACGTGGCTCCTGCTTCAAGTAGTTTTCCATCAGCATTGTGAAGTGTTTTTCATTCGAGTCTTTATCATGCAATGGAAAGCTGCTTATTTATAAATGGCAAACAATGACAAAACATCTAAATAGATGCATAGGATGGTGGGAGAAAGTCTGCCTGTATTCCAGAATTCCCAGT
Organism: Chamaea fasciata; assembly: GCF_029207755.1. Classification (NCBI taxonomy): domain Eukaryota; kingdom Metazoa; phylum Chordata; class Aves; order Passeriformes; family Sylviidae; genus Chamaea; species Chamaea fasciata. Next base: position 55,973,521 of record NW_027094087.1, on the reverse strand, counting down.
GCGGATCCCTGTTCTACAGGGGTGGCACTGTGCACCATCTCCACTCCAGGCTGGAGGTTTGATTCGGTAGGAATAAAGTCTGAGGGAACAGCTGGGGTTTATTTCACAACTCAAATCATGGGAGGTAACAGATTTAGATAATGCTGAAAACAAAACATTCAGGTTTTTTCATTAAACAGAACAATGAGCTAAAAACAGAAAGGGAAAAAAGAAAGCTTGGTTTGGTACAGAAAAATATGGTTCTATTCAGTTTTTAATAAAGGCAAACCAATTCACAGGCTCATCTACAAAAATACCACCCTCCTTGGTCAATGGTGTGGGCACTCAGTAAGGCTGCAGGATGTCTAATAGAAATACTTCTGCCATCTGTCAGGTATAAATCTGAGCATGCCATGGCAAAGTACAATGCCTGTGCTATATGATGGACACACTGGGGAGGTACTATTTGAATAAACAAGAACTCTTGCTTGGAAATCGTGTTTGAAACCCGATATATTTCTTTGGCACTTGCACAGCAGGTTATAGGCTCATTCACACACACAATGTATCTTTTCCCTTTTCTTTACCCTACAGCCTGGTGAACAAAATACTTGAGCCAAGATTGAGCAATTTTCACTGGAGAAAGTAGGAAATAGCTCAGCCTGGAGTACAAGAGAGAAGGGCAGTCACTTAGAAAGATCCAAGGCCCTTTTGGGAGAGGATACAATCCAAATCCAGCTTTGCATGCCAAATGACTTCTTTAACTCTAGAGTAAATGGGAGAGAAAAAGGCTTAAGTCCCAATGGGCAGAAATGTTCTACTTATCCACAGTTTTCATACATCCCAAACGTACACATAATTTTTAATGTTTTATACATTTTTGTATTTATGTTTCTAATAATGCCTGCTACTTATTTATGGAGCCTGGCAAAGTTGGTTTTTTTTCCTTGTAAAGGTACTTTCATTAATTTGTTTGCTCATTGAGCTGCACAACTCTGTTCCTGCACTTGCTTTTACAACTGCTTTTCTCCATTCTAAACACAGAAAGAAGACACAGTCGTGATTTTACAATCAAAGGCCCAGAACATTACAATATAATATTATCAATAGCATCAAACACTAGGCTGTTATCTAGAAGGTGAAACATGGGCAGTGTTGTCCTGAATAATAGCAGCTGAGATGAGGTAATACAGGTGTCTTGGAGACTATGAGACTCAGAAAAAGACAGTTAAGCCTTGGTAAGAGTGAGTATGAGGCATTTGTTTCATTAATGAGTTTATGATAATATAGCAAGATTTGGTTGTGTCTTTCTTCCTAAAGATGCTGATCTCTTCTTCTTACTTCAGGATTTGGACCATATCACAAGTCTTTTCTTCTCTGGAAACCGATTTCCACCCACTTTTAATGCAGAATGTTTAAAAGCCAACTGTTTCCTTGAATTAGTGTGTTCACTCCCTTTCCCAGCAGGGTCATGGCTCCTGGGGTCAGAAAAAGATTTTGCTCCGTTATTTTTACCAGTATCTTGCACCATCAGGCTCTCAACTTTGCTTTGTGTCTTTGTATGTTACTGTAATAAAAGTAATTGTTTATAGCATATAATTTGCAGAAGTCACCTGGGAAATTTTTTGGAGGGTCAATGCTTGAAAGCATTTCAAGGGTAGTTCATTATATTCCTTCTTTTTCCTCCCTCTTCTCAGTTTCCTCACTCCACATTGAGATTTCCATCACCTTTCAGAGGAAGGCTGGCACAGGAAAAGATTTAGATCCTTGGAAGGGACTGCGATAAGAGCGAAAACCTAAGAACAACTGTGAAAGAAACTTTCAGAAAACAAAATTTTCCAAGTTAAAAAACTGGTGAAGTAGGAAGCTATTTTTGAAAATACTTTAAACAATACAGAAACCCAGATTGCAAATATTTAGAAATTTTTCTATAAATATTAGTATTAGTTTAGTACAATATTAGTTTATTGTATCCAAATCCTTCTAGATAAACCACTGGATGTTGTATTCCATTCTTAATTTTCATCCAGATTTAACCAAGGTATAGAGAGGTTAGAGTGAAAACAATGAAGTTATTTGCTGAATCATGGAAGAATGGGAAACAGGGAAACAGTAAAATTCCCTATTCCCATGTTTTAAGTTACTGTTCTCTTTTTGTTGTTGTGTTATTTGGTGGGGAAGGAGGAGGGGGAGTGATTTTTGTGTCTTTTAAAAGATGCCAGAAGGTCACCACCACGTGAAATGGTGTGCTTATCAGGAGAACTGTGATCACAATGAAAGAACAAAGTTGTTTCATTCTATTCAAATGCTCTTCGCAGAGTCAGAAGGGTAATGCACAAAGCTGAGGCAGGCAGAATGAGCAAAGTTTGGAAACACCAGGCTATCAGTGAATGGAGTATTTGCATGCATTGTAAGTACCTAGGAGCGGAGAACTCAAACCCCGCTTCAATCAGAGAATCTTCACCTCAAACAACTAAAGCTTACAGGGTTGTTGCATTCCCTTTCCACCCTCCCTAGGCAAAATACACCCTGTTTCTTTACTGCCTATCTATCTACAAAATGATGTGAAGCACAAAACACACACAGCCCTACTGGGGGCTTACTCTTCAGGATGCTGAAATATTTGTGAGTAAGTACAGTTCTTCTTTGGCCATGCAGAAAGCAAACTCTTAGGAAAATAAAAGAAAATGAAAGCTGAGATGTTACACTACTGAATTATAAAGCTTCCTTTCATTTTAAAATCCTCTAAATGTAGACAGATTTCAGCAATAGCTGGTTTCAGCTCCTTTATCTTGTTGCAGAGAATTGACCAAAGTTATCCACAGGTACCTACAAAGAGAAGTGCGATATTTGTTGTCTGCTAGCCACATGCAGGTGTGTCAAGTGCTGTAAGGAGTCTAGAATATCACTGGACTTCTGCATTTAAACAGCTGAAGCCATATTCATGACAAGCTGTTCTTTTAAAGATTTGCACTTTTAAATTTCTATTTAATCAGATGCACTTTTACCGATTCAGCAAAAAATGTGCACTTTTGGGGGGTGAAACACCCCACCCGGCCAGTCCTACTCACCTGTTCAAATTTCATCAAGAAGAAGTATTTGGAACTTCTAGTGTTTGATTGCTGTTTTTTTTTTTCCACAGGCTCAAGAAGCCAGATTTCACCTATGACAGAGCCTGCTAGTCTTCTCGTTGTTGGAATGAACAAGTAGCTGTCATTTCCTGAAGAAGCTTGCACTCAAAAGACAGAAGTCTTCTTGTTTTCAGCACAAAGTTCAAGCGGAATTATTCCCAAGAAAGGAAGTGCCTGGGAAGCTGTGGAATTTCTGGTTCATCGCTGTCATGGTGAAACAATACAAGGTAAGGGCAGGTTCGGTGTCTCAATGACTTGAGAAATGTCCTGTGAGGGAGGGTAACTTACTCTTATCTTTTTTTATTTCGAGCAGTCTTTTCTGTAGTGTGCTGAAATTTACATGGGAAAAGCTCAAGGCAAATTCTCTTCTCTTTTCACTTTGTTTTTTTGGTCTGAAACAAGAGCTCTGCTGACCTGCCCTCTGCATTCTGGATGTCTTTGCATTCAGGTGCCCTTTATCCTATTTTTCTTTAATTGCCAAATGAAGATGCGATTGCAGTTAGAAATGGCTCTTTTTTTTTTCCCCCTGTGCGTAACTATCATCCAGTCAGGGAACGATCTTGCATTTGTGTCAAAATTAATTTTTTAAGCTACTTTAAATTATTCTCTTTTGCTGCAATGGCAGCATTGCATAATGAACCCTTCACATTTCGACATCCAGAGGGAGGTAGTTCAATAAATATTTTTAATTGCCCATTTTGTGTTTCACAGAGGTGAGATTCCCAGTATGAAAAATGTCCAGAATGCCTTATTACACTCAATTCTTTCTCTCATATTAATTTTTACAGTACCATCTCCGATGGGACATTACCATTCCCCAGGTGTACACACATCTTCTGTATATGGAGCCAATATCTGAATCACTATATCAGGATTTCAGGGATAGGCACTTGGACCTATTATTTGATGCCAGTAAAACATCAAGCCATTTTTGGCTATAATAAACTCTGACTCAGTAACGTTCTGTTTGTCTGCTTCAAGAGGCCACTTGGTAAATGTTTATCTTATACTTTTAGAAGCATGAGTTGTTTTCATTTACAATTATAATTTTCAATTGCTTGCTTTCCACAAAATTTCTTTACCTTTTGACAGGCTGAGTCAGAGTCACAAAGTGAGATTTTTTTGCTACTACACATTAATAATTTACAGTGTACAAAACTGATTGAGAGCTTTCATGTGGTTTACATTTAGAGGAAGGAACAACCCCATAAGATTTGCATGTTGTATTTCCAATGCACCTAGATCCCAAGGATCTTCCTTGTTTTCCCTACGTTTGTAGCTTTTAATGAGGTAAGTCCTCAGTCAGTTAAAAATTTCACTTGATTCCTTCTTTTTATCCAGTGTTTTGTTAATTAGACATGGTTATACATCTTCCTTTTCCCTTTAGGTTTTCAGGCTATTTTTTCTGTCCTTAGTGGTTTGTAATAGATACATTAACAACACAAATGCTCTTGTCATTTCCCTTTTCATGTCTTTTAAAGAGAAAACAGCTAATTCATAGGTTGAAATGAAAATCTCACGTTTTGAGGGTCAGTAAGCTAGGAAATTAGCAGTATACTAATAGAAATTCTCTTGACCAACTAAGAAAGTAAAATAAAATAGTGGAGAAAAACAGAGCAACAGACACTCAGGGGACTGGAAGACCATCTACGTTCCTTCCCTTTCCTTAATGTTCCTCTTTTCTCTGTCCAATTTTTAATTTGTGTAATGTGACAGAAACTGTTGTGACCCCTTGCATACTGGAAGACCAAAACTGAAGGATGATGCCATAGGTCTTTGGGCTGAAGATGATCAGAGAATACCCTCATCAGATTCAACAAAGGACAAAGGCCACCCAAGAGATGTCCATGGAGGAGGTCAGCAAGTTATTTCCTGCTCATATAGAATTACGGGGATTTTTTCTGTTGAGCTTAAAGGGAGCAAAACCAGGTCAAAAGACAGCCAAGATGGACTTTGGGTAAGAGTCCCAGCAGCTGTTTGTACATGAGTTTGTCACTCAAAGGGAAGGACCTTTGTGTGTGTAGGGAAGGGTGGGACACTGCCCAAAGAAGTGACGGCTCTCAGAAGTCTGTCATCAGAGTGGAAATGTCAAGCTACATAATCATCTAAATCTCAAGCACATTAGATAGGAGAGACTGATGGCAAGAAAATGAATTGCCTCCATCTACCAAATGCCCTGTTTTTGCTCTTCTGCAGAGTTCTGTTACGGGTAGTTTATAATGCTTTTTCTGGATATCCAAATGTTATGACATCAGGAGCAGTTGTTTTTCTGGAGAAAGAGCAGAAGGGGAAAGCTGTTCAATGATGAAATCATCTGCATGGATTTATTTCTTGTTCTGTTTATTATCTCTTTTCTTGCTTACTGGCTGCATTACTGCAAGGAAAAAACCAAACAACATTGGATTGACACTGTTGGCAGGATGAGGAAATGTCCTGCAGCACCAGGAGAGCTTCAGACTGGACATCAGGAAGAATTTCTTCACTGAAAGGAGAGTCAGACAATGGAGTGGATTGTCCAGGGAGGTGGTGGAGTCACCATCCCCGGAATTATTCAAGAAACAACTGGACATAGTACTTAGTACTATGATTTAATTGACATAATGGTGTTTGGTCAAAGGTTGGACTCAGTGATCTTGGAGGTCTTTTCCAACATTAATGATTCTATTATTTTATTACATTGTCTCCAACATTTATGTTTCTTCCATTTAAAAATAGGACTTGAAGTTTTAATGCTTCTTTGTCATTCTTAAATTGTATGGGTGCGTATATCTTGTACACTTGTATCAAACTATTTTTTAACAAAAGAAAAAACAGTTACTATATAGTTCCAAAACATAAATTCCGAAAGATCCAATATGTTGAATAATTTTTTTCATGTTACAATGAAGAGATTAATAAAAAAAAGTTGGGCTGAGAAATCTGCCTGTCTGTCATGCAGATAGCTTTTCCTGAGTATGTTGATCAAGGACCCTGCTGTGTAGCATGGCATTCCTCTGCCCAAAGAGAGGCACCAAGGAATGCATTCCACCTTAAGGGTTGATATAGAGAAACACAAAGACAGACTGGTCAACTGTTACTCACTCTGTCCCAAATGGAGTCAGAGATAGGCCTCTGCTTTGTTTCATGACACTTGAAAGAGTTTTCTTTGCTCCTGCTGCTCCTCAGCCAGACATGCATCAGGATAGTGATGGGGTATGTAAAAGTTAATATGAAATTGTATCTTTATGTAAAAAACCATAAGGCAACAGTTTATAAAAGTAAGGCTGGCAGACGGCAACTTGACTTCTAGATCAACAGCACAATGAGGGAGCAGAGAGATGCAAGATAGTCAGTCCCAGCTTGGGACCATCTGGCCAGAATATCAACCCATAAGCTAGAGAGCAGGGAAAAAAAATAATAAATTCAATCAAACAGCTGGAAAATCTGCAAGCCAGTCAACAATCAACTGCATAAAACTTGGCTAAAAGCCTGAAAAACTGCAGATAGTTTTTCAGTGACCTTCACCCCTTGTTTGGGGCTCTCTCCCACCAAATCCAGTGTGAGCTCAAGTGGCGAAGAAGAATGAAGAGAACACTTGTGGCCACACTTGTCAGGCACCCGTGGGGATGACCTCATCTTCACCAGAAAGGAAGCAGGACACACTTCTCAACCTGGTCACTGATGCAGAGCTAACCTTCAGCTATGTAAAAATCCACTTTGGAAGCACAGATGAAGGATCAAGGTTCTATATGTCCCTAGACCTAGCATTTACCAGCTCAGTGACCATGATGAAACTGCAGAGAGGTTCTGTTTGGTTTATAGATAAGTGCATAGAAGACTTTGAATGAGAGGGATTTTTTTCTTTCCCGCTACTTTTACTGTCTAAAAGTCTCCACCCTTTTTCTTTTTCCCTCACATGCCCTCTGCACCTTATAATGGTGTTTTTTAGAGACACAGATCCACAAAGCTGGCTAGGATCTTTGGTGGTCCTCTCATCCTTTTTTTCTCTGTGTTCCATTATCTCACCCGCACCAATTCCAAGGTTTGAACATCCACAATAAAAAGGATTCAAAAAGATAACATAATAACATAGTAACAAGGGTAGCTCATCTCAAAGGAAAGATACTCATAGGATGAGAAAGTCCTAAGGAAGCTGATGAATCTTCACAGGTTTTTTCCCTTGTAATTTTTACTGGGAACAGGAAATGACTGTGTATGCCTGTGTTAGAGAGAGGAGCGAGACAGTCAGTGAAGAAGACAGCATTGGGCAGTGGGCTGAGGCTGGCCTGTGTCTCTGTGTGCACATGCAGTACATACTCAGTGCACAGCAACAACCACACTGAACCTCCACCCAATGGGCAACATCACGTGGCTCCTTATAACCCTGTTTTAAGCAAAAAGAGGGTCAATTTAGATTGCAGTGAGGATGCTGAGGCATTGGAACAGGTTGTCCGGAGACGAGGTAGATACCCCAAACCTGGAGACATTCAGGGTCAGATTGGATGGGGCTCTGTTCAATCTGCTGTAGTGGAAGATAACCCTGATTGTTGCAGGATAGGTGGACTAAGAGGGTTCCTTCTAGCCCAAGGGAGTCTATGTTCCTATGTTTCTGTGAACTGCCACTAGATGGAGAGCTTTAGATATACTCTATGTGCATACATCTCTGTGCAGAGATTGAAAGACTCCAAGGCTGGAAGGTAGCTCTGTTATCCCTAAGTCTGAGCTGCAGCAAAAAAAGGCAGAAAATTTTGCTTATAGACTTCTACGTTGAGGTCATCATTTCTTGCTGTGCCAAAACATACCTTCTCAGAGACAAGACATCCTTTATTTCAAGCCTTCATACAGGAATCTACTTTACCTGTGTAGTGGTTTGAAAGCAAAACAAATGAGAGGCTCCAAGTCAGAGATGCAATTTAATAGGAAGAAAGGAAAGAAAGTAAAACAAAATAGAGGCAATAATACAAAAGACCACTGGCAGAGTCAGAATACAACCTGAGCAGAGTGATGGAAGCAGTCCAGATGAGGTGGTCTTCCTGAAGCAGTGATCCTGTAGCAAGGTCTGGTAGCTCTGTTCCTCTGGGAATCCAGTGGGTAAGGGCCCCCTGTACTGTCCCAAACCCCAGATTATATCCAGGTGAGAATGCTTGGTTCCTCCCCCTGGGCGGAGCATCTCACAACGGGATGATGAGTCATGCAGGGGGTCCTTGATGGCCCATTAAACAGAGATAACTCCCGGAGGGAGTTATCTATGAGTCATGGGCAAGGCATTTGATGGGCCATTAACAGAAGATAATGGCCCAGAGGGAGAGGATCTGGGAAAACACTGCCCCACCTGGATTCAACAGTTCATGAAGCTGGCGATAGGATACTTTGTGCACATCCTATACTACAACCCAGGACAACCTGTACTGAAGGTATTCAAAGAGCTGTTCAAAATATGCACTTCATTTCTCATCTGATTCTTGTCTGCTTGGAATTATAGCCATCACCTGCATACTATTACTTGTTTTTTTTGACAAGTTGTTTTTACAAACATTATGTCTATAGTTTATAACTGAGATTCTGTCAGCATTTTTTTCATTTCTGACCCATATTACCTTGAGCTGGTGTGTGTAGGAGTTGTCGGGCATTAGCGGAGAAGCTAAGTGTTCTGTATGAGTTTCAACACTCTGAATTTTTAAATTTTGTTTTTGTTTTAAAAACACTAATTCCTCATTTATCATGGTTTAGAAGGGGGGGGGGGGGAAGGCTTTGCTAAAGACTTCTACCATTAATTTAACAGGTTCCAGTGAGAGTTCAGTACTGTCTGGTTTAATTTAAGGAGGGTTACCTTGAAAAACAGCATTCATGGCTACTAATTTCTACTTCAAAAAGAGCTGAAATTCAGTTATTGAATTATTCCATCAAAGTTTAAAGCAATGTTAATAGCTCTCCTTCTGTTTTGTTCCTTGTAATTCTGTGAATTATTTGCATTAGGAAGCTGGATCCATATAGTTGTGCCACCTCACCAAGCCTTTTCAGAGTTTTCTCGAGAGGCACAGAAATATGAACAATACAGCACAGGAGGCTTCTTACAACAAAACAACTTTCTTTCTGTGTTTGTTCTAAGTTCAATCCTCTTGCAGGCAACATCAGATGGAAAAATCCTCTGCAGAGAAGAGGGACAAGGCACACTGGATGTCCAGGCCTCCCTTATTCAGGCATATCCAGGCCAAGCAGGGACTGGGGACATGTTTGTCCCATGGTGTCACAGACCTTGCCACAGCTGCCCTACTGTCTCTTGCTGAGAGATCACCTCTTGATCTGTGCCCTCCCTATCCAAGTACTCCCCAAGTCACAGGATGTCATCATTTGCTTTCTTCTATCCTGCATCAAGCTGTCCATCTGTGGTGACAGCAAAACAAATTTGCTAGCGAGGATATAACTGAGCCTGTGGGGCTAGCTTCCTTCCCTTGTCCATTTGCATATCCAAGTGGAGCACTGTCAGACACTGGACACCCACCCAGATGCCATCTGTGCAGAATGGATGTTGTTAGAAATGCTCTGCTGAGTGGCCCCCTCCTCTTACCTTCCCATTCATGTCTGAGACCTTAACCCTCACACCCCTTCCTCTCTTTGCCTTTCATCATTATTTCTCCTTACATCTCTTCTTCCCTTAGCTTCCTCTTCTTCTGAACCCTCTGCCTTTACACCAAAAGAGAAAATGACAGAAAGTTTGCCTGTGAGTCCCCTTAGAAAAACAGTGTTTTGGATGGCTTTGCCACAGGGAATGTGTCACCAGCTTGTGCCCAACTCCTGTGCTCTGAGGCTGCCTCATGCCCAGTGGACATGAAATAGACTCGGTGATCATGGGGTTAAACTTGCTGGAGTTTTCTGGACTTGTATTGTGTTGAGTTTGCAGGAAAAATATATGCAGAGTTATTTTTGTGCCGTCAATGTTGAGATGATACCTTCTTCTTTCAAAGAGAAAAGTATTGCTTTTACTGATAGACACACAGTTTAATGGGAGGTTACACAAAGTGTAACTCATGGTCCTAGAGATGCCATCCTGTTGGGAGGAAAGCAGGAGCTGGTGGGGAGCTCAGCAGCAGCCAGAGCAGGAACATTCTAGCTGTGAGAGGCAGTTGCAGCAATAGCTCAATGAGACCTAGATCCACCCCTAGTTGCTGAAAAGAATGAAGACGGGGAGGTTTCAGGAAGGCAGGAAAGAGGAAAAAACTGGAGAAGAAGGCAGGTTTTGCTAACTTCCTTCTGTGGGAGGTGTTTTTATGCCCTTAATTAAGCCCAGCCTCCATCCAGCAAGAACCTCAACACTGAAGCATTTGCTTTTGTTCATTCACTGCTCACAGTCATAAAGGAAAGTTAGACATGAACCTGATCTTTCTGAAGTCTGCATTTTCATAAATATTTCCCTTTAGGAGTTTGTGAAATTGAATTTTTGGTTGATAACCTTGCTTTGTTCACCTAGCCTTATACCCTCAAGAGAACAGTGAGAAAAATGAAAAGAATTTAACAAAAAGTAATCATGGCAATTCAGTACAATGGCAGGGAGACAAAGATAAGATGAGAAATAAGGTACGGTTCCCTCTGCTTTCCTTGTTCCCTTGTTAAAGTGATAATTTTCATACCTTACCTTTGAAAGATATAATTACAGTAATTGGAATCTGACTATTCTTGAGACATATGCTGTGCAGTATTTTTCTCCTTAATATTTGTGTCTTTTAAACTAATATAAGATCTTTAATCTACTAAATAAATATGTAGGCCTTTATTCTCTGCTATATCCATGCACTTTGTGCTCCTCAGGCAAATAAAAGCTGCATTAATGCCAGCAAAAAAGATCATGGGAGCCCATGCTCTGGAAAAAGAAGGGTGATTCAAAACTATTTCAGAATTTCTGGGACCACAATGTGATACAAGCACTATTGTGGGATATGTCTTACTTGTCTCTCGCCACGTAAACATTTGCCTGGTCAGCTGTTCCTAAGAACGGAATGGGAGAAGAAGGTGAGTCCAGAGGGGCAGGTGTTCAAAGGAGAGGGGAAGAAAGTTTCGTGTTTTCTTGCAGACTGGGGAAGATGTAAAGGCAAGATGAAAATGTTGGGGAAACAAGACAGTAAGTCTGCTTGAGATGGTGTGCAAGTCCTTAGCATGGCTCTCGGAGGGTGAGCTGTTCCCAGAGACCCTCCTGGTAGGGTGGGAGACTGCTGGTGGTGAGACCTCCAAGCCTTTTAGTCTCTGCAAACATTGAGAGTTAGTCACCTAAACCTGCCCATCGAGTTCTGGTTTAGACATTTTGTTAGTATCAGGAGAGAGGTCTGGTTAGTTGCTACCCCAAGTTTGTGTATGACCAGGAATTTTCTTCTGCTTTGTCTCTGAGCTGAGGTAAATGGAAGTACAAATACTCTGGGGACCAGACCACTGCCTAGACAGCCCTACAGTTTGGGAAGGGCAAAGGTCCAGGTTATGTTCCTTATTGTGTTCAGCTGCCTCTTGGCCACTTCTCAAGGCATAACCAGTGTACCCACCAGTGTCTTCCACTAACACCATCCTGGGCAACAGGCAGGTTACATGACTTGTGGGCAGTATGAAGAGTCAGTGCCGTGAGCATCAGTGAGCTATAAATAGCCCCCTACAGAGTAATACACGTGCCACCAAAACCTTTATATATGAAATCCTACATCTTCAGGCATGCATATGAAGGCTGGGAGTTTTTGAACAGTCGCAGGAAGTTCTGGGATTTGGGCATATTTTAGAATTTTCCACCCTAGAGCAGGGTTTCCCAAACTTTGTTAGTTTGATACCATCAAAAATAGCAGCAGCAGCAACATTGGTGGATGCTGCTGCTGTTGAGGAGAGGGCAGAACCCCCATCAGCACCTCTACCTGAAGGACCCTTCCAGTTGCAATCTTCCTATGATTCAGTGTTGACTGTGGCTGGGCCACTGCTCACAGCAGGGCTGAAGGATTGTTGAGAAAGGGGTGCTAATAGGGAGCTAGTAGGATGGCTGGGAACTGAAGCATGCCATGTGCAAGGACAGCCTGAGGGAGCTTGGCATGTGCAGCCTGAGAAGAGATGGTTTTACAGGGGCCTAACACCAACCTAGTAGGGACTGTAAAACCAGGAAGTGCTGGACCCTTTTCAGAGACACACAAAGAGAAGGAAAGTGCAGCAGATATTGGTTGCAGAAAGGGAAATTCTGGCTACATATAAGGAGAAAAGAAGTTCACAAGGGTTTTTCAGAGGTGGAAAAAATTATCCAGAGAAGTTGTGCAATTTTCATCTTTGGAGATACTCAAAACTCATCTGGAAAGGCTCAACTTCAGTGCTAGACTTGCTTTCTTCAGGGAATGGGATGATCAGGGATAATACTAGTGACATCCAGAGGTCCTTATTCACCTGATTCGGGGGGGGGGGGTTTGTGTATTTCCACCTTTACCAGCTGAACTCTTGAACTCTGCTTGTACATAAGGATGGGTTGCGTGTGACAAGCTATGTTCAACTACAATGAGTAGTTCTAGTGGTGCATGCGGTCTACTGTGTTTTGTCAACTTTCATCCTTACAGAAATAAATTAGGATTTACTATTTTTTTCCCTGAATAATCTTTCTGATTGATAACCATAGAGTTAACCACAATTATATCCATTGATTAAGGCTAAAACCAGTTTCCTTAAGACTAATCAACATTTTGTATTAATAAGCTAAAGAGTCTTTTGTTCAGCACTGCCTCAAGTCAAAGTTCCTTTTTACTTGGAAAGGAAAAAGAGGGCATGGGCATGTGCCTGCATCTGTTCACACTCTTTGGCAACTGTCGTACTGGGCAGGTTTGGCACTCTGGCATGACCAAGTGCCTTTGTAATACCAGGCTGGATCAGAAAGGTCATGCGAGAGCAGATATCCATAGCTTGGCTGTTTCTTAGCTCACTAAATGTGTGGTTTGTGTCTGAGCTTCTCTTAAGCTAAAGCTAGTGCAAAAGGTCATGGTGCTGTCAGACTGCATTTAATTTTCTGTTATATGTACAGCTTTTGTATCTACCCCAGTTTCTTTGTGCATTATCTGGGAGATGGAGTAAAAGCTTTGGGGGAATAATGCTGGGATAGGAGGAAGAGAACAGGCTTGGCACTTTTAATGTGCTTTCTATTCATGCCATTATACTGTGTGAATAACATCACTTTACTGAACTTTTTTCACTGAAGTTTTACTGAGGTCTTTTTAATGTGTGCCAAATTGCTATGTAACTCTTACTACTGAAAGTATGATAAGTGCATGATAATATGATTCAGCTTCACTTGTTTTCCATCCAGTTGTGAGAGAGGAAAAAATGTATACCTTGATGTCTTCTTCATTTTAGAGAGTACATTTCAGTCGTTTCTCATTCTGGTCTACTTTGTTTCATCCCTTTGAAAATGATGATGATGTAGAAAACAATCCTGTGCAAATGAGTAGCAATAAAATGATTGTGAGTGATTCTGATATAAAATTATAAAATGAGTGATTCCAGATGTCTTTTCGGAAGATGGCATCTACACTTGTAGGCTAGTTTTGATTCCACTGATAGTTTCTGTTGGCATTTTCTTGTTTCCCTTAAAGGGAGATCCCTTTACAATATCATGACCCTGAACTATCTTGGGTGATTATCTTTTTGGGAAGATACTTCATATGCCAAGAAAGCTTCCAGAGACATCACATGTATGGTTACTCAACAAATGGGTTAGTCAGAGTGGGTGTTTTTTTAAGTGATTCCTGCTTTTTAAAGCTGTTTAGGACTACTATGACTGAAGCACAAGAAGGTGGAGTGACTTCCTAACAGTTACACTCTGAGTCAGTGGCTCAGTACTCCAGGCTTCCCATATTTTTTTTCCAACCATTGAGAAGGCCACATGGCTTCCTCTTGGCGTGCTTTGAGGTTTCACAGCTGAGAGGTGCATGCTGTAAAGGTTTTGCTGCTAACATGTGAGCAGCTGATTTTAGATCAGAAGTTCTTTATGTAGGAGGACAGGATCCATCCAGCTGCAATCAGTTGGTTTCTTGTCCATTCAATCCACCTCCTGTCTGTGGAGCTCCACTCAGACATTTTCCTACAGCACTATCACTCACCACATAGTCTCTGCTTACCATGGTAGACGGGAAAATCACCGTGGTTTCTGTTCCCAGGGCTCTATGTCAACCTTCTGTAGTTTTGGCTTGTGGGGTTCGTAGACTCTTACTTTTCTCATCGCTTCGAATTTTGAATGAAACTTCCTCCCTCTTTTCTCTCATCCGCACCAAAACCCAAAGCAAAAAATCGGCTGAAATGGCCAACTTTTGCTGTCTTTCGGATGGAAACCATGCAAAACCACAGAGTTTGGCCTGGTGTCTGCTGGAAACTATAAATAGGGCTGTTCGACTGAAACACATCCCTGTTTCACTCAAGCCACAACCCAAAGTTATGAGACAGTCTCTGAACCCGAGTGGATGTTTTGGAGTGTGTTGACCAAGTATGGTGGCTTTAAGAAATTCAAAATTCTGCTGAGTTACCTGCTTGGTTTGGGGTTTCATTGCTGAAGTTCCATATTCCTGCATTTACAATCAAATGCTCTCAAGCTTGTTTCTAGGTGCCTCTTGGCCCTTCTTCAAATTAGGTAGAGATCCCTGGAATATTGACTACTGCTTCTCAGCTCAGAACCAGCATCACTGATTCTCAGGCTGGTCAGTGAAGGGATTCTAATTCCTCCTCAATTTCCCAAGATGCTTTGAAATCAAAGGGTGAATTTGTATTTGTGCATTTTTACTCTGAGCAAAACATGGTTTATTCAAATCCCAATAATCTGAGGACCTAATCCAATAATCTCAGCATGGTAGAAGGGATTTTGAAGGAAAACTTGCTCTTCCCTTCTGTTCAAAGCAATACAAGAGGCCAAAACAAAAGTAAAGCATTCAGAGTTTGCACCAGTTACCTCTTAGCCCAAGACTCTGCACTGAACTTCTAATATGTTCCAAAGAAGAGGTTAGGCTGTAACAGTGTTTGGATCAATACATTTCCCATAAAGCAAGTAAAACACTTTTTAACCCAGCAATGAAATAACTTCGTACATTTAAATTTGTCCATCCTTAGAGAGAAAATTATTTCATTGTATCCTGCTGCATGTTTCTGGTTTTGCTCCTCCTAATTTTACAGCTAAGGTAGGTTAGCATTTCTGTTGGGTTATATCATGAGACAGGATGCCTTTCCGAATTTTTTCCTCAGCTGATAGTTTAGATTTCCAGTTTATTCACCTGAGATAACAACGTGTTCTTGTGTTAGCAGAGCTGTCACACTTAATTTGATGGTTTCGAATTTCTTCTTTTAGTGGTTTAGTGGATGAGGTGGTTTTGCAAGGCAATCTAATGTAATGAATTTATCTGCCTGAAAGGTGTCACCCAGAATCTCAGGGAGATCTATCTTTATATATTAGTAGATCAGCCTTGACTCTGGAAGCACGTTTAGGTCACAATGCATTCGAACCGCTCCAGCACTGGGCATGTAAACAGGGAGCAGGAAGGCAGCTCCCAATCCAGATGTCACACAGGCATGCCAGAGAAATTAATCACAGGGCCAACTGTGCTTATTGCCTCCCAGCCCTGAAACACCTCAACAAGGAGCCCTCGTGAGACTATAAATACTGTGTCTGCCATCAGCAACGAGGGTGATGCCACCCAAAACAGATTGCCTGTTTCCAGCTCTCCCTGCAGAGGATGAGGCAGGGTTCCACCTCCTTGATGTCTCTAGGCAGGACACTGAAGTGATGCTTTGTTGTGCCCTTCCTGTTTTCTAGGAGTCTGTCTTCAACCTCAGCTCTGATTTGAGAGAGAGCTGAGCAGCCACAGCTGCAAGAGAATATCAGCAGCTGCACTTTGAAGGTAGAGGAGTGACAGGCCACAGGATGTTACAAATGAGAAATCCCCAGGCTAATGGATATTTTTTTTTTTTTACTTAATTCCCTCTCTACCCCCTTTCTTGGTCTTTAATAGAGTGGGAATATTATTTCCTCATCTTCAGGGGATTGTGAGGGATTTGAGAACAACAGCAGAGCTGTGGGAACACTAAATGTTGTGCAGAAATCGATTACAACACAGTAAAAGCTACATCTCCTAATGTAAGAGGATTCATGATTTGGAAAAAAAAAGAGGACACATTAATTCTCAATCTTGTTTAGATTTTAAAAAAAAAAGGAAAAAAGAGGGGTTTGTTTTTTGTTTGGTTTTTTTTTTTTTTTTTGGTTTTGTTTTGCTTTTGAAAAGATGGGAATGGGCCTGTGGAAATATTTTAATTTTTACTTTACAGAAGCCTTTTTGTTTGCATCCACTCTTAGTTTTCATTCTGTAACCTGTTTTTTGGCTGAACTGATGTAACTCTCTCTTTGACTTCCCCAAGTTTTTTCTTCCAAGCAGAGTTCCAGGCTCCTTTCCTTCAGGCTGGACCCAGATTGTTGCTGGCATTCTCCCCTCCTGTACCAGGGCATCACAGGTAGGAAGGAGGCAAGAGAATGCCTCCACCTAATTTCATTTCAGTTTCTGGCTATGGCTGAAATTACAGGAAAAGTCTCTCTGAGCCCTGGACAGGGGCACAGCCAGGGCACATAAAGCACTTGCAAGCCTCTATTAAGCCTGCACACATGATAGTTTATCAAACCCTCAAAACTTAGCCCATATAGACATGATTTTTTGTCACAGCACTGGGCAAGTCCCTGAGCAAGATGAAGCCTTTCTGTCAAATCTGAACACCTATAGTCTAGTGACACAAAAGGTGTCTAAGGGAACCACACAAAGAAATTAGTGTTTTGCCTAGCCCCATTTTGAGAAACTGGTGATATTTTTTCAAATAAATAGTGTATGTGTATCTATCTATAGATAGACAGATAAACAAAAAATCTTGGCCTAAAGCAGATACACAGAAAGGGAAATTTCAGTCTAAATGAAAAAAATTGGCTAGGGGCAACTAAATCCTATGGCAAGTTGGGCTGAACTGTACTTTATCCACTCTGTGTTGTTTTTATTCAGTTTAACTGCCTAGACTGGTCTCTTCTTCTGAACTGAACAACTCTCTTTAAAGGAATACTGAAGTCTTCTGAACGTGTAGTACAAAAATGGAACATTAAAGAAAAGGGCATTATAAGGTGACTGTTTAAATAGGGTATCTCTGGATTGTCCTGTTACTTCTATTTCTCTTTTCTCTGTTTGCTCTCTATGAAATAGATTGAAAGGAAGCTGATGGGTCACATGGCCCCAGCCCAATCAATTAGCAGCTTTTAAAGATGACTCATTATTTTGTCTGTAGCATAAAACAAAATTACACAGTGAAAGGCCTAACACAGCCTTTTAGAAAAACTCCAGAGATCCATTTTTCCATTTGTGGTTTCACTTTTTTTATCTTTCTCCAAAGCCCAAAGCACAGACCTTGATGAGCTGATGCAGTATGTGCATGCAGCAGACTTTTCCTCACATTACTCCTCACCTCATCTGCAAGTACTATTCTAGGCCACACATCTGATTCCCACTCCTTGTCCTGAGACAGCTGGGTTGACCAACACACTTCAACTTTGAACAGACAGTGAAAACACATCTATGTCAGTGAGAGGACTTTTTTAATCAGCCATCGTCCTTTGCGTGAATCTGCAGAATCCCAAATGTTTATTTTTGTTATGTATTTTGGGATGTATTCATTCATGTCAAATCTGTATCTGGCTTATGCTTTCAATTGCTAAGAATCTGCAGAAAAGCTGCACTGAAATAGTCTCTTCCCATTTCATGTTGTGTTGACAACATCCCATTTTAATTTGGAAGACCTGAAAAGAGGCTTTCTTGATTGTCACTTTGTATTAGTTTAACTTCTAGTCTTGTAACTTAGCTTACATGATATTTTCAGCCCTGGAACCATGCTACAAAGTAATGTGAAAAAAAACCCCTCCAAAATGCCCCAAAACAAAATGACAAAAAAAACCAGACAAAAATCTCCTCCCTCAATAAATCAAAGAATGGACTGGAATAAAAAGGAACAAGCTGGCTCTTTCTAGCGGCACCAGCTGCTTTCTCATAACTAAACACAAGAAAAAGTATTCCTCTCCCACACCTCCTCCCAGACTTCTACAATTCTAACTCAATCCATTGAATACAATGGATGGAATAGAGAAAGCTTTGTAAGTAGTGGTAGGCTTTAGATATGTTTTCCCATGTGAAAGGAAAAAGTAGCCCTTGAGAGCAGAAGATCTTATAGAGCTTTCTTGGTACAGAATAAAGGAGGCCTGAATGCTGAGCACTCTGCTTGCTGAAAGTGTCTGGCCTGAAATCCACTCAGAGTCATAGAATCGTAGAATGGCCTGGGTTAGAAAGGACCTTAAAGATCATCTTGTTTCAACCGTGCTGCCATGGATGGGGAACATCTCCCACTAGACCAGGCTGTTCAGAGCTCTCTACAACCTGGCCTTGAACTTTGCCAGGGATGGGGCACGCACAACTTCTCTGGGCAACCTGAGTGAAGGAAAATACTGCCTGAGCCTTCCCTCATCTTTTCTCTCTCCCCACACTTTTTCTGGAGACCCCAATGTGTTGTCCAGCCTGAGTGGTCCATTTGGTCCCACATGCTTTGAGTGTCTGCTTCAATCTAAGGACAAAAATTTCTCACTGAGCTGCACCATACATCATCTCCTCCTGGAAATTATATATATGTTATATTCTGCATGAGAAGCAGAGAATTAATAATTCTTTGGTTCATTTATTAAAATATTTATTCCTAAATTCTTTCTACCATCTCTTTTGCTTAGATGTAACAGTGAGTGATGAAAATATCTTTCCTGCACTGAGGACTTTTGCAAATAATACAGAAGTCTACATTATAATAAAATATTGTTTCCTGTGGTGAAGGCTCCTGAAACTCAAAGCAGCACACACTTTTGCAGCTGCCATTAGTGTGCATACAGAGCTGACTAATTATACACTAACAAGAATATTTTGCCTGAATCTATAAGCACACAGTCTGAACCTGAGTGTTTCTGCTATCAGTCTTGGGGCTGCTTTCCCTCATCTGCAGTGTGAGCTGCTGATTACAGAAACATAGGTCTGAAATAATGAGAACATCTTCCTTTCACTCA
This sequence comes from Chamaea fasciata, assembly GCF_029207755.1. Lineage (NCBI taxonomy): Eukaryota > Metazoa > Chordata > Aves > Passeriformes > Sylviidae > Chamaea > Chamaea fasciata. The sequence continues at coordinate 55,954,324 of NW_027094087.1, read as the reverse complement.
AAGGCTGATCTTGGTGATCACCTTCCTTTGTTTTATAGATGAACAAAGTTTTCTGTTCAATATGGGATACTTTAAACAGGGGAAGCAGAACAGCTGTGTCCTCAAGGTGATTTATATTACTTGTTAAACACGCAAGTGGTGAGTTTAGAGGAAAATAGGTATCAAAGAAAAAACACAGGTAGTGATTCAGGCTGAGATGGGAGTGTTGGATGGCAGGTATCCTCTGTGATGTTTGGAATAAAAAGTAGTTTGTCCCTGCAAAAACCTCAGGCTCATTAGACTGCTCAGGAGAGATCAAAAAGCTGCCTTTGCTCACAGCAATGGCCTTGTGGCTTTACAAAAGGGGTCAGTTTGGTGTCTTCCTAGGCATGGATTTATAAGGACAAAGTATTTGACTCCTGCCTCATGTCGAAGGCTTGTGCCTTGCTGGTGATACTCAGGGCTCAGCAGTTTTCATGACTTCTCCACAGTCTATCCACCAGGCTGAAATGCACTTTGCCCAGCACTTCAGTGTCTCAGCTGGAGCAGGATGACTGATTAACCTCCACAGCTCTCTTCCTGTTGGTCTGAGCAGTGGATATTCATATTATCCAATCACCTAAGGGGGCGAAAGAGGCTGTCTTTTTCCTCAGAGTGTCTGACATTGTTTTTTTACCTGTCTCTTTACCCTTAGCTCAGTAGGATTACTTGATATTATTTGATTGAATGGACACTTTAAACAGGAATCCTTGGAAAATATCTTGTGGGCATTATTTGTGCCAGTAAATTGTTTCCCTTTTGAACACAAGCTCTTAAGGACACAGATGATGATATTATTTTCCTTCATACAGGTATCTGTTGAGATCTAAACTGTCTGCCCTCCACTCTCTTTGTAGCCTTTGCAGAGAAATGGGAATTTCTGGGTGTGATTCACTTTACCCTAGCATAGCTGTCTGTGGTTAGAGAAATTGCTCCCTAAACATGGTGATTATTTTCCAGAGTTTAGGGAAAGAGAGTAGTATGAGTCTCCCTAGATGACTACACAGGCAGATATCTACAGTTAAGTGAAACCCACACAAGCTGTCCTTTTGTTTGCACTGAATTCGGCATATCAGAACGGTGTTTTGCCAGCTGGACTCCAAGACACTGCCAACTTGGAGCTCATCAACTTTGACAATGATGCTGGGATATGCAGACATGGGGAAAAGGAGCTCTTCTACAATTCTGAATTTGTGAGATATGCTTTTGACTGAGTGATCCATCTCTCACTTGTAATAATTCCCAGTGTTGCCAACATTGTGGATACTGTTAAAGCAGGGTCAGCTACTGAGGTGCTGAGGAGATGAAACTCTTATGCCTACTGCTGTCTGTGACCTGCATGGACTGGCACTCACTGACTGTGACCACAGATGGCTCTTTATCAGCAGGTGAAGTCGGGCTTGATCTCGGGACTCTAAGGCCCCCTGCATGGTTAGTAAAGCTGATTAGAAAAGAAGGTTTAGCAAGAGTGGGAGATGCTTCTGTGATAATTTATGCAACAATGGCCGAGAGAGGTGGCTCAGAAGAGACCCATCCTTCTCACCCTTTTACGCTAGGGCAGTTCATCTGCTTGCTTGCAGTAAAAGAAAAGAGATGTGAGGTCCTGGTGGTTTAGTTCTCAGGTGCATGAGATCAGGCCTCTCTTGTGTGCAGCTACCAGTGGTTATTGTTTCTCCTTTCACTGTCTACTTTCCCACTGGGCCATCTTTGAAGAGACATTTCTCTCTGATAACACAGGCCCTGTCCAGAGAAAATGAGCACCATTTTTCAGTAAGTATTTTATTTCTGGGATTTTAAGCATCTATTGAAATTGTCTAATGGTGTTTCCTTTTAGTTTTTAATTTTTTTTAATAAGGTGTGTCCCTTCATAAGCAGACCTTAGGATTTCAGAAAGAGAAGGGCTGTTCCCCAGGAAGAGCTGCCGGGAGGGCTTTCAACACCTTCAAGAAATAATGAACTCAATCCAATATGTGTCCATGGTATAGGGTGTTTTATTACCCCTTTGTGTATTTGGAGCCTGTGTATTAATCATCACCTAGAAGCAAGAAGAAAATTGTTAGAGTCTCTTGAGGTGAAGGCTGCGTGTAAAGTAGTTGAGGGCTTTGTGGTATACTGTAGTGGTTTGGAAGCTGCATTAACCTGCATTCTTTTTTTTTTTTTTTTTTTTTTTTCTCCCCTCCTGCAGCACAACCAGCCCTGGCTTCAGAAAAAGGATTTCTTGCTGTAGAAAAAGAATTTATATATTTCCTACCAGATCAAAGTGAAGAGAGCTGTAATTTTTCATCCTTTTGGCATGGTGATACAGGATTAAGTGCACTTCATCTGTGTAGTTTGTGGATTCTGGTGGGCTTTTATTCAAATTCTAAGGCATTTATCTTAACACCGATATGCATGTTAAACAGTGGAAGGCACAGTTCTGACCTGGTAAAATTTGATTTTTTTTGCTGTGGTCCAAGTATGATCTTTAATCTCATCCATGTACCTGCAAGAAGATATCTAGCCTGCATGTGAGACAGTGTGGAAATTCTGACACCCACATACTCACATCAAAAGCTATGCTTTTGCCTACTGGGTTGTCAATGGGGGAAAACAAAAAGAAGAAGAAAAAAAAAACCCCAAACAAGCACAACAACAAAACTGCAAAAGAAAAAAGCCAAATAAACTTGGTATGTTATTTCAGAACATCAATGTAATACAAAAGTGGCAGGTCAAATAAAATATCCTTCTAGCCCTGCATACTAGTTCCAGTGCTGACTAGAACTGGAGATTTAGAGAGGACTGTTAGAGAAGAAGAGCAATAATGGTATTTTCCTCTAATTCTTTCTAATTTTTTAAGTTTTCTGGACTGGACCAAGGTTTATTAACCTTCAGTGGATTTCACCATTCTCTTCACTCTTCCTTGGAACCTATATACTTTTTCTCTGTCTACAATATCCTTTGTCAAGGAATTCTGCTTGTGAAGAATAACTTTCTTTTGTTTATTTAGAATTTTCTTCCTGTTATTTGATGCCTCCTGGTTCTACTATTAAATCTTGGCGTAAGTGTGAAGTTACAGGCCCAGCATGGTTAGTTTTGTCTGAAAGGACAGAATGCCAATCCAGGGTCATTTTCACCAATCAAATTCCAGGAGAACTTGCAATTTTCTTTTTTATTTACAGAGCATGTCTTGGTGTGCTGTTCTGGCCCATCCCATCACAGAGCAAACCCAACACCTAATTACTTGCATTTACCCCTTTTTCTTGCATGTTGTGGTAGCCCCTTACACAAATCAGGCCTAAACTCTTGTTTGCTTAGCTCAGAAAGCTGTGTTAACATGACATCAATCCAATGACATTGACTGCCTGAGGGAAAAGAGCCCACAAGTTTAGCCAAACATGCTGGTTGATTGACTGATGGCAATAAAACACTCGCATGGGGCTACCACAAAGTTCAGATGGTTTGGCAAGGCCCTCTCAGCTGTATTGTCTCACATTTCTCTCCAGTTGTCTGAGAGCAGACAATTTAATGAACACCCAGCTGAATGTGCCTTCTGCAGAGAGTGTTGCTTCCCTCCCCATGCTTCCATGTTGGGTTTTGCCACACAAGAACAGCCCAAGCATTCCCTAACAGGGTGATCATCATGGCAAGAGAGTGTGGGAAACCAGAAAATTAGGTCACAGCTTTTTAAGAACCCTTCTCTTTCATCATCCCTAATGCTCTTTTTCATAAGTTATTAGCTGGAAGAGAAAGAAAATGTGTCCTCTTGGCAGACTGGATAGCACTCAGGATAATGAAGCCACTGTCCTTCTTATGGCCTATAGACATCATCATGGTCACAGCATACAGGCAGATTCATTCCCTCAACTTAGGAATGCAGTAATTAGTTTTTTTAAAGGAGTTAATAATCAGTATTCCTAAACATGTAAAGCTCAGGGAGGATATTTGATTTATTGTCTGAAAATGGAAGGCCTTTTGTCATTAAAAGGATGTGAGAAAGTCATCAGATAGAGTCTTCTTGGCTGCCTGTGGGCCACATTTCCAGAACTATTTGGATGGCTAAAGATGCTGGCAAGAAAAATTCCACCTCAAGGTTTTTCCTTTGTCTTTTGACACTCAGAGTACTGTATAATTGATGCTGTCATGCTCTGGAAGGAGGCAGCCTGGCTGAACGGCTGCAGGGCTGGAAGCTGAGCTGTGGCTTCTCTTTCCAGCCACTGATACTGTCCTGAGGTGTTAAAATAAGCTGTAAGATAATCACACTGGCTCCTGCACCTCATTGCTGCCCATTTGTAAACAAGATGCAGTTTTGTGCACTTGCAGAAAGACCTTTAGGATCAGGAAATGATAAAAAGTAACTATTTTAATTCTGGGGCAAGACTCAGGTTCATTGCCCAAGTCTTGCTATTTCTGCTGACCTTCCCCAAGATATGCTAAATTGTGAGTTACTGCTAACTGTGATAAGGCGTCTCTGGTGTGAACAAATATTCATTAGGAGCTTAACTAAAGCAATTGCTTCAGTTTAGATAGCTTAACAGTGGTCCACTGAATGCAGATTAGGCTATAGATCCTGTAGTATGGTTCATATTGATACTGAAGATATGCCCATTGTGAACCCCTCCAGTCTGTTAATTCTTCTCTCCTTGCTGTGGAAAGTCTTTTTATTTTGAAAAATAACGATTTTAGCACCTGGATTTTCTTAGGTGTACACTCCTCAGGATCAGGTAGGAGCTCTTGCAAAGAAATTCCTTCTGTTGCAGGAAATTTGTGTTGCAGGTATGCCAACTGAACGTGTATATATGGTGTGGTAATTAGGGTTTGCCGAGATGCTTAGATGGTTGACAGATCAGCGAAGTGTTAAACTTTTACCTTTACTAAATCAATTCCTTAAGGACAGCCTTTGTGCTCACAGCTATTTGCCACCCGTCGTTTCAACATCACCACTTGTGTTTAGCAGCCACATTGTCAGCCAGATGTGGGTACGCAGTGCTGCAGGGGTTGCTGCCTCACAGCTGGCACTGACAGTTTTGGTCTTCAGTAGTCCCTATTTGCCAAGGTTTGGTGATCAGGCTTGAAAGCTTTTTTATGAGAGAAGCTAGAACTGGGCTTGTTATCTTCCTTTTCTCTATTTATGTTTTTATTTGCTTATGCGGAATGGTTTTATGCTGTTTCCTGCTCTCAATGAGGAAAAGCCCACCTCCTCCTACTTTCACTTACTGTGCTTTTTGCTTTGCCAGTCATCCTTCTTGTGTAGTATGCAGATTGTCCGGGCTATTTGCAGTCCCATGTGCTTATCTTACTCTCTCTCTGGCAATTTTTGTTAGCTCAGTGCCACCTACTTGCAACTTCACCCATCTTTGGTAGTCATGTTGCTCACATACTTATGCAAAATGTTTACGGATAGCATTCTGGCTGTGTGTTGTGTTGCAAAATACTCATATTCTGTTGATAGTTACACCATCCTTGTGCATATTTAAAAAAAAGGCAGGCATATTAATTACATTCTGACTAATACAACTATAATTTCTAGGTGTTGCAGACCTCTCTTTTGCTACACCTGCATATTTGCAATGCCATCCACTCTTCTGAACTGTCTTTCTGTGGCACAGCATGGTTGTAGCCTTTACTCTCTTACTGTAGGCAGCTGGTAGCCATGCTGTGTTGTGACTTTGTAAGCAGATTAATATTTTGTTGGCCTCTCCATGGCTATTTCTGCAGATATTGAATCTTCAGTAGCCTGCTGGGGAAGAAAAGAAACTATATTCAATTACTAATAAGGCTCTTCATAACTCTACCTCAAGGATACAGAATGCTTTTTTCTCTCCTGAGGAAGCAATTCTGCCAAAAATAAGGTCAGGGAGTGGACCTCATCTCTGTCAGTATGATGGAGTATCATTTGTAGAAATAATGCTTGGATTAACTGGTAAGTTTGCTGGTTTGCCTTTGAACTCATCCTGTCACTTTGATTTGGGAAGCTGCGTGCCTTGGTGGATAGAAAGAATGAGAATGAAATTTTCCTCAGCTTTGTCCTCAGCTCTGCCACCATCTTCCCTTGTGACCCTGAACAAACCCCTGTGGACATTATTAAAATACTGGAAAAGGAAAAAACAAATGTTTTGTAGAATTTTATCTTGTTATGGTTAGTGGTCCTTGAGATAATTACAGGGAAAGTGATTGATCCTGAGTGAACACAGCTATGCCAGTGCTCAGGACAATGAGTATCTGGAGTAGCCTTTTGTCTGGTGCCCTCTGCTCCTTGGCAGATCTCCTGGGCAGGACCACACCTCAGGGGACCTTGGGATGTGAAAAGGTGTGCTGCCCATGCTAGGTGTTTGTTCCCCTAGCACCAGGTGAGCCTGATCCTCATGCAGCACTCGAACCACTCTTACTCTTGGCTTGCTCCTACCCTCAGTTTACTCACGAAAGGGGAAACGTGATATCTGCTTCACAGAAAATGCTTAGGTAAAAAAGGCAGCTCCTCTTGATGCTGGTGTAATCATTCTCTGAGGTCATGCTGGACAATGGGATGGCTGAAATGCTAACTAACTTGTTGCTAGTGTCCTCACTCCTCCTAACTGATGAGATGTTTGGTCATCATCTGGAGAAATCAAGCAAGCATTACTCGCCCAAGCTTTTCCATTTATCTTCTTGCATAGTAAGGGGAAGTACCTGGAAATAGGAGCTGGCAAGTAACTGATGGAATCAAAACAATAGGGATACTTTGCCCTAAGAAAAGCAAAGTGAAAATGTTACCTCATGGGTCCTATGGAGAACTTGAACAAACCTAATGTGGTAGCAAGGGTATTTCTTCAATTTAACCAAGTGTCATCCCATGCATTTCACCAAGTGGTGCACTGCCTGCTGAGCCCATGAAACGCTCATGAGCTCTCCCTGTGATTTGGGCCTCACCTTATTACTCTATTGCAGTTTAGCGAACTAGCCATTTAACTACATAAATATTAAAAATCTTCAATTAACTTTGCTTGGATCTGTCTGGCACTAAGAAAGGAAAAAATTCTAGGGTTTGAAATATGTGACTTGGCATGATTATGTGGAGAAATGAATAATGTTTTAATGAGTGATTTGTAATTATTTAATAATTAAAGACCTCTTATGAATATTCTTGAACACCCTGAGGAAAAACTAAATTGTATGCTGATTTCATCAAGCATTCAAATCTAATCAGAATTTATTTTTATAGCATCATAGTCTACAAGAGCATTGCCACAATAATGCGGATGGAACAGAAAAGTGTCACACTGTAACTGCTCTGCTTTTTTTAGTGTAAGCTCCTGATTTTTCCATGCAAAGGATTTTTCTGCACTAATGAATTGCAGCTGGACTCTATTCCAAGACCTGCAGCAGCCAGTCAAGTTTCATCAGTGATTCAGTGACAGGTTGAGGGGTGCATCAGTTTTGGCTTGTAAGCACTGAAAAATGCACCCCTTGCTGCAGGGGAGATTGGTCCCATTCACCCCTGCCTGGAAACAAAGACAAAGAGAGACCAAAGAGGAAAACAAGAAGATGCGAAATGGGAACTCTTTCACTCTGGACATGAAATCATTCAGTCTCAGCTTAATCTCTGAAAATCCAATTTCCTTTAATTTCTCTCCCCATCGTATGTATATTGCAGCTTTGGGCAACATTCTAATAAGGTGATGTTTTCTCTGCCTAATCCTGGAAATACTTTTCCCACAGGTATAGCAGAGGTTCAACAACAAGGTAAATTATGTGAACCATAAATCATCCCAGATTTTTCTTAACTCGAATATAAAGGGTAGGGCAAATTTTTATGCAAAACAGTTTTATGTTAACTAGTCCTCCAACAGATCTGAAAAGGAATAACAAAGGCTCTGGGTGCAAATTGTCAGAGATTCATCAATCCAATTTTAAAACTGACCCCTACAGGCCAAGAAATCAATCCAGAATCTTACACAGAAACCACAATTCACTATTAATTTCTGAAAGCAGTTTGGTTCGCTCATATTTGATGGGATAGAAGAAGGACCAGATGGGGGCCCTCTTCCACATGGATGTCAATACAGTTATTACTTGTGAGCATATAATTGTCCTGTAGCATTGTATGAATAATTAATTTTTAATTCCATATTAGATTAATTTCATCTCATCCTCTTTTTTTGAATTGTCCTCCAATAAGTTGTAATTTTCTTGAATATATTTATTATTCAGAATAGGTTATAGGGCTCATGAGTCATTCATTTCAGATAAGTGACATCCAGAATTCGGGACTTTCAGGATGGACATGGAGGTCATTCTTGTCCCCTGTTACACATGTGAAATATACAGAACCAAGTTTCTACTTCCAACATCTATTTACAAATCTGGAATTCACTTGCTTTTATTCTGCAGTGCTAATTCTAAATTCACCATCTCAGCAATATCTCCAGCAGATTCATTGGCTGGAATATTTGAAAGTAGGAAGAAGTGCTGAAAAAAATCATTAAAAGAATCTTGAAGAAAATATTCATACAGCTTTTTATAACACTAAGTGACCTGACATTCTGCCAGAGATGAAATGGAGAACTTATTACCCACCATTCAACTTCACCTTTGAATTTTTTTCCTCAACTTTATATGAATCAAATGTTGTTGATCAGAGTTTACCACTTCAACTTTTTCCCCCTAAAACTCCCATCTTCCCCCATTTTTAACCCACAAAACCACAGAAATGTTAAAACCCACAAAACCACAGAAATGTTAAAACCCACAATTTTTTGATAACTTCTTAATTTTGCTGAGACTGAAAGGAATTTCCATGTTTACAAAGGGAAAGTATTTGCTTGAAAACAAAAGCATTTTTTATACTAGATTTTTTTTTCCTGTTGAATCATAGAGCTCTTTCTGTGAATATCTGCATTTCTAGTCATGAAAGCACTTGCCTTTTGGAAAGATCCCCCCATCCAGAACTGGGTTTCCTTTTTGTTGCTCTAAAAAAAGAGCAAAATTCTGAACAGTGGGATCCTAGCAGCTATTCTGAGATTGTAAATTGGGCCTGTAGTAATTACATGGGTTTTTTGCACAGCCTGTAGAGAATGGGAGGTATATCCAGAGTGTCATATACCCGGTGTAGTAAAGGCATTGAGGGAACATAGGCTGTGCTGTTGAGTAGGGCCTTCAAATGACAGCAGCTTCTTCCTAAATCTCATCACCTTGTTGGCAAGTAAATTTGGGCAAAATGAAGGTTACAGTGAAAAGAAATATAAGAAGACAGGTGAGCAGAAATGAAGAGATCAGAAGAACTTTTCTGGAAAGGATGTACTTACAATGCTTCTTCCTTATGTCTCCATGTAGTTTGGGAATGGCATAGAGAGGGACAGTTCTCCCCTCTGACTCTCTCCAAACAGAGTTTTCAAGAGTCTTTTTTTTGCATTTGCTGGGGAAGGATACACTTTCATCCATGCCCTGAAGCAAGAGCATGCATCATAATGATGTTTAGGCTCAGAGGAGAACTCTTCACCATCCTCAGGGATTTAAATGTCATACCATACTGTAGACATGGCTCAAGGGATCTGTGGCACTCCAAGGCAAACATTTATGGAAGCATTTGTGTTTGGCTTCTGAAAGATAGAGCAAGTAGTTTTGGTACAGGGTTTCAAGTTGCAGGGCCCATCTGATATAATCTGAGCAGAGAGCAAGGTGAAGTCAGAATGTCTTTAGCTATTCTGTCCTGTGAGGATGAATGACTGTTCACAAGGGGATTGATAAAACACAGAGAAAGGCTGTAGGTAGGTAGCTGGTAGGCATCATGCTGTGTGTGGGAAGCAAAGGGAGAAACCCCTTGACTATAACCCATTGTCTTCATGTCCTGTTACAGTAAAGGATCCCCAGGAACCTCCTTGATTTCCTTTCACTGATGCATTATATGCCCCCTATTTTACTGCATGAGGAACTCAGACCCTGTGCTCAAAACCCTTGACATAATGAGGTTGTCAGGATGATATGAAAAAGGAATAAAAGTTCCAGAAGGTTGAAGTTCCAGACAGAAGTTTGTTCATTAGTACCTGAGTGTGTCCTGCGGCTGAGCAGAGTGTGACTAACCTCACCAGCAGCATTGAGCTTAGTATCAAGTTTTTTGGTCAACACTGATACACAAAAAGAGAAACAGAAAAGAAGGGAAAAAAAGAGACAGGTACAAGAAAAACAACTGCGTGAAGTAGAGAATAAATTATGAAAAACATTTTTTTGAGTTTTGAAGAAGCCTGTGCTTCAGCCTGTGTTCATTTATTCTCTTTAGAGTAAGCAGCAGTGACCTTTGTAACTAATCCAGTCTTTCTGACAAATATTTTGTCATTCTGTTTTGTGGAAGAGTCCTGATGAGTTGGATTAGAAATTACACCATGTGCAAGATTAAGTCTGCCAAAGATTAAGAACCAAGTATTGCAATTTTTGACTGTAAAGTTCTCAACACCAGAGAAAAATGTAGAATAAACACAGAAACAAAGTCTCACTCATCTTACCAGAAAATAGAATGTTGTCCCCCTATTATCTCTTATGATTAAATGAGTTGAGCATTTCACAGGGATATACAGTAAAGTAAAAGTACAAAATGAAGGGCAAATGCTCATAGATATTCAGGATCTCACTTTTTTTCCTGTCTTACATAAAAAAAAGTTAAATTGTGCAAAACATCAGCATATGAAGAGCACTCATTTAAGAGTCAGATGCCATTTAGGATTTAAGCAGAATTAGTTTGCTGCTGTCATTACAGGGTCCAGTGGGTGCAGTTTTGCTTCAGCAATCCATCTCAATGTGTGGTGCAATGCATCACAATTGGTGGATTCTGCTTTGGATCTGCTTTCTGGAGACACATGGGCAGTTTTGGCAGGCCAACCCTGAAAGGTGTGTAGTCCTTTGTGTATTCCCAGGACTCACTGTCAAGTAGTTTGTCAGGCCTGGGGTGTAGTGCATTGGTCTGCCTGCTGTGAAAGGCTTGTCTCTGCAATTAGTATTGGGGATTTTGTGCTTGTGCACACTGTTGCTTTAGGGAAGGAGAACAAAACTTTTCTGTCAGACCTGAATTAAGACAGATTTTTGCTGAAAGTTCTTGGAATTGATTTTTTTCCAGTTTCCTTATTGGTAAGAGACATCACAGTTGGGTTCAACTTACAAGATATCATTGATTTCTCTCCCCAAACCACAGATGATTCAGCTTGTAATTTCCTCTACAATTATAGAGCAGGTCCCCTTAGAAACTGCTTGTATCCATTGAAAGTTTCATCTTGTGGAAACCACATTTCCCCTCTCTTTGGCCAGATGTGCTTGACACGAGACCAGAAAAAAAAAGTGGAGGAAAGTACAATAAACAATTTCCTGCTCCCTTTCCCTCTTTTCTGCGTCCTGAAAGGAGATTCACAATACTGTAACTTCATTAGTCTCTGAGAGCCTTGGGATCCTGGGCCATCCCAAGTGGTGGGTTTGGCTATGCGTGGACCTGCTCGTGGCTCTGCCAGCATGCTGGATAGCCTTTCTTCTCTAGGAGAGGCCAGGGTGCAACACAGAGGTCATGGTTTCTCCACCCTGACACAGCATTGTGCCACCAAAGGCTAGTCAAACTAAGTTGATTTCCCAACTGGCTCTGCCTTGATTGGCTGTCCTGTGTTTCTCCTCATACACAACTTCAACAACGCACTGAAGTCTCCAGCTTCTCTTTGCATCCCCTGTGACTCCCAAGGGAATGTGTATTCATGCAGGGAGTCTCTGCCATGGAAATTGCTTGGCTTCTGGGTTTGCGAGGGAGTCTCAAATAAACCACAGAATCTTGTTTAGACAGATAAATCATAGGACCCGATGACAGTTTGAAGAGCTTTGCAAGAGGGAATCTTGTGCTGGGACAAGGTCACCCACAGAGTGTCTCTCAAGTCTGCTCTACCGTCAGTACTTTTCTGAAAAGGTCAAGATAACATTAAATTGCTTTTGCATTTGGAAAAAACTCCTCAAGTCTTCTGCCTTAGTAACAGAAAAATGGGTTTGTGCGGGCAATGAAGACAAAAACAGACTCAGTTTGCCCATATCTGCTCCTCACTGTGCCATGAGAAACCCACAGACTGATCTGAATTCAATCATTATGGTGGCTGTAGATTGACACTTCAGTAAAAGATATTGAAATCACGTCTGCTATGTGGAAAACTTTAATCCATACCAGTGAAGAGATAGAGAAGGCACAAGGAAAAGACATGAATAAAAGTGGTGCTTCCATAAGACAGAAATTTGCAGCAATATATACACGTGTTCTTACATGTACATTTAAGGATGTGTATGTATACATGCATATATGTGCATATATGCACATAGATGCACTCACATACACATGTGGGTAACAGCTATGTGGAGGTATTAAAAATAGGCAAAGCGTATTAAACCCAGCATCTTACTAATAAACTGAGAGGGATCTAAGAAAGGGTATGGTAAAAAGGAGATAGATGCCAAATTTGTGGATGTGTGCTCTTCTTCCCTTTTATTCCTTCACACTTTTTTGTGTAGGGAGAAAAATCTTGGTTCTTGAAGTGTTTATACTATGCCAGCCTTTACCAGCATGGTTCTTTTTCCCTGAGAATAAACTCATTTCCAATATTATACTTGAAATCTGTTGTTGTACAAAGATTTTTCCTCAAATGGGCGGGATCTGGTATTCCTAACACCTTTTTTTGCATTGCTTCAAGTGCCTTTGTGTATCAGGCCCTTAAGCTGTAAAATTCACTGTGAAATCATAGGGATCTGGAGGCCAAATGCCTGTCCCAGAATGGGAGGCAGTGTGGGACACAGCCCAGTATTTCAGTCAGCACTGTAAAGCCTTTTTGTGCAGCTAAGGCAAATGTGCACATGGGGATTTAATTTCTGTAATTTTGTGTGTGTACTGTGGTGTGGAGAGGTGCCTGCTTATCACTGTGTCAGCTGGAGGGCAACACCTAACAAAGATTTTGCATAAACTGTCCCTTTGGGAGAGGATTTCCACATAATGCCAATATTGAGGACTGCTGGTAAAACAATGTTTTGGGACAGAGCTGAGAAGCTTTTCAAGCTCTGCTAAATTTACATTGGCTCTACCCATATTTAATCCCGTTCAAACATCCTTGTGTACAGCAAATAACTTCCACAATCCCTTAAAAAAGCACTCATGTACAGTGCACATTTGCACTGATCTACTTATTTAAAATCCAAATATTTAGTAAAGGGGCTGAAACTGCCTCCATCCTTCCTCTATACAAATAAAGGCTACAAATACACCACTAGGCCAGAGAAATCTTTTCCTTAAAATTACTCTTGACTCCTAATTGTAGATGGGATATGTTTTGGTGATGGCATACTTCTTATAGACACCACAGAGGGGAATCCAGATCTTCCCTAAGTGCAGTGTGGGTATTTTTCAAGAGCTTGCTCAGCAGTCATCGAGGTCCAACAGTTTTGGGGGCAGTCCATTCTGGGACGTGTTCACAAGCATGGTAGATGACTCTTACAGAGAGCACAGGAGATGAGATCTAAAATCATCCCAGTAAATGCCTAGATAAGCTACCTGATTTACTGTCTGCAAAACTAACCTTGGCTTCAAAAAGTTGCTTTGTTTTCCAAGTAATACAGTGCAAGATGTGTTCTGTCTTTTGTGATGAACATCAGTGGATCAGGATTATTGTGCTAATTCTGGATAACAAGGGAAAATAAGTGACCAGTGTTTTCTACCCACTCTTCAGTCTCACCACAAAATTTTTGTAAAAGACGTCATTTCTGAGTGCTTATCCACTTGCTAAACAGCAGCCTCCCCACTGCAGCTACAGTGCTGATACATTTCATCACCTTTTTGTTTTTACATTCTAGAATAATTATGAATTGTGATCATCCCAAATGTATCCAATACCTGGTACTATTCACTGCACATTTCTAACAAATATTCTTTAGCTTGTGGGCTCTTTGTGAAAATCCATATTTCAAATATTCATGGAGGTGCATAAGCCATGCTACATGTGTCTTTCTCTTGATCCAGTGCAATTAATTTTCAGCAGTAGAGTTTCAGATTGTGAATTAAAATTTGAGTTCTATTATTATTTTACAGCACTCATTGGAAAGTTACAGTTTCACTCACTAACTTGCTACTATGTTTGTGCTAAAATGGTGCAGAAAGTTACAGAGGTTCAGAGATCCCACTGAAAAATAGGATTTTTAGATTTTCAAGATTTTCAACAGACTTCACAACCCACAACCCCCTGATGAAAGTCAGTGGGACAGTGTAATTCCATTTCATTAGGACTTAAATTAAATGTTCTGCCTCTGCCTTATTAGCACAGTTGAAACTGGCTTGTTTGAATCACAAAACAATTTCAGAGGATTTTCCTGGATCTGTTATTTCTGCCTACATGAAAATAACTGTTTGCTGTCTGGTTTGCATAGCATGGACATGTTTTGTCCCTGATGTTAGGATGCACGATGCTACTTGTGCACTCCAGCTCTCAGCATCCCCATGCATCCATGCAGAGATGGACTTTGAAGGCTGGGCAGGGGTTTCATAGGGAGAATCAGAGCAGGCAGATGCATTGCAAAACAGCAAAGGTGCGGTCGTCTGAAAGAAACAGAAGTTCCAGGGCTGAGGCCGTGCAAAACACTTAGATCAGTTTTCAGAGCTCTCTGTCACACTTTCTGTATCCTTTTCCTCTAGCCTTGTGTTGTTGAGATATTTGTCAACAGAATGGAAATGATACTGTTCCCAAGGAGAAATTGAATTTAATATTAATGCTATCTCCTGTGGAAAAGCGAGAGTGAGTCAGAGCTGAGTAGAGTTTGTTTTATACATGAAGTCTTTCATTCTGGAAAGTAACTCAGAGCACAGAGCTGTGAATTTAATGCTACCAGCTTGGGAAGCTGGTAGGCAAACACAGCAGGCTTTGTGCATTAAGCAGCAACGTGAATTTCTGTAGTCATTAGAAACAGTTTCACTAACAAAGAAATTGGGGGGAAAATGCTCATCAAAGTCTTTCTCAGTGGGCAGTATTTGATAAGTTCCACAAGAAGCTTTGAATACACACTGGGCGGAAAGTGTTTAGTATCACCTCGCTTTAAATGAACTCTGCTTTGTCTCTGCCTTTCCAGCCCTCTTTATATTTTATATTTTATATTTTATTTATCTTTCTCCTCAAAATGAAACTCTCATAAGCAGTTACTCCTATGTTCATGCTGCCCTTATTTCCAAACATAGTAATATAGCATAATTTAAAATGCAAGGATTCAGTAATACAAAGCTCAAAAAGAGCAGCTTTGTCTGTTTTTAAAGTAAACTCCACCTTTCCTTTGAGTGCCTTTTCTGTTATGTCTCATCGGATGTGTCCTATGTCCTGTCATGTCCTGATAACATGCCTTAGTGGATGCTGTTGTAAGTAGCTGGTGCTTCCCTGCACTTTAATTTCCTGTGGGAAAGGAGATTAGCTGCTGAAGGAACCCTGCAAAGCTCTGACACTGCTGTATGGATGTCCTGGCAAATGGAAGGCCGAGGTTACTTCTGTTTTGCTCTGAGATGCTGCATTCCCTGTTTGTGGCCAGGCACGGAAGCTGTAAGATGAAGGAGGAGAGAAAGGATAGCAGAGCTGGAGAAAAATATGGTGTTTTGTGGATGCTTGCAGGATCCAAGGCAGATGGTCAGTCACAGATGGATGCCTTGGGCTGGCAGGTCAACCACAACAGCTATTGCTCTGGTTGCTGGCTCCCTTCCCCAGTTAACTGTGTGGCCTGGTCAGCTCTCTCTCTCTCTCTCTCTCTCTCCTTTTTACAGATTTTTCCCAGTCTGGACAGCTAGCTGTGGATGGCTCCTGAAATCTCAGCCTTTTGGCTGCAGCACAGTCAGTCTCAAGATGGCTGAAAAGCTGAGTGCAAGATGGAAAGACAAGTCAGATGATGGAAGAGGAGCTTTGAGGGAAGGGGACACAGATGGATTGCAGGAGACACAGAAAGATTGATTTCTGGGTCCTTGCCCATGCAATGGATGTGACTGGGAAGGGTGCCAGTGGGGATCTCATGGAGCCATTGTGACTCCAAGTCCAGTGAGGCTGTGTTATGCAGCATAGTAGATGCAGGTTGGCCTGTGCCCTTTTCCCCTTTCACCAGGCCCTTCTTCCCTCCCTAATACACTTGTCTTTTTATTTTTTTTTAAAGGAGGTAAAAATGGACACAGGCTCATCCTTTCATTATCTTATCTCACTACTCCTGGTGCATCTTTTCAGAAACTCATTTCTGACTCCAAGAAATCTCTACACATTCTTTGGACTTTTCCAGCTGGAGGATTTTATTGGTGTAGTTCAGTATTCTTCTCTTCCTTTTTGCATCTTTGCCACTTATGCTCAGTGTTCAAGACTAGCAGAATATTTATAAATCTGGTGTGCACTTCCCAAGCTTCTATGCCTGATTAGCGTAAGGCAGCAAAGACTCAGTCATTACTGTGCTTCCCTGTCGGCACTCAACAACTGAATTTAAGGAATCATCAGCTTTACTAACATTAATAAAAATTGGCAAAAATACTTTACTGCTCCCTTTCCTCCCCATCCTTGGACTCTTAGTCCCCAGAAAGTGAAGAGCTGCACTGGCATGTCATGACACGTTGAGTCTTTGAGCTGCTGTTTATCAGGCTGTTGCCATCTGCCACTCAAAAGCACCAACCCTTTTGGAGGTGACAAAGGGGGTCTCAAACAAGGGTTGCAACATGAAAGCATGCTCTTAGTGGTCTTAAATGGTTAAAACATTCCAATGTATCTCTCAGTCTATGGTTTTCTTCCTTACTTTTATTCCATGCTTCATTTAATAAAATCCCCTGCAAGAAAACAGAGGAAATAAATAAAAAAAAAAGAACAAACTCTTTCAAAGGTATGTGAAATTACTTCTGAATCAGATGCAAATTCAGCCCTATTGTTCACAAATTGCTCTGTGCAGCCTTTCTGTGACAGGTCCTAAGGCAAGGGCAGAAGTACTATCTCCACAGCACCATGAAGCTTTATGACAGCAAACCTGTGAGGGAAACAGTGCCACCGATCCAAGCTCAGCTTCCAGTGGCAGAACTCACTGGGAAAGTGCCTGCTGGCAACAGTGTGAGAGCCAATAACCTAAAGGAATCTCAGCCTGGAGGATGAAGCTGGCGCTGGAGTGGGTGATGAGGGGAGGCTTATGGGCTGTGCAGTCACCACACACACAGACGCAGGGGCTGGGAGAACCTCTGGGAGCTTATGCATATGAGCCCTCTGTGCCCTTCCCAGCAGAGTTATCTGTCCAACAGGGACAGATAATGTTTCTGGTGCATAGGGGGATGCTGCTGCTTTCACTGATCTCAGGAGTAGGGCCACAGCACCAGGACTCTGACTGCCAACAGAAAGCTCAGCAGCCCCAGCTTTTAACTGTGAATGGTACCTTCATACTCCATCATTCACTCTTGGCAAAGGCCAGTCAAATTTACAACCTTCTGCTGCTTTAACCAGAGCTGCTGTGTCTGTGGTTGAGCCAACTTTCATTTGCTTCTGGATGCTTCTCCTGAACAAGCTCTTCAGCACTTTTAGGGGTACGTGGCCTTGTGACTGGGACAGCAGCAATGGACTGCATGTGTCTTCATCTCACAGCAGAATTATTTTCATCTGCTAGCTTCTCTCCAGCCATCACTTTCAGCTGGAGTCTCTATTTCTGTTGGATATAAAATTGAAGTGATATAAACCTGTATTGTTTTCTTTAGTCCTGTGAACATCCAGGAATTAATGTATATTAAGTCCTTAACGTGGTATTCTCCATGTCAATCATTTAAATGTGTTCTTTCTTACAAAACATCACCAACAAAAAAGAATCCAGGTTGTTGTTTTGACCTGTGTGTTGAAATGAGTGATAGGAGAAAAGACAGATTTGTGATAGGAACAGTCCAGAAATGGGCTGTTACAAAAAACAGCATAAAACTGTTCCCATCTGTCCATGGCAATGATTTAGACTGTGATTTTTAAAGACACACCTGATGTAATGAGGCGTCCGAAGCCAGAATACTTTTTCAGGTTCCCAGACTTTAATGTGGGATGAAAAGCATCACTACATGGCTCACACCTGAAATATTTAACTCTGCTAACATTCTGAGAATTTTGCTGAGCAGCTTTATTTCTTTTTGAAGGAAAATGACTTGAGATAATTTTCCTGTGTTTTTACTTTCTCTCTGCTCTCCCAAACAGCTACACCTGTAGAAGTACTTCAGCATATTTGCTCCCATTTCAGAGTCTTCCATGTGTGTCATTATGTCTACTTCAGCCTGGCAGATACATAAATGAGTTAACAGGCTATTCTGCTCCTCCTTTCTCTGGAGAACTTTCATCTCTTTAACAACAACTTAAAAACCAAGTTCCTATCTGAAACAAGCAGGAAACAAATAAGATTCTTCATCCAACTTCTCCAGCCCTAGGGCATCTGTGGTCTTACTCTGTGTTTGGACTTCTTGCAAAACACATCAGCCTAACTAATGCTCTTGAAAAATGCAAAGGAACCCTACTCTTAGGACAGCTTTCAAACCTTCTTTCAGGTTTAGGAT
Source organism: Chamaea fasciata (assembly GCF_029207755.1). Lineage (NCBI taxonomy): Eukaryota > Metazoa > Chordata > Aves > Passeriformes > Sylviidae > Chamaea > Chamaea fasciata. Next base: position 55,935,789 of record NW_027094087.1, on the reverse strand, counting down.
GTGCCCTCAATGGACTGCTTCCCAGAGAAAGAGAGAAAGCAGAGGATGGGCTACAGATGCTCCTGGCAGAAGTGCAGCACTTAAGCAACACAAAACCAGCACCGGTGATGTCTTTCCTTGCTGCTGTTGTTGAACTATGAAAGAAACATATATAAGGGTTGCCCTAGATGGCAGTTTTTCTGCAAACTTTACTGGCCTAACTACAGTTAATCATAAAGGTTCCATCTACGCTGTTTTTCAGAGGAAAATTGAGTTTCCTGAGGGAAGCCTTTGACTTGGAAAGTGCAATCTTAGTTTTGAAGGCAAAAATAGGGTATGATATACTATTATTCCACTATCCTCTCAACCCCCCTGACCTACTTCTCTCAAAAAATATGTAGGCTTGAGCCAAAGAAGAGACCCATCTGGTTTAAATTAAATAATAAATAATTTTCAAAAAGAATAAAGAAATTCTTACAAGTTCAATTAATTTTGTGTTTGCTAAACCCACCCCCTTGCCCCGAACTAAGACAGCTAGGAACGTGTGCAGGAGCACATTCAAGCAACATATTAACAACCTAATAAAAATATTTACTCACATTGACTTTGATTCAATTAGAGATTTATTCTAATTATCCAGAAGAAATTAACTAGCTTGCCTTATTAGACACTAAACACAATAAATTCAATCATTCATTCAATCAGCTTGAATAACTCACAGAGGGAAATTGTGTGAACTATTCAGCCTGGTAAGGGGTGCTGTTTGCTCAGTGCCTTGCAGGATGAAGCCTGTGTGCTCCCCTTCCTGTGGTTTTACTCTGTAGCTCCCAGTCCTTGCAGGGATCACGGAGACGTGAAGGGATAATGAAGTTTCTGTCTACACAATTATAATAGATTGCTAAAAGTAACAGAGTTGCTGTAAATAAATCATTATATCAGGCTCATTTAGCCCAATTCCTACTCTCAGATGGCTTGTAATAGAGTCCTGTGTCTGAAAGTCAGCCATTCCTTTGCAATTAGATTTATCTCTAACCAAAACCGGAAACTATCCTTCCAGCTTTCAGTTGCACTTGGAAATACCATGTTAAGCTCAAGCCCCAAAGCTGAACTGATTAATTTATTCAAAATTTAAAACTACCCATGTGCAAATATTTAAATGCCCTAACTATTAATTAAAACTTGCAATGACTATCTAGTGAGGTACAGTGTCCACATTAACCCAGACATCACAGAACTAGAAGAGCTCCTTTCACCTCCTGTCTCCTGGCAACACACCTTCCAACTTCCTCAAAAACTCCATTCAGTAAAGAGTTTACAGCAATTGCATCTCTGCAAGATGCAGTTGTCCCTTTCCACAGAGCTTGACGGGATGACAAGTCTTGCAGGGACTGTGCAGCCAGACTTGCACCAATTGTTCCTGGGGCAGAGCTCCCTTGTGACAGGACTTCACACTCCAGGCCACAGGGGACTTGCTCTTTGCTCAAGACTCTCTTAAAAGGGATCTCCCTTGTGTGCCTTGCTACCCAGACTGTATGGTTGCACCTGATGCCTGGCTCCCCACCGAGCGGTGCTAGTCACTGACCTGTTCGTTACATCTCCGTTGGGTCTCAAATCACTTGCATGGACAGAGAAAGAGGGATTTTGTATCCTGGTTTCAGGCCACTTCAAATTCAGGACCAAATGCTTATTCAGAGGTGAGTACACTCTCTATCCCCCACTGCCAAGTACACTCACAAAATCCCAGTTTCGTAAATTCATCTTCTGCCAGTGTGTACTTGGCCAGGATACCAAATAACATGCTGCGTGTGTGGATGTAAATAAAATCCCTTTATCATTGCAATCTAGCCATCTCTTGGCAGCCATGGCAACTGAATAACAGTACTCAAATTTTGTCATCAATGATACAGTATGAAAGTTTATATAACACAGGATATGTTTACACCAAGTTCCACACAAGGAAGACAAAGGGTAATATTGTATTTACCTAGAGCTACAGTAGAACCAGGTATGTGGGAGAGAAAATATCTGGATATGACCAGATTACATTTGGTAGTTTAATCCCTTTCCTATCTCATAAATAGATCTAAGTGTCAAAATACTATTTGAAATTGTTCCTCAGTGAAATTCATTTCAATGAGCAGCATTCTGTTAATCTGTATACAATGAGCAGCATTCTGTGTCTCTGTACACACAGTCTCCAAGGCTGCTTTGAAAATATAAAGTGTTGTTCCACCACCATGCCATCCCATGAAATACTTATATCATATATATTTCACCTGTAAGTCTTGGTTCCTCAGGGGATGACTACAGAGAGGAAGAAACATATGCCTAGGGACAAGGAATTTGTGAGAGCAAGAAGTATTAGGTGAAGCAGAAGTCCACAAGGCAGCAACCCAACCCCAGTTTCCATTCAAATATCTTCAGAGGTCTGCTCTTTAGGAAAGTACAGTCTTAGCTATTAGCTAGACACTGATAAGGGGATAACATTAAAAAAAATTATCTTTTTTTCTGTTGCCCAAAATATAATGCATTGCACAGAAAGGAATAACTTAAATAAACATTCCCTCTTTCTGACTACAATAGGCATCTATAAAGGTGAATATTAACTAGAAATACTACTGTAATCTCAAGCTGAAATTTTGTCAAGCATAGCATAATGGCTTTGCAATTTAATTTTGCTACTTCATTGCAACATGTTGCTTGGTAGAGTCCAGTTAGCCATAACTATAACTATTCAGTATATGGAACTAATTACTGTAGTAATTGAGTGGCATCATGGTATAGATTTCAATAAAGTGTTCACAGTATACTAATGTTTATTCTTACCTGTAGTAGTGTGGTCCAAGAAAACTTCTCTGAGCAAAACCATGTTGGACCTGGTGCTGCAGGGTGGGAACATGGCTCTATCCTTTCTGATATACCAACTACAGACTAGGAAATATCTTGCCTCTGGTGAGAGAAGGTCTTCCCAGCTGAGTAAAACAGGAGTTCCCAAGGTGCTCAGCAACATCCTTTTAATTCTTTCCCCAGTGTCTTGGTCTCAAGTGTAAAGTCCCAGTGTAGCTCCCAAATCATAAGGATGAGGTGCAAACTGATCATGAGGGAAGATGCTGCTACGTGAAGAAACTAAAAAACGTCACCTGAGCCGGAGTATGAAAGTGAAGGAAACTCTCAACTCTCCATAGCATGGCCAGGACCTCATACAAACCCATGCTGCCAATTTCCAAGATAATCCAGTATATATCTCATAATTAAAATCTCCCCTAAAAACTGATGACAAATGCAAATCTATTGGATCCACAAGACCTTAGTCCCTGCTGTGTCATAATAATTTACACCTCTCTGGCATCACTATTACAGCAATAAACCAGATCCATTATATTGGTATGAAAACCAATAATGTACATTGGAACTAAGAAATTTAACAGAACAATATGTCTCAAACAATATGCCTCAACAAAACAACTGTTTCAATCTAGCAGAAGCAGCAGGAAATAATTTTGTTTTATTTTAGAAAAGTCTTTCTATTAAAAACATTTTAAAAACTCATAACGATTTGAGTAAATTTGAAGGGAACTCTTTAGTCAGAACTCAGAAAATGAGAAAATGGATGATTTAAGTTACAGAACCTATAAACTTGGCCTTCTTGAATTTACCAAAGCCAGCAGAAAATCTGATGATAAAAGGGATAATTTAGAAGACTAAGAAAATGTGGCAGAATAAAAAGCAGGGACAAAAGCTACATTAAAGCATTATCACTCAACTTGCTGCTGTGCAACACATTTATATATCACAAACTTTACCTGCAGTTTTGTAAATTCAGCAAAAACAAGAGGAGGCAATTCAGAAATATTCAGACAAAATCAATACATCAGAGACTTGGATATTTGATCTGGGCCTCACTTTAAAACCAGAAACAGTGTTGTGGGGTCCAGGAAGATCTCTGGTTTCAACAAAAGGCTGGATGCAGACCTTGTGCCACATGCACTGCCTGTCCCACCACAGTGGCCTCCTGTCATATCTGGTAAATCATGTCTGCACATCATCTGTCTTGACCACAGGCTGGAGGCTGCACAGCCACCCCTGTCAGGCTCAGGGCCTGGTGCTGGCCATGTTGTAATGACAGACAGGCAAGATAAGCATGTTAAAAGACATTCAGGTCTTAAAGTTAGGAGTGACGGAGTCCAACTTGTAACCAGCTGTTGGGCTCTGGCTACCTCTGCAGCCAATGGAGCAAGCTACAGATTGCTGTAGCCTGTGGCTAACTGTGGACATAATGGCTAGATTGTGACATCCTTTCTCAACCCACCGAGTTTGTACTTCTGCTGGTTGCAAAGGATCTGGCATCCTTGTACTCTACCCCTCTAAGTCATTCATTGTTCTCCTGACAATGAAGGGCGGTCTTAACAGCCATCACCTCAGTCTGGCTTTGGTACAAAGACAAGTGGTCTGAACATGGTCCATATCTATGCTAGAATAAAACAGAAAAGTTTCAGGTGCCCAGTTGCTGTACCTCAAGCCAAATAGGGTGGACAATGTCCACAGTACCTTGAACAGGACCCTACAAAGCAGCTTGTTTGGGAGAGAGCTGGCTGAGGCAAATCATCAGATGAGCCATTTGGATGATCAAAGATACAATCTTTGACCTTGTTCCCTGATAACACAGACCCATAAAATCTAATCAGTTATGCAACACAGTTCACAGACTGTAATATTCCCTGTAGAAAAAGAGGGAAAAAAAGGCAGATCTACCTGAGAAGGTCAAAGTCTGCATTCTAAACATTAACGTTTGTTACAGCTTATAGTATTTATTAATACCTCTATAAATATAGAGAGATTCTCACACAATCAAGATAGTTTCAGTAGCACATTATGAAGACATTTCTCAAGCTTTACAGAAAACCATGACCTTGCCTTGCAGACTTCTACTTTTTTGTGCTAATGGACAGATACTTTTTTAAATTCCACCTGCTTCCTTTTACAGGAAGCTATGTTTGCTATACGGCAAAAGAGCTAATGAAGGCATTCTTATAACTAATTCTGAGCTAAAGGGATGAACCAGATGACTCAGAGGCTTTGGTTGCTGCAATTTTGTTAAGCTCATCAATGGCAACATCTGTTTCTTGAGTGTGTGAAACAGGAAATATTTTCTTTCCTTTTTTAGTTACCAGAATTATCTAAAAGAGGAGGGGTGAGGTAGACAGTTGGCTCCATGGTGCCACAGCTACAATATTATTGGCACTTCAAGTATTACATCCGAAGATTGTCCATATCTTTATGCTGGACATCAGTGAAGGCCAGGTCACTGTGGGTATATCTGGGGGAAAACAGTGACTGTTCCACCAACATTTTCCATCTGATGAATCTTCATCCAACATCGAAGTGGTCTATCCCCTAGTTTGAAGAACAGGAAAATTCTCCCGTAGTTTTAACTGTGATTTGACATAGAAGTCACATCCCTTTCTCAAACCATGTCCACTTCTACCTGCTTCAGAGAGGAGGGTACAAGACAGTGAGGATGCAGAGGCTGATGCTATTAGATTTGAAAGCAGCATTGCCCAGGCCCCCCTTCAGTGACAGGCATGCAGATCTAGTCCCAGTCCTACCCTGAAAGTCTAATACAGAAGGTCCGCCAGTCCACAAGTAAGAGGCAGACAGAGAACTTCTTTCTTATAAAGAAAAAAAAATATTAGTGCAAACAGTGTGACTAGTCAAGGAATAGCCCACCTGCGTGAGAAGGAAATCCCTAATTCAGTTACATACTGAAAACAAACAGGTAAACAGGAGTCCTTCCCAAAAGTATTCTGACCTCTCTGCCCATGAGCACTTGGACTCTTCCAGGTCTTCTCACTGTATGGATAACAGTGTTACAACAAGCACCAAGGAAAGGTCCCTTAGTCTGCTCTTGTCTGTTTATACTGAGTGCAGGAACCACAGTGAAAGAAAGGAGCACTAGAAAGTGGTTTAGAGGTAGCAGGGCTTGTCCGGGAGAGCTGAGGAAGGAGAAGCTCACATAAATCAGAAAAAATAATCCACTTTACTAAAATCCAATCACAGGGCCTCCTGTGTCAAGGGGGAGAATAGATAAGCTGGTAATGGAGGCACAACCAAGAGATGCAGAGCTCTAGCAGATATGCAAAATAATTTCATGCCTAGTTAGGCAGTCCCAGGGTGTCTTTTGTCACACATCCATGGCCCAGCCCCCAAAATGTGAGGCACAATTTCTATTCTTTGCTCCTCTGAAATCCATCCAAAATCCACACTCTCACCCCAGTGCCACAAGAACGTCAGAATGTGTTCTAGGTAGGAGATATTAAGAATAGAGCTGACAGAATGGGCTCTAAACCTTATTTACCCTTCTCTCACCCACGTCAAAACAGTGGCACACAGTAAGATTAGATACATTCCTCCTGATACTGGCTGTAATGAGGAACAAGAAGTAATGAGGTGATTTATTATCCCCTGTCTCTCCCAAGGACCTCAACATGCTGGCTCTGTCCTGTACTCTTCTGCAGCTGATTTCAGAGGCACAAAACTCCCTACTCTTTTGCTGCAGCAAAAAATCCTGCCTGTTCCCCAACACAAAGAAATGAGGAGGCGAGGCAAGTCGCCAGGTTCTCAGAACTTTCCCTCATAAAAGCAATATATGTGCTTACTGCTGTTCTAGATTACAAAAATTGGAAAGGAGAAGAGAGAACAGTAAATTGCACAGTGCATTTTATAGAATGGAAAACGCAGCATGACTGCTGCAGTGAGGTTTGTTTAGCCCATAAACGTGTCATGGCTTGATGGAGTGCACCACAGTCACTCAAATGAGTCAAGAATCCCCAAGAGGACTTTCCACCAAGTTCAGCATGATTTACCAAATTTGATGGAGAATAAGAACTGTGGATTGGCTTCAGCGGCTAACTATTCCCTGGCTTCAGACACTCCATCTCTTAACTGCTAACAGACTTCTGCACTACCAGGTGCCCCAAAGTCTTGGAGTAAGAGTCCTGTTATGCCAAACATTGTACAAAGAGAAATGAATAAACAGACCTTGTCCTGAAGATATCATGAGGCTATCTTCAGACTTTTTCCTATGCTTTAAACAGTGTGCCTGAACAGAATCTAAGGAAGGGATGAGATACTTAATCTAGAATTTAGAACTTGTTCAGGATAGATTAGATTCTTAGGCTTTCATGCTAGAATGCTTTCTTCACCCTTGATCCTCTCAATTTCTTTGAGGCTCCTGGTGAAATAAAGGTGTAATAGATCCAAGTCATGCTGCTGAAAGGCAGGCACCAGTGCCCCTGGTGATGTTGCTGGTTCTGCTGAACACACAATTAATAGCAGGTTAGCCAGGCTGTACAACCACAGTACTGTGCAAAGTTTTTTTAGAGTTTATTCTGTCTCACACTGTGTGGGACAATAAAAGTAGGGTGAGCAACTCAGGCTGCCTCCAGCCCACAGCTGCCAGGGTCCAACTTATATCACTGATGGAAAAAAGTCACAATAACTCAGGCTATTGTGTGTCATTTATCAGCCTGGTCCAGTGGCTGCTTGAAGTCACAAAAAAATGTCTACGGTGTTTGCTGGGTTAGCCTTTGTTAATCCTGCAGGGTCTGATGATCCTGAATGTGGCCCACAGTACCTCACTTAAATGAGGCAGCACTAGTGTCACACCAGCTTATAATCACAAACAGTGCTGATAGGCCCAGTGACCTTATCCACTAGAAATAAAAGTTCCATAATGTGATTCCTGGAATCCAAACATTTTTTCATGTACTGATGAAGTTACAATGAAAAGAAGCAGAGGTAACAAGCTTGAATTTCAAAATAACTCACAGAAAGAAACCCAACAGTCCTTCCCTCAATACAGAAGACTATTCTGGGAGACATCCTAAAAACAAATCTGGTATTCTGTTTGTCTCAGTTACAGTGTTTTTCTCATGCTGGTTTGCAACAAGAAAAAGCAGTATTTAAGTAAAAGCTAGCTTACGATACTTCTGTTAATACTGCAGAAAATTATTTTTGAGTCTCTTAGAGCTGCTTTCTTTCCTCTGAAACTCTCTCAGGCTCAGGCTGGATAAGGGTCTGAGCAACCTGGTCTAGCTGAGGATGTCCCTGCTCATTGCACAGGGGGTCTCTATCAACCCACACAGTTCTATGGATTTATGACTGTATGTGGCCAACAGGTTTAGTCTCACACCTGATGCTATTTCTTGCTCTGCAGCTAAGATATGAAGGAGAAACCACATATTCCCTGTAAAAATACCCTCCACCCACCTCAGGGGGCTTGAGCTTGCTCAGTTATTAGGAGGCTTTGGAGGGAATTTTACCAAGGACGAGATAAAGATATCAGAAGAGGCCCTTTCCCCAGGACCTTTGTCCCAGGCATTTATTCTTCGAAATTCCAGGGGGGAAAGAGAACGAACAAGGAAAGGCGAGGCATTGTATAGCCCCCCGCTCAGGGAAAAGATAGTTGGACCACAGCCAATAGGGTCAGAGAAGGAAGGAAGGGTCATTCTATGTGGTAAGGAAACTCCAGAGGGTCAGAAGGGAGAAATCATTCCCCTAGAGAATTACAACAATTCCCTGGTTATGGCTTCCTTAATCCTTAACCCAGCCATACAGTTCATCTGTGTTTGGGGTCCAGTCTGACAGACTGGCTACAAGACACCCCTGAAATGTGTCACAAGGGCTTGGGAGGACAATTGAGAGCCACCACTGAGCAGGCTTGGTCAGAATGACCAGTCCAGCACAGCGTCAGCACATGTCCTGGCTCAGTCCCAGCAGAGCTGTGGCTGCATTAGGCTGGGGCTGTGCCCAGAGTAATTAGATCTGCCTCTGAAGAAGAATAAGGAGCTTAGGCCAGCTGACAGGGCTGTGTAATTATACCTCTTCTGGAGCTAATTCAGAGACCACAGAATTAGGCTGAATTGTGTAGCCTAGATATTTCAGAGGTTACTAATTTTGAATTATCTTTGATAAGAACTCACAAGAGAGAGATTCAGTGCTGCAGTTGTAGATTCCACCCATCTCTCCCTCCTACTTCTGTTAGCAATGCCTCCTGGGGTGTTTTCCCTTCCAGTCCCAAAACCTGTAGTGCAGCCACATGAGCCTTTCGACCCCTCCAAGCTCCAGTCTCCATCAGGAGCCATGACTCAGAGGGCATCTGACACATCTTCCCATTCAACCTTGGAAAAGAGCTTACTCCAGCCATTTTCAGAATTGTAGAATGGGGAGGCACACCATTAAAGAAATGAAAATGAATGGTGTCAAGCACAATGGAATCAGGGTAGGTTAATGATATTAGAAGGTCATTATTAATTTTTGCTGCCTTTTCAGGGTTCTTTTATTTTTCCAAAGCAGCTTAGATATGTTACTTTGGTAAGCACAGCATAAATGTTCAGTCAGACAGTCAGACACTGTACCTTCACCTTTTTACATGTGACTGAGACTGCAAACAGCTCAGATCAATCTCAGAGATATTAAATTAGAGCTGAATCTCACTCCATCTCCCATACAAAATGAGCTGAGCTAAATCTGAGATAATGCCCATATCAAGAGATATTACAAACCATATTCAATTGGGTGAAGATTTATTTTTAGTTTTTCCACAGAATATTTCTGGTTTTATGAACAATGGGAAAGAAGAGAAATTCTCAGCATTAGAAATGCATTGAATCTGTACATGCATAATGTAGCAGATAGGGGTTCTGTCTTTAAGACAGGACCAAATAATGATTCTTGCATAATGTAACTATATGACAACTAAAAAGAAGCCCCGGGTTGAAATGGGAAGCAGAGACTATTACAGAATCACAATAACAAGGTCATTTGAAAATGAGGGCAAGTAAGTAAGCAACTAAAGGAAAGAAAATTAGATATAATGAAAAGAAAGGAAACATTCATTATGGGGGTGTGGGGGGAGGGGGAGGAGAACAAGAAATAAGTTAGATTCCTAAACTAAATTAGCATATACAGGCAATTTTCTCTCTCTGCAAGTTTGAAAAGGCTTTTCCCATACCCCACGCTATTACTGCAGTTCTCAGGGGCATAAAAGCACCTTGTGTCATAAGCACTGAGCTGACTGTCACTGTCATCGTCATGACAATGAAACTGGTTTAGGCCATCTCAAATGGTTTAGTGATCATGTTCTGGCTACCCCTGTAATGATAAATAGAGAAGAGACAGGTTATAGGCTAACATGTTGTACTAGGACCACCCAAACTATTGCTAAAATCTCCTTGACATATTTTTGTCTTGCTGTTCTACTATTATCCTGACATTTCTGAACATAGATGGGGTGAGGGACAGCTTGAATGTGTGCATGCCTTTCTGACAAGTGAGGGGAAAGGTTTGCGATGTGGACATGAATTGCATGAATTGTGCTGTGCCATTTGGCCTCAAGACCAGAGTGCGTTCCTCAGTCTGTTTTATTTGGTAGTGCAAAATGAAGCCTTTGAGAATCATAGAGGTCAAATAAGGTACCAGAAGACAGGAGAAAAAGAGAATTGTAGTTATTCTTCTTTAACAGGGAAAAGATCAGTCAACACTGGTTCCTGGAAAAAATCCAGAACAAATAAATGACTGCACTATGTATAAAGACCTGAAGGGTAACAAGAACATAAATAATAGTCCACTGGGATTCATCACAACCAGATTGAATTATACCAATTTAGCTTCTGTCTATACCAAGATCTTATAGTTAGAGTTGAAGCAGTTAATTTAACGTATTTTTATCTGAACACTGTCTCATATAGCTTTCTCATTAAAAAGTCTACATGACTTTCCATCCTACACTTGACTGTCAATTAGCAGAAAACGCTCAATAACTGCATTCTTGAGGAGCATCTTCTGGTTTTTCATCCCAGAGAAAATCAGGTCTTGCTCTTCAACACTACTCTGTAATACAAAATAAAACATGCTATGTGGGGACAAAATCAACCTCTACAAAAGTATTCTTGTAACAACTGAAATGCTAGTGTACATGTATACTGCTGGGCATCATAAATTGAAACATAGTTTCCATTAAAAAATAGGAGCCATCAGATCAGGTTTTACATGCCGAGGAACAGCTTCCAAGGCATGCTGTTTTGTTCCACTTTTTGTAAGAACTCAGCTGAAGTTGTCTATTTAGTTCTGGGTATCAGAAAGAGAAACCAGAGACAGTCTAGAAGAAAGTGAAATTGAAAGTATGACCTCTTGGGAAAGATTAAAGCACTTTAGGTTGTTTAACTTAAAAACTGACTGGGGACATGACAACAGACCACAGACATTCTAAGAGAGAAGAGAATAATCTGTTCCTTCTTCCCATAATGGATAGGACAAACAAGATTAACAGGAAAAGTCTCCTAAATCTATGCATAGTGAAGCACTTGCACAGATTGCCTGTAGAGATATGGCAGTCTCTATCAAGGAGGATCAGAAGCAATTACAAATCACAAGCAGGAGGTATAAATGACACTTCCTTAGGCTATGTGGACAGACTAAGGCAGCTTCTGAATATCCTTCCCAATCCAGTTTTTCTATGACTCTGTGCTCACGGCTCCTGACTTAGTGGAATGTTATGTTTCCCAAATGTCCTTGTTTCAAGCAGTGGAAAGCAGAATGGTTATTGTCACAGAATAGCTTATGATGTTTTCCTGGGTTACAGTCTGAAGTTGTTAAGGTAAAATCGTCCCTAGGAATCCATCTTGCACATTTGACTTCTGTGGAGGTCCCACTCCTCTTGTCACTGCTATGGGATGGAAGACATGATTTCCTTCTCTTCAGATCATGTTTTCAAATAAATGTAGTTGTGCTCAGCTAGGAGAGATCATGGAAGTGCAAATCACATGCAGAAATAGAATTTTAGGCGCCTTAGAAAACGTGTTGCATGGTGTTTTTGGGTCATTTGAGGAAGTGTTGAGAAGACTGTGGTGAAGACTGAAATCTGTATTTGCTGTTCTCAAGATGCTGTGCTTCTGCCTTCAATAGAAGAGCATAAGGACAGCAGAGAGCAAAAAAAAAGTAGAGGTAACTGTAATCATCAGTTACAAGCACCTGACCCCTGACTGCAGTCCTTATATAGAACAGGACACTATCTAGATTAATGGAGTACTAAATAGCTGTTGAATGCATAATCTTTATGTACAAACCTAGTGTATATGCAAACTCCAAGGGGGAAATGTGGGTTACTGTGGATCTGCATGGTTCCACCTTCCTCTAATGTGGTACAAGTGGCAATAAAAGGATGCCTTTTCTGAAGCCTGCTGCAGCAGGACATGGGCTTGAGCAGATGCTTAGGAGCTCAGAGCACTTTGCCCCTTGCAGAGTGAATGCCAGGCTTCTCACACCTCAGAGGGTAGCTGCTCTTCAGGAAAAACGTGACATTTAGCACTAAGTCAAGAGAAACACAATGGCCGAAGCAGTGCTGTATTACTGTGCTGATGATTAGATGTGCAGTGACATTTAAAAAATGAGCACTGGCTATTTAGTGCTCCACATACTCCAAATCTGATTCTTTAAAGCCTCCATGCACAGATTTCACATTGACTTGTGTATATGGAGGACTAGCCAGGTCAAATCCTGAATATTAAATAATCACTTGTCATTCCTGATGTTGCTTCCACAGCTGGTTTCATATTGTTTTGTTTAGGCAGAAACCGTGCAAAACTCTTTCATACTCTGGGTTTTGCTGAAATGAGAAGATTAATATTTATAAAGCAATTCTTCCAGAAGGGAAACCCTCAGTCTCTTTCACCCCTCAAGAAAACCCCCAAATCTGAAACAAGCATAACACTGGCAAAATCTACCAACAAAGTAACCACTGAAACAAATAGTCAGTGTTAAAAAGAATATGAGGCCATTTCAAAACAATTTCTTTTTTAGGCAGTCTAGACAGTGTGGCAGCAATAACATGGAGAATTTAGCTTTCCCAAGCTATAACATGTTGCTTTTTGTTTTTTTTTTTTTTTTTTAGCAGCCAAAAAGCTCTATAGGCAAGGAGAACATACAGCTGAGTTTTATTTTGTCAGTGCTGTTAATTTTCTTATACACAGTAAAATAAATCAGGAAGCTGTAAGTGTTAGTGAAGCCTGAAGACAATGAACTGGAGAGGTGGAGAAACTTGCCTCCTGGCCTCCAGGACTCTGCAGTTGAACTCTGTGATCCTTACACTGAAGCCTGACTGAAATCAACTTCTGTTAAGGCAAGATTTGACTTGTCCTTAGAGGAGAAACTCCAGAAACTATAGTGGTCTGAACAATTCATTTGCTCCCCAGGGAAAATATATTGAGAACCTGTAGTTGTGGCATGACTCATCTACTCACAATGTATGAGGGGCTGGAAATTCCTCCACTCCATGAAAATAGGACATGTCCCCTAAGTATCTGGAGAACAGACACAGTGGTTTTCCATCAGGCAAAGTTTTGTTTCTGTAAACCAGAACAAATAAAAATGGAAATGCAGGGATAAGAAAGAATGCTGATTTCTAGAAAACTGGGGACTGCAAATATAATTGACCGAAACATAACACACAGAAGCAATACATTTTTATGTAATAGTTAATATACCTATGAAATCGATTTTTTTTAAAAAATAAAGCTTAACACATGTAAACAGTCCATAGGGTAAATCCTTATTAGTTGGGAACCTGATCACTAAAAGATGAATAGTCAATCAGTAGAAGCACTACAGGACCAGACATCATTACATGAATGGCCAATGGCCTGAGCAGCCTTGCAAACTTTATGGAAGTTGTTTTCCATCTGAATGAAAATGAAGAGAAAATGTAATGAAATGAGGTTGCTTTTTCACAATCTATGGGTTGTATCCAGCTCTTGCTGAAGGTGATGATGGTTTTGTTCCATGTATAGTGGCCACCTGCTGTAAATGGTTAGCTGAATTTCAATTTTAGCTATATGTTAGGGAAGAATCTGGGAAGAATGTGGCTCAAGGATTTCTTTAGAGCAAGGCATTCAGTCTTACTTGCCAGCCCGACAAAAAAGACAGCTAATTCATATTTCTGGAGTTTTATTTCCTTCAGGGTGATAATACATCTGCTCCTATGTGCTTGTTCAGCACATTATTACCCTGGCTTAGCTGGTGTCCCTGGGCAGTGCCCTCTGACAGATGGCATTAGTAGTATTAATGATGAGAAAGAAAGATCACTATTGGCAGTAGCTTCCTGTTCTGTGGAGAGCCTGAAGGTGTGCAAAGGGCTGGAAGGGGATAGATGGTACTGGTACTCTCTTTCCTCTGGGTCAGGATTAAGGCTGCTGAGGAGGATAAAATCTGTCATGTGTTGTGCATAGAGCGTAAGTCCAGAGAGTTTTAGGTCCTCTCCATTACAAACACCACATTTATTTGTGGTGTAGCAACAATAGCAGTAGTAGTTGTAATAGAAGCACCCATAGTAGTAGTAGTAGTAGTAGTAGTAGTAGTAGTTATAATAAAAAAATTGTTATAACAAACTAACTGACTGCCCTTTTTCAAGGGAGTTGTTATCATTTGAGCATAGAAAAAGGAGGTCTCTGGGGAGTATGGGGTCTTCTAGCTCCACCATACTAATTGCCCCATTACTGTTCTTATTAATCTGTTTGGTTATTTCATTAATCTGTTTGGCTACAGCTAGAGTTAATGTTTAAGGCAGTTTTTCTGTTGTGTAGTTCTCCTGGCTGGGACTCTTCCAATTTCTGGAGTATTACCTCAAAGTAGCTTTTGCAGTAGCTTTGAGAATACCTCCACTGAGATATGCATAATACGTAATTTACTGAGAATTTCCTAAAGAAAAACCTGCCCTTTAAAATAAACTTTACTAGACCTAGGCAAATAGATTTAGAAACATTAGAGCCAGAGCATTTTTATCTACATGAAAAGATTCCTTTTTCTTTTAACAACCAACAACTGTGCTTCAGGGATAAGCTCCAGCAGAAGAAAACATGTCCGTAGTTGTTAGAGCTACTTTAAAAGGCTATTGCCAATACCCAGCTTTGCCACTTTCTTCTCAGTGTTTTGGAACTTCAAAATAAAATTATTTCTTTTCTAAATATCCTCTGGACTGCAAAATATACCCTTCAGGGTTTCCTTCCTAATTTTCTCTATGGAGGCAAGGTCAGCAAACACAGAGCTACTCTAAACCAATAACTTTTTCATTTGTATGAATATGGAGTGTCCTCATATTCGAAAATCAAAGACTTTGGTGATCTGAGTTCTTTTGCTAAACACACTTGTATTCCTGGAAGGCAGTATGGAATTTTGCATAGGTTTTGATGAGGAAGGAGAATGATTGCACTGTAGACATTTAAGCTTTGCATGTACTTTGGAAGATGATAGTTATCACATTTAAACATTCATTTTCACTAATTCCCTGATGTCAGTTGGCAAGAAGATTATGATGAGGAGGTCAACACAAACTAGCCATAATTTCATTCCCAAGGAAGCTGAACACATTACAAATACTGGCACTATCATCAGCATTGATTGCACTGACTGGTAGCACTGGGGTGAGACAAATCCATACCACATCAGACCAGGGACACCATTCACCTTGGGAAAAGTCATTTTAAGTCCTCTTCTGCAGGGCTGTTTGCAGTTTTGTGGCCTTGCAGTTGCATAACACGCCATGAGAATGGTACTGCAAAATGTTCAGTTCAGCTTATATGGTCCATGCATCTCTACTTTGCACCAAAGAGTGTAGTCTCCCCTTCAAGAATGCTGCCACTAAGGCCCTGCCTTTGCTCTCCAGAAAAGAGGGGCTTTACCCATCCTGTTTCATCGTGACATGTACACAGCTGACTCTTTGATCAAACTTCATGTTAAAAAACCCCTCTGTGAGTATAACTTGAAGCTATCATAGAAGCATGGTAGATGTAGGTAATGTCCAAGGAACATGAAACCATGAAAGCTGATTGTGCCTCAGCAACACACTACGCTGGAAATGATGCTGACTGAACTACTGGTGGTATATTGTGCTTATTTGTGGTTGACTGCCTCATCAATTTTCATTTGGGAACTGAAATGGAATTTGGGGGTGGATACGGTATTAATTAGGAAGGAAACTGGCTGCAATATGCTTGGAGATAAAAAATCTTTTCTGGTGGGAATCTGGTTTTGTATCCTGTCCAAGTTGTTAAAGATGTGTTTTACTGCAAAAGATATTTTTATGCAGTATTGTTAGCTCTCACTCGAGAACAAGCGAATTAAACATGAAGATGATTGGATTAATGAGAAAAAAAAATTGAAAAAACATTTTCTGGCTACAATCGATTCTTAAGGATTAAGTTTTCATTGGTAATGCCTGCTAATTACCTCATGGATAGCTCCCACATCTATGTAAGTAGTTAGGTAGCTCTCATCATCATGGCATTTCCTTATTCGTTTGGCTGCTCTGCAAGGAGCATGAGATCATTATAAAACATTCACAACGCCATGGATAGCTACAACATCTGTCCTATAGCTCATAAGTGCTATTGAAGCACATCTTACACACCAGCAGTATATAATGATGTGCAGTTTTTAAAAGTTAGGTAAGAATTTGATGGTATATTCTCATTAAGGCTTTGTGGCATTGATCAACCTCAGACACCAAAACAGAGCTTCTTCAAGCTTTTCAGGTCTTTCTTTTCCTTCCCAATTGCAGATCACAGCTTCCTGCCACTGAACTGGCCCTGCATGGGGTTTCTTGCTCTACTGGGCTCTAAGTGTAAATCAGGGCAACACAACTATAGCAGCAAGGCCAGAAAAGAGAAGTAAAAAATTTGAAGGATGCCTGCTGATTACAGTCAGATGTAAATCAATGAAAAACATCACAGGAAAGGAATCAGGGAAAGCAGGGTGGAATGCTGTTTGGGAGAGGAAAAAACAGGCTAAAGGACATGCTAGGACACTGAAATTCATCAGAGGGTTTGTAAAACAAAGGAAAGACTAGGTAATAGGGAAGAAAAGCAGGAATTTACTGAAGGGTGTGAAAAGGCTGAGTAGAAACTGTAGAGAGCAAATTTAGCAATCAACAGGAAAGTTGAAAGCTGCCAGCAATCCAAGAATTTTGATTCAAGGAGTGAAAGACTAGAGCCAGGCTGACTGTCAACATGAAAACTGACATCTGGTTTCCCAAAGAAGGGAAATGAAGGAGGGGGATGGGAGTTCAGGAAAAAAAGAAGATAATCTCATCACAAGATAGAAAGGGGACAAGTAATTGGATTTCCAAAGACAAGGAAGAAAAAAGGGAATAGAGATGGACTTGAGAAGGCAGTGAGAGTGGGAGTCTGGTACCTCTGCAGCAGCTTTGGGAATCAGAAAACAGGTTCCTTGAGCCAGGGCTCAGCCAGACCCAGAAACACAAGAGGCAAGGAACGAGGGGTCAAAAAAGTCTTTGTGGGAAAGCTGACAAAATCAGGAAGATGGATTAGTGGTGGTCCTAACATCTGTGTGGTACCAGACAACTGTGAGAAAGAGACTGCAGCCCAGCAGAGGAGCTAATTTAGGACATACCATCATGATGTGAGTCCAGCTGCTTTGTGGGGAGTGTTGTGGAAAGAACAGTTTTGTATTTCCCATACCAAACTGTGTGCTCCTAAGACCATCCCGGGCCTGAAAAACTGACTGTGACTTGTGCCCACTGATTTGAGGAGAAAGAGGTGTCTTAAGTAAGAGTTTTTACCTTTTGTACCTAAACTATATTTTTTGCATGACAAAAAATTTGAGAGGGAGAGAGCAAATGTTCAAAATGGATAATTTCCCTGTACTGGTGGAAGATATTGAGCTTTTCTGGAAGCTCAGAATCACAACTCTCCTGAAAGAGCCTCACAAAGAGGAGCTATCTCTTACCCTGATGTGCTCAGCTGGAGAGCTTGCTTTTAGCCACAGCATTAAAATTAGATGTCAGAAAACTCAAGGTTAAGCTTTTGTTTTTATCAAAGCTTTAAATTATTAAAAACTTTAAGGACACACTTTAGGAAGGATCCATGGTTGGAAAGCTAGTGGAAAATATTTAGCACATCTGCAAAGCAGCTCTCCTTATTTATACAGAAGACCTCTTCTGCACCAGAGCAATTTTAGTCCACAAAATGCTCAAAGATGCAGTGCCACCTTTTGGACAAACAGATGTCATGTTAGGTCAGGCATGGAGTTGGAAGAATGAGAGAGAAATAGCAGGTGACACTCAGACCCTGGCCAGAATTGGCTCTCCGAGAAATGATCAGTAGCAAATGAAGAAGATAATTGGAAGCAGTACTCAGAAATGGCTGTCTGCTTTTTCTTTAAGAGATGTATGTCTTTATTTCCCAATTTATTTGAAAAGGATTTTAAGGTCAACGAAGTCCACAACTGTTAAAAACAAAAAAACCCAGTCAACCAAGCAAACAAAACCCCCCCCCCCAAAACAAAACAAAACAACAACAAAAAAAACAACCCAAAAAAAACAAAGAAAGGAAAGGAAAGGAAAGGAAAGGAAAGGAAAGGAAAGGAAAGGAAAGGAAAGGAAAGGAAAGGAAAGGAAAGGAAAGGAAAGGAAAGGAAAGGAAAGGAAAGGAAAGGAAAGGAAAGGAAAGGAAAGGAAAGGAAAGGAAAGGAAAGGAAAGGAAAGGAAAGGAAAGGAAAGGAAAGGAAAGGAAAGGAAAGGAAAGGAAAGGAAAGGAAAGGAAAGGAAAGGAAAGGAAAGGAAAGGAAAGGAAAGGAAAGGAAAGGAAAGGAAAGGAAAGGAAAGGAAAGGAAAGGAAAGGAAAGGAAAGGAAAAGAGAAAAAGAGAAAAAGAGAAAAAGAGAAAAAGAAAATATAAGAGAAAAAAAAAGCAAAGAAGAAAGCATACCATGGTTATACAGAACTGGAGCATGGGTGTTAACTCTGAGCCTTGCCAGTTGCAGTGTCAGAGAAGTAGTACCAAATTCTCCAGTGACTGCAAATCTACAGTGCACGATCTTCACGATTTTGAGAAGAACATTCAAACAAATATGTGTGCCATCATCTAGATCCAAGGGGACTGCTGCCATGGTCTTGGAGATTTAAGAGCTGAGAGCACAGAATCTGTATGTTGCTCTTGTCTAGCAAAGGAATACTTTAAATGATATATCACTCATCTTCAGTGAACTGTAAACTCTATGTATTACCTGCACTTACCAAAGCATCAAAAAATAAGAAAGCTTAACCATACAGGAAGGTGAACTAATTAGTCTGAAAATCACATATTAACCCAGTGGTACTGTCCTGCTGTGATGAACATCCTTTAGGTAATCTCCGTAGTTTAACTATTTCCTTGAAAATACTAAAAAGATTTTGTGCAAATAAAGGAGAAGTATCATCAAAAAACCTCCAAACCCTAGTCTCTGCATCTTTCTGCAATGTAAATCTTTTGGATCTTTGTACCCAGGTCAAATCTGACAATGCAGTTTTAAATAATTTTCTTCATTTCCTCTCCCTTTACCATAACAGCAGCAGTGGACATTGCAACCCTTACTTGGTAGCCTGTCACAAAATGATATCCATGTGTATAACAGTCATTAGGGTATCCTAGTATTTTCCTGGAAATGCTGTAATAAGGACTTGCAATCTGAAGGAGGTCAACGTTCTGCTACAGACTTCTGCTCCTGTCATGTCTAATACCTACTGAGGGGATGGCAGGCTGAAATTCCCATAGTATCTTTAAGATTTCTCTGTTTTGTCACTGCTACCACCTTTTTCTGCCTCCATCTTATCTCCCAGGGGCCAGACACAGAGTTCAGGGATCTGGGGACCCTTCTCCTTTTGTTCGAAATCACTGGCAGGTATCTTGGTGGTCCCAGAACCCATCACATTTTTAATTTGACTCTCTCCTGTGTGCCAACACAGGGATTGTTATTAGACTCTTCTGTCTGCCTCCTTTTCTTCTCACCAACTTGGCTGATTGCAGTGGCAGATAGTTTTCTCCAGAAGAGTGAGTTACAGAGTATGTATGCATTGCTTTCTATTAGGTAAGAGGCACTTTCAAGAGTGACACAAAGTCCTTCTTCCCAGTTTCATATCAGTGTTAAGGCAGCTTTCCTCTCTCCAGTGTTTCACTTGTCTTTGACAATATGTTTTACAAAGCATCCTGTCTCTATGTGCCATCCTATTCCAGTAATGCTGTGGATTGAGTATGATTTAATCTACAACCAAACCAAAAAATTATGAAGAAAATGCATTTCAACTGACAGAAATTCTTTTAGTTCAGTCCCAAATGAGATATTTTGGTTTAGTTTTGTGCATTTCCCTCATGCTTTAAAAAATAAAATGTAGTTAAAGTAAGTCTTGAAATACTGTTAGGAGAATACTACTTATATATAGCATATTACATGCTTCCAAATTTTGAAATATTTTGATTGTTCCAATATTAAAAATAATATATTAGAAATTCTTACACACACACAAACATACACAAAATCTATTTGTTTTAATCTGTAAATATTTGTGCATTTTGCAAAAAAATTCAAGTATTGTCAGTCCAAATAATGTTTTTCTTTAGTGAACAAATAATACAAATAACAAAATACACCTCATTTTAATCACATCTTCTATTTCAGATATGCATTATACATAAAATTGTGTTTGCTTTCAATTTACAATGGATCTAATACATAAAAATGAACATAAAAGAAATTAGGGCAGACCTCTCACAGAAAATTATACTAGAAGTTTATATTATACTCAGATTTAGTTCAAACGCTTCTACTTCACCTTTTGTATGGTGGGGGCACGTACCAGGAAATGGCAAATGGCAATTTATGTTTTTTATGCTCTGTACTCACCTCTTCTTGTGTCATCACTGCACTGTGCTGTTTTCCACTTCTGCTGGCTTTTTTGAAAATCAGTCTTGTGTCGAGTGTCTGACAATATGACAAGACAGTTAAACCAAAAGAAAAGTGATACTGTGTAATTCTGCACACACCCAGCAAGCTGCCATGTCTGTGATTCTGCAAGCTGAAAAGAGGTGACTGGGTAATGGAAAGCTAAGGGCCTAACTCCAGCTCTTCTCTTACACCATAAAGGCACCATAAAATTCAGATGCAATAGAACGGAACGTCAAGTCACTGTCTGTCTTGTCATGGGAAACTTAAACCTGTTAACGGGAGCAAAGCTTCCTTAACGCTTTCCTCAGATAATCAAGTTTGGTAGAATCTAAAATGCTTTAAAAGGAGGACATGAGTTTTTAAAGAGGTGGACAAGCAATTTACTCAGCTTTGGGGAAAAAATGCCCAAATCTCATTCATAAAGCAGTCTCCAATAAATAAGATGCAGCAAATTAGGAGTTATCTCCATTAAAAATACAGAGCAAAGTTTCTGCCGTGCAAAAGAGTAAGGTGATGGGTTAAACCTGAGGTCATGCTGCAACTATTTTTCCTGAGGTACTGAGCATCTCCAAATCATCATCCAATATTCATGCCAATATGCTGCAATTAGAGACATGACTAAGTAGCAATACACAGACCATATTGAGGGAGCAAAAACTGCAGACACTTCTGCAAAAAACTTCTCTTCTCAAGTGCAAAAAGAAGGTCTTCTCCTGAGTGCATCAATTTCAATTAGGATACAAAGTTAAATTTTTCAAGTACGCAGATTGATGTTGTTTTCTCTTTAGAGGACTGATATTGCTAAAGCAAAACAAACCTTCTCCGGGATGAACGTAGCTGAAATGGGCAGCTTTTGAGGTAGTAGATTGTCCTATGTATTAGAAGCTGAACCAGCATAATTGCTTTTAAAATATCACTCTGTAGTTACTCTATTACCTATGTTCTTTATGGCTAGACATGGAAATTTGCATGTGTCTTTCTCTGATGATTGGAATACTGTGCTTTTTCATGGTTATTGGTGAGCTATAAATCAACATATGAATCTGTTATCTCACACGAATGCCATTAGAAATCAAATGATGCGCCCACAGCTGGCGTGCCATGAACTGACAGTGCATGCTAAGTTTGTAGAGTGTAGGTGAACCACCCTCACTTCCGATGGAGATTTTCAGTATTTCAGTGTGAGTGGCCTGGTAGAAAAGAGTTGGCTGTTCTAAGAAGCCCTTAATCTTGGTGTGAAAGGGTGAAATTTCACACACTTTGAGGGAGTTGCGCCCAATTACGTTACAGCTGAACCAAAGTTATTTTCTGAACTCAAGTCTGGTAGGAAATTTTCTTTGTTTACTGGTCTGGTTTTGGGGAAGAGAGAGTTTATTGATTCAGCAACACAACAGATTTTTCACATTCTGTGTGCTATGTCCTGGAGATAATAACACTGAAACATTACTGGAAGGTTGTGGTAAAATTCCTGGGACCAAACTCCTCAAACCTTCCTGCCTTGCCCGTAGCAGTTTATTTTGTTGTTTGGATCTGCCAGGATGCATTGCTTGAGCATAAACCACAGGTCAGTGGACAGCAGGAAGTGGTAGCTAGGAACAGAGTGCTCCTACTTTTACTTGCACAGTTCCTACAGTATCGTTGTGTGTGTGGTGAAATACTCTGCCTGCGGAAGGTTTGAGACTTGTTTACGTGAGGAGCAGTCAGCAGAGAGCAACTGGTGCGGCTGGGCCAGTTGTAGCTGGCTTTGGAGAGGGGCAGAAGGCAGATGTTCTGCTGATGGGGTGCTTAGTGCAACCAGTGTGTGTCCTTCCCTATTCCTAATTGTCAGCACTGGAACATCCATATTAATAGCCTGCTGCCAACTGTTCCTAAGAAAATCCATGAGAGTCGCCTTACATATTCATACCTGCTCTGTATGTGCAACTGTGGCCCTGAAGTAGCAAAAGAGAGTGAACAAAATGTATGTGGGCCTGTTATGCAAATGTGCTTTCTGAAAGTACAGATTAGCTTATATCTTATTCATCAGCAGAAAGTTAAACACAAGATGGAGGAAGGATCTCCTCATACAGATCTCCTCTGATATTGCAGTCTTTTTAGAGATTTTTTCAGGTGAAAAGATGTTGAAAAATAAGCATTCATGTGATATCAGGCAGCATTTATGATGCAAAAGAGACTGTATTTTGACAATATCAATATTTTCCATAATTGGTAAGACCGCAAAAGTGCGTACTTGACTGAACTCTTGAGTGGCAAGTATTTTACTTGGAGTAAACAAGATCATCAGAGAGGCATTCACAGGATGAGACCAAATCAGTGAGCGAGCAGCAGATGGGGCTTGAGATTCAGCAATGAAGAGCACGGGCGACTTCATCTCCTAAATCTATTATTGATTAAACCATGAACAGTCAAGACTCTCATTTCACTCACGTTTAGTGCAGCAGCTCTTGGCTGCCAAGCTTAGGGAGTGAGCAACCTAGCAGGAATTAGAGAAAGGATCTGGATAACAAAGTATATGCAGACAAAGTCCAACCATACCATTGTTATTAACTCATGCACTGCTGAGGCTATTTGCATAGATACTAAAATCAAAGAATTAAAAAAAATCCGTGGCAGCAATGGTGGCAGCACAAATACAAAAGCGTTACAAACTACTTGTAAGTGAGTAACTGGTCTCATGAGTACTGCTGTCTGCAATATGTCCTTTTACTCCTTCCTACTGCAGGCCTCTTTCTCATCCCTGTAGTGTCTGATGCACATCTGCAGAGGTACAGGCAGCTCTGCCTCATCACAAAGTGATGCTTTGATTTTGTTTTTCTGCCTCAGCACCTAGTCCAAAGTAACAGACTTTCTTTCCTAACATGTTGGCTTCTATATTTTTTTTTAACACAGTTGGTTTTTTGGGGGACTCCTGAGTTTTGTCTCTCAGTCTTTCCTACTTCCTATTCTACCATGTGAACAGGGAAATTTGACCCAACAAAGCCTCTGAATATCCAGAGATAGTGCATAGGATTGAATTCTTATTGTTCTGTGTTCCTTCTTCCAGAGTGATAAGGTTCCTGCTGACTTTGAGGGATTTCCCTAAGGGCAGTCAGTAGCACCAGTAGGCTTTTGATTTGCAAAATGCTACATCATGCTCATCCTGAAAATTTGCTGTCCTCTTGTAAATTGTGGACTGAATCTGAGATCTTCAGGGACAGAAGCAGACCCAGGGACCAGCTCTTCTGCTCTGCTTTTCTCCCTAACTGACTGTAGAGCAGGTCTTGGGAAAGCTGTTGCACTGTGACAACCCCTCTCCTTTGCTCAAAAAAAACCCAAAAAACCAAAAAACACAACCCAAAAGCCTGGCTCCATCTTCTTTACTCATCCCATCAAGAATTTATCCACTTGGATAAGATTCTCCTCAGCCTTCTCTTCTCCAGAGGATTAACAGTCCCAGCTCTCTCAGCCTCTCCTTGTCTCAAAATGCTCCAGCTGCTTAACCATCTTCATAGCCTCTTCATGGAGTCTCTCCAGCATGTCCATGTCTCTTTTCTACTGAGGAGCCCAGCACTGGACACAGTACTCCAGATGTGGCCTCACCAGCACTGTGCAGTGGGGCAGAGGTCACCTCCCTTGACCCTCTGACCATGCTTTTGCTCGTGCAATGAGGTTGTTGGCTTTCTTTGCCCTGAGGGCACATTACAGCTCATAGTTGCATAGTTGTCTTACCATCCACCAAGACCCCAAAGTCCTTCTCTGCAGAGCTGCTTTTCCAGTCAGCTGGTCACCAGTGTGCACCGGTAGCTGGGATTATTTCTTATTGTTCAATTGCCTTGACATTTTCCCTTGTTGACCTCCATGAGGCTCCTGTCAGCCTATTTCTCCAGCCTGTCAAGGTCCCTCTGGATGGAAGCATGAACCTCTGGTGTATCAGCCACTCCTCCCAGTTTTGTAGCATCTGTGAACTTGCTGATTTGTCCCACTCTCTCCCATAATCTGGTCCTCAATAAAGACATTGACCAGCACTTGGCTCTGTATCAATCCCTTGGACACACCACTAGAGTCTTGGCTGCAGCAGGACTGAATACTCCTGGTCACAGCCCTCTGGGTTTGTCCGCATTATCCATTTGTCTACATATGCTTTGTCAGCTATGCCTATTTTAAGCCCAAGTGGTAAATACTGCAGTTTCCAGATGGAAGGTCCTATCTGGAGCTGGAGAACCACTGGCTGTGCATATTACATGGGGAAGTGGATACAATCAGCCACGGGAGTGCTTTTGATTCTGTGATTAACATGACAGCAAAGGCCCTTTTCAACTTCCAACAGCACTTAATCCAAACAGAGCATGACCTGATCTACCTGAAAACCGTTGTCATCATATTCTGCACCCTGTTTCGCCTCAAGGGATGGTTATACCTAGCTCCTTGCTAGACACACTTGGCCATGTTGATTCTGCTCCACTTCTTAAGAGGTCAGGTCTTTAGGCAAGCGCTAATAATTGCCAGTGGTGTCCAGAGATTTATAGGTTTGTTCTATACCCTGAAGGCTTCAATCCTTTGCACTTGTTCAGAAACTCCTGGCATGGCTAGATTGGGCTGGTTTGGTTTTTGCAGTGGGCTCTTTTTTCTCTCCAATCTAAATTTATCAACATGATTTTCAATTACTTTTAGAACCCTGATAGTAATTTATTTTTAATTATCTACACTAGGTAGCTGTAACTTGCTAAATAATCAGGTCAGTTTAAGGTCTGTCTCTGAAAATGAGTATTACAGTCTTGGAAAGGCTCTCAATCTAGTTCTAGTATCGCTATTAATTCTAATTTAAATAATACTTAGTACTTACCTAGCAGTTTTATGTCTGGTGTATTTTGTAAACACTTACTGATTCATTTTCATGTAATTATTGCAAAATAAGCAGGAAATAACAGTAAAAAATCTGTATCACAGAGCAAAAAGAAGAAAACCACTTATCTACAATAAAAGGAGTTCAGGAGTGTGTATTACCCATAGACTCATTTTCCTGGAGGTCTGTATAGCTTCCTGCACATGCATGAGGACTCACTGTACAGCAGAAGAAACCACGCACCCTTGGCAGCACATAAACAAATGCACACTCTGTCTTCTCTCAGCAGGGAATAGAGAGCAGAGAAGTTCACATCATCAGGTTCAGTTTGAAAACAAGAAATTTAACCAACCTAGCACACGGAATTAGAGACACAATAAGTCTCCCCATCTTGATTCCGAGCAGTAAAAAGAATTGGATTCCTCAGCATATGGTTAAACACCAAGGGAAAAGGACTAAACAGACAAGATTGGATTGAAAGGAAGAGAATAGATCTGAAATTCAAATTAGGGAAGCAATGCTAAGTCCCTGGCCCTGTTACCAGATTTGACATTGACAGAGATTAGTCTTGGCACCATCAGTAATGAGAGAGTTGGGGTGCTTTTTAAGCTAAATTTGCTGCCAATATCTAAAAGATTTGCCATCCATGGATGAGCACATTGTGTCAGAAGGCCAAGAGCTATTAATACAGTCACCACATAATGAGTGGAGGAGACCAAAGGAGCAGCTTGTGTAAGATTAAAGGCAGTTCCAAGTCAACACCATTTCTGCAGTGTTACAGTTCTGTGGATCAACTACAGCTGAAGTCTGGAACTCCACTGCAAAACATCAGTGATGCAAAACCACTGAGCAGCACATTTGCCAAAAGACGCCCAGGAGGCACATGCAAATTATTTCCTCAGGAAAAAAATTAAAGAGATTGACGGCTTTGCTCCTTGGGAAAGAATGATGCCAGTATGACAGTTCCAGGTATGAGATGGATACACAGTCTGAACACCAGCGACCAGAAAAGATGATGAAGAAGCCATTGCCAAGTGCTTCTAAGAGCTATGTCATTAGTGGACCATGGGGCTGAAGCCTTCCCAGGACTTTGCCCATAAATGGGAAAAAGTTCCCCAAAGTGTATGTTGCTTGCAAATGGCTCCAGAGGGTCCACACAGTCAAAGGAAGCAGGAAGCAGCATGAAGGCAGAGAAACCATTCTTGTCCAGGACTGGCCAGTTTTCAAAGGTGTAATGACAGGAGACATTGCCATGTAAAGGATAGGCTGGGTATGTTCAAAAAAGGATGTTGTTTAGTGCAGTTATTCCTGCTGTCATGAGACAGACTGGTACTGAAACAAGACAGAAGTACATGGCATGAATGGCATGGTTGTGAGTGGGGAGGAAAGCGTGAAAGGGGTATACAGACAACAGAAAGGAATGTAGGAAGCGCAGTGCAATCTCAGCATATTGTCTCCACTCACACACCAAATGAGAAACTCTTCTTTACTTTTACAGACCATTGGGACCATATTTAGACAGGACCTGTGATAAGAAAAGAGCATTTTCAGTTGGAAAAGTTTAAAAACAACCTGATGGCTAAAGCCTTGAAGAGTCCAGTTCATTGCCTTCTACTCTGGTGGGCACTTGCTGTGAGACCCTGGCCTGAACATAGTGGTAGGTTCTGTGTCATCAGAAAACCTAGAAATCTCAGAAAATCTCATCTCAGCACATTTTTTTTTTCTGTTTTCCTTTCTTAAGGAGCTGTGCATTGTTGTGAATTTCCTGCCCCTAGATGTAGATGCCCCAACACACTAAGTGTTAAAGGCCAAGTTGGATAGGGCAGCCTGGTCTATTGAAAGATGTCCCTGCACATGGCAGGGGTTTGGATCTAGATGACCTTTAAAGTCTCTTCCAACCTGAACCATCCTATGATTCCATGATTCTGTGATACCTGCTTCTCCCTGAATGAGTAGTTTAGGAGTCTGGCATTTGCAGAAAAGAAACTCAATTCATTTCATGAGCAGAATGTTATTATGGCAGGGAGCAAAGTTACTGGAACCTTTAATAAGAATCTGCAGCAGTCACAGCAAGGTAAACAGTATAGGAGCTTAGCCTACATGAATTTCTGGGTTAGCACCCATGGAAACAAAAATCCACTGGAGCACAATGAAAATACTTTCTATTCAAAGGACTGAGTCATCTTTCATTCAAAATATCTCCACATGGTGTGCAGCGTGGATGAAAAGGTTGTCTCCATCCTGTTCCCAGCGCTCTGCTCTGTCAGATTTCCTTCAGTTTTGTAGTTAGATCAGGAGCTGCATTGGCTTGCAATAAGCCCTGTCCTTAGGTCCTCTCTCCAAAGTCTTCATGGCTAGTAGTACATCGTGACTCAGGGGCAACATTTCCTATGTTTATTTGACAAGGACATTGCCTTCCCACTTCTCATGGGTACCAGGCCAGCACTGGTAACACAGACTCTGGCTCTTCTTCTAATTCAGTAGAGTTTATTGCCAGCCTCATACAGGACAATGCTTGATAGTGTACTGAGTAATTGAAGATTTAAGGTAAATACTTTGGTCCCATAGGAAAACCTCAGCCACTGCCTCACTTCATTCACTTCACACAAACCAGTCGTGCATAGGTGTCTTCTCAGCCAAATGCAGGTCAGGGTTCCTCAGCCTCTGTGTGCAGCACACAGCCTGGGCTGGGAGCAGTGGAGAATGACTGTTGGTCATTTTGACTGTTCAGGTTAACTTGTAACACTCAGAAAATAATCTTCAAATATCTGTTTTTAAGGGGTGATGGATGAAGTTTTACAATGCCATACCTTACAGACTGGGGCACATACTGCAGGCTCTCCTGTCAAGGGAGGGTCACAGGCCACTGTATGCCTGCTGAAATCAGCAGCACACTGGCCCTAGGATATGTGAAAGCAATGATGGAGAAACTACGGCATGACAAATCTCCACCACTATCCACTCAGTGAAAAACACAATGCCCTTGCTAAGAAAAATTTAAATCAAAAACCAGCAGTGGCCATCTTTTAGGGTTAAGGACTGGATTAGATGATCATAGAGGTAATTTCCAACCTTAACAATTCTGTGAGAAGACAATTGACGCCAAAAAGGGTAGTGACATCCATGAGGAATGTGGCCATGGATGATGGATGCTGAGGCAGGGACACCCCTGAGGGACTGCAGCCTTGAGCAACCTATGCGTGGACAAGAACATCTAGAGGGACTGAGGCTGTAGGTGACAATGTGGTGGGGGAGAGGGGAGAGATGTTTCTGTATGCTTTAAAAATCTAGTATTTGTCTTCTTTGCATTAATACCCAGAGAAAGTAGTGGAATTTTTTTTTGTTGATTGGCAAGAAATCACTTAAAGTATGGTTCTCCAAAGTAAGGCTTTTCTGCCCATGGTAAATATCCTTACTGCATCTCACTCCAGGGCGGTCAGAGGTATCCAAAGTAGAACAGAGGTGATAATAGTAAGGATAATGACAAAACTGAAACATATTCTGGATTCAGAATAATCAAGGCAGAGTGAAGGACACACAGTAGGATAAACCTTATCCACTTCCCTTAAATTTAAATAAGCATTTTTTCTATCTATCTATCTATCTATCTATCTATCTATCTATCTATCTATCTATCTATCTATCTCATACCATTTCAAATATATATAGATCATTTATGTATGTATACATGAACACATGGGTGTCTTTGAAAATATTCTCATATATATGATTTATACATTGGCATTGTTTATTATATATTAGCAGTTTTATACATAAATTTTATATACAAATTTGAAAGTGTACATAACAATAATCTAATCCATATGCACTATACATATATACTAGATACAATATAACATATCACAAACAATCAAAATATTAAGCCATATACTTTATGGATTAATATACTGCTGCTCAGCCTGTATCAGTCTGTATCTTACAGACAATAGCTTTCTACATTAAAATTCAGATTATTCTGAACTTTAAGTCTATTTTAACAAAAGCTTGAGAGACTCCTGAAATTTGATGGAGGATTATTGCTTGTTTCTTTTTTAAGAAATCAAATTTTTTATTAAATGTGTTTTTCTGCATGCATGTGTTCTCCTGAGGAAAAGAAAACCAAGAGGGTGCTTTAAAAATTTTTTTTATGTACACTGTGGGGGAAAAATGTCTTTCCCTGTTTCTATCAGCAGGTTTTGCTCTTCAGGAGTCACCATTTCTGCTGATTTCTTGGCTTGGGAATGATGGGAGAGCTCATAGCCAGTCCTGTCCAGAACTGGTTGATGGGAAGCAATGGAGTCCTGGGGAGTACAGGAGTCTTTGGACTGGCCCCACCCAGGAGAGTAGCAATGGACCAGCAGTACAATGAACCTGTTATATGAGAAAAATTTATACTTAAGAAAAACCGATTGAAGTGTCTGTTTACAATTCATATGAGGACGTTTTGCCCTGCTATGTAGCGTGATGCCATCTTTTCTTTATAATATTTCTGTTCACTTTTCATGACCTAACGTAACGTAATTCCTTAATCATGACAGTTTGACACCACATCAAAATTTATGGCTAAGTGTACCTTTCATTGAAGTCAACCCCCTGCTGGCATGGCAGTGGCCATGAAAAGAAAATGTTCTCTTTCACTGCAGAAAAAAAGCAAAGGTGTCTGCAAAAGAATAAATGACTTACTTATCAAACTGCATTTAAAATCTGTACTTTTAATGTGATGGGGTATTTTAAATGACTTATTTTCCTTTTACTCTCTCTTGTTAATTGGTTGTTTAGGTACCAAAAAAAAAAAAAAAAAGGAAAATCAAGTAAAAGAAAGGAGAAGTGCTGATCGGAGAATAGATTTGATTTCTCATAGCACGGTCATGCTGTGGTTAGTTACTCACCTGCCCAGAGGCATGAAAAGACTATTCAAATACACACTGGCTGAGGGGAGCCTTTCAGACCTGTTTGTAAGCAATATGAGTACATCCACACTGCTGCCCATTTGGTGCTGGGTGAAATGTTATAATAGTCAGACAGACTTAAAAGGAATGGCTGGACAGATAAAGTAGAAAGCTGTGTAGTAAAACCAGAGTCACATTCAAGCTGTTTGCAGCAACATTGGTTGAGGGTTTGGTTTTCCTTTTACTGCCTTTTTTTACTGAAATGTTACAGTGAAAAAAGCTGAGAAGAGCTGGGGCAGCTCTATGTGACATCTCATTTTACTTCTGGATACCAAGAGAGATGAATGCATGTGAGCCCCCAGCATTCTCATTTCTATTGCCATTCCTCCAAAATTGAAATATCATGTACAACAACTTATTCTTTATGGCTTAATTTCCTTCTGCCCAAGCAGCCAATCAGAAACATAAATGGACAAAACCAATTCCACAATAAAAGTGTATGTGTATTATATCACAACCATATTATTCTGAATTTTTGCTGGTTTTGCCTAAGGACCAGTGGATAACTGAAACACAACAGGAAATATTTTGTTTGCTTCTTAAGGAAAAACAGAACTACCCAATTACTAATAAAAACCAGTATGTGCTGTTCTGTGAATGTATTCTATTGTGGCAATTCAGTATTGAGTAAATAATAAACATCTCAAAGCAAACCTTTTACAGCCCAAATAACAGAATGAGTTACAGAATGATCTTTTACAATGGGAAAAAGTGCTCCATTATCACTGGAAGCAACATGAAATACCAAAGTTACAATTCAGTTCCTGGTGCTTTCTCAGCACTCCAGTGGAATATTGGGTACTGTTTGGAAGGAAGGAATTCCTCCATTTGAGAGTGTGGAAACAGTATCTTCAAGACTCCTCAAATTCTGATGCTGCATGAATCCAGGAAAACAAAAAATATTTTCTGCATCCATCAAAGGTGGTGATGTTTGCCTTCTTTTTAATCAAAGGGCCTTGAGAGCTTTTTTTACTTCATAAAGGTATCCAGCAAATGAATACTTTCTGTCATCAGAGTACAAAAGACATTGATTGTCCAGCTGGCAGAGTAGCTGCCCTTTAATTAGTCCAGGCTGCAAGGTGGATGATGCTCTGTGATGCTGTCTGCTGCCACGGGAAGCATCGCTCATGCTGAAGTCAATGCTACTAATGACATCTGCTGAGCCAGGTTTCATCTCTCAAGGGCAGGCACTTGTTTGTAAAAACACACCAACCTTTCAGGCTGCCTTGGGACAAGATTTCTCTTTCAGGGAACCCTGAGCCTCGTAAGCCAGAGATCCCAGCTCATGGGGACATAACCCTTTGGGTTTCCACAGCTTGTACCTCCATATGAATGCTTTCCTTGGGAAGATGACTGCAGCACTTAGGTTTGCAGTTTGGTTGTAACATGTTATGAGTTGACAGGGTCACAGACAACACAGGTTGTCTCCTGGGGACTTTGTTTTCTCTTTTTATAGAGTACTTTGGTTGGGTTGACAATTTTCATGGCTTATTTTCTGGCATGTTTGTCAAGAGTTTTGTTTGACCAGAAGTGGCTTCCCTGGGTTGCGCTGTGTATCACTAATCAATAAGACAGACACAGAGACATAATGTGGAAATGAATTGATGCCTGTGAGGAAAGAAGAATGTGACTAATTATTGCTAAGCCACCTGCTGCCACAGCCGGATTGGAACATCCCCACTGTTTGCTGCTAAGTTTAGCAGCCGACTGCTAGGTGTGAAGGCTTTCTGCCAGCAGTGCAAATGCTCAGCACAGAAGGGTGCCTTCTCCATAGCCTATCCCATGACTTGTGCTTTTGTGGATAAACTGGCCTCAAACTATCAGCCCAGGTGCTGCTAGCAGGATAGGAAGTGTATAGCTCACCTCATTTGCCTGGCTCTTAGGAAAGAGTCTTGAAGGCAGTTTGAAACTGAGCAGGAGACGTGACTGTGACCTGCAGTGCCAGCACTGACCTTGCTATACAGATATACCTGAAGTATGCTCTGTTTCAGGAAACTAGTTTTGAATCATGTTTACCTCGAGGTTGTGAGATGCTTGACAAAGACTGCCACAATTACCACCTTTTCCAAACGGGAAGAGTGAGGTAGGGACACAGTAGCAGCTACTTTTGTTCATCAAGAAAGCAGTGGTAGAGGCTGAAAACAGACCCAGGTCCTTTGCAAAATCCTTCCTCCATTCACTTTTCCTTAATATCTGTGCATGTGTTCTTCTTCAATTCTTCTGGAAAGTCATTAGATCTAAGAGAAAGACATGACACCTGAATAATTTTTAAAGCTAGTTATGTTGATTACACCATCTCTAGACCTACAAATCTCAGTGATCAGTGTGGATACCCCAGGTACATTGTACTTCAGCTTTTGGCTGGTTTGTCCTAGGACGTAAATGGTTCTCCTGCCTGTAGCAGCTGTATTTGTAATGCTTTGATATATCGCATTTTCTAGGGTTCTCCTGGTCTTCGGACAAGCTGTCCCTTCCTTCTCTGCTTGTTGAAAAATGAAGTTTTTAGCTCTTCTCCCAGGATCAACATGTGGCTGGGATTCCCTAAACACACTGAATAAATCACACTGATTTCTCTAGTGTTTTTGAGCATCTGTCTTTTTAATATGATTGCTATTCTGATGCATGGAAAAATTGGCCAGCTCAACATTAGTCTCGCGGTAGTTGTTTGTTTTTTCCTTTCAAATCAGACTAGCTACATGTCAGTCTGGAGTGTACACCGTTTGCCTGCCACTTTGAAATATTTAATTAGCTATCCTCTTTCTCATCCTTCCTCCATTTCCAAATGGACATACAGACAAATAGGCAGGAAGACCTTCACTTGCTAAAGTGGAAATACGTAAGACTCTTTGGGAAAAGAATGTGATATTTCATATTTCAAATACCTTACATTTTGAATTTTCTGCTTAAAATCCCTTTGAAGTTCATTTTAATTGAATTAGATGTGGAAATTAATTATCAGCAGTTAGAGACAGCTTTACCTCCTCTGAGCCTTGCTCAGATGTTAATGAATTAAGGATAGTTTCTATCTAATTTGGATTAGGTGACTAAACAACCCAAGAAAAGGCTTTTCTATTTATAGTGTCTCATTTTGTCTCTGCCGGGGGAAGTACCTGCTGGGGGATGGCTGAGGTTTAAGGACTTGTGCAGTGAGGATGCTCACTTTTGCAGCATGGAGTCATTAGGGTTTGCTCCAAGTGGGCTTTCTTGCCATGATGCTGGAAACAGTTGGGCTCTAGCTCTCCCTCAACACACAGACAGCTGCACCAAATCACTCAGAGAAACAGCCAAAAAGCACAGACAGCATGTACCAGAGTAGATGGGCATATTAATGTGGTAAATACATTCAGCCATAACCAATGGTTCACTGCTGGTGGGTTAAACAACCCACCTCCTTGCTGAAGGATTTTATTTGACAGCAAGGTAATAGTGAAACACAGAAATCCAATATCCTTTCTATAAAATACAGATGGAGAAAAAAATTATGTGGACTAGAATTACGGCTTCATATCACATTCAGTTTGTCCTTTGCTTGGATTGGTAGGCTGTGTTTCAAAGCTTTATAATTGATATTGCTCATAACACTAGGGGAAAAGAGAAGGAGGGCAGGCTATAAACTAAGAGATTGGAGCTGTAAGACAAGCATATTGTAAAACGACGATAGGGAACAAGGAGGTTCAGGGATCACTAGAGGGCAGTCAGCTCTCCAGCAAGGAAAATCGAGAAAGGGAGACATGAGCTTGTGGGGACACAAAAGCAGCATGGAAGAAAGCAGCTGTAACGCCATAAAATTCTAGAAATTGTGTCAAATTTTCTCTGCTGTGCACAAGGAATCCCAGGGCAAGCAATGTTCTCTCTCAAAAGTGGTCTCATTGTGTCAACAGGTTTACTGATGTGAGGAGAGCAGGTGGGATTTGTCTGTGCACATATAAAGCAAGGAAGAGAATTAATTCAATTTGAAAGAGAAAAGCTTAGAAAGAAAATTATATTGCCAAGTCTTTCAGTCTTGTATTGGAATGTGAAAATGTGGGAGTTAAAACCTGAGACCTAATTAATTTTTAGATACAGATTGTACACATTTATGTTATGTGTGCATGGTACCTGTCCAGGAATGCCTTATCTTTTAACAAGACTGAAAACAGTAGAGTATCTGTCTCCAGAGCTTATTAATGTTGTTTATTATTCCCATTGCACTGTTCATGGTGCATATGCCTGTGCTAACTTCAGCAGAAAAGGAGAGGTAGCCCCAGTCCTTAAGCCAATACTCAGGAACACATTAAAATAACCTGTATTCAGGATCACTTCAGCATCTCCATTCCATGGTTATAAGAAGGCAGAGATTTAGAGGCTGAGCATCACAGATCAAACAATAGCTATGGTTTAGTTCACTTGACCTTTTTCAATTCATATGAGACTCTTCTCCACATTAGCACTCATTTAGAAAAATGGCAAACACGGCTCAGTTCTCCATACAGTTTACTGGAATAATTACTAATTTTAAGGGACCCAAGATTGATTATGTTCCTACGTACCAACAAAGACCATAGAATTACGTTGAATAACATGCTCTTGCATCAGTATTGCCCATTTGTTGTTGAACTAGGGGCCGCATTTTTTAACCTGTGGTGTCATCATTTCAAGTAGAGGGTCACAATGAGAGAAGGAAATTGTTAACATTAGTCCTGTAATATTTTTTTGACTGTTAAGTCAAACTTGTCTTCCTTGTGGGAATAGAAATGGATATTTTTAGCAAGTCATCTAGATTTGCTTAATGATTTAGAATGATGGAGAAGTAAATGATTTGTCTGGCCATTTGCTTCTTCAGCCTAACTCCAAGAGGCGTCACTCTGAGACAGTGATTTGGAGGCACAACACCTAAAACCTTGGAGGAAGCGTACACAGAGAAACCATTCCCTGAGAACACCTGTCCCCTTGGAGGTCTTATCTTGGAAACAGGGCAAAACTTCTTGACTTGCAAAATTTGGTGCCCCTTTCTCATTTTTCCAGATGGATATCCTTCTCTTGACCCTGAAGTTAGCTCCAGTGTGCTTTCATCCTATACATTTAACATTCAGTCCTTGGTTCCTTTCTGCAATTAACTAGATGGGTCTTCTATACTTTCTCCTTGCAATATAGCTCATTGAATTTGAGTAAGTCTATAAGCTTCTCAACAAACACCAAAGATGGCACACCTTCAGCCTGTCATGCTGAAATGCATTTTCCAGGCTTCATATCGATTGTGTCTTTCCTCTGAACTCCGACTTTTTTTTACGTCACTTTTTTCAAAAACAGTGACAACGAGATTAGACCAGATAGCCATGACTTTTTTTTCCCAATGATTGAGAAAGGGAATGCATCCTACAGGAATATGTAAGAAGTGTATCAATGTCCCCACAAGCAGACAGCCCCACAGGAGTCAGGAGTAACTGCTAAGAGATAAAGATTAGTTGTTTATCAAATAAGATATCCATGGTCTTATGCAAGTCATCTCTTTGCAGGACAATCATCTAGTCCATTTTGTCCATGTTCTTTATTTCTAGAGGGATGAGTTTACATTTGGGCTCAACAAACCATTTGAGAACTTTCAGCACATAAACAAAAAATGCTGATTCAATAAATTCAGAGGGACATGATGGGGACACACATATTGCACATGATGAAACTGACATCTGAGACTTACCTGACATCTTGATTTTATTCCCATGCAAGCTACCTTCAGAGTTCTCATACTCTCCTAAGGAGTCCTCTGTGCATTGTCGGCAGACAAACCTTGTTTTTATAGTCTCATAGCTACAGAGAACTCATACTCTTTCATAAGAAGAAAAGAATTGTTCCTAGTGTTTCTGAAATAAAATACTTTAGAAAGGGGAAAAGGAAGGAAATGCTTTGGCTCATTTGTACTCTGTATGAACATTTCCCTCAAAGTCTTGAGATTTTCAGTGGAATCAAAATTTTTTGTGTCTACATCAGTATTTCGATTCAGATCAACAGCATACATTTGAAGCAAATTTCCTAAATGTATCGGTCACCCCACTTGGACTCTTACTTCATAATAGTCTTGGATCATGTTCTTTATCAACAAACCTAAAGTATTGGAAGGACTTCTGTAGTGCTCCAGTCACTAACAGGCCTTAAATCTCCAGTTAGTCCATAGTCAAACTACTGAAAATAAGGACACCATGGGTCTGGGTTCATCAGCAACAACAGTTTTGCTCTACAAATCTGATCCTATTAAACAAACTGCTTTACAATATGACATAGCTGGTGTACTCCAGCCAACTTAACAAATGCATGTATTTAAATGCATAAAATTTCTCAAGCAATATCCTTGCTAGCCTTCATTGTAAGTACTTACTATATAAACTTTTTCCATCAATTCTGTTACCAGCCCCAGGCAGGATTCTTAGTTTTCACAAAGGCAGGTTTCCTGCAGTCTGGTCCGACCTTTGCAGATATCAACTCAGAGTCATCAGCATGGTCTCTCTAAGAACAAATCAGAGGACCTGATAGAACCTGGAGAATCTGGTCTCCTAGATGTTGCTCATTGATCTATGACACAGTTTCATCATGCTCCATTGACCCACAACCCACAGAGGAATATTAAATTCTCATTATTTTCAAGGGATCCAAATCAACCTGCTTTCATTATCTAGCAGTGGACATCTAAAGCTGATCTATTCCCAGGAGGCTCCTTCTGTAGCCAGTGAAGAGAGATGGGGCTTCAAAAATCATTTTAAATGACATACATTAAAAACTCTACTTAGGATAGGATTTGTCTCCCAACTGAGATACCTTCTTTCCTACACAAAACCTACCCAAAGTTAACTATGTTGGATTCATGTATTTTGGTTTTTGATGCAGATCAATTCTATCTGTGAACTGCTTAGAAAGAGACGGAAAATGAAGATTTTTAAGGAGCAAAAAATTGACATTTGCATTTTGTACTGAAGCCATTATAAGTTTCAGCATAATAGAATAAAAATGTCCACAATTATAAAAATTTCCTCAAGGGAAAGGACAGGGACAGAGTTTGCTGTTACACGAAAGAATTTAACTGAGATGAAAGTATTGTCCACAGTCATAATATGCATACAATGAGCAATTATCAGTTAAGAG
The DNA here is from genome assembly GCF_029207755.1 of Chamaea fasciata. Classification (NCBI taxonomy): domain Eukaryota; kingdom Metazoa; phylum Chordata; class Aves; order Passeriformes; family Sylviidae; genus Chamaea; species Chamaea fasciata. Next base: position 55,898,158 of record NW_027094087.1, on the reverse strand, counting down.
CTCCACTCTCGAGGCTTTTTGTAGAAAAAAAAATGTATCTAGCTCTGCTACTCAGAATCATTGTCTTAAGCTGAGTTTCACCTTGCTGGAGTAATGTAAAACCAGTGAATTCTTTTACCTTTTTTACCTTTTGTGGTGGTGATAAGGCATTTGTCATTAGTTTTCATGGTGGTACATCATCTGTTTCACACCTCATAGTTCTTACTTTTGCCTGCACTGCTGCCTTACTTGGGAATAGAAAAATACCTCTATCCCCTTCCTTTTACTAATTTATTTCCATGATGGAGTAAAGAAATTAGGATAATTCATGTCAGCCGACTGGGATTTGTGGATGTCATCACAAATCATTAAAATTGCTAAGTCCTGCCACTTGCTCCCTATTATTCTGCAATACAGTTTGTATATGCATTGACACACTACCAAAATTGCATGAGAACATATAAGGTTTCTCCATAGAGAAACATCCCGCTGCTTTATTGTCCCAGCTGAGTGATATGCTTTCCATACTCTACTTAGGTATCAGTCCTTTGCAACCAGTACAAATTCTAGGTCTCTCTCTTCCACATATTTCCTTCCTTGATTCTTTGACTTTCGTCCTCCTGTAAGTCATATAGAAATCAGCAGAGTTTATAAAGTTGTCTATAGCATTTTAAAACCTAGCATTTTTTGCACTTAGAAAACAACTGCACTTTTGCTGGTTGGTGCTATGGATCACTAAAACAAGATGGATAAAGGCCTCGTGAAAGAAAGTATATAGGCTTTTTGAACAGTTTCTTTTTAGTGCAATTGTTTTTACAAGACTTCTTTCAAAGATGGGCCTCAGAATGAAGTTTTATCTCCTGGGCATATGGAAGAAAGGCTTGTAATCGCTCTGAGCCATGCATCACACCTAAATTCTGCTCATACATCTTGCTATTAAAGGCTTGAATGGCACTTAATTTCCATCTCTATCTAGTTGTTCCCCTTGGCTCCTTTCCTTTATTTCTTATGTCTTTTAGTCCTTTGTTTCCTTTCAGGACTTTCTTCCTAAATTCAATATATCTCTTCCTGATCTGCTTCTTGTGATATTATCATAGTATTTCTTATAAGCATTTTATTTGGACCATAAAACATAAAAATATTCTTATTTCATTATTTCAGGTGTTTTTACATTCTGATTACTGTAATTAAAAAAATCAGGTTTTATGTTTGGTTAGGAGTTTTTAAAAATTATTTTTCATATCCCATCTGGTATTGTTCCAAGCTGGCACTTTACTTCAAGAAAACTATGGTTTTGAGACAGGTTTCTTTGGCCATGCATCCATTGACTTCCATTAACAGTTTTAAGACAGAATTGCTCCTTGTGTCAGCTTACGTGAAGCATTCTGTATTCTGCTGTAGTCTTGCATTTTTTGCAGTCCTACAATAAAGACAACTCATCCCTTTTCTTTTGCTGATGATCAAACTAGGAATTAATACTAAAAACTAATCCATGCCCAAAGAATGAGTCAACATTTTTTGTTGTTGTTCAGGGTGATTTTTTTTGTTTTGTTTTGTTTTTGTTTTTGTTTTTGTTTTTGTTTTTGTTTTTGTTTTTGTTTTTGTTTTTGTTTTTGTTTTTTAAGAGCAGGGAGGAACATATGGTGCTCCCTGACTTGCTTAGTTCCTAGACATATGGATGCCTTCCAGCCACCCCAATGGAAGAGTGGGCTGGAAACAGACTTTGTGCATTCAAGTGTGCCTATGGCATTGGCAGTGACTCCCCTCTGCTATGGGGGGAGCCCTATGGGGTACCCAGGGCAGAACTTCCAACAAAAAGTTGTCTTGAGGTGCCCCCCAGAAGATCACAGAGCAGTGTCCAAAAGATTAAATGGGTGGCGTATTTGTCGGTGTCATCTTTTGTAGATTTTTGTCCCTAAGCTGAAAGGTTTTGGCAAGCTACATGTTCAATTTTAAATTCTGACCCTGAGTAACTAATAATAAAGTATTTGCTGTCAGCAAAGATTAATTTATAAGTGTAATAATAGTTATATGCTTACCATTAAATATTTCTAAATGGAACGTGCACATATGGAACAAAGTCAGTTTTGTGACATCTCTTAACTCTGGTCCAGTTTAATTAACTTCTATTTTCTTCACCTGCTTCCACTGTCATTACCATCAGCCTTGGGGCAGGAACTTTTGAAGCATTCATTTTAATTACAGCACAATAAGAATGAAGCCCCTTGTGATATTTATCAGCAGAATTCTGAAGAAATTTTTAATATATTGAAAATAAATTGTGTTTATAGCACACTGCTTTCCCAGCTGTAGAAGACTTCAACTGTTCATATATCATGCATTTACCACCTTTTTAACATTTAAACAGAGCCTGAAATTTATACCCACTGATGATTCACCGGTCCCTGCTTGCTCAGATGTAATCCTCATTCAATAAGGAGTGGAAGTCCTGAGTGAACACAACTTATGCTGCAGTGCTGACTGGGGTGGCAGAGCTCAGCAAAGTGGGTTAATAAATTCCAGCATGATCTATTCCCAGCAACAGACATTGTCACTCCAGAACCAGCTGTATCTGATCAATACATACACAAGGCCAGATAATAGAGAAAGTGATACTGCTGGATGCTCAGTGCAGAAGCTCATTACAAAGGTTTATGGTAGACTTTTACTGGCCCCTTAGAGCTTGAGAAATGCAACCTTTGTTGAATGAATGATTAACCATCTGCTGGGAGCTTGGGGAAATTGAACAAATTATTTGTAGAACCTGCATGAGTAGGCTTTGGCACAGAGGACCACCTCTGACAGGCTAACTGTACCTTATTAAAGTAGGAAAACACTTCATAGACCCATTAGCAAGGAAGTGTTCATGGAAAAGACCATCTCGCTCCTGGGAGCTATTAGCACATAATACTGCATGTGGAAGGGTTGAACATAATAGCCAAATCCTTGGTCTCACAGCTCTGCAGTTGATGTCTTTTCACAATTAAACACACGAGCTGATTCTGCCATTGTCTGTGGCCTTTAGCTGTAACTGAGATCAGGCCATGGCTTGGCAAATCACTGACCCTCATGGGCATCACCAATATCTCCTTTACTGTCTGGCATGAACCCACTGCTTTGGCACCCCCAGTGCGTGCACAGTTGATGTGTCCAGGAGGTGCGAGCAGGTGTGGTAGCAATAGGCTGTAACTTACTGAAAGGATTGCCAGGATTAAGCCTGTTGCCAACCCAGTCTGGCATAGGGGGGTGTCTGCAAATCCCCCAAACATGCCTGGAGGCAGCTGTGTGACTCCTTGCATGCATGAAACTCAGCTGCTCAGAGCTTAATTTCAGCAAGGTTGTATTACTGATTTATCCCTCTTTATGATCTGTCCATACATATTTATTTAAAATGCTGTCAGATTCAAGGTATCTTATATGCCTGTGTGGCCTATATTGCTTTTAGGATGACATAGTGTATCAAGTGACACAAACCTCAGTACTGTATTTATGTGAGGTGTTGTCCCCTTCAAATGGATGCCTGGCAAACAGCAGCTGAGTGAATCAAGGTGGTTCAGGGATAAAGAAGTATTTTAGCAACCATAAAATTGTAACACATCATCTTCTCAAGGTCTGACCCTGCCTAGGTGTCTTCAGGTTGGGACATGAATGAAAGCCTATCAACGGCAGAGATGCCTCTGCAGGCTGCAGGAGGGGAAGAAAGGGGAAGATGCCAGTTAGCCATAGTCAGAACTTCCTCTTCAGAATCCAGGGCTACTCAGTGATGCCAACTCTAGCACAAAAGTAGGATCACAGAATTCATCTAATGTATATACATACACACATATGTATATACACATGAGCAGGTGTCACTGTTCATGCAATGTATTCCATTTTCCATTCCCCTGCCCACAGCCTTGTCTGTTTAAATGCAGCCTGGTTGGGTCCAGGGCTCTCAGCCCATCTATGTATCGTGCTGTGTGCTATCAATATCAATATCAGTATCATGAATCAATAGATTTCTAATCTCAGATGGCCCTTTAACTGCCACAAATATCAACATTTGATTTCAGCTAATAGATATCAATTAGTGTCAAGGCCTCATTTTTTAACTCTGAACCCTTTACTTGCCTGAAAGACCAATTTGTGATAACAGACAGATTGAAGTGTGGAGTGCTGTAACCACCTGGAAAACCCTTGTGTTTATTTGTGAAAGCAATTTTTTAGAAATGCTCCAGGACTACACACATAGTTGCAACTATGGGAATATGCTGCAAGTAAGTAACCTTTGTTAGCTTTTCTAGTTGGGATTCATATAATCAAAAAAATTAGGAACATAGTCTGTGGTGTTAATTTGTATTCTCTCCATAGAAGGCAAAGACAGACAGACGTTCTCAGAGGCCAATTCATCTTGGATGTCAAAGATCCCCTAACAGATGGCTCCACAGATCTCCTCTCCATACAGTTCAGAAAACTGAATTCTCTCCTCAGTAAAAACACTCCTTGGAAGAGAAATTAAACTTCTCTTTCAGGAACACTTTGTGTGCACTTCTCCTCTCCACACGCAAACTACAAACCTAAACGAGGTCTACTCATATCGCCTCCATATCTGTATTCCATATTCCTTTGCACTTTATTCTGCCTCATACCATTGGAAGTCTGCTGTAAAGACTACAGGCACCTGTGCTAGAATTGAAATAAAACCAGTAAGAGAGACATCCTCTACGAATTGTAGATTTTGAAAAATGCTAACACAGTAGCACTTGTTTTCAGTACTTGCTTGTTAGCCCACAGACCCACCCTCAAGTCTTAAAAGTTGTCCTTTCTGCAGGTCCGTTTTGTGAAAACCTGCAGGAGACCCAAGTGCTGGCCATCCTACTTAAATTCAAAAGGAGCTGAAACTTGTAAGAGAGTAATCACATTGAATCTGTATATTACATTATTTTATCTTTATGGCTGTGCTTTTTTATTGTAAGTTTCACCTATTTTGGTTAAAATATCTTCTATTGCTTTCTGCTGAAGACAATTATCAGTGTGCAAAGAGCAAGCAACGCATTTTCTTAGATTAAAGAGAGAAAGTGGAATGAAACACTGCTTCAAACAGTCCTTTTTTTTTTTTTTTTTTTTTTTTTTTTTGAAGGAGAGCCAAGAGAGAAATTGATTTAAAGAGTTAAGCAATTGGCACTTTGAGTTTCAATCCCACATAGGAGAAAAAAAGTTCAAGAGAACAGAAAATTCATCAAAATTGATCCAGAGTGAGAAGGGACAGCAGAACTTCTGAAAAGCCATGTAAAATAAAGGTTAATCCAAAAGAATTTGAGCCTGTAAAACAAAACCATTTCTTGCCTCTGGAAGAAATGAACAACAACAACAAAAAAAAGAGTTTGGTTGAGGGGTTTTATATTGATTTTGCTTTGTAGTCTGGGGTTTTTGGGTTTTTTTCCTATTTTTTTTCCTGTTTATTTGTTTTCTGTTTTATTCAGATTGAAAAGAAATTGGGCACACTGGATGAAATTTACCTGAGAAACTTCCTTGTGTATTACAGATTTTACCATTGCAAAGTGTGCACTTACGTTAACCTCCAGCAAGAGGTCCAGATTAATTCATTGTGATGAGTGTCTTTGTTTTATTTAAATGTGGTTGGATCAGGTACATGAATAACGACAAGCGGGCCAGTTTCTAGGATTGAAGGCTCTGGTCTCTGCTGTGCAAGCAATTGCTGATCTTCAAGATGTGCTAAAACAGCACAACATCTGTTTATTAGGCTCTCCAGGAAGATGGAGGAAGCATTTCAGTTGTGTAGATCAACAAACCAAATACAAATCAAGCATGCCAACAATTTTTCTGCGCCTTGAAAAAAAAAAGAAAGAAATCGGAAAAGAGAGAGTGTCAAAAGCCGTGGAGTTTCTCCACAAAAGCAGAGCAAGAAATAGTATAGGATGGTTTATATTAAGGAGGAAATTGTAGATTCTTAAGGTGAGAAATGCTTTTTTTTCCCCCAAGTTTTTATTGATCATATTCAATTGAACCAACCAGCTAAGAAATATGTTGTAAAGATTCAACCTGGTTGTTCTGCTCTTGGCTGCTGAGCCATGGTATTACTCACACCTTTGAAGTTGGTTGGACAAGACGTTTGTTATCAGAGCTATGCCAAGACTGCATTTGTTACTTTCTTCTTCTCCTAACTTTATTTTTGCCTTTGTAATCAAAAACTTAACTTTTACCTTGGGGGAGTAAATATGGAAGGTGGCTACTAAAAGCTTATTTTCTCTGAGATGAAATTTTACAATAATGAAATATGCTGCTCTCCCAGTGGCCACCAGTCATGTACCATGGCTTGTGAAAACACCCCACTCTAGGCAGAGATCAAAGGAACACCTGCACAGAAACTCTGCCACCCCCACAGATTAGCTCCATAGCCATCACTGTACCATGGAAGAAGCAAAAAAGTGAAGTCCTTACTTCTGATTATAATATACATACGTATTTATTTATGGGAAACAGATGACTATTTCAGATGGGAATAGGGAAATATATCTTTTTTATTCCTTTAGCAAAGCAGTGAGTTACTAATTATTAACAAAGCAGACTTGGACCACTGGCTGTAGATGTATCAACTGATGAGCTTGTAAAAATGCTGTTTTCAAAGCAGGATACTGGATAAATCCTCTGAGATATGGTGACTGTCCAAAAGATTGAACAGAGAAGACAGGAAACAAATTTTTCAATGTTTCCAAAGGATAAAGTGCTGAAAAACTAACTTTAGGTCTGTCAATTTAATGCTTACCAAGGGCAAAATCTTAGGAAAGCAAAAGAGGATGTGCTGAATAAAGAATTAAGGGTGAACAGCATAATTAATACCAGACAACACAGCTTAATGAAAGATAAAAGTTTAAATATGTAGGAGTTGCATTTATGGTGGGATTTCTAGTCTGACAAAATGTGCATTTGTTAAAAAGAGCAGAGTTATACAAGGCCATATGACTTTCTCATATAAAAATAAAGAACTACTCAAACTTCAAAGTCTGGATAAGAAAATTGAGAATTTGCTAGAGACCCTTTAAAAGAAAATATTAAATGGGAATCATCTTTCAAAGAAAACATTTCTGTTAGGGTTTTCTTACCCAAATGTAGTTCAAGGGAGTGCATGGATTGGGAGGGAAGGCAAGAGAAATTGGTGGCAAAGACTGTGGTTGGCACTAACTGAATGAGAGATAAAGATAGCTCCTAGAGAGAGGTCCAGGCAGCAGGAAAAGCTGGCTTGCCTTCTTTTAATTAAAGAGCTAAGTGCAAAGATCAAACAGCTAGTAACAGGGCATGGGGGCTCAAAGTGAAATAAAAAAAAATGAATTAATGTTGGCAAGAAATAAACCCACTCTTTTTAATGAGAGCAGATCAGAGGGAGTTCAGATGAAATCCCTAGAATGGTTTGAAATTTGGAAAGTCTTTAATGAGAGACTGAAGAAGTTCAGGTGAATTTTCTCATTTCAAGCTTCCATTTCCACCCAGTGACAGTCACAGTGAAAGCTCCCAACTCTACTGACTGTCAGCATCTGCTGAATGCCTGCCCAGGGCTGCTACAGCATCCAGTCCTGCTCATTGCAGGGTCACTGACAGTAGTTTGCTCAAAAAAGTCTAGGGATGTGAACCCAGCAGCCTCTCTGGGCAACCTGTGACACTGTCTGGCTATTTAAAAAAAAAAAAAAAAAAAAAAAAAAAAAAAAAAAAAAAAAAAAAAAAAAGAAAGAAAGTTGCATGTTAAAATAGAATTTTCTGTATTTTAACTTGCGCCCATTGTCCTGTTGTTAGCCATCTGAATTCATGTCCTTCACTCCCCCGCTTCCCAATATTTACTCACATGTATGAGATCCCTCTGAGCCTTACATTCGGCAATCACAGCTCTCTCAGTCTGTTCTCATATCAAGGATTCTCCTGTCTCTTCACCATCTTCATGGCCGTTTGCTGGACTCACTCCAGTATGACCATGTCTTTCTCGTACTGGGGAGCCAAGCACTGGACCCTGCACTCCTGATGTGTCTCACTGTGCTGACTAGAAGGGAATTATCACATCCCTTGACCCACTGACAATGCTCTTCCTAATGCAGCCCCATGCCAAGATGGAAAAGGACAGGTTAAATAGGGGACATAGAGAGGAGTCAAGAGCACATATAGGTCTGTCAGAAAGGAAAGAGAAATGATTGCAAAAGAATAAATGTTACATTGAAGCAGCGAATAGCAATAGTATTTTTTCCATTTTTAATTCCAGAGGATATAGCAGAAAAAGAGTCTGTTGAAAAAGCCAAGAGTACTAAAGAAGAACCCATGGATTACTAGAAAAGGGGAATGACTGAAGGCTGAAGGGGAATGAGGAGAAATACTTAAAGAGGGAGTGCAATGGATTTCTGCCCGACAGCTTGTACTTCAGGAGCAAAAGTGGAGAAAACAAATATCTGGAAGTGTGGAGGAGTCAATGTCAGGAAGCCATTGGAATCACAGAATCATAGAACGGTTTGGGTTGGAAGGAACGCCAAAGATCATCAGTTCCAAACCCCCTACCATGGGTAGGGACACCTTCCATTAGACCAGGCTGCTCAGAGCTCCAAATACTATGATGGGGAGCAGAGTCATAACATGGGCCCCAGCAGTAACATCCAGGTTATATTTATTCCTCATGGAATAAATAAAGCTATGTTGCCTTCTCATTTCACATGATTTTCTATTCTTTTGCACAAAGAACAGTCACCACAGCCTGGGTGCTGAGAACTACTCTAAAGAGCCCAGTGGTTAAAAAGTTCTCCAAGACAGGAGACAAGGATTTGGATTTCTTGATGCAGAGGCGTGAACTGAACATGGGTGAGTACCATAAAATGTAAGCTTTGGATTAACTCCCTTTCTAGTAGCTAATAATATTCTGCCTTAGTGTCTGACTAGTGGGGCACATACCAAAAAGAAGATACAGTTACTCCAAATCCCATTGCATCAAAGGCTTTCTGCAAATCTGGGATATTTTTAAAAACAAAAACTGAACAAAATAATTCAGAAATTGAATGAAGCAATCCAAATTATGTACATTAAGAAAAAAAGAGTCTCGGGAGCAGAAAACTCTGTAATTTACCAAGTAAATGCTTAAGAAAATTCATTAACAGTTTTATGAAACTTGGTCAGTTTTTTACTAGGAGTCAGGAAGATACTTTTAAAAGTAGGGATAGATAAACCATTGGAACAACTTTTGGGTAAGAGAGAATCAGTCTTGTAAGTCCCTAAATGAATACTACATATCTTCATAGGAAGGTAGCTTCTGATTTAGGCAAACCATAAGTCTAAACGTAGGACTCTTACTGTCAAGTTATACCAGAATTCAGGATAGCTGATTATAATGGCTCAGTCAGTTTGTTAAAATGAATTTGACTCAGCAATGAAAAAGCAAGGGGGTTTCCTCTTGCAAATTCCAGACCCATACATCTTCCTGCTGGAAGGTTTTTCCTGAAATAACAAGGAGATCATCAGTGTAAATCATATGGTGACAACAATTTGAAAACAACAAAAACCAAAAAACCCAAACCCTCCATTTACAGTTATGTAGTAATAAAATCTGATTTTATGCCACAGCACAAGGATAATTAGTTTGGTTGGATTAAGTTATAATTAGAGGAATTATCTGAGTTTGAAAACCTTTACTAAAAGTTTGCTCTAATGGGTAGAAAGAAAAGATGCCCGACTATCAGTTCCTAACTCTCGACAAAACCTGAAGCTGTTTTCCCAGACTACCACTAGTTTATTTCATTATAATGCCTTTAAAGAGATGTCATAACAGCCCTTTGCTCTCAATCTTACAGTTTGGGGAGGGTATGTGTGTATGGAGGTAGTAATTCTGAGATACTGGAAGCTTTCCAACAGGATAAGAACTGCTTTTTCCAGACATCCTGCTAACATCAATTTGTGGATGGATGTAACTTCTTATCATCTCCATTGCAGGGCATGGCTGTCAAAGACACTTCCTGGGCCACTGTTCACATAGATTTGTTTGTCCTGTTCAGAAAGATAGGGGAGGAAAAATTCAGATATTCCTCCATTAAAAGGGCTGTAATAGTTAATGTGTAAAATAGTTTGTAGACAGCATTTCAAATAAGAGATTGAAATGCTGGATAAGGGGAAGCACTTTGAGGACTGTGATCAAGTTTCATCTTTGAAATCAGCCAAAAGAAAGCAGAAAAGCTTAATGGAAGAGGTTATTCAAGGTGACCTGCCATCACTGTTCCTGAATGTAAAAGTAGCAGCTTCATAAAAAGTTCTTTTTCTTTGGATTCAGAAACAGAGCAACACAGTTAGACTGAATTTCAACCTGTTGGGGACAGTGGTGACTTCCCCCCCCACTCAGCCTTTGGGTTCACTGCTTCAAAAAGACCACCTGCAAGTGTGAATCCCATTAGAGTACAATACCAGGGGCTGACTACTGCAAAAAACATTTCCTAAAAAAATATTGTGTGTGTGTATATATATATATATATATATATATATATATATATATATATATATATACCCACACTGCAGATATTTAGCCCCAGCAGTAACATCTACCAAAGGAGGCTGGGTGAGGGATTTCTTGGAGGCAGAGGTAAATTTAATTTACAAAGAAGTCCAATGGCACAGCCAAACACCACTTGCAATATGGTACCACTATGTAGGTATGGAAAAGTCTTCTGAAGGAATTTTCCCAGGAATTTTTACCTAAAAAAAGTCTTAACCAGAAAATATTGCCAAGATCTCCATCATTTCCTATGAACATCAGCTAGCTAGCAGTATGAGAGATCTGAGTAATACTTGGAGCCAAAGGCAAGTACAGAGTGTTCCACAAGGGAAAGCAAACATTGCAACGCCCATGGTTCAAAAAATACCCTTCAGGTGACTCATTATGAAGTTTCCATATAGCAAGGGTGATGGAAAAATATCATGGTATGCCGGCATGCTGAACAAAATTGCTCAGGAGACCTTTAAATCAGCCTAAGACACACTTGCAAATGCCATGGATACTTTTTCACCTCTGCATGGTTTATGTAACATGTACCGTGAACCCTTTTACATTAGAAATATCTTGGTCATGTAGCTGACTTTTAGAAAGCATTAAAATGTTGTCATCTGTCTCAGAGGCAGGGAGAAACAAATTAAATTACACTGGACTAGAGGGACAAAGAAAAGCAGGAAACTAAAACTAATGTTGGAGTAGTGTTCCTCACTCCTGTAACAGAAGTTACCGTGGTAAAACAAGAAAAGAGAAAAGACACTACCTCATATCACAAAAGATGTGGAGAGACCAAATACATTTCAGTGTTATTTCAAGCTTTATTTCTTTCTTTCACGTGTTGTGTTTTTCTAAGAATTTATTTAAAAGATACTGTCTACAATGCTCATTTTTCTTCTTGAGTGTCTGCTGTTGAGTACAACAGTAAAATAATTTCAAAGAATTTCCACAAAAACAAACAGAAAACAAACAAACAAACCGAACCTCAGTAACATTTCTCCTTCCCTTCCCAAAAGAAAACTCTCTACCTGCTTTTTCAGATTGTCTCTGAAATGTTTTTTTCTGGGTATAGAGCAGCAAGTAAACACATATATTACTGCAGTTTCTGCAGTCACTTATGTCTTCTTTTCCAGAGATCATGGAATACTGGGATAATTACATTCTCCAAGAGGCAAAACAAAATATAAAAAAAAATTACACATATTCTTATTAAAAATTAAATAGGACTTTTATAATCAGCTGTTTCAAATATGTATGCATGAATAATGAGAGCTAGAAACCAGTCTCTGCAGATTGCTCATGTAGAGGGTGTGCAGCTGAAGTCAGGGAAAGAAAAGAATAACAATAAAGAGCAGTTTCTTGGAGCTTTTATGAGGTGATTTGGCCTAGGCCAGATAAAAGTGAATATTTCTGCAATACCCTGTAACAAGAGGGAGAAAACAGAATTGAAGTTTATCTTTTACAGCAAAAACAAAATTCAAAGTCAGCTTCTCAGGGATTAAGTCCACCGGAAAATAAAGTCTTCCTTTTCTTCCAACAGGTTTTAGCTTTTAATTCTGTAAAGCCTTCATGAAGGGATTTCTATCTTTTTGGTAAATTTAATTCACAAAATGTCCTAATTACCTGCAGACATATTAATAATTCTTTGAACAATATATTGACATAGCAGGCTGAAATGTGTTTTCAGAACAACAGTTAAACAAGGCTTAAAAATACACCCATCCAAATTTCTCGTACAGTTCATATGTAAATACATTATTGGTATTGTAAATAAGGTAAAAAACAACAAAGCGTTGAACTCCTTCAGCTGTCTACAGGTTATAAAGCCTAATAGTACTGTAGACTGCAAAAACCAGCCATTTCTGCCCCTCCAGGGAATTGCCTTTCTCTACACATTGTCATTTTCTCAGTGAATTTGAGCAAATTTTAAATAACTATTTTAATTCTCATAAAACTGAAAAGACAACTCATGGGAAGCCAACAAGATTATTTAGATACTGTCTTCAGAATAAAGCCCTGCTGCAATAATATCAACATAACTGTTGGACTAGCTAATTATGAAGAAAGTCACATAAGAATATCTAGATTTATGGGAGAAGGGTTGGAAGCAAGGGGCTTTTAAAAGTTTGATTATTTTAAATTCCTTTTTATAACATGCCAGCTCTCAAAAAAAAAAAAAAGAAATAGAGTTATGTCAAAGCCATCTCCTAAGGAACGAACAATCTTTGCCAGTACCTGAAATTGCTTCAAAAGTCTCCAAGCCTAGAAGTAAAGGCTCTGCAGACATACTTGTATCAGAACTGAGAATTAGAGTAGGGAACCCCTTTCAGAAAGGAACATGGGTGCAGCGAGCCTTAAGAAAAGGACATGTTTTAAAACAGAGGGCCTGATTTCTCTGATTCAATAGTGATGTGTTACTGACAGCCTCCACGGATAGGAATAGTCTCCCTTTTTGTTCATGAAAAGTAGTTGGAAGAACACAGCCCACGGCAGTATTGCCTTTCACTCAAGAACACTTAAAGTTTACTGAGTCACCTCCTGCACTTCCAGGCACATTCCTCAACTGTTCAGGTTTATCCAGGCACAGTCCATGAGGCAGAGAACATGGCTGTAGTGAAGTTTTAGCCTAAATATCAAGGCACTCCCAGAAGATGCCTTCAATACCATCATCAATTCTTATTACCTGCAATACATGTTCTGTGATCCTTTACAAAAGCAATGTTTCAGATTAGGTATGTGCCATTGCATGGCCCCCAAACACAGAGTTGGAATGCATTTATTTTAAGATCCCTGCTCATATTGCTTCAAAATTAAACTACGTAAGTTGTCATAATGAAATGTCAAACTCAAAGCTAAATTAATACTGACATTGGTTCTAAAAAGAAAAAACAAATTCATTAAATTCATTAAATAAATTCATTATTCTTATCTTGTTCCTCCTTTATTCCAAGTATTTTGATTCCTGGATAAAAGAAAAAAAATGCATTAGTACAGTACAATGTACAGTGTGCACTACAATCACATATTTATGCAAGGAATTATGGTCTCTAGTCGCATAGAGCTTTTTTGATTATTTGAAGCCCTTTTCAAACTTCACTTAAAATAACAACGAAACCCTTCTGCAAGATTCCAGTCCTAGCAAAAAACATCTTTGATTTTAATTCTAAATAAATAGCAGGATGTATTAACTCATGAGATAAACACATCTTGCTTCTGCTGGGAAAAAAATCTAGAAGTATTTCAAATATTTTCAGATACTTCAATCCTTAACCTCACACAGTTTGAAAGAGTGAGAAGTTCCTTCTGTTCATGCCCAGATTGCCACTATTCTCATTTAGGATGAGATTCTCAAAGCAAAGAATGATTGAGCTCAAGATCAAGGCAGATGAAACATATCTGCATATGATGTTTGACAGTCTTGCCAGAGGTGAATCACTAAACTGAGCTATAGCATGACTGGACCTACTCATCTGAGGTCCCTTTATTGATGCTGATACTTCTGCTAAGTAGTTTCTATATTTTCTGCCAGGAAGGACAAACATGTTATTCTCAGTAAAAGGAAAAAAACAAACAAATAAGAAAACAACCAGTCTTAGGAAACAAATTAATAACCTTTTCAACTCAGATTGTTCATTGCCTAACCAAGTTAAAGCTCAGTTAGCAAGACACATTATTTACTTAAACAAATGTAACCATTGTGGATTGCATTTTGGAACCTTCTTGTACAAATATTCTTTTCTCAATATTCCCATGTAAAGTAAACACTTTTTCTTTGTTTTGGGAAACCAGCATTTTTAGTGCAACTTGATCCTTCTGAAAGTATATTAAAGGCAGATTGTTTACAGAAACTTGTGGCATGCATGCTGGCCTAGTGACTTCAGGGCCCTTTGAGCATTTTTTGCTGTGCAACAGTAAACTTCATGACTTATTCTCTCTTCAACTGGTCACAAATGGCATAAATCAAGTGCTGGTTGAGACTCCAAAGAAACTTTCCCATGGGTCATGCTGCAAGACTAAACAAAGTGCAAACCCACAAACCATGTTTATTTAAAATAGTTTTATCAGGAAATCATATTTCCTCAAAACAAATTTGTGCAGCATCTTACTAAATTCCTGTTCTGCACATGGGAAAGGAAGAGAATGGGGTTTCCTGTCCCACTACACCTGTGTATTCAGGGCATAGTTGCTTTCCACAGCAAATATCTAGATTTATGCATCTACTGAAAGTGCAGAGTCAGCATTTGAGGGAGCATTTCTTTCTTATGCATCACACTGGATATACTGGAGACACGAGACAGGAAGATGTGTCACCTTGACTTCTAGATTCTGGGTTTGCTATGGTGCAGAGAATTTCAGCAAGACAACTTGTATTTCATTAAAGAAGTGCAGACCTATAAATTTCATATGTTCACGATGTGTCCTCTCCCCATTTACAGAATAAACAAAAGGGTACTTGACAGTGCCCCATTTTCATGCAAAAAATTAAAAGGTCTCTGTTACAGGCTTGCATTGCATTAGCTTTTGGTCTCTGCGAATCTCTGCATACTTGGATGCGGACAAATCTCACAAGGTGGTAAATAACAAAATGTGCAACTGTTTTAAAGTTATTCTTTTTTAACCACAGAAGCTTTTTACTCATCATTTGTGCCATAACAGTGAACAAATACTATCTCAGTTCTAAGTCCCAGCTGAGTGACGACTAAATCAGGAAGAAATTCTTTACTGTGAGGGTGGTGAAGCACTGGTGCAGGTTGCACAAAGAAGCTGTGGATGCCCCATCCCTGGAAATGCTAAAAGCCAAGTTAGTTGGAGCTTTGAGCAACCTGGTCTCATGAAAGGTGGTCCTGCCTGTGGAAGGCGGGTTGGAACCAGATGATCTTTAAGGTCCCTTCCAACTCAAACCATTCTGTGATTCCATGACATGATCTTATTTATTAAACCTCGATACCGAAAGGACAAAGGTTATCCTCCTATCCTAGCAGGTTTATCCTTGTGTCAAAGGCAGTGCAAAGGGCATTAAAACTTTCTTGATAGCATACAGCAAGACTCAGGGCTTTCTCAAGGGTGCAATAGCTCACAGATAGAAGTGGAACTTCATTATGTTGTTTTCCCATTAAAAAAGGAAACTATATATCTACCCAGAGAGTGCCCTGCTATCTATAATCAAAAAGGCAGAAAAAATTACATTCGTTAAGATCCATCTTGATACAACAGCTTATAAATATTCCTAATAAAACACAAAATGTCTGGAGGGCATTTGAATTAATGAAAACTGATTTCCTATTGCTTAAGGGACAATTGGACAATGTAACTTCTCTCCTGCCCTCTGCTCAGACATACACAATATATTCAGCCTCCTCCCCTTTTCTCCACGTCTTCTGTGATATCCATGTCCCTTTCTGAATCCCCTAGCCCCCAGGAAATCAGGGCAGAGCTGCAGCTGCTCTGGAGCTCTGCCCATGCTGATCTGCCAGAAGGCTGCAGTCAAACAATGCAGAGAATGCACCACCCATCAGAGCGGGCACTGTTTTAGGCTGTCTCCTATGCTAGTAACTGCTTTTCACAAAACACACAGAAATTTAATTATCTCTGAGACTTATAATCCCTCTCAAATTTGGCTAAAATTGGCCAGCAGCTGGAAAACCTTATTACATGCAGACAGACAGTGTGATTGTCTAAACTTAATTTCTTTAGGAAACCAGGCTAATAGAACTAACAGTGAAAAATAGAGCAGGTACATCAACAATAGAGCCCAACATTCAGTTTCTGTTGTGTGAAATTCTCATGACTGTAAAGAGTTCAAACACAAAAAACAAAAAAACAAAAAAAACAAGAGGGAAAGAGAATAAATATTTCCTCTTTGGTGCCACTGCACAGCTGGAATAAGCTCAAAAATTACCTTCAGGTCTTTACTTTGGGAACGTTTTTAACTTCTTTTAATCTTAATATATAATATGACCTGTTTCAGTTAGCTCCCTTTGAATGTAAAATGCCAGGCTGCAGACTACATGACTTGTAAGCCCTGCCTGGAGGTCAGATCTTTTTGTTTAAAATCCCAAAGGAAAGGAGAAGAATCTTCATATAATCAAAGACACTAAGACTGCTGCCTCTAACCTATCTTTTGAGAAATTGTTTTTCTTTCTTGTACCTGTTACCAATACTCGTTTTTTACTTCCTATCCATTATGATATTTTCTTTCATAATTTAATCTTTTCCTGCTCTGTTTAGTCTTCAAATCTCAAGTTATGACATAAAGGAAAAATAGATCTAGCATTACCCAACAGAAGGCAGGCTCCTTGGGAGTCATTAAGTAAATAACAGAGCAAGAGATTTATCACTTCTATACATGGTGTTTTATTGCATTAGTGTTGATGCATTCTTTGAATATATATTAAAAAAACCCTCACATGGATTGGCTGCATACATCACAGAGTCATCTGATGTTAAAACTGTGGCTGGGCTGAGCACCACTCATTTGTGGTACCAACCCCCATCCTGTCAAAGAGGGCATGTGCATCTGGCTAAAGACAAACCTCTGCCACCTCTGCAGACAGTGGCAAGGTTTCCAGGGGTGAAGGCAGGTGCTCTGATGGAGACGCTCGAGTAAGGAATCAGGGATCTTGACTGTGTCACATATTTCCCTTGGAAAAAGTACACAAATGGGGATAAAAGACAAAGTGCCCTCATTGCCTTTGTTAACCAGGCACCATCCAGCAGACTTTACCTTTGGCACTTTCACTGTGTATCAGGTGGCTGTGTCCTGCCTGCAGTCTCTAATTCTGCTATCTGCAGACTTGCTGTCTTCAGGAGGTGGCTCAGGCCTGCCATACACTGTGCTCACTTACTCACACTCTTTAATTAGCCTGGACATCTGTATCTTGGTTTCCATCATCTTCTGGACTGCCTAATGTGTTTCAGATCAGTAAAGCTGCTAATGTCTGCTCACGGACCTTATGGGAGATTGAGCTGGCACGTCCTATCTCCTCTCACCAAGACCAAGAACTGGCACAAGCCCAGGGCTTGCCCAAAGCTTGTAGTGATGAAGACACCCTTTGCCCACTTCCAGTACATAGAAAATTCCAGTAGCAAAAATATCTGATTTTTAACTATGCCTTGACTTTGGAGATGCTTGAACAGAACTCTTCCTGGAATTCATTGGCCAACATACACATCCTCACCAACTAATCCAATTCGTGCTTTTATATTTTACCAACTAAACACCTTTCTCTACACTGTCACACACACTAAATTCTCTTAGACTCTCATCATTTTGCTTCCTAGTCTTCCTAACTCTTCCATTTCTGTACTAGGGTCCTTTCATCAATAGAATTTCAACCAAATGGAAAATTCCATGATGGGCAATACATATAATTTTATTTTTTTTTACACTGAAAAGTGCAATTCTAAACTACAATCACATTAATGTCTCATTGGGACAGTCAAAAAATGAGTGGATGTTCAATATATTACGGTCAAGGTATCTTTTCTTCAAAGAATCCTTACAAATACTGGTTTTAAATCAAATGTAGTTGAGTCTTCTTGTCATAATTTTATATAGATAAAAAAAGGAACAGCTATGCATGGAAAGAAATAAAGGTAGATAGATAGATCAATAGATACAGATATAGATATGGGATTTTTTTCCCCCTCCAACTTCAATATCATATTGAAATATTTACAGCATATCCAAGCATCTTTCATTTAAAGATTTTTAAAAATCCCTAATGATTTCACTATCTTTGTTCTGAACTTAAGGAAGTACCTTGAATGTGGCTCCTTGCAGTGTGTACCTCGCATGCAAGGCCACTGAGTTTAGCTGCAAGAGCAGCTGTTCCTCCCTTCTCCCATTTGAACAGGTTGTATTTTAGATAGAATTTCTTCATGACAGGTATTGAGGACAGCCAGCCAGGGCTCTAAGTTCTGCCTGGCAGGCTAAATACACACAGACACACAATAGTTTCTAGAGAAAATTCAGCATTTAAACAATCCCATTGCTTCTACATTCTGTACCAAAAACTTACCAAGGGGCCATTATTGAGGTAGTCCAGTACATCCAGGGTTGTAGATGTTATTAGGCTGTATTTTGTTCTGGAGTCGGTCCAGGAAAGCATTATTTACCCTTAAAGTACAATAAAAAATGAATAATGACTGAAGGCAGCTGAGAAGTTCACAAACTATTGAAACTTAACATTCTGTGAGTGGCTTTCCCTTCCCATCTGTGCAGTGCCTATCTTCCCATATTTTTCAAGCCTGTGCTGCATAACCACGGACAGGTATGAGATCAGGTGGATTTAATTTTCAGTTCACCAGATGCACCCCTATCCTGCGATTAGCCTGCTGGGATTGAAAGACACACATTGCTGCTGTGCATAATGCACCAAAATTCTCCATAGAAAGGTGACCTGTGTACCACCACCCACCTTTTTAGGGAGGCTACATATTTAGACAATTCATCTTAGATAATCTTTCAGCCTTCAGTGAACAAGGAAAGTTTCTAGAAGTACTGATTTCCTAATAAAAATGAAAAAACCCACTTAAGCTTGTTACTAATAGAGACAATTTATGCAGCTGACAACTTTCTCTTCTATCCAGCTCTGAAATTCTAGCATTTCCTTGCACTGCTCTATCAATCTGGAAAGCATGGACAAATATAGACACAACTTTTCTCAATCTGTTTTAAATATTTTCACATTGGGATTGTTCAGCATGGAGAATAGAAGGCTGTGGGGTGACCTTACAGCAGCCTTACAGTACCTAAAGTGGGCTACAAGAGAGATGGAGACAGACTTTTTACAAGGGCATGTGATAAGGGGCAAGGGAGAACGGCTTTAGACTGAAAGGGGGTAGATTTAGATTGGGTATTAGGAAGAAATTCTTCACTGTGAGGGTGCTGAGGCACTGGCACAGGTTTCCCAGAGAAGCTGTGGTTGCCCCATCCCTGGCAGTGTTCCAGGCCACGTTGGATGGGGCTTTGAGCAACCTGGTCTGGCGGAAGCTGTCCCTGCCCATGTCAGGGAGGTTGGGACTAGATGGCCTTTAAGGTCCCTTCCAACCCAGATCATTCTATGATTCTCCAGAAAACTGTTTCTTTTTCCCCTTGATTACTGCTTAGGACTGACACACATGCTTAGACATGACTGTTGTTTTAATATTTTACAGTGGTGTTTGTAAGAATGAGATAAAAAGCAAAATACTGGGTTATTTCTGTCTAGGGAGATGAGATGGTCTGAATCAAAAACCCTACATTGGCTTCTGTGGGTAATTATTTTGATGTCTTTGATAGAGAAAAAAAAGAAATGAAAGCAGTCTTAAGAGTGATTGTCTACCAAAATATTTTTTATATTTACATAATGATTAGAAAAAAAAAAGGAAACAAATGGTGTTTTTACTTTTGAGCCTGAGCATTGTTTCTCTTTACAAGCAGAAAACAAAGCTGAGAATAAAGCTGTGCTTCAGGATAATGAAAAGTCAGTTAAGTAACAGAAGTGGAAGATGAGAACTGTTGAGCACAGAGAGGTCACAGTAGGGGGTGCAAAGAAATGCAGCTGCACAAGGCCTTGCTGCACTGCAGGTTTCATCTGAATCGATATCAAATCCCAGGTTTAGCTCTGTCTGCTAACCTCAGAGACAGCCAACAAAAAGACACAGCATGGACAAAGTTGACCATTCTAAAATAAATAAAAATATTGATATAAAAATAAAAATATATAGACACCTAGGTTCATATACAGATACACAGATACCGCGTGTCCCAGCTGAAGCTACAGTACAGTAGGCATCCATGAAACTATTAATAGTTTCTATCCTATGCTGTATCCTATGCTGATAGGATAAATGAAGTGAGAAAGGCACTCCGGGTCATACTGCATACAGTAAGCAGTTGTAATTATGGATATTACTGGCTCATTTGAAAGCAAAGCTAAACCAGAGGTGAGGTCAGGGATCCACATTGCAATAGTCTTCTAAAGCATGAGTGCCTGCAATTTTGAGGCCCATTCCAGGTGGGAATTCAATTGGAGTGTATTCTGCATTTTTTGCATCATACCTCCTCTGTTCATTTTTAAGTGCTCTTGTCCTGGTTTCATCTTCCTGCTTTTGTTTCAATTCCATTAATTCGGCCTGGCAATGATAAAAGTGAAAAAGAAACAAATAAACAAACTTAATTAACATACTTATGCTGCAAACCTTATTAATTCCACATGATGTTAACCTCAGTTAGAGTCAGAACTACTCTCACCAGCATTTTACTTATGCGACAGCACTATGTTAAAAACTGAGTTGGTTTTCCTGTCCAGCATGTGGATGATTTTTGTTTGTGCCTTAAAAAAATGGGAAGTTACAGGATCCAGACATTTAGATTTAAGGGGGTATGGCAGACACCAGTCATCTTCCCCTTGTCCCAAAATACAAATTTGAATTTCTTGGTGGGTCCAAGGGTGGTCAACAGCCAAAGTCAGGAGCAGAAGCTGCCATGCCCACAGGGTAAGAAGGAGACGTCCTTTGCCTCCTGCCTCTACAGAGTGCAAGCAGAAGATGAGATCTGGGGTATGTGATACAGTGTGTCACTTCCAGCTCTCTGGGGCTCCCTTTATGGTTAGGAAGGTAAATGGTACTTGTTGAAAATGGTGTGGTGGAAACATATACAAGCTCCCAGCATTGCAGCAGACTCCCAGCCTTACATAGGTAAGATATATAAACAGTGTCAAAGGGAATTCTTTCCAGAGGAGAGTTTGCTCCTGCAATTTTAGCCAGAACTGTGAAGAAAACACAATTGGTATGACCCTGGTCTGTATGCATGCTTGCTTGTCCATCTCCTCCTGCCTGCAATGCACCCAAGAAGTTGCAGATCTTTCTGCAAAGTAGATTTGGCTTGCAAGGCAAGGGGGAAGGCATAGGAACAGACTGATCTTTCATATTTTCCATAGCAACTGCACAGCAGTAGAAATAGAAACTAAAATAAAATTATGTGGTTAGATAAAAGCTTCAATAACTGAATGGAACCACAAGACTTTTCTTTTTTTTGAATCAATTTAAGTGGAACATTAAGTAAAAACTATGCAATAAATGTATGGAGAAAATCAATAACTGAGAATGTGTTGTGTATCAATATTTGTCTAGCCCTAAAAGAAGAAACAGGATTAAGAAATAAAAAAGCCAACCTCAATTTTCACTATTTTAAATAACTATTCAACCTGAAAATTAAAACTCAGTATCTGGCTTTCCAATATGCCGACTCCTCTCTTGGAGTAATGTTCTGAAATATATTGTGTGTATATGATGCGGTGTTCAAAGTGTACTGAAAATTTCTAAATCAAGCAATACATACTAAAACCTGTTCTGAAGAAAAAAAGGGAACTGACAATACCTACACGTTTTATAGCTGCACTGTGCTAGGAGGTACACACAAGACAGAATTCACAATTACATTAATAAATATTAGTCTGAAGTAGAAACGAGCCAACACATATATCCGAGGGACAATTATTGGAGCCCTTAAAATACATATTATTTACAGTAGGTTTGTTGTAAGTAGTGCATTACTCTGAACAATAGGTAGCAGCAACTGTGATGGCAAGGAGACCTTGGAACCACATAGTAAACAAGAGCAGCCTTAGAAGCAGGCAACACCTCCTTAGCAACCCATGGAAATCACTAAAGAGTCTACAGCTCTACACAAGTCCCTTAAACCAAACCCATGAATTAGCAGCACGCTAATTTACATCTGCAGTTATTTTCTCTTTGGAAGGATCCATGTACAGACTACAACAGGAACCAGCCTTACAGTCATCCAGGCTGGCTTTCAAAAATTCTTCCTCTGTAAAGGTTCTTGGAATAAGCATACACCTGATGGGATAGCAACTAAGAGAATCCCTTTTGCCCCACTTTTTTTTTTCCTCAGTAACATAGCTGTTACAATACTATGAAATGAGGACACATCCTCAACATGTAAAGAGAGATATCCGTGAAAGGGGGTGAGTAACATCTCCAGCTCTAGAAGAAACTCAGTGCACAGAATTTGTTGTGCTAAAATTCTCCTGCTGGGGAAGTAGCTTAACATTAATTTGGATGTTAGTAACAGCAGAGGCACAACAAGTGGCTCAGCACTTGCTCACATGTTTTCAAATTATTTGCTAGATTTTCAAGTGCTGCCCTCCCTATACCTTTACAGTCAAACCTGCAACCAAGACAGGTAACTTTGCACAGTGCCATCACCTTTGATAGAGGAACTTTATGTGGATATGGTACCCAAATCTATACCAGAGGGACTATACATTTCAGGCAATGCAAGATGCAAATGCTGGATGTGGAGTTCAAAGTTGAAGTTATGGCATGCCTACTTTTCAGGCAATTCAAAACTCTTTAGTTAGGCAGTCAGCAAGGGCACAGAGAGGCGTACTATAATTAAAAGCAAATCTGAGCATTTCCACATCCCCATTTGAAAAAGCAGGGCCCATGGCCCTCAATTGTCTAGAAAGAGACAATTAAGAGAGATCATCCTTAATTTCTCAGTAAGACGACTTCTGCCTGCAAGAGAGTAAAGTGCTTTCTTTAGCCTATGAAATCGGTTGCCATGGTCAAAAAACCCTCTGCACATTTATTCAAGTGGAGAGGTGAAAAGGAGCTCATTTTCCAGATGCAAACAGCCTTGAACTCAGAAGATAATTGTCCTGTCCCTGTTTAAATTTTACAGCTAGACTCATCTCTCTCACAATATTTGAAAACAGTGACGGAATCACTTTTGCTAAAGAGAAGTTCTGTGCATAGGCTACAAGTAATCAATGTATTTAATTGGTTTCACAGCATGCAAAAATGATACAATATGCAAAGTGTTAATGTATAATTACCTTCCTCTGTTGTTCTTGCTTCATTTCCTCTAATCTTCTGTTTTCATCCTCTCTAAGAGCTTGCTTATAAGCACGGCTTCTTTCCTATTGTTCAGCAGAAAATAAAAATATATCGGTGTGGTGAGAGGGGGGCCAAACTCCCAAACTTTACTCTCAAATTGTTATATGGGTAATTAACAAACACAAATGGTTGAATGATTCCAGTTACTTAAGAAACAGATCAGTCTCAAGCCTAGAATTTAAACAAGAAGTGGCCTAAAGACTCTCAGTCATTCAGTTTGGTTGAATGTCCACCTGTGCATCACACCCAGGCAGTCACAGCAAGTGCTATTCTATGTCCCAGTGACAACCATAAACATATCCTAGAAGTCAGAAAACACAGTTGGAATATATCGTAGTGAGATGGGGTATTCTGGGAAGAAAGAAAAGTAATGAAAATATTACCAAGATAAAAAAGCAGAATGGAGGCCTTGTAACAGAGGGGAATACAGAATTTTTTGTGGAGGTAGGGCAACAGGAGAGATCAAACCTGCTATTATTTGTGAGGCATCAAGAAAATTGAAAATCTGAACGAAACATTATGAATAAAGTAATACCTGTGCAATAGGTTTTCATTACAATAACTAGCCCTGGTGTTCCACAAGTTGTAATTGTTTGTAAAAAGCTAACCTACAATTAAGGTCTTAGAGGATCCTTAGGATGTTATACACTGGAACTTCTACTGTAAGGTCTTTGAGCAGGCACATAGTGTAGCACACTAAAAATGGGCCAGTATAATTTAATACAAGAATTGTGCATGTTTGACTTTAGTGAGGAATTTGTCACAGGTCTACAGAATATTCCCAAAAATTGAAACATGTATGCAGAATGACACCATTAAAACAACAGGCACATAATTTGCTAAAAAGACTGAACAAAGAAAGCAATTATTAATAGCTCAATTTTGAGCTGGGAGAAGTTGCTACATGTGTCCAGGGAGACTCATTCTGGGTCTGATATTATACATTACTCTCTGTAATGGCTTGGAGAATTGTGTGGAGAGTATGTTAACCAAGTTCGAAGACAATAAAAATCTACACAGGATTGGTCACACTTTGAAAGCAGGATTAAAATTAATTATGAGCTTGATTAAATAAGCAGGCCCAAAAAGTCATCAATGACAGAGTCACTCAAAAGAAGTCAAATTCATTCATGGAGGTGAAATAACATTTGGCAAGGACAGCTGAGCTAGGTGTGCTAAATTAATATCACTATCCAAGAAATGATGTGATGGAAAAACTTTGATCTGCATCACATTGTCCCAGAGTGTTCTCAGAAAAAGATTTTCAAATTTTAAAAAATCACATACATGTATGTATATTCCCCCTTCTGGCATGCATGTTAAGCATGTCCTAAGCTTATCACACTTCACTAATGCAAATGCATTGTTCCTAAATCTTTTAATTACTCCAAACAAAGGACACATTCAAGGTAACATCCAAATTAGAGTCCTAACTTTCCTACTGGTTTAGCATTTTGGTGCTGCGCCAAGTTTATTTAGACAAGAAGTCACTGTTTATGTGCTTTGGATTCCTGGCTCAGAGGCTGTGTCTATGCCTATAGACCGGAACTCATCCAAGCTGGTTGGGAAGACTTTGCTAACTGCATTGCTGCATTACAAACAAGTGATTATATGATTCACAAAGCTACAGAAACACAGCCACACAGAAGACAAGTATAATGTCAGCTAGTACTAAAGAACAGTACAGATAAATGATGTATTTTATCTGCTTGGACACTAGCGGAGTGAAAAATGAACTATGGCATATAATTTGGCACAGCTTTTTGAGAAACCTGTCAAAACATGGAATGAGAAAGCAACACATAGGTAGGTGAAGCAGGAGGCCAAGGCTAAAAGTAGGACCTGTACAACTGAAAGAGTTCAATGTTCCTCCAGCCATCCACCCACTTCTGTATGGGTATGAAGACAGCACACCAAAATACTGAAATCCAAGTTAGTCGTGGGGACATGAGCTCACTTGTCTGCACAGTTCAACGCTCACACCATATGAAGGCTGTAGAGCCAGGCCTTCCCTCCCAAAGAGCTCACTCCCCACTGGAGTGTTGGATGCTTCAAGAGGGAGGTAGAAGTGGTTTCAAGACATCTTTTCTCCCTTTCCACATCCTTTCCTCTTGGTTGTTCACCCAGGACTACAAAATACAGTCTGAAAGCCACTCTCCTGCAGCTGACCTTCTGTCCAGCATTGCTGGGCAGAAATTGGCACTTTCTAGCTATATATCTGCCCACATTTGCTAAAATGCCTTTAGGGTTTTCAGAGATACAAGACATCCTGAAGAATTAAAGGGGAATGGAACCTATTTTCCATATCACCTTCCCTTTTCATGCAATGAAAACCAGGAAAGATACTAGAAGCAAGACAGAGGTGTCATATATCCTGTTGGCAGCAATTTCTATAAAGGGAGGATTTTTTCCCATTTCTAAGGCATCAGAGGAAATATGGAACCAAATCTTCTTGTTACTCAACAGTTGGTGCTCAAGGCTGTATACAACACAGGGCTGCCCAGATCAGATACTTCCAAACTTCTGCTGAGTTGCTTCCAATGTTAATTTCTGTCCACTTGGCTCCCTGTTCTCTATCCTTCCCCAATTAGAAATCTCCCTGCAGGAGAAATACTTCTCTCTCAGGGTTAATACTCCTCACTGAAACTTTTTACTTTAGTTGGAAGGGTTGGTTTAGACATGAAGAGACTAATTGTATGTGAAAAAGCCTCTTAGAGTCAATTAGAATAATGAAATTGAAGCAATACTTTATCTATTTCCTAATTACACTGATACTTACTGGAGTAGTTCAAACTGGGACAAAGACCCCCAAGCAGTGTATGGAATCACTTTTAGGATGCAGTGAGAAACAAGCTTCTCTTTTGACTGGATTTCTAATGCAGTAAAACATCAGCTGACATGAACTAATTGAGATTTCCTAAAAGCTTACCACCAGTGGCTGGGTGCAGGGCATACTTAAGATTGTCATCTAACCTTAGAATATAAATCTGGTTCTCATTTATCAGAAAGAGATCTGTGAGCAGTCCTCAGCTATGTAGAATACCCTGCCAGTACAGAAGAGACAAGGCAGGCAGTCTCATTCACCCAGAAAGGCTCCTTGGTACTCACTGAGTTCTGTCTCAGCAATCAAGCTCAATTAGGATATTCTAACATTACACTATTGACAGCACCTGGAAAGCAGATAGAAAATACAGCTACGGTTTTGCTTACCCATGCTGTAGATCCTGGGCCAGGATTAGCAATCTGACAGGAATCACTCTTTGGCAAACCCATGTCCAATCTGTTCAGTAATTCATTGGTTTTGCTATGAAGAAATTCAATCCAAATAGAATTGTTAGTGCATCCATAAAAATAAACACAGCTTTTTATTCCACCCTTGGAATCTAGCTAGACGTTTTATCATGTGTCTGCTGAAAAACATCACAGGTAGAAAAAAAAGGTTAGGGAAACAGACAAATGGGACCGAGGATACAGAACACCATACTGTGGATAAGATATTTGCTGGGATGATTCTTTAAGCAAACAGTTATGGTCATTTGCATATTTGGGGTGCACAGTGGCTATGCTTTCCTCATTGTAAAGCTCCTATAAAGCAGACTCACATACCACTGAACTTCATAAGGATACAACTGCTTCACTGAATTGTTGTAAAACCTTCTACAAGATCTATAAATCTCAGCTAAGCACTTTAAAAGATTATTTTCAGGAATTTTCCTTCACAGTTAATACAATTCAGTCTTACAACAAATTACTTTATCAAGCAGAAAGGCTTTCAAGCATTTTGTACCATTGAAAAAATGCTTGTCTTTAGTTAATGCACAACATTTTCATTTCTTATTCTGGCAAGAGCAATTTTCTTTTTTCAGCTGCATGCCTAATAAACCAAGAATTTCAAAGTAGCATCACTTTTCTCAGTTTTGACCAAGTACAATTAAACTAGGTCAAAAACAAAAACAAAGAACGTGAGTTTGTGCTGCGGTGAGGATTCAGTTTCTTAACCTGCGCTCCCAGGCATGTATATTGAAGTCTTTTCTCACTCAAAGGAACAGAGTTAGAGGAAAGAAGCAATTTTATTTCTGTGTACATCTTTGGAAAACATGAAAGCACTGAAGTGAGAGCAGAAAGAGTGCTTCAAGAGATATTGAATGCAAAGATTTACTCTTCTCACAGGGCAACCAGTTAGCTCTGTGTGGGAGAAGATGCCACTACCAAAGACTTAAACTTGGAGAAAAAGCCTTGGCTGCTGAAGAGTGATTCTGATTAACAGCTGAAACAGACTACCAAGTATGTTTTTATATTTCACTCCATGATGTAAAACTGTGAGTAAATACTTTATTGGTAAAATGTCCTACTGGTCAGTGAGGAATGATACATTGAGAAGTTGGGAAAAAGAACAAGAAACCACAAGTTCTCTGCTACTCTACACAATACAAAATGTTACCGCTTCAGGTACAAAGTACTGGCTCAAGTTCTAGCAAGTCAAGCTTTTAGAGTCTCACCACTCCCAATTCACTCCCTTTTCATCCACTACCTAGATAGTTAACAGACCTCAGACAACGCCCAATAAAGAAAGAACCAGATGAAACACTGTTTTCCCTTATCTACAAAGTACCTGTATATAAAGGCTGAACAAATTAATAGTCTTCTTATACAAGTGTTAAGCACTAATTTTTTTTTTCCAATAAAGATGAGTTATTAGGTGGTAAGATTGCACAGAACAATTTTGAGAATGCTAGGATTTAAGTTACAGGTTTTGTGTTTCTCTACCTATGCTAAAACTGACCAAATAAGAATTTATTTCCACACCAGAAAGACTAAGAACTTCTACAGAAAATCTGGAGTATAATTGAGAAGGTTGAAGCTCTGAGAAAAATATGTGGCAAATTGGTGCTATACCTAGATGCCCTAATTCCTTATCAACAGCAAGAGAATGGCATGGAGTATGTGGAATTTCTCATTATTTGCATGGTGGAGGCCACTGAGTCCCCCAGATCAGCACACTGATAGGTGAAAAGCTTTCTCAGTTTTAGTATCAGAAAAGACGATTTCAAGAGTGGAAGCAAATAATGTTCCTCACCAAGACTGTGCACTGCCTTTGAATAGAGAAACACCCGACTTCACCAAATTGAGTAATACAGTCACGAAGTGGTCCTATCAAAAGAAAGGGAGTCACATTTCTGAGTTTTCTGATGAAAGACAAGTCAGGTCTTATATATGTTAATCTGTTTTGTGTCATCTCTGTGGAAACCCAGCAATGCACCTAGGATTGCCAGACAATGTCTGAATGGTATTTTTTGTAATACTAAACCTGCAGTCATAGCAATGCAGAGCACAGCTTAAACCAGGCTGCACGGAAAGAGAGATTTCAGGGAGAGGACTATTCAGTTAATGTTCTGGAAAGGAAAGTAGTATGTCCAGAAGGAAATCAGCATATCAATACACAGTCGGACAGTTGAAGCAACCATCTAATTCACTTGCTTAAACTTCAAGGGCTAATCAAAAATGCTAAAATGTGTTCCTTTAAACTTGGTAATGTTAAGGAAAGAAGAGCATGAGACGAAGAAATTGATTTGAATACAGCAGAATCCTGATACCCTTCAAACACAGCTAGGCAAAAGGAGATACAAGATTAAGACCAACCAAGAAGGCACCCTCTTAATATTCTGCTTTCCTGAGTTCTGACCCCTAAGCATCAGTCTGAAGAGAAGAGAATCACTTATATTCTTGTTAAGCTAGAGTGATCTTATGAGGGTATTTTGTCTTGGTAGCCCTGTCTCCCATTACACCATTGGGAAAAAACCTTTTGCTCTGCTAATTAAAAGAGCTTCATCCCATTCTGGTGTGTTTAATAACACCAAGCACTACTCTTAGCATGAGAACTCAGCATCCATAGTGCAGTAACTATTTCTGGAATAGTTTTGACCTGTCCCAAACAGCACTTTCGCAAATAACTCCTGGCTTCTGTCCAGGAATAAATATCAATCACAGTTCCCAACAGGCATTTTAGATGCTACCACACTATTTTGGGAGGTAAAAAAGTTTTCTAGCAATGGAAGCAGGCACTCTCAGCCTGTTGGCCTCAGAAGTGACACTTTCAATTTATCAGTACAGATGCAGAGGTGGGGGAATGAAGCATAGTACTGGATTTGGGGTCTGAATAACTCTTAAGAGCTGTCATGGAAAAATACTAACTCTGTTGCCAGGATCATTGAGTGATGTGCAAGAAGGGGCTGGTGCATGACAGTAGAAATCAGTCCATGTTGCAGATGCTCTCTGTGGGGCCTTGGATATACGGCTTTACATTCCACAGCGACTCTTCAGGCAGAGTCCTTTTTTAAAAACTGC
This sequence comes from Chamaea fasciata, assembly GCF_029207755.1. NCBI lineage: Eukaryota > Metazoa > Chordata > Aves > Passeriformes > Sylviidae > Chamaea > Chamaea fasciata. The sequence goes on along the minus strand of NW_027094087.1, from coordinate 55,868,430 downwards.
TCTGCAAAACCATTTATTTGAAGCTCAACAAGCACGTGCAAAGTGCAGAACCGTGAATTTGCTAGGTGTTCCACTGAGAATGGTATAATTCAGGCAGCCTGCACTCACAAGCTACTTGTGAGCCCACATGCATTTCTTACTGTTTGGGACCAAATGCTGCCCACATTCCCACTAGGGTGAGATGAGGGGATGGTTCTAAAAGCCAGAGAAAGCCAAGGTTCCTCTGACCTGTGTAGGAGTTGACATGCTCTAACAGGGTCACCAGCCCTGACAGCTGAGAAGCAGAGAGCTCCACAGTTGACTCCAGAATGCAACTGCAAAAGATCTGAAGACCTACAATGATCTCATTGCAAGATCCATGGCCTAAAATCCTCTGCAGAATAAGGTCTTCAGTTTTGTGGGTCATCTGCTTTTAACCACTGTCACATCTACAAGGATAACAAAAGTCTTGAAATAGATTCATCCTTAGGGACACGAATGAGGACATGGACTCAGGACCCACCATTTTCCTCCATCCAGGAGTCACACAGCACCACTTGCTAAGATTTTCATTTGAGAAGCTTTTCATTTGTTCCTCTCAGAACAAAGGCAGAGAGAAAATAATTTTTCTGCCTATAAATAAAGTTCTCAGCTTTAAGTCTTTTTTACAGATGAACATTAAAAATGCATTAATTAAAAAGGCTTCTTGTAATCTCCATTAGTTCTTCCCAATGGAACCAGTGGCAATTAATTCTTTTGCTTTAATTGATGGATATTGAAATGCCAGTGTACCAAAAAATATACTGGCTCTTATGCCAGTACATTTGGGGGAAAAAAAAAGAAAACAAAAAACCAAAAAACAAAACAAACAACAACAATAACAACAAAAAACAAAAAGGCAGCACAATACTTTAGCATGTATCATAAATATATTTCTTTCTCTTAACAATTTGTAAAAGATAATGGCCAATTGTTACTACTACTGAAAACAAGACAGCTCATGAACTTGTTTACTCAAGCTGCAGGATCTCCACCGTTACAATTCTGCTCTAATGAACATACACAAGTATGCTAAGAATCATTCAGAAATAGTAATAAATAAAAATCAAAAAAGAACCCCAAAGCAGGTAAATCATTATAGTCATGGTAAAGAAGAGGCAACTTGAGCAGTCACTAAGACCACAGAAGAAGTTGTATGACATGGACTCATCAGCTTCCAAATTAATTGCCTGTAAGCAGTGCTAAAGTGACATTTCACCATTTTCTTCCAATTCAGCTGGAAAACTTAGAACCATGCATAATGCATATATAAAGTTAGTTTCACACATCTACCCAGAAGTTTCATGATAATTTTTAAAAATAGCAGGACTCACCCTCTCAAAAAAGAAAAACAATCCAACAACAAAAAACTCAACCCCAAATTTCATTCAAGACATCTTTTTTGCAGCACCAGCAAGTATATCTGCAACTTCTTCCCAGTCCAACATACTTAATTGGCTAAGCATAACAACTTCCTCAACTTTTGCAGAAATTAAGATCAGTTGCATAACCCTACAAAGGTTCATGGTGGGTGTGTTTTCACTGATGCCCTTGTTTCTTCCTCAGTGAGAGCTCTGCTTTGTGCATTGCCACATGCATCTTGGTCAGGCATTTGCTGTGACCCACAAAGTAGGTTGGCTGGTACTGGGGCCACTGGCCTAACAAACCAAATGCTAAAATAGAAGAAGCTCTCCAACACTTTCTTGGGGGAAAGATGGAGAATGAGACTCCAAAGGGAGGTGTAGTTGGGACTTTCACTACTGAAAATAATTTGGTAAAGGGGGAGTGAAGCCGAGAGGCCAATAATACCATTTGTGAAAATAATCCCACCAAAGATATGTGGCTTTTTCTAGTTCACAGTTGCACATGCTTCCTCTCACATGCCCTCTTCTTTGCAGACAAATACCACAGCCAGTTTACTCATTTTAAATAAAGTCAGAAGGTTACAAGCAACTACCCTGCCTCCCAAACCTGGACCATGACAAGGGCAAGGTAATAAAACCACGTCTGTCTGTCAGCAACAAACATGCCTCCAACTCCACAGGGATCATGATTCTCTTGTACTTCAATTCTCACCCTGAGCTGCCGGACAGAGTCCACCTTTTGGGTAAGAATAAAAAACAGACATCAGCCATGTGCAAAATAGCCAGCACTAACTGATCATTCCTGTAGTGTGTGTAGGTGGGGGACTCATCTTTTGTTGGAGGCTATATGGTAAAAAATTACATGAAATTATGAACACATCAAATCCATGTATGATGTTGATGGCTCTACTGCAATGCCCTGTAGTATGAAGAAAGGCCATTCTTTGCATATTTAGTCCACCTGCTTTCCAACAGAAATCCTCCCAGCAGCCACATACCGAGCTTAATACAGTATTTCCAGACTTCACTGGCAGTAACGCAAGATCATGGTGCAGATGACTTGGACAAGCCTAATGATAGTTATCAAACACTGCTATCTTTGGCTAGGAGGATTTCTTGTCTGCAAGTTCCTGAGCATCTGTTCCTGAGTTTGAGGATATGAATAAAAAATGTGGCACTAGTTCATCTTAGGTATAGGACTTCAAGGAAGTATAAAAATAAGTTGTTTAAAGAAAAATAAAAAGCAACCTTCTCAGCAGAATTATTTTCATCATTTCCTACCCACACTCAAAACTAATCTATCCTCACAACCCAGCTCCTTTTTTTGTTTCCCTGACAGGATGAAATAACACAGTTTGGCTATTTGTTCCTCCCACCAAGTTATCCAGTACTCCTGGATGTTATTTTAGATGTAAGTTTCATTTATTATCTGAAGTAATAAGCATAAATCCAGTTTTAAGGAAAATGCAGTTTTGTATAAGTCTATTGCATTCCATTCTGTGTGCTCCATCTGCATGTGCAATCTGCTTCTATATTTTCAGCCAGCTTGCATGGGCAGATTAATGCACACAATTAGGAAGCAACCTCACAGGCGTTCAATAAACTGCTTTCATTATTACACTCAAGAGAGTCCCTTTGGATGTCTATAAAAGCCTAGTTTTCTGCCTGTTAGCTAAATAATTGACAACGCTTAAAATAATCAGGAGCAAATGAACAAAACCAAGACAATTGTGGTGAAAATAAGCAAACAAAGGATTCTCAAGGCTGCAAATGCTTCTTGTGTGAGCCCTCTTTCATTCTCTTTAGCAACTTGTATTAAAAGTCTGGTCAGGTTTACACTTGCGCTTCTGTGGGGAAAATTTGTTGCCAGCCTGCTGTTTGAACCACACATCATAGGGGACTGAAAACTGGCAAGGACACTAGCATTTATTCTGTAAAAATTGATAAACAAATAAAAATTTGCAGGTTTTATTCTCCTGCATTTTATGACTTTTGAGAAAACTGCTTTGGCAGGCAAGTGTATATCAGCTTGGTTTGGTGAACCTCCTGCATTGTGTTTGGAATATGCACTCAGAGACACTCTGGCAAATTCTGTTTCCAGCTCCAAATTCTGAGCAGAATATATTGAGTGAGCACATGTACCCGAGTGCAGCAGTGCCAGGAATTTTTACAGGAATACAACCTTCACAAAAACACAGGCATGAATATGCAGCAAAGTGAAAGATGAAGTGACACAACAGTCATCATGTACTATTAGAAACTTACCCTATTTTTGAGACTGCTTTTTCCGTTACATAAATAGGTAGATGGCTATTAGAAAAAGAGTGGAATCCATCCAATTTCTGGAAAGTTGAATACAAATATAATAAAAGCATTTAACCAGAGATCTGGGCTAAAACCACATGTGAGACACCCTAAAGTTCAGACAGTGATTCACATAGCCTGCACACAAGACTCTGAAAACAGCTAGTCATGACATATCCATCCTCATTACTGTTTAAACGACAACTGTAGTGAAATAACTAAAGAGATATGTCCTGAAAAGTCCTGTTGCTTGTTTCCTTTTGGAAAGATGAGCACTCAGTTCTTCTCTTGTCACTGATAAGCAATTGCAAAGTATAGACTGACTACGCGAGCCTCCATTACCTTTTAATGCCCTCTGATAGAAACACAATCAGGCCAATAATGCCAAATGCATCCAGGATACCATGACTCAGAAGGAAGGACTCCATTTCATGTATAAGGAGTTTCTGGTAAAAAGTCAACACATACTGCCCATTTTCTAAATCTGGCATCTGCAGAGACAGAACTACAGCAACACTGTCACCACATGTGCTTCTCCTCTGTTAGTAAAAACTACGGTAATCCTGCCATGCAGCAACTTCTCCACCCCAAAGTCTGCTCCTGTGTGCTCCTAAGGCTTTTAATACACAGCTACTTCAGGAGACACCTTGTGAGTTTTCTTCTATTTTAGTCTCTGAACAAAGCCTAAGTCCACAGGGGTCAGAGGTGGACTGATGCCAAAATAGTGAGGCTTGCAGACTTTTTCATGGCAGTCTTCATGCCTGTCTAGACTACATTCTCACAAGACACAAACACGTATTCAAGCAACTGTCGTAACAGATACAGCTGACTTTCAAAGACCTGTTGTACACAAAGAAGCTAACAAGGCTTTCAAGAGATAAGAAATAACTATACTCTGTACACTGCACACAAGGTTACAGACAATCTTTCTTTTTAGCACTCACTTCATGTTAGACCCTTTGAAAGGGGATTTCAGTGAGAAGTTCTTGTTTTTAATAGTGACAGGAATTTAATCAGAAAAACGAAATTCTGGGCAGCATCATATTTTATTGTCAGAGCATGTAAATGGCATGAGAATCCTAATGCTTTTCCTTATCAAATAGAAGCGGCACTTCATGCAGGAGAGGTACTGATTGGGCTGTACCCCTTAGAGGCTGATACAGCTGGAGGTGGTGATCAATTTTAAAAGGTTTCCCAGTTAATGAGACTGCTGGTAGGCATTGATCTCCTCAGGAAAATTGTGATGTTGCAGCTACAGATCTTACAGAGGACAGACTAACAAGGGAGCTTATCTTTTGAAATGGCTCTATAGGCCATGACTTTGCAGAGGTCACTCATTATATGCAGCACGTGACCTTCCTTCCCCCCTCTCCCAGCAAGCAGAGGAGATCAAAATACTCCAGCAGAGACAGTGAGGAAAGGGGCACAACCTCATATTTGTTCTCTTTGCCTCTAGACGAAGGGTCTTAGAGGAGGGAAGTAATGAGTCACTCATTTTTGCATGATAGGCAAAAGCACATCTCTAAATACCAAGCACTTCTATATGAATCTGTCGCTAATAACCAGCAGTGCTTCAATGGAGTTACTTCACAAAAAATCTGAAATGTCACACAGAAGCTTTTCATTACTCTTGGATGCTGTGCTCCTTAATGCCAACATCTCTTAGCAATGCATCCTCAACAACCTCCAGTGGTACACCCTCCTCTTCATAAGCCCAGTAGAGAATTCCTTCAGACCAGGAAATGCACTAGTGTCACTGTCTGCTGTGGAATACATTCTGTGCAGGTAGCTCAGTATCCAGCTGCAAGTTGAGCTCTGTGGGGCTGGAGCCTGAGCACCAGGCAAAAGGCCATGAACTGCCAAACTTTTGCCTAACAAAAGGGCCTGGGGACCTGTCATTGGCCAGGGAAATGGACATTGGGAGAAAGGACAGGAGCTGACAACCCCCAGACTTCCCTGGGCTTAGACTGCAAAGGGATAAAAGCCCAGGGGTTCCTTTTTTCAAGGTGCCTCCTTGGAAGCACCAGCTCAAGCTGCTATTTTATTATTTAGTTACTGCACCATGATTAAATTATTTTAAGTATCTGGATGTCTGAGACTCTGCAATGGGAAACCTGAGGTTAAACTGATAGGGAAACCTGTTTAGAACCTGGTGTGACTGTGTGAGCATGGGGGTGTGGCTGTAAAGGGGTCTCAGCCCCAGCTCAGGTGGTGTGAGATGACTGACAGAGTGGCTCCTGGACAGTCGGACAGGCAAGTCCACAGCATGCAGTTTTGCTTAACCAAAATTCCATTCACTGGAGGTAGTTTTTCAGCTCACTTCCTCCAGATGAAGTATCTACAGGGCCCTCTTGGTCTATGTTCAGTACACCAGAACATACAAATAATGTTCTGATAGTTAAACTCAAGCAATAGAGCTTGAGACTCAAGCGATGAGTCCATCTTCACTTTCAGTTGCATCAGAGATGACACCAGCTGAGTGATCATAAGGCTTTCCTGAATCAGTGGACAGAATAGCTGCCAGGCAGTGCCCAGGCAGCCAGAGCTCCTGCACCACTAGGGGACTACCTGGCTGCTCACATAGAATCATTTGTGTTGGAAAAGACCTCTATGATCACCAAGTCCAACCATTAACACAGCACTGCCAAGTCCAGCACACAAGCATTTCCTTAAGCATCACATGAACATGTTTTTAAATACCACCAAGGATAGCAACTCAACCACTTCCCCGGACTGCCTGTTCCGATGCTTGGCCACCCTTTCGGTGAAGGAATTTTTCACTTGTGACCATTTCCTGTTTTCCTATGTTTCAGAGGGTTTGGGCCTGCTTTTGCAAAACCAGATTTACTTTTAATGGAAAAGAACACTCAACAGCAGAATCCATTTCTCCCCAAGCAAAAAAAGGCACAGACAGGGAAGGTGAAGGGAAGAGATATGTGTCATTCATAACTGAATATGCCTTAAGATAAAAAATCAGATTAAACGGGAAGACAAGAACCCTGACAACCCCCTGAGGAAAAGCAAGGCCCATAACTGAGGACCTTGCACTGCAAAGCTCTGATGTGCCTGTTGTTGATTTAGGCTCAAAGAGAATCAAAGCATCTAGTCTATCAGAAACAGGCAGAGATCTAAAGTTGTGCAGTCTTCAGAATTCCTGAGGAATCAAGGGGGGTGTATGTGTGTGTGTGTAGGCACCCACACCAGGATAAACAGCAAGCCAAACACCAATATCTGCAGGAAAATACTGGCAACAAATTAAGGGAAAGAGCTATGCCTAAAGCCAAATGGGAAGTAATACAAGGAAAAATACAAGAAAAGCAGGAATCAGTGACAAAGCACTAAAATGTCTGTACCTTAGAGAAGAGACTCTGGGCAAATGATGAAGGAACTGGAGCCACTAGCATGGGACAAAAGTGACTTCTTTAAAGGTCACAGAGGAGGGTAAAGCAATCAATCAGGCTAAGAATACAGGTGAGTAATTTCAGAAGCCAAAGATAAAAAAGGTAAAGGTGACTAGACAGCACTGTGTGTTAATTATGTGATAGAATCAGTTTGGATCAGTTAAAAACAAATAAATGGTGTAGAACAAATGGGCAAGGCAGAAATTTCACTGCCAATGGAATTAATTATATCAGGACTTAGGCAGTATCTAAATCTTACATTAAAAAGGTATTATTCTTGGGAAACAGGTCTTTACAACAGACTTCCACATTTAAGTAGGACTGTGCTAAAAAGAGGAACTCCTCATTGTTTACATGTGCGTTAGACTTCTTTACTAATCAACAAAATGAATGGGTGGAGATGTAATTTAGATTCTGTTTTGATAATTAGTCTTGGATTGAATGATTACATATTGATTCAGTTAGAGAACGAAAGCACAAAGTCATTTTATAATTCACAACTTTCATTTCAATGTGTATGTTTTAGGAAGCTAAGAGAGGGCTACAGGACAAAATTTCTCACAGAATAAAGTGTGGAGAGGGCTTGAATATTTCACAGAATCATAAAATCATTGAGGTTGGAAGGGCTCTCTGGATGTCCTCTTGTCCTACCCTTTGCTCAAGTGGGGCCGCCTTGAGACAGCTGCACAGAACTTCTGAATATGGTAAAGGATGGAGAATCCACAACCTGCCTGGGTAACCTGTGCTAATGTTCAGCCACTCTCAGAGTAAAAAAGTGTTCAGTAGGAACCTCCTGCGGTTCAGTCTGTGCCCTCTGTCTTGAAGTCAAAAGTTTCAAGTCAAAAATTGAAAAAAGATAGCAACAGAAGCCAAATCTTTCCTGAGCCCCAAACCAGGAAAAAAATGCAAACAAATAAGGTAATACTAATTAAAAATGTAAACAAACAAAACAGAAGGACAAGTAGATATAGGAATTTTAGGTAATAGGTTTCAAATTTTGCTTACTACTTTTGATCTTCAAGAAGCATCTCCCTTCTTTGCATTTCTTCTTGTCTTTTTTTAACTTCAAGTCTCTCTGCCTAGAGGATTAAAACCAGGAAAAAATACTTGAGGTTTCGAAAAAACCAAAAACCAAACATCAATTATTTCAATTGCAGTATTTCAATATTTTGGTTTTTAAAAGATCTATAGCAGTTGGGTACAGAAGTGACCCAATCTTAAATTTAAAGGTACTCACTCATGAACAAACATCTCCTAGTCAGGAGACCTGTTTAAATCAGAAAGTGACACGGTGCTCCTAGTATCCATCTACCCAAAAGGCCTGGTGAGCATTAACAGCTGTCATGTCACAGCCCTGCTGGGGGACATCTCGGGGTGCAACTGATGCAATCTTGGTCCTTGCAAGAAGGTAGAAGACCTAAACCCCTGCACCAAAGCAAATGCTAGTCCTGTGGCACTGACAGCGCAGTGATGTGAGTACATGGAGCTCACAAACCAGACCTGCAGGAGCGTTAGGTACTGCCCAGTGTAATTAATACATGCTAAGATGGATGAAAGTGGGAGACATTTGTACTTTACCAGCGTTCTTCTGCTTCACATACAGGATCTGGTGCAAGAGCCAATCAAATCCTTGACACATAAAACTCCTCTGTAAATCTGGACACCACACAAATTACTAAGTCCTTTAATATAAATTTGCACATAATTTCCAAAGGAAATATCAGTTAAGCTGTCCAAATCCCAAATTCAACTAGAATAAATTATTAAAATAAAGCAAAAAAAAACCTAGAGAACTTGCTGCAACAGCAGCAACATGCAGTTCAAGTTAAATTCCAATGAAAAGGAGGCCAGCCAAATTTTTGTTTTGGCTCACAGGATGCAGTTAGGTCCAGTGGGAAGAGCAGTTAAAAGGCAGTTCAGTGTATGAAAAGCACAAATTAGAAGTGCCAACCCGAGATTTCAGCCCACTATATTTTGAACTCCCACTGGAGTTGGTGGGGGGATGCTCCAGTAAGAGCTCCAGTAAGAGCTCCTGGGAATTGATCACAACAACTCGCATGTGGAGCAAAATACAGCCTCGAACTGTCACTCTGCTCATTGCCCACCCTCAAAATGAAAAAAGGTAATTGCTTGGTAACCCAGCAACCAGACATTGCTCTGAACAAAGTGCCCTGGAAATTTCAGACAATACCTTTCAGAGATGAGAAGGGAGGTGTAGGTGATAATGGCCCCTTTGGCCAGAGCCCCAAATCAGGGAGAGAACACTGTCTGAGCATAGGTACTGTGCAAGGACAGGGAGGACAAGGAGGGGGAAATGTTTAAGGGGGTAAGGGGTGTTAAGAACAGGGCTGAAACCCCAAGTTCCACAATCTTCTTCCTGTCCTGCAATGAAAAACATTTCAGAAAAATTACAATTCTACTGGCAGTTACTCAATTACTTCGCCTTTAGCAATTTCAGGATGCATATTTTTTAATTGGATAAAGAATGACTGTCTGAAAGAGATTTGCAAAACAAGCGCAAATTTCTCCTTCGCATGCATTGGATTAAGAAAAAAAAATCCTTTCAGATGTCTGCAGATAGGAAAAAAAGCCACTATGTTGTGTGATGATATAAACTGCTGGAAGGCAAAAGACTTAGAAGCTGTTATTTGGAAAAAGGCAGTGAGAAATAAACAAAAGGAGGAAGGCATCTCTGAATAAGATATAATGTTGCTCACTCATTTGACATGCAGAGTCAGTGATAGAACCTATAGAACTGATGCAACTCAAAAATTTAACCAAACTGTAGTAAGGAGCATCACTACACAGTATGGGTGATTTTAGAGTATTCAGAGGATATATTGTTTGCTCCTAACCTAGACACAGATGATGTTTTAGGAAAAAAACCCTCCCACTCATTTGTGCAGCTTCACAGGTTACAGGAAAAGAAAGGAAAGAGGTGGAAAAGAAATCTTATGGCTTGTCAAAGGTGATGCAGATACCCTCAAGACACCAGCCATAGCTCCCAGGCTTCTCCCCAACACTGCCCAATACAGCAAGCTGATGCCTTCACCTCTGAAAAAAAACATTGGATGTGGGATCCACCATCAAATTGCAAGGCTCCTGAAAGTTCAAAAAAAGAAATTCAAAAAGTTCCAAAAAAATCCAAAGCTCACAGGACTTGTTGTGGTCTAGCCCTTAGCTAGTGACATCTAGAGAACAGTGATATTAACTTTGATAAATACAAATCTTCAGTATCAACCCTGTCTTCTACTAGAAGAAAAAAAATAAAGAAATATCCTGCAGCTATTCTACCACCAGACTGGTATCTGAAGAAAACTCCACTATCCTGAAATTACTCACTTGTGGCTGGCATGACTATTTTTTACTCTGGAAGTTTGGCCTAGGACACCTGCTTAAGTATGCATCCAAGTGACAGGCGACAGGACGGGGACATTAACTAATGACAATCTATCCATAGACATTGCCAAAGCACTCCACATTTGGCACCATGTTCAAAAAGCCAAGAGTGGAACAGCTGTGATATTGAAGGTAAACATGTTGAAAAATGTTAGCAGAAGGTCTGTAAAGTGCCTGGTTTTAACAAATTCCTGAAAAAAGACCTCTCATGCTGATTAACACAGTAAAATTAAAGAGCACATGATTTGATAAAGAATAAAATGAAATTACAGCTTATCCTAAATAAGACAGTTTCTGAAGATGGCAGGGCTGTTTATTACATAATGTAAAAGAAAAAAATGTTGCATGCAGTAGAATTACACTGAGCCTTTTGACTTCAAATTGTTTGAATCTTCTAATATTCAGTCAAGACCTAAACTATACAAGAAAAGGCTAAAGGCAGGGTAACAGCAATAGAAACTCAGTGACTGGAAACAGAAATATCCATTGTGCTGAAGTAATCCAATTTTACATAGAACACAAATGCAAAAAGTTTAAAAAACAAGAAGCCAAGTAGCTGCTTGCTTACTTTTTGGGGAACTTTGACAGTCCTTTCACCCAATAGACACAAAGGAAATTATGATCCAATCTGGTCAAACACTGTGATGTGAAGGGCTGCACCAAAGATACAAACTCCAGACATTTATTACTAATGAGCAAATAATAAAAAAACTACCTCTCATGTACTTCAACACTTTCTGCGGATTAGACACACATCTCAGCATCAGGGAAAAATACAGAAAAAGGGAATTCCCCGCTCATCTTACCAAGTTTTTCCAAATTATTTTACTGAGCACTCAGATCATTAGCTTTGAATACCCAAACTCAGGCAGCCCACGGTTACCCCATGAACAAACCCCAACAGGGGCCCAGGACAAGCTACCTGTCATGAAGAGCACTGGAGATCTGAGTATTTGTTCACACAAGGTGGCCCTGTGGAGCACAGAATAAAGAATTTTTCCTTTCTCTGGAAGCTGGAGAGAAACAAGGTAGACACCAAGCTGGTCCTCCAGCAGCTAATAACCCCACAGCTAATTAGAGAGTGACAGAGACAGGCAGGTGGACTTGTACGGAAAGTAGGGCAGACCTTCCATATTTCAGTACTGCTTTGGCAGACACACAGTTTTCACTTGTTCACAAAGATAATGGGAAAGGGGATGCTGCTTTTCTCTGCAAAAACAGAATTAAACAGTAATATAAACAGATCCTAAGTTCACAAGCAGCACTGGCTTACAGTACATGATCCTTACAATCAAGGAAGAACTGAGCTGAGTATCAACACCCGTTCTAGTCATTGCATATTAGTCTGTAGGGCTTCACCATTCACGTATGTTGGCAAAGAAGCTTTCCAGCTGTGAAAGTTCCAGGGCTCCTGCTGATAAAGCTGGCTAGCTATTGTCTCCTCTCAGACTGTCAAACAATTTGGTTTTTTATTGAATGAATAAGAACCTTGAGCAAAAGAAGGGCTGGCCAGCAAGAAAAGACGGCCTGTGAACTTGCAGAAAGACATGCTCTCAGGCAATGCCCTACAGGTGCAGTTGAATACAAATCTATCACTTCAAATTAAAAGCTCATTTCCTTTGGTAAACAGAGCCCAATGCTGGTTGTACAGCACCAGTAGGACCCGTGTCATTCTCAAGTCTTGGGAGCCTTTCATCTGTAAACAGGGCGAGATAGCCAAATTGACACCCTCCAGTGGCTTTTTGGCATGCTCTTCTTAAACACAAAGTTGAATTTTTAATACCTAATCCTCTTCCAAGAAAAAAATTTTCATCGGCTCAATCACTGTTGTGGAAGACAATCTGAATAAAGAAATACAAACTAAGATTTCTCTTTCATGCACCTCTGTTTTGTCTGATTGCTTGGTGGGTTCATGTTTATTCAGTCAAATTAAACAGTCTGTTTTGGAAAAGATGTTTGCCGCAATGTTGCATCCTCCTTCAGAATGAACAGATACTTGCAGTTATACTATCTACAACATGTATAAAGATTTTATAATCTGTGGGAGTGAAGGTAAGGAAATTAAAGAGCATGAAAACAAACCTGATACATAAATATATTCCAGGTGTAACTAGAAATTATAGCAGTCTTGTAACATTTTTCTTGTCCAATGCCCATGGGCAAACAACACATATTAAATAATTAATCCGCTCTCTTCCACTGCTATCATGACTGCATCTGGAGCTATACATGAGATAGTAACAGCTAACAACATTTTCAGGTGATAATATTTGTTGTCCCTGTGATATATTGTGTATGGGCTTATGCCTAAAGTATAATACTAACCACTGAGAGACCAGAAACAGACTAACCCTTACTTAGACGCATTTACAGTTATTTTTGTCTATGCATACCCTTGTATGCCAACCACTATTGACGACTTTTTAATTAACTCTGAGCATTCAGTTTCTGCACAGAAAATCATTTTTACTGTTGAGGAGACAAAACTTGCAAACCTGAAATCTCCCTTTCTCTCCTTGTTTATGAGCACATCAGTATCATGTTTCCCTCTCCTTTCATTTTTCATTTAAATTCCACACTGCATTCTCAAGCAAGTACTACTTGGTTGCCACCAAGGAGACACAAATGAACTTTTACAAAGGGTTGTGCAGCACAAATGACAAGAAGATGCTTTGTGAGAATAACTAGAGAAAGTAAGCAAATTCAAAAGAATACAAGAAAATTTGAAAGTGAGCTATGATTGGTGTCAATATATGGAGGGTATTAGAAGGGAGAGTGATCTGACCAATTAGCAAGACACTTATGTGTGCAGGCCATAGAAGGGCTGGAGGGGCAGTGGAATTTCAGGGTGCTCTCAGCACAATGCAGGTAGACTACACTGACCTTTCCATGACTTGGATATCTTTTCCAACCTGACAGGCTGGATTTTGTAGTATTCTTCCCATGTGCAGAGGCAATTACGGATTTCCATAAGATCTTTGTGCCAACTGCTACAATCCAATCTTAGAGAGGGAGCTCATGCCAAGATGCACACATACAACCTGCACATTCATGTTCTCCCTTTCTGCTAACTCTGCCAGATAGATGCAATTGGAAGGCTGGAGTTTCTGATGAGCCAAAGGAACAATCAAGCACCCCAAAAACCTCAGGCAGGCACCCTTCAGTCAGCTACAAAGAGGAGGAGGACTACATTTCCTACTTCCTCAATATCATCCAGGGCTAGGCTACCACTTAATTTAATTAGCCAGTTCCAAGTAGTTCAGCAAAATCAAGCACCAAGACATGAACAGCTATATGGCTTCAAGTCTGCAGTAACCAGATTTACCTTTTCTCTCTGAATTGCTTTTTTTTTCAGGATTTCAGCTTCTTCAGCTGCCTTTTTTGCTTTTACATACTCTTCTCTCTTGTGCTGTGTGACATAAAAATAGGAAGTTATTTTACATATTTATGTATACAAAGAAGACATAAGGTAACTTGACTCCTATAGTGCACATCTTTCAAATATAAAGTGTGTTAGGGGAAATTTTCTGGATTATTTTTTCCCTTAAAATGAGACACTGAATAATGCAGGCTGTGCAGCAGCTACTCCAATATTGGCTTTAAGAAGGCTGAGAAATCTAGGACTGATAAATGGGCATCCATGGACTCACACAGCTGATTGATAACTTACAAGCATTTATACCTCTTGTAACAGGAACAACATTTCCACATAAGCACGGGACAGGGTGGTACATTGATCAATTAGTCCAAGCGTAAGCAACACGCTGGAAGATACAGCACGGTATTTAGGTGTCTTTACAGCTGTTCTGGTTGTTATTTGAGGTATCATCTGTGATACAGATTGCTACATATTTATGGAAGGATTTCTCATTTTCTTTGGTGCAGAACATTAGTTTCAGATTTTCTGCTGCTTCCTTCAGGTTTCATGACTTTCTCCCGTCAAGCAGCTGTGAGTTCATTTTACAGTCATATGAAACACGACAGGAAAAGCTTTTTCTTGAGTTCTAAAAATAAACAAACACATTTATTCTTACTGACCTTTTTCTGGTATTTAGATTGCATAAGAATCATTTGCTGGTTTTGTCTTACTTGAGCCTCTGAATCGTTTCCACCTTAAAAAAAACCCCAAAAATATAAATGGCACTTTGTATGAGCATTTTAACTGCAAATGCCAGTTATACACAGCAATATAACAGACTACATGTATGCAGATACAGGAATTTTTTCATAATTACAGCCGCTGTCTGAGATAAAAGAGAACAGATAGGAGACCTTTTTGATCATTTTTTTCATCCATCAAAAGCACTTGTCTATTATTTACAGAGCATCCACTGTATCATCCACTCTACCAACAATATGTCCCTACAATATATCATCAGTTTACTGAGGAACTATTCTATTTTCAGAAAATCAGTCATGCTTTGCAGGTGAGTTTTCATTTTCACATGCAGCTATCCCCACCTTTGCTCAGTTTGTCACGCACATACAGTCAGAAATCCTATTGCTAAAAAGTTTCTCTTTTATCAAATTCAGGATCTTGGACTCTGCCAGATCTAATGGGATGCTATCATTTAAATATTTTCTAAATAATGTCTTGGGACTGAAGGAAGAATCCCCTTTTTGAAGTGGAAGTAAAAGCCTTTTCCCACAGACCTCACATTCATATCCAGGTAGTAGTAGGTGTCCTTTTCTAAAGCCATGGACTGTCTTTTGTGAACATCTAAAGCTCTGGCCACAATGTTCAGCCTTCAATAAAAAGAAGCAAACCCCCCACAAACAAACAAACAAACAAAAAAAACCACCCCAACCATACAAAGAAAGTGATATTAGGTCTTAAGGGATGGAGGGAGTGACTTTGATTCTATTACTCTGCTCTATTTTTCAAAGTATTTTCTTGCTGCAGGAAACAAAATAATTTATTCCCTTCAGCTGTTGTAAAAAACAACATCAGTCCTCACTCCATTCTAAGGATGGGGGCTGTATTTTCCCAATTTATTGTCTTCATGAGAAATTCCCCTCTATGTGACTCCTAATTCTACAGAAAGAGCTGGACCAATCTGTTCTACCTTAGATGCCTGATATCCTGGCCTGTATCAAAAGCAGCATGGGCAGCCAGTTGAGGGAATGTGATTCTGCCCCTGTGTTCTGCTCTGATGAGACCACACCTGCCATGCTGCATCCAGCTCTGGAGTCCCCAATATAAGAAGGACATGGACCTGCTGGATTGAGTCCATAGGAGGGCCCCAAAGATGATCAGAGAGCTGGAGCACCTCTCCTGTGCTGAAAGGCTGAGAGAGCCAGGATTGTTCCCCCAGGAGAGGAGAAGGCTCCAGGGAGACTTCCTAGCAGCCTTTCAGTACGTGAAGGGGCCTACAAGAGAGATCGAGAGGGAATTTTTTGCAAGAGCACATAGTAGTAGGACAAGGAAGAATGGCTTTAAACTGGAAGAGGAGAGATTCAGATTGAATATAATAAAGAAATGTTTCACTGTGAGGTGCTGAGGCACTGGCACAGATTGCCCAGAGAAGCTGTGGATATCCCATCTCTGGAAGTGCGCAAGGCCAGGTTGGATTGTGCTTTGAGCAACCTGGTCTAGTGGAAGGCATCCCTACCCCTGGCAGGGCAGTTAAAACTAAATGATATTAAAGTTTCCTTCAGACCCAAACCATTTCATTAAATGTAAGACAATGATAGTAGGCTTTTTCAGGAGGGGACCTTGTCTAAAGGTAGCTCTCTTCATTTGCTAATGGAAGGTAACTAATCTTTAGGAGCTTTTGTGACATTCAGTGAATGGGAGATCAATTCCCTAAGTGTGGCAACATTTTTATGGACACAAATAAATCCCTAAAATAAATTCTCAAGAGAGAGTGGCCATACCGTATACAAGCAACAAGCTTAGAGTAGCAATAAGCATACAGTTGACATTGTAGAGGGTCTCTTCCTCAGGTCTAGAAAATAAAACTGCTGCTAAACAGGTTTCAAAACCTCTTGGATGCCTAATCTTTCCCTTTTTTTAGCCTTTTATTGGCAAAATTTCTTTTGTGCACTGTAGTTTTTTTGCTGGTACTGGTGGACAGCATCTCGGAACAAACATTTTTCTGATCATTATTAGAAATTGCCTAAAGCCTTTGAGCTTTGAGGTGTAATTAATTCAGGTTGGCTTGGCTGTAACATGTCAAATGCTTCACTGAGGTCAGGGGGTGTTGTGATCATATACAATACCAGAAAAGAGACTCTTGCATTTATCAGGCATGATTTGTTGCTCCACTTGCTGCTTATAGAGGAGAGTATAACTTGCATCCTTCATTGCTCTCATCCCTCCATGATGTCTGAAAGTTTGTCAGTCAAATATTACAGAGCTGAAATCCAGAATACTTTTTTCCCTATGGAAAGCAAAAGTGCTAAAAAACTTCCACTTTAAGAAACTTCAACTTTAGTTAGAGATTTTATTTAGTAATTTGGACCAGATGTGTAGTCCTTTAAAATCACTCTGAGAAAATAACATATGATACTTTTTTCACTTAATGAGTACCTACAGTGGTGAAATTAGAGATGCCATTTCAGCTCCAAATTTTTTTCCTGTGGGAATGATATGTTCTAATAATCTTTGCACCTAAAAATAATATGTTCTTTTCAGAGGCACTGAACACAGTGCCTGTGTCTCGGTCTCAGGAGTCTATGTGGCAGCTAGAGTGCGACTAATGACATCATATTTTCTTTCTTTATTTTTTTTTCCTCTTAAGTTGCTTCTTTGCCAAGAAAGATTTTAAATGCAGTGGGGCTAGAAGTTAAGACTCCTGACACTCAGTCATGCAGCTTTAAGGGACACCCTCAATCACGCAGACAGCACACACACACCAAACATGTCAAATTTCTTTTTTCCAGATTTCACTTTCTTCAGCAAAAAGCTCTACAGTCTTCTTGTGACAGAAGTATGTCTTCTAGTATGTCTTCCCAAGCAAGAAGCAGATGTTACATGTGAATTCACAAAGACTGTGTCTGGCCACACAACTGTACATGATGGTGGGAATACAGGGCATTGCTGCCACTGCAAACAACTGTGATTCAGCTGCAGGGCAGAACATGTGGGACCAGGATCACCTTGAGCCAAAAATCAGCTCTGGGTTGGAGTCAGTTCAAATTCCTCTGTCTCCCACCTGCTGTCTCTTTTTATGCACTGTATACCACCGCAAACTTAACTTGTGTAGCCTGGCAGAGAAAGAACTTAATTTGCAGGTCAAAGCAGACCACATCCTGCACTGTGCACCCCAAATTCTCCTACAACAGCCAAGGTAAGGAAGGGCAGCTCTTCTTTTCTAAAACCTTTTTGAACTAAATCTGAAATGTCACTAAATTCAGTACTCTATAGTTGTTGCAATTCAAGACATCTCCTACACTTTGCCTCACCCATCCAGAAAACATTTTGGTTATCTTGGCAAACACATCAGTTATGTTCAGGGTGTCTTAAGTTCTCACAGCTTTTAACCCTGTTTTTCATTTTTTTTGTCTGTTGTTATCTCTACAAAATTGGTAATACAGGGTTTCACACACATTTAGCCTGCAAATCCTGAAGCTGCAGGGATCACTTTCACCTCTTCAAGAGCCAGAAGCCAGGAAAGCACACATAGGAACACAGAGGAGTTTTCTTATGGGTAACTGGAGGATCTCCAGCATGCTGTCCATCTGCACACTAATGAGAAGTGTGTGCCCCCACAGAGAATCAACCACAGACAGTGTCAACAGCAGGAGGGTTAATCCACCTGTTTTCCCCAAACGTTAGTACAGATTTTGTACTCTGATCTTGACAGATTTCTTGACTGACAATCTGTGCTGTTTTGTTTCAGAAACATCTTCCTCGCCATGATCATCAAAAAGCACAGAGCATATACAGTACGCTCATGTCAGCTCTTATTGACACTGAATCTCTTTAATAGGTCATGAAGAAAAGTGAAAAATGTCTCATGTCTTGGAAAATTTAATTTTGCAATTCTCAGTGGCTGATTTACATGTCTTACCCAGTCTCTGTGGCACCAACGCAATTGGCCCTGGCTTGTGTTCTTTCTTCCATTGCTCCAGGTCATTGAGCTCTTTCTTAGCAACTGAGCAGGTATAAAAAGAAATAAATATACACAAGTTAGAGGAATACTAAAAAGCAGCCATTATTGCTAATTGCATGTAATCCTGAAGACCATCCAGAAACAAACTTGTTCTCAAGGGATGCAGACACCCCTACAAGAGGTTACACAGTCACTGCAATGATCAGCTAATAAGGCAAACATTTTCCTTACCTTGAGACTGCAGTGGTGAGCAACCCTAGGACTTAACCCTAAAAGTAAAGCAAAAACCAGCTAGGAGACTGCCAATTGACTGCTTTTTAATCCCTGGGAACCGATAGGTAAGTGCCACAGTGTTTACTCCTGCAGGTAAAGAAGAAGTTGTTACAATGAAGATGTTATTGCTACATAGAGGGAAATCCTTGTGGTGTAATGCTCCCCAGCAGGGAAATGAAAAGTAATTTTCTCTCCCAACCACATGCTCCCTAAATAAAAACAGGAGGGATGCATGAATCAGCTTCAAATTAAGACACTTCAACACAGGCACCCACATGTGAGATGGACAGCAAGCTCCAAGTGTAGTCAGGGGAAGTCAATACAGCCAGGGTGCAGCCATATGCTCTAGGATGGCTGATTTAACTTCTCTCTTTGTCGACTGACAGAGGAGAACACACAACAATTCCTTTCCATAGCAAGGCCAACAAAGCCTATGGAAGAGGAGCTGTGTTTTACACAAGCACTGCAGTTGCTCTAGGGGCTTATTTCACCCTTACCAACCATATATCCTAATGCCTGACTATGGCACTTGGAGGCTAACACCAGCCCTCTTCTAAGAGGATAAAGCCAGTATTTGGCTAAGCTTCTAAAGAGACCCAAAAAAGAGAGAACAGCTTTTTATTTCACCTTTAAAACAAGCATTTAAGTAGAGACTACATTCAGTGAGGTCCTATTTCTACCAGCATCCAAGACAGAAATATTTGAAATGCTTCAGACCTTTGACACCGGCACCACAAAGTAAAAACAGATCTTTATTAGAGCAGCAGCACCTGTGCTGTTAACATCACAGTCAGGTCTAAGATGATCTGCTGCTATTCTTCCTTCAAAAAGATTATAGTTTGGTTCATGACAAATCCATTTTCTTTCTTGCAACCAAAGGAAACCCAACCCATGCCAGCCTGTGGTAAAGCGTTTCAGCCAAATTCACAATGTTTGAGAAGAAAGGATTTAATTGCACTGCTTCCTCAAGGACTCAAGACATGACAAGTGCTGACTCACAGTCCTTCAGCTTTCATGGCTTGCATAAATCAATGCCCAGGTGTGTAGGACTGCTGTGCTCATTCACCTCTTTATACAGAATTTATTTCACAATTGACTCTTGCTGTAACTTTGTCAATA
Organism: Chamaea fasciata; assembly: GCF_029207755.1. NCBI lineage: Eukaryota > Metazoa > Chordata > Aves > Passeriformes > Sylviidae > Chamaea > Chamaea fasciata. The sequence continues at coordinate 55,848,495 of NW_027094087.1, read as the reverse complement.
AAAGATTTCAATGTACTTCTGACTTTTCTGGTAGAGATTCAGGGTGTCCTTGCTTAGCTACTTTCACCAGCAAGACTCAAAGCCAAGTAAAAGTGACCGTAATATCCACAAATACTTTCATCTAAAATGACTTTTACCAGCTTCAGTAAAAGACCTGCCTGCAACCCTTAAATGCATGTTCAAGAACCAACAGCATGTGCAGTTGCTTTTGTTTCCACATGGGAGTATTTTCAAAAATATTTCTTATTTATATTTTTGTTCTTCCTCCTCCTAACCCTGAGACTGTTCAAAGTTCCCTGATAAGAATTCAATCCTGTAAAAGTTGGATAAAGCTAGTTCCAGAATAGTCTTGTGGAAGCCATCTTGAACAGCTCCTGCACTGAAATTACCAAAATCCTTCTGAACAAGATTTATTCTGCATGAAGTAAATCCAGATGATGAGTCAATCTTAAGAAGAGCTACATGATCATGGAGAATGCTCATAGCACTGGCATTACTATCATAGCTGTACATAAAAAAGCATTGTAAAAATGAGAATAAAAATTGCAAGAGCAATAAAATGCTAAAACCCTAAAGTTATTCAAGTAGAAATAATGCATTATGATATTAGACAACTCAACTTACTTTGCTGCAACTTTTTTCTTCTGGTTTCATTTGGAGTTACCAAGACATATGGGCCAACACTAAAATGAAAGAATAAATTCTTATTTTTCCTGTTTACACAAAATCAGGACTAGAAAGAGTTCCTTCATCAGCAAAGTCAGTTTTATGCTGTTGTAACAAACAACTTCAAATAAAGACTGTAATTTATTCTGATTCAGCTCTGTAGGAATTTTTGGTTAGTACTCTAGAAATACTTGTTATATTTGGAATTGGCAGCAGATATCAAGGGTAATATTTTCAGGAACTTTTAGCATAGACTTTGCTGTTCTTATTCAAGTCTTACTCTAGACTGCTGATCTCAAATCTCCTACATTTCAAATCAAATCACTTCCATGAATCAAAATGTCCCATGTGGAAGGCCACTGTCTACTGGGAAGAGCCCTGGTGCTGCAGTCCCTCCCCTTCCCTTGTGGGCACCAAGCACCTTGTGGACTTAAGCAGTCTGCCCAAAAGTTGTCCAAGGAGTGTGGAAAGTCACACTGTTTGTGATGGACCCAGATGGCGTACTCTCTGCCTGAGCCTCAGTTTCCTTGTCAGCCTTTCATTTTCAGGCACCAGGAATTCCTCAGGCATATTCATCTTGCTGTCACGCCTAAGGTGCAACTCACTGAATCAGGGCAAGGGCCCTGTTTTGCCAGACTTAATTCAAAATGCAGTTGCTGTCTCAAGGAGCTATCAATCTAATGTGACAGCAAAGAGGCAAGACAGGGTTCAGAGTGTATTAAGAGACTTGAGGTGATCAAAAGAGTGATGAAAACATGTCAGTTCTACTTGGAGAAGACAAAGGGTTTTATCTTCATGGTGTATTGTGTGAGTTGAAGTTTACACGGCTCCCACTCAGCAGAAGCTGTGCCATGGGGGTGCAGGTTTACCAGAAACGCACTAAGCAGCAGTTAGGCCCACACATCAGAGTCTTGGCAGGGTTTTATATGCACATGTGGGCACAAATATTTCATCTGGCTTCATTGCAGGGAAAGCACAAGGAGAAGTACAGCTAGCAAAGAGTATTTAGGGGTTGAAAGCTGAGCCTCTTCAGGAAGGGCCACAAGGAGTGGTTAGAGGACAAACCAGTAAGCAGAAAGAGAAGTTGGCAGTGGAAAAATAATGAAACAATAAGGCCCAAGACTAAGACTTAAAAGAGGAATGAAAATCATGCAAAGAGATCAAAGTGCCCAAAGCTGCCTGCTGCCGTATCACTGTAATTCAGGGTTCGGTAAGAGAGTATTTATATCCAATTACCTCTTTCTCTTTGAAGACTTATTCTAGGAGGATGTGGATTAATTTATGAGATTAAACTAGTAAAGATAGAGCTGTGAGCTTTAATGGTGCCATTTAATATGATCTTTTCCCTTTCTGCCAGCATACTCTGGTGCCCCCGAGACGGTGAGACTGTTCTGAACGTCTCCACCGAACCCCAGACCCTCAGAGGCAGGAGTGAAGGGAGCAGCAATGCCCCACTGGCATTCACCACACAACTGCAAACATTACTTAAAAGAAGCTCTGACAACACATCTCGCTTATGGCATAACATTCCCCATCAGTGATGTTGTTTCAGATTTTTCTCTATTTGATTGAGTAGTAGCATTTCCAATTTATCTCAAAGTGCCTTTAACAAGCTGCTTCACAGTTTATCTGTTTCAAGACTTTTTTAGTAGATTTGTTTTTGTTTCAGATATTAAGATCATATTTCTATAAAGGTCATACACAAAAATTATTAAGTACCTCTTAAACTCCCCTCCCTACCCTTTGGCAGTGATAAAAGTGGCTGAAATTGTGGGTTGCAATGCTACATATCTTCCCCTCCCAAAAATCGATCAGTGCATCTCGGATATCGCACTGCTTCACAGCACTAGAGGGCAGAAGAGTTTTTATACCATTTACTTGGATGACTTCAAACAGCGTTTGTCTGGTTGATTTGTTTTAAGCTATAATCAATTTTTAAAAAAATGACCTTGGCTTGTCTGAACATGTATGAGAAATCACGGTATCAAATCTAGCCCTTTAGCCATGGATCATTTCCTTTATCTGCTCCTGTTTTTTTAGCTGGAAGGCTGAGACCTCAGGAGGCCAGGTGGGGCTCACTCTTCTGGTACCTGACCGTGGCCTCATCAGCAGCACCTCGGAAGGATTGCTCATGAAATATAGGACAGATCAATCAGTTTACAAGAGGTAGAGGTGACAGTACATTTGCCATCTGTTCTCCAGAGAGCAGATTAAGAGTCATTGTGTTTAAAACAGTGCTTATTTAAAAGCCAAATTGGTTTCCATTTTATTGAAATAATGGCAAAGAAAGTAAGGATGCCAAGTCTCCAGTGGGGGAGGGAAGGGGAGAACAGGACACCAACTTTTCTTTGTCTTTGATCTAATGCTTTGTTTTAGTTATTATTAGAAATTATAAGGGGAAAAAAAAAAAAGGTAGAGGGAGCATTATTGAGTTTATTTAACTTTACAATATTCACCTTGGTCTCCGGAAACACATATCAGAGTGTGGGTTTGGGTACTGGTATCAGGAATGGCTTTAGCATTTTAGCAGGACAGGTTTAGGTTAGACATTAGGAAGAAAGTTTTTCCTGTGAGGGTGGTGAGGCACTGGCACAAGTTGCCAGAGAGATTGTGAATACCCCATCCCTGGAAGTGTTCAAGACCAGGCTGGACAGAGCTCTGAATAGCCTGGTCTAGTGGAAGGATTCCTGCCCGTGGCGGGTGGTTGGAACTAGATGACCTTTAAGTTCTCTTAAAGAATCATTCCATGATTCTCTGATCCAGGGGAAGGAGGAGTAAGTACATGGTGAACCTCTTGTGGGAGGGGTGAAAGTCAGGGTACAAACTGGTTCCTTGCCTTTTAACCCTAGAGGAAAGGAGCCAGATGAGCTATTGCCTGAGAAGTTTCATCTGCCCTACCAGTTCTAAAATCTGCACCTAATATCCCTTATTTTCTTGAGATTCTTTCCTTGAAAGAAAGAAAGTTAATGCAAAAACCCACCACCAGCTTTCACCTTGTGTTTCTATCCATTTTGCAGGGTATTGTATGTCATTTCTTTGTTCACGAATAACCTCTGATCCAGTTAAGCCTATAAAACCCACTACAGCCTGTCAATTTAATATTCCAGTCAGTTTCTGGGTTGCCACAGTAGCCATAAGTCTGGAGCAAATTATCCTACTTACCTGAGGAACAATTAAGGAAATGTGAAAATTTGAGGCTATCAGTGGTTTGCAGAATTTTGTGCTTTATACCAATACATAAAGTGCTTCAAAATCCACAGACAGAAAAGCTGATAAAGAATTTAACTTTACAGTTTCCCTAATAATGATTCTAATTGCTAGAAGACTTAATCCTATGTTTGAGGTAGGGTTGTTTTATAAATACAAATACAGAAATCACTGGAAAGGGGAGAAAGAACATCTTGCCCCAGTTATAGCTCTACAAAAAAGAAAAATCATCTTCTGCCTTTATGGATAATATCAAGCTTGATGACTGTTTTTTGTTTTATTTTCTCTGCAGAAAATGGGAATGTATTGACTCATTACACAGACTGAACAGATATTAATGAGAGTAAGAAAGTTATAACCCAATAAGAGAATCTATCTATATTGAAATAAAAAAAAAAAGAAACCTCTTACGATTTTTCAAGCAGATACACATAATATACCACAGTTGTGGGATTATAAATACCTATGTAACAATATATCATTGTGGTTTAACTCCAGTCAGTAACTAGGCACCACATGGCTGCTCACTCACCCTGCCCCTCATGGGATGGGAGGCAGAATTAGAAGGTTATAGGTGAGAAAACTCATGGGTTGAGACGAAGACAGTTTAACAGGTAAAGCAAAAGCTGCACACACAAACAAAGCAGGACACAGAATGGATTCACCACTTTCCATGGGCAGGCAGGTGTTCAGCCATCCCCAGGAAAGCAGGGCTCCACCACATGTAATGGTGACTTGGGAAGATAAACTCCAGCACTTTGTGCATCTCATCCCTCCTTCTCCTTCTCCCAGCTATGCATGCTGAGCATGATCCCATGTGTTATGGGATACACCTGTCAGTTGGGGTCAGCTGTCCCACAACTCTCACAGCTTCCTGTGCAACCCCAGCCCACTCACTGGTGGGGCTGGAGGCAGGAAAGGCCCCGACTCAGTGTCAGCCCTGCTCAGCAATAACAAAAACATCTTTGTGTTATCAACACTTTCAGTCACAAATCCAAACTGTAGCCCCACAGCAGCTACTATGAAGAAAATAAGCCGTACTCCAGTCAAAACCAGCATATACAGAGAGAGACATAAAACTTTCAGTCAGGAGAAACATGCAGTACAGTCATAGATAATCTGTAGTGATAGCTTACAATTTGAGTGATCAGTAACATTAAGAACACGATGTCTGAAAACTTAAATTCTGAATCATATGTGTAAGTCTACCTTCTAACTAGCTCAAGCACACCTTTTCAGTGCTTTCAAGGCATTGACCATAGCAACTTTTGTTCTACTGTATTTCAGGTTTGTATAAAATAGTTCATTTCTAAAATTGAAGAAACGCATGAGGAGTTCACTGGTAATAGTTTTTGCAGAGCTGTTGTGCTCTTTAGTTTTTCCTCAAGTCCACTCCAGCCATCTACCACAGGAGAGATTTTCAAATGAAGTGTGAAATGGTTTAAAGAGCTACAAAAGGAATGGGTGTTAAAAACAATTTCCAGTTCCACTGTGTTTTATACCATGGGTGCATTGGTACATGAATGTCACAGAGCTGAAAGCCAAATATCTTGCTCTGCTGGGCAGACTGCTCTGCATAACAGACAGAAACTAAGGAGAATGAAGTTGGAGAGCAACAAAAATGACTAAAGCTCGGGAAGGAGACATGGGCAGATACAGTCTCAGGAGGGATCTAGGGAAAGACATGAGTGAGATACTGCATTAGACAGCATGTTAAGACTGAATTTAAAAAAGAAAAGAGACTGAATTTAAAAGAGAAAAGAGACCAAACTGCCAAAGTCAACTCTTGAATTCTCTTCCATGATACACTAACCTGAACTTTGTGTTCCTTTATCAAGAATTGTTTTAAGAGCTGTCAAGTCCCCACCACCATAAAGTACTGTTTTCACCAAGGCTCCCATGCCTGATGGAGCAGCCATATGCTGCTGAGCAGCACAGAAGCTGCCAAATTAAAGGGCTACAAGATGCCAAATCCCAGCAAGTAGACAACTGTCCTGTAGGTATCCCTATTTTGCAATGCACACACAGTCAGACGCTAATGATAATTGACAGCCACAGTTCTAGACCTCAGCTGAGCAATATGCTCTGTGTCCCAGCAGTGCCATAAGCAGAGCTCGAGGAGAGTGTACAAACCTTGCATGCAGGCCTGGGACTCTGGCTTTCCCTCTTTATCAGGGGCATCATCTTACCAGTTTGCAGCTCAGAGACAAAAGTGATTTACTGGGGCTTAGCATTACACACTGTCTGATTCATCCTCACTGTGTGTGTGCTGTTAACACATGAGGCAGAAAATTAACTGCATTAGCAGGAAATGTTTATCACCAAAAATCCACCTCCATGGATTTTGCCCTGTGTTTGCCATGGGCCAGGAATGCAATTAATTACCAAAGTTCAAATGATGTCTGGAAGATTATTAAAGCAGAGTAACTCACTTCTATATCTGGTCCTTTTCATTAATTAAGAACAGACAACATTTTTGCATTGTGAGGCTTTCAGTTAAAGCAAAGAGTTAAATCCTTAAGAAGTGAAATTGCAAGGGGGAAGAGTGAGAACAGAAAAAGCAGCAGAGAGCAGCCCAGGAGAAAGTAAGAGTCAGAAATCTGCAGGAAAGAAACAGCCCTGAAGTTCTGCTGTTACCGACGTGCTTTTAGAGAAATTCCTGAAGTTAAATTTGGTCCAAAGACTAAAACTGAAAGTTGGAACTGAATTTCCAGCAGTTTAGATGAGGCTCAGACTCAGCAGCTTGTTGTGGTCTTAGCACATCAGAAACAAGTGCAGGTGCTTCAGCCAGTACTCTGTTTTGGACAATCTCATCTTGGATCTCTAAAGATCCAAGCAAATTGCCATCCTGAAGGATCAAATCAGGGAGCCAAGGGGTACCTCTCAGCCCACACTTGGCTCCCAGCACAGCTTTCTCTCCTCTGAAAACACTAACGTGCCCTTAGTTAGTCTGTGCTTGTGGTCAGATTACACCACAGGGCAGAGTTCATTGTGGCAGGGTTGCAGATCAGCATCAGACCCAGCAAAGTCTAGGAAAGTCAGACATGGCCATGCTCATGCTGTTCCCACATCCTAGAGCAGCTCAGTTCCCTCAGTGTAGCACAGTGTCAGGGATGTAGGGAGCATGCCAGAGCCAGCTGGAGCACCCGGTAATCACTAGCCCTAAGGAGCATGGAGCATAATCATACATGGGCAGGCCAGGCACTGGGCTTGGCAGCACAAGTGCTGAGCCGAGCTATCTCCTGCAGGGGCGTGCATGTGTTGCATGTCAGGCCTGCCAGCATGCCTGGAGAGCTCAGCAGGTCAGATACCATATCACAAGAACACTGAGATTTGAGCTAGTGGCATGCTCATCTCTGCTTCCCCCCTTCTTTTCTTTTCAACAATGTATTTCCTCCTCTGCTGTCTCTGCACCTGAGAATTTGTTCTTTCATTGCCCCTGCCTGAAGAATGCAGCATCCTCCCATACATTCCTTATTCATCACCTTGCCACAGCTCCTCATCAAGCTATGCATCAAGAGAACATGTCAGAGCTTGTTCAAAACAAGCTCTTCCAAAAAAGCCTTCTAATACAGAATTTGGAAGGACTTCTTTCTGCCCCACTGAGCATTATATGGAACAGCAACCCCCACAATCCAGACTAATATAGTTCTTGTCTTACATAGACCCTGCCACATATCCTGTGGCTGGAGAAAAGGCTGGTTACTGACCACTGTGAAGCCAGGCGTCTCTGAAGTGCGCCACTGGGCTGTAAACATTAGTATGTCAGCTGGAAAGACAGAGAGCTGGGAGACTTCTCCTGTGCAGTAAATGGAGAACTAAACTCTGAACAGATTTTCCATGATTCAAATCACCTCTCTTGCACTCCCACCAGCAGCTGGGAAGTGGGCAAAACAAGCATTTTTCTAAAAACCGGCCTACAGTTTTGTAGACTAACTTTTTTTAAAAAATTTTATTAAAAAAAAACTTCAGTTCATAAAAAAAAAAAATCAGAACTGCTAAGTACAGTCTGTCAGCAATAGGATGAGGGGTCTTGTAACACCATAGATTTTTTTTTTTTTTTTAATTCAGGATTAAGACTGAAAAAGGAAGGAAAGAAAGCTCTGATAGATTTGGCTCCAGCAGTCAAAGAATACAATTTCTCTTGAGTCAAGCATTCCAGCAAGTTCATTCTCCTTTCAAACAAAATGATGAGGGACTGTTACCAGCTGTGCGGCAATATATCTTCAGGCTTTATTATTTTGAATTTCAGTTTTTAATGGATTTTACCAGAACCAATATTATTCTTGGCAGCTTTAAAGGCACTAAAGGCAGACTGCTGAATGGGGGCAGCAGTTTCTTTTTCAGGCTCTAGCTATAGTTCACCCTCTAATTTCCCCACTTTCCTCCACCTTTCTTCTGTACAGACTTTTGTTTCTGAATAGTATGAACTGGGGCAATTTGGGAATCGGTTTTCTTCCAGTTAATTTCATGGCACTTAGCAGACAAAGTGAAGCCACTTAAATGCAAGCTTATTATTATAAGCAGTTTCAAGCTCTTGTCATCCTGGTGACTTTTTTCTCTTTTTTCTTTTTTCTCCATGGCCTGAAACCACATTCTACATATAACTGGATAGGGATGTGCAAAATGTGACTTCAATTTTTCATTTGAACAAGTATTTTTCTTAATTAGGAACATTTTATTGTCACTTCTCGCCCTTGACATATCATATAAGGGCTTTTCCAAAGCAAAACTATCCTCTAATACCAGCTGCCCACCTTGTATTTTTAATAGTCCAGTTTGAATATTGAGTACTGAACAGGACTGCAACATGCTACATCCCACACATATTTCATGCATCCAGTCTAAATAAAAGGTCCCCTGATCCGATCCTAAGATGGTCCTGAGAATGTCTTTCCACTACCGATTTCTCTCACAGCCTGAGACATAGAGTTTGCATGGAAACAATTCACACAGAGCCTTCAAAAGAGATTCCAACTCCTGCTTTGCTGGCAGCAAAACCACATCCCTGTCTGTTTCCAAAAAATAGCAAGCAGAAGCTGGAATAGAGACACTGCTTGGCACAGAGGTATCCTACTTGGGCCCCTCATGTTCCCTCTGCTATGCATATTCCAGAAAGCCTTTAGTAATGCTAGTCTGTGCTTTTTTTTCTCCTACCCCATTACTTCAGATCTCCAACTGCTCTTGTTATACCAGAGCCTGAAAACCCAGACCATTCTGAGGGTGTCCTAGTATTTTAGTTTCAAAGGTCATATTAAAATGGGTTGGTGGCTAATACCTGAGTCAGCTTTATTACTGCTAAAATGATATTTTAATCTGAAATCTTTCTTGAAGTATAACTTGAGAAAATGAACAAAGTAATAATGAGTGAAACTTTTTTTTTTAAAGAATAAAGATCTCTGCTGTTCTGTTTCAGTATTTCAGATGCTATCTACTCCTTTAATCTGTGTTAGTTAAGAAAATTGCAGTTTAAGTAGCTTCATCCCATTCAAACTGCCTGGTAGCATCCCCCTTCTCAAGGGAAGGATGGAAACCCCACTCGTGTTCGCTTCATTTTTTAAGTATTAGTTAGCCACTCATATTACGTGGTTTCTGTTTCAACCTGCCTTTTCCACATCCCTCTTCTCATTTACTGAATACTAATGCAGACTTTAATTTGTGCATCCAAGATTCAGGAACTAATTCTTTGTTAGAACTTGATGAAGACACAGGGAGAATTTTTTCATATGCAAAAAATACTACTCAGTCTTTGCAGTGGATGCACACCAGCTTTATGTCTGCAAGAATCATGTAAGATGAAAGAGGAAACAGGGAACAGGGATTTGTGTGATTATACGTGCCCTGGCCCTAAATTCTGTAGGGAGCTCTGGCAAACTAACTGATTAATTATTCACCTAACTTCTACCAGGGGGTTTGTACGCCAGACAAAAACTGGGTAAAGGCAGTCATGCCAATGGGAAAACTTCCACTAGCCCTGCTCCCCCCTCCTCCCCCTGAAAAAAAAAGAAAACAAACAAACAAGAAAGCAACAAAATGCACACATCACAGCTACAAGAATAAACTGGGGCTGTCCTTGCTCTACTGTGGACACCTGGCACTGTGAGATCAGGCAAGACAGAGAATTTTTCATATTTGGAAGTGACAGAAAATAAACAGACTGTAATTTAGGAATTGTTGTTTGCTCTCCTGAAAGTCAGTCATTAAAGTGCTGATGGATTTTAAAGGGACTCAGCTCTTGAAAATCCTTGTATCATTACTACCTAATAGGTTAGCATTCATGGGTTTCAGAGGAAAGCTGCTGATCTCTGCTTGCCATCAGCTGCCTGCCACCTCCTCCACTGGTGGCTCCACCTTCTTCATCCAGAAAGAAGGGGAAGGAAACTGAAACAGCAGTTCTGCCAGCTGCGCTTTGAAAACCGGATGAAAAAGAAGCAAACTAAGCAAAGTCAGCACATAACAATAAAAACAATCTTAGCGTTACATGCACTGTTACTGAGAAGTCAGAAAAAGCACATTAGGGGAAAAAGACTAAACACTTAGCTATGGTCATCTAAGTGTATTTATATTAAACACATGTGCATGAAATAAAAACACACAGCTTTCAGTTTCTGTTCTGTATTATATCTGCAAGACACAGCTTATGCAAGCTATCTATTGCAGGATAGTCCCTGGAACTCCGGAGACAGGCTAAGCATAGTTTCCAATAAAGTACAAAATAAAATCGAGAGCTGAAGCTTTGGTTTTAGTTTTGTCAGCATGAAGTTTCTGGAAGCTGTTCTGTGTCCTTGACTGCATTCAGAGCAGTGCTGGAATGCAGCCTATATCCATCTCTTAAGACAAAGTAAGCATTTTTAGACTTTCCAGGACGAAATATTAGGAAACTCAGAAAACAGGGAGCTAGAACCAGATTTGAAATTTCACTTTGCAAAAAGATGCCAAGAAGCAGACACCATATCTGCCAGTATCCAAGGTACAGAACTGGCCACTGCTATGGCACAGTGTGTAAGCCATGCTATCAAGAAGCCTGCCAGAACATCTCGGGTCTCACATAGGAAGCTTCAAGACGATGACAACATGCTGCTTGTGTGCTCAGCCACATTTAAGCTCTCTATAAAGCATTTGCACTCTTAAAGGTGTACACCTCGAGTAAGTTGGAGAACAGGCATCCAATACAGGTAAATCATCTTAGTAAGGCTCCTTGTTACTTACTGCTGCTCTTGCTGTCGTTGGTGGGCTGATGCTTGGCCTCCTCCTTTCTCTTCAGATGCTGCCAGCTTCTGGGTGTTTTCACCCTTTTCTGTTTCATTTTTGCCATGGCAGGGGTTACCCTGAGAGGAAGATGGAGTACTGGAGGCAGTAGCTGTCCTGTACCTGCTGCCTTCCCTCCATCCTCCAACACCAGACATGGTTTTGCAAGTACCTTGCCTTGACAGAAACCAGTATTGGTGCTACAGCTAGGGAAACACTCAAAATTTTGGAGTTACCACAAATCAGTTTCAATTCCTGGTAAGCTCCTCCCCTTCCTGAACTTTGGACTGGCAGGCATGCCAATACGTGTACTGGTTTCTGAGGCATCCTGCAGCTGAAGCTCAAGTTTCATCATCTCAATCAGGCAGACAAGAGTCACAGGGTGACAGAAAAGCTGATCTGCATTAATAAACCAGGTGACATCAGCTTGAGCAGAAGCATGGGGAGGTCTGACATTTTTCTGATATATTTCTGACGAATATTTCTGATATATTTCAGATTTTTTTTAACCCAGCGCTTCCCTGTGACAGAGGGAATAACTCTTGGGGGTGTTATGACTCACCCGTGAAGGTGAAGGTAACCCAAGTTCTTGCTAATAGGGCAGATTAGAGTGAAAAAACACTGAATGATCAGTGTTTTCTTTTATATATATATATATATATATATATATACACACACATATATATGAACAATTTGGTTGCAATGGAAAGCAGCTATATAGCCATTTTGGTTATTATTATCCATAGTTATATGGCATTATGAAAGCATAAAGATATCACTTAAAATGTGCAAGGGGAGAAAAGGAAGAAAGAGAAAGAAACGGTGAGAGTAGAAAGATACATAACTACCACCCCTGGATTTACAATGAGACTTGAGTGTTACTGTTGGTCGAAGTGGTGATTGAAGGTCTTGATCCATCAGTAGGGCGTGTGTTTAAGGGAGGGCAACTTGGCATGGTGGAAAGCACCATCCTGTCTCCACAAGATCTGCCTCTTATTGGCCTCAAAACCCAGCTTGTAAATTCTGGCAGTTATATAAATTCACTCCCTCTGTCTTATGCAGACCAGAGGTTTGCCATTGCACACCCAAAACCTCATCTCTTTCTTGGGGGGTTGTAACCTGGTCTCAGCAAAGCACCCTGGTGCCTTCACAAATGAGCAATTGTTTTGAGCCATAGTCCAGTTTCTCACAAGGGGTTTTTCTGGTTTCTATTTTGCATGAGTGTGCAATGAAAGATGAAAGAGAAACTAAAAACTAACCTTTAGATAAATCTTAAGGCAATGGTCCTGAAAAGTTCCAATTCGGCCTTTCAATTCTGCTGAATCAGAAAACTTTACTTTGGCTTTCCTAATTCTACCTGAATAGAGGACAAATACATGATCCATTTATTGAAAATGGAGATCCTTTGAGTGATCACAGATAACTAGTGGTAGTGTATCTATGGGATCTGCAGGGCTGGGGATAACCAGCAACCTTCTTAATATCATTAGCAAATAAAAGATGTTCGGCAACTTCTAACCCAAGCAAAAAAGAACTAGCAATACTACTCCAGGTTAATGCAGCAGAACTAAGGAAATCCAGCTCCACATATGCAGATCTCATCAGTCTGTCCTCAGCTGATCAAGCTACACTACAAACACACCGCTGGCCAGGTTTCCTGACTGCCCAACCGCCTAGGTCTTACAGCACTGTCCACACATGCAGGGGAAGGAGTAAAGTAAAATGCCATATGGAAAGCCACAGGCTTCCTGGTAGTTGTAATGTTCCTTGGGACCCTGCCACCAGCATCTCACCTCCCAGAGCTTCCATATCCACAAGGGACACACCTCGTAGGGCTGCCCCAAGCAGGCAGCACCAATGGTCTCTCCCTCCCCCTGCCCCTCCTAACATGCTCTACAGCAGAGATGATCTTCAATTGTACACAAATCATTCTGCAGACTTTGGAGTGCAAGGGCAGTGTAGTCTAAAGGGGTGAACTGGTGCATAGTCCCTTGCATCACTTCTCTTCACAAATACATATATGTGTTTAATGTACAAGGCAAATGAAAGCAAGAATGCAGCTTACTCCCTTCCATATAACTGCAGGGTCAATAAAGGAGATGCAGAAGCACTAGAAGTAGCACAGAAATTATAGCAAAGTCATGTTTGAAGACTGCAAAGATTTGTGGGATAGCAGCTGTGCCTACAGACACCCTATCTGGTAAAAATCCAGCTTTGACATCTGGAGTGTTCTTATCCACGCAGATTGAAGTCTTAATAACCCATATTTAATTATGAAAATTGATTATAATTAATGTGGCCACTGCTGCTGTGTCTTCAATCCCATAATGTTATATAAAATTCAGATCTAGTGTCATTTTCCTGTAGAAATTTAGAAACTTTTGGCTGAAAACAGTAACTGTAGAATCTAAATATTTGTATCTATATTGCTCAAAAAAAGAGGGATGCGAAATGAACCCAAGAACTAGAAGCTAAATCACTTTTTCACTTCCTTGCTCATTTATTTCACAGCTCTGTTGTGGATGATCCAAACTAACCCTATCCAGGATAACATCCATGCCTGGCTCTAAGGATGGTTCATGCCAGACATGATCCCCAGAAAGTCAGTATTAACAAGTGTACCAGATTTACTTTGTCCACCCTAGACATCTCTTCATCACTATCCCAGCAATCTCAAACTCACCCCATAGCCTCTGTGTGATACTCTGTTGGAGTTCTGGAAACTTAAAATTTGGGGTTTTGGTGTATAGTAATACATATGAGTCAAGATGGAGGATTTTGGGTGTTGTCTTTGTCCTTCTTCTTCACGTTCTTCTTCATGGGTTTGGGTGGTTTTCTGCAATTGGGTGAAAAAGGTCCGCATTGCGGGCCTTGAGTGGTCATTATTGGGTCAAAAACATAAATAATATAGGTGTCACCTTGGTATTGGGTAATTATCACTTAAAAGACCTTGGAAAGGGTTAGAAGCTGGCCATTTAACCTTCTTTTTCTAAGAGCTCACAGTGTGTGAGTCTGTAAATACTGTAAATAGATAAGAGATCATAAACATTCCAAGTCCAAACTCAATCCTATGTTTCCCGTGTATTATTCATCCTGACCTTGGCAGGGAGAAGAAAAGAAGCCAAAACTACCACAATACTCCAGTGTATCATTCATCAGCCCTACAGTTTAACACTACTTAAACACAACATCTCACAGGCTGCAACCCAACTCTTACATTGCTTCAGATGCATTGAGATGAAATGTCCTCAAATAATAAACAAGTTCTAGCATCATGGCAGTACCACCTAAGGCTCTCAGGACTCATAGAGTTTGGTAAGAACATGCATTTTGCCTCCACTAGGATCAAGTCAGCCACTTAGCTACTTCTAGCCTATTGGAGGCTAGTCTTGGGCAGCATATATATGTCTGTACTAGCTGTATTTAGGAAAAAGGATCAGCCTCCAGCCCTGTTTATTTAGCGTCGTAGATGTTAAACAGACATTAAAACGTCAGAATGCCAATGTATTCAGTCTCCTGAAACATGCAAACACCACCAAATCTCAACCCTTCCCAAATCCTCCCATAAGGATCTTAATTCAGTACTTATATTTTTCTAGACCCACCAAGTACTGCCTGCCAATTCTATCTGAGGGGGTATATTTGTAGTTGTTGCACATCCCTAACTGCTTCTGAGGCTATGATGCACTGGCCCTTGCTATCAACTGAGTACTCAAGCAGCTGGTGGCCCCATCCCTCCTCACCAGTAGAACAGGGGAGAAAACAGGAAAAGGAGTGCGAAAATTCATTTGTCAAAATAAATCTTTTTTTTGTCTGTAAAACTCTGTTGCCTACAGCTATTAACAGCCAGTTTTTTCTTTTATTTTCTGGGAGACAGAAAGATAGAAAATGATCTTTCTTTTGCTCTGAGAAAATTCCTCAGTGGACATGTGAAATATTAAGAATCGTCATATTCCCTCCCTCACCTGTGTTTCTCATGAAATTGCAATAATAAACCAAAATAACTTCTCTTGAGGAACATTTTGTACTGAAGTTTTATTTTCAACTCTGCAGCACCATGAACTATACCAAAAATGAGAGGTATTGGAGATGTTTTCTCACTATAAAGGATCTGGGTCAGCCATGTCATCATTTCTTTGGGAATGTCAGATAGGATAAAACTCTCTTCTATGAAAGAAATAGTACTAAAACCCCCATAAAATTAAACCAGTGTAATGTTTCTTGTCTTTCCTTCCCTGAAGGAAACTGTTTGTTCTTCATTATTTCACTGTTGGTTTATGGTATTTTAAGGTTTTGCATTTTTAAGGTTTTTTTTTCCCACAACTACAGACATGTTTCATTAGAAGTTTTTTATTTAATCCAAGGATACTAGAAGCCTAAAGTCTGAAGAAAAGCATCAAACTGAAGGAGACCTTTGAAAGGACAGCCAGGACAGGCAAGATTTTGTATAACCCACTCTTTATTTTACTCAGAAGCTAGGAAATGGAATCAGAAGGCCTTGATTGACGGAGAAATGCTTTATCCTTTGTCATCAGCACTAAAACACTTAGTCCAACAGCTGAGTATGATGCTCAAGGGTTCACATACAAAACTTTTTTCCCTGGATATTTTGGCTAAGTAGGTAAGACACACAGCTGAATGTACTACAGACCATATTGAGTAATTGCTCATTGGGAACATATTCCTCTATTTTAGAGCAATGGCAAATGATGACAAATATCCCTAGAGGAACATCTATAATTAGCAGTGCTTATAGAGTTGTTATACCATCATGGCAAAATAAGAATTGAGTTTTTAGAGGTGCATTTTACTTTACCAATGTTTTCCTGGCTGAGTACTCTGCCTTGCTGTACAATTATGTTGATCGCTTTCTGCAGGGTTGATAGCACTAATTGTTACAGCTGAGGGTGCTGGAGAAGAGAAATTTCTCTGCTCCCTGGAGAGGAGCCCTAGGAGGAGGGTGAAACGTCAACATTTGGTTAAGATTTATTCTTGTTTAGATTGAGGACTGGAATTTGTCAGGTTCAGCAGAAAGAATGCCATTAGCTTTGACAAGTGCGTGTCTGTGGATGTGTTGGGTAATCTATTTAGGAGATGTAAAATGCTGCACACATTTCCCATTTTATTGCAAAAAGCTGAAATTGACGGTACCTGTCGAAAACTATCATCTTCCACTCTCTAAGAGAAAATTTACCCTTGCTTTCTCTACAGTATCCTTCAGCATTACAGCAGGTCCACCTGTCCTTTAGCTAATACTGCTTTAGCAAACTGAAGTGGGGATTGAAAATATAATTAACCTGATGTCCAGAATTTGCTGTATTGAAGTCCAGTGCCTGAAGGTTATTGCTACATTTTAGGAGCACCTCTTTAGCTGGGAGAGTGCTATGCATATCTATATTGCTATATAAATAACACTAAATAATAAAGCAGGGCTGTTTTAAAGGTCTGATGTTATAAAAACAATCAGGACTACAAATGAATGTTTCATACCATTTAAAATGCCTGCAAAAAATCTACTGGAAAAGGCAAAATTAACTGGTAAACTGCAGAAATGGTATCAGAAACAAAGATCTCTAAGAGCTATTGCTCCAGCTGTGCGTCTAGAAGGAAAAAGTCCTTGAGAAGCCTGGCAGTACTAAAGTAGTATTTGCAATATTCCTGAATAGATCTTTTTCTTAACAGCTTTTAAAGCCTAGATTTACTTACTCACGAAAAATATGTGAGCTTTTTGGCATATATACTATCTTCTTCAAGGAATAATTATACTCTTTGAATTCCTAAAGGCCATGATTAGTTCCAGCTTAGGATTTTATATAATATTATATAATACCTTGTGGCACCTAGTCAACCAAAGGTGTCATATAGACAATTATTGTGTCTAGAAAGAACATTACATTCTTTATTGTGTTATGTTTCCAAATACATTACCTAAAGAAAGTAGTAGAAGCCCACAGCTCATGCCTCTTTTTACTTTTATAGTATATTGTGGTAATTAAATATACAACCGCTTGTAGGAGAATTAACTCTTCCAACTTCTATTCCTGGCTGGGAAGATTTATTCTTCATTCATTTGTATGCACATGACAATCCAGCAAGGTTCAAGTACTGACTTTTCCAGTTTTATATGATATGCCTCATGATTTCCTTGATAACTTTCAATTATACTCTCTTCTCTGCTTGACCTCAGAAACTTTAATCATTAGGATGAAACTTTGGTCCCTGCCATTCCTAACTTCACTGATTGGGTGCTACATTTACAGGTTCTTTGGAAATTATCAGTGGTAAAAATCCCAAACGCACACATGCTCCTTGTTATCAATTTCACAAGATTTAAACTGGTATCCATTTCTAGATTCTCCTTCATTCCTGACAGACTCTTGCCAGCATGGATCCTGACTGCAACACGGTATACTGTAGCACAGACTGTTTAGGAAAATAATTTATAGGAAAAGTATGCAGACAATTAACTTCAATGGCATAACAAATCTGGACAACATTGTCACATTAATAGTGACAATATGCTGTAACATACCAGTGTTTAGGATTGAATTAAATAGTAATGGACAGATTGTCTCTACCAGCACCATCCTGTGCATAACGTAGCACACAGCTGTGCCACGCTGAGAGGAGCTTCGGGAGACAACCATAACCAAAGACCCAGCTGCTTTCATTCCTCCCCTCCTTGCTTCCAAAGAAAACAAACTACACTGTTTCATTCCTGGCAGCAGATACATTTTCCTCCTGTTGATTATCTGGTTTGCTCGGAGTAATCGATATGCTTCCTGTGGCTCTCTGTCCAGAAAGCAGCAGCAGTAGCGTGGCTGGTGATATGAAAAAGATGTTTTGAGCACTGTTCGCCATCTCCGAGTGTGCCTGGATATATTTGTATGGACCATATTATGACCCAGTGTCTTTAAAAGTCCAATTTTGCTACTCCCTTACAATGACATAAAATATTTCCTAAATTCATAGATTATAATTTCCTTCCTTCCAATGGAGATCAAGCGCCTTACAAGGGCAGATGCTTTTCTGGATTTGATACTTATAAAGAGGGAACAACTTGGCTGCTTTGACCAGGAGATAGTAGTATTTGGGCAAAATGGCGGAATCACAGCTTTGGATTATTGAGAACAGAATCTGACCTGTTAAGGGGTCTCAGAGATCAGCTTGGGAAACTAAGGCAGAGACCTTAAATTGCAAAACTTTCAATTTATTGTTTTTTTAAGCTGGGTTTGCTAATCAAGAAAGTTGTGACAACCATCAGTTCTATGAAAATAAATGAATAAAAATGATTATTTGGGGACATTTTTATTGATTCTAATATAAGTTTTAAGTTTCTAAGAAATCCAGTTCCACTGAAGGTTTAAAAAATTGATCATACATGATTGTACTTTATATGTCCAACGAAGAAGTAAAAATGAATGCATTTCTTGACAAATGGATCATGATGCAACTTCCAACGACTTGTTCTGTAGAAAGTTAAATTTATACGTCTTTCTAAGGTTAATGAAATGCTCTCTGTGGTCAGCTCACCTCAGTGGTACTTTGAAAAGATACTTAAGAGATGCTCAGAAGAGCAATCGTGGTTTGAAATAGGAGGTAAGAAGAGTAATTCTTTTTGTCCAGTCACACTGCTTAGCAACCCGCAGATGATCCAATTCCATCGCCAGCACTACCAGGCAGGAGGGAAGGAAAAGCAGCACAAAGGAAGAGGTGCTTCACTGCTGTATGGATACGGGGCTGGGCATTTTACTTATTGTGGTACGGGCCGAAAGGCGAGGGACAACTTCTGCACAGGGAGAAATCCCATGAGGAGCACTTCCAGAAGGGTGAACTACGATCCAAAGTGGCAGCATCTGCAGGGAATCAAAGTATAAACACATTGAAACATGTGCAGACATCAAGCGAGGTGCAAGCGTGTAAATCTTAAAATGCATTTGTAGCGTTTTTGGTTTTTTTTTTCCCAGATTAATTACGCTTAATCCTTTCCTCGACATATGTCCCCCGCACCTTTCTAAAATCCTGTGTCCTGAAGATGGGCACGAATAATTTCCCTGTGGCCTGAATGCTTTCCCCCCTCCTGATCCTATTTGTTAATGCATTGATTAACCCCAATGTCTACATTGATTATCCCTTATCGCTCCGTTTCCCGCTTCTCCCGGGTTGC
The DNA here is from genome assembly GCF_029207755.1 of Chamaea fasciata. NCBI lineage: Eukaryota > Metazoa > Chordata > Aves > Passeriformes > Sylviidae > Chamaea > Chamaea fasciata. The sequence continues at coordinate 55,829,207 of NW_027094087.1, read as the reverse complement.
GGCGCGCCTGCCTTGGCCACGCGGGAGGAGGCGACTTTGCGCTCCGTCTTCCCGCGCTGTTTGTCCCTCCGGCCGACCCGTAGTATTCGGTTCTCTTCGTTCAATCATGGAGGGCGCTGCGGCCTCCGCCGAGGGCCTGCGCTACGCCGAGTACACCCGGACCCCTACGGGCGCCGGCAAGGGCCAAGCCGAGCTGGACCGGGGGCTGGTGAGCGCATGGCGGGACCCCCACCTCCGGGCCCGTGGGGCCGCCCCTGCCCCCTTCTCACCCCGGGCCTTCACGCGTGTGAAGGGTGACCCGTGTGAGCGGGGCGGGGGCCGGGGCTGCGGGGACAGGCGTTCTCCGCTCCCCCCCGGGCTGGGCAGGGCGGCTGGGGGGCACAGCGCCCTTGGGCGCTGCAGCGGGGACAGCGGGCGTGGCGTCCCCCCCCGTGAGGGGAAGGGCGCGCCCAAGGTTCCTGCGTGCTCCAGGGGACGACGGAAGGCAGAGGGTCCGCAATCAGAAAGTGTTATTAGTGCTTTACATGGTTGGCGTGGAAGTGTTGGCTCTGACCTACCGTGTAAGCACAAGGCAGCGGGTTTTGGATAAAAGGGTAGGGTAAAAGGGAAGAGAGAAAAGAAGATGTGAATTAAAAAAAAAAAAAAGAATAGAAAAAGAGAGGAAAAGTGAGAGAAAAAGAGAGAAACTAAATGGGATCACCAGTCCTGGGTGCAGCCTCAGTCCAGCTGATGAAATGTCCTGGGCGTGCCTGGGGATACTTTTTTATGGATAGGTTTTCCCTGCCAAAGAAGACAGGTTTTTCACTCTCTCCGCAGTTCTGGAAACGGGCTGGAGGGCTTGGGGAGTCTTTGGTGGTCTTGATTCCCCCCCCTCCCCCCCGCAGTGCGTGCCCATTTCCTGGCCTCATCCCTGCACTGTGCTGGGCTGTGTTTACCTCCAGGAGCCAGAACAAGGAAAAGCGCTGCCTTGCCTCTGCGTGGCCCCTTTCTCCAGCCACATCGTGTTCTTTCCCATGGCGTGTTGATACCAACGATCCTTGGTTATTACCAGCAATTCCTGTCTCTCACTGCCAACAGGCCTTGGTTGGCTCCACAGCCAGTTTGGAACATACACATTACCCCCTTATCTTCTGGGGTTCCACAGCTGGGTACATGGGATCGCTTCAGCCCCGGCATTCACAAACAAGGCTAAAAATTTTGTCCCTGCCATGAAAAGGTGATACCTGACACGTTTTCACCCACTGTACAATGTTACTACCACAGGCAGGTTTGAGAGTTGAAGGTTTTGTAGAGCTCTGTTTCAGAAGAGTAATTCTCATCTGGTGCTTTGTAATGTGGGAAAGGCTGGGTGGAGGCAGAGTGTCTCCAGCTTCCTATGCTGTGTTGTGCTCTGGAGGAAAGGATGCTGGGACTTTATTCCATTTCTTCATTCCTGTACTTCAGCTAGTTCAGGGAACAGTGAGTTCCAATTGGAAAAGGGAATTGGGAAAAACACACAGCTTAAAGCCCCAGATGGTAAAGTTTTCACATTTTTTAAATGGCTTAAAAGTCTTACTTGCCTGACCTAATTGCATGTGTGAAGTTGTCTCTACAATATTTCTACCTTTTTTCAAACACAGTTTGAAAAATCACAGTTCTCTAAGTTATTTATTCATTGTTACTACAGTCTAGGACTTTTTCTTTTTTTTCCCCCTACAGAAGTGTCTTCCTGTGTATTTAACAGCAAGTGTGTAACCTTAAGAAGCTGGCTCTGAAATTCGTTATTGTTATGGCCATCCTCCCTGCAGAATGCTAGCAGGGAGTTCCTAGAATTTTGTTGAGTCTTTGGGCCTTCTTACCCATCTGGGATAAAAGTTGCATTTGGAGTTAGCATGGCTTGCTTTGTTGTTGTGAGTATTGTCACATTCTTGCTGGGGTGTGGAGACTGACGTGGGTCTTTAGAGGACCTAAATCTGCATGTCTACAGTTTTCTACTGAAATTTATTCTTTAGCCCAGAGTATTAGTTGATAGTCACTTGCTCATGATCACATTTACTCTTGTGGTTGTTTTACAAAGCCATTTGGAGCAATGGAAGAGCAGCAGTGGTAGCATGAGGAGTCTATGCTCAAAGATCACCCATAGAAGCCTTTGTTAATGAATATGTACTCAAGAAGATTGATTTGAATACTTTGTGGTAATTGTTCTATTACTGAACTTTGCTCTGGTTCAATGTCCTATGAAGAATCTTCTGGAACTGTAGTCATAAAATATAAAAACCTTTATATAAAACCCAAAAAGTCTGCTGTAAATAAAAGGACACAAAATGACGTGAGAATTGTGTCAGTATGGAGAACAGCATCTATCAGCAATTACTTTTAATTCACTGTTGGAAAACAAATTATGTTTTATAGGAAGGTTAAGACTAGAGGGAAAACACTGGATTGTGAAATCAAATCGGTTGCATAGAGTTTATAATACAATCCCACTTAAACATTGTTCTGCTTTCATGTAGTGTTAGTAAGGTGGCTTTCTCTAGAGCAGTATTCCAATAAACTATAGCTACTCTTCTGAGGAATAGAAGCCTCATTCTATCTTCCATACCAAACAATCATTTATATTTCAAGTCAAGAATTTTTATTTAAGGGAATATCTATTTTCAAAAATATTTCTGTACACTCAGTTAATATGCTTGTGTATCCTACTTCTTAGAAGTGTACAGAACTAAAAGAACCCCACAACAAACAAACAAACAAACAAACCAAACTGTAAAAGTTTTTAGTTAATTTATACTTGTGTATTTATTTGAATATAGGTACACGCTTCCTGTTTTGCTGGTCCACAATTAAACATGGATTAATTGCAAAATGCCATTCAACCCGTGAAAGCAAATAATTATTTTCTCTATGCCTTTTATTCTGTTCTGCTCACTGTAGGTTTCTGAGGCAAAAGACTGTAGGGCTCCTGCTGTGTGTGTGAACCTTAGTAGTGAGGAGAGCAAAATATTTTTCATTGCACTGTGAAGGGTGTTGCACTGGTTGTGGTAGGAGAGCCAGTATAAAATCCAAATCCTATGCAGGCAGTTAAGTTTTAACATTTGGAAAGCATTAGCATTTGCAGCCTGTTGTCAGATGTAGGAATCTTGTGCTGAAGTTTTAAAATGATGCATTTGAAATTCTCCTTTTGTTTAAAAATTTAACTTGTTCTACTTCATAGGATAAGCTCTAATGCTAAGAACCATATATGTAATTTTATTTTTTGAATGCGTTTAAATTAGAAGGGCACCATGGATTGGGGATTTGCGAAAAAAATAATATCCTCCCCTTTTCTTCTGCTAAAAAATTAAGGCTACTGGAGAATTAAATATTAAAGGAATAGGCAGAAAATCTCTGTTTTCTAACATACTGTGTATTTATTTATATGCTTTATGCTCTTTTGTTTGCCAAATGCGTAGGTAAATCAAGTCTTGCAGTTGCCTTTCTAATGCTTGTGTTTTCTTATACTCATTTCTGGAAAGGATTAAGAAAATTCAGGTTTTACAGATTTAGCATAACTTTTTCATTCGTTTCCTTTAACAGGGTTTGTTATTGAAAACTGAATTATGTAGTAAAATTAAAATAGTGAGATCAGCAGAATAGCATGGGGTTGATGATTAACCTTTGGGAGCTGATTCATTGAATAAAGAAGGGGACAGATGTTAGTCTTTAATACTTTATTTCTTTATTTTTCCCTCTTGGATCTTAACATAATGATTTCATTTAAAATCCGCATCTTAGAAGTTTCTTAACAGCATTTTTGGAGGGGGTGGGGGAAGGTCAATTCTGTCATAATTGAAAGTCAGTGCGTATGTATTTATTTATTTATCCCTTATGAAATGCAGTTTCAAGCAATAGGAGACAAAAATGATCATGGTGGTAGTTGTATTAGCATGCTGTAAATGAACTGCTGCCTTCCAGAGGGAGAGCGAGTTGCTTTCATTTAATATTGACGTGAAAGGAGTGCATTTAATTCAAGCTTTGGACTTTACATTTCAAAGCACCAGGCTAACCTTGACTGATTTTTCTAAATATTCAACTGAATTGAGTGGGCATGGAAAAGGAAACTGAGTCAAGTTGGACTTAAAAAACTTACTGGTTAGTACTTGAAATTGCCACTGCTTTTATGAGAGTCTGTGTCAAGAAAAAGCCAAACCTGCAATCTCACACTGATCCAAATTCTGTTTTTATCATGGGTATAGTTAGGATACATTCACACCATAAGAAACATTCAGGATGCTTTGATGTGTCAAGTTACCACTTCTTTGCTAATATGTGGCAAGTGACTCTTCTCTAACCTGCTCATAATGCGAATAAGGTGAGTTACCATGAACCAGTATTTCTCAGATTTTCTGGTGCCTGTACCTCACTTAATGTGTGGACAGTCTTTCGTTCTTCTCTGGCTTGAGCTTTGTACCACTTTCACCTAGTTCTCTGTCTTGTCTTCATTTTCCCCTTGATCCTGCATCCTGCTCCTGTTCATGGGCTTCTGCCATGGTTTGTTCTTACCTGCTGAATTCCCAGCAGCAGTTGCTTTCCACTAACTTGCTGGTGCTTTCCACTGAGGTTGGACTAATGCATTCCAGTGGACATGGCCAACTCTGTCAGAGGCCTTCAGGGATCTCTGCACTGTGCTCCCAGATTAGTGTGTAAAAACACTTAAGCTATTTCTGCACTGAACTGACAGGATCCTGGTATTATTTATTAGTCTGGTCTCTGTGCTTGGTCTTGCCTGTGATGAGGTGCCTGCTGCTAATGCCTTGTTGCAACCTGCATGTCTTGTAAACTGCTGACTTAAACCACCTTTTTGGTGGCAAAACAAGTATAACTTAATTTGGACAATCACAGGCTAATTTTTTTTTTTTTTTTTTGCCAACATGATCTATTTCACACATTGTTGAGCTCTTAATTGACTGTAACCACTTAGTAAAAAACTCTTGCTGTCAGTCTGAATAAGTCAAGGAAACTCTTGAATATTAATTCATGGTACAAACCACAGGACAGAATAATATAGAATTCCTATAAGGTTATGATATTTCCAGAAAGGTGGCTGGTTGTGGTTTGTGTATAAGTGGAGGAATTTTTTTTGAATGTTTGAATATTGAGACCCTGAGAAAACTGATTTGTGGGAAGAAATGGAAAGAGTTTTAGTTTAGTGAGGAGATAAACTGTATGCTTCACAATTTTACATCATCTACCATTTAAGATAACATGCTTAAACTTTTTCATGGGGAAAAGATGAGAGGAAATTTTGTGAAAATGAAAAAAACAACAGACATAAAGCCACTACATTATTTTTACGTTCAGAAATGAATGTTAATATTGAGACTGAAGACTGCTCTGAAGTGGGAGGGTTAGATTACTAAAACGTAATGTACAGGCAAATTTCTAAGGCAAGAATTCCCCCTCAGGTAGATGGGAGGTAGGTACTTAGTTAAAATCTGCGGCATCCAGATGCTAAATCCAGAGGAATACAGCTGCTTCTCAGTGACCTCAGAGGAGGCTGTGACTTATTCTGTCCTGAGCTCAGTGCTACAGGCAGCAGCCACAGCCACTCACCTTCAGAGCCAAAGCTGGAGGAGCCACTGGCCGTGAGGGCAGCACCTGCATCATGTACAGCCACCTGTTCGCTGGGCAAGTTGCCAACCCGTGATCTTGGCCCTACTAAGCCAGCTCTAGGAAGGCTTTGAAAACAGTATTTCCAAACTCTTCCCCTGCTCCCACAGTCTAGAAATGAGGTTGGGTGCAATCAAAAAGAGAGTATTTCAGCCCCAGAAATCTTAGTGGCAAAGGCAACTTGGCTCCAGATCCAGTCGTTAGGGCATTCACATTGAAGTTGGAGCTTTAAGTCTTTCTGTCAGAATTGCTTGTATAAAACGTATAAACCAGTTACGGGATAATTGTGGAAGTAAGTCATATATGGAAGGGACGGTCTGGTGACAAAAGCATTTTCACTGTCATTATGTTTTGAATTCAAGATAAACCTAATCTGATTTCTCAGGTTTCCTGGGGGAAAATTCAAGGCTTTATTGAACTGTCATATGATAAGACAGGTGATACTGCAGATGACTGTTTCCTTTGTTTGAAAGATTACATGGAGGCTTTTCAGAAGTGTAGAGCTTGTTACACCTTCCCGAATTCTGTAAACATGTGAGAAGTCAGTCCTTTCTTCAAGGTTTACTTCATACCTTTCATCGGCTTGGTGATCAACACAGGGATACTTCTTTTCCTTCTTGAAATGCCCGACTTTTTCATGCACTGTGTAGGAAAATACACAGAACTGATATGGGAGTTTTGAGTTGGTTCTTCATGTTTTTGTAATAAATGGATACTTTGTTATGTACTGTGATGAATTAGTCTGCAAGTAATTTTTAGTAATCCTGTATAGCTGTGTGCCTTGTGTTTTTATCAATGCATACTATGAGTTGATTTCAGTGTGTGTTCACTGATTTGCTAGTGGGTAGTTGAAGTTAAACCTGATGTGTTGGCATGGGTTAGTGGGACTGAACTATTAAATCTAATGTAGCCTGCGGAATACAGGACTTCCTTTCATCACTTTTGTAAGTTGTAAATGAAATGTCCACATCAGACAGCAGAAATACTCATTGTTAAAGTAAAAGGTGTGTATATATCAAATTAGAATCCATGTGTTATTCTGATTCCTGTTTCTCTCCTTTAGGCCAGGACTATGATAGCACTTGGACTTGGCATTGCAACTGTTGCATTTGCAGGTAAGGTAAATTACCAGCTGAACTCTCTCTTGTGAATTGTTGTTTCTGAAAAGGTTAATGAAGTTTTTGTGAATATAAATAATGGAAAGTGGAAAGGTTGCTTGAGAGTACTATGGAAATTTGTGTCCACCTATTGTTCCTATCCCTTCAAAGTCATAAATTCCAAAATTCTTTTTGAAAAATGCTCCATTTGCTTTTCGTCTGCAAAATGAAAGGTGAGAATTTTATTTACTTAATAACATATTGCAATTTGGAGGCCCTTCAGTACAGAAGAGTGCAACAAGATGCTGTGATGTGAAGGTGGTGCTCAACAAATTGAAATAGAGGAAAAATAAAAGGTTTTAGTGACTATAATGATGTATCATACTAACTGTTTCCATACTACATTGTTTGTTACCTGAACTCTTTGCGTCTGGACTGTTTGTTACTCTGAAAAGTAGGTTCTGGTTTGAACACAGGGCATGAGTTTGACACAAAATACTGGTTAAAAGAAAGCATTGAGAAGAGAATGAGGTAATTGTCCATCACGGTATTTCAACAGAGATTCTCTAATGTGGTTTTAACTTCTCTGTTAACATAGGTACACGCTTAGATCACTAAAACTCATGGACACGTTATGTGTTTTAAGAATAAATGCAAGATGCTATTTGAATGAAGCAGAGGCACATTTTATAAATAGTTTTTCCATTTGTGTGTAATAGTAAGTTACATTGCTAAAGAATACTTAAAACAATAACTGGAGAGAGAGGATTTACGTGGAAAATCCTCCAGTGACATGGTATAAATCTTGATTCTGGTGTTGATAAACCTGCTTTGTACTTCTGGGAACACAGCCTTACAGGAATCTCTCTAGTCTTTCCTAGCTATAGACATTCAGTGGTAGTGGGGAGTTGAATAGCTCTGAATCCCAGAAGATCATCTTTTGTAATGGAATTAAAAATGCAGTGTTTACAAGGTGTGTAATTAAGCATACAGCAGCACAGGAAGAAATGTGTAGTACATGGATTTCTTGTTTTGAAGACATAACCTTTGAACAGTATTTAATAAATAATGTATACCCAAACCTAATGTTTCAAACTCCCCTTTTTTCTTAAAGTTCACAAGGCAGATATCTTCATTTATCATACTGAAATGTATTTAAATCTATTTATTTAGTGAGTAAACACAATGGGTCTTCGCAGTCCCTGACTAGGTTTTGAGATGCTGTATACAAAAGTGCTTCTCCCTCTCCCAGTAGTTTGGTTTTTTTTTTTAAACAAAAATTCTTTCTGCTGTAAGCTGATGAACATAAATTGGAGGTTGGCTGTGGGGTTTTTTTTTTGCATTTTAGTAAATGTTTCATTTAACCTCCATCTTTTTCAGGTCGTTACGCTTTCCGTGTTTGGAAACCATTGGAACAGACAATTACAGAGGCGGCAAAGAGGATTTCAACTTCCGTAAGTTTAGATAATTATTTTATGCTAAATTTATGAGTTTGTATTTCAAGTATTCAGAAAGGAGACATTTTATGTTAAATACAGTTAAGTGCCCGGTAGATAATTTTTTTCCCAGGACAGGGCTGCTCTCTGCTGTGTAAGTTCTGGCATGTTGTTTGCTATATTTTAAATCCCCATGGATGAAGCTGTATCAAAAGGTGTTTATGAGTTTGATAAACAGTTGCAGTTTTTTCTGCTGATGTTCCTTGTTTTGGAACCCCTTACTAGTAAGTGTAAAGATAAATTGTTCAAGTACGCAGTGAGAAAGTCACAAATTCCTAAATATTGCAAAGTGATGACATGCAGTTTCATTTCCAGCAGCTAAAAGTGAAAGAATTTAGTCTTTTAGATACAGTGTTAAAAATCAAGAAGACAAATTGGTGAACTTCTAGGATGGGTTGCCATGGAGATGGGAGAGCTTGTCTGCTGGTTAAGATAGGAGTTGTCTTTTTTTTCTTCCCCAGCTAATTTCAACTTTTAACCAGATTTCTGTTCTCTGGTTTTGTCCTACTTGTTAAAAAATACAATAATGAGGTAAAAAATCAAGAAGTAGAGTGTTGTGTGGGATGCATATGCAGGGAATATTTGAGAGCATTTACTTACTGCTTCAGTGGCTGTGTTTTTCTCTGGTAAACAAATACACGTGTTCTATTCCTGTTTGATTGAAGTAATTCCCAATGAGATAGATGTCTGCTTGTGGCAGTGTGTTCCTTCAGAGTTCATAGTCTCTGTATGCTTAACCATGCTATTCCCTTCATGATGCTGATGGGTGAGCATGTTCAGGGGGTAGTTGTTGCAGATTATTATTTCCTGAAAAATATCCTAAAGGTAGGTTTTTTTAAAAACATGGTATTAGCATTGTACCTACTAATTTAGGCCAGTTGCAACACAGAGTCTATCTAGACAGATACTGCGGTCGAAATTCATTTGCCATCTGTGCTTGGTGTTCCTGTGCTGAAGGTGCAAGCTTGATCAAGGCAAGGTCCCTGGGGAGGAGATTCAACTGTCCTCTTGGGGCTGATCCACATTTGTTTTTGCTTGCCTTGTGTTTCAGCCAGAAACAGTGCTCCTGGAAAACTTTTTTTTCTCTCTGTCCCTCTTACTGCGTTGCTGTTGTGAGACCAATGTCAATTTTTTTTTCTATTTAAAAAAAATAAATTTTGAGATATTCCCGTGTCGCCTGCCGAAACAACAGAGGGGACTTTAGGTACTGTGAATTAAATTGCTTTCACATGATACAGGTACAGGCTGACTTGCAGGCTTACTAGATGTAGCTAGCAGTACATGTGGCTTCAGAGTATGGAGTGCTTCAGTCTTCACCCTCCCTCCCTCCCTAGCAGTTTTACTCCAGCAATTCTTTTTCTATCCATTTGTAGATACAGGCTAGAGAATCTAAATTCAGACACATTCACATAAGAAAGCAGGCAGTGACTTTTTAACACATTGAAATGTGACATGCTGTGCATGGAGAGGTGTCTGTTCCTAGGAAACTGCACCCCTCAATACTGACTGAGCCAAGCTCATTACCGACCTATCTCATTTTTACCACAGTGACTTTGAGTCCTGCAGAATTCATGAACAACCATAAAGAGCAAACGAGGAGATTCTGCATTCTAAGTGTTCCTAATCCCTGGAGCAGTGTCCTCTGTCTGCCTTCATATCCTGCCTTTCTGCCCAGAATTGTGTGTTGATTTCCAGTAGGGTATCTCTCCTGCTATTCTATTGTTGAACTTGAAAATACAAGTTTTCAGTGGAAGATGAGATCTACTGGAGACAGTAAAAACTCTCCTCTTGTTTGCCATTTACTCTGTATATTTGCTAATGTTATATTTCTGAGGGGATAGTGATAATATTTTTCTTCTACAACCATGGTCCAAATTAAAGATCCTTGTATAATTCTTAGCCAAGATTTTTACTACTGTACAGTGACTACTTTCTTGGTTTGGATTTTTAACTATTTTTTTCTTCTCCCCTTAACAATGAGTTGTTTTCTTTGAAACAAAAGAGAAAAGACTAAATATAAAGTCTATAAGCAGTATGTAAGTGCTTATTCTCTAAACTGCTTATTTTAGTAGATTTACATGACTTTGTGGAATTTGAAGCTGCTGAGTATAATTTGTGAATTAGCACTTTTATCACGTTTCTTGACAGCTTATTGCCCTTTACACTGTACTGACAAAGGTTATCAAGCAGCTGGTACTTCTGCCTGTACTTACTGGAAAAAGCATCTCATGACCTTTTTGTGTCTGGCCTCAGTGTTACTTAGCTGGGTTTCTATGGTGTTTGAAGGCACCTGACTTGGTCACTATAATTTTCAGTGCTTATTCTAGCTTTCTAGTGTGAAACCTTGTCCCTCATGGCCTCCTTTTTTTTTTTGAGGGTCTGTGAACAACTGCCTATTTAAAAGCTATCTGCCTCCCTCTGTAAGGCCCCACTCTTCCTCCTCCATTTACAATGCGTCCCCTTCTCCATTTGCAGTAGAAATCACAGTTGATGTTGGTCCCTCCCAATCACACAAGGTAATACAGATGCTATTTATTCTTTTGATCTGCTCACTAATAAATGACTTGGGAAAGGTCAAGGTGAGCAATTATTAAGTGATCATTTAGGATGCTGCTTGCTGTATCTTGAGTATTTTACACTTCCTGTTTACTTACATAAATAAGTAACATGTACAGTCAACAACTGCACTCATCTTTTAGTCAGAAATAGTAAGCAGATGCAAATAAAAGCTTTATTCTCAATTTTTACCTATCATTTAAGACAGTTGCTTCATATTTAAGAATATATATTTGTAAATACTGCTGTAATTTAGTCTCAAAGTTTTCTAACATCTTTCTTTCACTGGAGAAAGACCTTAGAGGAAACATTGTCATTTCCACTCTGTGACAAGTCATAATGCTTGCTCCCACAGAAATGTTGTTTTTTTAGCTTGGGAGTAGTTTTGTCACTGGTGTCACAAATGCCAGTGACACTGTTCTGTTTCTGTGTGTAGTGATAAGAGTCTGTTGCCACTAGAAGGTGCATAGCTCTAAGTAGTCATCTGGCTTTTCTTCCTCAGAATTAATGCCATTAATTATGCTATTAATATTTCCTTAAAGTATGAAATAAAGAAGCAAGTATTTCAGTAGCATTTATTACTGATTGATTTATTACTAATTGATTGTGGAATCAATTATATTGAGGATTGAAAGACAGACAGATAGAAGATATTGAAGACAGAAACAGCAATTCTAGGCCAAATGAATTGTCCAAATACTCAAATCCCACAATCATGAAACTCTGTGTTCCATAAGAAAATTATGTCTTCTGTAGGACATCATTAGGTTTTCTCACTGTATTTCCCTTATTGGATCTGATTCTGCTCAGACTCATAGAGTTCTGAATTGAGAGGTAAGGGTAGCAACCATCTCTCCTGTCTTTAATTGAAAATAAAGTTTCCAGATAACAATGCAGCCCATTTTATAAGATTTCTTTTCTAACTAAAGTTAAGGAAGTTAAAGTTGATATTAGCAAAATTTTATATTATATCACAGCTTCTAAATAGTTTGTGGTTGTAGTTTGTTTTTTGTGTTTGTTTTTATGTTTCTCCAATGTTTGTTACCTTTTTGGTGGAGGACTGTATTGGTCCTGGAACAGCAATATATAGTTTCCAGAAAAATTCACTAATCCCTGTAATACAGTCTTATGTATGGTCTCAGTTTTGGTGTTTTCAGTCTCTTAACTGGCATGGAAACAGTGATTATGCTTTCCCTGTGCTATGAAAGAAAAAGTATCTTGAAGATGTCATGGTCCCTATGCATTAGATTTTCTTATCTGGTTGCTTTTGTGAAGATTTGCAAGACTGAATAGACGTTTGCAAAGCAAGTGCAGCCGTTTTCTGTCCCTCCCTGTGCCCAAACCTATTAATAGTTTGTTCAGAAAGGAGGACTTACATAAATTGCTGAACAGTAATAATGTGCAAGGAAATTAAGGAAATTAAACGATACCTCCTCCCCTTCCCCCAAATAGTACAACGGAATGAAGAGCTCATTGCAATGATTTTTCCAGTACAAAATTTTCTTTGCAATTGCAGGAGCTAATAAATAATCAAGTGTCTAGAACTGCCTGTTCATCAAGGAGTTCTCATAACAGAAAAATATCTTTCCAACCATTACTTAGAATTTACAACTTGGAAAAAAAAATATTTTAGTTTGAGTAGCATGCAAAAGTGTTTTCATTAGGGAACTAGAAATTTGCCTACATATTGCCTAAAATGAAGTCTCAGTGTTTCTTCCTCTTTTTTCTAATCAACAGGAAAAAAAAAATGCTTTTATATGTAATTTCCTTTTCCTTTAAATTCTGCTTAGGATGGAGATCTTAATTTAAGGATTGATTATTGTTGTGACATCCTTCACTTATGAGAAGAAAATATTTTTACTTGGAGACCAATTCAACAAACTGTTTTTGTTTGTGTGTGAAAGGACACAGGCAACAGATTTTCTTTTTTCATTTCTCTTGGAGGTGAACTGAGGCTTCCTAAGGTTAGAACAGTATCAAGGATGTAGGCTTTATAAACACGAAAAAGTATTTCTGAATGTAAGCCTGCAGCCATCCCTCCCTAGTCTCTCATTTTCAATAGTGTTTTAGATGAAATCTACCAAGAACAGAGACAAACTGTGTTAAAGAAAATTCAAATGTTGCTCTTCTCTACATTAATAGCAAAGGAGTGTTCTCTGCATTAGAGTTGCGTGGCGGAGTTGAAGGGCAGAGAAGAATTCAGGAAGCCATGTGCAGCTAGACTGTTTTGGGAGCAAATGTTTCTGGAAAAACTCTCAGAGAACATTAAAGTGTGCTTTTCTCTTTTGCCTGTAGTAATTGTTGGGCATTGTTGCAAATTTCTGTGCAGTTCTGCTCTTCAAGGGTGTTACCTGTTGGCTGTTAAATTATTGATATCAGTTCCCTTCTGAGAACCAGGGAAGAGCTGTGTGTTCCCTTAGTGTTGCCCCCTCTAACCTGTCATGTCCATGTGCACTTTTGCAGACCTGGTTTTTGTTGCCCTGTAGCTCCAGAAGTGGTTCCTCCAGAGATTCTTATTGTTGTCACGGCAGGTCCACAGTTCCTTCAGCTTTGATACCTGTAGTGTTAAAGTAGTGGTTACTTTATTCATGGTTTGGGCTGGGAAGAAGGAAGATAAAATTAGTCTTGGAGCATAACAGCACACTAAAAAAATCCCTTCTGTGGTTGCATGTGACTTCATTGGGGCAATAGGTGAAGTATTTCTGAACCATGCTTTTGGGTGAGTATCTCTGCTAAGCTTAAACGCTTTGCTTAGATATCATAGACCTTTAAATGCTATATAATGGTTTTGAAGTTATATAAGAGAGTTTGTGTAGACATAAGGCAAAATTCTCACTGAATATGAATGGCTATATTTAGTGAGTGTTTTTTCAAAGGCCAGGCACATTTTACTTGGGGGTAAGGGGAATACTTAAAAATAGTCTCAGCTCTTGGGCCAGACTTCCCTTTGATAGCAACAAAAGAAGCTTATTTTCCCCCAGCTGATAGGTTTTGCATTGAGGAAAAGATTTCAGTCTTGTTGAGTGATTTCTGTGTGCCAGTTCCCCAAGGCTTGGAGCTACATCTGCTGCCTCTGGGACTTACAGAAACATTCAATTTGCGATCACTGCTAACTATCAGTGGGATTCTGTATGGTTTTTTTCATAATTTAAAATAGATATATGGACAAATACACTTTCAACCCATTCTCTGTGACAATTGCTGTAATGATTTGCACTCATCCCCATCTCCTTTTTGATGTTCTTCTCCCGGTGTTTTTTCTTCCCTTCTTCAAACAGTGGATAAAGTTTCATATGACAATGAATTAAAATTAACTCCAGATCCTGCATCTAATAGTTGTCAGTCATTGGTTCTGAAGGAAGGATGTAAAGGCTTAGGATTTCCCCATGTACTTCACTATTTTCCACTGTTCTCATTAGCTTCCTGAAATAGAGGTTGTGGCTTTATGCTAAGCCGTCTTTTTTTTTTTTTTTCCTGTTTTCTTTTTGTTTATTTTCAGGGTTCCTTAGACAAACACATGATACACTTTTTTAAGTAACATTCCTTCACATGGAAATCTATTCTTATCTCTATTGAGGTTTTTTACCTACTTTCTTTGTAGAAATACCTGGAGTGATTGTCCATAAAATCCATGGATGCCAAAGTATTGTCACTTTTGGCATTTTCCATTGTGATGGTACCAGTGCTGTTCTCAACAATTATCCTGCTTTCCCTTCCATGCACTCTCCAACACATGCACTGTACCATCCTATGCTAGTATGTACTTTGATTCTGGACTGTTTTGCCTGGAGGCAGGATTTTAATGGTTGTAGCTATTAATATCTCTTATTAACAGTAGAAGATTGTGAAAACACAGGTAGTTATTTTTAAGTTGGTTTTTCTATGTGTTATCACTCAGGAGAAGTCCTTTCATATTATCTGCTTTCCAGTTATTCTATGCTTTCGAAATAAATTATAGATGAATGTAATGCTCTGAATGAGGTCATATAACTACAGTTTAGATCCTGGCACCTTGTGCATGAACTAATTATTGCTTTTTTTTTCCCTTTCTTCTTTTTAGAGTCTTTCATCATACTATAAAGGAGGATTTGAACAGAAAATGAGTAGGCGAGAAGCAAGTCTTATTTTAGGTGTAAGGTAGGTGTGTTGCATCAATATGTTTTTTTACTTTAGCAAGTATTGAATGAAGCAGATGCATGTTGCAAGAATATGGAATACACTTGCCAAAACTGTAACTCTTTTTGTAAAAGACTTCTAATGGCTTATAAATTATTCTAATACTCTGCCTAAACTAAACAGAAAAGAAAAAAATGTTCATAAAACTTGTGACTTTTGTTTGGATTGAAGGCATGGTAACTGCAGTGGAGAATTGTTCTTGCTGTGCCCCTGGGTCCCTTTCAGCAGAGCCACTCCCCAGCCAGGCATTTCCCAGTCTCTAGCATTGCAAGGGAGACTTCGTCCCAAGTACCAGGGTCTGCACCCATCCTTGTGGAATTTTGTTAAGGATTCCAGCCAGCCCCTTCTAGCAACCTCTCGAGGTGCCTCTGAATGTCAGCCCTGCCCTACAGCATATCAGCTGTTCCCACCACAGTGATAGACCTCTTGGCCAGTTGGTGATGTCAGAAGGCAGCATGACGTTGGTGTGACTCAGATTGCGAGTCGAGGAAAATGTGATTCTGACATTTTTTCCTAGTGATAAAGAATCTTTAGAGCCCATTGTGGGATAAGCAATATCTCATAAACTGAGCAAGTTTGAAGTAAACCCCTCTTTTCACAGTTGCTTCTCTAAGCAGACCTAGGTGATCTTCTGTAATATGCAACTACCACTTTTTGCCAGTTATGGGGGAAAAGTGGAATTGGCCATCTGAGGTTCTAAATGTGGTATAACAGCTTTCCTTTTTAGTATTAAAAACAGCTTTACAAATCAAAATATAGGTGATTGTTATTATTAGTTGTGTGATAAATCATTTCGGTTTTGTATTTATATAATCCAAGACCTCTCGCCCTGTTTGTTTCTTACTTTCTAGGTTACTTTCTGTTCAGTTGAAGTGTTCTTTTCTTATGCATCTGTGAACTATTTTTGCAACATACCCTAATTTCACTGTGACAGAATAATAATTAGAGAGGTTGTTTACCTCGGGAATTTAGTTGGGCTGATACCTTGCATTCAAGCTGTATCTACAGAAAGATTAATTAATTGAATCATCACTGATTAAGAAGTCACCTGAAGTGGAAAACACTGATTCATTTCTGCATACTAACAAATTATAAAAAACTGAACCGTTCAAACTGTCCTTTTGCATACAAGAGCCTTACTGTATTGGCATACTGCATCCATAAGTGGTTATTTGTTTAGCAAGGTACATATTCTGTATTTAATTTAGGCCAAATACATATTTTATGTATGTCATTGAAGTAAACAACATAATGTAGGTAGCACCTGTAAATCAACATGTCCCTGAATGTAACAGGCTAAAACAGCTTTGCAAAAATAACACATGCAGGCATTTTTTTTCAGGCTCTGGCAGAAAGAAAACATATTTATAGCTGCAGTAAAAATATTTACAATAGAACAAAATGTGATAATATTAAATATTTGTTGTTTTGTCACTGGTCATAAAAATATTTATTTTCTTGGAAGAAAATTTGTGTTTCCTGCATTTAATGCTAGAATAACCAGCCAGATGTACCCTAGAACTGTGGGGACTACCCTATTTTTCCCCCTTCAAAATTTTTATTTTAAATGAGTGGATGTATTGCATTTTACAAAAACCTGAAAGATATTTGTATGTGTCAAATACACAGGCTTTTAAAAAATGTCATTCTCTTTGCCTTAAATGCCTTTGTTGTTGTTGCCTCCTCAGAGATGCAGTTTTATGTTTTGTCCACAAGATGGTGAAAATCGCAAGTTTTAATTATTTTTGAAGCCAGTTCAAACTGTTAATTTTTAGCCTGAGTGCTCTGGCATTTCTTGTAAGCACTTCAATTTGTTTTTGCAGTCCATCTGCTGGCAAGGACAAAATCAGAACAGCGCATAGGAAGATCATGATTTTGAATCATCCTGATAAAGGTAAATAATTATTACTTTCCTTAAGTAGGGCTGGAAAGGAAGAGGCTTAAATGAGATCCTTTAAGTTTTCTGTCTGTGTAAATAACCACATCAAGTGCAAACGTTTGTTGTTTATTTATTGACTTGGAGTCTTCTCTCAGATAAACTGAGCTTTATGAACCTGTTTTACTCATTTTTCTTTGAAGTTGTTTTCTGTATTTGTGCTGCTTCAGTTAAAACTGTGAGCGTGGGGATCAGTTTTCCACACTTCGCAAAAACTTCTTGAAAAATAAGGAAAAATAAGCTATAAAAATTTTACATTAAACTAAAATTCCTGTTTCGAACTGTTATGGACCAGTTGCATGCATGAAAGTAACTTTCTGTGGGGAAATGTTTTGCAGTTACTAAGTACATCATTGATGAATTTTAGACTTTATGAAATTCGCTTGGAAAGAATGTAAAGCTGGGCACTGTTTGCTTTACTGGCTGGATTTTTAATGTAAATTTATCTTAGAGAAAGGCTATTATTATAACTTTAACTACACTACAGCTGGTTGAGAAAGAAAGTCCATATGTTCATTACTGTTTCTACTTTAAAATAACAGATGGTGAAGAGTTGCACTGTATTTCAGAAGTCAAAAGGGGAAATCAGAGGGTTTCTTTATCTTTTTGACAGAATTACAGGCTCACTACCAGCAGCCCATTTTAAGAAAATGAAAAAGTAAGTGTGTCCACTGGCCACAGGAAGTGTTTAGCTGGTGCTTTTCTCTCTTCACGCCTCAGTTTAGTTTTAAGGCTGTCATGCTTGTTTGATTTCAAACTTTCATTTTTTACTTTTTTTGTAATGTATAAGCTGCACAGACCTAGAAAGCAACTTCTCTTCTTTATTTCTAATATATTACAGTGGTCAAAAGTCTCTTAACCACTAGAATCCCAATTAGGTGAAGTTTTATTAACAATGAACTTCTAAGTTGTAGCAGTATGTGGACACGTGAGCCAGAGAGAATTGTGAATCCACTTGTGGATATTGAGTAGATCTGAAGAGACGGTTCATGTTAGGAAAATCCTAATGACCCTAACAAAGATTTTAATGCTGCACTCTTAAGAGTTTTAATGCCCCTGCAGCTGGGCACAGTGTAAGTTTGGGTGGATGTAGTGAGCCCTCCTGTGTGATGGTGAGACACAGAGCATTTTCTCAGTGGAGCACCAGTTGAAGGGATTTGTGCCTCTCAATGCCCCTGAAGCTCTTCTGGCATAGCTGTAGCAACAACCTTGTGTAATATCTTCAGCTACATAGCGAGGGCCTGGAGTAATTGTGAACATGTGGCATCACAGAGAGGCCTGTTTGCTTGTGTATAGATCACTTATGGCTGTGGGTAGCACAGATGTTCATTTAAAATAATATTCAGTGGTATAATGTAATTTTAAAATAATATTTTACCACCTGGAGTTGATAGAAGAAAGAGCAGTAATTGCAGATTTTAAGTTACATGCGTTCTGAGATCCAAACTGTTGGAGAGAGAAATATTAGAAATAAATAAGAAATATATAGAAATCTGCATAATAACATCCCCAGAGAGTACTACTAAAATGGTTGCTTATTAAGCTCTACAGTTCAGTTTTAAAGTGTTTTTATATTGACACATTGTATGTTAAGTTACCAGTTACAAATTTTATGAAAGAACATTTCCTCACAGAAAAAAAAGGAAGAGAGAAACCTTTTGGACTTGTCTTAATTATAAACAAACACTTAGGCAATCATGAGATTGAATTTCCTCTCATTGGAGGGCTACAAAATTAATACGGCACTTAAGGATGTAAATGTAGTGAAAACACTTCCAAGAGATTTGAATTTACTTTAAGATCCTGTATTCTAGACATGTGGAAAATCAATGCACATTTTAAAATTACTTGAAATACATTGTTTATTGCAGGTTTTAGTCTTTACTGTTTGTTTGATCCTCTTATCTACTCTGTGAAAGAAGCAGTAGCCAATGTAGTAGTCCTATTCCTTGCTAAAAAGCTACTTAAAAGAAAAAAAATAATTCTTTTTTCAATAGCCAATTCATTACACATCCCTTGCCCTGCCTCACTTTCTTCCAGTGTGGCTTACCTATTAGAACTACAACACTCAAACAAGACCAAACCATGGAAAATAACTTCATTGTTTTTCCTGTTTTTTTACTACACCATGAAATGACTTTGTACTGATTTGGACTCCTGCAACAATGTCCGAAAGAAGTCTTTAAGCAAGCCTCACCATTTTATTTGTATGTGTCTACAACTAGCTCTGCATGTTTCTTTTATCATTGTCTTTTCTGATTAATAGAATGAATGAAATGGTGAATGAAAAAAATAAAGTTGAACAAATGCCTTGAAAAAGGCTATGCAGTGCTCAGTACTGCTGGAATCACATTTTCACATAAAAATATAGGTGTATTATAGTAAGTGGTAAGTGACTGATAACACCTTGCAGTGTTGTTTCTGGTGACTGTGGGCAGATGGTTGGCACTCAAGGGGAGAGTGAAAAAAACCCAAACACAAAAAAAACTGCTGAACTGTAATTAGATTGTTAGATGGAGTGTAGAGCAATGAAGTGTTCAGCACTAGAAGTTAGAAGGCATACTAGAAGTTTAATGTAATGGTTTCTGACTGGTAACTCTGGGCATCTCACACAGGAGATGCTTGCATAATAATTCTCTGTCAAAGTTATTTTAAAATTTTACCTCTCAGTTTTTAGGATCAGTAGAAGTAATAATTGTTAGGTTCTAATGAATGTACAGGACAGCTGACCTTGCATACATTTGCAGTAGCATCCCACTGCAGATCTAAATCACAGAATGTAAGGTGATTTCAGCTTTCAGTCTTCTCTCTGAGGCAAGTTGTTCTGTGTTATTCTGCAGTGATTTCAGTTTTGATTACATGTCTTATGTTTCCTTATCAATTAGTTGACTTCTTATCAATGTCATTTGTATCAAAAGGGTCTGTGTAGGACAGGGCTAATAAAAGTGAGTAATAAAGAGATGCTGCAAGTGAGGTCATTTGGTACTTAATACTAATGTGTAAACAGTATTCCTTTCCCCTTTCTCTTCTCAGGTGGATCACCTTACTTAGCAACAAAAATAAATGAAGCAAAAGACTTGCTGGAATCCAGTGCCAAAAACTGAAACCTGAAGCCTTGGGTCATAGGAGATTCAGCAGATACATTGTGCAATAACTTTCATGTCTGCTTGCTCTGCACAGTTTCTTAACATTGATTGTTCATATTTATTCTCATAATTAAATCTTAAGATTATTTAAAAGCAAACTGAAATCTTCTACAGTTATGTAAAGTTCTGTACAGTTGTGCCCTGGCAATGAGCAGGGTGTTGGAATGATGATCCTTATGGGTTCCTTCCAACTCAAGATGTTCTATGATTCTGTCCCACTTTTAGTGTATTCTTACTAAATTATAATCACTTACAAGCTTTGAAAAAGTTCTTTTAATGTGGTTTTTCCTGAAGTATTTTTTTTTTCCTTTTGTTAAATTTTGGATCTTTTAAAATAAAAATTTAAAAACAGTCTTTAGTATAGGGTTGTTTCTTCATTAGTAAAGAAACAGCCCTATCTTTAGGGTTACCGTAAAATCTGTGACTGTGCATTAAGTCACATGAAATATGACAGACTCCGTTACCAAGTTTTCAGCATCACCTTGTGCTTGAATCTGTTCATTTGTGAGGTGGTAGGGTTTGTTCATGGGTGCAGTTTGAGAGCTGCCACTCAGGACAAAATGACTGATGGGACTACAGACTGCAGCTTCCATTAGGTGTGTTTATGGGGCTTGGAGCAATGAAGGAGGATTCGTGGGTTTGGTTGCTTCTTTTACATATTAAAGGATCTCTGAAATCATCAAGTAATTATTTAGACATACTTTTACTTCAAGTCAAAGAGTATGTTTAATCTCTAGCTGTTGGGGTAAACATGGGGTTTTCTGCAAGGGTTTTCATGGCGGTGGGATTGAAGAAGGTAGGTCCATATGGCATGGTTTAGATGGATTTTCCAGGCTGCTGCCTGTCTAGGTTAGCCCAGTCCTGTGAGCCTGGTGTAGGACTGATACAGCAGGGAACAAACAGGAGAGTATCTGCTTTGCATATGGCTCCAGGAGCACTTCCTGGGTCAGTTCTCCAGTAATGCTCACATTTCTGCATTATGCTTCATATTCCAGAGCATACATACCTCCCTCCTTATGTAGCATCCTAGCGATCTAGTGCTGGCTTTGGGGAATCCTGAAGTCATGGATCTCAGATTTCAGAGGGAACAAGTTTTAATTGACAGCGCAGGGTAGGTGCCATTTGGGGCACTTGGCTGCTGCAGATTACTGCCAGCAGGTTGTCTGCAGTTCAATTACATCTCCTAAGCATAGACAGTCTAGTGCCTTCAGTGCAAGACTGAAAAACTGCTAGTGTCCATTCAAACTCTATCATGAGAGGTACAACAAACAGCTTCCTGAAGTGCTACAAATACAAAATTTAGATAGTCCATTTTCTAGGTTATTTAGCCAGAAGTAAATGACTAAGAGCAGTTAATATGAGGTTGGATGCTTTAATTATTTATTCACCAGAACATGCATTTGTAGTTCATCCAGTGATGGATGTTCAGTTTATGTGGATTTTTCCTTGAAGAAAAAATACAGATTATTTTTTATTGAGTTCCTCACACTTTGTCACAATTCCTTTACTTTCATTAAAGGGAAATGAAAAATTTTAAGTTAAAAAGAAAAAGAAAATAAAAATTCTAAGTACTTTAGAGACTTTATTACAGTTAGAGTGGCAAGACATATGGCACAATTTCACTGGATAAAGCAAAAAAGACCGCCAGGAGAAACCTGCCTGAGAATAGCAAACGCTATACAAGTACTACAGTTGCGTCATATAACTAGTGCTCTAATACATGAAACTTGAATTAAAATAGTTTATTCCTATGCAGTAACTTTAATTGGTTCTTGTTAAAGGAGTAGCCATCAATTAATGCATATTTAGGGTTAGTCATTCTTTTCACTGGTATATCAGTCTGTATTGGCAAAAAAAAAAAGAAAAATAGAACCATGAGTTTTAGTTTTGGGAGGAGACAAGTGAAATGGTGATGTTCCTAATTTTCTGAAGTGGAATCTGTAAGTGATATGAATCATTGTGCAAAATCAAAAATTATGTGAATGGTAGGTGGTAAAAACATTATGCTTAATGATTTTGAATTGACTAGCTGTTGTTTTCATGTAGCTGCCTTTTTTTCCTCAGTAAAATGAGTTGCGGAGACCTGTTCTAAAGTATCAGGTAAAACAAATGCATTAAAGATGGCTTCTTGCTCTGTTCTTAAAAATGAACTTCCCATGTCTTTTTAAGAAGTAGAGGTGTTTGGTTTTTTTCTGTGAGATTTTGTTGTTGATAATTTTCTTCCTGATATAATTATTTATATCTGATTATTTTGGACACTTTTTTCTGCCTTTCAGTTATGAGATTTTCCTTAAGAAAAAGAAATAATACTGAGTTTTAGTTCTGCTGTCTTCATTTTTTTTCAGAGCAGACTATTGACTAGTTATCAAATTTGATAAATTAACAGATTAAAAAATTCAGCAGATTAACTGGCTCATCTTATCTCTGGAAAATGCTGGAAAACAAATGAAGCTAATGAGGAGCAGTTGTGAAAGCATCACACGTGCAATAGCATCTTTTTTTCTTGTCTGTTTACTTGCACAGCCTGCTTTACCTACTAAGTGATGTTTATAAGGATGAATATAGGACAGGGAAAGGCAAATCATGGAAGTGCTGCTCGATTTGTTGTTGCTGATAGTCAACATGGCAGGCTGAGGATTGTCTTTGGAGACTGCCTTGAAAAACAGCACCTGGATTGATGCTCAACTGGGCTAGGAAGAACAGGATGCTACTATTTTTAAAAACATAGCCTGGTAATTTAATCTTAAAAATATTCAGCCTCTTGAGACTATTTTCTTTACTTGTCAGATGGGTAAGTGTTTTTTGTGTAAGAAAAGAGCATAGAGGTTGATTTATTCTGGTGCAATTTCTGTCCATCTGTAGTATAAGCAGACTCGTTTTTCATGTGTTGCTTTAATGTTCAGAAAATGTTCATCTGTAACTTCTTAGCTTGGGAATTCCCAGGTGTTTTTCTACTTGGATGATAACCAGTCCCACATATCCTCTACAGCTTCAGAAGTCGGGCAGGACTGAATGCATTTATATAGAATTTCTGTGAGTGATTTCCAGTATATTTAATGAAGCGAGGCTTTCTCATCTGCCTGGTTTTTGCTCTTAGTCCGTGGGAGTTTTACCTAATACTTCATTCTTTACCCTTCATACTGCAGAGTTAGGGATAGGTCTACAAAGACACCCAATGAAATCTGGTTATCTCCCCATGCATGAGTGCCACTTGAAAAAACTTCTGGCTTAGGATGGGACTGGGATAAAATTGAGACACATTTCACAAAACCTTTGCATGATCTTCTAGGTAGTTTTAAAGGTAAAAATTTACTATCTGTGTGCTTGGATTTTTGCGTCTGTATAGGTGTAAAATTACTTTCTTTGTGCAAGGTCTTTGCTCTTTTCAACACTTTTCTCATCCTTAAACCAACAGATTGGGTGTCTGGTGTCCTCAGTTCCCTAAAAAAAGCCTGATCTGCTTTCAGTGGTTGTAGGGTGCCTCATCAGCCGGGGTGTGAAAATCGCAATATCTGACCTGCTACTTAGGTGAGACTGGTGATGAAGCTGGGCTGAGGAGGTGACAGCACTTGCTCTGCTTCCTGCTGCAGCTCTGCTGTGCTGCAAAATGTAAGGCTCATAAAGCCTGTGAGATTCCTGGGCCTGAGTACTGAGCTCAGGTCAGCTTCAAACTGTGAAACAACGTCTAAACAACTTAAGGAAATTCACCAGCTGGGGTATTACTGACTTCTTAGGAGACTCACTTCCCATAGGTTGATCTTTAGGGTTTTTTCTTTAATTCAGACTCCTCTGTGACCTTCTGTATGCTAGTCTGACTTTGGCAAGCAGCATGATAGACTGGCACTAAATGGCCAGCTAAACTTTCCAGAATTTTTATTTGAATTATGACAAAACGAATGTTTTCCTTGGGTCATGAGCAGCAGGTTTTTGTGTGTAGATTGCAAAGCCATATTAATGATTTTGGATCATCACCAGCACAATCTAGGAACTTTTGAACTTTGTCATTTCTGCAATTGCTCTCAAGCAACAGGTTGTAGATACATGCATGTGTAAGCATGCACGTGTTTATACACATACACAGTTTTTCTGGATCCTGTGTGGAATTTTGCATCTGTACTGGGGCACACTTTTAAAGAATAGTTTTCTTGGCCTTTTTTTATTTTTATTTTTATTTTTTTTTTGTTGTTGTTGTTTTGTTTAGTAAATTTTCCAAATCAGATCAAGACAGCAAAAATAATTTCAAAGTAAATTAGAGGTCTTAATTTAATTGTGTGCATAAATAAGAGGCCAATTTAAAAAAAAAAAAAACACACACCAACCAAATGTCTACATTTTTTGTGTTTCATTGAGTTTATTCTCAGTGTTGCTCTCGTATAGATACATACAGTGTAGTTACAAGTCTTTTAAAGAAATAGTGTTCTTCGGTCATCATACTGTATTGTGTCAGCGAACACAAGATCCTTGTACCGAACTTTTTTTTTAAATGAGGCAAAAATAAAAATTGACAGCTTTTTGGGATGTTGCCCAAATAAAATTTTCTGTTGGCAAATGATTAAAATTTAAACTACATTTAAAATGTGCTTTTGTATTTTACTCTGGGGTCACTGAGTAGGAGGGAGAGAATTCTAAATCATTTGATGTCTTACTGGTTGTTAATGGCCAATGAACCATGGATACTTGTGAATACTTGAATTGTCAGCCTAGTTAGCAATACACCTACTTCCTTTATTATTAGGAAATCACAAAACTATACTTAGAATGAGAAATATAATTTTGACAATGGTAACATCATCAGATTAACATTCTTAAGATTTTTCAAGAGGTAGTTATGGAACACAGAGTAATTGCTCTACAGCTTCATGTGACATTAAAACAGCTCTACTGTGCTATTGCAATTTCCTTATTTATATACTATCTTATACAAGGAGAGGTTAATTAGCTGGATTTTTCTTTTTATATAGCAAATATTGCATCTAATAAACTCTAGTTTTAAATAGTGGCAAAGTTATGCAAAATTACTATATAAGTATTACATAAAGCATGGTTCTGAGTGCAGTGATTTCTCCTGACTGCTGGATTTGTTCTGGGCAACTTGGGTGTTCCTTATATCTGGCAGATGAGTGAACAGTCTATAGTGCAAAGAATAGTAGACGTCCTAAACATTCCAGTGACTATAATTTGACCAATACAATGTTAGGAAGAAATTCTTCACTATGGGGTTAGTGAGGCACTTAGACAAGTTGTTGAGTGTAGTTGTGGATGCCCCATCCCTGGAAGTGTTAAAGGCCAGGCTGGATTGGGGTCTGAGCAACCTGGTCTAGTGGAAGGTGTCCCTGCCCATGGCAGGGGGGTTGGACTAGAGGATCTTTAATGTCCCTTTCAACCCAAACCATTCTGTGATTCTGTAATATAATGAAAAAAGCATAAACAAAATTCTAGTGAAGAACTCAATAGATAAGAAGTTGTTGGCATGACTGGAGCAGATGGAAGTGGATAAGGGCTTACTCTGTGGAATGGCTGGTTTGTCCTGGGTCTTTCCTGTTCAACAAACTTATCAGTGACCTGGAGGTTGAGACTCAGCTCTTTCTCATCAAGTTTACCAATGATGCCAAATGATGTGAGCCACTCTATACACTGGAGGGAAGAGCTGATATTCAGGGTGACTTGGAGAGGCTGCAGGAACAGGGTGGCAGGAAGCCTTGATGAAATTCCACAAGGATGGGTGCAGAGCCAGGTGCCCGAGAAGAAAGTTCCCCTTAAAGTTCTAGGAACCGGGAATGCCGGGCTGGGGAGCAGTTGTGCTGAAGGGGGCCTGGGGCACAGCAAGAACAAGAACTGGTGGCATGTCCTGGCAGCAGAGAGGGACAGCAGGCTCTCAGCTGTGTTAACAGGAGCTTGGTCACCAGATCAGCAGAAACAGCTCTTCCCAGCCAACCACACTCTGCTGGGCATCCAGGCTGGAGACCTCTGAACAGGATAGACATTGGTCAACCACAGCAGGTCCAGCAAAGTCCACCCTAGTGTTTGGGGGCTGGAGCACTGTGAGGTGGGGCTGAGGGAGTAGGCCTTGTTCACCCTGAAGAAAAAATGTACTACTGGGGGACCTCAGAGCAGCCCTTCAGCATCATGAGGTCATAAAGAACATGCATCCATACTCTCCACAGTCATGCATGGTGGGAGGTTGAGAAAAAAGGGGCACAAGTTGAAAAAGGAGATGGAGGTTGGACATAAATAATACTGTTTACCCCAGCAGCGCAACAGATTGCCCAGGGAGGTTGTGCATTCTACTTCCTTAGGAGTTTTTCAAGATCCACTGTTCTGACCCTGCATCTGGCCTTGCTTTGTGCAGCAAGTAAGCCCAAGGACCTCCTGACATCCCTTCCAACCTGAATTGTCCTATGCAACAAGATCCAATGGGGAGGACAGATGGCAGAGCTGTAATAACGAAGGACTCACATTCCAGGAAGTATCCTGCAGTAGTTCTATGCATGGCTTTTGTCTGCTTGCTTTTTATAAAGTCTAAAGTATATCTGAACTTAGAATCATATTTTCAATAGTATTGAGAGCTGCACAATACAAAATATAAGTATTTTAATACCACTGTGTTGGTATTTTGGAGACAATGCTTCAGGGTACTTTGGGTGCAGTCTTGCTGCTATTGATCCAGTCAATCCTTTGTTCTTAATACTAGGTGGTGGGAAGCCTTAGAGTCTCCACTAGGCCAAGAACAAAGATGTTCTGCCTTGTAAAACTGCCAGTGGCAATAACAGACAGAAATACCTCCCGAAATCATCAGCATCTAGTTACTGTGTTCAACAATGGGCCAGCCTGTAATTGTTGAGTGCTTCCGGCACTGGCGTCGGTGGGAATTTCTGTGGAAAGAACTGCTGCAGGTGACAAATTGATCACCTAAGAGAGGCTTAAAGATCTGAGTGCTGAGTTACTGATAGCAGGTCAGGCTTCTTGAATCAAATAGAGGACTGCCAGATTCCCAATCAGGTTTATTTTACTCAGAGCTGGGGAAGAAGCAGTGAGTTTCCCATTTAAGATAAAAAATTGAGATAAAAAAAAAGTCCTTTGCAAGCTCCAATTTGTTATGTTTCTTCTGATCCTGATGTATTATTTAACCACCAGTCCACATCACTCTCAACAGCACATGGGTACCTTTTCAGCAGGGGCCTTAAATACCTGGCAGAGCAAGCTGGGATCCAGGAGCTGTGCCACAAAGCATCACCTGCAACTTCCTTATGTGCTCAGTTGGCATCTCCATACATTGTTATTACACAATTAAATATTACAATGTTTGGTGAGTTGGCTTCGGTCTTTTCCATCATTGCCATCATTAAGATACAATCCTGCAGATATTTCCAGGGCTCCTGCCTTCCTGTCAAGCCATCTTCTCAATAACTGTGGAAGTGCCCTCACTATCTGTCTTTTTCTTTGTGCAACCACTCTAGCTCCAGTCTTCAATAATTCATGATCTTGCAGGAGGTGCACCAAAATGATTTTAGCTACCTTCAACATTTTTGGACAGAAGGATAATAAAAATGATTTCACAGTAACTAAAGTAAGTCAGTTCATTGGTGAAAGCACTTAAATATAACTTATTAGCTATTCAGGAGGAAGGTTTTACTAAAGGTACAATGCATTTATGTATTGAAGTGCAGCTCAGCTCCTGAAAAATGACTACGTAAATAAGCACTTGTCACATCTTATTTTGTTGGTTTTTTTCTTCTCCTTCTAAATTTGTTTTTTGCTGTTAACTCTATTGCTGTCATGATTTTAACCTTGAAGTAGCTGGTTCTTACTCCTAGTGGAGTTAATTACCCCTGAGTTACACTTGTGTGTTTCCACTGATGAGCTGTTGTTACAGGCATTCTTACAAGACAGAAGGCACAAGGCAGTGTGACCCATGGCACAATATGACACAAAAACCTTTGGAATATGACGTTTGAGATAAAAATATCAGGTTGTGTTCCAGTTTTCTAAGTCTGGGGTAAAAAATATATATATATATATATATATAACTGAGAATACTGAGGTAAATCCACAAAATGTTTTGAACCCTAATTTCCACTAGACCTGACAGTGTGCCAGTATGTCCAGTGGGGGATCAAGAGTCACTTTGGCTCCAACAGCATCCATGGGTAATCTAATTTCCTAGTTTCTTGATGTCTGGGCATAAGGGCTATTAGCACTAATAGACTTAATTCTGTGCAGAGGCACGACATAGTCCTGAGGAACTAGAGGTTAAATCAAGGAAAAAATATAACTGCACTACTTCCCAAATCTGAGGTGAGGAAACAGCTGGGGAGGTGTTTCTAGAGTACAAGTCTGACTGCAGACATCATAATTCAAGTTAGTCCAATTTTTGGCTCCTTTTATCTGTTTTGGATCTTGCTGTTAGCATCTTGGTACTTGTATACAAAGAACACTTGATAGCACAATCACAAAAGCAATAAACAGCCTTACAAAGACATAGATCTAAGGTGACTCCTTCAAGTGGAATCTTTCTTTAAGCGCAATTTCAATGTCACGTATCATAATTGCATCTAATATTAGAGACTGACTTAATACAACACAATGTCAATGACAATATAAAGGCAATCATGAACAGAGAAGATAACTGAAAACTTTGGGGGGATGGAAGGAAGGATTACACTGCAGTGAAGACTTCTGTAGACATTACAAACCTTTTTCAGCGACATGCAGAAGAATTTTTTTCTCTCCTAAACTTCTGGAAACTTTCTTCCTGTTTCCATTTTGATCCTGGAATCTGCCTGTAATCTCTAAATGTGATTTAGGGTTGGGGTTTTTTTCCCCTTCCTCAAACTTGTGAGTCTATCTTCTGCTAAGCGCTGAAGTTACATATGTAAAGTTGTTTAGCAAGCTGAATAGACTATCAGCTGCTGAGAATTAAATGCATACATAGGAAAGAGTTTTCTTCTTCCCCTCAGCAGCACATATCCTCCCACCCTGCAAAGGGATATGGCTTAAAAGGTGTGAAGCTAGACTGTTTTGGCTCTATCAAAGTCTGAAGATGGAATGAAAATGCCACACATCTTCCTAAATGACTGAGAGTGTCTATTGGATTTTTTATGGGTGCAGATAGCAGCAGTGGGACCTGCTTAAACCAGCTTAATAGCATGTAACCTCAGAAGGCCCCTGTGGCTTGCGCGTGATTCCTTCTTGCAGTAGTGCTTGTGATGGGGCTGTTATTTCAATGAATTGAAATGACATCAACTGTACTGCACAGTCTCCAGCTTGCCCTGATGTGAGTGCATAGGTGCACACAGAGGTGCTGGAGAGGAGCTGCCTTTGGCAGTGGTGCTTCTAGACCTGCTTATGCCAGGCACAGACAAGCATCCTCCATGTGCTTCAGGTTTAGCTGGTCTACAGAATCACAGAAGAGAACCATAGACTATCCTGAGTTGGAAGGGACCCACAAGGATCAATGAGTCCAACTCTTCTCCTTTTGTCTCCTCTCCTCACCAGAGGAATGGATTTATTTGTGCCTATAAATGTTCAGCTGAAATTTGGTGACAAAACTAGTGATAGCACCTTACAGAATCCATATAACCAAAGCAAATGAAAAATCTTTGCACAGCAAAACAATACAAAAAAGAAAAAAAAAAAAGCAACCCAAAACAAACACAAAAAGCAAGCAGCCCACAGGTTCAGAGGGCATCAGTTGTACTCCAGTCTCACTGGTTTGCCATGAAAGCCAGGTTGCTGGACCTGATGCTGAGAAAAGCTTTAAAAGTTACCCCATTGGAGTCTAACAACACCTGAATCATCAGGATCTCCTACTTCAGAATGAATTTTCTTTTTTTTCAGTGGGCTGACATTCTAATAATGCTTTGAATGTCAGCAGTGATAACTATTTCTAATTAGTCCTTCCAATTCAGTGAGGAAGGAAGAAATCCATATACAAAACAAATCCTAATGAGGGTTGGAACTCTCCTCCTAAGAAACAGTTCTCCAAGAGCTGCAGAGATTCGCCCCATGGGGACTTGTCTGACACTTTAGCTTAACACTTCAGGGTTTAAGTGACCCTACAGAATATAAATCAGCTTGTGCTGCCTCAGCATCAGCTGCTGAGCAGCTAGTGCAGGGGAAAGTTGACCTCTTTACTCATGTTGGCTTGAAGCTTAGTTGAAAAAACATCCAGGTTTTGTTGTATTGAGAGTGCAGGTGAGAAGCACTCATAAGTTGGTTCTATATTGTGAAAAGTCCTCTTTCGAAAGCCTGTCCATGGATGACAAGAAAAAGCTGAGTGCTGAGATGTCCTTGGTGCCTGGTGAGCTCCTGGTTTGGGATGTCCCTAGGTGAGGATGCTGAACACATCAGCAAATGACATTACAGGCCTGAAAGTGAGTCTACTCCTACAAGCTTGTGTTACCAATAGCCTTTACTAAATATGCAAGCGTAGTCTTTTACAGCCCAATCTGAAAAACTGTAAACATGACAATTCTAAAGCTACACCTTGCAAAACAGCTGGAGCTGAGGGGTTTGGGGACGTGATACCATTTCCCAAAATGCAGCAAAAAGAATGAACATAAATGTTTTCAAATTTTTGAATGACTCAGTGTTTCATAAAAGTGTAGAGAGGAAAATGATTTAATAAAAGACAAAGCCACTGTTTCAGTTAAATAACTCATCAGTGCCTGGAAAAGCCACCCTCTGATTGACATTTTCCCCTGCAGAGGTTGCTAATGATTCTGATAGCAAGTTATTTCAGTCAGTAAAGGTAAACTGAAGAATACAGGGTTTTTTCCACTGGCCTTTGTGCCTGCTTTTTTACCCCTGCTTGCACTTGTGGAAAAGCATTGAACAGGTATAAATGCTCTTCATATCTGATACCTGGCAGCCTATAGCTACACCGAGGCAGCCTGGTAGAAATGAGGCTGCCTTGCTTTTGTTGCTTTATGAAATACTCCCCTTTTATTTTTAGTTTTTCTGCAGCCAGCAAATTGCTAATACCTCTGACTGGCAGGCAAGATTGCCTGATCCTCATTGCTGCAGTTTTGCTACCAATGCCCAGGGCTGAAGAGAATTTTTTAACAGCATGAAAGACAGGCTGAATATGGTGAGGCAGTGGATATGAGTTTGTGGGTTTTTTCCCTGAGGACTTTGTTTCAGTTTCTTTCATGTCATTTATTATTTCTAGGCTTGTGAATGAGTAAAAAGTAAGCGCTTCTTGTTATTTTTTATTTTTCTTTTAAAGAGAAATTATCTTATTGCTTCTAAGGTGATTGACATGGGGGTCTGTGCTTCCAAGGAGAATGTCTCTTCAGTTTTCTTTTGGAAAAGAAAAAAGTGCCTGTTGGACACTTTTGTGGAGGTAGAACGCTTCTGTTTCCGGCAAAGCAGAGTAGCAACAGCTGCATTTGTCTGGCAGTCCTAATAACCAGCTCCAGGTTACAGGAAGTGGAACCCAAAAATTATCAGAGAATTGGAGCCATGGCATTTCCTATATTTCACATAATTTGAATGTGAATAATGAAATTCTGCAGCCATCACTCTTCATGTTTAAAAGGTGTATGTGAGCAGGTAAGCACATTAAACAAGAAATGCAGTGCCAAAGTAATCTCTGCCTTAATATCCTCAGATTCCCTGGAGTTATAGGAGGGATTAACTTGCTTCATGATATTTGAAAACTGGTGGAAAAAACGAATTAAAGTTTTCTACCAGAAATTCCAATCAACATTAAAGAGCTGAATGTATCCTACTAAACATAAATTTAAAAAAAAAAACAACACAAACCTGCTCTTACCTGCTCAAAGGTTTAAATGGATGTTTTTCATCCATTTTTCTCCTCTATGAGTGGCTTTGCTTAGTGAAAGTTTTAGTAGCACAAATGAATTAGAGGAATGGACTTTTGAGGTAGGTACAAGTGTTAAGAGGAAAGCACTGCTTTTATTCCCACATGAACTTTTGCATGAACTGTGCAAATGTGCATAACCACTGACACAGTAGAGATAGAAGAGGTCTCGTGCTTACACTCAGCTCAAATATCCAGCAGTAACTGCTACAGCAACTATGGAGTAAAAAGAAATATTGGCAAAATAAGTAGAAAAAAAAGGAAATTGCAGACTGTAAATTCTTTTGAGAGCACTAATAGAAAATAATTTTTAAACTTGAATTGCTCACTGTTAACTACTCACTGAGATTTGGCCCACTGTAATGGTTTAATATGAAGAACTGATACACAGTTGTAAAACTTATGCTCTCCTTTGTAACTTATTTCAATCAAAATGGAAGTATCTTGAATCTTTCTAAACATGTCGATTATGAAATCGGTGTCCAGTTGCCTGATACTAGGAGATCAATGGGAAGCCTTGATGATTAAGCTATTTGGTGAGTACAGTACAATTCAGCAAAACAGTTGCAACGTCTATAAAGACAACAAGATTTAGTTTCTGGCCTGATGCTGTGATAAAGAAAGTGCAATCTTCTGCACTGTCCATCTCCTACAGATTCCTTTCTCATATTTATAATTGAAAAAATTACTGGGAAATGCTTCAGTTTTGTCCTTCGGGGTTTGGGTTTTACCAGTCTGCTGAAAACGTACACTGAAGTAAGTGGTTTCTCTAAAGACTTTTGACCTTTAAGGTGAAACAACCTCATACATAATCTTCAGTGCAAATTTTTATAGCTGCTAAGCAATTTTCCAATGCAGCTGGCCATTTTTATATGTTGAAAAACTGGTAATGATACAAACAGTTGATTATGGTTTACAATGGCAATAAACCTCTCAGTATTGGTTGTTACCAAAATAAATTGCCATTCTGTTAAATGTTAAATAACAAGTCATAAACTGCTGAAAACAACCAATTTCTTGTGGATTATTGCCTGAATAAATTTTAGCAGGAAGTGCAGATCATGAAGCTGTGATCAGCAGATCAGGCCTAATGAAATTTTATGTATTTTAAAAAGCTGAAGGATCCTCAAAATATGATGCAAACTGTAACACCCATTAAAAGACAAAAAATTTAAGTCTCCTGGTAGTTTTGGGATTTTTGTGTGAGACTATTTTTATCTTCTGACACTAGCTCTTGCTGTTTTCCATTGTTTCTTCAGGTGTTGAAAAACCCAGTCAATGCCAGCACATTGAGCCCACCGAGAAGGCAGAGAGGAGCCTGTTCAAGTACAAAGCACCTACATGAGATGTCTGCTCAGAATCAGAGGGGTTAGCATCTGCTTTGGAGTAATTACTACTGCTCATCTCAAAAGCAAAAATGCCATCAAACATTCATAGCTCAGGTGACATCTTCCCAAGAGTGAGTGACAGATCTTCACCATAGCAACGAGTGTTATCTCCTAAGAATAACATTAACCTCCCTTGTTACTAGTTTTAAATCCTTGGGTATAAACAGCAGTCGCAAGACATGTGTGCCTTGATTGTGCATTTTCATTACTTAGTATGTGCTGGGTGTGCATTAGCTGCTGTTAAGACTAAAAAAGACATCACCAGAAAAGGAAGTAATTAGAGGGATGGAAATACAGCCATTAATAATCCAGTCCTGGAAACATGATCAGGGAGAGGTCTCCTGTTCATGCTCATGAAAATCAGACCTCTCCACAGAGAAGCCTGGCAGAGAGCGCTCCTCAGCAGCAGCATCCTCCCCCTCGATCCACAGGGTGATTTCGAATCAGTCAGGGAGAGGTGGGAGAAGAGAGCAAAAGAAGGAAGGGAGAGTGGGTTATTTCTATTTCTCTCCTTTTTCTTATGTGCCTCCCTTCCTCCATATTTTTTTTTTCAGGCAGAGTTGAAATCCGGGAAACTTGAACCAAATATTTTAGCTATTTTAAATTGCTGCATTATGCATTTTTTTCGGAATGTCACCAAAGCTTTTTCGAGTAAAGGAGATGAAATTCCCCTCATAATAGCCCTGTAGGATACAGTGATATCCTGGGAGTGCCATAAAAATGCCATTAAGAGACATTTCATTTTGGCTTCTGGGGGCTCTACACTTATCTATTTTGACTTAAACTCTTTCTTCCATCTCTGCAAGAGAGGAACATGACACAGGAGTTGCACAAAATGAGCTCAGATCAGGGAAGACAGATTGTAAATCGAGACTTGCTAGAGCTAAATCATGTTCTCTCTCTTGATCTCTTATCTGATAACTTTTATCCAAAAGGTATTGGGGAAGTTAATTGCAACTGTAAAGATGAATCTTTAGGAAATATCATTCTCCAGAGCCGTCTTTTCCCTGCTCTCCAGGTCCCATGTTGCATTTTTTTTCAAGGCCTCAGATATGAAATGGTTATCTTGTGAATTTTAACATCCTTATCCTTTCCCACAGAACTGTTCAGATGAAGAAAACTGTAACTTTTTATTTGCAAGGTTTAGGAATCCAGAGAAGCTGTGCATGAGGGGGAAAGGCAGCAGCTTTTTGAATTCAAATGCTTGCTCTACTTGACGAGCTAAAGAAAAAGGTTAAAAGGATGATTTCTTTTTAGAGACTGAAGAAATATAGACAGTCTTGGATTAGAAACAGGCTGAAATTCCTGTTATAAACTTCTAATTGCCTTGTGTAGCATGACTTCTAGATACACTATCTTGCAAAGATAGTGAAGTTTTAAATACACGTCAAAGCAGCTTTACGCATATAAAAAACAGGTGATGGTGAAGGCTGTGGGAGATCTAGTTATCCCCTGAAAACAAGTATCATAAAACTCTTGGTGAAAAAATATTGCAACTTTCCCATTGCCAATTACTATTTTAATATTCTCAGATCACCCAACTAAAAACAGGGCCAGTTATTACTTAATTGACAGAACTCAGGCACCAGCAGACATGCAAACATTTGAAGGAAGACAAAAACATAGCTGTTGGGAAAGGTCAGGTTATATCACAGTCAAAAGGAGACCTCTCCTCACAGGTAAGTCAGGTGGGTAGGAAGGACATTATAATCCATGCAATACATTGGTGTGTAGGCAATGATGTGGGCTAAATAAAATTCATAGGAAGAAGGAGACCCCATCTGTTTTGAAACCAATTCAAGCACAAACAACTTTTAACATTTTGCACACTCAAAATCAAGTAAATTACCATCTTGCTGACAGCTTCAGCAGTGGCATGAAAGCTGTTTGGACACAGCATCTGATTTTGTGTGTTATCTGTTTCAAGATCCAAGTGGTTTTATATTTTAATGTATCAAAGAAATGGATAAAAATCTGGATACTGTGTCAGAGGGTGCATAAAGATCTTTAATGCTGAAGAATACCTTACAGTTATGGACATACGGGGGTGGAAAGACATTCCTAAAACATTTCTTCTTTGTGGCACAGACAGAGGGGAGAGATAATGTATTCAAAAGCAGCAGTGGATTCAGTGATGTAGGTTTTCCTCCCTCATCTTGACAAAGTGCAATTTGTATATTCACCTCCAGTATCCTAGTATCACGTGTAATTTTTGAACTCTAGCTGTATCTGGCATAGGTACTGATAAGGCATTAAACAGATACAGTTTTCACAGCACTGCTGGCATCTACAGTGCTTTTGGACCAGAGCATATTGTTGCTCAATAGCCAAGGAAGATGGTGAGTCCACAAAACCAGACATGGGTAGGGAGGATGCATGGGAAGGTAGGGCGGTGTGTGTGGGGTGTGTGTTAAAAGTAAGCAGGGTGAAGCTAGAGAGAAGACATTTTTCCTAAAGGAAGAAGAAGAGGATTAACTATTCTTTATTACAGAGTTTGCCTTCATGGTGTTTTTCTTTTTGCTGAGCATGGCAGAGTAGAGATTCATTGTGAAATCTAGCAAAAGAAGTGAGCTTTGATTTTGTTAGCTCAGTGTTTCAAGAGCTGTTCTAAGACTAAGGTTAAAGGCCACTAAACAAATGCAGGCTCCATTTGTTTGGAAATTACTTAATGGCAAATATATTTATATCATCTAGTGACTAGTTTTTTTATATTTTGCACTGTTACTTTCTTCACTCAAAGCAATCTCAACTCAGGTTGTGTGTTTCTTTATATGCAAGTGCAATCAAGACAAAAAACCTAAAGTCACAAAAAGTGGTTTTTCAAGTTATATTTTGCTGCACCTCAGGCAGTAGGAAGGGGGGGCCTCTCTAGGAGGAAAGACCTGGACGGGTGTTAACATGATACCATTTTTCTGACCCCTGTTTCTCCATACACTTTGAAGGAAGTAGATGTTAAAAGGTGGAGCTGCTGAGTCAAATATGTTTTCCTCTATATTTGCAGCTAGAAATGAAAGAGGGTGACTGTGACACACAGGACAGGAACTGAAATGTATACTCAGGACTATTCCTCAATTATTCTCATTTTGTGAAGCCAACAGAAACCTCAGTAATGGCCTTGCTGTGGAAAGGGACTTTTGAATGGCAGTTTGTTTTATGACTCTTAATTTATTTCTCCTTCAGTTGTTGGTCTCATGACTGACTCCTCCTTCCCTCTCCCACACACATTGTGGCGTCATTCTGCAACAGCTTTCCTTGCTTTTCACTGTGCACAGCCTCATGAGTCTTACTGTGAAATGCTTTGGCACACAGGCAGTGAGGAAAAATCTGTGTAACAAGCCTGATGCCTTAGAAATATTTTGTGCATTCCTCTGCAGAGGATGGAAAGTGTAAAAACACAGGGGAAGGTATTCTGCGGATAAAAATGTATTACTGTATGTCGCATGAACACTATTTGATAGCTACAAATTCCTGCACAAAAAAATAATAAAATGTAATGAACACCTCTCGTGCTGGAAACCCATATAAGATGATGTAGCTCAGCTTCCACTTGGATTGAGGCTTGGTAGGAAAAGTTCAGGAGAAGGGGAGAAAGAGAGGAGCCCTCAGACCCTTCCAAGCAGGTGGCACCCTGCCTTTCTTATTTGCATGCTTGGACAGTGTGTGACACGGGTATCCCACAGGTATCTCTGCAAGCCCTGAGCCCACACTTGAATGATGCACCAAGTGGTGACCGACACGCACCTGTCTGTCTCTTTCCCAGGCTTTGCTCTGAAAAAGGACACGCAACTGAGGTTGAAATGAGGTGGGATGATAGGAAAGAAGATGTGGTGTGGCCAATGGAAGTCGACCTGGGCTGCCTCTGACGTGCCCTGAATCTCTCAGCTGGTGTGCACACATCTCACTCTCCCATCGAATGATGGGAAGGGAGGTCAAAAGAGCTCAGTTGGAAACAACTGGCAAGGATAACAAATTCCTATGAATTAGTGTGCCTTTTGGGAAGGAGGAAGGCAGTGCAATTTTGATGAGAAAGGCTGCTTTCAGTTTGGGCTCAATCATGCAAGGTGCTGAGTGCCTTCAGTCCTCATTCACATTGATAAGAACTGACTGTCCTCATGCTACCTGGCAGGCATGGCTGCTAGGTCAGTTCTCATTCCCCTCTCCCCCACAGTCTGTCACTTCACTTCCTAAAGAATGTCTTATTTGATGTCATCTGTAGCACAGGGAATTAATGAGGTTTTCTTTCAGAGGCTTCTCATTTATCCCCAGAAAATCAAAGGGACAGATGTTTTTCTCTGCCAGAAAGTAAACCTCTAAGAAGATGACAGAAAAGAGCTGGTTGGATGCTTGTAGCATCCCTTTCCCAGAGATGCAGATGGGACTTGGACCTCCTTTGGGTCTGTGTAAACAAGGAACAGCTGTTTGGTGTCTGACTGTCCTCATGAGCTGTGGTTCTCCTTTCTTTTTTCAAAGGATTTCTAACCGTCAGGGACCACCTCTGACCACATCATTCCTTGAGAAATAGATGCAAGGCACGCTTAATGTCGATGACATCTTAATCATCTGGTCTTTGAAAAGCGAAAAGGCCAAGACAAATACTTCTGTTAGCAGGAGAATCATAGTATTTGATAAACATGGACTGCATGCATCTAGTTGAGATGCCTCTATGCTGAACTGTGCAATTCACAAAATGTAAATGGGGTGCTTATCAGATGGATTATTTTCTGAAAGCACAGGCAAAATTACAGTAATTACTTTTCCTCCTGCTACATTATCTGTATTCCCAAGAAATTTTATAACTTCACGCAGAAAATAAATAAATATTTACTTAAAAGATCAGAATAGCTGAGTAAAGGTTCCCTTCACTTCCCACAAAATCAGCATTTCTCTTGAACAAAAAGCTTATTTTTGGCAGCATGAGATTTTCACAGGGGCAGGTACTGTCGATAAAAAATTTTCCAAGGACATCACTAGATATTAATCTAGATTTTCAATAAGCTACAATTTCCTTAAATTCCCAACTCTTTGATGTGCCCTTGGGTGAGAAATGAGCTCCTACTATTCTTCCTTCAGCAACTGAGTGCTTCAGTATAACTAAAAAGCCCAGCTTTTTAGATATAACCACCAAGATTATTGCCTGAGAATAATCAATATTAAGGACTCACATTTTTAATGTGTGATAAAGATTAATCTACTTTGTCACTCCACTTAGACTCCCTTAAGCCCACTCATATACGTGCATTTGATTATATTTTGTTATTCAATAAGAATAAATCTGAAGGACTAGTTAAAAAAATCATCTGCTGTGGCTTGTTCAGCTCATCAAACTGTAGATTATGGCATAATCCTAACACCAACTGGTTCTACAGTGTCATAGGGCTCTGTAGACAGGTAATAAGCAACCTTTATAACACTCCCCCATCCATCCCAAATGTAAGCATTTTAACCTGGTTTATTTGGTTTTTTATCCTCATATCTGAAAAGCAAAAATTTTCTTGGGTGCTTGTACCTTTTGTTATTCTAGAGTGATAGTGCCCACAGTCCTTTACAGTTTTGTCCTCAAAATTTCCCCGCGAGGTAGAAGGTGCTGGTTTTTTATAACAGAGAAACTGAAGTGCAGAAAAGTAAGAGGACTTTTCTCATGGCCACCTGGGAAACAAACGGTGTCAAGAGCTCAAGCTATGAATTCAGCTGGGACCTTCTCACTTCCTTTCAAGCTTGAATGTAAGGAAAATGGTTCACAGCCACTCTCACGTCTCTGACCTGGGCATGATGCAGTGTCCTCATGGGGTACGTCTGTATCTAAGACAACCTGTCTGACTGTACTCTGAAACAGCCTCAGAATGTTCAGCCTGTTCATCACAGTCTTCACCATGAGCTGTGAGGATGGGAACAAGCAGCTGGGTGGTGCTACACGCTTGAGCAAAGAGACCGGGACATCAATCCCTTTAGTGACAGCACCAGGAGAGCTAACTCCAATTCCTAGGACATTGCTCCAGCCTCCGACCTAACCTTCTTCCCATAAAATACAGTTAATGTACTGGTGCTTTGTAGCTGGGCAGAGACCTTGTAATGTGAGCTACGTCATGTCAAAAACACCCATTTGATTCTGATTAAGAAATCAACAGAAAGATTCAACCTCATCCAGCTCAGCCCACGCCCTAAGTGCACAGAGATGGTAAGAAACATTGCTGTTCTGTAGCAAGTGTGCAAATAGTTTGGAAATAGCTCAAAAGATATCAAGTAACTAATTGAGCATCCTGACTGCACCACTGCATAAACTCCTTGAAAGAACAGCAGAGGGTGAAAATTGCTGATGGCAATTTCCACAGTAGAGTAATTTAGCTCAGAGGCAAAGAGAGTGGTGAAGGAGAGAGAGAATATATATGTCAGCGTGGGAGAGGGTGGATTGGTACAAGAAGGAGTGCATTAGAGTATGTGTGAGTGTGGAGGAGTGAGTTTCTCAGAATTAGGGCAAATTCTGCATTCATAGTAGACCTTGCAGAGAAGCTGCATGTGTGCATGTGTATACATATATACAGGTTTGAGCTTGGCCATCTTGGGGTCATTAGTGTTTTTTAAGACATTTTTCTAGAATGTATTTCCAGTTGTTGCAAGTGTGGAGGGAAAAAAACTTGAAAGTGGGATTGAAAGTCAGGTGAAAATGCAAAACTTAGAAGACGTAGCAGTGATTTGGAAAATATATAAAAACAGCAAGACTCTTTTTTTTTTCAGAAAGTGGAAAGACAGAGACAGGGAGATGACAAGGGAGGACTGTTGTTATAATTGTCTCCTGGAAAGATGTTGGCAGTGTTTGTCAAAGGAGGAAATGTAGGGTGGGTGGGCATTCTACTTCCATCTCTGGGCAAAGGAGAACATGTAGAGGGTCCTGTGCCACTGACAATAAGGAGTAGGAGTTTAATTGTGCAGATTCATCCTTCCTCTTTTGCCATACCTTCATGTAGCCAAAAAAAAAAAAAAAAAAAGATGCTGTTTGCTGTAACCCAGGGTCATTGGATATAGAATGGATAACACTTAGAAATCAAAGGTTAAACCAGAAATTCTTTTCAACGGCAACTTCGTAAAAAATATTTCTTTACTGAGGTGGGTAGTGAAGTATATCCAAGTTCTTTATGCACACTGCATCTCTCCGAAATGTATGCCAGGAAAACAGTCAGATGTTTAGGCTCTGGCTCCTACTCATTGCTGGTTTCCCTGGTAATCCACTCTAGCAGTATTCCAGCTTTGAGACTCCTAAGCACAAATTTTTGGGCTCATTTCCAGTCACTTATCTTTCCAGTGGGAACAGTCTATTTCTTACTTCACCCACTTAGGCACAGCAATTTATACTTCTGATTCATGCTGTGGCGGACAGAGGGGAAGACTTTATAGTGGTAATACCAATTGTCCCCTATCCCACAGTAACTTTAAAGTACTTAGCAAAACCTCAGGAGGTGTGGAAATGCATGACAGGAAAATAAAGTGTTCCTGTAAGTAACAGAATTGTCCCTTACATATCCTTTAACCCCCAAAAGTCATGTTCACACAGCCAAAGTATCTTCTAATTAAGAAAACACCTCACAAGGCAAGGATTTCACCTTGAAAAAATATTTCAAATATATTCTCAGTGGTCATTGAACATAATAAGTAATTGATCTCTTGGTCAGTAGCTAAAAGATTTTGCTCTGACCCCATTAACCTAAGGATGAATCTAGGTGTACATTCAGTTGCCTGTACTTCCTTTTCCCTTGCAGTGATTCAGTGCAGCATTGGCTAAGGATAAACAATATTCATTAGAACAGTTTATGTGGAATAGCTACATTCCTCACATTTTCCACACTTAAAAGCTCCCAGCACCAGTAGTTCCTATAGCCAATCCTAGGATCCCATAAAGGATTAAGAAAGCCCATTATTCCTTGATTCTGTCCTTTAGTATTACATCTATAAGGGAAATGGATTACAGCCCTGAGATTCGGTCTGTCTGCATGCTGACCTTACTGGGCACAGCCAAATTATTGGAGATGAATGTTTCTCTCAAGATGCTGTTTTCTATTACGTTCTTCTTTAGGAGTGGAAACCACCTGGGAGTGCCTGTTCAAATTGAACTTGATTTCTAGAAGCTTTTCAGCTTTACTGCATGCATGTGGCAATAATTACTTGCAAAATAAGGGCTGTGTGGATTGTGTTTTCTGAAATGATTTTGGTATTTGTGATGGATTTCCACCTGCTCAAGTTTTGATTGCAAAATCACTCTATGGAGAAAAAATATAGATAAGTGTCAACATTGTGTAACTGCGATAAACACCTCTTGGTCTCCCAAAAGCTGCTTAACTGGTTTCCACTCTTTAAATATACTCTTGACTGTGAACTATGACAAACTCTCTATATGAATTTTTAAATTGGTGCAAAGCATTAGCCCACAATCTCTTTGGAATAATTTAAGGAATAATTTAATGGTAATGAAGTTAAAGATAGCACTCAAAATAACCCCTTTAAGATGCCAAATCATTAATA
Source organism: Chamaea fasciata (assembly GCF_029207755.1). NCBI lineage: Eukaryota > Metazoa > Chordata > Aves > Passeriformes > Sylviidae > Chamaea > Chamaea fasciata. Next base: position 55,787,449 of record NW_027094087.1, on the reverse strand, counting down.
CACACTTGCATAAATTTCACTTCCAAATAAAATCTTTCAAGAGATTCTGAAAAGTTTTGTATGCTAGAGTCCAGATACATTTGTGCATAGCCCAGAGCAAGACTGTAAAAAATAAAATAGTGATGGAAAAGTCAGCAAGACCCATAGGCTAAAAGTTACAGGTTCCTCAAAGCAAGTTTTTGCCTATGGATGGTTTTAGTTTTTTTAGCAGACTGGAAAAGTAAGTGGGAATTGTAGGTCTCAATGTTCACCTTGACTCTGGCAGGCAGATACAGTCCATGTTAGCCTAAGCTATGTCCCACACAGCTGAACTTGTAGGTGTCAGTGTGTCTGCTATCATACATGTAGTCAGTGGAGTTTGGGGAGCCACCCAGCTGGCTGGGTATAATAGTTCCTGTCTCTAAAACAGGCACCTACGTCTGGGAAGCTGAATAGCACTGCAAACTCTCTCAACCTAACTTAGTGGCTTGCTTTTCCACTGCCTGTAAAGGGAACATAAGCACTCTGCTCACACATCAACCTTTGGGAGCCTAAACTAGGGCCTTATCCTTTGCAAAACCTACATGCCTCTGAGCTAGGTAGGCAAAGGCTACTGTTTTGTGTCTATGACTCCCTCCTCGTAGACATGGGTGTGTTTGGACATAACCTGAAAGACATTGCAGTGTGAGAAAAAAATGGATGTTGTGCCATGCAGTTTCCGTGGCCTGGCTGCTTCTGCACTAGGGAGCACTGGACGTTGAGGTTCGGGTCCCCAGATTCCTTTCCAAAGAGGAAGGAACTTGCAGACCTGCAAGCCCCCAGCCTTCAGCTCAAGGCTCTCTGTGTTTTTGTTGCAGTTTGGTTTAGGCAGGAGAAACTGCTCAGTGCACATTGCTGAGCCAGACCAATGGACATTCCATGAAGTATCTCCAACTCAGTCCTTCAGAAGAGAGCAGAGGACTTTGGAGACACCGTGTCATGAACACAGTTCTGAGCTTCTCTGTGGCCCTGGGAAGGGCTTAGTGAATTTTTTCCATAGGACTCTCAGCCCATTCTTTCAATTTCCATTGTTTAACTGAGAAACTGGCCTCTCTATTGATGGCAGTGAAGAAGAATACCAGCTTCTCATATGTGGATCCTAAATCCTTACAGAAGCTGTTTGTTTTACAATTGTCTGTATATTGGTACTTTAAAAAGGAAATATTCCTAACTACTTGTATAGGATCATTAAACAATTACTTCAGAAATTATTTTCCTGTAAGATGCATTTACAACATAGATACATAGATAGATAGATAGATAGATAGATAGACAGACAGATCTATCTATCTTTCCCTTAAATGCCTGGGATTAGAAGCAGTATGAAATGTTATGTAATGTTTAAAATACCATCACATTCTCCTATCTGGTGAAAAATATGGATTTTGATGTTAGGGACATGCTCTTCTATTAATCTGATCCACGTTTTTACTTTTTTCAAGTTTGTCCCTTTAGAAACATTCTTGTAACCCCTTGGATATAATTTTTTTTGTTTTCCTCAGAGATCCTGAGATGATATTGAGTTACTTGGGAAATTAGATTTGTCAGTTTTATTTCTGGTTGCTGTCTACATTAATTTTATAATTAAAACCCAAAGATGTGTGTCTAATGTGTATGAATCTACAAAAAGCAGAAAGAGGAAGAAGTCTGCTTAAGCCCATACAAAAGAAATAGTTTGACACATGTCAGTGCTATGTTTCAGTGCAAGAAAGGAAATATTTTTTGGCAGAGAGCTCAGAGAACATGTAGGCAAATCAAGCAAAACTCATGAATCTGAAAATTAGTCTGTGAAGTGTTTGTAGTCACAGTCAGTTTTTTGCTAAAACATTCAAATACAAATTATTGGATTGCAGATTTGGTATGCACTACAAGTTTTGCTCATTTATACACAGATCATGTATGTTGCATTTTGTAAATAAGGCTGGGATAAGGAAGGAGAAAAAGGTTGATTCAGAGAGCTCCTCTCCTACCCCCATCCTCTCAACTTCATTTTCCCCTGATTCTGATCATTCAAGAAATCGTAAGCAAGGGGAAACACACATTTCCCCATCCTCTCCTTTGTTCTGTAATGATGTTCTAATGCTTAGCATTATTATTCACCACACACATTATAGTAAACTATTTACTTTGTCTGCAGCACCTGACCTTAGTGTGACTTGCCTCTTTTGTAGGTGATGTGAATAAGTCACTGTGTGTGTCAGCAATGGCACTGTTCTCTGCTGACTGATACCTTCAAGAAGTGGCGTTGCTTTTGAGGGTAGCAAGCAACACAAAGGAGGTGCTCTGCAGACTTAGGAGCACCCCAGGAAACAGCAATCACAGTCCCTAACACTGAAAACCCTCCTCAAGTGGCAACATTTTCCAGCTGTTTCCTTGTTGCACTAAAATTGGAAGGCTGGCATGAGGCTGTGGTCTGGCATTTCCAGTGAGCCACAGCTGAAGATGGGTTCATAAATTCAGCACCCCCTTAATGAGGTGGCAATGCAGGATTGTGGATGTGACTGAGCACTAGATCTGTCTGCTTGGGAGCTAAACTGGGATGAGATAAAGTCACTGCCAACCAACATTCTACAGCTCTCTGTGCTTTGAGTAAAGTCATCAGTGGCTGGATGTTGTAACCCTTGCTTTTCTGGCAGCTACCTGCAGGGAGGACCAAGTGCACTTTCCCCATGTTTCTTCCTCCTCAGCTGACTGCAGTGTCGTATCTCTTGTCATGATGCCTGAAAAATAGTGTCACTAGTGATAGGTGGGAGCTAGTTCTTGTCTACAAGGATAACTGGGCTGAGAAAGCAAGGTCCTGTTTACATGGGGCCTGTTGGCTGTAGACTGGATTCTGCCCCTGCCTGCCAGATGTCGGAGGCTTTTTAGCCACTTTTCCAGTCATATGTCACAAGCCTTGAGTCACAGTTGCTCTCCTGAATTTAGATACTGTAGGACTAGTGTCAGTTCCTGAAGCTAGGTACTGGTAATCCATGGTCTCAATTAGACACTACAGTTTGGACTTCTTGTTTCTCATAGTTAGATGAAAATTTAAGTAAGTGGTAGCTTTTGGTCCATCAGGATAAAATTACTCTGAGTAGGCAGCCTTTCATCTTCCAGGGCTAATTAATATTATCCTTTTATATAAGTCTTTATGGGTTCTCAGTTGCAACTGCTCATTCCTTTCTTGTTTGTAAACTGGACAGACTGTCATTTACATGTAAATTTTCCTCTTCATATGAAATTATTGTTAGATGTATTTTACTATGTGGCTTAGTAGACATTTTGCCTTTGTAATTCACCTCTACCTGTGTGACTTGCACGAAAATAAACAGAAATCACATAATGAACAAGATAAAAGACCTGATGCACTGAGGAAATGAAAAGCTATGGTCCACTCGAATGATCTGGAGACCTGACACACACATACACAAAACCCATATCAATCTGCAGACAGAAATAGAAGGGATAAAGGCTGGTTAGGAAGCCCTTAAGAAAGGTCTCAGAATCCCAAGAAGAATGTCCTACCCGCACATGTGCTACACTTCAAGGCCTGTGTTTCTTCTGTTTCCTTACATTAGTTACTCAGGATGTGAGAGACTCTCAGACTTTGAATTCAGAGGACCATGGCTCTCAATCAGTTCTACACAAAGGTCTGAGGACTGTCTGAAACCCCAGAGTTAAGAGTGATGAGAAGCCAGGTGTGCACCTACAGCTGCAGGAAGGGGATCAGTCTGGTGTCCTCAGAACATGTTGGATGGATACAACCTTGCATGAAGTGATGGTAACTGGGACAGGGGGACATTTTGCCTATCCAGTAGTTCAGCAGATAAACTGCTCAGCTGGACAAGGAAAAATTAGGCTCTGCACTCTGGAGCATAGGATGAAGTGGTGAGTGCCTCCAGTGACAGGATATTCTGCAAAGTTAATTGAGTGGCTGACATCCCTCACATCTTTGGCTCTATGTCCACGCGACAGTGAAAATCCTGGTATTGATGGCTTTTAAAAGCAAATTCTTGGTAGAAAACGTGCATTGTGTGGCTGGGTTTTGGAGTGTTGCTGAGTAGGTTTAGTATTGGGTTTGGTCACAAATTCCCTTTCTCTGCTTGCTTGGTGACACCTCTCAGACACCCAGCAGTTCGAAATGTGAAGGTCTTAGCCCAAGTCAATATGTTGCTATGTAATATAACTGATTTGAGAGAACTTTTTAGCAGTGAGTTATGCTCCATGTCATGGCACAAAGTGGTGATTTCTTAACATCTTTGCTGGGAGAAGAGCCTTGGTATTCCTGCATAGCTTTAAACTTGTGCACCTCCTGCCTAGCTGCAAAACCCAGACTTTGTGTATCTAGAGTTATTTTCTTTGTTACTTAGCTCTTGATGTATGCTGTTACACTGGGTTCTTGTGGGATTTTGTGTTGCTTTTTTTGCCAGCCTAAACATTCTCATTAAGTTTGTTTCACAATGCATCAAATAAAGAGAGTTAATGAAAACCTTACTTTAAATTAGTTACACAAAATAACAGTAGCATTGATTGTGGGCTTGCCTGCAAAGGACCTTTTTATAACCTTTCCAAAGCTTTTTATAACCTTCCCAAATCTCTGGAATACCTTTTGTTTTCTTCTGAACATGGTTGCATGTGTGGATTGGGGAACATGAAACAGATGTGGGCCAAATGGGTCTGGGAGATAAAACCTTATTCTGGTTGTTTTTGTTATTTTTTTGCTGCTCTTTCTCCTTTGGAAATTGTAAAAAAGTAATTTTTTTTTTTTTTTTTTTTTTTTTTTTTTTTTTTTTTTTTTTGGTAGCAAATTTAGGAAGAAGTTGTCCAGGTTCTTTCTCCAATTCGAATCCACCCACCATTGCTGCAGATCATCCATAGTTTCCCATTGAAGGACTTGTTAAGTGCCTGAAAAAAGGCTTGAACTACCTCTAAATTAACTTTCCAGAAGAAGAAACCCTGTAGAAGGAAGTCCAGAAGAAGACAGCCCAGATGATATCATATAGCTTAACCTGGAAGCAGTAAGTAGAGTGGATTGAACTGGGCAGAGGCTGTACAATCACAGCCATGATGTTTCCTGTGGCCAAATTGGCCCGTTCACTGTTTGTGGGATATGTACTGTGAGAGAGTCACATCTCTAGCTGGCCTTTGATTAGGCCTCTTTCCGCAGATCCATCCAGATCACCCTCTGATGTCTTTCCCAATGCTGCAAATGACAGAATTCTCAGCATTCTTGCAAGAAAGACAAAAATTTAATTTCTTAATCCTAAACATATACAGGTTTCCTGATTGCCTGAGCAATGTACGTCATTGAACTTCTGACCATCTGCCCAGGATTTATTACTGTAAATAAAAACCTCTGCACTGCAGAAAAACCAACAGTTCTGTGTGACTGCCCAGTTCCATCTCACCTGGGCACATACTTCCATGCTTTTCTTTACACATTTGAACTGCATAGACCACGAAAATCAAACAAAGGCTGCAAATCCTGCATTGTTACTGCTCTTGACTATAAACCTTTGAAACAGTAAGGATTTCAGCCTCCACACTGAAATTTCTTCAAAGGGAAGACTAATAAAGTACTCATAAAAGATAATACTCCTTTGTTCATTGCTTCTCCATTTCCCTGTACTAACCTTTGTTTTAAGAGCATCTCATGGCTATAAACTGCAAAGGGTTTTCTTTAGACTTAAAAACCCCATCTCAAAACTTTCTGTGTAAATACAACATGAGCTTTTCTCTGTCTTTTCTAATAGGATGAACCTCTTTGCCATCTACGTGCTTCCAAATCTTCTTGTTCACTGTGAAGATTGAGGGAGAAGAACAGGGTCATCAGGGTATATTTGTGCTTCAAGAAAGCCTGCCTTCCCCTCCTTTGTCATTGGATAATTTCCTTAAGACCGTAGTTTATCCATTTTACAGATCAGAGATTCAAATTCAGCCCTGAAACTAAAGTTTTAAGTAGCAGAAGTTCTGTGGACTCAAATCAGGGTCAATTGTGCATTCTGCAGGTGTCTCTTTCTTCTGCAGTTTGGACAGACGAGGCAAGGACTTCATAGGGATGGAAATGAAATGACAATTTCTGTAGAACCTCTGCTGGGACAATATTAGATGCCCTCCCTGTGCTGCCCTCTGGACAAATAAAACACCTGTTTTCAGAGCTGTCAATCAGGAACTTCTCATGGTAGGAAATGTGTTTTAGAAAACTTGGGCTGTTGAGACACCATCTGGCTTCTTTCTCTGTCAGTATGTTTCATTGTGCAAAACCAGCTTCCAGTATCACCCTGCAAAGCAGCTCCTGCCCTGCAATTCTTTATTAGACAAATAAGCCTTGAATAGGTGGCATGATGTTTATCCAAGGCTGCTCCTCTTCTCAAGGCAGAAGTGTATTTTCCAACCTGATGAGACTTCAGCTTTTTTTATCTCCATCTAGACAGCCAGTCAGAGTGGAGAGGTGGAAATGACACCCTGAAATGAGTTCTGATTACCTGGCAAATATTTGCTCTCCATGAGTAATATATATTCTCACCAGTCTCCAAGGACAAGGAAAATGTTGTTGCTAACATCACCATCAAACAGTGAACTGAAGATCTAGAGATGCAGATTTTTCTTGCAGGGAGGGGCTCCTATGCAATTGGAAGTTAGCATTATCTGAGCTTATTTTTGGGATAAAGCCAAGTGCAGAATAATTTTGGACAGTTCCTCTTTACAGAGTCTCAGTCACAACACCTGAGGCAGCAGACTCCATGGGCAGAACCAGCTGAGGAAATGCACAAACTCTCATAAATTCAATACCACCATAGTTTACAATGATTTTTACTATGAAATTTTATCTCTTCTTCTTCCTTGTTCCCCGTCTTAGTTTGTAACAGGCTTCTGGGATGTCCTGGGATTTGCGTGGGTTTTTTTGATGGAACGCCAGGTTCTAACAAAATCCCTCCAGTCTCTATTTTTAATCCTATTTTATGGTCTTCTGTTGCTTCACTCACATTTCCTCTCACAAGTGTACCATGTCTTCCCCCTGTGAAATGCAAGTCAGCTTTTAACGTCAGCAATCAGATCTGCAGAGTGTACAAGTTTTCCAGCCTCCTCCCCAGACACAACCAGGCTAATCAGCTGTATTCAGTAAGGAGCAGTGATAAAAACAGAAATGTACCAGAGGGTTAATTTTTAAACACAACAAATCTAATATGGGAACTGTTTTGGTTTTTTTTCTGCGAAAGTTTAAAAAAAAAAAAACAGAGGGAAAACTTTCCTAGTTAAGTGTATAATACTATTATATTGAGCTATTTCAGAGCAACTACTTGAGAATGAATCTTTTTCTGGCCTTAAGTCCTGGAGCAGCCCTTTAAATTCATAGCCTATCTTCTTCCAAATTAACTGGTCTTTGCAGACAAGCCCTCAGCTAACTTATTCTAAAATTTTAAAATAGACAAACCAGTGTCAATGCCAATGCCCAAGGGCCTAACTCAGCCAGATTTTCACATTAAAGGCATCATGCCTCGTCTGCATCAGACTTTTAAAATATATCAGCTAATATGTGCTAATGACACCAATTTAAACCCTAGTCTAGACAAAGGCTGTGCGGTTGCCCTCTGAATGCTTGATGTGATCTGAACACCCTGACAGCAAATCTGATTACCCCATTTTAATCATGAAAAGCTATAAACATCTGAGAGCTATCCAAACCCACCCCATAGTGAAGAACAGGGCTGTGCATGGGATCTAAGCCTCAAAATATCCTTGTGGGGTGAGACCTTTGGCCTTGCACAAGCAAGCCTGTCAGTGGGGATAAAAAAAGCCAGGCTTTAGCAGACAGAAATGTATCTATGCAGAAGAATCTGTTACACCAGAATGAAGAAAACCACTGATTCATTTGCATTACTGCCTTGACATTGGTGATCAGCCCATAGTCTGATAGGAATAGGAGACAAAGAGTTAAACTGGAGTAGAGATGTGGCTGCCTGTCTGTATAGTGTAAACTGATCAGGTTAATTCAAGTAACAGTTTTTCTCCACACATTTTTAAGCAAGTTTTGAAATATTGGAAAGGATATTAAAAAAAAGGATGCTATGATTCGAGGAAGAGAAGATAAATGCTTTATAGCAAAACACTTAAAAACTCAATCTGTTTAGCTTATGAGAAAGAATACTGAGAAGTAAATAGACTACAAAAATAAATATCTTCATGGGGAGAAAATATGCAGTACTAAAGGATTATTTAATCTTGCAGAGAAAAGCAAAACTGGATAGAAGAAGCCTAAAAAATGAAGTTAAGAAGTTCGCACCCAATTTTGACAAACCTAATCTCTTCTAAGAAGCTATCAAGCAAAAAATATCTTTTTCATCAGTTGGTAACCTTGATTATGGCTGGGTTCATTTATGGCAGGTGTATTTTAATCTACCATATGTTATTGGGATCACGACAGAATTTACAGTGACATGGCTAAGATACAAACAGTCGAAGTCAATGGGATTTTTTAGGCTTCAATGTTATGTGTATAAACGTACATAAATTGGCAAGAAATACTTACCAGCCAGAAGTCTGAGCAAATGGTTGTAATATGTCTGTGGTATGATTACAGGAATGCTGTCTGGTAGGTTTAAAGGAATATATACATTTTTCTTCTTGCTGTCCCACAAATATCCCTGTTGAAAGGGCATCTGACATTGGAATCAGCCAACTAAATCTGAACAGGCACAGTGTTACCCAGTGTGAGGCAGAAACACTTAATCAAAGGTACTCCTGAGCGTATCTATTTGATTTTGCTTACAAATTCAATGTAATAGGTTTATGTAGTCAGAGTATCTGTACCTTGTAAGCATCATTTCCTGATCTGGCTGCTTTTTCAGTTGACTTACTTGTTCTTGAAACATTCATCAGTAAATACATGGTCAGTTTTTGCTGTCCAAGCAGTCACACACAGAGCCACAAAGAATTTTAAACTGTTTCTACTTTCTTTTTGAGGGAAAAGTTGGAGCAAAAGAGTGGCAGAACTTAGCAGGAAAACCAGTGACAAATCAAGGGACAACTTGAACCCTTTCAAATTAAAAAAAAAAAAAAAAAGAAAAAAGAAAAAAAAGAAGATGAAAGCCTCACACTTTTAATGCTGAATACTGAGACGCATTTGTTAAGTGGAAAAAATGGACATAAATTCTACATCAGACCTGGCTAATTACTGGTGCCAGAGGCACCAAATGAATATCCAAAGACAACTCTCTCCTTTCCTTCCTTCTCTCTCCAAATCTCCTTCCCCAAATCAACTCATATCATCCCAGAACATTTTTGTCACACTAACACTGACTGTCAAAGCCTTTCTGATTTTGAATAAAATAATGCTTGCAAGACCAGAATTTTTACTTAAACAAGCCACCCATAATGGTCTTACAACCAATTTCCTAGCTTTAGATTCCACAGCATTTGCTGCACATCATGTGTAGCTAAATGTAGCGTAGCTTGATACTGGATTTTCATCCTTAAGTGAATGTGATGCTCTGGCAGTCCTGAAATGCAAGCTTTGCCCTAAACACACACACTTCGATAAACAATTGACTCCACTATGTACAAGGAGATATTTAGAATTTCCTTTTCAGTGATGGGGATAATGCCGTCTTCATCAAACATGATCAAACACAAAACATCTCTTGTGAGCATAAAATGCAGTTTAGCAGAGAGGTTACACTTATCTCCCTTGAATGTGCAGGGTTAAATGCACATTTATCCAAGAGATTTTGCACAGCGTATCTCTTAATCCTTCTAGTGAGAATCAGATACAGTGCAGTAAGAGGCTGGCCCCTCTAAGCTGGTGAAAGTCACCCCTGCCATCAGTCCAAGACAGTTCAAAGCTGAGGATGGTCTGAAAATCTCTTCTGGGAGAACAGGAGTTCAGGCCAGCCTAACTTACAACTCTGTGCAAAATACCCTCAGCATGTCTGGGCAGTTAGAAACCAAATCTCCTGCTCCACTAGTCCCTATTTGAGAAGAGGGGACACTGCTGAAACTTTTTCCATAACTTGCAGTTTCTTCCATAGCTTCCATAACTATGCCAGCCTGCAGCTCAGTCTCATCTCTTGAGCTCAAGGTTAGCTTGATGTGATACCTCTTTGGCCCTTTTCTTTTTTCCTCTTTTTTTTTTTTCCACTACTGTTGTGAAGATCCTGCTAACTATAACTGGCTTTGTGTCTTTGTCAAATGCGCATCTTCTTTCAGCCTGACTCAGCAGCAGAAACTTGCTTTAGGTCTTGTGGGGGCCTATGAGGATCATCTAATTCAATTGCTTGACCACATCAGAGCTGACAAAATGTTAAATCATTTCATTAAAGGCACTGTTAAAGCCAGGCTTTCATTAAAGGCACTGTGCAAATTTCCTTAAACACTGACAGCCTTGGGGCATTGATCACCTCTCTGGAAGCCCATTGCAGTGTTTGGCCACCATCTCAGTAAAGAAATGATCCCTAATGTCTAGCCTAGGTGGCTTTCCCATATCAAAAAAATCCTGTATCTAATTCTGTATCAAAAACAGCTTTCTCATTATTAATCTCATCGTATTATCTGCAGAACTTCCAGCTGGACACCCCAAGAGTCATCATACGGACATTTCAGCACCTAAATGACAGAGCTCAATATCTTAATCCAGTTTGCCCCAAAACACACAAAGTTAAAGCTAGTTCTGGGGCCCAACCTGATACTCATTGCTGATCTCCCTGGGTTTCAAGTTCTCAGCTGATACGTGACAATATTACAGGATGCCTACATGCTATTCATACTCAAAGTTTAGATCTTCTTTGGCAGTATCTAAAAGCCAGGGAAGGAAGTTCCCTTTTAGCTGGTACTATCCAAGGAATAAAAAGGTACTCTTCTAAAGCTCCGATGGTCTGGACAGAAATGAAAAACCCATGAAGAAAAAAAAAAGAAGAAAAATACATGCAAAACAAATACAGTGATTAGGTTTCAAGGTTCTGTCAAGAAAAAAAATGTCCGACTGGATTTGAAGTTGTTTTGTGAGAGAGACAATTATCTAAAGGGGAAAAAAAAAGGCGGACACAATGAAAGGAAGGACAGAATCTAATGAATAAGTATGGCATGGAGTATGCTGAGGTGAGTTTTCTCACTTCTCTTTTCCTCAGCCTAAGTGGCACCCATACACATTTATGTTACAGTACCTAAATACAAGCTGTCAGACCTAACACATTTTTGCCAGAATTATTCATGAAACTGTATGATCTCAAGAGAGGAAAGAGTTGTTACTTGGATTAAACTAGTTAATTTTCATTAACATAACTGGCATATAATTACTAGTTTCACCTGAGTAACTTATCACAGGCTCTATGGCAACCATAATTGAGATGTACTTCATTTTTTAAATTTTGTGTGTACTGCCTGAAAGCATAATTTCTTTTCCCATAATAGACCTGCTAAGCCTCTTTCTTTTCCCCTTTTGTACACAATTAGCATTTCATTTAATATTTCTATATTCCACATAGATGCCAGAGGAGGAATAGGTCCTAAAGTACCAATCACCAAAAGCCATGTTGGAGAGTTCCTTCACTACTAAATGCATTTGACACTAATTGCTGTTTATTGAAGGACCAGAGCGAAACATCACTCTGACATGTATCTGGATACTCCCTGCATCTGTTTCAGTTTTCCATATTTCCCACTGTTGGTGCCCCACATCATAGGACCAGCTCTCTCTTTAAGGACTGGCTCCTCTGCCTGCACAGGGGTGTGGCAAAGAGGGACCTGCTGTTTCGTACCAACAGCAGCTCTTACCCAACAAAATAATGAAAACGGGAAATTTGAACGCATTCATTTTTCACTTGTCTGCTTGTTGAAAAAAAAAAAAAATCAAAGGTCCATGCTGGTATTTCTTCTACCAATATTTAAATTATTTTAATTTTAACATGTATTGCAAGCTCTTTTCTTGATTTATAATTCATTTAACCAAATTGTCTGCAATTAATAGTTCAGGTAGGGGAAAGATAAGTTCAAGGAGACTCTTGCTGGGTCGATTAAAATTCAGTAACATCAGAAGAAATACTTATACAAACAATATGGTAGAAGTCATATTTATTGATAAAAATTAATATATCTGCTATAAAATTTGTAACAGTAATGCAACTGAATATTTATTTTGATGCATAAACCTGAATGTTACATACCAAATACAATACAGTAACACTGGTTTCTTCCTTATTTACACGTTTATGAAAATTGATATGCAATCCATGTTAAAAGAACTTGTAATGGAGAATAGTTACATTAGAAAAATAATATTCTTGATAAAGCATTCTTGAGGACTCCAATCACATTTTCAGGCCTCTTTCAATAAGGCAAAAATCCCTGGTACAGCATATAACTTAATTTACAAAATACAATAACTTCAGACACATCTTCAAGTTTTCTTTTGGTATGCTTTTCCTCACTGTAAAATTACTCAATTCTCTTACTAAACAGAAAGAACTTTCTATAACAAAACTTAATGAGTTCTACTACATATTACATTTAAATCGCTGTGGCTTAGCGACCATAACCAGGCAATCTTTCTCAAGTCTTTGCTCAATGAGCTTTTCTTAGATGTAGGACATGTAGTATCTTGAAATCATTATGACTATGGTATCTTTCTTCAGTTTTCATAGGAAACAATCTGTCACATTTTGAAACTTTTTTTTTTTTAATTTTACTTTATTTTAGGAACTGGTGCACAACTACATTTCCACTCACAAGAGAACGTCACAAATGTAACTAAAATTAGGCTTGGATAACTTTGAAAACATACTACTATGTGCCCAAACCCAAATTTCTTACTTTAATACTTTATAACCCTGCCATGCTCTAGGAATTCTTCTTCTTCTGCATAGCTTCATTACTAGTCACAGTCAGACAGTTTTAATTCCTTCAAAGGCACAAAACTTCCACCTCTTTTCCAGTGTTGCTCCTACACCAGTGAATTCTTGTTTAAACATGCGTGGCAGTCTCATCAAAAGCATTTCTATCTCATTTGCAGAGATCTGAGAAAGAAACAAAGGTAAAATTAAAGTGAGAAAGCTGCCCTGTAGCTTGTAAAGAGGAAACATTAAGAACAGATGTAATAGGGGTGCGGGGGAGATGAATCCAGACCATATGAAAAAAGCCAACTATTATTATTTTTTTTTAATCTTGACATGACTTTCCAGACTCCAAAGCAAGTGCAGATTCCATGCAGGAATGATTTTGCTCTTGTAGGTGGCATCCCACTGTAAAGCAATGACAACTGCCATGTTGGGGCTGTGGCCACAGTGTGGCTTGAAGTCCATCTTAAAACTACAGTCATGGGTGTTCTTGTGAGGAGGAGGAAGCAGATGAGATGTTATTCCTCTTCTCTTCCTACGCAGTTTTGAATTCTTCTCTCCATCAGTTTTTCTCTTTCCTTTATCAGCTCCCTGTTACTGAAGGCTGACTATCCATGGAGCCATCTTCCCTCAGTCGTACCCAGGTCAGCAGTCCCAGGTAATTAAGCAGTAAATCTCCCAGTTCTGCACTGGTCAGGATGTTTTTATCATTTTGAAATCTTTATGACTGCTCACCTTCCTAATAAGCAAGATGCTCTCATTACAGAAAACACTTTCAAAAAGGCAACCCTCCTGGTATAATCATTAGGGAAGTCAAGAAATGAACACTCATGGAATATGAGCCATTTTATTCTACTGCGTCTAAAGTGGTCATGAAAGGAACAGCAAAGAAATCTATGGGTGCTGCCTGCTATCCACAGGTGTCTCCACGGTTTGAAAAGCTTCTCTGGAAATAAGGATATTTCTGCTTTTTCATACCAGTAGAAACCTTCCACGGTGATACCTTTCCTTTTCAAAACAGTATATAAACATAAAATATGCTAATTATACCTCAGTACACCCAAAGGAGGTGAGAAAATATCTATTACCTCTTATTTTTCGGTAGAGGTTAGTGCAGCAGAAAGATTAAATGATTTGATAAAGGTGGCACCAAAACTCAGTGTTGGAGGCAGTCTAAAGCCTCAGCGTGATCCAATCCATCTTTTAAGTACTCACATGGCAGCAGTGGGTGTCTGGTTACCTTTGTGCAATGTATCTAAGCTCTACACTGAGCCCTCAGCCCACACGGGTATGCTGACCTTATCATTCTTGTTCAGGCGAGGAATGACAGGCTAACCATGGAAAGTAATTGAAATTCATCTCTGAGATTGCATCTCTGCATCGCGCTATTAAAAAGTAATTTGTTTCTACAAGCAGTTGCTTCCAAAATAAACCAACGAGGTCAAATTTTGCAGCCTGTGTTTGTTATGCAGTAGGTAGGTCCTGCGGTAACTGCAGAGATGGAGACAATGCTCCTTCCTTGAGGGCTCTGTTTGCAAGTCAAGAACTTGACCCTGGCAGCCTCACAGAAGCCCACGTTACTCACATGAGCAAATACTCAAGGACAGAGCCCGCAGCCAAGCACAAGAAGGGACCACAGCAGTGCGGGGAGAGAATGCTGAAGAGCTCACTGGGCAGAAGCAATGAGAAGCAGGGCTGGAGCCCAGAGAGTCCATATTTCAGATAACTGCTGTTATCACCAGAGATACAGAGCTGAAGAGGTCATCCAGGGGAAAATGCAGTTGAAACTTAGCCAAATGCTGTCTTAAGCAAGGACTTGAAAGATAACTGAGGAGATTGGACAGACTGGGTGATGCAGGATGAGACAATGCAAAGTGCATGTGTGGCAGGGGCACAGAGAAGCAGAAGAACAGCTGGAGGCGTGAAGCTCTGGATTCATCAGGTTTTGATAAAATGAGACATTTAAAAAATAATTGAAATTCACCAGTTTCTCACCTCTCTCTCCTGTCCCCATCCCCTACTCCTTATTCATTGTGGGTGGTAGTGGGCTGTAAAGTGCTAGCAAACCTAGCATTTGCTATGGCCTGAAGGCAGTGCCTAACAAATTCATCATCCTTCCTCACTCATCAGTGCAGCCTGTTGCAATTCCAGTGAGCTTCTAGTTCAGGATCTCCTCTGCTTTTAGCTCTACACTTTTTCATAGAAACAGAGGAAGGATCCAGGATCAACCAGAAGCATGAAGCAGCCCATCAAAGCAGCGGGAAGTTGATCTTAGTTATGGACTGAAGGGGCTGTTCAGGAACAAAACATTACCAGAATCAAAGGAGTTGTGTTGCAAGAAGATCTGGGAAAGCACCATCATCCAAGTACTGGCAGATGTGGGGCAGAGCTGTGGCTGGCCGCAGGGTGACCCCTGCATCTGCTAAGTGTCTCTTGCAGCTTGGCATCCTGCAGAGCTGCTGCTTAGCACTTGGAGTACCATTCACCTGATCATTTCACACTTAAACTTCTCACCCGTGACCTGCTTAATATTCAGTGCACAGGAATAGGCCTATTTGGGGGCTTGATTTCATCTCATTCTACAGCAGATATTAAAAAGTCAGTCAATGAAATTATCCTACAGGTATGTATCGACTGTGGAATGTATGAACCGATGCATTAAGCACTTTTCACACTGTTTTGTGTTGGCCTCCCTTTTATCTTGGCCACAGCTTCACTGAAATTAGTAGGGTTACCCAATTCCTTTATGCGGTCATCTCTGCTCCCACATGGAGACAAAGAACATGCAACATGGTCCATTCCTGTGTTCATGAAGGTTCGGTTCAGTGTGAAACACAGCTAACAACCCTTCAGAGGAAAAGGGCCATCTCCAAAACCTGCACAGTTTGATGGCCATGGCCACACCTGTCTCTTGTTCCGCTTTTTTTCTCTCCAGCTATATTTCAGAATCATGTGTCATAAAATCAGCTGCTAGTATTTGCCATTTAGAGCTCTGCTCTTCTGTGCCACAAAGGATGGCTAAGCAGTGTGAGGCAAAGACCTCAACACAAGCACGTGCACTGTAATTTGCAAATGAATAAAGACTGAAAACCCCCAAGCCCCATATCCCATTATCTTTCTAATGGAAATGCATGAAGAGTTTAACCTGCAGTAAAGAATAATACAATATTTCTAAAGAGAAAACAGATTTTGATTAATTTTTTTTTACCCTAGAGTCCAACTGCTGCATATAAGACCAAAGATATTCTATATTGGCTCCAAAAGGGTGGACGTGAAGAAATGTGGAGATGATACCTGTATTAAAAACAGACAAAAAAAATTAAAATTACCTCAGACACTGTATCATTAAAATAGGCAAAATAATTCTGAAGTCTGTTCTTGCAAGTTTTTTAGTATGCATTATGATTCTTATTTTCCTTGCACAACCCAATAAACATAACAAAACAGCACATTTTTAATACAGTCATAGTTACATGCTAAATACAATAGCTCATCTTCAGGAATGACAGCAGTTAGCAAGTAAGTGACCAAGATAATATACTGGTGAATAAAGGAATTTCTAAACAAAGCCTTGCTGGGAGCATTTCAATTAGTAATTTTATGCTTGATTTACCAATATAAAATTGTGGATATTGTAATGGTAAAATTATTGTTTTTTTCCCCTTCACTGGATTCTCTGTTGTGAAAACGTTTCATACAATTGTGCCAGAACCCTCACTCCCTCAATTTTTTCTAGTAATTATGCAGATGCTGGTTATGAAAAGTGTTTAATCCGTATTACCCCTAACTGCTGCTGAAGAAAACACAAATGCTTTTTGACATATTTGCTTATTTAGTTTTTTCTTAAGAGAGAGCATGTTCTGTCTATCTTCATTGTTCTCAGGATGATTATAAAAGGTATAGGAATTAAAAGTGGCTTAGAAGGAGTCAGGATCTAAGTCTAGAGATGTTTTCTGCAATGAAAATCAAGAGGCATTAATAATGATGACCAGAGAAAACAAGATTTGGGGCATCAGTATTGCTATTAAAAGCACTATCCAACTTCTCCTCTTCTAAGCAAACAGTGAAAATACAAAATGGCATGTGTGTTACTTGCTGTTTGGGGAGAGCTGAACTGTAAGAATCAGAACAAATATTTTCAACTCTCTTTGGATGGGCTTCTTAGCTGAACCACCCTAGGGGAAGTTTCTTATACTTAAATCATAAACACCAGGATTAAAAATGCTTACAAATGACAAAAATGGGTCACTGTATCTTGTGTACTGCAGGCCATACTGCTTTCTTGATGCTGAATGAATTAGGATAATCTTGGATTTCATTTTTCCCCAAGTACCGGCCATGGTTGAAACTGATAAGCAATATTTAATGCATTTTAGGCTGGCTTTGAAAAGAATACCTTTTTTCCTCCTCCACTTTTCAAACAGCATTTACAAACTTCTGGTCCTGCATGATTTTTTACCATGGCAAGTTTTAGCAGCAGTGACCTTCTTTGTGCTGTGGGTGACTACAGGTAACCACACAAGAGCTCTAGAAGCAAAAGCCAAGACCATCACACTTGGATGAGATGACTGGAAATCCAATTTTTACTTAAATCACATTTTACCAGTGTCATTGCATCTGTTATGTGGTTCCTGAGGCTTTTCAATTCAGGCCATTCAAAGCCAGCTCTTTGATACAATGCAAGTAATAAGTAACTTTTCAATATTTTGTAGTTATTGACTGGATTTCCATGATAACTTTTTTTTTCTTTTATGCTCTTTTCCTCTAAGACAACATTGAACTTTTTAAAAAACAGAAAAACTTAGTGAATGGATCGAGGCAAGGCCCATTTTTCCCTTGCCATACCTGATCATGCCTCAGAGGAAGAGATAACATGAAATCCATCTCGAGGAATCTTTAATCTTTGAACTGTAGCAGTGAGTCAGTTGTGGGGTATTATGACCAGTAGTATCTGAACTGAGGTTATTTTGTTTATCTGAGTGTGCCACTGAACAGCAGATGTATGGGACCCACTTTGGGACACTGACACTGTTTGTTACAGTCAAGTAGCGAGTGACCTAGAAAAAAAGTTTGTTACTCTGTTCTTAAAACCCCATACTTGCTATCTCACGGAATGAACTTTGAAAAGATCAAGTACTGTCCCCTGCAATTAAAAGTTTCAGATTTAATTATAACAAGCAAAATTCAATCAAGTCATACATTTCTGTACATTCCACTGTTTTGCATCTCACTAGTCACAGGCAGTTTGTGTACACTTTAAAGTGCTTACACTTTAAAAGTTTAAATACATTCTTCACTTTCAAAAGACCTCTTTGGTCTGAACTGAACTTGTGAATTGCTGAATCTGTGCCTCGGCAATAAACCAGCAATCTTCCTGATGCCTAGGTGATGAAAATGAGTTGCATTTAAACAAACTAAGGTAGCTTTGGAACTATCATTTATCAGGATACCACTGATTTGTGAAAGAAATTGAACCTGTTCTTTCAGGTCAACATATCTGTTACACCACAGAGTACACTTTGGAACTGTGGGCCTTCGTGCTCCCTGAAAACCTGCCCCATTGAAACTAAATGCAAAATATGCACGGGTCTAAATGGTGCATGTTCCCTCCAAGGGTAGCAAGGGTACAGCCAGTTGTGTGTAGCTAAATGCCTGATACCAGCTAGCTGGCCCACTGCCTATAAGCTTTAGCTATAGGCACTATCTGAAAGTTTATTTTAAAGATTTTATTCTGTGTAAAGGGTATGACAATCCTTGTGGTATTCTTTATAAATATTCATATTGCTAATTCCCTCACCTAATGTCAAAGGCATAAATCTGGCTTGCTTAATACATGCAGTATATGTATTTTTTGCTTGGTAGTTTACTAATATTATTTCCATCCCCTTCTCCTTCACCACTTTGTCTAATAATCATATAACAAGCTACACAACTCCGGCCTCCTAAATCTTGATGTAAATAAAGTCATCATACAGTCATGCTGGAAGCCTAAATGCAGATCCTGCAATTTCTTCATACTTGAAATCCTTTCATTAAACTGCAGAATTTTTCACAAAGGGAAAGTTCACTTGTATTTTAGGATTTTTCTTACCAAAAGCTATTTTGAACACAGATTTTAAAAAAAGTCTATTTTTTTTTCTTATATGAGCACAAAGATCAGTGTAAACATATGCAAAACAGAAACTTGTTAGAAGGCATTTTGTTCTCAAAAAACCTCTTTGGGGTTATCTTACCTATTAATAGTGCCTCTTTCTCTGATTTTAGACCTGGGCTTCGTTTCTCTGAGTTTTTTTCTCTGTCCTGGTTGACCAATGCTACTGTCAATACATTGATTTCCTATAAAGTTTAAAAAAAAAACAGGTGGTCATGTAGATTTCATTTACCTCGATTTAATTTGTCTGCTTCCTTTCAACTCTAAAAAAAAAATTCATTACTTTAATTCACATCTAAAGAAAAGACAATTATAAATAATTGATTTGTTTACAGAATATTAAGACACACTTTGAACTACCTTTATGCCAAGTGCTGACAAGAAGAGAATTTTTGCTTGCAGAGTAAGTAATAACTTTGTTGCTAGTGCTTCTTCATTATAACAGCTGGAGAGATTGTGCCATAAAGTGTGGGGATGGTCAGAAAACTCACATTTTGTAGCTATTAAAGCTGTAAACCAAGACCGCCTCCAGGGAACATGGATGGAGACATTCAGCTACAGCCATAAGAGTAAATTCAGCAGTCACCACCAACATTTCCGACTACTCGAGCACAACCCTCTGCCCTGTCACACTCTGCAAATGGTGCCTGGCATGGTATTGGCCCACCCCAAACACGTTTTGGGGGTTGGCACATTTCAGGAAGACCATTCTTAACAGGTGGTTTGCATAAAGCTATCTTTGTTTTAAGGACTGAGAGAGCACCAACCTGAAGGGCAAACAAGTCAAGGCTCCTACTTGGAGCTCTTCTCTTTGGAATCAGGTGGCATGAACAACCTAAATTTCATCTGAGAGATCACATAGCAGATGCTTCACCGGAAGTACCCAGGCAGTTGAGTGACTGGGTATATGTGAAGTAAATAAATTATTTCCAAAGCGTGCAAGTGGCCTTAAAGTGTATTGCACAACATTCAAGCATATCCATAGGCTGTTTCCATGGAGTAGCCAATGTGCAATAACTCGTTCCTCAGTGAGGCAGTGACTCATGCTGCTGCATCTGCTCTGAAATGCTCAGCAGTTACATGCAAAACCTTGGAGGCAGAGAGCATGGCGCTAGAGACACGGTGGTGTGAGGTGGGACTGTGAAGGAATGGTGCTCTTGTTCTGTTTGAGGGAGTCAAGATAAGCTGCTGGAGGTTTGTGGGACCTTAAATTCAAGCAAATATGTACTATTTGGTAAAATGATGTGGCTCATTTAGGTCATACCCATGGTGTGGTGCTTTGCTCCAAAATTTTTGGCAAGCATTTTTGGCAATAAAAGAGGGACACTTGGCTTGGGTTGCTCTGAGGCACTTCCGAAAGTGTGAATAATCCGTGCTAAAAAAAGGCATAAACTCCAAAGTATGTCAAATGTGCCTCTTTATGGATGACTAAAAGCTTCACAGTCTGTGTAAATGGTAAAAAGAGTCACACACTTCCTCATTTTTAACTGAAAAAGAAAAAGAAACAACAAAAAACATAACCTCAAACTCCCCATTGATGTGGTCTGTGCTCTTCATAGGCCTGTTCCAAGAGGCAGTGGCTGGATAGGCAGCACCTGATGGCTCATGTGCATTGTGGCCTCATGTCACAAAGAAGTGTCACAAGAAGAACTTCTTGCCACACAAAGAAGTGTTCCTTCATGTCACGAAGAAGAACAAGCTGCCATGTGTCAGCTAAGGAACTCTCTGTGCACAAAAGTGACAAACATGCACATGTGCACCCTCAGCCCCCATCACCAAGGGGCTCTGACAGGCCCTGGCCCACATCGACCAAGGCATGAGGTCCATTGGGTCATCTGGAGGTTGTTGCAGCTGTAATGGCCAGCCGAGGGATTTCTTCCAGCCACAGATCTATGTGTAGCTGTGCACATGTCAGCTTTTGCTGGTTTTTCAGTTAGTAGAGATCAAATAACTTTTTAGTTGTGTGTTTTAGTTTAGGGAGTCTGCAGTTCAAGAGTTGGCAGTGATCCCCTCTTAAAATAATGGTGCTCCTGGGTGCTCTGGCAGCTACATCACCTTGCCACTAATACTCCTGTAGTGTTGTAGTGCACAAAGCACATTAAAGCAGCAGCAGCATGCTCTAAATTGTCCAGCACTGTCGATTCCCCTCCTGACAGATCCAAAGGCTAATGCAAATTCTGATCTACTGCTGGCCATGACATCTAAAAGCAGTGAAAGGAAACCCAGGCAAGAAACTGAAATAAAAGGTGTTTACATGATTTTCTCTAAGAGGCCAGTAATGACAATGGGGTTACAGATCAGAATAGAACTGGATGAGAGATTTTGTGATACTGCAGCAGAAATGCAGAGCAGCCTATGCCACCAGAGCCTGTATAGGTTGAGATGTAACTTTGACTTCATCAGAGATAGAAAAGCAGTCTAAAAATAGCAACTCCTGAGAGGGGAAGGTGGGAGCAGAGAGATGTGTATTTGACATAACAGGCCCCAAACACAGCACACTTGCAGTTTGAGGAGGGATTAGAAGTTTTGTCAAGCAGTGATGCAGTGAAAGAAACTATAATCCAATTGGGAGCAACGAACAGATGGATTCTCATTTAATGCCTAGATTTGAGCCTGTGCAGAATGCTTTCTATGATTTATAGGACAGTGTAAATGGATGCTAAAGGAAGTCACATCAAGTCTTCTTTAGCTGTATATTGGAACAGAAGATAAAAGAGTAAAAAAAAAAAATTATGGAGAAGCCTGAGGAAATGAGTGGCAAAGATAGATACTAAGCAAACCACTGGGTTTAGAAGAAAGTTGAAGGTTCTTGGAGGCTTTAAAAGGAGAGGTTTCTGCGATCCAATGCTACCTGCCTCACAGAAGGCAATAAATTAGATCACTCTGATGTATTCAGCTGTCAAAAGAAGTTGCACAGGCCATGAGAAAATACAGGGTGTGCATAGTCACATAAAGTAGATCAGAATTCAGTAGCATTGCTGTTAGGAATTAATAGTGGTATAAGAGAAATGGCATAATTGGGTCTAAAAAATGGGTGTGAAATTCACCCAGAAACTGGACTAATTATAGAATAAGTGAAAACCTTACATGAAAAAAAAGAATCTGACAGCACACTGCAGATACACATCTTGTACCTACGAAACCTTTACAACAAATCCTCCTGCAGCTAATTTACACTTTTTTAGAGGCACTACTTATGTCAACCCACAGAAACAAGACTTTTAAGAGTACAAAGGTGAATGAGGCAATAAATAATTGGAAAAAATCAGTTAGGTCACCTCTCTGACATGAGAAAAAGCTACTGATCACCAGATGCCTGAGGAAAATTTTTTAATATATACTGCATTACAGTATTTCCTTTCTTTCCTGGAGACCATTCTTTATTTGGCAAATTTTTTTTTGAGGCCCTAAGCAATCTCCTTTGGCAGGTTTCATTATAAAAGGAATATTTTGCTACCATCTGTCAGTTACTGCATTAAAGGACAAGAACATAGCTGAGCATGTGCAAACTGGTATTTATTAGAAATGAAATGACCTTGCAAGAATTAAACACAGTGTGTGAAAGGCATAATTCAGGTTAAATCACACCTGGAGGTCATTTGGGACCTGATCTGATTTACTATTCACAAATTATGTCAGGCATTGGAAAACAAGGAGGACCAATTTGATGACGAAAGCTCCAGAGCTGGTCAGTATGATTGCAACCACTCTGTGTGACACTCTCCCCATTGCCAGCTCAGAGCTTTTTCTTGCAAATGACACTTTAACTAATCAGCAGATGATGAAAAGACATGAATTTGCCCCATGGGATTGAAATCCCTACGGTTCTGCAGATATCCCTTGGGGAACAGCATTTTGATTCAGGGCTCCCTGAATTTGAACCAGGAAGGGAGAAACAGACAGAGAGTCTTCCTGGAAAACTTTCAGGAGAACTTGCTAGATGAAACAGAGGATAGCAAATAACAATTCTATCCCATGGACTAATAATTTGCATAAGCAGACCTCTGACACCACCATTGACACAGAGCCGACAGCTGTGGAGTGTCATAGATGGCAGTTTTGCACGTGGATGTATAAAGCCTGGCTGTAAGGTGGGAGAGAAGTTTGGTTTTCACCATTCACTCAAGTATCTTGGATTCTTTTGGAAGAGGCACAGGCAAATATATTGCTCCAAAAGTTGCCTGGTCTCACTGTCCAAAGAGCAGTTGAGTCTAACCCTGGAGACACAGAAAATGAGAGAGTGACTCTTGAGAGAAATGCACTTGGCAGAGAAAGACAGAGAGCTCCTGAAGAGTAGAAGAGATGTGGTGATATTCTACAGAAGATAGTCACAGATCCTGTAAGAACAAAAGGCACTCCAGGGCTCTAGCAGATCAGAAAGCTCCTGATATTTAGGCTGAATGACTTGGATCTTTCTCTCCTTTATTGGTTTTCTTTCTTTCCCTATGGGAAAATAAGATATTAAATAAAAAGTTCTCCACCTAGATAGCATTAATCCTCTTCAGGTCAGTGTTGAACTAGTGCAAAAAAGGCAGACAGTATAAAATATTTTTTCTTGCCTGAAAATATATGCTAGCCAGCATCCCTAGAAATGTGGGGAGTGAGGACTTGATATTCTCCATAAACACTGAGCAAGAGTTGAACAGGGCTTGCACAGCAGCTGCCCTACCTGGAAACTCCTCCAGCCAGAGTGCAGTTCTCTACCATCTGTTGTTCAGGACTCTGCTTTGAAAAGCAGAATATAGGATTTAATGAATGTGACATTGAAGATACCTGACATGTGCCCAGGACCCAATGACATTCAAAGAGATGAAATATTCCTTCCACTCTCTGGGTAATCCAAGTATTTGGTAATTATTTTTGAATCGAGGGGGAATGATGACTGCTTGCATACTGTCTTCAAAGAACTCATTTTCTTCGTTGTAGTTTATGGAATTCTGAAGAATTGTGTGGTGAGGGGGTAAAAATAATATTGTGTTTTCTGAAAGGCCCAGTAAAAATCCCATAAACCTACCAGCCTCTGGAATAGTTTGCATTTTTACTATACGTGCAAAGCCAATTGTCTGAGGCATTAAAACAGTGGCAGAAAAAGGAAAGACTTGATGTTTGTCACAGCAGGAAAAACAGAGCAACGGCTGGATGTTGTTAGATGTAAGGGATACACCACACTTTCTTATCAGCCAGGGGATTTATGAGAGAAAATGAGTAGGAGGAGAAAAAAACTATATATCTGAAACATAAGCAAAAATCTTGCAGGCTATTAACAGCAGGCCAGAGAGATATTGTAGGCTTGGAAATAAAAGGTAATTTTAAAATTCTGATAAAAGAAAGAGCCATGCGCACATGATACCAAATCCTCAGCCTATAAGGTATTGAAAGGCATATGTGTGCCTGCTCTGAGCACACAGAACTAGGCTTGGACTTCAGGTGAGTTTGCCCAAACTGCTTATTGAGGACCAGGAGGGTTTGATTGCAAACTTGGGTAGAAACTGGTCTGCACAATAAAAAACTGTATGTATTTAATTTATTTGCATTTATCTGTGAACCTCCGATAGTCTGGCATAGGTGGGTTTGCTTTGTCAGTCTTTCTTTAAATGTACTTCAGAACTACATCTGAAAATTTAATCTTGCAGTTTTAACCTGAGTGGAGCATAATTCAATAACCAATCAAGTGAATGGAAGTCTTGCAATACTTCCAATGCACATCAAGTCAGGCATCTTAAATTTATGGGGACATGCAAGGTTGAGGTACAGGACAACTTCTGACAGCTTAGCATGGTTGTCAGTTGAGAATGGGCTACTGTCCTTGTCTGTGTTCTTATCCATAGTGAATTCAAAATTATTCAATCCAAGATGAACTAAGCTACAGTGAAAGAGCTTATTTAAATGTAACATAAATTAAATTTCCTTGCAAATGTGGCAATGTATGAGTACACTCACAGGCAGTGATTGTGACTCCGATGATCACAGCATCACAAAATCAGGCAGATGACCTTGGGAGATTTCTAGTCCAACCTTCTGCTCAGAGCAGAATCAGCTGCAGTGGCAGAGCACATGGATATGCAACAGAAAGGTAGCAATCCAATGGCTCAGCAGTTTCTCTGCAACATCCCAGTCCTGCACCCTTGGGGGGTGCCTCCATGCCCTGCAGAAGGGATTTTCCAACCACCATCACTTGCTCCATCCTTGTGATACTTGTGATCCACTCTTATTTCCACAAGCACAAAGGAGTACAGAGGCACCATTACAGACTGGGAAAATGTGATAACCTAATCAGAGAAAGCAGAGTCCCCTGACCCATCTCCTCCCATGGCTGTCACAGGAAACTGTCAGCCCCAGGGGCTGAACATGACACAGTGAACATCAGTCCACCTCTCTGAAACATCCTACAGACTGAGAGAGCATTGCCTGCAGGAATATGGGACTTGTTATGGGATGTAGAAGCAGAGCATTATGGGGTTGTACAAAACTTAGTTGAGTGTCTTCAGCAGGGAAAAGGAGGAAGTAGCAAGAAAAGGGAGGGATCATGGCAGTTTGGGACGGGATAAAAGGGATAAAAGGGAGTGGTTGCATGTAATCAGGTTGCTGGTCAGTACACTTGTCTGGCCATGTCAGGCCCTGATCAGTGTATAACACACATTAAACTAATTTCTCTTTTCCTGGGTGAAGGACTCTGTTCTGTGTGCATGGGAGGACTGAACAGAGCAGCTGGAGTGGGATCAGCAGAGAGCCACTGCAGCGTGGAATTCTGCAGTTAGAGAGACCTGGGGGTCCAAGCCACCAAGTAGGGACACCATGGAGCCTGGGGAAAAGCTAAATTACTCTAAATAATGTGCGTATGTGTGTGAGTAGCCAGTTATGGGACAGCCTGAGAGTCAAAGTCCAGTTTCTGGAGGGATTCCCATTGTGTTTATGTGTAAGTCTGCACATGTATTTCCCACTGATGGACCTTTACCATGACCAGCCAGAAAGGGCTGTTTGTGTACCTCAGTGCTGTACATGTTTACGAATGCTGAGTTTGCACTGATCTGTGTGGCTGGCCACGTGTATATAGATGGATGCATGTGATGCATATGATGCATGTGATGCATGTGTGTTCTTCCCCACACCTTTGAGGACTATATGCTCAGTGTAGCTGCAAGTTGATTCCATGGAGCTGTGACCACCTTGTCTTCATCAGGCTGCCAGGATCCGGCATCTCCCAAAACCAGTAATACTTGGTTTGGGCCAAATGTCTCTAATACTTTTTTTAATGGAACTTGTTCTCCTTCCTCGGCTACACACTGTGTTGTGATGTGTGAAAATTTGGTTGTGTCTGAACTCTGGAAGTAACTTAAAATTGTTCTAACTTAAATAAATATTCTGTGTGGTACATAGCTCTTCTCTCAGTCTGTCCCCTTCAGTGACTGTTTCTGACTCTCTGCTGACTACTCCTCTAAAAATACTCTGACTAGAAAATTGCTCATAATTTTGATTAATATCATTCTTTTGTTGCTTCAAATGAGTTATCTTGTGCTGGTGAATTAACTACTTCCTAGAAAGCTTGTCTTTTACATGGTCCTGGCTCCTCACAGCCTAAGAATTGATTTTAGAAAAGTGGCTAGCACTAAGTTAAATGGCCTTGTGACACTCTGTCTATATGCAGAGAGGTTTTTTGACCTTTTCTATTTGTACTGGGATAACTCAGTTTACAGTGAAAATATGCAGTGGTGCATCATATATGAAAAGATTAAGGCAAGGAATGAGGCATCCAACCATCTTCCCAAAACCAGAGCTCTCACAGGTAGCTAGTGCCACTGTAAGAGTTAGCACCAGGTAAAAATTAATTAAAAGAAAGCCTTTGCTTTTCAGTGTCTTTTTCCAGCGTCTTACAAGATCTTTCTCCTTCTACTACCTACCTAGTAATGCAGAAGGACATATTTGCCATATTCTGCACTGCTGGTGAATATGACTGGTCTATTATTAGAAATGATAGACACCAGGTTGCATCTTTTCATTCAAATCAAGCCTAAACTTGGTAACTTATTTTGTTCTGTGCAAGAAGCCGGTGTTGGTTTTGTCAGAAACAGCACATTGTAAAGAACTTTTAAAGGACACTCATATAGAAATTTATTTTTAAAATACACTAATATAGTATTTACCACTATTGTAAATTTAAGAGTGCACTGGCATTGACAAATAAATGGTTGAAAACCTGAAAAATTATCTGGCATTAAATTATATGAACAGCAATGTAGACAAATTAGAACTGTGAATGTAAGACCTTGCGCATGAAAAACTTCAAATGGATGGATCTAAGGTTTGTTTATCTGATTTGTTCTACATAATAGAAGCATTTTCAGGAGTGAATATTAACTGTATTATGATGCTCTTGACATCCTATTTTTCTGATCCATTTGCCAGAGAGATGCTTTCAACTTCTTCATTATAAAGCTTTTACTATTGTATCTTTCACCTGCTGAGTTTTAGGCAACTAGCAGTAATTTGAAAATGCTTTTCGCATCGAAACTATCTCTTTGTATTTTTTTCATTGTATTTGAGCCCATTTATTTTATGGGAATGTACATATGCAAAATACAGATGACTAATAGGAAAGCTACTTCATGCTCATTTTCAAAAGTATGATCAGGTTGCTTCATTTTCTAAAGCTGGATTTATGTGTAGGTTCCTGATGTCTTAACACAGATGTTTTACATGATGTAAAGGTGGTTGCTTTGCAAGATAAAAGGTAATTGTAATTTTGGACAATTTGTTTTAGGGAATTGCAGCAAACCAATGGCTGGCTGAATGAAAGCATCACTTGCCCACCAGCCCTGCTGAAGTCATTGTGGGAGGAGGTACTTCATGTTTACTTGAGATTCAGAATATGTGAAAAACCTTTGAAATGGTCTTTAGCACAAATATTGTTCTTGCAATCTCCTCTAGAATGATGCACTTCCAAAAAAAAAAAAAGTTAGAGAGAGAGAGAGAGAAAAAAAAAAAAAAAGGCAGTTTGTTTCCCTTCTGGGACTTGTAGAAGTTTTGAAAATTACTTTGTTGAAATAAAAAGAAGTAATAGGCAGGGGAAAACAACGTTAAATGTCTTATGAGAGTGAATGGTTTTCTTTATGGATTTGTATTTGAAAGATATTAACCTTAGGAATCTCCACATCTGAATATGCAAAATGTACTTAAACACTTCGGAGTTTTTATTCCTTTGGAGTGGATCTTGATCAGGATGCCAAACTCTTTCTGAGGTTACTTAGAGGGACTTGGGAATATTGTTTGATGAGGAGATCAACATGACCCAGCAATGTGAGCTTGCAGCCCAGTGTCCTGGGCTGCATCAAAAGAAGAGTGACCAGCAGGGCAAGGGAGGGGATTCTGCCCCTCTGCTCTGCTCTGGTGAGACCCCACCTGCAGTGCTGCATCCAGCCCTGGGGCACCGAGCATAGGAAGGACATGGACCTGTTGGAGAAATGCCAGAGGAGGGTCATGAAGATGATAAGAGGGCTGGAGCAACCCTCATGTGAGCACAGGACAATTGGGGTTGTTCAGCCTGGAGAAGAGATGGTTCTAAGGAGAGACCTTGGAGTATCTTCACATAACTAAAGGGGGCTGCAAGAGAGCTGGAGAGGGACTTTTTACAAGGTCATGCTGGAACAGGACAAGTAGAAATGGCTTTACACTGACAGGGTAGGTTTAGATCAGATTCGAGGAAGAAATTCTTTACAGTGAGGGTGGTGAGACACTGGTGTAGGTTGCCCAGAGAACGGCAACCTGTGTATGCCCCATTCCTGGAAGTGTTCCAGGCCAGGCTGGATGGGGCTTTGAGCAATCTAGTCTAGTGAAAGCTGTCTCTGCCCATGACAGGGGATTGGAACTAGATGATCTTTAAAGCCCTTTCAAATGAAAGCCATTCTACAAAGAGTGGCTCTTGGGAATATTGAAGCTCCTTTCTCACTTCTGCCACTTTTTTCCTGTCCATTCCTTGAAAGCCAGTTCGAAGGTGCGCAAGTGTGGTGTACAACCCCCAGGACTGCTGCAGAAGGTTTGTGGCTGAAGCAGAGGTGGCCCATCATCCTTCAGGTGGTTGCGGGGGAGCCTGATCACTCTGACAAGCCAATCTGCCTTGCACACTGTGTGGGTTAAGCACACAGCTGCATATGTATAAGGCTGAATGTTATTCCTCACAAGAAATGACAGGATGACTCCTGTATACGTGTGCAGTATAAATACTTGGGGAAAATGCTTTGGGATGAAAGGTTCCACATAATCATCAGATATTATTAAAATGTCAGGTAGCTCTGGGCATTGAAGGTCTGTCTCCCTGTGGAGCTCATATGAAATTTAAAGTAAAAAACTTTTGTGATTTGCTGAGTGGGTGGCTGAATGGGTTTTATCATTGTGTCTCAGAGTTCTCTTTCTCCTCCCTCAGAAGATCAGAATTCACTGCAATCAAAAGCCAAGTCACTCTGACACTCTTAATTAGGGACACGGGAAATGGTGTGATTTCTTGCTGCACATTAACAAAGGGGTTATTGCTACAGCCCAGAACCACTTCAGGCAACACATTCTGTGTCAGAATATACTTTGGTCTGCTCCCTATTTGCTCCCGGTAGGGTTCAATCATGGCTGGAATCTCAGAGACTGTGATTTAGACAGCAGAGACATCTGTACCATGCTAATGAAACTCTCGCTGTCTTCTGAAATGGCAAACCAGGGCTGGGGTGGCAAAGGGGGAACTTGGGGAGATTTGATCTATCAGTGTAAAAGAACTTCTGAAAGCTGAGTGGGCTCTTTGATATCATCCTAAACAGCCCGTTAAGCTCCTGCAACTTTTCAGGCCTCGTGGTATTGAATTCAGGAGGTGGTCATTCCTCATGCCTGTCGCAGTAACTAGGAAAGCTGCTGATCTGCGAACGGTCAGAGCTGCTTGAATCTATCATGCTCCATGTGCCTTAAATTGAAGGAAATGAGAAGAAATGAGTGATGGAAGCGCTACAAATAAATGTCTGGAATGGAAAAGGTAGGGAGTAGAAAGAGGCACAGCCACCCCTCACCCCCGGCCCCACCAGGACCAAAGAACCTAAATACAAACCATAAAAGTGTCTCTCTAAAGCCCCCCTGATGGCTCCAGTCCAGTCATGGTAAGGGTCCTTGCACCTCCTCCTAATGACACCACACACCCATGATGAGAAACCAAACCCCACTTCTCTCTTCTCAAGGAGCTGTTGTCATGCCGGCACTCTCCATTATTCCTGCTTGCTCTCTTTAAATGCTTTCAGAATGGAGCATTTACAACAAAAGGAGCTGGAGGATGCCGATAGTCCGTGTTCTTTTCTTCTCAGGTGTGGCAGAGAGACAACCCCCAAGTTCTGGCATTCCCTGCAGGGTATGTCAGCCTTGAGCTCATGGGTACTGAGAGGCTGCCAGGACCCTTTCGTTAACCTCTAAAGCACCCAGGTGTCATCACCTCAGTTTCTGCAATGCCCAGTCGCACCCATGTGATCCACAAATGCCTGCTGCAAGGCCAGAGGACTTCATTGTGGGGAGCCCAAGGGGATTTTCTGGCCTGTAACTTTAGACACAAATTGCTCTTATATAACCCATATTGAGCACATGGATTTTTGCAAGCCTGTGCTGTTCTGGGAAGAGCAAGCCTTTTGATAAGTGGGATAACCAGGAAATGACTGTTGCACGCACAAGGAAGTGAAGCAGAAGAATCAGCAATCACTTGGAATCTTCATCACTAAAGATGACCAACTTCTTTCCACACTCCCAAACTACTGGGATGATTTTTCACTCTTCTAGCTCCTACTCCTCTCCCTGGTTCAGGGCCCTTTCCATCTTAACAAGCTCAATGTGATGCTACCACGCTGAGTGGAGCTGCCACATCAAATGGCATGTGTGTACTAACACATACACTAATATGAGACATTCACAGGTCACACCTTTGGATGCCTAAATTAAAGCTTTGCATAGTGAAGTACAAGCAGCGAACTCTGATGAGTTTGATGGAATTTCAGACTTTTCCAAAAGTTGAAGGGGGTTAAATTAAGCTTTTTAAATCTTTGCCCAACTTTTTACAAAAGTAAGCCTCACTTAAGAACCATCTTTTATTTGATGAAGATTATCAGTGATTAACCTACTCTATGAAAAGAGAAATCTAGGGTGCAGTTAGGAATATCATCACTTTCAGAGTAGTATAAAGTGAGAAATGCATTGCCCCCCTCCTCAGAGTCAGGGATCATCAGGAAACTGCTTTAAAAGCAAATACAAAAGACAAAAATTAAAGGAAGAATCAACATTAAATGTAAGATGCTTGGCTGAACTCAAGAAATGCTCTGACAACAGCTTCAAGCATTCAAATGGAAAAATGCATCCCTATTTAATATTATTGATTTCTTGTCTGGAGAAAAACCCACAGAACATTGTGTCCAAGCTGCAGGAGACACTAACTGAAGGCAGACAGATGAATGTGGTCAAAATCAGTACTTTGTTCAAACAATGAAAATCAAACAGAATAAAAGCTGGTCAAAAAACCCTGTGGTGAAATCAATTTTACTCTCTGAAATATATTCATTTTATTATGTCTTGGGGATAATGAGGTAACACTAAAAGTCTTTTGGCAAAATTATGACTTTTTAACCTGATGGGGATTTCTTTAGTGGCTTCAACAATATCAGGACTTTGCCATGAAATTGCAATCGGCATTCAGAATGCTTCTGTGACCATTAACCATGTCTTGCTTTGGTCTGAATGTGGCAAACTGATACTCTTGATTACAATTTTGCAGCACTTTTACAAAGGGTAGAAGTTACTCACAGCAGCCAACCAAGGAAGGCAGACAGCTGACAAGGGAGAGCAACAAACTCCTGTAAGATCACCGAGTAATTCTAAAATGAGATGTGCATAAAAAACATCTTCCTTTCTCCATTTACAATAGAGGGATACCATGGATGTTAAACTTCGGACCCCCAAACCAGGGACGTATTCATTGTATTGGCATGCAGTGCCATATCTATACTGAATTCAGCACCAAGCAAAAGGAGATCTTTGATGAAAGCACAGAATTAGTTTATGCAATAGAGGCTTCACAGAAAGCCCTGAACTTAGAGAAAGAGTAGAAGAATAAATTGTCTTTGTAGATTTTGTCACAAAATATGTGATAAGTATTTTCAGTTTGCAAAATGGTCTCTACTCGAGCACAGCTCCCAAGTGAGATTATTTTTTTCATGTTGGGTGTATTCAGGTCCCAAGAGTCTGGGAACATCCTTGCAGAGGATTATATCTGAAATTATGATTGTCCATTGGTCATTATTTTCACTTCAGTTAAGACAGAGATGTGAATGAAATACCATTATGTACAGCAATGAAGAGGAAATGAAAAGGGGGTCAGATTAGAAGCAAGGACTGATCTCTTCCAAAGCACAGGACTGATGGAAATGAGCACTCAGTGACAGCACCTCTGGCAGTGCTGGCTGTTGAAGTCTCTGTTAACATCAGGCCAGAATTTCGGGCTTTGTGTACTGCCTGAGCCCAACATTTGGCCTTTCTTGACACAGAGTATAGCTGGGAAATGTCAACAGCCATAACAAATATTACTGCATGTACCTGGCAAATCACTCATAAAACACCCTTATGACTCTGCACAGAACCTTGTAAGATGGTTTGGCTTTCTGGAAATAACAGATGTACTGGCAACACACTAAAATTTTGGTCTATCCTACCCCCTCAGATTTGTGCGTAAACTGACATGCAGGAAATGAGACATTGCAATTGTTCCAGCCTCTTAGCCAACTTAGTTAGTTTTCCTGCAAAAACAAGAGGGGAAAAAAAAATGAAGGTCAATTTGTAGGTTGGGCACCTAATTACTTCAGGAGGGAAGTTTTTGTTTTTCCAAAGGTGTCCAGATCCTTGTCTCCCTTTCAGGATGGTCTCACATAATGAGTATGTAGAAGACCAGGATAGGTCTAAGTATACATTTTCATCTGTACCTGTTTTGCTAAGAAAAATATTTCCACGTTTTATTTTAAATAACATTATTTTTAATGTAAAAGATGTTGCCGATTAGTGCCATCAGAAGAAATCCTGAGTGAAGAAAGTTATCTTTAATGTTATAGGATAGGATTTCTTGATGCGTACGCACTGGGCCTAAAGTTTCTTCTGTCCTTTCTAGGAGCCTCATTTTCTGCAGAGTAAGTAATCTAAATATGTCACAGTGGGAAGATAAGATTGTGTGTTCAGTGTACAGGCATAAGTTGCCATTTTTCCTTACCAACACCTCCCACTATTGCTCAGCATTTAGAGGTATTTCATTTGCTGAATTCAACCTGTCATCTGTAACAAATTTGTCCTAATCCAATTATATGCATCACCATTCACTGAGAACCACGTAGGAGCCACCAAGCCTTCTCTTTGATCAGCCCTGATTTGCACAGTGGCCAGGGGCAAAACCCATGGAGTCCGCTGAGAATATACGTGGAGACAACCTCCAAGGCACAACACCTGAGTGCTACATATTTGATATAAATGACAATTGTTTAAAAGGCACTTCAGCTTCCATTTTACAAAGTTCATTATTGTAGCAAATGTTTTAACACCAGTTCTTTCCCTCTATTTCTCCATTTCCATTTGTACTGCTGTGCTTTCTCTGATTTCATGGCGGTATTATTGTTGAATACATGGCTGTGACTGTGACTCTGTAATTGTAACTATCTGGTTTCCTTCTTTGCCATTAATCTAGGTATTGACTTCTTTTCTTAAGAGTCATATATTGCTACGAGATCAGCTGGGGAAGAGCTCATGGAAAAGAGGGGCAGAAAAAAGGGTTTATATCCTATGGAAAATTCAGGATTTTGAGGAACTTGTGCAATTGCAAACTGGATCAAAATATTATATTTTGAAAAATTTACCGTTAATCAATGATTCTGAAATATTTTGTTTGAGATATCTAGAAATGATGTATCAAAATGCACTCTTTACACAATTGAAATGTTTTCTTTTAATGCCATTTCAACCTTTATATTAAATAAACATAAAACTTTCAAGCACTTCTGTTTATCCAGTTACATTTGAGCCGAAATGGTACAACTCAAAGCTCTCAGGTAATTTCCCTTTATAACATTTCAATACTGCAAAATATTGTTTCATCCACATTTTTGGTGAGGAAGTAAGTTCTTATAGAGACTTTCTAAGACATACATATAGATATTCCTCTACGATTTCCTTTGGGAAACCTCCAACCAGCTAATGTACAATGACCAGTTTTAAGCTAGCATATGTGAATATTGCAAGATCATAGTTGGATAAATGTATTTCTGGTTTGTAAACAGAATCTTTCAAAGGAGCAATGGGATGCTGTGCAGACAGACTGCAGCTGCAGATTTGTTGGAGCTATCAGACAATATTGAATGTCTCCTGTCCAAACGCTGAGAGCTATGAGGCTCTATCGACTTCACTGCAGAAACGGATCACAATGAATGAGATTTAGGAAAGGATTAAAAAAACGAGGACAACATTTCCTTATCAAAAAAGCAGTTCACAAAATTTGAGCCTTCCATTCAGTTTTAAAATAAAGCTGTTTTCCTGACTGAGCCATTAGACAACACATGGACTAAAATAGATGTTAAAATATATATAATTATTTGAACTGTTGCTAGTTCACTTGGCCAGGAGGAAGATATAGTATATAATCGGTTTTAATATTCATCTGTTTATGACAAAGCACAAGACTGCATGGTTTGGACAATAAACATAGCAGGAAACTTTCCTTTTTTTTCCTCTTCTCCCTTTACGGAAATTGCTGTTTTGACAGCAATCATTAAGGGAATAACAGAAGAAAGTTTTTTTTTGTTTGTTTTTTCTTTGGCAGCAGGTTTTAAAAAACACGACCTAAGGAATCCTTTAATGTTTTTTGGACAAAATAATGATTCAATGAATTAATTTAGTCCTCTTGTGAGTATTAACTGTTTCAAAATTATACACATATACAAACCACTTCACTTGGAACTGAAATATGGCCAGGCTTGCTCAGCTGCAAGGCAGCAGTCACAGAGACAAATGACATAACTTTGTAGCTTGAATAATCCTGGACAGGACACTAAGGAAAAGCATTTCTTTTGCAGTCGTTTCCATGGTATCTTTAACACCCACATAGAGCAAGTAGGACACTGGTTGTTAAAGTCTCATCCAAATAAATCCTACAAAGTAAATTGCATGGAACCTAATTTATTTACCTTGAATGAAGTTTGCTGGGATTTGAACCTGTGGCTTCAATAAAAAAAACTAGACACTTCAAACCTGGTGTGCAAGTCTTTCAGCCTTTCTATCAGCTTTAAGACATACATAGTAAATTTGAGACCATACACGTACATGTACTAAATCTATACATAGATAAATGTACCTACATTTGCTTGAGATTCATCGTGCCCATTGATTTCTGCTAATTCCTTGGCGCTTTTTAACTGCAAAGAGTGAAAAAAAAAACCAAAAGAAAACAGAAAAAAACAAGCACATTACTTCAGTATTTCACACAGTTATCTTTGATTTATTTGAAGGAACATTTTATAAAGCTTCCAATGAGAAAAACAGATGGAGCATATAATTCTAATGAGTTTTTGCTCAAACTGTTTTGAAACCAACATACTTAAGGCTTGATAGGTTGGCAAAAAAAATAAAAAAAAATAAAAATAATAGGACTGGGTCATTATTTTTTAAATAATAAGATTAGAAAGTAGTTTCAAGGCATAAAAGGTGCACAGATTTCTCTCTCAAGAATAATAAACAATTTATTTTCCCATTGTTGTTGCTATTAATTTAAACTTTACAATATTTGAAAGTTGCCACTAGCTAAATAGTGTTTTGCCAATGATTACTTTTGAATGATATATTTTGAGGTAAGATGCCAAAGTGCTGCTATACAATGTCTTCCCGACAACGTACCTAAATAACTGACATGGCTCCTGGGTATGATGGAAAAGGAGGGAAAGTGAAAAACAGCTCTTTTATTTAACCATTGGCAGGAAGAACCGAGGAGACACTGCAAATATATGACCTGAACAAAACAGGCGTTTTTTTCCCTCATGAATTAGCTTTTAGGGGAAAATACAAGATTGTATTGGGAATTGCAAAGATCACTCTCAGGAGATATAAGGAAAGTCTTAGCTCACATCTTGAGCCATGGTGAACTATGCTGTCGTTCATCCTGTGATTGAGCAAACAGAGCAAAGAGGAGACACTGCAGTTCTTCTGAGCCTATAAGCCATGGAAGTTTGTACACTTCAATGAAACTCAAAGAATTATTTGCTCTTTAGGTTGAGCTCAGAAGAGTAATGGTTTTATTGTAATTTAATTCACGATATCATGTGGAGGAGGGGGATGGAGGGAGAAGGGAGGGATGGGGAACAATAAACACAGTTTTCCTTAGAATTCTCTCTTTTGCCAAAGAAGCTGGGTTTGATGCAACTGTTGACTCTATAGTCATGGCTCTGATTGGCAACAACACTAATATGCATTGATTAGGGTCTGACTCAGAAGTGTTGGTGGACTACCATCCTAGGGAGATTGGTTACCTCCATCACATTTTTGCTGCATGGCAACAACAGGTGAACTGAGTGTGATCCAGCTCTCAGCTGTTCAGTTTCCAGTATGATAATTAAGGTAAGCAGGCCATGGTCTGTTTGTACCTTATTATGCAGGGCTGTGAACTACACCAAATCAGGAACTACTGCTCAAGCCACTAAACCAGTCCTGATGGAGAGGGAAGAGGGCAACACTTGCTGATAAATTAGTACAAAGGATATCTGGGGACTGCAAAATCATCAGGTCTCCAGGTTCAATTCACTGAAGCTCATCGTTCAAAAGCCTCAAGAAGTCTGTAATTTGTACTGTCAGCAGGGTGGTGCATTTCCAATGAATACTACGTGTTTTCTCTACTCTGAAAAAATAACCATCCTGTGAAACCACCTCACTGTGAGGATAGCTGGTGGGAATGAGCTGAGATAGCTACTTCCAGTCAAGCACCAGAATTAGGTATCTATGCATTTCAGTGTGACCAAAAGTGCTGTTTCCTGATTCTGCCAGTTCTTCATTATAGAAATTCAACCACCATGAGCAGTCCTGTTGGGTTCAGCTGAATTACTCATCTAAACATGAGGTCAGGAGAGCATGCTCAGTTCTGTAAAACTGCTCTGCATGCTGACGTGAGTGTCGTGAGTGATCAAGGAATGCTGTTCATTGCTTACACTTTGCCTTTCCCTTTTCAGGTTGATAAAGTGCTGTCACCCCTTGGTGGCTGTGGCTCCCTGGAAAAATGCTCTTCTGGTGACATGCCCCATCCCCATCAGCCACACGTGGGTTTGATGGGAGACTGGGCTCAGTCTGCAGCCCACTTTGGTCTTTCAGGCTTTTGCCCAGCCGTGGTTTCCCTCCATTATCATCCTGGCACTGCTTCATTAATTAATATAATGCAGAGAGGATGCTTGAGCCTCTCCATCTCTTTTATTGCACACCATGCTTCTGA
This sequence comes from Chamaea fasciata, assembly GCF_029207755.1. Lineage (NCBI taxonomy): Eukaryota > Metazoa > Chordata > Aves > Passeriformes > Sylviidae > Chamaea > Chamaea fasciata. The sequence continues at coordinate 55,749,966 of NW_027094087.1, read as the reverse complement.
AAAGGATGCCAGAGCTCAGGCAAGAAGGTGTTTGCATCCATGCCAAGTCTAGGACCTCTGCAGAAAGAGGTGGAGGTGAATCAGTGGAGATAATGGTGGAAAGCTTAAGGGTAGAAAGTGTGCAGCTGCATTCCCACAGGTTAAAGGGGTGAAATCCATTTTTTCACCATTTTTTTAAAATTATTATTTAAATTATATTCTTCTCTCACATGTAAATTGAGAAATGCTGGAATAGGAAGCTCAGAAAATTGTACAATATTGGAAAAACAGGACTTGCCTTGCCCCCTAGGGCAAGTCAGGGGAGAGTGTGATGTTGACAGTGGAGAGTGTGCTGAGGCAACACACAGAGCTAGTGCCAGCAACAACCAGGGGCCTGCCTGGAAGGAGAAGGGATGAGGAATTAGAAGTATCTGATAAATTTAATGCTGTGGTGGGGTAGGCCTGACTCAAACCAGTGGGCATGGATCCCTCAGACAAGCAGAGCTGATGGCCACGTGCCAGATGTGATTCAGAAGCCTTTTGACTGCAGCAATGCAAGTGGTGCTCTAGCAAGCAGCACTTCTCCCAGCAGGACATCCCAGCCTGGATATGGCGGGGTGGGTGCATGGAGCAGCCATGCTTCGACAGAGCTACACCTCCCCATGCAAACACACCCTGAGTGAGGCAGGGCAGCATCCCTTTGCCAGCTTGGAATAAAAAGGCAGTTTTTAGCAAACCTATCACAAAACCAAGCCATAAAGTCAAGGCAGGAGTCCTGTGTTATTTATTTTTGAAAGAAATGCTCTATTTACTTGGCTCAGTTGGATGATTTTCAGTACCCATTGTGGATAAAATACCCAGATAAGCTGTGGTGCTTGTAAAGGAAAGCTGTGAGTCTTGGCAAGTGGGGGTCATTACTGCTAGGGCTTCTGCTGTTCTGGTAACTTTTGGAACTCATTCAGGGTTCTTGGAGGAGCACACTGGCTGCCTAGCACTCTTCAAGAATTCTGGCTACTTACAGTCTTGGCCTTAGGCGTGTTTCAGAGCTAATTCTCAAGAGAAATGCAGATCCATCCTGCCTTTCTTCCAGCTACTGTTTCGCCTGTCTGCCTAGCATGAGTGCACATTTGATTCGCAATTAGCAAGAGTCTGCAGAGATTCAGAAGTCTGCCCTGGTGGTCCCTACTGGGCCTCACATTGCAAGATCTTCCTATACGTTTTTACAGCATATAATTGCTACAATGATATAAAAATAACTTCATGCAATTCCCATTTTCTTTTTTTTTTTTTTTTTGAAGCACTTTATAATGTTATACCTTAAAAGCCATGTGAAAATGGAAATGAGATGCAATTAACTCAAGAGACCTGGTGGAATCTGTGTCTATAAAGATTCTGTCATTACCAAATCCATTCTTCCTCATGGCATTTTCTGTATTACAGTCTTGCTTTTTCATTTAGGTTATCTCCTTACCATAAGTACTAAGAACATGTATCTGAACATAAAAGCTTCCAGAACCTAAATTATTAGTTTGTAGAATATATTTGTCATTAGATATGTTCAAAGATAAATGTTAAGTGTGGAACAGTGTCCCAGCTTTCATAATGAACATTAAAAAAATCTGAAATTAACATAATTTACTTCTCCTAATATGTACATTAAATGTATGTTCTGTCTGCAGACATATTCAGACATACATGATGAAAAATCTTGAACATAAGAATCATCAGCATTTTGAATCTCTTCCACCTAAGCAATTCAGATCCCACAGACCTTAAACTGCAAATATTTAATGAACCCATCAAATATTTTAGCTGAAAGTTTATATAGAAAGGGTTAAAATAAGGTCTCAAAGCAGAGACTGTGCCTATGCAGCACAGGTGGGTATTTTCAAGTTCAGTGTGTTCAAGCGACATGGTCTACACAGAAAAAGCACATTTGTGCACACTGTGCTTGCACGCAATACATTGTTTCATTTGCAGATTTACAGATTTAGGGCCAGACTTGCTCTTTGCTGTGTAGCTATCCATCTTACTTTCCTTATAAAACAATACTATCAAATATACTTCTCTGTGTCATAGTACACCTTAGTATCAAAGAAGGTGGGATAATCAGATTTACAGAGATTTGGTTCTCACTACTTAAATAAGTGCATTGATAACTACTTTTTTAATGCCATTATGATAATGCCACTGTAACTTTTTTATATACTCATACTTGTGAATTACACAGGAGATGCCAAAATGCTTTTTCAATACTAATCTTATAAGGAAGAGCTGTTTTGGCTCAGATATATTTAACTCCCCCAACCTTTTTTTTTAATTCAGAGAAAAAAACACTTATCACTGAGATCTATGTAGAATACATAAGAGGAAATAGTACCCATGACATGAAATTCAATATTGGATAGTATTAAGTAAGGGTCCCTTTTCACTCTGTTTTCTCAAACTCTGTAAGTCTAACCAGAGCAGACAGACAGGCCACGTAAGCTTAGATCTTGTTCACAGCATATTCTGTGGTCAGACTCCTATGGATGTTGGAGAAGAAGCCATGAGTCTTTGAGTGCTAATGGTTTCGCCTTCCTTCCCCTTAGCCTGCCTAAGCCAGCATTTTCCTCCTGCCAAAATCACTCACCTGTTCCTGCAGGACTTTAAGCATCGCTTGTGTATGCGTTTGCTCTTCCTTTGCTTGCTCCAGTTCGGATTTTTTGTTATTTAATTCTTCCTGTATGCTCAGCAATTGCTGCACAAACAAAAGAAGTTTCCGGTTAGCTTTGTCTGGTTCCAAAGCAGTTTAAAATCCCCAGTTTGACAAATCCTCTTTTCAAACAATATTTTGCAGTCTGCTCCTATATTTATTATTGTTGCATAATCTGCTGTGTCTAAATGGACCAGAGGTAAATTATTTTCATCTGCATCTCCTTCTGTGGCAGTGCACCACGAGTAGTGCATCTGTTAATGCGCATTAAGCTATTTATTACATTAAAGTAGAAACTCCTGGTACAGTAAGTCACCCACAGAGTGACTGTCACATTCATCTGAACTAAAATCTTATTTGTAGAAGTATATGTGGTGGTTTTAATAATACTGGGGTAAACACTATGGTACATAAATAATTTAAAAGCACAGCCCTTTAATATAATTAGTCATTGGCCCACAGCCATTTTCATTCTATGCAAAGCAATATTCTGGAAAGCTTTCAGACTGACTTGCCAAGAAGACAAAAGCTTTTTTTTTTTTTTTTTTTGGTGTGTGTGTATGTGTGTGTGTTGTGCTGCAGTATTTTATTAGATCAGGAAGACTGATGCCCTACAATCAATATATCAGCCAGGAAGACTGCTGATCTACTGTCAAAACAAAAAGCTATGACCAAAATCTATTTTTATGAAGAGAATTCTGGGATGAAGGAGCATATTTGAAACCCCATGTCTCCCGGTCGTGGCTAGCTTTAGATTCTGCATAGATTTATTGTGACTATCAAGAGCAGGTCAGTAGATTTAATTAATTCTGAAATAGCTATATGTTTTTGTATTGATGTGAAGAATGTTAGACACTGATGAAGAGCAAGAGCAGACAAACAGGTTAAAAAAAGAGTTAATGTAGTTTCTCTTAGTGAATAAGAAAGGAAACTATGATTTTCTGGGTCAACGTATTGCTCGTAAACACACTCCATTTAAAGGACTAATTGAACTACTAATTGCTTCACTAACATGCATTACTGATTTAGCCATGTACCTGCATCTAAAACTGAGTTTATGGTTGTGCTTAGGGCTGGTGGCTGACTCAAACTGATGTTGCAAGTGTTCATCTTCTTGGTAAGTTACAGACAGCAAACCTAGAAAAAATCTTGTTCCACTGCACTGGAAGTCCCAGGCATCAAAGGACAAGGTGTCAGGATTGTTTTCAGAGTGACTTGGAAACATTTCAGGGACTGGTGGAGTTATTGGTAGTGTATTTCTCTTGTAAGTGAACATCAGTATGATGGATTAATTCAGCCACTGAAGTAAAAATACACATGGGTATATCTCTGATTATATCTCACACACTCTACAGTCCAGCTGAGTTGGTTAGCTTTTTGATGGATCATGCTGCCTGGACTGTTCCCTGGGAACCTTCAAGAGACACTCTGGTATGTGTTTGCACACTACCACAGCACAAGATCATTTTGAATCTCGAGATTTTTTCATGAAATAAATAGGTCTCTTCCACTGATTTTGTGTGGAAAACTCAACTTTGGCATTTCTCAAACGGGGATGTGTTCACCTTGCCTGTTGGGTACTACTTCCCACATTTTCAGAAGATACACTGGATTTGTGTACAATGCCATAGGTCACATGCTGATACCCATGCAGGTTCCCATACAGAAGAGACCATCTAGCCACCCCATGTAAACTCATAACATACCTTTAAGGCTCGCCTAGGATAGTTCTAGCTGATGTCTGCAATTTAGAAAGAATGGACTTCAGTCCTCAGAAGAGAAGCAGAGAACAAAAGACACCAGAAAGATGCCATAAGCCCTCTCAATGGTCACTAGCTGAAACACCTAAGGTGTGATAAGTAACTGTCACCTAACAGCAGCTGGTGAGCTGTCCTCTCCCTGAAACCTGTTTGACCTCACACCTGAACATATCATGCGAAAGGGGCCTTTGACCCTATTTCAGAGTCTTCTCTGAGCAGTTATGTCTCATGAGTGTGGCCAGACTCCACCTTCATACTGGTTGAGAGAATTTTACTCCAGCTTCTGGGGGAAACCCTACAGGCCATCCTTTTGAATAACATAAACTCACATCTGTAAGATCCCAAGTGAGTTTTCAGTTCATCTTGCCCCTGAAAAACCCTTCACTACTGAATGACTGTTACAGAGAGAAAGCCAAGATTGACTCTTGGGTTGAATTTGTTTATATAACTGAACTTAAACCTCCGTCTCTATCCCACCCACCCCCATGGTCCTTCCATGGCCATGTTTCACTCATTGCGGATCAGCTCACAAACTTCCACTGTTTTATTTTCACATCTCTCACTGTCATATCCCACTGTGATTTAGTCTAATTATCCATCCCTTCTTTTGACCCTGACTTTTCCTGTTTTTCATTTCAGGCGATTTTTCCAAAACTGTCCGAGCATGGGAGGAATTGTTGTTGAAGACACTGACAGCATGAGAGAAAGAGGGAGATGTGATGCTTTGCATCTTTGTACTTGGCTCTGGACCAGTGAAAATACCCAACATTATCAGTTTTCCTGGGGTAAAAGACTATGCATTCTTATTGGAGTATAAACTATAAAGAGCTTGATATGAGATAAAACCTTCTAGCAGTCCTAGTGGTTAAGCTGTCAACTATTGGAGGTTTACTGTGCATGCCTAGGCTCCAAAGACAGTAAATGTGTCCTATTTTCACAGGAAAGCAGAGTAACTGTAACTAAAATATCCCATTTCCAGTCATACACAAAGTTTTTCATTCACAGGACTGGGACCTTCCCATTCAACCTCCAGAGATGTCAAAATTATTTAAAATTTGGAGCCATCCTTTGGGGGTTTAACTTTCTTTTTCTCTCCCTCATATTTATCTCTAAAAGCTGCAGAACCTGCTAATTTTGCATGGGTTGGGTTTGGATATTTCTTTTTCCTGAGTGGTTGATGATGCCACCCGGAAGTTGTAACAAGGAGCTATACCTGCCAAACAGCATATTTTTCTCTTTTAGTCTCATTTTGAAAAAAAAATAAAAAATAAAAAATAATAATAAAAAAAATAAATGTGACTGAAAAAATATCAACCTAAGATAGATGAGCAGCCTGAAAAATTTCAGTACAAACGCGTGATGTTTGGCAAAGTTACAAGCAAATGGGAAAAGGATCTTACACTGGCAGAAATGAGACAAGTTTCATAACAAGGACTGCTGTCATACCTGCTTCTAAACAGACAGGCTTTCCATAAAGATTATAATGAATGATGCCAAGATGCAGGCATTAATTATTCAGAATGACTTGGTTTTTCATACATACATCTGCTTATTAAAAATTGATCCTATAGATATTTCTTCTGCCCTTCAAATTTCTTGCAATTTTATACCACAATCAATCAAAAGTAAAAAAAAAATATTCTTTGGTTTAATGATTATGCTGTCTGATACTGTTCCACCTACTTTGCCATCTCACACAGCCTTTCTGCCAGTTTCCCTTTGTAGGAAACTGACCTACACCAATGGTCACCACAGCTACACAAGTGTCTGTTCTTTCAATCCTGTCTCACATCTTTGGCCATTCCTTTTAAGCCCTGATATTCTCAGCTTTGTGACACAGCACTCAGACAGAAGTTCCCCAGTTTTATGAGGCAAATAACTGATTTCATAGCTATACAGCCAGGAAATACCTGGATCATATTTCTGGTTTATTCCATGCCCCCAGTGTGCAATTCTTTGGGTCTGCGAGGTTGCCCTGCATGTTATGCAAGTGTCTTTTCCCTTTTCCCAAAATGCAAGTATCAGAAAGAGGAAAAGCACATCACAGAGCTCATCACAGCTCTGATGATCATGAAGAGAGACATCTGCAGAGCTCCACCAGTAGCAGCCTGGAAGCTCAACTGGTCTACGTGCAACCAAAAGCGTTTGTCACCATGGGCCGCCAGCTTGACCCTAGGAGCTGGAGCTGTGTAGTAGGATCAGATCAGACTGGCAGACATCACTAATATCCTCTTACTGGTATTTCCAAAGAGGAGATGGAAAAGCCAAAAAGAATTAACCTCCTGGTTGTCTGTCCAGAGATCTATCAACATTTTAGACCACCCCCAAAAAACGCAAGACATTGCTTCCAGTGGCAAATCTGGAACTGGTCTGTGTAGAAATGGTAGATATCACTATTCCATGTTAAGCTTCCTTCATTCACAAGGACCAAATCCTCCCTGTGCATAATAAGTGGGTAGCTAATTTCATTATGTGGGGCAAAAGAGGGTGTGTGTTTTATTTTGACTTCTTTTTTTCCACACATTCCCACTCCTGGCTGAATCCCTGCCAGAGACAGTTCAGTACCACCCATATTGCACAGATCTCAAAAGCGCAGAGAGAAAATTACCATCTTAAACCAATCTTTGCGGCTTCTGAAACATTAAATATAGATGGCATTATTGAAGCCAGCTGAATTACTCAGGCTGTGTACAATGCAGTGCCAGTGTGGCCAAGAATGCTAACAACTGAGCAGCACACACTGCCTCGGAATATGTGAGAAGTCCTAAAGGGAAACTAATAGCTTGCTGTTGTGCAGCACTGTGCAGCCATGAAATACTCCTTCTCTTGCCTCTCCTCCTCCCTGCCCACAGCTCTTCATTGCTCCCCAAAAGGCAGTGTGGATTTGAGTATAAAATATGGACATACCTAGAAGTGTGGTCGCATGCCAAACCTACTTGGACAGACAAGGATCCCAAAGGAAAGCATGATTTCCAGCATGAAACTAACAATTTTGCATGTAAAGAAAAGGGAGGCAGATCAGAAGTGACCGCAGGGCCTGAGGCTGTACCTAGGGTGCTGTAAGGCTGACAGAATAATGGAAAAGGAAAACCAGCATTTGCCAAAAGTTTAGCAGTTATACTGCTGAATGGTCCTGCCCCTGCTATTCTGTTTATGATTTTCTCTACAGCTGGTTGAAATGAAGTATGAAAAGGTTGCAAAGATCTTAAAGAAAGGACAGTAAGGAGGAGCAGACAGAAGAACACCTCTGGTGTGGGAGCACTGACATTGATCACAGGCTATGCAGGCAGTTTCAGCAAACCCAACCTGTTCAGCCACAGGAAGGAGGCACAGACTCTCACATCTATGGAGTCTCTGAAATTAGTGTATCAGTCAAACAGAGATCTTCTTACATAGCTTAACTGAGCCAACTCAGTTGAATGGTCATCTTCAACAACCAGGGAACTTAGGCAAACTGGATTCTACTGCTCTTATAATGTGTAGGAGAAACATATTACTCTCCACTTACTACCTATAGGAAATATATCCCCATATAGGAAAAATGGAATCATTAGATGCCTAAAAAGAAGGTGGAACTTATGTATCTCAAATAGGCAGGCTATATCTCAACAAATCCCACTTTTTTCAGTCCAAAAGAAACCAAGGCATGCATATAAAACAGTAACCTTGGGAAGAAGAACTCACTTGTGCAAAAGTGAAGTCCTTTCCCTGAAACTACAAAAGAATCAGTGATCTGAAAAGTATGAAACCACAGACAATCAAATGACTGCAGAGTTCATTGGAAAATTAAAGCACTCACTTATGATAGCAATTTCTGATGTGTTATTATATTTTCTCTTTTTCTCCAAGTAAAACCTTGTTCCATCTTTTCTAACTTTGTTTTGCATAAAGAAAAAGAAGTTAAGAGCCAAATAGAAAATGATAAAAATTTCAAGGAAATGAGTGTTTTGAAATTCTTAGGAGCTGTTTACAAACACAGAGGGGAAGGATTTCCTTTCAGAAATCCTTTCAGAATCTTCCTTAGGTAGGAGGAAAAGAAAAAATTAATTAAAATGAAATTAAACATTTTCAAAGTAAAAATACAAATACCTCTCCCAGTACTCCCATGGATTGTCTGGAAGAGTTTTTTTGTTTTGGTTTGGTTTGGTTTGGGTTTTTTTGCAAGACAGACAAGATTTCATATCACAAATGGCCAGCACATGGCAGGCTTGAATAATGAGAAAGTGACTTCCCAGCTGAGCAAATATGCATTAGTAACAAGACGCTGATGAGGCCTGACAAATCACCAAGGAAACAGGAGAATGTGAAAGACAAGTCAAAGAAGCTTTAGAAATGAGCCCTCAAGGAAGTTAGCCATGTTGCAGCAAGGCATTATTAAAATAAAGAGTATGGCTGTGGGTTTGGGTTTTTTAAGGGATTAAAAAGAAACACAGTGTAATAGTGCAATGTTTCTCATCCCTGCCAGCTCTCAGGGACTGGCTGTGACCCTGGCTGTATGGGTGGCATTATTTCGTTGGACCATGGGGTTTGCAATGATGAATGAGGACTGGTGAAGAGCTGCATGTGGATGAACAGCCCAGCTCCTGCTTGACGGGCATTCACCTGCAAAGTGAGTCTTCCTGGCTCTCTGCCCAGAGGCAAAGACCATGCTGAACAGGTTTGCTCGGCAGGTTAACCACCTCAGAGGGGGCCAGGGAGCTGCACACACATGATAGGGGAATGTGTGTGGTGGCACTAAAGAACAAATCTGTTCAGCTGCTTCCTTAGGGAGGTGTTTGCCATGCTTCCCTTCCCCTGTTATTAGACAGACTCCAGAGGTCCTACAGCTCTACAGTGCTCAGAGTAGTTGCAGGCCTGTTTCCTAAGAAACAAACCAAAAGAGAAACAGACAGATGGACACATACACACTGAAACTACCTAGAGGGAAGTTACAGAGGAGGTGGAGTCAGGCTTTTCTTGAGTAAGGGTTGAGGAGAAATAGACAGCAAGAAACATTTTTATTACACATCAGGAAAATATTCCACAGTGGGGGTGGCCAACCTCTTGAGCAAGAGCTCAGAGAAGCTGTGGACTCTCCTTCCTTGGGGGTACTGAGACCATAACTGGACTAGGTCTTGAACAAAACTGAGATGACTCCAGAGATGCCCCTGTTTTGAGCAGGGTATACATGACCTTCAGATGTACCTTCTGACTTCAGTTTTTCTAGGATTCTAGAGAATAGCTGATAGATGTCAGAGAATTAGCTCTCAATTTTTTTGTGTGTGTGTGGGGTTTTTGTTTTGTTTTGTTTTGTTTTGTTTTGTTTTGTTTTGTTTTGTTTCTGCGAGGCTTACCAATTCAGCCACAACAGCTACAAAAGGCAGTGTTATGGGCTGGGCAAAAGAGGAAAGGAGAACGTGGATGGTACAGTGAATGGTTTAAGAGACAGTCTACAGCTTTCCTCTGCCAAGTAATTTTCAAATGTACCTCTTACTCCTCAAGAAAGACAAGTTGTCTTCAGTCAGCTGTGGGCTTTTGCAGCTAATGAACAAAAGACCAAGTCCATAGGAACCTTACAGAATCAATCCTTCATCTCAGAATTTAAATTTACTAATAAGACACTTATCTTTATAACATCAGGGATCCCTCTCTGGGGTCTGGGTTTCACAGCAAATTACACAAGGTCCTTCATTTTGGTGGTGGCCTGTGAAGGGGAGAAGCTTGACAAAAGCCCACTGGACTTCATCAATAAAGCTCCCTTCTTTCTTTGCTAAATGAGGTGATTGGAATATCACACAGCCCTTGACTTTAATGACAGCAGGTGAGTAGATCCTGATGCTGACCAAAGAAAGCAGGCTGATCCCAAATGAGCGTCATGTTCCCTCTGCCCTCATATCTGTCCTACAAGACAAAAAGTTGGCATCTTGCAGGATGCACAGTCAAAGGAAGATATGATCATCGGGTCATAACGACATCATCTTCTCCAGCCTTTCACCTGTGCTGTCCATTGTGGATAGCTCCTCACCAGTTAATGGCACTTGAGCAGCGTGATGCCATCTCTTCTTTCATAGGACTGAAAATGAGCATGATACAGCATGCCTTTTCTCAACAAACCAAAACAAATCTTTTAAATTTTGATTTCCTATTCAAGAAAAAATATTCTATTTATTTTGATGGGGAATAAAAATTTAATTAGAAGAATGATATTATGGAAGAGAATCAATTTACCCAGTGTAATTTCCACCGAAACACAATTCCTAGTAATGGAAACAGAGTTCTTTGCACTGATAGCATCAAACACATTTGGAAATTCTAATCAGCAAGCCAATGGTAGTATTTAGGATCTTTTAAAAAATTCATGTAAGATCACTGGACTGTAAAACTTATAAGATTTGTCCTTTACCACCACTAGACTACACAAGCATGTTAATGAAGATAGTAGTTAATTTATTTCACATTGTAAATAAAATGTGTGCAACCCAGTTATTTCTCTATGAAGGGTTTATTCTTGCTGCCAATCTCAGTCTAGCTTTACCAGCACTAGCAGGAAAAAAGATGCTGCTGTCCTCCATCTTAGCACTAGAACAGCTGTCAGGAATATGGTGCTTAAAGTATCTGTGGGTCCTTATTTACATTCCCCCAATATTATTGAAGTGGTGGTTGCAGAAGTGGGAAATCAAACACTACTTTCAATAAAGAAAGGTTGTTAAACAGAGAAGAGGACCCATTTGGCTTGTCTGAGATCTGGTAAATAAATAGCACTTAATTGCCAGCTTCTCCTTTTTTTAAAATATAATTAAAAGAATAGGGCTTTTCTGGAAGTTTAAACATAGATTGGACTGTACAGAGCCCTGAAAAGCACAAGACAACCAAGACAACACTTGTGGGAACACTTCTCTCTCTCCTGGGAGATCACATATTTCTTAACCTCTTCTCTAATATCAGCCACTGGGTGAGAGAAGGAATGAGGCATGGAAGTGAAGATTTGTATGTTGGGTCCAGTCCCTCACACTTAACTTGTATCCATTTCCTATAGGGTTATTGGTACTGCCCTTACAACTCCAGTGACACTTCTGCAGAAAAAAAAAATCTAACTGGAATTCATACTGCAAGAGTAGCAATTAAAAACATTTCCAACATTATTATTCTGGTCTGTTTATTTACCAGGTAAAATGCAAATAAAAGGATTTTTTAAAAGTCTCTTATATTTATTGTTCTTTAATGCTGCTTTGGAGAAGAATCAATTTATAGTTGTGCGTAAGTACATTGGTTGGGTTGTATGCTGGATAGATGTTTGGTGAGCAAGAGGTAGATGGAATAAAAAAAAGGCTACAAATCTCTTCTGCACTTAGGCTATATTAATAAATACAGCCATAACATGCTCCATCTATTCAACAATGATCTTAATTTCAGCACTAAACTGCTACTAGAACCTGTATATTTAAAGGTATATCATTGTAATAATGGCCATGGCACTTACACAGCACCAGATTCAGCAGTTTTCAGCCACCAGCATCTTTGTCTGTGGCTTCTGACATTTTAGAATGTTTGTATGTGATAGAAAGGAATGGCTGTGACAGTTAACAACACGTGTGAAGGATCTGAGACCTGCAGACCTCAATGCCAGCTGAGGCTTATTGGAACTTTATAGGTGGTAGATTGGTTAAAAGACTGATCAGGAAAAAAAGCCTCAAGATGCCCTACCCTACTGTCTGTTGCAACCTCCTGCACAGAAATGTTCTTTTTGTCCCTGCTCCGACTGAAAGAGTGTGGACCATGGGAATATTAACTTCTTCTACTTGCATGAGAAAAAGCTATGAATAAAAGGGAAGGAAAGACCCGGGCAGTGCCATCTTTGCTTGTAGAAAAAAATTCTGCTAGCTCCATCTGAAAATTGATTGGCTCTGCTCTAACAGCTGGGAATGGTAGAATCCAATTAATTTCAAAGGCAGCATAGTGAGGACAACACTAGTTACCTTTGGATTTTCTACTCAGAAGATTTACAATATTTTAGAGGTACATGGTCTTGCTGAAAAAGCTGATAGATGCCTCCTGTGACACCTCAATTAGACAAAAGTGTTGTAATTTGTCTCCCAGTGATGGTACTGTGGAAAATGCATGCTCCCCACAGTCTGCATCACCAAATATGTACCCTGACCATGCTCTTTTGAGGGAGCAAGGAGTGTAAAGAGGAAGCTGCAATGCATTCCAACAGCAATTGCTACCCTCCCAAGCACAAAAGTGAGGCATATCACAGACAGAACACTGAAAGCCTGAAATGAGGTTTAGGGCTGGCTATTAGAAAAAATTCTCCACCAAAAGGGTTGTCAAGCTTTGGAACAGGATGCCCAGGGAAGCAACGGAGTCACCATCCCTGGGAGTATTTAAAAGATGTGTAGATGCTGCGTTTAGCGACGTGGCTTAGTGGTGGACTGGGCAATACTGGGTTAATTGTTGGATTCGATGATCTTAAAGGTCCTTTACAACCTAAACGATTCTGTAATTTTATGATTGCTAGCCCACATGGCATATCAGAGCACTTTTTAAAAGGTGTATCAGTCTCAGATGCATGTGCTATTTATTTTACACATTAAATTATAAGTAAACTATGAAAGAAAGTCCACGGTAGGTAGGAAATGTCAGGAGCAATGTGGCCTTTGTAGAAAGACCCTGAGCTGCATATTGAACAGCAAGGACAGGAAGGTATTGAACAGGTGATGATTAACTGTGTACTTTCTGCCTGCGGCACCAGATGGGGAAGGAAGGGTCTCTGAGGTATACAAAGCACAGTCAGTGGCTCTGGCAGCTCCTGGCTTCTGAGTGTTCAGGTTCACAATCTGCATTGCAATTCACATTAAATTGGTATTGTCTGGGGAGAAAAAGAAGACAAAAGTGGACTTCTATCATACTGCATCAGTGACACCCATGTGGATCATCAGCAGGGCCAGAATATGTTCAGTCTCCTGCTGAGACGTGCTGAGCTGAGTTGGTGGCATTCACAGCAGTGTGTTAGCCTTTACGTCAGCCCTACACCCACCACACGTGACTGTTACCTTTTTTCTGTCTTTCCAGCTTGAGCACTAATTTTAAGAGAGGCACTGCGGCACATCCCTGCTGCTGCAATAACCCCGTGGCTGGGTTTTAATGCACTCCTGCCAGCAAAGGGGAGCCTGTGCTGTCACTGTGTGTTAGGAGTATGATCCCAAGCCCAGCCAGTGAATCAGGCCCCTTAGGCAATGATGGGGGCAATAAGGTGCCTCTGAGATGTCTCAGACACACCCCAGCATGGGCAATAGCAGAACTGCAGGCACTTGTATACCTTTCCTGGAAATAACATAGATGGAAGCATGAGTTAAATGGGAATTTGTGGATAACACCTTTGCCTGCAGGAGCTAAATTCAGCCCATCATGCTCAGGCAGTTATGAGGGGAAAGAACATTATCCTACATTCACATGATGCGATGAAGCACCATGCAAAATTACCAACCTATTGGCAAATATATCAGTTCAGGAATCAGCACAGCTACACAAGCATGGCCCCATGCCTTGGCCAGTCAAGCCTGACAAAATAGGTGGAGCTAACTTGTTAAATTAGAGCCACATTTGACAAGACGTGCTTTGTAGACTCAGGAATAACTTGAGGCTTAAAACATTGCACTGGTGGCTGTGCTGTGGAAGTGCTTCATGAACAGCCCTGGGTGACCAGTAAAAATCTAAAATTTACTGAAACACATGCTAATGAGTGTCATCTCCTATGTGGCAAACTGACATTTTTTAAAAGGCTTGCTAACACTATCAGTTTCAGACAGATTGTATAAAGGATCTGGAACACATCATTAATTCAGTAGAGACTCACTGTCAAATTCTGAGCCTTTGCTTCAAAGCATAAAGGTGGCAAGCACAGTTCTTCAAGAATTATATTTGATGGACAATATACAATAAAAGTGTATTTTCCATGCTTCTTGGAATGGCTGAAAGATTTTGTTGAGGATTTTTTTCAAAAGAATTCTGCTTGCTATTCCACATGGAATATGCTAAACTAAATGGTTAAAATTTGGAGAAATTATATACTCATGGAAAATTGAGCCTTATAATTTCAAGCACTAAGCAACACTACTAGGTGATATTTTCTGCATTACCTATAGTCATGTATCTGGTGAAATATCTCAGACAGAGAGGCAAGATTAAAAAAAATTCTTACAGCTGTGCTGTGAAGTGTTGCAAAAATAGTTACAACTAAAACATCCTTTCTTGTGATCACAGTCTTTTTTAGAGCATACCAAACACTGCTGGAAAAAGAGCCATTCAAAAAGTGATCTTCTTGGTATGTGTGTTCTCATATAGAAATAAATTGAAGGCAATACCACCTATGCAGCAGTGACAAGTAAATTCAATTTCCATCTCAAAATCAGGTAAAGTGTCTCATTTGTTACCATGGATACAAGACATTATTTCCATTTGTTTGAGATCTCACAGTGGGTATGAAATTAAACTGTGACATAGTTTTATGTAGGAAGTTGACTAAAACCCCCATAAGTTCAATGTCATTAGTCCAAAGGATTTTCTTTTTTTAGACACAGCAAATAAGGAGGTTGCTACTACTGCCCATAAGGTACACTTCATAAACAAACATCTGTGTGATTTTCCTGATGCTACTTTGGATCAGTGGGAGTGATGGGAGAGAAACATTCATTTCATCAGTCCTGCAAATACAGGGAAGAATACTGAAAAACATCCAGATGGTAGAAGTACATTAAAAATACATTGGTGTTGTGTTATTTGCTATTGTTTGGCACCAAATATTTTTACAAAAAATGTCTTGATTCTGAAAATGCATCCAATTTTTTCTCAGATAAATCTGCTTTTCAGGCCGAAGCTCAAATAACTTGTTCTCTAGTTTTCAGAGTTAGACTTAGAAGAAGAAGTGCATGAAAAAGTGAGGGAGAATGAAGAGAAAAGAAGAAGGAGAAATATGTTTTTTAATGCTGACATATATGAAGGGTTCAGGAATTCTGTGGCATTCAGTTTACCTTGTCTGAAATTAATTTTAATATATACAAAAGGATAAAAGGGAATACAGGTCTTCTTGTTAAATTATTTATACTCAGGTCCTGGGTATATATTTAATATTTCATAGTGAGACTGATTTCCATAGATGCTGAGCATCTGCTACTCTGAAGGATTTCAACTAAGGTTGTCATCTCTCAAAATTTACAAAACCAAACTGAGATAAAACTAAGTCTACCTAAATCAAAGGTTTATTTCTACATATTCATGCATTAACTGCATGAAAATCACAAAGGTTATGGGATGTCATGACTATGGCTAATTACTGAAATCCAAAACCATCATCCAGCTGATTAACTGACTGATAATTTCCCACCAAATATTCTGAACTTCACCTCCCGTGCTTCTGTGTTGCTGCTCTCCTCAGCATATTGTCAGACTGGATTATCTGCAGTGTCTTCTCCAGCTCCTTGGGCCATCTCTAATTATATCCCATTGGGAGCAAGTAGGTCTGACCCTGAGATGGCAAACTAGAAAAATTGAGAAACTCACAGCAAAACTGTCACTAACACAGAAACTCCCAGAGGAATAAGGACTACAGTGTCCATGGCCAGCTGAACAGAGAGATAAGTCAGTCACTCTGTGTTATTGATTTGCATTATTAACATTTGCTTGAAGTTCAATAAAAATCTATTTATATTCTACAGACTTGATTATACTTCAACCAGACCCCAGACAGAAAATTATAATAATGCCAAATGGGTGCTAGGGCTCCAGAATTTTTATTTAGTAGTATTTTATGCCTGCTTTTCACTATTTTTAATGGAGAATTAGCACCAGGATGAAATATAGCACAATCTTTACATATGGTGTTAAAATTATTAAAACCAGTGATATTTAAGTATCCATTTATATAAGGATAAGATCATGAACAGACCTTAAGCTTATCTAAAGTATACAGAAACCTCAAGTATTTCTGAGTAATGACTTAATTCTGAAGTCTGGGAAAGATTTTATTCTTGAATTATCAATTACTTATTTTCAACTTTTAAAGTATTTTGGTCAGACTTATTCCACCATACAATAAATCACCCTGATTTTGTAAAACTTTGCAGGTTTAGAGTGGCTTGTGTTGATATCAATAGGGTGTGTGTAGGGTTGCCCTGTGCTCTGTTATTGGGTGTTAGTTGGGATTTGTAGACTTGCTGGATTTCATGGGTACCAGTTCAGCCATGCAAATCCCAACCCAACGGTGCAGCTAATATGTAAATGAGTATCTCCTGTTTTTTGCCATACAAATGCAGCTTGGTGGAGTCTGGAAGTGGGTACAGCTTGTCCCCTTCTAGAATCTAATAACTGGGGGTGACAGAGGAGAGTGTGTGATGCTACAGATGAAGGAAGCAAAATTAACCTCTGCAGTGCCAGGCTGAGAAGCTCCACTCCAGCTGGGAACACAACCCAGCACTGTGGTGAGCCACTGCCCTCATGTTCTGTCACGTAGCAGCTGAACACAAGTGCCTGGACAGGGAAGATGCTGCTCACATGCAGGATGTATGAGGGCTGCTCGTGTATCAGTGGACATGTCAGACAAGGCAGTGGGAGCAGTCTGGATGTGCCAAGACTCACCCAGCACGGTGTCAGGAGCACAGTAACAAATAAGGGATAATAATTATGATAAACTGACACCCTTTGCCCCTGCAGGGACATAGTACAGTTTCTTGTTGACTTGTTTTTGAGAAAAAGCTTTTCTTGCTGCACTAAACCACTTAAAAACTGTCTGAATGAAAAGGTTACATCCATGGGTCAGCATAAATGATAATAGCTCAGGAAATAGCACTGATGTTGCTAACGATTTGCAAGTTAAGGAGGGTAGTCTGGACACACTGATGTCTCAGTCATTCTCAAGCAATAGCAGAAAAAGTATGCAGATGAATGCAAATGAAGACACCACAGAACATTGACTATGATACATTAGACAATTTTTTAAAAATCTTTGTGCAGTACCAAGACCAGCTGGATTAAGTGAGAAGGGGAACAGAGCAATTTGCTCACCACTAGCAAATGCACAAGGAGTTTTCTTGAATGATCAATGGGTTTGCAGTTTATAAATTCCTAAAATGACTATGCCTAAATACATCCCCAAATTCTCCTCCCTTTTCCCCCACCTAAAGTCCCCGTGATTTTCTGAAAATAAATCAGGACCTTAATGAATAGTCTGAGTACAGAAGAGCCCCATGGTACCACTTTTCCTAAAATAGAAGATCTGTTCTTTTCTTCCTTAGCAATACCTGCTGCATGCCTTGCATTGTCTGCTGTAGGAACTGCAGCTGCTGGTCCTTTGTAAGGCTTTCCTCTGCTCGAAAGAGCTGTCCTTTCTCCTGCTTCAGGAGCTCCACTTCGTTCCTATAAGCATCCAGCTGCCATCGGAGACTATCGTTCTCTTCCTTTAGCGCATATGCTTGGGCAGCTAGAGCTAAGAGAAAATGAAAATGTGAAAAAAAATCAGTGAAATGGATTGTTTCTTTTCAAATAACACAGAGGACATTGTCTGGAGAGATGACAATACAGCTGAACACCAGTGAGACTTGCAGAGCTGAGACAAGACCCAGCAGAGCTGAACATGATTAGGTTCTGGCAAGGATTGTTGCTGTGAGGTTATTTCCTGGGATGGAAGAAGCCATAAAGTGACCCTGGATAATTCAAATGCTACTTGCAATCTGGCTGCTAAATTTAGGCTTATATTTTAGGAAGAAACTGGCATGCAGTCCAAGGGCAAGGCACTCACCAACTTTACAACATTTTCCCAGTGATGTTATAGGAACTGATACAGCCATTTAGTATTTATACTTGCACAGTGGCCAGATGTTCCAGTCAGGTCTGTGCTAAGAAATTTTCCCAATGTAAAGTTGCTGGATTTAGTCCCATTAGAGAGGAAACACAGAAATTTCTCTCCAGCCTTGCTATGAACTACTTCACAGTAACAGTTATGAGGAACCATTTAGACAGAAAAATGATGCAATAGAAAAAATTATATAAAATGCAAATGCTGAAAAAAAGTGTTGGCACTACAAGAACATTACTACATTAAAGGCATTGAAAGACACTTAAGTCATTTCCTTAGGAAGCTCCATTTGGCCCCCTTTCAATTTAGAATGGCATTTTTATTATCATAACTGATAGCAGGTGTTTGTGAAGAAATCGATTAGTATGCAGGGATGGAAATTACATTTGCCAAATGACTTGCACAGTCTGCAATATAAGCTAAAACTTGTGTAGCAAAAGGCAGAAGGCTATAAAGCATGTAGTAAGGACATTATTTAAATAAATTATCTGAACATAAATACATATAGGGAAAGGTGGCATTCATTAATTAGGGATGTGGCTATCATCCTTTAGAAGAACCCAATCCTGATAGTGTTTATATTTGGCAGGAGCAGTGGTCATTTGGCATAGTAAACTGCCATACCATGCTATTTTCTTTCTTGGAACCCGGTAACACAACAACATTACAGAGCAGCTGTAATTAAAAAACAACAATCCACTATAGCTGGTTCTATCAACATTTGGTAACTGAACCACATAACTGATTTACATTTCTGATTAAATGATTTCAGGCTTGGTATCACAGAATTCCTTTTTGCCCACCTACAACAACAGTATGGTTAAACTCCAAATGATATGAAATTGAGTATTAACTCCATTTAATACTATGCACCTCTTGACTAGACCTTCCACAGATAAAGAGCCCCCTGTTCCCTATGATAACATGATTCAGCACATTTGTGAAATTATACCAGCAGTTAGGCAGAATGTCACAATATTTCATTAGCAATAAAAATGTTTTATCTTTGGTAGGACAAATCTACCTTCATCTCAGACAATTTTACTAATTTTAAAGTAGTACAAACACATTATTCAAAATAAAGTACAGTCAGCTACTGTTCAAATACAGACATGGATTGGTCACTGTGCTTAATTTGGGTATTTTACAGAATCTCTCTGCAAGATTTAGCAAGAGTTACAGTATTGTTACATTAAATTAAATTGTTCTGAAAAGCATGTAATCATCCTTCCATGACAAAATTTACCCTCAAGAAATTGCAGTGATGAGTCCAATGGGCAAATAAGAGGATTAAGTACTGTTTTTAGTTTTCATTTTTGTAAGAGCCAACAAGCTATAATATAAGAAAGGATTGGGAAAAAAAAAAAGGCCAAGCAAATAGAAACATCACCCCTTCTCCACCCCCCAAAAAAATCTCAAGTCAAAATTAAATAGTGTGTGTTGGAATGGACCTCTAAAGATTATTTAGCACAACTTGTGCAATTGTCTCACTACTCTCATCCTAAAATATTTCTCCCTTATATGCAATCAAAACCCACCCTCTTTCAGTTTATAACTGCCTACCCTTCAGCTCCCTGAGAACAGGAATAGAGACCATCTGGGATGCACTCAAGTTTCTACAGTGGTTCGGGAGCTGCTCATTGTCTATTCCAGCTCTCAAAAAACATGTGAGTGCTGCTGTACAAGTGGGGACATGAGGCCTGTGTATTTCCCCACTGAAATGTGGGTTCTGACCCAGATCAAGCTGAGGTTCAACTGCCTTATCTGGACAGGCTGCTTGAATATTTCCTGTGTCTCACTACTAATTGGAGAATTTCTTCTCCTTTTCGTACTCCTAGGTGAGTTCAGGCTATTAAGGGAGGGCTACAGACATCAAGAGATGTCTGCTACAGGGTCAGAAAAATAGGAGAAATGAAAAGGGCCACAACATCCCACAAAAGCAAGTAACCTGTATGTGATGAACCTATTAGAGTTTAAAAAAATAACTAATCCAAATGGAACTAGTCACAATACATTGGAGCAATGAAGGTAACTGTCCATTTAGCCTGCAGGAATGCAATGCAGGTTTTTACTGTTCAAAAACAGAGATGCACCTCTGAATGCTATTATGTCATTGCTTTAAAAATTACATGTAATATATAATATTAAAACCTGTATAACAATAATTACATCGCAGTGCTACCAAGAAGTTCCATCCAAGGTTGGTGCCCTGGTCTTTTCTGCACACCAGAAGACAAAGGCTGTGTCTGGAAGTTGTTGCAATCTATTTTAAGACAAAATGAAAACATCCCAAACCACCTAAAGTGAGAGAATAAGAATAGAGGAGAGATATGTTTCTGATAGGCAGGATTCCCTCAGGTGTACAGTGCCTTATCAACATTATTATATACTTGGGTGATCATCCCAACCACTCATAGCACAGCAAATAACAAAGGGTCCAAGGCAGAAATATGTTCTTAAATTAGGAAGATGCAACATATATAGCAACAGAGTGTAACAGAGTATTAAATGGGCACAAGCTTTAAAATGAATTAATTATAGATAAGAGTCCATAAATGATATGACATTAACTACATGTTATATACTTTGCTATTTAATTTAAAGCTACACATGGTTGGTTCCTAACATGTATGGACAGAATGGTTAACAGAAAAGGAGAATAAGACAAAAGGAAGACATCTGCCAGACCTCAGGGTGTCCAGCTCATTCAACACTGGGTAACTGTTTTAATCAAAATCAGACACATTCTTTGTGCTGACCTAACATAACTATAATTTTAAGATATTTATATTCAATGCATCAAGATTAAAATAACTCTTAATTCATATCAATGTCTCTTTTGATTTCAAGCAAAATATCTATTCTATAAAAACATCCTATAATTTACTTTAAATTATATTTCATTTACAACTATTATATATAACGATTTTTGATTTATTATATAGGATATAGAGAAAGGCACTTCATTGAATATTAAAATAAAAATAGAGGAGAATTTTGGGGGAAAGAGAATCTGCATTTTTAAATGTAGGGTTTTTTTCAAATTTTACATGAATTTTTGCTAAGAGTTCATTGACAAAGATGAATGAATGTAGTTTGAGTTGAAAAAAAATTTTGTTCATCTCATCTCAAGCAATTTTACATTTGGTAGTTCAGATACTCATCTACAAAATCCCTCTCTGAGGCACACTAAAAAACATCTTCGGATAAGAAGACAATGAATGCTGAAAGCATTTACAGAAGAACTATATACAAGGAATCTATATCAAAAGAAAACTGACAACAATCCCAAATAGCTGCCTGTGCGGCAAGTAGAAAATATTCCTACCTAAACAAACACAGCTGGAAAACAGCTCAATATTCTCTTTACAGCATTTTTCACTGAGGGATGCAAAATGATACCTGCCAGCCTCAGAGAAGCAGCTGAAGGAAGATTAGACATACATACGTGGGGGAAACCTTTGCACTGATATTTCAAAGACTTCCAAGAGGTTAGTGTGATTTCTTTGTGCCGAGGCAGAAGTGCTATATTCAATTTGGCAACAGCCTCAGCAGCAAGATACGCTCCATTTAGTGGATCCAGACTAGATCCAAATCAAAAAGACACCCCCCTCTTTAATACAAGAAATGACTGGCTGATTAGAAATCCACTGAAATCTAAGGACATATTCATTGATGGATGTCTCCAAGAAACAAGCAATTAACTTTATTTTTCTAGGGCATCTACCTTGGATAGTTAGGAGAGTGTGTTCTTTCTGACTAGCACTAATCTGTACTTTTCACTTTCACCTGGTACTCAGTGACTGCATTTAATCTAATAAATATCAATGCCCACAGGAGCCAAAGCAGAGTAAGTATTCATAGGTGATATGGGGTAATTGTAGTCTTTTATGACCCACATCATGTCATAGTGGCCAGGAAATAAAGCTAACACCCCACATCTCTGAATTCAAAAATTTCTACCATTTCTACTAATGCAGACCTGCACTGTGGATGTCTCATTAGATGATGCCCTAATAACGTTACAGTTAATGTAAATGACAGTCCACTAATTTGCATACTGAGGACACACAGAGTTGAAAAGCATAAGAGTAGGTTATCTCAAGAGCCTGAAGAAACCTGAAAGTAGTATCTGAAAAACGGATGACAAACACTAAAAAGAATAACAGGAAAAACTGCCTGTAAATTTAGAGTAAAGATTTTCCATACGTCCTCCTAGCAGAACTTCTTCCCTAGTTTATATATCCTGTAGATTCTTCTGTATTTGTACAGAAATAGATCATAAAACTGAGAACTTCTGTGACGTTTGTCCAGACTTTTGGTCTAACCAGCAGAATTTTTCAGGGTTTTTGAACTGTAGCTGATGTATTCATATAGTGAGGCAGGTGAAAACAAAGAAAGAGCCTACTCCCAAACCTTCCCGCCCTCTGAGTTCTACTAATGCCATTATTCTGATTTCCTGACTTGAAAATGAGATTTTAAATGATATAATGCTCCTTTTGATAACAGCAAAAAGAGAAGGATCAAAAAATCTCAAAATAACAGATATTAAGGTAATTTGTTTCACCACTCCCATTGCAGAGCATTTTCAACTTCAAAAAAGCCATCTTGCGAGACACAGCTACTTCTTCAAAGAGTTTTCAGCTTGAGGAACTGAACAAATGTGAGTGGAGAAAAATAAGGACACAAAGTTCACATCTATAAATACAAACAATAAAAGTTATCCCTGGCCTCTAGCTAGCCTGCTTGTTTTTCAAATAGGTGAACTGTGAAGCAGTACAAGTGAGGGGAAATTGGCAAGGAAAAATGTTTCTGGAGGATCTGGAAGGACATGAACTGTATTTTGATGCCGTAGAAAACAGGTTAAGTTATACAATAATGGCATTTGTCACTAGTAAGGAAGATAGTCTTTGCAGAAGTACAGTTTGGATGGTCTTAGGGGTTATAGCAGGAGGCATCCCTGCTCATGGCAGGGAAATTGTAACTAGAGAATCATTAAGGTCCTTTCCGGTCTAAACCATTCTGTAATTCTATAACTAGATAGGACCACTGGACCCTCATTCATTTTCACCCTCTAAGGCTGTGCTTAGTGCTCCAGCCCACTGAAAATTTAATTTTATGCTGGAGTCTGAGGGTCCCATCACTCAATGGCACTCAATGTGTGTCAGACAGTAGCCCCACACTTTGGGATGTGTGGGAAGGTCAGGTTTGGAGAAGTTGTGCAAGGTGGTAGGAAGGAAAGCACAGCCCTCATTGCAGATGGCAAGCTGTATGGCCTCTGAGGTGAAGAGACACACTGAGTAACTTAACAGGTGATAACAAACATCTCCAGCACGAAGGATCACAGTAGACCCTTCTCTCTGTATTCTCCAAGAAGCTTTCTGAAAGAGGAACACTTGACAAGTACACCTCGGTCACTGTGAGGCATCTTCTTGAGCCCACTTCACAGTATCAGGATCCTGGGTCATCCAATATCTAAATCACACTTGATCCATTGTCTTCAGTTTCTAGAGGACGCTTGCTTTTCTTTATGGACACTGAATACCTCATAACCAGCATAGACCTCAGACGTCAATGGCAAGTGCATAGGAATACATCTGATATTAGGAGTTAAAAGCAACCTTCTTCCTATAATGCAGTCTTAAACAAATACGTGTTTTGTAGTTCTTCCTCATTCCAGCAAAAATAGACTATGTCACTTGAATTTTTTTAAAAAAACACACTTTGCTTACAGCTTGAAAACAGCTAAGTATCATGACTAAACTCTAGAAACAGAATTTGCATGGTATAAAAATAAATAATTGGGAGCAATTACAAGCTAACCTAGCTACAAACAGTTTTTCCCCTTCCCTCTTCAGACATAATGCAACCAAACAATGAAGAGATTTCCACATTATTTTCAAATGCTAAGCACACTTCATTTGAATGTCTTGGTACCTGCAAATTTAAACTCTGAGGGCACTAATTATCCTATATGAGAAGGGTTTATTGTCATTAATGTTAGTGGGAGTTAGGCCCTGCACACTGGGAGGGAAATTTACTCTTTTGCAAAACCTGTTTAATTCAGGTGAAGTTGCTTCAAAGTCCTTTCCTTACCATGCAGCCTATGTTCAATGCAGAGAAGCTCATTATACCAGTTACATTCATGATGATACCAGATGTTCAGATTGAATAATCATGAGAATTATTTTCAGGCTTCCTTTTCACATAAAACTTGGTGGCAAACAATTAGTAAATGGAAGGATGCAAAAGGGAGAGGAGAGGAGAGGAGAGGAGAGGAGAGGAGAGGAGAGGAGAGGAGAGGAGAGGAGAGGAGAGGAGAGGAGAGGAGAGGAGAGGAGAGGAGAGGAGAGGAGAGGAGAGGAGAGGAGAGGAGAGGAGAGGAGAGGAGAGGAGAGGAGAGGAGAGGAGAGGAGAGGGGAGGGGAGGGGAGGGGAGGGGAGGGGAGGGGAGGGGAGGGGAGGGGAGGGGAGGGGAGGGGAGGGGAGGGGAGGGGAGGGGAGGGGAGGGGAGGGGAGGGGAGGGGAGGGGAGGGGAGGGGAGGGGAGGGGAGGGGAGGGGAGGGGAGGGGAGGGGAGGGGAGGGGAGGGGAGGAAGGAAGGAAGGAAGGAAGGAAGGAAGGAAGGAAGGAAGGAAGGAAGGAAGGAAGGAAGGAAGGAAGGAAGGAAGGAAGGAAGGAAGGAAGGAAGGAAGAAAAGAAAGAAGAAAGAAAGAAAGAAAGAAAGAAAGAAAGAAAGAAAGAAAGAAAGAAAGAAAGAAAGAAAGAAAGAAAGAAAGAAAGAAAGAAAGAAAGAAAGAAAGAAAGAAAGAGAAAGAAAGAAAGAAAGAAAGAAAGAAAGAAAGAAAGAAAGAAAGAAAGAAAGAAAGAAAGAAAGAAAGAAAGAAAGAAAGAAAGAAGAAAGAAAGAAAATAAGGGAACCTCTAGGAAAGCTGAAGTATGACTATTTACAAGCACATATAGTGAGGGGACAAGGAAGAATAGCTTCAAACTGGGAGCAGGTCTAGATTAAACATTAGGAAGAAATTCCTTACTGCAAGGGTATTGAGGTATCGGCACAGGTTGCCCAGAGATGTGGATGCCCCATCCCTGGCAGTGTTCAAGGCCAGATTGGAACTAGATGATATTTAAGGCCTCTTCCAACACAAGCCATGCTATGATTCTATGAGTATATTAATCACAATTTTATCCATCCCATTCAGGACAGACCTCTTCACATTTCAGAAATGGAAGTGTTTCTCTGACAAGAGATTTTTCTCAGTTTCAGAAACAAAATTTCTCACTGCTTAACAGACATCAGCAATATCCTAGGTTTACTACACCTGTGGCTCACCAGCAATTTATAAAGGCTTATTATTTCTTGTGTAATGAAGCACATCTCTTTGCAAATACCAGAGATGGTGTTGGGAAAGGGAGGACCTATTACTGTCCAGCTGGGACTAATAACAAAAAGTTGTAGGCAAATGCTGGGTCTGCAGGGGCTAAGAATGCCCCAGAGAGCAGTGCTGCCAAGTTTGTGGCATTATGATGGGTCCCATGATAACTCACATTTTATTTAAAGGCCTAGAGAGATCATTAACTGAAAACCTCTGGTTTAAGTTTCTGGAATATTGGCTTCCGAACTTTCTAGACTGTGGATCAGTGTTAGTTTTTCCTTTTTAATCATGTTCTCACAAACTGAGTTTTAATTAAAAACACTAACAAGACCACTTAATCTAGCTGTTTTAGCCAGTCCGAGGAATAAAGATGTAGATTACTTGCTACAGTCTTACAAGAGATCATTGACTCCAGTGATCAGTCTGGGATAATTGATCTGAACATCGTGGCTGCAGAAAACCCACTTGAACAGTGATCCAACTTTCTCCAAAGGGCTGCAAAGATGCAAAATCAAATTCCCACTTTAAGCCGATCTTCCTACCCCTCTCTTTGTACCCTCCTATCTTTTATTTTTGCACTGGTTCTGTTTAGTTCATGTCCAGCTCTAAATGCATGAGTCCATCTACTTGCTCATTTTTAATTCCCACTTTCCTGACATGGCCAGATGTTTCTCTCTTTCCTCACTCATATTAAATTTGCAGTACATTCTCTAGTCCCCTGTTACCCAGATCTGTCCCAGGTAAATTGCAGCATTAAGCATTTTGGACTTTTCCTACAAAGATGTCACATCACATTACTGAAACGAATATTTGGAATTTGGAAGAGACCACGTTGTTACAATAATATCAAAGCCTGACACATTTCAGGTTTATTTTACTTGACAGCATCTCTTAGGAGAATAGGAACCTTACACAGCTTCTAAATGATATTTTGACAGTTGCTAGTTAATCTGGCCCACTGAGACCAGTTTCTGTAGGTCACCTCTTTAAAGCAAAGGGCCCTTTCTTCCTCTACATTTTGGGTTGCATTTCTTCTTCCACCAGCCATGATATGCACCAATACCAGCTGACTTGGCATATGTATAAGGGGAGACAGGAAAGAGAAGAAGTGGCTCTGCACAGACATCTCTGATGGGTGGACTTTAGTCAAGCTGGTTAGGAAGAAAGCCATCATAGTAAAATGTAGGAGTATAACTTTGATCAACTTTGAAGCAATTCTCAGGCGTTTTCAAAATTCACAAAAAGCTACGTAACTTCTTATTAATGTATTTGGCTTGTGATGAGATTAAATTTTCTGATACTTTGTGTTTACCAGTAACTGCTGCCTCAGTTAAACGTGATCAATCAAATAATAAATCTCTTTTAGATGTTCTACTTTTTTTCTTAATTGAGAAAAAGGACTGTTACAACACTTGTACAGAGACTGTTCTTTAAAGATGCCAGCAAAGAAGTGACTTTTTCCTCTAATAAATATTTTAAAAATTACTGTATTCACGTAATACTAAAAATGAGCAGAGGAGATTTTAGTCTCGAGGGTGAAGGAATGAAGGAAATAAGAAAAGCACTGGTTACTGGGGAGATACCACGTGGCACTGATGACTGACTCCCACACCAGTGATGAAAAACACTGCCTGTACTACTGGTGTTTTGCTGCTGGGGGTACAAATATTTGAACTCGGCATGGCAGAAGAGATGCTGATGAATGCTGAGTGTTTCATCTATGTTACATAATCTTACATATATTTTACAAAGGTATTGTATGTGTGCATGTCCATGGGGTACATAAATCACTAAGGATATTCAAGGATTATTGTATACAGGTAAACCTCCATGTAAGTGGGTCACTGATAGTTACTTCTTAGCAGTCAAAGTGCCTCCTGTATTTTTACTCAGACTTAGTCAGCACTGGCATTTACACACACACGACTGCATCACTGCTGTTGGCATTTGAACTAGGAACTGCATGCAGGCTCAGCACCACTGTGAGAACTTGAAAAAAATAACCTGTAGAATTTATGAAGAAAATGCAATTGCTACTTAGAAACAAAATTGACAGTGTGCATGTGAATCCCTCAATTTGTCACATTCATTAAGGAAGAGCTGATCTGAGTGGTTTAAATGACTGCGATGATTTGAATTGGTCTGATTTATAATAGGAAAATTTTGTTCATAAATGTAAAGTGCTTTCTATAAATGTGAGGATAAAGCACTTTTGAAAAAAATTCTATTGCACCTTAAATTGCAGGAGAACATTTATCCAGCTATCTCTCTGACCTTGTAGTGGATTAGAGGGCTGAGTTAATTTTTCTTTTAAAATCATGCATAATGCTAAAATACTTGCTCAGTTACTTTTGCCTTAGATAAAAATGGATTTTAAATGAGAATACATTTTTACCCCTTTATGCCTTAGAAGGCATAAGCAAATGATGACACGAAGCTTGTAGTTTTTTGACCCTTACATTGAGAGAATTTCTTGAGCAATTTATCCCTTATGTGATGGGAAGAGTGTTCAGAAGAGCTGTATCTGCAAGCTCAAACCTCCTATTCTCCCCTTCTTCTGCTTCCAGAATATTCAGTATATGCAAATAGAGGCCTCTGTGCTTTTCCACAATTTAACATGTTTAGCAGGTATTTTCTCAACTTCTGAAAAAAAAAAAAAAAGTGTTGCAAACTTGTAGATAACAGTGTTCTACAGAGCTTAGTTAGGTACTTCCAGGCCTTTCAGAAACAGACATTTTATTGAAATTTGTAGAGAGTGTGTAGCTTTGAAGAGATAAGTGTGAAATAGTCCTTGTAACAGATTTTCTGAGTAAGCCACGACTTAGGACATTTTATCTGCGGGTGTTGAGCAGAATGTGAGTGCATACACTTCGACCAGCAGGGAGTAGCTTGTAGGATCAAGGTTTTACAGCACAGACATCTCAAAATCTTTCAGAAAACATTATACGAGACAGATGACTATCTCAGAACAACATAGGGAGAGTTATTGCTTTTTATCATGTTCTTCCTTGACTGTTAAAAAATGCTCACTAGTCTCCAGACAAATTTAAGAAGGAAGATAGTCTGTATCTGACAGATGACAAAGAAGCAATGAAGGAAGTGGTGTAAGGAACTAGCAACCACCCAAGTATCTCCAGAGAGGTACCTGGTTTATATGTGAGGTGGGCACTTGGCTGTTGTCAAAGCAGTCCAGCAATCACTGGATCCAAGTGCTGTAAAAACACGCTTGCACAATTCTTGCACCTGATAAAATTTGCAATGCATCAAATATTTGGAGGTCTGGATATATAAACAAAAGGTTGCAAGCTATTTTGCCCACTGAAAGACAAACAACAAAAACCCAATGAAAAATGTCCTAATTTAAAAACAAAACAAAAAACCACCAATAACAAAACAAACCACCTTTCTGTATGCTGGTGTTCAAGGAGACACACACTGGAACTACCAGAGAACTGGAATAAAATCGTGCAGTATCTAGCTCTTCAGTCTGTCGTTTCACATCCTAGAGGACAGTTCTTTGTTTTCTCTTCTCTTTACCATGAATCTAAATGCAAGTATGACTAAAAGAAGATCACTCACCTCCAAGCAGCTTTGAATCCACTTGGCTTTCAAATTTATGAATCAAATCCCACAATATACTTGTCATGAAAATGCTATACTACGAATATTTGTCATTAGTAAGAAGCTTATTTTCTTGAGATGGCCTTTATCCAAAACAAGAGCAGGACGTCATAAAACTCCTCTGAATCTAAGATTCATTCACCAAAGTAAAACAGCACCATTATTAACTAGCAGTATTTTGGGGATTTCTCTAGCTTCAGGCAGGAACTCTACTGGGTGTGTTTTTATCTCCTGGCATGAAACCACATCACAAACTACCAATTGGCTGGACACACCAGGAAGTAGAAGATTCACGCTTTGAAAAGGAAGTTTTCAATACTTTGAAAGCTTCACTCACCCTTCCTTGCATGTCTCATGGCATAAGAACACTCCCCAAGCCTGCAATTATGAGCTTAGAAGCTTGTACTGACATTAGACAAGACTCTGCTTTCTGATCATTATCTCCTCTGACATGTTGGCAATGGCTGATGATGCTTGGAAATAATGGCAGGTAAGAGGGGACCTAAATCTCCACCATATGCAATATCTGCAAGTTTCTCTGATGTGCCAGGGTGATAAGGTCTTCTAAAAAGAAGCGGGCATGAAGGGCAGCGTGATTAAGAAAATGTCAGATCTAGGTCTCAGTTTAAACACTTATAGAAATGATCTTTCATTGGAGGTCAGAAATAACATTTGGGCTAAAGCCATTCTTGAAGGAATCTGTTTTTTGTGCTCTGTTCAGAATCAACCACCTTCACCGTTATAAATAGGGCTCATTCTCTTGAAGGATAAATACGAAAGAAAAAGCACAGAAGTTTTATATTGGAGAGGGCACTGTAAGGAAGGTCACTTTATAGAAAGCATGAAATGTAATTTGGAGAAGAATGCTAATACAAGCTATATCAGATTGTGAGGATGCTGCAAACAGCATATGTTCTAATATTGTCTTTTATTGATTTTGCTGCCAACATCCCACTTCAACAATGTTACAGCCTCACTTCAGGACTCTTAATGGAGGGGGATGGAGAAAATCAATATACAGAGCTTGCTTCTGCTTCCATTGAATGCAATGTGAGTTTCATTATTAACTGCAATGAGCAGAGGACAGAGTTCAGACTGTTTCATCATTTTGTGTTTGTTTATTCTTTCCCTTTTTATTTAACCTCCTAAGGGGCAATGTATATTTTTATCCTATGTTTTAGAAAAGTCCCATTTAGATAGGGCAATCCCCTATCAAACTGTAAGTTTACATGTTAGAAATGATGTCCTGTTTTATGAAACCTAATGAAAAATTATAGCCTGTATCCTGAATTGGGAAAGTTATAATAAAAGATATAGGATTTGAAATAAATTTTAATAACAAAATCATTTCTTTCTTAAAAATATTTTCATTCCAATATGAAGCAAATAAAAGCAGTTTAGTTTTCACTGACTTGTAAAATATTACTTTCAATGTACATTGTTTTCTCAATTACAAATAGATGGGATGCACCTGAGCTTCTTTTCGCTATTATTTTAATGCTATTTACACAAAATGAAATATGCTAAAATTATCTCCAAGAATTATAAGCATCATCTTCATTCCAACAACATGCTGTTAATTTTGTTCTAGCATGAATGCAAAACATATTTTAAAATGCTGTCAAAAGGAGACACTTAGAATGTCAATAAAATAACACTAAAATAAATGTAAATTTAGACTGTTGTCACAAGTGGCTGCTTGGTTTTGTGAAGATGTTAGGTTGCTATAGCGTTTTCCATAGCAACTTTGCATCTTATTACATAAATAATCCCTCAGTGTCCTTAAAGCTTACTAAAAACAGGATTAAATCTATTCTCATATGTAATGATCCTGCATAAAACCTTATCAGTATGAAATACCCAGAAAACTTGATAAATTGTAATCTAGATAATTGTATTTCTGGCAGTGGAAAAGCATCAAAGCACAACAGACTTGTTCTGTAGTAAACAGGACATTCTCCTACACCCCATATTAGGAAAATGCTTTTGAAGTGCCTGTTTCCTCCAAAATTTGGAAGTTAGATTAACCCCTTCACTGCGGCACCCACAGGACCAGCAGAGACCTCTACGTTGCAGCCTATGTGATGTACATGACCTAGAGGAATTGGCCCAGTACCTGGGATAGGACAAGGCTGTTTTTATTCCCCAGGGAACTACATTCAGCCCTGATTCATCAAGACTTTTCTGCTAAATTCAGCTGCACAAGAAGCATTATTAAAGGCAGGTAGACTTAAAACCAGGGGCGTAAAATTAGGCCCCTGCCTACACGCGTCCTGAACTTCAGCCCATTTTTGTAAAAGCTGTGGAAAAAAAGGAATGCATTTTATGGCACACAATTGGAGTCTGCCTGATGATAACAGCTCTGAACTGGCATGCTGTGAAAGACACTAGAGCAGACTTTTCCCAGCACAGAGGAAGTAATCATCTTGTACTGCTTTCTAGTGATCACCCCTGATGGTTCCAGGGAGCAAAGCTGATTGTCTGCTGTGCCCAGAGCATTTCCATTCGAAGGGAAGTTTCTCTGCTCACAGAGCTCAGAAGGGTTGTTCAGCTGTCTTCTCTGGCCGGAAAGGGGACTGTGTCACTACAGTGACAATTCAGAGCCCCACATTTTAAATACCTTCTTTTCTTTGAGAATGCTTCTAAAACCAGGTTGGTGGCGTCTGTTGACAGGGTTTATTTGTTTTGTATCACTGCAGGGCTGTTTATGATACCAGCTGCTTAAGGCTTTGAAATGGCACAACTTTATTTAAGGAATAAAAAGCAATGCTAGCCGATTAATTTCTAAAGTAAATACATTTTGTTATTTTACATTATGTTTATCAATAAGTGTTTAAAAGGACAATAGGCAAATTTTGGGTGTGTTAAATACCAGTAAAATCTGATGCCAAAAAGCTATGGGATGGAGAGTAACGACAGAAAAATAAATCAGACTTTTGTTTGAAAAAAAAAATCTCACATAAATCCAAAAGGTTAGTCTTACAAGAAAGGAAGGGAGAATTATCTGATCTCTGAGATCAGGAGGAAAAAGATCTGACATGAGATCTGCTGTGACACTTGTTCAGTTGGAAACAAAGGAAAACCAAAGCTCAGCTCCACACAGCTGGGGCTTGGTGATTTCTATTCAAAGTTTTAGCAAGCAATATAAAGCTTTCCTACCAGTTTAATCCACCTATAAACCACCATTTCCGTTCCATGTGTGTATCACTGCATTAACAAAAGCTTTAGAGAAAGCAAAAGGAGGATTGAATTGCAGAGAAAAGATGAATAAGTATGACACAGATCACTTTGGTTTTGTTTCAGGCTTTCCTTGAAGACTTGCCAGACTTGCAACTTTCAAGACAGACTTGTAAACAATATCCCAAAGCCCGTTTTGTGCTGTGTGGACCAGGGTGGGATTTTCAAATACTGAGCTTCACAAGGGGTTATACTCTTCTGTGAGATGGACTGCCCAATATTCAGCCTGTCTCTTACAGCAAGTGACATAGCTGATGCTGCAAATAG
Source organism: Chamaea fasciata (assembly GCF_029207755.1). NCBI lineage: Eukaryota > Metazoa > Chordata > Aves > Passeriformes > Sylviidae > Chamaea > Chamaea fasciata. The sequence goes on along the minus strand of NW_027094087.1, from coordinate 55,717,205 downwards.
GACAGATCAGTTCAGGACAGCATTAAAGATCCAGCTTCAGTGTTTAAGTTTGGCACCTACTTTAGGTATGTTTCAAAATGCTGCCATGGAGGATGTCCTCCCTAGCTTGCAAAGCAGCACCAATCTCACATGTTCAACTGGGCTTCCATTATACAACTTGCAATTTATCATTTGCACACAGCCTCTGAGATGTTATTAAGATACCTCATCAGAGGTAGCCCAGTGGTAGTGAAATGCTGCAGGGGTCCTATGTGTACCCTACTGAAAGTCTATTGAGCTGGAGGGAGGCCTATACCAAGAAACTTATTATCCATATGGACAGAACAGGTAGTGGCTGAATGAAAGGAAGAACCATTGGCTCCACTTGATACTAGAGAACTGAGATAATACAAATTCATTAATTAGTCCAGGCAGGGGATATGTAGCAGAGGCGGGGTTTGGCCTAGAGCTCTGGGATCCCAGTCAAACAACTTAATCACACAACTATCTTTCCTTCACCCCTCTCCAAGCACAATGCATTTCATTCTTTTCTGCAGCACCAGTCCCAGTCTCTCGCTGAAGCTGGAGTTGCTAGAATTAATGGCATATTGCATGTACTGCAAAAGCAAAAGATTAACTCACCGCCCCTTACAGTAAAATTACAGGTAGGCATAAACTAAACTTCAGCTCTACTTTACAAAACACATATTTACTAATTCTTAGAATCACTTTCAAGGCTTTTACATATGGTTCCTTCCTTACTCCCCGTGCCAGCAGGTGGGAGAGGAAGCATCCATAAATTCTGACCATTCTGAAGATTTTTATATATCCTCTAGATTCCAGCACTGAATCTCTTTTTTCTCCCTTGAGCTAATGCTCTAGTAGCTGCGTCTTGACTTTCAAATATATTAACTGAGTTGCCAATCATCATTATTATTTTTTCTTAGCAATCTTCCAGCTTTACTTCAGCAATCCTCTTGTCTCTTTCAAACTCCAAAATCCACACTGCAGAAAAATCACTGTTTAAAGGCTGTATTTTTGGGGGGGGCAGGGGGTGAGTGCAGTAATAGCTGGTCCCATGAGTGAGATTCCCTCAGTCTCAGGTCAGCCTTTTTCCAGCCTTCCCTGGAATGCAAACAACTTCTAGTCTGTGAAACTGGGAGGATTTCCTATAAAAAAGGCACATGTGACAGTTGAGCCAACTTATTGGATACCCTAGGGGGTCCTTCAGGCTATCCTTGCAGCAGTTTGAGATGATCTCCAACATAACAAACAAGTAGTGAAGCTTTCCTTTTCCTTGAAGATTCAGCTTGCAGAATAGAGTAGGGTAGTGACTAAGCCTGGGGAGAATGACCTGTAAAACACCTGAAATAGCAGGTGTGTGTGCAGGAGACAGTGGCCCAGGCCTGCAATATTGAGTAGGGGGTGGAAAACAGGTTTAGGAGATTGGAGATGCCAGTTCTCATTCCAGCTCTGCCACGGAGTCACAAATATCAATAAAGCAAGTTCATGAATAGCTAGCAGAAGCAAAATTTGCCAATGAAAGAAGAGGATTTGAGTCTAGAATGGTGGGACACACTTTGCAACAAGTCCCTATGGACCTCTTCAAATTGTTGCAAGACCAAATTTTCCCAAACAGAGGTTAGTTTCTAACATGCACCATGATTTGTTCTCTTGCACGACTTAGTATGTAGCGTGACTCAAAGAAAAATGCAAACTATTTTTAGCTAACAGCTAAGAATAACAGCTAACAGTCTAACAGTTTATTCATCCCCAGATGTTATTGTGCATTAGGGTGTCAGTGACCTGTAGCATTCCTCTGTGTCCCTCTTGCAGCTGGGATAGAGTTAATTTTCTTCCAAGCAGCTGGCACAGTCCTGTGTCTTGGATTTAGTATGAGAAGATTGTTGATAACACACTGATATTTTGGTTGCTGCTAAATAGTGCTTTCTCCAAACCAAGGACTTGTCAGTTCCACATGCGCTGCTAGTGAGGAGGTGTGCAAGAATCCTGGAGGGAGTATGGCTGGGACAGGTGACCCAAATTAGCCAGAGGAGAATTCCATACCACAGAACTGTGGGTATGCTCAGTATATCAACTGAGGGGAGTTGGCAAGGAGGGGTAAATTAATGCTGGGGAACAATGTAGGTATTGCTCAGAGGGTGGTGAACAATTGTGCATCACTTCTCTCCCTTGGATTTTATTTCCATCTCTCTCTCCTTTACATCATCATTACTATTACTACTACTATTATTATTAGAATTATCATCATAATTATATTTTGTTCAATTATTAAATTGTCCTTATGTCAACCCACAACTTATTACTTTTTTTTCTCATTCTCCTCCCCATTGCACTGGGCTGGGGGAGTGAGTAAGCAGCTGAGTCATACTTAGTTGCCAGTTCGGTCAAACCACAACACTCTGAAACCCCAAGTCCAGCAACTCTGGACAAGCATTCAAGCACTGAAGTACTTCTTCGCAGTCTCAGGGCTTAGATGTCTTGCAGCAGGTTTTTAAATGCTGGGGCTGGAATCCATCCTCTTTTTCTCAGGGTGATTAATAGGTTTATCTTCAGATATCCTAGAGGAAAGTTTTCATTCTAACTATCTAGCTGTGAGAAGATGTGATGCACTCAGTGGGTTTTCTCCCAGGAAAGAAGAAATTATGCTGGCAGACTCCTGAAACTACGTTTTGCTGAGACAGAATGAGGTCTTAGAACCCATTCTAAAGAGTTGAATTAATTAAGCCTTTTTGTACTAGCAGTGACTTAACCAGGCGAACCACTGAAAAAAAAGACCTGACGCAGGTGTTGAAGCCTTAGGGAATCTCTGTCACTTATTACAGCTTTGGGGTCGTAACTTCCCAGCAGTCTTGCTCACACTGTCAAAAAGGACAGACTGAAAAATAATGTCCTCAAGAAAACTGTTGGAATGGCAGAACACACAGTCCAGAGCTCTGGAACCATTCACATCAATTCATCATGCCTCCTTGCTTCAGCAACTTTTGGATTTAGACTTTTGGGACTTTATGTGTGCACACTGTCCTTGAATTGAAGAGACACAATATCTTCATGTTATTCAATTCTTACTCTTCCCAAGGTTAAGAAATTAGACAACATATTTAAGAAAAGGGGTTAAAAATACATACTTATGGAATGACATACTTAGAAAGAGAGGGAAAAAAAAGAAAAAGAGAAGGCAGCTAACACAAATAGTAATTTAAAAAAAACGCCAGAAGAAGTAAAGAAGAATCACATTTCTGTATACAAGAGTAACAATAAAAAAAGTCCTTCTTCAGATTATTTTCATTTACCAATGTTTTATACCCAATAGCTCTTTTAGTTTAATTCCAAGTTCCCTCTATTGTCATTGACAGAAGAACCAAATGCACTTGTTTTAACTGAGAGTGTAGTGTTGAAAGAAGAAAGCCATAACACTAATTTGAGAACTGGATGACTATGTATGCAGCAGGATGGATCAACTCCACTGAGTTTAAGAGGATGATGAACGGTACAACAAACAGTGATGGACACGTACTCAGGTGGATTCATATTGCTAAATTTTGATTTAGAATGCAACACACTACTGGGTTTGCTCAAGTGCCCACATTGTAACAATACAAATAACCTGAAATTGTCTGGGATAGAATGCTGTAGAAATCTCAGATTTCAAAACTTTAGACAGTAATGTCTTCTTTCACGCATGAAAACCAAACCTGCTTTGCTATGTGTGGTGTTATGAAATGAATGACCAGCACAGCTCTGCCCTAAGCATACATATGTTAAACCTGGCTGAATTGGTAAGTGCTACAGTTCAAAACATCTCTCCTCCTCTTCTGGCATGCAGGCTATATATATTTCTGGCTCTACCTTCCTGTTGTTAGTTCTAATGACTTTTCTCCATGAGAATGGACACAATCAATGTAAAATGATTGGATAGTCATAAAAAATGCTAATTTCTAGCAGTTTCTGGTCTGCAATGACCCACTGTCTCAGTTTCAAACACTCCTCTAATGGCATCTAGAAAATACAAATCCACAAAAGTAGCCTAGCAAAAATTAAGGCTGCCCTTTACGGGTTTTATTGTTGCATTTTTCTTCCAGGAAAAGTACTAAATCTCCCCTTAAGAGAGATGTCACGGTAAAAATTTCTTTGCTTGAATGACACTCTTTCCTTTGGTCTTCACTTCTGGGGACCCTCAGACTCACACAGTATCTCATCACAGAAGGAGCCAAAGAGCTCTTCTCTCTGTAAGTTTGAATTCACACCTTTTGACTGGCATACAAAGACTTGAAATCATGGAATGGATGAGATTCTTTCCTTTCTTACTATGGTGCTTGTATGGAAAGGACTAGATCAGGATTACCTTAGTGGAGACTCTCAGTTTATTTTTGTATTATTCCCCCCTTCTTTACTTTTCTGAAAGTTCACTGCTGCCTGGCAGTTTCTAGTCATGCTTTGGCTTCAGCTCCTGAAAATTTCATTCTTTATATGAGTGTCTAAACAGACAAACCCTTGCTAGCAACTCAAATTTATTAGCCAAGGCCAAGAAATGGAGAAAAACACACATCCCAATCATGTAACCAGTTAGTAACTCTGGCAGCTTCTGAGCCACCGCTTGGTGTCCATCCTGGATAGCAGAGTATTTGCAGAAGGCTGAAACAGCTGCTTTCCTTATTCACATTACATGCACCCTTGTTCTTGGACTCATGATAGCCATCTAATGAGTGTCTAGTTCATACAGAATGCGGTACCATACTGTGAAATAGGCGCCCTTAGAAAGGCAGTATGCAATCAAAAAAGCCCCACAGTTAAAATGCTGTTTCATAAAGAGATTAGAGATTATTATGCCTTTGTTGCAAACAAAGGTACAGCTTAGAGAATACTGACCAACGCATAACTTGAACTGGTCGCATAATAAAACATTGTTTCTACCATGGAATGAAAAGGTGTCATGCAAAGTTTCAGGGAGAGCAGTAAGGAAACATAATGCTTCCAGGCAAAGGCAGAACTGGAGAATTTTCATCATTATAGAACATAGCAGGTGACAGACATCTCCTAGAGACAGCTTGCATCATCCAAATAACTAATTTATGAGGGTTTAAAATAAGATACTGTCTTATATAATCAGGTATTAACATGTCACTTCTCATATGTAAGTTTTTGTTTGCTTTTAATAAAACAACACTTGCATATATTTACCTGAGTCATCTACTCTCAGCTTTTTACTGGGATTGTCACCACTGTCATCATCGGACATTTCCATCTCCTCTTCCCGACGGATTCCCATGAGTTGTTCACTGTGAGCATTTCGGAGCTCCTAAAATCCAAAATTACCTTTTGTCAGTATAAACTTCCATAAAGTCATTATATATTATTTAATATCTGTTTTTAATACTGATCTGATTTTAATTATACATCATTTATAATTGTAATCATATTTATTTGTGTATGAATATTTATAAAAACAGAAGCACAGGGAATTCTTCCTGTGAAAGAACCGAGTTTATCAAAGGTAACACTCAGGGAAAATAAGAAAAAGTGACTGTCCCTGTTGAGTGATCTTTAGGTCTGCTAAACATAGGAGAATATTTTAACGGCAGGGATAATACTTAAAAACTGGTGTATAAAGCAGTAGATAAAGAGATGATAAAGAGATTGCCAGCCTGCTTAAGGGATAGCTAATTATTGCCTCCCTCTGCCACTTGGGGTACGATAAATTTGGCCAAATGTACAACACATAAAGTCGTATTAACTAAAAGGCACCGTAAAAGTGCCTTGTTCTCTCTGCTGACTGCAAAGGGAGCCGAGAGCAGACAATGCAGATGAAGAGCTGTATATTGCAAATATTGTATATTTGTGCCTATTAGGCCATATAAGTCCCTAATGCTGGTCAAAGGAATCTCACCCTCAGTCCCTACGCCCTGACTGCCTTGGATTTAAAAGATCCAGTCCCATAACGCTGGCCTGCAAATCTTTGTATCTTGATCCAAAATGAGTGGCAGCAGGGACAGCTCAGTCTCCAGGTGACTGCTGAAAGGGCAGGCAGGCAGCTAGCTCCTGCACATGTCACCAGGAAAAGGATCAGCAGGCATGTGGGCTTTGTAGGAGTCTAGACGGTCTTTGTTCTGGGTAGAAAAGCTGGCGCGGGTGTAGCGGCTGCCTTTGTAATGGCAGCACCGAGAAGATTGAGAGGACTCTATTTTGTCCTAATAATCCTGTCAGGTGTAACATGGGGATGCTGCACTGTGATTAGTGTAGGCTTTGTCCACCTGCAGACAGCTAATTTTTCTGCCAACAAAGAGCTTAATTCCCAATGAGGTGGTTTGAAATCTTTGAAACAAGGGAGAGTCGTGTGGAAGGAGGAGACAGCATTGAGGAGTCTGACAACAGCTCTGTGCAATTAACAATAATCTGTCAGAGGGGGGCTGTGTGAAAAAAAGGGAAGGCGTTTCTCTTGAGCGGCACCCTTCGTTCATTAGCAGATCTCAAATATTCTGAAAAATGTACCTGTACTCCTTAATCCCAGAAAAGGCAAGGAACCTAATTAGTGGGTGTTTTACAGGGGAATAATTTCAAATTTAAAAAAAAAAAAAGTTATTAAAAAGCTAAATTATCAACCAGTCTCTAATAAAGTCAGAAGTGTCTCTGGAAGAAACTGGCAAGCCATTTCCAATTTTCTTACTGGAAAAGGCCACCTACACATTTTCCTGGGGAAGAATACTGCATACATGAGCAGACATCCACTTACATTTATACCCTCATTAGTGGAAAAATGTCCTTGATGCATCAGTGTATACATTATCAGCAAAGTCAATAATTTTCTATGGAGAATGTCTATGTGTGTGAGTCTTTTCTTTGCCTTAGGTTTCTAGTAAAGCTTTTCTAAATTCAGGAAAAAAATGGAAGGTGATCAAGTAATTAAACAAATCAGCAGATAATATCATGGTTAGAAGATGCAGTTTAAATCAAATATACCATTTGGTTTATTTTCATCACATTTCAGATCTGAAAAACAGGCATTTCCAAAAAAATATTGGTTTAGCTAATGCTTTACATAATTTTGAATTGTTTTATTTGTCCTCCTCTTAGAAAAACAAAAGGCAGTAATTTTTGAAAAAAATTAGCAGAGAATTAACATTGCTGAAAAGTCCAATTCTTACACATTTCAGTTTATTAAATGTTTAGAAACCAGCAAATGAATGACACATCACATCCCCTTACACAAAGTTAGTTTAAGAAGGGATGATCTTAATGCAATTAAAATAGTCTACTAGCAAATCATATTTTCATATTTCTCTAAAAGATAAGACAAACATCAATCCCCAACTTCCCAACTTTCAATTGAACAAAGGCATTATCCACTATGTATATGAAATATTTGTGAACAAAATGCAAAATACAGTTCGTACCAATAAATTATGCTAACATTTTATTTTAAGTGTCCCATTATTGAAGTAATTTTGTATTCACCATAATAGCACTGATAATAAAGTATTCATTTGGTATTCACGTGGATGTTACATTTAGTGCCATTGGTATTCAACTGTAATTTAGCATTAGTTAATGGACACTTGAAATGTTATCCAAATGATTTATATCATAGCACTTCAGTATTTCTCAAACTAAGTGTACAACACTTATTTTACAAGTGTACTACAAAATAATTAAATAAGTGCACCTTACCTTCTAAAGTTTTTTATTCTGAGACAGAGAAAATTCATTTAGAGGACTGTGATAGTAACAATCAACAGACTGTACCACAGGACAGTAAACCAAGTGTATGTAAATTGCTCATATTAAAATTTTTAAAAAAAGGAAGAAGAAAGAAAGAAAACAAAGACAGCGGTACTTACTTTTTAAAATACAGGCTCATAGCGTATATACTGAATTTAAATTGAAAGCTGGATGACCAAAACACAGGATGAGGTCTAGCACTTCCTTTGCTGCCACTCACAGCAAGGGGAGTTAGTATCCCATTTCCTCTGCTCATGGTTATGACAGTCACACATGCATGGTCCCACATTTCTAACTCTGTGTGGTTGTACGATTACATTTATACTGGTTTCTTTGGAAGCATAATATTTAGAATCAACACAAGTGATGTATCTACTTTTTCAAAAATAAACATAGAACAAATGGAAAGGAATAGGTCATAGTTAGGGACTTAATATTCTTAAGTCATTATTTAGGAAAGAAAATTTTTATTTTATTTTCACTCAAAGTCATCTTATAATGACCATAAGATGGCACAAAGAAAAACAATCTTTGCCATGGAATTCTTCTTTTAAAAACAGATCATGATGACCCCTAAATTCCTTATTTGAAAATACTGTTCCTAATTTCACTACTTCAGTTCATTATTTTAGACAGTAAACATAATCTTCTAATGATTTCCCAAATTTTGCATGAAAAATAAAAAACACATTGCTCCCTGTCTTCATGTTATTTAATGACTATTACCATAATGAGAGCAATGGGAGCAATTCATACTGTAGACTAGACTGTAAACGGCCAGTTGAATAACAGCTAAAATGGTAGCTGTAAATATTGCCAAATACACTATGTCCAGCTACAATCACACTCGTTCTGTGTCAATCCAGCTGTGAGACGATGGATAGAAAGTAAAAATAAAATCACCAACCTCAGAATGCTTTCGCCAAATGTCTATGTTCTTTCGCTGGGCTTTCGAGAAATGGTCCCAAGCTTTTTGTCTGGTAGAAGCGTTGAAAACGGCGACAATCTGCTCAACTTTGGTGAACAAGGAAGTCAAACAAGACAAGCAATTTATGTTGTGATCACTATAGAGAAGCAAAGCAAAGACACTAGGAGTCTATGGATGATGTCGTTACTGAAACAACATCATCAATATCCATCCAATGATGTGTCTTTTGTACTTACATTGTATCAATGTTGGGGATGTCTCCCTTCAAGTCTGTCTCCATAACTTTAGTCTACACAACTGTTAACTATGCACCAAGAACCAGGCATGCAGCTGCTTCCCCGTGATGTCTACTACCACTCCCTGTGCTGGCACATGCCTTTGCAGGTGTGGCAATAGGTGTGTGACCACAGAAATGACCCTCAAGACATCCACCTGACACGTGTTCCCCCGTTGCAGCGGCGCATAGACAAGCGGGCTGCACGAACGGGAGCATGGAAGGCAGGCAGGCTCTGCTTAGAAGAGTGACTATCTGATAGTGGGAACTTGTCAGCAGGTGGGAAGAGCTGAACCATACATCAACTCTCACTCTGTGGCTGCAGCTGCTGCTTCTCCTCCATTCAATACCAAAGGGCTCACCTGTGGTAGATCAGTGCTGTCTCCATGGCCTATGTATGGTTACTTACACAAACAGACACTTGTTTCTTTCATATAAGATGAAGAACAGATGTGAAATGGGCTTCCCTCATTCAACTCTAATGAATTTGTTCTGAATCCAAATGTCAATATTTAGATCAGTTATCTAGGATAATTAAGACCCTCAAGTTTTTAGCTAGTTGTTCAACTCAGTTGAGAAAGCTTTTCTCTCAACAGTCTTTTCTTTTTCTTCACTTCAGTTACAAGCAAAATTGTCCTTCCAGAACAGTGACCTGCCTAAAAATGATTTGGCCAAGATGTAAGTTGCCTTGATCACAACACAAGTAACTGAAGAAAACACCAATAAATCCAGATTTTTTACAAATGACCTCAGCTGTGCTCCTGAATGAGCAGCTGTGCCAACCTAAGAAGTCAAATTGAAAAATGCTTCAACTCTTTGACAAGGTTCTTTGTTATCTATCTCTTTAGATTCCTGGGTGGAAACAATGTCCTTTCTTTATCAAGTTGCAGCTTGCAGCACTTTTTGCTCCTCTCACTGAAAAATGGTGGCTGGAGTGCGGTAACACCCTCTGCCCTGGTCCCTTATCTTGCTGATATAGAGCTTCTCTCATTCTCCCCTTAAGTAAGAGATGTAGAGAATCTTACTATACATAGCAACCTATCCTTCCTAAAATGGTGAGTTCACCTACTAAAGCAGTAAGTATCTTTCACCTCTAGAATGGAATGTTAATTTGAGCACATTTCTTCTGTTCTCTGGTTTTTTACCACTTTTAAAGGCTGCTTTCAAATTCCAGAAGATTACAACATTTTGAATGGAAGTTTTTCTTTCAGGGATGAATAATTACCTTCTAAAGTCATAGAAAACAGTTGTACCTCATTTTCTTTTAAAACGAATACGTATAAGTAGTTTACAATAAAGAAAGTGCTTCAGACCAACGGTGATGATCTTATCCATTTGTAATCCATTTAACTTTTAAAGGTAGATGTGATAATTTCAGCCCATTAGAACTTAGACTGAAGAGTGGATGTATCAAGGAAATAACACTGTGTATATTTTTTCAATTAATTTGAAAATAATGAAAATGGTAAAGCACTCTATTATTATGTGTATAGAAATTGAGACTAGAATTTAATTACTGTCATTCTGTTGATGACCCAGGTGCTCAGAAAATTTTGCTTAATTAACAATCTGTTTACAGTTTGCAAGTAGAAATTCAAGTAGAAAAGATTCACAAAGATACGAGGAAGAGCTGGTTTGCCATTTTCCACTAATAAGTATTAATAAGATCATCTGAATTTTGAAAAACATTTGAACTTTAAAGTGTTTAATTTCCATTATGTGAACAGGTGCTAAGTTTTATCAAAAGTCATTATATGATCATTTCAGAAACTTTCCTCAATGGAAACACAAGCTAGAAAGATGCCATGCCATAGCTTCTTCTTGTATAACTGCAGTACACAAAGTGAATATTAAAATTATCTTCTTCACTTAGCTAACCTTTTGGAATTAAAAAAGTGACAAGAGGCAGGATTGTATGAGTAGAACATGCTAACAATGAAGGTTTTTAAAGAAATTCTATGAAACAGGCAGCAAGGGATAATATGAAGAAAAATGCAGACGAGAATACTAAATTAGTATGTATCAAGGACCAACATACCAGTGCTCTATTCAAAGAAAGTGTCAATGCATGCACAGCATTTTCAAGATTCACAGCGATCTAGACTATGAAGCTTTGGAAATTCCAACATAAAAGATCTCCAAGAATTACAACAGAGCTATACAGCAGGCAAGGCCATGGTTTGACAGTACAGGGAAGTGCCTTGACATCTTTTTGAACGTCATCAAAATCCTGCATTCATGTGTTATGAGATGGCAATTCAGTGTAAACCTGCTCTGACACATTTGTTCTTGTTGCACCAAGACTCATTTTCCCATAGATACCTTGGAAGCCTAAAGCTGGCATAAGGCATGTGCTCTGGGAAATTGGAAGACAAGACATGATGTACCCACTCCTGATCAGAATCAAATTTGTATGGGTAAGTGATCCAGCAGCACACAGCCCATAGGAATGGTAGGTTCACCCCTAAGGAGAAGCCATTAAAGGTTTATATTAGCTGAAAAACTCTCCAGTTAACTCATTTTTTGTCTGTGTCTATGTAAAACTGGGCCAAAGAGAGGACCCAGATTTTGGGCTGATAACTCCATAATCTGAGTCTCACTGCTGACCATGGTTTTCAGATTATTTTCTGATCTCTAGGAAGAAATTTCCAAAACTATATAACAGGTCTTATCTATCTCTCTAGGGCACCTTGAACTCCAGTATTCACGGTAGTGTCAACTGTGAGTGGTAAGTGAAATTATTAAGTAACATGAAATATTCATTGTCAAACATCTGTTAGTGAGTTCTATGCTATATCAAATTTTCATTGACCATATGCAAAGCTGTTTCCTTACTAAATTAGGATTTAAAAAAACACATTGTTCTAGAAGTCTCCATAACATGTCGTGTTTTTCCCATCAATATAACTTACAGGATGTAAGTTATTGCATCTTTCCTAATGACTTGTTCTGCGGCTGCTAATTTACGTGGCATGTTTTAGACAAAGGATTATTATCTAATAGTTTTTCTGCTGTGTTTTAAATAACTAGAAAGACCCAAAGAACTAAGCCTAGAGTGATATGCAAGTGCCAATGTTTAACAAATGTAATGCAACTACAATATACTTTATTAGAGATGCCAGCTTATAGTAAGTATATTAATAGAAAGTTTAAGCCTCAGTTTCTGCTGCCATAAAGAATGCTGCCCGGAAAAATTATTACTATCAATTATAAATGTAAAAGCAACCAGAAAAACTAGGGGGAAAAAAAAAAAAAAAAAAAGCAACAATCACTTAAACAATGCCTGCAGAAGTTGCAAAGAAGATTGTTTTAAATGGAAAACTAAAATATCTCCAGGGCAACAAAATATTTGATACAGGATATTTGAAAACTGTACCACAAAAGAAAAACAGAAATAAATGAGATGCAAAGTGTAGCCTCATCTGCAGATTAAGAGGTAGTGAGAACACTTTTACCCTGTATTATATTTATCAAGCAGCCTATTTTAAATACATGATTGAGTGAATTTTGAAATTTACCTCTGGGTTCAGGAGTTTAGAAGAACTCAATTTTCCCTTTGCTTATTACATGATAAGCTGCTGTGCATATTATTTTATACTATATATTATAATATATATTATTTATAATAGAAAAAAGAAAATAAATGGAAACGGAAAAAAAAATATGCTAGAATGAAAAACAAAAGTCTTGGCTGGAAGATAAAATAATCAGATTTCATGTAGAATTTTACTCCAAATTCCCCCAATTAAGGACACAGGATGAAAAGGGCTTTGCACTAAATTACTGCAAGTGTCAGAATAGAATATATGGCAATTTAGCACAGAAAAATTCTGGAAGAGTGTGACAGTTGACATGAAGGGTAAAAGAAAAATTCCACCCATAAAGTTACAGTGTAAAGGAAACTGTAACAGTAAATGTGTAACACACTTTTCAAATACAGAGTTGCAGCACAGGGAGGATATGGAGTTGGCGTGGTTTGGGTCAGAAGCCCTGTTGCTGAATTCTGACTAAGCCGCAGTCTGCCAATTGATTTGGCTCCAAGCCCAGCAAACCAAGGAATTACAGTAGTCAAGGCTAGATGCTGAAGTGAATGAATTAGAGTCTCCAGGTCAGTATGGGATGGGGAAGAGAATATTTTTGGCAACAGTCCTGAAAGGCATTTGGTAATGAACTGAACAGAACTTAGCATTAAGTCCAAGGCTAAAATTGTGCATAGGTAAATGACATGTGACATTAGTAAGAGAAATAGTAGCCAGATTGCAGAGTAATGAAACATGTATTATTATAATTAATTTGAGCCAAATGTTCATTCTTTTGGTTATGGTACTGTTTACTTTCAAAAAAGAATCTGCCTGTCTCACTTTCAGAGCTGAAAACCTGCAGCCTCTTCCTGTTACTCAATTCACATGCCACAGATGGAGAGACAGATGTGATTGCCTTTGACTAGCAGAGGAAAACATAAGAGTTGGAAATATCACCCTGGGGAAGACTGCAGATAATGCAAGAGATGGGTTCTAAAGTAAAGCATACCACAGCTGGATACATAAGCAAAGGCCATTATAGATTTGTATAATGACGATACAGGTTTTGAGGCTATGAAAAATATTTCATCTGCCACAAATAACCGCCATAGCCGTTTGTCTTTGATTTTGGTTTTGTTGGAGTTTTGTGTTTGCCTGTGTTTTTTTAAAAAAAACTTTTTAAAATCCACAGTTTCTGATGCAAACTCCATCAGAGAAATTTGGTCTGCATTGCTGCCCAGTTGCCTGTAAGTTCCTAAAGACATGGTGTTAAGACATAACATGATAAAGGAGAAAACCATAGGACTTCACTATTATATCCCCAGATTCCACCTTTTTGGACAGACTGAGAGAACGGTGCTTGCAGTGATTTATCTCTCAAATAGTTTTGCTGTGTGGGCAGTCAGCTTGCAAGGATGCCATTCCTCAACCTGCCTTTCTACCAATAACTACATCAGTACTAGCAATCAAAACCAGCCAGGGACCACTCCTGTTCCTTGAAACCAATGGGCAAAATGTGCTGAGTGTCCCTGCAGAAAGAGTGCTTCTCTCTTCCCAAAAAGATGCTCTTCTGGGAAACTACTGGCCTGCATCAAACTCTAAACTGTACCACATTTTGTGGGAAAACACTAGCTCAGCCAAGAGCAACAACTCAAACAAGAGCAACAACTTTCTAACAGCTGAACAGTATAGGCCAGTCTGCCCCAGCTCAGCTTAATTTAATCCTGCAGACAAAGTCAGGGGGGTCATCCTTGACTAGCAGTCTCACCTTCTCTGTTCTCATCCTGGTACAGAGGTTTCAGCAGTGCAGAGAGCAATTACAAGACTTACCACAGGAAGAAGGATATTTTCCTCTTCCATCTACCCTGTCTCACCTACCTGAATACTAGAAAGAATGTCCTCTCTGTAAATTATTTCTACATTTCCTTTTGAATAGGCCTACAGCATTTGAGACCAGCAGAGTGTGTATCTGGGTTCATGTTTGGTCCCTCTTCCTGTTCCACCTGACTCAGACAGGTCCTAGTCAATCTGCTTCTGTGGGTTATTAAGAGGCTGAGTGAATGCCAATGGTCTATACCTGACTGATGCAGGAAGAAATATTTCTTCCTAATACAAAAAGGAGATCCTTTCACATAGACAAAGAAAAAAAAGTACTTCTACCACAACACTTACTATAACCCCTGGTCTTGTAAGAATATCAAAGCCCAGTGCCAGCAGACATTGTTTTCCTTTTTCCTTCTTTCAGCTAAGAAACCCAGTGGGGAACAGTGAAAGATGGAGCATTATGGGGATACTAAAAGTGCCCAATTTACAGGATTCATACTGAAATCTGTAGTAACTTGTTGGGGTAACTTGTCTGAGATATGTATATCAACAATTGAAAATTCTCGAAATAGAACGCTCCTTGTTAAACCTTGAAATTAAAAAAAAAAAAAATAATAAAGAGAGCTCAGTTTGCCCTGAAAGAAAATCTATCTACAATTTAAGCTTTGAAAATCTTTTACGCTGTGAAACCGTGGTTTAACTTACAACAGAGAAACTGACAGCTTGGTGTAACTGCAAGAGCTGCACCGTGCCATGTGATAAATCACTCGGACTCAACAAGACCACTTCACCTTCTTGTCATTCCTCAACAAACAGGACCCTGACATTAGACCAGCACAACACAGTAGGGCAAGTACAAATGTACAGCACCTGCTCTTTCAATGCCACCATCTTACATTACCTAATAGACTATATGGACTTTGTGTTGACAATCAGAAAAAAACCCAGAAAAACCTCAACTGCCCCCCACCAACTCAAAGAAAGATGAAACGAATGCTGCTTTCTTCATCAGCTTGACAAGATTATAAACCATCCCTAAAGTGCAGCTAATTATCAGTTCTTTCTTTTATTTATTGTTAGGCACACTTTTCTTTTCATTTCTCAGACTTGAAAATAGCAAAACTGGGAACTATAATTTTTAGTATAAATCTGTCCAAAAAGAGAACTCCCAGGAAACTCTGCAATGTAGGAACACCATAAATGGGACTAAGCCATCACAGGTCCCATTAAGTGAAGTAATAATTAGGCAGGAATCTTGCAGATTAAAATGTTCCTGGGAGAAACAGGAGGGCTATATTTGTTTGGGGCATAATATGGTTTATTTTGCTGAAGAAAAAGGATATAGGTGTGGATAAGGAGGTTTCAACAGCCATAGCCTCTTCTAGCAACCAAAACAAAAAATTTGTCTCACACATTTTAGGTGTGAAATTTACTTCTCCATTTGTTGCCATATCTTATGTTTCCTCGCCTGCCATGACTTCTTCCTTCTGTATTTTTCTTCCTTCTGTGTGTGTCCATCTTTCTCTCTCACATAGTCTATCCCTTTCCAAAACTCTTTTCTTGCCCCATAACACCTCTGTCATCATCAAAAACCACACCATTTGTGACAAATCCAGTGATTTGACACAAGGTGTGACTGTTGCATATTGAAGGGAGCAAGTATTACAATCACTCATAGTTGCATAGGATTATTCATATTTATAAGGTTTATTCAACCATTTGTAAACAGTCTGAACATCTTTAGACGTGCAGACTAAATGGTATCCACAGCCAACTCATCCTTTTGAGTGAAATCTCCACCTTTCCTTCCTTGCTTAATGTCTCTTCCCCATCCTTTATTTCCAAAGAACATTTACAGCTCAGTTCTGTGACACATCAGGCCCTTACCCCTGTCTCTACTCAGCAAGGCAAGTCAAAACGAAGCAAAGATTTCCATGTGATTAAAGCACATGCTTCTTTGCCTTGAACCTTATGTCATCATCTAGGAGAAATGCAGATTCCAGGCAAGTGGCATGAGTTGTCAAAATACACTGAAATCTCTTGGAAGGAAGTGCTTTTATTTTTCTGCAAAATACCATGCATATTTAATGGACTACATTAAAAAACAAAACCTCTTAAAAATAACAGAAGAGCTTCTGTTGAAATTCTGGCCATGCTTAAATCGATACCAAGATTCGTATTGACTTTAGGTGGAGTGAAAGCTACAGACAATGGAAGGAATGCAGAAATTCAAAGAAAATGAAACACCGAAGAATAAACTATGTGAAACACTACAAATCACAACCACAAAGGGTTATACTGCCAAAAGAAAGGGAGGAACTACAGGAATGCAAGGTAAAATAAAAATGGAGTCTTTCATCTCTATCCTCTGCTACTGCCACAGCATCTTGTATAGAAATGCTTTTGGGAACATGTGTATATGAGACAGAAAATCTCACAGACAGAAGCACAACTGAAAAAAGAATAAAGAGATCCAGCAGAGCTTTACTGGACAAATTATCAGTATAGAAACAAGCCAAGAGCACAGTGACTAAATGAGCTAACAAAAGGAACTGGATGGATTGTAGAGGTTATTTGGTATTTAATTTTTTTTCTATTTTAGAAATGCATCAAGGTAGAAAGTAATAGTGGCAACTAATGACATGAATGATTAATGTTTTTATTTGTATTATAGTGGCATTCTATGACACCAACTGAGAACTGGGCTGCACTGTAAAAACACATTATATGACTCAATCTCTTTCACAAAGAGCTTAATGATGACCTAAAAAATTGCACATAAAGTAAGCTCATATTTTTGAATTAGTCAGTGGCAAAGGAAAGAAAGACTGTAAGACTGGACAATTAAGAGCAGGAAAATCCTTTCAAAAGTTGTTATTAATGTGGAGAGATTCAAAGAATACTCTGGAAAGCATGATTATATATAAAAAGTCTGACTGCTAAAAGAATTTTTACCAGCATGCTTTTAATATCTGTAATGAAACTGGATTCATTTTTAGTACTATGAGAATACTAAAAAGGGGAAGGGAAGGGAAGGGAAGGGAAGGGAAGGGAAGGGAAGGGAAGGGAAGGGAAGGGAAGGGAAGGGAAGGGAAGGGAAGGGAAGGGAAGGGAAGGGAAGGGAAGGGAAGGGAAGGGAAGGGAAGGGAAGGGAAGGGAAGGGAAGGGAAGGGAAGGGAAGGGAAGGGAAGGGAAGGGAAGGGAAGGGAAGGGAAGGGAAGGGAAGGGAAGGGAAGGGAAGGGAAGGGAAGGGAAGGGAAGGGAAGGGAAGGGAAGGGAAGGGAAGGGAAGGGAAGGGAAGGGAAGGGAAGGGAAGGGAAGGGAAGGGAAGCTCAAGGCGACAATTGTGATATTTCCAAAAAGGGGCACGTGACACACAGCCTTCTCTCCAAACCTTTGATTTTTCCTAAATGGACAGGGCTGTTGAACTAGCTTAAATTTGAATCTAGCTTCACTTCCTGTTTCACAAGTAAGGACCGAACATGCTTAGCAACAGGCAAAACAGGTAAACTGCACAATCTCTTAATCCACAGAATCATAGAATGGTTTGGCTTGGAATGGATCTTAAAGATCATTTGGTTTCAACCTCCTGCCATGGGCAGGGACATCTTCCACTAGACCAGGTTGCTCAATGCTCCATCTAACCTGGCCTTGAATAATTCCAGGAGTGCGGTATCCACAGCTTCTCTGGGCAACCTATTCCAGTGCCTCACCACTCTCACAGTACGCTTCTTCCTGATATCTAATCTAAACTGGTCTCCTTTCAGTTTAAAGTCATTTCCCCTTGTTCATGTTCATCCTGGCCATCAGAAAGAATCTGTTCACTGAAAGGGTGGTTAACCATTGGAACAGGCTGCCCGGGGCAGTGGTGAAGGCACCATCCCTGGAAATGTTTAAGAAATGACTGGACATGGTGCTATGGTTTAGTTGACATGGTGGTGCTCATTCAAAGGCTGGACTCAAATGGTCTTGGAGGTCTTTTCCAGCTTTACTGATTCTATGATTTTATGTCAAGTAATCTGGCTGGGGACTCTATGATAAAATCCACCCTGCCACTGTTCCCCCACAGGCACACAAGAAACTGATTTATAGACTCTGATGGGGACCTGGTTTCAGAGTCTACTAAGTCCATTAATTCATTAGTAAAATGGACAAAAATGATGGAACGTTATAATCTGCTCAGTAACCAGATATGGGGGACATCTCTTCATTACACCATGTGTGCTTAACCTATGAATTTGTGTACTGGGACACATCCACCACCTTGTGTGTCTTACTCTTTAGATATCAAATTCATTTGGAATTTGAAATTTTTATTCACCTGTAGGTACTTTTGTCAGTGTTGTCAAGTTTGTCAGTGTTGCTTTAAATAGTCTGAAAACTCAGTAAGAGGTAGGCAAAGTTTACAGTGCATGGAGAAGAGAGTCAGAGGAGGTAATTGCAGCTTTGGTGTAGTCTAAAAAAACACCAACAACCCAACAGGGATATCTCTAGGGCCTCCACTTTCCTTAAACATGAGGATCAACATCTGTAAACCTTAGGCTGAAAAGGTGGTTTGGGAGGAAATGAAACAGAGAAAAATGGAAAGTCAAGCGGCAGTGTCACATGTATCTAAGATGTGGAAGTAAAGTAGATGTCAAACCACAAAGCCAGACCTACCCAAAATCCTTGAAAACAATCCATACTTTAAGCACAAATTCAAATCTAGAAAAATTAAGTAATTTAATAAAAAGAAAGGAGTAGACATTTTTCTGTCTTCAACCCTTAAATAACTGAAGACGCACCATACCAAGGCTAAGACTCCCTGTAGCACTTAAATCAGGTGTTATAAATTTGTGGTTTGACAGCAGTAATACACTTTATTTCACAGATTATCCTGGCACAAGTACCTTGATCAGGTAATACATTCACGTGCTGAGCAATTGACCCAAATTTTTAGGGGTAATCTGCTCAGTAATCTCCTAAATACCTCCAGGCACAAATTTGTAGCAAGGATTTCAATGCCTGTACTTCTTTAGTAGTTGGGCCATAAGATGAAATGTTCTGGTCACAGTAATCCTCATTAGTAAGAAAGCATTTTCTACTGAGACTCACTAAGACAGTGTCTGTATATGTGTGTGTGTGTGTGTTTTCCAGGTGAGAGTACTTGAAGCCAATTCTATTTCTTTTCGCTCCCCATAACATTCATTGCTGGCATTTTTATCTAACTCCAAGTTCTTCCCTTATGCTACACCTGTCTGTCTCAATGCTGTGCACAGTAAGTGGGATTAATCTGCTCTGAACAAGGCACGTAAAAAGTGAGACATCTAGTTCAGAGCTAGGCCCCCTGTGAATCCTCTATGGGCAGCAGAAAAAAATGGCATATCCAAGGGATGATTCATCTCATTGGAAGAGCACCATGAGGTCAGTTTGATGACTAATTCCTTGGAGATTCTTATTTTTCTCTTCTGACTGCAAAGAAAGGCCAGAATGGTCAGTTCTGAGCTGACATCTGACCTAGTTCATAAGAGAAGACTGCCACATGATATTTTTAAAATACTGTAATATTTATGTCAAATGGCCACACAGCTGCAGCATTACACTAGACTTTTGGATCCTTACTGCAGAAGGGCAGTAGTGTGTTTTTGCCACTCTGCATAATTGAATAGGCCACACACCTATTTTGGACATCTTGTATTTTAAAATTCTTCACAAAGCAACTGACATATTGTAACTGATTATGCAGGACTGTGGAACAACAATGGAAAAAGATGCATGAAAAACATTTCTCAGATCAATTCAAATATAGATCAATTCAAATTTCCTTGAAAAAGGGAAACTCATTTCAGAATCTCCATGCTTAGCAATCTTAGGCATATACATGTGTAAAGGAAAAACCTCAACTGTTTGCAGCAAGTTTGCAGGGTATTTTAATAAAACATATTAGTGCTAATAATGGCCAATGTTTATGATGTTTGTAAAATAAACAATGGGGAACATCTGGAAAGCTTGTAAAACTTGTTCTTATGAAATCACAGTGTAACTTTCCCTGAGCCTGCTTTTTGCTGACCATGTCCTCCTAGGCCAGATCTGTCAGAAATTTTCTTCTTCCAGACACTGCTGTTACTGTGGCACTAGGAAACTCACATTTTGAAGCCAGAGCTATTTCTGTTTTTGTAAGTCCAGCATTCAGCACAATGCAGGAGCAAAACAGATAGCCAAAACTGCAAATTTCCACCTGAAACTACAGGGATCTCTATTTCCAAGTGACAGATGTTCTACAACAGTTGGTGACAAATGGGCTAATTTAGACTGATTTAACTAAAGTTCAGCCTGCTGACAATGGGGGACTTTTTAAATGCAGCTGAAGAAGGCATTTCTGAATGCTAGAGCTGGCTGTTGCACACAAAACTAGAGGGACCCTGGTGTGAACTGAACAGCATGCCACACGTGGTGCCTGCATCTCTGTGCCTCACACTGCCTTTTAGATGCTGAGACGGAAGACAATATTGCCTAGCAAATTACCAAGGGAATTAGCTGGTCTTTTAAATTTACTCTCTGAACATATGCCCACAGAAATCAAACGTCTTTGGCCCAGAATCTTTGTTTCTAAGTTGTGGCATCTAAACTCTTAAATTAGGATATATGCCTATGGTGAACTGGTCTTCTGAGATGCTGAGCTCTCCATCACTTATGCAGGAAACTTTGGCGGCTGCTCTGCTAAGCCAGAGAAGTCCATCCAAGCTTATGTTTTCAACCCTAACTTTTAAAGGATATCAACTGAGGGACCAGAAAGAAATTGCACAAAAGCCTTTAGGGCTCTTTTCTTTTCTTTTCTTTTCTTTTCTTTTCTTTTCTTTTCTTTTCTTTTCTTTTCTTTTCTTTTCTTTTCTTTTCTTTTCTTTTCTTTTCTTTTCTTTTCTTTTCTTTTCTTTTCTTTTCTTTTCTTTTCTTTTCTTTTCTTTTCTTTTCTTTTCTTTTCTTTTCTTTTCTTTTCTTTTCTTTTTTTTTTAATGTAAAGATTAGAGGTATGATTCAGAAATTACAATGTAACAACTTCACTGTCCTCTTTCTGATAAATTATCTTGGATTTTGTTCTCAACTGGCACATGAGAGCTGGCTCCAGGCTTCAGCTGAGTATCATAATGCCTCTTCCTTGAGGAGCCATGAGTTAACATGATAACCAACAATTAAATCAGTTTTCTTTCTCCTTTTTTCCTTGCCTTTTCTTTTTCTTTTTCTCATATTTTCTCTCCTTTCTCTGTTCTCCTCTCCGCTCCGCTCCTCGCCTACCCTGCCTTTGAAGAAAACTTCTAGGCTAGTATCCTGATCATTGTTTTATGAAGGAACCTCATTAGAGTAAGTTCATTGATTGTATTTCTGTACTTAGGAAATAGCTGCCAGCACTAGATATTTAAGACAGTTTATCTACCCAATTAATACTGGCATTGTATCAGCCAACCAGTCCTGATGCCAGCAGCAATACAGCATACTTTTATACTGTGGAGGTGGCCTTTACCTGTGAATATATCCCTGAAAGTTACTGGATTCTACTGCCTTTTACCTAAACCCAGGCTAGAGCAATTACCTAATTGTGCTCTATTCTATAATTGACCTAGTTAACTAGCTCCCCCACACAGGCTACATATCCCTTCTCTCAAAAAAACCATGATCTTTTCTCAGAGCAGTGAGGCTTCTGTCTTGTCCATTCTTGAGGCGTTATATCTACACAGTGGTAGACATTGTGAATAGAGCACGTCTTCATCTATTAATAAAAAAAAAACCACTGAAACTTTGCTCACCTTGAATAATAAGTTCTTAGGAATGGTCCTTGATCCTCCAAACTGCCATAGAGTATGGAATAGGATGTGAAGTAGAGCATGACTGCATTGCAACTACTTACCCCCAAACAAACAAGCAAAATGATAAAACCACTACCACCACCACCACCATCACTACAACAACACTGACAAAAGGGGAGTTACTTACATTGGGTGAGGATCCCTGTTAAGGCGTTTTTGAAAGTCTCCTTGGCCTGCTCCATTTCTTGCTCGTGAGCTGCCTTCTCGTTCATGAGTCGGCGGACGTGGCTGTTGGCTGACTGCACCATGGAGTAGAACTGGTTTGCGGAGCGACGGTTCACCTCGCCTCGCTCAATCCAGGTGAGCAGCACCGTGATGGCCTCAGAAAACTTGCTATCGTCTACAACAATCAAAGCACAGGTTTCAAATTGCAGGCATAAATATCCTGCTGAGAACACATTTTCTGCTCCATGTCACATTAAAATCACCATAAATCCTGCTGGCAGTATATCATTTTGGGCAATTTTTGTGTCCTTTGTTCTATCAGATGTAAGAAGCCACTACAGCCATGTGAAACTACATAAATCTTCCTTCAAGACTTGTCTTCTCCTCATTTTAATAGCTTTCTCACAATGAAAAGCACCCTCCCCCCCTTCCCTGTGGCCTGAGTCTTCACTTTCACAATGTCTCCCTTAAGCCATTCAGTGATATGGAATGACCTTACAGCGGGAGTGAGGAGACCTCTGTGGTACTGGACTCACTGAGGAAATGAAATGTGTCTGTGTTAATCTGCTCAGCCAAAAGCTCAGTCCTGGAGCTTGGGCTCAGCCATACTTCTGTCAACAGATTTCACTAACATCATGTTGTTAATTAAGGAACAATGTTGAGGCTGAACAATTCCTCCTCAAAACAGTGATTAATTACAAGGAACTGCTTTGAACAGATGATATGCCTGCATTAATTTTTTATCATTTGCTTTGTACTATTTGTTTTATGTTTCACATTATATATTTTTTTAAAAGATTCCAGATGAATCCAGGAAAACAGCTGGATAACAGCTTCATGTTTACCATTTAGGTAACGAAAGTTGTTTTTCTCTGCAGAAAGATTGCCAAAACTGAAGGCTAGATTTTGTACACTCCCTCCCCAGGTAATCTTCTTTCCTCTGACAGTGCTCTCAGCTTCCTCAGAAGACTCTAAGCGCAGCATCCATTACACTTCAGGCTTCATCAGGATTAAGAGGAAACATTTCTTTTTAAGTCCCATTTAGACTGAACTGCAAGAAAATATTATTACAACAGTGTCTTCCTATGGAACCATTTTTGTGCAATTCAATATCATTTTTTCACCAGGATTTTATTCTATAAAACTTCAATTTCTCAACAACTCATTTTAAACATCTCATCTAGTCCTTTTTGGTTATATTTCTTTATATATATTTTAGATGGTATGCATACCTTTCTGCAGGAGGAGGTATATGGTTATGGCGGGAAGATGAAGCGTAGTCATAACCAACAGACACTTAAAACAAAAATTGGAAAATCCTGAACCCAGCCGACCGCGTTACAGGATACAGAAACATGTGACACAGTTTCTAAGACTGCTTTCCATGCAGAAAGAATAATGAAATACTAATTGTTAAGTGATGGGTTTGGCTTTTATTCTGAAACAATAATCACTTTCCTAAAATGCAAGTAGCCTAAAATACAAAGAGAACTAGTGACATACTCTGTGCCCAAAGCCTCTGAAGAAGAGATTTTTACATTGCCTGATCTTTAACATCTTATTAATTGAAACATGCTTTCAGCTACAGCGATAAGATTTGCTCTCTGCAGCTGAATAGGCATGTTCACCCAAGATCCCTCAAGAAAAATTCGCAAAATAACCCATAACACCCTCCCTGTGCACAATGGTGTGTCTGTTGTAAAACATTAACATGTGATTCATTATCACCATTCATTAATTTTCGCTGGGCAGGAAGAATCAGATGGACATCCTTTCATTTCATATTTTCCCTTTGGATTAGACTCCACTTCTGAGCTTTGCTGGATACATATGCAGCAGGAATGTATTAAGTGGCTCTGACGAGCGAGATTGGCTGAATATAGATCCCAGAAAAGCCAAATGTAAACAAGACTCATGCAGAGCCTCTTCACTGCAAAAAAACACAAGGATAAGACTCTCCAAAAGATTTGGGCAAAATCTTCAGCCTGCTGAATTGCATGGGAACTAGATGTCAAAGATGCAATACAGCCAAGAACTCACCTCTGGAACACAGTGTTTATTATAATTACACCAGTAAATAAGAATAACCTGCAATGGTTTCTGGCAATGTTAGCATGTTTCCGTGCATGAGGAAAATCAGCAGCACAGAAATATCCTCCATTTTCCTTGTTTTAGTCTCTCCCCAGTACTCATTTATGTGTTGTTTTATTATAGAGCCTCTGTGAAATAAAAACACCCTCCCCTTGTTTTGTTTTGATCAGGCTCAGTGGGTGTCTGTAAGGGATGTTCATAAACATATCATCCTTCTGCCACATAGATTCTACCCACTTAAAAGGACATCCTGGAAACCCATTTTCATCATGCTGTACTTCCAGGGAGCTGCAGAGGTCTGTGGGACTATTATAGTTAATTCACAGCTCTGTACGAGCAGGAAAAAATCCTTTCATTGGTAAACATCAGCATCTTCATTGATTACATAATTAGAAGTTACATTAAAAAATGCTAGAGGGTAATATATGCACTAAAGGAGCACATTAGTTAATAAAATCTTTTCTCTACAGTTTTAAAATTTATTTCACCTTAATTTCTAAGTTTTATATTCTTGAGCTCACTCAGTGACTGGTATAAGGTAACTTACTGTGAATACACTTTTTCATCCAGAATACAGGGACTCCTTCTGAGCAATGAGAGATTGCCTTAGAAAACCAGATTTTTATATGAGATTGTTCATTTCCTCTTTAGTTAGTAGATAAATAGTAGTAGAAATGCAGCAATGGAATCTAATTTAAACAGAGCATGAACTGCCTTATGATTGCAGCCGTTCATTAAAAAAATAAAACAAAACTCCTAATTCTGTTCAAAATTATTCCCTCATGGTAGGATGCACATAATTATACACTGTTTAAAAATGCACTCCTCAAATAAATTCCTTTATATAAGACATGTTTCCATATGTAATTGTTCTTTTAAAATAAGCATGTGGCAAATTATTTCTTACTCTTAGAGCTTTTTCCTCCTCCAAGTCACAGCATACTCTAAGCAAATGAGGTAGGCTTTATCAGTCCTGTTTTTGTTGTCTTATTAATAGTGAGGTGAGCTGTGCTCCAGAAGTGCCTGCTTCCCTCAACTGGCTGCAAAGGGAGCTGGGGTTGGCCTGCTCCTGTATGGACATCTCTGAAACAGGCACACGTTTGGGCAGAGTGTTCCCAAACGTTCCACAGGTGCACGTGCTGCAAGCACCCCCCCAGCACCTGCACCCCTGTAAAAGGGCAGTTCAAACAGAAGCTCTGACAATGTCGTCTCATTTGGAGTTTACCCATCCATCGAGGATGGGTCTCTGCCGAAATAGATTTCCAGGTGCTGCCAGACTCAAGCACAGGGCTCTAGAGATAAGCTATTTCAAATTCCTCTTATATCAACTAAAGATATTTGACATTTAAATCCTAGCTCACAACTTAGATGAAACAAAATATAAAGAAAAGAAAATGCAGCCCTAGAGCTGACCATAAATTTGTTAACAGGAATATTCCTATGATAAAAGAGAATAATTGTTGACAAATATTTTGCATTTTTCTGCTTGTAATTTGACCACCACTAAGCAACCCCAACTGGAATAAACATTTAATTGAAAAAGCTATGACAACAACTGTTACAAAATGGTATTCTGGGAAAACGTGTTGGAAACAGAGGTTTTACTTTCAGTTTATGGAGTATCCCTGGTGTAACACAGGGCAGAATTCAGCTAAGAGTACCCTCACATGTGACTATTTATCTCCATAAGGTCCTTTCACAACTTGAGTGATGGTGTCCAAGGTCTTAGCCATTAGAAAGGAAAAGACTGATCTATCACTCTGAAACCAGGCATTCAAACACTCATTTCTATAATTTCTACATTTATCGATATATTGCTAATATAGCTAACTTGATATTTCTGTGTTTCAAGAGTGACATTGCATGCTGGACTTCTAGCTAGGACAAGATTGAACACTGGGCTACAGATTTAGCCCCATTATTATCTTTTCAACCCTGGTCTTTCTCAGATGTCTGAAAAGTATCTGAGATATTTCACACAACACTTGGAGCCTCTCTAAATCACAGCAAACCTTCTATATTGTCCAATGGGCTACAGTGTTGTTCAGAGTCAGCATACATTATCTCTTGTCCCTAATCTTACTCCCCTAAGGCAACCTCCCAGGCTTGCAAGGACATGCTGAAAAGACAGATCTGTTGGTCTTTACTCCAGTGACTACACCTAGAAAGCTCCTGTGCTGTTTGCCTATGTTTTGGGATGCATTAATGATCTCACTGTTCTCCGGCCTTTCTGTAAGATGGGAAGGGGCAGGTAAGCCTTTATGTCAAGTTCTGCCCTGACCATCAGAAACCCAATTAGAAAACACCCCTCGAAGGTGCTCTTGTTAGCACTGAGCATGACTGTGCTGCAGGGCAAGCAGAGAAAGGATGAGAGTGGTGGATACACCCCTCCTATTTCGCCTCTGATTAACAGCCTGTCCTCTCCAGCTATAGCAGTGCCACGGGATGACGTGCTCCCTGCCTCATCCCCAGGCTCAGCACTACCCCTTTGCTCATGGTTACACTGCCCTCAGTCTGTCTGGAGCTGCTCAGCTGCTCAGACTCCAGTTCCAGGTTGTCAAACTGTGCCCAGTTCAGTTATAACAGGAAGGTGGCACAGCTCAGTTCAGGATCCAAACTTCTTTGTTACTTATAAATGAAGCCAGAGGAGGATGTATGGCCAAGGTTACGCCTAATCTGACTTCTGACTTGATAATTTATTAAAACTATAACTAAGATTTCTAAACTGCAAAGACTGAATTCAACACAAAAAAGAATAAACCTTAGGAGGTGACTGCTGTGGGTGAATCAGGTCAGAGAAAAGGTTCACTAACCTCTCTCATCAGCAGGCTCAGCCCAGCTCCCCTGTGCATCGGGAACAATTTTCTTCCCAGCACACACCACTCCTGGTGCCAAAATGACAACCTATTTTTCTCTTGGCTTAAGAGCTTCTTCTGTACTGAGTGCCTGCCAGTGACCTAGAAACACAACTCTTCAGTCTACTACACTCACCTTTTTTTTTCCCTCCTCCAATCCCTTATATAATTGTGCCATGCATCACACACATCAGTCTAGTACTTTTGGGATTAATAACATTTTTAACCCAGTGGCATTGCATAACAAGTGAGAATCAAGAAATACAGATTCTTACTGCCAAAGGTTTCTTTTAAAGAATGATTAATATTCACCTTACTTTTTTAAAATTGCCTTAACTGCACGGTATAACAAAGAAACTTTTCCAGTTATGTAATAAATGTCTAGCTGACACTAGATTTGATAAAAATACACATATATGTTCACTAAAAGATATTAGAAAGTAGTTTCTCCCCCCTACATAATCAAACTCTTTCTTTCTTTCAAATTAAATCACACAATATTCTTCCAGGGGTGGGTGTTTCATGTCAGACACAGAAATCCATTATCTACTCCTGCTGATGCCATTATTTCCAATGAAAAGTAATTATGAGGGTATTGAGTTTCCTCCTTATTGCTCAAAATCACACCACAAACTTTCAGATCAGTGAGCTGCCATTTCCCAGCTCTTAGTAATTAACTTGAGTCATTTTGCAGTGTGGTACATTTAATCCAGAGGGTTTATATTAAAACCTCAAAATCTGAATTGATACAATACAGCTGAGGTGGAGGAGGATGCTTTCAGTAATGCACTAAGCAGTGGGTGTATCTCCTGTAGGCTTTTGGAGGGAGGTGCCCAGGGAATTGGGTTACCAGGCTGCTGATAGCTGAACCCACCTTATGCTCTTCTGCCAGCAGACAAAAGTGCCCTCGCACCGTGCCTGCTCACAGCCCCTGTGCGAGGCTCTCGGAGCCAGATGTATTGTGCCACAGCAGATGTCAGCAGCATATGGAAGAAGGAAGGAGAAAATGATAATCTAAAACCAGGAAGGGTGAGTGAACAGATTTGATGCTAAAGCGTCGCAACATGTCTGTTTTAGGGCTCTGTCCTGATATACCACTAATAATAATAATAAAAAAAAAAGTGCTAAAAAAAGATCCAGAGTCTCAGCATTTAAACCTGGCATTCACTGGATTTGTTCATAGGATCTCACTTTGCCTCCCATTCTGACATAGCTCTGCACTGAATTAGATCCTTTCTGGCTGAGACTTGCCTCCCTGCACAACAGCACTGTTTCTGCAGTGCTCCACACTCCAGTCTGGCTCCCAAGTGCAGGGTGATGATGAAAGCAGTGTATTTCTCTTCTTAGTGAAATATCCTATCTCCCAAGCAATTAAATGTTGTTTATATTTCAAGTGATGTGCAAGAGTTGAGATTGTCAGGCTTGATGTTACCTGAGTCTTGTGCAAGGCACATCCCTGGTAAGCTCATTCTACTGTAACTGCCATCTATTTATTTAAATTTCCAATCTGTGCTCTCTTCAGGGGATAATACAGTGCCTTGCAAAGAAGCAGCTTCTCAATTTTTAAATTATATTTTTTAAAATGAAAAACCGCATGAACAACTTCCCCGTGCTCATAAAGAAACACTATATTAAAAAGGGAATTAAATTCCAGGGTATTGTATATAACTCTCAGATATTTATGTCTCCTTTGCTAGAAATATTTAAAAACACAGATATTCAGATATAAAGAGATGCCTTTGTTAGGTGATAGAACTATTTAGCTACCCACAGCAAGTAAGACAGATGTAGCATTTTAAAGGATCTTATTTGCAAGAAGTGATTTCTGAAGATGATACCATTAGGTACAGATATGCTTGAATTAAGAAAACCGTAATGTTCGAAATTCTGCTTTGAAACGCAAATGTCATAAGCACAGATTAAAATGTTTTGTTCCAATGCACCTGACACAGCAGCATTCCACTTAAAAGGTTCAGTCTATCTCCAGTTGTGTCATGTTCTGGGCACCACGTGACTTAACTGTTTATAACGCACCCAGGAAAACAGATGTCAGAGCATGCAAATTTGAACCTAAATATCTACCGACACATTTCACTGTGCAGTAGTAACACATCTGATTTAACACTGAGGAATTAAAATCTCAAAGACACGCACAAATGCTGCAATGAACCAGAAGAAGCTAAAGTAATTTTCTTCTAGTGTAATAGCAGAAGATACAATATTCTGCTGGTTTTGACAAAACAAGAACTCAGGGTCTATTTTCAAAGGCTATTTAAAGAGGTAAATAACATTTATACTTCATTGTAAATGACCCTGGATTCCCAGAATTCACATCTGTGAATTTACTGAGGTATTTCCTCAAGGAAAGACAGATGAAGGAGCTCATGCTCTTCATGTTACTCATCTTGTTTGAATGCTGGAGCTCATTTCATTCTGATAATCAAGACTCAGGCTAATGACATGAATGGTGCAGGAAAAAAATGTCCATACTGCCAATAAGGAGAGAGTTAAGAGGGACTTCATTTGCAGGAGTAGTGAAGATATTAATAAATTTAAAAAGAAAAAAAGGAAAAAGAGAAAGGGAGATACACATATACCAACACTGTTTTCCACACACTGAATTGGAAAGTGGTGAAAAATTGCACTGGTCCATAATTTGATGGGTTTCTTTGATTTCTGAAAAAAATCAAGGGTTCAAACCAAGTTCTTTGCAGATATGAAGGGAATCACAGAATGGACTCCTGTATATGAGGCCTCACATACAGTATATTCCCAGTCCCAGTCACCAGGCACTGAAGAACTGGTTCCTTTGTTCTAAGAAGCTCCACACCAGTAGAGACTACCTGGCTGAAAGTTTACAATGAACTTCTGTTTCCAACTGCCACAAAAGTTCCTCTGTACTCTCTCACCCACAGTCACTGCTGTAACAGGCGACTTCAACACACCAGAGGAATAGGTGGTGCTGACATTGGGGCAAGAGTTTCTAGCCAAGTCTGTTACACAAAACCAACAATTTCTTAGTCTTATGCTGCAGTTTGCAGAAGCTGAAAAAAAGATATTGTCACCACTGTTACAGACTCAGTTAATATCTAGACCACATTAGGGGAGTGGCTGATAAGCCTATTTCATCTCTGCTCACCGTAAGATTTCCTTGCGGTCAGGAATTTCCAAGGTTATTTTGACAACAAAAGTTGCTTGGATTCACACCAAGTTATCTACATCTGTAGCTGCAAAGCAGCATCTTGGGTTGAGATATGCTTAGTTATTTTGGCTTGCTTTTAAGCCAGTATTGCTCTGTGAATTTCTGGAGGCACTGCAGGAGCTGAAACCTGCATGTTGGGCACCTGCAACTCTATTGCATGGGCTGGCAACAGAGCTCAGGAGTCTCTTGGTGTGGGCACCACAGCAAGGTCATGACTTTCCTTAAGAAAACAACTGCAGAGCATCTGCTGAAGAACCAGCCTTTCAAGTTAAATCCTGTCCAGTGCAGATATACCATGATCCTTCTTTACTTTAGGATTAATTGTCCAGGCTTTTGCAGCAGTGCAAATGTGGTAATAATACAGAGACCTGAGATTTTAACTCCAAGTTTTACATATCTCTGTGAGTATGTGTGTATATGCATATGTCTATGTGTGTATGTGTGTGTATGTATATATATATATATATGCATATATATATTCTGCTACTTTCACTGAAGTCCATGTTTAAATTGTGAATGCATGACGATGGCTGGACTCAATCTTAGAGGTCTTTTCCAACCTTAATGGTTGTCTGATTCTATTACATGAACCGCCCTTTGCCAGAGTTGGAGAATTTTCTTTATTGTCGCTTTACTTCTTTTTTTTAGGATGTCACAAAGAGTTTGTGTGGTGATTCCATGTTGCCCAAGGGAGGCCATAAAGTTCAATGCCACTGTTTTACAGATATTGGCTGTGATGCCATAGGGAAGGAAAAATAGACCAGTATAAGTACTGAAGCCCACCTCTGCTTTCTTTACTACCTAGAACAGAGCGCAACTCCTGCCCACTGAGAAGAGAGGGGTCTTTTCTGCATTCCCCACCCTTAATTATCTGTACAGATCCAGGGTTGGTGTCTTTAATCTCACAACAACTGTTAATTAGCAGAACTTTTAAAATTGCAATATATTGTTTTGCTGGATTTTAATGATTTTCAATCAGTAAAAAAATAAACTTACCTCTATTTTTTTTTTAATGATGTACATTGCTGAAAGTTTTTTTTCTGGAGAAACAGTTATGCACATAGTGTTGGTCTATGTCATGCTAATTTTTTTTTATATTAAACTTGAGCATATATGTCAGGCTCTGGTTAAATTTCCCTTAGGAGAACCAAAGATATAAATGCTTGGAGTAGATTTTAATTAAGTGTGGAAACTTCCCATAATGAAAAGAAAAATCCTTCTAAATATAGTCATCTTAAACATCTTGCAAAAACCCACATTCAGTTGCCCCAAGCAATGACTAGCCGTATGGAAGAAATTGTCCAGACTTCTTGCATTTTCTGGTTTAGTTCAGGAAACCCGTAGGCCTTTACTACATGAAGAAAAACTTCCCTACAAAAGATTAACTCCTAAGAAATTCAACTAAAACCAGATGGATCTAAAACTGGACTGGAAGCTAGGTATGAATTAAAATTTCTTATATTAGGGCCTCTTTTTCTCTGGTTTATCAACCCACCTGGGTTATTTTACCAATCTATCAAATAGACTAATGAATTATTTTATGGAGAAGTATATCTTGAGAGTGGGAGTGAGAGTCAGCCAAACTAGTAACTGACTGAGGGAGTAGTGACAACTAACAGCAACCAATGCAGTACTCAGAGAGACAGCAGGGTGCATCTCTGCTCCACGCTCCAAGGATGAAACACTTTGCACTGTCCTTCTCTTGCTCCCCAAACACGTTTCATAGTTAGAATAGAGACCAGTGCGATGACAGCTAGATAGTCTAAGCCTAATCTAGATAATTCTGAAACAGTGGCAACAATCAGAGCTTCTTGTGACCTGGCACCCAGTTAAGCAATGTGTTTGGCCATCATGGGAGAAAGAATGCCAAACACAACTGCTAAACACTTGATGAAAATAAAAACAACTCTAAGTGGCACGAAGAGTTGCTTGCTAGATATTTCTTTTAAACTTCATTACCATGAATAACTTTATTTCTTCGCTTCTTACTGTTTATGTTAGCCATTAAAATAAAATGAATCCTCAAAGAACACCCTTGAAAAATATTACCTCAGTAAATGTACCTAGAAAAAAACAAATAAGAAAGCAAAAACACATAACAAAAGATGACACTATCCTGCACAAGTAATTCTAACCCTAAAGAGGGAGTGAAAGAATGGATAGTGTGTGTCAGAGGTAAGTTGTGTCAGCTCATGAGGGAAATTTGAATGCCAGGGACAGTTAAATGCATGTGATGGAGTAACCTATACATCAATGATTAAAGTAATTTTAAGAATAAGGCCTTTCATATGAAGAAGGATGCTTGCAACAGGTTGTCTTATTCTGAGAGTATTTCCAAGATTTATGATGGCAGCAACTTAACAGAAAAAACCCATCTGTAGCATTCTGAAGGCTGTGTTTTAGCTGTTAAAACACAGGTAGATAGAAAGATGTCATGCATTTCCAGCAGGTAGGTGAGTATCATTACCATTGGCATAGAAATGGCAAAGAAAGCCATTTTAGTGGGGGAAAGCTAACAGGGCAAGTAATGAAACACATCAGAGAGAAACTGGCTTCACTGCTCCAGCCTCTGCATGGCTCCTGCTTTTAAGGAATAATAAACTGAGAAGTAGCAAATGCTGCTTACCTTTCAATTTTTCAGCCAGCAAAGCAGCTTCATGTTCAGAATAATGCATTATCGCCGGAGGTGAAGGAGGGCGCAGTCTGTCTTCTTCCATTTTGCGTCTGTGGCGTTCTTCTCTGGCCAGCATTCTTTGTTTGCATTCCCATTCATAAAAGTCATCTCTTGCCTGAGCAAAATCAACATGAAGGCGACCTGAATCCTTTTTGTCTGTGCTAGATCCTAATCTCATGCGGTAACCTGAAATCAACAAGTAGAACTAACTGTTGCAGGATTTATTTCCTTAAATTTCTCTTCATTTTTTTCTCCCTTTTCAAGTGCAGCCAGGTGAAAATGTACATTAACAGATTCCCACATATCTATGGAATATCTATCAATCACAATCACATGTTTTCACAAGAAGATAAACATCCATCCACTCATTTTTCTTCACAATTTCCTGCACAACCTATCACCACAGTAGATGAACTAAAAATTCAAATGCTAAGGTATAGAAACTATATTTCTGTTTAGAAGTCTCTCAAAATATGTAATTTTTCCACTTGATGCTCCCAACTTCTAAAAGCACAAAAGTCAGACAAACAAAAACCAATTACTTAAAATGGATCTGTTTAAGTCTGAATGGGGAGTCCTTCTTCCCCTGATCCTGCTGAGATCATGTTCAGTCTAGTGTTTTTCTCCACCCTGCCAAAGGACTTGGAAGTATGGGAAAAGGCTGAATTTTCTAAAAACCATGACTATAGGTGAATGTGACAATTATGCTACGTAAATTCCTGTGCCACAAAGGGGATGGTTCCATAACTACAGTGATGACAGATCTCAAATTTTGAGACATTACAATTGCAACCACTATTTTGAAATTTTCCAGTGAAAATAATCTAGCAGCAAATATAAATCACCTACAAATTAATAGAGTTCATAATTCCTTGAAGTAATTTCTAAAGTAGGGACAGATTTATTAGGCATTTGCAAGACTCCTTTCAGAACAAACAATGAAACAAAAATATTCTAAAGTTATCATACCGCAAAGGCTTTAAGTTAAGAGCTACACAGCAGTACAAAAGTGTCCTGCTCTGAACTAAACCCCTTGACTACTGTCAGAGGTCAAAAAAATCATGCCAAAGCTACAAGAAGAGCTTTTTGTGGCCATATTTGGGCACCTGTCTTTTTTCCAAGTTTTATTTCTAAGGTACAAATATATACACAGAGTACACTGAGCAGTTTGTCTAACTTTTAAAATGCCAACTCAGAGTAAATGTGAGAAAATACTATGTAGAAAGCTTCAAACAGAGCCTTCATATGTGGGTAAAATTAATCAGTCTACACCGGACGGCTCTGATTTCTCCATGCCATCACGCAACAGCCCGGAAGAGATTTCTCAAATGATGGGATGCTGCAGAGATGAACTCTGTGCTGAGCTGGCACACAGGAAGCTCTTCAGAAATGCACACTACTGCAACCAGTGCATAATAACTCCAGGGAGAGGAAACTTCTATTCAAAATGTCAGGAAAAATGGTGTTTGCTGTGTATGATCTGCAATCCGAGAGAACCTACTTTCCAGTCTTGTGGTTTGCCTGTGGTTTTAAGAGCTTTAGCACCTCACCACCACAGCTAAAACTAAGTTCTGAGCTCCCTCCAGGAACAGCAAAGCTAAGAACTGTGTGGCAGATTAAGTACATCTTTCTAGAAATGCGTGTCTAGGCATACTCGGTTTTACTGCTGGAAAAGCATCCTGCTGTGTGAATACAAGGGACTATCTGTACTACAGCATATGTGAGACAATAGCTTCAAAGACAATAAATATCCATATATGCAGTGATCCTTCAAATAAAAGATAATCTGGGTGCCTTTTCATTTGACATTTTCCTTTCAAAATGTGGAGTTCAGCTAAGGAGTCTGCAGCTGAGGAAAAGATAGGACTTTCATTGTCCAGCAAGGAGCCCAAACCCAGATGAAAACTTGAGCTAAATGTTTCAGAGGTCCTTCAAAACCAGAAGGCACAAAAAACCTGCCTTACCAAGGAATTGTTTTGGTAGGCTCCTACCAATGGAACCTATCTAATCTAGTCTCCAAGATTCAGGAGCTTGGGGTGAAGCAAAATTGGATATTGTAATAGTGGCAAAGAAGGGGACTGTCTATTATTTTAAATTCCTCTTGGCTTTGGCTTCTCTAGCTTAGAGAAGTAAACACCACTCTTTCCCAAAAAAATTTTTTTATGTAGCTCTGCTTCCAAGGTGTCGAAGGGAAGAGTTACAGATATACCCTATTCAGTGTGACATAATAGAAGAAGAGCGTGGGTGACCTTTCAGAACTGGGCTCTGAACTAATGAGGGTGTAATTATATGGTTTTATCCAGAGAGGTGTAGACACAAAGGAGTCAGCCAAAAGGGGTCAGTGGTGCAGCTACCCTGATAACTGTGACAAATGTTAGCCCCCTGCTCCCCGCCAGTTTCGTGTGCCAGCTGCATTCCTCACACAGTGCTTGCTCTGTGCCAGAACAGCATTATCAGCAATGTAAAGGACACTGCCAAGGTGCCAGGTCTCGTGAACCTAAAATTAGATCTCCCAGCTGGGCTGCACTTTCCAGGAAGACTCAATCTCTCCTCCTCTCCCCCTGCCGTCTTTTGCCACCATTGGCAGGAGCACAATAGTTATGGGCAGAGACAGAAATACAGCACTGCAGGAGGCAAAACTCTTATGGACTTCAAGGGCCCTCATATAAGCTGAATAAAGAACTAATGAAAAGGACTGTGCATCTATAGGTTTTGTGTGCCTCATCTATAGGCAAAGCTGAGTCGTAATAAAGTGGCCATCATTTTTGAAGTAAATGGGAAAAAAACCTGAACAGTATACATTGCAGTAGTACTGGACAAATGTCCCCCGTTGGGCAACCAGTTTAAATGCCTTCAAATTAACAGATTTTGGAAATTTACCATGAATCACACTAAAAAAAAAAAAATGTGACTACTTGTTTAAGTCTAAAGACTGAAGGTGGTCAGCCAACCAGCTGATTTCCACCAGCACAGAAATTTAGAATAATCTAGCTAAGAAAGGACCTTGGATATCACCTAGTCCAGAGCAGGGTTAGCTTCCAAGTGAGATCCGAATGCTCATGGTTTAACATCTTTCCCTTAACAAAAACAACAAATGCCTTGGGGATGGTTTCTTGCACCCTCATATTTTAGGCTTTGCAGACACTACAGGACCAGTGGCCTGGCCAGTGAAGAACAGACTCCTTGATGGGTTGATAACCAGAAAGACTCTGCGTGCACAACTGGCAGGTTCCATTTTGTACATGAGATCCTCAGGC
This sequence comes from Chamaea fasciata, assembly GCF_029207755.1. Lineage (NCBI taxonomy): Eukaryota > Metazoa > Chordata > Aves > Passeriformes > Sylviidae > Chamaea > Chamaea fasciata. The sequence goes on along the minus strand of NW_027094087.1, from coordinate 55,680,857 downwards.
ACCCATCTGTGCTGGAAATTTTGAGCCCCAAGGCAGCTGGGAGGCTTGGTTTTTTTCAATACCATGTCTCAGTATTGATGTTTGAGAGTGTTTGAATGTATGAGAGAAACACCTGGCACTGCCTCCCCTTCATGCATGGGCAATGAATTTTTTTCCCCATCTCTTTGCTCAGGGCTGCAGCTAGCAATAACTTTGTGCCTGGCTTGTCACTTTTAATTTCAGGCTTGCACACAACGGAAGAGGAAAAGACTTTGGGAACTTGCCAAGATCCTCACTTTAAAGGAGCAGAAACAGGAAAAGTTAATGAAGGTGCTAAATAAAAATCAAACAGTATTTTCATATCACAGGTCTAGTGCAAACTCCATGGCTTGACTTACCTTTGAGTGTTGCTATACTGGGGAGCAGCCAACAGCTGAGGGCTAACTGGGGATCTAGATCAGAGTGTTAATAGTGATCAGAGAGAACTTAAAACAAAACAAGTAAATGGTACTGAAAGGAAACCCATAGGGGGGAATACTAGCACAGGAAAAATGCATACATAGGCTTTGGGAGTACAAACACGTCTGTCTCCAGACACCTCTTTGTCCCATATATTCAAGTCTGGGACCATCAATATTTGCAGGAGTTACTGAATTATCAGCCAAAAGAGCAAAGTACATACAGTTTTGAGAAGGAGCTTTCTTATGGGCTGGTATGGTGATTTTAGAAAGTCTTTTCTTTGAGAGATCAAAATACATCTTTAAGGGTTAAATGAAACCTAGCCTTCCTCAAGTCGACATTTTTATTATAGTCTTCTACCCATCTTCCAGTCTCCCTTTTCATACACATTTACTTGGGAGTACAAAGGCAAAAATACCCAGTGATTAAACTGCTTGATGGATTTTGTAATCACTTGCTCTATTCTGATGATAAGCATGGGATAAATGCAAAACTTGATGAGATTAGATGGGGTAGACAGATAAAACTGATTAGGTAGACAAAATTATCATTATACCAGAAATATCAAAGGCATGACTTTCCCCTAATATAACACACATACTATATTTGAACATCTCTTTTGTCTCTTACAGGGAAAATAAAATGCCTTAAAAATATGCTTTGTTCACACCATTTCAGAATATATTATGTTTGAGAATGGAATAAAGACTGGTAAAATCCCCCCTGATATTTCAGTACAAGGAAAACATGCCCCTGCCTAGTGCCAGACCTCCCTGAAGTGGTAGGGGATGGTCAGTTCTCCATGTTTCATCTGCAGGTTCAGCAGCCTTGGTAAAAAGAAGTGGAACTTGACTACAGAGTGCTCCTGCATTTCTTTCTTAGCCCTGTCAGTTCCACTGTTTCTTTCCCTCATCTGCTTGGAGACAATGGGTACAACACTTCGGAAGAATGAAAAGGTGAGGAGGAAAAAATGGATGGGAAGGGAGGCTGTGGAGCAGATGTAAGAGGAAGCACAGACAGCAGTGCGACTGTGACAAAAGGAAACAGAAGAAGGAAGGATGGACCAGGAACTTGGAAGTAAATTTGCAGAAAATTCAGAATGAGGAACAATGAGGAAAGGAATCTTTCACCTCTGTTTCTACTCATGTCCCATCTTCTGAGTGAGCACTCTGGTTCACTATGAATGAGGACACACAGCAGCACACAGAACTTCCTATCTCTATGGTCCTTCAGGATTTAAGGCAAATGAAATTAAAATAAAATTTGACTTGAAGTGAAGAAAAGGGTGCAGCCAACTGCTGAGAAGTAGGAAACGGTGCTAGAGGAACACTGGTTCTGGCTCAGGGTAGCAGCCTGAACATTTTTGAGCTTTTCTTTGCTCTCTTTTTTGCCAGTTTTGTTTACCGTAACATAGTAATACCAGTTCCTACTGAATCCAGTGTGCCTCTCTTCTGTTCTGTTACTAGGGTCCCCTAAACAGAAGCTGGAAGCTGGTAAATGCACTACTGCCTGTGATGCCTCTAATATGCTGCAATGATCTACAGCATTTTGGAAGTTACATGAATAAAAAAATAAATGAGAAACATGGAAATCAGGAACAGAGGATAGGGGAGAAGGGGCCAGAAGAAATGAAGTGAAAATACAAAAAAATTTAAAAAAAAAAATCCGGAGTGGAATAAAGATCTGGAACAAACCTGAAAATATAGCAATATTTCAAAGAAATCTTTATGACCCTATAAATCTCATGAATTTCTGTAGTTCTTCAAGTTCTTCAAGTTCTTTAGATTTGGATTTTGGATTTAAAGCAAGCGCCAAGTTAGAAAAAAACTCCAAACAACCTAAAAACCTTAAGGAAAAACTTTGTGAAAGAAAGAAGCTAGGTCTTTTTTCTTTCTTTCTTTCTTTCTTTCTCTTTCTTTCTTTCTTTCTCTTTCTTTCTTTCTTTCTTTCTTTCTTTCTTTCTTTCTTTCTCTCTCTCTCTCTCTCTCTCTTTCTCTCTCTCTCTCTCTCTCTCTCTCTCTCTCTCTTTCCTTCTATATAGTTGATGGTAATTTGAGAGACAGCTTGTTTTTAGCTGTGTGAGCCTCCTATGGACACCTACAGGATGTTGACATTCTGTCCTTACTGCTAAACAGAAGAACATCAGGATGGGAGCTCAAACAAGAATCCTGGGTTGTTAACTCTCTCCCAGGCTCAAAAGGATGGTCCCAGTGGATGCTTTGAGGTCACCTGACACAGGGTGGGTCTATGTCAGCTTCTTTTGGCCAAGGAGCAGACCCTGGACCCTGTTTACTCAAGAATACATTGCATATGGGTTGAAAGTCTTACACTCCAATTGAGAGGCCAATCGGCGCTTTTGAGTCTCTCTGGGACGGAGAAAGAAGGATGAACCAGCCTGTGGAGTGGAGACACATACAAGGCATGTGCTCCAACTCTATAAGGTGAAAAAGGACTTGTTTAGCAAGTCAATCCACAAATGAAGGAAATTAACCTTAAAGGACACTGACAGTCACAAAAGACAAAATGTGAAAGCAGACTTTTTTCATCTTTTTTCTTAATTTTTTTCCCATGTGAATTAGAGATTGGGGGATGAGGGGGTGGTTTCCTTGGTTTTTTGTTTTGTTTTGGGGTTTTTTAGTCTGTTCCTTTGTTGGAAAATAAAGAGATTCTGAAATTTTACACCCTGTAATTTCTGCAGCAGTCATTGACATGGAGGCAACAGACATAGCCTACAGATGGGGCTCAGAATCTAACCCATGCAATAGCTGAATACATGCATGCATAAAGACAGACTTTATTCAGGCTGCACCACAAATCTATAAAAATATGCCAGTGAAATTGCCAGCCTATCAGAAAAATTGGCACTGGAAAACAGCAGAGTTCCTGGCCTTGTGCCCTCCTCTTTCCACAACCAGTGAGCAAAACTATATAAACCTGTGTAAATAGAAAATAAGATTGTTCTGTAGTGAATTTTAGGATCTGCTGCATTGTTGTGGGATGGCAGGAAATGTGCTCCCAGGTAAGTAACATACAACACCATGCATGAGTCTTGGCAGACAGGGAGAAATAACAGAATTGCCCCTTGCCACTCCATGCTACAGCCACTGAGTTTAAGAAGGACTTGCTGAGATAAGAGCTAAGAAAATAAGCAAGCATTAGCATCACAAAATACAAATGAGAAGCAAGGAAAATCCATTAAAGAATGTGAAGTACCAGAAAGGTAAATGGCTTTATCAACCATGAACTCCTCTGCAAAACGAATGTGACAAAAATTCTTCTTGCTTTTCCGAATTGCTGTTATATCTCCACACTGCTCAAAGACTTCCTGAATAATTTCCTCCGTTGCGTTTTCTGGTAATCCTCCAACAAACACTGTTTTACACCCAGGAGGTCTCTCTCTTGTTGAAGGTGGTGGAAGATCTAAGTCAAAACAGAAATCATATTGGAATACAAAATTTGTCTTTTGATCCATTGGCTCTATTCACCCCTTTAATCAGTTCTGGGCAGCAACAGTTATTTGACATAGTATAGAGGCAGAAGAGAGGGACAAGCAAAATAATTGAATATTGCAGAGATTTTACAAAACTGATTACTTGAATCTAAACCCTTTCAAGCTTTAGGTGGTACTTCAAACATTAATTCCTGCCGCTGCAGGTTGCCCTCCAGGACAGGCAGCGGGGTCTTAAAGGGTCTTTCTTTTCCCTGTACAGCCACACAAAACCATAAAAATATTCTGTTTCAAAGCAGAGGAGCTTCTGCAACTGATTTGACCCTGAGCACAGATCTCAGGTTCTAGTGCAGTGCATTCAAAGCCTGAACTGCACCATCTCTGGCTCATACCCATCACTCGCTATGCTCATCAAGTGTGTGGGCTGTGAGCAAGCCCATGCTGCGCACACCCTGTGCTCTTAGGCTGGACACCTTTCCCTGGTATTAGCATAATTTCATTTCTGTCTAAGAGTACAAGAGCACAGCAAACAGAAAAACAAAGTGGGAAACACAACAAAGTGACAGCATGATGAAAACACTCTGCCGGTTATCTGTTTTGTCTTGTTGCCAGATAATGGAGCAGACGCCAGCACAGGGGAAGGATAACCTCATTGTTTACAAGTGCTCATGAGGTGGAGTAGCTGGAAATGCTACTTTCATGTATATATAGAGAGAATGTATACACACTTAAATCGGAAAAACTATTAAATTTTTGAAAGCTGTATAAAAATTAAAAGCTATCATAACACTTCACCTGATTTATACACAGTGAAAGTAAATCTCTAAGAAGGAATCTGACTAATATGACTTTTTTGGCCCTTTAACAGTAAGGAGGTTACAACCTTAAAGTGTACATATATATACATACATACATACTCACATACATAACCAGTTTGATTAAACTGAGATCTGGGTACACTGCAAATCCAGAGCACCTGAATATTAGCCTAAAGTTCTCATTTTGCAGTGATAGTGAAAGTCACTGGTACAATGGCTCTGAAACTCACTGGGCCAACCACAAAATCAGGGTTTGTGCTTGAGCTGGTATCTTAGTGGGAAGAGTTCTCCATTTGCACAGTCACAGAAGGAACAGGAAGGAACCTGGTCCCTGCTTTCAAAAAGAAGAAGGAACTCATCTGCCATGTTGAACCTCCGGAAAAATGGCAGAAGAGAAGCCATAGCCCCCTGTCCCTCAGTCTCCTTCAAAAAGATACTGTAGCGAGGCAGTTTGGGGTGCAAGGTACTGTGTTCAGGGGCACGAGCCCAGATTGGTGCCATCTAACTACAGGCACCTAAAGGGGAGCCCAGAGATGAATAGCATCATATAAGCTTTATATCTACAGGAAAGACAAGTATCAACTACAAGCAGAGTAGATCTTTGGGCTGTGTTACTTTTCTTTAAGTATTTTTCTTTTTGTACAAGCTGCATCGGGGTTTTGTTTTGTTTTGTTTTGTTTTGTTTTGTTTTTTATGGGACCTTACAGAGATGAATAAGGATGCTCTTATACCATACCATGCTTTTGCACACAGAATAGACCTTAGAAGGAAACACATGCCTGTAACTAAAAAAGAATAACTGTTATTAGATTAAAAAAATCATGCAAGGAATGTATTTAGGAAAGTAACATTCTTTCTTCAGATCCACTTACTTGGGTTTGGAGGGAAGAGTGTGCAGCTTTTGCAGTGAATTATTTCTTTGACTACAGGCACATCTGTTGGTGGTGGTGGTGGCACTAACCCCATGCCTGGTATCATTGGGTTAATCGGAGTGATTCCAGTCATCATGCTAAGGCTTGGATCAAAGCCTGGTACACAGATTGAATCTGTAAGTATAGAACATAAAATCCTGGCTTATAAATCTTCAAACTACCTGTTAAAATTTTATTGCACAGATAGTTTCACTTTAAGTTTGTTTTCCTTGTTTGTTTCCACAAGCATCACTGTGAGAATTAGGACGAGGGGAAAAAGAAAAATGGAAAAAAAGAAAAGGCAGAGAAATAGGGAGAAGAGAGGGAGACAGAGCGAGAAAGGGAAAGGAAGAGGGGGAGGGGGTGAGGAGGAGGGTGCTGCTTTCTCAGCAAAAAAAAAAATAAGCTACAGATAAAGAAGGGAATGTTACATAATCTCAAATATTAACATGACTGAGTAAAACGTAGCACATTAATGTGTAAAACCATGCACCATGATTAAATATCTGTTATTATCTGGAATGCAATTTTCTGTTCATAATGCTACTGTGGTGTTTACACTGCTTTCTGCCCAAAGCGTACAAAGAATATAATTTAACATTGATATGTCCTCTCCATCTAATTGTCAGACAGATTTATCACAACACAGCCTTCTCACTAAGTGACCTTGATTTACAAACAATACAGAGAAAGATCCATTTCTGGCTGTTTTATAGAAGTCTAGTTAGCCAAGACTTCTAATCATTTTACCCTGGAATATAAATTTTCAGCTGCAAAGAATGGGGTCGTTTTGAACCTTGGAATTAATTCCTTCTTGTCCTGTTATTTAATCGGATTAGTAGATTCTCCTCAACACATGTACTACTAACATATACCACTACAACCTCTAAAGTAAAATGAATATTTGGCAAGCACTGCTCTTTCTCCTTCCTGTTCTCTTTGCCAAGACTTCCATACGTGTTACTTAAAGCTGAAAGATTTACTGGGGAGCACCAGTGCTTTAACACCAAGAATTGTAATAAGCAGATGTTTCAGAGGAATTGAGAGCCAACTTCTGAAATTCGCTTTCGTTAAAAACAAGGCTTTGGGTTTCCTGAGGCATAATGAATAAAATATTTTGAGAGACCGATCTCTTTGTTGGCATAACACTGCTGCTATTTGGCATCATCAATTATTTAGAAGAAGAGAGTTACTTTGGTGTTCTACAGATTTTCTGCTGAGTTTTCTGGCTAGCAACTGGAAAGTATTTAATGATACGTGTAAACATGGGGTTTGGTAGCTCAGGAGCTTGTTTATTTTGAAGAAGCAAAGAGGGAAGAGGGAAAGAACTTCTCAAGCATTTTAGACACACACACACACACACATATATATATATACACACACACACACATATATATATACATATACATACACGAGATTTGAGCTAATTTTAAAAAGGCAGCATGATTAATGAAATCTGACCAGAGAGACACCAGTTTCTTCATCCTAAATCTGCTGCTGAGAAGCTGTGTGGCCCCAGGTCAGCCCTCTGACCTTTCTGTGTCTTCATTTCTGCTACAAAACAGGCACAGCAATACTCACTTACTGGCAAGTATTAGCTCACATTTTTATAGCACTTTGCAGGTGTAAAGCACTCTCTGGGGGCTGAAAACTAGCATTATTATTCCTGTGAAACATCCCTAATCGTCTTCTCCAGGAGGGACAACTGAGGACTGAGAACTCCTCTAAGAGAGCTCATATCTGTCTCAACCGCACGCTCCCTGTTCTTCCCACACTGACTGTGAGCCTTCACCACCTTCAGGCAGTCCTGTACAACAAGCGTAGCAAGTGCACAGTAAGCAAGGATTTGCTTTAGGCTTAGTGAAGACTAGTATTAATGAAAAGTCATGATATTACATTACTTTTTTTAATAAGTGGGCTTATGAAAAAGGATTTGCTCTGGGTGTGATGCCTTTTTTTTCAGTATGGATGTATATGCATTGCTTTTCAGATTTAGCTTTGAAACCTGGAGCCTGTCGTTTATTCTGCAAGATGCAGTGGTGGCCATACATTAAATATTCATGGTGAATGTCGGGAGATAAAGTTAGAGGTAAAAGGGCAAAATATAATTCAAAGAAGTCCTTAGGCTATGCTAATAATCTTAATCTTGTTTTTACAAGTCAGGCTTCTGACAGTAACAGAAGACCATCCTGTGCAACACTCCCTGGCTGTGGGTGGGACTCCATCATTGCTACTCGCTGCCAAAACATCCCATAGAGCTCAGTGGCATGCAAAGCGTGTCGCCACACTAGCACCCAACACACTGCGCCATACCAGTCCTCTCCCGCGATCAGGAGATGCCAAATGAGGCATTTTGTCCATCCCTCTGGACAAGTGTAGAGTCCTCTACAGTCCCAGCCAGATATGAAATTTCATATTGAATCCAATATCCACAGTAGAGCTGCAGCATTCTGAGGCTTGGGTACAAGATGATGGACAGAAGGCCAAAGTTCTTCCTGTCCCATGAGTACCTTTCAGGCCCCATGTCACAGATAAGGAAAAGATCATCATCTGGCAAGTGCTACCAGCAGGTGTGTTTAGCTTTTGCTGTTCTGTCCTTAAGACAGCCACTAGATACATTTCAGCTTCTCTCCAGGGCTAGTGGCATGAAATAACGGCAAACTCTACCCAAAGCACAGACACATGCTCTCATCCAGAGCAAAGACAGCAGGTTTCAATTAGGTACAGTTTTCTGATTTTTCCTTTGGCAGTTGTGCAGACACAGAGAAAAACAAATCCAAGGGAGATAGCCACAGGGAAACTCATGTCCACAAACACTGTGAATCTGGGCATGGGGAGGGAGAGCTTTTAGGCTGCATGCTAATCAGAACAGGTTTGTGAATTAAGCAGAAGAAAATTATTTGCCACTAATTTCTCGCACATCCAAGGAAATGTGACTTTGTAAGTAACTTTGCCTGTGTTAAGTAAGTACATGGCTTTGTCATCAGTTTCTTTTACAACTAGAATCAATCTGCAAAAGCATGAACAAAGCGCAAAGTTCTGGGGTCCAATCCAACATTCATGAAATGTCCTTCTAGGAGTGCTGGGACTCCATGCCTCCAGAAGCTGACTGTGCTGCAGTATACTGAAAAGGACTCAGTCAATAATTCTTGAAATCTAATTCCACATCTTGCAGGCACTAATCCAAGCCCTGCTAAGGTCAATAGCAAGACTACTGAAGGCATAAACAGATTTTAAACCTGACCAGGTTTACTTTCTCTGTCCTCTTGAATCTTGAATCAGTTGCTTTATTTTCCCAGTGTGTTAAATTGAGAATGAAATGCTTTCATATATAGCATGAGCACTGAGAGGATGCACAGGTAACAACAGTTGAACATCCTGGAAATGAGAATCATTCTCTGAAAACTAAAGACTATTACTATGCATAGCAGTATTGGAAAATCCAGATGAATTTTTAAGAGTGGAGCTCTTGTTTGGACCGCTGAAGGGGCTGGTGGTGCTTGTATCTCCAGAGAAGCTGATGCATGCCACCTGGATATTGTTGACAAATCATGACAAGAGACTATAGATGGAGTGTCCAAAGGAAATGCTGGTCTGGACTCTGAGGTGCAGAGAAAAAAGAACAATAAACTCACCAGAACAGAAAGTCAATAAATTTGCCACATCTGTGATAGGATCTAGAAGAATCCCAAGTTTAACTATATTAATGCTATTGAATGGTGCAATAATAGAAGTTGGATATATAGCTCTTGTCTGGAAACAAGGGATGATCATCTATCAGCACCATCACTGCAGTCTGCTCCATGTCCTGGCAAAATGCCTATCTGGAGCAGGACCAGGACACCAAACTTTGCACTGGAGGCAACTCCTGCTGAATTAACTGGTAAGATTGTTGGTCTTCACCATGAAAGAAAATGGTAAGAGCTATGCAAGGATTTCAAAATACATGAATCAATCCTGCCGATGTATTATTTTTTAACAGATCCCCTTAAAGACATGATTATTAAGATATTATAGACATCAATATGTTACACTAAACAAAAAGATGTATTACATTTATAAGCAACACATCTGAAGAGGTAACAAAGCAGTATTTTATGCTTTCAGTGATCACGGCATTCTTTTCAAAGGGATCTATATATATTTAGGCAGCTAGGTAAGGGTTTATAAATTATAAAAAATAATCTGGAAGAAGAGACAACATTTTCATTTAAAAATGTTAATAATGAATTACTAAATGAAACCACTAAAATGGAAAGTAATCAGAGATGATGAAGAACTTTAAGAATGGAAAAACACACATTGATCAAGTTAGAGTCCTTGTGGATACTGTACAAAAGGCTTGAAAATTCACACACTTGCATAGGAAAATAAAAGTATTTAACATCAATATTTTGAAGTCTATGTTCTGCCTAAATTTGGCAAAACCAGTTAATTCCTGTTTCATCTGATAAGAAACTAGCATGATGGAGGACAACAAACACCTCCGGAAAGCAAATATTTGGAATTGGCAATCAGAGAGGCAATAAGAAAAACCTTGAACACATGGAGTAGTTTTTGAAGCTTTTTTTTTTTTTCTTTCAAGTGGAATAAAAGATGAAAACTACATTCTAACAGAGTCACTAGTGTAAAATGATTGCTTTTATTAGGGTCCATTTTGGAAGGGCAGGAACAACTTTATCTTCCATGAAAATAACCACACAATCTTGTAGAACCATCCTCCTTTCCTTCTTTGGCAACAGTTGCTGTCTGAATCACCTTAAGTTTTTGCCAAATGATTGCTTTGCCCAGGTGACAAGGATATTTACTCCTGCCAGCTGTGCTTTTGGGTATTGCACTCCATCGCCAATACTAAGTTACCACCACATTTCCACCAGCCCTTGCCACAAGGTATTTAGCTGCTCAAAATCACTTTTTAAGGGTATAATCCCCTCTAAGATTCATAGTATTAGCTCTTGGGTGTGTCTTTTTTTTTTTTTTTTTTTTTTCTTTTGCCTGCAACTGCCAGTTGTTTCTGTGGAGTTTTATGACAGCTGCCAAGTTCTATTTCTGTTGGATGATGCATAAGAACATCCACAAAATAGGGGTTTGTTTGTGAGCCCCTGCTCACACACATGGAAGGGTTCCACCATGGACATTATCAGCCACGTGCCTCAGACCGGCTGAGGCAAACACACAGAGAAAAGGCGAGCAGTGAAAACAATGATCTGAGTACAAAACAACTAACAAAAATAATAAACATTGAAAAGGTTCCCATGGCCTTGGAATGATAGTTTTACACCGACAAAAATCGTCTGTTTTCTGCTAGGGAATGCCAACATGAACTGAAAGCACTAGGACAGTCCTGGCAGCAACCAGTAGTAAATGTACCAAGATACTTGTTAAACTTTATTTTCTGTGAAGGAAAAAAAAAGATTCTGGAGACCAGATATTTGATTGTGTACTTCAGAAGCACCATTGCTGAGTATTTTGATAATGAATATTGAGTCGATTTCTAAAAGTTGAAATTTTCCTGAAAAAGAGCAAATCTAATAGAGAATCTGCCTCCATTATAACAAATACACACATATACATACATACATACATGTGCATATACAGATATATACTGTCACTAGAAAAGAAACCATTGCTATTTTTTTATTTGAAATAAAGAAAGTACCTTATTAGAGTAAGGAAGAGTTACTCTAAAAATGTTTTGTATTTTTATCTAAAATTCTCCCTCAAAACTCTGCAGTCTGTGTTTTATTATCATCACAATCTAATCTTTTCCCTATAAGCAATTAAGAATGCATATTCAGCTGCCAGCTAGAGATCAAGGCTGGATTACTGTTTTCCCTGGACATTCAATTCCTAGCATCTTCTGGGTTTCACAAAGCTTTTGGTGGAAGTGACTCATTTGGTCAATATCTAGGGCTTCTCTCATCAGCATCTTTGAATACATTTCCTTGACCAGTTTAGACATCATTAAACTTTGACACTTGTCCGTCTCTAAAATAGATTCTGGATAGTCTGGTAAACTTCTAGGCACATAGCAATAAACAAAGGTGGGGTAAAAAATGTCTGACAGCTCCTCCATTAGACCACAATTAGCCACTATCATCCCGTCTCAGAGCAAGGACCATCTGACTGCAGCCAGTAGCAGATGCTACTGGGGCATCAGAATAAGAAATAAGCAGGTAAAGAGCAAAATATTCTTAGCTCATATACATTGAGCTATTATACATTGCATTTCCAGTGATAGAGATCATAATTGAACAATGCTTTCTAGTAGGCATCTATTCCACATAACTTGATTTACACCTTTTTACTAAATCCTGCGATGTACCTGCTTATATGTTGAATCCACTGGAACCCGTTTGTATCTTTGGCTTTCACAGTACGCTAGTAAGTAGTAGGGAACTGTGTAGGGAACTGTGCTTCCTTTTCTTTGCTAAAACAAGATATTTGACAGTTCCAGGTCCACCTTCTAGTTCTTCCATCCTGACAGATCAAGAATCCCCTATTCACCTTATCCACAAGATTCCAGATTTCACTTCTGCTTTTGTATTTTGCCATGTGTTTGGCAAAGTGACCTTTGTCTCTGTGGAACTGCTACAAAGGGATATGGATATGGAACCTCTGATTTCGGCCCCTTTTAAAATCATAAGAAGGTAAGTACAAGGGCAGAGATGTCTCTGTAGGTGCTCCTCTAGTCCTGAATTGTTGAAGAACTGAGTGCTGAGGATGTGGGGAAATGCCCTTAGAGAGATGCTGCAGGAAGACAACCAATGAAGGATCATGTAAGCAGAGGAGTCCTGCAGGAACAGGAGTAAGATGTGCAGGGTCAATGTTTGTGTGTGTGTTCCTGTGTGTGTGCACATGCGAAGATGTATATTTGGAGGACTGGAAAGGAGCAAGTTGAGAAGGGCCAGGAAATCAGCTTCTTGACCTCTGGCTGTCTCAGTTGTCCTTGGGATCCCTATTACCACCAATCAGCAAGAGCTACATTCTGTGAAACAAAGCCTGGTCTGTAGCAAATACAAGTCTCTAAGGGAGATTTGACAAAACAGAGGGTGAGGGGGAACACAGATGAATGTTTCTCATTAATAATCAATGAAGTTATAATTTATGTGAACTCTACAGTGTCTGCCAGACCCACTTCATAAACAAAGCCCTTGTAGCATCATCAAAACACTTGCCACTTGAAAATTACCTCTATGAGACATATATCACTGACAAAGCTTTGGGCTGTATTATTGTACTTGCTTTTTTGAAAAAAACAGTGTCTGTACAGAGGAAGAGTTACGAGCAGACAATCCCAAAACTTTAGATGCCGTTCTTCAGAGCTAGTTATGCTGTAGTTGAAAACACTAAAAGCAAATCTGTCCTCCTCTTGATCCCTGCCCACAAAATCACTTGACAAACACTATATTTAGAGCAGTATACATGACAAAGACTAAATTAAAGAAAACCACCTTCCCTTTTTACAAGCAAATCATGGGGTGAATCCTGGTTCATCCTTTATTGCTGCAGTGCTTGGCACAACAGGACCTCAATCTTGTTTAGAGCTTCTAATGCAAGGCAAATAATAGGAGAGAATGACAAATAATAATAATACAACAAAGCGTTACCACAATGGATGCCACTCTCCTCCAAAGAAGCAATTTCAACACTGTTGTGTAAAGAAATCTACAACGTTAATGCTATTTCTAATACTGTTTCTGATTATGGATAGCCACCAGTGCCATTTTTACCTCAGAGCGGTTTCAGGCACTGCCATGGTGGATCTATTTAGTTTCCTCTTAGACCATGTCTGCAAAAAAACTACCTGACAGACAAGCCCGAGAGTGATCTGGAAAACTCAGGACCTAATGCTGAGGGAAACTGATGATGGCTTGTCAGTTTTTAATGCTTGACAGCTGCATGTGTAAGAAGCTAAGCCAGAAAAAAGTGACTAATCGTAGTCTCCATCCACAATCAGCTGCTCTTCCATGTGGAAAACCCTCTTCCAATTGCAGCAGAAACTTGTAGGGATGAAAATTGAAGTGGTAGAAAAGAGGAAAATAGCAAAGAAGGAGAAATGTGGAGAGAAAAATCAAAATAAATGCAGGGAAAGAGATGAAGGAGAGGGAAAGAGGAAAAGACAATATTGTCTGGACTTCTCTGTCCATGCCTTATCTGCAGCCTCTTTTGGCCTGTGCCAGGATTTTGAAGGATTCATGAGTTCATAGCACCTTACAACATTCCGAGTACTGACCTTCCCAAAGTCTCTGCTGTTTGAGAACCTTTCCACAGAATAGGAACAATGGGCTTCTTCCACCTTTTCACCAATAAATCACTTCCTTGCATGGGGTCAGTCACAAGTTCATTGTGAAGAAAACAACAAAAATGCAAATTGTGCACAGTGCCACCTGGTCCCCAATTAATGGCTCCTGAGCTGGTTTGCAAAAATATGGGGCTGGCCAGTATGCAAGATGCAATGTAATACATTGCCTATATGCTGTAAAATGTGCACAGCTGTTATTTCCTGACTTTCAAAAGTCTTTGTGCACTCACTACTTGCTGCTTAGGACAATCCTCCCCTATTCTGAGATTTTTCCTTCCATTTCTTATATTTTGAGCTCATCACAATGGGCTATTTAGTAAGGTTAGCCTTAGGCAAACTAAGTAGCATCTCTAAGCTCCACTGGAAGCTGTTCAGTCTGTTTGCCAAATGAATCTCTTCCTAAAATATAACTTTGTCATGTTCCTTGAAAACAAGATCACCTTTCACTTCAAAGCCCTAGAAAATGAGAAAAGAAATAAATAAAACATGATTACACAGCCTAGGAACTGTTAATGGATTTTTTTTCTTGTTTGAAATCTAGGAAAGTGCTGTACTCCAGAAATTTGAGAAGCATTTGTACAGGCACAAAAAGAAAAAAAGTTTATTGGAAGATATAAGTTCCCAAGATGTAAATGAGGACTGAAAAGAAATTGGAGAAACAGGAAAAATTTCAATTCCCAGGCTAAGCTAATACTGAAATACAACCCTTATAATAAATGAAACACAAAAAGCTTTCAGTGTGTAAAAGATGGTAAAATACCATCTTCTGGTTAGTAATGTGACCTCAGAGAAAATGGTGAAAAAAAAGAAATTCAGACATTCCATTGGACATTTTCCAAATGAAAACAAAAGGGACTAATTTTTCTCATGAATCATGGAAGAAATTCTGGCTATTAAGCTGGAGTTACTGTGTGGATTCTTGAATCTGTGGAATGCATACAAACACTCTCCTTGCCTTTCCAGGGTCACAGGAGTTACAACAGCCTTGCCAAAACTGGAAAGAAGCTGTACAATCCAGAAAGGTGTATCAGCTGCACAGTCAAGTTCTCCCAGAAACACAACAAGAACTGCTCTGACAGACTGAAGGGTCCTTTCAACCCTCTAGCCCAGACAACTGCCTCTAACAGCAGATCCCTAATTTTTTTTAGTACCACAACAGAACAGTTCTGAAGTGACGCTTCCATACAACATTTTTCTAACCTCCAACACTCCCTCTGCTGCTCAGGGCCTTCCTAAAGCAGAGGAAGTTTTGTGCCTCCTCCAGGTTTATTTTTGGATGAAAAGACCAATGAGCTTTATTGCATGGGATGTATTTCTTTTGGTGCCATTACAAGAGATGACAGAAAGTTGTCCTGTGAAATCAGCTGGAAAATCTTGAGTGATGATATTTCAAAATTTTAACCAAGTTATTCTACATGCATGCTTCTCTTTCCAAAGCCTGAGCAAACAGCCAAGAGACTTAAGCTGTAATTTTAAATTATCATTCCTGGTACTATTTTCCTAGTCTCTTTTATGTTAGATCATTTAAATAACAGTGGCAAAACTCTTAAATCTACAGTATCTTTAACCCACTGAGTACTAGAAGAAGGTTAAATATACTAGATACGGTAAAGATTTGCTGTCTGTATATGAATGTAGTAAGAAATTTTGATATTTTGTATTATCCTCCACTAGAACAGTTTGACCTCCATACAGTTTATGGCAGTAACTTGTAGGACAATATTTGAATGCTCTGTGCATGAGCAGAATACATGTTGGATATGAATTTTATTAACTAACTGGTGAGTAAGTAATAGTGTGGTACTTGGTGAATTAATTAACTGTTTATTGGTTAACAATTAACCAAGAATCCTATCTTGAGAATACTATGCTACATAAAACATGATCTGAAAAGAATCCGGAGTTGGGAGTAGCAGGTAATGCTCCTGAGTGTCTGTAGAAAGAGCTATCTTAAACTCCAATGCACTATGGCAAAGCTACTTTGGCTAGATTTTTGTTATAAAAGCCATCTAACACCTCAGCAACCTGAAAACAGTCCTACATGCTTAGGTGTCACTGCAAACAGAGTGTTGGTGACTACAGCTCTTCAGGAACATGAGAAACACCATTTAGCTTTACATAAGCAGGTATCTTACTTTACATTCTTTCACCTCACATAAGCAGGTACCACAGCTAAGGATCGGCTCAGGCCATGGGCAGCACAGCTCCCTCCAGACCAGAAGGATTTGTGAATTCACAGGGGTCACAGCCAGGTACAGCCCCAGTACTGGGGGGCCATATGGGGAGGAAGAGACTGATCTGTGGGTCCAAGGGAGCTTGCACATAGAGATGGCAGCGGATATAAAATCAGACGCAATGAGCAATGTAAAGAACAAGCACTTTGTATTGAGGAGGATGGGATGAGAGTTGTATAAACCAGGAGAATGAAAAGTACTATCCAAAGTATTTGTCCTTCCACATTCAAAGGAGAAAAAAGGGCAAAAAATACCATGGAATTTAGTCACAATTCTCAGTCAACCATCTTTTCTCCAGCTTTGGATAATCCACAACACCCTCATCTTTGAATGATTTGCAACACCTTCAGTTTTTAGCTAGACATCTGTCAGAAGGGAAGGTAAAAAAGTCTGCTAGACAAAAACAGAGTATGTTGCTTATCAGGAGAGGTTTATTTTTATCTTTTTCATTATTAAATCCATGTTCTCAAAGACAAATAAATAAGTGAAAAATATTAAATAAATAAATAAATGCTATAAACTTTCACAGATTAATATTGTTTGATCTGAAGCTTGCAAGTTCATGAATGTAGTATTGGGCTTGAGCTAAAAATATTTAGACTTACAGGTTCTGAAACATCTCTTAGTTAGTGAAGACTTCCTTTGGCCACCTCCCTACTTCTCAAATTTCAAAGGGTTTGAAACTTTTCTGATGCATTCATTGCAATTCAAGACAGTTTCAAATTCCCCTTCCATCTATGAATTCAATGATTGATTGTAGATCTTGATCATATAAGCACAAGGGCCCTCTCAGCTCTCTGAAGTGCCTGTTTGAGGCAGACAGACTCGATGGCCAACTGGCCAGCAATGGTGGTAACTGGAGTACTCTCCATGGCTGGTAGAGAAATCCCAAATGGGACAACCCTAACTTCATAATACAGCAATTCCTCTTCATGCTATGTGAGTACAGTGATTATCCCATTGACCAGTTTAGAAGAGGCTTGACATTAAAACAGTGTCAGGAGAATGTGCATCATGCAAAGGTAAATAAGGGTAGTCCATATGACTGAAAGCTGTTACCTCAGCCTTTTAGCAGACTTACACAGAAATTTCTGCATGTTTTGACATCCGGGTCACAACTATAAAGTTTTCCAGCACAAGTACAATAATTACAACATTATGAATATATTTTTCAGCTCATCTCCATTCCTTCTGTATATCCCATTGAGCAGAAAACCCTTCTTTCCACCATCTGGGCATTTCTCTAGTACAAGGAAGGTCAGCAGCAGCTAGAGATGCCAGAGTAGCCAGCTGCTCTGTAGCCTCCCTCCCTGGGGCCTCAGTAGTGGAGCCATTATCAATGGAACGGTGCGGACTAATAAACCTTGATTTTGGCAAATAGCCCAGGGGCAGCCAGCTGGAATGGGTTAAATCATCCTGAAGTTCTTTTAAGATACTCTGGGACCTGTGCAGGGCAGTGCACAGAACTGGGTTAATGCCTCTGGCCCCCAGTGACTCCTTCCATCTCTCCTGTCTCTTACAGCAAGGGGAAATGGATGCCTCAACTAATAATAAACTGGAGCTGAGCATGTGGAGAACACTAGGCCAAATTTAAAACAGCTGGGGCTCTCTGGCCAGCCATTAGCTTAGCTCAATCACAGCATTGCCTGGAGCCTTCTAGAAAGTAGGTAAAAATAAGATGAGTAAATAAGAAACTCCCAAATCAACCAGAAAAAAATACATACATCTTGAAACATTTGTATAAAGCTCTTATATCTTGTCAAGGAATATAAATTCCTTTTGACATAGGTTTTATTTCCTAACAAACCTCTCAACATGTTCTTCACCAAAAAGGGACTAAAAATATGAGAAATGCTTACAGGAGGAAGGAATCTCTCCAAGAACACTTGCATGCCTGTACCTCCAAAATAGCTTAACATACAGGCACTGCTCTTCTCCGTCTCTCATTGTGGGTAAAAAACAAAGGGCTGTATTTCACTTTAGAAAGTAGCAGTCTTGACAACATTCTTAAAATGTCATATTTCATTACTTAGTTTAACAGGGAAAAATCTTGTCTATAAGAAATCAGGAACTTTTAAAAATGAACAGCATACTAGAGGAAGCAGACTGAGACTGTGCACAGAATTAGCTCAACTTTTATTCAATTAAGGAAGAACCAGGTTTTGTATCTCCTGTGCATAACACATTTTAATTAAGATTATATTAGTGGTTGTGTGCAAAACTTGTGACTTAAAATTCTTGCTGCTAGAAAATTTCATCTATAATTTCTGGCAGCCTGCACTGAAGGTACAGCTGCTAATATGCAGAGCAGTGAACTAAGTGCATAGCAATTTCACACTCACACACAATCAACCCCACCATTCAGAAATGAAATTGCCCTTCTTGGTGTTTACAATTTACCATCAGAACACTCTGCACTCTACTCTTTAACAATACTGCCAAGCAAGGTTTGCAAACACCAGAAGCAAAAGACATGTTAATTATTTCATGAAGTACCTATTTTTTTACAAATTAAAATAAAGCCAAATCATGTCAGACAGACTTTCTTTCAAATTATAAATATTCTTTATCCCACTTTTAGTGAAAATGCATTTCTTTGTAACAACTGTGAGCTAGAATATGTTATGCAAATTAAGATGCTTCTTTTGCCTCACCCTATACAATTCCACAGCTACGGTTCTGTCAATAGCTTTATTAAAAACCTCTTTTTTTCCCAGAGGTTTGTAAGTCAACTGTAATAGTAAGTTCTAAGATGAAAGTTGCCAGAGTGCTGGTTGTCAGTTCAAGGATGTATAGTATTGTTCTTTATATATCTTTAGCATATTTTTTCAAATATGAAAAAGAAAACCCAACCCAAACCTTCTTCACCAGCTTTGTTAAGCCTTGTTTTACAAGGCGTACAGCTACAATCTCTGTTAGTAAAGTAATAAAAAAATAACATAAAGACACTTGCAGCATGCAGATGTGTTGGGGATAAAGGGTAGTTGTATTTGAAATTCTGTGTACCATAAATGCAGCATAACTGAGCAACGTGTAGTTGTATTTGAAATGTGATGTACAATAAATGCAGCATAATTGAGCAATGCTCAATAAATAGTGGGTAATTATTTAAGACTGAAAAAAAATCTTTAATGAAGTCTTTCCCAAGAGGCTGTCAAAGAAACTGTGCAGGCATAACATGAGAGATAAAGTCTTGTCATGATTGATACAGGTCAGAGGCTGGCCAAAGAGATGGAAATTCAAGAACAGGAACTAACAAACACTTTTCATCTGAGATGAGTGGTGTGATTTGAGGTAATGTTAATAATTGTTTTGAAAAGAGAGAGAGTAATGTTACAGAAAAACATCCATCAGACATAGAACTAATTGCCTGAAAAAATATATATTTATATATAAAAGGCATTTTAGAGGAACCAAAGACAAGGAAGAAAGGAGAGCACAAGGATGTCAGTGCTAGCAAATCCCAAATAAGTCTCTTTGCAGAGGACAGGCTGAAACGCTTGTGCAGTAAAGACCTGGCAGTGTTGCACTGCACATTGAAGGGGTCAGGGAAGCCAGTTAAAGGTTAGCCTGGATAAGGGATAAGAGAAAAAGGTATGGGAAAGTTACTGCAAGCCTCTTAGAAAACCCAGACTCTCACGTGACATACCATGCTCTGTATTACTCACTCCATTCTCTCCAAGTAATATAAAAGCACAGCAAAAACAGGACAATGAGTATCATCAGGAACATTATAAAGTAGTTTAGAGGAACCATGGCTGAAAAAGCCTTGGATTGCTCGCTGGGGAGAAGAGGCAGTTGTGTAGGAGCATTACAAAGCTCATGAATTTTATAGAGGAGAGAAGTGGACAGGTACTGTGGACTCTGTTACGTGATACAAAACTGAGAAGCACTTAGTGAAATAAATAGAAAGGTTATAAATGAAGAACAGGTAGGTGGAAACACTTCCTAATTGCAACAAGAATTACTCCCATGAAACTCCATGTTACATAAAACTTAACTGAATGATGATCTTATCAGAATTAAAATACAAAGAAAGAAAGAAAGAAATGAAGACAAAAACCACACAGAAAAATACATCATACACCTTGGAAAACAAAAGTGTTCAAAGTGATGGAACAGGAGGCAGGGTCATCTATTATTAAAATCGTCTGACACTTCCTATTACAACACCCAATTGTCAGTTGCTTTTAGCTTTGCCAATCATTAACAGTTTGGACTGAAATTTTACACATCGAATATCTGCCTGAGGCTGAAATATTCTGGAAAATTTTAGTCCGAACAATTCAACTGCTGCACAAATGGAGCCAGAGAAAAGTCCTTGTTTTTTCAATTTCATAATTTATAAAATCCTGATGTTGTGTCTCAGCAGCTGTAGCCCCTCCAGACTTCTGAGGGAGGATGTAATATTTCAGAATTGAAAAGCCTTTGCATTGGAGCAGTAACATTTGCCATTCTCTTTAAACTTTACCTGAAAATTCAGGCAAGTTATGCCTTTGAATAAAATTATATTCACTCATACTCTGAAAAATGTGTCTATTTTTGGCTTTAATAGCTGAAATCACAAAGGATTACATCTTCCATGAATGTCCTGGAGTATGTTTGTGCCTCTGCTCAGCAAACAACGAAAGAGTTAAAGCAGAAAGATCTCAGCTATTGTTAACATTTGAAATGATTTGTTTCAGCTTTTTATAACTTGAAACCCAAAGTTGCCTTCTACTTTCTTTGCCTTTAGTCTGTGAGGTTTCCAGCTTAGCTGGTGAGGACAAATCTAACCTTGTGACACTTGCTAAGATCATAGTGGTTAAATCAGAAGATTGTCTGAGCAGCCCAAAAGCCTGTCAGGTCTGGAGCAGCTAATTGGGTCTTGCCTCATATGTTCTGTCTGTGATTTTTTCCAACAACAGAACACAGAAAACAACAATGCCAGCAAGCAGAATTTTCCCCAAGTCTTGCTATTCTTGTCTCTCTCTTCATTTATGGGAAAAAATATCTTTCATTCTGATCCTAGGAGAGTTTTGCAAAGTTCTGAAAGTTTGGCTTTGTTCACTTGCTGACCCTTTCATTTGAAACATTTCCACTCTGCAGGCATTTTGAAGAGAAACCAACTTTTCAGACTACAGCAGATACATCATGACCAGAATGCATCTAGTCCACTCTGAAGCAGCTGTTAGCTCCCCACCTAACACTAGTTTTACCAGGGAGGCAGGAAACAACTTTTCAAGCAGTAAGTGAGGGCCAGGCAGTTGATAGCAGCATTTTCCATCTACTCTAGGGCCAAAGAGAACGTTTCAGGGCTGATGATATCATCTACACTCCCTCACCCTCCTCTCCATCAGAAGAGGCTCAGCTCCCCCAGTTGTTCTAAAATGGGCACAGAAAAAGGCACATAGGGAGATAGTGGCAGAGGAGGAGAGAAGGGACAATGACTGGCCATGCCATCAGCTTGGTTGGCATGGGGTGGATGGCTTAAAATCTGTGGGCAGCCCATGTGGTTTGGCTGGTTGAGTCAGTAGATTTGCTTGGGTATTTTCACACCAGCTGAACTGATTAGCTCTGCAGGTTATGTTCTTGGCTGTACTACAGCTGTATTCAGGGGAGCCGAGAGAAGAGGATTTTAGCACCTGGGACTAACCGTGACTGCTTTGTCCTTTGCTTTGAGCAGAAGTGGCTGCAGGATAGTTTTGAGTTCTGTGGGGCTGTGGTACTTAACAAACGCTGCTAATGGGCCAGGTGCCCTGTGCTCTGCTCTGCATAATGCCAGCTCTTAACCACCTTTGCCACCCCAGTGAATTTTTGGCCTTTGACATTTTAGGCAGCTTTATAGCTTATTTGCACTGCTGAAATGGGACAGAAGGACAAGGTTAAGAAAGGTCCTTTCTAAGCCTAGCATGAGGACTTTTAACTCAGCCGATAAATTTGCTGTTCAGAGAGGTTTCCAACTGGCTCCTTTGGTCTCTGGGTTCCAGCACTGAGAGGATTTATGTTTCACACCATGTACTGTAGTTCCAGATATTTAAATCAAGAACATACTTGTCTGAGCTTCACGGGAAAGTATACTACTTCAGATAGAATTATGGCCAGCATCTTTATGTTTTGTTGTCACTTAAACATTAAACAGCTCCATGCTGCCTTGTACAATTCTCAAAACAGTCAGGTTTCTCAGATTAAATGCCAGTCTCACATTATGAAACAAGTTGTGTTCCTGAGAACTAAATCACAAAATAACTATGGTACCAAGCCAGGAATTCATGTGTAATAATTTTGCCCCCACCTTTTCCAGCATTTCCAGATTATAGGTCTTATGTTATCATGAACAGTCATGGTCACGGTGCCCCTCCAAACATGAATTGACGTCATTCCAAATCACAGATGAGACATAGCCTATCCATCAGCAAAACACCCAATGTGGCAGAAGTAATCGAAAACCCTTCCCACTTTATCTGCCACTTTATAAATCTGACTGCACTTGACTGAATCTTTTTCCCTAGGGCTTGTTAAATTTCAGCAGAATTCTCTGTCATATTGTGAACTGAATGTGAAAAAGTAAAGTGACCAAACTGATACTCAGCAAAGCTAAAATGCATAGTACTACTGATTCTGAAGGTCAGCAAACCACAACTTATTAGAATGATTTTCTAAGAAAAATAAGGGCAGAGGGAAAAAAGAAAGCCTCTTCAGGAAAAAACAAAACAAAACAAAACAAAAACAACAAAAAAACTCATAGATCTCAAATAAAAACAAAACCAGGGAGGGGATGAAAAGCAGATAGCTGATACAAGCGAGACAAAAAGGTAAACCACCCAGCAACTTCCTCTGACATTCTCCTTTGATGGAAATCTACTGCAAAGTAGAATTCTCTGAAATAAATATTTTGGACTGCACTTTGTATCCAGTTCCACCAGTGTGACTCCACTGTAACTAGCAGGACTATGCCAGGGTCCCAGGTGGCAGGGGTGAAAACAGAAACTCATTATGGAATAAGAAATGTAAGAAGTCTTTGGTGAGAGCACATTCCCTGCAGAGTGCTACAAAAGTAAAAAGAACATTTAAATAATACTGGCCCTTGATCCCCTCAAAAGCTGAAAGCACATTTATTCAGCTTGAATTCCAAAATCCCAGGCACGGTTTATAAAATGTGCTTGATCCTTGTGTAAGACCCTTTGGCATTTTCTTTCAGAGAAAAGATCTCCAGATGTTATTTTTACAGTTCATCTTAAGTAAATGTATGTGTTTAGCTAAACGGGCTTAAATGCAAGAGGCACCTAAGAGAACAATGATGAAATGCTTGATTTATGGACCAACTGTCAAATTCTTGTTTAGAACATCTGGCTGGTAAGGTGATTTGAAAACTTTTTCTGTCAGTGAATATCAGCGCAGTAGGCTCTTCTACCTTACAGACAGCTCTAAATTGTAAATGTAATTAGTGGAGAAGTGGCATCAGAGTGTATGTCTAAAGTCAAATTCAGCTCATCCATGCTCACAAAAATTCATTCAACAACACTGCTAACATGTAATGTGCAATCATTTGCAACTCTTTAATTAACAAAATATACAAAGTATCACTTCAAACCCTGAAAGTTGATACCTTCCTGCTGCACAGGCAAATGCAGGTCTGTCTCTCATGACAGCCCTTCAAAGTAAGCTCATGGGCCTCTAAGACAGCTTCTTCAAAGCCACTGTGGCCTGGATTTGGTAGCCCAGCTTCCTTCCATGCGCCTGTACCCATTCCCTCTGGCTTTGTCACAGAGGTCCAGCAGGAATCCTTGGGAGAGAGGAACCTCACCTGCCCTCTGCCCACCTCTGTCTGTTTCTCAGCCCAGTTTCTGCAGGTTTCCATGAACACAACAGCTTGCAAGGGCATAAATGCCACAGCAACCTTCCTAATTCAAAGGCTGATATAATCGAAACTCCACAAAGCAAGGCTGATCCCAGAAAAATTGAATTTTTCTCTCTGTCTTCCCCTGTTTTGCAACAACATGACAAGTCAGAGATGACACAATCCAGGAACCCTTTCTGTAATTCAATTCTAGTTCTGAAGCAAAAAATCTACTTTCATCTTGGGTCTAATCTAATATCAGGGAACGATGAGGTTTTTTGTGAGGGATTTCTTTGTTCCCCAAGAAAAAAAAGCACCAGCTTTATAGTAGAAATCACTTTCAGATGAAATGAAGATAACACCAATCTAGGCCCTCTCTATAGATTCAGAAAGATTCATACCATCCACACTAAAACATCTAACTACCACATCTCAGACAGGAGTCTTTAACCTCCTCATACGGAAAAGCTGAAAAAGGTGAAAAAGGTGAAGATTTCGTAGTGATTTGTCCCACCTGCAGCAATTTCTGCATCCCCTGAAGGAGATTTTTATCTCTTTTCAAAAGCTATGGTAGAAACCTACTGTCATCACAAGCCTTTCTTTGTCACTGCTGTTATGCATCCAGTAACAGGGAGGCAGAACCATGTACTTCCTTGCTCCAAAGAAACCACTGGGAAATTACTGCATTGCCTTATTAAACACCATCAACAAAAAGGAATTAGATCTCAAACTCAGACTCAGTGGAAAAATTACTGCGAACTAGAGAAGCAACTTAGAACAATCTCATTTTGGTTAGGCCAGGTTCAAAAAGACACCATTATGTCCTTGGGTGGTTCTGCATACAGGCAACAGCCAAGACATTTACTGACAAGGATGAGATTTTCAGACATGTTTAAAACACTGAACAGCTTCATCACATGAAAATTTCACAAAAGCCATTGAAGAGAAAACTGTTGCAAAAGGGACAAGATGAAAAATGTGCCAGACTGAAATGGAACAGCAGTCCATCTTGAATGAGGCAAAAGGGATTTAGAATATACAGAGCATGGGAAGAGAAGTTGGGGCTTTTTTTTAGACATTGTGTTTATAAATGATAAGAAAAACAACTATGGAAGTAGCATATTTGTTTCAATTTCCAAAAGTATTTGACAAGTTTCCATAGGAGAGATTAATGGCTAAGAGGCGCAGGGCAAGAATAAAGAAATAAAGAAGTCTTCTGTGTATAAAATCTAGCTCAAACTATTGCTTTGCCCTTAGAAGATGACTACGCCTTTTACACAAGGGATCTTTTCCTTACAGCCATAAATTGACCATTGTCCTGTGGGTCTGGATTTGGAGGACTACTTTAAAGATAATGTCACACATTTGTAATAGTATTGCTGTAGCTGTAATGGTCTAAAAGCAAAAGCAGGACAAGGCTTACGGGTCAGTATAGTCAAAAAAAAAAAAAAAAGAGAAGTCCATGTTCAGGTCTGAGAAGCAAACATCCTTTGAGTTTAATTAGATATGTTAAGTCAGGTAGACAAAAAAGCTGTTTGGCACCTGTAAAATAAAGGGAATATTAAAAGCGAAGTGGTGACACTGTGATTATTCTGCAAAGGAATAGATAGCTAAGCCTATGGGCAGATAAAAAGATTAATAAAGGGGGGAAAATTATAGTGTACTGCAAAAACTACTCCTTCCTTTGAATTCACCTTTTTACTGTCTGCTATAATTGAAGTTTTAGTCCCCTGGTTGCCTCAGACAATCTGGGGATGGTGCATATTTTTCTAGCTACATGAGTTGGTCCAAGAAGCAATATAAGCTCTACCCACAAATCTTGGTTTGTGCAAAAGGCAGGCAGGGGTAGTGTCTACTCCTAGAAATGCACACCACTTGCTTCCTTGCTCTGTGAGCAAATCTGTGTTGGAGGAGTCTGCTGTGACCTTGTCTCTCTCTTCTCCTCATCTTTGCACTCACAAAGGTTGGTATGTTATTGGCACAGTCTCTGAGGTCAGAGCAGCACAGGCTGTGAGTGCACATGGGCTTTAAATGAAGGGGTTAATTATGTGATGAGAAGGACTTTTTTTTTTTTGCATTTTTCACAGGATTTCCAGTCTAAAAGACAGATGAAGTCTGGTCTTTTATGGTAAGATTCATTTTCCTTTATTTTACTAACACAAGGGAGAAAAAAATTACAACCTCTTATTCCTCCTGGCTCTGCAAACCTCCACAAATGGAATAGGGAAACTGGGTCCTATGCTGGTCTGTATTATTGATGGAGGGGCTTTCTCCACCTCACCCTGGGATCACTCTCTTCTCTATGTTCATCTCTGAAACTCCAGGGTGGACAATCAAGGCTTGAACAACAATATTTGCCCAACAACATCTTATTACTGTCTTTTACTGATGCCAAAGTAAAAACCAGGTTTGTTACCCTTTAAATCCCAAAATGAATTTGCAGAGCATGAAGAACTTGCAGACCTGTAAACTCTATTTTTATGCAGCCATCAAGTATTGTGTACTTTCCTGATGTTTTCAATCTGTAACACAACTGTAAAAGCAAACTATCACAGATTGCTATCTTTTGATCATAAAAACATGGAGGAATAAAAAAAGTCTGCCAGAGGACATCTTTAATTCATGCTTACTATATACATATGTGGATGAGGCATTAGACAGAGTATCTCAAGGCTATAGATGAAACAAATTTTGGAAGCACAACAAATAATAGGTCATGTAATCCAGTCTAGTGAGATGCAGCTTTCATGGAACACAGTCCACAGATGCTACTCTGCGTTGGAAAATGTGAAATAATTGAATGAGACTAAGGCAAACAACCTAGGAAATATCTAAACCCCCAAACTGTCTTTGAATTACAGCATGAAAACTCTGAAAAAATGCCACTAGATCCATAGCCTGATGCCTGTCAGCATTCAGAAGGGAGAATTACAGTACCCAGAAAGAGTGGCTAGAACACGCATTTGTGTGATGTTTCTGTTACGTGATTCTGTGAATAACGGAATCCCTCTATTACACTTGAGGAAACTGAGACCTTCATGCCCATTAGTAGGCATCTGCAGCACTACAGAGATTGCATTCAAATCTATGACACTGCTTTGTTGATGAAAAAACAGAGACTGGGGGAATGAGAAATCAGGGAGGTAGGAACACAACTGCTAAAAGAGCTGAGGTTAAAAAACCCTCCACTGAGAACTCAAGGCCTCAAATCCCTGTATGAATAGTTGGAAGGATGGTTAGCTCTCGTGTCCTTGATGAGCTCAGTTGCTGAAGTAAAACACTGGAAGAGAGGCAGTCCCTAAGGGACACAAATGGTGTATATGAGTCATTAGCTATCATCTGTTTCCTTATCACCTTTACATTTTGAAGGCATGCACATGTGTAGAGACACACGCCATCCTATCAGGTGGTGCTGAAGTTATAGGGATGTATATGCTGGGATTCTTGATGGGGACATATGTTTGCTTTAAGGCCCTCTACTAGTAACTTCCATTAATACATAATATCCCCTGTACCTTCAACCTTTGTAATGGTGGTTACATACAAGCCTGCTTCTGCAGAATCAGATGGTTTGGGTTTGTTTTATCTTAATTCCAGTTTAAATTCCACTCAAAGAACACCACCAAAAAAAAAACCCCAACAACAGAAACACAACTCTTTTCTCTTTTTGAAGGGAAAACACAGGACACGTGTTCCAAACCACATTTAGATTTTAAAGTTCAGAATTAATACCCTGAATTGAAGCCAGGAATGATCTTAGTCTTGCGGTTGAAAGTCTTTAGTCTTGGGAGTCAACAAATCAGTCATGACAAGCATGAGCGAGCTATGGTTTATTATAAAATCAAGCTTGATTATCTACTTGAGGTAATTAGACAGACCAGAACAAAAGGACACAAAGTTAAAAGGCAACATATGTAGGAAGAATTGGAAGAGAAATTTTGCTTTACAGAGGCTGATGAATAGCAAGAACAAACTTGTAGTTGATTTTTTCGTATACTAGGTTCTGGCTAATAACATAAAGGGGCGCACAGTATTTATAATAAGCAGTTCATTAAAATCAGTTAGTCAGGTTCTCAGCTGCAGATTCCTCCTATTCCCTGCTACATGCACACAGTCCTGAAATCCAGGTGCAGCCTCTGAGCTCTCTCTCTCCACTACCCATGGCCTTTGCCTAAGTCCTAGGAGATTATGAAGGTATTAAAAATACAGTGAAGAAAGAAAAGGATGCTGTGACATTAATTACATTAAAGGACAGCAGCACTGTGTTTGGGTTTAAACACATTTAGTGTGAATTAAAAGACAACAAAATCTAGTCACTTTTTCTTGTCCTCTTGTTTTGGTGAATTTATTGCTATTTCAATGACTATTTAATTAATTTTTCGTTCTGCCAACTATAGCAGATAAAGTTTAGGACAATCTGCAATGTCCTTAAAATGCTTCAATTGAGCATGCTTAATTAAAGTGCCAAAATCATTACCAAAGATGCCTTAAAAGAAGGTTTCAGTGACTATTCTTGCAAAGGTCTAAGTGATACAAGTCCAAGTATAGATCAAGACCTGAAATAGGGGATTTCCAACAGAAGGGTTAAATCTATTTGACAGATGCAGCTCAAAAGAAGGTAGAACTTCAACACAGCAGCCAGTTACAATATTCCACATTTATTGCTAGGAAAATGAACCACTTGAAATCCAATTGTGTCAGAAAGAATAAAAAGTGTTGGAGTAGCATACAACTTGCCCTCTCCCTTCAAAGCAGTCTGGACAAGTCTCTTTTGAAACACTGCATGTGCTACTGGATCTTTACAAAGAAGGTGACATTAAGCACATCTGCACCTTCTCCCACAGCGCTGTCTTCTCCAAATACTACCAAAGATCTCTCCCTTACCTTTTCCAAATCCTTCTCTAAATATCACAGCTGCATAGTTAAAGAGAAAAAGAAGGTAGGAATTGTCTGCCTATTTCTAATGTGCACAATAGTTTTCCTGTTCTTCAGTGCCTGACTCAGAATATCAGATAAAAAGAGTTAAAACTGCTTTTTCACTTAGCACTGTATTACTGCTGTGCCAAGATACCTATAAAAAACCTACATAACAGACAGGAAGCTCCATAATCACTGCTGCTTTTCATGCCAATCAGTATTATCCCATTGTTTCCATGCAGTCCCTTACCTACCGGGTTTATCTAAGTGAAAGAAAACAGACCATGTGCAATTTGGTCCAGGATTGACTCTTAAGGGTTCAGGCATTGTTTAACTTACTACAGCTCTGTATCTCTAAGCCTTTCCTGAATGGAAATAAAAAAATAATTACTAAATAATGTAGGCATTGTGGTCAGGAGGAGGAGATTACCTATAAAGGAAAATCTGCTAGAGCCAAGAAAATAATTTTTTAGGAAAAGAAAAATTGGAATAAGAAATGTGCAAGACCAGGAAAGACAGATAAAGCTGTTCTTGCTCATGAATAGAGCTATTAAATTTCTAAAGCTAGAGTAACAGAATATCTTTTATATTTGGGCAGAATACAATCTAAATCTATACTACAGTATGTTAGAGCATATTGTATGTATTAAGCTTAATTATCTTTCACCTCCACGTCCACTAATGGAACTACTCCAGTGGCCAGCTGCTTCCCATTACAGAGACATTACTCAGAGCTGCTGTCACGCACATCATTTCTCACCACGAGAGCACGGGAAGGTGTGGCAAATCCACTGTTTATCTGACCAAAGACAACATTAATGAAGTATTCTGTTACAAGCTTCTTCACATGCCCAGGGATTAGGCTAACTGAAACTCTACTTTCTTTTTCAGTGTGGACCATCAAAAGACAGTTTTTACACACTGATTGGATCTGCTCATATTTCACAGAGCAACTCCTGCCTTGAACTGAATGTACATCTTCATGCTCTTTGTGAGACCTAGTTCTCATGCTATAAGCAAAGGGCATTTGAAGCACAGGTGGCAGAAAGGAAAGAAAACCATGTTTATGGTCTTCTCCTCAAGCTAAAACATAGTAATTAGGCTTCTGATGCTTCCTATCCAGGGGCCAATCTCTAAGCATCAGCCTAACTCATACAGGCAAAGAGTGAGCCTGACTAGGGAAGAACAAAGGATTTTACGGCCTTGATTTGGGGTTGCTGCCTTGGGATCCATTCATATTCAAGTCTACCCCTCCCAAGAGCTTTTGCTCAGGGACTGCCCCAGGCGGCGCCATCTGCACCCTCCTGAGAACACACTGCACGGACTGAGCTAACAATTCTCTTGGGACTGCTGTGTCCATCCCTTGTGGACCATCTACAGCACCTGTAAACAGCTTTGACCTAAGGGCCTCAGGTAGTATTACTTTCCCTTTGCCACTCAGACACCACAATTGTGCTCAGTAGCTCACCTTCAAGCAACCCGCCATCAATGAGCCTTTTTCACCCCTTAATTTATGCAACTTGGTATTCATACATTGCCTTTGATTAGCTAAAATGGTCAATCTGCTTGTTCTATTGACTTCTATCCACAATAACTCAATTTTTCCATCAGCAAATTGTATGTCACCCATGTTACACTGGGCTCTCTGTGTTGGCCAAGGAACCTGGGATCCTTGGAAGGGAAAGTGCTGCAAACAAAGTTATCCTTCAACAGAAGTAAACAGTCAGTAGCAAATGGTTCCCAACAGTCTCTTGGCTTACTTTATGCAATGGGATGCTCATAATTACTTGTGGGCTTTCTAGTCTAGAATAAACAAACACATGGAAATAATAGGAATGGAGACTTTCCAAAGCAAGATAAAAGATGGGGAAAACTTCTGCAAAAATAAAATATTTCCTTATGTTACTTTACTGTAACATCAAATAAGAACATGCCAAACAGATTGTTGGTGGTATAATTACCAACAGCCAGGATTATTTTTTTTTAAAAATCCTAAAACAAAATGCCAAAACATCCACACAATACGGCTTGCATCATAAATTTACTCCAGTATTTTGAGACCATTAAGAACACTATGCCAAATAGTAATCAGTCTGTTTTCCTAAACTGTTAACTGGCTTGGATAGGAGTATAACAGCAGAAAGGGAGATACTATATTCCTAAAAATACCTCTATTCCACATTTAACACAAGCTTTGCACTTAACACTTCCTTCTATGTGGCCCTGCTCACCTCTGAATCTTTTTACGTGGGATATTCAGCCCTTCACACCATGTTAAAAAGTACTATTTATCTTCAAGCACTGAGCAGATTTTAATCATTATCTTCATCCCTGGCCTCAATTAAGGTCTAATATAGAGGACGTACTTGAATGACCTAAGAGGCACACTTAACCCTGATAGCGTGTCAAAAGGCACTCAAGACTTTCTGCCACATTTCCTCTGGCTGTCAAATCTTTCTCTCCTTTTTCTGTGGTAAACTGACTGTGTTTGTTCCTAGCACTTTAATGTCCCCTGGAGTGAAGTCTCCTTGAGTAACACTCACACTATAGAAAGTGTGATTAACTCTGCAGGCGCTTTTCAGGTCAATGAAAAAACCTACTTGTTACACTAGTATATAATACTTTAGAGATGTTCCCAGTGATTCTACATACTGGGATTCCCACAGTACCTATTCTCTCTCACCCTTGCTGTTCTCCTGTGTCTTGGTAATAAAAATACATAACTTTATCTAGGTATAAATGCAACACTAATCCTTCAGAGTATGTTTCATACAACTGTTATTATTCTGATAGGTCATTCAGATAATTTGAATGGTAAATCTTTTCTTCTTGACTAAAATGTTTCTATAGTGAAGATGATAACATAGAAAGGAACTAAAATAAAATTCAGATTATTTTTTTCAGAGTACACCTCACTACATTTCTTTTGCATCATAGGCTGGCTTGTTAACAAAACACAATGCATAAAACAGGAAGCCATAAGAGATGAAAAGACGCCTTCTGAAGATACCTTGTAACCTTGAGAGGGTTGTAAAACCTATGGAAAAATGTGGATTTTATTAAGACTTTTGATATCTTTTTTTACTGCCAGATGTCAAACCAATGCAGCATTCAGATAAGGGACAAAGACACTGAATACTACTGTGCCATGGGGGTGCTGAACTCTTCAGTTCTTGTGGTCCGCAGCTTTCACAGGCAGGACAACCTGAGCTTGTGGAGTGCCTCAAACAGCTGCCAGTGCACACCAAAGCTTACACCTGGAGAGTGCTAAAATTCAGTCACAAATTATAAATGCTCAACCTTTTTTTTTCCTTGGAAAAGTGACTATCTTCAGCTCATTATACAAGTGACTCACTTCAAAAATTTTTGTGGATAAGACTATAATGAGATAGGAGTTAAGTGTTAATTACAGAAAAGGAAGCTGTGTTTTGTTAGGCATTTTCTTGGATGATTCGAGTTATGGACTCATCAGCACATTGGATTAGTGGCTAAGCAATGGAGTATAGAAAAAGGAAGCTTTAATAGGTAACAGGGTAGCAGAAGTAGAGTGAAATGAGACTGCCAGATGGCTACCAGTGGCTCCAAGCCTTCAGTAATGCAGAGGCCACAGAAGAAGAGGTATACACACAAGAGTTGGCAGAGTTCTCCAGCCAGCTGACTTCTTAAAATCTTCCGCACTTTACAGTCTTTCTTTGAGGAGCTGCTGAATATAATCAAATATATCTTGATTTTCTACTTTATTTGATTTTTCCTCATTAATGGTACAAAAATGATACACAAGCTGAACAGTGAGGAATATGTTTACAATTTAGTCAGCATATGAAGACCTGCAGTGAACAATAATTAATAAAGCATGCCTGGAATCAGAATATAGTGATTGCCTTTAGTTACAGTCTTCATTCTGAAGGAAACGAGAATCTGAATATTATGACTCCAAATGCTTGTAGGTCTCAAGCTAATAAAATTCTGGGAAGGACGTTTAGCCTTGTGTCTTGAGATTTAGGAGTCTCTAGATCAAAATTTCACAAATCTTTCTGTCATCAAAAAGTACATCTGGGGTTGCAGTTTCAGGATTGTAACTACTTACTGTAGGAAATACTGCTTCCAAAAGTGAAGTTTTCCTGAGTTACAACTTGATTCGGATAGATAACTTCTAGTTTGGGGAACTTCATTCTATTTATTAATGATCAAGAGGAGAGCACATCAGAGAGAGCAGCACTTCAGCACTGATTTGCCTTGTGGATCTCTCCCTATGAAGTATCTGGTACTCAACACTGTCAAAAGCACAATCCTGAGCGAGGTGACCTGATTGGAACTGACAGCTCCTATGTTGCACTGAAATCAGGTCAAAAGACCAGTGTGTGGGAAAGCAGAGACAAATGGAAAAACAGAAAGGTCGATGTAAGTGCCTAATACTTCACAACCTCTAGTGTCTAAAAAATACATGCCTGAAGCCACAAAAATGATGTGCTTTTATATGTTTTGGTAGGCAAGATGTTAGGCTTCAAAGTCTCTGATTTCACTGGGATTTTGTACAAATGGTCAAAGGGAAAAAAAAAACCACAAAACTGGGTGTCACTGAAAATTTTTAGTAACTTGCTGAGGCATACTGGCCAGACTTATGGAACAAGATGCTTTAATAATTATTCTGGAAATAAGCAGAAGGCATCAGTTTTCAGACATACCCTTGACTTCCAGGCAGACCTGTAACTTTCATCTTGGATGTCTGCCCTTGTGGTTTGTTATTTTACTCTGTAAGAGCACAAATATGCGTCACAGAGTATGAGCTTAACGTAAAGGCTAAATGAATTACCATTTGTGTACCACTCTTCAGGTTCATTTGTACTGGGGAACTTTTTGACACACACCATTTTTGAATCACAAATGTTTAGGTCATCTGGAGGAAAGTGCCTCAAAATTGCTTACTGTTTCTCAGAGTTCTGGTTAATTAGTGAAAGGAGAACTGAATTGAACCAGAGATGTAAATAATTTTCTCAGCAGGATATCTTCTCTTAGAAAACAGGTCATCTCATGGCATTTGCTGAAATAAATGAAAGTGCAAGAACTCTAAATTCAAGAATGTCAAAATTGCCTTCAAAAAGTAACAGTGCAAAAGCAAAATAAAACATTCTCGGCTGGCTTAGGTCACTGAGTATTTCTTCTAGTCCTTAAATCTAACAAAACAGCAGACTTGAATGTACTTGAAAGATGTGCTTGAATCAGAGTTGCTGAGTGCAAAAGGAGTATTTAGTTCTCAAAAAAGATGAGCTACAAACTAACCTTCGCCTCTCACCTGACCATTTTTCTCAAAGTCTCAAAGCGTAGAAAACAGAATTTTTAAGGCCTGGATAATTCAAAAGCAGTTTAACAGACTTCCTCCAGCTTTTCCAGATCTTTTTTTCCTCTGGGCTAAAAGCAACCATGAGAAAATTCAGCATAAAAGGTACATTTTTTAAAGAAATTATAACCTGCTGAAAGGGGAAATATAGACTGAAAATACTTTTCAGCCATAACTATTCCACATCAATCTTTAACACTTTAACTAATGTATTATTAAACCACAGTTTATTGTATGAATTATGTATATATAATGTATAAATGCATATAGTAGTGTTCATGTAATGCAGCAGCCAAATACATGGAAAAAAGTAAGCTTTCTGAATAAGTGTAAGCAAAATATATGTAGACACACAAGAGATATTACATAACTATTAACAGGAACCCATCTTTACAAATGAAAGGTTATGACATTTGCCTAGATCAAAAATCCAATTTTACAGCACTGGGAGATAAGGAATTAAATTGAGTGCAGATATCACCTAAACTGGTATGAAAAGGTTAGCAGTGCTTAAACTTGATTAGTTACCAAGATCAGACAGCCGTCATCCCAGACTGAGAAGAGAGTATTGGCCAGATGCTGCAGAAGCTTTAGTTGTGATTTTAGCAAACTCTTGAGCTAGACAATAGCTCCACAGATTGCAAACTGGAGAGCATTACTGTTACAAGGCAGGCATCCCAGCGTGTTACACAGCAGTGAAGTTAAGAACTGCTGGCGGAAAAAAAGTCTTGAGAAGCCTCCAAAAAGACTTAGTAGGTCATATGGACTCTATACATATGAGAACAAAAATGCCCTGCAGAGCAATCAGGAACTGGTCAGTTTGGGGAAGGAAAGTGCATTAAGTCCTTCGAGCACTGATAGACCAGACGACTAAGAGATATGTCAGGATGCAGGCGAATACCATGCAGCAAATTTCAGACCATGGCAGGTTACGTAAAGATATCCAGTAAAGACCACACTAATCTCTCCAGCACTAATCTAACCTACTCACTGCTTTCCTAGCTATCAACAAGGCTGGGGACAAAACAAAACAAAACAAAACAAAACCAACCCCCTCCCCCCAAACCCCCACCTTCCCCCCAAAAAAACTCAACCAAACAAACAAACAAAAAAAGCAAACAAACAAAAAAAACCACCCCCCCCAAAAAAAAAACCCACAAAGAAAAAGAATAACATAGAATTTTAAAGATGGACAAATAGCACTGGGACATGGCTGTGTCATTTCCATCTCAGAGAAATGTAACAGATGACAGTAGCAAAACCAATATGTGACTGCTGACAAAGCTGACTTCATTACTAGGAATAATAGCAAAAAAAAAAAAAAAAGAAAATTCTGGAAATAGCTAGGGACTAGTTAGATATTTGGTTGAATATAATGATGCAAACCCTCACTGAACACAGATACAGTAAATATATCAGAGCAAATAAATCTACAAGTATTTCCATGGCAAACTGAAGTTTTGCTATTATGGATCTGCCATAAAGAAAATATGTCAAAAACTTAAGAATCTTAAGGAAATATAATGACGTGTCAAAGCACCTATTTACCTTGAAAATACAAAGTAGTCTAAAAAAAGAAAAACAAAAGGAAAGGAAAGAAGTTATTCTGCGCCTGTAGAGGAATCAGGCAGCACTTCAGTAATTAATATTTATTACTTATGGCACCTTTCATACATTGAAAATGCTGAACAAATATGAACTGACTTGTACAACATCTTTACAATACGTGATACACATAATTATGGAAATTACAGCAGGGGGCTGTCAATGGTATAAAATCCTGGAGATCCTCCCTTGTGGGGAAAAGCACTGCACCTGAGATGAGGCTGCCATGTAGGGATTGCAAAGCACATCTGGGGACAAAATTTACACCAAAAATGAAGAGACACAATAGAGCATAACAAAAAGGCAGGGCAAACTTCCCCAGCAAATGCAACTAAGATGCTTATAAATGAAAGCAGCAGAAGCTGATTTTGATACATGATTATTTTCAGGTTGGAGGTAATTGCGTACAAGTTGAACACAACACCTAAATCCCCTCCCCCCCAAAAATGGAAAAAGTTGTTTCCCCATTAACACATAGAATCATTAAATATTCTGAGTTGGAAGGGACTCACAATGAGCTCCTAACTCCACATGGTACAAATTATAATATGTGACCAAGAATGTTGTCCAAACAGTTCTTGAACAACAGGCCACGACCACATCTGTGAGCAGCTTGTTCCAGCGCTTCATCACCCTCACAGAGAAGAACTTCTTCCAAATAACAAATCTGAACCGCCCCTGATGCAGCTTTAAGTCATTCCCTGACATCCTATCACCAGACACCAGAGAGAAGAGATCAGCATCACCCACTGTACTCACCTTCATTAGGATGTTGTAGACAGCAACTCCTCAGCCTCTTCTTCTCTAAGCTAAACAAACCTGGTATCCACAGCTGCTCCTCACAAGCCTTGCCCTCTTGTCCCTTTCATCATCTTTTTTGCCTTCCCTTGAACACTCTCATCACTTTCATATTTTTCATA
Organism: Chamaea fasciata; assembly: GCF_029207755.1. Classification (NCBI taxonomy): domain Eukaryota; kingdom Metazoa; phylum Chordata; class Aves; order Passeriformes; family Sylviidae; genus Chamaea; species Chamaea fasciata. The sequence goes on along the minus strand of NW_027094087.1, from coordinate 55,644,104 downwards.
TGACTCTTACCACACACAGCTCTCATGGTGAGGCTGCACCAAAGCCGAGTAAAGCGGGATAAATGCTTCTTTTGAGTGGTTAGTTGCATTGTGCCTAATGCTACCCAGGTTGGCCCTTTTGGCTGCCAGGGCACATTTTTGACTGATACTGAGCTTCCCATCAACAAAACCCACCAGATTCTTTCTGCAGGGCTGCATTCCAGCCTCTTCTCTCCCAGTCCACTCATATATCCAGGATTACATAGTCCCAGGTGCAGAATCTGGCATTTGTCCTGATTAAATATCACACAGTTGGTGATTGGCCAGTCCTGTAATCTATACAGGCTCCCTATTAGGCCAATCTACCCTCCAGAGATTCAACAGCTTCTCTTTAATTTAGTATCATCAGTAAACTTAGTGTGGGTTCAGTTTCTGCATCCAGGTTGTTGACAGAAGCATTGAAGAGAATTGGATCCCAAGGAGTGGATGGCTTTGCTTGTTTCTTTTAATCAGGAGCATGGGGTTAAAGCCAGAGATCACCAATCAGTTCACAGCCTCCACCAGCTCAACTCTCTGCTTGAGACTGATTCGTTATAAATCAGCTTTCTTGCAGCTAAGTGTACCAGCCTGTAAAACAGGTAATTCAGAGCCAGACCATCAGCTGTGAACTGGCACAGCTCCACTCAGTCCCCAGTGTCAGGAGGGGGTATATTTGGCCAAAATTAAGCATCAGGCCTCCCTGGTGAGGCAAGCAGAGTGATTTACATCATGACCTGGCTCACTGCATCCACGTCTACGTGGAAAGGCACAGACGTGACAGGATGCTGCTCTGATACAGATGTTACACAGCTCTTCCTAAGCTGAATTGGCAGTGCAGCTTCCAGAGGGAATCTGTCATATGCCTAGCATGTGGCTTGTGTCTACAGGGCACCCATCTATACACAAATAATCCTTCTCTACAACACAGAAGCAAAGAAGTTTTAATGTTTCCAATTAATTGGGCCTCCACTGTTGATGACAAAGTCCGCTATGTCCAGTCTTATCTGTAAAATATTGCCGGTTTCAAAATACTGCTTTTGTGGGTGCTACAGTAAGTGATCCCTTGCAACACTCTGCCGAACTATGATTGGGAAGCAAATGACAAAGTCTAACAAGAACAACCTCTTGACATTCAATTTTATGGAACCAGTCAGAAAGTAAATAAGCACACACCTGACAGGAACGCTTCACTTCACTAATATCAACTGAGCATATGAACTGGACAGGCTTCATGATTTTCTGCCCAATTAACACAACTCCAAAATCTCCAGTCAAGAGTTCTCAGCCCAGGGTATTCCTTGGCAGAACCTCAAGATATCCTGCTTGAACAGAGAAACAAAAACAAATGTTCCTCTTACATGACTTGCCTCCTAGTCTTGACCCAACATAAAGATGGATGGTTTAGCTGCTCAATTTCCCCTGAGAGTTTTCATTTTTCACAAGGTTAAAATATAATATGGATTACATACCTACTGCAAGAGGAGACTAATACACAGTATGCAATATTAATCACAGGTGATGTTTTCAGAACATAAAAATATAATAACCTCAGAAAACATTCCATATATTTTTCAAAGGACACGAAGAATTCATGACTGGTGCAAGTGATGCTTTTAAGGTAAGAAAAATCTTACCTGTCACAAGCTGTTGTCCTGCTAGTCCTACTGGAACCATCCCCAGATTATTCATAGCCGTAGCCCAAGCCGTGGGATCAGTGACTGACATGTTAAGCTGTGTGGTATCTATAGCTATACTTCCCAAACCATCAGCTGCTGCAAGAAAGTAAACATGCTGTAAGTAGAAAAGCCACAATGCACCACAAATTTTTAACCAAAACTTTTAGTGAAAATGAGGTATCACAACAACTATTTATTGTGGGATTTTTTTGTTTCTTAATTATGATTCACCTTTAGATCATTGATAATAGTTCTTGGTATTGTATAATAAAGCATAAAGATATTGGAAACATTCAACAGATGTAAAAGGGTACAAAGAAAAGAGAAATCTATTTCACCATGAGGACAGTCAAGAAGTAGAACAGACTGTGCAGCCACCACCCCTAGCACCTTTCAAGACAACTTGATAAAGCCCTGAACAGCTGGTCTGAACCTATCTCTGGCCCTAATTTAAACAGGAGGTTGGATTAGAGACCTTCTGAGGCCTCTCCCAACCTGAATAAATTGCCCTGCAACACTCTGATAGAACTTAATGACACATAAATAGTTGTGGAACTTGCCTGAAACCTGTCAGAACCAAACACACCCCAAGGAAAGACCTATTTTCCATAAGGTGTAATCTTTTATTTTGTAAAAGATTTAAGAATACATTATCCCCTAACTAAAAAGAGATTTAAAAAAATCCATCCAAAATTCATCACTATGATCACCATGTGATCACACAATTTTGCTTCTCCCCTCCCCAGCCACACCTGAAATCAGCTCTTTCTAGTTATTTTCTTACGGCCTTTGCAGACCTGAGATATTTACCGGCAGCCATTGCTTTTCCCTGGATCCTTTTTCTTCTGTTAGACTTCTTCAGTTAGGAATAATTAGCTACTGTATTAGCAGCATCTTGAGATGGGCTATCACCAAGCACAGGGCCCACACACAGCTCATTAGGCTCTGAAAGAGAAAAGATGGAAATCAGCTCTCAGTGCCACAATCAGAACACAACAACAGACCAACCTCTTTGGGAGGCACCCGGAGCTGCTGCCCACTCCCTCAGGATCACCAGCCCCAGTCTCTGTGCATACATCTCACAGCCTCTGAAGAGGCATTCCAGCAAATGCTTGTCCTTGCCCGCTGAACAAACAGCACCACGTATTAACCTGTCAGGCCACTGAAAAGCCCTTCACAAATTAGGTCTTATCAGTAGCTACACAGCCTCCCTGGCATGAAGGCATCAGCTGAAAGAACACATTAAGGGATGAATATGATTTTTTTTTCTAACTGTTAACAATTAACTAATGTTGCAAGTTTCAAGGAAAGAGTTTTCTGTTCTGAGATGGAAAGAGGAAAGAAAATACTATGCAACAACTTAAAGAATGAAGCCTGCAGAGATGTGGCAAAAAAACCCTAACAGATCTGATGATAATTCCTGCTCCTTAACTAACACAGCACCCTTGGCTCACTGAGGTTAGTTACCTCAAAGAAAAAGTGCAGTATCTGTTTCTAGCTAACACATTGCTCTCATCAGGTGTCTGCAAGGCCATGAATTTTACATAAGGGCAACTTCTTGCTGTTGCTGTTGCTGTCGCTGTTCGGGAGGCTCACCCTCCCAGTGCACCGCTCATTGGAAAGGAGGCTGAACAGGTGACAGGCAAGAGGTGTGAGCAAAGTCTGTGAGCTCCCAGCACTTCCAGCAGGGGCAGAAAACACTGGGCTGAGGATGATCACACACACACACAAGCCCAAGTTACTCTGTGCACCAGGTACATGGGACTGTGGCTGAAGGAAGACCATGTTAATTTTTTTTTTGGCTGTCCAGTAGCCTAAGGGGTCTGATCCAGGGTGTTAGGTACCAGGGGCCAGCAACTGACCAGAGGTTGCAAGTGTTCAGGGAGGACATTAGCACTTTTCAGATGAATCTTGGTGACTCGTACAGCCCTAGAATAGCTGTGCTGACTTTAAAAAACTACTTGAAAGACCATAATTAAGAGGTTTCCAACATGCAGACCCTAAGGATTCATCTTTAGAAAAGACACAATTAACATAATTACACTATATTTTAGGTTAGTACCTCCCACACTTTTCTTTTTTTCATTTGATGTGCATAAAGTACGAGCCAGAAAGTTTTATGTTTTAGTTCCATGACACTGTACATACACATAATTTCATAGGAACACGACCAAATCAATGGCTGTAAAATTGAAGAAAGAGTCAGGCTCAGACAATGGTCTATTTTTTTTTTTTGAATGTTGTAATTTACAAATAACCAGTATACTAGGCTAAAAAGCATTTTGTTCAAATCTACAGTGGGTCTACTGAAAAGTCAATATTTATCAGCCCTTAATACTTGAATTTGCAATTCCAATTCTTATTTGATCTCCACTATTCATTATACATAACATAAAATATTTTTATCATAAAATTAGCTTTTAAATAACATCTATAAACACCGAACAAACACTGAATGGAAGTCCTCTGCAGGGAATGTGACTATAACATAAGGCGAGGCAGCCAAGATTCATGTCAAGTTTTTAAAACCTGGGTGTCTTCTGTTCAGGTCTTTAAACTTGCACTTAGCCCTTTCCACTGAGACTATAAACTTCTGACCACAAACATACATCTGTTTTGAGGTTAGAGCTAGCTGAATTATTCCTTGTCAATAAGTTATTTCTCACACAGTAAAGCCCTCCTCGCTCTTTATGAATCACTGCCAAATCAATCCTGATTTACAAATATATGCTGAATAGCCCAGATGAGAGTGGTTCACTTCTTCCCCTGACCAGCAGCCTTGTTGCCTTGATGAAGAAAGGAGCATTTAAAAACCAACGGTGATGAAATGCTTCTTCATAATGTGTGCTGCTTGCTTGACCCCATAATGCATCATCACAGCTAATGGGGAAGAAGGGGGTACAGCCCCATGGTTTTGGGGCAAAGGCATCTCAGGTAGGCATGTAGTGCTATGAAAAGAGGAAGAAAATGGATGTTGGACTCTCTCTGCCATCCCCCTTTCCCATGTTTTACTGTTTGGTGAAGGGTGTACCAGGCAACAGGTCTGCTGCTGAATGCTACACACTCTTCTGCCCAAGCCCACACTGCAGTTGCACCAGTTGTACCAGAAATGCAGGATCAAACACTGGGCCGGGCAAACAAACTTCAGTCTACTGGGAATGACTTTTTGGTGTTTGCCTTCTGACATCTTGTTCACATAGTTCAAATTTTGGTATACTTTCATGAATTATCTACAAGAATTTATTAAAGTCCTTGCACAGGAAGAAGAATATAGCACCATGAACATGAACGAAAGCAGAATCAATATGTTAAATTGGTGAAACTCATGGTGTATTATACCACCAGGTCTGCCCAATACGTCAAGGAAGTCTTTGCTCAAAACACATTCTGCCCAGAGCCAGCCCACCCTGGCTCTGGGTAGCTCTGCTTTCTCTCTGACCATCAGGTCTACTGTTTTATCAAAAGCACCTGGATGCAGTACAGAGTGAACCAGGGGAAAAGCCATAAAAGAGAACGTGAGGAGCCTAAAGTGGAACTAGTTCTATCTAACCAAGAACTGCTGCAGGCTATTTTGTCAGTGGAAGAGAGCTGAATAACAAGCATAAACGAACCTATGAACACTGAATAATTTGCAGTAAGCTGTAGGCAGAACTAATGCTCCATCCTGAAGGACACAGATTGTAAAAGCTAGCTCTTTTAAAAAGAAAAATACTAATTGTGAACATCCCTTCTAGTGACAACTCAGTGGTTACATTAACACAGAGCAACATAATATGGCTAAAATAGTCTCACAGGCATTTTGTACCTGACTTAGACTCAAACATTAGCTTTTGTTTAAAAACTCCTGAAAATTTGTATAGAGAAGGTTTCATTAATGCTTAAAATAAAATCAGCTTTGGGCAAATTTCATCATTTCTTTGTGTAACTCAGACACTGCACTATTATACTCTTCATGACGCTGGAAATAAAACAAGCAAGAAAAACAAACAATCCCACTGTCTAAATCATATAAAAAACAAGATCCTAAGTTTAATGAGAAATACATCTACTAGAAAGGATTCTTCCTTCCTTAATAATAAATTGAATCACTGTTACTGGTAAAACAGGCAAGAAAGTGTAAGCTTATGCAGGGATCTTGTGTAACCTGAGCAGACATTACCCAACACCATTTCACTGACATCACACCTTTAGAGAGCATTCCTGATTTACAATTCACTAATACTCCTCCAGGCATTAATGACCTGAAGATAAATGTGAAAGAAATCTGTTTTTATAAACACTTGTGCATGGGAGCAGCTCTACTCCAGGGGAGTAACTTCAGAAGCAAATAAAGCCATAATCCTGATTTACAGGAGAAAATGTATAAAATATTCTGCATCCTGCTATTCCTTGATGTTTGGGAAAAGCAGGGACATTAATAAAACCTTTCTGATTAGCGAACTTTTGATTAACAAAATTTTGATGCCAAAAATTTCTAAAGTGATTTCACGTTATACTTTTTTGGTGGTCTCTCTTTTTGCAGACATGATGCAAGTACCTTGGACGGTGAATTGCAGGAGACATTTAGACTTCCCACAGACAGGTTGTCAGGAAGATAAAGAACCCTCAAGTCCATACCAATGAGCACTTCTCAGTCATAGCAGTCATAGCAGATTGTACTTAGTGCACATATTTTATACCAGGCAATTAAATGCAGTTACCCAAATGAATTCAGAAGTCGGTTATATATTGTGCATCAATTATCGCAGGCAATGAATGCCATGAGACAAAGAAATTAACACAACATAAAACTAATTCAATAACAGCAGATTGTGAAGTTAAAATCCTACCCTTTAGATATCCATAACACCACAATGAGTTACAACACAGAGTGAAGCTGATTAAATGCACCACTGCAACGAGGCTCTGTGGAGTGCCCGGGTCAGCAGTCAGCCCTGGGATGCAAGGAAGAGGTTCTCTGCCCAATTCTGACACTGACCTGCTGCGTGACCTTCGGTCATTTCAGCTCTTTGGCTAATTTTTGTGACCACTAAATCCTTCAAGGAAAAGACTGATGGCTTCAACCTTTTGAAACCTGGGAGTACAAGTCACAAAGTCATTAAATGCTATTGGTGCTGATTCTTGAGGAAACACAGATGGGAAGGAGTAATGTGGAATCTTGTGAACTGTTACAACTAGGTGAGTTTTCCAGTTCTTAAAAGAATCGCAATTTCAAAGTGTTTGTTACTATTCACTGTGATTCATAGGACAGTGGTCATTAGGTTGGTCACACTCCACCTGACCTGCCAAAGTACAGGTCATTTATCAGGCTACCTCCAGCTGTCTTCTAAAACACATCGAGTGTTTTGTACTAGTTCTTCCCAGTGTTTTTGTTTCTCCAGTGCATACAGGACTGCCAGTAAAGAAGGGAGAAATAGAAAGGAAAGCTAGACAAGGATATGCTGTAAGTCACTGTTAATTTCTTTCTGACCATCTTATGATGAAGAAGAAAGATAGGAGTGGCAAAATAAAAATGATACTTTTGTGGCATAGCCATCCTACCTGGGCTACATGAAAAAAAGACCATCTCCAATGTGATTATAAAAATTATTTTTTATAGTATTGCATATGCAGTGTTACAAGAAGAGGCATTGTTTTGCATGGTTAATGGTATGTTAACATCTAGGAAAATCACCTAAATTCAGAAATTCAAAACTAATTGAAGGAAAACACGTTTCTTGCAACAATTTGCAAAAAGGCATTTACTACAACAAGTAAAAAATTACATCAGGTACCAAAGTTTTTTTGGAACAAAGTATTTTTTTCTGGGAAGGAATCCTAACTTATACATTTACTGTATGCTTCACCTTCCTGCAGCTCTACTGAAAAGACCAGTTGGTTGGTAAACAGGTGAGTCACCCTGTTTACCTGGATTTTTCTGCCACATCTCCCTCTTACAGGGAGCCTTTGATAGCAAAGATTAATTCTGCAGGAACCAGCACTTTCCTTAAGAAAACAGCTTCATTAGGCACAAGCTAGGGAAGATAAGCTCCCTTAAAGCCTAAATAAGAGCTCCAGTTTTGTGTTCACTCACATAATCTTTCCAATTTTTTGTCTTATGAATGATTTAGAACACCTTTTTTCATTCTGTATTATGCCACTAAAAACCGACATTGTAATCTTATAAACTCATAAAATAAGTGCCGGTGCATTAGGACCTTTCACTTTTAACTTCATAGACTGAATATGTAAGTTTTTCCATCCTGCAAGGGATCATTTCCACCACTTTTCCCTGAGAAAACAGTTAATGAGTAAATTAAACAGTTAATGTTCATACTGACAGGACTAAGACTAAGACTAAAACCTAGAGAAAAATCACAATAATTTACAGTTCCCCTCTATATTCAACAAAGACAATTTTTACAAAATACATTTTCTAAAAGAACTCATTTGAGATGCTGCATTACTTAAATCTGCTGTTCCAGCACTTCTTGAAGATAACACATGGTACACATAAAGGCCAGAATTCCCTTGGAATTGCAAGAACATTGCAAGTTTTCAACAGAGAAAGAAAAATAAAACAAAGGTCTCCAAGATAAACAGGTATTCTCTGGTGATGTTCCTTGAAAGGTCACTCGGCAATATTTCATGGTAAATCCCAGACTTCACTGGCATCTCAGAGCAAAGTCTTAACAGGTTACAAATGTGCTTTTTGTTTTGCATGTATTTTAGCAGCTGCAGTCTGATTATGCTGAAGTCTATAAATAACAGAATCTGGAGGCACATTAAGCAAAGCATTATAGAAGTCCAGCTTACTTACAGAAAAAGCATATGCAGTTCCAAAATCATCTGGAACAGGAAAAAAAAAAAAGCCATGTTGCTGGCTAGCAATGCAGCACAGCCTTGATAAAAACACGTCTGATTATTCCTTGAACACAAAACACTGTTGTGAATTGATGATTGCATCTCTGTTTTTCACCCTGCCAAGATGGCTTGCAATTGTGACTCACTTTCTTCCCATTTAAAAGAACAGTGACTTACTGACTAAATTAGGACAATCCTTTCTTTAAATGCTGCATTTTAACTTCATTTATATTTAACAACAACAAAATATTCTGAAATGTCTTAATTATTTACAGCAGTATTTTAATATCAAGCCTGTTATCACACTACTCTCTACTAAAGGCCAGTGATTATTTTAGAAACATGACATCCCAAACCACGGTATATCAGACAAAAGGGTAAGCATCCAAAGAAGATTTTAAACAAAGACACTTGAGCAACTTCATTGAAAGGCTGAATACTGAAATGAGAGCTGCTGGAATGCCTTCTTGATGCCATAAAGTACCTGGGACAGTCTTATGGGCTTATCATGCTATTTCTTATCTTTTTGGGCTAGAGAGAATACCTGTATAAATGCACCACACCTATCAAACATCTTCTCTCACTCACTGTACCATACACGATGTTCTTGCTTCATGTTTACTAAACCTACAGCAAGTAGCTGAAATACAAAGGGTTGTTTGGTTGAGTGTTTCTAAATAAAAACTAAGACAAAAGGGAATAAAAAAGAGACCAAAGCAACCTCGGACACATTTCAAGAAAGAGTATTTTAACTTCCTGGCTAACCTAAAATGAAATCATTCCCATTTCACCTGAAAAAATCAACAGCTTGATAGGTAAGCCCTGTCTGTGACAGAGCCCCAGCGACTGTATCATACAGACCATCAGAGGCAGGGGTGCCTTGCTATCGAATTTCCAAATGAACACAGACTGCTGTCTCCTAGTCCCAGAAGACCAGGATACAGTTGAGTTTCACATGGTAACATTATGTATGGAAAGTCTATTTTAAGTAACTTTTTAGAAGTTTCTAAAATGCATTCATTATCATTTTTCTTCTCCTTCAAAGTCTGTATAATTGAACTGTAGTTAAGGCAGCCTGTCTTTTCAGGCAGACATTCATTGGGGGATAAAACTCCAAACCTGTCAGTCCAACTATTTTCATATTTTTAAAATACCCTTTTATCACTGGGTGAAATTATGGCAAGATGTGACATCTAAGTGTCCTTGGTTAAGTGCAAGGGTGATCTGCAGAGCACTTCTTGCAGAATATTAAAGCAATCTAAAGTCATTTTGATCAAAATTTTATGCAATACCATCAAGTATTGTCTCAGTGATGGCTGTTCAGTGAAAATTTGGAAAAGAGATTTAGGCTTGTTTTGTTTCTTTTAATTCAAGGTTTCTGGTGATAAATTTTGCTAAAGAGAAAAACCCACTATCTCTTCTATCAGCTTACATCTGTCCCCACCCTGAAAGCTGCCACCCCCTTTTAGCACATCACACTAAGGATATTTTCTCCAGCTACAAGCTCTAAATTGCCAGTGTGCTCACTGGGCTTATTTATCTTGCAGTCCTTCCTTTCCTCCTAGTACACCTCCTGTTCTCCATTTACATCATAATACTTTTTCTTGCTTTTCTTTGCATTATTTTGTTTCCATCCATTGATTCTACACTCCCCCTACCATGTAGGCACATTTTTTGCCTTAATCTGCCGTGGGCCATTCTCTCACCCAAATATCTCTTCACAGCCAAGATGTTACTGTTTGTTACACTGTCCTGTTGAATTAGGGAGGGGAAGGATTCCCCTCACCTAAATTCTGCCAATGCAGACATCTATGCTTGAGCTTTCTTGCTGTTGTCATTGCCAATGGGGAGAACCAGATACTTCTGCCAGCCTGTTTCAGACACCTACCTTGCCAGGCAGTGAAGCTCACCTTGAAGGTGCACATTTCACTTCCCTGGCAGGAAGTCTACACTGCAGTTTTGGATATGAACATCTGTTTTGTCAGACACCCATGGGATGAGATGAGCTGGGCTGAGAAAACTGTGCCTTGGGAGCTCAATTGTCACTCTGCTACCTGCATGCCATATGAATCCCAGCAAGACACTCAGTCCTGAGGGACTTGGCTCCCACTCCTGTCCTTTGCCTGATAACTCTGGCACAATGAGCTGCAGGAGAACAGAAAGCATGACTCAGTCTGCAATAGCTCATGAGAATGTCCCCAGATAGAGATACATACAAATTAGACTGAGAGATGGTTGTCTTTTTGATTATTTTTCTGCCCATCCCCAGAGAATATGCCAACATATTACTATTAGTGTTTGACAGCAGGAGCTGCCCACTCTAACACATTCCCAACAACTGTGATGCCCTATATCTGCCTTTTCTCTAGAGACAAAATTCATCCTGGACCTTTTCTTCCTACTTCCAAATGATGAATCCCATCTCCTCAGCCCCATTTCTTTACCAGAAACTTAACTTTCTTGCTCCTTGTAATTCCCATTGTAAAGATCAGTGTAAATCACACACACCTCTTGGCTATCACAGTCCGCTGTTTCTGCCCACCAGCCTTGCCAAGGCTGCTCCTGGCTTTCTTCATCATTCCTGCCATATTTGGGGCAGGACCAGTTTTGGCACCAGAAGTGAGGACAGCTACAGGGAGTTTCCCTCTGTCCCTTCTGATTTATGAGGTAGCTTGCTGTAGATAAATGAGGGAAGCAATGAATATTTTCCACCTCCCACAGGATGAAGCAGAGCTTCCAGGGTCTTTGTGCTACTGCATACCCATTAGCTTTCCTCAGAGGTTGAATTAAGTTGCTAAGCAGAGGCAGGAATTTTGCCTGTTTTCTAAACAGTTGTTTATGGGATCACTAGCAAGTTACATAAATTTAGGATTATCACATCCTCTGTGGGCACTGAGGGAGAATCAATTCCACAGTTAACATGAGGTCAGATCAGGAAAACAGCAGCTACTATGTGTGCATCAACTATGATCAGGCAACAAAAATTATTTTGATGCTTCTGCCTTGTAACTAGCTGTCAGGGGGTCAGGATTGAGGAGGCTAGAGCTGCAGATCAGGGTGAATTTAATGATGTTAAAAGCCCTCCTTCCCTCCAGGTGGGCCTTTGGTACCTTTACCAAGCCAACAATCCTTCCACTCTCCTTTCCCTGTCTTCTTGTATGCGCATTTCTTTTCTTCAGTTTCAGCTACAGTTCTTCAGGGCAGGAAATCATGTGGATTTTCCCTCAGGCAGGGCTAAAACCTAGTGGGAACATGGCATTCCTTGTGCTGTAATTGGACTGATGCTGGCTTTAGCCAGGCGCCCTCCAGGCAGGGATTTCATCGAGGCAGCACTGCTCTAAGACACAGAGACAAGGCCACCCCCTTGGCAGGTTTCTGCATAGCCCCTTGTGCAGCCAGGCTTTCATTCCATTTGAGGCTTTTAAGGTGCCACTGTGTTGTAAAACTAAGAATAATGACAGTGATAGCATCCTTCTCTCTCCTCATGCAGCCCTTCCACCTCTCACATACTTAATAATCCTCTCATCCACCATTTTCTGAAGTGTTGTACATTTGTTTGTCTTTTCTTATTTGAATTATAAGCTCTTCAGAGCAGAGAATTTGCCTTTATCTGAGTTGCTAAAGCACAACGTCAATTTACTGCACTATATAAATATTTTCTAATAACAAGGGCAATAACAAGAATAATGAATTTACTTTACCGTAATGCAGTATTTCTAGCCTTCAAGATACAATCAGAAACAACCCAAAGTCAACAGCAAGACCAAAAGATTTGCCGACCCTTTAACCATGAAGTGGAAGCCATGGAGCCACTTTGTGAAACTTTGGTAAATTAGTTACTTATATTCATAAACAGCAGTAAAGATCCTTGCAAATTGACCCTCTGGAAAATATAAAGCAGAACATAACCAGTGTAAACCAGCAGAGCACTGCTCCCCATGTGTATTATAAGGGTCACAAATGGCCTCCTAGTTACTTTTTAAACAAATGCAATGTTAATACTTCCACTGCAACATTATGAATAAAGAATTTGGCCTGTAGCTATGAATATGGTATCTCATGGCTTTTGACTTGTTTGTTTATATTGTCATCCAGAAAATTTATGTACCATGCTGTCTTGGAGTCAGTCTTGACTCAGCCCTTGAACATGCAGAGGACATGGCCCATGTAGAGAGCTCTGGGGTGCAGCAGTTTCCATCAGCTTCCCCACTGTAGCTTGATGGCCACCACTCACTGCCCTCCCCATAGCAGCCAAGACCTCTTCTGGCATACAGGAGAACGGGGAGCCAGGGTCAGTGTCCAGCCCTCTTTGGCACCAGCTCTGCTCATGCTGTTAATGGTTTCTTTGCTCCTTAAAGCTCTGAGGGATCAAATTAATCAAAATAATGGTCATGATGCAAGAGATTAAACTGACAGGAGTATGAACTGCCCTTGTTTATCCAGGTGATACTACAGGAAGTGCAAAGCAGATACATGTAGAGGACAAAGGCCTGTCCTTTGAATTTACGGTCCAAATGGAAAATGCTTTGTGAGACCACTATATTTCTGTCTAAAATACATGGTTTAATTTAGGAGTGCCCAAGTGACACTAGTGGCCTCTGATATATAAGTGGTCAGATTAAATGACCTCTATGCACTTTCTTGCCTGAAGCTCAGAGCAACAGCAAGTGGAGCGTTTTGAATGGGTCCCATTTGTTATTCTTTTAATTGCCTACTAATATTTCTTTTGGTGGGAAAGACTTAATAGAGCCCTTCTGCCTCCAAATGTCTTCCAAACTATCCAAATTGCAATTATGCCAAAACAAATATGGGTCTCCAGTTCTCTAGAAATGAAAAAGAACCTTGACAGGGATCCAGGAGATTCCTGCTCCTCATATAGCTCTGCAACACACCTTTGGCAAGTAATTTAAACCATCTACACCTTGATCCCCCACCCATGAAATAGTGTGATTATACTTTTCTTATCCCAGACTTTATTAATCTTGCCTAGTCAGGCTGTTTTCTGCTTATGGGGTATGTACAGCATCACAGGACCATGACCTGGGCCTGCAGACAACACAGGATTGCATTAAGAATATTCCTTCCCCATAAAATTCAAAACTAAAGCAGAGTGGAATAAACAAAACAAAACAAAACAAAACAAAAAACCAATTATCATAATTTCCTATGGCATCACTGTTTATCTGAATGTGGTGAAAATAGCAAGTTTCCTTTAAAAGCACTTGCAATGAAATTCACACTGTCAGGTGTAAATTACAGCCTGTATCTCATCTTGTTCTATCTACAGCTTCTTTAATAGTCATGCATACCACCAGCGTACAAAAATATTTCCTGCATGTGATCAAGCAAGTGTGGGCATGTAAGATGCAAGCAAAATATGAGACTCAAAAAAACAAAAATGTTTACTGGTATCTTAAAAGAAAACTAAAAGTTTGTAATCATGCCATTTCTCAATCAGATAAGGTGAGTTACAATTGTGCTTGGGAACAAAATTCAAATAAATCTAAGAAATATTTTCTTTAAGAAGTTGCAGAGAACTGAGGTAGCTAAAAATAAATGATGGAACGAAATAACAATCCCAGGAACATGATTATATTGTGCAATCACAAATACAGTAGATCACTTAAATTAAGTCCTGATCATAATAGAGTTGCTCAGCGGAATACCATGAGAAACAGGTTTTTCATCTTTTTTTGCCCCAGTGTTTTATGCAAGATCTTCTGATTGAATATGTTCTATGACATCTAATAAATTAATTCAGATAAATATCTACACACCATATGAACTCTGCAGAAACCTGGTTTCATCTATACTCATCTTCGAAAGAGTGAACTCCTCCCTGAGTCCCGTGGATTGGTGATACTGTGAAGTGCATCACTGGTGCACAGTGAAGCATCACTGAGTTTGGGAGGAGTCACCAGATGGAGTTGCAGTGCACTGTCATGTTATCTCAGGGTCCATATTTCAGGGTACAAACAAGATTTCAGCCTGGGTAGAAATTCAATGTTATTAATCTTCTTCAGGACAACTGTGGCTAAGGGCAAGGAAGCGGCGTATTTAGTGGCTGTAATTACACGGCCAGAAATGCCTGAGCTAGGAAATTCTCTCTTTAAAGTTGGTAATTTCCTTTCCTTCAGGAATCATTAAAACATTTAAACTGTTAAGCTATCTATACAAAGATTATACCTCAGGTTTACTACTGATTAGGTCTCCAAATGCTTATCAGTTGGTGAAGACTGGGTATCTGCCACAGCGCAGAGAGAGAAGCAATAATTTTCTAGATGATAAAACCTTTGTGGAGCACTAAAATTAAAAATTTGCTTGTTCAAATGGGGCCTGAACAAAACAATTTTGTATGACTTCTCAGTGAATGAAGAGAGATGCTGTATCTGCTATTAATGGCTACAGAACTTCTGAAGGCTCTGCAGACAAGCCACCCAACTTTCCTGTCATGTCTGGCACAGGCTTTTGCACTTTGCAGGATAAAGCAATCAAGCTTTCACCCTTAGCTTCCTCATAATCAACATTTGTGCTAGTAAATTCAGTTTAATTGGAATTCATTCATGTTTCCAAGGGAAGTTTAATGGTGGAAAGATTCATGCTTCATCTCATCTCAGTGGTACTAAGATTCACGTATGCAGATCCATCACTGAGAATGGCCTGGCCTCTGTTATAATTAATTGAAGCATATTAAGAGACTTAACAGGAAAAAAATATCCAAATAGGAAATGTCAAGAGACAGATCCATCTAGTTTCATATCCTGTAGTTACAATATACCTTAATTACAGTTAATTGGGAGATATTGTTCTTGGTGGAAGATCATCTGACATAGTTTCTGTTGGTGATTAAACAGAGAACAGAATTCAATACATTAGTTGAATGTGGGACCTGTTTATTGTGACTGAACAATTCAATCTAGGGTATCATTCCTGTTGCACAGCATAACAAAAGAAAGTCACAGGTCAAAAATATTTCCCTTCACTAATGATGGTTTCATATTCCCTGCTGCCCTCTTAAATTTTCTGCTGCTGGCCCTAGGACTCTAGCACATGATGCAGCTCCCACTAAGGAAGGATACAGAGGCTTCTCACTGGACTACAACTGAGCCACATCATATCCTAAATGAACAGCAGAAACAGGAAAAGGCTGAGGGAAGACAAGGGCTACAGGAATTGACCTCTGTGGAAGAACAGTGAATTTGGACAGAGAATCAATGAAGGCTTCAGTGCCATTTGTGAAAGAGTAATCTTTGATTTTTTGGAGGAGTGCTATTCCCTGGAATCTTTTCTCCATACAGTGTAAAATACAAAAATTAGAAACTCAGGCTGAAGGCATGAGCTCAGCTTCTGCTGGTGCCAATATGGTTTGCTCACACTCACTGATCTATGGCTATATATGACCTCGAAATACATTTTGCTGGGTTGTCTGAGATCTATCTTTGCTCATACTTAGAATAGAAATGACGGGATTGGTTTTATCACTGAAAAGTAAGCAGTGCATATCTTCTGCCTGAAAAATAACCAAATTAACATTTGTGAAGTAATTTTTTTTTCTCAGCTACCAAAAAAAAAAAAAAAAAAAAAAAAAGAAAAAAGAAAAGAAAAAAGAAAAAAGAAAAAAGAAAAAAGAAAAAAGAAAAAAAAAGCAGCGTAATTGGCTAGATTACTTGTACTAGGAAAAGTCTTGGTTTTCACAAACTCTGTGCACACTGGCTTCCTAAATGTGTGCTTACTCTGAACTGCAACAATTGTGATAAATCATTTGCTTTTTACTCTTCAGTGCTACTATATGCTTTGGGCAAAGATTATTTTTTTCTGATCATTATTTATATATTTTTTAAAGCAAAACCACTATTTTAACACATCTTTCCTTTGCCAGTGATGGATTTTATCTTTGATATGTGATCCAGTTATTTAACTACCTCTCACTACATCTCCCATGAATTGTTTATACAGCAACTTGGCAGCATAATTTGCATATCATAGGAAAGATCCCATTACATGTTCCCAGAGGTGCGGTTTCACCAGCTTGATCACTTTCTGCCACCTATGCACATCTCAGAAGCTGAGTGTCTGGTTAATCCAGAAATGCACTTCTTGGCTGCCAATAGTAATTAAACATTAATGGTGCAGTTACAACATTTCCAGCCACTCAGAACTTACCTTCCCATTGTCTTAGACAAATATAATACACAAAAAGATATTTATCTTTTCATACAAATTTTTCTGCCACAGGAAAATCACAGACCTTTACCTTTAATGCATTCTGTTCAGCTGTTGCAGACTTGACCTAAAATAATTAGACAAGGAACAAATGCACAGAGGAAAAAAGTTGGAAAGAAGGGAAACATGCTTAGAAGCAGAGGAACTGAACATAGCACAGAAGAGCCAGAGAAGATGTGGAGCTGGACATAGTATTTGCTCTCCAGACTCTTATTTGGTGACTGCATGGGACAATGGCTCTAATTGCAGGTTTCATGGTGATGAAATTCCCATGTTTGGGTGTATTCCAGATTATTCTTCACCCATTGTACGAAACATTAAAAAATGACAGCAGTGTAACTTTCACTGAGAGGAGCACTTACTCCAAGAGCACTCTAGCAGCATCAAAGCATACAATCACTAGGGATCAGGGCACAGGAATTATAGGGAAAGCAGAACCACAAGTCAAACACCAACAAATTTCTTTGCATAAAGCACTGCTGCCTCCAGATGTTTTCCCAATAAACAGACAAACAGTACTGTGCCTTCAAACAGAGTTTTCCAATGTACATTTGGGGAAAACAAGCATTGCAGGTTCCAAATTTTGTTAACTTTGATTTTCCCTCTGCAAATCCACATTGCAGTGGAAGACTATTCACATGAAGTTTCAGAAATGCAAACTCTGGGTGAATTTGGAGTCTGAGATCTAGAGCAGAATTACTAACAAAAAGAGCCTCGTAACACCCCTCCAGTTGCATTCAGCGCAATAGCCAACCCAGCATCTTTCTCTCTAGCAATATGAAAAACCCAAAAACTCCTCAACACCACAGAAGGCTTGAAGAAAGAGAAATGTTTGATTCACTGACAAAAGTAATGGGCTATTGAGTCAGTAGCCTTTGAGTCACAAAGTCAACCTCAGTGAACATTGATTGAAATTGGTCATATCCCACAGCCCAAGATCGCGTTATATAGGACAATAGCCAGCAGTCACAGTGACAGAGCAAAAGAGACATGAAGTACAGCTGTCCTATTAAGTCCAAGTATAGCCTGGTGGGCAGGAAGGAAAATCAGAGCTGTTCCTGCCTGTTTAAAAGAGAGCATTTAGTTTTTGAGCCTGTCAGCGTGATTTTTTTGAATGCATTATGTTCACCGACATGCTACCCTGACATTTTGTTTAGTAGTACAAAAAACCCAAAACCTAAAACAAGAGGTAAGGTTATAAAATCAAATATGATGTTTTCTGCATGTTAAAAGAAGTATTGCTTCCACAGAGACCTGGTAGCTCAAACAGCTGCAGCACAGTGCCAGTACATGAAAACCAAAAAATGGAACTGACCTGGGTTTCACGGTTCAGGCGTGCCGTGGCAGGGATCCCAGCACGACTTCCAAATTCAAAGCTTGAATAAACACAGTTGTAGTTTCTTGAAGTGTATGCTTTTAATGCAATCTGAAAAGGGTGAGAGAAAGGGCATACTCCTGAAACCTATGTTTCTTAGGTAGAAATTCTGCCTGGAGAAGCCCAGCTCGTGACTGTTTGCTATTAAGACTGTACAGGAGAGAGGGAGCGTCTTTGAGTTCACATACTTAATGCTCAGTGGTGTGTCTGCGAAGTGGCAGGAAATAAACAACAGTGAGGAGGGGTTAACCACAGACCTGCTGGCTAAAATCTATATGCCTGGAAACAAAAGGGAGAGGGCTGCAAAGTCAGATATAGTTCAATTGTTTCTAATAGAGGGATCTGCCACGGAGCTACCAGGCAAAGACAAAGACACCTACCAAAAGCCGTACCCGTTTTCCATCTCCTCCTAAACCCAAAATAGCAGCTGTGTATCAGGTCATTTCAGTTTTTCCAAACTGATCTAGAATATCTTCCTAATTCCTAAATACAACATCACTAGAAAGCTATACAGTAAATAGGAGAGGACAGAGAGATCAAATAAGCCACCTATGCATGGTTCTCCATCTAAAACTCCTAAATTACACCCTGACATGTGTTCTCTAACTTATTTCCTAAGACAGCTGTGTGCCTTATGAAATAATGTCCCCATTCTGCCATAAATGCATCAAGGAAGCATCCACACAGATGGTCAGATCCAAATAAAAATGTCTCTGAGCCTGATAGGAGATGATAAAGGGAAAATCCCTTTACTTGGAGCCTATCTACCAAAATTTCACCACTGCACCAAGTCACAATTGACTCAGCAGGCAGGTAACAGAAGTGCTTTGTGAAGCCACCGGCCATGTATGTAGATAGAAGAATGGAGTTGGGCACAGAGCACAGCATGAGTCAGAGAGTCCAGATGTGGGGATGGCTTGAGAGGAAGGGGGACAGGAACTGTGCAGTACTCACAGAAATGTGCAGAGGAAGAATGAGCTAAGTTATGCTTCCAAAGAGCTCCTTCTGCTGCAAGATGCAAAGGATGCAGCAGACAGGTTCCAGAAGATCTGTCACAAGCACTAACATTGGCAGAAATCAGATATGGTTGCAGATATTTCACTTTAGCTTTTTGCTAGCAGCTTTTCTTAGAGAAGGAAACTCTTCTTAGAGAAAGACCTGGGATACTCCCTGCCCAAAAAACACCCCAAAACCAAACCCAACTCTATTAACTGAATTGGTGGGCAATGGTATTGGGGAAACACGCAGTAGCCATGGAGAAACATACTGTAAAGCATAAAGCAGTACTGTGGTTGCATGCATTTTTTGTGTAAAGTGTATTTATAGATACTAACCCAGGCAATTTCATATCTCTAGATATTTACTCTACGCTTGTCAAATGAAATGGCATTTTTCATCCCATTTTGACTGGAAGAGAGAATATGTTTGGATTATAAATTGTTTAGAATTACTTGTTAATGCTGTCGGCTTTTCTGTATCTGCTTGTTGGAGGGACAGGAGGGAGAAAACAAATAATACGTTACACATAAAACCACAGTGGAGAAAAACAGAAAGCCAGCTCTGTTTTCAACACATTTAAACTGTTCAGATGAGAAGAATCAGTTGCCTTGGAAGCATATCTGCAGCTGAATGAAACCTTTCACCTGTCCAACATATGAAATATTTATTATCTGAGGGTGACTAGAGATTAAATAAGCCAGACATACAATGCAGAAGGCAGACCCTGGCTCATCACCTCCCTGATTTTCACAGGTCATGTGGCAGCCAGATTAGATTTTGCCATAGAGAAAGGGAAAGGGGCTCAATTGCAGTATTGGGTGTCAGGAGAAATAAAACTAGAGGAAAGCAACTTCCCAACTTTAATTTAACCAGGTTGGTGAAGCAAATTTATGATCCTCTGCTGTGTTTAGGAAGGCTGGAAAATGTTATCATTTCCAACTAGAGAGAAGAACCCACTCTCTCTTTAGACAATTACTCTTCCAATAAATTATTCTTGGCCACTTGTTTCCCCATAAAAAAGGCCTGGTGTTTTTGCCTTGTGGAAGTTGTTGGGTTGTTTCCCCCTCTTTTTTATTTCCTTACTTTGTGTGGGTTGGACTTAATTTATTATGAGGCTGAAACTTGGCAGAGATCCAGACACAACAATCTGAAAAATGTTCATACTAAAATTCAATGATGGGATTCCTTGTTCATTTTATCTCAGAGCCTCCCTGATAATTCAGTCCTGCAAAACTGAGCACAATTGATGCATAAGTGGGTATGTAATCCAGGTAGTTTGTTTTGTTTTGTTTTGGCTTTTTTTCAGAAAAATACGTCAGACATTTCTTTTGCTGTAGACACAACCCTGAGTATGAACAAAAGCCAAAGCCATTATTTAAGAAAGTGATAATTTTGCATAGCTGCTTTCAGCAGTGAATCACACTTGGAAATAACATTTTTGCCCTTTATCACATTCATTTCCTAGAAAATCTGGATTTCCAAGGCCTTTGGCATCTTTACTATAGCTAAACAGCTTTAATGTCTGTATTCTAAGATGCTGGAATTGTCCAATTAAGCTAAGGGGTAAAAATAAACATAAAAGTCCATTGTTATTGAATCATAAATGATACTATGATAAAGTATATTTCTGCCAAGTCTGGTGTGTGTGTGTGTGAAGCGACTGAAAAGTTGTAGAAAGTTAACACACAACACCAAAATACGATCACTTCTTTTCGTTTATGCCTGCTGCATTTGGCAATTACATGCAGATTTTAGCAGTAAATATTGGACCAGTTAACACGATTTCAAGTCATATTTACAGGCTTTGGGGTGCTGCACAGGACTGATTCTGCGCTAACAATTAAGATGGAAGTGAAGTAAGAACAAGATGGGGAGGGGACCACGCAGTGTCACTGAACAAGTTGTGCCATCGCAAAACCAATGCACATACAGCAGAAACATGGGGATTCCTGGCTTCACAGTGGCAAACGACATTTATTTCTAGCCTCTTCCACCACACAATACACCTTAAAATATTAATCAGTTCTCTCTTCCAGTTATGCTCTTCTGGCACTAGTCCTGTGTCTTAGTAAGAGTGCACCTCTGATGGTGCAGGGCAGGAGCCCTTTCCCATACCTAGCACATAATACTCATTTACACACTCTGGCTTTCCTAGTCACAGCCTTCATTTCCATCACTTCTGTGCAAATAAATTCCTCCACATCTGTTACAGACCCTTTGCCCTCTCACAGAAGGCGTTGCTTATGCTTTCCCAAGTTTTCCAGAAAGAGATTGCTAGGCTCCAAGTGCCCCAAAAAGCACAGAACATGCCTTCTTTCTTGCCTTTTCATCTGCCTGGAATACCCTCCCTTCTTTCCCACCGTGGTACATCAAGTACCTTCCCTTTCTTTGAGAAAACTGAGAATCCATCTGTTCAGCAAGTTGCTCCATCTGCAACAACAGCAAGTCCAGTGATGTGCTGCCAATATTTCAACAAAGGGCTCCTCTAAACCCATTCCCCTGAGTCGGTAACACAGCCCACGTACCCAGGGTGGGGATGCTTGCAGACAGGAGGCGTGTGGAACTGGCGGGCTCTATTCATTTGGTTTTCCCATTTCCACAAAATGCTTTCCCATATCCAAGGAAAGAGGCAGCACCATTTGGCAAATACATTTCTGTTACATGCCTCCTACCAGAAGTGTTAATACTTGGGTCCTGGGAAGAAAAAAATAACAAACGAACCCACTTTGTTGAGACAGCTGCAGAGTGTGCACCTGGACAAAACACAAGGGATGACAATGGTAGGGAGGGATCTAAATCCCTTTAAGAGACTCCTCAGGACCATATGTGTGTCAAGGAAATTAGTGAAAGGGCCTCGGTTACAAAGAATGAAATCATGCCAAGTTTTCCTTTCAGCGTGAGCTAGTGAAGGGTTGAGCTTTGCAAATGTGCCTGGTTAGTCTGAGGACAAGTGTGAGGTAAGAGGGTAAACAGTTAAAGCAGACAGTTTTTCAGAGGGAAACTGTGCACCACTTTTGCCATTCATACTTCTGTATCAGGCGTGAACACATATCACACAGTTTGTAAATATATATATGCATGTATTTATAAACACGTGAATTAGACAGTTGTCTTTACAAACTTCAGCTGCTGCTTTTGCTTGAAATGCTGTCCTATCTCAGGCATTTTAGAAGTCCGGGCTTGATAGTTTTCCATATGTGGTTATACGGAAGTTGACACATGCAGGCCAGGATGCTCTGACTGCCTGTACTTTAGATTGACCACTTTTCCTGTTGCTGTTTAGTAGCTGCACAGTGTTAGATTTATGACAAGTTTCAGAGACATATAAATGGCCAGCTGTTAAATTAAATTAAAGTCTCAAAATTTTCAAAGGTGACAGTATAATATATTATTTGCTATTTCTTAAAAAAAACAAAAATCAGCAGTTTTTTTAGGAGGGTCTTTGTAAAAAATAGGAGGACATTCTGCATTGGAGCATAAGATCACACCACCTCAAATCTCTTATCTTGATTGCTTTTTAAATAAGGAAAATTAAACCAAACAAAACCAAACAAAAAAACAACCCCAAAACCCAAACCAATCAACCAAACAAAACACAATAAAACAACCAAAAATTGGACTCACTAGCTCAGTGTTGAGTTCAACAGATTACTTTTGTTGGGTTTGAAGAATAAAGAACACAAGACTAGCAGGAGTAGTTGCCACCATATAGTTTAGTTTGACAGCATTAAAATTTAATACATGTGCAGATTATAACACTAAATAATGTCTATTTATATGCCAGGACGCAATTTAAAAAGTATGTTCTGCTTTTATCTAGTTTGGCTGCCACATAAATGGCAAAGTGTCAAGCCTCTTTCCTAAAAATGCAGGCAAAGTTAGTGTGTCTGTCCTGTATTGAGTTCTTCCAGAAAGAAATCCTGATCCTTATCTAGCAGAGCACATCAGCACATTTTGGAGATCATCCATCTGTAGCAAAACACTCTGGAACACGTTTATGTTTAAAGTATTAACTGAACATGCAGAGATTAGGCAGGTGCCCAGTCAGTCTGTTGAGCTGTGACTTGTTTTAGGCTCCCACAAGATGCTCTGCCATGCTCAGAGCTGCCCTGCACAGCCACCCTGCTGGTCCAGCACCACAGGTCCTCCACACAAGACCTCTAAAGACCATGCCACATGAAAATAACAAAAGGCAAGTACAGCCTAAATCAAAGCATCACTGGGAATTTTCCTTTCAAGCCAGGAAAGACAAAAACTTCTTAAGCAAGAGGGCTGGTGCGATCTGAGAGGGTTGGAGCGCTGCTGACCCAGGGTACAGACATGCAGAACCCCAAAAATCCCACCAGCTAAATTGGTAAGGCATGACAGCATGGATGGAACATAAGGATCATTCTCTCCTTTTTGCAGACAACATAAATAAAATGAGGCCCAGACAAAAACCCCAAATGTTAAAATCTGCTGAAAACCTCCTAAAGCAGAGCTATCACAGGAATTTGAAATTAATCCATATCTGCTGAATTCTACTCTGATTCTCCACCCATCAGACCAGCAACCCTCCTGGCTTTGAAAGAAGCATTCAAATCATAAGTAAAGCATTTCCATCATGTTAGCAAGGCAAGGAAGCAAAAATGTTTAGCAAAGAATTGTCCAAGTTACATGTCACAATGGAGATGAGCTGAACCAGTTAAAGTGAGGCAGAGAGTTTGACACTGATAGGATCATTTTCATCTTCCAAACAGGTGTATGTTAATTGCCTTCTCATTTTTCTCTATTTTCTTCAAATCTCTTATAATGTGTCCAGCCCACTTTCACTTAGATTTGATCTTGGCAAAGTATCTTATCAGTCTTCTCCTTAATCCATGCTTCCAGAGAAATTGCATGGAAAGTCAGTTCATTTTCCCAGAGTGAGTGCTTTATAATCCATACAGCTCTCATCTGTTTAAATCATGTGAACAGGAATACAACATCCCATACAAAAAGCTCACTTTACCTTTTGGGAAAAAATCTTCCTGCCCTCATTAGTATATGAGTGAGCAGGAACACAAAGACACCCAAAGACACCAGCCCTAACTTGAAATCAGAGGGGTTATGTTAGGTCATAAGGGGCCCAGTAAGTTTGTGAGTGGGATGGTTTATAATATACCATGACTTTGAAACATTCAGTATTTTCAGGTTTGTAAAGCGATATCCATCATACAAGCCAAGCTGGGAACTACACAAGAGAAACTAGGTGGGCTGTGTTTCCTCTAGCCTTCAGACTTAATTCTCCTCTTCTAGCTGTGTCTGCTACTGCACTACTTTTTGGCCTCAGTGCACCTTGTGTCCACCCTGTGGACCCTTATGGACCCTTCTCTCAATGGATGCCACAGCCCTCTGCACGAATGAAACCTGATGACCTGGTCATGAGCTTCTACTGGGCTACCGCTGCTTGCAAAGAGGAGGGAACATTGACATTGAAATGCATGAGTGGAACTATCTTGTACTAAAATTCTGTGGTGATCACATTAGTCTGATCCTTTAAGCTGACCACAAGCTTCCAAACTGAGAATGTAAGTGCTCTGACAGGAACAAGTCAGTGACACAGAAGATATCCCAGTGTGAGCCCTGACAACTGAAGAATGTCAAACTTCTCTCTTACCTTCTTCTCTCTGGGAAAAGACCTGTTTCTCAAAGGACAGACTTGTTTCCAAAAGCACACATTAGCACTGAAGCTGGACAACAACACTGCATGCCATTAAAACATTGGCTGCAGCAGTTTCATCTCCAACACACACCTGAAGGACCCATAATCTTCATTTTTTTTCCTAGAGCCCTTGAACATCCCAGCTTTCCAATGCAGTATCTTTCAGTCAAGTCTAAATAAATTGTCTCGTAACAAATATGGGCATGTGTGTGCACACATGCATGTACTAACAGACCAACCAACCAACCAGCAAGCCAACACTGTATATTTATAGTTAGCCTCAAACTTGCTCAGTATCCTATTTTAAATTCTCTCTCCTCAAATATTTTCTTCACATTCCCTCAAACTTTTTTTACTGCTTCAACTCTGTGTACAGCTGCTTCTTCATGAGGCAATTTTGTTGCTCAGTTAACTATCACATTAATCAGGTGAATGTGTCTCCCTAGTATATCTAACAATTGCTCATTAAATCAGGTCTCCAGTACTGTTGAAACATAATTAAAAACCTGTTTCAAATAAACAAGCTGTAAAGGCATTAAGGACAAAATAGTGCATAGAAAATGTATGAGAAACCCAGGGAAAGAAAATTCTGACCAGGCACAGGCTGGGCAGATTTAGCAGAATATTGCTATAATTGCTCATAGTGTCAGACTAATAATAAAAAGAAAGTTATAAATATTCACTTCAAATTAACAATGAATGTATTGTGGCTGAACACAAGCTCCTTTTATGTTTGCTTCCTACAAAGAGTCATACAAAGCAAATTCAAAGCTTGTATGCTTCACTGTTTGTTTCCAGAATAGGAGGTATAATTGATATGGGATTTACACAGTTTGAAAAAGTAAGGGAGACCAGGTTCCCCAAATCTTTTGGATCCAGCACACAAATTTAATTAAACAAACCTAAAGGAACTGCACCGGTTCCCTGTAACTTCTTCATCTAGCACTGTGCACGAGGATACCTAATTACAGCTTTTCAGCAACTGAGGGGATGAGAGAAACCTGCCATCAGGCAACTCAAACAAATATAAACTAGAGGTCATAATACTTCCATTGAAAGAACAAGAGACTAAATTTGTCAGGTAAGTGATTCACTTTGCCTTAATTGCTAGACACAAAGTGAAATGACACAGTAAGATCTCAGTGACCAGAGAAAATATGTCATTTTCTCCCCACCCAGTGAACCATGCAGTGCTGAACAGATGAGTCACCTTTCCCTGCCTGCATTAAAGGAGAACAATTGGAAAAGATTTAAAATTTAGTTTGTAAATTGAGCCATTTTAAATCAGCTTCACATCAATCACCCCATCTCCAAGTGAGTCACTTAGCTTTATCCAAAATAAGCATTTATACTTTGCAATTCTCCTATATGTGTTTAGTTATGATTGTGGTGGTTAATCTACTGTTCCACTTAATTAAATACTGTTAAAATTATACTTTAAGCTTTGTCTCATATCTTGCTAGCACAATTACCACCTAGAAGTCTCCATTTAACATCAATCACTATTTTGCTCTCAGGCAGTGTAATTTCTTGTTACAAAGCACTCATCTCTAACAAGTCAAGTTGTGCTGAGTGCTCCTAACACCACGGCAGCCACTCACCATAGTGAAACTGTGGCCCCAGAATAAAGAATCAGTAGCTGTCTTCTTCCTGAAAGCCACAGTGTTGGACCCCAGAAGGAAACCCACAGCATGTGACAGAAGTTATATAAATACTCTATATGCATATAGTTTTGAAAGGGTACTCCTGAACCATGGGTGTGCTAAAGGAGGTTTGTGCTGAGGACACACTGCCATCCTGCACTGCAGCTGAAGAACAAGCAGTAGAACCAATTTAACTCTATTGAAAAGCAATGACCAGATAATAGAGAGATGATTATCAAATCCACAGAATTAGCAAACAGAAAAAAAGTGGATAAAACCTCACACTCACTATAGCTGAACTTCCCTCATCCTCTAGAAAGCAGATGCTTCTTGTAAAATAGCAGAAAGAAAAGGGAAAGGAGAACAGCCTGACAAGCAAAACAGGGATAGAAGTGAGATATTTATCTTGATTTTGTATCTGAGTGCTCTTCACACATTTCTGCAAGGTTTAGCTCTGCATTGCAAGCTTACTCGACACTTACTCGACAGCAATTTCCCAGCCACACTGTGCAGTAAATTAGATGGTGTTTTCCTAGGTATTGTTTTATGTCTGCACTTCATGTGTATAGATTCTCTCTGCTGACTTTTGTACAATGCTTGCCTCTTCGGGAGGCATACACATCTATACAAACATAACTTAAATGTTTGTATAGATGTGTATGCTTGTGTGAAACAAAAAGCTTGCATGAGTGCATCTCTTCTGAAGTCTGATGTTCATTAAAATGGGGCAAAAAAAAACCTTTCAAAGGGAATCTAAATCCACTGCTTTTGGAAATCAATTATGTCTTAATGAATAAGTGTCAATCATCATCTATCCTAACGGCAATATCTTGAGAATACTGTAATTCTCTGCAATGGTTTCTTGCAGATTAAAGCACATAGATACTTAGGGTATTAGATATTTCTAAGCAAAAAAATTAATTGTGCCTATTTTTTTGCTCAACAAGTAGGTAGTGGAAAAACTATTGAAAATTAAATACAATTTAAAGCAATCCTTGCCCGAGAGTAACCTGTGTGTATAAAGCATCGATTTTTTGTCATGAAAATGCTTCAGGAAACTTTCATGGAAGAAGACAAATTGTTTTGGTCTCTCAAAAATTACAGTCTTGGCTGCTTACCATTAAACTATACAATACATTTTGGTTTGTGAAGTCAAAGCTTTATTCCTCAAAAGCTTTTTCAGTAGCCAAGAAAGCCAATGTTCAGAAAGTAAGAGTGAAAGTTAACTGATTTGGTGACAAGTATTTCATTGCCTTTTATAAGCTTACAATGATCTGTATAATGTACTGATAAACAGCCCTTGCTGGCTAAGTAAATAATACTGATGAAATCCATCTGGTCTTTACTGTACATGTTTCTTGCAAGAAACATCAGTTTTCACAGGATTTCTTTCCTTTTTCCCAAGAAGGCAGAACTGTGCAAAACCTGTCCCAAATGAAAAGGAAAAAAATACTAGTTATAAAGCCAGATGTTTCAACAATAACCATAAGATGATATGGTAGGCAGAAAAAAACTATTTACAGTATTTATGCTAAACTATCCTGGTTCTGTGCTGATTTCTACTCTGTTTTTCACAGAAGGACAGAAACATTTATTGAGATATAACTAGCTTTAGAAAAAAATGTAAACTTCCTTTGCAGTTTAAAGTTTTGCACCCTCATTCACTTAGGTTGTTTCATATCTAAAAGCAGTGTCTGTCATGATTGCAACTCAGTCAGATATACCAAATCAAGGAAGTTTCATCCTTTTCTTATTTTCCTTCATGAGAGAGGTTTGTCCTATTTCCAGACTTTTATTACAGAACAGATATATTGAAGTCCATTGAGCTGGTTTTGGCTGGAATAGAGTTAATTTTCTTCACAGTAGCTGGTAGGGGGCTGTGCTGTGAATTTGTGCTGAGAATAGTGTTGATGGCAACACAGGGATGTGTTTGCTAGAGCTGAGCAGTGCTGACACTGAGTCAGGGCCCTTTCTGCCTCTCACCCCACCAGAGAGTGACTGGGAGTATATAAGGAACTGGGAGCGGGCACAGCCAGGACAGCTGACCCCAACTGACCAAAGGGATATCCCGTGACATATGGTGTCATGTTCAGCATGTAAAGATGGGGGAAGGAGAAGGAAGCCGAGAATGCTTGGAGTGATAGCTTTTGTCTCCCCAAGTCACCATTACATGTGATGGAGCCCTGCTTGGGGATGGCTGAACACCTGCCTGCCTGTGGGAAATGGTGAATGAATTCTCTATTGGGGTTTGCTTGTGTGCTTAGCTTTTGCTTTACCTGTTAAACTGCCATTATCTCAGCCCAGGATTTTCTCACTTTAACCCTTCTTATTTTCTCCCCCATCCCAGCGGGAGAGGGAGTGAGGGGACGTGTGGGGCTTAGCTGCCAGATGAATTAAAACACAGCATCCCTATAAGACCTAGTGTTCACATTCTATACGTACATATTCCATAAACATATTCCATCCTTTGCTGTAATATACTATAAAATATATTGTGTGTTAAATAAGAGATCATTCTTCCATGCTATAAGAAATTTTGACATAAGAAGTCTGTTTAACCACCCTAAATCAAGACAAATTTATTGACCAGAATTTCAGGTCATAATACATTTCACATTGCAGCTTTTTAAAAAGTTTATGAATTCTCTACCTAAAAATGGAAAAAAAAAAACATTTCAAGTAGAAATGTGTAACTTCTTAATTTGCAAAAGCACACTTGGATTATTTAATTGAAAAATTGCTCTAAAACATATTTCAAACAGAACCGGTTTTAATTTTCAGTTTTTGACAAGAGTTTTTAAAAGTCTTGACTTTAATAAATTCACAAGGAAAATATTCTGGGGCAGAAGTATTGCAAAAGCACACTGTGCAAAAGACATATATTCACTAAGACTTAGATTATTAGAAACAGCAAGAAGAGATGCTTATATTTATATGGAAAAGCAGACCTATCAGTGGTAATAATTACATTTATTAAACTTGCTCTTATTTTCAGTACAAAAACAGGCATGCTTTAATATCCCAAACAACCACAGAAAACTTTTATTTGTTTTGTTCATTAAAAAAAAAGAGAGAGGAAAACACTGCAAATAAATCTTATTCATGGATACAGATATCTCAGCTCATAAAATCAGTGAGCACTCAGCACATGTTTTCTACTGGGTATTATAAACCAAATGTATAAAGTTAATGGTTCCAGAGAGAAGTATATGGTTTTGCAGTTCACTGAATCCTTTCTTTAGCAACCTTTCCATTTCTCATTTGTGTAAATAAATGGGAGCAAACCCAGTAGGTTCTGAAAACAGACAGAACATTGCTCCTTTATTTAAGAGTTAGATGAAAACAGCAAATTACATAGAAAGACCAGAATCCATAGAAGCACAGAACATAGGCTGGGGGGCATCTCTGGCAGTCACTTGGTGCAATCCCCTGCTCTAGGTGTAACAAAGTCGGATCTGGTTGCTCAAGACTGTCAGGTTTGAATATCACCAAATGCAACCCACTCTAATGTGTGACTACATTACTGTGATTTGGTTTTTTGGTTGGGTTTTTCCCCCCTAATATCCAAGTGGGATTTCCCACATCACAATTTGTGACCATTCCCTCTCCTATCACTTTCCCATTACAAGAAACCTCTGGTAGGGGGCTTCCTTATATCCCCCATTAGACAGCTGAAGACAACATTTAGATCCAGAAGATAAATTTTATCTCTTTCCTCAAAATTTTTTTTCTCAAAAATCTTTTGTGGAAAAGCTATTGCAAAGGCATGCTGTGCCAAAGACATAGATATGTCTAATATGCAGAAGATAACAGCTGAAGATAACAAACACAACCAAACAGACTCAGCTCTCTCAGTTCCATCGTGCATATCATATGTTCTATCAACACTCAAGAAACGTCTGAAGTGTTTGCTACAAATACAAAACACACAGGTGATGTCCAAGCAGTACCCAAGCCAGCTGACTTGGCCTATCATCTACTTCAAAGGGCTTTTCCTAAACTCCTTATTTTACATGCGTACTTGAATGAACAGTACGGAAGGCAGCAGGAGGGGAAAGATTAGGTATATCACAGAGCTGTTTAGTTCAGGTATCTCTGCTTTCTGTTTAAAGATTTTTTCATAATTGGAATTTAAGCATCTCAGTCCTTATGATATCAGACATTATACACTGATGTCTTCAGAAATAAGTATCTAAATGTCCTAGTACATAATTTAGTTTAAGATGAAATGGTACATTACATCTATCTGTTTTACAGCAGGAGTGGAAATCTTTAGATTTAATTTGCCAAGTATTTTGTTCTTTCCTGGTTACTTCACCCAGTGACCAAAGTACAGAGCGTACAAATAGCTGGTAAATGGGAGAGAGCACATTGTCACATTGCTGGCAAAACACTGATCATTGAATTCTTATTAAAGTTCTAATGTTTAGATCCATCCTAACTTTCAGCTTTCAGCACTGGAATTCATCTATATCTCTGTGTACCTTTATTCTCTGACATACCATGATTTCCCTTGAGACTATAAGGAAAAAGAAGCTGTTTATACATATATCAGATCGAGAAATTGATTCACTTTCCAAACAGAAACATGAACTAATAGGATGGTGAGATTGTGAATCACATAATACGGGGCTTTAAGGCAAGCTGATAGTCATAAAATGAAGTTCCCTGGAGACCCTGAAACCCAGCAGAGCATAATAGAATATATTTTCTGAATAATTTGTTATTTTTTGTCCAATAGAATACATATTTTGAATCAAACTTTGAATAATACGATTATTTCATCATCATCACATACTGATTTGACTTCATTTTAAAAAGTCAGCTACCAAATAGAGAATTTGCAAGTATTACTTCAAAAACAACACAAAGCCTCCCACCACTAAGCCAACTCCAAGCTTCCCTGTTCCCATTCCTCTCAAGCAAGAAGTTATTCACTAGCTATTAGATATGAAGTGGCTGTAAGTCATTAGTATTTCACTTTTTCAAGGACCTTATTTTTTCCCCTGTGTTTTGGAGGGTAGTCAGCCAGCAACATTTTCTGTATGTGACAGACATCTGCAAGAAATGTGAACCCATACAAAATTCCAGCTTTCAGACAACTCCAGCTAAATTAGTAACTTGAAATTTCAATATAAGCTTGCTGCTGTATGCAGCAAAGACTCAGCACAAATAAAGGCAATCCTCTGTCCTACAGATCATATCAGACACAACTAAAGCAAGCTGCTGTTCTTGAAAGAGGAAGTTCTCATCTGCTGATTTCTCTATTTCTTTTACTAATTGTCCCTTGAGTTTGTTGCACGTTTGGCAACACTGGGATGGAGTGAAATTTTGACTAGTAATAGCACTTGAAAATCTCCTGGAAAAAGGAGGAGGTTTTTCTGTTATTTTGATACATTTAGATCCAATGAAGAATAAAAAGTGGATTTATCTGAATTTTAGGAAACAGAGGGTCTGGCACTTCAGACATGGAGATGACAACAGAAAAGGTGTTTTGTGCTCTATAGTACTCTCTTTGGACTATGTGGATGAGAAGATCTCATAAATAGCCAGATCAAAATGAAGATAACACCTTGAAAGTAAGATAAGTCTTCATTTGATTTCTCAGGAAGAGAGCTTCCAATCAAAGAGGAAGTTTGCAGAAGGCTGCGAGATGTAATTATAATACTGGCATCTTTATTTGGCTTGAAATGACATATTCTTAACCCTCTAAAAGCTCTTAAAGCCTTCCTTAGCTAAGGCCCCATGAGCCTGAAATAATTTTGAAATAAGTGGCTTTATGCCAAAGCTGACCTGGGAACTTGCCTGTAGCAGACTCTCTGTTCTTTGTGTAGACAGAAATTAAAAGCTGACACACCAAGAGCATACCAAGGCAAGCCAGGGAAGGGATTACACTCAGAAAGATTGCCTACCAGAGACAGAATACAAACCAGAAACACGGCACCGGACGATGCAAGACAAAATAAACAAGAAATAAATTTGCAGAGATAAAGCAGATGCTTCACAAACAAATCAGGTTATTGATGCTGGAGGTATGGAGGGAGGTTCCTATGACTTGTGGGAGTTCAGCTGAAAGATGGAGTGGGAGGAGGAGAAATCCCAAATGAGGTGTGAGAATGAAGAGAGAAGAGGGATACAAGCGCAAAAGCAAAGGGAGAAGAAAAGGTCAGTAAGACAGAAGTAAAATTAAAGTGAGGTGCCTCTGAATGTTGTTACAGTTATTATATAAATTACATACTTTATCCACCGCTTAGCTGTTTAAAGAAGAATTGTATTATTGAAATCAATATAAAACTGTCAAGGTGCTCCACACAAACACAAGCCTGGGTAATGTACCTGCCCTGCAACATTTACCATCAATCTGAACTTGGTAAATCTCATCCATTCAGTCATAAATAACTGCCCAAAACCTCTGCCAGATCGGCACTATTTCCAAATTTCAGCTATATTTACACACCCACAGTTAGCAGCTGACAAGTCATATATGAGGGAAATTGCCTCCCTCTAAAAAAGAGCTGCTGTCAGAGCTGCTCTGTTCCACATGGAAATAATTCAAAGGAGTTGTCATGAAAGAGCAGCTATACCCAGAATAGTTACCACA
Source organism: Chamaea fasciata (assembly GCF_029207755.1). NCBI lineage: Eukaryota > Metazoa > Chordata > Aves > Passeriformes > Sylviidae > Chamaea > Chamaea fasciata. The sequence continues at coordinate 55,611,043 of NW_027094087.1, read as the reverse complement.
ACAGACATTTTTACTCAACACCTATTGCAGGATTTTTGCACTACTTTTGTTCAACTGCTGAGTTAAGTACCAAAGATAAGTTTTCATTTTAATTTTTTTTAAACTCCTAACTTCATGAAGCTAGCAGAAAGAGGAAAAAAAAAATAAATGTCCACACAGTGTTTTTAAGGTAAAACTTCAAACACAGGCAGGAAGACATTGCCCAGAGACGGGCCCTGGGTACTTTATTAGTTCTTGATAAGTACTGTTGATACTTAGAAAGGTATGAATGAGATAAGCAGTCTCACCCTATGTCTTGGTGCTGCAAATCTGGTGGAGAAGGGGAGGAAACTCTCTACATTTCAGAAGCTGCCACATCTAACTCTGGCAACAACTGTAGCGCCACCTCTGGAAGGGCCCGCTGTATTTTCTTTTTCTAAACCTTTCTTTTCTTTTCCTCCTTCAGAGCACCAAGAAGGTGAGGAGGCATCATTGAAGATGAATGGAGAGGGCAGACTGCCTTTTATGAGCTGGAGTGATAATAGAATACTGGATGGTGACAAATCTGCAAGCTCCAGGAAATGCGAGCTCAGTGACTCATATCCCAAAGAAAGGAGGATGCAGAGGGAGAGGGATTTTCTAGGGGGAAAAGAGCACTCACTAATCATAGAATGGCTTGGGTTGGAAGGTACCTTAAAGAACGTGTAGTTACAACCCTGCTGCCACAGGCAGTGACATCTTTCCTGAGACCAGGTTGCCCAAAACCCCATTGAACCTGGCCTTGAACACTTCCTGGGACGGGGCATCTACAGCTTCTCTGGGCAACCTGTTCCAGTGCCTGCTACAGCCTTCTGCACCTTCCCCCCAGCTCCACTGTCTTTGCTGAGCTCCTCACTCCTTTCCCCCAGCTGTTCTTAGAGAATTGACGGGGCAAAGTAACTTTCTCCACACACAGCTGACCTCTTGTCTATCTACGTCATCTCCAGCAGCTCAGCTATTATTCCAAACCCCTTACCCTTATTCTCTGCATCCTAAGCTCATGCTGCTTCTGCAGAGCCTCAGGCTCTGTCCACAGAGGCAGAAAACCTTGCACTGGTCCCTCATAGAGTTGAACATCTGAATGGCACATGCGTCCCTCTTGTGACATGTGTCACCTCTTCAGCTGGGCAAAGAGACACAAGAAGGCAACGTACCTTCATATCCAGTTTTCAAGCCCTTGCAGTGACATGCCACCGGGCATGGGGATACTAAAACATAGTTGTACCACCCAAAATGGCACTTCATGCTTTCATCTCTTCAGAGTAAATCCTAAATGGAAATTTCCGTAACTTTTGCTTTGAAAGTAATTTAAATAACTGCTTCATTCCCTAATTTAAGAAAAGGGAATACCATAAATGTCACACTAATTTCAGTTACCTACAAAAACATTTGTAGAGATTTTAGTATCACCTCCTATATGTGAGCAGTATTGCCCTAAGTAAGTGAATCCCTAAAGAACAGGTTTTATTGCAAGGTAATATTAACCTTGGTGAAATAATCAGTACTCCTGAAATCTCTGGTTTGGTTGACATAGATACTTGTTCCAAATGAACTTAAGATAAAAAGATGATATGCAGCATATCGTCTTTGAAGACAACTTGTGAATTTAGGATACCTAGTGAATTTTGGATCCACTGAAAACATTACAATGAAATGAAATATAATACTTTCTTTTGTGCCAAATATTTTGTCTGGTTTTGTTTGGTTCACATAACAACCCAAAATTCAGGTATCCATTCTTTTCAAAGCAGCAAGTCAATTTCAGATAGCAAGCATGAATAACTGATTTTATGCCTATATATATACATAGACGTGCCAGCCTTTGGACTGTGCTGTGCCACAAGTTATCTCAGCTGTAAAACAGGCTGGATAAACTTGAAAAAAAAATACGGACAGAAATCCTACTTTGCTCAACAGCATGCCCAGTAATGATCTCAGCTCTTAACACAATGACAGAATTCCCAGGATCTGCAAAATTCCCACCCCACTGTATCAAAGTAGGTTTCCTTTTCCCTCTCACAACTTTTTAGACTCGGGGCCATCACTCAATGGGTTTGAGAACTCACAGTTCATCTTCTTGCTATACAGACAGTCAGGGTAGGAGAAAAGATGGGAGACAAACTTAGCTAATTTATCCTAGGCTGGCACCCTTCCTTCTGCAAAGCATCCAGTGCCTGCCTTGGCTCACCCTCACAGGTTTCCTAAGCCGTGATAGATCGATATGGATGTAATCCGTGGCATTTTGTCACTGCTGTCCAAAATGTTCTCAGCAGCAACAGTGAGTATTGTCCAACATAATCAGACATTGAGTAATGTGAAGATAAAATAAAACAGAGGGATCAAACAAAAATAGCCAGTGCTCCCCTCCACAAACGGATCCAGTACTTGAACCGAACCAGATGTACAAACTACTCACACAACCAGCACCAAGCATTAAATCACATCCTCCTACCCCAGGGCTCTGCTATACCTTTGGCAGTCTCTCCCCAAATATTTAGCTCCGTTGCTCATTTTCTCCTTCAAATGACTGCTAATAATGAGGAGCAAACATGCCCACAATTTGGGGACAAGAGTGGCTTCCAGAAGGAAAAGCATATCTTTTTTTTTAATCTATTTAATGCTCTAAAATATGCATTTCTCTGGCTGCCTTGTTGTGATCAGACTTTACTCCTGGCCAAGAAATAAGCCAAGTAACACTCTTCATAGGTTGCAATTAAAAAAACAAACCAGAAAGCATTGCTAGTACCTGGATAAACAGCCATTAATTATTACAATGTGCATGCCAGTACCAGTCCATATGATTCTGAAATGGAATCCAGGAATGTTCAAGATGGGAAGCGGACAGTATTTTGACAGAAGGGTGATGAGCGCAAGTGCCTTAAATGTCAACATGGAAGGCTACACCGAAGTCTTTGTCAAGCTTTGAACACAGATCTCTTCCATAGCAAGAAAGTCTGATCCAGGTATTTTGGAGGGTAATAGATAAATGCTGTGCATTACCCTACAAGACACCAACCACTGAAAATCACAGCACAGTTTTTAGCCAAGAAAGTTCTCCTCATTGCAAAGTGAATATGGTGACAAAACCTGAGGTAAAGTCTGAAATACACTTGTTTGCATGTGGAAAATAGGAATAAACTATACACCCAAGCTCACACCTGCCCACCACCCGATGAGCTGTGAGATGAGCTGTGAGACAGGAGATATTTGCACCACTCAGGCCACTGCTTCATCTTCTGTAGCATCATGTCCCTGGATTTTTTTTCAGAGACCAAGCAAAGGCATGAAGCTACTGACCTAGCCCTATCAAGGTTGACCACTCTTTATAGAGTAGCACAGAAAAGGAAATAATACAAGACAGCAACAAGTATCTGCTTTTGAAACCTTTATTACACCTTTTGGGGACTCTCCTCATCCCCCAAGCACACTACTTTTGTAACAGGGACTGCTGCACTTGCTGAAGTTGTACAGCCACACTACAAAGAACTTCTAGTTTCTGTGAATTCGAGAACAGCAAGCAAGGAAATAACTACATGTGGTTACCATTTTGTATCTTTATCCATTTTTTTTTGCCTTCATTATCTGCACAACATATTTATTGGAACTTCTTGATATTCATTTTAAGTCTAGCAAGTATGATAAAGTAGCTGAGACAAGTTGCCTCGCTCTCTTAGACATTACGTCAGCATACCCTCTCCAGAAAGGATAAAATATTTATGATGATTAATACAAAAGACATTACAGACAGAGCATTTCAGGAACATCAGAACAGATTAAAATTTAAAGCACTAACATACCTAATAGCTTTCTCTAGTTTGGGATCTGAAGGGCTTTACTGAGGGTCTTTTACCACTTCAGAAATAACATTAAAAGACATTCTTGTACAATTTGTATTTAGGTCTGGTGTGAAAGTCGAGTGAAAAGCATGTTAAATTCAGATTATAGTCTTTTTAAACTCACTATGGGCAGGAAGAGCTGATGCCACATTTAGTATCAGCAAGCACCACCTGTGTAACCTGAAGCGTTGCTTATTTCATCGATGTAATGAGAAGCAATAACCCTTTGGGAATGATCAGCAGCCATTTTAGTCCTGCTTGATCTATGACAGCTGAATGTGGTGCAGATCAGCTGCAGTGTGGGATGGAGCTGTGAGATGCCTTGCCGGGACCCTCTTCCCCCACAGCTCAGCAGCTGTTCGTGCCCAGGCCTGTTCCTCACTCACTGCCTACACTGTGCTGTAGCTGTGCTGTGTCTGGCGCCGTATCTTCCTGGTCCCAGCCCTGGCCAGGAAGACCACTGGTCCTCCTCCTGTTCTGCCACCCTCATAGCTTCCCTGGCCCTTAGAAGCAGCTCTGACACAGGGATGTGTGGAGAGATCCCATATTTCCCATATTATCCCATATACCCATAATTTCTTAGAAAAGTGCTCTACTCTTTTTTAATAGAATCATAGAATCATTTGGGTTGGAAAAGACCTTCAAGATCATTGAGTTTCACCATTAAACACTAACCCAGCACTCCCATCTTGATAAAGGCCAGAGCTTTATCATCCTAACACTTCCTATAAGACCGGCACTTCTTGTAAGTCTGAATTGTTCAGCCTGGAGGAGACTGTGAGGAGACCTCATCATGGTCTTCAACTTCCTTGTGAGAGGAAGAGGAGGGGCAGGCACTGATCTCTTCTCTGGGGACCAGTGACAGGACCCCAGGCCTGAAGTTGTGTCAGGGGAGGTTCAGGTTGGATATCAGGAAAAGGTTCTTCATCCATTGGGCACTGCAATAGGCTCCCCAGGGAAATAGCCACAGAACCATGCCTGACAGAGTTCAAGGTGCATTTGGACAATGTTCTCAGGCACAGGGTGTGACACTTGGGGTGTGCTGCACAGGGCCAGGAGTTGGACTCCATGATCCTTGGCGGTCCTTCCCAGCTCAGAAGATTCTATGGTTCTGCAAAAAATACCAAATCTCTTGAATTAAGTGTTTTTACACACTGACCACAATCCAGTGAAATCTTATGTTCCCCTGCGCTGGCTGAGCAATAAAGAGAGGCTGCAGCTGTGGCCCTCAGGATGGAGAAGTGTTTGCTGGAGAGAAACAACTGAATCTTCCCACTGCTCATCCTGGTGCGGTGGAGGGAGGCATTCAGAGGCTGGAATGCTTCTGAAAGTAAGGCTGTGCAAGAAAAGCAGGGTGATATCTGTTCCAGACCACAAATACACTGAGGAAAATGCTGACGAGGGATTCCTCAAGCATCTGTTTATACTGTGTAGGAGAAAAATCCAAGTTATCATAGAGGACTTAGTAGCACATGCTGGAGGCTTTGTGCTCCCTTGAAATAAATAAAAAGATTACAAAAATTCTACATAAGGATGTTTTCTGAACTCAGTAAGAATGGCATTTAGCTTGCAGGAATTTTATATTATACCTAATCTTGAACGATAACATGAAATTTACCACGGAACTAAAAATTAGCAGCAGCTTCTTTATGAATGTCACCTTTTGCTCATTATGTTTCTTAATCACAAACAGGATAACATGAAAACAAATATACCTGATGTGTTAAAAGGATTCATTTTGCAATCCTGGGAACAATTATGAGCAAATTCAGCTGGGAGAAACAGTTTATTTGGGAAAAAGATGAAAGCTGAGACCTGTTTAAGAACATTTTATCAGACACTAAAAAAAGCCATTAACAAAGAAAAAACATGAATACTTGCCTGGATCATCACACTCGCCTAGTGAAGTAAAAATAAATATTAAAGAAAAAAAAATCCACATCAGGGAACATAGGGAAATGGATTGCAATTAATAAACATTAGGTGATTAAAAAAATGAAAGAAGGAAAAAAAAAATCAATGTTATGAAGACTAAAGAACATCATCAACTTTCTAAATATGACAAGCAAAAGAGGTTTCTCAGCAACGACATTAGTGCTTGTCTGGACAGAAATTACAATAATGCCAATAGAGATGCAGGAAAGTTAAACATGCTCAATAAATAGATCACTTTGGCTTTTGTTGGTGACAAGAAGCTTCTCTGAAGTTTACTCTTCCACACTAAGCGTGCCTCTATGCCAAATCCACTTTTTTACTCTAGCTTCATGCTGGTTCATTTGGATTTTAAAGTGTTTTGATGGTCAGTGTTCCCTTCTTTATTGTTTTCTACAGCACTTCCTTAGATTGAGCTTTTCTTCTCTGTGTCACCATTTGGTAAGTGAACCTGAAATGACTGTACAAAGAAGTCTGTGACATTCTCAGGAGATGCCTGAAATCCCTCCATCACTGTCCTTGACCCACCCCTGCCATGATACATAGACGCAGTTTACTTAGCTACTTTGATGTTTTAATTCACACTCAGCTATGATAAATAGTTTCTTTGCTTGTAGAGTAGCTTGGAAGCATATTAAACAGCAGCTGTATCAGCACTTTTGTACAAAAAGCTATAGTAGGAGGTTTTGAACCACCAGCATTGATTTTTAATTAATCTTAGACAAACAGAGAAATTCCAGAGCAGTGTAAGAATGTGAAAACTATGTCAGTTTTGCAAAAGGCAAACAGGCTGACCAAGGTCTAAACAGACCTATAAGACCTTCATCAATCCCAAACAAAAAACCCAGAGTGCTTGCTATCAGATTTCATGCCATAAAGCTATTGTTAATCTTGTCCAAACAAGCTTCACTGATGACAGGGGTTTCCTGAACAAGACCACATAAAAACCCAAATGGATTTCCTAAAGCAAAAAGCATCCTGGAACTCTGACTGATTTAAAAAAAAAAAAACAACAGAGAAAACAGTCATCGAAAATAATAATAAAAAAAAAAATTTAAAAACCCCACATAGTATTAATCCTTACCAGTTGCCTTGTATGTCCCCCCAACTTTACAGGGCTGTTTTCCTTTAGACTTAAGTATATAAAAACAGTAAAGAAGTTAAGCTGAATAGTTACATAGCAAAAAGAAAAGTCCCATTTGATGTATTAGGGTATCTCCTAGAACACTATGTTTTTATTTTTAAAACATTTCTGGATCCTCTATACATCTTTGGGTTGCTTGTTTTTTGTTTTTTGGTTGTCTTTTTTTTTAAGATCCAGAAGTAAAATTTTAAAAAGACATGTGAAAAAAAAAAAAAGCTCTTTTTTCAATGTCAAGTCTTCATGAAGTCCAGAGCCTTTAAGTGTAGGTGCAGAAAATGACATTGGTGTTTCCTTGTGGATTGCTTTTATATGTTTTTTGTACATAGTTCATATTCATCTAAGGAGCTAAAGAAATATCTGTGCAATGAAGGCAAACAGAAATGGTAAACTTCCAAGAAGTTTTGAGGTCTCAAATGTTTTGAGGTCTATAATGTCATATTTCTTTGGTGATTTTTTTAAGAAAAGGTGAGACAATCACTGTTGAAAGAAAGGAAACTTCCTAAGAACAAATATTTTTGGGGTGCAACTCACAGTTAAAATAAGCTTTCGCAACGTATATGTAGGTTAAGGTAGCACAAGTAGCTAAGGTATGAATTACCTTTTGGGTTCTTATGTTGTCGTACCTTGAAGAATATTTTCTTTCCCAGAAGAAATAATCTGGCTTCTATTTATCAGTCATTCAAAAAAGGGACTCTCAACACATCCAAAGGCTCTGTTTAGGAAGCATTATTTGCCTATAAGACTCACAGATCGCTAAGCAGATTTACAGGCTTGTACAAACGTTATCCTCGCTAATCTTTGCTTAAGAGTTGAGTCTGATACATACGACAGCCAAGCAGCTTTCAGCATTGTATTGAGTTACGCTTCACTGCTCATTGTGTCTTCTTTTCCTGCTAAATGATCAATCTCAATTTAGGCATTGGGGGAAAAGGAAAGATGAAAGAGGATGGAGAGAAGGCAGTCCTCGTCTTCACTTGGCCCTCTAAAGCACAACAATTCCTGATCCACTGATGGTTTCTGTATTGAAGTGGGACACAGGTAATTCCAAAAGCCTTGCATGAGGAGTGTTTGAAGGAGTGATTAATGATGTACATCACAGACACTTGCAGATAATAATGCAAAAAATTTGTAATTAATACATTCAAAGCATCTAAGAGACTGCCTCGTGACTGTGAAAGTTACTAAAAATTTAGATTATTTGTAACTAAATATTTTACCCTCTTTCTTTAATTATTCTTCAGAACTTCTCTCTTACAGATAGGGAATATGAAGCATCAAATCTTATTTTCCTATCCCTAAGTTTATATAATTTGTAGAAAGACAAATAATGTTTCAGCACTGACTGATCTACAAATTAAATTACTTGTGATCCTCTTTGTCAGGTGAAGTTCAGTCTGCTACTCTTAGCAAGAAATTTTAAAAAAAGGAAAAAGGTGTTAATTTAGAATTTTTAAAAGAATCCTGCTCCTATTAAAAGAAATGTCAGTAAACTAAATAATCTCTCTATCCACAGCTGCTCAGGCAAGAAATAGATGATATAGAAGAAGTATCCACACCTGGGGCAAACCTGAGTGCTCTCAGGACAATGAAGCTGCAACTCCCGAAGCTGAAAATCGTCCCCAGTAACCTCTTGTCTCCAGGCCTGAGAACTAGGACCAGCAAGAGTGCTATTGGAACTTTTGCAGTCTGTGCTAGCGTGCAGAGCAAGCTCTAAATTACATACAGCACCACACCTTCAGATCTCTCTGTATGACATTCAGCCCTGGATTACACCTGGAAGCCAGTGTACCACATACCCTCCACGTGTTACTAGGTAAATATTTCACCTTGCCAGCAGCCTATAACAGTATCAGTCCTATCTCTGTCTGAGGCAGGACTAATACAGACACGTCTACTAAAACAGATATGTCTGTCCATCCAACACTCACTGATCAACTACTCTGAGCAAATGACAGGAAGAGTCTTGGTAATGCCATCTCAAACCTCAATACCACCATATCAGATATTTTTATGGAAATACCATTCTTTTTGTGATTATATAACACTGGACAGGTACTCTGCACAATACAGCCATCAAACATTCTAGCTGCACATGTTCCTGCATCCCCACCATCACAATGGGCCTGCCAAAGTCCTGTCCTGCCAGCTAGGATTTGACATGCTGTGAAAAGAGACCTTGAAATCAGAGCTGCTGTGCGGCTCTACTTGCTGATAACTGATCTATGAGATAGCATGACAAAATGTGAACAACGATGCTTGACATCCCACATGTTATCACATGCCAGAAATGTTTGGAGGGTGGAACAGAATGACATAAAAAGAAATTATGTGCAGCATACTTTTCTTTCCATGCTAGTTAAGTGACATTGCTTTGGCAGTTCAGTCTGATGCAGTAAGTACAGTATCCTATATATTTTCTATTTTGAAGAGATACACTAATCTGACAGAGAAAAGATTTGACTTCCTTTTATTCCAGTTGAAGTTTCCTATTAATGCAACTTTGCATTTAAATGCAAAGTACACAAAATATAGGCACCTGCTTGTAAGTAATGTCATAGTAAATCCCAGGCTATCACACTTGTTTCTCTAAACAAGGTAGAAGACTTCATTCTCTCCACCTGAATTTTCTCAGCAGATTCAAAATAAACATATATTAAAGCAAGACTATATATAATTATGGGGTGGGTTTTTTTTCATAAAAGTAACAGCTGATGAACACAGAGTGTTTTCCAAATCAGCAATTGAGAGCATTTTGTAGTCTCTCAGAGAAACAAGTGGCTTAAGCACAGACATTGTAAAGTTTATCTGCCAGGGATCAATAGCTCTGGGATACAGCTTGTGCACAGAAAAAGCATAGCTTCCCTCTCCATTAGGGGTCCGGCTACTCTAAAACCTAGACCACAGAAAAGAGTGGAGGGGAAACAGGAAACAATCTGCTTTGTCCCTAGAGAAAAAATGTTGAGCTTTCCTTGGCAGAACATTTTTCCCCCTTACATTTCCCAGGTTTTAATTGTTTGGGGTTTGTTGGTTTTGTTAGTTTTTTTTCCCCCACTTGTTTTCCAGCTATACCCTCAGTCTGAGAAAAATCTAGAACTCCACCCAAATGGATACTGTCCTATTTAAACATACTAATGACTGCCTTTCTCACAACTTTTTTGTTTAATGTGCTCCTCTCTCTTTTCCCAGGGAGTCCCTATTCCTCTTTGCACCTGGTAGGAAACACACCCTTCAAGATGCAGAACATCATGAGGGCTCCTTCTCAGCTGATGCTGTCATTGTATGGATGGTGTCATCCCTGGCTGGGCTGTGATTTTATTTTGTTTGCTTTTTCTCAGCAGAAACAACAGCCTTTGATCCCCTTTCCATGTACTTGCCTTTTTACCTGTGCAGTCTTACATCCAAATACCCCACTAACGACGCTGCAATGGATGAGCTGTGTACGCACTAACTCAGGAAGTGATTTGGTAAAATTAACATTTAGAAGCAGGCACCAGTAGTTATTTCACACATTATTAACTTATATTACAATTCAAATAAGCTTACAGCTGGCAAAAAAGTCTCTTCTGTAAAGTGATCTCAAACATAATAGGCTTAATCAGAGATAAATTAAATTAGTCAGTCATGCATACTACAGCATATTAGCACTGAGTAGTTATTAAATACATTTTCTGTTATCAGTTGTGCAGGCAGTATTGTAGCAAACAAAGTGCACAGCACAACAGTAAATAAACTTTATGTTTGGGAGGCTACATGTGTGACATTTCCTAGGTTTCATCAAATGTTACACGATCTTTACCACTATAACTGCCACCTGGTTAAGTCCCCATAAATGATTCAACTTCACTCCCAGGCAATTAGCCAAAAGCAGGGCAGACAGAACTAATGAATACCTAGACAGCAGATGTTCAGCATGGTTTTGTGTTTTGGAGGCTATTTCTTCCATGTCCGTTTTTGGAAAGAAAAAAGCATGCATGAATGAGTCATATCACACAATTAATAAAGAGGAGAGAAGCCACATTTCTATTTCTTACAAAATTAATCTTTGTGTTTAGGGCTTTTCAAAATTTATTTTCTCCTTTGGTTTCACAACTACAGTTTGAAAAGTTCTTGTAATTGTGTGCAAATATTGAAAGGCATTGCTGTTGCCTTGCTGCTATTGTAACTTCCTTTTCTACTGCTGTTATAGCATCCAGCAGCATCACCTTCATCTCCAGCTGAAAATTTGTGTGAAAAAGAATACAACACAAAATCACTCACATGTGCTTTACATGAGGAATCATTACTTTTGTGATAGGATCCCACACCCATATTTTTGTTCTCTCATCCATCTTTCAGAAACCCATCAGTACAGTGCTTGAAAATATCATAACTTGCTGAGCCTGACCCAAAGACTTGGGAGCACGTCTGACATTCTCTTACACACTGCACATTTAAAATTCAATGTAAGGTGACAAGAACATTAAGCTGCCCACAGACCAAAATGTGAAACTAATCAGTATTTGTTCTGAGCCACAGGTACGATAATTGGAAAATTAAAGTGCCTGTGAACTGCTAGGGCTGGCTGCATCAAAAAGCAACACCTTGAAATGATTAATGAAGAAAAATGTATGCAACTATTTCTATTGACAACAAATTCAGACAATTGCAGACTAAAAAAATAACACTGTGGTTCTCATTTATTTTCTCTAAAGCTTGCTGCTTTCCAAGAATCACTTGCTAGGAAAGGTGTAGGCAGCCACTGGTTAAAAAGTGTTTTAACTGGAAACTCCTTTAACTGAAATGTGGAAAAAAACAGGTTCTTTGCTGCGCCTCCTCTAACTATTGTCTGTGACAATTCTGGTACAGAGGACATCAGTCACGACAGAGGCATTCAACATCACACCCTTCACTTGAAAATGTTAACATGACCTGCAAAAGTAAAATGCCTCAACTAATATGTGATGGCAGGTCTCAACAGGCCTCTTAAGAAAATCATTCACAGCAGTGTTGTTTCAAAATGTACCTTTCTTTTTTACTGCTCCCATCACATCCATCAGTGACATGACCAGTCCACTGGATGAACAGGATCTTCCTATGTGCACCATCATGGATGGGGCTACTGCCATGTCTCTGAACTGCACAAAGCAAAGGCTCCTTTTCTTAGGTGTGAAAGGGGGAGTGAAGATAAATAAACTCTTCTTGAAAAGTAAATGGTGTATACTTACACACACATTTATACATATATAGAAAAATTAATGTGATTTTTTCAGTTTCCTCCTTCCCTTTAAAGTCCTGATAGTATAAATAAATAAATAAATAAATAAAATTTTCCGTCCTTTGAGACACTGGAATTGAGTCCCGAGCAGAAAAAAATTAAACCGTATCTATTTTTAAATGGAACTTACTGAATCTTACTAAGAGAATCCTGGATTCCAAGATTTTGATAGAATTTCCGAAGTCAAAGCATGTCACATGATTGGAAGTCACACTGGAATGAAAGGTTAGCACTATGGGCAGTAAGTATCAGTTAAGTTTTGAAGAAGTTATGACTATTCAATTATACATATATTCAGAAGCTTGGAAATGGAACCAACTGTTGTGTCTTTATCGGGCATGAACACGTGTAGTTGTGCTACCCATGGAGCTGTATCCATTTCTGCTTTCTTCCCCCACATTTTCCCCCACCATTTCTTAGCACGACAATGCTCAATCTGTTTCAGACAAGTCTTCTTCAGGCCAGGATTTTAAGAAAAGCAGTAAGAATGGTCTGCAGCAGACAAGCAGAATTTCTGCATGTCTGTTTATTTCCATTAGAATGGTGTTTTGGATGAAAATACATTTGTGATGATGCAGCTGTCCAAAGGCAGGATGTTCTCACGCATTACGTTTTCTGTCCTTTTTCAGTTACCCATGATGGAAAAATATAAAGTATTATTATAAATTTATAGATGTATTTAAAGTACAGTTGGGGAAAAGAGTTTGTGACAAAGAAAGGTCTTTGTGCAGACACCAGTCTTTATTCTAAATCTAGTCAGTAAAGGCACCAGGGACAGGAAGTTTTTAACAGCTAAAATATAGGAAATATGGTTTTATTCCGTAGCTCTTTCAAGAATTTACTGCATGACCTTGGACAATTCCTGAGGAAAAACAGACAAACCTCTTTGTGATTTTAGATACCATTTGATACGAGGAGAAACCTTGAGCCTCTGTGAGAAATTTTGCACAGGATATCCAAGGATGCTGAGAACACAATTTACAAGCATGTGGTGGGGTGGAAATTGGCCAAACGGCTGGGCCTAGAGAGCTGTGATCAGTGGCACAAAGTCCAGCTGGGGACTAGTCCCCTGTGATGATGGATACTAGGGTGAGTACTGTTTAGAATCTTCATTAATGACCTGGATGATGGGGCAGGGTACATCCTCAGCACATTTGCAGGAGATGCAAAAGTGAGAGGAGTGACTGGTACACCAAAAGGCTTGTCTGCCATCCAGGGGGCCTTGGACAGGCTGGAGAAATGGGCTGACAGGAACCTTATGCAGTTCAATTAACTGAATGATTCCTCCCTAGGGCCAGGACATGAAGATGTCATGTCCTGGCCCTGGGGAGGAATAACCCCATGTACCAGCTCATGCTGAGCCATAATATCTGGAAAGCAGCTTTACAGAAAAGGACATGGGGAACCTGTCGGACAGGTAATGTCCCCTTGCAACAAATGATGCCTTCAGCTTTAGCTTTCATATTTTTCAGATTCTGTGCTGCCTAGAGGTGTAGTTCTGAGCTTCATATTAAGTGCCAGGAAGCTCTTTTCACAGAGTAGGTAGACAAAGCAAATCCTTTTCCTGTTGAAGACCAAGGACAATGAGTACAATTTTTAGGCCCAAAAGCACAAACAATGGTGGACCAAAGAGAGAAACAAGAAGGATAAGACTTCACAACCTGAAGCTATAATTGGACAATTAAACCCCAATACGCAAATGGGCCAAAACTTATAAAAGTGTAAGATCACACGACTGGTTGTCCATTTTGTGACCATTCTAAGTCCACCTTGTGTGCAGCCCTGGTCAGGCTCCTGTCCTGCTCAAGGTGTATCCCAAAGGCTTTTCAATAAATATCTACTTTATTCACTAGCTCTGTTCAGTCTCTGTTTCAGGTCAGCCTTCCCAAGGCATCACAAAGGCCAACAGCCTCCTGGACTGCACGAGGCAGAAGGTCACCAACAGGTCAAAGGAGGTCATTCTCTGTTAGCATTGGCAAGGCACAAAGGAAGAGCTGTGCCTGCTGTTGGGATCTCCAGCACAAGACAAGACACGGAGACAATGGAATGACGCCAGCAAAAGGCCATAAAACTGCTGAAGGTTCTGGACTGTCTTTGAGATAAGAAGGGTTGAGAGAGTTGTGACTATTCAGCCTGGAGAAAAGGAGGCCTAGGGAATCTTACTCATATGTATAACTATCTGATGGGGTGGAAAACAAAGAAGTTTGAACCAGATTCTTCCCAGTTGCACCCAGTGACAGGACAAGACAAAAAAGAAAGATTGAAATACAAAAAAATCCATGTAAACATAAGATTTTTTTTTTTTTTTTTTTTTACTTTAAGTATAATTGGTCAAGGACTGAGGCAAGCCCAGAGAGGTTGAGGTATCTCCACTTTTGCACATATTTAACATTTAAGAGGCCATGGTCCTGCATAACATGCTGTAGCTGAGCCTATTCTGAGCAAAGGGCTGGACCAGATGATTTCTAGAGATGCCTGCCAGTCTTAACCTTTCTGTGATCCTGTAAGGATCTGCAGACAGAAAGCATTTATGGAAATGAGGTCAAGTATTGAAAGTGGAAGTACTAGACCTTTGAGATCATTGAATCCAACTGTTAACCCAGCACTACGGCCATAATCAAACCATGTCACTAACCACTACATCTATGTGTCTTCTGAATGCCTCCAGGGCAGGTGACCCAAAGACTTCCCTGGGCAGCCTGTTCCAACACTTGAGAACCCATTCTGTGAAGAAATTTTTCCTAATACCCAACCCAAACCTCCCCTACTGCTTGTTACTTGGAAGGACAGACTGACTCCCACCTGGCTACCCCCTTTCAGGCAGTTGTAGAGAGCCATATAAGGTCTCCCTGAGCCTCTTCTTCTCCAGGCTGAACAAGCCCAACTCCCTCAGCCACTCCTCATTACATCTGTGCCCCAGATCCTTCATCAGCATCACCCCCTCATCCAACTAAGTGGGTCCCTTTGTCACAGAAGGAGATCAGGTTGGTCAAGCATGACCTGCCTTTCTTGAAACCGTGCTGGGTGGGCCTGATTCCTGAGTTATCCTGTACCTGCTGGTTGATGGCATTCAAGGTGATTTGCTCGATGACCTTTCCCAGCAACAAGGTCAGGTTGGCAGGCCTGTAGTTCCTTGGATTCTCCTTCCAGCCCTCTTGTAGATGAGCAACACATTGGCATCATATTTGCCAACCTCCAGTCAAGAGGGACCTCCAACTTTTAGCCAAGACTTCTAGTAAATGGTGGGGAGTGCCTTGGTGAGCACTTCCAGCAGCTCCCTCAGTATCCTTGGGTGGATCCCAACTGGCCTCACATGCCTCTGTGTGTGTAAGTGATGAGGCAGGTCACTGACCATCCACCCTCAGATGATGGGGACTTTATTCTGCTCCCTGCTCCTGTCTTCCACCTCAGAGGACTGGGTACCCTGAGAACAACTGATCTTACTGTTAAAGCCAGAGGGAAAGAAGGCATTAAGTACCTCAGCCTTTTCCTCATCCTTTGCCACTGTTTCCCACTGCATCCAATAAAAGATGGCAATTCTCCTTAGCCTTCCTTTAGTTGCTGATGTATTTCCAGAAACATCAGCAAGAGGGTACAAGAGATGAGTTTGTACCAACAGACCTCCTCCTGTGCCCTTGGTTGCTGTCTATACCTTGGCCTACACCACTTCTTTGCAGAAAACTAAACATAGCAGAGGGAGCCGCATCTTTTTTATACCGATCCTTTAGTCCAGAACAGATGTGAAAGAAGCCCCATCCCCTCTTGCTTTCCCTGAAGTCTTGGAATAGTTGGAAGAGGCACCATAGCACTTATTTTACTTTACATGACAGTAAAAAACATCTAGATTCTTCCTTTGCCCTGATGGCATGGGAGTAGGGAAACTCATGGCTTTTCCTGCTTAACTGCTTTATGTCCTGAATCTCTTTAGACTGAGATTATGAAAGAGAAGCCACAAAGCTTCTCTGCCCAGTAGAGAGGGAGAAAACTTAACAGGCATCTTCCTTGCACATTTTGTGCAGATATTTACACACCATTTATATATATATATATATATATATATATATATATATATATATATATATAAGCAGAAGAAGATTGAGTCGTTTAGAGAAAGAAGGAGAAAACTATATGATGCAAGAAGGGTAAAACACAAAAATGAGGATGTAGTGAAGGTAAGTGTGAAGGGAACAACATGAAAAGAGTATACTCAAAAGTAAATCATGCAACCTGAAATCCCTCTCACTTAAAGAAAAATATAAAATAAGGAAAGACTTGACAGCTTTTATCACACTCTTTTCTGGAGCATTCACATACCAAAGAGTTACCTATTCTGAGATGCAATTTCACAAGGTCTGCCAAATACACCAGATTCCCAAAATTATAATGTACAAAGTTTAAACAACAGGTTGATCCTTTTCAAAGCTCTGTAAAAAAGGGCATTTTCACAAGTACACAGTCACAACCTTCCAGCCATCAATGTCATGTGGTTTCCATTAAGTAAATATGGATAAAAAACCAATGACAGAAAAGGAAAATTTTGTTCCTCAAAATACATTCTGGAGCTCACATCCCATCATCACTACAGCTCTGATGCCCCAGTCAGAGCTGAACAACACGTAATAGATTAAAAAGCTCTGAATATGCACTTGATATTCTATTCCATTACTCTGCTGCACTCCCTGCTCTTTTCCCGTCCTTAGTATTGGATAAGACTTATAGGAAGAGATTCTTCTCCGACACAGCTATTGAAAACCCGATAGCCTGATTTCCATTATTCAGTTTGATTTCTGTCACCTCTCTGAATCCATTCTCATGGAAACATAGATTTCTTAACATCCATTACACAAATGTAACTTCCTCATTATTCACAAGCATAATACCAGCTTCATTTTGCACCTGTTTCTTGTCTCCTAGGTAAAACCTCTTTTAAAGAATATCTTCACTGCTCACCCCTGAAATTTTTTCTTTACCCTAGAGCAGCATTTCTTCTTATTAGCTATGATATATTTTTCAAATCACCTGAAATACTCCTCAAAACCTACACATTTCCTGTTTTATGCCTGACATGCCTCTACTTCCAGATTCAAGGATTATAGACTACCCCAGGGTTCAGATAAGAAGTATTCAGTGAAGTACTGTATGACCACTGCAGAATAAAAAAATCAACTTCATAAACAGAGCCTGGACAGTTCATCAAAAGTATAATAAACATACGTTTTCTTGCATAAGCAGTAAGTAAACTGCCTTATGCATACAGGTTTTATTGTCTGCTTCCAATGAATTTATCTCATTTTCACTATCAATAAAAAATATGGATTTGGGGAAGCATAAAATGAGTTTAGGGAAGAATTTTTAAAACTCTCATAAAATGATGGATCTGCTAAGTAAATACATTGATTTTGAATGCAATGAAACAGTGAACATTACTCGTCTATGAACAGATAGGCAGAGGTAATGTCAGGATTTCCCCTAACAGCCCTATTTTTCAGTGGTTTCACAATATGGCCTGCAGACTCTCACTGCAGACTACATTTGGCAAAGAATGCTTCAGCCTGGGAGTATTTTCTTGCCACAAATAATTTTCAAAACAAATTAAATCTGGGTCATTTTTATGTAGTTAGCAGTGCAAAGGACATTTTCTATGCTTGTTAGCGATCTTCAAAAAAAAGAGCTTTTATTTTTAAAATTTGAAGCATGGCAAGTGATAAATCCATAGAACTGTGCAGTCAAATCACTTGGGGTATTCTGAAGGCAAATTGAGTTAAAAATAAACAAAGGATTTGACTAATTAAAATTATAAATAAAATTAAATAAATAATAATAAATATACCTAAGGTTTGGACTTGTAAATTTTGAACAGAATATTTACAGCTCTTCTTATATGTGAGGCTTTCCAAAGCTATTCTTGTTCTCCAAAAGAGATTTAAAGAATGTTTTAGCACACCCTTTAGCACACAGTTCTTTAGCAATGCAGAGGCTGTAAAGGTGTATAGGAGAAATGATACAAGAGATAAATAGTCCTCATCATCTCAGCCACTGCTTTGCTAATCAGCATTGAAAAACCAGTTTCAACACGTTTTTAATCCTAAGAAAGAGACACTTTAATGTCTGTGTTTGGCTCACCCCTGCTGTCCACCAGCGACTTCACGTGAATTGTCTTATGCTAAATGCAGAAAAAATGGTGACAGAATTAATTCCCAGCTCTGACTAATCAGGCTGGGATCTGAAAAGGAAATGGACATCCCTCTACCTGCATCTTTACTAGTATCAAAAGACTGGCAAACAATGTTAGGCCACTGTTTGTATTTCTGCTCCCCTGATGATTTCAAAACCTGTACTCTTCCACAGCTGCACAGACTTCATGCCTTCAGCACATTTGCATAGGTGACAACCACTGAAATGTAAAGAACGACTTTGCTGCTATGGCAGTAAAAAGGAAAGAGAGCCCAGTTTCCTCACATGTTGCTGCACTGTCCTATTCACTCGGTAAGAACAAAAAGCCTGAATTTACTGTAGACACTGAAGTGGAGTAAATGTGACTCTACAGAAACAGGGAAAGGACCTCTCAAAAGATATGCTGTTTCACTGTTTGACATGTAAAAACAAATATATATCCATACCTCCAGCTCTTGCATGCAAAAGGTTAGTCAATTCCATAATATATTAGTGCTGTTAACTGTCCCTTCCTCCTCCTTGGCTCTGAGGCAGAGCTAGCAGAAGGGGACATGCCTATATTCCATTTACTCAATACACATAATATCACATAACCAGTTTGGTTCAAGCTAAAATGCCTCAACCTCTGTGTTGGGGCTTAGCAGGTATAAGCAGATGATCCTTCTGCTGCTACTCTTCACTTATCAGGCTGTGACCTCAGAGAATTATTCTTGAATTACCAAGCAATAATTCAATATTTTTGCAAATACCAGAGCACAGCCTGTCTGCAAGGCTGGAACTCTGGACCCTTTTGTATGGCTGACTTTTAATGAAGTGTAATAATTCTGCTGTGACAGAGAGAGCCTGCAGCTATGGAAAGAGTATCCAGGTGCACCTGTGTTTGCATTTAGGTAGATTGATGGGCATGTACAAGGCTGGTTGTCATCAAGAGGAAAATGTGACACCAGAGAGGGCTCTAGCAGCTTGGAGAACCCACAACCACCAGATACCTGCAGTCCTTTAGAACAATATCACTCTATAGTGCAGGTGTTGGAAACATGATGGATGGATGGATGGATGGATGGATGGATGGATGGATGGATGGATGGATGGATGGATGGATGAGAGTTTTGTAAGTTTCTGGAACAACTCTTGGGTTCTGGGACAGCCTCGATGGCTAGAAGGACAGATGCACAGGGTTAAAAGTAAACACCTTGCACAGAAGGTGATTCTGTGTCCTAGTGGATTCTCTGGTGACTGGTAGTGGAATACCTAGTTGATGCTTTTACAGGTAAGAACTGTCTCTCAGTACAGAAACAGGATGCCTAAGGAGTGTTTTGGAAGAGCTGGCAGTCATGCACTTTGAAAGAGTCAGGTTTCCATAAGGATGTCTGTGGCTGACTGCTTTTCAGTGTCACATGAAGGATTAATCTCTCTAGGGAAGTTGGACTGGATTAGGTGGTTTGTTCAGGGTTGGCAAGAGTGGTTTTGCAACCAGTGCCAAGGTTGGAATAAACTGAAGCACAGCTATACCAAAATGAATTAAAATACCCAGATATAGAGGAACTCCAACAGCAAACTGAGGTTTGTTACTTCAGTAACAATTTTTCCAAGCTTTAGGAGAAACAGCTTTAAGAACAGATCTTCCTTAATATTCTATATAAAATAACAGCATTTAAATGTTACATTTTATAGCTAGGCTGTATTGAGTTTTATGGAATACTTGCAGCAGAAGGGGTTCATCTGGGAATGTGTTCTTTTGTTATAAGAAATGGTACAAACATAGAATAAAGCATATGCAATGCATGGAAATACAGAGGTCTACATCTGAACATTCAAACAAGGGCTCTTCACAGCCTTCAGAGTCTACAATTTTTCCAATAGTTACTCTGTTTAAAAAAAAAATCACACTAACATAGTGCTTCTATCATTAATGTGTGATTTGGTGCAGGATATTTACAGATGCATTAATTAGTGGGAATAATTGATATAAGTTTGTAGAATAATAAGTTAGTAGCACAATCTTCAAAGAGGTGTCCATAACCCACAAATCTCATAAACTTCAGTGCTGATATGTGGAAGTTAAATACCTGCAGAAGGCAGGAAATAATGCTTTGGGCAGTTAGTTTTGGTGCTCATACATTCACATGAACTGTAAAATGAGAACAGACAACTAAAAATATCTTAATAAGGCACAGTGCCAAAAACAATGAGACAGAAACATTTTTCTAGTGAGATTACTCTGCAGTAATTTAAAAGGAATAGTTTAAAAAGTAGAAAGAAGCTAATGACTGCAGGCAGGTTACGTTGCAAATGTGCTTTTCCTTAGCAAGCTGTCACTGTGTACAGAGGTGAAATATAAACCTGTGAGTAAAAAAAAATACATGCCTATATTTTAAAATATTATGTTTATATTTTATTATGTCCTATTTTTCAAATGCCGTTAAAATTATCAAGCATAAAACTAATATTTATTCCTCTATTATAAGCACCAAGCTACACTGCAAACTCAGGACTTACAGCTATACAAACACATCTTATTTATGTACACAAGGAGAAATACATCTTGTTGGGAATTCAGTCCAAGTGTGTGGTCATCAAGTTTTAAATCAGAGACTAACATGAAGATGTATGTAAAACATTTACTATTCTATTATTGCTATAATTACTATTATTATTTCTTGAACTATTTTTAGTAGCATTTTTTTTCACTTTCAATATTCTGCCACTTCCAGAGGTGCACTGATTTGTGCTCACTTATTTTTAAAAGTAAATAAATAAGCAAGTAAATAAAAAGAAAACTCACTCTTGAAGTGGTGATTTTTTAGGGAAAGACAGAATATACCCAGGAGAACCAGACTGCAGAGTATTTGCCTTCTCTATAATGAAGCTTCAGATCCTAGGCATTTGCAATTACAGCCCCTTCCACAGCAGGAACTGCTGTTGTTATTGATACCTTTTATAGTCCACGTCATGTAGAGAGGTTCCCAGAAGGTTTGGTATTTTAAGAGCAAAGCAGGCTGGATTGAAAATGGAAGCAGGTTGAAAAGCCTGACATTTCTGCTAGTCTCCCCTTAGAAACAACTTCCAGTACATCAAGATATGAAGAATACAGGAAAAGTAAGTTATGACAGTGGCCTGATTTAAACTGATAAAACCAATCCCAACTGAAAATATGGATTGTTTTCTTTCCCCATGAATGGCAATGAAAGAAAACCATACATAAAATATTAACCTTAAACAACTTGAACAACATGCATATTTTTGATTGAATAGCCCTGCATATCTGCAATTGTAGTTTAGAGCTTCACCAGTCATGAAGGCCGAGGTTTTCTATTTGAGATGTCTGCTTCAGGCTCTCCTCCCTCATCTATCGACTCCTGTCATCCTGCTCTCAGAAGACCAAAAATTAAAATCAACTTGTGATAGTTCATCTAAACAATTGGGTTGTTTCTGAGAACATGGTTAACACCCACATGCTTTCTGTGCATTTTTCTTTTTTTTTTTTATGTTCTACTGCCCCCAGTAAAACACACATATTGAGCAGGGTCAAGCAAGGCTTCGTTTGAGAATTCCTATTCAAATTTGTCTGCATAGGCCTGCGAAATGGTTATTGCCTGCCCTCAGCAGAGAATTCACACATCCTCATACATCCAACCTCTGGTAGCACCAAATTCTCTGCAGATGATGTCTGCACTTGAGTGTAGTCCAGCCCATGAAGCTCCAGTCCCCCAACTGCACCTTCACAAATTAAACTGACCTTATTCCAGGACCACTCCTGTTGACCCTGGGCACTATCCCTAAGGCTACAAAGAATCTTTTTCTTTCTGCCCACTCTCTCCCCTGAACTAATGTCCTGTTGCCACAGGAGAAGAGAAATCTCCAGAAAGGATTCATCTGCCCAACCTTTTGCCTCCTAGAAAAGAAGACACTAGGATCTGGAATAGACTGTTTAGAGTCAATGGAAAAAAGAGGCTTTTCATGAGGGGTAACTGACCTTAGACACTATATTTTAGCTATATCTGATGTTACCTGTATATTTGATGATGGTAGGAGCTGTCCCTGGAAAGGATACTGTATCCCTGCAGAGGATACAGAAGAAGCTCTGACAGGCTGGTTCAAATGTCAATGTCTATGTTTCAGATGACTCAAAAAGGATGGACTAAACTTACTTATTCTGATTTCATGCAAAGAAGTAAATTGTGGACAGAAAAGATACCAAGGTGCATAAAAGATGTAGGAAGACACAGAAATTAAAAAGAAAAAAAAAAAATAGGGACAGAGTGTGGGGAGAAAACATGTGAGTGGCAGAATAACCATCAGCTTGGAAGGTATAAAAGTCATACTAGTCTGTAGTTGATGGTTACATGTCTCTCTTCAGAAGGTGGAATTGATCCTAGAGAGCTTCATTTCTCACATTCCTCTGTTTTAACAAAATATCTCTGAAATTCACAAGAAAAAATACTGTCTTAGTCCTCCTTTAATTTCCGGTGTCCACAGAGGGCAGACAACTTATTATTATCATCAGTTGTTCAACTAACTCAAACGGGAGAGGTATGAACTATGAATCCAGACATCTTAACCTGCAGTTAGCCTGTGACTGGTAGCATGTAAGATACCATTTCTAGTTCCTTAGTTTTAAAAGAAGAGACACTATTTGACTCTTAAGTGAAACTCTCAGGAGACAAGCAATATCCCAATCTAGGCTTTTTTTTTATTATATCCCCTTTAAATAGGATATAGATTGGGTGGGACTTTACATTAATGTTTGCTTCATTCAGCAGTTCATTATTGGTTATTTTTATTGACTAGATTTTGGGTGAAAAGTGAAGATGACTTTATTTCCTTGCAGGACTCATAGCTACTTAGTTGAAGAAGTCTGAAGGAATTTCAGGAATAGAAGGTGGAACTAGAGAGAAAAAAAAGGTCATATTTAGAGACAGCAGGATTTCAGTGGTGAGAGTCAGTTTCTTCATTTGCCAGTTATAAATTATTTTGGGGGTGCTGGATGAGCTATGCTAATCAGATAACTTCATTTTGGATTGGAGGTGACATGGCAGGAGCACAGCTATAGATTTAAATCATTATCCATTGTGTCTGGAACATATAAAATGCTATAAAATACCCTGAAAAATCAATATCCCAGCCTGGACACTAAAAAATAGGTCAATGTGTTTGATAAAGCTCAACTGGGACAAATATCTCCTGGGAAATTCAGCTTTCCCATTTAACTCAGGGAAGGTTAATTTCCAGATGACTGAAACTGGCTTAACCTGTTAACCATGCCTCTATTTCCAAAAAAAAAAAAAAGAAGAAGAAGATAAAATCTTGCCTTTGTTCCATTCTTTTTCTTCCATGTCTGATCTGACAATGATTTTTTTTTTAAGCCGGACTTTTATATCTCAACAGCAGTTAACATCTCTCCTATTGCTTAATACATTTTGCAAATCAATATCTGTGAGACAGTATTCATGTGTGGTTCACCTTGCTGAACACAGGACATTTGCAAAGCAGATATTTAACATCTGAGGCTGCTTTTACAGGCACAAGAGAGAAATGGGTGAGTTTTGGCAGCTGGCTCATCTGATCTATTTTAGACATGCTTATTTCTTTTGTCTAGCTGTATCACCTTCAGGCAAGTACCACTGCTGTAGACATCTGGACTGGAGAGGTTCAAATGTCAGCAAAACAAAATCCACCTGCCACTTAACCTTTCAAATAGAGAGGTCAAAATCACTAACATAAAATGGGTTTACATAAAAGTAAAGTTCTCTCAACATTTTTAACATTTTCATACACCTTACAGTTTTCTATTCCTTTTTCCTTGTTGTCCTTATCTTGGACAGATTTAGGATATTGAACATGCACAGATAAGACTCCATGACTACCTAATTTGACAGATACACAGATAAGAATGTACTGTTTAAGTGATTTAGCAAGGTTGAGGTATTTAGGAACAGCTTTAAAGGTGCTTCAAAAGTGGTTTAGTACTACAAAGGCATCATTAAAGCATTTATAGTTTTTTCTGCTTCTTAAGGCAGCTGGGGTGGGAAAGAAAAAAAGAAAAGGAAAAAGGGAGAAAGAAAGGTGATACAAGTATAAAATCTCAGCATTAACTCAATGCCAAATATAAGAAAAGAAGCATAGGAGTCTTCCCAGGATGCTGTTTTGATTTGGCAGTTCCTCAGTTTACAAGGACATACAAATGCTGAATATTCCCAGTCTTTCACTTTACCTTCTGAATAAAAAAGGTCTCTTACTTCTTTTTGCAGTCACTGTTATCTGCTGAGAGAGCTACAGGTGGGACACTTACAGACAGACTTATGAAGGAGCTTTTCACCCAGCATTTACTTTCACATCCTGCTTTTTATTGAGACTTACCATTTCAAGCAGAGAACTCTGTAAAATGCAAAACTGAAAAGAGACATTCCTTTGTTTCTGCTGAACAACACCCTCATGGTTTCTCTTGCTGCAAGACCTCTGCAAAGAGCTGCCATAAAGGATAGCCTGAAAACTTGTACGTTTTACACACAGTAGGAGTATGTTTAGAGAGTGCTGGTCTGACTGATGGAAATTTTATTTCGTACATTCATTGTATGTTTTTAAGCTCTATGACAGAAGCCTTTGCTCAAACAAGAAGTGTAAGAACTCTAGCAGACTGGAAATACTAAATTTTCTGATATGATATCTTCACATTTAGCTCACAGCAAATCTTGTGCTTAGCTGAAGATGAATCAGGTACTAAACACAACTACGTACACAGCTCCTGCTTGGGAACACCAAGGGTCTTTATTTTCTAAAGACACCTCATCAGATTGTAGAAAATGGCTTTTTCCAGTTTAATTCTTTTTAATTCTGATAGAAGTATTCAACTTGCATTCACTTAGAAACTGCTCTTATTTCCATTCATGATAATTGAAACAGTAACTGCAGGTCTCTGGTACTCTGTTACATGTATATAAATTATTCTTAGAAATTTGCAGAAGTTCTAATCTACCCACTCTCAAATTATGAACTACAAAAGATTCAGTGAGATTCCGTAAAATCTTTCAGGATAAAAGCTGAAATACATTCAAAACTTTAAAAAAAAAAAAAAAAAAAAAAAAAAAAAAAAAAAAAAAAAAAAGCTAGTCCCTGTGGTGAAAAATAAATTTGAGTACCATAAGGTTTCACTGCGCTAATTTATAGCCCTACAAACACGATGCACCTACATAAAAGGTACTCACAGAAGAAAAGGATCTTCTGTGTCACTGAACATGTGTCACTGAACTACAGTCACTATATGTGTGATGTATGGTCAAGAATTTTGTATTTTCTCTGACACTAGTCTGACTAATCACATGGTGATGGAGGAGTCAATATTTATTTTTACAGCCTACCAGGAGTTGTACAGTGATGCATGAATAGAAATATACTTAGAATTTTTTTTTTCACCATGAAAGTAGGGCAAAATTCTATTTTTTCTTTGATGATAGAAGGGAGCTATTAATTTTTTTTCAATAACATTGCAGAAAAAAGGTACAGATACAGTTCATAAAAGTTTTATGAATACTCTTATTTACACTGTACTTAAAAAGAAACAACATCTGTGACTGCTTTATAGTTTCTTTGTTTGCAGACAAAATTTATCTGGTTTACAAGTTCCCTCTGAAAAGCAGCTGAAACATAAAATTCATCACAGCATTGTGTTCCACATTTGCCCTTTTGCTGTTACGCACCTTGTCAGGCTACAGCTGAAGAGGATCACAGTTCTTCAAAAGCATTAAGGAAAAGCATGGATGCAAGATTTAAAATATAAGAAAACTGATTTCCTTAACAGAGCTGACAGTAAAATAGTTACTTACTTGTTCAGTGGCTGCAGTTCCTAAAGAAATATC
The DNA here is from genome assembly GCF_029207755.1 of Chamaea fasciata. Lineage (NCBI taxonomy): Eukaryota > Metazoa > Chordata > Aves > Passeriformes > Sylviidae > Chamaea > Chamaea fasciata. The sequence goes on along the minus strand of NW_027094087.1, from coordinate 55,584,829 downwards.
GTGTGACTAGCTCCTCAGTTACTATGCCAGGGTCTCGGGACAAGCACTGCGCACTGCAGTGAAGTCCTTCATGTTTTTGTGTTTCTAAACTGGCAGTGCACAAAGCTGGATTAACCACACCATCCACACAAAATCCAAGTGTCATCCAACTCCATCTCAGTGCCGAATTGAACCAAGAGGCCACAGAGGATACATATGTCCAGCACGGGTGAAAGAACTGCACCTGCTCTGCAAACAAGGCAGACTACTGCATGTCTGTGCATGTACAGCCATGCACACACACATACATATACACACACCAAAGCTTGCAGCTCCCCAGCAGTAATTCCCTGCTAGACATGATACTTAAATTGTGTCAGCACTGTAGTTGCCCCCCACTTCACTTCTCTCTCTGATACAGTCACATCCTAACAGGTAAGTGGAACAACTCCACTACTTCAATGAATTTGTTGCCACCAGGCATATTTCTGAGAGAAACTACTTAAACAGGCTTAAACCTTATCAAACTTTCTTCTTGATTTTGGGGTTGTACCAGTCAGCTTACAGCACATTTTGAATCATGAAAAAAGCCTGTTTGTGTTACGTTCTTCAGTTGCCAAATCTACCCATTTGTTGAGAGAGGTTGGGGACATGTTACAAAGTTTCAAGGTGCCAGGAAAGCTTATGAACAAGAAGCATCACATAACGACAGATGTATTTTCAAGAAAGATTTGACATTCAGAGTAAAAGGGCAACACAGGTTGGGGAAGAGATAAACATAAGATGGCAGAGCTCATCTTTGTATTTAGATGAGCAGTCAAATCTGATGTTTGGAAGCCATAGGGGATGGATGACATTAGGTCTGCTGTGCTGTAAAAATGGCAGTGAGATTTTTTATAGATCTGGTGTATAATGTTTCTGCAAGAGAGCAGGTATATAACATCTCCAGAAACCTGAAGGCTGCCCTGAGATGAATGAGATGTGTTTCAGACACTCACTTGCACATCACTGAATAATCTGAAAGGCCAAAAATTGACAGTTGTGCAATTATTCAGGGACTTCAGAGAGAATCTCTGCACTGCAATGGATGTTGCTCAAGCCTGGGGCTGTGCTGATGTGTTCTAGGATGCCCATCGGGATGTTCCAGCTACAAAGTGACCTTAGTGGCAAGGGAAATGAACTTTTCTCTCAGTACTTAGGCAGTTTTTCAATCGGCTTTGACAGAGAGTCCCAACTCATAAAATCATATTTCACCATTAAGCATGGTTCAATATCTTTGAAGATTCCAGTGCAATTGGTTTTTTTCCTGCCAACTGGCTTCAGTTAAGAATTCTCTTTACTTTTTCAATTGATCTTTCTTCCTGTTGAAGACGCCTTTATTTGCCCCTATTAATGCAAGCTGGGTTAAAAACTTTTCATGCTTCTGGTATTAGTGGTAGCATGTACCATGTTTTGACTAGGACAACGTCCCTGGGCAATTCAGGAATTTGTGCAGCTGCATTCTGAAAACGGAATCGTCTATCCTTGCCTGCCCCTAGAAATCTTCAGTTGCCTGGGATGTATGTGGTTCAGTCTAGCCATTTCAGGAGAGCTTTGGAACAAGGTGGGTTCTGCTTGGCCTCCAGGTCTCTGTAATGGAGCCAAAAAGCATGACACATATCTCAGCTCCTAGATTCTCCACTTCTTGTCCAGGAAATGTGGAAATCCTGCTGGAGGTTATGGCACTATAGCCCTAACTCCTGACAGAATTGATGTTCTCAGTTGGACTGAGCAGCACTACTCCTAAGGATGCTCAAACTCCACATCTCGTAGGTAAAAAATTTCCAGTTCATAAAATTGGCAGTATCTAGATTGGTTGAAAAACTTCTGGAGGTTCTAACAGTAAACAGCAACTGTGTGAGTCCAGTTTGCCCACTGGTATCCTTTCCAGCCTTGTCCTTCACTCTGCCTTGGTTGTGCAATGGCCACAGCATTGGCACACAACACCAGGGATGATTTGGGGTTTGTAATCAGAACATTCAGAACCACTCTATTGACAGGTGAAAAGGAATAAAGAGCTCATGTTTAGAGATGCTGACTCTGCTGTGCTAACACAAGTAAAATATAAGGGGGGAAAAAACCCTTTACTTTCACTGTTAGCATTTGAAGACAGCATTCTGAATACACTCTGGGATTAGATCTCCTGAGTCAAATAGCACTGTATTTACCAACACTTTTTGGAGAAGAATGGCCTTTTAAGTGATGCTTAGCAACAGGATTCTCTATTCTATTCTGTCTATTAGTTTTAACACTTCCATGTTTATTTTTCATTTTGAGTGAAAAATACACAAGAATTTCATTCATGCTCTGAATGCCAGCATGTTCAGATGGATGGCACTAGATGTAGGAAGCCCTTCTGCAACTGACATTGCACTCAAAGTCTGTCTGAAGCAAAACTCCAAGTCTCCCAAACCCACAATTGATGTCAGTCACCTTTATATGGATGTGATTTTCAGTCCTCTATTAGATTACACTCTGTCCAGAAACTGTCAGACTGAAGGATGGGGAATCCTTGCAAAGACCAGGATGAACCACAGCCTATGAGAAGATATGCATCCATGTAACCCACAGAAGGAGACAGAGTTGTGCTGATCAAAGTCACTCAGGAATGAACAGGTGTGCACCAGACTTCAGAAACAGAACAAGGAACATGAAGTTTAATCTGGCAAAGAAGAGAGAGAGGTGTGTGGCTGAGGGGGCAGGGGCAGGAAGTTATTCCGAACCATTTCACATCACTGCCAGGATGGGAGTAAGGGATTCTCTGGCTTCTGGGAAGCAGGGGTTTCAGTGGAGAAAATGCGGCAGGAGGGGAAAGACATTCAGTTTTTTTTCATTATCACCCGGGATCTGCAGAAGGATTTTGCCTGTAAATCACTCCTTCTTTTTGTACAGTTTTTTTTATTAATATAGTTGCCATTACTGTTCATTTTCTTATCTCACTGCTGTTTCCAGTAAACTTTTCTTATCTCAACCCATGAACTTAATTTTTGTACCTCCAGCTCTCAACTGTGGATTTCAACAGTAAAACCAAAATTCATCCTCCCTTGCAGTTTCAAATATTTTCATTTCTATTCCTTACTACATAACTCGATTTGTGTTACTACAAAGCATGTTTATTTGGACTGCCATGTGAGTTTTCTGAGTGTTCTGATACAATTCACTACCAGATTTAAAAAAAAAAAAAAAAAAAAAAAAATCAGCTACTTTGATCAGGACTAAACCTTGAAATCAGAGTTCACATATAATACTTAACCTAAATAAAGAATTCATGGGAAACAGAATCTTGCTATCATAATATTTATTGGAAAGGTATACAGAAAGAAAAAATCCATACATGCTTCTCAGAAAAGCATAATTTCCCAATGGATACTGCTCTATTTGACTTGAATCTAAACGAACACTGTAGATTCTAATAGCACTTGGCAAGCTGCAGACACATCATTTTTTTAACTTAGGCTCACATTTGAATTACCTGGAACTCAGATTTGCAATGTGACCTTTTCAGGGCTTTGTTTAGGAACAAAAAGGGTTCTCACTGGAGAGAGAAAATACCTTTTAGAGAACAAGTTATATCATTGAGGGTAGAGGCTAAAATAGGTCAGAGGTGCTGCTAGTCTAGATTAAAATAAAACAATGACTATGTATGTAAGCTTTGTTGCTTTCAGATGACAAAAGGGAATATATATTTTTTACATTTAAACCAAAATTTGTGATCTTTTGTAGTATGCTTTCAAGTACATATTTATTCACCCTATGCCTGAAGCTTATAAAATGCAGGAACATGGAGGTTTTTCTGACTGAAACAACGGACACACTAAAGATGTACACGACAAACAGAATGTTTTTATTTGTGTCTTCAGTTCTGCAAGGTGTTCTGCACCAAAAAACATAAACGATGAAAGCCAAAGCATTTCTCACCTCTCAAAACCGACCCCGCAGTCTTTAAATGACCATCTAAAATTTCAGCATATTAGGATCATATTAGATTTTTATTCTTCTTATCCTGTAGGCTTGTTGATAGGAAAAGTGCAGAAAATCTGACTTGCAAAGTGCAACTGTTCCGCTGTGTAACCACATTTATACTGGAGCTATGGACTGGTTTTGTTCCTCATTTCCTTTATCCTTCCTAAGCTGCACAGCCTGGCTTTTAAACTGCCTTTTCACTGTTGAGTTTAGAAATATAAAACAGGAAATTTCAACTGCATATTTACACAGAATAAAGTGGAAAGCATGGGGGAGCCAAAAAGAGTTTTGAGTATTTTGTGGCAAGCTCAAAGACACAAGTGGAGAAGAAAGCCAAAATAGATAGGCTATCTAATTGCTAAATATTTACTTAATGCAATCATCATTTATTGAGGAAGAACAAGAGTCCAAATATTTATGACAGATGATAGCATTAGTTACTATAGATGGGGTTTAACACTAATTTGGGGGAAGAAGACTGCTATGACAGATAAGGATTAGTTTACATTATTCAAATTGATTATGCCCTAATTTTCCACAAAAACACAGTTCAAAATCCACCACAGAATTAAATGGCTCTTCCTCTGAGCTAGCCCCTTCCCTTTTAGCCCTTCTGCCTATTTTGTTCATGGATGTAATGCCCGAGTGCGTGGTGCAACATCCAACACGTGTCATTCCGATGCACATGACAGAAGACAGAGTAATTCAGTCTTTCCTCTTCTCTACCATTAGAGGCATGCCAAAAGGGCAGAAAGAATTACTTTGTTCAATTTTACCCCTGCAACCACCTATAAGCCTGAAAACTGCTCTGCACAAAGGCAGAGCAAGTAGGAGCAGTAATGGGAGGAGATGCCTCTCATCTCTGTGCACCTGATGGGCTCTGGTCAGAAATCCATGCAGGCAATTAAACCATCATCCTCTGAAAGGAGTTGAATGATCCTTGAGGCTTCGGAATTATATTTTCTCAATCTATGGAGGTCTTGACTGGGAAGGGAAAACTGGAGTAGGTGGTCTACTCACAACACAAGGATACAATTCCTACATACAATATGGAAAAATTTTGGAAGACGAAGGAAAGCTACCAGCATCTGCTGAGAGTGGCTGCAGGAATTAGTGAACATGACAATTACTGGATGCCTAGAAAACATCACTTTCGTCCCATCTAATGGATCTAATTTATGTGAAGTGTATTCAAAGCATCACTTAAGGTTATTACCACATCTCTGAAATCATTTCATTCAGCTGACTAACTGAAACGCTTTATGTACCTTTTATTAATGCATAAACATGATTAACTTGCACTTTACCCATTTGAAATATTAAAATGTTAAAAGAAGCACAAAACCAGAAAATTACTGGACATTTCCTGGTTGTTGCTGAGTGAGACAGGCAGGTAGAATGAACCATAACCAACCTGTGACCCTTCCCTTCAATACTAATGCCACTAATGAAATGCAATGTCAATCAGGAACCCCCATCAAAACAGCATGATCACTTGTCATCAGGCCCTTGGAGCAACATAACAATCTGAAAACTGAATAGGAAAGAAGTGTTTTGTTAAAGATTTTGTCGGCAAAGTGACTGCCTTTATATACAGCTTATACAACTAATGCTGCATCTGCTTTTGGTTGACTACAGTCAGATTAAATTTAGATCTAACATGAGGTACATACTGCTATGCAGTCAGCTCCAGCTGAGATTCCATGCAGCGTTGTTAGAAATACATTATTTTTTTCTAAGATGCAGTGTGAAAGCAATTTTGTAATGCTCCAATACAACAAAAACTTCTCTTTCCTTTCCCAATAATATTTTCCAACACTGTGGCAACATGAATTGCATAAAACCTCCCTGGGCCAGAAAAGAGTGCTTGAAGAAGAAGCAGTAGAAATGCAAGAATTCTGTTTCAGATCAGTAAAAGAAACAAAAAAGTTTTTTTCTGAATAGCTTAACTAGGTAAAGAAAGACATAAGACATGGCAGGGGAGAGGGGAAAATTTTTAAGTAAAAGAGGTTATTTCAAATAATCTGAAGACAAATAAAATAGATTAAATTGAAGTTTATACTAGTATTAATGGGGCCATGATAATGCTTAAAGTAGGTCTGCACTGTCCCATCTGGAGGGACTATGTTTACACTGTTTCCACTTCTGTAGGATTTTAACTGGCTCCTTGTCTGATTACATCTAATTGCTTTATGATTTACTGTTGCTTCAGTTCTTGCATGGTTTTCATTACATGGTATGTCTATAAGAAAACTGTTCATAAGCAGATCACATGGATTTGTTAGTTGGCTACATAAGTTCTTTTCTTATAAAATAATTATGTGTAAATTATGGATACTGCTTTGTTGCTGTAGAACTGTTCAGATAGGACACACTTAGATCCTTCCACGTTGCTAGAAAGAGCAACTGGTGAACCAACAGTTCACCCTGTGGTGAACTGAGAGGGCAGCAGAGCAGACACAAACACCAACTTTCCCCAGCCTCACTGAGCCAGGACCACCCCTCATGCAAGCAAGGTGTAAACAGACAAGTTCTCCCATTGATGCCTCTAGTAGTGGGGTAGATGGGGCAGCCACTTGAAGGTGTCAGAGAATCAGTGCAGTCCTGTCTCAACGACTTTATTAATATCCACAAAAACAGCCCAGAGAATAGCAGGTGACTAACTCTGCTTTTATAGCAAGAGATGTGAGAGGAGCATTTCTCCTGCCTGCTGACAGCGTGCCTGAGATCCCCTTGCAGCACACATCATCTGAATTCTGTCCAAGCATTGCACCATTGTCTTTGCAGCACAGACTTTGCTTTAAAAGTCATCTTCTGGCACACAGTTTGCAGAATAGCTAGCTGTTTGGCACCCTCTGCACCAGATGTTATCTTGTAAACTCAATGAACAGATGCCTATTCCATTCTCACAATAAAAGAATAATCAGAGTTACCACTTAATTCTGTGATTCAAAGTTAACAATATTTATTTAAGGTTTATAAATATGCAACAGAAGCATGTTAATTCTGTAAATGTACTAAAAAAAGGCACGTAGCTCAGGAATGAAGCAAATATTTCATAAATATGCCTAACAATAAGGATTTAATTTATTAGCAGTTTTGGCAGAACAACAACAAAGAAGATTGTGGTTTTGAAGCACGTTTGTCATTTGACAAAGGGGAGGCTGTTACTCAATATAATAGCAATACTAGGTTTATTTTCTTTTTACTATTTAAAAAATACCTGCCTGAAAAATTGTTTGGATCAGACTGTTTGCTCCTAATCTCAAGGTGGATTTCACAGTATACTTAAGAGATCAGACACCAGGAGATTCTGTTATATTTATGAAGCCAGTTACGGCTTCACAGTAATCAGAAGTTTCATGGAAGAAGTTCTCAGACCCCTGTTTCATAGATGGATGACTAGGGTAATTCATATGCCTTTTTTGACTCCTCCACCACGGCTACTTCAATCCCAAGTGCGATAGATGGGAAAAACTAGACATCAAAACAGCAGAAGGTTAAATTAATCATAAAAATCATTGCACTCCATCAATTTATGCATTTATCCTACTCTGCGCATCTAAAGTTGAATGAAGTGCCTGGAGGTTTTTGGCTGAGCAAACTGAAGTAATGAAAACAATTTCCTAAATAAAATATAAGCACTGTCAAGAGGTCATAAATAGAAGTCCAGCAAGATGAGTTTTCATCTCAAAATGAACAGAAAATTGGTTCCTTCAGACCCACAATCAAATACGCCAATAAGTGAAATTTTGCCTATTGAAACAGAAAGACAGGACACTGTAAAATGATAATGCTGCAAGTTAAAAAGGGTTTATATCATAACCCCTTCTGTGACCACAAGGTTAGTGAGACAATTTATATAAACCACACGCTTTTTCATCATCCTTCAACAACATATTAATTCAAGACCAGTCCTTGTTGTTTGTTTCCCATGAAATCAAATGCTGAAGATCAGTTATCAAGTATGCTAATTTTAAAGAATTTACCATTCCCTCTAACATGTACTTCCCTCCCTTACTTTTGGCAGCTTCTCTTTCATTGAAAATAATAAAGGAGACAGTGAAATATTCACCCTGAGTATAAAAGTTCAGAGAACAACTACCAGAAACAGGCAAGACTTTTAAAAATTATTTTTAATTAGTTCATAAGAAAAATTCAAAGTATCAGGCACAGTAGTAGAAAAGAACTGGTAACAAATGGCACATACAAGAAGTAGAGGAAAAATGTATCCCTACTCAATGATATTGGTCTAACATCTTGAACCTAAACTGCATAATATTTGCCAATTTTTAACACCTGTGTCAATGACACTAATTTGCTCTGGAAGGTAAAGATAGGGGCAAGTTGTAAAGTACTGCAGTAAGGCTTGAGGCCATGTAAAAAATAGGAAGAACCAAGGATCAACAGGAGCAGATGTGTACAGTGAAATAGTTGCTGATGAAGACCACCCATGATCCAAACTGCATAATTTTTTTTCATTCTTTTTTTTTTTTTTTTTTTAAATTTGATTTGGACTCATTCAAGTCTACTTCCATGGGTTCAAAGTCTGAGAACAGGATAACTAAGCTGAACTTCAGGAGCTTATCTTTTGGTTTACTTACATCTGACAGGAATCAAATTCATCTGTGTGTACAAACAGAAGATAAGTAGAGACAATCAGGAGATTTGCTCCAAGAGCATCCTCTTGCTCCTACACCACCAATACCAGTGCATTCTTTGTAGCTCAGAACCCAAGCAATATCAGGTAAAATTGAAAACATGTAATTTGAGAGTACTGGACATGTGGAAAAAGCCAACAACCATGAGTATGTACACAGGGTGATGAAGTCTGTGGTAGGCTATTATCAGGCACAAATGAGATTTCAGACTCACAACAGTCAGCTGTTCAAACAGCTCAGCTCAGTGTTCATGAAAGTAAAAGTGTTAGGTTTCACTGGGATAGAGTTAATTTTCTTCACTGGTAGCTGGTGTGGGGCTGTGTTTTGGATTTTTGACCAAAAGAGTGTTGGTAACACAGGGATGTGTTTGTTACAGCTGAGCAGGGCTGACACACTGAGCAGGGCCTTTTCTGCCTCTCACCCCACTCCACCAGAGAGAGGGCTGAGGGTCTACAAGGAGCTGGGAGGGGACACAGCCACAACAGCTGATCCCAGATGACCAAAGGCATACTCCAGACCGTATGGCATCATGCTCAGCAAATAAAGCTGGGAGAAGACTGAGGAATGTGTTCAGAGGTATAGCATTTGTTTTTCCAAGTCACTTTATGTATGATTGAGCGCTGCTTTCCTGGAGATAACTGAACACCTGCCTGCCAGCCCATGGGAAGTGCTGAATGAAATCCTTGCTCTGCTTTGCTTTCGTGTGTGGCCTTGGCTTTACCTGTTAAAGTCAACCCATGAGGTTTCCCATTTTACTCTTTTGATTCTCTTTCCCATCCCACAGGGGAAAGTGAGTGAGCAGCTGCGTAGTGTCTAGGTACTGCCTGGTGTTAAACCAGAATAATAAATCAAATTACTGGGAAAGGGAGGGAAAACAAACAGAAATATTCTCTCATTGCAAAAGTTCCATCCTTATCTCCTGGTTTCTCTACCCAAAAAAGATGTGGAAAAATTCAGTAGACCAATAGGAAGGTGGCAAGTACACTCAATGGCATGGAGCAGTTTCCAGGTGAAAATAACCACACAGAGTTATTTTCAGCCTGGCAAAGCAATGACTAAGGATGGGATGTGACAGACATTCACAGAATCATCAGATGAATGAAGAGGATGGAAAGGAATCTGTTCATCCTGTCTGAAGATACAGAGAAGAACAGGGGCATATCACATGAAACTAACATGCTACAGAACCAGCAAAAAGATGGGGCTCTTCCTATGGCACATCATTAAACTGCGTGCAAGTCCTTGCCATGGGAAGTTGTAACTGCTAGAAGTTTATGTGCTCTGAAAAGCTGACTGGACCAATTCAGAGGAATCACAGAAACCTGTCAAGGGCTATCACCTCTGGCTCAGGTAGTCTTTGAGCAATGAAGTGAAGCATTACAATTTATTGGAAACAGCTATACCTGCCTGTCCTCTTGTATTATTTCCTAGGATTTAATTTCAGAGCTGAAGACTGAGTATTGAGTTAGACCAACTTTTGATCTGACCCAGTGTGGCTGTTCCTGCATTAGCCTTTCAGTCACTAGTCAATGGAATAATCTAATAAATCAAAAATCAGAAGTTGATTCTGAACTGGAAAAAAAAAACAAAAGCTGACTCAACAAATTTGATTTCTTTTTATTTACACTGAGACATGATATTGGAGACTTAGATTTATAACCCAAATTTGTGCTGGGAAAAGAGTTTACACATCACAGTCCTACACAAAGATGATGGAAAACTCTAAATGTAAGAGGAAGTCTGAAGTTGACTTTCCGTATTCAGAATTATTATTTCTCAGTGTATTTATTCCTGACCAATAAAATTTCCTAGCAAATGATCATGTTTTAGCACGCTTAGACCAATTTGATTAAAATTTCTAATACATGATGGAAAAAGAAATATGTCTGCAAAGAATGCCAGTTATTAATGACAAACTCTAAATTATGGTAGACTGAACACTTTCAGCAGACTGGAGGATTCGATTGCAGTGTTTTGAGGCTGTCTTACAGAATTGCACATTTTGCAGCTTGGACAATATTTATTATACCTCAGAGTGCACAACCAAATACTTTTACTAAAACATACATTTAACTCCATTTCCTTCCTTCCTTCCTTCCTTCCTTCCTTCCTTCCTTCCTTCCTTCCTTCCTTCCTCCCTCCCTCCCTCCCTCCCTCCCTCCCTCCCTCCCGGGGTGTTTCCCTTTTCCTTTCTCCTGTCAAAGGTGTATTTGGGAACAGGTTGCAAAAGACCTGTTTTTCCCCCACCTCTTGAAACCCACAATTATCCTAATCTGAAATTATCCAGTTTTGAAATGTGGTCATTTACAGCTTAAAAAAATTAAACAAATGGATGAGTTATTATAAAAAAATTTGGTTCCTATTTTTTCCTATTTATAATGGAGCCCAAAACGCTGTATATGTTGGCTGAGTGTGACTAATGCTAGTAACTATTGCTCTCAGCTGTTTCTTCTTTAAATACAGGATACAGTTGAAATAATATCCTGTATCTGCCACCAATGGGCTTCCCTGGTTTTGAGGGGCAATCAGGTATGTCCTGATTAACTGTGACCCTGATTACTTTATTCAACAAGCTCCATACACAAACCAGCAACACACAATTTAAAATTGACAACTGTATCTTGATGGAAGTTGTTATTTCATGTAAACTGTGACCTCCTGGGATTTTTTCCCCACCTTCTTTGACCATTACCACTAACTAAAACTCTAGTTTCATAGAGGTGATATGAACAAACAGTTAATAAGGCAGCTGTCTATGGCTTCAGCCACTCTGTGGAAATTAAGATATCATTTTGAAAGTGATGACATAATTCACAAGGAAACGGTGATTAATCCATCACACAAATGAGGACACTTTAGACTATGAGTAAAAATGTACGTTATTCATCTGATCAAATTGTTCTTGGAGGTATTGTTCTACAGCAGAGACTTCAATTTTTTATTTTTTTTAAATCTTGAATTTAATCTCTATAGGAAGGAAAAAAAGGAAAATATGAAAAAACCCACCCTAATCACCCTTTGGTCTTGGATTACTACTGGGCTATTAAATGCTGCTGTGGCAGAGGTTTCTGGCCCCAAAGGTGTCTTGCGCCCCAGTGAAGTCCCTTCCTTACTCCCGGAGGCATTCTTTGGGCAGAGCCTCTGCAGGGGAGGGCACTTGCCTTGCTCATTGTAGCCTACATACGAAAATTAGTATTATTTTATCTTCTGCATCTCTCCTACAGCTGACTCAGTGGAAAGAAATGGTTTGGGTCCAAACAATCCTTACAGTGACACTGTATCAGTGACCTAACTGCTTTTCACCTCAAGGCAAGATCTGAGGTCTGTGGATTTCAAGTATCCCACTTCACAGTGGCCAAGAAGCAGCCAGCCATTCCTAACCCTAAGGACATGAAAGCTTCAAATGACAGTAAATTAAGCACAGGTCTGTTTGGGAGCTGTAATCAAATGCAAGCAGGTGGCAGTGCAGTTTGGCTATCTGGGCTGACAAAGCCTCAGGAATGTGCAGTACTATACATACAGCACATATATAGATGCAGATAAAATGAGAGCACTTAGAGATTTGTTTTAGCCCTCACATTACAGGGTGGGTGTGCCTTACACAGGAGTGTTACTCTTCATTGCCATGACCTCATGAACTCTGCAGAGTTACAGACTCACATCCTAAACTTTGGTACACCCCAACATACTCCAGCAAACTGGAAATCCTAGGTTACTCAGGCTCCCTTTTTCAACTGGGGTCCTCTACCAAGGTTATACTTTTCTATGAGACATTAAAAAGAGGCTCCTCAAGAAAGTAAACTAGAGCTCTGAACTGATCACAGTGCCATTTTGAAACAATAAATCCTGTACTTACTCCAAGGTTGGAAATAGTATCTCAGGCACAATCAAGAATAAAGTATTAAAACTAAAAGAACTCTTTCAACAGAGACATTGCCCCAGCTTTTACTAAGCATCCAGATGCAGAGGGTTCATTGTTAGCACATATGCATTCTAAAACATACTAGCTTTTAAAATTTCACAAAAATGGATTTGGAGTTTTGTTCACATCAAAAGAATTATAACAAAGAAACAGGAGACTGAATTTATGATTTAGAGAAGCAGACACATTCATTTTCTTTTCCGAAGCAAAGCACCATAGGAAAACCAGACTATGGCTGCTGAAGGCATTCAGTGATGAAGAGTTTAGATTAGCATGCAAACGATAAAATGTTTGACTACATAAAAGATAACCTGAGTACCAGGACTATATTTTATGCAAAATCTAGTTATAAAACCCTTGCATAAACTATCCCCATAGGGATAATTTAGGGAAAAATAATCTGAGATATTTACGTACCTGACAAACACTCCAGACTCTGGGAGATTTTTCTGCTGTTTATATGCCAGTCGTCTAAGCCTACAATGCTTGGCCATGATATCCAAAGTCAGGCTGACCATAAGTGCCAGCCTTGATGCTGGGAGCAGCCTGGCTATGTGAGAAGGGCTAATCAGCCCAGGTGGAATATCACACTAAAGTGCCTCCCAAGTGCCATAGCTGGTGTGTTCACACAGCTCAGGTGTTACTGCAGCCTGACACACAGACACATCCTAGGGTGATAAAGCTAACAGCTGGGCTCCAGACCACCTGCATTAATATTTTATCTGAGCAATAGTCCCTAAGCCCATTGCAAAATGGTTGGAGCCCAAAGGATGCATCCTCCTCATTTTTGCTTTTTTGTGCCCTGCACCTCTCTAAAAATTATTGCTTCCACCTTATCAGCCTCCCCACTTTTGCACATCTCCCCAGTGAAATACCATGTCCTACCTTGTTCCTGCATCCTTGGTCCAGAGCTCCTGCCAACACAGTGGAATACACAGAAGAGCTGGAAACTGCTTCTTCGTAGTAGAAGCATCACATGTACCAGAGCACTGCACATTGATCCTGCGCCTATTTATTCCATTTCCTTACCTTGCAGCCTTGGCAATACACTTCTCTTGCATTTTGGGCAGCAGCACTAACACTGAATAATCAGCAAAAGAGACACATTGTAAGAGCTTATGAGCCACATGCATTTTGCAAGCTGGAGTTTGGCCATCATCATCATAAAATGAAAATGGACCAGGTGTAGAAAATGTCTGCAAAAATAATTTTTGAGAGAGCTTTTTTCCTTCAAGGGAGATTAGAGGAGCTTAGATTGTTTAGTCTAGCAAAATGAAGCGAAACAGCTAAGGGGAAAGGTAAGGGAGGATGTGTTTGCTCTCTATTAAATATTAATTAATACCCTATTAATTATTAATAAAGAACTATTCAAGATGAAAGGTAATGGTGTCACAAAACAAATGGATAAAGGTTGTTCATGAATATATTTAGGCTAGGAATGCAAATAAAGTTCCTAGCCATTAACTGGGTTTGGAATCAGCCTTCCAATGGGAAAAGTGGAAGGAAAAGACCTCAAACACTTTAAAGATGATGCCTATGTCAAGAGACTGTATGTTCCTGAACTGTATGTGCCAAGAGAAGGTTCAAGCCCTCTAGCCCAAATCTGTTCTTTCATCTCACTATTGGACCTAGTTTTCAATGTCCTTCCCTAAATCTTAGGCAAAGAGAAAGTATCTTCTAAGTACAGGGGGAAAACTCCCATATCAGAGGGTTTTGATAAGTGCTATTTGTATTTTACATGATGAAGTCCACTTACACTGTGAGGTGGAATGAAACCACTGCCCTGCTGCCAGATGTTTATGGCACTTCACAGCTGTCACCCTGGCCTGTCCTTAAACTAGAACACTCTAAAGCATCTGTAACTGCACAGTTCTCCTGAGATCCACCTCAAATACATGGATCCATCTCAAGAAGCATAAAAAGAGATGTGATGACAGTGGTAGTGGGGGATGCTCCAAATGAAGTTTCCAAGGCAAAACTGTTTAAATCTCAACTGTAGTACTACACTGACAAGCTTGCTTATTGAAAGATACAGGCCAGTGTTCTCTCATAAACAACTGATCTCTTTAATACGGAGGTGGTATCGGTTATTTACACAAAACACATCCATTACAAAAAGTTATTTCCTGATATGAGTCATCCAGCAAGGAGTAAGGCTTAATTGTGAATAGTGGGTCAAATGCACTGGGGAATATCATCACATCAAAATATAAGCTTTTACTTCAGTGCTTTGTTGGCACAGCATTTAAATTCTATGTGAAAAGCAAAAGAAAGAATAGGAAAGTCAAAGACATTTGAAATAGAAGGGGAAGTACACCAGAATGATCAAAAAACCGAGATCAATAAGAAAAGTCAAGTTTGCACCCATCATTTCAAAGAAGAGTGTTAAGAAAATAAATGTGGGTATAGACACATGGGAAATGGACTGTGGTATTTTAAGGAATGTAAGGGAACTTTAAAGACTGAATCTTGGACTTAATCCCATTTAGAAAAAATATTTCTGTCTAATACCCGTTTCATAAACCTCTTAGAAGTTTTAGTACAGTTCCTAGTGAGAAAAGGATCCACAGAATGAGCCAATATGTGGCATTTATGTAACAGCATTTTCAGAAAGCTCCTATAGTCAGAGAGAGCCCTGCAGTCATGGCTACTCTGTGCCCAGCAAGTGGTTCTTTCAAAGCAGGGCCGAGGTGCACCACTTCACAGTCAAGAATAATTTGCTCACATCCTCCTGGCCCCTTCTCCTGCATTTTCTTTCTGCTCCAGCAAGTGACTACAGGTCATACATAAAACTTAGATACAAAAAAGAAACAAATCCCAGGTTACCCACATAAATCCCTTGGTCTTCCATTGCTATGATTTAAATTCTATGACTTACTATATCTTAAACCCCACTTTCAAGGCACTCAAGTAGCCAAAAGAATTTCCACCTTTTTTCCCCTCCACTGAAATACGTTCTTCCATATTTTCTTTGTTCTGTGGGCATGAAAAATAGTTATAGAGGGTCACCAGCCAGGATTAGCATGATATTAGTCTTGTCTGTGGAAGCAGAACTGTCAGTCTCTCCATCTCCTGGGCACTGGGCCTGGTTACCAGCAACAGCTGTGACTGGAAGTTTTATGGGATAACCAATGAACACAAGTAGATAAGAAAAACTAATTAAAAAAAAATTCAGGAAATAAAAACCCCACAATGCTAGAAAATGCACAAACTACTCAATTTTCATAATTTTCAGGAAGTTTTGTTTGTTTGTTTGTTTGTTTACATTTATTATGTGTATAGGTCCTATAGGAGTATTACCTACTACAAATAAGGAAAAACAAACCTCTGGTTCTAAACCAGCATTTCTGTACTGGGATTTCTGACAAAAAGAAAAATATGATTCATATATGGGTATAAAAATACCCATATATGAATAGAGAAAATTGCTGTTCCCTACAGAAACCACAGAGGTGTATTAAGATGGGCAGATTCATCGGGCAGGATAGGAATCCAGACTGTCCAGTGAAGCGTATTAGAATGAATGCCTTAACCCTATCAATACTTGCCTCTTTTGAAATCTGATTTCTGCCTACACAGAACAGGAGTTCTATTACCTTCTGAAGAAAAGTAGTGTGGTGACAGCCACTACTAGGGAGTGTGCAACTCCCTGGTAGTGCTGGAACCGGTAGTGCTGGTGCTGGAACCGGTAGTGCTGGTGCTGGAACCATCGATTTATTTTGTTATTCATTTAAATTATCATCCTTCAGATGCCTGATGATGACTTACTGTCAAGATACTCAGAAATTAATAAAATGATCATGTCCTACCCTCACTAACATAGTTACAATCACTGCGAATGAACTGAGAAATGAAAGAGAAAAGAGGAAAAGAAAGATAATCAGGGACCAAACCCTGATTTTCTAAGGAGTTGTGCAGCTTGCAGGGCTATGTGCGACAGACCAGGAGAAGAGGCACCACACCAGATCAGCATCTACCCAAAACTGAAAAGGACAATTTAGTTACCTGCCAGATATTTCTGACAGCCTACAGAAGGAACATTCCTCTCTATTATTGACAAAAAATAAGATAAACTGCCATACTGTATCCAGAACCGTTTCCAGTCAGGAATGCATGTAATTGCAAACCAGCTACTGTTTGTTTTTAAATGACTAAAATACCAAAGTAATCTCAGGAACCTCTCTAGAAAATGGGATTTATAATGAAAAATATTTGCTGAAAAAGCAAAAGTGAGAGTACAGTTTGCCTTCCCATTTGTCTTTTATGGTGCTTGACAAATTGACACACAATTGTTAATTATGGGCACCGAGTGCCACATGATTATGAATAAAATATTCCAGCTGATCGGAGCATAAGTCTAATAGCATTTCCAGGAAATTAAGTAGCATTCTTACAGATACTGAAGCCTACAAATTTCAGATCATGACATAATTAAATTTCTCAAGCAGATATTCAAAATGTTCTTAATTTTTAGTTAGCATTTAACCATATCACAACCTGAGCGTGTACTCTGGAGAAAGATTTTGGATGCAGGCTTTAACAGCTACCATGTGACACAAACCTGCAAATCACTGAAAATTATGCAGAAGAATGTAATCTTGGACATTTCTTGTGCAGGGTGTTTTCTGAATTTTTCTTTTAAGTGGAGAAAAGGGAAAAGTCAGTTTTCACTTAGAGATGTCAAAAAAAAATGAAAATACCTAAAAGATGTCAAAAAAAAGTGAAAATACCTAACAGACTTGGGAGGAGACTACTGCAAAACATAGTAGACAGAAATGGAGAGGATGATAATGATAGCTCATTGACAATTTTTATTCCTTACTAAAACCTGTGAGAATGTGTCCCCAACCTGTTCTTCCCCACCAGAACTGGGAAGGGCTTGTGTCTTTTGCCTTGACAGTTTCCAGTCTCTGGGCTGGCATCATCTGCTCACAGGCAGGATCAGGATGGAGAGGCATAGACCCTAGTGAGGGAGGAGCTCACTGGCATCACATTTTCCATCTCCATCTCCTCTGCAGTCTGCTCTATGTGTAAGGAGCAGCACAGATTTATAAGAGAGATCATATCCACTATATACACAAAAACATATATTTTTTCACAAACTGGCAACAAGCTTCAGAAGACAAACACTGCGGCATTATTGGGGGAGTGTAATAGGCCAAGCATGTCAAAAAGGAAAACGGTGATTGAACCCCAAGATATATCAAAGAATAAAATTTATATTGTAGCCTTAAAGGAAAAGTGTGTTCTGAAGTGAAAATCCAAAATTAAAAAAAAAAAAAAGAAGTGTAATCTTGCCAGAGATTTATTTCCTCCACATGACATCTTGCTTGTGCCAAGTAATAGGAATACGCACTGTGTTTTCATGAGTTAATTGTAAACTAAATATTTTATGAATCTATGTAATTTTCTTATCTCTGGAAGGTCCCAGTTGTTCCTTCCAGCTTTGGAATGCCAGTCCGAGCATATCGATTCAAAGGGTGAACCAGATCTCACAGTACAGACAAAACAGTGATATGGAATGTCTATGGCTTGGAATTCTCTCTTCTTTTATTTTTTTTTATTTTTATTTTTATTTCCTTAGTCAAGAACAGGGATAACCACGGCTGCCCAGTGCAGAAGGGCATTGCACACATTTGTCAGTGACCACTGGACCCTCTAGGTCTACGAAGTACAAACAAGGATCACTGTTCCTTCAGCAAAGTGCACACTGGGTGCCTTTTCTGGTGTTGCTCAGCTCTAAGAAGTGGCTTTGTAACAAAACATTTTTGAAGAGAACAAAAACAGATAAGTTGCTGAGAACAATCCAGGGTCTTCTAGTCAACACAGTAGATGTTGCTAGTTCAAGCTGAAGATACAATTCAACAGTGTTAAGATAAACTCCTGCACAGAGACAAATATTTCAATATTCAACTGTAGATAATGCTCCTGAACTCACTTTGCCTTGAGACAGCTACACAGGATCCTCATCAGTTTACCCTTGCACTGAGAGTTGCCAACACAACTGATCAGCTATGGCCTCAATGGCTTGATCTTGCTGAAGCACAAAGATTGTCAGCACACACTGAGAGATGCCTGGAGATGGTGAGATTGTTAGAATGACTGGAAATCCTTCAAAGTAAACCAGAGAGCCACAAAGCTACCTCTACCCCCTATACTTTTCTCCTTCAACACAGGCTTCATCTCCATCAAAATACTGACAAAGCAATTCACTACTCAGCATCAAATTCTCAGGTGCTTGGCACCTCCAAGCACAGGTTTTCAAAAGGATTGGTTCCAATTGTGAAAACAAGTTCCACTCTCTTTTAGAATTTTATAAGTTTAATAGAAATAAAAAAATAGACAAAATAGGAGATAGAATCATCTAAGCTTCTCGGCCGAGCGGGGACTTGGCACCAGGTCTGCCCGTCGCCCCTCTCACCCTTTAGGACTTCTATCTTTAAGGAGCACCGTATTGAATATTCAATAGATGGTAATCAAACATTCCTTTTTGATTTAAGTATCCTCGATAATCTTATCTAGTAGATTTATTTTGTGGGTGTCTCCACATAGTCTGGTAACATGAATATAAATCTTCTTTTGAGGTTTTCTGGTTCTTTTCAGTTGGATAAGAAAACAGAAAGTTGACAGTTTTTTTCTTAAAAGGGTCACAAGGTGACCCCCCTCCCATAGCTTCAGGCTTGGTGGCTTAAGTGTTACAAAAAAATCTTACCCCTCTGGTATAATCAAAAATGCACATTCATTACCCTTCTAAATTCTTTTAATAAAAACATAATACAGTACAATTATAATAGTTATGCGAAAAGCCAACTACATAATATACACTTATAACACTGTCTCATTGCATTTTCCACATTAAAGTAGCATCTTTAACACAGCAGAGCACTCCACAGCTCCCTCACCACTGTTTATAGAGAGGATTTCTGGGCAGCTGAACCTTCTCTTTCATATCCGACTGAAACCTCCAGGTGTGCGCTCAGGGCTTGGGCTAGCATACCAAACCTTTCTGGACAACGCCTCCTGCTGTGTCCCCTGGGCATATTTGAAAAACAGGCAAATAATCAGGTATCTCCTCATCAAAGTCAATGAAACCACTGCCATCTACTCCAGTGGTTTGCCTGGCAGGCAAATGATTTTAACAGCTATCTGCAACCAGTTTTGATGTACAGTGTAAAGCACTGGATATATTACAGTCTGTGCTGCTTAGTTTCTGTAACATCCTACTAACAGAGCTTGAGGAAACACAATGTTTAGAAGGAGACCATCAGAAGAAGAATGTGCAAAATGGATACAAGCTGGGAGGAGAAGGGGGAAGGAGCCTGTCAAGGGGGCTTGGCATAAAAAGGGGAGACGGATGAAGGAAAGAGAAAAAATGAATGAAAAGTGGGTGAAAACATATTACTGAAGATCGGAACATGTGGTTTGGTCAACAGTTCAGAAAAATTATACAGTGTTAATATTTTTGGGGTTTTTTTCCCCCCCACTGTTTGAGAACCTGAATTACTGAAATAAAGAGGCTTGTAAAAACACTTGTTCATCCTGCAGCCAGCTTAGCTCACTGTATGGCTCACCCATCCAGGGTGACAAAGGCAAGTGTTAATGACCAGTTTGCAAAATACATGTCAACTTGTGAGCACAGGTTCAGAGGGCATCAGGCTCAGGAATGACATAGACACTGCATGAACAGCTGTCCAATGGGCAATTCCACTCTGTCCTGTATGAGGAAGAATTTAATTCTTGTACATTTAATCCATTAAATGTTGGAGTCAGATTTTCTAATCTTCAGATATTTTTAAAGGCATCTACTCAGCTGAAGGAATTCTCAGCATGAAATACAAATATTTATAAACAGAAGTCATGCTGTCTCCATGCTGTAGTTCATTTTTCACTGTAATTTTTACAAACTGTGAGAAACACTTTATCTATTTGTAGCAAAACCAGAGAATTTTTTTCTGTAGCCAGGTCAACATAACTCCATTTTCTATCATCCTACAGAGCTGGATTAAAACTAATCCATCACTCCTCCACCTGTTGCAAGAGTACAGAAAAAAGTTCTCCAAAAATCTATAAATCCTCAGCCCACTTCCAAGGAGAGAGTTCCGTGATTCTTGTTCAATATGAGTGATTTCTTGATTCGGAGTTTTCAGACCCCTTCTTCCCACAGCTATTAGCCTGAGCTTCTGAGTGCTAGCCTGCACAGCAGACCCTCAGGGTCTGAAGCCAAGGAGAAGCCTTCCCTTTAGCTAAGCCTTCCTGGTCTGTCATGTAGACAGGAGAGAAATAGTTGCTCCGTGTGCAGAGGAAATTCAGCAAATCGAAAGTGAAATAGCTGAAGTGCGGGGTTGGAAAAAGGAAAAAAAAAATAAACTCCCCCCCCCCCCAACCTTTACAGAAGAGAATTTCAATTTTCTCTTCAACCTACCGAGTAAAATATCTCTTAGTAAGTTCACTTTTACATTTCAAGCTGTTTCCCCCTAAGGTTAACTACGTCTTTCCCACGCGAGACGCTGCCTTGGAGTCTCATGTATCCATTTTCTCCTATTGAAGCCCAGGCTGCCTCCAATGAACATCCATCACCACGGGATCCGTGTGCTTTTTGGTCTATCATGGGAAATGGCATTTATGAAAGACACTGTGGCTTTCTACCATGAAAATGTCTACAGCACTACATACAGTAGAATTATGACTTCTATAAAGAAGGGGAAAAAAATAACCCAGACAGGATATGAGGAACATCTGTTTATATGAACACCCTTAGGATCAGCAGTCTGAGCATGAGAACCGTCAATATATAGCAGACAAAAAGCACTCAGAGCGCACACAAAGAAGTAAGACTTGAAAGGTAACGCTTCAAAATAAATTGTTTCTTCTCAGATCTCAATTAAACCCAGATGATCACTTTAAGTTAATACAGCAACATCATGGAAAAGTGATTTATCCTTTAATTGCCATAATATTATAATTTCCAAAAAGCACATATGATTGGCAAATCCGATTTTGTGTACATCCTGAACAAGTCAATTAGCACCAACACTATCTCTGCAATCACCCTCCAGCCAATTGCTTTCCATCACTTTTTTTTCATAGAAATTTTCTGTACTCATAGGCCGTAATGAAGCAGGTAACTAGTTTTGCATTTCAGTAATTCAGTTCCTTCAGCTAGAAAAGTTTACACATTTCAGTTCACCCAATCTTCTGCTGATTTACTTCCATGCAGATCAAAATATAAATTTTACTAAACCATGTTTATTGCTACAAGAATGGGCACTTAATATGCACATCGCATTAAGACATGAGTGAAAGTTATAACACTGTTTACAGACAGTATCAATAAAGCCCTCTTGTTTTTAACTTTAAAACTGCTGTAAAGCAGTGATGATATCTGCTAACTAAGATGGCTAAATCCCTAACAGAAATTGCCAAAATAACTTTCTTCACACATTTGTCTAAAGTGGGGAAATAAACTTATTTTGAATATTTTTTTTATTTTGCTAATTTCTTTCCAGTCTGTTTCCCGTTCCCCAAATCTTTAAAAAATAATTCTGTGCCTGGAATTCTAAAATGATCCAGGAGAAATCTTACAGAAAATACATTTTGATTTTTGCGCATTAATTTATCCCAGAGGTCAGTAACTCCTATTGAGCTAGGAGACTGAAACCAGTACCAACATATCCAATTAAAAGAGCAAAACCCATATGTTTGAATACCTAGTTGTATAAGCGATTAAAGTTTATGAGAAATTCAACAGTCACATTTATTTATGTTTCCATGCGTCAAACTCTGGAAAACAAACAGCACTGCTGAAATTATGTTCTGTTCACAGATAAATGACAAAGAAGAAATGAGGCCGACTTAATAAATTATTTGTTCACTGCATACAATTGACCCTCTTCTGCAATGTCCTCAAGCAAATATCCCATTGCTTTCAGTCCACAGAACAGCTGTTGCACTACCTCCTGACTGTGTGCAAAAAGTTTGTTTAAATAAGGAGCAAAAATTATGGACGAATTTCAAAACAAGTGGAAAAAAAAGTTACTACCCTACTCTTTAAAGAATTCTCAACTCATTTTATTAAACTAAAATATATCACTTTTTCTTTGCATGGAGAATCTTCCATTTATGAAGTGCCGCATTTAGCATTATTATGAAAATAGACTTCATGGTTTTTAATTGGTTTCCTTATCAGTCCCAGAAAAACAGTTTTTAATAAACTAGGAGTGGACTAACTCATTCTGCTAATTTCAAATCCATGTTCTGCAGAGTAGAACTCAGATATAATGTGGCTTCTTTCAGCTTAGGCAGGAATGAGGGATAGAGAAGAGAGGGACAAAAAATAAAAAGATACTAAAAGAAAAGGATTCTTACTAAAAATACAAACTCCTGCAAAGCAGATAAAACTGTACCACTGTCTTCATCCAGAATAACCTCTCAGAGACATTTGGAATTGTGGCTGGATTCCTAGGGGATGCAAGACCACAGGCAGAGCTGGGGATTTGCAGGCAGCTCCTCAGCTCTGGTGAGGTGTGTGTGGGGAAGCACAGCTTGAACCTGACTCAAAGGGACCAGCAGAGACAGGAGCGATGTTTGGGTTAGCTCAGTCCCTGCTAACAAGTCCTTGCACCAGCAAAGCAATGCCTCTGCCCCGGAATGTGCTGGAGAGGGAACTGCAACCATTCATGCAGACTGGAACAACCTTGGGCAGGGATGGTGGTTTGCTCCTTGCAATTGTGTCACATTTACTTTGTGTCCTGACCACATGCTGTGACAGTAAGGAGGGAAATGCAGCTCTTTGCTGTTTCTCCTCCCCAGACACAAGTAATTTCTGGAGAACAGGACCTCTGTACTTACTACACTGGATCATGTTTCTTCAATTACGCACCTGCTCTCATCATTTTGGGGAGAACCACTGACTAAAACCACAAGAATTCCAGGCTTTACTGAGTCTTACCTTGTGTCATTCAAGCCTGTCAGCAGGATCCATGTCTGCATTCACATTCAGTCTCTACTCAATCAGCTGCATAATGGCCAAGTCCGGCTTTGAATGTCCCAATGAATGATGTATTTATTATCTGTTCTCAAGCTCACAGTGCTTTGTCTGGGAGAGGAGATGGCAGTGGGGAGCAGAGATTGCTGAGTGTGATTTTTCAAAATCCACAACTGTAGCACAGTGGCATGGTCTTGGCTCCAAGCATGCAGTGACCACCCTGGATGGGGTCTGGCACTCTGAAGCTGCAATCCTGCAAACCTGAACTTTTACCATGTACCCATGTATTGTCATGCTGCCAAGGCAGGACAATAAATGGCTTTTTCTGATGTAATTATCCATCTCCTTATTGTTAATTCAAAAAAAATCACATCAAAATGTAACAGGTTTCTAAACACACAGGAAAGGTCCCATTCTGTCAGCCCTTGTACCTCAGGGTTTTAATGTGCTTCCCTAGGACTATATAGCTCTTGTTAACTTAGTTACAGTTTTACATATTAATTTCAACTCTGTTTTGAAGTATGGAATAGAGGTTCCAGCCTATCCTTACTAAAGAATTAAACCAGTTTAAGACCTGACCATGTCATAAAACTATTCCAGTAGACAAAAGCCCATGGTTATTAATAATAAGAAGTTTCTGGGCTCCATACTCTACAACATAATTTGCTGGTTCATGAGTGTGGACTCAAAAGATATCAAAAGATAAGGACTTTTTGCAATCTGGCAGTCTCCTGGGTTTTGAAGGTGTTTTTCGGGGGGTTTTTTGTTTGGTTTAAGTCATGCTTGGCTTTTTATGTTTATATTCGTTTCCTTTAGCTTGGAAAATGGCCCTCAGTAAGGACATCCTGCCACCTTTAATTAAGAGTGCCTGCACTGGGTTCACTTTTTTGAGACAGATAGATTCCTCTGAAAAGTCACCTTCATTATGGCAGACCCCAAAAGAGATGGAGACAGAAGGAAAAGAGATGTGAAAAACTGTTCGTTTCTTCTCAGAAGACACCTACATCAGACTCCTACTCCATTTCTTTGGACTAAGTAAAGGTTACAGGGTAATGCAACAGGGATACCCTTTTAGGAGGCTGCCCCACCAGAGGCACTGAGGAGATTCCCACAGCAGTGGCGTCTGAGCTACAGCCGGATGGACACACCAAGTGCTGCCGGGACTCCAGCTAGCAAAGAACAAGTGATGTACTGGTGTAATTTAAAAGATACTTTTGGGCTCAGTTCCAGCAGACACAAATTAATTCCCCCAAAGCAACTCAAAACTGAGACAGCACACCAGTTCCCGAACAGAACTAAGAGGTTTACCCACTCATTCCATTTTTTCTTGTTAACAAAATATCAAACCCAATCAAAATATCGAAAGCAGTACAGCAAACACACATTTTACCAAAAGCAGCACAGAAAATAAATTACATCATCCAGTCATCAAAATGTGTGCATGTGTAAGCCAACCATATACCCTTTTTTTTTTTGGCTAGCTAGCTAAATGAAATGGCATAGGCCAAGTCTAGCAGACTGAAATTTAATTCTTCCTGTACATGTAAAGCTGTCAGAGTTTAAGAAAAATAATCCCACACAATGACGTCTGACTCTTCTGTTTGAAATAATACATTACAAAGAATTTATCAGACTTCATCCTGGATTTGGTTTAGGTTTCATTTTCTTGCTTTTTTTTTTCCTTTTTCTTTAAGACTTAGGACAAAGCCAAATGCTGCTGAGTCTTAGGTTTAAGAAATGAAAATGTCAGGGTTGAGAGTGAAGCCCACATCTACTGCAAAGCTGCAGAAATGTAGGGCAGAAAGGAAATGTTAAAAAACAATGAAGAAACAATATATCGAAGGAGAAACAACAAACATCTCCCTAAAACACTGCCTCAACAAAAGAGCTGGTGTCTCCCTGTTTATAGAGCAGAAAGCCCTGCCTTGGCTACATGTGAATTTCATTACAATCCATTTATGTTATCAGCTGAAATTGCATCAGCCGTGCAGAATGCATAGCTCAGGGATTAGGAATGGGTTTAATTGTGTTTCTTATAGGACAGATACTCTGGCAAGAATTAATGAGAAAATTTGATTGGTGTCCTCTATATAGTTTTCACTGGCACGTATAATAGAAACAGGTCATGGATAAAGAATTGAACAACCAGGAGATCTGGTTATCACTGCATGTGAGAAGGAATTTCCCTGAATAAGATTTTCACATGTTGCTGAGCAGTAATGGAAAAAAATATGTACTGCATCAGCCACACTGGACTAAAGCATACAAATGACAAACTATGCATTACCAGGATTTCTGTGCTTCAGTAAAAAATTCCCTGTCAGCATCATGAAAAGATGGTTCATCCAAGGCACTAGCCTTAAAATCAGATGACATCCATGATCCCACCCACCACTGCAAACATCCTCTCCCCTAAGTCACCAACAAATGTTACTAGTGTCACAGCAGATTAAATTGAGCTTAAATGTCACAGGCGACATTTCTCATGCTGCAGCATCCCCCTGCTCCAACTGATTTTTTTTCCACTTGCTCAGTTTAAAAGGTATTCAAGCACAAGCTTTATTGCAGCTCCCTAGAAACTGTTGTTTAAGTACCAAGGTTAATTCAAAGTTTTCAGACTTTTTTGAAAAACAATGCATGGCAGATGTCACAAAGAATTTCTAAACTCTCATTTTCCCTATGAGTAATCCACTGTCTTACTCATATGTCTCAAGTTTCTACCTTAGTAAGAATCCTCATGTTTAGCAGGTGTGTCACATATGTGCAGAACATAAAATAATTCCTATGTCGCTGTAAACAAAACCAAGTATAAACCTTGACACCACATTTATGATATTTTGTTGTTCCTTAAGAGAGGCAGCTTTTGCCTCTTAGAGGAGGATCATGATTTCAGCTGGTGTGGTGGGTAAAGCTCAGCCCTGTGCATCTTGAAGCCAAATGACTTAAAGTCATTTGAAGAGCTCCCGATCCGATGTGGGCAGGCCTGTGCCTCCCCCCAAAGCACTGTGCTGCTCATACCAAAATGCCCCAAACGGGCCTCGGGAAAGAGCATGTGACAGATTTTAATGAGATAAGTGACTTGGAAAGAAGACTTGGAGCTAAATTAAAGCTACTGGGAAATAGTGCCTATGTTATATTGTGCTTCCTCCCCCCCATCACCCAGCCTTCCAATCTAACATCCTGTAGGACTGAGATCAGTTTTTCCACCTTTGGCAATGTTTTTGGTTGATTTTTTTTTTGTTTGCCTTGGGGAGATGAGGTTGTCTGGGCTTTGCTTTTTAATTTCCTGCATACAGTTATTCAACTGGGCAAATTCTGTCTTCTTCCAGAATTTGAAAACATTGTGGAAGAAGTTTTTTACCAGTGTTTTTACCAGTGTCATGCCAGTAACTTCAGCATCAAGAGGAAGAAAGGGGATGCACAGGAAACAATGAGATCTGAGAAGCTGCCAAACCCTAGGAATGGGAAGCTTCAAGTATTCATATGCACGGGGGCCAAAAGGCACAAAGGAAAAAAAACTAGAAAGGAACAATTTCTTAGAGCTTAGAAACTTCTACCCACATCAGGCGTGAAGCACATGAGCAAAAGAGCAGTGAAGTCCAGTGGCAGCCACAACTGAACTCATCACAGCCTGTTTGAGCACAGACAGCCCACCTCCAAGCCCACGTCACCACACCTTCCTTCGCTGCTTCTGGTTGCTGAGCTGTCTGGAGGGAAACTTCTTCAGGCTGATACCCACCAGCTGCAGTACTGCAGTCAGAGCCCTGCCTGTGGATGTACCAAGGTTTTGCAGATTCCTTCCAATTAACATATCTCAGACGTACCCAGTCTCACTCTCATACCTCTCACTCTCAGTCCTGCTGTTAAATTCTTATCTAGGCTCTCATCGCCTCATGTCTCAATTACTCCAACATCCTTTTCCTGGCCAGTGACAAACTCATTCA
This sequence comes from Chamaea fasciata, assembly GCF_029207755.1. Taxonomy (NCBI): domain Eukaryota; kingdom Metazoa; phylum Chordata; class Aves; order Passeriformes; family Sylviidae; genus Chamaea; species Chamaea fasciata. Next base: position 55,557,337 of record NW_027094087.1, on the reverse strand, counting down.
TGCGCTGATGGTGTATTGATCCACAATGCTGCTGCAGAGATCATTCCCCAGCCTGGCTTTCTTTTCACTCATCTTCCTGGCTCCTTTTCCTTTTTTATATCAAACAATCAACTGGCCTTCACTTTCAAGGACTCTTTCACCTTATTGCTCATTCTATTCAGCATCCAAAAGTCAACTCTCATACCTGAACAGTTCCTGCTTCTACTCATCACTTGCCAACTTTGTAGTGTCTCTTGAAATTCTTTGTCACATTTGTCAAAAGTCTCTGTAAAACACTACTATGTTGCAGCCCCTCAACCTGTCCCTAGGAATATTTTCTGGCCAAAAAAAAATTTTGCCAACAGATATGCCTGAGGTGGGCTCTAATGGCTGTCTGTGGTGTCCTTTTGTTAAGGCTAATTTTACAAGACAGGACATGTACAACATCAGAAACTTAAAGAAACAACCCATGAAGTCTCTTCCCGAAGTAACCAAGAGCTGACTGAGACATGCTGACACACAACATTTAATCTGAAAATGGAGCTGTTTCAGATGGTTGCAAACCTTTCTTTGTCTGTTTGTGCAGCATCTACCCGCATCTTTTCCTTGTCTGTGGCTGACATACCACAGTAATGCAGCAGACAACCTCCAGCAGGTCTCTGATGGGTTGTTATACAAGAAGCTAATACAGGAACTAATCAGCCATGAATGAATGAAGGATAATGTCACAGACAAAAATTGGGCAGGATACAGGAAAAAAGGAATAATGTTTAATTGATAGCTTCCATCTTGGAAAAAAAATAATTAACAGTTCCTTTGAGATTTCCTCTTGTCTTACGACATTTCATAAATATATGGCAGAAGAGAAAAGCTTGTGTGCGGGGAGGACTGCAAGACAGTGAAAGCTGCAGATAACTTTTATTTTTCAGCTGGGAGTTTTGAGAAAAACTTCAGAGAGACCTAAGCTAAGGTGGCATCCTAAAAACAGAAATTTCAAGCAACAATACTGGAGGATACAGTCTGCGCCAATACACATTATGTGGTCAAGCATTAAGTGGGTCAGCTTTCAGACCAAGGAAAAGTGGTTGTTCCCCTCTATGCAGCTCTCATAAGGCCACATCTGGGATGATGTGTCCTGCTTTGAGTATCAAAGGGCAAGAAAGATATTGGCAGTGAGTACAGTAGAAATCAACCACAACAGCAAGAGGTGGAGCACTTGGCACGTAAGGAGAGGCTAAAGGAGCTGGGTGAAGGCAAGAGTGAAGCCACACCTTCCCCAGTGAAAAGACAAAAGGCAGCAATCACAAGTTGTACCAAGGGAAATTACAGCTGGACACACGGAAATCTGTCTCTCAAATGAGAGTGACACAGCACTGGCATAAGGGCCTAGAATGGCTCTGGAATCACCCTTCTTGGAGAGTTTCAGAATTCAATGGGACATTGTCCTGAGGGATCTAAACTAATTTTGAAGCTGTCTCTGCTTTACTGCAGTATTGGACGAGACCCTCAAGATGTATTTTCTCTCCACACCAGGCCAGATTGGCAAATGTAACCCCCCCGATCATACAGAATTAAGATGAAAAGATTAAAAAATGCTTTAGATAGATAAGTCTGAAGCATTCAACTCTTTTGTCTTTTGTGTATCTGACCATGTCCAGTACTGGGCTCCCCAGAGACATGGACTTGCTGGAGTGTGTCCAAAAAAAGGTCAGAAAGATGATAAAGGGAATGAAGTACCCAGCTTGTGAGGAGAGCTGAAACTCTTCAGTCTAGAAAAGAGTAGGTTCAAGGGGATCTTATATCCATGTGTATAAATATCTGAGAAAGGTAAAGCAAATAGTGCCAGACTCTTCTTAGTGGCACACAGAAATAGGATAAGAAGCAAAGGGCACAGACTGAAACACAGGAAATTCTGCCTGAAAAAGAAAAAAAAAAAAAGAAAAGAAAAGAAAAAACCACCTTTTATATGGGTGGTTGAACACTAGCATAGGTAGCTCAGAGAAGTCACAGAGTCTTCATCCTAGGAGATATTCAAAACCTGACTGGACACAGCCCTGTTATGAGCAGAAGGACTGGACTACATGATTTCAGAGATGCTTCCAGCCTCCACCAGAATCTGTGATTTTGTGACTGTATATATTAGATAATAAGACTGCAAAGATTATACAACTACAAGGTATTTTGAAACAGGAATATAAAAAACCCTTGTAATGAAACCTAATGGGAAATTTCTTAATTCCTTTCTGATTTCCTTCACTCTTTCTCTCAGTTACTTTTACAGCCAGTTTAGAACGCAAGGACACCCAAATTATGTGTCAGTTCCTGTGTTCCTACAAAAGTCCTTTCCTTTTCCCTCTCCAGATAGTTGTGTGAGGTTGAGCCTGGGCAGGCAGACATCTGTGGTTCAGAAAAATTTCCCACCAGCAGGATTCACAAAGATGTGGACAACATAATAACAGAGAACCTTTCACGGCCCATTCACTGTCATGCAGCTTTCTGCCTCCCCCTTTCCTGTCTCAGCAACCACTCACATGGAAAAACAGCATTCAAAGAATATAAGTCCAAATAAAAATACAGTTGCAGATTCAAGGTCAGAACAGTGTTCTCTGCCTCCTCTCCATCCTCTCCTATTATGTTCTTCATTCACCAGGAAAAAAAACATGGCAAGATTAAACACATCTGAGTTAGTAGATTATGATAGGAAATGCTGTCTTATCTTCTGCTTTTCAGCAACACACATTACATATTGTCTGGCAGCTATTCACTCATTCACCCTCTCTGTAAATAGCTATTCAGCGAAACTTGATAGAGCTGTACAAGTCACCAAAGTCTTACTGAGATTTTTTCGCACACAACTGCCCAGTTGGAAAATCGGAGAGTCTCAAGGGCAAATTACATGCGGGCAAGGAGAGGCTGGTGGGCCCTCTGAAAGATCTGCTGAGTTTTGGCCAAGTAAAATTCACCTGCTTGCTTGGTGCATGTGTTTTCATTATTACCATGTCGCCTTAGGTGACTGGTGAATCTGCACTGCTGACACAGAGACCAGCTCTGAATCTCCTGCACTGCTGTGCAGCAGAGCAGGTCAGGACCGCGCCGAGGGAGGGATGTGCAGCTCCTCTCGTAAAACCCTGGCTCAGATCCAGTCCTGCAAAAGCTCCTTGACCATCACTGGGAATGCTGACACCCCTGAGACTGACAAAAAAAAAACTCTGCATTTTGCTGGCTTTCATACAGAGGAGTAATTTGTCCCAAAGCCCAGAACATGGAGCAATCTCTGGTGTATTTGGTTCGATTAGAGAATGTGTTAATTATGGTAATAATGCAACTAATATGGCTTAGAGAAGCAAGTCTCAAATAGTGCTTGTGATTTCCTGCTTTTCCTTTGCATGCTGCCCAAACAGAGGGTTGATTAGAAATCAGGATAAATGTAGGTATTTAGGTATTTAATTTTTGTTAAGTGACCATTTACATTTCACATCTCTACAATTTTTTTTCTTTCATGCAGATAAGCTTTTTGTATCTGGAAAGGGTATAAGATAATCTGATACCAGCAATTTACTGTGTTTACTGAAGCTTTTCAGGCTGTACCATAGTTACATATATTTTCTAATTATGAAAACAAAATTTGAGAAAAGATCCCTTATGGTAGGGTGGAAAAAACCTGGATGCCTAAAAATATCTGTCACTTTTTAAAAGAATAGAGTTGTTCTTTCTTAAATCACTGTTCTGTGCTGCTGACCCAAAAGTGACATCTACTGTCTTTTCTGCCTGTGAATCTCACCTTCAAGAAACAATTTTTTTGTCAAGTTTTTTCTCACTTTTCCACTCTCATCTGCCTTTCTATGTAGCCAGAGGAAGAGGCAGAAGACAGTTATTATACTTACAACAGGGAGAAAGAAATTGTGTGTGTATTCACTGCCAGCAAACACAAAGCCCCATTGTAGACGGAACACGACCACAAAAAGATTGCATCCTGGGAAATGAGGCGTTGTCATCATGATTCCCTGCATCCCCCTGTGAGACTGGGACTTGGAAAACATGCAGTTGACACTATGTTTTCTGGTGGTTGAAAGCATAGGAACTGGCAAAAAAAAGTGCAGAAATTTGGAATTTATGTCCAGGCAGTGCAAGGGTGCAAAAAGATGGTAAGAATGAGAAAAAGAGCAATCCAGACTCTCAGGAAAGGATAACTCCCCCAGCAGAACAATATATTTCTTAAGCACCAACATCTATTGGCTTCCTCCTTTTTAGCCTATAAATTTTGCCAACCACCCTGACCCACTGAGACCTTTGATGGAAATACAGTAATTTAATTCCAATGTAATCCATTCTTTAATGATAGAGCATGCAGGAAAAGCTTACATGGGCTTGCCTGTACATGTAATTAGTAGATCAGAAGAATAAAACAATTAATTTCTCTCTGACCAGTTCAAGGAGATAAGTGTTTATTTAATCCAAATTAAAACGTTTCTTATTTATTTATTACTTCTTCTAGCCTGAACCCTGGTATATGATTAGAGCTGGGCAAAAAGCAATATTCACATCCCACAAAATCATGCTAATTAGAAGAGAATCAAAGGAATCTGCATTGGGGTGAAATTACTGATTTCAATTGTACAAGATTTTTGCAAAGATCCCTTCGTTGAAGTCTGCAACCTGCCAGTTGCCATTGCACATCTCAGGTGAGTGGTGTGCACTTGAGTACAAATTAGCCATAGTTCCCAGGGCAAGCACTCATGGGTTGTGACCAGAATTTCCACCCTGGATTAGATAGATCTTTCCACAATGGAAAGCAGCTGGTATGTTTTCCCACCTCCTTTTCCTTTCCTCTGAGGAAAACATCTGTTTCTAACGAATTGAGAGGTGAATGAAGCTCCCATCTGGCTAAGAGGGCAGCTGCGATTATGTCAGGCACTGCAAGACTGTTCCCCTCACTGGGCAGTGCTGAATGGGAATGCAGAAGCAGACAAAGTCCTTCTGGAGCACCACAGATACATGTCAAAACTGATGGCAGTGAGGATTTTCTCTAATGAGAAAATTATTCCTCGCAATGACCAGCTCTAAAAGTCATCTCTAAATGCTAAGAGATAAAACTGTGCTGTTGGGAGTTACAGTCTCCTCACCTTGCGTGAATACTAAATTTGTTCTTCTTCCAGGAAAAAGAAAAGAGGAGAAAAAAATACCACGCCATATCAGCAATTAAAGCATCATGTTGGGAATCTGTGCTATACCTTCCAGGAATTTTAGAACTGGTGCGAATGGCAGACAAGGAACAAGAGAGATAATGGTTGCAAAGGCAGAACATTGTTGAAAACAAATAAATTATTATGTAGCATATCTGAATGCAAAAAGGCTTAGCCAATGCTTCACATGGAAACCCCCAGTGAAGGTGAAATGCAAAGAAATATCTTTTAGTCATTTTGGGCAGCCGTTGACAGGTAAGATTTTCTGTAAAAGGGATGACAACATTGACCTTTAGAAAATTATCACCAGATAGCAGAACAAAGCTTTCCTCTGTTTATCCTTGGGGGACTGGGAGCTGCACACAGACAGGATGCCAAAACAAGACAAAAAACGCTTGGTATTTTTCAGTGTGCTGGAGAGCTACATGCACCATGAGACAATCAAATTTGAAATAAAGCTTTAGGAACACAGAAATAACACGTTCATGAAATGTCCTGATTTTTACAAGCACCATCACTCTGGGCAGAACCCTGCCTATAGAAAGGGCTCCATTAATTCCTGTTAATGGGGTTGCCTCTCTCCAAAGGTGATTTTCAGGCAGACTGAAAAATTGAAAGGGAGATTTGTTCCCTGACACCAGGAACCTTTGCTGACTGCACACAAAGAAACCAGGAGAGAAGTGCGCTAAAATTACACCCTGTGGCAACCTCTTTTAACAATAGACAGGCGGGCATATGGATTTCAGGAGAATTGTTTTAATTACTCGTACAGACTCTGTGGATGAATTAACAATTTCCTGCTACACTCTCTGTAGCTCCATCAATCCTCATGGCCTTTATCATAGACTCTGAAGCAACATCAGCCAAGCACCCCCTACCAGCAGGGAATGGTGAAGTCCCAACTCAGATGGGGAGGGCACAAAGGACTTCCATCTTCTGACACCTGGCTACCTGACTACTGAAAGAAAAGAAATTCTTAAAAGCATTCTCATTTAACTATCTTCACCCTTTTCTTTGTAAAGTACATAGAGTGTACTTCAAAAGATTAAGAGCTCCCTTTCCTTTTTTATTCCATTTGATGAGAGGCTTGTCTAAACCTGCCCTTTACAGAAGCATGGCAGAAACTAGTTGCTGTGTGCACTGCTACCAGTGACCCCTTGTGGAAGCAGATTATCTTCTCCTGGTTCATAAATCTACCTGTCAACCCTACCTGGAGAGCAGACAACTCATCAGTATGGATTACCGAAACCACTTGCTGCAGAAATAAAGCTACAGCAAGATAGATTAAAAAATAAAACAAAGATTCCCCTTGGGATGTGACAATTCCTTAACCTCAGTCTCAGAAAAAAATACAACCTTGAAATGGAGAACAGTGATCTGTAGAACCAGATGCTTGGAAGAGAAACATAGAAAAATGGCAAAGGAGCTTCAGCAACAATGCTTGATCCAATCTGGTTCAGAGCACAGGTTTATTTTATGGCTCATATTTATCACAGCCAACAAAGCTGAAACTGTACATTCCAAGGTTGCATCTATATTTCAAATTACAAATCCCTATGGTTAGGGGATTTAAAATTCCACCATAAAACCTTTGACAATGTGATCACAGGCCAAGGGCGCTTTTCTTCCTTGAATATATTAATGAAATATTTTGCTTATGACATTGGTGACTTACAAATAGATTTAAAATAAGAATCTCAGAAAGAAGAAAAAAACCCCAACAAACCATTCAGGAGTGATTTCCAATGTCATCTACATATTCTAAGCAGCTTACCCAAATGTTTGTTAAAAAAAAAAAAATTGATTATATGGTGCAGTGACTGGCAACAAAGATTATTTATATAAGGTTAGAAGCTTTTTTAATTCAGCACTTCTTTTTCTTCAGTTCCTGCACAGTGAGTTTTCCACATTAGAATTCACAGCACATAGCTCTGTGATTCTGTAACGGAGAAATTCATCTGATCCTGTTCAGGTAGCAGGACAATGACCAATTAAAAAGCCAGCTCTTCTGGAAGAACAAGAGATTTATGAAGACAAAGGCTGGCCCAGGTATGTGGTCTGGGCATGTCTAGTTGGCCCTGCCTGTCCACCTAAAGCAGTCAAGCAGACAAGCTCAGCTCCTACCCTTCTTTCAAATCACAGGGATGAATCCAGTCTCCCTCCATGCTCAACACGACATTTTCCCAGCAGTGCATGTTGAAAGGTATATAAAAATGAAATTTTAGAGTATTAATTAGCAAAGAATGGCTAAATATATAGCTCCAAGGCTGTCCATGCTATGTCAGCACAAATCCACTGCCTTCTATAGGCTTGTTAGCTCACCTGAGTCAGCATTACAGCCTGTATCATTACAGACAACCTCAAATTTCCTGACCTTTTCAGTTGTGTGATAATGTTGATATAAACTTAAAGGAACTGTCATTTCTCTTTCTGAAACCCTTTTTCTCCTTGGATTGCAGGACCCTCAATCACAAGGAAGAGAAAGCGTATTTCTCAGTTGCCTAAGAGAAGATGACACCTGAGTCCAGCCTGATGTACGCAGGAATATCTTCTATTATAGCCGGTGGGAAGTATATTGCTCAGAAGGCTGGTATATTTCAAGTTTACCTTAATAAAACTAAAACATTGCTTTTTTTTCTATACTCTTCCTCTTAAACTTTCAATAAAAGTTTTGAAAAGAGTTTCTCTTTAAAATATATATTGGTATAGTTCGGATTGTTTTCAACATCTTCCAGTGTCATTGCAAGGAGCTCCCAAACACAAATAAATTAATGCCTGGGTTAAGTCTGTTTTGTAGACAGTAATTGTTTGGCCTTGTTTTACAGAAGTGGAGTAGACTAGGGTTAAACCCCTTACAAGGAACCACATATCAAAACACTGAAAAATGCAACCAAATGCTGCTGAGCTCCACTAACCCCTGTTCATGTGTTATCAGCATCTCTGCAAAAACCCTAAGCACACATACTCCTGAATGACAGTATATAATGACTGGTGATCATGCAGAGAGCTGGGACATGAATAAACCTCATTAGAGAAAGTTACAGTGAGAATTAGATGTGCACTGGCTGCTGTGCTACCAGCACAAAGTATGTTCCTTTCTCCAATAAAGAAAAGCCAAAGCGTTTTTCTGTTTCACTGAGGAACCAGCTACCCAAAGTGCTTTCATTTACTGGGGGGTGATGCTGTGCACAGATCATATTGAGTCTGCAGACAATGCACAGATCATATTGAGTCTGTAGACATTTGCCTGTAGACATTTGTTTGCTGAATTTTCAGTAATGATACCTGTTTGCCACTATAACAATGTAAGTGCCACCTTCCAGGTAGTTTCATTTTAAAAAATAAAAGTAATTGAAAAACCTCACTTAATATAATTTCATCACCTTTGTTTAGTCTCATTTTTAAGTGGCTGACCTTAAATTCAGATCAACCCCAGAAAAAAAGGCTCTAGCAGAGATGTTTGTAATGCATTTCACACAAAAGAAGGAACATATAAGCCAACAATGGCAAAACAGCTCAACAGGATACCCTTGTTTTGAAAATTTCATCCCTAATGCACACTGATGCACTTTTATCTCATTGTTTTTTAGGGATCCATTCTTTAAAAGTCTTCCTACACACGGCCTGACAAGTTCATTGGAAAAGCCTCTGAATATAAAGATACCTTAGGAGCAGAAGTCTGGAAGATGGGATGTTTATATATTAAAAGCTCAAACTATAAGCACAGTGGTACTCGTATGATCCATCTTAACTCCTATGCCTACACTACCCAAACAGGACAACCAGGTATGTGATGGGAGGGACACCCACACACCAGCACATCTCACACTCAAAATTTGTCCCTCAGGGCCCACTCCTGGACAGCTTTATTGGCACCCAGCAGTACTTTGTACCACCGTGAGCAAGACATCTCTTGTGTCGAGGAACACCAGCACGTGAGCACAGCTATGAGAAAGCAGCTCCACATGGGAATGCTGAGCACCCTGAGATCTACACTACCAGGGATTAAGGTCAGTAAGCAATGCATTAAAGTCAGTGCTGCTAGCCCCATGGGCCAAATGTCCTGTCTAAAAGCCTTCATGGCTGCCTGAGTCCATTTAAAATAAAAGAAGTAAGCAAAGAAAAACAACCATTTTTTCGCTTGCAAGGGAAACAAAGTAATCTCTCTATGTCAATTCTGAATGGCAGAGAATAAACTCATTTTACCCGAATGTGAGCAGCACCTCCAGACTTCCCTACGGTTCTCTCCCCATTATTTACAGCATATAAAAAGGGCAGTTTAACTGAAGGAGTTTAGATCTGGGGCTTTTTTCAGCACTGTTTCCAGAAACTAGCAGATGTCGGTTAATGATCTTTAGACATTAGATCATAAACCACACTCATTTCAAACACTGCAATCCGAGTGATTATTTGTATATCATTAAGCAACGTTCTCAGAACAAGCTCAGTATATTTCCTTATTTTTGCATTTAAATATTCTTATTGTTTTATTTAAATACACAAACATTGGATGACCTTTTATTTTATGTTTTTTGATTTACAGATTATGGGCAAGGTTCTTTCCTTCCTTTCATTCCCTATTCTCAGCAAAGCGATATATAAGCACAGTGTCATTACAAAGTGCAACATTTTTTCAGCTTCACAACACACTGACACAAGGCAAATGACATTTGTCCACACTGAAGCTCCAGATGAGCATTAGAACTGAATCACATGAGTTTCCTTCTTCACAGAGTTACAAAGCCACTGGTCCTCACAAGGACTTGTTTTAAACTTGCTTGTTTTGCAAGCTTTAAACAAGCTTGTTTCAAACTCCAGAAATAGAATAAGATTGTTTATTTGAAAGTGAGTATAGATGGGCTTGAGTCAGACTAGCATGAGTATACCTGGGTGTGCATATATTTAGTAAGTTAAGAAACTGTTTGTATTTTCAAACCTACAGAATCTGCACAGCTATATAATTATAAATACAGCTGTATGTATGGAGACAGCAAGTCTTACATGCACCTATGCAGGCATATCTAGCTGCATATGTCAACTACGCATAGATATTTATAACTGCATACATACATAATAACATGTGCTAAATGGGTTAATACATATTAAGACATACACATATACAAAGTAATATTCTCTTTCATAACACGAACTCAGATTCATTTTTATCTAAATATCAACTTTAAATATTAGTTAGGCCTCTGATTCACTAGAACCACACTTTAAAAAATTAATTACATAATATATGCTGAAAAATGCCTAGATACATCACAGATAAATTAGTTTCATTTGAAAACGTGTAGTGTATGAAAGAAATTAATTTAATAAACATTGTGGCTCTCATCCTGCAAAAGCATATATAAGTTCCAGTGAGTTCAGTTGTAATAACTAAAATTATTCATGGGCAAAAGAGTTTGCAGATCAAGGCTATATATGCGATTTGGTTGTTACATTATGTTAATTTTTGGATCTACTATTTCACCATAAAATCTGACAAGGCAGAGTCATTTATGAGACATAAATATAGAGAATTGAATTATAGGGAGTCCTCTACATACATAACAAGATCAATTATTAATTAACACTCAGAGATGAAGATAAGTTGCTGCAGAGAAATTACTTAAGGGCATCATCCGACAATGCTGTCCATGGGCTGGGATCCTTTCTATTCCCCCCATAAGGGCCACGGTGATTCAAACCAAGCACCTGGATACAACCTATCCCCTCACACTTACTGCTAAGGGGAACGCCCTTCCCTTGTCTGTCTCACCACTGTTACATCCAGTTACTGTGGCTGGAACAAGGCCCAGCCATAGATCACATTACTCTGCTTAAAGGAAGATAAAATCTCACCCCCTGACTGCTGCTGTAATTCAGGTGCACAACTACCTTTCTGCTGATCAGATCCTGTGCTGGCACAATCAGCCCAGCTCTGCTGGCAGTAATGGAGCTGTACAGATCTACACCTGTAAAAGACCCACCTCCTACATGCAAATTAGATCCAGACCAGCAGCAACTTGGCTGGACTTGTAGGATAGACCTCAGCTAATTTAGATAATCTAAAAAATTGGGATTGAGTTTGGGCATGCTCTCCAGACTTTCTCAGCAACATATTCTTTCCTTTGGGAACTCACAGGGGGTAACTCATCCCACATACCACACCAGTATGGGTTCATTTCACTGATCTGTGGACACCTCCCTCTGAGCTAGGCACTCACAGCTCCCTTCATCGTTAACAGAGAAAAACACTTATAGGGTGTGATGAATCTGACTTATTTTGCCTGTCTATTTAAAGCTGAGATGATTCTTGTCCTAGAAATGCCTGTTTATCTCTACTGGTTACGCAGGGTGACTAGCTCTCATGTGGGTGACAAAAGTCCTCTCACCCATGTGACAGCTTCACTAGCAACAGTGTTCACACTTAGCAAAATAAACCACATGTACCAAATGTTAACTAAAAACAAATCTTGAACAGTCTAATACATGCATATTTCAAGATACAGATCTTAATGCAAGGCAACAATACTCTTCTACTCGGTGTTTTCTGGCCAGTATTTCAGGAGTATGTAATTGCACAGGAGCAAGTGACATTTATGAACAGCAGCAAAACTTGCTTTGTGTTCTGTTTTCAGCAGTCATCACTGGAGGAAAATTTTTAAAGGACTACAAAAAAACGATTTCTCATAATCTTCCCCCCACAGGCAAAGTCTTTCTGATCCTGAAATAGCCAGAAATTATCTCTAACTGTGAAGCATAAAATTTAACATGCCTCTACTAATGTATTTTCACTAACTGTTATAAGTTTGCAACACAAGTCTACAGATGCCCCAACAGGGCAAATTGGGATAAAACAGGATGCCCCCAATAAGATTAAATATAGGAAACTGTTTTTCATAATGCTATATCCACAACCTTAAGCAGCCTAACAGAAACACTAATCCACAGCTGATCAGGTCCCCTCTACCTCCATTTGACTTCATTTCGCTGAACCCTTAAAAGCCTTGTCCCAAATTTTCCATGGAGCTGTCCCCTATTCCCTTTCAGCATTTGTAGTTACTACAGAAATAATGCATTTTCCTAGGTGGTTAATAAAAACTACGAAAGGAATCAGCTCCAGATGGGTTACAAAATTGATGCCTTCCCCACCACCTTAAAGGTATTAACATTAGAAAGCCTTCTCAAGAAAGAGGATGTTAGAATAGATGACAGAGAATACAGTGGAAAATACCAATGTAAGGTAAGCATAAATGCCATTAATAAATCACAGGCCCAGGACATAACTCCACACAGCAATTCCCAGAAAGATTGTCCTAATCGATAATAAATACATAACTCCTCTGAATTTGCTAATTCGTTTTGAGCTGCATGCACCCACTCCCTAATTTCAAAGCACTGTCCTCTAACTCTTTGTGCTATGTAAAGTACACATTTGGACATGCTGAATTCTCTAATTAGTCTATAAATACTTGACTTTTACCCACTGCTTTGGTAAGTGTGATAATTGCTGGGGAAAGGCCAAAGCATTTATGGTCAATCAGATGATGAGGAAAGGAATATGGCCCTTTCAGCAAGTAAAATGTAAGGCATTCTGTGGCAAAGCAGAAGCTATTAGCAGGATCAATATTTCTCCTAGTACCTTAATAAATCATTATATCAAAGAACAGTTTCAGGATGAAGAAAACCTCATTCTACCAACAAGGATGCTTCCAAATCAACAAATAAAACATCATTTAAATTACAAAGACCTAATTGGTGTACAAAGGCAAGCAGCAAGCATAGAATACAGCCTCTGATGCTAGGCATGTAAACATTTTAAATCATTAGCGAAGGAAGAAAAGCAGAAAGACAAAGAAACAGCTATGCTAAGAGATCTCCACGCATAATTTGCAAATTGGTAAATATGCATGAACTCACTGCACTGTAGCTGACTGATGGCACCATGTTTGGTGTAGATATCATAGGTGGCAGAAACAGAAGAGCACCTGGAAAACAGGATGGCCTTTGATATCTTTATTATTGACTGAAAAGGAATCCCCTTGCTGTTATTTGCATTGAGGCTTTTTCCTCTTCCCCTCCTTAGCTAGCAAAGAAACAACTAAGATTTGTAAACAGTGGAATGAGAGAAGGGAAGAAATATTCTAAGGGCTACTTTTAAGTAAGGGAACGTCTCCTCTCAGCAGACACTGCCCATCACTGCTTACCCGATCCAGCCATCATCACACGTACCCACAAAGCCCTCTTAGCCACGTGACATAAATTAGAGTTTTGTCCAAGAAACAACTGGGAGACCATGATCATGTCCTGCATAGTAGGTAACTTTCCTACACATATACATATATGTGTGTATATATACGTGTACACATGCATGGCAGCAAGAAGAAGATAAGGCTCAGTGTTGCAAACCTACATGTTGCTATGGAGCACATTTCTGCACCGCTTGTGAACACCTTTTTTTGGAAATGCCAACTGACAGCACTTTTGTTTTATAGTGTAACCTTTCAATCTAATAGAGAAATTATATAACCTAGTGGGAAAAGAGCCACTAGAGTAACAACCCCTTGGATTCCACCAGGAGAAAAATGTAATGTACTGCTGTAAGCAGCATTTGGGTTTACTCTTTTGTTTCAGTAATCTGGTTTTAGCTCTTTATTGAAGGAATATTACAGAAAAGCAAATGCTTCTCAGTTGTTCAATCAATACTTTTGATTCCTGTCACAGCTTTGGAAGCTTGTTCCTAATTTATTTGGAGGCAGAATTGTTGCCTTTGTAAAGAAGAATCATCTGCTGAAGGAATTTCATTCTGGAATTCAAAGTGGATACTCCTTCTTTCTCCAGCTCATATTTCATAAGCTTCTAATTCCATAGATGTGATACTTTAGAAGGTCAATTGTCATATGTCTGGAAAGCTGACAAGAAAGTAAACAATGCCAAACAGGAAGGGAGAAGGAGTATCCTGTTGCTACATGTTATCTCCTCACCCCACTTCAAACAGCTGACACCTTACCAATCTATCAAAATTCTCTGGAAAAGCAGAGTTTTGGCCATATGGCAATAGACCTTACAGGGTTATGGCCATCTGCACTTCCACCATGTGACCAGCTCTTTCAGTTAAATAAATATAAAAATGGGCAGCGTCTAAACTTTTCATGCTCTGAACTCTCTATACAGATGCATTTATTTTCTCAAACTGTAATTTATTCTGGAACGAAAAATGGATCAGTCTCTCTGTAAGTTATGCCTCGAATCAGTTTGTTGGCTGATCCTCCTGTTGTAGAAAACATAACAATCCTGCTTTACAGAGCATAATATGCAAACTTTAGTAGTAAGGAAACTGCTGTAGTTTATATACTTTAATGTCTATAGGCATCTCAAGAGTTCTTTCTCTCCTCCTGGGGAGATCACGTATTCCTCAAGTCATCTCACACCTACTAACACACATCAACATAATTTCTCCGGTAGCATCTCAGGACTATTTCAAAAAGCAATTGGAAATACCCATTTTGCCAGCATCCCTACATATTACTTTTTGCTTGGCATGTATCAGCTTTGTGGACTGTAAACCTCTCGAGGCAGGGACTACTCCTATTTGTTTATGTCCTTAGTGGCCTAAAGGCATTATCAGCTTTATTCATCAAATTATCAGCAGCTGAGGGGATCATTGTGAGCACGACCCAAACTTCAGCCATCACGTCCAACGGGATCACAGGGGGAAGGCTAATGAAGTCCGTGTGCCCTTTCAATTCTATTATCATAAAAGTCTTTCTTTTTCCAGTACAGTAAAAAGATGAACTAGATCTTCAAATAAATAACCAGAGTGATTGGGATGGTAGTAAATGGATTCAGCAAAGATTCAGGATTTTCTTATTCTAGTCAGCCTGAACAATTAATTAACAGCTTCCTTCTTTGTCATTAATTTTGTTGCCATAGTAGCCTCTGTAAGTGGTTTCTAACAAACAAGGAAGATTTATCTGTCACACTCTAAATCGATCAGAAAATGAATGATTTCACATTCATTTTTGCTTGATAATGATGGGTAAAGCACAGTGAATCATTACAACAGGGTTTTCTGAGAAGTATAATGTGTCTGTTATCTTAAAAAGCAATCCTAAAGAACTGGCCCAGAGATTGAAAGTGAAGTGCCACTTCTATGTAAACAAAATACTGTCTCCATTAAGAAATGACAACAATTTATAAATAATAAATAGAAAAAAGTTTCTAGATTTTTTTTCAACTCCAATTAAGCATATTTTGCCTGGATATAAACACTTCCATGCACTATTTTTTGCTCCAAATTCACAGCTGATGAGAAACCATGGAGAAAAACATTGTAAGAGAATTTCCTAAAGAACAGAGTTAAAATAATGAGTTTAAACAAAGGAATTTTCTTCTATTTTAGGTTGCTTGGATTGTAAAAAGAACCGCAATCCACAAGGGAGAAAACAGTGGGGATAGGTACATGTCTGCAAACTAAATTCAGACTAAGTCCTGGCCATCATCATGTGCTAGGGGTTTGGACATGTTCAGAGAACTACAGGCTGCAACCTGCAAATTGGATCAATATGCTTCTTGCCTGATAAATTCCAGGAGGGAGATAACGGGTGCATTATTGAAAAAGATTGTTGTTGCCTTTCTTCTAGAGGACATTGTGACAGATTCTCTTAAAGTGGTAACGGCTCTTTGCTTCGTCATTAAACAATGCTTTGAAAAGGAATGTCGCTACAAATCTTGTCCAATCTATAATCTGTCTCAGCTGGAGTGGGGACCAGAGAAGCATCAAATTACTCAGATTTCCTTGATTAATAAGATAGTAATAATCCCAAAGGCAAAATTCTCGTCACATCGGTCAGCTCTTTCCATGATGGAAAACAAAACAAACATGAAGACAAATGGGACTTATGTTCTTCATTATACTTGTCATTTTCTACAGCCAAGCCCAAGTGGCCTTGAAAATTTTGTCATATTCTTGACACCCAAAGTATCAACTGACTCAGCTATGAACCATAACACAGTCAAATCCTATTGAGATCAAACGTCTTTGTTCTTTATCTCACCTCTTGGAAGACCTAAAGTGAAAATTTTTGCTCATCTCCCATACTGAACAAGGAATATGAACGGCAAAGTACTGGGGAGATCATGCAGTCATGAAAGCTGAGACACCACAAATACAGAGGAACATCAAGACATCAAGAACATGCAAAACTTTCTAATAAAAACATTTCCATCAGTTTAAAAATTCACTTTTTTTATTGTTCAATTTCTCTCCTGGGACCGGCTCATATAAGCTACTCAACTGTCAAGACAAACTATGTAGAAGTAAGGGGACTAAG
This sequence comes from Chamaea fasciata, assembly GCF_029207755.1. Classification (NCBI taxonomy): domain Eukaryota; kingdom Metazoa; phylum Chordata; class Aves; order Passeriformes; family Sylviidae; genus Chamaea; species Chamaea fasciata. Next base: position 55,540,851 of record NW_027094087.1, on the reverse strand, counting down.
GAGCACAGATTTGCCTCTGGTAACAGCACTGCACTGAGGGATATCAAGTTCTCAACGTTGCTGAGTAGCACAGGGCTTTTTTTCTGACCCATTCCTCCCTCCACCTCATCCCCCCAGCTGCCTCAGTTCAATCATTTGCCTGGCCATACCCAAAACCATACTAAGGACATTAAAAAAAAAATCTTAAAAAAATGTTTCTTTTAACACGAATCATCTCTCAGTTCCCACTTACAAAGAATCTGCTGAGCCTTTAAGCTCTGCCAAAGGGAGGGCAGCCTCCGGTGATGAGTGTGGAAATGAGAGCTGGAAGGCAGTATGCTCCCAGATCAGATCTGTAAAATACAGTATAGAAATAATATAAAAATGCATCCTAAGTGCAAAGAGCAAGTCTGATTCTCATTCACTGCGGTTATTTTTAACTGAACCTCTGCCTGTCCATCTATTACACCTTTCCTGGCAGAACAGGGGCAGTAGCAAATCTGAACCCACTTTTGAGCCAGCACAAAAGTTGGAGAGAAGTCACAAGAGGTAATTTCATTACTGCAAGTTTAATGAGAACCAGCAGCCGGACGGTGAAGCTGCAGACAAATTGCAGCCTAGGGAGAGGGAGGCAGGCAGAGCAGCCAACACGAGCAGTGCCTGGAGCAGCCGATGGGCAGGTGTGGGCAGCTCTGCCAGCTGGCACCGACGTGCCTGCACAGCACAGGGGGTCCTGAGGGAAACCCAGGACTTTTAAGGGACAGGAGACATTAATCCATTGAAGAAGGCTTCTTCTCTGCTCACAGAGTACTTTGCTTCCAGGGCTTTGTGGTGCTTTAAATGTTGTGCAAAGTCTAGCATGGCAGGTGCCTGCATGGTGTGGGCGATAACACCAGCCCGCTGAGTGTTTGTTCTGTTCTGGGTTGGAGACAACTGGAAGCCACATAAACTCACCAGTAGTTGAGTAGCTGAGGCCAAGTTGACTGCACTGAGTCAGAGCTAATGAACACTGCCAATCATGGCAATTTATTAGCTCGTACTCAGCATCTTGCTAACTGTGCTACACAGATTCTGGTTGGCTTGGAAAATGGACAGAGGGAACTCCTCCACTGTGCAGAGGTAAACCCTTAGCTGTAAGCCCATGGACTCTCACTGAGCACCTGAACCCTGGTAGACTGAAATATGAACCAAGGATTTCAAGTTTGGAGGAAATTTTGAAGAGGGGAGTACAAGTGGAGAACTAAAGAAGTGAGGAAAAAGCCTCTGAATGAGCCACAAGCCGCTAAGTTAAAACCCTCTTCTTTGATTTAGGCTCCACAGTCTTAAGCATACCATGCATTCAGTGGTGAGACTGTCAACAGTCAAGTGAATCTTCAGAATATGCAGTGAAACACCTCCAAAGAAACAAAATACTGTCATGAAGGGCATCCATGTTGACTTGTGGAGTTTTTTTACTGCTTTAAGACCTTAAAATACTATATTGCATTTGGCTACCAAACACTGATTTTTTTCTGTGGCAGCCTACAAAAGCCGATCCTGTGGCATTGCAAGCTGCCTGCTTGCTGTATGGCTCTTGGAAGAGACAAACTTCCTAGAAAGAAACCTCAACTCACTTCAACCTATACACAGAGCTACAGAGGTGGAAAAATCAAAGATGCATAAATAGTGGAAGGATTGCAGGAGTGACCATTACAAAATCTGGGGGCAAAGGCCTCTAGCTTTAAAGGGGAATGTTCCTGGAAGGATTGTAGAAAGATCAGAGGCTCAAAATGTTTCATGTCCCAGAACAAGAGAACAGCCAGCTCTCTCTATATATCTACACTTCATTGGGAACAGATAGGGCGTTTGATTGATCTCACTCATGTGTGACAGACACAAGAGCCTGACAGGAGTTGGCCTGCAGAACTGTGGCCAGGATTTCAGAAACAATGCTGAACAGCTCACACAACTCCCTAAAAAACCCAACCACCTCCAAAAAAAAAAGAAAGGAATACTGGGCAATAGCATAAGAACTCAATGCAGAATGAACTATGTCTTTAACCTGTTACTCTCTAGTCACCTCGTCTCTTTTCTCTCCTTGTTTCCTGGTCACCTCGAAAGAGTAAAAATGCAGGGTGAATAGAGTAACACTCAGGATGTTTACATAGACTGACAGGAATACAGAACATCATGATTAACTAAAGTGAATTAGTGGCCCTAAAACATTAAAGAATGGCATTATGAAGCAATTAAGTCTCCTTTAAGCAAAACACATGATATCAGTCAATTTTACAAACAGGGTGCCATATTTCAGAGTCAGCCCTCTCCTAGATTTATTCTTTGACCTTTGAATTCAAAATCCTTGGTCACTCTGAAATGTTTTCTTTTATTCTCTTTGGTACTGGTTCTTGTTTCAATTAGATCAAGTCAGGTTTTCTCTGAGACTGTAAGAATAAGGACATCTGTGTGCAACCTGACAAGTGCTGTAGTGACTACCTTCAACTGCTCTTGTAATTGTAGTGTCTCTGTGAAGTCCCATATTATGAAAATTGTCTTTCAAAGCCCTTCATCTAGCCTGTGTAACATTTCTGTGTACTTTTGTGGGGGGCTGTAAAGGTATGAAAATTTCCTAAGAAAACCATTAAGAAACCACTATTAGCAAGAGGGAAAAGAGAGCTGGTTTGCCACACATCAGGAGGAAAATCTATTTGCAGGATCAGGGGTGATCAGAGAGCCACAAAAGTGAACACTGAAGACAAAGGAATGGCAATTCAGTTCATAATAGGAAAAAATAGATTAGAAAGAACTGAGATAAGTTAAAATTTTTCAAATTGTCTAGGCCTTGCAAATTTCACCCTAGAATACATATATCACTGACTGAGAAAATCTTAGAGCTGCTGCCAATTAACTTTGAGAGGTGAGGTCAGAAACAGTTAACTTAGCAAACACTCAGTGGGAAATAACCAAATAGGCTTGTCTTGCTATGCAAGACCTGAGGTTAGGCAGTAGATCACGAGTTTCAACAGTGACTGTCACATATGTATGAATATCAGACTGGAAATATAAAGGAGAATGTTATCAACAAAACAAAAGAGGGAATTCTCCTTCATTACTTTGTTTGGGAAAGAGTTCAACCATAACCTTAGGTGAAGTGTTGGATGCCACATTTTAAGGAGGATGTCACCGACTCACAGTGAGTACTCTTAAAAACATGACAAAAAATTGAAGGGATAATTTGTTGATTAATGCAAAGAAGACAAAACTTGGGGAAACATGACAAAACACATTGAAAATTTCCAACATGGTTGCAAGAACAAAGGGAATAATCTATTCCTCTTCATTGCAGGTAGGACAGAAGTAACTCAGGTTAAAAAAAAGAAAGAAAGCATTTTTCTAACTGTAAGGAAAATTGGGCATTGGAATGAATTGCTCAGAGAATCTCCACCGGTGGAGGCCCTCAGAAATGGGTCAGCCACAGCTCTACTGGGAAGTGTCAGTACAACTGATATAGCTGCAGGACCCTCAAGCTACTTCCTAATTTTCTAGGATAGTTCTAGGAAAAAAAAACTGTGGCTACTTAGATGAAGAACATTTCTTTTTCAGTTCTAGGATATTTTGAGCAATAGTATGTATTACCTTTTCCTTGGTTAATTTTTAATCGTGTTCTGAAGGTTCAAAGTTAAAGAGTAGCTTGACCCAAGATATTTGGTCTATATATAGATATAACTTGTGGCATCTAGTAGTCCCTATCTCTGTATTTTCCCTTTTCTGAAGTAATAATTGAGCCCAGAAACCTGAATCACTCTCGAGCAGTGCATCTTGGAATTCTCAATCTCAGAAGTGCTACATCTCTTTCTTCCAGAAAGAAGGCTGGAACTTTACCAAAATCAAGACTTTGCCTTACTATTACTTCTGATATTGATTTGATTTTGCTCAGCTTTGAGTTCTGAAGATGAACAAAGCTTGGTTCTAAATTAAGCTGGTGTCAAAGAGTTTTTACAAGGCTGACAAAAAGAGCTGAACACTTTTGACAAGCAGTTTCTAATGCTGATAGCATTGTGAATATATTAATTGCAGGACCAAACTTGCCATCATTCAGAAATTATGTAGCCAGTAGGATTAGGGTAGGGACCATCCCCCTGTTGAGGCCACACTTCAAGTCCTGTGTTCAGTTCTGGATCTCTCAGGTGCTGGGGCATGTCCAGAGAAAAGCAAGGAAAATGATGAAGGTTCTAGAGCACAAATCATAAGAGGAGTGGCTGAGGAAGCTGGGGGTGTTTAGCCTAGAGGAGGCTCAGGGAGAGCCTATTGCTCTCTACAACTGCCTGAAAGGAGGTTGTAATGAGGTGGGGTCAACATCCTCTCCCAAATAGTAAGTGACAGAACAAGGGGAAATGGCCTCAAGTTGTACCAGGAGAGGTTTAGCTTGGACATTAGAGGAAAGTTCTTCATTAGAAGAGTTGTCAAGTATTGTGATAGGTTGCCCAGGGAAAACAGTGGAGTCACCATCCCTGGAGGTATTTAAAAGATGTGTAGATATGGCACTTAGGGACATGGTTTAGTGGTGGACTCAGCAGTTCTGAGGTAAGGGTTGCACTGGACTTTAGGATCTTAAAGGTCTTTTTCAACCTAAATGGTTCTAAGATTCTATGATTTGCTCTCATGTAAACAAACTCAAAAAAATCCTTTAACATTTAGTATTTGAACAGGTAGCCTTTTTTCATACTTTAGCTGAAAAGCAGAAGAAAAGGACGTAACCCTGCCAACACTGTTCTGTGCTGTGGTGGAAAAAAATAAAAGTTTGGTATTTAACTGTTCATTTTGGTTGGTGCTTGGCCATGTGAACAGTCCTTGTTTTTTAAAAACTATCTCTTCAAGTTTCACTGCTGTTTCTGGGGACTTGAACAGTAGTGGTGACAGCGGGTTTCTCCTCTCAACTGGAGAAGATGTTTTAACTGCCTTTCAGAAGCAAAATCAATTCGTATCTTTCTGTATATGGCAACAGACTCTGACTGTAGCTGTAGCTTATGACTTTTATCTTATTGTGACACCTGCTTCGGTCAAGGGGATTACTGCTCCTGCAAGGTGCCAACACTGATGGTGCTCAGTTGAACAGCTGTCGTCCCTCTTCTATTATTATTCTTCGTGATGTAAGATTGATTCTTCTGAGGGTCGTAGGGGTAAAAAACTTAGCAGTTCTTTGCTGTCTTTCTTTTAGAGGGACATAATGGACAATTATTGTTTCTGAAATGTTCTACGGCCACCATTTCACCTCATCTACTGTTCAGCTATCTCTGTGCAGGCAGAATGTGGGCAATGAAAAGGTGGAAGATGAGCCATTATCCATATGCTGAGAGCCATCAGTTGCACACTTAGTGCTTCTCCAAAAGCATCATTCATTACCCAGAATCACACTGAGAGAGTTTAACTGATGGAAGAGAGAGAAGGCACTAGCAGTGACTCCACTTACACACAGCTGAGGTATAATATGGATTGGGGTCATTTTAGCTGAGGGTGTAGCTCCATAATTAATTACTGAACTTTTAAATTCTGGGCTTATTTTACATAATTTGTATTATCGGAAAGTCATATTGACTATTTTCAGCTTCTGAAGGCTGGCACTTGTATCAAGAATTTAGCAACACATGGAAGGATGAAGCCAGGAAAAACTATTTGAAATGGAACCTAGAAGATCTGCAAATGCTTATTCTATAAAATAGATGAACAACCTAAATCAGCTACAATGTAAAGTCATTTTCCCTTCTAATATTTAAAAGATTACCATAAAGAAAGTTATGTCCAACTGTTCTCTAGCTTCACTATAAATAAGACACCAAATGACTTCCTATGGAGCATGTAGAGCATAATGTGGGTTTTGAAAATACCCAAGTGCTGTGTAGGTCTGGAAGAGACTGCCTGGGATGGCATTGAAATATTCCTTACTGGAAGATTGGATAAACATCTCTCTCTGATTATCTAGACAACTCTGCTCTTGCTGGTAGTGAAGGCAAATGAGCCAAATTATTTTTGGTGTCCCTAAGGTGTTCTTGACCACTAACACTAAAGATCTCCCTTCTTGTAATGTCATCCCTCAGGAATTAAGATTGGCAAAAATTATCATCAAAGTGCCATTTTGAAGCAGAAGATGACATCACCGGAGTGAGGCAAGTAAAGAGCCATACTCCTAATGTGAGCCAATGAAAACTTTGCTTCATTTGCAGGAGTCTCTGAACTGGTTTCCCATTCTTCTGGGAAGCAGCTATCATTAAACAACAGGGAAGTATTTACAGATGTTTTCAGACTGTTCCTCCAGCACAGGAGGAACTTGTGACCATTCCTAGAAATACCTTGAAAAGAACTCAAAACATAAAATCCAGCAGAAGGTCAATCTGCTGTCTGGGTTGGTTGCTGGTGTGTTTTCCCTGCATACACATGAATTTCACTCTCTTGCAGTTCTTCTGGCCACAGCTCTTACTCAGGTGAGCAAACTGCCTTTCTAGATTTTCTCATAATAACTTGTTCTGTGTCTTGCTGTTGGCAACAAAAAATCAGAGCAGGATGGTAACAGATACTCTGAGCCACCATTCAAAAATGAAAATAACAAATGCATATAAAATCATTGAATTGTTGAGGTTGGAAAAGACCTCCAGGATCATGGAGTCCAACTGTTAATCCACAATGGCCATGTTCACGACCATGTCCCTAAGTGGCACGTGACCATGTTTTTTGGACACTTCCAGGAATGGTGACTCTGCCACCTCCCTGGGCAGCCTGTTCCAGTGCTCGACAATCCTTTCCATGAAGAAATTTTCCTTAATATCCAATCTAAATCTTCCCTGGTGCAACTTGAGGCTGTTTCCTCTCACCCCACTGCTTGTTACATGGGAGAAGAGACGAAGTCCCACCTCACTACAACCTCCTTTTGGGTAGTTGTAAAGAGTGCTAAGATCTCCCCCGAACCTCTTTTTTTTCAGATTAAACACCCCCAGCTCCCTCAGTCACTCCTTACAAGACCTGTGCTCAAGTCCTTGCACCAGCTCCTTGTGTTTATAGCTTGCACATAATGCACATGATCTGGACACAAGAGTCTTTGAAAAATCACAGTTTCGTTTGGTTTTCTGTTCCAATAAATACAACTCTCCCTCCACGGCAGCTTTGTGAGATTCACTTCCCCCACCTTCCCATTTTATTTTCCCATATTTCCTTCAAGCATCTAGCTTACAGATTTTCTCCAGCTACCAATTTATTTTGTTCTCATCTTTTCAATAATTCAAATATATGCATCAAATGCACACGTGGCATATTTCCAGGCAGTAACATCAGCCTTCCTTCCTTTTTGTAGCCAGGTAATTTACATATAAGATGCACAAAGATAATCATGCTCCTCCACAGTCCTGGTTTGTGCACCGGCTCCCTCTGCGTTTTCACTGCAACCCTCCATGGGAGCCTCTGGTGGGACAGCTGTGCCCTGAGGAAAGCCTGGTGGTACAGAGAGTTTGGCCTTCCTGGCAGCAGTGCTTTAGGGCATGGCTGCATTTTTATCCAGTGCAGCAGCAAGTCCACGTGCAGCACTGGTATGGAGATCTAAGGTACAGCTGCCATGATTACATGCTAGGGTAGAAGAGTGTCCTCCCTAGACTCTTCCTCTCCCTTCTCCCTTTCCCTCCTATTTTTTTGACAGATTGGTGTTTTGCCAGCCGTGATTTCTTCACTTGAGAAGCAGCAAGACAACGGAGCAGTGCTCCTCCTGCCAAACTTCCCCAGGAGCCAGCCCACGCTGACTGTGTGCCCAGGAGGCTGTAACAGGAGGACAGAGAAGAGGAGCCCAGCCCCAGAAATCAGAGGCTTCTCATCCCATTTGGTGGCCATGAACTGTTTTCACCACTTTTGTTTTTCTCTGCTCCCTGTAAAACGAAGATACTTGTTTCATCACAGGCGTGTCAAGGGCAAAGGTTTGAGGACACCCCAAGAGGTATTTAGTGACCTCAATAGAAAATTTTAGAAACTCAAGCAATAAATTAATAAAACTTCAATAAAGCAAGAGCAAGTAATAAAGATCACAGGAAAAAAGAGGCCTCTCTGGAGAACACATTGAGGGATAATATGCAGGGAATAAACAAAAGATTAAGAAAACAAGAGGAGGAGATACTTACAAATGACAAAAAAAACCCTTGAAATTTGCAGTGAAAACCAGGATAAACAGAAATAGCTGATCCAGGTTAAACTAATTATTCAGCTAGATCACTATCCTGTTTCCATTCAACATCAATACCAGACACTGCAGAGAAATGGTCCAAGAGAAATGGCATCTACACAGTTGCAGAAGAAGCTTCACCCAGATCCCAGGCTGAGAATCAGTGAGTTCAGCCTTTTGTCACTGCTCTGTAACCAGTGTAACTTCTTCATAAAGGCATAATATGAAAAAATAGCTGTGATGACACTCTTATTGATGTAAATATCTATTTCTGGTAATACCTTTTGATAACACCTTGGGGCAATACTTTCCAAGGGGAAATTACACCTTCTATCTCCTCAGTAGAACTGTCTTGCTTTTTAATTTAATTGGTTTTCTTTTGCTTCTGCATTATAATGAAAGTACAGCACACTCCTACCCAACTACTTTATGCCACTTAATATACATCTAACATGTACATATATCGAATGAATATGATATTTATCCTCTTTTTAAATGGCATAATACTAATTTGTATGTACATCACAATTACCCAAGAAGTAGACTGCTGAACAAGGAAACTTTTAAAATGTGTTTTAGACAAATGACTTGCCTGAAACTTCTCCACATGGCAGCTGTTGATTGCATTTGTTTTACATTATTAAGACGCAGGCCCAACCTCACTTTGCTTTGGCAATTTCAGCAGTAACTCTTGGAAGCCTTAGGTGAGCCGTGATTCAAACAACACTCATAGACAGGTCTGGAAAGAATGATTTTATAAAGCTGCCGTTGCTACTAGTAAAGTGAAGTACACAAATGCCTCCACTGCAACTAGTTTTCTCCCTTTATCACAAATGTCTTCCACTGTTCTGCACTTCTTTCTCCCCATCCCCTGTCTAAGAAAACCACAAATTTTGCCTGAAGGGATATCATCATTAAAGAAAGAAGCAGTGCAGTAAAAGCCTTAGGATGATGCAGATCATTCAACAGTTGTTCAATTACACTGAAAAGCTACTCATTTTTGAACACAGAGCTTTCACTCAACACAGGCCCAAGGCACCACTATCAGATTTGTATCTGGAGTATCTCAACCAGTCTGGTGTGGGGGTTTTGCCCATTACAGAAGCTGTGTCCTTGTATGAGGTTTATCTAGTTTCAAAGAGTTTCTAAAGTGTCTTGGAGCTGTGTTGGCTTTAAAAGATATAATCATATAATCATAATCATTTACAAGCATGAATTAAAAGTTGTTTTGGATACCTCTCATCTCCTTAATCCATCTGATTTCGTTTAAGTTTCACAGGCTACTTTCCCTGCAGAATTCCTACTGACTAATAAAACAGTATGTGACTACAGAGCCAACAAGAAAAGAAGTAACACCCAAAGGATGCTAAGGTAAGCCAAGCAAATGAAATACAGCATATTCCAAAATGAACATTTTTTAAAATTATTATTCAGGGCATACAATTCCAACAGACCCCAAGTGTGACCGATAGCAGGGTATGATCACCCAGATGGAAAAGTTGATTCCCATAGGTTTTTCTTAGCAGATTTCTATAAAAATGCTGTTCAGTACTAGCTTTGAAAGCAGTAAGAAATCAAATTTTTCTCTGTTATATAGCTGCATAGAAAAACATATTTAAATGCAGGGGAGTGTTTTCTACCCTCTAAATCAGAGTGATTTCTGGCCACACTATCATTTTAGCTGACAAGGACACAGCATTAGCTACAAGCTTCTCACCACTTCTTGCCATGCTGACACTACAGGAGTCAAGCCATTATTATTATGCTCTTTTTACAGTCTCTTAAATATAAACTTTTTTTTCACTTTCATAAACTTTCCACGAACCTGAGCTCCTCCTGACCCAAAAGCCTCAGTAATTCTGCTGATCCTCTGCTAAGTGTGCCTCTGAAAACATCCACAGCTGTAACTGTGGTCAGCTGCTCACATATGAGCAGCCTGGGTGGAAGCAGTCGATTGCAGGGCCTTTTAGGGTAATGCAGCTCCAGCACATACTGAAAGGCAGAGCAGTGAGAAGAAAATGACATACAGGCCCAATTCCTTTCTGCAGTTCAACTCCATAATCTGCAATCATTCACTTGGAAGGAAAGACGAATGGATTACTCCACATCTATACAACAGTACCAGAATAGAGTGATGGCCTAAGCATCTGCCGAGAAACAAAAATAATTTTTCACAACACTTTCTCCAGCATAAAATTAGATTTGGCATTCAAGATAAAAAAGATAACAAGTCAGCACAGGGGTCTACATGCTGAAATACTCTCCTGGTTCCAGCAAGGGCAGGGTTAATTTTTGCAGTAGCCAGGATAAGGTACAGCTAGGACCCAGAAGTTATCCTGTACCACCTCAGGTCATCTTCCAAGGACAGAGGCAAGGGCTTACCTCTGGACTGGGTAGTATGGCAGAGGGACTATCCATGTATTATCAGAGGTTTCCATGGGGTCAGCAAAAAGATTTCTTTCTCTTACACACTCCGTCATAAGTATTGTTGCTGTTACTGTTTGTTTTCTTATCTCATTGCTGTTTCCAGTAAATTGTTCTTATCTCAGTCCGTGATCTTTCTATTTTGTGACTCCCATTCTCCTCACCAGTCCACCACGGGGGAGAGGAAGGAGGAGAGAAGGAGGGAGTGAGGCAGGGAGAGAGGAGGGGAGTGAGTAGCATATAGCCTGAAGTGGTTTCAGTGGGAACCTTAAATTGGAGAATACCATTCCTAAACCATGACAAATAGTCAGAACACAATACAGTTTACAGACCTGTACACAGGAAAGTAACTTCTCGGTGGCCCCATCACAGTATTTCCAAATGACTGTTACAAATTCTCATGGCCAATCCTGCAAAAAGTGGAAAGAAGTTAAACTGGGAAGATTCCAAAGTAAAAGCAAATAGGATTAGCTGTCTCCTTGGATACAAAATGCTAAAAGTCAGAGTAGAATTGGTTTAGAGGATATTAAACATTTTACACTATAGGGGCAGCTAGATCATAACAATTATATAAATATAGCAAAATCCAAGTTAAATAAAATGCAAAGTGGTAAGTTGCTTTTAAAGATATGTTTCAGGGTAAAAATGCAATGAATATATGGAACTGGATTAAAAGAAAAGAGAAAATACTGCACTAATTTAAATTCCCTTTGAACTGTCTGTAATACAGACCTTAAAGTGCATTTTCAAACATATGGCATATCACAGAACCAGAAACTTATTTCTAGCCATGGCACTTCTAGGCTTTTGGGAAAGGAGAACAGAAACAGTCTAGTGGAATTGTGCTGTGTGACAAAGCATCGACTGACGGGTTCTGCCCAACATCAATAAACAATTGGTTTTGCTTTAAATGAAGGAAAGAATATCAGCACTAAACAAATGTTTCACATCTTGCATGAATACTTCAACAGAATCAAAGCAAACCTGTCTTTTCACAACTCCTGCAAGTGCTATTCCAAGTCAAAATACAAGTCATAGCCTGAGATTTATCAGTTGCTAAGTTTTCAATCATGACAACCATGACAACATGATACATAAGGGATGGTGATACACAAGACACTAAAGCTTCCTGTGATACTCCCCCCTGGAATCCACACTCATTATTGTAAGGATAATTATCTGGGTATCCCTGAGACCAATTTTTGCACTTTTTGGATAAAAATGACCTCTTGCATAAGACATGAAATTTAAAATCATGTCCTTCCCAGATATCATTGAGTCATTCCATTACCTCTGGGACGGATATGAATTATGCATTCTTTGATTCGCTTTAAAATTTAGATGCACAAGGGGACACGGAAAAATCGAAATGGTACTAAAAATATAAAGCATTCAAGAAAGAAACAATGACTTGTATGCCAGTAACTGCTACAATGCTCGGAAGGCTCCCTGCCTGGTCAAGAAAAGCACATAAAGCACTGAAACGTAACAGCAGGCCTCCATGCTAATGGCTGCTAGTGACAAGGGCTCATTGAATGTCACTGCTTCACATACTGTGTACTGTTCCTTTCTCTTATCTGTGTGACCTCTCTTTTGAAATGACTGATGAAACTCGCCTGAATTAGCATCTTCGCTTCTGGGCATAAGCCACCTAGAAGGCATTTAGTAACATCTCTACTAAATACAAAAATAAAGCATGGGGGGGAAAAGATCATAATCTTAACAAAAAATTATCACTATGTCTGTTAAAGAATACTCAGTGTGTAATGCAAAAGGGCTGCTTCTCTGAAGCCTCCTTGTCAGGTTATTTTTTTTTGCCTTGACACCCTTTAGGAGTATTGGCTTGTCACAATACATGCATTCACATTGCATACTTGGCTAACATTTTCATAATTGGTGTGAATAAAAAGAAATAGCTGTTACTAAAAGAAAAAAAAAAAAAAAGAAGAAGAAGAGGAAAAAAAAAAGTGCCTCTGTTCTGATGCCCTGCTGCTATGATGACCTATTTCACACTAGCATCTGTTCTCTTCTCATGAACCACTACAGATGTAAGCTGGCCAAACAGCACTGCAAGTATGTTACCCAGACGTCCACTGAGTGCTGCAGATGTTGTCTTCCATGCTTCACATTTACTGTGTGCCTGATTAATTTTTTCATTATTATCTCAACTGCTTGGCCCACAGATTTGCCTATGAAGTTTGCAGAATCCAGGATCTAATTTGCAGCCATAAGGAGCAGCTCCCTTTGTGCAAACAGGTTCATTAATGTCTGGAATAACCAGTCAACAGAGCCTTGGTCTGAATTGCCAGAAGAAATGCAAACTTCAGTAATCTATTACGCCTTGATAATATTTGCCTGAGGATTTAACACAATGTTCATTTCAATTTCAAAATTACAGATGTTTTCAATATTCAGATGCATCAGTCTGACCAAAAATATTATGCCCGTTCTCTGCCTCAAGCCCTTGACCTGAATGAGGTTAGTGACAGGGATATGAATGACTTGAGTGGAAAATGAAACACAAAAGTAGTTTTATCGTGAAGTACAATATTTCTTCTGTCACTTAACCATTTTTTCCCCCTCAAAATTACAGGGTAGACTGCAAATCTTCAAGGCTAGCAGTCACAATGACAGTCTAAGTGCCATTTAAAAGAATAATAATTTATGAGGCGCCTTGGTAGAATAGCAAAGGTCACAGAGTAAACTCCCCAGGGAGGAGAGGATGACAAAGGTTACAAAGATGACTAAAGACTCGCCTACAGAAAAGAATTTTCTTGGAAGGAAGATGTCTTCTTGCAACAGCTTCATCCCACCTAACACACAGTTCCTCATCCAAATGAGCAGTTCACCTTTAAATTAGCTAAAAGGCATTGCTTGCAAAATATGTCTCTGAAATTCCTAGATTAGCAGCTTCACCTTGTCCCCACTAAAGAGCAACTAAAGTGCTGGCAGGTGGAGGACACTGTGGGTCTGTCCCACAGGGCACAAGGGGGATGCCTAATGACTGGTATGAACCCACATGGGACATCAAGCTTGAAGAACTCTCTGGAGTCTTTGCAAGGCACTCCCCAAATAAATGCGGCTTTTGTGGCAACTGGTGCCATTTGCAGACCTCCAACAGACCACCACAGACTGGTGCAATTTCCCTTAGAGGCAGTGTGAGGAGTTGGTAGGTGAGGAGCCTAAGACATGCAATTGACACTTTGCTCCTAGACAGCTGTAAATATGCACATCAGCCATCACTCTACAAAGCAGCCTGTGCAGCTTTTCCTTGCCACAGCTATAGCATTCCCCTTCTTCAGACACTGCAAGTACAGAAAAAAGGCAAGCATAAAGACAAGCAGGAACAATGCTTTTTGGGACAGCTCTACTTTCTGCCAAAACATCTCCGGACTCATAAAATACACATGAACTGGTGGGAGAAGCTGATGCTGTAAACCTGAGAGTAATCAGCAGTCTCTACAAAACATCAGAGTGATAAAGAATAGCTTAACCTGGAGCCAGAACACAACACAAGACAGCTCATCTCTTCAGAAATGTGTGGCCATAAACATTTCAAAAACTGACAGTTTTCAACTGTACACGACCAGTTGTGGGAAGTTTCTGCAGCTGGGTCAACGCCTGGCACTTGTGGAGGGGGCTGGCACAGCTCTGAACGGTACAGATGTAACAGATGCTGGTTAAGAAGAGGTTATTGACTGCTTTGAGAGTAAGGGATTATATTTAATTTCTGTACGATAACTGGAAGAGCCCATCTTGCTGCTTTTTACCTCCATGCCAGGCCTCTCAGTTCATAAAGAGGTACCTGAGAAGTAAATAATGATTAAGACAGATTATCTAAGCAGTGTTTAGGACTAAACCCTTACCTATTTTCTATAATAAAATTAGGCAATTTTTTAAGGGGGCGAATGCCACAGACATTCACAGTATCTTCAATCTCTTGCTCCAGCAGTCCCTGGTCCATCACAACAGCCCATGAAGCCTTTGGCTGGCTGTTCAGATCACAGAACGCTTTTACAAACCCATAACTGCACACTGATGACAGCAGAGTGTGCCTTTGGGAGAGGGAAGGGCAGAAGGCAAGTGGAAGTCTTGCAGCTGAGCAAGACTCCAATTGAAACAGCATCTTTTATCCTGCGCATCACCTGCAGGAAAGAGGGAATGTCACAGAAATGTTGCAAACACATCAAATAGCTCAGGTAATGCCCACTCCTGAGTGACAAATCCACTGGGCATGCTGCCAGACAGCCCTCCTGAACCTGCCCAAGAAAAGGAACCAGCATTTCCTCCACATGATTTGCCTCACGCTTAGAGCCGCTCACTCCAGTCCGCCCTCAGTGCCAAGCCTTGGCAGGCTTTGCGTGAGGGGTTTTATACTCTCCTGTGTTGGTTTTGTATGCCTTGTCTTTCTTTATCAATTTTAAACAGAATGGGGGGATGTAAATTCACCATTGGGGATATGTCAGTGTTTGCTCAACATGCTCTATATACCTTTATTAATTTTGTATTGAATGGTGGATGTGATTTCACTCCGGGGGGAAAACAGGGATAGCAAAAGGTCTTTCCCACAGTAGGACAGCAGTGGGGAAGGGGAGGTAATTTCTCTGTGGGTTTATTTTGAGTGATTTATGTGCCTCCATGGGTTTCTAAAGCTGAAAAATTTTGAGCTTTCATAAACAGGCAGTTCCAGTGCCATGACCCACTAGCCTAAAGATGTTTATTAGCTTAATGTAACATTTGTTATTCAAATTTCTGCTGAGAGTACATTTTAAAAGCAGCAGATGATGCCCTCTAATAGTGTAAGAACAGTATGTAAAACGGGAAATTTAAAAGATTTCAAAATTGAGACCTATTTCCAAATAACTTATTCTTTAACAGTACAAATGCATAAATACCATATGAACTACAAAAGAGTTGTTATTTGACACGGGTTCACAAGGTTTAACTCTTGACCACGAAGTTTAATTCTTGGCTCACTGCAGAAATTGCCTGTATCTGTGAGAACGGCCTGGCAGCCTGTCATTTCCAACAGTGCAATTCCCAGCCCCCAAACAAGCCAACACTTGGCTTGGAGCATGCAGGGATACTCAGTGCCCTGGACTAATGGAGATGTTGCAGAGTTGCTTACTTGTAGATGGCTCTTTGCTGTCAACTTTTAATTCACACAGTATGGTTACACTCTAACATAGCATATCCCTTTGTTTAGACTCGTGGCCCTGGTACATCTTAATTCACCAGTTATCATGACCATGAATGGAATGTCCCCTTTGAGTCTGTCCTACTTACTTTTCTAGAAAAAAAGTTTTCAGAGGAAAAAGAAAAAAACTTCATGCCTCCCTCAATTTCCAGAGATTCTTAGGTTGCATCTTTTTCCTACTCAGCTTTGCCAAATGCTATAAAATAGTGACCAGCAGTACCCTGATGGGTCTGGGCATTTCATGTTTGACAGTCAAAAAGCACAGAAACAACAGGTGCTGTTTATTGTTCAGTTTTTCACTGAAACAAATTTCATCCTCATTTCACTCTGTATTTTTTCACCCACCCATATTTCTGTAATGTCAGATACAGATGCTAGTCCACTTTTGGAACCCTTGGAGCATGACAGGTGTCTTTTCTTCTACTGACTATCCAAGCACAAAGTCTGTGAGTTCATACCTCAACTCCAGCTCCACCAACACCCAAAGAGCAAGATCCAGTCTCATGTTTACTGCACAGGGCAATTCAGATGGTGATTCCTCAGTACTGTTGAGCCCTTTTTGACTCCTTGGGCCAGGGACCTGTTGTGGGAAGGTGGCCATGGGGTGAAGCCATCAATGAACAGCAATTTGGGGAACATTTGCTATGTAGGGAAGATAAATATTTTCATGGATGCTCTAATGCCTTTGTTTGCCCTTCCCCAGACAGCTGTGATGTGAAAGAAAGCTGACCAGACAGCAAAAGACCTATTCCATTGATCAGAAAATTCTACAGCAAAACTTATATTTATGAAGACTTATTAGGATTTATGCTGCTGAGCAATGCCTTGCTGAGACTGCTTCTCATAACAAACTTCAATTGGTGAACTGAATTAGTTATCTGCTTGATCAAAACTGAAATTATAGACTAGCTATAGACTACACTATAGACCGAAAACTGAATTATAGACTAGCTGGCTCTCCCTGCACATATACAAGTGATTCTTTTCCTAACCTGGTGCAGCTGGCACATGAACTCCTTGTGTGACTGACGGTAAGGGCAGAAAGTTTCTGCACTGAGAAGCACAGCTCCCATTTTGAGCACCAGAAAGAGCAGAACTGCTTCATTTGAAAAATGAGTGATGGAAACAGGAGAGAAAGGGAATAGGGGAGTGCAGCTGGCTGTCATGGGCTCTCTAGGTCAGCACTTTTATACCTGCTGAACACAGCTGGATTTTGAACTCGTGGGAGGGGAAGAGGAAGGGCAGGATGTGGAAGCTGGCTCACATCCATCCAAGACGATACCATGCAAACCAGAGAAAAGGTAATAAATACCAGGCCCATGTCACAGCATACAATGCTAACAGCCTTTAATAATGGCTAATGCAACAATACTCACCAGCCTCCTTGCTGTGCTGCCAGCAGCCTGGGTGTCACCAAGGACTGAAGGCAGGCAGGCAGGCAGTGAGGCAGGAAGAAAAGGAAGACAGGCCTAACTGTGAGCATCTTGTTCAGGATCCTGCTTACTGCCCCCATGTAGGGGTACAGGAGTCAGCCAGTGATCCACGTAATTTGTTCTATTAGCTGTATCTTTATCCTGATTTCAGCTAAGATAGGGTTAATTTTCTTCCTAGTAGCCAGTACAGCGCTGTGTTTTGGATGTAGTATGACAATAAGGCTGATAACACACAGATGTTTTAATTGTTGCTAAGTAGTGCTTACACTGAGTCAAGGACTGTTCGCTTTCCTGTGCTCTGCCAGTCAAGGAGTTGAGAGGGAATATGGCCAGGACAGATGATCCCCCAACTGATCAATGGGATATTTCATACCATAGAAGATCATGCTCAGAAATGCTCAGGGCATTTGGTGGTAAGCAACTGTATTGTGCACCAGTTGGTTTTCTGGGGTTTATTTCTCTCTTCTTTTTTCATTACAATAACTACTAGTATCAGCAGCAGCATTACTACTGTTATCATTAATATTAAATTTGATTTTACTTCATTTATTAAACTGTTCTTATCTCAATCCAGAAATTTTATTTTTTCCCCAATTCTCCTCCCCACAAGGAGGGGTGTTGGGCAATGGGGTGAGTGAGTGGCTGCATGGTACTTCATTGCGGGCTGAGATTAAACCACAGCAGTCCTGGACAAGTCGCAGGTCAGCAGTGGTATTCTGTGCCCAGTTCCTCTCCAAGTCCTCCAAAAATACAAGAGGAACTGGCTAGAGTTACTGTCTCTGTCCTTCACCTCCCTGCAAGCTGTCTTGCTCTCCTTCAGTGGAACTCTTCATAAAATTTTGGATGAGAATTACATTCAGTCATTGCCTCTCTTCACCCTGGAGAAGAGAATGGGACCTCATCACAGTATTTCAGAACTTAAAGGGCAGCTACTAAGAGAATGGAGACTTTCTCTTCACAAGGGACAAAGGGGAAAAAAAAAAAAAAAAGGGGCAACGGATAAAAGTTGTACCAAGAGAGGTTTCAGCTCAATATGAAAAAAAAAAATTTTTACTCTGCGAACAATCAACCACTGGAACAACCTCCCAGGGGATGTGGTAGAATTTCTGTCTCTGGAGGTTTTCCAGATGCAATTGGACAGGGTGCTAGATAATGTCATCTAGGATTCTTTTCCCACAAAATGTTGGACAGATGATCTTTTGAGGTCTCTTCCAATCTGGGATGTTATGTGATTCTGTAGCTACCTATCTCCCAAATCCTATTTCTCTGGAGACTGATTCCCAGAGCTTCCCATCCAAACCTTCAAAGCTGCCTGTATCATCTGCTCTCTCCCTCTGAGGTTAAGGTTGTCACAAAATAATTTATATTAGAAGGGACCACTGGGGGTCCTCTTGTGCTTAAAGGAGATTGTTCAGTCTTCTCCAGTCAAGTATTTTACAACTTTGAGGCTGGAGATTTCACAGGCTCTCTAGACAATTTGTGTCAGTCTTTGATCACACCTATGGTGACTTTTCTCCCTCCAAATATATACAGTTAGAATTTCAAATGTTCCAAATTTTGTCTGTTGCTTCTTTTCCTACCATCATGCACCTTTGAAAAAAGTCTGACTTATGCATCCCCTCCCATTAGGCAGTCTTAGACAGCAATAAGATTCCCCAATGATCTTCCCTTGATCTGAACAGTTCCAGATCTCTCCACATCTCATATATCCTCTGCTCCAGCTCACTGTACATTTTGGTGGCCCTCCAGGGGCCTTGCTTCAGACTACCTATGCCTTCCTTGTATTGGGGAGCCCAAAACCAGATACAATACTTCAGGTGTGGTCTCATATGCACTGAATGAAGGACAATTTCAACTTCCCACCAAGCTAAAAGTATCCAGGGGTCAGCAGAGCACAGAGCTAGAACAAAACACCCTACAAATATGTGCCCAAATGTGAGCAAAATATTCGGAGTTTTACTATGACTGGAGTAGCACGGAAAGAGAGAATAAAGTCAGCCACCCAAGCCCACAGCAGCAGCAGGCTCACAGGTGAAGCAGCCCAGCCAGCTGGGAGACACTGTACAGATATGTGGGGAGAAAGGTAAGGAACACCATAATATTTCATAGCACATAACCACTTAAATCAAAGTAGCTACAACTGAGCTTAAATTACGGCTGATCCTAACAGGAATAAAAACAGTAGTAATTTCTCCATTATAACATAATGGAGAACTGTATCATGCAAATACAGATTTTCTTATTATCAGTTTAGCATAATTAGACACTGTACAGAACCATCATGAACAGACCATAAAATGGGCCAAAAGTGGTATTAACCAATTGACTGTGGAGACATTTCTGCAACACAGAACATATACATAAACATTGCAATCCATACAATCTTTGTGAACATTGCATATTTGCATCTGCTATCCAAACCAATGATACTCTGCAAATTAAAAAAAAAAAGAAAAATCATTGCTTGGCAAAGCTTCATCTCCAATACACAATACCATACCTTGAAATGAGACCACTAATAACAGGAGGGAAAAATTTCTAAGAGATACCAGAAAGACAGCATACACACAAGGGGGAGGAAAAATAGTGATGTGTCTACCACCTCTGTGAGTAACTCCCTCAGGAAAGAGTCATTTAGCATTAGGACCATCAAGTCTGTCTGAGATAGGGTAGCAGTAGTAAGTCTGAAGAAAACAACAGCCCAGAGGATAATGCTTTTATCAGGTCTGCAAATGCTGTCCGTATTAATGAAAAAGGAACTTTGCATTGCCATGGGGTTTTTTTACAGAGACAGCAGCATGAATTGAGTCCCTATCAAGAGCTGATCATAAGGAACAATCAAAAGGAAAACTCGTGTTTCTTCTTACTTTATTACTGGAGAAAAAGAAAAGGAATGAAGGAGGTTCTTATGCCAGGAATAGTACTCAAAGCACTGGAGCAAAGTTTCTGATCAGTTCAATGATTTAGGAAATCTGCCCATGAAATAGAAATTCTGGTTAACATTTAAGGCATTATTCACTCATCTGAACACCTGCCATGGACACTTTTTTGCCAACATAGATTTCCTGTGTGGACAAGACTTTCCCAAAGTCCCTTCCAATGACAAGAAACATTGTCCACTTCTTCCATTTTCCTGGAAAGAAGTCATTAAAAATGTCAAAAGTAAATGAGTTATACAAACTTACTCTACTGTCTTTCTTTTTTTCCTTTTTTTTTTCCCCTAACTTTGCACTCTGTCAAAAGAGGCATATTCTGATTTCTTTTGTTACTGGTTTGTTACAGAGAGTTACTTGCAATAAAGTCTTACCCTTGACCCAGCAAGATTTATGCAGTGATGGTATCAAACAGGTTTATGCAAAGCAGAAAACAGTCTTTTGGACTGAACTGCCTCCTCTAAAACCAGAGTCCATGACTCTAGACACAAAATACTTCACTTGCCATGTTTGTATTTATTTTAAGTAATGGGAAGAGACTAGGGACACACAGTGACTTTTTGTGGTTGGGAGAGGTTAGCAGCACAACTGAGGTTGAAAACTGCTGTCTTAAACTGCTCAGAGTAAAGCCACAATATGGAAAGACATTCTTTTTTGGACTATAGACAAGGAATGAGCAGTGCTGGTGGGGGTTCCACAAGAATACTTCTGCCTATAAAAACTGCCTGGATGAAGATTTGCTGGAGCTCCTTGCTGACTTCCACTTTCACTCATAGTCATGTGTCACATAATTAAGCCTGGAGGCGATGGACATGTGTCTCATCATGCCCACAGGAACATACAGAAAGGGTTTGCTCCAGTAGAGTGGAGGATTTCTGGATTTCTATCAGCAGGAATCAGTGAGGACACCTGAGGGATTCTGTGACACCATGTCATCACAGTAATAAGCAGGCAGATTTCCCTGACAGAGTGAAAGGTCATTATTTTTCTGCATAGTTTTCCTACCCACATCACCAGCCAGTTCACTTCCAGTTTGGCAAGCTGCTCTTTAAGCAGAAATCAGCCTGACAGAGACTTTAAGAAATGAAAGTATAATTAGGATCTGTTATATTTGGGATGTGTCTTTGCCATGTTACCATTGACTTTGGAGCTCGCAATTACTGACAGGAAGCTTTCAGCAAAGAAAAATTTGAATGGAATTAAAAAAACCAACTCCTCCAAAAAACAGCAATCATGTATCAGGGTGTGTCAACCAAGGGGAGAATCTTAATGGCATCCTCTCCCATCCCTATAGCCCTGCATATGGAAACATTCTGCAGAACTAGCCTGTGACCACTGAACATCAAAAAGCAGAAGAATTCTGCATTGGAATAAATTCTTCAAGCACTTGTTCTTGAATTAATACTAAAATTGCAAAGTGTCTGCACTCCAACCACTATAACTACATAAAGTAAGG
Source organism: Chamaea fasciata (assembly GCF_029207755.1). NCBI lineage: Eukaryota > Metazoa > Chordata > Aves > Passeriformes > Sylviidae > Chamaea > Chamaea fasciata. The sequence continues at coordinate 55,519,256 of NW_027094087.1, read as the reverse complement.
TTGTTTGGAACAAAACAGGTTCCTCCTGTGCCTGCAAGTGACTGTGTGCATTTGCAATATGCCCATTGCTAAAGTATCTGTGTCATGAGCTGGTAAAGGAAATACTAATAGAATAATGGAAAAGCTGCATGCACAGGCGGCTCTTACACTGAAAACTAAGTACAAACAGAGGTCATCTCTGAAAAAGATGGGGAAAGGGCCTCCAGTAGCCTGATCCTAAAAGCCATACTCTCAAAAGAACTGCAGCCCTTTATGCAGATGAACTTCTGTGTTTGCAAGTACATATGCATATTAAAAATCATAAAAGAAAGATATCTGTGAGGAATGAAAGCTCTCATAAATCATTTCCAAGACCAGGGACAATCTGCACGTACAGCAGCATACAAGGTATTTTTGCACCCTACAAACATAAGTGTAGCTCTTCTCTGAAATACAAGTTTCTACTTTTGTAAATGCTCTTCAGTTAGACTGAAATAATCCAATTCCGGTTTTTAAGTGTTCAAACACAAAAACTGTTAAAAAATTAGGAAGGGGATTTTCATGGGGTGAAAGTGGGTCACAAAGAAAGCCTGAGCCCATTCTGTGAACTGGTTCACAAAATAAGTCCTTACACATACTCTGACTACAAGTTTGCAAAGACAATTCTCCAGATTTCTGCAAGGTCATTTCAGGCAAAGGTTTGAAAAAGCACACTGTTTCTTTAGATATCTGGGTGTATATCCAGCAGGAATTAAAATAGCAAGAAAATCTGTTTTGTTTTGTCTGCCTGGAATCTGTCACCTTTTAAATCAACTTCTTAAAAACACTAGTTTCCATCTGCCAACAGTACCACAGTATATATATATATATATAGTGCTTTCAGTGCAGAAGAGGATATCAAGTCCCTCAGAAATCCCATGCTGTTCTGTTTAGGACATATTTTGATGATATTTCCTACAGGTTTCCAAGTGATGGCTGTGTCAGCAAGCTCTGGCACAGAACAGCAGCCAGCTGGGTGTGGACTAGACAGCATGTGGACAGGAGTCAGGCTGAGGACAACACTGGAGCCAGAATGGTTGTATCTGTACTGGAAATAAGGCTCTCATTTCTAAAGCATTTGCAGAATACACCTCCTCTAGGAAAAAAAAAAAAAAAAAAAAAAGGAACCAAAAAAGAAACGCTTGATTTTAAATTACAGTCTTTAACTCTACATTACTTAGAATTACGTTTTAAGAGGATTTATGACTAAGATGGGAAAAAAAAAAAAGGCTTCTAAATTATTAGCTGCAATTTTGAGGAGGATATCACAGAAATGATGTTTAAAAGTCTAATCCTGGCAGCTCACATACATGCAATTATTCTGTACAGCTCAGTAGCACCCACTTGCTAGATAAAGAAAGGTGTGCAGGTTTGAACTGGTTGCATTATTGTTGGCAAAAATTTACCCCAGTTAGTCAGAGAGCCAGAAATGTCCTGCTTCAAAAAACCCCAAGAACAAGTTAATAGTTAATATATATTTGCAGGGCAGCTTGGAAAATCTCATGAAAAATTATTTTTAAAAATCTCTTTCTTCACTGAACATCTCAGAGAAGTATGTCCCTGACAAAGCCCCGTAAGGGGCAAAAACACTGGTTATTTGTTCTCTTTTGCTCTTTACAAATGAAGCAAACTACAGTTAATATATTATGCATGTCTTTCAGCATATTTTTATTTAGCCAGTTTTAGTTTGCTGTGCCTTGGGAACTTCCACTTTGTTTTGTTTTGCCTTGGGAACTTAGATTTGATTTTGTTTTTCTGGTTAATAACAAAAGTGAAGCATTAGGGCAGGACATCAACCAATCTACAGCATGTGAGATTTGTTTAAGTTTCAATGAAACAGCCTCTCAACGTCTCTTTTCCACTCCCTTATCTTATCAGTTACCAAACCACTCTCAACAAGCTGGCTTGTCAGAGGAACAGCACAGGCCAGTTGTTACTAGTCATTTCATTTCCCGTTAACATGATCTGTTGTTTCACCTGCAAGAATATGACAGACATTTCCAGTAACACACTATAGGGTCTCAGTCCTGCACAGTTTGGGCACAGAGTCCAATCTGTGCCTTATACCATTTGAATTACCATTAAGGTTGTGATTAAAATGGATAAGCAAAAGATAATCCTCTGTTGCATGGAATTTATTCCTACTGCAGAACTGAAAGAGGGAAAGTGAACAGCAAAGTCTATGAGAGAAAGAATGGGAAGAGAGGACAATTGCCAGATTAGACAGTTACTACATTCACAACTGAGTACTACTTTTTAATTTTATTCGGGGATGGGGGAGTGTCTTTTAGCAGCATACAGGAAAGGTGGGGAGGAAGAATGAATTAAGGAAAGCAGGACCAAAGAGATGGGAATGAAGGTTGAAGGGTTTTGATGGGGCTGAAAATCATGTTCTGAGTAAATAATCAACAGAGTGAGGCAGAATGGAAAAAAAAAAAGTTAGAAATTATCTGCAAGGGCAGGAGTACAGAAGTGAATGGTCACACAGCAGCACTGAGGGAAAGGCAGGCTCTCCCTCAGCAGCATTTGTCTCTATCCTGCCCTACTCCACCAGCTGGAGGGCATCATCTGTACACAGCTGCTGCAATTCACTGGCATTCTTGGGTAGCTAATTTCCCCCTTCCTTTGCTTCCAAAAGGATATCCTCATTCAGGCCCTAACTTTTCTAAACGCCTTTTCCAGCCTGGGGCAAAGACAGAAGCATGCTTACATGGACAGACTACTGGAGGGTCACTTTTTATTTTCTAAGGGATACACAGAAATTGTCAGTCTGTTTGTATGTCTAGAGACCAATATACAAATGTGCTCCCTCCTCCTAATAAAGCTGCAAGACAATTTGGACTGAACCAGCTCTGTTGCATGCTTCCTCAAGGGCTTCAAGCTTGTTGCAGAACATGCAGCATGCAGCAGAACAAGTTATTCTGAAACTCTAAGTGGAAAGACTGCCCCAGTCCTTCAAAGGTGGTGAAAGACAGTTTCATGATGTCACCCTCCTCTGTCCTCTCGTTTGATGACCAAATCAGTGGAAATCCTCTACTATGAACAGCACCCAGGGGTGGAAATAATCTGTTTGCAACAAGAAATTTGCAGTCTCTCCTCTATGTGGCCCACTTACAGCCAAGTTTTCCTTCTTCCTATGGCTGATTCTGTTTTTCTAGTGGTGATGCTGATTTTTTTCATGTGCTAGTTTTTTTTTCATTTTTATATATGTATTTATTTATTTATTTATTTGCCCTGGATCTGGTGGGACAGCAAAAAGGTGCAAATTATGTTCTGAAGAGAAGTTCCTCAGATGCAAGCTGAAGGCAATGCTACCCACGTAAAGGAGAAGGGAATTGTCTCACAACTAAACTGTCTAGTTCTGCCAGCCGCCCCCCCCCCCCCCCAGCCCCACTCCTTGCACTCTCCTGAGCTGTAATTAGTTGTGCCATTGTACTCTTAACCACGAGGCATCCCCCAGACACAGGTAAAATATCTGGGAATCGCACTCTGATAGGTTGAATTAAGCAGGAACTTTCCTGGCTCGCAACTTGGGAATGAGCTAAAAAAGGGCTGGGAAGATGATTCCATAGCCCTCAGCGGCAATTCCCACTGGCATCTTGGTATCCCTCCTTTGATAAAGCTTCCCAGGGTACGTCATATGGCCCCTGTAAGATCCACAGGAAATGTAAAAGACAGCTGCTAAAGATGGACTGAAATACAAGCAGCTGACTGCCTTTTTGGTGACATTACTTGTTCTTGGGCCTGATGGTTCTCGGCAACAAGGACTGTAAATGCTGACAGCCGAGATCAGACCGGAAAACCCAGGTCTGAAAGACAGCCGGCACAATTGCACACACCTTTTGGTGGTCCCTGAAAAGGTGCCCTTTGGCTGCTTTATCCCCAAAACCGTGCCGGTGATGTAAGCATATTGAGACCAGAAGGTTTAAGCTGTCTGACCAACAGCCCTGAAGATGACAGCACTGAAGCCAATATCAGGGCTCAGCAGGCCACATATGGCAGCATTATCTCTGAAAACTACTGCTTCTGCAGTCACAGCTGCACCAAAGCATGGGACAATCCTGCTAAGAGCTGGATCACCAAAACCTGATTTTTTTGCATTCTGGTGTTAGCTGCAAAATGAAAAATCTCACTATGTTTTTCTGCCACTTCTCCTGCACTAAAGACAGATGTTTTTAACAAAGAAAAAAATGGTATTGTCATTATTAGATTACTTATCAGGCCAAACACTTATGTCCACATTTAGATAAGTGAAAGAGTTTCTCTTTTGTCTCAGCTTCATCTGTAACTTAAAAGAAGTTCTTCAAGGAAACAACCACCTCTTTTCCCTTTCCTCTGCCGAACCTAGCATGTGGCATCTGAAAGGATTCCCTCTCCCCTTTGATGCTAGTTGGAATTCATTCTCCTCGGTCCTGCTGTACAGGCTTTTGGAGGTGTAATTCCACCATACTCACATGAAGCTTGCCCCAGCCAAGAAGGCAGCAGATACACCAGCCACCTCAGCGTTTGTTACACAACCTCAGTATAAGCCCTCCTAACTCCCGATGAGCTGCCACGGTGACAGGGTGCAGTGTCATACTGGCTTAATTTGGGCCCTGAAAGTTGCCTATTTGCATCAGTGTACCACTGCACCTGATAGCATTTAGATCTGTCTCTTAATAACAAGCTTAATGAGGCTAGAAATGGCAGCACTGGAATGTCACACTCTGCCAGAGAGACACTATTTCACACTGGAAAATAATCAGTGCAGTTGTGAATCCTCTCTACTCTGTACTTGGGATGCAGAAGCCCCAAGGTGAGGCCAGAATTAACTGCTCTGGTTCTGCCATCTTTCTAGTTCCTCCCCTAACGCTCAATGTGTAGTTGATTTGCTTAGTAGAATAAAACCCAATCCAGCCTTTCCAGGCTGAAAAGGAGAACAGAAAACCTTTCTAGAAAGTGATATTCCACAAAACACTTCCACCAGCTTTAATTTCATGCACTCAATACTTCTCAGCATCCTCTTTTCAAGGAAGTAACAGACCCATCACACACTTACGCTAATAAAGCAAATGTAATATCCTCTTCCTCCCTGTTTTCCTTTCTCCCTGGGGTTCATATATTAAAAAAGGGATTCTCTAAATGATGTTTAGAAAAGCTTCCAACTATTTATCCACTTTCCTTTATCACTGTGATGAGGTTGCACCCAGCTGATACAGAGGTTCGGTTTTTCCAGCTGGGAATCAGACTGAGGCACAGCAGTAGAAGCAGCAGTCAGATCCCACCGGCAAGACACAAATTTTCAAAGCTGTTGTGAGTATGAACTCATTTAAAAATCATTTAGGAGCCATTTAAATTAATTACATAAAAAAAAAAAAGTAAGAAAGCTTACCTTACTAACAGCTTTAGGGTCTGTACTACATCTCATCTCAGGCTGGATCCCAGATGGTCAGAGCACCAAATTGCTATTTGAGTTTTAATTATTCTTGTTATTATATTCAAGGTATGTCTGGAGACAAATTATGAAGCTTCTTATGAGTGGTCAGGAAGTAGGCAAACATAAAGAGCATCAAAAGGCCCTGTCATACCTCGCACTCTGGCAAGGCTCAGGTCACAGAACTGTCCCATGCAGATCTGCCATGATTAGAAAAGCTACAGGCAAACACAGCATTTGAAAAGTCTTTGCCCAGCTAACATTCATGCACCATGTTCCCTATTGGAGATGCTTCTGGGATTTGGGTTTGCTTGCAAACCTTTCGAGCACTAGCAGAGGTTCCCAAGCTGGCCATCTATGGCCTTGGGTAAAGATTACTACAGAGCTGATTTGAGGTGCTGACTTGAGTCTTGGTACCGTCGTACTTCACCCATACTGAGCGGGTTAAGTGCAGAATGATGGCATATGGGAAGAAATGCTGGTTTCCTGGCATTCCTCCATTCCCTGACCTTCATCCCACACTCAAACCCACACCATCATCAATACCACTCATGCACCAGGCTGTATGTCCTAACTAGCTTCAGGATGCAACAAGGCTAGTAAAGAAAAGTCATCCTTGAGGAGAGAAACAGCAGCTTGAACTCAGGTCTGAGGCAGAGGCAAGCAAGTGGGCAGAAAGGCACTCACTTCAAAGTCTTGATGGCTGGTATGTTGGAGGTATTCCAGTTGCCTTTGCCACATTATTAATTCATGCCCTCTTCACACATCATTGCCCGACTTAGAGTTGCACAAAACCTAAACATATATTAAAAACACTATCATTGCATAAACAGCTCATTAAAATGGATTTTAAATGGAGACCGTAAAACTAAAATAAACAAATCTAAGCCAAGGGTAGAATGCCCTTAAAATTGGAGATTTATGCTTGACTGGAGAAAACAAACGAGAGACATTTCTCTCATTTCAGCCCTACAGATATGCCCACCCAACTGCATATCCTGTTAACAACTTAAAAGGCAGATCCAATGTGATTCCTCTGTGGGCAAACACTAATCTCCTTGCTTTCACAGACAACGGAAAATAAACTTGAGTATTTGCTAGTTTGGTTCGATTATTCCAAACAGACTCTATTTTCTGTAATTCCTCAAAATAGATCTCTTTAAAGATATGTTTATGTGCTCAGCAGTGTCCTGCGCTTCACCCACCCATTATCTGAACTGCAAAGTAAGAGACAGAGGCTTCTGCACTTGATAAAAAAGACTGGTCTGATGTTTTACTGTAAGACTGTGCCCATGCTAAGAAACTCTGCCTTGAGGGAACCAATTTTTCTAACTCAGTGGGCATATTTCAAAGAATATTTTGGGTGTGAAGAGACCTTAGGGATCATCTAGTTCCAACCTCCCTGACATAAGCAGAGACACCTTCCACTTGACCAGGTTGCTTAAAGCCGCATCCAACCTGGCCTGGAACATTTCTAGAGATGGGACTTCACAGCTTACCTGGGCAACCTGTTCCATTGTCTTGCCACCCTCACAGTAAAGAATTTCATCCTAGTGTTTAATCTAAACATGCCCTCTTTCAGTTTAAGGTCATTACTCCTTGTCCTGTTCACTGTTCACATGCCCTTCTGAAAGTTTCCTCTCCAGCTCTCTTGTAGGACCCCTTTTGTTGCTGGAAGGTGCTATAGGGTCTCTCCAGAGCCTTCTCTTCTCCAGGCTGAAGAGCCCCAACTCTCTCTGCCTGCCTTTATCAGAGAGGTGCTCTGATCATCTTTGTGGCCCTCTTCTGGAACCACTCCAACAGGTCCATTTCCTTCTTATGATGGGAGCCCCAGAGGTGGATACAGTACTCAACGTTAACAAAAATCCTCTGAGACTGTGTTTTAAAGCAACTGAAGTCAGCTGGATTTCACAGCAGTATTCACCTCAAAATGCATACATGCAGAAGCATTTTGAGGTGTTCAGGATATCACAGTAAGAAATGAGATTGACCTTATCCTCTGCCCAGTAAGTCTGCAAACACAGGATGTGACTTTCTGACAGTATTTTAAAAAACGTTTGTAGCTAGACTTACAGATCACAATTAATATATAAGCAACCTAACCAAAATAAAGATAGGTCATTTAATGCAGCAAATTCAATATCACATTTAATGCTTTGGAAATCTTCCCTTCTATCTGGCTGCCAGGGTCAACATCTGCCTATTAATCTTTTCAGAATAATAAACATATCAGTTTGAGGCATCATATTATATGATTATAGAACTGGCTATCACAAGGTATGTGGCAACAATAAAAAACTCAAGAGTACTTACTGCTTAATATGCTTGAAATTCAGCACTTTGCAGCTTAATGCACTACTACTGGGAACACTAGTTACAACATCTAATTTCCAAGGGACACGAAATGTTCAAACCCAAGCAGGAAACAAAATTAACTAGTCCAAACCACAAGATTTTGAAGAGTCGTTTAAAATAACAGGTTTTTCCATTACAAACAGTAATATTTAACATATAATATCCATGATTCTGAAACAAATTCCTGCATTTTGCCTTCTTTTTTCTTACTCATTATCCCATTTTGGAAAGGATGCTTCACAACAGTCCTTTCTATGGTGTTTTAATAAATAAACCATTTTCAGACATCTTAATAATGTCACAGTAAGAGCTAAATTTCCCAGCATCTACAATAAGAGAAATTACCTGTTGATTCCTCACATATTGTTTTAAAAGTTCATTTTCACTTGGACCTTTAGCAAACCATAGTCCTTTCCAGTCAAGGGTGAGACACCAAACATAATGAGAGGAGAGGGAATTTCCCAACCCTGTAGCTCTAGTGTGAATCACAAAGGAAATTTTATACTTCCTTCCAAACAGATGTCATGGCTGAAGAAGTGGACACACCCTCTGCAGATGGATCTTCAAATGTCTCAATGCTGACAAAACATATTTCAATTGAATTTTACATCCAGAATGACCCAATTCCATTTCTCATGAAATTATTGCAGCATCCCAGCAAAGGCTGTTCAACTTTTCCCTTGACTGTCATAAGCTTTCCGGAGTTGGAAGAGGCCCGTTAGGCTAAAAGGACCTCAAAAATGACCTACCAGCTCAGTGCTCTTCCCAGAAGAAATTCAGTAAAAAGAGGTGTTTTCCCAATTGTGTAATGCTTTAAACTGGACTTAATGTGTCAGATAACAGAGCAGTATCTGTTACCACACTAGTGCTATCAGTGGGGAGCCCAGCACTCTGAACATCACAAAATTTTTCTCCCAAATGGCACCTTTTGGTTTAGTGGATTTTTCATGGAAAACCTAAATAAAACTACTCTCAGTTGGAGACTCTCAGAAATCTGCCACAAGTCTCCTGAAGTCCTCCGATGCCACAAAACTAACACTGCAGCTGGTAAAAAGGGAAGCAATCCTATTGAAGTCAGTAGGGCTGGCATGTGGTACAGACACCAAACAACTGCATTTATTTGCTGCCTTTATTTTCTTCACCTGTCATGTCCAGCCCCACACTTCAGTGCAGAAGCTTATCCACTTTGGATGTGGATGGTGTTTATAGTATTGTCATGGAAAAGCAACAACGATGGGTTAAGTGTGCTACAATGTCTACCTCAACCTCTCACAAACTTCCTCCACTGTAGCTGCTGTCTTCAAAAGAGCTGAGAGCTCATGCTGCAGCTCATATGTAAAAATTTCATTAGGTTCTTTCAGTTAACAAAACTGCACTGCAAAAATTAGAATGCTTCTGGCTGCCTGCAGATATTTTAACAAAATGGAAAAGAATATCCTTCAACCCACCTGCGAGTGACCTGCATTTGCTCTGTTGATAACAGCCCATGTTTCCTGCCACTCTTGCACAGCTTGAGAAGATTTGTACCACTCCTACTGCCTAAGCTCCTCTTGAAGAAAAACACTACTCAGGCTGCACAAGCTCAAAAACACGAACCTTGAGATAAACCAATCTGCCTTTAGACAGACCATATATTTGGTAGCACAATGTTAAGTGTGCTGAGCTAATTAGGAGCTGATGATTCTTCTCCACAGCTTCTATTAAGGGAAAATTCATGTTCTACTAGATGAAGGTAACTAGTATGGGAGGGAGGAACAAAACAGACCAAAAATCCTGTGAGAACTGTAGTAGAAGTTTTTCAGTAACTATGCTCTCTCTTTTTACAAAACCCCCAAATACCCAGGAAATCATGACCAATTCTACTTCATGAAATACATCTGGTGCATAATCTGCTGGCTAGGTCTTTGATGTTCTGAAAAACACCAGTAACTGTCATAAATAAATCCTCTCCAGTTATTCAGCTGTATAGCTCAACTAATATTTCACACAATACCACCAGTATGAAAGCCCACCAATTCTCTGACCTGCTGATGTAATTTGATTGAAATAATGTTTGAAAGGAACTATGCCTGCAGTGTGGTGTATCACTACGGCTTCCATCTTTCCCTTCATTCAGCAAAGAGCTCTGCTGCACATTGCAAGGAACATTTGTCTTTTGTCACAAAGCCATGTGACAAAGCAACATCCACATTATAGTCTTGCATAAAAATCTTACACGATGTCAGACATGTTCCCTTATGTCTGGGGAATACTTTGTCTGGACAGATAGAAACCATAAAGCAATGTGGATAAACATTTCACCAAGAACAAATGACTTGTTGTGGATTTGTTTCGACTACTACTTATTATTTCCACATTCTTTACTCCTGCAGCCCCAAAAGAGGGGTTTTAAGTGATGTTATTAAGTTGATACATTTGTGTTCATAAGAAGGAAGTCAGAAACCACTGTTTCACATCTGCTGTTTTTCATTTTGTACTTTCCAATTCCAAGGTTTCTTGTTGACTGCACAGCACACAGCCCCTCCTGCTTTCTCTTCCCTTCCTCTCGACCAAAACCAGGGAAAAAGTCAACTCACATCAAATCATACTAAAATATATTTAACTTGTACTATCTTGCAATTACTCCTTAATATTTTGAAAGATTTATAAAAATTTCAAAATTTTGTGCATCTATTTGCTCTTTCCCAATAAGCCCCCCAAGACAATAGCTGAAACATAGTTATTTTTAAAACCAGCCTCTGTTGCTCCTGGCAAATATTTAAGCAATGTCTTTTGCCAGATTCTTTGCCAACATGAACTGCCTGGCTCCTTCCCATGGGGTTTACAGCCTTGAAAGTGTACTCACCCAGAAATGCTAAGGAAAAAAAGGGAAATTAATGTAATTGGTAAGTTAAAAAGTAAATATGCGAGATCAATATAGCTCACGGTATAGCCGGCACCCTTCAGCATGACTCACATTAATCCAATACGGATAGTACACAGTGCTTTCAGATGAAGAAGCCACAGCATCTTGAAATCCTAACAACTTTTATAGCATGTCCTTGAAGTGTCCTGTTCCTTTCATCACTGCTGAGAAAATATCACAATCCCTTTACATTTTCTACCCATAATGATAGGGTGAGCTGTGCTGAGGAAAAAAAATGCAATCACAATAACAGAGGAAAAAAACCCCATGATTCATAGGCATAGAAAGTAAATCACTAGGAAAGCCTGTCTTGTCCTCCTCTTTATTTTGCTCATAGGTCAAACAATCTTAATGAAGCCTCCTCCACACTCTATTTATTGTTTGCCCTCATATAGAGCACAGTCTTTTCAAACTCCTTAGTTATTTTTAGAAGCTATGCTGAAAGTCCTGCATGGGTTACACTGGATGTTTGCTGAAGACCTGCCACAATTGAAAGTATCAAAGCTAAAGGACAGCACCATGCTCTGCTCTGTGATTTACCTACCAGTATCGGGTAAAGTTGCCAGTGGAAAACTATGAATGATGATTACTCCCCTCTGGGTAATCCACATCAGAAAAGGAAAGGTGCTGCTATGTAACTGCCTAGCTTCCCTCTAACTTTCAACATACAAATAAAGGTTGTTAGCAGCCTGCAATTTTATCTCTTTACCTGAATAAAGGTGATAAATTACCCTATTACATTTTCATATGCAAATTTGAAGCTGGATTGATGTCAGATCAAGAATCTGCTTCAGTAAGTCTGCCTTGCTAAATATTTTGTCAGGGACCTTTATCTGGTAGAAGAAGCAGAGAATAAAAAGTCTTTGGGCAATGGGGAGCAAACAGTGGAAAGGAGGAGAGAACAAAGGTTCATTTGCAGCATTGAGACATTACTGCACTGCCTTAGTCTGCTTTTCCTGGTTGGTATGGGTTGTTACAACAAAGTAACACAGATATCAGCATGACAACATCCAAAATATCTTGTTAGGATCCCTGAACAGCCAAGCCAAGTCTTTGCCATTGCATCTTCATTGCTATCTGGAACTCCTCAAACCCTCTACACGTAATTGCTAGCCTGGAGAAAGCTGCCTTGAAGTGCTGAGCAGAGATTGAGAGGGCTTCAAAGGGGCTTCACCACATTTCCTCTGGTGTTTCTATCCCTCTCTTGGCAGACTCATTCCACCTATTCTCCCAACTTTGCTCCATGCTATGCTTTTCTACTTTTTCCCTTCATTTCTTTTTCGCTTTCAGTGACCTCTTTCTCCATCTCTTCTGTTACCCTTCATGCACAGCACAACGATGATGAAGACAAAACAAAGGCCGCATCTGAACATCATTCAAACTCATTCCCTCCTTCACTCTATCGACAAACCTAAAGTCCAGTTCCAGCCACCTCCTGCCACTCCAAATGCTTGCTTTTTTGATAAAAAGTTCTCCCAGACACAGTCTGAAATTACTGAGACACTAGTATTGACTGGGGAACCCACTCAGAGACATATACAAACGGAACAGATCAGCAAAGAAATGTCAGATATTGAAATTTAAATTACCAGCACTAATCAAGTCAGCAATTTTTTCAGACCACAGAAGAGACAGTTCAGAGATCTCAAAAATAAGAGGTCAGTATGCAAATCTAACCAAGAAACAAATTTAGGTCAAATCCTATCCCAGAATAACCATATCCATTTCCCACTGAGTCACAGTGTCTAGATGAAAAAATAAGTCGAGTTTTAACCTTGTGTAAGACTCTGAACAGTGGTAGTCTAATAGCAACTACGAGAACCTTACTGCCTGGTGTCCAAAGCAAATGGGCAGAGGATTCTCTGCTAGAAATGCTGTCTTTGTTCAACATCTTCTCCAGGGATACCAAATCTCTTGGGCTTGTGAAAGGGATGTAAAGGAAATAGCATATACTAACTCAGAATATCTACAAAGTGAATGGCCTCACTAGAATCCTTAACAGCTGAAGCTGAATGGCTTAAATGTATTGATTTTATGCAGACCTTTGGTGGTGAAATTCCAATATATGTTATAGTGCTACTATAGTATCTTTTTTCTTTAATATCTTTTCCTGTTCACAGAACCATCTATTGATGATGGGCAGGCATAATCCATTACATTTTAACTTTAGGGTTTTGGGTTTTTTAAACTATATGTTTATTGTAACAAAAAAATCCCTTACTTCTGAATTTATCCAGCTGTTTTGAAAATTGGATGTGAACCTAAAAGAACAACATGGCCTTCTATGGTATCTTCAGACATGCTCCTGAAGAACTGAGTTTCTTTTTGTCTTTTCAATCCATTTGTCCCTGAACACCAGAAAGGAACTTGAAATAATGATTTCTTGCCCCCAGCCACTACTGAAAAACCCCCAGTAATTTCACATATTTTCCTTTCAGACCAAGAATCTTGCAACCATTTCAGGACATGCCAAGTACAGGAGTGACCTGATACAAATACGTGACAGAACACTAACAACAGAGAGATATGGTGGCAGCTTCTCAGACACTATCACTTAATGTCAACAGGAACAGACTACTGTGGAAATCCTCCGGAATTCTGTTATAAGTTGTTTAAAGATATTTATTTAATGAAAACCAAAATACTTTCTATCTAAACCATGCAAAATTTCCAACAGCAGTAGACAAGAAACAGATCTGTTTTCTTTGAACCTGTAAAAATCAGATGCCTTAAGGTAAGTAATCGCACCTCTGAGTTATTTGGGGTGGTTTTTTTCACATCTTTCTGTAGTCTTGAGATTAAATGAATATCTGCTTCATACTTCCCTACAACTACGATTCAAATAAATACTCAGTGACAATTCTTGCCAAGTCTCTCCAGACTATTAAGGATGCACCATGTATTTCTGGGCTTCTTTGGAAAGGAAAGATATGGGCAACACACCCATCATCACTGAGGGCTTGCATCATTGCTCTGAGCACATTTCCATCGCCTTTGGAAAAGCTGCGCTTGTTTGTTGTATTTCTTTATCTGTCAAGTCCTTGTTCCATTCTTGGCAAGAGGAATTTTATAGCACAAGGCTTTTGCAGACAGAATTCTTCTTAAAATGTACTTTCTACTATATTTCATTTTGGAGTTTTAGCCATTTTTCCTGCCATCAGCAGCAACCATGCTTTAATAATCAGCTGCTATTCACTTTGCAAAACAAAAATGTTTCCAGAAGCATGAAGCTTTGCCCAGACTGTCACAGGCTCACCCTTTCTCAATGCTTGTTGAGATCTGCCACGATGCAATATGTCATTCCTTCTCAGCACTTCCGACTTCAATTGACAGAATATAATTTTTTTCAAGTCTTACAAAGATTTTAGCATTACTTTTCCTTTTTTCTTTTTTTTTTTTTTCTTTTTATGCACAGTTAAGAAATTGTAGTTGTTAGGTAGGCTGGACCTAAGAAAACCTAGAAACCCAGACTGCTTTCTGTAACTGCTTGTAGGCAGTGGGAACGGGTGCCAGTTGCATTTGGAAGTATTGTTGTAGGCAGCAGTAGGTTCAGAGAGACTGTCGTCTGCATCCAGTCAAAGCAAAGGACTCTCAGCAGAAAAAATGTTGTTTTTCCATCCTCAGAAAGACTCCAGCTCTCCGGTCTCCATGCTGCCTAATGCTGCTCCTGCCATTTCCAAGAGCTCCAGGGTTCCTTTCACACCCTGTCCCACCCTCTTCCTTGAGATGTGGGTTCGGGATTTCATTTCAATTTACTTGTGCTCTCTTCCTTTAAAGTATCATTAAAGAACCTATGTGGGAGAAGCCCTATTTAAATCCATCTAGGTTCAACAATGGCAATAAAAAATGATTGCACGGTTAAGCACAGAGAAAGCCAAGCACAAGACCTGGGCCAGTATTCTTTTAATCAAATAATTGCTATTCAGGCAAGACTTTCTATGCAACAATTATTTCTTTTTAAAAGCCCCCAAAGTACTTGAATGAACTCAAGCACTTGAGTAACTTTATTTAATTCCCATCATAATACTGTATTCTAAATACATTGGAACATTTCTTAAGCTTTGTATATATTTTCTTGCCTAATCATACCACTAGAAAAATAATACCACATTCTGGGATAAAAGAAAAAACACTGTTATTGGGAAGAAGCTTCTTCTTTAGCTTGCCAAGCAGCTACCAGCCTTCCAATCAGCAGAAATAGCATACAGTGGGGTTGCTATACAACACAATCAGTGGGGCTTGGAGAGTTGCTTTGCTGTTTCCAAACGTGTAATGACTGTTCTGAAACGACTGTGTTTTGCATGACGAGGATTTTGAAGGGAAGCAGGTGGCCACTAAAAACAGTAAACATTGTGCTGCTGTTAGGGATGGGGGAGGAGGAGGGCAAGAGCCTGATGGCAGAATATTTTCTTTCGCCATAACCATCTCAGAAAAGCACTTGTTTCGCTGCTGTGATACATTTTCAATCCACTGAAACTCTCCCCTCCAAAGGTTACATTTTTTAAAATACAGTAATAACAATATAGCTAAATTGGTTTCTTGCTTTCTCTTGATGATTTCATCATCACAAAACTTTCACATTGAGTAGTGCTATGCATGAAGGGTCACCAATGACTTTTGCATTGTTATAATACAGGCAATACAGAGGAAAGAAAAGGAGAGAGAAGGAGGGGAAGGGGGGAAAAATTGACGTTATTTACTTGTCTTTAACAGGCTCGGATTATTTTCGAGTATAAACAAATCCACCATACCTTGTAGATATCACAGTGTCCGTGCTTCATCAAAATATTTTTAAACAGCAGCCTCTTTTATCTATAGCATGGATTGAATTCTACTCACCATGCAATAATTTCAGAAAGATTTTCCACAAGAAGGATGATTTCAGACTCCACAAAATACATCTTACCTGCTTTGCTCACATTTCAAATTACCCAGTCTAAATACTATCAACAAAATCAAATATATATGTACAAACATACATATTTCCTTTGGGAAAAAATAATTGCAGCACTCCAGCTCTTTTAACTTAGAGGGTATGTCCTGGCCAAATCCCACTAACTCTAACTCCAACCACCAAAATCCTGCCCTCACCAAAGCTAAGGACTGCAGGGCTGGGATAATTACAAAGAAAGTCAACCATGCCATTAGCAGGAGGTGAGCTGTGTGCTCTCCCCTTCTACCAACAAGCCAGAGTGGTTCTTGTATTTAATTAATGTACACCTGCTGTCATTTTTTCTGGGGATTTTACCCACTGGTGCAGACCACCAAGATTACAGAATAGCACAAATGCATCCAGCAAAGTGCCCTTAACAGGCATTTGCTTGCCAAAAGAGAACTATCTATATTCTCAGTGAGGGTTAGGAGCATTTGTGGTTAAATGGGAAAACATATTAATAGCTTCCCTGTTTCTTCTCCTCTGCAGGCTAATGTACTCCAGAAAAGAGATTTTGTTTCAATAGAGCAGGACTACGTCTGGAAGAGCTCCTTGTTAAACTACTGGCTACATACAGATAATACCATCCTGGGGACAATTTTTTCCAGCCACTTTTAATGTGAAGTAGCATTTTCAAAATCATTTTTTCAGACAGCTCTTCCACACGTGAAGGGCTTGAATTTTGATGGCCCTGAAGTAACAGTAATACTGCCTTTGCTGCAGAGCTAGCTCTGCAAGACACTAAATGTCCTTGACTTTCATTATTTAAAAGTGTACCTTTCCTGGTAGGATTTTACACTAAAAATAATCCTTTTAGGAAGGCAGAGGAGCCAGCTGGAATCCAAAAATAATAATAGTAGCGATCTTAATAATAATTCTAATAATTAGTAATTTATACAGCCTAGCAGAATTTTACCTTACAAAAGAAGATGTTCCATATCTTGGTTTTTGTAGCACAGTATCAACATTTCAGCCCTGAATGGGGTCACAGAGTTCAACTGTGGTAGGTGCCTTCCCACCAAACTATTCTATTTTAGTACATGTATCAACAGATAGAAACTGTCACACACTGATGTTAAGAGTTTGGTCAAGTTCATGTATGTTCATCCCAGGGCAGGAAATTCTCCTCCTAAAGCAGTGTGAGAAACTTCACCTCTTTCACAAGCAGATGCCTACACTCCTTCGGAGGGCAACCAATACGGATCAGCAAAAATGCAGATGAAGATGAATATCTAAAGAGTCAGCTAGGACAGACAGCATCTCCTGCCTAAAAGCCAATGTTGATACTTTGGAAGTAACAATTATTCTATCAACTGATGCATGGTAAAGATTGGCAAATGAGGCAAGAGTTCACAATTACTTTTTCTTACACAATCAGATATGCTAATGCAGCTAACTTACGTAATGCTGCCGTTTAGCTTCTTGAACTGTTTTGTTACTCTTCTGTCTTTGTATGCTCCACTTGTGCATTGCATAAGTATCACTTATTCAGTGAAGAGAAGGCAGGGGAGAGTGATGAACCTCCATTAAAATGGAAAACATG
This sequence comes from Chamaea fasciata, assembly GCF_029207755.1. Classification (NCBI taxonomy): domain Eukaryota; kingdom Metazoa; phylum Chordata; class Aves; order Passeriformes; family Sylviidae; genus Chamaea; species Chamaea fasciata. Next base: position 55,502,089 of record NW_027094087.1, on the reverse strand, counting down.
AGCCTAGAATATTTCATGTTAAGCATAGAGAAAAGTTTGTTTTCTGATGAAAATAAAACAGCCCCTTGAACTTAAAAGTCAATGACAGGAAAAAAAATACCATGAAGATATGATTTATAGTAGTAAAAGAAAGTTATTCAAGAGTCAATAATTTTTCAAAAGGATTAACAGAGCATATGCAGCATTACCCATAATGAGATAGGGTAAGTATAGGAAGCTCAATTTGCACACAATTTGGATTCGACTGATATTTAAACTGTTGATATCTAAAGTGCTGTTGTCGTGACAGTGAAGGTAGAGGTCCTGTACAGCTTCTGAAAATTAATATAGTTCAGAGAGAATTGTAAAAATTGCAACCCTTTTCATATCTAGTGGGATTTAAACTATACAAGAAGCATGGTTTAGATGACTAAATTTCCTTTTTTCATCATCAGGACACAGGGGCTGGCTAAAAAAAAAAAAAAAAAAAAAAAAAGGCATCAAGGTAACTTTTTGAATTCAGATATATCTGCCTCTGGGATTCAACTAGGAATTTAATGCCAAATGGAAAACAGTAGGTAAGCATGAAAGCTGAAGTAATTTATCACTGCTATCTTTTCAACAGATAAGCATTTCTTTGTTTGAACAAACACACATTACAGTACATGAAAAGAAAAATGTTTTGGACAGCACAGCTTCCATAGGGCTTCTACATAATGAAATTTCAGAAAACATTCAGTATAAAAGTTTTGGTGCACAAAGAAGATTATTAATTTTCCTTCTGCATGACAAATAGATAAATACCTCTATGCTAAACACAATTTTAAAGCACCCCACACTATTCAGGTTCGTATTTTCAATGCTTCAGAAAGCACTGAGAAAGGGACTCAAATTATTAATTTCTTGTCATATAAAGTTAAAAAAGGCCCAAACAATTCAATTGAAAACCAGTTTAGCTGATAGATAATAACAACTGTTTTTCTCTAGACTGCCACTTACAAACCCAGCATTGAAACACCCTGATTTCTTTCCATCTCATACATCAGTACCAGTCATAACAATTCTGCAGACCCTCTTGCTGCAACATCACTATCTTGTATTCCTGCTGTCAGCAGTAGGCATATCACCAATCTGTTTCACTTTTGGTCATCTCAGTGACGGATCGATCGGAATTTAGTGAATGGCTCTTTGGATGGTGCATGTCCTGTCCCAACTACTTTGGCTCAGCAAATCAAAGAAGAATAAAAAAATACAGTCCTTTCTCCTCCCCAAATGCTTATGATGGAAAAGTACAATTCCTAATTACATAGAAAATATAGCCACCATGAATTATAAGAAGTAGAAATAAAGGTGGTTGTATTTGTACATAGCAGGTAAAATGGAAGAGATTCTAATATGTAGTCAGATGGGTTTTATAAGTGATAAAGACAACTGAAATCTGGAAGAATTAGTATTAGAGGAAAGAAATTATTATTTTGTTTCTCTACTGTTTCCTCTTCTATGTGATTAATGAAAGGCAGCCAGGTATCTATTGCATTTGGACTCTAGTGCCAGATGTGACTGCTGATACACTGATCTTATCAAAATGGAGGGGAGAAAAGCTTTAAGTAGAATTAGAGTTTATAGTAAACCACTGTACCAAATGTTTCCATCAATGTAACCAATATGCAAAGAGACAGAAAGTAGGTTGCCCAATCAACCCCTCGCCTGCCACAGCTGATGGCTATTGGAAAGTACAGGAGAATTGAGTTCTCTTAAGAGTAAATACAAGCACATAAAATCAGGAAAAAAAGAACTAGGAGACTGTGTATAGACAGTCTATTGGGGAAGAAGAAAAATCAACAGAAAGTATCCTAGAGGTTCTTCTCTGTGTCATTGAATCTTTGAGGAAACCAAAGAATTTATAAAGGAACAAAGAAAATACCTTTCAGAGAAGAAAATACCTTCTTACAATGGGAAGGAAGGAAAGACTGGAAGCTAAATGTGAAAGATATGCAAGTAAAATTAAATCAGTGAGAGGAGAGAGAAACTGTAGTATGCAAATATCTTGTCCATTTTATTTCCATGTTCTCAAAAAAAAAGTCAGAAGCCAAGCAGTTTTAAAAAAAGTAAAGATCTAGTCCAGGCTTGTAGCCCTTGCATGTCACATGAGCGGTGCTAACTTCCCTTTCACCCTGGGCCTCCAAAAACACTCAGCCCTGGTATTTAAACTTGAGGGTAGAAGCAGATCTCTGAAGAAGACCATTCCTTTCCTAGTCCTTTAAAGACTTCTTAACCAGAGAACATTATTTTCTGCATGCTTCAGGTCTTATAAGGATTCATATTTGAGCTTTTAGCTTATGGCTCCCAGAAGAGGCCCAATTCAAGAAACTCAACTGATGGACTTGTAAATTTGTCATCTGCTTCTTGATTCAGTACTTACAAATATGGTGAAGCTATGTACATCCTTCCATGGATGATAATCCCTTGCTCCTTTGGGAAAGTCAAGGAAGGGACAGTTTTTGGCCTAACATGACACAGTTCTGCGCACCTTACCAGGGAAAGTCTGGCACAATCCCAAAACAGCCCATAAAGAGGCCAGAACAGTGCCATAAAGAAGCCTCCACCAAAGAGCAATCTAGAAATGAAAGGTGTATATATTTATCAATGGATGAATCTATAGATGGGTCATATCCACACCAGAAGCAAGAATTTGTCAACAGTTTTTTTCCTTTCAGATTTTCTAAAGGACAACCTGAAAATTGATGTCTACTGAACTGGAGGCAAGGAGAAATTCAAGAAAGATGATGATGTGGCATAATGAGGTTACAAACAAGACAACAATAAGTCTGCAGTGTAAGAAAGTTATATAACCATTTTCTGAGTTGCCTGTAAACTCAGAAAAATACCTATACTCTACCAAGAGAGCATATTTGCAGCAAGTCCCCTCACTGATTTAGGATGGCTGCATTTACCTTTCCTTATAAGCCATCAGAGAGACAACTGTATATTGTGTAAATACAGTAGGGACATGAATTAATTTCAGACCTATCACATAATCTGATGAGATTTCCCTGGAGATCTCCTAGCACTTTGCAGCACTGTGAGCCATTATTTCCATACTTATTGGAAATAACGTCTGAGCCCTGCCAAGGCACAATATTCCCACTGAGAGCTGTCATGACGGGAATGGAATTAACTCATATTGTCACTGGATATTTCCAGGGTCTTTTTGGCATTACTACCATGTACCCCAAAATATATTTTAATCCATGACAATACAGTACACCATATAACATAATTTGGGGTGTCCTAAATTTGGACATGGATTCCTTTCTACACATAGAGACCACAAGTCACATCTCCCTGTATTTACAGAAGCCTGATGCAGCTCCATCACCTTCAGTGTCTGAGCTCCTGGCTTTCACCCCAGTGGAATCAAAACTGTATCTGTGACAAAAGAGAAGCACTCAAGATCTTTTTAAGATGCAATTTATTAGAGAGATAGACCTTAATCACAATGAGCTGTGATGCTGGCTGTCATGTTTTAAAGGATGAGCAAGAGGCTATATATTTTTTTATTGCTCTTAAATTAATTCACACTTCTTGTGAAGTTACTTATCTATTTTAAGCATTCTCCAGGTGGCTGCTGTTACCAGATGTGGACAGATCCCTTTGTGCCTCACTGTAAAACCAGCCATGCTGGAACTTTTGGATAAACTGAAGATTCACCCATGTTAAAATCATTTTTAGATTTCCAAGCCATTCTCCAGCAAATTTTCAACAAATATTTCTGGTTTATTTTTGCAAGCAAATTTTCTCCATTTATAGTTGATCTGTTTTTCTTACCTGATTCATACAATCATGCTTGTAACACTGCAATTTGTCACCACGGAAACAAGTGTTCGGTCACCATAGCTGATGTCACTGAATGAATCAAGTACGAAAATCATGGAAATTATTGTTAAAAAAAAACCCCAAAACATCAAGCAAACAGCTTTCTAAACAAATTCAGTAACAATTCTGAACTACCCAGAAAGAAATTCAATTAAATATGATGCTTTAGTTTCAGTTTTCAGAAATTTTCAGGCTTTTTAAAACTTTTTATGTTTCTCTGTGGGCGCCAGCCACTGAGTAAAATACTGTAAAATGGGTTCTAGCAAGCCCATCTCATAGCCAGCACCACATCTCACAATGAGATTGCTGCAGCCTCAAACCCATCTCTCCCAAAACTTTCACAGGAGGCTGAGACACAGCAGTCTTCTCCCTGAGGGTCTGCTGAGACCTGACTTGTCCACTTAATTAGCCACTTAACCATTCTAGCAAAAGAGGCTGAACATGCAGCTGCCTGCAAAAAGCCTACCATTGCCCAGCAGCTTTAAATATTATATATCTATATCTTTATCTATCTCCATTTTCCTGACAGAAATAACCACAGGCCAGAAATCTTTTCAGCTGCTGTGCCCTACCCATGTGGATGCTAGTGATGTCTATTTCATGGATCAATGTTTATTTTCATCCAGGATTCTGTAAAGCTTTGAGGCAAAAACCTTGGAATGAGAAAGAGAGATACCATTTCATAATCCAGAGCAGCCTTTTGCAGATTTACCCATAAGTCAAGTACAAATCCAGAATAACCACATTTTTATTTAAATTGTACATTCCTGTTTTCAGTAGGAAAGTAGATAAACTCATTTATTATTTTGGCTAACTTAAAAATGTCTTATAGTTACTAGTAACACACCAAAAATGGCATTCCAAGGTGATTCTAATCTTAGAAATAATAATAAATCTTACTTACTACATTAGTTTTAAAGTTCTATAATTTTATCACATTTTGCATGAAAAGATAAGCTCAACCTTATTTCTCAAATTGTATCATTGGTGCTGCCTTAGAAGCAGCCACTTTCATCACTATCACATGTAAAATCTCTGGGGGATTAAACTTTAGGAAACACTTTCACAAAGAACAAGTGCCTTTAATTAAATGCAATTAATTTACTAGTTCCCTGGAATTGCAAGTATTAAAAAAAAAAATAAAATCCATGAGCATTTTTGCTTTGCATGTGATAAATGCTACAATCACTCTTTTCAGTGAAAATACAGAGGAAATAATATTAGGTGACAGCAAAGTTCATCACAGCAGGTCAATTGAGATTGTCAGGATTCATTAGCATGTGTGTGACTGGTAAATAATTGAGTTAATTTAAGGCTGAGTGACATATTTAGAAAACTATGAATCACCTTATTTTGTGAATTTAATCAACCTTTGCCCTTCCCTGAGTAATTCAGTGTACATCTGCAATATTAAGTTGGAACTGAGTCTTCACTCTGTTACCCTCACAAATGCTAGTGGTTTGCAAAATTTCAAAACCATCAACTGTATTAAACACTGGCCGCCAACAAGGATTTCAACACAAATAAAGCACCTACAAAGAAAACAGAAGTTAAAAAACAAATAAGCAAAAAAATAAACAAGAAACAAACTCTAGAAGTTGAAGAAGTTACTTTCTTCAACTGAAGCTTTAGCTGGATTTATGCTGAAATCTCAGTTTGCTTTGTCTCTAAGAGTAAAAAAGGAGTAAAAAACTCTCTAAGAGTCCACAAGATAGCAATGCAGAACGATTATTTCTCTGGAAACTTTCCCAAAAAATAGCTCCTTTTTGAAAAATCTAGTCAATCTTCAAATGCTTCTTTGTGACACTGTTAGTCCAATTATCTCACATTACAAAACAAAAACATTGCACCGCATTTAGATGTTCCAGTTTTGGCTCTGAAATATGCTACTTTCAATAGCAGGAAACATCTTTTTTCAAAACTTAGCTTCATTTGGAAATAAGTCACAATTCATAACTAAAGTGAGCTATTCATTTACTTTTCATTGGATCTCTTCTGATCTCTTAGAGGGTCTCTCTTCATTTCTGGAAGACATTCTATTAGCACTAGATTTGATATCGAACATGACAATATTTAGGTAACAGTAGGCTTTTCTATGTAAAATTTGAGCTGTGTATGCACTAGCAAAAAGGGGCAATTGCTCTTCAGTTTTGTATTTTGAATATGCAAACAAGTTGCTCGTGGATTACTGGCAGCTACAGCTTGGGCTCTGACACTTAACTGTTATTAATACACAAAGCAATTAATGTAATTATAAATATGGGGAAAATAGCAACAATATTTACACCAGTTAGTTATTAGGAGGTAAAATACTTTGTCAGCTGTTATACAATACAAATTGCTGCACAGTGTTCAATACGATTATAACACGCATATATTCAAAGTACAGTTTATATTCTAGGCCTCTCCTCCAGGGATCAATTTATGATACTCTGCACTGGGTATTTTATCTTGACAAAATAAGGCTACTTTGTTCGTGTGCAGCTACATTTGGCTACCACACACTCTTTCTGTGACAGAACAAGATTCCAGAACCAACCCTCACCCAGTGAATAGGGATACACATTGGGATGCATGGGAGGCATCATTAGTATCTAAACAAAAAGCACCACACAAGTGTGCACCTGCCTCTCCAATTTGGAAACATTTTCCTCAAGCAAAAGCATAACCAAACCAACAGCAGATTGTATCCATTTTCTTCACTGTTGGCATTGGTTTCTTGAGCATTCAAGCTAAAAATTCCACTTGGACATTTACCATCTACGGCCCATGCATGCATGGGAGGTAGTGACAGGGAGTGACTGCAGGAGAGGTTTGGGAAGTCTACTGAAATGATCCCTGCAGGTGACAGCCAGATAGGTGAGCAATGTAACATGGACAAAACACACTACATAGGGAGGGGACTGCTGCTTTCTTCCATACTCCAACTATTAATCCATTTAAGCAGAAAAAGTGCCTTCATTTTCTTGCACTTGGAATAAAACTCCTGTTCAGAATTAATGGTGTCACAAACAGCAACCAATCTTAAACAAGACCATTTCAAAGCTCCTTATTAGTGCTTTATTTTTTAAGTCTGACAGTTGTGTCACCCATTATTGGCATCCTCCATTATTGACACCATGTGTTACTGGGTAGCATACAGCATGTTTAGCAGCGGGACTCGGCCACGGCCGTTCCAGTGAATTAGGAGAAGCTACTTTGGTACCAAAGTGGTGTCCTTGTAATCACCTATCATAAACACACATTTTCCTAGCTCTGCCAAAGGAGACAAATATTTGCAATATCATGCCAAGTCAGAAAAGCAAAATAACTTTGATTGATAAAAGCGACAACACAGCAGAGGTGCACATTACTAAAAACACAGGGCGCCTAGATGGGGAAGCAAATTAAAAATGAACAGGGAACTGCTGAAAGCTGACACTTCCCTTAACCAAAGCAAATTGCTACTGCCCAGTTGATAATGGCTGAAGCATAGTCCTGCTTTATTTCCCAGCTGCTCCATGAGACTGATTCAAACTCACTGAAAACAATGCAGTCCTTTTTAGATGCAGTGTCAAGTAAGAACAAGAACAGACAAAATATCTCAGTCTAATGGATTAAATAGTTCTGCTTAATATCATTATCAATGGTCTGGATAAGGGGATCAAGTGCACCCTCAGTCTCCTTGCAGAGGACACTAAGTTGGGTGGGAATGTTGATCTGCTGGAGGGTGGGAAGGCTCTGCAGAGGGATCTGGACGGGCTGGATTGATGGGCCAAGAACAATTGTATGAGGTTCAACAAGGCCAAGTCCTGGGTCCTGCTCTTGTGTCACAACAACCCCATGCTACAGGCTTTGGGAAAAATGGTTTGGAAAGCTGCCTGGTGTAAAAGGACCTGGGGGTGCTGGTTGACAGCCAGCTGAACATAAGCCAGCAATGTGTCCAGAGAAACTTTTCGATCAAATCATGGTCAGATAAGGGAGAAGTACTGCCCTACTGGTTACAGAATAGAAGATCTGTGCATTACTTTCTCCTGGTAACACTACTAAGAAAAAATCCAGTTTGAAAGTGCTTCCAAAGAGGTAAAATATTTGTGTTTTTAAGAAATCTCAATGCAGAATTCAGGCTATTTCTTGACAGTATCTGAAAGTTCTTTGTTTGATCAGAATGCCTTCTTTTCCTTTAAAGACTAATTTGCTTAGTTGGTATAGAGTACATATTCAGTGTCCTCCTTCCAGGTGTCACATCTCAACATGGTGTAAGCCACTCTGCACCTCAGGAAGGGTCTTGTGAGCCATATATGCCTTCAAGACCACCAGCCACCTCCCTGGCCCCTCCAGGTGGGGACAGCCAGCCAAGAGACTGCCTCCACAAGGGGTGACTACTGCCTGCTGTCACCCAACAGCAACGCCCATGCAGCAGTGCTGAGGGGCTCCATGCCCTGTGCCAGGGCTTTGTTCCATGCACAGCCCTTCCAGCTGAATTTCCCAGTTTCTGCCTGCTTGTCACATTAAACATTACTTTCTGTGTTCAAAGTTTCAGATTTGTGTGAAGTTTAGAAAATAAAGAAAAGTTGGAGCGTGCCAGTTATTCCTCTGAGGTTTCAGAACACAAACTTTGCAGTTCTGCTGTTTGGCACAGGCTGCCACAGATGGAAGACAGACATCTGTCCACCACAGTTTAAAGAAGACCAGATTTTTTTGTTTAGAAATTTTTGCTGTTCAGCACTTACAGCCATACAATCAGCCAGACCAGCCCTTCCCTCCGTAACAAGTGCATTAACAAAATGAATAGGGGAGGCCATTTCCTGCCCAGGATTCACACACCCAGAGATGTCTGGGACGCATTGGGACTGCCTTGATGGATAGTTTTGGAAAGAAACAGGCCAATTTTTTCTAACCTGGCTTGAAAAGCTCTGAAACTCATATACCCTTCTATCACAAGGGATCTCATTTACTGAAAATGAAAACAAAGTTGTCCAGTAGCCTTTTCAGCAATGTCAGCCAGGAAGGTTTGCTAATTCTGAGTCATTCCAACCCAAATATCTGAGGGAGGCTGTTGAATTGGTGCATGCTGTAAATCAGCAGTGTTCCCTTGCCTGCTGATGGTTGCTGATTTAGACTGACCTCAGATACTCCAGCTTCCTCCCCGCAAGTGTTACAGTCACTCTCTGCAATCACACCTGATCTTTCACAAAATTTTCTGCACCTTCCAGGCTTGTCACAACAGCCGTTTGAGCATAAGCTGAAGCCAACTTGACACAACAGATTTCCTTTTTCTCTTGGAGACACGCATATGCCACAGAGACTGCAGTTCACCACCGGTGTACTTCAAGCACTCCTGAGCACGCCCAAGTGGGATAGCACTTTTGCAAACTGGACAGCACTGCTGCTTCGTGTTCTTCACCTCTTTTTTTTTTTTTTTTTCTTTTAAAGTAAGAAGTTGGTTCAAGCAAGTCTGTTTGAGGTTAAGTTCCTAATACATGCTGTGAGCTGTCTTGTGCTGTGTCCAAAACTGGCACAAAAACATTGTCAACTTTTCCTGGAACCCCTATACACAGTTTAGCAAATGAAGCTTTCTCTTCTGCTCTGGCATCCCTGGAGCCTGAATACTTCAAGGCTTAAAGATTTCTTGCATATGTAGAAGGGTGGTGCCTGCGTGACTGTGTGCCTGCAAGGAGAAGTTTTCAGGAGCAGCAGAAAATAAGCTATGTCACCAAAGTCCTGCAGTGCTCACTCCTTTCTTCCTTTTTTACCATGACATTTTGGGGAAAATTCAGGGAGAAAATGAATGCTGAAAAATGACAGGCACTGGGCAGTGTCTGGAGGAAAGCAGGTAAGCTTGATACCCCAGGGACAAGGGCATGGCTGGCAGGAGGGGAGAATCCAGACGGCTGGTTCGGTCCCAGCTGGGGATTAAGAAGTCGCAGGTGAACCAAGGCCACGCAGCCTACTAATAGCAGCAGCCTTCTGCTCAAAATAAGAAGCAGGTTCACACATTTGTTCTCCAGTTGGGTTCAGACGTAAGCTGCAACACAGATGTTCAAAGGGCACAAAGGGGACACCCAGCAGAGCTGGCTGCAAAAGAAAATTTACGGGAATGACAGCAAGTTGCCTTTTAAAGCAGGCTCTCTAGAGAGGCAGTAAAAGGGAAGCTCATTCCACTCTGATTTCTTTTTCCTGAAACTCCTCCTTGTGTAAGGTCTCGCTACAGCTAATCTCCAGAGACTGCGAATGAATTAAGAAGAGGAGAAAACATGGGAAAGCAAAATAAGAAAGCAAAGAACAAAACAAAGCAGAGTAAATGAGAGTGAAGAAATGTATTACAAAAGGGAGCAGTAAGGACATATCAATAGATATGAGAAATATTAGGAAAATGTAAACACCAGAAACATTGATCTTATGCACACACTCTGAAAGGATGATAAGACATGGGATCCTCTGACAGGCCCTGACACAGGTCTGAACATCCAGGAGCTCAAGTAGTAGGATATTAGGTGACCCAGGCAGGTACCTGACCCCATACATAAATTGGAGACAATGTTTCTTCTCCAGCTTTTGCTAAATTTCTTGGGACCTACAGGTGAAGCACACTATGAAGATATGTTGCATTCAAATTTTTACAGAATGAGCAACTTAGTGCCAAAATCCATTTTTGTGAATTTCGTGCATAAGCATTTAATCTCTCATCACTTTTAAATCGCTTCAAAGTTTCTCACACAAACCAAGGTAAGTCCAACAGCTACATCCAGGTATTCAGGAACCCTTCCACTCCTTCAAACTGAACTGAATCTCAAAAAAATTGCCTAGGTCTATGAACTCTTTGGAAAGAATAAGAACTTCTAAATCTTCTCTCATTTATCTTTCTCCATTGCTAGGAGTTCAGCAGAGTTTCAGGAACCATAAAGTGTGACCTGACTTTTAAAAAAGAAATCACCTGAAAATTGCTTTGTTATATGCAAGAATGTATTTCTGAAATTGCCTGAATATTTTCTGTAAATGATTGAAGTGAGATGTGAGCTTCACTGAAACACCTAAGAAAAAAATTTCCAGGAACTTCTATGTACCCAAGTTTTCAACCTTTATGGTCATTTCCTTCCCATATTTAGTTATATTCATACCTTTACTACCTTCGACAGTTGCAAAAAAACCCCAAAGGAAACAAAGATGTAAAGCCAGATGAAGTACAGCCTCAGTATGGAGGGATCAAGAGTAGAGCCACTTCCTCTCACTGATTTTACCTTCAAAGTTTCTTACTTGCTTTTGGAGACCCACCTTTTTGCTCACTCTGAAGTTAAGTTTGTGTGTTTGGCTAAACATTTATCTCTGAGCAACTGTGAACGTCATAACCTTCCAAATTTCTGTCCTAAATAACCACATGTTATTGAAAATTCAGGCTGCAAAGATCTATCACACTGCTCTTTTCACAGCAACTGAGATTTATCAAGAACTGTACAAAACTCAGCATTAAACTGTCAACAAAACTCTCACAGTCCAAGCCATCCAACACAAAACATGAATGTATCCATTACACGTACCTATTTACTGCAGATACTTTCTGAGTTTCAAGAAGCGTATAATCTTGAAGAACTGCTTCAAGTTCAGAATCCAAGATCTGATAAAAAAAGATTATACATATTTAAAGTCATTAAAAGTATATGGCTTAAGCATATAAAATGAAAAAAAAAAAAAAATTTTGTGCAAAATACTACTTAATGAGCCGGTCCTTCTGAAGCTGTGCATCACTTGAGAAATGTGGGTGATAACAATGATGATACGGTTATTTATAGCACATTACATTTAAGGTACATAATATTGTATAGATTCTTAAACAACTTCTACACAAGTTCAAAATTAGTAGAAAACTAAAAAAACAAAACAAAACAAACAAACAAAAAATAAAACCAAAAAAAACCCACCACCAAAATTTTCAAATAGCAATTTTGATACAATCATTTGCAATGAAAAAAACCAAAACCAACATATTGAGTATGAAAAGCTGGCATATCAGAAAATATAAATTATTTAGGAAACCACAAGCATCCTTATGTACTTTTAAGCAGTATTCTGCCTTATAACAAGCAAAAATAGTGACATGAATAGGGAAACCACATGAAAAATCAAGGGTATTCTTAAGTGCATTTTTTCTTTAATGTCCTATAATGCTGAACATGGCAGCTCTGTTACAGGTGTGAAATTCTGGATGTACATTCTTGTAAGGATACATATAACACCTAATCACAAGTAGTCCCAGAGTCTCTGTAAATTTTCCTGATGATTCTCACACAGTGACCCTGAGTATAATGCATTTGTTAAACGTGGTGTGCTTGACAAAGCAAAAAAAAAAAAAAAAAGATGCAGCAGTAGAAAGAAACAGGCTCAGCAGAGTAAGGAAAGACACAAAGGAGAGAAAAAAAATAAAATGAAAAAAGGGAAGAAAGTTCCTATGTTCAAATGCACTTGGTCTGATCTCTGTTCTGGACAATCACCATCATTAGTGCATGCTCTACTGAGTATTTCTGTGACATTACTGGCAACTTTGCACTCTGCAACAAGAAACACCATTTCACACAGGACTGCCACACAGCCACAGCTCTTAAAGGTAATTAAGAGCCTATATTAGAAAAAGTCTTGTCTCTTTTCTTTCCAGAGTTTTTTCCTGAGCTTTCCACAGCAGCTGTGCTACTGGTACCCCCGACATGATTCCCAGTGAAGGCAAAGAAATCAGATATAGAATTGTCTATGCCCACTGTGCATCAGTGGTCAGCCAGCTGGGAGCACCTTTGTGTCCCAGCTGAAGAGCAGACATTTGCTTCTCCAAAGAATCAGCCCACTCAAGGAGTCCCGGACTCCCTCTGCTCCCTTATGTAAGCCAGAAATTTTCAAGCAGAGATATGAAATGTAAATATCAGCATGGATAATTATCTCACTGCTCATTTTTTGCAAGATAATCAGACAGAAAGATAAAACTCACTCTGAGGAACAGAAGTAGTAGAATTTTTTATCCAGAAACAGCATGAAAGATTCTGCCAATTCTTCTCACAAAAGCAACAGTTCATTGATTTGTAGCTGCTGCCTACTTTCATGTGCAAGAACAACAGAAATCCCTCACTGGTCTTCTCTACATATTTTCAGGCAATCACTACAAACATGACAACTTCTAGGATTATTTATTTTATGCACTGTGTAACCATTCCTGCTGTTGATGTCAGCTGCAGACAAGCCAGGCTCAGAAGCTCAGATTCAATCACACAGGCACAAGTAACATCACTACATCTCCACCCTTGGCACCTCCTACTCAATTCCACAAAAGAGATTTTCACAATAATGCATAATCACAAAGAGAATGTCATTAAAGTGAATCTCAGCCAAATACCACCCCTAAAATGAGTGGGAGCTACTTACTAGATAAATACAAATAAAAATCTGCAAGATCAGAAGGTGGCTGAAGTTTACACTTTATTTTCTACAGTATGTCCTTCCTTTTTTCTACTTCTTCATCAGATAGCCACATAGAATCACAGAAAATCTCCATTTGAAAGGCACCCATAGCAGGCACCCAAAAATCACCGAGTCCAGCTCTCTGCTCCTTGCAGGACTACCTGAAGCTAGGCCAAATGACCACGAGCATTGTCCAGACACTCTTTGGATTCTGACCTCCACCTCTGGTGGCCTCTCTTGAGCCACCCCCTAAAACATGTTTTCCCTCTTATTTATCACCTTCATTTCTTACCCAGTTTATGACTGCACATTTACCTTCACTTGCAAGGCCTCTGCAGTTGACATCAAGCACACATCTTACCACAACTCGACGGGAATTACCACTCAACAGATGCAGCACATTAACCACCTAAATGCATGCTGTTCTCTGGCTGAAATGTCTTCAGCCAAGCGACCTTGACAATAAGTAAAGATTTCAGGGTCTGAACTGTCAAGTCCCACAAAACTTGTGTCATAAAGGTAACCTTCAAACTGACCAGGTGAAAAACCGTACTAATTCGATAAGGGATGAAATTATATTTCTTGAAGACACACTTCAGGAGATTGTTGACCTGAGAATTTCTTATGACATATTTACAGAGAAATGTTATGAATTATTGCACGGCTGAGATACCTCTGTGACAGAACGTTTGCAACCAAAGATAACAATTGTGTGTTGAGTACAAGCACAGAATTTGCTGCGCATAATATTAGCAGTGTTGATTTTAGAATTGACCACCCACCTGACTGTTCCAAAAAACCTCCTGGAGTTGCTAAAAGATGCCAGAGAAAGTTTTCACTTGTAGCAGACTTTCTATCTTTAATAACACCAGCTGTCACTTTTACAAACACATTATGCCCTTCACAGTTATCCCATATTCTGCAAACACCAAAAAGCCCAAACTCTCCCACAGTTATTAACATCTGCTTCACTTACTGATTCTGACAAACTGAAGGACAAAGGCATGATTTAACAGATTGCTCCACATAAAGCAGCTATGCAGTCCACAGAAGGATTCATCAAATGCCCCTGTCACAGAGCTTTATAAAGCACAGTTTAATGAATGTATGCAAATTGCTATAATATATAAAATGCTTGATACCACTTCAACAAGTAACATGCCTATGAAATCTATGGAGAATGGTAAGACAGATCAATCTAATTTGTCTTTGAAATAAAGTGATTTGGTTTCCTCCAGATAATTTCAATCTTTTTTTTTTCTTGAATGCCTTGAAGCACACATTACATACAATGAACCACTGCTTTGGGCAATGGCAGATGTGATTATTCAATAGAAAAAACACTCAGCAAGAGACAAACTGGAAGCACACTGGTACTCTTCAATATTTTCCTTCAATGTTTAGACATGCTGGCACTTCTAAAAAATTGGTTTTTCCAAGCCCTGTTGCATTTAAACAGCCCCTATTTTTTTCTGATGTTGCTAAATGGGAGATTGAAGCCTAAGTGCAAGTCAGGCTGATATTTACAGCATGAGGAAATGCTCAGAGATACAAAATCGCATCAGAAAACAACATGCACCTAGGATGATCACTGCTTTTGCTGTTTTCAACATTATTGATCTGGAAATTTGATCTTTTTTTCCCATCATGATAAGGAAAGAATAGCTTATGAGCTAAAATGATTTTCGATGAAAAAAATCAATATTTTCTAGAGCTTTATCCTTTCTGAGAACTGAAAGATCTTTTCACCAATTGACTTGAAAAAAAAAAAATAAAAGTGCACTTGTGTTTTGTCAAAAAAGCTAAAAACCCAAAATCACCCTTTAAGGACTTTGTGGAAAAATACACAGAACTACTCTACTTTTTTTACTTTGGAAAAAAAAAGCACAAAAAAGAACATGGCACTATATGCATCAGAAACTAGAAGGTGCAAAGTTCCTGGATCTTGGCTTTCCCACTTACATTTAAGGCCAGGCAGGTGTGAAAGAGAAAGAGGACTGTGAAGTACCATGATTATCTCTTTGTCTCTCATGCTGGGAGCATAAAAGGAAAACCAACACTAGGTAACACTTTTTTGGGTGGTTCTTGGTTATGTTATGTTAGGAGAATTCTCAGTGTAGTAGTCTAACAGATAATTAGTTTCAACTGTTATTTTATGTCACAGTATGATAGAATCACTTAGGTTGTAAAAGACCTCTGACATCATCGAGTCCAACCATTAACTCAGCACTGTGAAGGCCACCACTGAATCATGTGCCTACACATCTTCATGACTTTTAAATACTCCCAGGGCTGGTGACCCAACCACTTCCCTGGGCAGCCTGTTCCAATGCCTGACCATCCTTTTGCTGAAGAAAATTTTTCTCATATCCAATCTAAACTTTCCCTGACACAACTTGAGGCCATTTCCTCTTGTTTTATAGCTTGTAACCTGGGAGAGGAGACTGACTCCCACCAGTTTGCAACTTCCATTCAAGTAGAGAGGGATAAGGTCCTCCTAAGCCTCCTTTTCTTAAGGCTAAACAACTTCAGTGTCCTCAGCTGCTTCTCATAAGACGTGTGCAGTAGGTCCTTCATGCATGTGTCTTGTTAAAACAGAAGTAATTGCTGTTACTGTCAAAGCTAGACACAACTTTTGCTCAGTGCCTTAGGCAAAATGACCAAGATGAGCAGTACTTGGTGCAGGATTCTCAAATCTCTCTATCATGGGACCACAGTTTCTGCGCAGAGAATTAACTAAATCATAAAATAAGAGTCCAAGCTGGAATACCATGTCAGAAATGTATTGTGATCTTCTCATTTTAAAGGTACTAACTTGTAAAATCCTTTCCATTCCGTTACACTAAATATTCAGTATGTGCCAGGCACTGTGGAAAAAGCTTTTATTTCTGTACAAATGAATATACATTAGAGTGAGTGTTTATAACATTTTTCTAGATTTGGGTTTATATAACTGACAATTAAGGGGTGATATCTTTAACACTGTGTATCACTTCTAGATGCCAGTATCACTTCTAGATGACAGTTAGCAATATTTAACAAAGCAGGCAGTTCTCATTTTTATGTCTTTTGTTTTTGTATTCAGATTTGTTCCTTCAGCTTTGCATTCAGTCAAACACTAAAATCAGGGAATAAATGAACATGAAATGCCTTCCTTTATTATACCTCATTTCTCAAAATAACTCTTTCAGCTTCCATCATTACCATCCCTATTTTAAATTTGTTCTTTTCAACATAAATCTACAAGTACAGAAAAATCTCTCCCCTTTTGACTGTGCATCAAGACCAACAGATTCACAGTTGATATAGGTAATAAAGGCAAATTAAGGAAGTTCCATGTCACTCCTCCCCTCTTATCTCCTGAACCTATATAAAATTATATGAATTATCATAAGCAAAATTAAACATTCTAACTTTTCCCTCAAATAGAGAGAAAATTATTATTCTTGGGAGTCAATCTTCTTATAGCTCCCTTAAGATGTAACATCTAATAGATTTTAGGTTACAAAAAGAACTTCTTATACAGATTCCAGATTCAGTAAAAGAGCTTCAATAAAGCATATTAACCTGTAGACCATCATTGACAAAATTACAGTCACACTCTGTGCAGTGGAATGTGCTACATGATAATGCACAAAAACATTTTTTAATCTGTTACTTCATGGTGGTTTGTTGGGGGTTTTTTCTTCAGAAACAGCAGCATTTAAAATCAGGATGCACTGCTTTAACAAAATAAGTGGGAAGCAGAGCCAGTCCACCAAGGCCCACATCCCTACCCACTGACAGATTCCTGCCATCCATTGCAGTGAGGATATTAACCCATCACTGTTATGGACAAACTACCTATGCTGGACAGCAGCATCACCAGTATCAGCAAATGGTTCTGAGACAATCCTGAACTGACAGTGAGGTAGATGAGGAAGGGCAATTCTTGCTTTGATAAGCTCCTTGGCAAACTAACACAAACCCATGTTCCCTGTTAAAAAAGAAAAAATGAGGGGGAAAAAAAAAAAAGTTTGTTAGATTGCAGACCTTTTCCTTCTCAAAGAAAGCAAATTTCCAGTGGCTGAAAATGCCCTCTTTCCATGTCCTGTGGGAAAATGCATGAAAGGACTCACTGCTCTGAAATCTGTCTCAAAAGTAGCAACCTAGGTGCAAAGACTCCCAACCTGAAATATTTCTGTGGAACTACTGAGCAACATTACTGTGGTAGACACTTGTGAAGCGAAGGGTCCCCACCTGCCCTGACAAAGGCAAGGGAGACACACAACACAGCCACTGCTTTTGGTTTGACAATGCAGAGCCTAAGCCACCTTCCTCCGGCTCTACAGAGTGTCTGAGACACAAAGAAATGTGCTGCTGTCACTGCAGTCTAGAGGCTGGAGTAGAAATTTCATAAGGAAATACATACCTTTGGGGGGTTTTGTTTTAAAAGCAAGGCAGAAGCACTGCACTCTTCATCCCACTGAAAGACTGGCTAAACAGCTGAATGCAGTAGATGCAATAGATTTCTAACCCTTTACCTTTTCTAATTAAAGTGACAACTCTTGGAAACCCCTGTTCAAATCATCATAAGGAATGTAAAAAAAGGTTCCAGTAGGTTCAATACAGGTAATATTTTTTAAAAGACTTATGAGGACAACACGGTTAAATTCAGTATGACCATGACATTCATTTGTCCTGGAAAGTCCTTAAACACTAGTACCATAACATCTGAAGATTATGACACCCCAATCCTGCATAAAAGAAGGAATCACTCCAAAATATCCACCAGTAACATCCTGTCTCAGGTAAACCACAGGTAAGTCAAAAAATCCATAGGAGGAAGAAGAGGACCATCAAGTCCTCCTTGAAATAGACACCTATTATAATGGGAGCCAGACGCAATTCACAGGTGTTTACTCACATTACTTGAAAGAAAGAAAATTATAATGTTCTCTTCTGTCACAGAAACAAACATGGAAGATGAAGCTGTGAAGACGAGCAAGATCAAACAACTTGAGAGGAGTCTAGGAAGTCTTCCTAAGTAGTCAGTCATGCCTGCTGCTAGAAAAGGAGGCCAGGCACCAAGACGTCATTCTCTAAAAAGTCAGATCCAATAAGGAATAGCTTATCAAGATAAGAATTATTAGCAGACAGGCTAGTGGCAGAATTAGTTCACCATGGTGATGATAAAACAGCATTAGGAAAGCAGGGTAATTTTAAGAAAAGGCAAGTAAAAATACCTGCCTAACACATTGCACCAAGTCCTTCTCATCTCCAGTATGCTGATGCTTCAAAGTTAGCTGTCCCAACTGACAGCCCTGTACTCTGTCTGCCAGTGTCACAATGACTTATAGCATGCTGTGGTAGGTTTGCAGTCTCTGAGGATTGCGTGTCTCTGTGAATGATGAGGATAGCTGCATTTTGTTCCAGTTACTGTGAATTAGGAGCAGAAGCCACTGTCTAGCAAGCCTTCAGCACAGGCTTCAGCTGGGAAAAGGCTGGGTACAGTGCTTGGGCTGCAGTATTGAAGGAATACACTTCTCAGAAGGATGAACTGTCTGAACAGGTTTCTGTTCCTGCTTTTCCCAGGAGGACTGACAACAGTGTCTTTTTCCATAGAGACACATGCATTCCACATAAGCCCTTCCTAGCATCACCAACAAAAGATCAAGATCAGAGTCCCATATGTTTTTCAGGAAGGGACATCCCGAACTCCAAGGGTCGGGCAACAACAAGGAAATTCTTGTACTGACCTTGGGCTGCAGCCTTCTGTCATCTGTTAATAACCAGCAGAAGCCACTAACCACTGCATTAAATATGAAATAGGTGACAGTGTAGACACAGGAGCAGTGGCCAGTCTCCTGTTTAGCCCTTCTGGTAACACTATGACTTCATATTGCATGCCTGGCTGGTTTTTTTCAACCCCTGTAAATGCTTCTACATAGTCTCATAAAAACTTCCCTAAATTTACCAAATTCTCTCTTCAAGTTATTTTGTTTTTCTTCTCAACTAGTGCACTTGGAGTTTATTCCAGAACTTCACCCTCTTGGGATGTTTGAATAATTTCTGTTAACGTTCAGTCTAAATTCATTCATGACTAATTACTAAACATATTATCTTGAGCAGTTATTATCCCTCAATTTCAACAACTCTCCTCCTTCTCTGGTGTTTGCCCTCCAAAGGAATTTAGTACAAATGTTTTATTTCCTGGACATTATACACAAGTTATTAGGAATGACGGCTTAGCATATTTTGTCAGAAAGTCTGACAGAAGGTAACCAACCACTGGGAAAATGTATTTAACTTTTTTTTTTTTTTTTAACTAATAAACAAAAGGCAGATGCTGATTTCTTTTCCTAGATACTCCAGTATAAACCAGGAATGGTTGGACCTGTATGGAGAGCAATCCATAACCTACGGCTAGAGGAAAGAACTGCATCTGAGCAGGCATCTCCCCGGGGCTGCAGTGAGGATCGTGAGCACTAAGCTGTCACCAGAGAAGAAATACTTGATAGAGAAAGGAAGAGTCGTTGGCATCTGCCATGTAAGAGCCATTTTCTAGAGACCTTCAAAAAGGAAAGGCATTGATCATAGATTTCCTTCAGTCCAAACAAACTTGAAAACCAATATATCTAGCATCTAGACTCATACTCTCTGGGTAAATGCTGTACCTGCTTCAGTTCAGATTGGACACGGAGAAGAAGTTCAGTAGAAGGCTGAGTGGTCTCTGGAACAGGCTCCCCAGGGAAGTGGTTACAACAGTGAGCCTGTCAGAGCTCAAGGTGCATCTGGATGCTGCTCTAAGTCAAATGGTTTAGTTTCAGGTTGTCCTGCAAGGAGCAGGGAGCTGGGCTCAATGATCCTTAGGGGTGCCTTTCTACTGGAGATATTTTATGATTCTATGCCTATGCAAAAGGCAATTTCATCCACCCCATTATTCAATGTAACCATCATGCTTGTGTGTTGAATTCAATGCCATTCAACTGTGTTAGGAATGGTCTCAGGACACACAATGCATCAAACCACTCTGCTTCTGTTTTGAAGCTGAGGTGGCATTGCCATGGCCAACACTAACTCTTCTCACTTCTTGAATCACAGCATCCAAACATCCACACACCCTGTACTTAAATACCCAAGGAAGTCAGGTCCAGGACAGAGACCTTAGACAGAGAAAAATACACACCTCTAGTGCTCAGTTCCTCTCATCCTAAATGTGGATACCTAAAACAGCTTAGATTAATTGCATGCAGCTATAGGGTCCAATGATCATAAAAGGAATTTAGGGAGAGTAGCTTTGATGTAGGCACTTATGCTGTAGATAAGAAAGTTGAGACAAATCTTATGACTGAAGTCTGCCTCAGGAGAGCTGGCATTCAGACAGATCTGAAGGCACAAACACTGGTTCAAAGGATGGGTTTTCAATGACATCATGATCTAATCTGTAAGTCTTTATTCAGTCCTGCCTTTTCTATTTGAATACTAAATAGAAGAATTAGAGATTTGGCTCAATGATAGCAATAAAAGTCATCAGGAAGGCTGATTTATAGAAAAATATTAAAATAACTAAATATGTATTTCTTGACTGAAGCCACTATTGAAAGGGAAATATGATAATTATCTACAAGCTCTGGAAGGATACACAGACTAAAGATTTTTTTAATAGGGTTTTTCAGGAAAATATAGCTAAGAATAATGTGATTATACCAAGCAAAGTAAAGTTTAGGCTTACAGGGAAAAATTCTTATAATGAAGTGTATTCTATTGCAGAATAATCTTCCAAAGGAAATTGGATGAAGTCCAATCACATCACAAAGCCTGTCCATGACTGGACAAAGACCTGGAGAGGACAAGTTGCTGCAAGACGGACTAGATGACTCAACAGCATTTTTTTATTTTTAAATTCCTATCATTCTACTATACTAAATAATCCAGTAAGTCAACGGGAAGAGGGAAATAGGTTTAGCAACAATTGCACAGCTGTTTCTTCTTCGAGGTCTGTAGGCTGCAATCAGTGCAAGACACACTGATTGCACAGAGGGAGGAAACATCTGTATGTGGCCAGAGCACTGTGTTAATTCAGGGCTACAAAGTTGGATGCCTGATGTCCCCTTTTCCCCCTCTTAATACAATAACATTGCCGGAAGAATCGACCCTGTGTTGTAAATGTATCAATCATGATTTTTGCTGCACCAGCTACTCATAATTGGTTTAAGCTTTCTTGATCTCAGATGCCAACCAGTGTTAAACAAAACACAAAAAATACATAGCCTGTGGGCACATATTTCCACTGAAATAATTTTGCCACATGTTGATCTACAAGGAGTGGGAAAACAATGTTTTCTTAAAGTTGCGATACTCAATGTTAAAGCCAGGCAATATTTTACTCATTAATTTTGAAAGGGCTTTGACATTTTATAACTAAAAAATCTTGCTGAGAGTCTGTGCTAATACACAGTCTGTTTTCTGTTACAGTTAAGTCACAAGTAACAGAAGCCTTCTTAAGGAATGACTATTCAATTAACTGTGGATTTGATTTCTCTTTCCAGAAAATATTAGATCGTCTTAACAGGATGCATATATCCATAAAAATATATTTTCTGAGGAAAGTGCTTTCAAGTATAACATTAGCTTTCCACGACCGATTTCAACTCCAGTTTTCCCTCAGCAGTCACACTCTGTGATGCTGACCAAACCTCTTCACCCACTTCATGGGAGAGGTCGGAGATTTCAGAGAATCTAGTTAGGATGTACAGCAGGAAACAACTTTTCTAAAAAAAAAAAAAAAATTATATGAACATCATCTGAAGAATAAATCTGCATACCATAGGGTCTTTTGTTATGTTTTGTTTTATTTTTGTCATGAGGGTTTTTTTGCCTCAAGTGCTCAATTAAGCATACAACAGCAGAGACAGGATTTCTGTTTTTCAAAAGAAGGAATATTAATGGAAATCTGTCTGCATAACAAAGCAGTGATCAGCAGCTCAGAGTTTACACCACTCATTCTGAATTCACATTATTTCTCCCTGATTTCTTTCCCTTTTCCAATGAACTTCCCAAATGAGAACCCAAATTAATATTTTCCTACTTTCTTTCCTTTGTCAAAGGAGTTAGGAAAAAAAATATTACAATTCTATCACACACAATCCTTCTAAATGCTTCTACATGTGAGATTCTTTTTTCTCATTTTAAGATAATACTTAACATAAAGCCAGAACCTTTAACCAATGCAGCTGCAAAGGTGGGGGCTGTGACCCTGAAGTCTACCTGCACCTTGCCTCAGTGGAAGGAACCCACTGCTTTTAATGGGTCTGAACTTAGACTGAGAGAAAAACCAGCTGCAGCATTACAGGTCAAAGGAGTTGGACACACAGGGCTGCTGGATGGGGTTCTAAGAGCAGCCTGGGACGTGTAGATGATGGAAGATAATTAAAGGGAAGACACTGGGGCCCAAGGACAGGTCTGCGGACTGCACAGGGGTGGGCACACGACCAGGGCAGGGCTAGGAAAAGCAGCAGACAGGGAATGGACCTATATGAAGCAGCATTTTATCATCTCCAAATGATCACAAGGCAGAACACCCTGCCTACCAGAATACCCTGGGACATGATGAACTCCTGCAGCTTTCTGGGGAACCTGGGCAGAGCTCTGCATGGAATTCCAGCAACAAAGTCTCTGCTGCTGCCCTTGGGCTTGTTTTCCACATGACGTCTAAGCAAAGCAAAAACAAAAAACAAACAGCAAGACCTGAATACAATGAGACAGAGGAATGGAAAAACTGATTAAAGCATTTTCCAAATGCCACACAGAGGAACAGATGAAGGAAGAAGTGGAATGACATTAATTTATTGTTATACACTTACTGTAACCCTCAGCATTAGGCACCAGAAGTTTCTGAGGTAATTGATTTGGCGTGCTCACTTTTAGGAAACAAAAACTGATATGAAGTCCTGCCACAAGCTCAGATTATTATGTAAAAGATAATGGAAAACTGACAAACTGAATGAAAAAAAAAAAAAGAAAAACCCACAACAATTCCCCCACCCCCAAAAAAACCCCACAAACAAAAAGAAAAGTCATTAAAAAACACTCTACTGACCAACTAAACAAATGCCTGCCATACCAAACTGTCGCTGTCGACCTCGTTTCAGAGAGACAAGGCACACTCTTTCAAGGAGTGAAAAAAGTTAAAAGTTTGCCATATACACCCCTTTATATAGAGTTTTATAAATCCTCCCATATCTATGCCCTGTCGGTTGGTGACAAGCTGTCACCCCATGGTAACTGGTCAGTCTTGCCAACAAGGTGTCTACGTGTAAGAAAGGGTTGTTTGTGAGATTGTTTTCATTCTTTGCTGAGACAGGTGGGATTGTTGAAATAGGTGCAAGAAAACAGTCTTAATCTGTAGAGTTCTTTTGCTGGGAAACAAGTTGTTTTTTTGCTGTTGCCGGTTCCTGTTTCCATGAAGGGCTGTTAGCTTTCTCACGGCTATGTCGGTCCCACTCGGGATTCACACTCTAAGGCCTACACAGGTCTGCTGTCAGCCACCACACCAAACCACTTCTAGGCAACTCAAAAGAGTAACTCGAAGGCTAGAAAAGCATTTGGAGGCTTGGGATTTTGTATGTTAATAGTCCTACTTCAGCAGGATATCTGGAGGACCAGTTGACGAAATAGGAAGGAAGAAGATGGACAGCAAAAAAATGCATGGAACAGTTGTCCTTGTTTTAGGGAAAGCAAAAGGAAACCATCTCATCTGGAGAAAGTAGGAAGGCTCTAAATCAAAAGTGCACTTTTCAACTTCAAATTACTTTCCACCCCCTCACACCCACAGTGAGAGAAGCCGTGGAAAATTAAACTGCATGAATATTGAGGGGAAAATCTTTCCTTTTTCTTAAAATCTTCCAATTTGGGAGTCTGAGTTCTGAGTTTTAGGATTAAATTGCAATCAATAGCACCTTTCTTGTTTTGCTTTGAGATGTAGATTTTAACCTTCTGTCTTGAGGACTCTTTCAAGGTTTTGTTCGGATGGTTTTGAGTTTGGGGATAAAGGAGACAAGAGGGAGCACGAGGGGATGATCATCTTCACAACATTTTCACAAATATCTCTGCAGCGTGTCCCAGGAATTGTTAGGGAATACCTCGGCACTGTGTGTGTAGTGGGTGACACATTCAGATCTTTGTAAAGCCAAAATACTCCTGGGCTCCCCCTCCACTCTGTAATATTGAGCAAATGTAACAATTACAGGGTATTTTCAAATTAGAAACATTTACAAAAGACTACCAAAATTGGCCTGGCATTCTGAATTAGAAGAAGACTATTTGATTACAAATGAGATTCTTAGATAACTACATACAGAAATCCAGTAAGTTTATATGCATTGATTGTTGCCACAATGTTGAAGTGTCTGTGAGTGCAATTGCATTACCCAATTAAGGCCCGAATTGTAAAATTTATTCATGTAGTGCAGGCATATCATATTTTAAAATTGTTCCAATCAGTTAGATAACACTCCCTGTCTGCACAGGAAGCCATTCAACAGTTTTAGGACAAAAAATCTTTCCAGTTTTTCTTTAGATCACAGAGTGGGTTGAGTTTTTTCAGCTTAAGCCTTCCTAAGACAAAGAGAACTAAATATTGAAAGCACTGTACAAGTTTTATAATTCAGAAAAATGTTTAGAAGTTTAGAAGAAATGTTTAGAAATGTTTAGGAGTTTAGAAGCACATGTCTTACAACTTCATCAATAGTGAAGGCCTAGGTTCTTTAACCACCATCCCACATGCAATCTTAAAATATCATCTTAAGGTTCTACTGCATTAGGTCCCTCTATGGGTTCAGGAAAAGGGAGAACAGCTATCCACAAACTGTGAATTTTAAGATACATGTAATTAATTAAAATTAAAAATAAATACAAAAGAGTAAGAGTCCCATCTTTCACTTAGGGAATAAAGGCACACTCTGGCACACCAGCTTTTGAAAGATTTACAACCCAAGAACAGGATCACAAGGTCTGCTGGCCACACAATGTTTTCGCATGGCTGAAAGATATTTTCTTGCCGCTAATAACACCAGTTTAAATTTTAATGGAGCTGTTCTGAAGAAAAATAATTAACATATGATTGACTTCCCATTTATTAGAGAAAACAATAATAGCAACTAAATCAGTATCTTCTGTATAATTTCAGCTGTCTTGGTCATGATGAGTTGTGCATCTGACTCATCTCACAGACATGCATGACATAATGAGAACAAACAAAAATCATTTGCAATGTCAAGGATTAGATTTTACCTAAGACAAAGGAAATAGGACCATATTATGAGGGACTACCTAGGAAGCAGCAGCCAGCCAACCATTACTTCTTTGAGTCATGGAAAATCCCTGACAGGTGGTTAATTGATAATAGTGTACCACAAGGCAATCTCTAAACTTTCAGCTTGATTGCTAGGCTTCAAATGAGGGCACATAATCTTGGCTTTTCACAGTGCCTCAGTTTAAAGTGTCACTCTAAACACTTGGTTTACAAGCCCTTCATCCCTGCAGAGTTAATTTTTTAAAGGAAATTTTTGTCTGCTACAAAGGGGGTTCAAAGCAATCTCAAGCGGTGGCAGTGCCAGAGAGGACTTCTTGGGATGTGATGTCCTACCAGCTATGGCCACCAGCAAAACACTAGAGTTGTCAAGGAGAAATCAGGACACTGATTTCCATCCACCAAACAAGCTCTTGTCCTGCTAGCTGATGTTTAGGGATGTTAGCTGAAATAAAACAGGGAAATGATTAGTGGCATTGAGTCTGGCAGGCGGGTTCTTATCCTGGCAGACACTCGGCAGACTGTGGGTTCAACTTAGTCACAAAAGGAGGATGTGAAGAAGCCCAATAAAACAACAAAAATAGTCTGCAATACACATGCTTCTACTTGGGATTGTATTTATTAACACAGCGATTCAAGCAGTCTTATTATTAGAACAAGAACTAAAATAAACAGAACAATCCCGACTGTCAGAGTACCACCTATCAATCACGAGGGTTCCTGCATTCGAAGAAAAACAGAGGCATCTAAACAACCATCCATCCCTTGTCTAGGCCCCCCCAGTTTCAGTGGGACAAAGCAAGGAGTACATGGCAACTGGAGTCCTGCCTGAAATGGCTGGTGAAGGACCTAGAAGAGGATGGACTAAATCCAAGCTGTGGCTGTATCGCATTTCCACTCCATGTGGGGAGAGATCTGTAGTGCCAAAATGCAGTGCCAAACATATCTGGGCTTAAACACTCTCTGAAGCTGTCCTCTTAGCTGAGGAGAACAGGCCCCCTAACTAACATCTGTAGGATCACATCTGGATTCATCCCACCACCATCTTGGCACAGCAGACTCTATAAAATTTTTGCATGCCAAAGGATTAATACACCCATCATTTAACTCAGATGTCCATAAAATGATTTCTGAGGTTCAGAAAATATGAGTGGCATAGTAGACAAACTTCTGCTTCCATCAATCAGCTTTTCATTAACATCATTCATCCCATCCCCCATATTCTGAAAAAAATCTGCTTTCTCTCTTTACCATGCAAATTCCTCTTACATAATAAATACTGCAACACAATAAATCCTTCAGCGTCCCTTTTCCTTCTAGGGAAACAGTCTCTGCACTACTTTATGCTGAAAAGGTTTTTCAGACTTCAGCACAGGCATTAACTGTGATATTTCCTTCCTGTGCAACATCCAAAGACTGTGTTTTTCATTTTCTCCCTGGTAAGGAAAGGTACTGCCATCAAAACCCTTTGGCTTTACCCATCGGCCTGTGAATGACTGCATGGATGAAAGCTCCTCCTAGGATTATCCTAGTTATGTGAGGCCTAACTTAGAGACCTTCCTCCAAAATGAATGAGGCATGAATGCTAGGCTCTTTTGAGGGTCTTTTTTTTGTTTCCTTGCTCACCTCTTTCATTCCCTGAAAGATTTTCAGACATCATTTAAAGAGAAAAAAAAAATCAATACACAAAAGCTCATCTGTTAGGGGCTTTCAGCCATAGAAACAGCATATAAAAAGGAAATAACCTTGAACACTTTTCTTCTAGGAATGTTGCCATAGCCAGAAAATTTGACCCTCTCCTCATGGAAAATAGGTGAATTTAAGAAATAAAATCCAAGCTTGGACTCATCTCTAATTTTCATTCATCGATTCTCCATTTATCTATACAGTGTAGGAAACACTAAAAATCTGTGCGCATATGAAGGCAACCATCTGTAAGCAAAAGGACATTATCTGAATGTAAGAAAGAAAAGGCAACAGAAGGACCTGCTCCTGTAGTAATTGCTGTCTACTGTTACAGTGTCGTTTTGAGCTGTCAAAACTTGAGACCTAAAATAAACCCCACCAAGTTTTCTTCAATGCTTTTCTGTGTCGCACTACTTCTCTTCTGAATTGCCTTCATAAATTCGAATTCCTCAAAAGCCTTGTTACTGACTTTCAGGGAAAATGTCAGAGAGACAGATTTAATATGCAGCTCCAAGACACTTCCTTACCCTGCATTATTACCTCCTCTACTGCAAGAACACTGCTTCTCCTGGGAAGAATTTGATTTCCTTACTTATCAACACCTTCCTCTGCATGTCAGCATGTTTCCTCTCACTCTCCTTCAGTCACACAGTAAAAAAACCCTGGAAAAGGTGAAGTGTTGTATGTGTTAATGAAAGGCTGATTAGGAATTGACTGCTAATAAAATAGATGCTGCATCCCATATTGCTGTGGGATTTGCTACCAACTATCAAGCCAGAACACGTGTGCACAGGTAGCAAATATACCGTGGAGAGGCACTTGTGCACCTCGCTATTAGCCTGAAACAGATTTTCCAGCATTGAGCAGTGACCCGCTAATAGCTTACATAATGGAAACCAGCACCAAAATGAGTCAGTGTGCTTGGCAAATTCAGATCATTAACCACGAGAGAGCACTTCAAGTAGATCAAGGGAGAAACGCATACCCCAGAGAACATTAAATAGAGAAGTCTTATTAGTGATGAGTAAACAGGTGCAATATCCCTCTAGATTTGATAGGAGTGACCCTCCCATTTCCCACAGAGAAATTCCTGTCTGAAAGACTAGGTCCCACTTCTCACAACAGAGAACAATCTGGAGTCTTGACATCCCTTCCCAGGTACCAACATGCCAGAAGGGAGCTCTGTAAGAAATAAGCAGGAAGATGGAGTACACGGCTTCTACAGCTGCAGACTCACCACTGTGCCGAGGCAGCAGGAGCACACAGAGATTAAGAGCAATCCATGCACAGATCCATACTGTACACAGTCAATAAGGAAAGACTGGGGCCCTCTGGGAGGCACTCCAATGAACTGCAAGCCAACTGGGCTTCACAAGGTGGTGGCTATGGTGCTTTTCAGTAGGAAGTCCGACCAAAAGTAAAACAGATAAGTGAGTTTTTTACCATCCACCCACCATCCCCCCAAAAAACACTACCAAGCCAAACTGCCATACCTGAAGCTACAGAAAGATCATTCCAATTAACAATGTCACCAAAATAAAGATTGAGAAATAAAACTGAGATAGTTTTATGCCAGGGCTGCAACTGTTCCATTTGAGCAGTGATGACAACTCACGGCCAATATTTGCACACGGAGTAGTAATTGCATGGTAATGGAGGCCGTGTATCAGCTTGAAATATCTGCAGATGCACTTATACCACAGTTTTGGAAAACCTGATCTAAATGTTTTGACGATTTGAAACAGATATTTCAAATATTTTTTAAAATTATTTTAAAAAGAATTTTTAAAGGTGAAGAAATGCAAGACAAAAATGCAGGTTTCCTCTGACCCAAACTAGTATTTATCATGTTCTACATGAAAATGCAAATCAAAGCATATTCCATGTTAACCCAAAATGGTTTTGTTTTTTTAAAGCATAGCTTAACAAGTTTTTTTTTTTGTAATTTAATTGCCTGCATTGCAGTATAAAGAGCACACGAAGAGCACACTTTGTTCTATGTCAAACTGCTTAAATCATAGAGTTTCCAGAAACACAGTTTCCAGGATATACAGAAGCTGCATGAAGAACTTACATTTCATACTTTCAGCAGTCCTCCACTTCTGTTCAGGGTTCTCAGCCCTTGGCTTTATCCTAGAGATATGACATATACGTAGCACTTCTCCATATTTCATTTTTATGAAATTGAAGTGACTCCTTTGATATAAAATAAGTAATTTCTTCTCATAAAAGGCCAATACAAGGGCCATTTGACAGGGCAGGATGTTGCACTACTGTTTGAGATGCCTATCGCGGCAAGCAAGTCTGGCACTACACACAATGCTTACTTGGCTTCATTTTCTTATCTATTTTATGTGCATGAACAGCTGGAGATGGACGTATAGAGGCTTTAACCTTCTGCGGCACATCTAAAAAATACACAACCAAAATCTATGCAGCTGTGAATGCCAGAAAGCCATCTGTATACAAGTTAATTGCTTTTGGTTTGAATAGTTTCCATTTTTATCCTGCCATCTACATTTGCACCTATTCAGTGGTTCAGATTGGATGCAGCAGGGACATGAACCATGCTCCAAACCAGCTCTTCCATCTCCCAAGCCTGCTTCACTGCAAGCCTTCCCCCAAAATCTTTCCCTCCTCTGAGCATTTTCTTCCTTCTATCTGTCTCAGAAACCACGCAAACAAGCCTCAGGAATGCTATTTACACCAACACTTCCATGAAGTGCATTACTAGACTGAGTGGATGACAGAAGCAAAGCAGAGCCTTATTTTCTGGTCTCCTAACCCCACTTACTTTCCAGTGACAAAATAGAGCTGTTCAGATGCAACAAATTCAGCTCTGAGCAGAAGGAAGAGCAATGTCAGCCTATGAAGCACCTGATTGCTTTGAAAAACAACCAGCTGTTCCTTTTGTTCATTAAATCTGTATTTACGCATACGTATGCATGTACAGTAGATTAACAATGCAAATCTTATACCAAAAAAAAATCTCTGACATCTACTTAAAATTTTGCTGCTAATTACAGATGTGATTCAGACCAGTGATGTACTTCTAATTAGCAAAAATAAGAAGTCCTGTTTTCCTTGGAGGAAATGAGTATGGCCTAACTAGGGAAAATTAAACTAAAGCTAACACTAAACACTTTTGCTTTGTACCCTCTAAAGAGTTTTTGTTAGCTCTGACAGATCTTTATTAATGACCCTATAAAAGCATCAATATTATCTAAGCAAATCCACTATTTTCTTCAAATATCTTCATCTGAACATCTCATCTCAGAAGGTTGTTTCTGTCAGAGATTGAGTGCAGAGATGGAAGCTTGCAATATTTACTGGAAACAAAACAAGTACATGGAAATGCTACTAAAGAAACATGCACATGAACTTTTCTATATTTACAGAAAATGTTCTCAAAAAAAAAAAAAAAAAAAAAATAGAGTCATGTCACCCAAATCTGTCCCTTTATAAATATATAAGTCTTTTAAATATTGCTTGCTGGCTGTGGGAACAATAACAACAGCCTCACCGTAAGCCACTGGCCTTATAGCTGGTATAACTAAACTAAAACACTACTTATTGTGACCTTTCCTGTTTACTTTACAGTTACTGGTCAAAAAGTACAGTGCCACCCTGCAGACACACATAATCAACTTTATTTTCTAATCTAATTGACAAATGGAGCTGTTAATGTCAAGAAACATCAAGGAAAAGCTGCTCCACTGAACCTGCTCTGTCTAGCTACCTGGTGTTAGACTGTTGTGAAAAAAATCTGCTCCACATGCACACAAAGAAGCACGGGGGTTCATCAGTTTGCAAGGAGGACCCAAATCCTTTCCTGCCCCATTTCCCCCATCCCATCACTGGAGTCCTCCTATCTGCAGCACACAGTGAGCCTGGAGGCACTGTGGCAGCTCAGGGAGCCCAAATAACCCCTGGGAGACATGAGCCCTAACCCAGCCCCACAAAGACAGCTTGCACCCTGGGGGCCAGAGGAGTCGCCCATTACCAGAATTCCATGGGAGAGGCTATTTGGGACCCAATAGCCTGTGCCCATGGGCAAGGCCACCAGAGGAGGTGGCTACCATAGGGACCAGAGGAGTCCCAGCCAGCTGCTGGAGGGACTGGAGGACCTGGATGTAGATTGGGACACCCATGTGGAGGAAGAGGATTCAGCACCAGCTACTGGAAAATTGGCACATGAAAGACCAGCTGCCAGGAGGTCTGTAGTGTGTATTTGTGTCCATGTCAGGGAGTTTGTTCTGGAAGCTGGACCAAAACAGAGGCTTTGGCAGCTCATATGTCCAGGTGCCAGCACCAGCAGAGACAGGATATTTAGGGAACAGTGGTTCCATACTGTACACACATACACATTACATACTCCTCACTAAGAAGTGTAAGTCCTAGGCAGCCAGTGAGTGGAGCAGTGAGTGGTCATTGCTGCTGTTCAAGCTTGCGTGAGGATAAAGTGTGTCTGTGGATCTGTGCAGTTGGCCATGTATATAATGTATATAGTATACATTGCATGTGTATGTGCCTACTACCATGCTCCTGCAGGAATACAGCCTGGCCCTGCTGCTGCTTGGACCCAGGGACATTCAGCTCTGACATCTTCATCTTAACTGGAATGCTGGATTCAGCTTCCCCATAACACTTGGAAGTTCCCAGTAAAGGTGCTATCCATCACGCATAAACTAACATTTATTTGGAAATAAAGGGATGTAACAGAACTGGCAATTTTCCAACAACCAATGGGATCACAATCCTCTCACAGTAGCTGTGACACAAGACAGAAAGTCCAGAATGAAAGATGGTCATGCAGTCTCCAAAGGATCTTTTGTCTAGAACCACTGATCTTTTCTTTTTTTTTTTTTATGTGTGTCAAAAAAGTACTTTAATTGCCTAGCATCTTCTCATGCTGTCTTCTGTCATTTCCTTGTCTACACACAGCAACACATCCTTTTAATCAGCACCAAAACCAAAAGTAAAGGTTTCAGGTCAGACCACTACACCACAGCACAGACTTGAACGTTACTTATTGTCTTATTTAAAACTAAGTTTCAGCACATTCTAATAGACAAGGAAACATGCTCTCCAACGTAAGAATAATGGACAATTTTAACACAATTTATGACCTATTCTATTTCTCCTGTCTGCAGTAACAGGGAACTTCAAGAGCAATGGGTCATCAGTGTCTAATATTTCTGGATGACTCAAAGACAGATAATCTTCTCTGCCTCACAACAGCCTTATGTTTCACCTACTTTAACAGAGCTACTTCTAATTTGTACCAAAACAAGATCAACATCAGGTCCCTGGATTCCAGCAACAAAATGTACCACAGCACCAAGACGATGTTATAAAGTATCATATACCACATACACCTCAGGTAAACAAAGCCCTTTGGCAAAGTAAACAGTAAATGACCAGAGAGGATTACAGCTGTTGGCTTCGTGACTTCCACTATATGGAAAAAACATAATTTATTGAAATACAGACAGTACCCAATACATTTTTTCCCCTCAGGACAGGAGGGGAGAAATTTCTCCACCATGGAAAACAACAGCACTGGCTGAATAAGGAGAGCCTACAAAGACATCATGAATTAGCAGAAAAGTACTTTGGAAAGATAAGATATTACATATTTTCTGTGGGGAATAAGAACACTGGAGATTATTTACTTTGCTTTAATTACTTTGGCACACTGCTAGATTAGTTTTTGTACGTTACCAGATTTCCATACCATCATTTAACAAATGCAAAGAAGCGAGTTCATGTTCTGAATATTTAAAGTTCACCCTAACCATATTATCTTGTCCTGTGCTGGAGTTTCTGCCCTTCATTTCACAAATAAATAAGAGGGCTACAGCTTCACTTTAAAAACTATTATTACTACAGTGATGCAGGCAGCACCCTTAATTTCTGGGTATGTCTTCCTCACTTGCCTTGCATCTATCTAGATGCATTTTGACAAAGCAAGGATAAACATCAAGTTTCACTGATGCCTTCGATCTAGATTGCATTAGATCATCCTCCACTCTTCTGAACACTTCACTTTGATGGAAAACTGATAATAAGCTGATTTCCAGAGGGTTATAACTTATAAAAACACAGCGTAACATTTGTAAGAAGTTTCCTTGAAAGCTTTATGAAGTGTTAAATAGGCTTTATAGTTACGGACCATATTACTGAACAACACTAATAAAATAGCAGGTTTAGACTCTCCAATAACTAGAGCACAAATAAACCTATGATACATAAAAAAAATATCACTAGTCCCACTGTTTGGATACTAATATGGGATTTATGAGAGCCTGTGCTGAAATAAAGATTCTGTCTTTTTCTTGGCTCTTTCCTATTGCAAATCTTAAAGAATGCCTTTACAAGAAATCCAAAATTTTCCTGCCTTGAAAAGAGCTGTCTGTACCTAAAACAACTGCAAACAATACCACTTCAGTACAACTAAACAAACAATATAGGAGTTTATTTCTATTCAAGAAACAAACAGAGGTTAGCAACAGGATTTTCACCTGAAATTTTCCCAAACTAATTCGCCACATTTTATTTCATATTAGGAGGTTTGACCATGAGTACTGTTAAAAAGCTTTGGACTTCCCTGCAGCACTGACAGAGCAGGGATTTTTCTTTTCTCTTCTCTATATGTGCAGTATCTAAGACTCTCCTCTCTACAAACATGACAATTCCAAAACTAATGAATACCATTTTAATAATAAAATGAAAACTGACCACACAGTAAATACCCATGCAGCAATAAAAAATTCAAATGTTTGATGCCTGAAGGATTACTCCACGCAACATGACAACAGAGTTTAATTTAAAGCCAACTGGGAGAAATTAAAAGGCTCAGGTTAATTATTGCTTTACGGCTGAGCTGGAGGCATGAAAACAGAGCAACTGAGAAGAGCGTGGAGATAAGCAACCAGGGTTTCAGCCTGTCTCCTCTCTACTCATCTGCTCTCAGGCCAGGCACCACGACAGGGCTCTTCAGCAAGCAAAGAGGCCACTTCAGAAGTCCCTCTCTTCCAATAGCTCATCCCTCTGCTCTGCTCTTCGCTGCACACCCCATGCTCAATTCCCAGCGTGCCCATCCTTCACAGCACAAGGAAAGAGTCCCACCAAGTCAGCCACTTAGACCTTCCCTGCCACTGCTACCAAAGCACGAGGCAATGCAAAACTGGCACAACTAGTAAAACTAGGAAATATTATAGAAGTGGCAATTTTTAAAGGAGATGTTGAGAAAGATGGCTCACTGTCAAGACAAAGGAAAACAACAAAGGTTCTGGGAGACAGGCATTTATAGGGCTCTTTGTCAAAAATATGAGCTTTGCAGCACTCTGTGATAGAAACACAAAACCAAACAACAAATTTACTGGCTTACAGCAAGCAAATGTAAGAATGAGCCCAGAAAGATGGTAAAACAGTTTTTAATATATCCCTGCATATTTGAATATCAGGACTCTGAAAATACTAGTTACAGTTAACAGCTAATTACATATTACTAAGAAGATAACATTTGCTGTTAAAGTGAAAATATTTGTTTGAAACTAGTTTGAAACATGCAGGAAGCAGATATCTTGCTAGACACATATTTAAATTTTTATGTAAGAGGAACCAAAATCTTCACATTAAAAGGATGCACATTTGGATACTATGACAGGTTATGCTCTCCAGCAAAATTGAAGAACCTCAGGAGAGGATTAGGGATTAGACAGACCTTTTTTTTTTTTTTTTTTTTTTAAATTTTAAATGAGAGCTGGAAGACAAAGAGTATCTAGTGCATATAAAATTTCTTCCAAGTGGGAAAAAAACGTATTTGTAAATGACTAGGGCTTCCTGAAGAAAACTGCAGATCAGATACCAAGATATTTCCTTGCTAAGAGAGTGAATAATTCAGTTACCAGTCATTGATCTCTGAAATGGCTATGATCCATCTGCTAAGATCAGGGAATTGCAAGTTTGTCTATTAACTCCTGGCTTTTTCATATTTGAGTAATAAAGCCTGTGCCAAAAATCAAGGACTTGCGAGAGGTTCAAGGACAGTATCAATTATTGTCTTCAGTGACAAGGCATTAGTTTGCAAGGTTTTACAAAAGGCAGCCTAAAGGTTTTGAGTACTTGTAACTTCATTACCTAGAAAATAGTATCATCTACGTTTAAGGTAAAATTTAAACCCTCAATTATCTTTAATTTAAATTCACAAACCTGAATGCCCAAGGAGCTTAGCTTGATCAGCAGACTCTTCAGATTCTTTGGATATGCACCTTAGCCAGCAGCTTCCTCACCTTTCTACAAGGGCTGCACAATGCTGTAGTGAAATGGTCTCCTACCCACCATCAGGTATGGCAGAATTTGGTACTTCTGTTGACATCAAACGCTCCAGAACTGGGTAAGAGTTGCCAAGGAGAGCTCAGCAATTTCTCATTGTTAATCCCAGCAGTAGCACTGACTCTGATTAGCTCTCAGGGGAATCCAGCTGAAGATCATTTCCTCCAAGCTGAACAGAAGAAATCATCAACAGGTGATGTGTAATGTACTTCTGGTGAAATAAAGCCTCAAGGACAGGACTGCTTTTTCTCTCTCATGCTGCTGTAGATGTATGGACAGATAGACAAAAAGCACTACTGTAGATTTCCATTTTATATTACTTTAATGATTATTTACACGAAGAAATATTTAAAATTCCAGTAGCATTAATCATAACATTCTACATATCACCTAGAGAAACTTCAAAAACACGTATTCACACATACATGCTCTACAAAAAAACACCAAATGCACACAACAGCGACCTACAGTTCCCAACAGAATTGCTTCACAAAGAACATATCCTCAAAGTATATATATGTTACATTTCAAGATTTCTTTTGCATTTTTAAAAATAAAATAAATATTAAAAGTTGCATTATAATATACTTTTGTCTCAGAAACAAATTCATTTCTGGAGAAAATTACATACAAGATGAAGCTGTGAAACTCGGGGGTTTTTCAGCCTTTAAAAAAGAATGCTAAGCAGAGGTTTTTCTGCTGTCTGTAGCTACTTAAAAGGAGGGTATAGAGAAAATAAAGCCAAACTCTTCCCAAAGAGTCAAGGTGCCAATGAACACACTTTGTGATAAGGGACATTCTCACTGAATATAAGGGGTGGAAAAATTGTGAAAAGAAGGGTCATACAGTGGGAGAAATGCCTTCTGTACCCACAAAACTTGAGATATCTATCCTTGGAGAAGCTCAAAATCCAGGTAAGGCTCTGAGTTACTTGATCTAGATGGCCCTACTTTAAGAAGCAGTTGGACCACCTGGACCTCAGAGATCCATTGAAGCCTCAAAATTCCATGATTTTTTGAGCAGAGTAAAGTAAATATGTAGGGAAAAGGCGGATCTTTTGTGTTACCTCAAAAAGTAATCATGTAAAATTACAGCAGTTTACTGCTGCTAATATCATTCTGCATCTAATATAATAGAAATGCACCTCTATTGCACAAATAATACATGACAGAACATTAGGTCTTTGAACAACATAGTGAACATCAGAGACCATGCAGGAAAGTCATTCTTCAGGGTCTCACTAACAGGAATCAAAACCACAGTGTGCATCTTCCCCCTATTTGCTTAGACATGTCATAAGCAGGCCCTTTGAGCATGAAAAGAGAACAGACCCCACTCTGACACCTCTTCCTAGAACTGGTGAATTAAAGCACTTCAAAGAGAAAAATGACACCATTTCACAATTTGAGACTCCCAAATGCTGGCCCACACCCAAGACTGAGATGGAGACTTTGGAGCTATTTGTGTGTTACAAATGAGCTAAAGGACACAACTTTATACATAAAAGAAAGAACATAAAAGAGGTTTAAAGTTACTAGGGCACGAGGTCCAGAAAAGAACATGGAATATATATTTGCCCATAGTTTACAGTTTCACTTCTGCTTTATTCAGCTTTCAAGAAATGTACTCCACCTGCAGTATTTTGGCTCTGGACAAAGGGCTTGAATGCCGCAGAGCCTGGCTGTGCTCCCACCTTGCCAACACGGAGGTCCAAGCTCAAGGTTCCGCTCCTCCCTTTGGATGGCAACACTAGAGAAGTAACTACAGCTGCTCTAAATGTTGGCAGTGTTAACTGTTTCACTGCTGTTCAAGACAGATACTGTAGGGTTTCACATGTCTGCTGGAAAGTCAAAAGACAACCGCTGCCAAAACCACAGGGTTCAAAGCCTCCCAGTGCAGTGGAATTTCTTTAGCACAACAGTTGCTTCTCCTAAGACCAAGCAAACCTAAAGTCTGGCACCCTGACCTCATCAGAACAGTGCAAAATCAATTTATTTAAATGGAAAATAAATACTCGGAGATCAAGTATCCTAGCTGTAACTCCACATCTTTTATTTAAGGAACCCTGGTACGGTATAATTCTAAAATGAGACACAATTCTTAATCTGGCACATCAAAAGCATGACTTCTTTCTAAACCCTTGAAGACGAAACCTGTTTGAGCACAAGAAGCTTGGGCTAAGAGTTACAAGGCTCTTATTTTTGCTGTCACAAGTGCTGACTGAAATTGTACATGCTGAAATGAAACTACAAGATCAAAGAAGTAAGTTTCACAGTGAAATCTGAAAGACAGCATTCCAGTCCTGTGCAAGACGCAAAGTGGCTGGCAAATCTGCATCTCCAACACGAACAAGCTCCAGCTCAGGAGCACTAAGGACAAGAAACAGAGTGGATTGTGATAACTTACTGTTTCAACTACCACAATCAGCGCCACCACCACAGCAACAGGGAAAGAATTTGATAGACAGAATTTTGCAGAAATGAAAAGACTTTTAACTGATCCTATTCCTGATGAGACATTTTTCTATTTTAGACTTTGAAGACGCTGAGGAATTTGGCTTCCAGAGCAAGTGGGCAGCACTGTGTAAGCAAATGGACAGGAATGGAGCTTATATCATGAAAATGAGGAAAACAACTTTACACCCTGATTCATTGCATTAACTGAAAACCACTTTTAAGTCAGGATCGGTGTGGGAAAAAAACCAAAATCCTGTGGGGATTTTTGAAAAGGAATTCTGTTGGGGTCTGAAAGCTACTTGAAATAAACTAATTAAGCACATAAGAAAGAACACTGAATGACTCCACTAAAGTTCTAAGTGCCCACACGATACAATTGGAAAGAAACTGGAGAAACCAGATATCTAAATAAACTATTATTTAATTGGAGTAACAGAGACCTGGATAACACTTGTGGGAGTATAAAGAGGCACTGCTTTTCAAATGGGTTGGTGCTGCATTGTACATTAAACACATAGAATCGATGTAGTTTCAGGCCAGAGGGAGATTCAGGTCTTGGGGAAACTTCCATGTAATGATTGCAAAGTTACAGATGAAAAAACCAGGAACACTCCAATGGTGGGGATCTGTTGCAAAGCACCAAACCAGGGAGATCAGGGAGAAAAGATTTTTCAAAACACTGCCAGAACCATCCAGAGTACAGTACTGGAATAGTATGTATTTTAACTACTCCCACATCTGGGAGTAGTTGAGAAAGAACTACATAAGGACATTTTGTTCTGCAAAAATTCAAAATAAACCGAAGTCAGCATTTGACACAGAAGGTAAAGAGAGCAGTTTAATAAAGGGAGGAGGGGAACAGGATGGTTCTTCTAATGTCACTATTAAGTGAGTTCATAATCCTGAGGATGCAAAACCACAAAACAGCAAAGCATTTTTCAACAGCAGGCTTTTTTTAATTATTAAAGTAGTAACATGGGTGCTGTCTAGTTTAAGAACCGCTCGGAAAACAATTGCTGAAATCACAATGGAGCAGCATACTGTGTAGGGCTCCATAGGGTTGCGTTTCAGGTCCCAAGCCATCCAATCTTTATATCTATGGCTTCAGCAGTGGAATAGAAGTTATATTTATGAAATTCTCAGATGATACTGAGCTCTAAGAGACTGCAAGTATCTTTGAAGGCAGGATCAGAAATCAGAATGACATGGGTAAACTGGAGAGATGAAATGAGATCCCAGTCCAGATTGTAAACTAATTATTTTTACAGTTAATGGAGGACAAGTCAATACAGTTATTGGTGTCTGGGGACCTAAATGAGATTCTTCGTCTCACCCTCAGTAAGGCATGTCCAATTGGGCAGGCTCCATTGACTAGGTCAGGAATTTAGTGACACTGCTAACATATGATGTACATTTAGGCACCGACATTCAAGTGTTTATAATCTGATGCTGGGTCCAATCTACAGTTTAAGGGTGACATATGAGTCACTTAGTAAGAACACATGCAAAGTACTTGGGTATCCCTAATAATTAACAGTATAATTACTTGCATAAATAATGAAGTGTATATATGCAGGAGGAACCACTTTTTCTGTTGCATTTCTGTAGGAGAAGATCTCAAACAATTAATACCTATCTTATTGTATATTGCATAAATATACAATACCATTAAAAAGCTACAGCATTAGTCAAGTAATCCTCTCTGAACAGAGCTATCTCACATTCAATTTGGGGCATCACACTCCAAGAAAGATGCAGAATAATTACAGAGATAGATTTCTACAAAGCATAACCTGCGAGGAACATGAACAGAATGAGGATTGCTCCATGTACACAAAAAGACACCAAGAAGGAGATCTGTAAGTTGCTATATACCAAACTGGCTGCTGAAAATAAGAAAGATCCATGAAAGACAGAGTGATAAGCAATATGTTTAACATCAGCAAGAAAGATATTTATTTTGTAACAGTAAGAACTGTACCACACCAGAATGGAATGTTTTTAAGAGCAAACCAGGGATCTGACAGAATATAACTGATCCTGACTTGGGATACCATGATAGTCTAAAAGATTTCTGAATTTCTTTTCCATGAGTGTTCTCAGGAGCTAACAAAATTCAGAGCTACTCATCCTGAGGTCAGATGCACAATCATGTGTGCCAATGATGTTCAGCAATTCCCAGGGCCACTTCACAGAGGAACAGCTGTCAGATCGATTTATTTTTTTTTCTCCGGGCACTTCATAAGGGTTCGAACTTGTGGCAGACATGCAATGATCACCACATCTTAACACAGTACATCCTCTCAGTATCCCAACTCAGACCTCCAGAACTATTAGCAGCAGGAAAGGAGCTCCACTGAGCTCCATTCTGCCTTCTTGCAAAGGCAGAGAAGGAATGGGCACAGCTTAGAACCATACCCTTCTGTCTTACTCACGAGTACCTCTGAAGTGAGACCATAACAATCGAGCAGTGAGATCGTGGACCACACACCCTGCTGATGCAGTACACTTCCTTCACCAAAGCTACCATGACTACCTAGCTCCCGTTATCTTACAGCAGACATTATTATTAATTCAGTGGCAACAGCTACGTCTCAGATATATTCTATTAGAGGGAAGCAAAGGAAAGACTGAAGTATCAAATCTAATTCAAATATTACACCAACATATATTACATTTTACCATGACCTTCATAGTTTAATATCATGCTCTGTTGTATTCAGATGATATATATGAGACAGGTGAGAGGTGAGAAAACATTTACAGAGTTCTGACAAGCACACCTTATTGATCACAAAAGCTGACAAAAGACAAACTCTGCCTGAATGTTTTCATGATTACTAATTAACTTTAAAAATAAAATTAACTTTTTTTGTGGTATTACTATATGTACTTCAAATTTTACTCTGTGTGCCCACATTATGCTTGCATGAGCAATAATATTTTCAGTAAGGAATCCAGTCCAACAACCAGAGTTGCTATATTTGCCAAATGCCTGCCCTGAAGTAAAACAGTAGAAAAAACCCACCTATTTAATAGTAGAGAATGCAAATGTCACCATAAAAATTTTACCTATTCCTGTAGCCAAGGGCAATTCTGGAACAAGAAATAACATCTTTAATAATGTTTTTAAAAGATGGGATATTGTTCACAGACTGCTTCTGAGAAAGACATCCAAACAAATCTCATCTGGTCTTCATGAACCCTCTCAGATGCACTTTCAAGAATATTTTTTAAAATATCAGTTAAATTTTCACATAACAAGGACAGATGACCATGTGTTGAAAGATCTTGACCAAACAAAGTGCTGAGATAACTGAACTTTCTTCACCCCAAAAGTTTATAAAATGAAGGACCTAATAACTTAACTCTCCTTTTTAGGTGTGAGCAAAATCTCCAAAGGTGCTTCAGAATGTAAGAATTTACATTTCAGGCTGGCAAACAGGGTCTTCTTCATTGACCTTATTTATTTTAAACTATTCACCCACTTCAAACACTCCAGGATATTCCTGCTGAAGTTAAGTGGCTGAAATTTGTACAGCTTCATATAAAGACATCAAAATGCCTCATAAACTCTTTTCCTCCTCAGGAACGTTCTTTCCAATCGCTATATACGTACCTATACATATCTCTCTATCTATATATAGTTGAGACTTTATTTTCAGTTTTCTTAGAATTAATTCAGCTCATTAACTTCTGAACACCTCACACAAGCTCCTGCAAGGCGCATTAAGTCCTTGCTTAGCCAGTTTGATGAATCTCACGCACTCAGGACACAGCAGGAGATCACTGTGTCCAGATGAATTTCACTACCTCGTCATAATGGTCCTTGGCTGTAAAAATGTGAAGCAGCATTTCAATCTCAATCAGCTATGCAGTGTAGTTTCTTCTTCTATCCCCAGTCCCACGCTTCCAGACACAAGATGCTGGATGATCTCAGATAAAGGTCCAGACAAAAGCACATCTTTGCAAACTGGCTTGCTACCCAGTGGAGAAAGCTTTAAGCTAGGATCATGAGGGCATGGTATCTAAATGCAGAAGTAAATGAGGAAGCAGTGCAGATGAAGTGGAAGTACATGCTGGAGAAGGCCATGAAACATAGCGTTCAGGCTTCTCAAACAGTGGTAGGTACACCACTGCACAGAGCTTGAGCAATGAACAACAGAACTGGAAGTTTGTGTATGATAGCAGAGCTGTGGCATTATCATGATCTCAGATCTGAGGTGGCACACAAGACCAGAATATGGTCACAGATGCAGGCTTTTTGGAAAGGAAAGGCAGACACAAAAAGAGCAAGGAACTGTGTTCTCTGTAAAGAAAGGTTACTCGTCTGCACAGTGGTCCAGTGTATGAAACCCGCTCACCAATGTGCACCAATGAAAGCCTGGCTGATCTGAAGTGGTGTTAGGAGTAGTCTGCCTTTGAGGAGAAAATTTGAGTAAAAACAACAAGAGGTCCCCTACAGCTAACATTTCCATGAAGCTACGGGGAGAAGATCTGTTGATTTTGCCAGCAAAATACATGGATTTTAAGCTTACTTCTACAGCTTTTCTGGTTTGTTTTTTTTTTTTTTTTGTGTGTGTGTGTGTATGTTTTTGTTTTTTGTTGTTGCTGTTTTTTCGGGGGGGAAAGGGTGGGTTTTTTGTTTAGGATGGGTTTTTTGTTTTGTTTTGGGGGGATTTTTGCATCTTTCCTTACTTTTGTATTTGTCTAACCTCTGAAAGCAGGACTGCACCATTCTGGCTGTACTGCAGGTTAGTTCGCTCAATGGGACAGAAAAAAAGGAAAAACAGGGCACAGTCGCCTGGAGATCCCTCCTTGTCTAATCTTGAGGTTAGTCAGACAGCAGGAAAGGTCTGGCAGAAAGCCAGAAATGTCAGCTTTAGCCCACTGATGGTCTCCTCCAGATGGTGTGCTTCCAGCTTTCCTTTCATACCATATTCAAAGGGCCCTATCACACTGTTCTGCAATATTGACATGGGTCTGGCCCTTCGTGGCAGTCACTAATAACTCAAAATCCCTGACAGAGAAAAATGAGACACATAACAAATACAAATAAAATGAATGTCTATGTATGGAGTCAAAGACTCTAAAAATTCAGCTTTTTAAATTAAAAATTATACTACATTCATCAGTATACTATTAAACTTATAAAAACAAACAACTTATAAAAACAAACAAAAGAACAGCTGCCTAAAGAATGCAGAACCTCAGGTTCTTTATTAAAGTAATGGAGTTTTTTCCTATTCACTAACTCAAAAAAGTTACTTCCACAAATTACTGAGATTTGGTCTGTTTTGGGTTTGGGGTTGCTCTTCAGAAGTTTTATATTTTGATTCTCTTTGGTGGCAAACATTCTTTAAAAGTATTTTGAAACATCATTTAGGATTTTGTCAATTTTCTTCACTGCTGTCTTACAAACTAGAGTACTGAACAGCATTCACTTCTTAGTCTAGCTATAATCAAGTCTGGGACTTCAACTACTGGCTAATCTTCTGCCCCAAGTTATTATTATTCCATGTATTTGGTTTTCAGATGTCACTTGAGACCTTCTACACACACAAAAACAGAAAAATCTAAAGTCTCACACAATGAAAGAAATTGTCTGAGCAACTGAAACAATAGTTGGGTGGGTTTTAACACAAATTCTGCTCCAAACACACTTTGTAATGTGCATTGTCAGTTTCTCTGAATCATACACTTCAACAGCTTTGTGCCAGTTTACATGAATTAACAATCCAGAACCCAGAAATTAGTGAAATCTAAAGAAAATAAATTGAATTTTAAAGTACTCCTTGTTTTCCTGAATAGAGACGAAATCCCAGGGGAGGTTATGCTCTCTTTCCTATTCTTTGAAGTCTGCATCACAGAAATAACTGTTCAAAAGATGAATGAATACAAGTACTCATCGCCTCTAAATATTTTTGTATTTAGCTACCAATATGATTTATGTAGAAATTCTCATCTATGGTTCTTGGCAGTACAAGATAATTCAGAGAGAAATATATATATATAATTTTTTTTTTTTTGATTCTCATTGGTCGTCCTCAAAAAGAGCTTATTCTCATCTCAAGTATGGCACCCCAACAAGTGTGTAATCTTCTGATAGTTATCATTGTTCCCTAAAACACATAACTATTACTCCAAATCAGTTTTCATCCATCTTTTAAATGTTTCCCCAGATCTAAATGTTTCTGGCAATAAAATCAGCCGTCTTCAAAAATTATCTCGAAATATATTACATCCTATGGTCCTGAGTTGTAAATAAATAATAAA
Organism: Chamaea fasciata; assembly: GCF_029207755.1. Taxonomy (NCBI): domain Eukaryota; kingdom Metazoa; phylum Chordata; class Aves; order Passeriformes; family Sylviidae; genus Chamaea; species Chamaea fasciata. The sequence continues at coordinate 55,457,764 of NW_027094087.1, read as the reverse complement.
ATATACATGAAACTTCCATGGATGTTTTATCCTTAAAGTCATTCTTAATCAAAGGAATACCAAATTTCAGGTGGCTTCTTTCTCTGCCAGCTTCCTATGGGGTACTCAAAGCAGCTCTGTCCTTAACTTCCTTTCATCCATGCCTTTTCTCTGAACATCAGAAAACAAAAAATTCCCAGTGGATGAGCAATAAATCTACCATTTCTGCTCTTAGCTTGCCTTCCTTTCTACCGTTCCCATTAAACCCTCTTCCCCCAACACTAAAATCCCCCTGGTAATCCTTCTCCCTCTTCCCTCCCCATGAGAAGTCTTGCCTAAGACCAGAATGAGTAAATAAAGCAAGTAACATCCTCCACTGTCTCAGCACTCCATACCCTCCTCTGATCAACATCACTGTCTTATTTGTTATGCAAACCACACTATGAATGACATTTTCAACTCAGATAGTCTCTCAAATCCCAATTATGTGTCAGTTCAGTAGATTTGTTCTACATAACCTCTCTATTATTTATCTTTCACTATCCATTCACACAGCTCCTGTTCCTGCCCAAAAATCTTATCAGATCCATCATTACAGGCATCCTCTTCTCTTTATCTGACACACAATATCTTGCCTGTTGCAAAAGTTGTTTTCCTTTGTTATTCACTTTAACCACATCACTCCTCTTTGTCTTTGTGCATCCAACATAACTTGTTCTCAATTCTAAAAATTCTTTACTGTAATCTCACACCTAATATATTTTCCCACTTTTTATGGTGATGTTAGTTTCCACTGTACTAGCTAAATATTTCCAAGCAGAATCCATTAAAATGTGTTTTGTTGAGATGCCTCCAAATATATATATATACATATATATATATATATTTTTTTTTAATGTGTTAAACCCACCACTTACCATGCTGGTCAATACTGTGTCACCACTTCCTTGTATTTCTCCAACCCACCCATAGCCTTCTGTTCCCTCTTACCTCACTGCCCTTCAGCTGCTTTCCTAAATGGCTTACATACATCCCTGTGCTGCGCCCTCACAAATGGAGGGCCCTCATTTATGGCTCAGGTTCCTAAATACTAAGACCTGTAAATGCTATTGGTAGTCTATGAGAGTTCATACATGGAAATATGGAGATGAGGGTTACTGTGTTTAAGATACCAAGAAGCAATCAGGTGTCAAAAGCCAAGGCTGGTTTTGTTGATGCTCTTCTCGGAGTCAAGCAAACAGTTGTCTTGAAAAGAAACAAGCCTACAATCAGGCCAAAGCAAGGAAGGTACATAATAGCTGTACTTTAGATGCAAACAATTATAGAAAATATGTATACTGTACACATATACCCACATATATATATATATGCATTTTTCAGGTAAAATGTACATATGTAATCTCAGAAAAAACTAATACATACAAAGTATACTCTTGCTTTATATTTTAGCATATATCTCTTAAAGATTGCAACTCATCTTCCAATACCAAAAAGTGCAAAATCATCTCTACATTTAGTATGATTTCAGATAAGCCCAGTTCCAGTTCAATAAGAGACCAGCAGTGATTCGCCACTTATGAACCAGCAGAAACTGTAGGGAGGCAAAAGAAATTTATGCCACAATTTCATACACGACTAATTTTAAAACATTCTTGGCTGCACTATGTCCCATTAATTGCCAGCTTGGCAGGTCTTTCTTAAGGTAAGTAGTTTAATGACTGGTCAAGGACCTTGCAAGAGTTACCAGACCTGATTTTTACCTGCTTGCAAATGACGAGCAAACAATATGATCTTTAACTTCACCTTACTACCTCAGTTTTAACAATCCTGTCTTACAACTGTGTATATATATAGGTCTTCTTCCCTCACTGTCAAGCTGCACTGAACATGTCACAGTCTGAGCCCAGGTCACTAAGAGAGAATGACAGAAGCTACCAACATAAATTACTATTACCTCCATAAGGGCATGCATGCACAGTAAAAGACAGCATACACTTAATTGGTTGTGTACGACAGCTTAACTCTGCTTCACGAAGTAAATTCTGTCTCTGTGAGGTATCATGAAGAAGTCTTCCCATTTTCCCTTGTTCATTCTTTCTAAACCACTATCCTACATATAAAAGAAGGAGGAAGAAGAAGGCAAAGAGGAAAGCTTTTAAGGCAAATGCAAACAGTCTGGAACGATAATGGAAATAAAAGACTGAGAATAGGAGCAAAATCATGGAAAGTTTGTGTCCTCCCTGGAGAACATAGAGCAAAGACCACGAGTATTTCAAATACTAGGCTAAATCCTGCACTAAAAGCCTTTAATGTTGTAGAGGTTACAGGTCACCTTATGCTGTGGTGTGCACTGCATGCCCACACCTAGCATACGTATGCCCAAACAAACCACTATGAAATATTTAAACACTGCTCCAAAAATACATAACCACTATGTGTAAGTACCCCATGTCAGATACTTGTATCCTCAAACATGCAGGTAGTTGTTTTACTTCCCTGTGCTTTATGAGAATCCCAAGAGAATGCCAGAAGGCAAACGGCATTCAGGCACAAAGTGTTTCTTTTTGCTAAATCACTGCCATGTGTTAAGCATTGCTTTTTTGGTATAAAGTACATCAGCCACATTTATAAACAGAAAACAGAGATCAACTACATGTATTCTCAAAATTGTCTGATGATATCAAAGTAGCACAGACATGGGAAGAATAATAACATTCCTTTTATTTTGGATTAAATTCATTTGCCAACCTCCAAAACTCATTTAGCAAAGTACTCTGCTCCACCAGGTATATATCTAGATATGGAGTAGTTAAATATAACAGAAAGCATGACATTCAAGATTACTGTCTGGTAAAAATATGACCTTTATGGAACAGTTACACAACAGAAGGTAGAGTTACTGAACAGGAAAAAAAAAATATATTTTTAACCATACAATGGCAAGGTGATTAATAACACACATTATCAGTACTTACAAAAGAGAAGCAAATAGTTGAATTTACTGTCATGCAGTATTTTCTTTAAAGAAGAATCAAAACTGGAGATGAACTGCATTTAATAAGAAACATTTCTGCTGTTGAAAGTAAATAAAGCATGCCAAGAAGAATTTTTGTAAAGAAAACCTCATAAAATCAGAGAAAAATCTACATTGAAGTGTAATAGTTCAACACAAATCCACAACAGCATGAAATTAGGCAAGTGAAAGGTAATGACAAATGCTACATCTGACAATCTGTCCTCATTTAACCTTATTATGCCTAAGGACTATAACATGCGTAATATATAAGATCACACATTTTCTCGGACACTAATGTAAACACCAACAAAAAAATGAGTTGAATAGTTTATTTTAAGGCCAAATTTAACTCCTGCTTTCCATTTCCAAGTTTAATCAAAGCTTCAATGTTGGTTATAACCACTTTTGCTGGCTACATTTTTAGAGAACAGAATAAAAGAAAAAAAAGAGAAAAAACATACTGTACACAAGAAAAAAGAAACATTTAAGTGTTCTGTTGGAATCAAATCTGGGTTTAGGGACTGAGCATATTCACAATATATAAATATACAGAATAGAAAACAACATTCAAAGATGGATGTATTTTGTAGTAAATTTTGGAAAGACATGCAAATCTACTTAGTAGACATCTGGGACCCAACAATTTCATTTTGAAATCCTCATTATTCCTTATTCTCCACTTAAAGCACAGAATTTTCTGTGCAAAGTATCATTTGGTATACAAAAGGACTGAAAGCCTACGAATAAAGAGTGAGGAAATCACCACCCTAAGCACGAAGAAATGTTTGTGGCAGAGACTGGAACTGCCTCTGCCTATTCTCTTGCCCGCACTCCTGCCACCTGGACTACAGAAGCATCAGGGTGCTCTATTCAAGGTCTTTGATAAATCCACATCTGAGGCCCCATGAAACTAATCAGCTGCTGGCTGAAAAACCTTCTAGAGTGCAACTTCATGTGAAGTTCATTCAGGCCAAAAGATGGCTTAAAGTCCCTAAGAGAACTTATCAAATACACTGGAGATAGTTTGCAACCTGAAGTACATCAGCCATACACCTACATGTTTGCTGGACTGAACCCCAAGCATACCAAGCCCACAAATGAAAGAAGAAACATGATGTTATTACTCTTACGAATCCTCACAAAAGCAGATTTGAGCTTTGGTCTTCCCAAATACAACCAAAAATTTTTTTTTAAAATCCTTATCTTCTTTTTATATAGATACATTTAGTCCTGACACTTCATTACAAAGACCCTAGCAAGGGCATCTTTCTTAAGGAAATATGCACACAAGCCCCAAGAACCTCTGGTTCAGGAGGCCAGAAGCAAGAAACTGAGGTCGGTCCTCAGTTTGTCTGCAAGTGAGGTCTGCTGGGCTTGCTCCTTCCTCATCTTCTTTCCCTCCTTCTCATACTCTAGCTATCGTAGAAGTATTTCTAAGTAACTGGATCCACACATATGACTTTCAGCAGCTTCCCACTGAACTCGCAATTATGAACCACGTGGGTCTAACTAGGTAATTTCCCAGATTCCTCCTTAACATTTAATCGACAGCCTATACGTTCTCTTTGTGGATCATAGCAGTATTTTCAAACTTATACCAACTAACAGAAGAAATACTACATTCACCTCCACTGGCAGACATTGCGTTTGCTAAAAGAGCTGCAATTAGCTCACAGAGCTGAGGAGAAACAACAAGATTTTTTTTTTTTTAATCTTGTCTAGACAAAGGAGCACATGAAGAGGGTAAGATGAACTCTACCTGGCATAGCCTTTTTCAGGAAGTGGCTGCTCCCAGGTCAAGGAAACCTAAAATGACCACTGCAAAACAAGAGCTTGCATTACACTTTTCCCCTGGCAGCTGTATATTGATGCCAAAATTCATCTGAAACGCTGAGAGGTAAACAATGGAGATGAGTGACACACCGCTGAATAACTGCATCCAGGTATCTGTGAGGCTCTAATCTCAAAACTATGCTGGGAAGGAGATTGTCTTTCATCAGGGAGAAATGTGTTCCTTTAAAAGCTTTCTATTCTCCTCTCCAGCAGTCATGCCTGGCCAGTAGTTATCCAGCTTAGTGTAAACTGTTCTCTCAAATGATCTGCAGTAAAGAAAATGTCACGAAATTGCCCAAAAATTGTAAAATTCTTACAGAATTGGTGGGGAGAAGACAGGGAGAGGGGTTCCGGGTTTTTGAGTTTCTGACTCTCCTGGGATCACTGACACACCATGAGATGGTCCTTGTGACCCTCACTGTGAATCAGTGTTCTAAACAAAAGAAGTTTCTCAACAGCATGAATCATGAATCATTCCATGTGCTGGAAGGGACCGTAAATACCATCCAGTTCCAGCTCTCTGCCATGGGCTGGGACACCTTCCACTAGACAAGTCCTCAAAACCCCCTCCAACCTGGCCTTGACTATTTTCACCTATAAGGGATTCACAGCTTCTCTGGGCAAAATCACACCAGGTTCTCCTATTTACACAATTCTTACACTTTTATCATGACATTTGTATTCACAATCCTTCACTTTCAGAATACTAAAATTATGCTTCCAAATTTTAGTGGAACCATTGGTTAGGCATTTGGATAGAAGAAAAAAGAAGCCTGGGATTCTGCTTGATATTCACATCTATCCCCAGGCAGACATAAAATGAGATATGAGAGCATCTACAAAGCTGAGAAGAAAATAGTGCAGCATTGTAAAATTAGCAGCTGCTGACCCATAACTAATTTGCAATGGCAGTATTTTTCAACCTCATTAATGAAGTAGGATCTAGAAATACAAAATACTGATCAAAAAAAAAAAAAAAGGTTAAATACAGCAAAGGCAGCTTCCTAAGCAAATTATCTAGGCCCTGTTATGGATGGCCTGTCTGGAAACTTTGCAACAGACTGAAAAAACGGAAATGAAAACTTGTGTTATGAAGCCTGGTAGATTTTCATTACTTTCTGAGTACATCCCTTCAGCAGTAACTTACTAAAAGAGCATTTTATTATATGTTGATGGGTCATTTTGTGAAACTGTGGCACTTTAGTCAAAATAACTCACTAAAGAAACAGAATGAGTAATAGTGCCATTTACAACACAAATAAATATGTGCAGATTTTTCCTGTAGTAACTAAACACACCACAGAGTAGCCTAAAGTTTATTCCACATCTATATGATATTTTCCAACACTGTTCATGATTATGCTGTTTGATAACAAGTATCTGTAAGTGTGGGATTTTTGCTTGCTCCTTTCTTATGATGGTGAACAGTACTGTCAGGCACCATCATTCCTAACTACACAAGTTTACATCTTTGACAATCATTACTAGCTCTGAGCAGCAAGTGTTGAAAGTATTGCACATCTGCTGAAACCCCTGAATAGCCATTAATTTCTCATGGAAGTTGCTTAGTAGAGACTGCAGGACGTGGCTGCACAAGAGCTGGATTGCACTCTCATACTCATGACTAGCACCGTCTTTCTCCTTTTCTGCACAAGATGCTTCTGTACACAGGTGCCTGTTTGGTACTGTTCCTTATATTTTGCCACTGCAAGGACAGCTTCTCTGTCCTTTTGTCTCTTCATGGAAAGATTACCCTTCTTCCTGTAGTGGGCCTACCTGGTTTGGACCTGACACTCCTCACAGCCAACCTCATAGTGCTGTGCTTTGCACTTGTGTCTCGGAGGGTGTTGGTAACACACCCACATGTTGTCTCTCTGCCACAAACCACCAAAGCTGTCTCCCTAACACCCCCAGAGGCCAGGAGGCTGGGAGTGGGCATGAGGTTGGGAGGGGATTCAGCCAGGACAGCTGACCAAAGGGACATCCCATACTGTGCAGGGGATTTTATTTTATTACTCAGCAATAAAGTTAGGAGAAAGGCAAAGGAGAAGTGCATTCATTATTAAGGTGTTTGTCTTCTAAAGCAGCTGCTATAAGTGGTGGGATTTCTGCTTCTCCCTGAGTGGCAGGACATCCCCTGCAGATGGAAGTAGAGACCAAATCATTTTGCTTTGCTTCCATAGGCAGTCTTCTCTTTTCCTCATTCGACTGTCTTGAACCCAACCTATACTTCATCTCCTTTTCTCCCCCTGTTCTGCTGAAGAGGGGGAGTAAGAAAACAGCTGGGCAGCCATCTGGGTGCCAAAAATTTCCTTTCCTCTGTCTTTACATTGGAGTGTAAAGGCCAGGAAAGCTCCTCCTACAATACCAACCAGAGATCACCAAACACTTAATCACTGGAACTTCTCCACTTGTCATTGGGATATGTCACACATTTTACAGTTGGTAAGATTCTGTCCCTTGTGTGCTCTGGATGTTAAATGTAAAGGCTGAGGAAAAGGGTAAAACAGCTGCTGTACTGATGCCTGTCTGTGGCAGCACTGATAAAGTGCTGCTTTTCAAAGCAGTGCCAAAGACTCGTTGCTTTGTCCTCCATGCTGCATAGACTTGGAGATCGCCCTGAGACATAGCCTAAATTTGCTTTTCTTTCCAAACCATTCTAACCCTGCTGTGACAGGCAGACAGGCTAGTTTCCTGTGTATTTCCATGGGAGTCCTCAGGTAGTACATGCTACCAAGAAATGAGAAACTTGTTCAAACAATTTACGAAACAGACCACATACGTGCATCCACTGATTTACTTTGTCAGTAACTGTGGACGTTTCAATAGCTGAATACGAGTTGCTTGGAGAAAGCTTCTGCACCTTGCCTCAACATTCATGCTAGATTTAGGCCAGGAGTTTAAACACTTCTTATGAATAACAGGCCTTATATCTCAGTCAATTTTTTTTTAAAAAAATCTGATTCTGGAAAATTTCCCTCACAAAATATCAAATTTGTTCTGCTTTTACCCCTTACTTGATGATCCTTGATAAAATAACATCTTTGATGAATATAATCATGCTCCTTTTTAAGAAAAAATAGGCAACTGTGGTATCACCAGTTTGACCTTGTGGAACAGTACAGACAGGTGTCTCAGCAGGAAGAGGGCTGGGGTGCAAAATTAAAAGAGGAAGTTGCAATGGCTCTTTCCTGTGGAGGACCTGCAATTTAAAAGGAAACATTTGTCACTGTGCCAAAATTTCCTGACACAAATGTGTCACTTAGAGAACACAGGCTGGGAAAAGCAGAAGGGCTGCACAAAATAAACAACAAAATCTCGTTCTTTCTGTACAAGAAGTCATGTGCCACTGGGTACTTAGAAGAAAATTTTGCAGTGTCTCCATAAAGTCTATTACATTATCAATATCACGTATATCATACATGTATACATCATATCATAACATACCATGTATAAAGATTTTACTTGCATAAATACCCTTCACTTGCTGCTCAGTTGTGTTCTTGATGGGCATCAGGGTCAAACCCCCTCAAAGTGGAGCCAGAGGAACACTTGTTTTTTTCCATGGAACTAAGATCTCATCCTTTGTTTTATGGTGGTTAGGGACTATTGCATCTTTAGTGCTTTTGCAGTGCTAGAAACATATTACTCTAGTACTAGAGCCGCTTTAGAAGAACATTTAAGTTCTTGCCAGCTTCCCAAAGAAAGCAAATTATTTTAGAGAACAAAGTCTCTGCTCTTCTCAAGGTGGCTAATGTGATTCTACAATTGTGCAGTTCCAAGTGCACAATTTGCATCTCTCTAGTGAAGGACACTTTTCAAGAAGTGCATCTTCCCCTGCATGAACATGGAATTCCTGATCAGAAGAAGTGTTTTCTACACTTTTCCTACACAAGGAAAAAAAGTCCTTGGTAAACTTTTTCAATTGTGAGAAGAGTTTATCCAAATGAAGAGATATGCCCACATTCCCATCACAGTACGTAGGAAGTATTGCTTTTGCAGAAAGTACCTATGGCTCTTTGTAGATCCTGAGTGAAGCACAGCAGTTTGCTTTTTTTGTTGTTTCTTTCACTTCCTTCTTCATGGTGGCCTTCACCCACAAGGGTATTTTTATTCCCTGAGCTCTATTCAGTCATCACCTTTATTTCCAAAGTCCCTTTTTTTATTTCTTCACCTTTCTTCCTGAACAATCCAATTTGTCTCTATTTTTTAATGTTTTGCTTCCAGAAGCACCTAGAGATTCTACTAAAAGGCACTCCAACCTATTTGTAAAAAGGAAAAAACATCACTAGCAAGTCTCTGTTGAAATTAATAAAGCTTCCCTAGGAGCAAAAGGAGATGGGGGTGGGGAATCACCTTTTCAGAAGAAAATTCTCAGTAATTACTAACGGAGTTTAACGGGCAATATTATAATTTAATAGTTACACCAGATAACTATTAAAATATATTATCATATATTAAAACATCTTATTAGGTAGTGTGATTTACTAACCAAAAAAAAAAAGCAGATCACTGTGGATGAACCATGAAGTTTAAGAAGCAAGATTTTGTTGCTCTGCTGCTGCTGTCAGCTGAGGATAAAAGGGGCATTGGCTGAAAAATGGACCCCACACAGCATCTTTCAAACTGTCACCTTCATGCCACCAGACAACCTTCCTTCCCTCTAACGTTTTTCCTATTAGTCTGTTAAAAAAAAAAAAATACACCCCTAGTATTAGTAAGCCACACTCCGGAAATAATTAATTTCAGAGGCAAGTGAAGGTCTGTGCACTTACTGCTCAGAAATTTCCACTCCCCTAACTTTGAAAACAGACTCACCAAGTTTAGCAGAATTGCTACTGTGCTTAAAATATCTGTACACGTGTTTATAGACCTAAACTCTGTAGTGCTTTCAAGATAATCAAAGTTGATGTACAGCACATCTTTTCTGCATTTATGTAACATTCTGACTTCCCAGGAAAACTGCTAAATGAAATGACAAAGCCCAAACTCCAACAGGAACAAATTCACCACTAAAAAGTGATAAAAATGATAAAAATAAAACAGTTCAACTGAGGGTATACGAAGAAGAGAACACATAAAAATAATTGAGGAAAGAATTGCCCTGGAAACAAAGCTATTTCAATTACAGTTTATTTTGATCGCTTTATGATGAACATACACTGTAAATTTAAAAAAAAATCTTGTACAATGCCACCTAAAGAAAGTTGTATCAAAGCATTTTGACCAAGTGACCAAACCCATGTTTATCACACAGCACAACTTGTATTAAAAGAAAAGCTTCTTTAAAATTACAATATTCTAATTGCAGTTAGCTAGAGAATCTTTTGAAATAGAAATTGAGTATCAAATAGTTTTCTACTGAAACAATAAAAAACCTGTGTAAGTATGTCCTCCTGGACACGAACCTGAAAGCCTACTTCAAGGTCCAGTTCATACTTATTTTCTACTATTCAGTAATGTTAATTCTGGGTTGAATCCAAGATGGTAAGAGCTGTCAACTGGCATGTTTTAACTCCGTCTGTGGCACTTTAAATTGGATCCCATGCCTCCTGGTGCACATTCAAATTCACACCTCTACACTTGGACATCTCACTTGTAAAAAAGTGGCCAGTGATAGCTTTTCTCCATTATTACCTGGCAGAATTTCATCTGCTCCACCCAAATGCAGACCTGACCACAGCAATCCATCCCACTGTCACTTCCATAATGTCTCCTACTTATGGATAACAATGGAAACTACAGCTTGCAAATTATGCAGCCATATGTCCGCAAATTTGAGCTAGTGGATATGAAGGGAGTAAAAATATATGTATTATGTAATTTATATATACATATAAACCACCTTTGTGTTTCATACTGAAAAATTCTTCTGTAACTAGTAGAGAATTTGGATCTGACTGTCCTATATGAAACTGTCTCCACACATCACTAAACCCAGTGTTGATCACACTGATACAACAGCTTAAAATACCTAACCTCAAGCTGTTGAGCTGGGGCACTGCTACTGAAGACAGACAGAAAATCTTGCAAAATTTCCCTCTTTAAGAAGCAACACGAGGTACTTATTTGCCAGAATAGAAGCCACAAGCTCCTAAGTGGAAGTTCACTTCTTTCTGCAACTGATCTCTCAGTGAGGAAGCACAGTGGGTGCGTGATGGCTTCTTCACAGGGAGAAGAGATCATGGCCCTGAAGGACAGCTTGTGCACACACCATCTAGGCTAACGTGCCCAAGACATACCTACCAACAGTCTTCATCTCCTATGGATGCACATAAGGATCTATCTGAACTCCAGCCATAAATTTCAAGTAAAGCCAAACTATTCTGCATAAAGCTCCTTGAATCCAAGCCAACAGAGAAAAGAAATCCAGAGCTTTTAACCACAGACATAAATGTGTTCATGCCAGCCAGCCCAAATCAGTATCTGGCAGACAACGGCCTGCAACAGCTGACATTTCTTCCTCTCTCTCAAGTGGCTTGCAAAGATACACTCATGGGTAAGCCACTGCAATGAGCCAGAATGTACCAAATGGAAATATGTACAATAGGAAGACCCATCTTCGCAAGAAACACTTGTAATCACAAAGAAGAAAGATGCAAATGTGCATTTGTGACCGGTTGTGGTAGTTTAAAACCAGATGGAAATTAAACTCCAGATAAGCCTTTCCCCTTCTCTCAGCTTGCCCTCTCAGGGTTGAGATAACAAGTTACTGAAAGCAAACAGCAGTGGAGTTAGAAACACAGTGACAGCGGCAATATTCATAGCAAAAGTATACAAAAAAAGGTGCTGTACACAGAAAAGGTGTTCACCACCACTCAGCTCTGTTCTGTGTGGCCGCTGGGACAAACACAAGATGCCAGATGCTCTCCGCAGCTAGCGCTCCCCTTCCCCAAGCTTGAGCCAACGTGAAACAATGAGGGACAAACCCCCGAAAAGCCGGATCATCCACACTGCGCCATGTGTCCTGCTTTTGGACTGCTCCATTCCTCTGGTTTGACTACACACAGTGTTGTCCTCCTCCAGACTGCTGCGCTGGTCTGGCTCCACGTAGTGCCACTAGCTCTGGACCACTCCACTCGCCCATGCTGGACTTAGCTGTGGCTTGGTTTGGGCTCAGCTCCTCTTGATTCGACTTGTTGCCACTCTGTTCCCTCACCTGAATCCGGCACCGGTGCCACGGCACACACGTTCTGCTGAGCTCAGCTGTGCTCGCTGCCTGGAGCTGCACTCTTCCTGAGGGATGGGAAGGGAAGATGGGTGGCAGCAGGAGAGGGACAGAGTCCCAGCACTGGTCCCAGGAGAAAAGGGAACAAAATGGTGCACTTCTGATGCACATTTCTTTTTCTCCTGAAACCAGGCCCCCCAGCAATGACGTGGATAGTATAGAACAGCAACTGCTCCCCTTGCAAGCAAACCTAGGACATCAGTGTCCATGAACACTCCGAAGAGCACCCACAAAATAAATACCCTCGAGGTGGAACGCAGAGGGAAAGGGTGAGGTGAGGCAGAAAGAAACTCCCTCTCCCCTTGCCAAGCCCTCTACTTGTTTTAACAAATGAGCCATTAGCATCTCCAAATTATCTGGCCCAAGCTACAGCCAGCTCCCTTTATTCCAAGCCCAGGCTCCAGCCAAACATTAGGAAATTAGCAGCTGGATCCAACACAAGGGCAGCAGGCCTGCATATCATCAGCACCACGACATCAATGAGTCCCAAGCTGCACTCTCCTTCACCACTTCTGTCTATATTTTAACTTCACATGGCCATGGAAAGAGCCTACTTACCTGAACCATTCACTACAAAGCCTGAAGGCAAATTATTACCCACTGGGATTTCTCTGAAGGAATGGGGGAATGGAATGAAATACAAGATTCTAGGTACCCTTACAAGAATTGTACAAGGACATTCAAAGAGAGTTCTGCATTACCCCTTGAATTAGTGCGAATGTTTAGTCTTTGCTAAGCCTAGTCTTTGCTAAGGAAAGTCCACAAAAAAGGCAAGAATGGTCTCCATGGTTACACTACACACAGGTGTGAACTTAACTATCAGAGAATAAAGAAACATAACTTCCCAAGTCTGACAAATCTCTCACTGTCACTTCTGAATCCCTTTGTCCCAGTAAGTATAGACAGGGCAACTAACTCTAATGGTACATTAATTTTCCCATTATCTAAATGATGGCAATAACAAAGGCATATAATAATTTTTTTTCCCCCAAGACTAAAAACCTGAATATTAAAGTAGATACTTTTGTTCTTCTTAAGCTTACTTTGGCAGCCTCTTAGTTAGACATCCTGAAAAGACCTCATAGATATTAAATGTGGTGACGACTTCTTTTTCAGGAGCATAATAGAAAAAATGGACATATTCCTGCACCGTGCAGTACTCCAAATGAAAACCACAGATTTTCTAACTTAAAAGTCAACATTACTTAGCTGTAAAGCGGTACACCTTTTATGACACTGCAGTGTATATAAGACCCAGGGCAAAAGAAGTCCTCACATTAAAAACAATCAGATTAGCATAATAAGAGGAGAAAGCAAAGCTGCGGGAACATTTGGGGGAGCTTTTAATTTTTTTTTTCCTTTAAAGCATTTCCATTCCTCCAGCCAAAGTAAACACATTACAGATTAGTTCTCAAAAGTGCTCTCAGCCAAGAAGTAAGTTACTGTAATTTGAAGAATGATGCTGGGAGCTAAGCTAAACTTTAAAAGCCTCCATGGCATATAATAGATGTGGAGGGCTCAGAACACAGACTGCATGTAAGCACATGTTAAAGTTTTCTGACCTAATAAAGACATTCAAAAGACAGTGAGCTAGCTAGAACACCACTAATGCACAGTCCTTTTATTGCCATTGTGGAATTAAGAAAGCATTATGCTAGTTTTCAGTTGTACCATCCCTGTAATAGAAAAGGCCCTCCACAAAATGCAGCCCCCTTGACTGCACTCAACTCCCCTTGTTGCTGAAACAACATAGAAATGTGGCATGTCAGCATCCAGGGATACTCACCACAGCCAGGCAGCATTCTGCCATCTGTGAATGATTAAAAAATTAAAAGCCCCAGACACTGAAAAAGAATATCTTCTTAACAAAAAGATTTATGGGAAGGGGAAAACTGGAAAAAGCTCTCTCAGAATTCAGACAGAGAGTCTGAACCTGGGAACACAAGCTGCTTGGAATCTGTCTCAGGGAGGTCACCCAGGGATGCTGGGCCCTACAAATATTACTAAGTTGCATTTACACGACTTCCACTTTCCATATGTGATATTACTTAGAATGAACAGAAAAATAGGCAAGCATGGAAGGGATGTGCACTGATCACACACCTGTGGCATTATGCCCAGGGAACTTAATGGATTAAAGCAAAGTCTATTCTGTGTTTTATGCAATGATTATAAGAATTAATTGTTAATCATATATGAGTACTGCCAGTGCATTTATAGTTAGTGAATAATGTTCTTCAATAAAACATTAGTACTTAAATGAAAGTGTAATTTGCTTAACTTATAATAAAGTTCCTAATGAGCTTCTTTTAAAAAATCCCAATTCGACACAATATGAAATATATGAATAGTATTTATTACAGTTACACCCAAATTCTTAATTGTACACCCAGAAAAGGCACCCCTTTTTACTTCTTATATTCCCCTGAAAAGTGTACCTTTGAGTGCATTCAAAAGGTAAGTGACTTCTATGGATTGAAAGGTATCAGAAACATGTCTTTCCTTATTCTTCCTCAAAACGGAATCATCATGTCTTCCCATGGATACAAGCAGACCTGAAACACATTAACATATTCATACCATTCATCCTTCAGCCCTCAAAGACATCCTCCAAAGTTTTCTAGGAAGTTTATAGGGACTTTGTTACTTCACTGATCAGGTCTCAGCTGTCTTTGGTGCTCTGTATCCTCAGAGATCAACAGAATGCATGAATTAGGTGTAGCAACTACCTTTCCTTTCTTGCTTCTACTTGAAAGATGTGCTGTATGGCCAGCATTTCTTCTCAACTTCCATCTCTTCCTGTGTCAACACACCTGGAGGTCAACCATGAGCTATCTCAGCTGTACAGGTAGTCCACGTTTTTCTAAATTATTGCACAAGAGTATAAATTATTGCACAACAGCTGGTGAAGAGAAGCTGTAGAAAAGCTGCTGTCCACCATGCCCACTGTATCAGAGATTCCACCCACATGCTGCTCCCAGCTGACGGAGCTGAATTGAGTATGTAACCATCCTAGACTCTTTGTCCAGGCAATGCAGAGAAACAGGTATCTTTAGAAGATGTCAGCCATGCTAAGACCAAAGTCTACACCTACAGATACAGACCTATAAAGGTATCTGTCTCTCTCCACACAAAGGAAAGCTGGAAAAATGTATGTTTCTAGAGTAGATGGCCTTGTTAAACACTTACTTTTAAAGTTACCTGGGATGAATTCAGGCTACTTTTTCCTCAAGATGCAAACTAACTCTTCATTTTCTCAGCAACATCAAAGACATCAAAGAGTATCTAGGACACATAACAGTTTTGGTCATGTAGTTTACTAGACATCTTAGAGATTGATGCATATGACAGTTAAAAAGAACCAAAACAGCTGAGAAAAACAAGAAAGCTGTGGTGACATCCTCACATACAGAGGTTCTCAATAAATACACTGCCTCTCTTGCTACCTCTCCTAGTTCTAAGAAATGACAGTCTAGATTTTCATGCCCTGTTGGTTGTGCTGTATGCTGCAGAAATACAAGCAGGTGATTGATGGGGTTTGCACTATGGAAGCCCTGGATGCTGGCAAATGTACACTTGAGAAAGGATTCCAGATCTCTGAGCCACAGCAGGAACTAACAGAGTCTGTAAAACCATTTCTTTCAGATTTATATTTAGTGTCTGACAAACGCAACTCTCCTTCTATCTGCTTTTTTATTACAATAGCTTTAGCTTTGGTTAACAGAAAGTATTTATACTAATTCTTGGTGAAGTAAGTATTCAGAACTAAGCAGTGTTTGGGAGGGATTCCACTGAAGGCTTCCATGGAGCATGAAAGAGGTAGTGAGTGCTGGAGTTTTTCAAGAATGCTCTCCTGGAAGCACAGAGAGTCCATCCCCTTTAAAGGTAAGGGAAGCAGAAGGACCAAGAGATCCCTTTGGCTTAACTGTGACCCTCTGAGCCAGTTCAAAACCAAGCGGAGCATAGCAGAGATGGACAAGTGGACAAACACCAGTTGAGAACTACAGGGCAAGTGTCAGGAATCTGCTGTGGTTGTAGAAATGGTGTCAAAGATGCAAATAGAAAAGCAACAGCTCAGCTGAAATGGAAATATTCCCAAGATGCAGAAAGCTACAAGAAAGAGTTCCTCAAATACATAAACAAAAGGCAGGTACAAAACTAAAATATTCACCTGCTGTTAAACAGGAAAGATGAATTAGTCACTAACAACAGTGACAAGGCATAGGTTCTCAACTTTTTCTTTGCCTCTGTCACCACCAACAGTGTTGGGCCCCAAGCCTTGGAAACAAAAAGCCAGATAATGCAAACGCAGAGACACTGTCAGTGATGGAAGAGTTGGTTTGTGAACTTGAGCTTGACCCAACAAATCCATGGGCCCTGAAAATATTCTCCTGAGGGTGTGAAGAGAGCTGGCTGACATCATATTGTTCTCCATAATTTTTAAGAAGTCATGCAGTTTGGGGGACATCCCAGAAGACTGGAAGAAGGCTTACATCACTCCCATTTTTGAGAAGGACTTAGAGGAGTATCCAAAAAAATAAAAGGTTCATTCATTGTACTTCATTCACTTGAAAAGTTATGGAACAAATCTTCATGGGGGCTATCACAAGTCAGATGAAGCACATAACTGGGAAAGATCAGCATGGATTCACCAAGGGCAATATACATGTCGACGAAACACGTTTGACAAACCTAAACACATTCTCTGACAAAGAAACCTGCTCGGTTGATATGGGTTAAGCAATGGATATTGTCTACCTGGATTTCTCCAAGACTATCAGTACAGTTTCCTATTGCTTCCTCCTTGAGAAACTGATGCATTGAGGTCTAAACAACTGGTCCATGAGGTGGGTGGGAAACTGGCTGACCACCAGCACTCAGAAGGTGATGGTAAAGAGCTCCTTTACAAGCTGGCAACCTGTGGGGTCTCCCAGGGATCAGTACTAGGCATAATGCTGTTTAATGTCCTCATAAGTGATCTGGATGATGGGATCAAGTGCAGCTGAATGAAATCTGCCAAAGATATCAAACTGAGCAGGGAAGCGGGCACTTTGTAAGGGAGAGCCATTCCACAGGAAGACCTGGATAGGCTGTAAGAGTAGGCTAATGAGAACCTTATGAAGTTCACCAAAGATAAATGTAAAAAATTGCACCAGGGGAAGTATAATCCAGCAGTGCAGCACAGGCTGGGATCTCCCCAGCTGGGGAGCAGCTCTGTGGAAAAGAGCTGGGGGTTCTGGTGGGCAAGCAGCTCAATAGAAATGAATGGTGTGCAGCTGCTGTGGCAAAAGAAGCCAACAAGATGCATCCTCAAGGGCATCCCCAAGCAGATATAAAGAAGGCATTGTCCCAATCTACTCAGCACTTGTCAGGCCACACTGGAATACTGTGCTCAGTTTTGGACCTCACTAAGCAAAATAGATGTGGACAGGATCAAGAAGGCCCAGAGATGGGCCACAAAGGTGATGAAAGGACTGGGAAGCCCAGCACAAGAAGAAAGGCAATTCTCTCAGCCTTCCTGGAAGCTTTGTTCAGCCTTGTGGAAAGAAGGCCTAGGGGAGACCTTTTCACCATGTTCCGGTATTTAAAGGGTGGCTATAAAGATGATGAAGATCCCTTTTACAATGAGTCACACTGAAAAGATAAGGGGTAATGAGTACAAGTTACTCCTGGGGAGATTACAATAAGACAGAAGAAGAACGTTTTTCACAACAAAAACAACCATACACAGGAATAATTTCTTCAGGGAAGTGGTAGATTTCCCAACATTAGACACTTCTAAGATTTGGCTGGACAGGATGCTGGGCCATCTTGTTTAGAATGTGCTTGGCCATAAAAGGTTGGTTGGATAGTTTCCCAGATAACTATCCAGGTCCAAAGACATCCAGCCAGGGTATCCCTAAGCAGCCTATAGTAGGCAGTCCTTGCTCTCTACCTGAACCATGTGTCACATGCATTTTGGATAGCCCTCCCATCCTTTATTTCTTCAAAGAAATGTGATCTGGAAATACAAAGATACCAAAAACAACATGCTAGATAAATCACACCCTCTCCTAACTATGTTCTTATAGACATAGAGAATTTATAGCTCAGAGCTAACACAGTCAGTTTTACCTTACTTAGACTTGTGTTTCTCTGCTTCCCTTTCCTAAAGTACACTGAAACAAGACACCTAACAGGAATTTGGGACTGCTTTTTCCCCCTCTAAGACTCTACTGAATCACATCATGTTACCCTATCATCCATATGGGACATTTCCTTCCTTCTAGGACAGGCAGTCATGCAAAGCAAACTGCTTTCCTGAAGAAGTCAGCCTAGCTTCCTGGAGTTCAGCAAGTTCCGCAGGGTCTTATTTATAAACTTACTTTGTTCTGCTTCTGGAAAAATAATGAATGTTCCCACTGCTCTCCCTGCAGAGTATTTTGGCTGAAGACTTTTCCTAAGACTCCAGCACCAGTAGTTCCCACTTCAGTGGACACCATCAAGCTAATGGTCATCTATCACTCTTGCTCCAGGCTCCAACCGCGTATTGCTTGAGGCATCCCATGATAAAGCAACTGAACCAGAATTCATAAACAGAATGCTGAGATTACATAAATACAACAGTTTCCAAACCAACTTGCTCAAGGAGTTTCTGAAAAAAATCAAGCTTTTTCAGAAAAAAAAATCCCTGCACTGAGGCAAATAATCCCCCGTGATATTTATATGACATAAAAGTTTGTGCAGTCAAACAAATGAGATTAGAAATCAAACCTTAGTCAGAATGATACTCTTATCACAACATAGCAGCATTCTGAGGAAACAAACTATACATTTTCCTCCCCTTGGATGTGTTTTTCTATGAGCTTGAAAAAGGAACACCAACCTTTTTGATGTAGAGAAAAATGAAGATTCAGTCAAAACACTTAAAAACTGACAACAAAATTTTTAAATAGAATAAAGAAAAATAAGTACTATACTGCACACAGAGGAAAATAGTTGGACTATGAAGTTGTTATGAATCCTTTCCTTGGCTTTCACCAAGAGAAAGGACCTCTTTTCCTACCAAAACTAGGAGTGTAGAGGAGCAGAAATGGAGGGTTTGAGGCAGGAATTGAAGAACTGAAATCAGGAAAAGGACTTTCCCTCTTCTTTTCTTCCTTCACTTATAAGAACTGAAAATGCTTATGTGCATTTTTTTAAATTATGTACTCTTGTCACTTTTAAGCCCCCTAGACACAAATCTATGGAAGATGAGTAATCAAAGATATATTTGAACATAGTCTCTCCAAAATGACAAACAGCAATTAGCAACAACGTTTACAGAGAGAAGGATCATAACAAACAGCCACTGGGATAATTCTCCCATTCATATCATTTAAGGGAATGACACCACATAGAGCCCACAGAAGTGAAGTTCCACCATACATCTCTTTTCCATGACTGTAATGACAATCCAGAGGAGTGTGTTGTTCCTGTGAATGTTCTTATCCTGATCTTCTTATCTCTGAAATGGAAGCTCAAATTTAGAAAAAGGAAGAACATCCTCCAACACTAACTCCAATGCTATCATAATTTTAACTTAAAAAAAAAATCTGTGGCATAGACAGAAAGACAATAACCAAGGTTTCATAAACTAAATAGCAAAATAGAAGAGAGTTTTGCTATTCTACTATCCCCAGACTAGTCTCTTTGCAGGGAAAGTGCTATCTATTCTAGAACCTGGGACTGTATGCTAATTTAAATGCACAAAAATGGCAGAAAAAAAGATTATCACACAAAATTAAGTACTACTTATCTTGAAAACTGTAAATCTGTTCTGGTTAGATGTGTAGAATGAACATTTCAGAACCTTTTATTTGGGAACATTTGGTGTAACATGACTGGCTGACAGCTCTCAAAGATCAACCATTTCTGCAACCACAGCAGACCCATGCTCTACCAGAAGTATAGGTTTGGCTTAAAGCAGCTTGACAGCTATTCTGAATTTGATCCCTCTTTGCAAAGAATAGTCTGACTGGCCTTAATCAGATTCTGGTTCACCTACAGCAGAGAGGTTCTTGCTACATCTTTCCTCATTATCCCAGATCCTGACCTAGTTTTTCTTGTTTCAAAACAGAACCAAAGCATGCCTAATGCTCTCTGCAATAGAAATTCGCAGCAGTTGATCTATTTTGGGTCCTCTTACACTTCCCTTGGGTCAGGCTCTAGCTTAGGCAGGTTAAGCATACCATGTAGTATTTTGTGTATGAATACTAATGTTTATTAGGGGCACCAACACAAGATAGATTTTTAAAAGAATACATAACTATTCCAGATACAGTAAAAGGCTTGATGGCATCCACCATACAAAAACCAAATAAAGTAGCAGTCAAAGTCGCTGCTTTGCCAGAAAATTACAGATGAAACTGAAGCTCATTCCTGAAGAACAGAGGGAAGTGCTTGCACACACACAAACCCTGGCTTTTCTTTTCCTCCCACCTGAGCCCCCATTGCTGCTAAGCGTCTAAGCAGCATTTGTAAGGATAATCCCTAACAAAGTCTCTCAGAACTGGTATGGCAATACACCTACCTTTGCACAGAAAAGCCAGAGACCAAGCAATAAGCTTTCATAAATTTTCTTTTCAATAATAAATAGAAGTAGATATGATGACAAATACATGTTTCAGAAGACTTGAATGTGCTGTTATATCAGAACAGTATGGGATATCAAAAAATTCCCTTTCCACCTCAGATTACATAAAAATACCAATACTCAATTTCTCACATAAATTTCCCGTTTCATTTTTAGAAGCTTGATTTTTTTTTTTTATTCTTTGTGTGTTTTTGTATTTTTTTTATCTTAACTGTTTCCTCCCAGTGCTATGTTTATGCTAGGATACATTTGGGGATCTTTTCGCCTTGAAGGAGTGGTGCAAAGATTCTCTCTCTGAACAATCCCTGTCAGAGGACTGAAGCAAAGGAAGGTAAATTGTACCAAGGGAAAGTGGAAAAGGGACATTAGAATGGGTTAGAGACACAGCTGGCAATCAAAAGACATAGGATAAAATCCACACCACTGCATTGATGAATTTTCTTTTTCGAGTCCTTGTTTATGCACTAATATAGCAGCAACCATCCCCAACATGAGATAAGGACATATTAAAATCATTTCTGATTGGGGGAAACAAGACAAACGTTCTTACTGAGCCAAGCCAAGTAAGATTTTCTTTTCTTTGTTTTTTTTCTTTCTTTTTCAAAAGGAACGCACTGAAAAGGCTTTCTGGTCACACTGTGTAACAACAAGGCTTTCAATAGCAATTCTCACTAAGTACTTGCAGAGACGGTGAATTCATAGCTCACTTTGATATGGGCATCTCCTGAGTACATGTACCTGTGTGACAGGTACAGACACTGCACACTTCAGGATCCTGTCCCCACAGACCCAAGCCAAAACTCACATGTATGCTTTAAAATTTGAACTGTCTCTTCTTCACTATGGCAGTGATATCACACTGGAAACAGGCTGGCTACAGAAATTGTGGATGTTCCATCCCTGGAAGTGTTCAAGCCCCTGCATGGGGCTCTGAGTAACCTGGTCTAGCGAGTGATATACCTGCCATGGCAGGGGGATTGGAACTAGATGATCTTTAAGGTTCCTTCCAACCCAAACCATTCTATGATTCCATGATTATTAGGACCAAGTGTTTTATATGCAATAACATTTTGAAAATTAGTTTTATCCAGTTAAATTTTTAGAATTGAGGACCTCATATTCATCTTACAGAGATTTACAAGTCATGTTCTATTCTTCTGATGGGCAAAGAAGAAAATACCCAGACATCTCCCCCACGAAGATGCATTTATAAATTTCCAAAACCACGTAGGTGATATATGGGAATTGATGATAAGGTAGAAAGCAAGTTTCCATGACAAAACTACAATTTCTACTACTGGGCAAAGCAAAGCAAGAAAATGCTTCTAATAAATCTTCCTACTATGCTCATTACTCTGCTTCATTTACATGCATCCTGGTCTTAACATTATTGAGATTTAGAATTAATGACCCACTGAGATTTATAGGGCCAGTTACAACTCTCAGCATTACCACTTTGGGGGCCTCCACAGCCTTGAACAGACATTAGAAGGTCACTCAGAAAATACTCACTAAGTTCAACAGACTTCAGATGAGGCCCTTTGCCAAATTAAAAAAGAAAAAAACATTCCAAATAGGAGATGCTTTGAAAAAATCCCACATTAACCATTTTTTTTTTTTAAACTCACTGTGCATTTTTTTAGAGGAAGCTGCTTAAAAGCATTTGCTAGTTGAGTCTAGTTGGGTTTTTTTCCCATTTTTTCCAAAAACACAGAAGTACAACTGGATCTAGCACTGGTCATTATGCAGCAGGAAATGACAGAATAGGTAATGTATATTAATGCAAGTGTGACAGATATGCCTACTGAATAATGTCTAGAGGGATGGCTCAGTGTTCACGGAACTGTGAGGAACTTGGCAATGTTCCCTAGGAAGCAAGAAGTCCTTGTATTAATATTGCCCAGTTGCAGCAACCAAGACAACTGAAACCATCTCTGCTTGCAGATGTAACTGTGCACAGATTGCTCAACTTAGACAATTCCACATGTTCTGGTGTTTCTTTTCCACTCTTTCAAAGGCATGGCTTTCTTTGAGCAACTCACAGTGCAGAGTGATGCAAGTCACCAACCAGTTACCACACGTGTTGCACAACAGAAGAAAGCTTTGAAATGAAAGAAAAGCATAGCATTTTTGTAACAAATAGACTGATAGATTAACCGATATGATCAAAGAAATTCAGAACTGTTCTTCACTTAGGGATTTTTAATGAAGGGAATAAAGATGAATAAGTAAATAGCTAGTCAGGCTTCTGCCTGGCAGGAATGAAGTCTTCAAGCATACACAATTTATAACAGAAACACCAACAAGCACCTTTAACTACAGCATCACTGCCAAATGGCATCATAATAAGGCTAGAAATGATGCTCTTTGAGTCATGGATAGGATGTGCTTGGCCTTGTTTTCTATATAGGATCATGCCATCCAAGCACAGGCAGCACAATTTATTGAGAAATTCCTTGAAAGATAACAACAGATTATAAAAGGGGTTCATGTAAATTTAGTTAAGAACAACTTCAGACATTATTTTCAATTACTGAGATAAAATCATGGCTTCTCCCTGGAAGAAAAAGAGCAACTTTTTTTTCCTATACACTATACAAAGCCTATGAAAGCTTTAAGAATAGTCTGTTTTCACAAGCAGTACCAGCTGCCTACTAATATTCCTTAACTCTACTTTTCCCTCCCTCAAGTCACTTTTCCTATTATTTTCATCATTTTGTTTGATTGATTAATAAAAAGCAAGTTTCCTGCTCTAGATAACAGGTCACAGAATTCCCTCTACATTGAATAGGTTTGCCTGCTCTCAAGAACACTAACTGATAGTTTTATTTTTTTTCTCCAAATCTGCAGGGCTCTGTCCAAGAACTGACTTTTTCTGCACCAAACTCCTCAGTGATTTCAGAGGGCATGAGGATGACAGCAGGACACATGCATAAAGTTCCAGTCCTTTTACGTTTGCACAAGGATCTGCAGTTAATTAACCAGAAAGTCTCTGTTAACATTCATTAAAAAGAAAAAAAAAAGCTTTACCAGCCCATGTTGGAAGGCTGCAGATCTGGAAAAAAAAAGGGACCACCTTCAGCTCCTCTAAACTCGCTTTCAAACAGGTTAGCATACTTATTTAATAAGCTACACATGCATCCCCATCTGATGCGAGGGAATACATCTACACTGTCTACTTTAGGCATGTAACTCTGCTATGACTGAACCTTGTAATTGCAGGGTTCCTGCACGCTGAGCAGATCCTCACGACACCTGAGGCAGGCAGTTCAGAGCCCAAGGGGTTGCACTACACATACTGCATAAGCTGCTAATTCTTACAGTTATGTTACATGCCCAGAGCGAGTCCGTGTGCTCCCTCCACACATTTCAGCACAGCACCATGCTTCATGCACACTGTACACACAAATTTGCTATTTCAGCCTTGCTGCCTCATTTCACTACCTGCACCATCCTGAATAAGAAAAAAATAAATCTACATATGCATTATGCCTCTTTGGGCAACAGAAGACCTCAGGAGTTCCTGAGCAGAATGTCACAGAAATAAATAAAGAAATTATATTCATTTTCTTCGGCACAGAAACCTGGAGACATGTCATGGAGATTTATTAGCCCTCTTAAGATAACTACTCAAGATACTGATGGAGTTGACAGTGCAACCTTGTCACTCTCCTGTCAGACCACTGTCAGATCCCTGCACAGCAGAACTGCAGCTCCAGAGCAGTCTAGTCCTTCTAATATATCCCATTCCTCTCCCAAGGCACACTTTATTAGTCTAGGGAAGAAAATAAAATCATCTATATTACAAACAGTAGAGGTAAAACAGGAAAGCATGTATGGCAGAACATTTAAGCCATGACTAGACTGAGAAGAAAAGCTCATCTTTGTTGGGAAAGTAGTCACCTGTAACCATTTAAAGACAAAACCAGATGTTTCCTTGTCACAAACCCTCACAAAATGATTGGCTGATCACCTTCTGCCTTGCTGCACATCAAGCTAATTTTCCAGCAAGATTTGTTCACTTAGATTGCCCAAATGAAAGTCGCTCTTAAAATAAAAAAAATAGTCTGTCGCAAATAACTGCCTAATCTGCCATCCCTTCAACAGGACTGAAGTGCTCTTCACAGACATAGTACACAAGCATCTTGAATTAGCAGGGAACTATTTTTAAATACATGAAGGATAGGATACAAAATTAGTTTCATGGGGAATGAGAAGCTCAGAGATTATTTACTTTCCCTTAATTACTTTGACTCACCACTCATTGAGCTTTCCAATAGTACTACCTATTTCACACTCGAATTTTGATACTTAAGACATGTGAGAGTATATCCTGAACATTTAAGATTACGGACCTTAGCAGTACATAACCACATTTCTCAAATTGACTTACCCACTTTAAAAATAATTAAACATACTGAATGGCACACATTTCCCTTTCTTTGGAACAACTGCTTCAGATTAAGGACCCCTATATAAAAGCAAAGCATTCTTTGTGCAAAAACATGAACATTCTGACAAACTGCACAAAACTATTACACTTAAAGAGATGTGGGTAGCCTCCTATACAACTGATCTTACATAATGCAAGGAGCGAAAAAGAGATTACTATTAGAAAATTGCTTTTGAGAGCAAGGTGACAGGAAAGCCTACCTGAGCCCTGAACTCAAGAGCGAAACTTGAGTTTCTAAGCCTTCGAACAAAAAGAAATTAAGTGTGGCCATACAGCACTGCTGGGCTACATCCACTACCCATCTTTGCTTCATGACATGGGCACATTTCTATCACTTGCACAGATACAAAAAAGGAAATCTAGAGTAGTCTACAATTCTATCCCTGTAAAAATAAATTAATTAGAATTTTCAGGACAGAGCCTCAAAATATAAAATAGTGAGGAAAGCAAGCAAAAGAGCTGAAGAGAGCAAAGAAAAGGAAAGCAATAGAGAAGATAGTGCATTAAACAAAAAATAACACATCTGAAATAAAAAAAAAATAGAGGTTGTGGTAAAAAGACACAGGACAGACAGACATAAAAAAAAGGAGAAAGGAGGATTACAAAAATGAAAGAAGACAAAAAGTGATAGAGAGGCAGACATACCTCAGAGAAGGGACCCTTAAAATTTAAAAAAACACCAAAATCAACCAACCAGAAAAAGTCCATACAAACAAACAAACGAAATGAACCCCAACAAACAACCACAGCTCTACATTCCATCTCAAAAATTACTATAGAAACCAGAGCTGGAATAAAAGTTATTGAATTTAATTTCATTGGCTAATGAAGTTTCATTTTATTTCATTTTAGGGTTCAGCCCTGCCTCCATCAAGCAGTGGGATTCTTTTGCCAGAAGCTCTCAGATCCTGTGGGATTAAGGATGAGCTAAAGCAATGCCTGAATGATTTTCTGCGCTGAGACACCTGAGATACTGCATACTATAGCATCAGCTCTGGATTTGTAAGGATGACTAGTCTTTACTAGGTAAGAGAATTAAGAGGTAGAAAACCCATCAAGGTATTACATATTACTGCCACCATGTATTTGAAAGAATGACTTCTCTCCCTAAGCTGAGTTAGCAAGCAATTTATTATGCTATAAAGTACTAATAATTCCTCTATCAAGTAAGTCAAAGACTTACTCATCACTAAAAAAGAAAAATAAATAAATAAACTATGGACTGGCAAAGAAATTAGCAAAGGAATCACCATGAAGTGGATTTTTGAAGCCTTTCTAGGAGAGATGGCAAGAAGCTTTGGGTTCCACTTCCCACCAGTGGGAATATTGCACTGTTCCAACAAAATAACCACTGGAATGGAGAGAAAAAAATAGGAGAGACCCTCAAAAGGATTTATCAAATCACTTATTAGAATATAATGAATATTAACAATAGACAGTACAAATGCTCTTGAGAACTGAGTATTCCTGGGATTTGGATCTCTTCTTCTAGGCTGTTAAGGTTGCTAGGGAATTTCACAGTTAATGGTGTATTTCCATATGAATGTTTCAAGAAGGGGGAAGGGTTTGCAAAACTGCATCTTAAGCACAGAGTTTTCTTTGTGCTTTGAGGAGAAGAATCTGATGTTCTTGTTAAGCTGAAATAAGGAGCTTTCATATTTAATGACAGATTATCAAAGATTTTTAGTAGAAAAACGTACACAGAAAATGCTTTATGAGGCACTGTGACAAAGAACTTGCTTCTCTTACTATGGTTAGTAACAGTGCACCAGATGTGCTATTAGACACATGCTAAGGTCATCGAGTAGTCTGAAACAAGAGCAGCTTTGTTTTGATTTAACAGATAAAAGCAACAAGTTTATTTTGTTTTAAATAGACTGTATGCCCATTTCTCATAAACCATTTAGAAAGCACATTGCTCTGGGCTTCCCAGTGACAAATACACTGAGGCAACATCAAATGACAACACACTTTGTACTCTTTGACATGGATGAAAGAATTCAATCCAACTTTTCTTTTTTCTGTCTGGAAAGAGAAACATCTGGGAAAAATACTTTTTAGCCCTACATCCTGGGAATGAATCTTAAATGATGCTCTGTCTGCAACTTCATCTGTTTCTCCCTTTTCTTTGCTAACTTTGAGTGACATTGGTTAAGAGTGACTGAAACTGGCAGAGGTCTCTTCATTTTAATGAAAATAGGTGGATGATTAAAGGACAAAAATAATTAACCTCCCATAATCAAAATGGCAGGCACTCAACCTTGAAACAGAAAATCCACAGAGCCACCACCACTAAAGGAGAACCTGCAAAAAACAAGGTGAGGTCAGCTCCGTGCTCCCAGCACCACTTATCTGGTTATTTTCCCCATCCTTTAGCGTTCAAAACATCCCAACCCAAGCAACTCTTATTTATGCAAGCATTCAATAAATACAGACATGCTTCCATTGGCAACTGCTGTGACAGTTGATCTTCACACCACAGTATTATCTTAATAAACTGGCTCTCAGCCCCAGGGTCTTTGTTCTCACATAAATGACCTACAGTTGGTCACCCTGGATCTTACACAAAGCATGATGAGCACAGGGGTTATATGAGGGGTTATATGAGCTAATTGCAAAAATAGCATGCTTTCTTCTCTTCAGACATGTGTTCTTTCTCTACTGAAAACAATTCCAAGTTAATGACAAAACTATATATCTGGATAACTCCATCATTAGTTAATGCTACCACCACATGAGCTTGTCTGCATGGTATTTGACAAAGAAATTCAAGTTAAACAGCCTCCTCCAGAATGAAGACAATATTGGATTATGTAACTTGCTACACATTTGGAAAATGAAGATTAATTTCCATTTTATAACCTTATTAAAATCCTACAGAATAAGAACCAGATTGTAACCTGTTACTGAAGTATAACACATAAATATCTTTTGAATTACTCAAAATTTAAGTTGCTGGGGATCTGAATTTGGCCCCATGCATCTTGAAAGAACAGTTGACTCATTACTCACGTAAACCTCCATGAACACATAATGCACAGGAACTAATTTGTTTTCTAGGAGAGTTCAACATTCTCTGCCAAAATAACTCATATTCTGGTACTTCTAACATACTGTGTTATTTTTCTTGGTCTACATGCTCCTTTTACTACTAGTTATGGAGTAAACATCTGGAGAAAAGCAGAAACTAGGGTCTAATGGACCCTTAGTCTTTTCCCCACATGCTTCCCAGAGCTCAGGCAACTTTCTTCCTTTGATTGAAGACAGCCGCTGGAAACACTGTAAGAAGTCCACAAAGCATTTACTATTAAAAACACAAATCGCAGACTACCCAACTAATTTTGTAACATGATTATTCCTCCAACGTGGTCCAAAACTGAAAGCATACAACTCAAAATACACAAAGACACTGTAGCTGAGTTGTAAGTCTCTAGACAGGAAGATCTACCATTCTTTTAGTTTATTTTCAGGGGTGCCTTAACAACTTGGGATATGGCTACATAAGCTTTTTGAAGACAGATCAATTTTTCTCTCTAGCTGTGCTTGCTTCATGATGTTTTTGCACCAGCCAGGTCTGAACCTCAAGTTGTGTTAGCATGGGATCATGCATGACAAAGTGAATTTATCAAAATGTCTCAAGCCTAACTGTGCAACAAGGAAAAATGCCCCACACTTAGCTGGACAGGGAAGAAAGTTTTCAAGTCTGAACCATCCATGTTCAACTGCCAGAGTCTCGCACAACTCTGTATACTCCACTGTTCTGACACAAACATGGGTAACCGACCAATCATCTGGATTTCAGTTTAAGTTGGGAAACCATGCTCCTTCTGACTGTCTCACTTCCTGTTATCCCACTCACTGTAGGGCTTGGCAAGAATCACAGACAAAAAAAAAGCTGGAAGCAACCATGCAACAGGATCAGTTGCATTCTTTTGAGGCAACGCAGTTATATCTATCAAATTCTTAAAGACCCCAACTGATAAAGTCCCACAGTGTTTACACAGCCCATGCTAGGACCTCTCAGCATCCTTACTACTAGAAAAACCTTTCTAAACTTTTTATTTCTTGCAACATATTCAGCCTATTACTTTTACTCTACTCACTGTGGGCATTGTAGACATTTTCCTTGTAGGTCAGACTTCTTCCTGCATTCCATCTTCACGTAAAACATTTAATCTTGAAATTCAGTTTTCATAGCTACTGAGACCTCCTTCAATATTTTTCTCAGATATCTGATGTCAGTTATTTGCAAGTCAGATGAAGAAAGTTTCCATCTCAGCTGGAGCATCATCAGGCTGTAGCTGCTGGAAATCCTTCTGAAACCATCATTACATGCCTTCCTAAGATTTCCATTTCCCTGAGGAGTCTCTGGGGAATTTTTATATTTATATAAAAATATAAAAGAATCATACAATGCAGTATAAAAAGTCTTTACAGAAGTCACATTCAACTTCTGTTTAAACAAAGTTGCATTATTGAGGACCACAGAGTAGAGGCAAAAGTGAAAATAAGATCTTCCTGAGATGATGTCCATGAGTAACTGAAGGAAGGAAGCATAAATACTCTTCTTTGTTTCCAACCAACCGCTAATCATACAGACGGTTCTCTCTCACCAAGCTGAGCTGAGCATCAGGACAAACCTACCTCAGAAGTTCTCATTTCAGTTTGTTTCTGCCACTAGCACATTTGCTCCTCAGGCACTTACAGAATGCCTTCTTGTTGTACAGCCATCCTGTGGCATCCCTTAGAGACATGGCTGGGAGCATTACAAAGGTCTGCATTTTGTCTTGCATGGATGCTTCTAGCCACTTTCTGAACAATTTTCACATTCGCTAAACACTTTGCATTAACAGAAGCACTGTTTCATTTAGGTTTGGGTTTTGAGTTTTGCACTACCCTCTTCCTTCACAGGTTTAACAGCAAACTAGTGAATTTAAATGTCTTTGAAAGGGCAGTACATACAGGCTTACATCTCACTCTATATTCCTCATTTTGCATTAGCATGAAAGGAGGTTTCTCACCAACTCATTTTCCCCGTGTTTAAAACATGAGTGGCTCTTGCTCTATGCCCCTCCCTATAACAAAATGACTCCTCTACAACAAAATTACATTGAAGTGCAACTGAAACCTGGAACAGCGACTTCAGTGATCATGACAGTTGTACTACAATGACGCAAAGGTTGTATCAAGCTTGAAGCTATCAAGGTTGAAGCTGTAGTTCAATTGTGAAAGGGATCTTCAGGATTATCAAATTGAACCTTCTGCTTTCAATTCAATATTCAGTTTCATTGGGTAGCCTGTCTGACACTGGAGAATCAAAAGAAACTTCTTTACTTTATAATTTCAAATGACTACTAGTCCTTTCTGCCTAACCACTCATGCAGCATTTATACTTGAGATATAGAAAAATTGTTTGATTACAGTGGGTTGACTGACTCACTTCAAACTACTCACTCGATTCTTGGGCAAGATGAGCCTGAAAATTAGTACTTTTATAATTTCTGTTTTATCTGTAGTATATAACACCAAACAATCAATTTTGTTAATGTGAAAAAGGTAAATATAGGTGTCAGACCAGCAAGCTGTACAGATTTGCCCATCAGATGTGCTGCCAACTTTCAGCTTTGAACAAATGAAGCCTGGCCTGACTGCGCAGGTCTCTCTTCTCTCCCTTCTCATCATTTTCCATGAAGAGTGGATTACATTAAGCAGCTACTCAGTTCTTTCATTATCAGCAAGGCTTCTTTTTCCTTTTCCCCAGAGACTTCATGCAGTTACATAACCTCCCTTAGCATTTTCCAAGAAAAATGAAAAAGAAATTCCAATTTTCCAGCCTCCTTTATTTAAAAAAAATGTTAATAGTTTCCTTCGTAGGGCAGATTTACAGCTCCCTTCTCTTTTGTAAAGAAAACAATAAAAACTACACATTATATCCGTTCTGTAAAATGATACAGAAGTTAAGCAAACATATCACAAAAAAATAAAACTGAGAAACCCAACTAATGACATACACACCATACCTGATTTCACATGTCTTTATGTAATAGTATTAAGCTCACAGAATTGGCAAGAAACTGGGTAGCTAAGTAGATTGGCAACAGCATACTGAGGCTCTTGCTCAAGTTTTGCCCAGGTCCCTCTCGGAACTGAAATGGCATGTTCCCTCACAGGCTGTCAATGAAATAAATGGTAATGGTTCTCTGGTTCACATGAAATGGGAGATTACACTGCAGAAACTGATTCATCAGCACAAATGGTATTTCCTCTTACTCTGAAGATATGAATAAATATGAACCAAAAAAATGGCCAAGGGTGCCTTCATTTGCTAAAATGATATTAACCAGAGAGATGCTCATTTTAGGCAAACTAATGGAAAGACAACATATAGGAGATTCTAAATCAAATGTACTTTCCAGGATCTTTAAATCAT
The DNA here is from genome assembly GCF_029207755.1 of Chamaea fasciata. Taxonomy (NCBI): domain Eukaryota; kingdom Metazoa; phylum Chordata; class Aves; order Passeriformes; family Sylviidae; genus Chamaea; species Chamaea fasciata. Next base: position 55,426,211 of record NW_027094087.1, on the reverse strand, counting down.
CAGCTTTCTTATGGAACAGCCTGTCACCAGTACTTCCACTTATGCTCCGCCTGAAGACAGTAGAAGCCAGAAGGGCACATGCATGGGAGGCACCAGGATGCATGAACAGACCACCCATTTACAGCTACTAAATCCAGAGTGCTTGCTCACATCCATACCTGCCAGCAGAGGACCACAGCCACACTGATGTGTCTGTAACCATGCCACCCTCTGCTGTGATCTCAGCAGATTTCACTGGTAAGCAAAGGTCCTGCCTCCGAGAAAAACTCTAAACTAAGCAGAACACTTATTCAGAAAATGCAACTCTGTCTTCTGAGTCGTGCCAACATCTATCAGAAGTCATCAGAAGAGATTAATCCATGGACCTCTAACGCCAAAATACCTCTACCACTGCAGAAGGAGAGGGAATGCTTCGCTTGGTAGAAAATAGCAAGCTCTTATTCTATATACAGAGCAGCCACTGAATTAGGATATAACACAATTTCACAGAATGTCAGACCAGCAAAATATTAGGAAGCAATCTGCTGCTTTCAGATGAAACAAACTTATTTGTCATTGCTGAAATACTTCTTGTAAGGGCAGAAGAACCAGTGCTCGTTCTAATAGCATGTTCTCATTCTGGTTATTGCAATCCACCTCCCTAAATTCACCCCACGCCTTTATCAGCTCCTTCTATTTCATTTCTTCTTTGCTTCCCTGACAAAATGCTTTCTAAGAGGATAAATAAATCTAAACAGAATTGTTAAAAATACTATTAAATACTCACTGCATTCTACCCGCAGGCAGAGCTGTTATGTCCTGAAGCATTTTTACACTGTGTGTAGGGCACAGGTTCCTTTAAAACCTACCTAGAGACAACCTGCCATATCAGAATAGTTGTTTATTATCCACTCTGGATATGGAGAAACTGTTCCTGCACAAGTATTGCTCAGATCCAGTATACCAAACCCTACATCCTAAATGGTAACACTACGTTAAAAGTACCTGTATGAAAGTACTTAAAAGCCTCATTTAACTTAACTCTAAAAATAAAGATCTATTAACAGAAACAAGCTGTAATTAAGATTACTGTTGACCTAGCTTCTTCCTACAAAGGGGAGACAATAATCTTACATTTACACAATACCTCTCAGTCTAAACTATCCCATCCAACAAGCCTGATCTTGGACACGCTTACACAGAAGAGTGTTATTAACATACAATAACACAAATAATTCTAAGTAAACCAATCTACGCAATTTGATTACCAGCACCCACCAATTGATCCACCTGATCAACTGCATGGGTTCTATTTATCTGACATTCATCCACAGGCAAATTATCCATCCCCCAAAAACCTGTCCCTCTAGCAGAAGCAATGCATTAGCAATCAACTTCAGTCTTAATCCTTATGTTCTGCCTAAAAAACAAACTTCCTTCAATCTCATTCCTTCAAAATGAACCTCTTCTCAGACATCCATCACCAACCACCCACCAACTTCCAGAAACAAGCACCATCAAGGATTGAACCTGGCTTACCTCTCAGAGGATTTCTATATAAGCAAATACATCTGGAGTGTATTGGGTGTGTACTGGTTTTTAAAAGACAGGCCAATTTTTTACCACGTTATACTGCACACAGAAGACCTAAACCTGTCTTCCACTACTTCAAAACACTCCTTTGTTGCACTGTCAAGTACTTAAACCAAAGGTCAGTCTCACCAACCAGCTCTACCCCAGAGCAGCCTTACCCTGTATGTGATACTCCTGCAGAATTACTGTTTTAATCATTAACATGCTAAGAAGGGTTATTCTGAATCACTTGTTTTTACCTTATGGTTACCAAAATAGGCCTTGTTTAAACAGTTGGCTGTCAGGTATCCATAAAGCACAGCAGAGGGAAATCCACCTCCTCCTCTGCAATTGGCATGGCTGTTGGAAAACATTCCCTGATGATATCAGTCTGCACAATATTTTTTTTTTTGAATGCTTGCTTCGAGTAACATGAATTAACATGAATAAACTAGTGTGTCTACTCCAAGAAAAGGTTCCACACGAAAGCTGTCATTACACCTTGAACTTGCACATTCACTGGCTAAGTCTTCTCCCAGTTTACATGGATGATGGAGACATTTAAAGCAATGCACCCTTGGAAAGATCACTTTTATGTCTCTCCCCCTTTCTCATCCTCTTCCAGAAAAGACACCACTGGTGGCAGTGGTCATCAGGGCTTGCACTGCTCACTGACTAGCCAGATCACAGGAGACAGCTGCGCGAAGAACAGGGCATTGTAATGGGGGGACAGGAAGGAAGGAGCAGTACCTGCTATCCATCATTGCAATGGCAGTAAATGTGCTCAAATGACCAAAAAAAAAAAAAAAAAAAAAAAGGCTGCAGAAACTGTCAAGAAAGAGGAAGCTGTCACCTCTGTGCCCTCTTCACCACTTGAGATGCTTATCGTTTCCAAAAGGGAAAACAAATAAATTAACAACCCATAGCTGTTTACTAGAAAATCTACCATAGATAATCCTTGTACATCTACCATCCTATCACTGACTCAACCTGAGCCCATATGATGACCCTGTTCGGAATCCTGCATTATTAAAAGCACAAAACCCAACTGTCTCAGCACTGGAAACCAAGTCAAGGTTGGCTAGCCTGGGATCTGACCTCCTGTAAGCTACAGATGAAACTAGAACAAAACAGAAGTATGAAAAGGGGTTGTTAGATCCTGCACTTCATCTCTTTGAAAATGCAGGGTTGCCTTCTCCCATACACCTGCCAACAATTTGCCTGCTCTTATTTTAAACATCTGAACAGTTTTGGGGGGCTTGCACTACACCCAGACTAATATCGGCTACAATGCATTATTCTATTACTGAGTTTTGGCCCAGACTTCATCCTGAACTTTTATTTCCTCAATTTGTCCCTATAGTTCTAGGTATTCTCTCACATAAGGCAGGAAAAATAATCTGACTGCTTTAGCTAAAATACATTTCAAACACAGACACGTTATTAACCCATCACCTCATATTCAGTACCAGACTAGTGAAGTCTGTTTTTGAATATTTCCCTTCAAGCTAGTTCCTCCAGATCCATGAGTATTTTGTTGCTCTTCTTTGAGCTTCAGTCAAATTGTCAGTACCTCCGTGTTAAGAAGACAGTCAGTTTCCACATGTGTTCACAACAGATTCTTATGAAAAGCGAATCCCACCTCTTTGTTCACCAAAATGGTACCTTTTTCTTTACAGCTCAAGCACAAACCATACTTTTCTGTAATCAAATACTATTCCAGACTTGTTTATTAATTTTAAATCCCTTCCAGCATCACTATCACCCACCAATAAATTTTTGATTTGATACCCCGTGCCCCAAGAACTTGTCTTTTCCCCCTACTCTCCTGGAGGAATTGTCCTGAAGTTCTGTTTACTACAAAGCAAAGACATTATTTTCAAAGGTTTTGCACTATTCAACAAAGCATTTAATTACATGCCCAACTTTCACCACTTTCTTAAATCTGCTTGATCTCAGCAAGTAGAGATGAGCTTAAGCACACACTTAAAAAAAAAGTTGGATGTGCGAGTCAGTGCTCTGCTAAACCAAATCCTCAGTTTCTTTAATCACTTGGATGATCTATTTTCTGTATTTGGCAAGAATTGACAGCTCAATGATTTAAGGTAACAGGATTTTAAAAACAAAGCTTCAAGAGAGTCCAAAACTGGCATCAGGCTTTTGTTCTTTTCTTAAAAGAAGACCAGGAAATAAATACCTATGTAAATATCCCTCAGTACAATAATCATGAAGCCTAGAGGTTTAAACATGCAGTAACTCACTCTATATTCCCATTACTTCGGTACCCACTTTGAAAAATAATAATAAAAGAAAGCCTTGTGAAAAATTTGGAAAGACTCAGCAAGATATGCAGCACATTCCCTGGCAGCTCATTAACTACGACCACCACTGTGCATTTAAAGAGAGAGAACAAAGCTGTCTGTCCGTTTCTTAATTTCTGTCTCCTAAACACCTTCAAATGGAATGAAATGAACATAACTCACTGCTCTGCTTAAGATGATCTTTCATAGGGAGAAGGGAGAAGAAGGTCTTTGGTTTGGGTCATGGGTTGACTGTCTCCATCAGTGGCCAACCCACATTACAGCAGACAAAAGCTTTACATTCACCGCCAGTAACAAATGCAGTTGGCGTAAAAGGAGTTTTGTGGAGAGTATTTAAAATCACTTCCAAATGACTTCCATTGTTTATACACAGAATACTTCATGACCTTTCTCTCCTCCCTTGCTTTTGTTTGTACTTTTTGTTTTCTTTGCCTTCTCTTATTCTGCTCCCTGGCAAATACAGGCAGAGGCAAAGTAGGGACTGCAATTAGGCAGCCATATCAAGCTTCATCTGTGGACTACCTAATTGTAAGATTCAAGTTTTGGGAGTAGTGCCATCTGAGAAAGAAAAATTGGAAAATGACTACTTCCTCTCAATCCATAAAGCCTTCCAAAATTCAATTAGCATGTTCTAAACGAAACCATCCACACATGCTATGGCACTAAAATGTGCGATTTCAAATATAGACAAGAAAGTAGCTGCCCATAGATATTTATCAGAATTATAATAGTCTCTGACCATTCCACTTCAACCCTTTTTATTCGAGTGGCATCTGCTGTAACCCTTTTGTACCTCGGTACTTGAGATGAACCGGGAAAATACCTAAAGGCAATATAAATTAATTGTCTGTGACTGCACATGGGATCTCTTAAATAATGCTGTGAACCCCTAAGTCACTCAGGAAACACCCTTCCCATGCCCAGGGCAAATACTGTTGTTTAATAATGCATACACGACTAAGTTTGCTGCCTTCCCCACAGCAAATGTTTCCTGTGATTTTACAGTTTCCCAGACTGGAATAATATTTTCCCTTTCAGAGAATCACTGATGCAACCAATAGGAAAACTACCTCTGTTTCAATTTACTGTATGATGTCTGTAAATACTGCTGGATAGTGAAGACTTGTAGGTAAAACTTGGCAAACACCTTTTTGCCATTTTCTCCTGTAAAAGAGAGACAAAAACACAGAAACTTCTCTGCTGCATTTTACATAAAACTACAAATCCACTCCTGCTCCTACGCATCCTCCTTTTCCCGTGGCAGATCAGCATCTCCAGCAGCTTCCAGAGCACAAACACCTGCACCCATCCCAGGTCAGACCTCCGGCTTGCACTAATGGATTTTTTCAGATAGATGGCAGCGCACAAAGTGCATCCCAGACTGATTCAGGGTCTAGATGCCATTTCAGTGCTCAGGCACTTTAACTGAGGAATTACTGCATTACCAAAAGCACTTTTAGAAAGATGATGTCTTAGGACCCAGTCCTGCTGCATGGGGCTAGCACTGATTCCTTGGAAAGGCTGAACTGGGTGCCAAGAACATAAACATGGCAAAGAGGCACTTAGGATTTTACTTTCCATTCCTAGGCGCCACAAAGGATTTTTCTTTCAATACATTCTAATAAACATAGCTTTAAAACACAAAGCTAAAGGATGACTAACAACACAAAATCCAGAAAGATATTGGATGTTGGATACAAGAGATGATATATGTGATTTTCAAGGGTGCGTAATAGCACAGATTTAGAAACAGTCCTGCAATAAAGGCAGACAATTCCAAATCATTCTTAACGGCAAAAATTCTCCTTGATTTTGTGCCCCTACATTATTACTAAGAGACCAGAGTGAAATTTTAACAATTTAACTGCATTTACCCCAGCAAATCTTTCTCACAAAAGGAAAATACTAACAAAGCAGCTGAAGCAAACAGCAGTGAATCTCCCAGCACAATTAGTACTTCAGTATCTACTACTTGGGGATTTCAACATATAGCTATCATGATGTGAAAGCATCCACCACCGTTTTGTTTTCTGTTTGCAGTAGGGGGTTGCTAGGAAACAAAATACTATTGTCTGATTTCATGATCTATTGCCTGGTTTGCCTGGCAATAAAATCTTCTAAATCTATTACCGGATTATTTTGTATTTTACAGCGAGATTAAGACTAACATTAAAACACATGCACACAGAGAAGAGCAGCAAAAAATGCCACAAAATTCAGGGGAAAGTATGTATATATTCCAGGCTGAGGAATACAAACTATACTGAGGAAAAATGAACTCGGGCAATCTGGTGATATTTATATATGCACACACTCACACGTGTATCAGCGTTCCTTGACTGTATCTATAGTTTTGCTGACTTGTCAACGACTCTCTCACTTTCAAGGATACAAAGTGTTCTCTTACTACTGGAGAGCTCCTGCACACTGCAAGTTCTGTAAACACCACATGCTGTAGAATGGCTGGTGCAGGCAAGCACACATGCAACCATAATTTTTGTTCTTAGAATTCAGATCTAGGTTGTTTCAGTGCTTTAATTTCTTTACACTTTTTTTTTTCTTTTACATTTGGACAGATAGAAGAGTCAGAGACAATTCCCTACTCTCCCCCTCCCTCTTTGGTTGTAATATAAATAAATAAATAATCAAACAGAGAAATAAATAAAAGCACCAGGAAAAGTGATCTAAAATTGAAAGCCACAGTAGCAAATTTCACATACTTTTAACCGTGGCAAGTCTTTGCAAAATGAGAGAATAAAAGATTATGAGAACCTGGCAAATGTGGGTGCCTACCAATGCATTCCTACAACATGACAGGAGACCTCAACTGCAAAAAACAATCAAACTTAAAAGCTGAGAGACAGATGAAGAGGGTTCAGCACAAAGTCATAGAGAACAAGGTTTAAAATAAAACCTGCAGAGTAGTTACTACTCTTTTATGTATATCTACAATTTCACACCATGCACAACATGCACTATTTCAAAGTCCTTTCAACTTACTTATTAACGCCTATGCATTTTATCACTCCATTTTAAATTTGAGAAAAAAAGTGAATGAGGTTCATTGCAAAAAAACATCAAAGCTTTTGAGACGCTACAGCAGAACTCCCAGTGATAAGGAAAAAAAAAAAAAAAAAAAAAAGGCAACAACACACAACATAGAAAATACACAGTTCATGGGAAGGACCTGAAAGCTTCTTGCCTTTCCTGCTCAGAGATTAATTCATTCAACCTCTATAGTCTATGGTAGTTTCCCATCAAAAACTAGGAGCCCCCACCAAACAACATTCTGAATTAAAGAAGAGAAGTGCAAAATGCAAAGGAGCTTCTTCTACCCCAAACAACAGCAAGCTACTTCTGGCAATTAGATGAAAGCAGCGGAAGATGGACATGACCCACAGCCAATCCCTTTCCTCACCAGGGTCGAATACGGCTGCTCCCCAGCTGATGACCCGCTACTGTAACACTGCTAGTTACAAAACGGAGCGCAGCTCACGGTGACATCGGGATCCTGTCACTGAAACCTGTTCTAAAACACTCTCTCAAGGAACGAGGAGAAACAGGAGAGGGATGGGACAGTCTCCTCCCGAGCTGCCACCAAAAACTGTTCTGCCAACTGCAGGGGGGCTCCTGGCGACCTCGCAGCCGCAGCCACCCAGCTCTTAGAGAGAAGGGGGGCAACGGGAGGGACCCCGGCTCCGGCCGCCCTGGGTGCGCTGCCCGCCTGCCCACGCGTGTGCCCGGGGGAGGCTGCCCAGCGCGGCGGGGGCAGGAGCCCCGTTCTACCCGCGCTGCAGCAGCGACTGCAATTAAAAAAAAAAAAAAAAAAAAAAAAAAAAAAAAAAAAAAAAAAAAGGAAAAAAAAAAGGAAAAAAAAAAAAGAGAAAAATAAATAAATAATAGCCCGCTAGCGGGAATGGGAAAATAAAAGCCCAGCCTAAACAGGCGGACCCCAAACAACAACAAACACCGGGCGCCCAGGAGAGCAAACTTTCTGACTCACCAGAAGAGCCGGTGCCCGGGGGGCGCCGGGCAGCGGCGGGGGCGGCGCGGGGCCCCGCGGGAGCGCAGACGGAGCAGGAGCCGGCTGAGGCGAGCGCCGCTCCCGCCGCCCTCCCCTCCCTCCTTGTCCCCGTCCCTCCGCAGCGCCGGGAGCCGCCCGGGGCGGGCTGCCGCCGCGGGACCGTCGTACCTACCTACCGCTGCCGGTGCGGGGCCGCGGAGCAGCGGGAGCCGCCGCCGCCGCCGCCCCCCTTCGGCGGCTGCCGGGCCCGGCGGCGCTGCAGCAGGCGGAGGACGCCCCGCGGCGGCGGGGAGCGCGGGGTCGGCGTGCGGAGAGGCGGCGGCCGCCGAGGCACGGGCAGCGCGGTGCTTCTGCCCGTCCGGCTGTGTGAGCGAGCGTGTGTGTGCGTGTGTGTGCCGGGGAGGGATGCTGCAAGGGACCGAGGGAAAATTCTCCCCTCCTAGCAAAGCCGCCGACAAATGGCAAGGCAGGTGTGCAGGGGAGGCAAGGCTCCCGAAGGAGGAGGAGGAAGAGGAGGAGGAGGAAAGGGGAGAGGGGCGGTGAGAAGGGCGGGGAGCGCACAGCCGTCACGGCGTCCCGGGGACAGCGGCTCCGCCGGGGAGGTGCCGGGCGCGGCCCCCGGGGCGGGCGCTGGGGCCGCACGAAGCGGGGTGAAGCCCCGCCGCAGCCGCGGGGAGCGCAGCCCGCTCCGCCGGAGGGGCGGGGAACCGGCCGTGGGTGGGCGGCGGGGAGCGGGCCCTGCGGAGCCGCGGGGGCCGGGGCGGGAGCGGTGCGAGCTCCAGACACGCCGAGCTGAGCATCCTGCCGCAAGTTTTCCCCGAGGTCTTCCCCACCTCAAACGCCCCTTGTGCTACGCACAGCAGCCTGTGGAGCTTGGTGAGCTGCACCCCATCCGACGGGATCGGTGCTTTCTTTGGGAGTCCTCCCGTGAGGAGTAGTTGCATGTCTTATCTACGAGGCTTCCACCTACCCCTTTAGCCGTGGCTAAAGGCGTACCTTTTAGGCAACACCCTTAGCTAGAGTGTCTGGTTTTTTGCTTATTCATCTCCCGGGCAGGAGACAACCCTCAAGTGTGGCAAGAGCACCCAACCTCACCTTTTCATCCCAGCCACGGGGTAAGTGGCCGAGGACAGCTCCTCCCAGGACAAGGCGCTGGGCCCAGGGGTGCTGGCAGCAACAAGTGCTTCCCCAGAGCCAAGCGCTGCTCCCAGAGAGGCCGCTGAACGCCTCGTCTGAGCAGAGAGTTAAGGAAGGCTTTTGCAGCTGCCCTTCTGCTCCCAAGGACAGTGCTGGCTAATCTGAACTCTTCCTGCTACTTCAAAGGAAAAAACCTGCATCTTTCCCGGTCTGAATTACCCTGCCGGGCTGCTGTAAGCAGTCCCTTTCCTCTCTGTAGAGACGGTTGTGATTTAGTGCCAGAGAAAGCCTTTGTACGCTCATTTACAGTGTGTTTCAGCACACTTCTAGATGACGATTAGCTGGCAAGTGAAAAGTGGCTGTGGCTGAAAGGTGGAAACTAACATCAGGTATTAAATATTGCACACGGCATCTATGATTTCCAGTGGTAGGAAGAAAGTCTGATAGAATGATCTCCTTGTCTATTTTTTTTCTACAGTACTTCTTTCACCGAAGCAGTATGGAATTACATCCACAGGTGTTGGGCTAATTATGTATGCTTACCAGCCCATCAGTTTGGGTCTACCAGTGAGCACACTTATGCAACAGAAGCAATTTCCACGCCACTGGGCTCATCTGATTTAAACAATACTGGCTTGTGTTGCCTCTGTGTGTAGTTTTTTTTCCCTTGGCTGGCAGGGTTAGTGTCACAGCTTTAGTTTGAGAAGTGACAACAAATAATACTGACACATATTATACCGAGCAACACAAGGACACACATGGAGGACAAAATAAAGAAATTAATGCACTGATTTAGGTAAGGAGCAAGAGCCACTCTTGATCCAGCTGTGCAGATGTGGATTACTTATTTACTGACTGGTTCTTGCTTTGCTTTTTAGTGGTAGATAGCTGAATAAAGAAAAAGTTGCTGGAAGAATTTCTGTTAAATGTAGCCCTGATGAAAGTAAGATGTAATTATAGCTTGGGATTCCTCTTCTAAGTTATTTACAGTAAAACACAACTTTTCAGTCTTTTAAAGCCCAGGCCCTAAGCCCCTTCACCCCTAAGCAAGCACCTTTTGAAAAACACACAGAAATCCTGTGGGGAAATTTTTGCACAATTTGTATTTCACCTGTAGTGTAAACCAGCTTGCAAAATCAAGGACTAGTTAAAAAAACCCACACAAACTTCAGGGTCTGAATATATTTCTGAACTGTATTGCCTTTGGCTGTGTTAAATTTGCTTCCTCATATCTTTCTCCTAACACTGAATGCAATTGTACTTAGAAACACTCACAGATAACAACACAACAAGGTTTAACCACACTCCTCTTGTCAGTTGCATAAGCTTTGGTTGATATAAAACAAAGGTAAAAGAAAATATTTATGCCAGTATTCGTCTTGTTTAATGTAACTGAATGAAGCATGAACACACTTGTTAAGGGTATTTCATTATTGCAATTTTGGGTTGTCCCCTTTTTCCTTGCCACAGAACTGCCTGGACAACTGCAAGCACACAAACACAGATGCAGAAATCTGCAGAAGAAGGTGTTACTGTCTTTACTGTAATTCACTACTATGTTCAGCATTTATGTTTTATTTGCAGGTTGGTACAGAGATGAGTTCCTGCCAAGACCTCACTTTGTTATGTTTTGAATAGCTCTTGGGAAGTTGCTGGCTTGACCCTGGAGACTTTATAGTCTAATTTTTTAATAACTGAAGGATTATTTTTTTTAATTTAAAAAAGAACTCATTTTAGCTGTCGCATAAGCATGCATTATATCCCAAGACTTCAATCAGAGCTGCACAGACATATCTGAGAGCACAATTAGGCCCTCTGGACCTTTTAAAGCTTCAAAAATAGTCATGTGTAATTCCTTCTTCTGTGGATCCTGCAAGCTTTAAGAGAATTTTTGAAAGCTGTAAATTCCTATTTATCCACTAAGAGGCTCACGGGCAATCTTCCCCTAATGGAAATAGAACTGTAAAGCTGAAACTTTAATATATACAATATGATACATTAGGCAGGGAAACTCATCGGAGCCAACAAGAGGGCACAAGGGCCCTGCTGTGACGGAGCCACAGCCAAGCAGGTTCACTCCGCTTTCTTCACTTCCTGCATGCAGGGTCCCCTATCTGACTTAATATCATTAGTACTACACAGTTCTCTCTTTAAAGAAAAAAAAAAGAAAAATTTTAAAAAATCTGACCTTTGAATCCCTCCTCTTCATTGGCTGGCAGCTGGTGCTGGCGAATCAGAGGGCACAGTTTGGTCTAAACGCAAGACAGCTATTCTTCAATAACTGCGCTGTTAATAGGCAAATCTCAGCCCTCTGCCAACTGTAATCTCCCGCCTCTGATTGGCTTCAGTGATGAAAAAGATCCAGGTTATTTGTTAGCAGGGAAAATATGCTCTCCAGGTTCCCCCTTAAGATGAAGCATTATAAAGCCTCGAGAACATGCAGGCTAGCGACAAACAGCAACAAAGAAAGACAAAGAGAAGCCAAGAAAATGGGATTAGAAACACAGTAAAAGAGAAAACTGCATTTTAAATTTTTCCTGATTCCTTTTTCTCTTCCCTCGGGAGTTTTGCCAGTGACTGCAGATGGTCCATTTTTGTTATATTTTTTTTTCAACCCTTGCTTTCTACATATGATGTTGTACTCAAGTTCACAGCAGAAGACTTGAATTTGTTCTGAGAACGTAATTTCTGTACTGGAAAGCATGCATGTGTCTGTCTTGACTGAGTCAGCTTTGTTGGCTGGCAAACAAAATACTAGGAGGCAATGTATCAACATGTATTGATAAATATCTTGATACCAAAAACGGAATGGAGCAATTGAGAAACAAGCAGTCCATGGTTCAACACTTCAAAATCATTGCAAAAGCCAGCCACCAATATCCACACCAATATTGGTCTATTCTTCACAGAAGGCCAGACTTAGCTAACCTCTGAATTTAGCAGAATGTCTTCTGTAAGACATGAGCTGATGGGAATGCTCATGCCAACTAAACTGTTGAGACAAACAGTTCATTTTCCATCAGTGTTCAATTCAGCATACAAGAGTAAGATGTGTTCTCCATTACATTGAACGATTCTACCAACTCTGGTGGTGCTAAATTCTGAGGAACCTTTGGAGAGCTAGGTTGGGCTTAGGAGTCAAAGCAGGTGTGCAGCCACTCTGCTCCTCCATCTTTGGCTTTATTTTGTGAATTTTCCTTTCTTCTTGCAATTCACCTTTCCTGAAACATAACATGTTGCATTGTATTCACTCCTGCACAGATGCAGCCAGCTCTCCTGCCTCCTGCTCTGAGGCTGGAGATGAGAGCAAGGTGGTAATTTCTCAGATCAATGTATGTGGGCTGAAATAGTGTTCCCAGTAAAGGCAGTATTAATTTTATTATCTATTTTGTCACAACTATGATTTTGCTTCTCAGGCCTGGCAGCAGAGTGTTTTTGTTTAAAATTGATTTTAATTTCCCAGTAAGACAAAGAAGGCCAGGTGCTGTTAGTGTTCAGTGAGTGACTCTTTTCTTTCCTTAGGCTTTTCAGCAAGGGGGAGCTAGGTAATTTTTCTGTGAGTGGACAATCCCTCTGACTGAAGAGAAACGGAGTTCTGAGAAGTACGGTAATCTTGCCTATTTCCCACAAAGCAGGTAAAGCTGCCCCTTGTTCAAATTACTAGACAAAAAGTGAAGCACACGCACCTCTGGGGAACCTGCAGCAAGAGTGTGATAGGGTTACCTGACTGCAAGTCCTTGAATACCTGGGCAGGATGGAGAGCTGAGGTCAGAGAGGGATTCACACAGGGCTTTTGATTAACTTGCCACAAAAAGAGATGCTGTAAAAAATAGAGAGCTATGCCACAAAGCCACTTTCCTTTTCTGTCTCACACATTTCAGATACAAAGATAATGGGAACAGTGCAAAGAAATGCAGGCAGATATCTGAAACTAAAGGTTAGAAGGAAGATTTTGACAAGAAACATGTAGGCTTCCCACAGCAAAGGTCAAATAGTGACCTCCATGCAAATTAATGCCACTTCAGCTATTATAAAGGAATTTCAGTATTTCAGTTTCAGAAAAAGTCTGAAAAATGCATTATGCAATCCATTTATTCTGTCAGGGATTTTTCCTATGTGATACAACTATTTCTTTCAAATATATATATAGATTCTCATTCAATAAATAAGAATAAAGGTAGGAAATAATTAACTCTTAAATGTGTTCTGCCTGGTCTTGCTTTAGGGAAGAAGGGGAGAAAAAAAACTCTACATGCTTCAGCAGGCAAAGCTACAAGCACGTCCAACCAGATAATTGACACAGCCGTTGAGCCAGCACAGTGTTAACTCTGTTTTAAGCTTTCTCAAATCATCTAGCTTTAGAAACCATGTAATTTAATTGGATTGCTACAGACCTGACAGTTCCCCGTGTACCGTATGCTAACAGATTGCATCGCTGCCATATGATCGGGTACGTGAGCTAATGCTGCCAGTCCTGGGAACTGCCACTGGCCCTGAAGCTTGGTTTTCATCTTCCAATCACTATCAGAAAATGAAAACAACTGTGTTCCTCTCCTAAGTGTGAAAAATTAAATCTAGGAGAATTCAAAACCACCTCGTATGGGAAGCAGGATAATCATCATGAAGCTCACTTCATTGGTCACATAAATGATTTTCCACCCTGTGGCCAGTTCCGCTGAAACTCCAGTTACCTCAAAGAGGCTTCTCAAAATAATCACTCTGACTTAGATAAGGAAAAGTCTGCTGAACGAGGTTTTTATAATCCCACACGAAAAAATATAAAGATGGTTCACAAGGCAACACTACATAAGCCCAGTAAACTCAGAGAGAGTGTGTCAATACAAGCAGACTGACAAATTCAAAAATGCAGTTTCCTCATTAATTGAGCAAAAACTAAGAATGTTTGTAATCTGCAGATGTCTTCAGGGTATAAGTCACAGGTAGGTTCCAAATCATCATCAAATGTCTGTGAGAATTAAGATACCTCTCTGCCTTTTGAGTCAGAACACACCTTCCTGGCATCAGAGATTTTTCAAAAGAGGTTGGTATTTTGACCTTTATTCTGTCTCTTTGCTGCTGATCTCATGAATGCCTACTATACTTTATCACTCTTCTACTTATTTTGTACTTAGAAGTCACTCCAAGCAGGCATAATCTTTGTTCTCAATTCTTATCCAGATATTAATTCCTGATCAGGAGGAAGGGGGTGTACTCCAAGTACAGACTTGTTCAATTTTTCTCATATTAATGTCAATAAATACCGAGTTAAGTAGGTACTGATTATTTTGTGGGCAAATATCCATTTTTTCAACAACACCACAGGTAATTTTCAAAACTGGCAAATGTAAACATTCTGCAAGATTCAATTTCAGTAGGCTACTCCTGATTTTTGCACTTGGGGGATAGGGGAGGAAGGTTTGTTGTTGTTTCATTTTTTCTTAAACTGTTCATAGAGACATCTTTGCAGAAAATTATGCATAAAGTTACTATCTTCAGATACTCTTCTCTGAGGGCACTATCACCATTTTTTCCTCATCTGTCCCTCTTCTTTTTGCCTTAGGTGATAAGTAGTCCTTGTGCAATCCCATCAGATAGGCTGTTAAAGGATTATTTTTCCCAAACTAGACCATTCTTCAAGTCAAAGACTCAGCCTGACCTACCTTGCCTGCGAAGATCTCCCTAAGTGGGACTATAAAGTCCTTCCACTGTTCTTTGTCATAACAACATCACTATTCAAAGTTTCTACAAGCCATTAACTGTCTGTATAATCCATCCACATTTTCCATGTATACTTCCATCAAATAATCCTTAATTCAAGCATCTCTCACCCCAACATGGCACTTTGATGTTGTAAAAGTCTAGATTTTTACTAGGAGGAGATATTCTGGCTTTTTTTCCTTAGTTCAGCCATCACTATATAATGCAGCCACAGGTAGGGTGAGTCTTCAGCAATACGCAGCAGTGCTATGTAATGTGATGATCAGGAATGGAAAATAAAGACTAACATGTTCAGCTGAATTGGCAACTGAAATTTCCATAGGTGTAATATAATTACCTGGCATTCTGCCAGGACACTGGAGTAACATTATTACTCCTACAATACTCCTATTTATGACTAATAGGGGAAAAAAGTAGCAACAAGATTTTTTAATTGAACCAGTGAGAACCCAGCTACAGTAGGTTGCAGTCCAATTAAAATTGACAACCCAGTGAAGCGGATACACATAACACAGAGATAAATATAGAAAATCCAAGTTGTTCTCTTTTTCTTTGTCTTCTCCTTTGGTGTGTAGGGCTTTTTTTTTTTTTTTTTTTTTTTTTTTTTTTTTTTTTTTTTTTTTTCCTGCTGGATGTTTCGTTTCATTTTCAGAATCTTTTGATGCCAGGAAACTATCATTGACTGGAAACACTTACTAGCTTTTTGCAGCCAGTTTTCATAACTTAAAATAAAGATGGAAAAATATATCTTTTTAAATGTTTTAGCATTACATTTCTTTCCTTTTCTACAGCACACAGTATTAAAATTACATTGGCTGTGCAGCAGGAGATTAGAAAGAGCAACAGCTTTTAACCTCTAATAGTAAATGATGCTGAAGTCACTAAATCTGTCTTTGAAGCATACAAAGTGCATGCACTATCAATTGAAGACTTGGAGCTAACCTTCAAGCAAGCAGTCTGATCCCCCACCAAAAATGCTGCAGAGGCTAACTCCTGAAAGGTGAAACTACTTCCTTTTCTCTTTTTTTTTTTTTTTTTTCCCTTTGGGAAAAATAAATACTTGAAATGGCATAAAATACATTGCACTGTTTACTCCTGGTTCTGTATTCTTTGCTTACATGAGTATGTCTTTCTCAGATACATGGGACCATGCAAGCAGTCACCAAGGTCAGTGGGACTCCTGGGGAATTACTATTCCCTATCTGGCAGAGGTGTTACAAGGCACACTTCATTAGTGTTCTGAAGCACTCTTGAGAGCCCCAGATAACAGCTGCTATATGTTGCAATAAAATACAATTATTCATTATTACAGAAGAGCTAAACCATGTTTGTAATTGACCATTGCTTGATTCTTTTCTGAAGTTTTTGGGTTTGGATATATGCCTCAAAATAAATCTGTTATTTAATAGGATTAAAAAAGTACACCAGCAACGGGGTGTGTTTTAAGAGCAAAACAGAAGAAAGCTCCCTTGGGCTGTATCCTATTGACCTCTAGTTCCATTATTGTTTCTAAAATGTTTTTCCATTTAAGGCATTACCACCGAGTCCTTCCCAGGAAGCTCTGGGAAAGGATATAAAGTGAGGTCTCTGCTAAGCTTGTAAGTAACATCTCTGAAAATGGAGGGTTGATTTATGTTTTACTCACAACCAGGTTCAAATGGGGAAAACCCTTAAACCTGGCTGTGAATCTTCTATAATATAATAAATGGTGCCATCTACTGGCTCTCTTTTGCTTTTGATCAGTGTCACAGTTTGACTGTGCAGTACAGCTACTGCAAGTAGCATTAAAACAACAAAGAAATCAAGCCAACATGACTGTGGCTAGCATACTTCTTGGATCTTGGAATGATTTAAAGGAGTTTCCATAAAGCAAACAAGTCTAAGATGAAATAAGAGTAGTAGAAGAAAGAAAAATTGCAAGATGCAAGCCAGGGGGAAAAGGCAGGATTCCAGCAGACATGTGAAACTGGATTAAGGGTCGATACTGAAGACGGATACAGCTAAGCTGAACCAGATGCAGCCATCCCAGAGGACAAATTAAGGATGAGACTTCTCAGAGAGAAGAAGGGAGCTTCTCCAATCCCTCCCAAATAATTTTCTGTTAGAAAAAGAACAGCCAATCATGATGGGTTTTTTCCCTTCCACCCACTCCAGTTCCTACTATTAAACAAAGTAGAAAATGTAAACAGCCCTGACAGAAGAGGTATACAGACAGACAAAGATGTTACAGGCCAATTTCTTTCTTATAGTTCAATATTTTTCCTGATTGACACCAGGACCAAGATTTGACTCTCTGGCTTATGCCTCAGAAAACCACACGAACTGTGACATGTGCTACTTTTAGGTACACAAAGCAGTCTTGGCATCTCCTCTGGGGTCAAACTGGACTCACTGTAGAAAGGAACTGCCAGAGATATTATTTTTATTATTGCTTTTAATGTATCTCGATAATTTGCTTGAAAAAGCAAAATTGGGTGTAGCGCTATTTTAGTCTGATTTCCTAAGAAAAAGAGACTAGTGCAATCACAGTATCTGGCAAAGGGGAAACAGTTGCAAAAATATACAATTATGTCAAGTGCGTCACAAAAAAAGCAGAGTGGCTGTTAGTGCCCCTTTGGAGGAAAACGCATGAACAAAAGTTCTTCTTAAATGTAACATAACCCCAGCAGATGCAAATCCACATGAAAGTGCTCGCCTTCAGTTTGACTTGTCATAAAATATGTATATCACGTTAGTTTTCACCCAGTAAGAAACAGATAAGCAGGCAATGATGGGAATGCAGGTCATCGGGGCTTTTATTGCTACAAATGGAACCCACATGAGAGCAAGTTACAGCTTCTTGGGCTTCAGCTTTATCTCCTGCCAGTGAAGATTGTGTTTACCTGTGCCTCACGGAGTGATTTTACATTCTAAAAATATAAGAAGTTGGAAAACATCTCTTGACACAGATGTAGATTTCACAGAGTTGGAAGGGACCCACATGGATCAGCTCAAGCCCAACTCCTAAATGAATGGCCCATATAGGGATTAAACCCACAACCTTAGCACTTTAGCACCATGATCTAACCAGCTGATCAGAAGGGCAAACAATCAGACAACTCTCACTGCAGAGTCCCATCTTCACTCCTGGACCCCAAGGTAGGATTTTGATATAGTCCTCAGGAGTAGGAGTTTTGGCAACAGACACATACAGGAATTTCAGGCAATGCAACTCCATTTTGGAGTTGTGTTGGAAAGGACTGGGAACACTGGAGTTGCTGTGCAAGCTTTTCAGACAGCTCTTAAGATGAGAGGCTTCTGAAATATAAAATCACAAAACACAGGTAAAGAACCCTATTGCCATTTGTGGAATCATGACTTGTAAAAGGGGGTAACAGTGGGCCACAAAGAAGCTTATGACAATAAAAGCGGTATACATTTTGAGATTAGCAGGCAAACCTGCTCTAGCAGACTGTGTTTTCACGTCAATGTGTGCAAATATTTTCTCAGTTTAGTTTACCCAGTAGTTGGTGGCCCCGTATCATAAATCCAAAGTTCTAAGGATTTAGTACTCTGCTAGATACAGGATAAGGCTTTCATTAGTGTCCATTTTTTTGCCAGTGTCAGATTGCTGTAAGATTTTAACCTAATGAAGAGGATATTCAGCACATTGATTCCTTCCACCACACAGGGCAGTTTCTGTCCCAGTACAGATGTGCAAGGGTAGAAGCTCTCTTTTTGCCACCAACTCCAACCCGCTGTCTTAAATGGCCCCCAGCTTGTCCTGATGTGACCTCTTAAGAGAAAAAGCCTAGCTCCTGTAAGAAAGGTGCTGGTAATACTTCCGTTCTCCAGCTTCTGTAAGAATTTCTTTGGACAACATGTAGCATTGAAGAAATTGACCACTTGCTGCTGTGCATAAAGGCCACAGCTTCCAGCTCAATTCCTGGCTCCCAGAACAGGCTGGGAACAAGCATGAACCTAGGCAGCAGATGGGGATGTTGCTAATTGGTCTGTTTTGATGCAGGGCCATCAGCTGACAGTCACTTCGCACTTCTCTCTCAGCAGGACTTGCCATGTCAAAGAGCTACAGATATGGGAACGTTAACAAAGAAAGTGGAAACAGCAATCACTTCAGTGCAGACAATCCCTTTTCCTCGACTGTGCTGACCAAATTTGCTGAAGCTTGGACTTGTCAGACACCTTGCAGACCAAAAGATGTAATTTGTACTTCTTACAGTGTCAAGTGACAATGATTTTACATGAGTGCTGTAATTTCTAATGCATTTTTGCAGCTTTCTTAAAAAGACTGGTGATAGTTATAAATGAAGGAAAGCAGAATGTGCAAAATAATATACTTCGTGAAAACTACAGTGGCTCATAAACATGGGATTAGAGCTCAGTAAAGGCTGTGAGTGCAAGAGAAGTTTCATTGCAAAAGCAGGATTCACAGCCAGGAGCAGGAATAAAAGATTGCAGTTGAAACTGGAAGAGAATTCAGGAGCATGCTGGAAACAGTGAAAAAGTTTGAGAACTGTTACATCAAACTGTTCCGGTTTAAAAAATGGCACCAGATTGCAGTCTTTATACTATGTAAGACTTCGGCTTTCACATTTTCTTCTCCTCCAGAGATTACTGACTACAAGTCTTAGTAATTTTGCAGTAACAATTGTGGCTTTGTCTTCTGTAATGTCTCTGCCATATTTTGCAGGCTCTGGGACAGTAAATGACCATGATTATACTGCTTTATGGGAGGTACAGTATCAGAGATTCGGTCTGCATTTCACTTTTGAATAAAGTTGCTAAGTTCTCTGTGTTTTTTTAAGATTTTTTTCTGTTTTTCATTAAAATGAAAGAAAATTACTCATTACAGATCAGCCATTTAACAGGCAGTAAAACAAGCAAAATGTTTATTGAATGGAGTATAATGCCACAGGTGCCTAAAGAGGAATTTTACTGTCCATGTGGATCTGTTTAATTCTCTCACATGCAAAAAAAAAAAAAAAAAAAAAAATCACCCTCTAGAAGGCCAAGTTCTATTCTTTCATTTTTGATGGAGCTGTATATTTCTAAATATAGGAGATTGTCACAGGAAACGCTGGCAGAACCATCTGTAGAGTATCTCAACAGAAAAGGTAATTTGAAATTCAAAAGCAACTGTTTGCCTTGACTTTTCTGAATGTCACCACCTCTGTCCCAAACACAGGAAGAAAGGACTTGATGTGGCATCTCCAATGCCACCAAAAACCTCTAGTGAATGACACTACTGTGTCACTAGATGGACACGAAAGAACCACACTCACACTGTCAGGTTGTCAGAGCAGAAAGAGAGAGCTTTATTATTTCAACCTCGATATATATAGTTTTTGGAGTTTGATCAGGGATTGGGCAATGAAGTTGACACCTCTCCGATCCCACTGGTCAAACTAGAAGTCCATCTATTGTCCTTCCTCCGGAAAGGAATGCGAAAACAACCACTTCGTTCATGTTACAATAAGTGAGAACTCCAGTACAAAAATGTAAACATCAGAAGGCTGAAAATATCAGGGCGACACCACTGCAGGGGAATTCTGCTTTCTTAGAGCAATTAGTTTCACCTAGACACTTACTTGAGGAGAGGGTGACTCCTTCGCTGCCGGTGATCTCCTGCCTGGCTGCCCATTCCACTATGGAAAGTCTCTTTGCCGTGTGGGCGAGGGGGCTTAGCAGCTGACACAACATCAAGCGCAGGCTGCAGAGGGAGACCAATTACTTGGAATTCCAGCACCAAAGAACTACACTGGTGTATCTGCTAAGGAGCGTTGTTCCCAGCTGGAGTTTAGTAGGCACATCTGCAGAAATAAGAGGTTTAATGGCTGTGAAACAGACCATTCGTTTTCACGACTGCTAAATCCCCACTGAAGGAGCACTCCCACTTGGCTATCGATTCAAAGTAACTGTCAGGTTAAACAAACTTGTCCCCAGCTATGCCCCAAAGACAATTGCCGTAAAGGAATGAGGAAGAAATAAAGTGGACACATATTTCACACTGGTAATTTGGTCTCAATAGCCAAAGTTTCCCTTTTGTTATCCCTCACAAGTATGCCTCATTTTCCATTCAGGAGAGAAAAGAAACTCAACCAATATATTTCCAATCAAACATTTAATCAGAATTCTTGGTTTTTCTATTGCACATATTTAAACTTCTATTTTAAGAAGTTTAAACATGTGCTTGTATACTAGCACATGTTTTCTATTAGCAGATATTCTCTTTCTCATTTATACCTGACCTTCTATACATCATTAATTAAAAATGTTAGCATAACAATATGTCAACTCTTCTTGTGTTCCATTGCTTCTAAAAACAATGTTGCATTGCTGTTTCTCTGATCAGCTGCTCTTTTATGCTTCTATGACTGCTTTTGTGTTGTTTGTTTCCCAATGCACATTATTTTCCACATGCAAGTATTAAAAGCAAATAACATTATACTAAATGGTATCAGAAAATTAAAGCATTTGGGAAGGACACTAAAGAAAGTTAAACACTCCCTTTGTATGAGAAAATTAGAAACTCTCAAAGGTCTAAGTAAGCATGGTTAGGAATGTCTCTGGTGCCAATAACATAAAAAGTAGTCAAAATCCCTTCTACCATCATCTAGTAATAAAATGTAACATGAAGACATAAACAAAATAAAGTAAGCAGGCAAGTACTTATGAGAGAAGCAGAGAATTCAAAGCATTCAAATGGAAAGAAAGCCATCTGCAGCTGCTTGGGCAATAAGAAAGCAAAGTGAGTTAGATTAAGTTTTCAAAGTGACAGATAAACACCCTACAGGTGTAGCTGCCAACCTGTGGTTCCATTTTCTACTCCAGACTCCAGCTTACTGTAGTGAGAGGGTTTAGACTATAAAAATGCTGCAGTGGTTCAACAACTGATCTCGTAGATCCTACTTTTCAAGAGAAAACCAGAAAAGCTTTGAAATTCTTAATTACTAGATTTCTTAAAATGGAATAAGCATCCTCTGTAGCTTCTTTTTAGGTACTGAAGGAAAGAAGTCAAATCCACCAAAAGCCTGTGATTGCTATTAAGAACTGAAGTGGTGTTATCGTAATGATTTACTTTCGTAATGAGTTACTTGTGATTTCACACTTTGATTCCCTTTTAAATAGGGAGGTGTTTCTTTGTTGTTTTGTGAGTGCTAATTGCTGCAGTGCTGTGTTAAATCATTGTTATGCTGGTTTGCTTGAGCAGCAAAATGAATAATTGAATAATTATAAAGGAGAAGTTCATTAAAATGGCTATGGCTATGGCTATAGAAACAACATTTTCCAGCAATTCAGGGAGAGATTGTGTACAGTTATGCAAACAACCTGTTGAAAAATGTTTTTTTCCGATCTAGAAAATAAAATCTTCTCTGCACACACCTTCCCTCAGAAGCAGACCAGGGAATTACATCAACTGCACTAGGATGACTTTCTTCTCCACATGCTTCTGTGAGAAACCTTACTCTGGGTAGGATTCCAGGTGCAGCCATAGAACTCTGCTGTTATTATGGGTAGCTCACCAAAACTCGAATTCTCAAATGAAGGTAGAACCAGATCTTGAGGGTATTGGAGGTTTAGGAGCTGCTATACACCACTGCAGAATAACAGAATACCTTACAGAGCCTGCAGCATAACACAGAATATTAATAAGAAAATTCTTTTTCACTTGGGACTTTCAAGACATTTCTTTTCTAGTGCAGAAGACAGCAAAATGTGGGGTCCCATGGTGCTGAATACAGTTGAGCCACTAGATCACAGAGTGAAGGAGTAGCTGCAGTGTTGAGCTGCAATGAGATCTAGGTGCTATCACTCCAGCTGCTACACTGACTGCCTTCAAGAATTTAAGCACCTACTGCACCCTGTGAGGAAGCACTGGAGGCACCATGAAGAAGAGAAAGAAGTTCCATGGTAAACTGAGCATCAAACAAATAGCTTAGTTCAAAGAGCCAGTTTAAAAAAAAAAAAAAAAAAAAGGTAACCTTGTGAGATTCTTCTGACACTCGTGGAGATAACAAGAGGATCAATCCTTCAGCTCTTTTGCACAGGTCCCTGACACATGAGTCAACAGACCCTGACAGTAACACGGACAATAACACTGTTCTCCAGTAACTGGAGCAAGACAAGCTTATCTGCTGACCATTGAGGAGTTTTCAGACTTAGGAACCTCACATTCCACTACAGCCTCTGTAGTATAAAATGGACACAGGTCTATGTAGTACTGGTCTCCCCTCCCCAATTTCTATCACTTCTACTCATTGCAGGCTGTGTGTGTCTCCCAGTCATGTTCCTCTGCTACACTTGTCAAAGTTTATTACTTTCTTTTCAACTGCTGTTCAAAGCTTTTCTGGTCATTATGTACTAATTTTAAAAGTCCAGGTGGCAAAGAAGACTCTGGAAATTTTCACTGATGCAAGTATTCTTAACAACTTGTGAGACAGTTCATATGACTGGAATGCTAAAGACATTTAGATAAAATTTGTTTAGGGCAAGAGGTGAAATAGTGAATGATGCACTGGTAGTACTACAAAGACACTGCTAGCCTGTCTGTATATCCTGATAATTCAGAAACTAATTGTGAATGTGCTAAAACAGAGAAGACAAGAAGAGAATACAGCCAAGTGGGAAGGAGGGAAACTCTTTATAGACCATGAAACCATAGCTGAATTATTTCTTATGACTTGTCTGCAGTGAGAGGCCGACTGCGGGTGAGCAATTGTCTTGCCATGGGAGAATTCAATTTCAGAAATGTAGCATGGAGGTCACACAACTTATTAGAGTTTCTAAAATTATTCCTTGCTATCCTTTAACACAGAAAGTATTATTGCTCTCAGTGCAGAGTAACTCAATTATGCTCTCACTACGATGGATAGAGCTACATTAATTCCTGGCCTGGAGTCAGTCAGGGATAACTGGAGATAATAGATGGGATTTATGTCATGTAATTTTAATCATCTACCATGAGTTTTTTGCTCTGGACTCTTTTTTCAGGCAACAGAGGTAATGTGCTAGAAGGCAATATGCCACCCATCCTAGAGCCCTAGGAAGTCTCATCTTACCTCATGTTAGCTGTCCAAGAGGTAGATTTCTTCCCATCCAGATCCCCCCCACAGCCAATGCAAAGAGCAAAATACCACCACAATGTGAGTTATTAAATTCTAAATAGGTGTCCAAGACAGGAAAGGTGATTCCCCTGAACATTAGCTGATGCTGCAAAATGGCTATTTCCCCAGAGTTGATCAAAATTGTGAGTCTGGAGAAAAGCAGACAGAAAAAAAAAGCAAAAGAAAAATGAGAGTTCCATGAAAGAAACTGAAAAGATGCTAAAAAGGAGAGTACTCCACTATGAAAGTGAAAACCTTTAGCAAAAAGCCTACTCTGGTTCACTGCAAATGGAAATGGCTGTTAAAGGCAGCCTCCCACCGCTCCCCAGTGTAACATTCAGGAAAACATGACAACATTGAATTATTACATTATTGAACATAATAAATAAATGAGAAGCTTGCAGCCCAGGAAATCAATAGGGAAAACCAGAAAAATGCAAAGGAAAATATGGCACCAGAAATGAGACAATAAAGAGCCTTTACTAATACTGATCCTGTGGCTCTGGTGGCTTAAGGATGTAGATGTTGGACACCTTTAGACATCAGAACATAGTTATTTACATCTGAGCTAATGACCCTTCACTCCCTTTACAGTCAACTGAGAGAAATGGGAATTTTTAGGGAGCAATACCTGTCATCCGAAAGCAACTACATAACGGTGTTCAGATGAAGCGTATCCTACAAGTGTTTCTTTCCTTCCATGACTATAAAGAAAGAACCACCAGTTGCAACTGGGAAAAAAACCTGAGATACCCAAGCTGTCCTCTGCAAAAATATTTGATTGCTTTCCCAGCTGCACCAGTTAACCCAAAATAAATGCAATTAAAGAAGTCTTAGCAACAATATGAACTCATAATTCAAGAGAAGGTAATAATTTTAGTAGAGATGCACAAAAGGTAGATAATGTATTAGTACTGCACCTGAGGCAGGGCATTCCAATCCTTTATTAAATATGACAGATATGACAAAGCCTGAGGATAAAATTTTAATCACAAGCCTCATCAGATAGCTTTTATCCAAGAGGATTGAGAATACCACTGGTCTATTAGTGTAAATTTTATAGGAATGTTATAAAGTCAGGATTCAACAGATTCTGTGCCAATACTCAAAAAGAGAAAAATTCTACAAGTCAGTCATTACATGATTGTTATCCTGAAACGGTCCTTCTTCTCCCCAAAAATTCCCTGCCAAAGCTGTCATTTTCTCCACAGCATGCAGCCATAAAATAAACCTTTAAATATGGGTAAACAACAGACTGTCTGTGCTGTTTCTGAGTTTATATCACACAAAATAGGTAATTGAGTCTTTTAATTTAAGGGTAGTTGCACTAGGATTCCTTTGAAGTGCCAGGGAAGAGCAAGACTCTGCCATAAGGCATGCAAGCGCTGAATCAGCTGCAGGATGCCTTTCTCTTGTCAAGTATATTGGGAGCCTCAAGCACTGACATTCATACCCTATGTTTCAGCTTTCCAGAACACTGACCTTCAGACAGAACTGCAGCTTCAGGCCAAAAGATTCAGTCCAGGCAGAGTTATTTAAGAAGCCTGAAAACACAGGTTTACATAATACGTTGTAAATCTGTAACTATCGACTGTCATCAGTTTCAGTCAGCTGTATGTCTGATCTGGTCTAAAATATATTCTTCATCAAAGGGGGAAGACAAGGATCTTACACAGAATAATTCTTACTAAGAAGACAGTGACGTAAGGAGAAATTTGTACCAGACAAAACCAAATATTTTTAATTATTTTACAATAAAAAATTTGCGTGCATTCTGTTTGTAATGGACTTTGCATTATAGCTGATATTAAAACAGAAGGTCTGAGAAAATTTGCCAAATTAATCCTCTTTAAAAAGCAGATCAATAATTAAGAATGAACACACTGAATCCTCCAGTTATTGTAAAGTTGGAATACGCAGCCTCTCCTTTTCATCCTGCACTTTTAGGAAAAAATAGCATTTAGGATTATACATCGTGTTCTGCAGAAATGTTAACGCTTCTCACGGTAAGCATTGACCTTCAAAAGCGGAGAATGAAAGGCGCCTTTACCATGTAAGAAGACGTTTCACCACTGGAGGGAACTATTGGACTTCAGTGCCAGTGCGGGGAAGCAGCAGCTGCGTTTCAAATGCCGGTGCTTGTTCCACCCCAGAAAACTCTGCCCAACCTTGCTGAAATCACTGAAAGTGATAGATTGCGTTAATTAATACAACGTGCAGATGACAGAAAAACATTGACACTTGAATGTGACAGTCAATAAGTATTGAATATATGGTACATGACATTTATAATAAAATGAGGTATTAAGAAGCTTGCTACTCTTCAAAAGATTAGGAGACTATTTTACTGAGTTCTGTACACATACTGCACTATTTTAAATTAAAAAGCTACTGAAAAATGTAGAAAGAACTCGTGTGATTTTCTAACAGGAGAAATCCCTGTTCAACACAGAGCATTGTCCTTTGCTCGTTATTGTAGCAACCATTTTCAACAAGAATTATATTTAGTGATGGTAAAGCTGTCTCTTCTGTTTGCTTTCACAGAATCATGGAATGGTTTGGCTTAGAAGGGATTTTTAAAGGCCATCTAGTCCAACACCTTTGGAATGAGCAGGGACATCTTCAACTAGATCAGGTTGCTCCAAGCCCAGTCCAACCTGACCTTGAAAGACCAGGGATGGGGCATCCACCATCTCTTATGGGCAACCTGTGCAAGTGCCCCACCACACTTTTAAGGCTTTTCCTCATAAAGTCACTGCCTCTACATGACTCAGATGCTACAGCTGCATTTTAACAAAGGATCTAATAATTACTTTGGTAACGATATATTAATGCATTTCAGAAAATCAGCTAAGAGTTCTGAAATTTGTTTTTTTCCCCACCCTCAGCAGCAGGATGTACCATCAGTGCATGATGTAGTCATGATTTTCTTCTCTGAAGCATCGGGTAAGAACTATGACAGAATACTGTGCATTACTTACTGTCACAATCAGGCACACAGCTCTGTAAATGACTCCCCTGAGGGACAAAGCAAACTGTTACAAAGGCAAAGCAGCACAGCACTGGTGTCTATCCCCAACCTTCCTTCCCTCCTCTGTTGTTCTGTTGTTCTGTTGATTATCTGATGCAGCCTTGATGAGAGCAGTGATTTTAGAAGGTATGTCTGCATTATCTGACACATTTCCTCTGCTTCCAGCACCTGAGGTTGTTGAGTCACGTGAAAGGGTTTCCTGTGGAGCATCGGCTTACAGCATGGGGAAACACCTCCCTTTATCATACAGCAGTACATTTGCTGCATGTCATGGGTGACTCAACAACTGTATATTTTCCCTGTCAAGTGTGGAATTCCCCCAGTATTCTCCTACTCATTGACACTATACTGTTGGAATAAATCAAGTTTCCTGTGCTTTAAAGTTTTCCAAGGTGATGGGTAGGACTCGTTGGTTGGTAAGTTTTCCCGTACTTAGTTATTTACATGCCCACTGGTCATTGCTGTTTTGCTGTTCAGAGCGGGCAGTCACTCCTCTTGCCATTCTCTGAAGCCAGGAATTCTTCCCTTAGCCCCACACCCATCCTCAGAAATGACTGATACGGGTTTAGCAGCACAGTTCTCCAACAGGAGCTGGGAGAGCTTCATGTCATAAGAATACAAAGTTCATTCACTAAGTTATTTCCCCAAAATAATAAACTGTTCTCCTATTGTCTGTGCTTGCTTGCTAAGGGGGGGGGGGGGGGGGGGGGGGGGGAAATACCGTGAGATCAAATTGCTACTGTTCAATGTTGTACCAAGAAAAATATGCCTCAGCAGGTTGCCAGGATTTGTTGAAACTAGACATTGTTATGAAAAGCTACACAATTTCTCTCTTTTTTGTATATTGTATAGAATGCTAGTAGTTTAGAGAAGGCAGTAATTTTTATTTCCTTGTTTCAGTTGACTTTTTTTCTCGAGATGATATTTTCTCCCAATTAACTATAATTCCCTAGTAAAATGTTTTTACTTTCCTTATATTTATTTTCTGTTGAACACTGAATATTAAATTTGAGATGCTGCACCTGGAAAAATATATAAGTACTTTGCTATATAAAATTCTGCTTTGCAAATGCAAAATGTGGGGGGGAAAAAAAAAGTGCAAAATGTGTTTGATCCTTGACAATGTGGTGTTTAGCACTGAACACAGATTTCAGGTGTAGTCAGTGGCTAAAGTAGAAGTCTAGTGGAAACTGAGAACAAAGCTTCCAAGATTAAAAATTAATCTCCTCATGTTTTGAGGCAGTTGAGTTAAACACACAAATGATGTGTTTATGTGGGATGAGATATTATAATTGTGGCATTTAACTAGGACAGTGATGTGGGACGACAACAACAATCAGTGTATGCATGTAATAAACCTTGTTTTTTCAATATGCATATTTAAATGGACTAAGTTGTGTCTCAAATACTCTGGTAACTACTAAGTGATAGCTGAACTCCGTATCAAGAAGATCTTTGGCCATTTGTGATTCCTTCCAATTTACATCCTGGTTTTACTAAGAAATTAATCTGTGCAGGCTAGAAAGAAACTATGGCATGGTTTAGCTGTGTCCCGAAATGAATGGAGCGAGCTTTGGAAATTAAAGTACATCTCAGCTTCTCAGCTTTACTGCCACAAAATGTAGCTACAGTTCAACTAGTATACTGAAAAAGTAAGTTTTACACTGAAGAAAAAGGAGAAATACACCTTTGGTAGCTGAGATCCCTGGAAGGGGTCAGAGTCCCAGCAGGCAAAAGCATGGACTCTCTTGCAAAGAGCAAGAAGGTGTATAAGACAACTTAGACCTTGGACGGTAGGAAGAGTTTGTATAGAAGGGAACATTTCCTCCACATGTAGCAGTAAAGGGAGGACTATACACAGCCCCTGTATGCACCCCTATGAAATTATATTAAACAATTTCAAAACATGTACAAAGAACCATAGAAGTAATTTGAGATATGGGATATTACTGAGATTTATGAAAAGAACAAGGAAGATGTAAGTCCAAGGTATTTATTTGAGATGAATGAGTCATTCTGTACACATGTTGATACGCAGAAATCGCCCTAATTCCCAGGGAAGTAATAATGAACCTCTTCACTGGTCAGAAAGAAAAACAAAGGTGTGATATTGTTGTTGCATTAGAAGGGTTGGATTGTTTGCTATCGTTGTTTTCAACTGGTAATAAATGCAAGGCTAAACTGTGATATTAGACAATTAATAACAGATGTCAAAGTGAACTTAGTTGAAGTAAGATACAAAATATATTTTGATGCATTAATTGTTCTGGAGCAGAAATAATGAGAAACCAAAAATAAAAACAAGGTAGTATCAGTGGTAAAAGGCATACTTAAGGGTACATCATCTTAAAACCCTGAAAATGTTGGATGTTGTACCACTTTGGGGGGGATACATTAAGCTAAAGTTGACAATCAATAGTTTTAGAAGACCTAAGAACTATTTAACCCATCAAGAAGACAGCACATCAGTATTTTTACTTATATCATTGTCCTTAATATAAAGTAGGCTAATTTCACTTGATGGGTGAATAAAGTGAAACTTGGAACCATGCAAATAACAGAAGAGCAGTTAATTGCTGAAACTAACAATAACACAGTAAATTCTCCAACTTTTCAGATCTGGAAGACACATATGCATAAAATGGGTGCTATTTTGTCCTGTGTAGGGATAAACTATGGTAATGTTGCAGTTTTTGTGCTACATACTCAATAAGACTCAGTATTCAGGATATATTGTTACTATAGCATAGGATATTGAGGTTTTAATTTCTACTTTATTGCTTTAATCAAAGCAGCCTGGTTCATATTATTGCAAAGGAAAAAGACTGAGCAAAAAAGCCTTGAGAGACTAGGAGTGTTGAGAGAGAGCCTTACTGAATCAGGATATTGCTTAAAATAACTTTATATTAAGTGAAATAACATATTAAGGGAAATGTAAACATACATGAACATATGAGGTAATAAGGTAATAAGGTAATAACAGTACTACATTATAAGCTTTGCTTTTGTAAGATAACAATACATAAACAGTTTAACATTTTTCACACTAAATAGTTGTCTTCATTTTATATTCATGAGTAAAGGTAAATCTAAATTATTCAAGACAACACCTTAAATAAAAAGCTACTTTCATAGAACACATAAACATTACAAGTTATGTCCAAGCAGAACTACTGCCTTAAGTGTAAGAGAAGGGAAAGTACTGTAAATTCTTCAAATGCCAAGCAATATAAAAATAAAAAGAAAGTAAAGGAAAACATCTACTGTTCCCAACTATTTTAACAAGAGTTTTTAATGCATTGTCATGTATGTTGAGTCATCTTAGATCATTAAGCACTTAGATGTTAGGTGGCTGATATTAGTTAAAATCCTCTAGACAATAAATTCCTCTGTCGTCAATCATCTATAATGCATTCCTGTTTCTTGAGGGTGAGTTGTTCCATTTTAAAAGCTGTCCAGATGTGGTACCTACTCACTCCTCTTTGCTAATATCTATTAAACCAGTTGAAGTCAGGTTATTTGAAGTGCAGTTCTGAGTGTACTTGTTTCAAAGCCTACCTTTCACAGCTGGACAGCCTTTGGCCCCTTTGTCCCCCATGCCAGAACATCCTGGCAGACTGTAACATCTTCTATAAGAGTTTCCCACAGAGCAAAATACAGGTCATCAAAGCTTTCAGAGTTCCTTAACAAGTTGCAATAAAAAAGGATGTGGATAAAATATAAAAGAACTTTGGTCTCTTAGGAGTGCAAATATATACCAGTATTAATTTCTCTGTAGGAACAGCAACTTATATCCCAGCCTTCAGAGACCAAACGAAATATAAAGGAACTGGCCAAATCTTGTTTGGTTGACTTTCAAATAACTTTTTAGATAAAACTGACACATATTTTGAAAACACCTGGAAGTGTCAGTAACTTTCTTCCTGAACAGCTAAGTTATTTCTGAACAACTGATTTATTATTGTGGTTATTAGTTTAGGCCACAAAATGAAAGAGGGACAAACTTTAAAAAGAAGGAAATGACTGAGGCCTAGCCCAGTTATCAGGCTATTTAAGATTTGTAGCATTTCCAGAAAAAATTCCCCTGCCTGGAAAAGATTATGCACATTCCAGCTTTATTAAGTTTGTCATATGATGTTTTGTAACTCTGCTACTTCAAGACACTCTCTTAGTTCTGCAGCCTTCTTCTCCAACTGCTGAATGTTCCAGTGCCATTGTCGTTTATTTGAATGGACTTTGTTCAGCTGGCAATGCAAACGTTTTAAAATAGCATCATATCTCTTATTCTGTACCTAAAGAAAAATGAAAATCACTTCAAAATTTCATTCCAGTAAAACTATTTACAGAGGTGAGTTCAGCTTACCTAATTCTGTCCATTATATATTCTGACATTCGACCAAGTCATTCCATATTTATTTTCAGCTACTGAAGAGACATCTAGGAACCCATTCATCTGATCTGGTTGAGGACATGAATCATGACTCATTTTCCAATTAAGGAAAGAAAAGCTCTGTCCTACTAAGACCTTAAGTGCAGAGTTCAGTGTGGATATCTGCTCTGTAGATGTCTAAAATTCAACAAAGTAAATGCCACCCAAGGGCTCAGCATGTCACAGCTCTGTCAAGGCTTTGCACGTAGAAGATTTGAGGCACCAGAATGAGAGTTGAGAGGGCAGAAATTTTCATTCTTTGACAAGCATGTTTGGATATAAATGGGAATACAAATGAGGTAACCTCGATGGCTGGAGTAGCACCTTTGTAGCTGCACTGCATTTAAAATGGCACATTTTTCTTAGACAGGCAACAGTGTGGCAATGTAGACTGTCAATTCTGCCCTCATTGCTGCCTTATGTGGAGAAGAATGGCTGCTGCAGAAAATCCTCTGAAAATCTGCATTCTGAACTGCTAAAAGAATGAAGCATTCACTACAATAAAAATGGAAATAATGGGCATTCCCTTAATGAAATTTGGGCTTACTTACCCTAGTTTAAATGGCCTATGAGTGGTAGCGTATAATTACTCTTGTGTCTGCTTATTGAAGCATTATTACACTGTATTTCACATGCACATAATGATGCACAGCTGCATCAGAACCACAGCACGGTCAGTGACTTTCTAAAATCTCACTGCCTAAATTTCACAAATAACTAGGAAACTGCCTCACTGTTGGTCTATAAATTACTGCCCTTTTTATTTGCGACGGCTTGTCTTCCTTCAGGTTACCTCACTCTCCACAATAATTGTTTGCAACTTTTTGAGGGATGCTGTCAGATTCACTCATCTGAATGAGTGCTTGGGGCATCCACATCACTAGGACTACGTTGTATGACACTGAAACATCTATGATCAATATTATCTGCTTTTTTTAGAAATGTGTCTCTAGCATCATTATTGGGAACAGTCTGGCACATCGGCTAAGGGAGGGAACATTAATATGCTTACTGGAGACAGTGAAGGGACAGCACTGTGCTTTTTATTGGATCTTGTGTACATGAAAGTCAAACACTAGAAAAAAATTGTCTGGGCACTCAGGGTATCTCCACCACCAGGGTCATTTAAGGACAGGATAGGCAAGCATCTGTCAAGAATAATAGTGTCACACACTGACACTGGGGAAAGAGGGCAGCAGGGGAATAGACAGTCTTTTGAGTCAGGTTTTTTTAAATTACTTTTACATAACAATAAATTTTCTTGTATTTGTGGATATCTTGAATTATCCTTATGACTGAAGCCTTGACCCTACACAGCTAAGTACCCTGATTTACTGCTGACAACCCTGTCCAAGGCTGGGAACAGGATCCGCTTTTCAAGAAATAGGTAATGGGGCTGGTGCTCAGGAAAGAGTAAGAGAAGGTCCACAAGCTGCTTTAAGAGTCACAGAATCACAGAATATGCTAAGGTGGAAGGGCCCCATCAGGACCATCAAGTCCAACCCCTGGCTCTGCACAGGACATTCCCAAGTGTCACACCCTGTGTCTGAGAGCATTGTTAAAACGCTTCTTGGTCTCTGCCAGGCTGGTGCTGTGACCATTTCCCTGGGGAGCCTGTTCCAGTGCCCAAACACCCTCTGGGTGAAGAACCTTGTCCTAATGTCCAACATAAACCTCCCCTGACACAGCTTCAGGCCATTCCCTGGGGTCCCGTCACTGCCCAGTGCCTGCCCCTCCTCTTCCCCTCACGAGGAAGTTGTAACTGCAATGAGCTCTCCCCTCAGTCTCCCCCAGGCTGAACAGACCAAGTGACCTCAGTGGCTCCTCATAGGGCTTCACCTCAAGGCCCATCTTAGCTGCCCTCCTTGGGATGCTCCAAACAATTACATCAGGTGCCAGCTGAATTCCACCCCTGCAGCAGCTCAATAAAACCCCATCCATGTGCCTAGTATCTCACTTTATTCCTGTGCTTGACTTTTCTTTCCCAAGTTGTGCTGAGGACTGCTGGGTATAAATGTCTCTGTCTTTCCACTGGAAATTTTAGATTAAAAATTGGACTGTTTTCAGGAGAGTTCTTAAGAGAAAATAATACCCTGAAAGGTTTTGGGTATTTCCTATATCCTTCTGAGACAAAAAGAACATATAATCCAAACAACCGAAAAACAAAAGTGAAGGTTAACATTCACTATTTAATTAAAGTGATTTTGATGACAGAACAGAACATCATTTTAAGGCTACCTAATTTAACTTTGGGTTTAGAGAATTTTCTTAGGGAGATGTTGCCTTGGTAATAAAACATTTTCTCTAATGCTGACTAGCAGACCTATTCTAAAGCAGCTGTGTTTTGCTTTTTAGGTTAAAAATTCTCTCTGTTCTCTGTCACATGAAAAAAGTGATTCTTTCTTCCTCCTACATTTTACAATGGGCAATAGAACTAACCTTAAAGCAGTTAATCTTTATATTATTAACCTTTGCTCATTAAATTTTGTGGCATTTATTTGAACTGACAAGATAAATGGTACAAAATTTCCAAAATAAAAATTATCTAATCATACAGGGTACTTTAGTAAGAAACAAAATGAAAAATATAGTTCAATTATTTAAAAGAAAAGGTTTTAACCATTGATCAGAATTTTATCTTGTCAGCTAATTAGGAGCTGCTGTGTCATTCCTAATTTAATGTCAGCTCAAATTAGGGAGATTCATGGGAAGTCCATTTTCCTGGTCCACTCGATTCTTCCATTGATGAGTTATCAAGTCATCAAGTCAGCAGTGAAATGTAAAGTATTTCAGAAGTATTACAGAAATTTTAAAATGTGCATTTGCTTTACTACTATTCAGAGACCTCTTCTTTTTCCAGGAATCATTACAAAAGTTCACAGATGAACTCCTTCTCAAAAGACTTCAGAAAAAAATGTTCTTCACAATTAAGCTCTGAATTTTAGAAAGACTATGTGCACCCAGAATTTAAGACAGCATCATTGCTGCATATATACTTGAACAATGTATAGCCAGCAACGGTGTATAAAGTCCTTCAAACTTCATTTGCATTATCTACATTCCGTCAGGGGAACTGCAATTAAATTTTATTCCAATGACTCACCTCAATTTCTTTTTTAAGCTTAGCATGCTTTTTTTTCTCTTCTTCCAGGAGATCTCTTTTTTTATTGATGGAATCTTTCAATGTTGTGATTTCGCTTTTTAAAAGTGTGATTTCTTCCTGCAGGTGTAAGTCAAGATAAAGAAATCCACTCCTTGAAAGGTTGCACAGTTCATCTAATCTACTTATTAAAATTGTCTAATTTTAACAGTCCCAGTTAATAGAAATGAGATAAAGGTCTATAATAAACAATTTCACAACAAACACATGAATAATAATTAAATTAATAATAATTTAGGATGGGTACTTAAAAATTAACTATTAAATATTTTATCACATGGTTTTACACTTGTAAGAATATATACTCTGGATCTGAAATATGAAAACTACAAAAATACAGGACTTTGAGATAATTTTGGTGGTCTTTATTTAAAATGCAATTAACTGCAAAATGCATGAATATTTAATGTAATATTTAAGATATATTTTTCTTTCTCATAAGAAAATATGATGTTAGTCTTCATTTATCAGTATTGAAAGATCTGTTGTACAAACAAATTTTCATCAATTTACAGTAACAGACTACCATCAAACTTTCAATAATTCAAGTTACATCAGGTTGAAATCTGCGATCCCATTTCAACTTCATACTTGTGTTTGTCCATATATTGGCAAAATTCTGTGGTGAAATATTCCTATGTAGTTGTTATTAATAAAAATTGCAATTGGGTCAAGTAAAACCAACAGTTTTAGATTAGAATACCAAACATATCTTTCCTCTCTTCTTATTTCTATCACCATCTCATCAAATTTACCTCCTGTAGGCAAACAGCTCAAGTGTATTTTGTTGACAGCAAAGTTTAAAGAATATTGTGTTCTTACCAAAAAATGTAACAATATGGCGATCTTCCACAGAATTCTGAAAAGCATTCATATAAGTCTATCCAAAGATAAAGCCTAATTTACAGCTCTGTAGTATTTTCATATTTGAGTTCATTCAATCACACAGTATAAACATTTTTTTACAATATTACACAGATAACAATACTGATATTTTTCACTGCATACTGAAGTAAATTTTTCTCTAATTAATGCAGCATTATGAATTATCTATATTCCCTTGTAGTCAGTCCCTCAAGAACCATAAACATATTAAGCAAAATAATCATATTATATGAACTATGTCAAAATTATTTCACATAGAAGGAAAGAATCAAAAAGGAAATACTGTACCTGCACTTGTTTTATAACAGATCCTTCTGGATTCTGGAGCTCACATATTAACTTCTCCTTCTTTGCCTTTAATTCTTCCACAACCGCTTTCTTTCTGGCAAGTTCAATCATAACTGGCAATTTACTTTCCATCTCCCAAAATAGATGTTTATGATCCTTTATTTTTTCCCGATATTCATTATTTCTTGCAAGTATCATCTCAAACTCCACTTGTACTGTTTCTGCATCACACCTCAATTTAAAATTTTCAGAATAAAGGGCTCTGACTTGGGCCTCCAAATTTTCACACCGATATTTTGTCACTTCTGTGGCATCATCTTGCAGATGTATTTCCCCTTCTGTAGTCTTTGTTTCTAACAGAACAGAATTCATTTCTTTTTCTAGTTCCTGACACTTTGCCTGTAAAATATTTCAGTGTTAATTTAAGATTTGTTTTTGGAGGAAGATATGAAGTGTCTGGTTAAATGCTGTAATTGAAATTTATTTGACAGTCTTTTTTTTTCACTTGCCTAATGTGGTTTGAATGGAAGATAATTAGACTTGCATTTCTTAATATCATCATCTTAGAGGCACTATGTAAGAATACTGTCTTAGTCTTCTCCCCTTAGATTGAGTCTAAAATATTAAGTAAGATACCTTTAACTCACTTTTAAGTTCCTCTTAAGTTGCAAGATATATAGGACGTGGCAGATCAAACCCAATTGTAATGTTTGCTTAGAGCTGGTGAAGTCCTAATCAGAATAAAAATTACTAAAGATGCCAAAAATCCCTTGCAAACCCACACAAACACATAGAGGGGTGTGTCAGCTGATGGAGCTTAACTAAACTGTTCAAGTGAGATTTTTAATCCTGACTTCATGACAGTAGGAGCTGAGAGTTGAATTAATCACAGTTATTTTCAACCCCAAAAGAAATATGTATCTAGTCCTAAAAAGGCCTCTACATTATCTCGCTGATGAGAAGTGAACAAAATCAGGAAGGAGTA
The DNA here is from genome assembly GCF_029207755.1 of Chamaea fasciata. Classification (NCBI taxonomy): domain Eukaryota; kingdom Metazoa; phylum Chordata; class Aves; order Passeriformes; family Sylviidae; genus Chamaea; species Chamaea fasciata. The sequence goes on along the minus strand of NW_027094087.1, from coordinate 55,389,578 downwards.
CTTCAAACCATCATAAGAAATCACAGAATCATCAAGGTTGGAAAGGACCTGTAATTACCCAGGGCTTTAAAGTTCTGTGGCTCTTTTTTAAAATAGATACATGTTTTTAAATGATATGATCACAAATTATTGTTGCAGCATCATCAGACTATATTATGGGATACAGCACAAAGCTTCTTGTAAAGGGTGGCCAGTCCACTGACATTCCTAAAACTACAAGATTTCACTGCTACTTCAGAAATGTTATCTTTGTGCAAAAATATGTTTCAAATATCAATTATTTCAGTTGTAGCGCTATGCACAGATGTTATAATTGGAACTCTACTACTTCCATTTGTATTCTTCTATGCTCAAAAATGTTGACTGGAACCTTTTCTCAGGCGTAAAAGTAAGTTTTCAACAGAAATTTGATCTCTAAAGTTAAGCAATAATTGAAAGCTTAATAAAAGACAAAAGAAATTATCACAGAGTCTTCACAAAGGTACACATATCCAGTGTTCTACAAAATTGTACTGAATAATTAGGATACCCACTTCAAACATGGGGGGAGGGGGGCAGGTGAAGCATTTTGTGTCAAAAATATGTTAAGAAAAAATATACATATACTGTGGTGGAAAAAAAAATCTTTAAAATCCTTCCCCTACAATTTCTTACGAAATTACAATTAAATAAATAAATTTTAACAATCATAAAGCTCTAACTTTGCATGTAGTTGTGGGTTTGCCTTTTGGGTTCAGCTCGGTATTTTTGTTATAGGGTTGTGGGGGTTTCTTTTTTGGGGGGGGTTAGGATTTTTTCTTTGTTTTGGTTTGGTTTTTGTTTGTTTTGTTTGTTTGTTTGCTTGTTTTTTCCGACTAACAAAGCAACGTTTCACTTGCTGTAATGAAGACTTAGCTGTGCTGTGGCCTTACAAAAACAACAATACACACCCACAGCTCTGGCTGAGCTTAAATACCACACACAGGAACAGAATAGCTGCCGTACACTTGAATGCACTCGCCCATTAAGTACCATCAACTTCTCTTGTTCAAGGGAATACTTCCTCATCCAACGAAAATTAATTGATTTAATTACTCTAAACAAGGTTTATTACCTGCAATTGGAAAAGAACTGTTTTGCTTTTTTCTATGTCTGACACCTGTGACTGCTGCTGCTCTGCAACTCGTTTCACAGCTTCAGCTAGCGATGGGGAATTTTGCTTGGCCATTTCAGGCAGAAATGAAGAACTGGAAGGATAAAAAAGAGGTGAATTGTTTCATTCTTCTTTCCATTTGGTTCTTGAAGACGAAACAATATTGAGGGCCGTCCCGTGGGATCGCAGATAGACAGATTCATTTAATTTGGTTATTTTTTAATTAGCAATTACAGGTTACTCAAAGCTAATCACTGAGAATTGGCACACTTTCTTGCAGAATCTCATAAAAGAAACTACTGCGGTGTTCTTCCGCCTTCTCCGCAGAACAGACGCTCAGTTGGTGAGCACAGCCGTAACTTTTAGAAGTTATTTTAGAAGTTATTTTAGAAGAAATGCCCGAGGCCGTGCGCTACCCGCGTTTCTCCCGAACGCCCGCCTTGCTGCGGCCGCCACACGGCACCTGCCGCGCTCCCCGGGCCGCCGCCGCCCGCCCGCGGCCTGCGGAAGCCCAGGGCCATGGGGAGTCGGGATGATCCCGCCGGCAGCCCGAGGGAACGCGGCGGGAGGGATCGCTTAGGAAACGCGGGGCCGTTTCACCGCCCGTGACGGTGATGCCGCCCGGCTCGGCCGCGCCTGAGGCCGTCCTGCTCCGCCGCCCTTTGCTCCCAAGTTCCCCGAGTTACCGCATTCATTGTATTAGACTGCGCTCGCTGCCATCATTCGTTGTGCAGAGAACATCAAGTTTACCCGAGCACCGCTGGATGACGAAGGAGAAGAGATGCCGGCCCAGTCTCCTCTGGCCTATGCCGTGCTCTGCTCTGTAGCCACGGACTTGCCTCTGGTCCGCTTGTATTCAGCTATGGAATTCTAGGGAATTTCAACCCTAAATCGCACTGGTTTTATAATTCGATTTTTAAATTTACCTATTTTTGTATTTTTTATATTTTTGGAACATATTTAGTTTTAAATTGTAAATCCTATATTAAACAACTTACAGATATAAATAAATATCAAAATACTTATATATTCATTTGTAACAACTATTTTATAAACTAATTGTTCGTGTCTGCATATGACCTATTTATTTCATCCCTTTCCTGAAGTGGCATAAGCTGAATACAATATTTCATTCAGGAGGTATCAACTTGTCATTTTTCAATATTGTTTTGTACCCTGAATATTTTCTGACCTTTTCCTTCTCAGCATTCTGCACCAAAAATAACACCATTAATTAGTTTTTCTTCCTTAGTGTGGCTGAAGGAGAGAAAATGATTGCATTGGTTTCTCTCCACCAAGTAGTTCTCCTGTTAAATTTTAATGACCTAGCTCAGTCACATTTGGCACTGGGGTGGAAAGTCTCAGAGATGACCGATTTCTGCAAACTTCAGGAAAAGAGATGTCTGGGTAAGGAAGGACAAGGTCGCCTCATCAGTTCCCTTCGGGAGACAGAACCAGCTCTCATCCCTCTGTCCAGCACATGAACAGAATAGCAGGAGGGAAAATGGCAGAGCACTCACCATGTGTGTTTTGGACCTGGCAGAAATGTAGGTTTACTGTGGTTGCAGGGAAAGGAGGAACAGGAGACAAGAATTCATGGGAAATCAGACTTTATTAATTCTTCTGTCCATTAAAAAGTACTGTGGTTTTTTTCTTGTCCCTTTCTTCTGTCGTCATATACTTAACAGTCGTGCCTATGATTTTAACACAGCTGAGGAAATGATTCTTGCACAAGGCCTGATATAAATCCCTCATTTCCTTGCTTTCCTTTTAACCTTTGCATTGTCCTGTCATAGGGTTAAGACTTTTTCACTAAGCTGTGTGAAATTCCCGGCTGCTGCAAGGAGCAATCACCATCCTCACTACAGGCCTGTGGCCCCAAAAGCTGACATTGTGTAACCTCTGTCTAGGTCCAGAATAATATTTTTTCATCACTGGCTGCCAAATACTTCAGTGGAGCACAGAGCTACCGCTCAGAAAAGGAAACTCCTCCGCTGTGCACAAGTTTTCCTTTAACTTCTTTGTGGGAGGTCCTGTTTGGCTGGGCCGTGGGTTTGGGAGTTGGTCTGCGGTTGTGCAAAACTGGTGCAGCAGAAGGAAGGTGTGATCACAGCAGGGTTAACGCTGCTTCCGCCTTCAGCGCTCCCCAGGCACTTGTTAATCATGCTGGTGTCTCGCAGTACAGTTTGTTCTTTCCGGTATAACCAGCAGCAAAGCAGGGTCCGGTCAAAAAGAAGAAATACAGGTTCCCACTGCAGCCTTACACAGCATAGGAATTTCCAGCTTGTACGAATCAGCTCTGAGACTGAAAGAAGTGAGATATATAAGGCTGGAAATGCCTGTGTTTTTTGTCAGATGGTACCTTTCAGAATTTAATAGGATTGTCCACCTGTGTAAGTAAACTCCTGTGTTTATGAAAACTGCGTGTACTTCGGTATTTTCCTTGTATGCGGTGACTTCTGTTTCTTCAACCTTGCCTATAAAAACCTAGGTTAAAAGAGGAAGAATGTTTTATTTTAATCCAGTTTTAAAGGCTTAAGTGTATTTTTTTTTCTCCTGGTTTTTGGATTTTCTTCTTTGTGTTTGCTCTTGTTGAAATTTTACACACTAAGTATTTACACATGAAATTTTACACATCTCTGTTCATCTGGGCTGCTTCAATGACCTGTTTTCTTTCTTAGGGCATCTGTCTTTGGCAGATATTAAATACCCCCTGCCATTTTAATTTTCAAAAAATTATGTCTGTTCTCTCAGTTTCTCTACTAATATAAAATGACCATCAGGATTCAAAGATGCAGGAAATTGTCAGCAATCTTGTCTTGGCCAACAGTGAACTTTTAGAATTAGATTTCTGGGGTTCTTGAAAATTGCGTTTTTGCATCTCATTTCTACCCTGGGCTGTCTCTTCTCTGCAGCCTGGTTTTATTTCCTTCATTGTTCTTTCTCTATATTCACTTTGCTTTTCTAATTTTTGCTCTTGTTACCTTCCTCACCTCTCGTATGGTTATTGATAGTTTTCTTTGATCTACTTTTCTTGATATCTGTGCAAGAAAATCTTGTAACCTCCAAATGTTTGTACTGTCAGTTTCAGGGAGTGAGGAAATAGCTAATGGGTGACCTTGGCTTCACGTTTGTGCAAGTATTTGTCTTGAATTGTGTACCAAAATGATCAACTCCTTAATAAATGTACTTATTTTTTGGATGTAGCTTCAGTGGAACACTGGACAGTAGAGCATGTTAATTAAAACCCAAATAACCATGAATACATCTCCCATAGACTAAAATTTACTGTGCTTGTATGTATTTTGAGAAGGGGTTTTTTGGAGTGACTTGGAAAGGAATCAGTTTTGCTACACTTGTAAGCAAATCTATTCTGACACCACTGTCCTCACTAGGACTCTGTGATGCAAAGCTAGAAGGATATCAGGGTGAATCAGCCCCATTGTTCCTATGTGTACATCCCAGTAATTGCCCCTGTGGAGTTTTTGCAGGGCATGCACAACTTAATAACAATGTATGCAATTACCTCTCCCTCATCAAACACTTTCCTTCCACCCTTTCTTTGGTAGTATTTTTCTGGGCAAGTACAAGAACAGCAATGAACTCTAATAACCTTCCACTATCAACATATCTGAAGTGAAGCAATAATCTGTTTTTGCACTACACCCCTCTGTTGTGCTGTCTTTCCTGGGACAATGAGCTGTACCTTGATTGGGATCATGTCACATTCAAACAGGTCTCCCACAGAGAGTGTCAGGGTAGGAAAGAAAATACTCTGATTTCCCAAGTCATGGTCTTTGGCATGAGTCTGTTTCAGCACTGTTTTCTCAGCAAGATCTTTCTTCTAAAATCCATTATCAGCTGTGTGTAAATAATACTCTGAGCAAAATCAGGAGTCATAAATTCCTTGGCAGTTGCTTTTATCTGCTATTACATTTTGATACTTTCAGATCACCTGTTTTGATAGTCACTATTTAATCTTTGTAAGTGTTCAATTCGCAGAAAGGAAAACATCATTTTCAGTCAGGATTATTTTTCTTCCAGTCTGGGGGAAAGAACAATGAAGAAAATACAGAATGTTTTCTGTAAAACCTTCTCTAAATAAGCTGTCCTTTAAAACCACAAAGGTCTTTGACCTCTCATTTCAGTGGAGAAACTCTGGGAATCCGCTGACAACTGTAAAATGCCAAGGAGTTCATCATGTCTACCATAATGATAGGCCTCAAGTACACACAGTAGTATTTTTGCAGGATAATGAAGTGATGTGAGGCCAGAACATTCATGTGGTTACAGGAGAATGAAGTCTTGGGGCAAGAAAATTGAGCCAGGCATTATTTGGTGTGGTTAGCTCTGGTAGCAGAGCATTGATTTCAAAGACTTAAAAGATTCTCAAGTCCTTTGTTCCTGCAAAGATATGAATTTTCCTACAAGTAAATACATTTTCATGCACAGTTTATTACTGTAAAAAAAAAAAAAAAAAAGGTGTTAAAGAATACTCTGAATTATTAAGGGGTCTTAAAACTGTTGGTAAAGGTGCATATATTTCTACTAGATCAAGGACAGTGCTTAGTCATGAAATCTAAGTAGGTGTCTTCGAGGTTCCCAAAGCAGAGGGATCTAGCCTTTTGTTCTAGACCTCTGGATGCCTGTGATAGAAATGGAAAGATTATCAGACAGAGAGAAAAGAAAGTAGGACACTTCTGAGAGGATATGTAAAATAGGCCCTTATAGCAACAGAGATGGATTGGCAAGTTTCCACAGGTAGGCCTACCTGGGCTTGGATCAACAAAGTCCAGAAAAGGGAAAAAACAAACCACCAAAACTGGAATTACACCATGGGCCACAAGACAAAATGTGAATGATAGGATGATATTGGATAAGCTTGACACATCTTGATTTCAGAGAGGAGTGCATCTAGCAGAGTGAAAAAGCTGAGGCAGGAAGTTGTGCACAGTATTCCATTGCTTTTAGTTCTAAGTACTTCTTTCATTACTAGGTAAAGTTTCAGTAACCTCTACTGAGTTCTTGTGCATGCTGAAAAGAAGAACTATCTGGATCACGTGCCCCTTCACACAGAAGTCAGAAATTAGCAAGTCAATACTTTTGGAAATGCAAAAGGGAGAACTACAAAAGGTCTTGTGAAGGCCTGCAGGGAAAAATGTCATTGCCCTCACAGCTCAGCACCCTACTGCCAGGAGGGGTAGCAGACATGAGCTCCACCTCAGCCATAAGTATGTTAAACACTTTGAAAGAAATTGTTGCAGAAACTCCTCCAGTCCCAGGAAGGAAGGGACCTCTGTGTTTGTTTGCATCATGGAAGCTGGAGGATGGCCCATCACTCATGTCAAGGAGATCCATTAGTCTAATGAGGGTTAATTGATTCAATAAATCTAATCTTATGTACCAACCTTTCATCATCCCTGACCTGGGAAAGACCTGAGGTAGGTGGGGTGGTAGGGAAATACCTAAATGCTTAAATAAATACATAATTATTCCCATTTCCACTAGTTTTCTTTTGTTGGAATTTCTTTTGGTGCAGCTGGGAAAGCCTAAGTCAGTAATTAACTGCTATGTACCTTCTCTACACGGTATCACTGAATTAAATGCCTTAACATGGTTCTGTGTTTGGACTAACAGTGCTGTTCTTAATTTTTTCGGGTTTTTTTTCTACTTGTATGTATTTTCTACTTTCTCTCTTTGTATGTTTTGTTACTGCGTGACAGTTGGAAAAACCTTTAAATATCCTGGAATATGGTGGAAGCAGTACTGATAGATCTGTTCAGCCTCCCAGCCAACTTGCAGAACAACATCCAAGGATTACTGCACAACACTCTGGAAGCTATTGAGAAATGCTCTGCCATCCATGCTCCGTGTGTTTATGTCATGTGTTGCCAGGGGCAGGGGAGTGAAAGGAAAGGTGAACAAGAGTTCTTGCTTGCAGCTCTGAGAGGTTTTCAGAGTCTGAAGAAAAGACTGGAGGTGGTATGTGCTCAGACTACAGCTGCTGCTTTGTATGCCATCAAACAGAGATTGGATGAAAAAGACCTGAGCATCATTAAAGTTATTCTCCCCACCTTAAGAAAAGACTTAATGAAAGTGTATATAGACCATCTCTTTACAGCAGTCTACCAGTTTGAATTTGAGGATTTACAGGTGATATCTGACAGTGAAAACCTGCAGATATCTGAACATCAGCATGAAGGGCAAATACTTCCTTCACAGGACGTGGCACTCATCCGAAGTGAGATTCAGATGTACTTGGAGAGCCTGCCAAGCCTGAAAGGGGAACTCACCATCCTCAGATCTTCCCTGATCCCAGGTAGAGAGTTCCAGATAATAGTTTTTACAGAGACTGTTACCGAGCACACTTCTTCAAGGGAGTTGCAAAATGGACAAGATTTGGAAATGCCTTCAGGCATCAAATAACTCTATATGATGTTGTAATAGTGTATATAAATGTGTATAAGAGGAAGAAGTGTCAATAGAAATAAAGCAAAAGGCTGGCAAGACCATTCCAGGCCTGAGCATGATCCGAGGAAACAGTCCTGGTTTTAGTGAGGGCAGACCTCCTGTCTGTGTGGGAGTTAAAATAAAATCTCCTCCTGTCTGTGTGGGAATTGCACACTTTGAGAGTTACCATCATAATTTGGAAAGGCAGGATAAGAGTTTCTGCTGGTCTGTAGCCCCAGACATGCCTGATGTCGCAGTGTCCCTGCTATGGCATGATTATGAGCAAGAAGGAAATTAGGAATCCTTAAACTTAAATGCCACAGCTAAATCCAAGGCAAATCACTACTCTATTTGATTGGCTGATTCCAAGTCTCTTCGGTATAAACCCATGTAATAGCTGGTTTGACCTTGTTTTGAAAGCAATTGTTTGTTGTGTTTTCTTGCCTTGCCAGATGATATTTTCTTACATGGGTTCACCACAAGGACAGGTGGGATCTCCTATATACCAACTCTAAGCTCCTGCAATCTCTTCAGCAGCTCCAAGCGGAGGGACCCTCAAGTCGTTGTTAAAGAAAATCTCCGCCGGCTAGCTAATGCTGCAGGATTTAACCCAGAAGCTTTTCACAGAGTCAAGGTATCTTATAAAACAATGGATTCAAGTAAATGGCTCGGATGTTCCTTCATGTATCACTGGCTAAATTGTAGGCATTATTCTTATCTTTGTCAGCAAGAAGCTGTGATAAGCAGGACAGTTAAAACATTTATGCTGGCAGCTTATCTGGGAGAATAGCCATCGAAACTATCAGCCATTTGGCACAATGTGGAGAAGCAGCACTGATTCTTCCAAGTCTGTTCTAATATTTAACTTACCACAAAATAGAATAATCAGATAACTGATCAGAGCACTTTCTCCTAAAAGAGAAATACACTACTGCTTCTATAGTGGCTTTCTACTGAAACATCTTTAGGGCATTTGAACAAGGGAGCACCTGATTTCTGTACATAATCAGTTAGTGCAGAAGACTTTCATGTCAAAGAAAAAACCTTGTACCAGTCAGAGCTGGGTTGTTTTGCAGCCATATCACTGTCCACATTCTGGTTTTGTTTTGACAGGTTGATCACGCTAATGCTGTGTGCATTATGGGAAAGACAGAGCCTGACGACTATGATGGAATAGTTACGGATCAGAAGGGTGTCACGCTGGCAGCTCCAGGTGCTGACTGCATACCGGTGCTGTTTGCTGATCCTGTCAGAAGAGCCTGTGGTGCTGCTCATTCTGGTACGAATTGCACTCCCTGTGCAATGTAAAGATTTCCTGGGACTCAAGCTGAGATACGAGAACCCAAAGCTAGGCTTTCTTCTGTCTGTTGCGAACAATCCCCAAGTGCAAATTTGGCTTCCTTGTCTATTCCAAAGTATATCTCTAGCTTGTGCCTGGGGTTTTTTCCCCCTAAAAACAGCAATAAAACACTTTGACCATATTATAAAAATATATTTCTGGCATATTTCTGTTGTATTCCATTTAAATGTTTCAAGCACAGAGGAGCTGTGAATTATGCTCTAATTGCCCAAACCAGGACACTTGGGAAAAAGAACTCTGGAATTCTAATCTAAACCATTCTTTCTAGTTTCTATCTCCACAAAATTATATTAGAAATAAATAATATATATTATTATTATTATATTATATATTTTTATTATTTTATTATTCTTATTATATATCGAAATAATAAATTGTAAATTATATGTAGAAAAATGATTGCTGTTAATGTGTATATTTGGGGGGGCAGGTTCTAAGCTAATTTATTTTTAGATATAATTATTTAATTTTAGGTGTAAATGCATCTCCTAATTTATACCTTTAATAATTGCATATATTTTTAGCTGCTAGAAAATTAAAAAGAAAATTTATACCAATTTTTTTTCAACTTCTCATTTCTCACAGGATGGAAGGGCACACTGTTAGGAGTGTCTATGGCCACAGTAAATGCTATGGTATCTGAATATGGCTGTAACATGAAAGATATCCTTGTGGTGCTGGGCCCGTCCGTGGGACCTTGCTGCTATAAACTCCCTCACGAATCAGCAAAAGAATTTCACAGAATTGATCCAAAGTGTGTGAGACTATTTGACTCTGCAAATCCTTATATTGACATCAGAAGAGCAACAAGGTAAGCCTCCTGAGAGAACAAAAGACTAATTCCACATTAATTACTAATAATTATTTTGATACTGTATTATTCAGGACTAATATGGTGAGGGTTCTCAACAAAGTACTGTCTAGTTCTTTGCAGATCCAGAAAGGATACTTTTGAATTAATAGTATTTGCTCACTTTTACTGGATTTCAGCTATTATTTTATTGTTATATTGTTATATATTTTTCCTTTATGGATTACAGACAAAAGTCCAAATTTAATGTGATTTTACAGGATGCAGGAAAGTAATTATTTTAGTCTAGTACTGAAAGAAAGAAACAAAGCAAATGAAAGCCCAAATCACAATATTGGTACAGTTTGTACAGTTGGTACTTGAGGTTCTTCCTTAACAATAGTGCCTTATGGAATGTGAGGATGTAGAAAAAACAATATTTTCTGTTTCTCTTTCTTTTTTTTTTTTTTTCCAGGATTCTTCTTGAGAGAGGTGGGATTCTTCCCAAGAATATCCAAGATGATTCTATCACAGACCAGAACCAAAACATCACTTTCTGTACTGCATGCCACCCTGATAAATTTTACTCTCACTTTCGTGATGGCACTAACTTTGGGACACAGATTGGCTTCATATCAATCAAAGATTGAGACAATATCTCTTACCCTAGAACGGCATTTCGATAATAAGTCTGCTGTATTGTCTGGCATCCTGCTCTCCTCATAGAAGTTTTTCCTCCTTTCTTTCACAGACTTGCAGTAGGGAATCCATGGGTCTTGAGATTCTCCTGCTTGTTCCTTTCCTTGCCCTTCTGAAGCAAGAATAAGTACCTGTGGTGTGGGGACAAAAGTTCTCGTGTGAGATAGGGTGCAAAGGAAACAAGGACAACCCACACAAGTGGCAAAATCCTTCTACAAAACCCAGATACAAGCTTCAAGTTTATGGATCCTCCTTGACCAAATATTTTCCATAAACCTCACTATCTTAACGTAGTGGAAGCCCAAAAAAATGCCAATCTTCATTAGCTTCTGGTTGAGCCTGCTGAATGACACTAAGTATGACATAGCTATCTCAGGAAGGGAAGCCAGTATTGCACGTTACTTGTTTGAGACACCCAACTTTGATAGTTTCGGCTGAAGCCTTACAAAATTTTGTGCATGGGATTAATTTTCCACTTTGGATTAGTTTAAAGAAATCCAAAATATTTACATACTTTTCCTATGGAAAACTACTAGAAAGTGAAAAGCAAGCAGGCTCCTTTGGGGCAGACACTGAAAATGTATGAACTCTCACCATTCTGTAATTTTTGGTTGCAGGAAATTAGGACTAAAACCCTTAATTTATGATGTATATGTTTATGTCTCCTTACGATTTGTTGTTGTTGTTGTTTTTTCTTGAAATGGTCGTGCTTTGATACTGTCATTGACACAGTCTCAAGAATGCCCATAAATCTCTAAAATTTCTGTGAATTTATCCAGAGTTAGTTTTACTGACCACTGGACTTCCGTGTCTTACTAAGCAAATTTTAAGTGTGCACGGTTTACTTTTGGCCATTAAAAAAAAAAAAAAGCCTCTAGATTTTACAAGAGACATGATGTTTTCTGACACGCACACAGTGAGGGATTGCTCACAGTAAAGCCATGCTGATTGCGGCTTGCAGGGCTGCCAAGCACAAGCCTGGGGCCAGCGGCGCGAATGACGTACTTTCTATTTTGGATTCTGCGAGCTTTCCCCTGTCTGATGCTCTGCCCGCTAGAGGTCAGTGCTCGCTCGCGCTGCTCTTCCATCCTGGAGGCACAGATGGATGGATGGATGCATGGATGGGGGTCAAAACCGTGCAGTTTGCAAAGCACCGCTCACACGCTGCTAATTTTGCCTCTGCAGTCATCTGCCAAGTTATTATAATATCTGTGCTTGAGCAATAATCTGTTTTCATTTTGATTCGGAGCTGACTGAATTAGACCTTTCCTTGTTTTCTGGAAGAACAGACTTTTTTGTTAAAACTTCCTTTTACCTGTGAATGGTATTTCTCAGAGAAGAGCCTGGCTCTCAGTATGTTCTCTGACTGTAACCGTCTATGAAAAAAATATGCTTCTGCCAACTATCTTACTTCTTCAGAAATACCATTCTGCTGCTGCTGTAGCCCTGCAGTTATTGACAATTTTCAGTTACCTTTTTAAAACCCCTCCATTGCTTTCACCATTCAGCTGGCTTCAAACTGGAGGCTCAGGGTCCAACAGAGGCAACACTCACACTACTCAGTTTAGAGTTGCCAAGCACGTTGCTGCACACCAGCTACTGGTGTGTATTACATGTATTATTGACTTGTTCTAAATACAGGATAGTATAATTGTATGGACACTGACAGGCTTATCTTGTTGCAGTAGTTAAAAAAAACAACTCAACAGCCTACCTTCACCTTTTAGTTCTGTTCCTTTACCCTGATTTCTGTACCACTTTATGGATACTGACTGACGTAGCAGTGAGGTGTGTAAGGTATCCTTCTTGAAGCTATAGGGGCAGTAGCACTACACAGCTTTCAGTCCCTGCACCTGAAACTCAGCCAGAGCTTGTCCATCAGTGGCGCCCTTCACTTAACCTTACTCTTCCCTTGTGGATTAAGGGTGTGCCATCAAAAACAGCTGAGTTACTTGGTTCTGAAAGGTACTTGACAGCTGAAGCACCATAGGGGCCCATGTACCTGCTGTTCTCCCATCTCACCTCAAAGATGGTTTTAAACTAATTCATTTGTCCTTGCAGTAAGTAGAAAGAGCTTGCAGTCATGCTACTTACCACAGTTCAAATGCTCAACTGTATATTAGGTCACATTAACATGATACTGATAGCAAGCCCTGTCTTGTTCTTACCTGCTCAATGATTACAGTAGAGATTTTATGTTTAGAAAAATACCATTTACAGGTCATGATAGGGCTGTGCAAGCTGAAGAGAATATTAGAATTAGCAGAAACACCAAAGGCTTCACCTTTTGGAAGATAAATCATTACCACAATTGTTCTTTTTTTTTTTTTTCTTTTACATGAATTACCTAAACTGTAAACCTTTCAAGACAGGAAACAGTCATCTGCAGTGGATGACTGAGGTGAAAAGCTCCATGATCGATAAGAAAATATTGTAAGGTTCAGTCTCAAATCAGACTAGGCTCTGAATCATAGCTTCTTTCAAAAGTCCTTGCTACAAAGGCATTGTAATCCTGGCTTTAAAAAAAAATAAGTTTGGAGGAAGGGTATGATAATAAGGAGACTTGACTGTTTCACATCTCTGTTTATTTACTTTTCATTCTTGTTGCTCACTGAAGGAGGCAAGCACATCACCCTTCATTCACCACCTCTAGAGAAGCTCTTAAAATGCTTCATAAAATGTTCAGCCGTACCTAACTAATTATCAGATCCCATTTATTAACCTAATATCCATTGAATTTATAAGCTGCATTTGCCCTATTATTGTTATTAAATAACATGATTAATTATGATAACTGTGTGCCCTGAGGAGAGCACATGATATGATCACATTGAATATTGTTTTTGCTAGTTGTTACTGTGCAATTAACATTTGCTGCTATTGTAGATTCCCAATATGGGCCTCTTTATTTACATTATACACTTGACTGAAGTGTACTAAAACGTGTCTGAGAAAGGCTTTATTCACTATTCCAGTAGAAGAGGGCAGCTCTAGCAAAGCTGTCTGCCTGGGGAAGCAGTGTGCAACTTCAGCGGCATAGATCAAAACCTGAGATAATTAGTGAAATGTTTACCCAAACCATGCCATTTATTGCCACAGGTATGGCAAAGGTGAAAACTATTAAGGAAATTAGATGAAAAATGTTTTAAATGCATTTGTAGGGGTCAGTCCCATCAGTGACTACTGGTGTCTCTCTACTGACAACCTGAGGAGACAGGATGGGGGCAAGGCAGTTTTGCATTTGACAGTTGCCTTTGTGACTGGCTACAAATTCAGAAGCCATGGGCCTGGACATTCAGCAAAGCATTTGGGCACATCTTGACTCACAGAAAGTATGTAATCCCTCCCACATTAAAAGCATTCAATTACAGGAAAGCATCTCTTTTCCCCAGCAGTATCATGGACTTGAAAATGGTCATCTTTGCTTGTGTTGTTTTCCTCATGCTTATCTCTTGTGCATGCTGTATTTCTGTCCAGCACCACTCACAATCACCCTGTGAGGACTGTGAATCTGGTTACAGGGGGTTGGAAGACACAGATGCCATTCTGCTCAGAGCAGCACCAGCGCTGCTTTCTTTTGTATGCTTGTGCTTTTTTGTTCTTTTAGCAGCAGTATGAAACTTCTTGTTCTCAGCACAGGGTCTTTATCACTATCCTCCAAACCATTCCCATTTAACAGATTTCCCAAAGAACTATCACTTTCCAGCTTACATGGCAAAGAAGTCAATATTCCTAGATTCCCTCGCTGCTCTCCTCATTTCCACTCCATGTTCAGTTTGCTGCTGGGCGATGCAAAGAGGGAGATGAGCTGCACTCATTTGCTCTGAGGCGCAGAGGGGCTGCGCGCGTGCACTCGCCTTAATGTCATGTGTGTGAAGCTTTTGTTCTCTGAGTACTGAAGTCCTTCCTGAACTCCGGCCTCTTGTGCAACAATATTAACAGGACAGTGCGCTGACAGGAGTAGTAAATCCTATATGTGACAGAGGAAATAGTGTATTGACCTGCTGAGGGATTTACATACCTCCAAAGACTGACAGCAAGCTCTGCCTGTGAGGCTGCCTTGTTCTACTTTCCATTTCCAGCAGATACAATCCAATGCTTACAGATGAATGACTTGGATAGATATGTATGTGGATTTAAAAACTGTCCTGGTTGAATATATTCTTATATCCAGGATGCTGCTAATCATTATCCAGTGTAACACATTTTTATAAGACACAGGGATTTTGCTGTTGTGCTTGGTTTAAATATACAGTGCCTGTGGCTGTACTGCTAAAAAGCATGATTATGTATTTCCCAAAGGCATGCAGAGAAATAGGAAGCTAGCTTTTTTAAGTGATCCCTCTGATCTTTCATTAGCAAGCGTTTAATTTATAGTAGCATCTCGCATTACAAGTACTTGGCTGTCTGTCTTTTTCTGCAAGCTCTCAGGGCTGAGAGGAGACCCACAGAAGAATTTTGGGAACATGGTCTCCAAAAGACAGCAGGACTCAGTTCTCTCTCTTATCCTTCTACGAGTGCAGCATCATGGCTCCAGGGCAACCTGAATTCTGACAGCCATGGGAGCAAGGACATGGCATGGATTTCTATTTGATTCCTGCAACTGAAAAGAGATCTGAGACAAAAATCAATATGTGACTAAACTAAGAGAATTCTTTTTGCAATTAATTTTATCTAAGGGTTCATTTTCTCTCTTCTTATGCAAATGTAATTCAGAACTACTAACTACTGTGTTTTGTTTCGTGGATCTTTCTCCTTCTACTTGTAGCAAAGGCCTAAACATCTGAAATAAATGGATTGCAACATAAAAATGAGGGGTAAGCCTACCATAAAACTGAACCTGCTTTTTATAAGGGAGCCTGAAAACAATGTTTACAGTTCAAGATATATAATCTTTTGTAATATTTTTAAGCAGTGAATCATATTTCTGGTCAGATGTTTCAATGGAAAGTGATTTTTCCAACAACAGTTGTCTGAAATAAATACCTTAGCATTTCTCTTTGAAGCACTGAGCTCTGTTGAGCTCCTAAAGCAATACTGAAGCATATGTTGCAGCTAAAGGAAAACATTTCTGTTTTGCTTTGGTTATCTTTCTTAGATATATGTGAACTTGATTTTCCTGCACAAGAATGAATCACAAAAAACTCAGCTGTAAAAACAAAATTGTGTCAGGTGACTCAAACACTTTCAGTCAGTTCTAATATGTGCTTTTAGTAAGTGCTTCATAAAACTATCATTAAAGAAAACTGGGTCATGCAGATGATTTTATTTTGACTCTCTGCTTTCTTCTTTATATCATCCCAATAAAAAGCTGCAGGACATCAAAGGTGAGTCAATCAAGAAACTCCTTAGAGAGGCTCCTTTACTCTTGTGGATGTTTATTGCTGTATTTGATACTTAGATCTCCCTCAGTTCCCTCAGTTATCCTGCAACTTGGATCCATGAGTTCCCTCAGCACTGACACATCCTGGCTCATGTAACTCCATGCTAGCCATGGCAGAAACAGATGCAGAGTTGATACTGATGTTTATGTTGTAGCTTTTGTTCAAACTATATGTTGCTGACATAAATGACATTGCAACAAAAATATAGTGCCATGATGGTGAAATATTTTGAGAAAAATCTCCTGAGCAACCTGCTTTCACTTAACATTTTAGGTGCTAGGTTAGTAGCAATTTTTTGCTTTTAATGAGACCGGCAAAGTTAAAGATAATTCTGCACTCTCCTTATCTACTAGATGTGTTCATCAGAGAAACATATTTTGGGTTTTAGAGTCTTGTCCCATGTACAATTATACTTCTCTAATTTCCTTTAATGATGGCTTCTTAAGGAGGGACTGACTGTGTGTATATTGGCTAGGAAGTGCAAACTTCAGCTGAAGCCTCTTTATTAGTTTACATTACTATTTAACATAGAAGTCTGTTAGAAAATACAGGCATCACAAAATGGGAAAGTTCAACTGCTCAAACTGAAATGTTCTTTAAGGAGAAAGGGTAAAGATTTAGACAAAGCTAGTTTCAACATCTTCAGGATGACAGATTTCAATACAATTTTTGAAGCAACTCTTATTCCCCTTTTGAATACTAGGAGTAATCTAAAATAAACTTTAAAAAATAAATAAACTTTAAAATTGAAAAAGTACCATTACAAATTAAAACAAATATTAACATCTCAATTTATGCTGAAAAGAGCCTGTCTTCCACAGAGCTCATCTTACTATTTATGTATATTTATCTGCATGAACCAGTCCTCTTATGTCTTCAATAAATATTTCCTTTATAGATTGTAGATTGTTATATTCCCTTCAATAAATGTTTATCTAAGTTTTACTTACAACATTTAGCTCCATTAGTCTTTCCTAAGATGACCCTTCAGCTTTTCGTTCTCCAGATTCTGCCTTTAATGTCAATTAGGTGTTAATCAATTTTCACTTACATGCCCTTTTAGAAGGAGAGTTTGAACTTTGTACAGAGACTTGAGTTTCTTTCTGGTAAGCTTTCAAAGTGGTGCTTTTTTGATACAAAAAAAAAAAAGAAAAAAAAAAAAGCTTCAAACAGCCTTAATTGAATGACCTTGGTTTCCCTCTTTTCCCTATTTTTCCTGTTTTTTCCTAGTCATAACCTATTGCACTTCAATTAGGATTTATTTTAGGCTTCCCAGCTATAACTCATAATTCATCACATTGTTCCAGAAACAATCTTCATGAAGGAGGCTCAACCCAGAAAGTGAAAAACAGTTGTTATTTTTGAGGCTAACACAAAATATATGGTAGGAGAGCATTTATAAATGAAGCAAAACTTTTTAAGTATCTGAGGCTGGAAAGCTGGTACTAAGAAACTAAAATAGTATGGAAATAACTTCACAGTTTTTTCAGGGAGAAAAAATGTGCAACACTGAAAATTCATTCCTTGAATTATATTCACATCAGGACTGGATGCTTTTGTAAGTACTCATTTAGCCCTAGCAAACTGGGCCGAGGCTAGAAGGAAAGAATGAGGTTGTTTGCTCACTATAATAAATTATAGGAGAAAAGAGGTATACAGCAGCTTTCCTTTTAGCAAGTGAGTTAAAGAGTGCACAGGCTAATGATCAACCACTTTCTATGGAGCCAATATCTGAGACTGAAAAAGCTACCAGTCATTCCTTGGCTCTGCAGCAGTCTTGGAGCCTGTTATACACAAACAGAAGCAGGGAACAAAAATCTCATTTGGGATGCAGCTGGCCTGAAACAGATATCCATGGTGAGACACTCTTGGATAGAAGAGGCAGAAAAAGACAGCGTCATGATGATGAAGACATTTCTACACCTGTCTATTAAAGATCTAGTGCAAGAAGAATTTATCCATGTGGAAACGTGGCCTCCTACCTTATTGTCTGAGCAGAGAGTGGTTCTGCCAAGCATCTTCCTGTGTGTAGCTGTTTACCACAGTTGCTAAAGCTATCAAGGCTTCTTTGTGTGGTCAGGATTCTTTCCCAAAACCTGGAAGGGTTGGAGTATCGAATTCTTATGGACTTATCTCAGTTCTCCTCTTTCTTCATCCCTAATTCAACCCTGCTACAGGCATGCCATGCACTCACAGGCTTCCAGTCTATGAAGGCAGGGAGAGGACCACCGTTAATTATGGGAGGCAGATAATGGTAACTGTATGTATTATCTGCATGCAGGACTCTGGGACCTTGCTGGGGCCAGAATAATCACAATGAAGGGTAAATCTGCCCTTGTCCACTGCAGCTGTATTTCTGGATTGAAAATATGGAAGAGAGGCTGCTTTTTGAAATTCCTCTCAGCTTGGCTAACAGCCCAATTCAGCAGACTTAGAAGATTTTCCATCATAATATTTCTCTGAAGTGAGCTGTAAGGAGAAATGGCATAATGTATGTTTGGCTCAAGAGAGTCTAAATTTTGAAGAATCTTTTCTTGTTTGTTATGGAACAAATCCCAAACTTACTGCTTAGAAGTCTAGGCACCCTGCTGCTATGAGGCCCCATCTGAACATCTAGATTATAGGGGGCAAGTACTCTCCTGTGTGAATACTTGCTTACATTTCTAATCTCAGCTGTACTAATTACTGTGGCAGAAGTTATTTCACAATGGACAAGGCAGATTGACCTCCTGATCAGTCCTGGAAGGGCAGAGAGGACAAGGCAGATGAATATCATGAAACTACTCCTTTACTTACATGGCAGCCACTTAAGACTCTGAGCAAGGCTTCAGTGCTGAGAAAAGGTCAATCATGAAGAGAAATAACCCAGCTGTCTTGAGTTCTGATAGAAACATGTGGAATGGGCAAGGTAGATTTTTTGTACCCTATCCACTGTATATTTTGCTTCAGTTTGTGCAGTACAAAGTGGCCAAGCATCTTGAGCACTACTGATTTTGACATAATAGACATTTCTGATACTTTTGATTCTCCCTAGCTCAGCCATATTGGTAGTAGTAGATTGAAGATTTTGAGTTGTCAGTTTAATATGTATTGCACACTTCTCATAAGAAAACATTAAGGAGAAGCTTGTAATCTGTGAATTTATAATGGTTTTATTCTTCTTCCTGGGCAGTGCCACTACCAGAGTCAGCAATGCCAATAGCATAGCTCACAAGATGGACAACTCTGCAGACAATGCACAAAGATCTGAAGGGTCTAGATATTTAAGATCTACAGACCAAGAGGCATGTAGGATTGTGCCACACTTCCAGGCCCTGAAAGCACCATCCCAAAATTTCAGAGCCATGAGATGCATACCATAGGCTCTCAAAATTGAGGAAAGAGAAGGGGAAATTTCTAGGAGATACCCAAAGAATGGAAATCCCGTGGCTTTTTCTACTATGTGTTTAGGGGGCATCTGCAGCAGATGCAGAATTTGCATTTGTCACAGAGCACTCCAAATGCACAGCATCTACGATAAAAAACAGTGCCTTTACATGAGTTTTGGGGGACAGAGTTGGTTTTGGTGCTGTGCTGTAAAAGCTTGTGACCCTCATGCCTTTCAAAAGTCATAACTGTCTACCTTTGGATTCTGTAATGTTCTTCCACAGTTTTAGACTGACTATGGATACTGTTAGATGGTCCACTGTGTGAAAGTGAATGCTTTCCTAAGGGATAGGGATATCAGAATTCTTGAATTCCGAATATGCAGTTTCTACAAACCAACTCAGGAAAATTTGAACTGTTTCCTGCTTCCTGCCTTGTCCATTGTGGGAAGAAGCATTTTAATTCTTATTTATTTTGTAGTGACCAGAGGTAATAATTTGAAATTGCTGTACCATTTTTACTTTTGTTTGCAAATTGCAGATTTCATAGGTGCGTTTGAGTTGGAGGGTATTTAAAATGTTCAGCTCTGAGGATTGATCATGAGCAAATATTTTGTGGATGTTGTGGTTTGTGTTTTAAATTACTGATCAGCTGTGATTAATCTGATTAGTCCTTTGACTGGAGGAGTCAGGTATATACCTTCCCCCATGTAAAGCTACTTGGGAACTGAAAGTGTGTTTTATGGACACAAGTTCAAAGTCCTCATGAGGGAAGAGTAAGTGCCAGCAAAAAATTAATAAAACATGTGAAAACAAGAATATGAACTGTAAAATCACTACCAAAGAAAGTGTGTATAAATACTGAAGTGAACAATCCCAAATAGTTTGGAGTGGAAAATTTGCTTTGTTTATACAGAGCACAACATCTCAAAAAAACCCCAGAAGTAGGTTAGAGCGTTGTTAGCCAAAAGCCAATCTGCCATGTTCTCTCTCTTGTTATTTGTTTAATGATGTGTTTTGCAGTCTTCTTTCTCCATTATCTAGTATTAACTTTAATTTTTTCATCATATTGGATATAACTATTTTCCAGTGGTGATGACAGTACTGTTCAAGCCTACCAGACTGGGAACTAGACCTGGATTTTGAAGGATTCTCTGTGAGATGGACGTGGAAAACCTGTGATTTCATCAGTCTGCTGATTAGCAAAGAAATTACTCCTGAATGAAAACAAGCATGAGTACTTTTGCGAAAGAATATGGTGGTAGGATCAACATATGAAAGACTTACGACTTGGAATATCATGGAAATATTTTGACCATGATCGCAGAATTATTGGCAGAAAATGTGAAATGTAGCAATAAAGTTGAAGGTCTCTAATATCTCACAAGAGATTGTTTTGTGCTTGAGAACATGCAGACAAGTCCAGGAAGACACATTCTTGGAATTTAGAGGAAATCATGACACATACAGATTTCTCTGCTGTTTGAATAGAGATGCCAACTCATTTGAATGCATATGCTTCCATCCATATTTTTATCACTTATTTGCATGCATAGGCACACACTTTCAGCTATTCATCTGTGTTTAAAAATGCACACAAGAGCCATGTATGACTCTGAGCATGTTTTTTTTATATATATATATATCATGCCAGCCAGCCAAATAGCAATAATATTTCTCCCACTTGCTCATTCTTGGATAGCTCATTTACATATTTATGCAGCTCCTGTTATCTTTGTAAAATAAAAATCTATGAAATGATCTGCCTAGGCTTTCACAAGGACACAAATCACTAAGCTTCTGATATTTTTTTATTAATTCTATCTCATTTTTGCAATTCTAGACGTTCCTGAAAGTGAGGCTATGCCATCATTCATTTGCTTTCAGCAAAAGCACAATGGCTCCAGAATAAGCCCTTAATTGTGGTCAGCATTTATGTCAACACCATCCAAAACAAAACAAAAATTGATGAATATCACCTTTTTTATATTTAAGCTGTAGAGCTGACTTACTGTACTATCATCCTAAGTCACTTAACAGAAACAGAAATATATTAGGATGGATTTTGGATTGGTTTCATTTGTTTATTAATTTTCTTTGAAACAACAAGCAGGTCACCGCTAAAAGAAAAAGAAAAAAGAAATGTAACTAATCCAACCAGACTGCCACTTACAATCAAAGAACACTCACAGGATTCATTGCACAGTCACTGTCATGCAGTCGTGACCTATGTGCTCTTTCTATCTGCTTTGTACTCAGCTACGCTGTGCTTTATATAGATTGAAAGAGTTATAGCCTGGGTTGTGGAACAGCCTTTGTGTTGAGCCTCCAAAGGCAAAATGCATGTTTGTACCAACATCAGATTATGCCAAGAGGTGTAAATCCAGCTCAGCTATCAAAGGAAGGATGACCCCAAAATAGAAAATAAATTAGTGGCCTAGCATAAATCTTCCCACTTCAGCACTAGTGCTGGATATAAATTCTGATGGACAAAAAAAGCTTTTCTGGGAAATGCCAGTATTTGAACATGCACTCCTTAATCTGAAATGTTTTGTGTTTTCCTGCATTTTGAAAGAATACACAGCTGATTTTTGCCCCGTGACTGGGGAACTAAGCATGGGATTTGCTCACAGCTTTATAGCCCTCTTTAATGGAGGATTTTAGAGAAAGTTAGAGCCACATGAACCCTGAGTGAAAGGATCTCATGCTGCATAGTGATGGAAAAAGGACCAGTCACCAGTTATGTCAAGGGAAATTCTGATTGCATGGAAATTGGGGTTTTTTTCCTCACGGTGAGGGCATTACTCAGCAAGGCAATGATATTGGCAGCCATGGAAATTTAAAATCTCAGGTAGACAATGACTTCAGCTTTTCAGATCAAACTTTGAAGTTAGCCCTGCTCTGAGTAGGGCTTTGAAGCTCCAGACTACATTAAATCATTCTGTGACTCTTTGGCTTCAGACAGGTGAAATACTGATATTTACACTTGATTTAGTCAAGAAAGACCTCCTTTATAGTCAGGAGAGAAAAGCTGGGTGTGGTTCATTTTCATACTATGCTATCTGACAGGTTGCAACACTGACTACAGAAGTTTTACCTAGCTTAGGTTTGTGCACCTACATGGCATTTAGATAAGACCAGCACATATTTTATCTTCTGTGGAGATGTTTGGGCAATGGGCATCCAGAATTTACAGACTGCTTGACCTCAGAGGAACTTGATGGGATGTGGGAACCATGGAAGCCTTCAGCAGATGCTTGGTGAAACCCATATTCTCACTTATATATACCAAATATTTTTAATACTGTATCATGAGACATCCTGAATGGCTGTGCAATGGTCCTTTTATTGAATGAATTCAACTAAAATAATTGTTTTAATAATTTGTGTGTGCTGGTGCATCCTTTGGGGAATCTCCAGTTTTATTCCAGTCTTACTCAAACAAAAGAAGTTTTAGAACAGAGTTCTCATGAATTTTTTTAAATTTTTTTTTTTTAATTTGCAGGGCCCAAATAAGGTTTGAATGCTGAAAACAGTTATTTGAAGCTCTTTTATTCCTATTGAATGAGAATATAACTATGTTTGTCCTGTTGCAGGTCTGCAAGAAAGGAAAACCAAGAATAAGAAACATTTCCATCGCAGTCAATTTGTGAACCTGACTGATAAAGCAATTGCTAGTGTATCAGTATCACCCTCCATTGTGCTGATTGAAAAAAACACATTTAGAGATATATTTAAGTGCAGTGGAAGAAAAGGTAGAGTGTACCTAACAAATCCCATGCTAAACCTGTGATCTTTATCTGTGAGCTCTGGAAGCTCATCTAGAGCGGCTTTCTTACCAATGTGGTTGTGAAAAGTAAAGCTATTTTCTCATCAAAGGGACACTCTGCCGGGAGGAGTCAGTCCTGTTGCTGCCTTTCCTCCAAACTCTGTTCTGACTCTGACAAATGAGGACTTAGCATTTGCCAAAACAAGGACAGAAACAGCGGGTTTTGTCAGCAAGTGGGAGCAAAGTCATTAAGATTCTTTTTTTTCTAGGAGGTAGCAGTATGTCTCCCAAAACTGTACACAGAGTTTTAATTAATATGTGATGTTTACTACCATTTTTCTGAGCCAGAACAGATGTTGCTCTGCAGCAAAAGTCTCTTCCAAGATGACTGGAGAATTCAGTGACATATGGAAATTAATGGGATTTTTTGTGGTCAAATTTATCTCAGCATTGCTTTCCACAAGGAGGTCTTGATTCCTGAGCGCAGTCTTTGGGGCTCTCTCACCACATAAGTCCAATGATACCACTAAAAGCAATAAAGCAATGATGAAACCACTTCTTTCAAGGCTATAAACATTAATGACTATAAATAACAACTGGGTAGTGAAAAAACATCACTATGACAGTAAGGGAACTCTTTCTCCTAGATGAAGAGATACTAACTTGCCCAAAGTGTGGGAACAATCTGGTAGGAGCAGTGGGAATAGTCTTGACTAGTATTTGGATGTGGGTGGATGCCAAGCCGTGCACTTCCCCCTGGTGGATGGGCTGAGAGCTCTGTGGGAGGTTAAGGCACCAAGCTGTGTAACCGGGCTCTGTAACCTTTCTGCCCTGTAAGGTGAGCCTGCACCAAAAGTGGACTCAGCCTGGCAGCCTCTGTGTTGGTAGGAGCAGCGCCAGCTGTGATCTAAAAGCTGGAGATTGCTTCTGCCCAGTGCTGAGCCCCAGCTCCCTCATCCCAGCTGTCAGTGGGGCTCCCTGGTGTGCATTTGCCCTGGATATGTGGGTTGGGATGTTCCACAGCACAGGAAGCATTTGCACACATGCACAACATACCATGCACCCATATCTTTAAAAGCCTGCTAAAATCAAGGAGAATTTGTCCTCTTTTCTGTATTGACTCCACACTGAAGAAGAAAACATTTTATGGTACTAATAAGAACAAAGCTCAGTCCCTTGGTCCTGAGGCAGACAAATGTCAAATGTGTACAACTAAAGGAGCACTTGTTTTGAAGGCAGATCAGCTGCAAAAAATGAATTGGCTTTGCTTTTCAGATCCTCCTACGAGTCCCCAGAATACTTGGTGTGGTTTGCAGTTATGCCATCCTATTTCTGAGCATGTTTCCCTCTCTTTTGTACTGACAAAAAAATGTCTTCTTCATCAAGAGAAACAAGAGTTCATATGCTTCATGTGGGTAAAATCAAAAAGGCAGTATATGCAGGTATGACTGTTTTACAGATACATGCATCTCTGTCACAGAATAAAGAGGGGTTTTGTAAATAGCCTGGTGTTCCTGTGTTGACATTTCCTCTGCAGGCAGCGCTCCAGCTTTGTGCGGGCGCCTGGCACTTGCACACAGCTCTGCTCTGTTATGGAAAGCCAGGCATGCGTGAGCTGATCACTGGAGACAGGCAAGGAAAAGGGGGACCTCAGCAAAGATGAGTCAGTTGGGGACAGGGAACACTGCATCTTTTGTGGAGCAGTGTTAAGAGGGAGAGGGAGGTGAGAGCGATGCTTGCACAGCATCCCCATGGCACCCCCCGCTCCCCAAACCAGTGTCGGAAAAAAGGCGGAAAAAGGCAAACCTGCTGGAGCACGACAAAACCGCGCAGCAGGAAAATGAAAGCCTTGGGGGGAAATATAACTCCCATGCATTTGTGGAATACAAGTCCCAGAGAGGAAGGGGGGGGGGGAATCTCGCCGTTGCTGCTATGGAAACCAAATCCTCCCCATCTCAGGGAGGAGATGTGCCAAAGTCCTGGGCAGCCTGGCTGCTGCTCACATCATAAGCCAACCCCCCCCCCCCCCCCCATTTCCTACCTCTCTGTTTTCTCCTAAGACCTTAATGGTTTCGAAGCTTTGTGTACAGAAATGAAGGGTTATGGAGCTGCTGCGGTGTTCAACCAACCATCCTGGCAAAATATATTCAGGTCTTTCTCTGAGAAATGCCAGAGGCTTTCGAGTTATTATTTGCCATTGCAGGAATGTGCTGGGGTTTTTTGCTCCCCCCTTGAATCAGATTGAAGGGAGGACAAAAAGAGATTTAGAGGGAGCACCTATGATTCATGTCTGTCTCCATGGATTTTTACACTCCTGAGGCTGGATGAGAGATACTGGCTGGAGAATTAATTTTGGAGTGGGGCTCCTGGGTGCCAGTAATCTAGCAGAGGAAAACATGCTTCCTACCTGTGTTATTTCTGCTGGATCCGTGTCTGAGGAAATGAGAGCAGGGTTTACCAGTGAAGGCAAGGGGGAGTGAGGACCAAGGAAAAGAAAGCAAAAGAAAAATTGTGATAAGGACTGAGCAGGCCTCTCATTATCCTTTCTTGGTCTGTGCCTATGCCAGGCTGCAGGGTATGAAGAGTGATTTCTCTCTAAGCCCTGGATATAGAAATAGCTTGCCATTTTACTTTTTTAAACGGCAGTTGTGCTCATTGCAATGTGTGCTCGTGGCAGTTTGTATTCGTCAATTATTTTATACCAGAGCCAGATGTTTATTTCTCAGTGGGTTTCTGCATATAGGAAAAGCTGGTAGTGATATATATACTGCATTATCCTTACACAAGTCCTTTATTTCAGAGAAACCTCTTAAACAGGCTAATCTGCAAATATAAGTGACATAGACCCCATGGGATAAAAATATCATAGTTGAGACCCCTGCTTGGAGGGAATCCTGGTACCTGCTGGAATGACAACAGATGTGTGTGCTGAATTTCACAGGAGATAGAAGAACATTCCCTATAATAGGAGCCAAAAAGTCAGGTACTGTACCAGTGGCATAAGAAGTTACTGGAAACTGGGAAAATACATCAAGGAGGTGTGCCTACCTTATTCTTTTATTATTCCCTTTGCATCCATAACTAGCTGCTGCTGGAAAGTGCAGATATTCCGGTCGTCTGACACAGTTCCCTCTGTGAGGAGTAGTCCCATTGAACCAAATAGCACCAGTTATTAGTATATTATTATGAATTTACCTGCAAGTATTTACAGGATTTTGGCTTTATTGAGGTTTACAGGATTTCTGTGTTGTTGTAGCTCCTTGAATATCAGTGAAGATAAGCCATGTTCATTGTGAATGCCAGCATCAACCCTTTCCCTGCTTGCTGCTACCGAAAGTTTCTGGGGGCACACCAGCCAGCTTGGAGTACGTGCTGTAAGGCTGCAGCATATTTTAACCATGACTAAAGGAAAATAAAAAAAGGAAAGAAAAAAGGCATCTGAAGACAGAGAGACCTGGCTGAGTCCCAAGAGAAGGAGGAATTTCACTGGTCTAATGATCAGCATCTTCTTCAAAGAGAGGAGCAAGAAGAATGTTAAGTATGTGTCCTATCTGCATTGTTCTGTGACAAGAGATTCACCCTCTGGTATGAGCCCATTTTGGTTACAGTAGAACTCCTGCATGCCTCACTTCAATGATTTTCAGCGAAAGGTCAGAAGGAGGGGGGCACTGGTGCAGCTAATTCAGCGATTGTGCAGTACCCGCTCTTAGATTCTTGGGGTTTTATTCTGTATTAAAAATAAGAGACAGTTGTTTACTAGGGGATTACTGAATGGCCTCTGTTCCCATGATACCTAGAGGAGGCTGACAATTATTCTCCCTGGGTTCTCCCTGGAGCTATTTTCTTTGCTGGCAGGGAGGAAATTGTTCATGTTTCATTTGCAGTACCGTTGTTCCAGCTGCCAGAGCAGGAATGTTTGCCTGCCAGCCTGCCTTGGTGGTAGCAGCTCCTCTTCAGACCTGCCATCTGTTAGCATTATTTCTGATGTCATCTGCGTGATGGCAGCTCCAAGATGGATGTCCCTCTGCTAGGCACTGTTTCACTGTGTCAGGAACAGCAGAGGGGTGAAACAGAGGCAGGTAAGAGACAAAAGGGGCTGGAGAGAGGGGCTGTCTGTCCCAGTCCTCTTGGCAGGCTGGGAACAGGGCCTTCAACTACATTTTCCTGTTTCTGGCTTCTCTTGGTCTCTTACTGAAATACCTCCTTAAGTATCCACTGTAAATAGCAGCTGCAGCACAACACAAGGGTCTGCAAGTCCCTGGTTTACAAAACAAGTCTTCTTATAAACATCCTCATCCTGAATCCTTGCATGATCTAGACAGACCAAAAAAAAAAAAAAAAAAAAAAAAATAGAGGAAAAGAAAGAAAACCAAAACAATCAAGGAGAAATTTTCCCTTAATTTCACTTGGTTCTTAGCCAGTCTGGATTCTCTGTAACATGGTGTAACATGGGGTCCTCACTGCTCAGGAGAGGTTTTTTTGTTGACTCTTTGGATCCTGCAAAGAACCCTTTCAGGCTGAGCTTAAGCCCCATCACGCCGAGCGCGTGTTTTAAGAAACGCAGCCCAGTCTCGGCTAGTCAGCCCTTGGCAGAAACATCCCTGGGGCCCGGCCGTGCTGGAAGCCCGGCCCCGAGATAACACCTGTCATTGCCCCCCCAGCCTTTCCCCTTCCCTTTGTGCGGAGCCGGGGAGGCTGCGGGCGGCTGCGGCCCGCCGAGCCTGCAGTGCCGGCGCGGCTCCACGGAGCGGCACCGTCCGCCCGGGGACCCGGCCCGCGGCCGGCACCCGCCGCCGCTCGGCAGACCCGGCCGCATCCGCCCGGGATCCGCGCCGCGACCTTCCAGGAGCAGCAAGGGCTGCTCTGAGCGGGAGGCAGGTGCCCCCGTGCCTCGGCTGGGCATGCACGCTACCAGAAAAGAGCATTTCCGCGTAACCTCAGCCCCCAGATCTCGGAGTTACCCACGTCAGTCTATCGAACACGAGCGCTTCTGTCGCGGGTTTCTGTGAAGGGCGAGTTGGTAACTCAAAACGCTGCTAAACCGGCCAGGGTTGCATCCAAACGCAGCAAGGAGTTTTTCATCGTTTACAGCATTTGGATTAGTAGGAAGGGTTTGTTTGGTTTGGTTTTCCCCTCCTGTCTAGCTTTTGGTTTTGAGATTACATTTGTGCTTCCAGATGCTCAAATGATTCAGTATTATAAAGTTCCAAACAACGTTTTTCTTTTCTTTTCTTTTTTTCAATGAGACTTAGCAGGAAAAAATTTCAACCTTAAATTAATCCAGTGTTTTTGTTTGCCATGCTATGACCAATATATCTAGCATATGGCATTATACGGATTGATATCTAAATCATGCCTTTTTTCACTTTCTGAAAATAATGGATTTTTTTAAACCTGGAAATATGGATATTTAATGATTAGATGTTATGTTTTTAAGCCGATTTAATAACTCTTAAGAAGAATACAAAAAATAAACAGGCTAGAAAAAGAAACATTTCATATCCTGTCAAACAGCAATCAGTTCTGCACTTTCCATTAATTCAGTTCCTTCAACTTTTGACCACACATCAGCCCAGTAGTTCTCCCAATCCTTATTTGAGCACTACTGTGGCTGCCTGGGGCTGCATGTCTGCCACAAGTCCCAGCCTCCACATCATGCAGACTAGGGACACATGCAGGAATGCCACATCTTTCTGGAGGGGACTGAGGTGACAAGAATGACTTCAGGGGTGCTCTACCATCTCACCCTGGTCAGATCTGTGAGTCCTACTTCAGGAACTGGGAGTCTCCCACATTTACCAGTTTCTGTGTGGCTAGTCTGTCTGCTTTGCCTGGCAGAGCCACTTCCCTCCTTCATCTTTCCCAGCCCAGAACTGAAATTTCTGTCTTTATTTATCTATGTGTTTTGGAGGAGTCATTTGGACATGACTTTTTGCCATTTTGGAGAACAGGCTTACTCCTGCAGCCTGGTGGGTTTGCTCACCACTAGTGCATCTGGGAACAAATAGCTCTGAGAGCTTCGAACAAGACAGAGAGCTGGCCAGCATTTTGGTAATGAAATTGGTTTCGTTTATATACGTTTAAACAAGATGCTTCTGTGATTGACAGCCTGAGGAATGTTTAGTTTTTATTTGTCAGATGACTTAACATATCACATACACACATACACACACGCACACACACACAAACACGGCCAGTAATCAATAGCCCAAAGTCAGACACCATGCCTGGTGGAAGGACTCAGCATCTGGGGAGACCCTCAAGTCCACTTTCCCAAATTTATATAGGGTACCTAAATCCCACTGAGGTCAGTATCCTTATGTTATCTGTATGGACCTTGCCTAAAGTGCAATTGCAGTGTTTTTACTGTCTTTGCTCTCTGTTTCAGCAAGTTCAAGGTAGACCAGGCCAGGCTGGCCCCAGAAGTAAAGAGCTGAAAGGACACCCCGTGGACATATATGGGAATCCATGTCTGCACATCCCTGCTGTATAATAATGTCCATTGTTTTCTCTGCCTTTTGTGTTTTAAGAAAAAAACCCAAACAAACCCACACAAATAGAATGTGACCTGCTTTCCTCTCCTCTCAAGATCAGAGTCAAATTCTTGTAGTTCTGCCTTTCTTCCCCCAAAGGCCCTTTTCCCAAGACTGTTAGCACAACAAACAAAGCTTCTCTAAAGAAATACAGGCAGCAAAGTGTCCTTTTGCCAGTCCCATCCTTTCACTGGCTTTGAATCCAGAAGGGCTACTCCCTGCCAAGCCTAAATGAGCTGTGTCAGCTTGGGTTTGGATGCTTGCCTTGGTCCCAGGCGTTTTCTTCCACAGTAAACAAAGCACAGGTAAACAAAGCTGCTGAGGAGAGCTGGTTGGCAGAGCTGCAGAATGGCCCATCACCACTTTGCCGAGGCTGCAGAGCCAGGTGGCCCTTGGCAGGCAAGGCCAAGGCTGAGGAAATGAGGGCTGCGTTTGCACCTGGAAGAAGAGGCAGCCTCTCCTCCCACGGCCGTTCATGCCCCATGGAGCATGAAGGAGCAGCCATCCCCTACCTCCCATTTCTGTGGCAGAAACAGACCTACCAGCTGCAGTCCACTGTCAGAAAAGCCAAATGCAGTCTTCTCTAACTTTTGATCAGCCTTGAGCTTGATGACTGAGTGGGGACATCTCCCTCTGATGCATCAGTTCAGTCTCTAAAATAGCACTGTGCCTATCAACAACACTCATCTGCTGCGAATTGCTGGGTGGAGAATGAAGGCAGGAAAAGAAAAGTAAAAAAGATCTGCTGAGCAGCATACATACATTCCCACAACACTTCTTTTAGGGGAACAGCTGCCTTTTTCCCCTGTGTGGTCTAAGCCATATAAACACAAGGACCAACACTGTTGCATGCTGTGGTGCAGGTATGAAAACAGCAGCTGGCTGCAAAAGTTTCACTTTACGCGGGTCCCAGTGCAAGTGTTGGGGAGGGACAGCCAGCTATGCTCACCCCAAGGCTCCCTGCCCTCCTCATGTTCCAGCTCTCTGCAGGGAAACTGAGGACACCTCCCACAACCAAGCAGCTTTCTGTGAATTATGTTCTCCCTTCTGCCCTTGTAGTCAGCATTTTAAGGGCTTCTTCCCAGATAAAAACAAAGGACAAGGAAATGACCTAGCAGTCTGTCCAAAATTACTTGGGAGAGTAAAAGCCCTTTGTGTGTACTGTGTTTTTTTGGGATATCTTTGTGTTTTGATGATCACTGGAGGACCCATTTGAGACTATATTAGGGACTGTGCCAGGACTTCATAAAAAAAGTTGGATGTGTCCTGAGGACCCTCCCAGGAGGTAATGGGAAGTGATGCAAACTGATGAGAGCCTAGACAGCATATCTAATAAAGCACACTGAAATGATCATCTGCTTTTTTGGCAGGGGTGTTATTTAAATAAAGTAAAATTTGGTCATTTCTGATTTCTGTGCAGTCATTTTTTCTTTGAGATATCACAACTGAGAAGGCAATTTGAGAGGGGAGGAAGTGCTCATTTCTATCACTGTGGCTGAAACCCAGCTGTAATAGTAGAAATGGCTTTTCTGTCTTCTCAAATTTTCAGGTTAGGATTTGCTATTTTCTCAAAATACAAATGCAAGTCATTGGGCTCAGCTGGAATTGCAAAATCATGATAATTTTGGCTGAAAGTGACCTCACCACGTCATCTAGTCCTACCTGCTTCTCAAAGGAACACCAAGCTGCTCAGAGCTGTGTCCAGTCAAGTTCTGAGTATCTCCAAATGTGATACTTTTGGAGACAGCTCCTCTGGGGCATCTATGCCAATATTTTACCACCTGTGGAGTGCTGTTTTTTTTCCTGACACATAATCAGAACTAGCATGGTGCAGCATGTCTTTTTCCTGGCTTTGTGCAGGTCTGAGAGGGAAGTCTTCTCCATACCTTTCTCTTCAAGTAGTTGTAGTCAACTGTAGCAATAATTTCCCCATCACAAATCTCAGCCTTTTCTCATGTGCTGAGTGCTCCAGCGCCCTGACCACATTGGTTGCCCTCCACTGGGCTCCCCCTTGTATATCCCAATTTGGAGATATTACTGTAGGTGTGGTCTCCCCAGGTTGGAAGCAAAGGGTAGTGCTGCTGACCTGCTGCCTATGCTTTTGTTGACAGATCCCAAAGAGGATGAGGCCATCCCTCTTAGTAGAAATGGCACACTGTTGTCTCATGTTAAACCTGCTCTCCATGGTACCACCCTAATCCTTCCCTGCAGTGTTGCTTTCTATCCAGCTGACAACCCAGCCAATGCTGGGGCATGGAATGACTGTGTCCCAGATGCAGCACTTTTCCTTTTTTGAAGTTCATGGTTCTTGTCAGCTCATATCTCCAGCCTGCTGTTTTCCTTTCAAACAATACTTCAACTCTCCAGCTTATCAACTATTCTCTCTAATTTGGTATCATCCATAAATTTGCTGAGAGTGAGTTCTGTCCTATCATTTAGGTCATGGATAAAGACATTGAACAGGGCACCATTGCTTTCATGACCTGGATGCCACCTGGATTTCATGCTGCTTTCAACAGGCGTTTGAACCCAAAGGTCCAGCCAAATTTTAGTCCAAATTACTGTCCACTTCTGCAGTCAATGCCTGTGCAAGTTAATTATGAAGATACTGTGAGAAACTGTGTCCAAGATCTTTCAAAATTAACATCATCTCTTCTCCCATTGTCCCCTGAGCTGATCATCTGATCATAGAGGAAAATCAGGTAAGTGAGACATGATCTGCCCTCAGAAAATCCATGATGACTGATTCATATCACTCTATTGTCCTTTGCGTGCCTGGAAATGTTCTTTATGACCTTTACAGGGACTGAAAAGTGAGAAGTATTGGCTTGTAGGGCAGAAGGTCTCACCTCTCAAGAAGGTCTCACCTCCTCAAGAAGGCTCCTTCTTCTTGGTTTTCTTCAAGAACACATTTGTGACTTTTGCCTATTTCCAGTCTTTGGGAATCTTGACTGATTACCATGGCCTCTCAAGAATGACTGGGATTGCACTTTCAGTGGCATTCACCACCTCTCTGAGCCCCATATTATTAATCACATCTTGTCCTATGGACTTATGCATGTCTGATTGATTTTGGTGATCACCTTTGTCAGAGGCTGTGCTGCCCCAACTTTGCCACATTCATTAATGCCATAGAATAAAATCAGAAACTGCTGCCTATCCACCCAGACATTTTAGATATCTAATCAGGAGCGAAAGTTTTATGGTAGACAGTAGTTGAGATTGTTTGAATTTTTCCTTCCCAAAACTACTCTATGGCCCTGTCTTCATTTTTGTTAACTGATGTTCCAACTTTTTTTTTTTTTTTTTTTTTTTTTTTTTTTTTTTTTTTTTACCCCTAGCAAAACACCGAAAAAAAAGATTAAATGCCTCAGAACATTGAACCTCTGTTTGAGTAAGGACCCTCTTTGTCAGCTCCCCACCTTTTGTTGTGACATTCAGGTACTCTGTGGAGGTGCCCACAACCATCATTGTTCTCTCACCCTGAAGATCAAATAATTCTGATGACAGTAGGCTGGTTTCAAATTACCATGTGATGATGACTGGTGACCAGTGCAAGTGAGATTGAACAGTTCCTAAATTCAAAGAATAGGACTCAGTAACACCATATGGTCTTGGTTAAAATTATTTTATATTGCAACAAAAGCAAAAACATCCCACGGAAAGCAAACCTTGAGCCAGTTATGTGAGTGCTGCTGAGGGAGTGAGAGACCTGAACTTGACTTCCTGACCGACCATAGTGCAAGTCACTTTGTCAAGATATCTTATCTGTAAACTTTAATAGCTTTGAGAATTTGGACTTTCATTTCTTCTGTAAAATTATGATGTCAGTAATAGCAGCTCTGTGTTGTGAACTACTTGGATACTGTGCTACTGGTGATCCTGTCAATATCATAGCAGAAATTAAATAGAAATGGAATTACTATTTAATCTGGAGCCTTTTCTCCAGACTGCTTTACCACTGTCTAAATGCAACCCTTAAGATCAGTAGGTGTTTTTGCTCATTTTTAATGTACTATTTCCTATTTTTAGGGTGTTTTTTTTCTTCTGATAAATATTGCCAGAAGTGTCACACCTTAGAAATGGTTTCTTTAACTTTGAGGAAAACAGGACTTATCCTGCCACTTCCTAACCTTTATTCACTGTAAGAACTACTCTGAGACTATATCCATGTAGAATAATCCAACATTTTAACACATGCCAGTGAAATATTATATTGCTTTATATCACAGCTCAGTGTCCTGGCTATACTTTATTATCAGGAGCATAATTCTTTGTTTTGAAAATGAATTTCCAAAATTATAGCTACAGTACTGTTTGCCATAGTTGGCTATTAGCCATGGTCATTGCTTGGCTTTTGAGCAGGATGGGAAGTATGCTTGAGAATTAATTATTCTAAGTAAAAAAGAACTTGACACTGTAGAAGAACAATTCCTATTGTAGAACTGCATCTATTATTTCTACCCTGCTGTAATCATGTATTGCAAAAGGGATGGTGTGGGAGGGATGGAGTAGGGGACCAGCAGTCAGAACATCTGGCTTCTCTCCCTGGGTGTGGTGTCCCTCTCTTCAGCTCTAGCATGGGTGATCACTGTTTGCTTGTCTCCTTGGAGGGATGGCTTTTGATTAGCTGTGGGTGATGTTCTTGCTGATCTGTGGAATCAGTGCTTGATAAAAAGCAGCCTTTTTTTCTCTCTACCTGGGGCCTGTTTCAATCTTTGCAAAACTAAAGCTCTCTCTTGAAGCATGATTTGTGACCAAAAATGTTTTAACACTGCTTGATTAGACAAATTGAAGAATTATTCCTGTTATTACAACGTGGTTCAGAAGCAACTCCCAAACCTAAATCCACTCCTAATATGGGGCTCCATGCTTCTAAGTGAAGAACACCAAGATTAAAAAGGCATTCTTAAGTCTATTTTTTATTCTCAGTTATTACTTCAGTGTAAACAGATTGCAGTGCTTTGCATGGGGAGAAGCGTGAGCTTCAAGAGCTGGTGAGCCATCAGAGACGATAATTGGAGTTTCTGGCTGTGGATGCACACACACACAAATCCCCACTGCAAACACAGTACAGCCTGAGCTGCAGTTATGAGAGCCGTTGCTCCGTGCTCATTTTCATTTCTACCCAGTAAAATAATTCACTATGTCAATAGTACATGGGAGGCATGGATGCTAATTTACATTCCTTTGTAAAGGGTTTCAGATGATTATACTTCCCTCACAGCCAATCCTATGCTAATGAGAACTTTCTGATTCCAAAATACTGCCAGGATTAATGTTCATGGACTCTGCACCAGGGTAAATGACCTGTGGCATGGCTTTAATTAAGGAAGACAGCCACGTAATTAGAATAACAACAGCTTACTATCAATTTCTGCAGCAAGTCTCGGCCTCCGGGTGATACGTCATTTGTGTGCACCGCCTGCATGTGGGTGGACTACTACATGAAAGGCCCAAAAAAGAAAGCTTTGTCATTTCTAAATGGATATTACATAAGCTGCATCCTTTGTAGAATCCCTGAAGCAGCAGTTGCAGCTTATTATTGCAAGAAGAGGAACAGAAACCAGAGTTGCACAACAGAGACCTGAGGAGAGATTCATATGAACTGATCCCAGCATTTTTGGGCTGCCTTTCTGAGCAGATAGAGTAAAAGATTTGGTGATGTCTCAGTCTAGCACCTGGCAGCTCTCTGGAGAGAGGACTACATCTCAAAATATCTGGGTGCTTGGCCCCACTCCCCTTCTTCACACAGAGTATGGCACAGCTTGCAGTGACGGTTCCTACCATCAGGATTTTAAGCTGAGTTTTTGCTTGTGAACTGTGGTGAGCAGGGACCTACTTAGGAAAATAAGTCACCATTATCCATTGTGCTTTGCAGATAAAGCTTTGTATGAGGCTGATTGGCTCTTAACATGCTGGGGCTGACAAATTTGCATGTGGACCCTTCTCTGACAGTGACTATCTTCTTATTTTGTGTTTGCATGGCACCCTAGTCAGATATGCTTTTTGAGCATCATGTGTGGACTCAAATTCTTCACAATATAGATTCTTTAAAACTGCATTTTAGACCACCACAAGCCCCAAATCCGGTCCTAAAGCAGCGCCTCTCCTGACATGTCATGACTAAGCCTCCTGCCAGTGCCTGTCCCAGTGATCCTAGACAGCTCTACTGTTGTTCTGACCCTCACCCATCTCAGAATGTGTCTGCTTCTCTGCCTTGACAGCCTGCCCAGCTATCCCATACAGTCACAAAGCAGGAGGAATCTTCAAGGGTCATCTAATCTTATCCCACAGCAGCATGCATAGTGATGGCAGATGTCTAACTTCCTTGAAGAAAACATTACCTGCAGTCTTTTTAGAAAGCCTATTGCACTCCTTCACTGTCCTTGCAGTTAGAGAGCCTTTTCCTCATGTTTCAGAGAAATCATCATTGCTGCAGGTTAATTCCTATCCTGTCTAACAGAAATACTTGGAGGGAAGATTAATTCCTTTGTTTGGAACAACCTTTCATGTGCTTGAAAAAGGTTACCCTGTCCCTTCACAGAAGTTTGATCATTCTCGTTGGTCTACTTGATGGCTCTGGAATAGATTAACATCTTTCCTAAAGTAGACTCTATCTGCTTTTGTTGCTTTTGACTTCACCTTCAATTTTCCCTGGATTTTAGAATTTTTTTTCCTGCCTGTGCACACAGGAACTTATAGACACTACAGAAATAAAAATAAATTTTGTAATAATCATATAACAGAAGCAAGGACAAAAATAATTATCGAGGCCTCTTAGCTGTATAATGACACTTCAGTGAATAAGGTGATACAGAGATAAATGAAAGTAGTCAGCCTTTTCATATCATGTTTAGATGAATTGCCTCACTGTCAAGTCTTTGAACCTTAAAAAATAACATTTCAGAGATTTGGTTGCAACATGACACAAGACTGACTGAAATTCTAATTAGTCTGGTAGACAACAGACTTGTTCCTACAGAACAGGAAGCTAATTATTTTTGCTTATAATAAACTCTTCAGATTTCACTCGTATCATCTGCTCTTCAGCACTGGCCCTAACACAACACACAGACAATGAATAATTGTATTAACACCCCAATGTTACCAGAAGCGGGGTTTTATTCTAAAGTAAGACTTCATTAGTCAACACTGTAATAAAGAACAGAGAGTTAAGTGCAGTAAACTCAATTATGAGTTGTGTAACTGTGATTGCTTCATACAGAAATTCAGGGAGCCCGTGGTTGGTCCTGATCCTCTGTAATTTGGATAGCGTTTCTTCATGAGTTGGACAGATCTTTACTACAGAGCCAGCCCAAACTCTCAATCTCCTCTTGTTTGTCTACCTAGCATGTAGAAATCAAAACTTTGCTACAATGTAGTGATGTAGGCTGACAAGTTTTTTTCAAAACAACATATCATTGTGTATGAGCTGCCCAGTACTTACTGCCTTGTGTCAGGGTGTGCCTCAGTTACTCCAAGGCACAATCAGCAATTTCTTGATCTCCGACAGTCTTGTGTGCAGTTGTGGGTAAGGGAAAGCACCCAGAAGAGTACCACAGGTGACAGTACCACCCCCTTGTTTGTACTTATGTAATGGAAGTTAAGATTAACTTGCATGATTAGGCATGGGTTAGAGATAGAGCTTTGCTTTGACTTAGTTGAACTCACCTGAGTTCAGATCAGTTGGGTGGTGATAGTCCTGTTTGTTCTTTTGCACAAATGATAACTTCTCCCATGATCACTTGGAGAGAACTCCTAGAGGAGTGGTTTTCAAAGGTTTGGACCAGCAGATTGCCAGTAACCTTCAAGCTTTCCATGGATCTGTCCCCCACACAATAAAAAAATTAATAATAGGTACTATTTCAATCTGCTCACTTTGTGAGCCATCACCTCTAACCTCTCAGGACAAAAGTCTGTGGGATTTTGAGGAGCAAGAGCATTGAGGATAACAGAGCAAAGGCTCTTTGCCACAGCCAAACTCACCCCTGCATCAGGCTGTATCAGATGTAAGCAGCTGCTCACCTGGTCAAGCAGAAGACAAAAACACGTGCACTGTTAATATGGGGGAGAATGTAAATACACCATTCACGGATGTTCACTTGGACAGGCTCTCGTGGTTGTGTGCTTCTTTGTACACCAGAGCAAGCTGCCCTTCCCAAAATGAAGTTTGGGGTTTTCTTTACTGGGGTGTGTGTAGCTGCGCCTCTCATCTCTTTGGGATTCCCCAGCTTTCATCTCTTTGCCTTCCTTGCTTTAGGCCATGTGCATGACTAACCTGTCCTTCCAGCTCAGAATTCTTAAACAGAACTCCTCCCTGAAACCATCAGCTGCAGTCCTCAAACCTGCCAGGTCCTGTGTGTTTTAGCATGAAGCTCCCACCTGGCTCCTGCACTATCCGTCTTTGCTTAATGCATTTACAATGCAGAGATATGGTGTCTCTGCCACCCCAGCATGTGCCACACCACTATCCCTATTCATGGGATCCTCTGATCTGCTGGCGGCTGGAGTAGGAAAGGCAGGTTGCCCAGGCACTGTGCAGTGTCTCCATTGTTCCCTCTTCAAAGGAGCTCTCCTAGGGTGCATGTGATCCCCGGGAGCTCCTCATCATCCTGTGCTAGCAGGAGGAGGTGGGCTATGATGCCTTCTCAGCTTTCTGAAATTCAGATATATGACAAGTCAGACTTTGTGGTGGGACGGGGTGGCAGGTTGATGGACAAGCACATTTAGGCACTTTGGTAGGCAGAGTTCACTGCCCCTGCAGTGCTTCTGGACAGTGATAGCAATGCAGATGGGGTTTGGGGCAGGATATCCAAGTGTGAATCTCATTTATAAACACATGACCCTGCCAGCAGGCTCCTTTAGTGCTCACTTCTGGTGCAGGATAGGTGATGTTCAAGGGAGAATATTGAAAGTTCTGCTTAGTGAAAGAAGCTGTCTAATGAAGTAAAAAAATTACCTTTACAGGGATACTTCTAGCAGATTGTATTTATTGGAGGTTCACAATGGTTCTGTGATATGCTTTACCTAGTGAGGATTAGAGAACAATTACTGCAGGTGAAAGACACTACAAGTTCAATTTGTCTCAATCTGCAGAAGTCTTTTATAATAGATAAGGTGAACAATAGCTTGGAAGTGCCTCTTTCCTTCCGTTGACTATAATTTAAGAAGCAGAGTCTGTTTGGCTTACAGATGTATGCCAGAAGTTAATAAGCTAAATCCCATACTAAAAGCTCAATAACCAAACCTAAATCTAGGATATGGATGTTCCTATGTCTCCAGCTGCTGAATGAACTGATCCTTGTGTCCTGTAGTATATCTATAAACACAGACCCATTTTCCAACATTGTTTTTTCAATCTGCTCTGAAGTAGAGGTCCATATCCCTTTTTACTCCATCTCTAGATTCCCCAGGCTGCCATGGAGCACTGTACCAGTGATCTGCTCTTCTTCCTTGTTTGTGATCTGTGAGAGCAGAAAGTTCCCACATGTGGCTGTCACATTCCCCAAGCAAGTGACTCGCTCAGCCCCAAGCCAGCCAAGCAAAACTCTTGTTTTGCTCAGTTCCTCAGGAACTTGCTGTAGACAGGCAAAAGCAAAGGGAAATGCCACTAGGTTATTACTCCTGTGCCACAGTGAAAAAGGCATCAAGGAAAACAGGTTCATGGCACCCATTTTGAAACACCCAAACTAAATGAAAAAGTCAAATTTCATAGAAGTCTTGGTTGTTTGTATATCTCAGGGCCAGGACAGTGTCTATTTGAACACATTTGCCAAGGGTTTTCTGTTGGCCTCAGCTCTCAGGTCCCCATGGAGGCAATCCACTCATCCCAGCACAGACTGGTGTTAAATGTCACTGAATCATGGGGGGCATGTCTCTATCCCATTTTGTCCTGGGGTGGATGACTGCCACAGGGGTTGAGAGGGAAAGAAAAAGCCTCTTGAGCTTTTGCACTGCTCCTGCAGCTGTCTCTGCTCTCTGACAGAGAAACAAAACACTGGACTATGCTCATATATACAAAGTGAAGTGACTGACCTCCACCTCAGTGAGATACCTCCATGTTTCCCAAAGTTTGGCAATATGCTGTTTACTTTGAATCAAGGAAGATTTTGGCCAAGCATAATTGCTTCACAGGATGCAGCAATGGCAGGCAATCCTTATTGAAGGAGCCGGATAAGCTTTGCTAGTATAGATTGGATTGCCCTGATTTCACTGATTCACAACAGGATGAATTACCTACCATATCAGTAAGAAAATCCCTTTCCCTGGAGAAATCAATCTGATACTATGGTATGCGTGTAGCATGATCTGTGCTGAGATAGAATGGGACAGAAATGTTGGACTTTGATTTGTGAATCAACATTTGGTACCTAGTGCCTTGTTTAAACCAGGCACTTTTTGGCTTCATCTACCCGCAAAGAGGAAAAAAAATAAAGAGACAAAGAAAAAAAAAGGATATGATAAAATCCATTGGTAGGAACATGCACAAAAAGAAAAAAAAATGGAAGCAGCTGGAATTGGTCCTTGTACCTATTTCCTAAGTGTAACTATTCTGCTATTTCCCAAAGACATCATTTCAACCATCCAATCCAGAGAAATGTGGTGGGAAGAATATTAAGTTGTTTTTTTCCCCTAAAAGGTTGGTGAAGGGGAGTCACTTGGACAGGTAGTTCTCAGGAATAAAAACCCCTGTGAAATGTCATCCAGTGTAAGCTGATTTGAGGATGTGTACTCTTGCCCTGAGATGAGCAAAATCCCTTCTTCCTCAGAAGAAGGCTCCCTTTATCTCAGTTGAGCTGGCAGTGATATAAATTATAAGGGAGTACGAAGCTGGAGATAAAGTGGATGGAGGCTTCCTTAGTTTCTGTAACTGCCAGGATACATCCTTCTCCTTGCACTTTATCATGTAAAAAAGTATAAAGGACTTTGAAAACACATAGGAATTCTTTCAAGCCAGAACGATGAATTTTCTCTTTCATCCTTTCTGAAATAAGTCAATCTATACAGTAACAGGGCAACAAATTAGCAGTCCCACTTTCTAAATCTTTTATTTTCTTGATTTTACCTTCTCTTACAGCATTGCATGAGAAACAATTGTGCTGCCATTCAGGATGGTAAGAGTGCTGGTGGGATTAGCCTTCAGTCTAGCACCCTCCTG
This sequence comes from Chamaea fasciata, assembly GCF_029207755.1. Classification (NCBI taxonomy): domain Eukaryota; kingdom Metazoa; phylum Chordata; class Aves; order Passeriformes; family Sylviidae; genus Chamaea; species Chamaea fasciata. The sequence goes on along the minus strand of NW_027094087.1, from coordinate 55,348,935 downwards.
GTTTTCCTCTTTCCTTGAAACAGGATACAGTGTCAAAATCATCTCTGTTTGAAGAACAAAGTACAGAGTGATAAGCAATTTATGTTACGAGTACTTTTGCAATGCTTTCTCATGCCAGTTCCCAACATCCCCACATGACTCATTCTGCCTTCCTGCTGTGAGTGCTACTGGTCCTACATGTGAAATTAAACTCTGGAAAGCATTTCACAGCAAGAGGGGTTTGCTCTTTGGGTTCAAGCCCTGCCTTTTGTTAGGAGGCATGCGTTAATTGTTTAAAGGCTAACTGGTTTCACTTGCTAAACCTGCTCTTATTTATAAGCAAAGCTGCTCTTGCAAAATATGAATCATCAAAGCTCAGAGACTGAAAGGGTAGATGAGGTTACCCTCTACACTCCATTGCCAGGACAAGCTCATACACAGCTGTCTGTTCTGTGTCTGGGGTAGTAAACATTTGAAGATATAGGATATCCAGCACTTCTTTGGATACTTTTGGCTGAAGAAGCAAATGATGACTTCTGACACATTTCCCCTAATTTTTTCAGATCCTGTAACATCTGTATACACAAAACTTAATATCATCCAAAAATAAATATGAAGCTCACAAAGAGGAGGAAAAAAAAGGCTCAAGCAGTGGCAGGTGCTGTGTTAGGTGTAATGAAATGACTGAAAAGGCTCTTTTTTCTGGAATCTACACTAACCTCTCATTCAATTACCTCTGCCTCTCCCTGTTCCCTCTGCATCATTCACTGCAGTTTGTTAAATTAAATCAGGATTTTTGTTCCTGCGGTATGTTCATGAAATTTTTTCTTTCTCCTAAATAAAATCTAACAGAGAACTCATTTTACTTGTACTCAGATCATGTTCTCTTTAAAAAAAGACTGTCCATTTTTCAGTACCACTAATGTGGGCTTCAATTTACTTTTGTCCTGCTCTGCTTTGGATGCACTAGATTCCCTCTCTTTCAGTACAGCTGATTTAATCTCTCCCCCTTCCCTGCTTGGGGCATCTGGGAGCAATTGGAGAGACTTTATACTTCTCTTTGGTTTCACGCTTTTGCCTCATTTTCTGATGTTGGCTAGACAGACAGAGAGTTTTGTATTTTATTTTCTAGAGATCGTAGCATGGTGACAGCTTCAACTTTCATGTGTGTTGTTGGTGTGATTTATGATATTTGTATTTTCCCCCCACTAGCTGTCAGTGTCAGTCTTTTCCCTGTGCCAGAAATGTTCCTTTCTTCCTATGACATTAGCTGTGATGTATGTCACCATTTGCATATTGTTTAGGACTATGTCACAGCTTCATTCTGGCTATGAAACCTCAGTTAGCTCATTTTGCTTTACTGAGCCAAGCTCCTATGTGCAGATATCAATATAAATACATGGTTCTATTTGGATAAAACAAATAGTCTTAAGCATACTTTTAAGTGTGCAGGTAGAGAGGCTTTGCAAAATCAAGACTACACTGTAGTGACAATAAATGGTTTAAAATACAGGGTCAAGAGTCTAATTTCTATTTTTGCTCATAGCAAGACCCCTTCATAACACAAGATAAAAGGAAATTGGAATGTGCAATCCCTCATTTAAGCTTGAGCATAATCAAAAGGCTCAGAACAATAAAACCAACCTCAGACTTCCTGGGCAATAAAGATGCACAGAGCAGCATTGGTGAGGCAACACCAGGTAGAGTTTATTAAACTGTGACTTCTTACTGAGCTCTGGAGCAATCAGGTGCTCTTAGCAGTTTGACAGAGCTGGAGGGTTTTCTTCAATTGATATTTTTCTGATTATTAAACCATAAATCTACTGACTGGGATCACAGAAAGGTGTACAGCTTTCACCACATTTATTGCATCTTGGTTTGCAAGGGAAGGTCACCAATGGGTCTCACACAAAGAATTGCGTTGCACAGGAATATCTGTTAATAAATGTAGGCTGAGAACATTTTAAAGCATTTTGAATTAAGAAAAAAACCCTGCCTACAGAAACACATATATGCAGTAAATAAATGCAAGCATATATACAAGTCTTATAATGCCTTGAGAGGGCCAGTCTGTATCCTTCTGTTCTGCTGATTTATGAGAACTGTAACTCACATTTTATAAAAGGCTGATGTGTTCATTTTTGGCCATGCTGGATTCTAGAGCATCCTGCAGACATAGATGAATTAGTGGTTGATCTCATTCTGTTTTCTAGGTGGCATTGACAATCTGTGCTATAAAATCATGTGGTGCCTGGAGGGTCTCTTTCATTTCATTCATATATGTTTCCCACTAGCAGTTCTGATTCAAGCTACAAACCTGCAAAGCAAACTGATTTGTAACCTAGAATATTACAGAACTGACAACCCACAAAAGGGTCCCAGGAGGTGGTGAATGTATTCTGAAGCCCTGAAATTAAAAGAAGAGCAAAGAAATAAAAAGCAAAAAAATAGTATAAATGTTTGATTTCTTTTAGTGCTATCTTAAAATGGAGCCATCCTACGGCTAAATCAAAACTGTTAGAATCAATTAGTTTCACAACAGGCTATACCATTTGTCTGCAACTTTTTAAGGTTTGAAACACTGCCTGCATCCTGTAATGCACCGAGACAGAACCATGATATTAATTGGGAGATTGTGTATATAAGTACACACACACCCCACATATGTGCACACCTGGCCTGACCTACCAGGTTCTCCCTCTTCTACAGAAACAGCCAGGGGCTGAGCGAGCTGCTTCAGGGGCTGGGACCTGGCCATGGTCACTTAGCCATAGCCAGCCCTTGTACCACGGCTTCAAGGGGTTTCCCAAATCTGCTCCTGGAATCTGCCATTCACAGCTTATCTGCCCCCTCTTGACAAGTACTTAAAATTGCTCAGGTCCAGAGTGACAGTAAGTACATCCCCATCCAATCACCAGGACATACGTGAATTTCAGCCCCTCATTTGGCGCTATTTGTTGTGACAATTTAATGAAACAATACTGTATTTCTTTTTATGCTTATCTTAATGTAATGCTGACCATAACTGAGAGAACCGAGACATGAACTCAAAGGAAAAGTTCATAGGCTAAGAGCTGCTTTTAAGCCTTAGGAAATGCTAAAATGGAAACAAAGCAGGAATTGTCAGACATGTAGGAAATAATTTCTGCTTCATATTCATTGAAGACATTGGAATTGTTCCAAAGAGGAGCCGGTCCATTAAACCTCCTAAGAGTGTCTGCATTGAGTCAAATCAAAAGCCATCAAGACAGTATCATGTCTTTACCAGTTATTGGTAGCAGCTACTGAAAAAGAATAAAAGAAAGAGGTCAAGGAAAGGGGACCTACCAAACCTCTAATAAAATCCATACATTAGGGACTTCTGGAGCTATACTCCATCTTGCCCTTTCAGGCCAGTTGCTCACACTCTCTTTTATTGACCTGTTTGTACTTTTGGTATTCCAAAAGTTTATGATGGTGAATTTATGACAGTGAAAAATTTATGGCAGTGACTCTCCTTCCTGAATTATGTTTTGTGTGAAAGAGTGTTCCCTTCAGTTTCCTTGAAATGTTCTGCCTGGTGATTTAATTTAGTGTCCCCAGCTCCTCCCCTGCAGTGAGCAATTACACACTTCTGACCTATCTGGAAAGTTGCAGGATTTTACATTCCATGTAATTTTCTTTTCCCTGCTGGAGAATCCCACTCTCTTTACTTTCCTCATATACAGGACCTGATCACCCTTTGGTCTCCTTCTATGCCTTTCCTATAGTTCGACTGTAAGACCCTCAAGAATATGAGAGAGTCCGGCCTCATCTGTAAAAAGTGCTTTCCACATCAGTGCTACCTTCTTCTGACACAGCTAACATTACAGACAGTCAGGAGGAAAGCACAAGCTGCAGAATTTCTGTAGGTAGAATTTATGCAAAGGAGTACAGTTTCTGCATTGGGCACTGGAAAAGAGATAATGCCACTCCACCAGTTATATCATCTACTTCTAGTTACCAGTGGCCATGCAGCAGCCTGGTGACATTGCATTGCCTGAGGCTGGACTGGGCAGGATTAACAGCAGGAGATACTTTAATGAAAACCAAGCACCAGGAAACTACTGATGTGCTTGTATTTGTTTTATAGCCTAAGATGCAAAGCAGGTAGGAATAGCCTGGACTGATTCCCGCTATATTGCACAGTGGCGTCCAAAGATATCAGCACTAAAGAGCCCTTTTATTTTCCGAGCCATGCCTCAGTAGTCAGGAGAACTTGTTCAGTGGGCCTGCAGCCAAAGGGCCCAACTGTCTGACTTTCCAAAGCTGATGTTTACTGTCTCTTGTATCACAAAGCTGCTGCCTGGAGAGCAGCTGGCTGGAGGTGTCTGGAACAATCCCAGCCACCATTTCACAAGAAACTCTTTCTACATCTCTGCTTTCCCACAAAGGCTCATATTTTATGATTGCTGGTGGGCAGGAGGCTGATGAAATGCATAGCTGATCTGAAAACATAAAAAGGCAACAGGCGAGATCTAAAAAATATACCAGTCATGGTTAGGCCTGTGAAATCAATAACACACATAGTCATTGTGCAAGGAAGAACAACAAACTCACTGCACCCTCCACCAGCTGGTTTCCTGTCTGTGGTGTAATTGGTGGGAATCTGGGTGGTTAATTTACACCTTGCTAAAAGCCAGATTATAAATTCATTGTCCTCTCCTTTCGTCCCCCTCTTCTACGTGCTCTCCAGAGCTAAGAGACGAATTGTACCAGATTCATTTTAACTACATATTTATTTTTAGAAAGCTTCAAATGTCACTTTCTTGTGCCTGAGAACAAAGGTTTTTTTGAAACAGAATCCCCCCTTGAATCAGAAATGGGGTGAAATGCAGTAATGTCAGCTTTGACACCTTGGAAACTGTGAACTCTACTTCTCTCTTGGTGGTCCCTTTCAGTTTGGGTAGATGACTTCAGGAGTGAAACTAAATATGCCAGCACCTTCATTCCTAGTCCCCATGCAGAAAGGTGGGATTTGAATCTCCTATGCTCTCCACCTGGTGGAAAAACACCCTGCCAAAACCAAACTGAGAAACAATGAAAAATGGTGTGTCAGTAATTAGTCATCCCTGTCAACATTACCCACATGCCTGCTACTGTCTCTGTGTCACCTCCTTTGCCCTGTGGCCAGGGGTCAGGGAATCCCCTACAGTGTTAGAGACCAGCTGTGCAGCCCTTTCACATCCACTGATGGTCACAACCATTTTGGTGCTTCATAGTCCACCTTCACAGATCTGCCTGGGGTGAGTGCTGTGGCTGTCCCAATGTCCACAACATGTTGCGAACGTTGCTCAGAGGTCACAAGTGCGCAGGAGTATCTTGAGGCTGACCTGAAGGACAGCAGGTTACAAAGGCAGTTTCAAAAGTTGTGTTGAGGGTGAAAGACCAGGTCCTTTTCGGCGATTCTCCTCTGAGCTTCACAGCCTATGACATCAAAAAACCAAAAAATTATTGCTTAGGATCTGAGTCCCAGATATACAAAGGCCAGTTTACCCCAACCAGTTTATTGAGGATGCTTCATCTTCTTATGGTCAGAATACTGAAATTCTCCCAAGTGATCAAGAAACACAGATCACCGCATGCATTTCCTGAAGAGTCTACAGGAAGGGAAAGGTAGATGTCCCATTTGCTTTTTGACACATTGGGTAGGAGACAAAGATGCTGGTTTTTCTGGCTCATTTTCTTGACCATGAGAGATGCAGAAGACCCAGCAGCCTGGTACCATCACAGGGTGGAGGTATTTATATGTAGCATGCTCAGTTCAGGTGGGAGGTCTGAGCTGCCTGTAAGCCACCCTCACCTGCTGGCTACCTTCTAGTAGGTAAGAAATAGACTTTAGTCTAAACAAGACCAGAGTCCCATATTTCCAGAAGAATTTCCTCAAAACTTTTCCAAATATGAGTAAATAGGTCAAATGAGGAAAACACAAAGTTTTAGAAAAACCAACCACCTGGGGCTACCTCAGCTTCCTGAATATTGCCATGCATTGCAATGGCAAGACAACTGTCAACAGGGTTGTTCCTTAGAGACATCTGTGTCAGTGTTTATTTAGTTGGTTATGGGATAACCTGTGTATATGATTCATGACAGATAAGCTTGAGTAGTGTGTTTTTCACATAAAGGGACATGAAGATGCTGTTTTGTAACCTGCTTTCCTCCTGAGGACAGAAAGAGAGTACAATTGCTTTTAGTTGAGTAAAGCATTGTCAGTACACAGCCCAGAAGTCTCCAGCTACCCTGGCAAGCAGCCAGACAAAAAAGATTGCTCCATTTTGAGTCTCAAGTGTCACTGAAGTGTGACATATTAGAAAGAATGGCCTTGGATGGAAAATATACCTTGACCTATGACTCAGCTAACTAGATAACAGAAGCCTCTCACTCTGTCTTCTGATTCTTACAGTCTGGTAAAATCTCTGTTTCTGATAGCATGGACCTCATCTCAGCAGTGAAATTGCTCTCTGAGCAACCTTCCTAATTGCATCACGTACGGCCTTCTGCTCCCTTTCACTGATAATCACCCAAGCACCTTGTGGCTAACAAGCAGATGCAGATTTTGCTTCTATGGGAAGTGCCATTAAAGAAGTATTAACGTACTTTGGCTCTCTGTTATATAATGAGGGGGTTTATCATCCTTTGTGTAAAGTTGACCACAGGCGCCTGCTTTTATTTTGTATTTCATTCCAGCCCACCCATCTGTTCTCCCTCTCTGCAGTGAAAGTAAAGAAGTAGGTTGGCATCTGATTAGCTAGGGCTTCACAGACAAGCACTGGCTCACCTCCAGTTCCAGGATTCTTGTTCCTGTATACAACCTTCAGATGTGTCCAATGCTATGTTATGCTAGGCCCTGTTCTGCTAGGCTAGACTACATTGTTCTGTTCTATTCTATTCTATTCTATTCTATTCTATTCTATTCTATTCTATTCTATTCTATTCTAATTTTCTTGCCCTTGTCTGTATTCTAGGTCAGGTGATGTGTACTTCAGATGCTGCACATCAGATATATCAGATGTCGGCAAATCAGATATTCCATAAATGTGCTCACCATGGCAAAAAGCCTCCTCTTCTTTCTCACCTCCTGACTAAGACCTCATCTGGAGTGCTCCATGCTACTGTGGGGATGCCGGCTGATTCCCTTCCAGCTGCTGTGCTGCTGATCCAGTGATTACAGGAGCAGCACCCATTGCCAACTGTTTTGTGGATTAGATATGCAGGAATTGCCATGCCAGATCAGGCCACTGGTCCATCTAGTGGCTAATGTAAAATTTTTTAGAGAAAGACATAAAAGGCTTGTAATGAAGCCAATTAGTCAATATTATACCAGTGGGGGATATTTCTCCCTGACCTCAGCTGGTTTTCAGATGATGTACCCTGAAGCATGAGGATTGATAGCACTTGTCATTTCAGTGCATCCAGAGTAGCTGCAGATGCTCTGCTTATTCATATTTATGTTTAGGAACAAATTCAAGTCATATACAAGAACGTGCAACTCCTCTACTGTTTCAGTGGTGTCAAAATAGCAGCGAATCCGATAAATTTATTGATTTAAGACATGTCTTTGAACATGGAAGAATAATGTCAAGCTTTGATTTTTTTTTCTACATGCTAAGAAAAAGATCAGTTCCTACAGAAGAGTGTTGCTTTCACTGTGATATTATTTAGCAGATTTTTTCAATGTGGGCACAGCAATTTCAAAGAAAACAACAAAACCACACAGCTGGCATTTACCAAGGCAGACTTTGCACAGGAGTGAGATCAATCTAAGGAAAGTAAACCTCAAGTGCCTACTTTAATATTGATACGTACCTCAGATTTCAGTGGGTTTTAATGCATTTTTAATGAAGGAACACTTTTTCGAAACACAGTAGGGCCCTTCAAAATATTGCCATGGTATTTTCTGCTGAATTCACCTGGATCTGAAAAGTAACACAGTAGCACTGAAGGTAGGTATAAAACCTCCCCAAATCCCAATATTTGTTATGAATGTGGCTTCCATTTGTGAGAAGAAAGCATGTATGTGAATGTCCATGTGTGTTCATGCATTTATAGGTCTGACATCAAACTGATCTGCTGTTTACTATAAGCAAGCTGTACACAGGGACCAGTTTCTAACGAATTTAGCCAGTCCTCTTTGTGATGTTCAGGGTGACTCACTGACCGGTGTGGGGAAACATAACTCATCCTGCAGATTTCTCCTAGTTTTTAACTATGATTATTGCTTTGAGTAATCACTGATTTACAAATTAATACTTGTACTCATCACCTAAACCTCATCGTTACATACCTACTCCCTGCTGAGAACTTACCCAAGTCATCTAGGGGCTTTTGGGAGAAGCACATGTACAACAGGTGTTGCTATTTTGAAAGAATGTACATTTTTATAAGTTGTGCATAGTATGGTTTTGGCAGTACTGACATATTCGTTTTTTTAAAGGTAGAGAGGCAACAGGAGAGCTGCTGTATGAATCAGAAAATGAAGTGTTTGCTGAAGAAATTACCTCTCATGCAATTAATACTTAAACATTTGTTAATATCTGTGAGCACATACTATTTCTAAAAATAACATTCAATTCCAGTTTTTCCAGGAGAAACATTAGAGAGTCATGTCTCTTTCTTGTAATGTGGTACATTTGAAAATAAAACAAAAGTGTGGTGCTTGGAAGAATTCCAAAAGCTTTTCCAATCCATTATTTGCCCTTCTCTAATGCCTCTGAGTTCATTCCCTGATTTGTCATTCTGTTGCAACGCTTTTCTGCAGCTGTCCTCCCTGCCTTCACACAGGGTTTAAGGAACGCATTGCATCCCAGGCCCCTGCAGGGTTTCAGATGGCAAATTACATTTGTGCCAAGGAGATGCACAGAGGGAGTATTTGCATCACCTGCTGTTAGCACATAGGAGCACAGTGTCCTCAGGATCCCCTTTCCTGTGGGAGGAGGACCTGAGGCTATTCCAGACACCAGCACAGAAGCCAAACTTGTCCACTCATGCATGGGATTCAATTGGAGCCACTCACCTCCCTCACTGGGGACCTGTTCAGAGCAGACCATTCTCACCACCTGGTTTGGGTTGCCTCTCTGTGGAAAGCTGTGTGACAGGAAAGCTCAGAGTCTGGTGAGTACCTGGACTAGGGTATGTCTGGTGCATGCCTCCAGATGAGGAGCTTGGAACTGTGCTCAGGTGCAGTAAGATAGGTACAACTGTAGAGTGTCTGAATTCAGCTCCTCTTCTTAATCTCCATCTGTGGGAAAGCCTTTCCTTCTGCACTGCAAATTAAGCTTAGAAGTTGGATACAAAAAATAGCAACCCACCACAAACTACCCATAGGGAAACGTAGGGCATTTTGTCTTGCTGGAGGTTTGGACACACTTTCCATTGGTGTTATTCTGGGATAATAATCAATGTCTGGTTTGCCCTTCCAGATGATGACTCAGAGGCCTATCAGGCTACTCTAAAATTTGGATGAACAATCAAAATCTAGACTGAAAATCAAAGATGATGCAGAATGGCATCTATCTCCTTTTCACAGCATGCATCTTCACGTGCTCTCTGAATATTTCAAAGTGTTTTGGCACATATTATCCTGAAATGTTTATTTCAGCTCTGGCAGTTAATGAAAACTCATCAAATGCACTATTACATTGACATTTAGATGCATGCCTTCTCCATTAGTAGTTCTTCTCTATTCATTTCCATGAACATAAAAGTTGCAAAGTTAAGCCTTGGTTTCTGATTTATATACTGCCTGTTCCCAGCACAAGGATTTTTGTAGAGGAGGAACAGCAGCAAATGAATTCTGAGCAGAGTGCCAGAACAGCTACTGAAGTGACCCCAGACACAAATTAGTCCCACCATATCTACTTAGAATTTTTGACTCTTTACAAAGGAGTTGGCTGAAAAATCCCTTTAGCTTGAGTATGTCTAAAGTTCAGTTTATTTTTTCCAAGTCAGGTCCTGCAGGACTCCTAAGGATTCCAGGCACCAGACAGCTGTGTTTAGCCTTGCCTCTTACAGTAACGTTAAGGAAACCTATCATAACTGGCAAGCCTTCTAAACACATGAGTGCTTATGGATTACAAAAAGAGAAAACAGGCAGATTAAAATAAACTGTTACCAGACAGAAAGACACCCACCCTCTTCCCCTATAACTTCTTTTTAAAAGCCCCGGGAATTTGCTTTGATCAGACTTTAAGGTGAGAGCAGATCTCCTGGAAGTTATCTTCAAGCTAACAAAATAGTGATAAGCAAGGGAGGAAATGGAACCAAGATACGTCATGTTTGTTAAAAGACAAAAATCTGGCGATTGTGACAAACCCTGCTAAGATCTAGCAGAGAGGACATTGCAGAATGAGCCTCACTGGGGCCTGAACAGGATTTCCATTCTTGCACTGTTGGTCTGTTTGTGTGGCTTTGGGATTTGAGTTTCTCTGGAGGACACACAGAGAGACTTGAAAATTCAGCCAGCTCTGGCTGGCCTTCCCCTGACTGGGATAGTTGAAGTATAGAATGCAAGTGAAAAACAGAGACGAGAAACAAACCCCAAACCAACCAAACAAAAAATAACCCCACCCAACAAAAACCCACCCAAACCTCTCTCTCACTATTGGTCTCTATTGAGGAGTTGAGTCACTGAGTGATTTCAAAGCCAACACATGCTTATGTCCAGACTTCTTGAGACACCAGGAGAATGAGCTTCCTAAGGGAAAATTTTATGTTATTATGGAAAAAAATATAATTTGGTCCACTCACTCAAAGCCGCATTAGTATGCATCACTTTACCAGGCTGCTGTAAACCCTTCTTCACTAGCCAGTTTATGGAGGGCTTGTGTTGAGCAGCTGGAAGAACCTTATGAAACTGAGCCTTTAATTTTCATGGAGAGCTTCCAGGTCTAAAATGGAGTGAGTGAGATGAGAATTTGCAGTGAAAGAGCATGGTTCCATCAGCCTTCAGCCAATGAGAGATGGAAAGTCTCCCTGCCACAGCAGAGGCAGCCAGGTCTAAAAATATCAGTAAGATGAGTGTCACCACCATCCTTAAAAAGGTGTCCAGGAAAGATGGGATGCAGCCCCTTTGTGGAGTCCTTCCCTCTTTACATTGACTGGAAGAGAAGCACAAGTAATGTTTTTGACTGTTTGCTCAGCTTTATACTCCAAAAATCTGTATCTGGTCGAACAACTCAAGGAAAATTGCTTATTGCCTCTGCAAATGCCAAGGCCATGGTGCAAATAAGCAGGGGACTCCACTCTGTTATTGGTCAAGGCTCCTCCACCCAGCAATATTTAGTGTAAAGCACAAACAGTATTTATGTGTGCAGTTATCTTGTTTGCCTGGATTTTTAATGGCAGCAAATTGCTTGAGAGGACATTCAGAGGATGGTGAAAACAGCCTTCCATCTGGAGTTTCTCTGCTGGTACAGGGTTTTTAACCTGAGAGCCCAGAGCAACCTAAAGTCACATGGAGAAAAGGTCAGAAGTGGTTATGGTTCTGAAAGAAAGATGCTTGCAAGCCATTCAGCAAAGACTTCTGCTTAGCACATGATTTCCACAGGGCAGTTTTGTTCCAGCTGTGTTAGATATAATGCTTAGATAAGAAGGACAAAACACAGACAGAAAAAAGACTTTCTATTCAAAGCTGTGGGGAACACACAAAGGATATCTCAGGACTCACCCTGGTGTATCCAGGGTAAAAAGTAGAGTAAATGCCAGGAAAAGGGAGTGTGCCTTGCACATCAACTCAGAACATTTGTATTTTGTTTGCTGTTGGCCGGTTCCTAACACTGTCCCGAAACAATTTAAATGGCAGGGAAACATTTCCTGTAGGTAGTTTGCCATGTGTTCTGAGACCCACGATCTCTTTGGATGCAGCTGGTGTTCAGGAGATTACCTGGCCCTTTCAAAGCTTGCCGCTCACTGGGTCTGATACCCATCTGTAATTGTGAGTTAATATACTGTCACTGCCAGTCTTGCTTAAAAATGTTTCCCTCAAATTCCATTAAAGGTCTTGCAGCTTCTGGATCTTCAGATAAGGTACAGAATTTTATGGCATTTAATGGTGTCATTTATGTATTCTTTGAATGTTACATCAGTCTTTGGCTTCATTTCCCCAGACTTGGCAGCAGGATTGTTTTGCTTTATTCCTGTTTTCTCCAAGCCTTTACTAGGCATTGAGTCTGGGCTGTCAAGGAAGGTGGGAGAGGGAAGTCACAGAGAATTGTCATAGTCCTTGGCATGCTGCACCTTGGCTCCATCACCACTTCAGAGCAGGAGTAAAAAGGCAGCACAAGCAGCACATACACCAGAGGAAGCAGTGAAATGGGGCCCTTTGTTCAGCCAAGCACCACAGCTAAGCTAGACAACAAGAGCAGTGCTCACTTTCCTTCACAGTCTGATGGCCTGCACAGATATCTCACAGCTCTTGGTTTTCTAGTTATATGTTCCTTCTCACGTTGCCACTTCCTTGCCCTTCAGACCTTCCTCTACCCCATCCCATCCCACCTCATCCCTGCCAACCAGCCCCAGGCAGCTCACATAAGAGGCTTGGAGCTGACAGTCTCTCCCTGTCCAGGTGCAATGTGGCTGCTGTTCCCTCACCTTTCCTGGCCAGCCATCATCACACCCACATCCAAGTCCCGCCAAGCAAGGCAGCACAAAGCCAGCAGATTTGCATACATCTGTGCAAACTTTCTGTGAGGTCTCAGTGGCTGAGTTTCACTTTGGGTTTCAGGCTAATGTGGAGCCAGACACTGGTGGCATCAGCAAGTGTGCAGAAGGGATATGTCTCATCACTTCTGCTTGCCAGGTTAGGTACTCCACTGTTGGAAAATTCACTCTCTGCTTGTATTCAAAAGTTCCCTTTAGTGAGACTAAAATTATTGTCAAGACTTTGCTGCTTTTGGCACTGACACATGTGAGGGAAGTCTCTGGGATTGTTTAGTCTACAGAAGAAATACCAGTTCTGTACCAGTTTTCAATAGAAGAACTACCAGTTTTCAAATAGGATAAATATTGCAAGCTAGGAAAAGGGCATGCTCTCTGTGTCCTTGGAGAACAAGACAAAATGGAAGGGGCTTAAATTATCAATAGAGAAATTTTGCTTGGGTACTAGGGAAAGCTTTCTCATGGTAAAGATGACTGTACTAGTTTGAAATCAAACCAGTGGGAGATCGTGAGTTAGAATTATAATTTTATAGGGAAAAAATTAAAAGAAATAAATAAATGCAGTAGTACAAGAACACCGACAAAGACAGAATACAACCTGACACCCTGTGGTGGTAGCAGTCCAAGCAGAGTGGTTCTGTTGAAGCGGTGATCCTGTAGAAATAATGGGTCAGAAGATCCAGCAGTCGCTCTTGTCCTCTGGGAGTCCAGTAGGTAAGCACTACTCTGGTGTTCAGAGTCTCAGCTTATATCCAGGCTGGAATGCTTGGTTCCTCCCTCTGGGCGGAGCATCTCACAATGGGATGGTGAGTCATGTGATAAGGCCCGATGGGCCCAGTAACAGGAGATAGTCCAGGAGGGCGTTATCTGTGAGTCATGTGGCAAGGTGCTGATGGGCCCATTAACAGAAGATAATCCAGAGTGGGGGAGGCAGGGAGCACTGCCTCACCTGGTTTCAACAGTTCATGAAGTTGGTGATAGAATATACTTCAACCCAGGACAATGACAGTGCATCCATGGAACAGTTTATTAAGTAAAATTGTGTAGCCTTCATCAAGCTGCCAGAGCAGGAGGTGGCAGAAGTCCAGCACAGATTAGATCAGTATCTGACTCTGCTGGAACAGGCAGATGGGCCTGGTGACCTCTCAAGGTCTCTTCCAACCCTATTTTCTCTTACTCGTTTTCAATAAGTAGTACCAAGAAACTGCAATCAGTGCAGTTTTGGAGGCTCTATTAAGATGGGTAGGAGAGCACCTCTACCCTGGGGAACAGAGAGAGTCAAGAGAGATGAGACAAAGTGTGCCTGGGGAACAGGAAGGCAGAGAGAGGGAAGGCAGGTTTCCCAAAGCTGCCTAGCATCAAGGCAGTGGGGAGGAATCTTGCTTTTGGAGCCAATATCTATTGACTGTCTGACCAGAGACTTGATCAGAAACATTAAGCTTTTGTGTTGCCAGTGGGTCTGAAGTTTGGTGAATTTTATATGGCTTTCAAATACTTTTAATATTCTGCAGTCTGTGTTGGAAGGCCACAAAACTTCCCATTCTGCCTTTCAGAGACCCTGAAATATTTCAATTTCCTTATCAAATTCCTTGTTAAACAAGGTTTTGCTCAGATAGTCCCAATGTGAGATTTCAAGGTGATGGTTTTCTGCAGAGGAGCTGAGGCAGATATCAATCTGATTTGATGAAACACAGAATTCTCTCTGTCTTTCTTCCCTTTTCCTCATGGGAGATCAGTTGGCTGCTCCTCTGTGAGCTGAAATCCCACACCACTCAAGATATGGTTTCACTGTGAAGAGGCTGCTGAAGAACCAGGGTGCAGCAGCAGCTGCAAAGCAACTGGGGCTGCTCCTTCAGCTTCACCTGTGGAGATGAACACATTTAATAAATTAGGCAAAATAATATTTATATTAAACATTTGATCTTGATCTTTTGGTGCTTCCACTTGCTACCTGAGGGTACCTGGTCATTCCCTGTCAGCAGGGGTGGCAACTCCCAGAGTCATGTTATCTCCTGGAGATGAGGAAGATGCAGAGGGGGCTGGTAGGAAGTGTGAAGCAGGGCACCTGTCTTTGTTCTTCTAATTTCCACATTCACCAGACAAGCAGCGCCCACCCTGGAGCTCACCAGCAGGGAGTTTAAGGCAGGTTCTGGCTGCGCTGCAGACCCTCAGCAGCGTGGGCAGTGGCAGGCTGCAGCACATCCACACTGGTGGCTGCTCTCCTGGGTCAGCAGCAGGGGAGTGCTGGCAGGTCCCAAAGCACTGCTGGCATGACACAACGAGCCCCTGCAGTCTGGCAGGTGGACAGGCTCTGCCAGATTGCCTGCGAGCCAGCAAACAAATCAAGCAGAATCGATGGTGTCTCCAGGCAGCTCAGCTCCCGCAGGTGTTGTTTTTATTTCCAACATCAGGGGAGCAATTCTGAGGCTCTGCAGAGAGGCAGGGGAGAGGACAGCTTACCTTCGTTCCCTCTGATTTCTTGTAGAGACACTAGAAAGGCCTTTCCCAGAACGGGCTTCATTTCCTTCTGCGATGCAAAAACTGCCTAGTTAAGGAGGCATAAAAAATAGATTTTTGTCCTAATTTTCTTTCTAGGAACTAATCTGACTCACTGTATTGTCATGCATTCCTTACAGACCAGCTTATTTCTGTTTACCCGGTGCAGTGCACAGCCCTGCACTCTCTTCTGGCTGTGAATCCACAGCACCCAATTGGACCTTGGTGACTTCCCAATATCTCCACCAGTCTTCCCTTCTTCACAGGCTCACTGCTAGGAGCCCACAGCTCTTGGTCCAGCTGCTCTGCATTTATGTGGGGAAGCCAAGGACAGCTGGAATCTGCTGTTTTCAGCAATGACTGATACTTCTGCTTTAGTGGGCAGTGGTGGCATCTCTGGGGAATACCACAGTCTACAGGAGGGCAGGGTATCCCCCAGTCTAGCTGCTGTTTGACATTGGGTATTTATTAGTAGCAATTATTAACAGGGAGAACTAAGTCCATCCTCTCCCCTGGGAGTCAGTCACTGGTGCTATTTAAAATAACTGGACAACCAAACCAGGAGAAGAATCTCAGGGATATCAACTCTCAAACACAACAACACCGCAAATACTCAAGCTTTTCAAATAACCTTCAGTTTCATACATCAGCCTGGTTCAATGAAGAGCCACCCTTACAGAATTCCTCGAAGACCAAAAATCTCTGATTACTTGCAGCAGTAAAAGTTATCTCTGTGCTAAGGGGAGTTTGTAAATACAGCATCTTCAGGCTAAAAATTATTCTAGTTGGAAAGCCTTTAACTCACTGTGGAAAAATTGGCTTCTGAGAAGATGACAACAGGCTGTGTCCTAGAATCTCCGGAAAGTAGCTTTGTGCAGTTGACTGAAATGAGTCACCACAAAAGCCCATGTGATTTGGAAATGGGAGTTGCTATCAGTATAATAAAACCTACATGTTTTGTCTCAGTCTACCACTTCTGCTGCTCTCCTAACCAAGGTTTTCATTTGAGTTCACTTCACAAACCCTGCATGCTGCCCAGAGCCCGTTGGATGTGGGCAGTCACGGCTACAGATAAAGCACTGGGCACTTTGAATGGTTGCCACCTGAATGCTGAGTGAAATGTGTGCAACAGCCTGTGGGGTGAAACTGTGCCCCGTGGCAGGTCTCAACAAACAGGATATCAACTTGTAATTGCTTCAGACTGATCTGAGCAGTGGCAAGGCTGTGCAGGGTAGCAGGGGTCCTGCAGATAACCAGCAAGAGAGGGATGTTCATGTACAGAACCATCTGGCATAGCTGGAGCTGGCCCTAGCCATTTGTCACTCTGAAGAAAACCCTAGGAAAATGTGGATCCCTCTGTCTTTCACTGATCTACCAGGAAAGATGAATTGACAAGCTAAGGGCATCTTGGCTAACAAAACAACAAAAGAGCCTCTGGGTCAATGGTGGGACTGCTAAGGCCATTACTCTTGGATAGAACTTCAGAAAGGTGGGGGGGTTTTTTAAGTGATTGAGGTAGCAATTCTATTTGTTTTTATTATCCTTGTTGCATGAATCTGAGACATCATCCAAGCTTTAGCAACACCAATTTACAGATCCAGACATTAATGATGATTATGATAAAATGATGGGAAAATTGAAGTTGTTGGGATGTGATCCAAATTCAGGCCTCCATATAAGGCACAATCCACATTAATTGAGTCTAATTAAAGATGTTTACTTGGCTACAGAAGAAAAAGAAATGATAAGATGATAGCATTGACACAGATACTTCAAGAAGAAGCAGGGGGTAGGAATAGTTTAAGCTGGCATTCACTGCAGAGAAGTGTCTGTT
The DNA here is from genome assembly GCF_029207755.1 of Chamaea fasciata. Taxonomy (NCBI): domain Eukaryota; kingdom Metazoa; phylum Chordata; class Aves; order Passeriformes; family Sylviidae; genus Chamaea; species Chamaea fasciata. Next base: position 55,331,954 of record NW_027094087.1, on the reverse strand, counting down.
CTATCTCAGCCTAAGTATTTGTCAGTGTTGAGCCAATTACTGCAGTGGTAATTTGGTCTTCTTGAGGGGTGTAAATAGAAGTTATTAAAATATAAAATGAATATTTATAAATAAATTTTCATAAACAGGCACAACGGATGCACATGCAAAAACTTGTTTTGGTGGAAACAAAGAGTAGTTGCAGCTGCTGGTAAACGTGAGTAGCTGCTGGAATTTACCTGAACACAAAAATGTTAATTTGCATCAATAAATGTTGGCTTCAAGCAAGCACCTGGATTTGATGCAATTAATGGATCTGGTGGATGCTGTTCCAATCACCCAAACACCCATGAGACATGCCTACGAAGTAAATTAAAAGACTTATTAAAGGGTTTTGTTCCAAGTCAGTCTTATGGCTTTATTTTCCATCTCACTTTAAAGCTTTGCTGGCTTGTTTGGCAATTTATCTAGGTCTTCAATAACCCACCGAAGTTCTGGATTCTTATCTTTTTTGGTAATTAGAATTTGCAATTCTAATTCCATAGTAATGATTTACTTACAGGAACTAGGGTTTAAGGAGTGCTTGATTCAGGGTCTAATGAGGATGGAGAGGGTCAGCAGCCACATCATGTCTTTACTTCTTTGGGAAACACTGAGATTAAAGCAAGGTAGGACAGCCCCATCTTCCACTCGGATGCTGGCAGGAGACCTGACCAGCTGTTTATAAGGGTCAGGGTAGGAAGGCAGTGTCTGACCAGCGATTTGCTTCACCCTAGTCCTTCCCAAGCACAGAGATGGTCAGAAATAAACAAAGGTTTCATTTTGGTGATTTAAAGTGATGACTGTATGTTTAATCTTCAGCATCAGCCATGGAAGAAAAAATTCCCACTTCCTGGAAACTTGAGGCTCCTGTATGGGTAATACTTGAAAGTGTTGAGAGTCAAACACAGAGAACCTCCCTCAGCTGAAATTCTTAAGCCTGTAGAAATCACGGAAGTTGAAGGCAGAGCAAAATTCAAGTCTCCAAAGACTCTGCTGCCTTTTAGTAGTGAGTCTGGGACTCAAATGCTACCCAGCTATAGGTAATGCTGGTTAAAAAGAAGTTGAATCCTGTCTTCCCAGCATGGAGGGAACAGACCTGGAAAACACACACGAAGAAGTGTGGGAAGAACCTGGTGCTTCCTGCTATTTCGAGGCTCTGGAAGAAGCTAATTGAAATTAGGATTTGTAACACTGGATCCCCTCTTGCAGCATATGCAAACATCATTGCAGGTGGGCCTGTTAGTAGATCATTTTCTGTAATTGCATCTGGATGGAAACATGTCGGGAAAGCTCTTTAGGGTGCCTTTGACCACAGGGCCCATGGCCATGGGTACTGGGATGAAGTGCTGCAGCTGAGTGTTTGAAAATAAATTGCTGCTGCTGCATAATTATTGTCCCTTCATGGTTAAGACAGAGGTTCTCAGTCTCCTCTTTGTATCTGTGGAGAATAGACTTCAGCACGGACACAAATACAACCTGGAAGTGTTGTCAAAGCTATGTAGCTGCCTTGGAGCTCCAGCTTCTGTCTGGAATCTGTATGTAGCTGGACCTCAGCACTTCATAGGCTCATACAATGGCAGAATAATTCATACTGGAGGTTCAGAGCAGGCCATGCAGGCATAGTTCCCCAGCTTCACAGCTTTATGCTGAATGGCATCCAGCATTATCTCCTTGTATTCCTGCCAAAAAGTCTCCTGGTAGCAGCAGCCAGGAGCGTTGGCCGCATCCAAACAAGTATCAACAAGATGTTGGTTTTCTTAGTGTCTATTTCAAGGCTAGATAATATTTTAACCCTTCAACTCATGTTGAAGTGATGTACATGTATGTGCAAGGGCTTTGTGTGAGGTTTTGAAGGACCCTGGAGCCTCCAGAGCAGTGATGGAGGATGATTAGAAGTTGAAGGAGCTCCTTGTGACACTGTTCCCAACTGCTCTGTAGTACCCATATCACAGTGTGATCACTCTACTAGCCCACATTCAATTCACCTGTAATTTTTAATTCACTGCAGAATGTAGGTATGCCAAGTAACACATATAGGCATTGAAAGCTGGCAAGTGGCAGGGCGGTCTTTACATTATAAAAACATCCTGTTAATGCCTGGTTCCTGCCATTCACAACCTCTGCACACAGACCTTTTTTACCAGGTGCCATTTACACATTCTGTCCAAAATCAATATGAGTACTCCTTTTGTCCACTCCTCCTCCCTCAGCACCATCCAAGAGAAGTGTGGTTAACCTCTCACCCTTCTGTTTCTGGCTGTGCCATTGAGGATGTAACACGGCTGTAGCTTGCTTTGCACATCACAGTCCTTGCTGTCTCCAAGTGCAGAGACTTCTCTCTGCACAGTCAAAACAAGGGAGCCATGAAGCATGCTAGCTACACGTTTTAAACATGATGACTCAGCACTGCAAGTGTGAGGAATAGAAACCAGGAGAATCTTCCTAGAGAAGTCAGGGAGTTGGCTAGAACCTACTGTTGTAGTCCAGCAAAAAACGCAAAGTTCTTCAGCAAGTATTAACTTCTGCAAAGCCAGAGGATTTGAGGCTGTGATGTAGCTCCATCTCTGGGATAAGCATAGCTTTCTGTTTTCTTCATCTCTCCTATGGTCCAGTAGATCCAAGTCTATTTTCTCCTCTCTTTCCCTCAAAAGAAATAAAGATTTGTTTGCTCTGCTCAATTATCCTTATTGCTCATCAGGCTTAATATTCCTATTTTACCCCAGTCAGGAGACAAACAGTGTGGAAAATGACTCAGAAGCAGCACTGGGCTGAACATTCCAGGTTGTTCTCTGGCATGTGTGCAAAAAGTTTGGAAGGACAAAAACTTGTAGTAGTAGTAGTGGTAGTAATAAAAAGAGATGAAAAATAGTAAGAAGAAAAATCTCAGAGTCAGAGAAACTGTTTTTAAAATGCTTAAAACAAAGGGAACTTCTGAGGCACAAGGGAGCCAAGAGTTGAAAATGGATTGACATTTCTGTGTTTCTTTTTTGACACTGCTAGGGTTGATTAAGTGATAATTAGGCCAGAGAGTGCACCAAGAGTCACTGCTTCATCCTCCTCCTTCACTCCCTCAGGACTTGTCACCACTGAATAAAGTGCAGAAATGATGTTAGAAATGCCTGCGGTTTTGAGAATGTGTAAATCAAGAAGCTTGTGCTTTTTCATGCTTTATGGCTGATTTGAGGAAAATCAAATTTCCAGACTGATTCCCACCCCCATCCCCAAAATTAAAGGGGATTGGGTTACATGCTCTTTACTAGTAGGATCTGGAGTCCACAGAGCTGGTACATGGACTTCAGTTGTGTTTGCATTTCTGTAGACTTAATACGGGAGGTACACAAATGTTGTCCACACACAACAAGGTGCAAAACAAGGGCAAATATCAGTGTATGACACTAGCTCTCTCCAAAGACAGGCACTGAATAATCCAATAATAACAATCACACAAAGTCTTTTTCAATCTCCTTCTCCACAGCTGAGATTTCCAGTCCAAGGGGGGATGCGCATTTTTAATTTTTTTTTGTTCTGATTCAGTAATTTTTTTTTACTTTGTTTTTTTAATATGTCACCAAAAAAAAACCCAACCCCAAAACATTAAAGATGTACCTCTGACTGGAGAAGTATGTATTACAGGAAAATTTTGAATATGCATTTGAAAATTCCCTAATCAATTGACTGGATTCCCAAGTTAATTTAATTTTAACATTTGTTACTTAATTTTCATGAGTTTTTTAAAATGTTTTAATTTTGTGAGCTTTTTTGTGCAAAACTAATTCTTATTTAGAATATAAATTTTGCTGTAGTCAAAATATAAAATACTTAGAGTGTAAATAAACTATGACTGAAAAAACCCCGTTACATTCTAGAAGTTTGTCTCCCATTGATTTGCAAAGAAATGATTTGTTGCATAGCTCAGGGAAAGATGAGCTCTGAGCACAACACCTACAGGGGTTTTAAGTTCTTATTTAATTAGAATATGAGTTAGGTGCATGTATATGAATTATGTGAATGTATCTTGTAGTAGCCATTTCCAATTTCCTACCATTCAATTGCTGCCACTACCCAAACAGCTTAGATAATGTCATAAGAACCTAGGCAATTTTTATCCTGGCTTTTTCAGTTAAACTCTATGAAAAAAAAATTAAATTAGTTTTCTCTCTTTAGCTTCTGGGAGAGAAGAGCATGGGAATGGCAAACAGAACAGAGTATGAGTGTGGCCTAACTACAGGCCTGATAAAATTTGAGCAGAAGTTCAGTGGAATTGACTAATGTACTTACCTGACTCAATTTATTCCCGATCCCTGGAAACATTCAAGGTCAGGTTGGCTAGAGCTCTGAGCAACCTGGCCTGCTGGAAGAGTCTCATTGCAGGGGGGTTGAACTAGGAGACCTTTAAAAGGTCCCTTCTAACCAAAACCATTTTGTGATTCATCCTATTAGAAAGCATGGTATATTCATCATTCATTAAATTGACTTTTTTTTTTTTTTTTTGTGGTTGATTATCAACCCTGTAGCACCTTGCATTCCAACACAAAAAGGTTAAGCTCATTTCCTATATCCCTTCTGAAATGACCGTAGCCTGGCACTGAAGCCTTCCTGTCTGCCTTGGGTTGCACATGCAAGTCATCCTCAGGAGGAACCACAGTTAATGCAATCCATATTTAAAGACTTTGTGTCTACAGTGTTTCTAGCAATACAATACTTTTATGAGACCAAGCCAAAAATTGCGAAGAGCCAGACTCCTCTTTATCCCTGTCTTCCCACTAGTTTTGAGTCATCAGTTTTCAATGACCAGCTTCAAACTGAGCTTTTCTTATGTATCTATCTCTTTGCCCATGAACAGCTGGAGTAGGACTTACCTCACATGACTTCTGGTGTCTGGGGCCACCAGTGAGTTTTCTTAGAGTTAATGGAGAAAGCAGGTACATCTGCAGTGCTTTGGTTCATCCTCTCCTGCCTGCATTTCCATTCCCTTGCTCTTAATATGTTTTGTTCCCTGAACTACAGATGTAAAACACAGCAGGGCAGATGCTGCATGTACCTTCCTACCAAAGCAGAGGAAATGGATAGTATGGCTCCGGCCACAGAGCCTTGGCTGCTGGCTGAAACTGGATTGTTTGGAGTCTTTTTCTTGAGAGGTTGTCTGATTCCATCTCTCATGCATCAGGCAGGACAAGAGCCTGTAAGTCCCCTGAATCCTGTTTGCTGCTGTATAGTGCCCCACCAGACTAGCAGGGCTTCTCAGAGGCAAGGAGAGGCATGGCACCTAAGGAGCCTCCTAAAATTTTCTGCCTCTAGCTACCAAATGGTATTCACAGCACCTGGTGCCACTGATTTCCTTCCTTAGCCATGGCAAGGACAGGGCTTGTAACTCAGCAGACCATCAGGAGGCATTTTCATTTAATTCCTCAGCTCTTTTCACTTGTGCATTTGAGTGTTCAGCTGTTACCATGCTGAAATGTGAAAAACATAGCCAAGAGATACCTTTAGCTCTTGTAGCTGTTGGCTCACTCCTGGGAGAGGCAGGACTGCAGTATTTATCTTATGTTTCTCCTACATAAGAAGAACATATTTTCAAAATCAAGACTCAAGGTAGGTTTGTGGTGAGAGTGCTGAGATTCCTGAGATAGGTCTGTGCCAATGCCCTGGCTGTCTGTCTGATAAACCCTGCTGAAGTTGCTCTTGGCACCCTCTGACTGGCTGGCAAGACAGTATATTCCTCTCAATGGAGCGATTTTCCAGTACCAGAACTGAACTGGAAAGTGAACCTGGAGGCACAGCTCATTGGACTAGCACCTGTGGAATGTGAAAGGAATCCAGACACTTAATTCCTGGGTAGCTCTCCGGAAAATCCCTGCCATGCTGGTCTCAGTAGCTTTAGCATGCAAGCCTGAGCAGCTGGCATTGCCAATGGGCACTGGAACAGCTGGGAGAGGACACACTCGTGGGACATTTCTCTTTGCAAATGCTTTGTCCCACAGCAGAGAGGCTGTTTCAGGGACTGCTATTTTCCTGGCAAACCTGTGATTAAGGCCATTGGTCTTAGTAATTATGAAAAAACAATGATAAAAAGGGAGGGATATGTGTGATGAAAAGAAAGAAAAGCCTTTTTCTCTGTTAAGAAAAGCCTAGCCATTTTAACAGGCATGAAATTTTGTGATCACTCCTGTTGGTACCCCACAAAGGAGGCCAAAGGCACACACTCCTATGAGCATTTGTCCCTCTAACTTTGTCAAGTGAGACCCCTTCTACAACTCACAGGTATCCCTGCACAGGTATTCCCCAAAGGGCAGTGCACCTCACCTATTCACAGTGTCTAGGAGCAGCATAGTGAACCATTCTCTACAGAGCCCTGTCTTAGGGGGCAATATGGCAGAGCCAACACCTGACTTAAAATGACCACATTTCAGTGAGACGTGCTCACCCTCCCTTGTACATAAACATTTAGATCACATGGCTAAAGCATATGGACTGTTGTGTCTATAAGTTCAATATTCACTATACGCCAAATAAGGCAAGTCTAGTTAAAATTTACAGAGTAAAAAAAGGGATATTTTTCCTTGTGTCACCACCCCTCTCCAGCACCACTGCAAACACCACAAATATCACTATGCACAAGTAGCTCAAGTGGCCCCAAGGTAAGGTTTACTCTCACCTCCAGCCAGAGTATCAGATCAGCAGTTGTGCCGCTGAAGTGAAGGTTAGCCATCACTCAGAAAGTTCCTGATGGGTTGTCATTGGCTTCCAAATCAACAGCTTCCCTAAAGAAAAAGAAACTCTTTTAGGAGCAAACAACGCCCTTGTCAGCAGATGCTTGGCCAGCACACAGGCAGATGCTAATGACTTCCAACAGGGAGAAGGGTCAAACTCAAAAATCCCCTAAATTTCCTGACCGAAATGAGACCAGTCTCATCATGGTTGCGATTGGTATCGCCATTAAGACCCCAAAATAGTGATTATTGTCATGTTTAGCACTGGTAATGAGAAATAACTGTTGTATCTGTTTTTATTTCTTTGTATAAAGCATTCTTGTCAGCGTGTGTGTTGCAGGAAATTACTTCCTCACTGAGCAAATTGCAGTATGAGGCTGGAGTATGACTTCCCCAGGTGGGAAAGCATTTTACTCTAAAAAAGGTTAATGACTTGCTGGCAGTTCAGCCAGGTCATTATCAGCGATATCTGGTTGCTGCCAGGCTGGGAAAGGATGGCCCCTGCCCGCCAAAAAAAGCCATCAGCATCCTTAGACAGCTGAAGGTAGACACTAGCCTTGGGGCAGCAGTATGGAAAATGTTTCCCGAATAAATTAATACCAATAATCCCGGGAGTGAGAAGTGACTTAAAGAGAAGCCTGGGGTCCTCAAGGAAGGGGAAGTAAAAGAACTGAGGTTTTCTGTCTGGAAAGAGTATTAAAGACATGAATCTTAGGTAAAAAGTGGGTCCTTAGATACGGCTCATTAGGTGAAAAGTTCTTGGAGCTGATCGGCTGATAAGCAAATAAGTGCCTGTGTTTTTGTCTTCTTCCCCTGTCTCTACATCCTTTCAGGGTGTTGTTTGCATTTAAGCTCTGTAAATAGGCACATGTATCTGCTATGTGTTAGGCTGGTGTTAAGAATGAGGAAAATGTGTCTGAGGCACCTGGCAAACAGCAAAGCTATTCCCTGTTGCATGGCAGTTGCAATCCTTAACCTTAAACACTCAGTGCCCCAGCTGTGTGCTGAATTCATTTCTGTGGGCATTTAGATGGAAAAAGATGGAAAAAGAGGTGTTCTCCACGCAAGTGCGGGGGCTGTGTGTTTAGGAACGAGAAGGAGGAGGATCTGTCTGGAGCTTTCCAGCGAACTGTGTTAGCTGGGAAAGGACAAAACGCTCCAGCAAAACAGTTGGAGAGTGTTTACACCCCCAGGGTTTTAGTAACAGGCACATGTTAACAAATAATAGTGCATTTCAAGTAACAAGACTCCAATGAAATGAGTAATGATGCAGAAGTTTAGGATAGGATGATTTTCTTTCCGTGTAGGAATTTTGCATACAAGAATCCTGCATGTTGCCATGGTTTAGCTCATCACATATATGTCAACATCTTTAAGGTGGGCATGATTTCCTAAGTCTGTAAGGATGTCTTTAAATAAAAGGACTCTCATTTGCAGACATAATTAGTACACACAGCTCTCAGGGAAATGCCTCTGAAATAATACTTGTACTGTGAGTTTGTCCGTGCACACAGGATGGTATTACAGTGAACCCAGCCAGCCAAAACTTCGAACTAATCCTAATTTCTTTCTTCCTCTTTTGTCAGGGACACATCATGTATCAGATGAAGGCGTCCCACATGATGTGACCTCTGACACCCAGGTAGTGGCTCTGGCTGGGCTGGGGTTAACACTCCTCTGGAAGTGCTGTGCTTTGCACTTGTATCTAGGAGGGTGTTGGTAACACACCACGTGTTGACTGCTGTGAGCAGCACCCACACAGCACCAGAGCTGTCTTTCCAACACCCCCAAGGGCCGGTAGGAATTCCATAGGAATATTCCTATGGAATATTCCATACCATATGGCATTGTGCTTAGCAATAAAATGTAATAGAAAATGGGTTGGGGGGATGATTCATTACTGAGGCGTTGTCTTCTGAAGCAGCCACTTTGCATACTGGAGCCCTACTTCTCAGCTTCTCAGGAAGTGTCTGGACATTGCCTGCTGACTGGAAGTAGAGCATACATCTCCTTTGCTTTTGCTTTGCTTCTGCAAGTAATCTTGGCTTTTTTTTTTTTTTCTTCTTCTTCCATTTGGCTGCCTTTATCTTGATCCATGAGTTTTTTCATCTTATTTTCTCCCATCATCCTGCTGAAGAGGGGCAGGGGGGGGGTGGTGGGGTGGTGGTGGTGAGAGAGCAGCTGGCTGTGCATTTGGCATCCAGGCAAAGCCAGCCCACCACGCCAGCCATGGGACATTTGGTCCCAGATGAGTGAGTGTGGCTTTTTGTCGTATTCCCCGATGAGCGACTGGGAAAAGTCTGTGTTCAGAAAGACAACTTACAGTTCTTTAAAAATTAAAACAAATGTGTGAGGGAGAGAGTACTTCCATCTTGTATTCAGTGGAGCAAGCCTGTCTCTATAGGATTGTATTACCCACTGATGACTTCTCCTCATGACAACAGGATGAGTAGCCACTTGTGCTAATAAGGCTGCCAGAGGAATGATGTGAGTGGGAGCCATCCTCTCCTGCTGACCTGTTCTTGTGACCCCGTGGGAACTCTCAAACACCCACCTATGCCCATGTGTATTTGCCCTGACCAAAAATATGAAGAACACAATGGTATTCATGTTCAGCTCAGTTAAACTGAAGTAATGTAAATCTAATACTGTCAGTGGCAGTATTTAGTACAGTGACCTGAAAACAAAATCCAAATTCATCTTTTTTTTTTGCATGTTGCTTTGGAATCTTTTTCTTTTAATAAATCAGCTTCTTCAACCCAGATGAATTGTTACCTGCTCAGAGATAAGAGATGAGAAATCTGCCAACCCCATAGATTGATGTGCAATTAACTGAGTAATTTTAGCATCTTAGTGCCACATGTCTTTTATTTATAAAGGAATGGTATTTTCACCTTCCTTCTGTGAAGGGAGTTGCATAGAATGCAGCAAACACCTGTAATGGTCTTCAATGATTTCAGCTGCTATAAAACCCACAGTATTAATGGAGCCTCAAAGTTTTGTCCCAATGGAAGCAAGGACATACTAAAAAATAACATTAAGGAGAGCATGTCCCAGGCTCTAAGATGCATTTAAGGCCAATACTAAAGACTCCATTAAAATCCTATTGATGTTATTGGTTATTTTCCTTTTCACTCAGTGGGATTGACTCCATATGCCTCATACTCTTTCAGCTATTATCCCAGGCTGGAGGAGTTGCTGCTCTTTCCTTTTTGCCATAAATATGTAGCTGGAGCTTGTGAGGTCTTTGGCTGCCTGGCAGGCCTTCAAAATAAGGCAAGCAAACTGGAGGAGTGTAGCTTCCTTCTCACTCTTCTTATGTAGCCTTTCCTGTTTGGATTCCCGTGGCAGAGCTGCTGGTGGTTACTGAGTTTTTCCTCTAGTACAGCAGTCTAACAAACACTGAAAGCTGCCAGCTGCCTCTGCCTGTGCATCTACAGTGGTGAAACTCACCCCAAACTTTTTGGTGCCTCTTCCACTCCCTGGAGCTTTAGCGATTCATGGATGCTCATGAAGAGAAAAACACTAAATATTACAGTGCTTTGGAGATATAGTTTCAAACTCATATCTCTAAAAAGTATCTGGCAGCAGAAACACCAAGGAAATTCAGCTCTGAACTCACTCCTCTGGTCTCTGGCTTGCTGTGGTGCAATAGTCATTGTAACATGTACAGCCTTGGAGTAACTAAGTGAGTATGAGAGAGGCTGTGGCTCCTGGGTACCTGTTGGTTTCACTGTCGGAACCAGAGAAGGCTTATTAAAAGACCTGATGTAGTCCATTTACTTTAGTCAGGGGTTTTCAGCCATGCAATTTGATTTTCCTGTGGGTGACAGGTTATACTGGACAGTTCCTTATTCAGCCTCAGTTTTCTAGTGTTGTAGATCACAACCTTGTCTTGCTTGTTCCACAGCCCTCCTCCCAGTTCACCCTCCTACACCAGCATACAGTTGCTTTATTTTTAGATAATTAACCTTTTCTATTGCCAGTGGTAGATAAAGTGCAGGGCTTCATAATTTATGTGCTGTTGTCTCTGACTTCTCCATACCCCTGTGGGGGCTTTCAATCATCATTAGAGCTGGAGTCTCAGTTTGAATCCACAACACAGTGCTATCTTATTATTTACCCCAGTTAGAAATGCAGCAGAGATCGATAAAATGAATGATTATTATTACCCACAACTGACTGGAATTGAGATGCTGAAGAATGTCCCCAAATGAAATCTTAAAAAGGCAGAGGTGCACAGAGGCTGTGTAACACCAAGTGTCACTCAAAAACACAGTTCTTGTTAAGAGGTGAACGTCTGACTCCAACTGGATATTCAATGCCTAATTAGCAGAAAAATATGAGAGATTTTATTGACCAAAAAATTTCTCAGGAGGCATATTTATAAAAGCAGCACCAAAGTATTGAGATAAAAGGTAGTGGCCAAGTTTTTTAGTAGAGCCAACAAGGTAAGCAATGTCCTAGGCAAGTCCTGTCCCGCAAGCCTAATTTCAACAGCAGGCCTTGGAAGTCAGTTTGTTGGATATTGGCTGAATAGAAATTTTATCCTGGGGTGCAGGGGCTTTTAATCTTCAGATCATTGAAGAGTTTGCCTTTGATAAGAGCTGTAAATAGAATGTGATTCAGGACTGCACATCACTATTTCTTTGTACTGGTGAACACTTGGAAAGTCAGCATGACCTGGGATTGCATCTGATTTTTCTAGGAAACACGATTCTGTACTATATCAGAGCATGACATTGCAGGTGCAATGTAATATAGTGTGCAGATATCATAAAATCTACTTCTTGCTGTGCTCCCTTAATTTGAGTTAATCCACACTTTGATTAGTAGGAAGCATTATGTGCAGAAGGGAGAAAAGGAAATCCTTTGCTTCCTTCAGCCACAGACAGAGAAATTCACAGGTTGTCTTCAGATTCCTTTCCAAACCCATCATCATTCCCAGTCCTCTGGACAAATACATGATTTTAGTGCAGTGGTCAGGACCTGTTTAGACTCAAAAGCTTAGTTTATTGGAAAATGAAGGTGATATTGTCAGAACAATTGCTTGGTGCCCAAGAGACTTAAGTGCAGTCTTTGTTTCTGCTGTGAATAGTCATTCCCTAATGTAGGAAAGGGAGAGAAGACTCTGTTCATTGGGCTGAGCCAATAATGCAGCTGAGCCCTTACACCTCACCCCTAAAACTCAAATGCTCTTTACTCTTTGCCATGGCTCTGCAGAGCAGCAGCTGTGACCTGGTGAAGGTGTCAGGTGGGAAAGCAAGGAACTGCGTGATCTGTTCTCCATCACCTCCAAGTCTCTCCATCTTCTTACCCTCTCCCAGCACCAGCCCCCCGTCAGCATCAACACACAAGGGCAGGAGCAACCATGCAAATGGGAAGGGAGACAGAGAGCCTTGCCCCAGCCTTGCTCTGCACAGCCTGTCTGGACTTTTATTGAGCCATCCAGAGGCCCCCCTGCCCACACCGAGTAATTGCATTTTGTTGTGGTTGTTATAAAATACATTGGAAACATGTGTGTCTAGAAGGGCACATTAAACTCCTGCATCTCAGTTAGTGTGCATTTTTTTCTGCCCTGTTTTATTTCAATTAAACAGGACAAAGGAGACATTTCAATGAGGAGCTCTGGCTCTCTTGTATTTCTGTTTTCTTCAATGGGCTTCAGGAATGTGTATCAGTGTCAGAGCAAACACAGGGCTTACAGGTTCAAAGGGACTATTTTGTTCTGGCTAAAACACCCCAAATGGCAACCCAGGGTAGCATCCCCTCCCTTTATGACATTCCTAAGTGACTTGTGAAAAAGGGGTTCATCTCTAGGGGAGCATTTGATGTCAGGGCAATACCTAATGAGGAATATCTGCCTTTCTCAGCAGTACTTTGTGGATATTCTATCTGTCAGAGTCACATTCCTGTATCTACTCATGGGACAAGTTTTCTGCATTGCCCAGGGCTCCTGGGTACCCATCTGAATGGGTTATCTCGGTTATTGGCAGTGGCACTTAGAACCTGGTTCTATATAAAGCACTGAGGAGCTACCTGAGGCTCTGCAGCATCAGTCCCTGGGTTTATGGACAGGCCCCATTTTGCCTTTGTTTGGCTCCTCTTTGTGCAGCCCTGAAATCAGGAGCTGATCAAGGAAAGAAGCCAGATATGTCAGGTTTCATTATGTCCTTAGTTCCTGATAAAGTATGAGGATTGAGCAGCCCAGTTCTCACAGTTTCCCGCTTTAATCGGCCATTGTGCACAAAGCAGTGTTTAAAATGTTGCTTACACTCTCCCCTGCAAATAAAAGGAGTCTGTGCCTCCAACAGAAGGTATAAAGTATTATGTTTATTCAGTGAAAGATAGTAATCATGAACGTTAGGCTGGGTTTAAAAGCCTTGGACTTTATAAGGGAAATTGACTTCAGTTTAATAGGAAAGAAGTGGAGAGGTGGAGGGGGTGAGAGGAACAAGAAGGAAGTTTCAAACAAAAATGTTCCAAAACTCTGTGAATAAGAGTTTAAATTTGCCTGTTAAGCTTAAACAACTTTCCATTAACATTCCTTATTGAGTACTGTAAATGGAAAAAGTAAATAAACATTAGCCTGTGGCCTGATGTGCTGTCAGTGATGCTGTTCATGATTTTTTTCCTCTGTCAATGAAAGGGAAGGTGCCAGCAGCACCACTGCTTGCCAGCCTGGTCAGATTCTGGGCTGAATCTCTGTGCAAAGCAGGCAAGACAAAAAGCCTTGTTTCACCTCCACGCTGCCTAGAGTAGGGACTGATGTGGGGGCTTATAAAATGCACCCTGTTGGTTGCCAAAGGAAAGCCTTCTGCCATCATATCCTACATTACCTTCCCTGAGCTGGTCATGTTCTGTTTTGCAAAGTCAGTAGGGTTTTCTGGAACCCACCATTCTCAACTTCACAGCTGTAATAAGCAAGGACATATCTTTAATTTCTAGTCTGCATTTTATTGACTTACTTATTCTTATGCCAGGGTTCAGTGCAGTAGTTCCATTCTCTCTCTCTCTCCCCCCCCCCCCCCCCCCTCTCTTGTGTTTGGCCCTTCCTCCTCCTCACTGGTTTAAACACATGAACATCAGTTATATCCCCTTTCAAGATTTCACACTGAACTAGGTGACATCCTCTACGTCCTTCTTACAAAAGACATCTCATCATTGTGCTCATGTCCGTATATGACTCAACAGACTCATATCACTAAGAACTTTACCCACTTTCTCATAAATACTTGTACTTTTTATCTCATCTGAGAATTTATCCTGGCACTGACTTTGCTTTCTCTATTGCTGTATCTTTCTTTGCCTTGCTTTCCTTGCCATTGCTGTATCTTCCTTTGCTTTGCTTTCCTCTTGCAGTCTGCACAAATTGTTGTGTAGAAGAGACACTTTCAGACTTGCCCTTTCACCTCTTAATTTAAATTAGTTTAGATTTCTTCTTATCAGGAACAATATTCAAAGACGAGAAAAAGAAACTTTCTTATGCAGGAAACACTTTTAGGAACATCCTCAACCTGTTTCAGTCTTCTCCAGACTCCTGACATAAAAATGTAGGTCTATGAATGTAAATGTCTTCATGAGCAAAAGGTGACAAAGCTCCCTATATATTTATTGGAAAGTCAGAGCTTAATTCAGTGGCTTAAGTGTAGCTGTCTGATGCTATTTATGACACCAGAGGTCATCTAAGACATCTTCACTAAACTTGTAGATACGACACAAGAGCACCACACCTTTCTGGAAAAGCATCTCAAATGTAGATGGGGTCCTCAGGGGTGTCTGGAGGCCCATGCTTTGCCAGCAGAGTCAGAGCAAGGAGCACAGAGCTATTCAAGTCACCTGCACCTGTCTTCCAAACAGCTCTGCAGACTCTGCTGGCAGTGGAGCCTGGTGTTAATGAGACACAGGTGCTGTTGGCCGGGGCAGGAGCTCTGACACACAGCTCCCATGTATGCATCCAAATACCTTGTCCCTTGCCTGAATGTTGGTGTATGTGCTTAACATAGCTTGCGGGGCTCCTGAGGGGGCACTTCAGAGCATCCATTAACTGGGTAAGGGATTTCTGCTCTTGGAATCAGAAGCTTCCAGTGAGGTGGTATTTCCATGGAGGAGTGAATGAGGAGAGAAGGAAGACAGTGAAAAAACAGACATTCAGGAGATGTGTGGGATCTTGGGTTATAAAAAGGGTGCCAATGGCAAATATTTATGGAGGGGTGGATTATGAGTCAGTAACCTTTCAGTTAAATGCAGTAAAAGCAAAGAAAAGCTGCCAAGTAAGATTTTTTTTTTTTAATGATTTATTTAAAGGGAAGAAGCCTTGATGGACTGAAGGAGCCAATTATCAGAGACAGCTAATCTGACAATTTGAATGTGTGTGTGCGAGTTTCAATCAACTGTAGAAATACCTTAAACTTCCATGGGCACATTCCAAGAAAGAAGAGAGAAAAACCAGCACAGAAGGACTGCTATCATAACTGGATGAATAATCCAAGATGAAGAATCCTAGAAACAAACAGCAAACAGAGAGAGGAAAATAGGAAAATGAAAGCAAGGAAATTCTTTTAAAAGACATAGAGGTAAAAGCAAGATTTTGTAAACCCCGAATGAACTTTAGACTTCAAAGGTCGTGAGAAAGGACGATACCTTCACTGGTTATACAAAAAAATGGAGAAGTAAGAAAGTTCAGCATTATGGAGTGAACATTAAAGATATTTTAAGTTTGTTTCCAAAACCTAAGTAAATGTGTTGCCTCTGTTTTCAAGAGCTTGGGGAGAAAGGCAGTGGTTAATGCAAATGAGGTTAACTACATGGAGCTCAGGTGTTTATGGATTCATGAATGGATAACCTCCATCACTGGACTTTGAAAGAACCAGCAAGCAACACCGGGTTAGGCAGCAAAGTTTTTAAATAAAATTCACAGTTTAGGGGTGATATTACAGAAATAGAGAACAGCAAAAGTAATATTTATGTTTTAGAAATGTAAAAAATGTGACATGGAAATACACAGGCCTGTTCTTCTGATCTCAACCAACCGCAGTCTTTAGAATGAAATAAAAGAATGTGGATAACAAGCAAATGAAGATATGCAGCACACTAGATTTAAGTGATCTTTCCTTGTTAGGGCAATTAATTTTCTGAGACAAAGAAAATTAAGTGAATCATACCTCTCTATACTTAAAGTGAAGCATTTGAAAGGGGGCTACATAGGCAGTTGTTAGGTGAACAGGAGAAGGGGATTCACAGAAGAAATATTGTAGAGAACTGGATAAACTTGGGTCATAAATGGAGCTAGCATTGAAAGTCAAGGCATTATAGGGGAGGCAGTCTCTGATGTGGCTGGTGATTTAAGAATTTCTTGCTAATGCAGAGAGAAATCAGAGAATCTGAATAAAAAAGAATGTTATCCAAGGTTCAATTAACAAAAGATTTTGCTGTCAGCAGAGAACTTTTCTGAAGAAAATGTGTGAAAGACCAGCTGACTAGAAGGCAACTGCAGCAAACAAGCCATGAGAAAGACAAATGTAATCTTAAATATATCATTATATCCAACAAAAAACAGGAAAGAAAGTATGCACTTTTAGAAGATGTGTCAGGTTTTTTTAGCTTAGTTAGAGCAGGGGACCAGGATGCTTTACAGCATGTTAGATTTGTTTATTCAGCCAACGGGGAATACTCTCACTCCAGTTTTCTTCCTGTGACTCAGAGTCTCTCCTTCATGTATCCCAGCAAGTCCTGCCAGCACTGCCTGGCAAAAGCCTGCCACCTTTGTCCTACCTCTGCTTTCTACGTGATTATATGTCCCAGATACCAACCATGAATTGTCTGAGACATGGTAAATCATAACTCTGGACTGACACATAGTATCTGTAACTGCAATTAAAGTTATTTTAAAAGCATCCCTGCCTCTCCTACGCACAGCATTTGGGGGGGAGTGCAGATTACAGTGCATCTGAGGCACAGTAATGACAGTGGGCTGGGCTGGTTCCCACTCAGGCTTTTGCCCTTCTACTGTTGTCTTGCTCACCCACCATATCCTGATAGCGCACTGCAGGAAAAAACATCTGCTTTGGCTGGCTTTGCAGACTGTTTGACCTGATGATACATGGTCATAAAACCATCCTAAAAGCTTTACTACTCAAGGCTAAGATGTGAATTTGTGCTGGCTGTTCTTGAGCAACTTCACGGAAGAGAAAAACAAAGAATTTTTTTGGGTTTTAAACCTGAAATTGAGATACTTGAGGTCAGACCAGAAATAGCTATGAAATCACTACAGATAAAAATTAATGGCTGGCACAAATTTTGGTGCAAATGCTGAATCACAGAAGATTTTTCTGCAGGTTTTTTCTGATACATCAGGCTTCTTAAAACAAAAAGCATTAGAATAGAAGTCCAGAGGAAAACTCAGCAAAATTTACCTACAAAAATACAGGCTCTACCTGAGAAACAGAGGACAGTCTTCTGGAAGCAGTGATGGGCTCTCATTGCAAGCGTGGGGCGAGGAGAGCTAAAAAAGTAATTATTGCTTGTACAAACAGGCAGATGATAAGTAAGGAACATGGTTCACCCCTGTGAAAACATGGCTGGTAGACAACTTCAGCATCGGTTTCCTAAGGGAGGAGACAATAAAGAAAGGCAATAAAAAATTACTCATGGGCTGGGAAAAATGTCTGCAAATGTGAGGTTGAAATTTCAGCAAAGAAAGGGCTGGGAAGTGACTTTACTAGAGTAGGCAATTATGTGGAATCAGTAAGAGATGCTTCTATCTAGTTGCAGTATGAGATGGGAAGAGATACTGGAGAGAAGTACAGATTCCTGACCCCATTGCCAGCATGTATAGGTGAACTGGTATATATGGTGCACAGGTAGCACAACTACACAATCTAATGGTTCTTCTTAATCCTAAATTTAGTGAATCTTTGAATCATAAAGCAAAGACCTTTTCCCATTCAGGATTCCCATCCCTCACCAGAGGACAGAGCAAAAGTCATCTGGAAGACTTTCCACTGGCTTCAGGGCCTGTGGGCCAAGGCCACAATATAGCAACTTGTCTTTAGAGAAATATCAGATAACAGTAGTGGCCTAAGAAATGTCCGTGCTTCCAGGGAAGAAAAATTAAGATTTTGCATGTCAGATCAGTTCTGTCTTTTCTACCCACAAAGACTCAGAAAACCTCACCCGAACAACTCTTACAGATGCTGGGTGGCATGCTGGGATGCTGCTGACAAGACTCTGAGCATCTCTGAGGGAATTAAGTCTTCACATTAATTTTCTGGCAGGCAGCTTAGGACCAATCTCTTCTATATATTACCTTTGATCTGCAATTTTATTTCTTTCACCAGGGCTTAGCTCATTGCACTGCCATATCCTCAGGTAAAAACCATGTGAGCTCCGTTGTACTGCACAGCTAGAGAGATGAGCTTCTCCTCTCAACCCTTGCACAAAGCTCGAAGGTTAAAGCAGTTACGAGCTCCTCACTGGGACTGACTAGCTAATTATCAACTTCAATTTCATGCACTGTTTTTATCCATTTAGCTCCTAATGAAAGGCTTTGATGCTGTATTTAACAGAAAAATTCCAGTTCATGCTCACCGGCTTTTCAAATCTCCTTTGCCACGAGAGGAGAGACGTGCTTTTTTTCAGGAGGCTGGGACCTCTCTGCTGAGCTGTTAAATTCAGTATTAGGTGCTATAGCAGCAAGAGTACAGTGCCTTTTTCACCATAAGGGCTTTAAATCAGCCAGGTTCCACCTACATAGGTGCCACAGAAAAAGACAGGGATGGGGAGAGACCCAGGTGCAGATTTTGCTGTCCAAGTGCTGCTCTGCGGGGGCACATGAGAGGCGGGCAAAGGAGCACAGTTCCTGCTGTGGTCACTGGTGGGAGATTTCAGTGGAGGTTGCTCTTCTGGAGGTCACTCACTCTCCACAGCCATTGCAGTTCTAAATGGCATGCCAAATTTAGGCCATTGGACTAGGTGATAAAATTGGTAAACTGTGCAAGGACATGAACAGCAGCTGGAGTCTGGTGCATTCTGACTCCGTAAATCACACCTGAATTTCACCAGACTTGCTTCTTTGAAGAGTGTCTTCTTAGGACCATGTGTAGGACAACACAGCATTAAACACATGTTTAAACCTGAATGCATAGTTCCCTGGGTGCATCAAGGGGAGGAAACCAATTTCCTGCAGCACTCCCATGAATGTGGCCAAGAAAGATTATGTGTAACCTCTGTCTGGCAGTGATCACTATCCAGGCTTGTGACCCTGATTTTCCTCAATTATGTCATCAGGATAATTATTTTTCCCCCATTCTGCCTGAAGACACATTTCAGTTCCAATCTGTACCAGCTGAAACAGCTCAGCTTGGTCTGGCAAAGAGCAGCCTGAATATTTTATTACACTGGATGTTTAACTCTGATACTGAGTATCTGAATGAGCCCTTTCTTTCTTACTATGTCTTCAAACACAGTGGAACCTCCTAAATACCATCTTCCTCTACCTCCACAGCACTGCAGTAAGAGCTCTTGCCAACTACATCATCAGCTGATAGTGGGGAAAATGTCCATGTGATTTCATAAAAGCAGTATGAAGGGGCGGAGACTCTCCTGCTGTTCCCAGGAGAAGATCATGGGTGCATCTGGAGACTGAGATGTCCAAACAGTAGAGTGGGATGAACTCAGGCTTGGAGAGGCTTGGAGCTATGTTGTGTCTGCACATATGGCACAATGATCTCTTCTCTCTGCTGGGTATTTCTTTACTGGGGGTTCTTCCCAAGGAAACTTCAAATAGAAAGCACAAACAGGCTGGGCCTTTTTTGTCCCTTGCTGCGGAAAAGAAAATGGCCAAGAAGCAAAGACAGCTCAGTATCAAGGCCTCTGGGCTTTCTTGTTTTTTAAACTAAACTACCAGACTTCAGTAAATCCTCCTATTTCAGCATAATTTCAAAGCAAGAGTAAGAATCCTAGGCTTTACCTATGACCTAACTGCTCAGAAGGGCAATTTTACTTCCCTTAAAATTCAGGCTAAACAGTTTCAAGCAAGCCTCCAGAGAATTTACTTATGCCTTGTCAGGTTCTGAAATCACTTTAAAAAAGGTAAATATTCTCTACCAAAGTGACTGCCCATCCTGGAGAGGTGTTTACTAGGGCCAACTAAAAGCAGAGTCATAACAGCCTTGGGTAGTACTCCCTCGACACCCCACGGAGCCCCATTTCCCTCCCAGCTGGCTAACACTATTTGAAAGTCTACTGCATCCTCATTTTTTGTGTATGCTACTGGGGAATCAATGACAAAGGAGAGGCAAAGTGTGCAATCAACTGCTCCTGGATGGCTGGAAGATAGCTGGGAAGCTGCAGTCAATCTGTCACAGCCCACCTCCCACACAGACCCACAGCAAGGGTTAATGAAATCAGAGTAGATCACAACACTCCTCTGGAGCGCCTGTGTTCTGCCATGCAGCAGCTGTGCCTCGTGTAGGGAAGGTCTGAAGCTTTAACTGCAACAAGTAAACCTTCCCTGCAAAGAAAAGACACAAGCAAAAAGGTGAGAGCCTAAATTCTGACACCAGTGACTTTAAGCCATGTCTCAATAAGGCAGGCAGATTGTCTGGCCAGCATGCTATTCAGAGGTGATATCAAGTATTGATTTATTTCCAAGAAACTTGAATTAGATTGTTTAAAGTCTTGAAAAAGAAAGAGGGTCTTGAAGCTATCAACAATCCGACACCAGGCAACTGATAACAAAAGCCATCAGTGATTTTGAACTGTTTGAATACACTTCTTGATATGTTTCTTAGAAAAAAAAAACCAACAAAACAGAAGACAATCATCAACAGATATGCCCTTTTAATCCAACTAACCAGTGCAGCATGCTGGCAGCAATTTGTTCCATTACCTCCTCACATTGTCAAGGCTTTATGCTTCACTTATCTGAACAGATGAGCAGAAAACCTCTGTTTCCAGAGCATCCTTTGAATTTTTTTGGTGCTTTGAATTAGTGATGCAAATCTAATTTTGCCAAAACAGGCCTAGACTTCATTACTGAAGGAGCACTTTCTATGTGGGTTAACAAAGCTGCATTGTGTTACTGTCTGATGTAAGGTGCAGAAATACCCGATTTATCAGAATATTAAAAGCAAGAGCCTGTTGTGGTTTCTCTCTAGCCTACAGAGTGTACGTTTGCAGTTCTGCAGCTGAATTCCCTTCATCAAACACCTCATTACCTTGGCAAAGTGAAGGGAAATAGCAACATAAATGCTTCAGGAATATGCTGCTTATATGTTAACCCATGAGCTGTAACCATAGGAATCAGACAAGCACCACAGCGTATCTTTTGTTTAACAGAAAATCAAACCGGAAAAACATATATTTCTGTTGAGTCTGGGATGTCGCTCCTGACAGAAGTGAGTGTGAGGGAGGAGGAATGATGTTGGTAAGGAATTCAGTCTATTTCTATACTGGGGTACCTGAGAGCATGTCTGAGGTGTGTGCCCCCACTCTGCGATGAAATTAAACACGGGTATGTGCCACACACCCCCGCCAGGCTCTGGTGTCCCCAGTGGGTGTGCAGGCTGGACAAAAGCTCTGACAGTCTGAAAAGTCTCTCATCTGCACTTCCAAGGGAATATGATCCCACAGTATCCCCCATGATATTCCACTGGCCAATTTAAACAAAGACTGGGTTTTCTTTCAGACTGAGTAAAATCTGAGTGACCTTGTAGAACTGCTTGTTCCTTTGTGGATGGGCTATCTTACGTAAATCAGTGAGCGTAATTTTTATCTATTTAGCAAAAGTATTTGTAATGGAACAAACACTGGAAATTATAGATGGATACTCCAATGGAAGGAAGCACCTAGGAACACAGGAGCAATCTTCGGGGTCTTGCAAGCCAGCATACCATCCATTGTGACATTGTCCATTTGCAGTGAAATTGCCAAAGAAGAGAAAACTAAATTGCAAAGTATCCCTGTGCAGTGGGGATAATGCGTAATCCCTTTAGCATAGGGTCACTAGGAAGCAGATATAGGTCTATTGAGGCTTCAGAAGTTGTATTTTATCTCGAAAAGCCTCTGCCTCAGAAGAATCATTGCACAGAAATTCTGCACCTCTCAAAACAGAAAATGCTCCCAAATTCATCTGGAAAGCCTTTGTCATTGTAAGCATTTTAGCTGTGACAAACAGGGAATGGTTACCAGCAATCAGCTGAGCAGCTGCCCTGCTGGTTGAAAAAGCTGGATAGGATGGAGAACTCTGACTTTGTGGCTCGTGCTGTAAAGCTCTGCTGATATACCTGCCACAACGCATTGGAAATAACAGTGCCATGGGCTGCTGTGTGCAAACCCTGAGCTGTTATGCAAGACTTAATTTCCAAAGAACTGTAAACTCCAGTGAACTGTCTATCTTCTCTGTCTGTTGTTGTTTATGTGCCTATTGATTTATCTATCCATCCATCCAACTGCCCAAAAGTAACTCAGAGCTAGAGACTTCTCAAATTCAGTACGAATGTTTCCATGTTCCTACTTCCATTCTCCCAGGAGTTATTTTCACAAAACTCTTTGTCAGTATCTATAAAGTAAAAAAACTTAATTGTGCTGAACGGGTAGTTATTTGCTGATGGAACTCTGTCTACCGGTTACAAAGATTGCCAAAAATCACTGGCAACTTACTTTTGGGATAAAAATTGAAACAGAAACTGTGGATGTTTTATTACACTGGAACAAAAGTCACTGCATTTTCAATTTGTACCTTCATTTGTATGTACTGCTAATCACCCATTTAACCAAAGGAGAGAGCTACTGCAGCAAACCATATTGGGGTTTGAACAACTGGAAGAAAAGTGTCTTCTTATTATGGAAATAATGGGAGTGGGTATAGTTCAAGTTCTTTGTTCATTCTAGACTGCCCTACAGCAGATTCTATAGGGATGCAAGGAACAGAGAGCATCCTCAAAGATACCTGAATCTCACTCTAAAGCCCCTTAAAGTTCCTTCCCAGTGCAGGAACATTTAAGCATCCCAGCAAGTCCTGTCTGTGCCAGTGAGCTTTGAAGACCTGACCCTGAGGGTCCTTGGCCCAGATTGGTAGGCACAAATATTTCTCACTGAAATGGGACTAAACTGGGATTAGTGAGGTGATGAAGAGTCAGATCCTCATTTTCACTGCCTAACTCAAAAAGGTGTGGGGACATAAAAGTGGGGCACTATCAGTTGCAAATCATCATGTGAGAGCAGCATTGAAGGCCAAATCTAAGGCAGGCAGATCTAATGACGCATCACTCAAAGAGAGCAGGCAATAAAATGTTCTTGATCTTTGAAGATATTTTATGCTCATACACTTGCATAAAAATTGTCTTAAAGGGGATGCAATTATTTTAATGATATCCCTAAGCTGGATCTGGGCAGGTGCAAGGGGCAAGTTGTATTTCTGCAAGTGCTTCAGACCTTTCAAAAGAATACATTTTTGGAATTTGTGATTATACTGAGAACATTGGCTCAGCTGACATCCTGAAGGATCAGGCCTGAGTAGAATAAACTCTAGTGACTTTGGAGGTCAAACAAAGCAGTTAGCACTTTGTGATTGAAGAAAGGAGCCCAAGGAAAGACAGAATGTCTTTTCATGGGTTTTGGGGTTTTCTTGTTGTGTGCTGGCTTTTGTTTGGTTTTCGTTGTTGTTGTTTGTTTGGTCTGGGTTGTTTGTTTGTTTTTGTGGTGGCTTAATTGCAATCGATCCTTATCCAGGTTTAATCTGTGTGTGTGATTTTCCTCAAGATGGTTTTGTATTATGCAGACCTGAGTAAGTGCACCCTGGCTCCTCTTCTTTCTTGTACCTGGTGTGCTTTCCATTTCTACCTATCCTGAGCAGAAGTACAGGATTACCCAAGCAGAAGCACACCTTTTCTTCATTTAGCTGATCTAAGTGTAAATGATTGAATGAAATTAAACTTAATTAAACATAAAATTAGAGAAGAATTAGGCCACATATTACATTTTGTTCCCAGTCTTCAAGCTCTGAAAAATAAAAAGAAATTATGTTTTCTGAAACCATGACTCTTATCTCAATTGCCCAAGATTAATTTCTGTGTTCCCTTCCTTCCTCCCCTGCAGCCTTTTGGGCCCAACTGCCTGAAATTTTTCTTATCTCTCTTCCTAAAATGGACCATATCTCCTTCCCACCACCTCTTTCTCACAAGCATTTGTACAGCCGTTCCTTTCCACGACAGGAAGCTTGAGACGGGTCTGCTCTCATGATTATTGTCAGAAGTATCAAGTTGTTTAATTTCTGCTTTGAATTCTCTGCTGACCCTGCTTTGACAGTCTCTTGAGATTCCTCCCAACCTGAGTAGTTCTCTGAGACAAGCCCTGAGACCCTGACCCCAGGATCACCTCATCAATTGTCTGCAATTGTGCTCCAGCATTAACCAAAAATGCACATCAGAGCATCACACACAGAAAGTGCAGGCAGAGCTACAGCTGCCTAAAATCTTTGTGGAGAGGCAGTAGTGGCAGACCTGAGAGGAATGCTGCCCAGCCCCTTGATCTTGTCAGTTCTTTACACACCGTGAGAGCAGCTGCGTTGCACATCTGGGATAGCTGCAAGGTGGAAAGACAGGCAGGGCTTCTCTGATGTCAGCTGCGTGTGGATTTTACTGCAATACAAAAATCTGGGAGTTATAGTGGGTGCTGCAGCATGCGTGCTAGAGAAGTCCACTTGTAAACACACTCACAATGGCCCTGCATCCAAAGCAGACAGGAACACGTGCACCCAAACCACTTGTGCCATGGAAAGGAAAGGAACACAAACAAACAGCCCCAGGGCTTGCTTGCGTATGGTCTAGAAGCAGACTTCCTGTGAGATAAAGAAAACTGCTGAGAGTTTACAGTTTGATCCTGACCTGCTCATAACTCCAGGTTCCCAGGAGCTTTAGGAGTGATTTGCAGAAAAGGCTGAATTCTCTGCCATCACCCAGGCACGCAAATTTGTATTATGTTAATTACTGCATTTGGCACATTTGAGAGGTTTTTCAATCTGCTGATTGATATATATACTAAGTCAGAAGTGGAAAGGCCCCAAATTAGCTAAGTGGTTCCCTTCATTTGAAGATGACCTATAATTCTGCCTTCTGTGAGATAACACAACCGTCAATAGAATACAGAGAAATAAGGTTATATCAAGTCAAATTTCTCAAATCCTTTTGAGCTCCTGTTAAGATGTGAAATTGAGAAACCTATTTACAGTCATTCCTTTTCACCCATTGCTAATTTTATTTATGCTGAAATACTTTCAAATAATATTTAACCAGTGTGCAAGCAATAGATGTGCAGATGGTAGGTAGGTAGGTAGGTAGGTAGGTAGGTAGGTAGGTGGAAAATTTATGGC
Organism: Chamaea fasciata; assembly: GCF_029207755.1. NCBI lineage: Eukaryota > Metazoa > Chordata > Aves > Passeriformes > Sylviidae > Chamaea > Chamaea fasciata. Next base: position 55,306,850 of record NW_027094087.1, on the reverse strand, counting down.
CCAGAGAAAGCTGTAAGCCAGTTTTACTAGTTATAAATGATGCTCTTTGTGTTTCAGATCTTTGATACTTTACATCCTAGTTAACATATGTGATGACTTAGCCCATAAACCAATTCTGCCCCGAGACAATACATTTCCTTGATTAAAGGGTTTCTTAAGGGAATATTTAATGAATCATATAACAGTAAAACTCAGTAAAACTTTTACTTAGCAAATAATTCCAGATATCCAAAACTGTGTCAAACCAAGGTTTCACTGGCAATCCCGTATCTGCTTCATAGAAAGCATTTCTCCTTTTTACACTGGATTTTTAGAAAGTAATAATAAAATATTGGAAATGTGAATGAATAAAAATTTTCAAGTGTTTCTTGGAAAAATAAAAGGAGTTTATAAGTAGCTGGACATATTTTCAGGTATTTGGATGCATGCCATTATTTCACAGAAATGGGGACATGGAGCACTGGAAGGGATCTCAAGACATTTCCTGGCTTGAGTGTACCTAGAGTAGGTGACATTTATCACTGAGGACATATAAAACCATTTCTAGGATGTTCATGAAGGCAGCTTATCTATTTCTTGAGATAAACCTATCCATCCAGATGATTTCAAAAAATCCAGTAAACAAGGCTGAAAAAATAGGCAACATGAGAGATACCAGGAGTGTAAGAAAAGTGGTGAGAAACCAGAAAGAATGGTACTGGGATCTTGATGTGAATTAGGTGTGTGTATAAAGGTGTGATAAAACACCAGAGTAACTATCTTGCTCATAACACTATTGTGACGCAGCACACTAACCCTTAGTGATCTCTTAGGAGAGATTTTTCTAAGAACTTGTCTCTAACCAGTTCTTAGAAAACCCAGTGAAGCTGACTGCTCTATTGCTTTAGCTGTTTTCTTTCCAATGCCTTTCCTGCTGATGCCCTATTTCTCAGGGCTTGATGTGGAAAAACATGAGGATGAGGACTCAGAGTCCTCTACCAGCTCCTTCTGGATATCATCAATTTCTTGGCTGTGCTCATTCATCTGTGAGCCACTGAGTGCAGGTGGTTCTCTCTGCAGTGACAGGAACACAAGTCTTCTGTCCTGCCCATGTCACGGCTCTATCCTGCTGTCCTGTGCAGGGGTTCTGCCTATGGAGCAGGGACCAGACCAAGTGACAAGCTCCATGAAGACTTTGTCATAGGTGTGCCACAGGAGCTGCAACCCAGGGCTTCAGTGGGTGCTGCAGATGACTCCTGGCATGTCATCTTTGGTCTCAGAAGGCTGTGAGAGGTGATATATGTCCATGTGGAAGGATGGTATGGATCACTGTAAAGACTGACACAGCAAGAGGTCAGATTGGTCAGTCAAACGAGATACATTATTTTCTAACCACTATGTCTTCTTCATTCTGTTCTCGCATTTACAAACTTCTGATTTCCTCTTCTGTTATTTTTAGTAACCACCCATGTCCATATTTACTTTAAGCACTTAATAGTGCCTTTTTCTTCCTTTATAGAAAACTGGATTGATATCCAACCCTAACTGAGGGAATTTCCTGAATCTCTTTTCTTTTAGTGACTCTTAGACATAAGCCTCAGTCCCACTTCTCCCCTTGTATTCTCTTTTCAATCTCCAACTTTGATGTTTTCAGTAATTCGTATTGTTTTCCATAAGCTGGAAAGTGCTGCTGTACCATCTTCTCTCTGTTCTAGTAACAGCAAAATTTGATGCATTTTCACCTAAGATTGTGCATAGTACAAAACAACAGAGGTTGTCAGAAATTGCCTGGGGATCCCAGTAATCATATAGAACAGTCTTTTTTTTTTTTTTTTAAAGGAAGAAGGAAAAAAGCTGTTTCCAATCAGTTTTGGTGCTGTGAAGGTGTTCCCCAGTTCATGCTGTGCCCTCATTGTTCCACGGAGACCCACAGGTTTTCAAAAAGCCCCATTCACAGAAATCTAGGGGTGGGAATGCAGAGGTCACCACTGGTGCTCCTTGGGATGGAGAGAGGTCAGCAGCAGCTCTCTCCGTGACTCAGCCTGCTGGAAATGACAAGCCAGGCTCTTGTTTTGTCCTTCCCATGACACAGCAATCTCAGAGGCACTCTCAAATGCAAAGTCAGCATCATTCACAAGCCCATGTTCTCTGTGCCCATCCTCAAGTGGCTGGCAGAGATGAGATTGCTCAGTTCAGCAGCTGCCTGTTTTTTCCTGCCAAGTGGAAATGGACCCAATCACTTTCATGCAGGCAGGCTTTACCTTGGCTATGTTCCTTTAAATCAAAGTATTTGCAGTTCAGTAAGAGCAAAGTATAAGTACAACGAAAGCCAGGAGTTCCTTTCAATATGGAAATGTTTCCCAAAATGACTCAAATTAATTTCATAAGAAGAAATCCATAGTACAGTGAAATTTATATATGCATTACAGATGAAGAAGTATATTGCAGGTTAGTTGATTTAGTGTTGATCCTTTGGGCGGCACTCAGCAGAGTAAAGGAGGAATGTGATTTGGAAATATACTGGAGGGGATTCAGGAGTATGCTGGCAGCACCAAGTTTCATCCAATTTGAGGGGATTTTCACTCTGCTTGGATACTGTAACTAACTGGGTTTACTATCAAATTACATTTCTCTGGATCTCCTGTAAATCTGAGAACTAATGAAAATGAATGCAAATATAGACTTTTGCCTCACTGCGCTCCCATTAAGCCTTCAGCTATTCTGACATAATTTGTTTCTCTTTTACCGTCTCTGTTTTTATGGGCTGTGCATGGGGACCAAAGCTTCCATACTGCAGCAGGACACACACAAAAACAGCCCACTGGGGACCAATCCAAAAATGGATGCATTTCAAACCAATCTATTTTGACTGGGACCAGTTACTGGCTCTGTGCATGCACACAGGTGGGGCTGACCTCAGCGTTGGGTCTAAAGGAAGGCTCTGGGGGTTTTGAGTGTGTTGGGACCCTTGGTCAACACCTGGCATTTGAAACCAGGACCCTCTCCCAGCTCAGAGGTACAAATGATTTGCATGTCCTGTCTGCAGTGCACAGCAGATGACATTGGCACCAGCAGGTTACATAGCAGGTGTTGCTGGCCCACATAACATAAACTGGCAATAAAGATAAGTGGCAGTCTTGGGTGATTTTTCCTGCCCATTGTGGTGGATGCATTCAGGAAAAATAAAATAGAAAAAGCCATTTCTTATTCAATGGCACCACAAGGAGAAAACCAAAAGAGTATAATCCTGGTGATTGCACACAGCCAGCTTGCTTGATGTAGTGTGCAAAAACCTTGCAAAAACCCACCCTGAAGCCTGTGGTGGAGGTATTGGTAAGCAGACACTTGAAAAGGCTGGGTGCTTGTTAATGTTTAACAAGCACGTCCTCATCTGACTCAGTGGTGTTGAGCTTTGTTTACCTAATCCTTTAAAATCTCCAAGAGAAAACAACTCCCTTTATTAGCCTATGACAAATAAGTAAAGTGGAGGACCTGGAAGAATCTTGCTGAATTTTCTGTGTCATAGTAAAGCAGCCTATTCTACACAGCCTTCCCTTTATGGGATGAAGCAATATTTTAGACTGATTTAAGCAAATCTTATTCCCTCTAACATGATGGTGAAAGAAGCAATATTTGCCTGTCCTGGGGTTTGCAAATGGGTTTGAGAACAGCCTTCAAATTACCATTTCTGCCCGACTCATCTGTGGTAGATCTCGGGAACAAGTGACAAGGCACTGTTTTTAGCCAGACTTAGTTTAATTTTAGACAGGAACTCGTAGTTAAAATCTATGGCTAAACCATGCCTAAATGGAATATAGCTGTGGGAAATGTGTGGGTTTTCTAGCTACTTTTCAATAACCAGCCTTCAGTTCTATTCTATGGAAAATATAGGCTTATCCTTTCTCCTGAAAATAATCCTTGTGGAATTCTGTGGGTTCATTCTCCCAGTTTAGGCATTAGGGCAAAGGTTCTTTCTATGGGGAATGACAACAAAATCCTGACTTGGCTGACCAAGGAGTTGCTTTCAAACAAAATTAGTCAATGGGTCTCAACCAATTCTACTGGAGTAAGATCCAGTGTCATATTAAGGGCCCAGATTTCAGGGTTTATTAAAGTCTTCATGGCAGAGTGAGTGCCACAGCTGCTCATAGCTCTGTTTCATAAAATCCATGTCAAAACTGGGACCATGAGTGGTTTTGCTTGGAAGCAGTGTGGGCTGCAGGACACATTCCCCTGTGAAGCAGCATGGAGCAACACCTCTCCAGTCAGAGGGAGAATCCTCCATTCCTGACATCTGCTCTAATGGGGTTTATGAGAACTGTAGCACTTAATGAAACTGTGAGTGCTATTTTTAGACTATGGCACAAGTAACTCTGCCAGGTTTCTTTGGTACAGAACAGTCATTTCCTTTAAAAGTCCGTGCCTGGTTTTACAATCTCACTGCCCATCCATGTTCAGCCAGCGGTTTTGATTTTGTCTTCCTATTCTGACTTTCATCTTTTCTGGTTGCCGTGGTGATAGCAACACAAACATCTCCAAAGGATGAGCTACTTCACTTGGAAGAAGAGCATCTTACTGTGCACATCAGGACTGCAGAAATGTTTAATGCAATTTTGACCACATGGTAAACTAGTTTGGTGGGTCATAAAGCACAAATCACCATCTGGGTCCAAGGTCATGTCAGCTCCATTGAGGGAACATTTTATTTTATTCTTTTCCATTCTGAGGACTACATTTTTTTTCTCACTCAGGCCAAATCAGGGATATAACTTATGAAAAGTATTTGGCAATCTAAAGAACTATTTATAGACTAAGTAGAATATTTACTGCCAGAAGAAGTTTCTCCTCAGATTCAGATCTAAATCAGCTTGAATATATGATTTCAGAAACATGTTTCAGCCTATAATCCTCCAGTTCATGGTATTTTTCACATGGGAGGTTGAGCAAAACACCTCAGTCCCTCCACAGGGAACTTACAGTTGTCAGCACACTCAGCAAATGCAATTCCACATCTGATGAAATTGGGGAGAAACTGTACAAATAACTTGCTCAGAGTATATGTAGGAGATGAGTGCCAGAACCTGGAGTGCCAGTCCTGCATCCATGGACTGCATGGTACCTGCTCCCGTGCTCAGACTGCTGGAACACAACCCTTCAGCAGATGTGGTGCTGGTCTTCAAAGCAGCTTTAACATGATCAACAAGGATCTTGCAGTGTTCCTGCCTTGGAACAGCATCCTAGTACTGGATGTTTGGTACAGGATGGCGTGTAGCAAACTTCCCACCTCTGAGTCTTTGCAGGGTTAAAAAATCTCAAACAGTGCTTAGGGGTGGGTTTCTTCTGAGCTGCTGCATTACTTTCCTGTGGAAGAGAATTGTTGGACTACAGTTGGGCCTGGAAAAAAAAGTTTATTTCAAATAAATATTCAGGTTGGAGTCAGTAGAAAAATCCTTCCAACACCAGGATGGGCAACCTCATCTGTTGTAATCTAGAGACAAACCCAGGATGGTATCCCTTCTATTTTTCAGCATGCAAAGAGTTAAAGGAACATGCTTTCAAATGTCCCTAGCTTCAGGCTCACTTCCTCCCACTCCTGGTCCCTGCCCTACATTCTGGAACTGGAACTGGTGATGAAGACTCGAAAGGAAAAAAGGAAGGACAATATTATTTGTGTTTGGAAAATGTGAGAATAAATGTTGTTCCCTTGGGGAATCACTTGAGTGACACAATGGAAAAAAGCCCCGGGGGCATGTTTTCCTGCACCATCTGCCTCCACACCCAGTGCAAAGGCCCCTGGGCTTCCAATGGAATTAAGTCTACATTTCTTTTTACACAAGCAGTACACATCTTGAAGAGATCTTTCTTAGCCATGAATATGTCCCAAATCAGCTGGTGCTGCTCAGTGTAGAGTTAAGTTCACACTGTGCCAAATTTTGAAGCAAATGTTCTTCATCTACCTTTGCAATTCTGAGATTTATAATTTTATCATAAATTCTAAAAAAAACCCCAAACCAAACAAAACAAAAAAAAACACCCCACAACCAAAAAAAAAAAAAAAAAAAAAAGAAAAAAAACTAATAAGTGAAATACTTTTGCATATAATCTCAAAGATAGAAAACAGTCTTAGATATATGTAGATGCAACCATAATCTGTGTATTACTAATATATTTACTGTACTTTGGGGCACATATACAGGGTGAAATGGAACATGTTACTCAAAGGTTTAAAATATTTTGAAAATAACTCCAAGAAGGTTTCAATTTGGTATTGAAGTGCTTGTAAACTCCCTTATGTATTTGTGAAAATGGTGGTTAGAAGGCGGCTTTTTCAAATTTACTTGGCAAAAATTCTAATAGCAGCAGCTGTTCAAACATTCTGCAAGACACCCTTACACAAATATACAACACCTACTGAGAGAACTGAACTTTTGGATTGGTATTTTATTTACCAGCAGTTGCTCTTGTACTCCCATCACATACTGCCTTTTACAGATGGTTGTGTGGGGTTTTTTCGGATTAAAGAGTTTTTGGGGTTTCTAACTCCTATGGTATCTAGATCTGTTCAGGAGTTTTTGCATCTTTATGAGCCTTAGAGGAGAGAGAGGATCTTTATTTAATCGGTGCTTGAAAAAGATCTTGTGATATGCTGGATGTAAATGAGTTGCCACTTATATTCTGCTCTTCACGCTGGTGCTGGGACATATTGAAGCAAGTCAGACCATCACCATCTCAGGAGTACTGGAGTATCCAGGCTGGCTAGAAAGGGCTCCAGACTGCTCTGAGAATTTGGCTCTGAGAATCAGCTAGTTTTGACACATAGGGCTGATTAAAATAATTTCCTCTGATATTCACATTTCTGTCTCTGACACAAATGCTGGATTTGGCAGAATTTCCTTCAGGTCTGAAAGTTTCATCTCAGTAAGGTGAACAAATCTGATGGGAACACTTTGCACCTGCTGGGGTAAGCAATGACTAACAACTGCCATACTGAAAATAAGCACCATGGAAAATCCTTACTGCCACTCTGGTGCTGTTATTGGCTCCTTGAATTCTTTCAATGTCTTTACTAACCAGTCACACCATACATAATCTTTACTTTTTATCTGGACCATGCAAAGTTTTTGCTATTTAACTATACCATGTAATCTCTCTGCTGGTCTTCTCCAGGCACTTACTAATTGCTATACTCAGGAAATCTTTCAGAGCTGAGAAGTGCTGCAGACAAGACAGAGAGCCAGGTGGCTACCCTGGGAGTTTTATGGATCTTCTGGGTAGAAAAGGCCAGAGTGGGTAAATGACTGTGTCCTTTCACAGATGAGGGCTCTTAGGTTTCCATGGTGTGACCCTTTGGCAGCAGCTCTCCAGCAATTTCTCTCTCATTTAGAAGTCCTTGTGACTGCCAGCTGGAAATGCTCTGTCTCTCACAGTCCCGTGTACAATGGCCTGGGGATTCACCCAAGTTCTTTTTTTAGGAGGTCTGACTGGTGAAAGCTGCTCATGTGCCTACAAAAGGAGAGCCCATGCTCAGACATCCCCCAGGAAAACCATGGAGTCAGATGAGGCTGTAAAGAAACTCTGGTTCTTGGAAAATTGTAGTTTGGAAATAACCATTTTTTGAGGGGCTCCACTGAATCAGCAAAACCACATACAACGATTCCAATAACCACTAAGAAGATAACTGCTTTAGGAATAACAGAGGAAAAAAATAAACATGGAAAGAGGGAAACAGAAATACTTCCAGAAAAAGCAGGCAGAGAACAAAGCAGTGAACTCTGGAAAGAGAAGAGGAAACAAGTGAGCCAGTCATACAAACATCACTTTTAGTCTGTTGCTGAGAAACTGAGAATTCTTCTGGTCTACTCCCAGTAGACATAAGTGGTTTTCTCAGAAGGAATGGAAGTTCAGAATGAAGCAGGATTAGGTTTAAAAGTAAATTCTTGGAAATAATTAAAATTAAGGCATTGAAATTGTGTACCAAAAAGTATTTAGCCACCACCCCACTGCATTTTCCACACTGTCATCCAGTGTCTTCCTTATATGAAAGCAAGAGCTGTCTGAAGAGCATCAAGTAGTCAACTTGATGACATCTGAGCATGGACCAAATGTGAGCATTCACCTACTTTTCTCATCTATGGAGTTGAGACTCAACATTTCCACAGAACTAAAAAGATATATGGATTAGACATCCACGTGTGTTCCCACTCATGTGGCCTGGGGTCCCCTCTTAGCCATGTATCAGCTCAGACTCAGAGAATGGCACAGGGGTAACCATAGTGATATGTGCTTTAAAATGGTTATAGTCATGATAGACTTAAAAACTTAGAACAAACAGTTGCATAAGTCTGGCCTAATCATAATGAAATCCTCCCAAGTCTGCCAACTTAAAAATAGAAAGATTAAAAAAAATAAAAAAGAAGAAGAAGAGGAAGAAGAAGAAAATAAAACCCCCATCCACCTACGCAAAACTAGTTTTGATTTAAAGAGAGGAGAGTTTGTGCTTTGCTGTTAGATCTAAATTCCGCCTCCCCAGGAGACAGGACCTTTGTGTCACAAGTTCACTGTTGTATTTTTAGACCCAGACACTGAAAGGTGGGGCCTGAACATAAACCTCATTGTACTTTACCAGCAAACAGGAAACAAATGATACCTCATAGAGGTCAAGCTCAACTCAAGTTCTCTGGAAGCCTGGGGTCTGTTAGTTCATTTGTTTGTTTTGGTTTTCCCAGACACTATAGTTTTCTCATCACCTCCCTTCACAGGAAGTTTTTAGTAGCTCTTCATGTGCCTGTTATGGTGGTCCCAGTGCAGAGGGTTTTAAAGGCTTCAAGTGACTTCCAGGAAGAGCATCAACGGTGGGTTAAATAACCACTCTGCTAATTTAACTTGAGTCTTCTGCCATTGCAAGCCTGAAGCCATCTTTTGTAGGTCAAAATGTCAGTGTCTACAGCTGCACTTTGCTTTGGAGAAAGGTGTTTGCACACCTGTCAGCACTTGCTGTTATAATAGGACAGAGTTGTAGGGTACAGAGACAAAAAGGAGAGATTATGCAAAAAAGAGAGATAATGTCTGGATATGGAGCTTGTGTGCAGGACTGGCTCCTCCCAAGCACATACTGGCAGTACATCCTTCTGGCTATCTAGGGAGCTGTGCTTATGGGGTGATAGTGTGTTTTCCCGTGCTCTTAGGAACCCACCAGGCTCCACTCTTTCCACCTCCCAGCTCCATTTATATATTTCTTATGTCTGAGCATCCAAGAGGACCTTCAACTTCCCACATGTGAAGCCATCACAATGAGGTGTTGATATGTTTGGAACACTATCTGGAGCTATAATAGAAATTATTAACAGCAATAGATCATTTTCCACACCCACACTGATAAGACACTAGCATCTCTCTTGGGACAGCTGACAGTCTAATTGTGGCAGAATGCAGGGAGGCCTGAAGCACATTTCATTAGTAGTTATTGACTAGGCTAGTCTGTCTTGTCCTTCAGGGGAAAAAAATTTACAAAAAACACCTGACAGGAAAAAGGAAAAGCCTGTGCAGTACTTTTTAAAAATCAGCACAGACATAATTAAGGTTAACAATGCAGCAGCGAGTCAGTGCAGCCGGTCGGCATTCTCTTGTTCCACCCTGCACGACAACATATTTTCCCCAGGAGACACTTTGTGAGGTGCAAAAGTTCACCTGCAGTCTGGTAATTCACTTTGAGCTGGGACTGTGATCACTTAATGGATTCTTCTGTGCTGGCTGCTATGGTAACTGCTGCATCACGCTCTCTGTAGGCTTGTTTTCGGAGGACAGTGTAAACTGTGAGAGCAAATCTCTGATGGGTTTGTTACTGGAATCAAAATCCCAGGACAGATTTGCAAGTCTACACACAGTCTTGGCCCATGGTGCTCTCCTTTTACGGGCATGTTTGCTCATTTGGCTTAATTATAAACCCAGTCCTTCAGCATTGTGTGCTCAAAAACACTTCTTAGAATCTAAGTCTTTTGGGTTTGGGCTGGATAGGAAGCACGTGTGAGATGTGTTTAAAAAAAAAAAAAAAGGCACAGAAAAATCCTAAAAGATGAGACAAATAGGGTTAAATTGTTAAGCCCATGTCACCTGGTCATCAGGCTCAAAGGCTGCAGAAGCAATGCCCTCTCCAAAAACTAGCAAAGAAATACCCTTAGGAGCTGGGAAAAAGAGCTAACGAGTGTTAAACAAACGTAACCAAAGCAGGAGTAAATATGCAAACAGTCTGGAGCAATGATTCAGAGACCTGGGAGTAGATGTTGCTGCTCCATATCTATGGTACAAGCTTCACCACGAAAGGTGACATTTGCCATCCCTGCTGATCTGTTAGCAGAGAGGGGCAAGGCTGGGTGTCAGGTCCAGGACAGGATGGAGGATTGCAGTGAATTGGAAAAAGTAAAGTGCAGCAGGAAAGAAAAGGAGAAAGGGACAAGAGGAAGACAAGTGGCAGCAAGCTGAAGTGGCTTCTAGTGATCTGCTAGAAGCTGGCAAATATGTTCCTGCAGAAGGATGAGCGAGTGTAGGCTGGGTGGCACACAGGATAGAAGTAATAGCAGAGGATGCAGGTTTGTGTCTGGGCAGGAAGCAGACCTAGAGCTGGAAGGAGCCTTAAGAAATCAAGGTTATTCCTCTGCCCACAGCAGGACCCTCCCTGTCAGGATCATTCCTCATAGATACATGCCTGACCAGTTCTTAATGGTCTCCAGCAGCAGATGCTCCAGGACTTTCCCAGATCTTGCAGAGTTTCACCCTCTTCATTAACATTTTTATCTCAGAGATAGCATCTAACTTTCCCACTCTTTCCCAGATGGATGAGGAGGTGAGGTTGATCATATCTTCTTTTCAGCAGTATTTGAAGACAATTTAGTCTATTTGTCAGCATTTTTCTCTAAGATTTCTTTAAGTATAATGGTGAAGTATTCCAGCTGATACCTTACCAGTCAGCTTCAGAAGGATCTTCTCATGCATTATATACTTGCCATTTCAGTGTCATACCGTCTGTTTTTGTAGCAACATAAAGTTCCTGACCCACAGTCTGATTCTGATCTACCATTACATTCATACATTCCTCTCCCAAACTGCTACCAACTCATTTTCTGCCACTGTATAATTATATAGCTGATTATTTTAGCCTGAGGACAGTACCTTTTGTACCTGCTGAATACCATTTGAATTTTTCCTTTCAGACCATTTCTTCAATTCGTTAAGTAATTCTGAATGTTAACTCTTTCCTTCAAAGTGTTTCCCATTACTTTGATCTCCAAATTCACTTTGTGTCCCTTTTAGTTTTGGTAATGAAAGTACTTAGCAGACATAATACAAGACTGATTCTTAAAAAGCCAAATCGAATCTTCTCACATTAACATGGGTCTTCTTTCTGTAAAAGTGCAGCAGAAGAGATAGAAGAATAAAAAAGAAAATGGGGTTAGGTCAATTAGAGTGAAAAATACTGGGGGGGGGAGGCAAAAAGTTAAGTAATAGGAAAATAATTTATTGAGATATTATTCCCTAGAGCTATTAAGATAAGATACAGAAGTGAATGAAATGACTAAACCAAATAGGCTGAAAATCAAGGCAGCCATAACTGAACTGGTTGGTTCCCAAAGCATTTGATAAACTCAGTACATCAAAACAATAAAAAAAAAAAAAAGTCAATATGACAATCAACAAAATACAGAAATTATACATGGTGGTCGTAAAATCAGCCAAAAGGAAAACACTGTTTACGAGTAGGTAGAGGGGTGTTTGTGGGCAAGTCCTACAACCACATCAGCCAGTCTGGCAGGAGTAAAAGTGCTGGAGCAGCAGTTCATGCAGGACTGGATTGTACTGTTCTCTGGGGCCTGCACCTGCAAACCGCTCCAGTCACATCCACGGGATAAGCCCAAGGAGAAAGGAACACGATATGAGTAAATATCCAGTAAAATGCAGAGCAGGAGACTGAATGGATGAAAGTCGTCTGATATTAGCCATCAGCAAGAAAATGATGGAGAGCTGCATATCTCCTTGCTGCTGCATTTCTGCAATCTACCACATGTAAATCTAGGCTGTCCAAACAGGATCAATCTGCATAGCCCCGAGGAAGACAGACAATGGAGAAAGAGGGAGGTATATCTCACATGATGCCCTCCCTTGCTGTCCCTTTCCAGCTGTGGCTGTCAGACACTGAGTCTGCTGTGGGTTTGCCAAGCTGCAGTATCTGGGATGCCCTAACTGCCCTCATGGCGCGGCAGGAGCTATTTAGGCTGGGCAATGATTTCTGAGGTGGTAAGAGCAGCCCAGTGTGAGTGGGAGGGCTGGAGGGCTGGCAGGGGTGGACCACCATGATGAGGTTTTCCTGGTGTGCGTCACCACGTCTGTCACTGTGAGGGTGTAATGACAGGTCACCAGGCAGGCATTAAGGCCATGGGTGGGGAAATGACCATTCCAGTGTTCCCCGTAACATGCACCTGCTCCTGACTGTCCCAAAAAATGTGATACCTCAGCAAGGACAAACCTCAGTCACCTGCAGTTGGCCCACAGCACAGTCACTGATGGTGATTCACATGCTGAGCTTCTCTTGCTCACCATGCATGTGAGTCTTGATCTGATGTATATCACCCAAAATAGGAATTCCTTTTTAGCAACGTGGTTTTCTCTGGAATCATGTTTGGGCCTCATACAGCCCAGCTCCTGAGACAGCAGGTTCACACACAGCTCCTCTTCCTCAGCCTACAGACGCTGCAAACATGCCAGGAAGCTTTCAGCCGTGCTGAGCAGACAAGCTGTGATAACACTCTCTTCCCATCTACTTTGCCAATTGACAGCTCTTCCCAGATGCCACCAGCAATGGTTTCGCTGCCATGACGTCCCTCTGTGGAAGTTCTTCTGGTGGGGCATAGCATGAAACGTACCTGAGCTTGGTCTGCAGCTGCAGGAGAGTCTGTGCTTGCACGAGTTGTACTCAGGGGAGAGGCACAAGAAAATGACACTGAGCAGGCACCTTCTGTGGCAGTGAAAGATATCACTCTAACATTGCAGTCCTTCAGGGACTCTACTAATTCACATCCTTCCAAATGATCATATGGAAAGGAACCCCTCTGCTCTGGCAACTGCTTATCACCCAAAAGAAACCCCACACCTGTCATTTCAGAGACCTTCAACTTTCTATCATCCACTGTCCTCTGAAACAAGAGCATAATTATGCAAACAAGCAAGCCCTAGGCTTCTTCACCCTCTGTTTTATGCTTTAATGCATGAATTATACCTCAAGGTACCCAAAAGAAACACAAATTAGTCTGAGGCATCTATTTTCCAACGTACCTGAGCAGAGTTTTCTGTAAGAGAAATATGAGTCTAAAGCCATCTGTTATTTCCTGTGAAATATCTCCCCTGTCTGACAGGGCTGACTGCTGCATTTCTTACTTCCTTTATACACGCAGACAAAAAAAATGGCAGCTCATGGCCACCCGCACTTTCAGCTCTGTGTACTGATCTCCACAGTTTCCTCCTGAGTCCCTGCCAGAAAGGCAGTTCAGCTGACTACAGGCAGTTCTCATTAATCTCCCCTATCTAAACAAGATGCAGAATGGAAAATTGCAAAGCAGGAAATCCAGCAAATTGCACCAAAGCAACATTTTGGGAAACCTAAGCAAGAAACCACTTTTTGCAGCACACCCCCATTGATGAGCAGTTGTTTCTGAGGAGATGCTTTTTACTAGTCTAAAGCACACAAATTTGTATGCCTGTAAGGATATTTGGAACATCTCTGGAAGGGCGCTTCCTTCCTTCCGTGTACCCGCTGCTTTTTGCTGGAGTTTCCACTGCATTCAGGACATTATTTAGCTGACCAGAGGGCACTGACCCTTCTTATTTCTGCCCTTTTAAAACTGTTTGTGTTTCAGAGGAGCTGATAAAAGGCAACAGTGGCAATGCTGTAAGAGAAACTCTGGCGCTGCTACTGCACTTCCTAATGCCTCCTTTGGCTGCCCTTGTGTTTAAAAACACAGCAAGAGGGACGGGAGGGCCTGTTTTCCTCTCCATTCCCCTTAGCCAACTCTGCTGTGGGGAAAACCTCCATCTCCGCCGGCTGTTTGGCTGGTTCATTTCCCTGTTTGCATAGCTTATGGGTGAGATAACACAGGCAGAAGCATTGTGCCTGCTGCATTGCACAGACAGTCTGGAGAGCAGGCTGGGCTTCTGGCCTGGAGGAGGTGGAGGAGCAGGCAGACCCCTTGGCAGGTACTCCTGGCATGACCATGTTCCGTTGTGTCCCATGAAAAGGGGGAATCTTCATGGAGAGCAAAACCTTTTCATGGGATCACAGGGTAACAGGTGATGTTGACAAGGACCCCTGCTCAGAGCAGGATCAACTACAGCAGGTTTCTCAGGGGTGTGTCAAGTCAGAATTTGAATATTTCCAAAGCTGGAAAGACCACAACCCCTCTGTACAACCTGTGTCAGTTTTCAACCACCTTCATAGTGGGAAAGTTTATCCACAAGAGTTTCCTGTATTTTGATTTGTGTCCATTTCTTCTTGTCCTGTCGCTGGGCAGCTCTGAGAAGAGGCTGGTCCTGCCTTCTTTACTCCACTATCAGATATTTATGCATATGGGTATGACCCACCTTAGCCTTCTCTCCTTCAGGCTGACCAGTCCCGGCTCTTTCAACCTCTCCACACATGAGAGATGCTCCAGCCCCTCCACCAACTTTGTGGCCCTTCATGAGACATTGCTGATGGGGATGCCAGGGACTGGCAGTTCAGAGTTCTGTATTCTGCCTTCTCACCAGCTCCTCTTATGCTGTAACCACTCTGTGAGACTGGAGGAGCCCAGCTGAAAATTGCTCATATGCTGATGTCTGTATGAAAGATCTCCCAGCCCATGCACATGACGCTTCCCTGACAGCATGCCAGAGTCAGATCACTCCACTTGCTTTTTGTTTTCCTTTCTCTGCCAAATTCTCAGACTCAGCAGCCCCAGAAATATAGCCTCCAAGGCATGAAGTCAGGTTTTTGGTAAAGAGACAGAAATCAGTGTTCATTTATTTTTTGTTTGGTTTGGTTTTTTTTTTCTGGCAATTGACTTTGCCCATTGCTCATATCCGCTACTACCTGTCTCCCCTGACAGTATAACTAAAAGGGAGCTGACTCTTTGACTCTCTGTGTGCCTAGAAACTAATTTTTTTTCTGAGCTTAAATACTGCTATTGCTGAGACCTGTAGCACAGTTAGTCCTTGTAAACAAGTGGCCAATATTTCTATATTTGTATGCTTTATTTAAATGGCACTGACCCTGATTTTTTTTTTTTTAAGGTTGCAGTTTCTGCAGAGAATTTGTCCTCTACTCAGTGTTAGCCTAAAAAAAAATCTGTGGTGGTATGACATTATGGGATACGTACAATATATTATAATTCTGGATAGACAGGTTGTGTTGTATTTGCACACATCCATCTATCCATCCATCCATCCATCCATCCATCCATCCATCCATCCATCCATCCACATACACACACTATGAAGTCTAGCAACCAAAAGACAGGTTTTTTCCCTTGAGATATTCCTGTTATAGGCACTCAAACCAACTTCTTCCTGCCTTTTCTTAAAGGAAATTACCAAAACAGGTTTCTGAATTTCTTGCCTTTACAGAATAATGGCCACGTACCAGGGGCAGCTTCAGGACCTTCCAGCTTTCCTGAAAGTCACATCTGCACTGGTTGCAACAGAATCCATAAGTGCAGGTGTGCTGGGAAAGGGGTGCAATGAAGCTGCATGTTGCTGAAAATCCAAACAAAGCCAAATCAGACTGATCTTCTAAGAGGATGTAACTTTGTGGCATTCACATTTCAAAGTTTTCAGGCAAAAAAGAGTTGGTAGTTTGGTAAATAGTGTTAAAACCCTGTGAAACCCTGGCCAATTTTCCCAAGCTTAGCAGAAAGAGGGAAACCAAAACAGTTATTTCAAATAGAAAGTAAATCCCCTACTAGTCAATCTTTCTGGTGGGAGAGAAAATTATTGTATAGACGTGGCCAGGCACAAACACATATTCCTTCAGGGCACTTTCTGTGGGCAGAGACCCACAAACCTACAGTGAAAAGGAGCAGATGAAGAGACCACCATGGCCGCTGGAACGAGTACAGCCCACTACTTTATAGCTGTGTGCTGCTTTGCCAGCTCAGCTGAAGTTACAGCATTTCCTAAATCCACGTAATGCGCTGCAGAGTTATTAAGTTTGGGCAGACCAAACAGCAGTGGGTGTGACAGCTGTGTGGAACTGCTTGACTCAGATGTCTACTACAGAATTCTAGTTTCTCATATATTTCTGTCCTAAGTGAAGACAACAAGCAAGGCTGGAACTTATTGGTCAAGGGCTCAGCATGAGGATGTGTCACGATGACTAAACACTTGTCCCGACTGTGGCACCAATCCCTGACTAATCTCTCTGTGCCTGAGGTTTTAGTCTTTCCAATTGCTTTGTTCTTGGGAATTGCTCACAGCAGGAGAACAGTAATATTTTTTCTGGAATAATTCCCCTAGCCTTCAGTTGATCCAAGATTCAGTGTTGTAAGCGATATAGCAATAAAAAAAAATGATGAAAAGAGGGAAGTTGGTTAAATTTGCTACAAATGACTATTGTCGGCAGCCTGTGTGCGCTGATAGGATACAGCACAGTTTCTGGCAGGACAGATTGGATGTGTCCTCTCATTCTGCAGATCCAGGTCAATGAGCCTTGCAGCATAAAGTGGCACACACGTTTTGTTGTTTTCAGGAACTATATCTTAACTGTGATACTGGGAATGCTCAGATGACTGTACTGTTTATGTGTGGGGCCATATAAACAAAGAACGTCAAGAAGTCCAAAGATCTTGGAGACAGACTGAAGCATAGCACAAAACCACTCTTGGATGTCCTGGTGCTTATAGACTGTGTCCATTCAAGCATGGCAAAAAGTCTCTTTCTGGGACAACTGTTATTCTTTAAGCTCTCTGGTGTAACTTGCCTTTAATAATTAACTTCACTTATTGATATGGCTGTTTAGATTAGTTCAAAATCTGGGGATTTTTTTTGGACTCCTTTTGATATAGTAGCTTCTTTACTCAATAAAGTGAAGGGTAGTTGGTAACTTCCAGCGAAATAGGCTCTGAGTTTTACTGTCATTTAAGGAATGTTTTGCCATAGAAAGCAGCAGCAGAATTTGGTAGCCATTCTGCAGTATGAAGGCTTGTTGGCTGTTGCTACCAAAGCTGTGGCAATAGGAAAACATGCATAAACGCAAGCCTTGTTTTGCTCGTGTGTAGATATGTGTTCAATAAAGCGTGACCCAAATTTAGCTGTTCGAGTACACAAGCTAAGTACCCCAAAATAACTAAACCTCATTCTATTTCAAACCAAAAGAAAGGCTTTTGAGAAAAAAAAAAAAAAAAAAAAAAAAAAAAAAAAAAAAAAAAAAGTCTTTCCGAATGGAAATGGTCTTAAGAAAATATGTGATCACTATCCATAAATGTTGTTTGTCTGTGGTTTTGGATTATCACAGCTATATTAACTCTACTAATAGTCTTTATTTTGTGTTATAAACTTTGGTGTCAATCTGAATCTTAAGTTGAGATGCAGGTTGTGCAGTGAGTGGAATGTTTGCTAACAGAGAATGCCTCATAATGAACTAATGCCTATTAGTAACAGCAGTTACTGATTTAACCACGTGATTAGATGCCATCTGTGAGGAACTACCCTTCAATAAGTAACTAGAAGTAGGACTAAAGCTTTGTCTGTGGTTTGTTTTGCTGTTATGCTCTAAAGGTTTTTGATTCTCCTCCCCCCTTATAAACACCAGCAAAAACAAGTCTCACTCTGACACTTATTTCTTTGGAATGCCTTTCAGTACATAATACCTGCAAGTGATGGGGTTAAAAAACAAGTTGTTAGGGGGGAGCTGTTATGCTGACTTTGTTTTTAAGAATCCTTTGATATTCCTAATGAGATGTGAAAAAGTACTAAAATAAGAAACAAAATTGTTCTGAATACATCTGCAGGTCCCCCTAGATTCTTCCTGTAATATTGGAATGCAAAGACACAGAGTCTGGGACATCAGACACCATTATCTTCCTCTGTTACTCAAGAAAATGATTGCAAGGCATGTTCATAAGGAGATAGTCATTATACACCTAAAGTGAACCTAACCTGGTGTTTGGGAAATTTAAGCTACCACTAGAGACTGAAGCTCAAGTCAATATCAGGTTTCAGCAATCTTCTGGCACAGGCCACAAAGGAAAATGTCGGGAGTGAGTTTTGTCTGGATCTATATGCGAGGATATACAATAGGGATGATTCCTGGCATGGCAAAGATGCAATGCCAGTCATGTATCCAGGAAAAGAGTATCTCTGCAACACAAGAGATACTTCTACTTGAGCCTCCAGGCCTGTTCTATCTGCCTTTCCAGTAACTTGTAGCCTAAACTGTGTCAGGCACAAGCAGAACTTCCTGCATTCAATCTTGCTTGAAACAAAGAACATTTCTGTCTGAAAACCAATCCAGTCTTGATTTGGAAATTGCCAGTGATGGAAGAATAAACCACAAGACTGGATAAATGTTTCCAATGGTTAATTATATCTGTTGTTATAAAACATTCCTTACTTCTAGTCTGCATTTCCCCAGCTGCTGCTTTCAACCACTGCATCTCATTATATTGTCATTAACAATTTTAAGTAACCCATTTGCTCTTTTCTGTTATACAAGTAAGCATTCACAGGCGGGATTCGACTTATTCATCTTCAGCTCTCAAGCCCTCAATCTATATTCTACATTAATCTGGTAGGTCCCTTTGCACTCAGTGCAGTGAGATGGCCATCCCTCATCTTCATTCCTTGCTGCTGGCAGGCATGTCTACTTTATGTGACATAGCTGGGCATTCATTCACCTTTTCTCTGCTCATGTCTGACATTGCATGTGGCCCCTGTGCCCCTGTATGACTCTTGCTGTGACTCTTCTGTGTTTGGCCATGCATAGAACAGAGGTTTTGTGATGTCCCTGATGGGGCTTTTACATCTCCAGGTTATTGTCTAGTCCCCTTGAAATCCCAGATATATTTGCCAGTGACCTGATTTCTGTGGCCTGCCCTATCTATTTTATGATTTCATAGAATCATAAAATTATAGAATGGTTTGGTTAGGAGGGACCTTAAAGATCATTCAGTTCCAACCCCCCTGCCATGGGCAGGGACACCTTCCACTAGACCAGGTTACTCAAAGCCCCACCCAGCCTGGCGCTGAACACTGTCAGGGATGGGGCATCCACAGCTTCTCTGGGCAACCTATGGTTGTGTCTCACCACTCTCACAGTAAAGAATTTTTTCCTAATGTCTACTCTAAGCCTATCCTCTTTCAGTTTGAATCCATCCCCCTCTGTCCTGTTACTACAGGCCCTTGTAAAAAGTCCCTCTCTGCCTTTCTTGTAGACTGCCTTCAGGTACTAGAAGGCTCCAACTAGGTCACCCTTAAGCCTTCCCTTTTCCAGGCTGAACAAATCCGTTTCTCTCAGCCATGGAGACACGGTCCATCCCTCAAATCCTTGTGGTGGCCCTCCTCCTCTGGACTTGTTCCAAACAGGTCAATCTTTTCTATGCTGTGGACCCCAGAGCTGGATGCTGATTGCTAATCTGCCAAATTTCAGGGAGAGCATGCAATTCCAAAAAAGGTGGCTGAACTTCTTCCTCTTGAGGAAAGAGGCATGATTTTCTCTAATAGAGTCCTAAGCTCCACAGTTCCCCAAGTGTCTCATTTTCCAAGAACATCAAGAGCTATTGGAAGAATTTCTTTCTCTTTCCATCTCACTCTGGCCAGCTCAGCACCCAAACAAACTCCACAGCCTGCTTCTCTTCTTAAGGAGACAGGAGGATATTTTCTAGACTTGACCACTTGCACCTTAAGATTCCTTGCTGATCTGAGAGGGAAAGAGTGCTCTCTTTCCTTGACTCCATTAATAGGAATCATGTCAGTTTAGTATCACCCTGGCAGATCCTGAACAATGAAACTGAACCAAGTCACTAAGCCAGGGAATATTGACAATAAGGATCTGAATGACCAGGAACTAATGTGTGTGTCCAGCTGAGAGTGGCATATTTTTGCTTTTGCAAAAATTAAAGTTTAAAAGCTGAAAACAACAAGTGGAGTAATTCAGTGCTGAGAACTTGAAGGTTTCTTCCACCTGTATTCTTACACTGATATGAACTGTTTGTACTTTTAGTGTCAGAGATATAGACAGACACTGGAGCAAAAAAATTTCTTTATGTCGAGAAGAATCTCCCGCTCAGGAACATTTAAAAAGTTAGCTGAGGTTTGAGTCCTTGTGAGTAAACAGACTAGGGTCTGGGAAACACTGGAACAGTAACATCATGCTTCACCCAGTGCCTAATGGCAAGGAATTCCATTGCAGTGGCAATGTGTCCGTGGAGACCACACTGGAAAAGTGCTGCTGTTTACAGGAAAATTCACCCTGAACCAGTGAGTATGTCTGTGCTTATGTGTGTGATCACAGGCACAGCTCATGATGGATATCACATTAACAGAGTACTTTCACCACTGCTCGTAGAAGCACAGATGCGCCAAAAGCTGTGATCCAGAGGGAACACGTCAAAGTCCGAGTGAGAACACTTAATCCTTCACATTTATCCCATCTTTTCTACTGTAATTCCTTGCAGGAATGTTGCCTATCACCAGCTGTGGCAGGGTGTGTAGGCGAAACTGAGCTGGGGGATCTCAGAGCACCACGAGTCCCTCCATGAAAGCTCCTACGCTGTGATGGTAACACCCTGCAGCTGACATTAGCCCAGCCTGGATTTGCATTGTAGTCAGATGCTGTGTTCAGATTGCATAATTTGTGACAAATCTGCATTCCTGTCCACCAAACAAGGGTCTTAGTCTCTGCTCCAATGCCCACAAGTGTAGCGTCCTCCTGGGTAGCATCATACTATGGTGGCAATTCCCTGACAGGGTTAAAATAGATCATTCAGATTACTCTGAGGTATAAGACCATAAAGTCTATCAAAGCTGGGATTTAGGAAGATATTTTGGGGAAAATATGACCTAAACTACTTCTTGATCTTTTTCACTCATAGAGATCTGAGTTATGGGCCTGTGCCCTCCTCACAAGGATATTTATGCTTTGAATTTCTATTGTGTTTCTCTGGAACACCTTCACAGCTAACAAATATTTGCACATGATGGAGCTGGAATAAGACTTTTAAAGATTTGTAAATAATTTAGGCAGATAACTTGCATCCATTTAACATAATCCTCTAGGAAGCATTCGAAGAAGTTCCAGTCAGGGGTTTTAGGAGAAATTTCTTTCTGTGCTAGAAAACCTTTACACAGCTACTGCCAATACTGCTGTGGAAATAACAACACTGTAAGATTTCAAAATCATGTTTATAAGCAGGAGCTGCTACCCAGTGATTCACCAACACTGTTGTTATGGTTAATTTTCCTGGAAAAGTACATTATTGCAACAAGTTTTCTCTCTCTCTCTCTCTTTTTTTTTTTTTTTTAATCATCACAGACTTTGTTTCATTATCTGTTTGTTTTTACTGTTGGATCTTAGTTTGGCACAGAGATCCTTGTATCTAAAAAGGGATTTTAAAACCATCAGGATTTTGAAACATATACAAATTGCCAAGGGATTTTATTTTCGGCTTTTTGAGTAATGTTGTGTTTTTGTAGTTTTTAGCAGCAATGAGCAATCCACCCTCTCAAATAGCAGAGTTTTTAAGTGATGTTTCAACTTTCTGTGGCTGCGGTCCACTCTTTTATAATGTGGGAAATGCCCTGCCTCTGAACTGTGTAAGTGATACGTCACACTCTCCACAAGTCTGCTTTTCAACAGAAAGGAGTAAACACCTCCAAGGCTCTGAGGACGTGTTTTTAAACTGTGTCCAGTGCTTGCAGAGATTCAGATCACAACTGAGGAGGCAGTAGAGAGAAAACAGGAGAGAGTTGCAGAGGACAGGGCAAGAGGAGCAACTTGAAGTAGCAGCATAAAATGGAGCAAAGGAAAATTTCAGCTTAATTGCCCAGAAGCTGCCAGACTGCCAGCTGAGTCTCATGGGGAAGATGGCACAGTCCCAGAGGATAAGCCAAAAACATGAGCCTGGACAAAGCACTAAAAAATGTGCTGCTTGCTGGCAGCCCTTCTGCTACATGATGGAAATAGGATAGGTGGCCTAAGATGTCTCAAAGGTCATCTGTGAGGCATCTCTAGCAGCAGATCATGAGCTGGAGGTGGTGGCCAGTCCCTCCAGCTCTTCTTGTAACTGTAGCCATCTCATCCTTTCATGTCCCTCCTCCTGCTGCTCATTTCTCCACTCCCTTTCTGCCCTCCCCTGTAAGATGTCTCTTTTACAGCTCTCTAGTGTGTTGTGACTCTCTACAAGCAGTTAGATAGTGAGGTGACAGTCTGGATTATCACAGCACACAAGAGGTATCAAGATCACTCACATCACCATCACTGAACAATACTGACTGTCACAGACCTTCATCAACTGCAGCATGTAGATATGGCCACAACTCAACTTAAGGTTTTCCTGAGAGAAAATGGATATGGATGTTTGAAGCAGGGCCCTGCCATCTTGGTATGGATGAGACACATGGGTGCAGAGTGCTCATGTGCTCCTCTGCATGCCTGTGGATCCATGCTCATGGAACACAGGCCAGAAATTTCAGTGCTGTGATGGATGTTTTCAGACATCCATCAGAAGGCTGGTCCCACATGACAGGAACACTAGGAGGCCTTGGAATGAAGAAAAGTACAGGATAAACATCCTTCTTTTCCATAAAGAACAAGGAAGGAACAGACAGAAGCATTTTAAGAGTGGCATCAAATTTTTCTTACCCAAAACCAATCTCTTTGGGTCAGATGTCTCTGAGCAGATTAAGATATCTACATTTAGGCATCCTGGGTGTATCAGCATCTGTGGGAATAATAAGCATGTCTAAAGGTGGACTTCTCATCTGTAGGCCGACATTTCAAATGTGCTGTGTATTCCTTTGCATTGACTCAACAGGGATCCAAATGATTAGCTCAGATGTAAATAGTTGTTTTGTAGACATACAGTAGCAGGTGACATGGATGTTGCCTCCATGCCTTGACGTGCCCTGCTTTCCCTCTTTACCAGGGCTGTAGGCAGCACTACCTCAATAGTTTAATTTCCCTTCGCCTTTCAGTCCATTTTTGATTTATGCCTGGACTTTGTGTCTTCTTCCTTGACACTCCCTAGAGGCAGAGCATTCCTCCAGCTGAGGTTTGACAAACATCCTTATCCTTAAAACAGGCCAGACCCACCCTGGGCACGGTTTGCTCAGCCCTGCAGTGCACTGCAGGCACTGCCAAGGGAGGATCTCCTCTTGCTCCTATTTCACCAGCTTCTGATTTCAAGGAGGTGCTGGATCCCAAGGACATTATAATAAATTTGCCTCTCTAAAATTTGGAAGGTCAAGTCATTCTCCTGTACAGACTGGAAGATGTGGGAAAAGCAAAAGGAGACATGGCAACTGTCCCTTGACTGGCACCAGGTAATGACTCCTGCCAAAATGGAGAAATAAATTGCTCTCTCTGGCCACTGAGGGTTGGAGGAGAAGCAATGTCTTAAATTATAGCAAAAGTTAGCTGTTAGGGAAAGATTTCTGAAGAAAAAGGTTGTGGGGATCTGCAGTACGTTATCTAGATTGGAGATATCCTCTTACAGCTGATTTTAAGTTTGAGAAACGTGTCATACTGCGGCCACAGCCAAAGAGCAGACTCAGGGGTTACATGGCTGTTCATGACCTGTTTTCCAGAAGCAGATAAGCATCCCAATGTGATGAAACCACAGGGCAGGAATCTCAGCTCTTCTTGGGGCAGGACAGTGGCAGAGGGGGAAGGTTAGCAATTGGTGATGTGGTTTTGTAGCCCTGGGGAATACTGTTGTTGGGGTCATAACCCTGTTTGATTTTTCATGAAGTTGACTAATTCTGCATAGCACACAAAGAGAACTGCTGAGGTTAACAAGAGTTGAAGTTCTTGGGGGGGGGGGCATACAGAGCTGGTGAAAAGGTAAAAAGACTCTTCAGATGTGGTTGTTGCTTCTACTTCTTGCTCAAGAGATCTAGAAAATGCAGATCTGACTGGTGTTTTTCTCATTTGGAGAAGTTTTCTAAGTATCCTTTGTGTAGTTATGAGTTGTATCCCATTCCTAGAGGTCAAAGAGCTGCCATTTGAACAGGCTGTCATTTAGACTGGACAAATATATGGTTTGACCTGGGAAAACCAGGTTTAAGGTTAGCAGAGGAAGTGAGAAACTACCAGAATTGCATTAAAACCTTCAGGGCTAAGGCAGAATGGTTCCCTATGGACAGAGTTGGAAGATCAGGTGAGTGCTGTCTCACAACCTGTTTCTAACTCCCAGCCCAAGAACCACTGCTAGCAGCAGCTCTTCTCATGTTTTTTTCCTGTTTCCTCAGCCTCATGCAAATTCTTAGGTAGGTTCAAGTGCTCTGTCAGGGCCTGATACCCCTCTTGACCAAAGCTGAGCATCAAAAGCAAATTTTATTAGAGCAGTATAATATATGTACTCCTATATTGAGTTCTGCACTCTACCCCAAACACCATAGTGCAGTAGTTAATGGTAGCAGTGCCAAAGCCAGGTGGACTCTATCAGATTTATCTCCATGGACTTCCATTACAGCCATATGGGTAGAGAAAGCCTTAACCTGGCCCCACACAATGCTCCCATCGTGTCTCTTCAAATTCCTCTGTGTCTTTGTCCTTTCCCAAAGAAGATTTAATTAATTCTGCAACAACAGGAATTCGATAACATACAGAAAATAAATATTTTCTATTCCCATTTTCCTCAGAGACCTCCAAGACCTGTTAGATGCTTAGCCTGTGGGACAGACACATAAGAGACATCTCACACTTTGGTCCCTCCCAGTCACGAAAACCAGAGCACCATTTTGAATATGTCCTAACTCCCTTCTAACTCAGCTTCTTTTAATGGAAGCACTTCTGCTGAGTCACATCCTAATGATGAGTAGGGATTTGGCTAGGGTACAAAACTGGAAACATGAGTGGAGAAACATGCAAGGACACTGACCCAGCAAACATGTTTTAGCAGGGTCTTCACTTGCTTTGGCTCCTGTCAGGTGGTCATTATGCAGCATTTTGCTTTTTAGGTAGGTGCCCAGTTGCTCAACTTCATCCTACTATAAGGTCCCGTCTGGCCTGTCCATTTCTACAACCCAAGGGTAGGGTCCTGGCACCGTTCCAAAAAGCACGTCCTCTCTGGAGGCAAAGCTGTGCTGCTCATGTGTGTCTAATGCTGTGTGATGCCCTTCACGTGCCATCAGTGCATGGCTGGACAGGGAGTCAGACAAGAGTCACACTGCCACATGCCATAGCTGTCCCTGTGGTGCTGTGACAGCTGGCACAGGCTGCATCAAACTGTGCTGCCACCTCCTGAGCCTCAGAACTTGACAGGGGAGTACAGCTTATTGTGGTGTCCTGCCACAGTAACCACGCTATGAAGGGGAAGCTGTTGCACTCAGGGGAAAGAAAAAAATCTCAGGACTGGCTGGAATAATGGGGAGGGATACATGCCCTAGGCTGGGCTCTTAATGTATCCTTTTGCATTTGGGCATAGGCATCACTGGATGGGCCCAGTCAAGCTCATCCATATAAAACAGTTCACACAGCCTCCTTAGGGACTGTAAAGATGCCAGGGACACACTCCTTCACATCACCTCTTCTTAGATATCATCTTCTGCACAGAAGTCTGAAGACAGATAAATAGAGGTGGGATTTGTTTCTACCCTGTACAGAGTCAAGCCCATCTTAGCCCAAACTCATGGACGTGGGAAGGTTCCAGCAGTGCTGTAACCCTGCAGCACCCTGCCAGGACTGGCAGCAGAATACACTCTGAGAAAGGGGTGTGAAGCAGCGTCAGGAGAGGTGGAAAGAGGAAAGGACTAGCCCAGCAATTGGCTGAGTGAGGCAAGTGAGGCAAGGCAGTAAATGAATGTGTCATTCCCTGAGCAACCACAAGACAACTTCCCATGTGGTTGCCCTTCCCAGGCAGGAGTGTGTGCCCACACAATGTACATCGGTTGCTGCTGGGGATGAATCCCCTCTCAGGACCCAGGGGATGAGTCATGGTTGACTCAGGTCTTTGCAGTCCTCCTTGCTCCTTGCTCAAGTGGTACTGGATAGAGGAGGCAAAATATGAATGAAGCCTGCTAGTATTTTTTCTTTCTGACTCCTAGTCTTGCCATACACTGTAAAAATTTCACAGGAGCATTTTTTTCCGGACAAACTTGCCTGCTGGTTGCACGCATCAAGCTGTAAATCCAGTCTTTCATAGGAAAAAACAGCATCTATTTATAAGCATCTCATTAGGCAAGAGCATGCTTCATTATTTGTGGGGAGACCAATCTTCTGCCCACATGTTAAGGATCTTGGAAGCAGTAGGTGGGTCTTTGAGGAGCTATTATTTATTTGAATTTATTGAGTGCTGGCAGACATGCGTGGTGATTTATGGTCACATAAGGGAACCCTTGTGGCTGCAATGTTTCAAGAGAAAACTCTCATGAAAAGGTGGAAGCCCTCTTGGCTTAAGGAGGTTGAAAGACTCTATTCTGGTTTTTGAAATGTTGGCCTCAGAAGCACTCTGCAAAAAAGTGCTGATAAAAACTGACAGGAGTAAGCAGGGACTTTCTCCTTTGCAATCAGATAGGTAACATTTGTGATGCTGATTCTGGTCTGCCTGGGCTGTATCTGAGGAACACAAACATGCTGGGTACACAGAAATAAAATTTGGTTTCTTCTTGCCTGTGTAACTTTATATTCTCTTTCTGAAGCCAGTTGGTAGATTTCATGTTTTCTTTGTTCTTCCATTCTCCCATCACTCTGTCCTGCCAAAAGGATGACAACTCCTGTAAGTCTGTAGTTCCTAAAAAAAGGGGTAGAAATAAAGAAAAAAGCATATTCCCAAAATATTTTATTTAAAATTATTCTTTGTCACTCTGTTTCAGCAGGGATGAGTCAGAATTCAGTTAATGGATGGACACTTGATAGTAAAATTCCGGGTCTGGGCTTTACACTACAGAGTAGTAAACCATACAGACTCACACAAAATAACATTTTTCTTCTGTAAAACAAAACTGAGTGCTCTACATGAGTAGATATGTTTGGGTTTGCTGGATATCTATTTATGAGACATTTTTGGTAGAGTCACAAAGTAAAATCGCACCAAACTCTTTACCTCATGAAAAAAACCCCATGAGATACAATGGCTAAATTGTTGTAAAGGCAAAGAGCAAACAGCCATGTTCCATTCTTGCAGTAGATGGGTGGAGAGGTGAGAGTCAAAAGGGCCCCCCACACACAGGTTCTTTAGAACTAGTGAGTCAATGATGTGTGGGATGGAGTCTAGGAAACCCTCTCACTAACCTTTTCCAGGTCCTGGAGCTTGCTGTGCGACACTGAAGGTGATAATGATTAAAACAAAAATCTGTTATTTTTCGGAAGCTGACATGGCAAATATTATGGTTGTTTTTTTCTTTCCCCTCCCACAGGTTAGATTACACTATAGAGAAAGAATTTACCCAAAGGCAGATAATGCTTAAACTATTCAGAAATAATTAATAGGCATTAGAGTCATTGCACACTACAGAAAACTGTGTCCTGACAGACTACACAATAACTTGCTTTGTTAGAGTAAAGGATGTTTGTTTAGGCTTAGTTGGTGCTTCCGACTACCTAATTACCAAGAAATGAGGTAGCTGTGCTCTTAAGGACTTCAGAAACACATGCTGATGAATGCACCACAGGCCACATAATTTTCAGAAAAATGTGCAAATATATTGGCAAATTAGTTTTGCAGGTGGGAACAGTGGTCTGTTTACTTCTTTGAATGTCTTTTGTGTTTTCCAAAAGGTCAATATAACATTGCATTTCATCTGGAGAATCAATTCCTTCCTTTGGTAACATCATGCACTAAAACAGAACCTTAGAGACAGCTGATGCCTCTGCTCAGAATACACCAGAAGGCCATGGCCAGGGTCAGGACCGCCCCCCCCTTACTTCTCATGGGTAAGCACCATTCCTCTTTGGGACAGTGGCAGCAGGAGGAAAGAGTCAATTCTCTCCAAACACCAAGGCCCCAAGGCAGTCCCATAAAACACAAAACGTCATAGAATCATAGAATCATTATGGTGGGAAAACACCTCCAATATCGAGTTCAATCATTAAGTCAACTCCACCGTTCACCACTAAACCCCATCCCGAAGTGCCACATCTGCGCACCTTTTGAACACTTGAGGGAAGGTGACTCCACCACTTCCCTGAGCACCTTGACCATCCTTTCAGTGAAGAACTTTTTCCTACTATCCAACTAAACCCTCCCTGATGCAACTTGAGGTCTTTTCCTCTCATCATGTCACTTGTTACCCGGGAGGAGATCGACCCTCAGCTGGCTCCACCCTCCATTCAGGCAGTTGTAGAACTGATAAGGTCCCACCCTGAGTCTCCTTTTCTCCAGGCTAAACACCCCAGCTCCCTCAGCTGCTCCTCATGATTTATGCTCCAGACCCTTTCCCAGCTTTGTTGCCTTTTAGACATGCTCCAGTACCTCAATGACTTCCTCGTAGTGAGGGGCCCAGAACTGAACACAGAATATGAGGTGCAGTCTCACCCATGCCAAGCACAGGGGGAGAGCCCTGCCTTCTCATTTTGGCTGTCCATTTTCCCAGGACATAAGTAGTGCTGCTGCTTGGCTGCTGGAAACCCTCACACCTCAGGGACAGTGCAGCTGACAGAAAGAGAAGCTAAACAAGTCCCAGACCCTTTGCTTGTTAAACAGCACCATGGGGGAGGAAGGTGATACTTCCGTTCCTGAGGTTTTACAGAGGAGGTTGGGAAACATCCCTTTTCCCCCTGAGATTCCTTGCAGCTGCAATTGTACAGCCCAGCCATGTCCCACACTAGCAACACAGCACAGCCGAGCCTCTTTCTCTCGGTGGCACTTCCTACTTCATGCTGCTCATAGCTCTGGCACACAGGTCTTGGTTTGGCTTGGAATGGGAAGGTCTGTCCCACGGAGCTGGGGTGTAAACAGGAGCTTAGCCTTAGAGCAGCTCTAAGCCAGCTTTCTGGATTTGCTCCTGTTGTTTGCCAAATACTCTATTCATGGGAAGATGATGAAAAACATTTAAGTGAGCTTGTGGCTGTCTAGCTCCTAGCAAGCCGTAAATATTAGGGAAGGGAGGAAAACCCAAACCCCAAACCCAAAAACCTGGACAACTTACAACCCTTCTCTACAGCTTAAATAGAGGCTTGGTCTAATTCCTCTAGTTGGCGGGAGCAGAGCTTACCATTTCCCAGACAATCACTTAAGTGCATGTAGCCACTTTAACTGCTATGCCTGTTATTGTGCTGCGTTCCTTTCAGCCTGGCTGACATGGAGCATTGAAATTACCCAGGTTTGACTACAAACCCAGACACTGAAGCGAGAGAATGAATGTAAAAGGCAATAAATACCCTGCTAATCTCTCCAGCAACACAGAAGCAATAGCAGCAGCACTTTGCTCCGGAAAACTCAAGATGTGTTTATTAAGACTTTTTTTTTCATTTTCAGAGTTCACCTCATTACAGTTTTTGAATATACACATTTATTTGTGTCCAAATTGTTCATACTGCTAAAAATAGGACCCCAGCTTTTTCCTGAAACCCTGGGACTGCATTTGCCTGTGACTCTAACATGTCACTTAACATTTATTACTGACGTCCCCATGTATGAAATAAGGTTGGCACACTGTACTGAATTCTCACCAATGGAGCCTCTCAGCACCTCTTCTTATTGAGTGGCTTTTAGGAGTATAGCTATGCTCAGATGGCTTTCATGGTGAAGGTCTCCATCCCTGTGGCTGAGGCCCAGGTCCTGCTCTTGTGCCCTTGGAGCCCTCTGACATCCTCCTTTCCCATCCTCCTGCAGGAGCCTAGACTGAAAACTTACCTGGCCAAGGAAACAGCTGGGGTGTCCATTGTCTGCTGCTCATCCAGAGCAGGCAAGCTTGTGTGTAGCCCAGTGTGGTCTCAGACTGCCTGTCACTCTGGCCCTCCTACACCAACATCTTTCTCTCCTACAGAGCTTTTGGAAATGGAAAACAAAGGCTCACACTGTCTGGGATGCATGCATGGGAGCGCGGCAGGATGACATCTACAAATATCCAAAAAAAAAATGGCATCACTTAGTTTTCATGGGAAGGCTTATTTATCTCTAAAAAGATTATGCCAAGGGTTTCCATGCAGAGCAGAGCAATGGAGTAGATATAAAGTCTTGACAGGAAGTTTTTTATATACCAGATAAGATTGTAAATTTCTGGTGTAAGGTTATGGATTCCGTCCATGAGACAGCGAATTGGATAGCTCTGGTTTACATCCACTGGAGATTTGCCCTTTACAGACATTTGGAATTGCAATGCCTAATCAGACTGGTAAAAGACAGTAAGGAAGAGCAGCATGCCCCATCCCCACAAGGACCAGTCAGTGTCAGGAGACTCGGCAGGGCACCCCAGACCAGCAAAGAGCCTGGCTTGCCATCCCGGGAGCTGTACCCATGACCAAGCACAGCACCTGGAAGGGAGGAATGATAGCTCTGTGTTGCCTGGCCGCAGTGGGTGATCTGCTTTGGGCACTGCTGCTAGTTCTGAGTGGCAAAATAAAGAGCAGGATCAAGATAAAGCCTAAATTCACTGAGCTTGAGGTTGGAGTTGGCACCCTGCTGTCTGCAGGCATGCCAGGCACGCAGAGGGCCATCAGCTCTGGACTGAAAAATGGTCTGGGCCATGATTAACTAGTGGAGCAGATGCTCCTTTGTCCCAGGAACAGTGATATTTTACAGGCAGGTATTCCATGGAGATGCGTAAAGCTGGTGAAAAAACTTCAGGCCACAGAGCTTGATTCTCATCCTGCTTTCTGTTAGCAGTAGGACACAACTGGAAGCCCAATGACTTAGAGAGTGTCCCAAGTCTGTGAAGAACCCGTCCCCACCCTACTTCTCCAAGAGAGAGGTACTGAATGTATGGTAGCAACCACTGGGTTTCTTAGACAGAGAGGGGGACCCTTTTCAGGAGAATATAAGAGGAATGTCAGGCCAACTATCCTAGTAAAAATTAAGCAGACAACAGACTGACCAATGCATACTGGAAATCCCCAGAAGTTGACTCCAAGCAGTCCATTGCATGGTGTAGTGTTTGTAGTGGACTCGGGGTGCAGCCTTGGTCGGGCTTCGGTCCTGTTCAAGGTGGATCCTGGAGGCCTTTCAATAAATACCTGTTTTATTCTCTAGCTGTGTCCAGTCTCTGTTTCAGGTCAGCCTTCTAGGCAATGGCACCACTTCGATGGGAAAACTGTATGGGTGAAGTAATATCTGGCCTCTGAACTCCTTGGAAGCAGATGATGAGTCTGGAGTCACAACTTCATGGAGTCACAACTTCAAGTGTTTACTGGGAAAAAAATGGGTGTAGGTGAACTTGTTAACTGAGTGATTCTATCAAGTTAAAATTATACATCTATAGACCACCATGGTCACCCATTGCTGCTGCACCCAACCAACACAAGTGACTTGAGGTTTACAAGGCCTCTTAAATTTAGTGACGGTTTATCAACCCTGAATTTCTCTGGAAAGGGAAGGACTGGAGGAAAAGTCAAACTTTGTAAAAGCCATACTAAGTAAAGCAGATTCCCTATCAATCCGTTCTGCACACTGAGTTAGCTCCCCAGGCCCATCTCCTCTCATATGCCTTTTCCAGTGCAGGGCAAAAAGTGAGATTTTCCCTCTTGCCCTCTGCTGCAGTTAAGCTCAGCTGAGGTTAGGGACCACAACTCCTCCTTATGCAGGTGCAAGCCAGAGCAGTCACAGGGAAGTACCTTGGGTCTTGGCAGTGCTGCAATTTGCTCCACTGTGCAAATGGGTTCCCAGTTCACAGCAGGCTTTCCACTCCCTCTTTGGTCAGTGGCTTGTCCTGGACTGACCTGGATGCAGCAAGTGAGAAAAATACCGGACGGAGCCTCGCTTAATCCTGGGTTCTCTTTTAACTACTCACCAAGCCGCCTCTGTACCGGCATGTTACATTGAGAGGATGTGGACAAATATATCTGTGCTGAGGAGTGGCAGAGGCTGCAGTCCGCATTTAGAAATGCTGAGCAGTGTGTTTTTCTAAGCTGGCTAATTAGTATGGGCTTGGAACTAACGGCTGTGTTTAACTGACAAGGCAATATGCCCTTCACCCATCCCTTGAGATGTCAGGAGAATCATTTCTTTCAAAAAGCATGCCTGTTAACTCATTCCTCTCTATCCGCTTTGATCTTTTCAATGTAAGCCTTTCCCACTGCACTTCGTTTCTCCCTGTGGAGGAGACCATGAAAGCAAATCATGCTGATTTGCAAACGGCTCTTCCTCCCTTGCCTGCTGGGCTGCATGGCTGTGTCTCCTGTGCCAGGGACCCTGTTCTCATGTGAGGAGCTGGGGAAAAGACAGCACTACAGTCACAAAGTGTTACCCTAAAAAGATGTTAGAGAAACTGAACTGCTGCAGATGCCTCTGTCCTTCTCCAGTGCAGCGAGGAGATCAGGAAGAGACAATGATTCAGCAAGTCACAACTTTGCTCCCAAGTTGTTCCACTGGGCTCTGGATAGAACTAAAAATCAATGACCTGGCCTTTAAATGGGAAGGAGGATTGAGTTTTCTGACAAACCTCATTATGATCCAAGTATCAGGCAACCCTAGTGTAATATACACCCATATATCCAGATAATTGTTCATTTTTCCCCACATCAAGGTCCTTGTTATTACTTGATGAAACCAGGTCAGAGTCTAAAGGGAAATAGTGGGTAAGAAACAAATGGAATACAGTAATAAAAATACACTGCTTTTTAGGGCCAAATCTTGACCTCAGTTTGAAGGGTTCTGTATAACAATATGAAATGTATGTGGATATCTGCAGTTGGATATACACTGTTGAGTATATCCAAGAACTGAGAAGTTAATTGCCACATTGGCAAATGCTGTACTTCTCATTCTTGGTACCAGTAGTGAATGTGGACTTGCACAGGAGTCAGGGGAGGTTTTCCCTGTTTAGGTTGCCCTTGAGATACAAGAGGCATAATTTTGCAAGATAAATGTTTATCTTTTGCATTTCCAGAAATATACTTGAAGAGACTCTCTTCCCTCCCACAAGGGTTTGTTTGGCACTTGAAGAGACTCGCTAGCTTTGCATTTCCAAATACAGATGCCTCTATTTTGGCTTGCATATTCAGGGAATGGGCTAACAGTAGCTGTATTCCAGAAGTGCTGAACACTTCTCCACATTATTTGCAGTTACTGCAAGATGCAGATCTTTAGGTCTTCACAAGGTCAAGTCACCCGGACTTAAAACACTGCAGCATGGAATTACAGTCCTATTTTGAGCCACCAACATTTTTGTTAATTTTGTTTCAAGCCAGTAATTGTCTGCAGTATCATACAAAAAGAAAAAAAATGCAAGGGAGTTAAGGCAGTTAAAGAGGTTTGGCTGTAAATAACATTGCTAAACATTGTGCGGCAAACGGAGATGACTTCAGGGACAAATGACCCTTGTAACAGACTTCCCAAATCACAGGATGTCAATTTGTTTTTAGAAGGCACCTACTATGTATTGCAAAGGAGTGATGTGAAAAAGTGCATGCTGTCCCTAGACTAAATAAGTGTCGCTCTGTTTCCAACTTAGAAAAGACAGAAAGAAAGACAGAAAGGAAGGGAGAGAGAGAGAAAGCATGTCACAGACGAAAGCACATTCTCAAAGGTCAGGGCGAAGTGTCCTTACTTCAGCAAATGCTCTGGCGTAACTTCATAATGAAATAATCCTGCTATCTGATACTGCCTGAGAAATAAACAGTGTTTTTAAAAAGTTCTTGCCCATTTCACAGCACTTCCCTGTGACACTGTAATAAAGTAGGTTGCAGCAAGTATTCTGCATGCCATGCCTCCAAATGTACCAGTTAATTACTGAGCCCTTTAAACCTACTAACAAGACAAGCCTTGTTCTTTCAACCTATTGCTTTTTGCCAAAAAAGAAAAAAAAAAAAAAAAAAGAAAAAAAGAAAAGAAAAGTCATTGGGCAAATAAATCTTTCCAGAGAAAACAGATTTGTTTCCAAATCAGTCAACTGTGCTGAACTGGAAAGGAAGAAATGTTATTTTTTCCAGGATGAAAGCAAAACAAGATCTCTCCCTGTTTATCCTGTCTCACCCATTTCTAAAGAAGGTCACTTTAATTTCTTCATTACTTTTTCCTGCTGTCTTATTTATCTTGAAGTCCTCTAGTCTTTTTTAATTTCACTGTCAAAGCCCAGCCTAGTTTGTCCAACACAGGAGTGCACTGTGCTTTGCTCTTCACAGCTATGTGAAGATCCTGAATAGAGCTGAGTTAACTGTAATCATCCAGACATTCTCCTTTCTTACTTGCTTTCTCCATGCTTCTGAAAAAAAAAAAAACCATAAATCTCAAGCGTTTATTGTTGAATTAGTTTTCGTTTAGCATCCTATTCATTACAGATGCTCCAAAGTCTGTGAAAACAACCACAAATTCAGTCTGCCCCAGACCTATGTGTTGTGCTATGATGAAATACAAATCTTAGTACCATAAGCATCTTTTAATACTGGTGCCTGAGTTTGGAAGGAAGGAATGCCAGTACAAATATAAGACAATAAATTAAGCCAGAGAAAAAGCTTTGCTACCCTCAAAACAGGAAGTGTTTGATCTTTAATTCAGAAGGAGCCTAGGGCAACTCTTGGGGGGGGGTTACTACATTTCAGCTCCAGTCAGCAGAGGCCATCATGTTTGCCTGTGCCATCCCAGCTAGAATACAAGTGGTGTTTTGCATGCCGAAGAGTCAAATGCAGAACTAGATTTACATTTCTTTTAATAGCCATAGTCTGTAAGAGGAGGTCATTAGATCAGTTGGTGTGATCTCCTAGATGAGACCTTAAGGAAAGAAAAATGCATCCTGCTGAATTCTCCTCTAAGTGTTCTCATTGTGCTGGGTTGGTTACACCAGTTTAACCTCTTCTGCAGTCACGTACACTCCACTGACTTTGGAGCATCAGCAGAACAGCCTGAAGGGAGGCAAATGCCGGCTGCCGATATGCAGGTCTTGGAGTGAAAGGCTCTGACACCGGATCAAGTGCCCAAGCCTTATCTACAGCCTCTTCTGCCCCTGTGTTACCTCCCTGCTGCCTTGGGTGCTGTGCATGCAGGCTCCACACCAGGAGCAGGGAGCTGGGCAGAGATGACTCAGGCACCATACCCTGACCAGGTGCTGCGTCCTGAATGTGTCTGAGCAAGTCTAGAGGCACACCAGGTTCATGCAGTGCACACACTGCAGGAGCTGGGAGAGCCACCACAGCTAAAGGCTCTTTGTGAAACTCTTGAGTGATATGTTGAACCCATAGCTGAATTCGGTTCTCAGCTTAGTCTCTACTCAGCTCTGGTCACAGCCCTGCTGTACTAAGAAATGTGCTACTTTTAAAACTACAGGATGTGATATATGGCAGTGTCTGCAGGATTCTATGGCTTTGATAGCAAAATGAGCAGCAATTTCACATCTTTCATTGCAGTTCTAGTTCAAGTGCCAACATTAGGTTCAGCAGTCCTTTCAAAACAAACCAGTGCTTCTTCCTGGCACTCTTTGGTCTGTAGTCAGACTTTATCCACTGTCCTGGAGCTGCCACTGGATTTATGTTACCATGTTGTTCTTCATTTACCCAGACACTAGAAGATTAGTTATGCATTTTGCTCTTTTCTGATTTTGGTGGCACAGGATGCAGACTGTTTCATCAGAAATGCTGATGTCTACACCCACTGTTTCATCAGAAATGCTTTCCATCTTTCAGTGTTTGTTCCTTTTAGGGGTGATGCAGGGCTTTCAGAAGTTGCCTGGGGGCTCCTGCTGGAGTGAGAACCTTTCAGGATGTGACCACCTGCTTATTTCCAAGGGAAATGTCATCCCAGGAAGCACAAATACTCTTTCTTGAAGTGCAGCATTACCCAAGGTGTAACACCTCTGTCAGAGAGAGGTACATCTGTTTCTACACATCTCTGGCACATTGGTTTCTAGTAAAAGTAATTGCCTTGGTGGTACTTTCTTTAAACTGGATTGTGTGATGAGAACAACTGATCCCATAATACCAAAGCCATTTAGAAAATGCTACCTAACTCATCTTCGCTCAGGCACCCACTGCTGGGATATACACACTGTTATTAAATGTCAACTGATCCGTTCTCCTGACTATCATGGGAATGTATCCACACTCCATCTCATGTTTTCAGTTCTCTGGCCCCCTCAGACCTCTGGGGGTTGTCATTTTGAATCATTGTTAATATTAAAGAAAACATTTCCACAAAAGCAAATGGAGTGACTGTGAAAATTGTCACACTCCCATTGAAGTCAACAGGAGTTACCCAAGTGGGAGCAGACAGCACCTGCTTTTTCTTTACAACCAGTGTTTATTCATTCCCTCTAGGTGCTCCTAAAAACTTTACACTGCCAACCTTTCTCTAGATAGATCTAGCCTAGCCTGCATGAAAGCACCATTTGCCAGCTGGGCTTCCAAGAAATTACACTGCACAAATAATTACTCTAGAGGAGAACAGCCTTGGCAGCAACTACCTAAGTACTGGAGAAATGCAAGTAGTCAAAGGGCAAGGCTTTGGAGAGCACTGCCACAAACTATCTGGTGGAGCGTGTTAGAGAGACATTCAGCAAATATGACTGAGGTCTCTGATTCTCTGCCAGCTGTCAGGTTTGGAATTACAGTCATAGCAATTAGCCATGAGTACTTCCCAACGTTGGTAAGTACAGTGCAAAGATCACCAGTTGCAGTAGTTTGTTTTTGTGATATTTAAGTGCAGTGCCAAAGAGGAGTATCGGATCTCAGGTCTGAAGACTAGGGATGCATTGGCAGGTGTGCTCAGGAAAGAGACAGGAGGATCAATATTTACTGTTTATGCTTAGCAGGTGCCCCTCCAGACATGCACTGACAATACCTGTTAAAAATTATTAAACAGATAAATAAAGATAATAACCCTAAGTAGTGCTCTAGAGGTTACAAAATTATCCCATGACTATAGTAGTCCAGCCAGTCGCCTTGTATTTTGACCATAAGCTATTCCCTTATCAAAAGCATGAAGAAAAGATCTTTTTTGTTGCACAACCAAAAGCATAAAATATTAATAAATTATTGGGCTTTACCTAGAATTTCTCTCCACCTTTGCAAGGGCACTGGTTTAGACTGCTAAGAGAAAAATAGACAAAATTGATGAGTAAGTGTCAGAAGCAAATATCTGTATGAGCACCCTTCATACCAGGTAATCAAAAAAAAATGTTTCCAGCTGAAGTCCTCTGGAGATCATATCCAAAACCGGGAGAGAGTACCTCTCTAGGCAGCTACTGGTTGCTAATTACAACATCAGTAGTAACCTATGCAAACATGTTGCTATTTGAAGCAGGGTTAAACAAAATATTCTGAGCTCTCTATACGCCTTAATTTTGTATTTCATGTTTACAATTTCAGTGAGTATAGGATGAGGGCTATCTTCTCTGAAGGGACTGGGTAACACCACCATAATCACTCTTTTCCCTCTTCATTTAAATACTCGCATACTCCTACCTCATATCCTCAAGGCTTTTCTGAAGACTTGGAGAGTGAAGATAGGGTCTGTGTGGAGAGATGAATCAGTTCAGCAGACCATGTCAGAAGACTTGCTTATCCCTGTTGATATCAAAACCTGTTGAAATGTCAAAGTATTCACCTAGAGATGCCATGACTCCAGTCATGCCTAGTTTGCAAAGTCTGAAATTGAGGTGTTTGAGCCCCAGCTATTGCGGTCTGTAAAAACAGTCAGTGCATACAGAATTACTGTTTTTAAGATCCAGCCAAACAATGTACCAGCAGTAAAAAATCCAAAGCTTTCTTGAGTACCTTGGCTGATGGACACTTGCCATCCAAGAGGTGCGATACAGAGCTGTTCAGTTTCATGTGATCACAGAGGGCAAAATCGTTGTTTGCCTTCCCCAACAGAACAGATGTGACTTGCAATCAGACTTTGGTTAAACACTTAGGAAAGAGCATTTCAGCCAGATCAAATGAACGCCCATGGAAACCAACCGTGGCAGAAATTAATTTAGTTAAACATTTGAACTAATCCTCTCTGAAATTCTTTTGGTACTGTTTATTCAGCTTTAATTGTTTCATGAACACACAACAGTTTAAACAGGGCCTTAGGACCTATGTCAAGCCCATACAGTTCATTTGATACAATTTAATTTGACCACTTGAGAGGCATAAACATTCTTAGTATGTGAATTAAAGGTGCCCCTGGAAGGCATTCAGCTTTTTCCTAAATGTTGTTAAGAAGTAGACAGAAATCAAACAGAGGACTCTTGTACAGAGTCAGTAATATGATATTCTGCTATCATTACCATGAAGCTCTTTTTCACAGTAAAAACACCTTAGACTTGAGATTCTAGGAAGAGGTGATTTTTTAAATATGAAAGAGTAGTTGCTTTGTTCTTCCATAATTGATGGAAGGAAAGTCTTGCTGAAGTTTGCATAAGTTTCAGTTTTGCAAGATTTGGAGTAGTACTGCTTCCTTACAGGGCATAACCTCACAAGTTATTGTTCCCAATGTTACTAAAAATTGTGCGTTAGTGTAAGGCTAGCAAGTACAGATAAAACTGATTTTCTGTCTTCTCTGGAGACAAGAGGAATCAGTGCATAAAAAAAATACGGAAGATATTCTCTTAGCTCGAGTAGGAACATTTTCACTCTACACCAATGTGAAGGCTCAAGTTTTCATTAAGTTAAACTGAAGAAAAAGGCTTCAAAGACTTGTCTGTGGCTGTATTGTTCAGGAAATAAAGTTCATCCTATGACTGCCCAGGAAATTTTGTTGTAATGGAAGTGTGGGCATGCACAGCTGAGGGAAAAACCTTGTGCACACACTAGGAGGTATAGAACAACCTTAGCAAGGATAACAATGCCTCCAGGTTCCTGGTTTCCTCTTGGTCTGCCCCTGCTAACCAGTCTAGCTGGAGCCATATATCTGCTTCTGAAAATCCCAAGCACCTGCAAAGCAGAGGTGACAAAAAGGACTGACATCTATAAGGCATAAAGGCCATTGTGGGCCAGCCTCATGGAGAGTTCTGGATCTGCTGAGGAGAAGCAACTTGGAGGGTGAACAAAATGCACCCTGTACGTTTGGCCTCTGGTAGGTTTGGGTATGGGAGAGGTGAGACACAAGTACAGGGTGTTTCAGCCAAAGGCAAAGTGATTAATGAGGGTACCAAAGGGCAATTAGACTTCTGGCTTAAATGCCTCAGCATGGGCTGAAAGACAGGATGAATCTTGTTTCCAGAGTTCACAAGAATACCTAGATAATCCAGTGTTGACCACTTTCATTTATTATGCAAAAATGAAGAGAAAGGGTAAAACAGGACAGAATAATAATCTGCCTTATGAGCTACTTTAAATAAAAGTGAAAGGACATTTGTCAGTCAGACATTTGGAGGGCAAACTCAGCACAATGCTGAAAACTGGGAGACAAAAAAAGTTAGGCAGCTGTGTTCATGAATTTAGCTGTTGTTCTCTTCTTAAGAGCCTTTTCTTGCCTGCTCTGGAGCAATTTGTAACTTAGTTTGCTACCAGTAAACACCATGTGAGTGGTACCAGCACAGTTTGTCCACAGAAATGGCTGTGGGTATGCTCCAACATGGTCCAGATTTCCTGGAAGCTTATCTAAACAAACAACTGTATCTTGATGTAGTATTTCTCGTCCCCAGATTAGGGTCACTATTTTCTACCCAGATACATTCTATATTTCTCTAGGTGTGGATGGGTGGATTTCTGTCCCTGGGTAGGGGAAAGGTTAAGGGGAAATGTGTGCTTATCTCCTTTGGCCAAGGGAAGAGCAGCAGCGAAGTCCTTCAAGGATAGGTACAGGGTGGACCTCATAGAGAGTTGGACCTTAGAGGGCTGCAGAATATATGAAGGCTGACTTTGAGGGTCTGGCATCGCCAAGGTTAGAGGGGCAGGTAGAAAGAGTAGGAAGTGAATGGAAGAACAAAGTTACAGCAGTTTGGGAGGCTGTGATACAGCAGAGGTAAGATGGAAGAAGCTCTGAGATAAATGCTGAAGACACGTTAGGAAGTGTAGGTGAGTATGAGAACAGCAAGTCAGGAAGTTGCAGGCTGTGGCTGGGACTGGAAGATAAGGAAGAGAAAAGCAAAATGCTCTGGTCTCTAAGAGGGAATAGGGTGAGGACAAAGAAATCACAGGGTAGTTCTCTCCTCCTCCACCTTTAATAGGAATTATTCTTACGAGGAGAATGACATGAATGCATAGGATCTCTCTATCCACTCCAAACACGATAAAAGATGTCCACCTACAGTCTCATTTTACTTTGACCATTGTGTTAATTTAATTACTTTTAATTAAAGTACTTTAATTTTCAAAGGACTTTTAGGAGAGCAGTTCTACCATTGGCCTATGGGAACAAGAAGACTATCTAGAGGTATTCATCAGTTCTTCAGGGTGGGCCTGCTTTGCAGACACCTCAGAAACTGCAGGGAACATATAGTGCCTGCTGCTGTTAATTGCAAACTCACTCAGAAGCAAAAGCACAGAGCTCAGTTCAGGCTGAAAAAACTCTAATGACAGCTTGAGCAACTGGAACACCTTTCAGCACAGAGACACAGGGGGGGTCTCATTCTTTAAACAGGGACTTGTAGTGCCATTTCAGATACCTGGGGTACCCAAGAGGTTCGGTCAGCCTGACAAATGCCACAGAGGTCTTAAATGCCTTCCTTTGGAAGAAAGAGGTGAAAGCCATACAGGATGTGTTTTGGCATCTCAGACAGCACTAGATGCCTCTGCATAAGTAAACTGCCCTTGTAGTTTCTATAAGATTCCATCTCTACTGCTAAAGAAAAGAAGGCAAGGACCACTGCCAAGGCCAAGCAGCATAAACTGACTCCTGCCCCTACTGCTTAGGGCTTGTGCGCTCCTGTCTAGGCTGCTTGGTCTTAGATCTCATCTGAACAACATGTAGTCTTCCTGTGATTCTGACAGTGAGATACTTCATTCTGCTTTTTGTCCTTTTCAGTGGGAAGTGTGTGAGATACCCTGACAGCTGTGCCTCACTCACCTAAGGGATGTTTTTCCAGAATACCCACAAAGACACATCACAGCCTGGGGGTATGCTACTGGAGCATGAGTGTGAGGACACAAAGCCTCTTGGGCATGATGGAGGACTGTTATGGGTAGAGGGAGCCAAACTTGGAGCATTCTGACCTATCCTGCATTTGGGAGGGCTCCACAGAATTTTTTCAGAGCAATATGTATATGGGACCAGCATGTGCATGACCTTTGGTCAGTTGATACAGACCACCACTAACATCAGATGACATTTTGGGTTTGAAATGACTCACTGCCATTGCTGTCCAGTTTTCTTACTGCAGCTGGTCTCACTGAACAAACACTCAGTTGTTTGGCTAATCGGGGAGCAAAAAAATGAAAAAGGAAAGAAAAAGTGGTTGCTTCAGAACTATTGCTTTCTGAGGGCTTGGGATTTCCATTGCTTTTTCTGGTCAGCAAAAGTGGCTAAGCAGAACCAGCCGGCTGTGCCCCCCCACCCCGTGCACTGCTGTCGATTTGGGTTGGAATGTGTTCCCTTGGCATCCATAACCCAGCCATGAGAACAAGGCTCGCCGCCCTGCAAACCCCGCCGAGCCCACTTCTCTCTGCTCAGTGTAGTTCTTGGCCTGCTGTCATTTTGGCAGCACTTCCACTGCAGACCTCAATTTAATGCAATTATTAAATCTAAGATGAATACTGTGTAGGATACTGTCATCAAATCCTAGGCTGCAGGTCTGGATCTCAAGAGATGGTGTTGCCAGTCCCCATGCCCAGAGAGTCACAATAATCCCATGCTAACACAAATTATGTTTATCCTACTTATTCCTAAAACCTCGAGCCTCAGAAGGAGCTCTGATAGCTCTGTAGGTCCCAGACCCACACCAATGATACAGTGAGCCACAGTGCCCCTGTGCGCACAAGCTGCCGTTCTGGGTATCAGGAGGACTAGGCATTGCTTCCCAATTCACTTGATCATCTACCTGGTGACCCTTACAGACTTCTCAAACTTAGGAAAGAAGAAATGATGACATTGACTTTGCCATGACAAATCACTTGTATGAAAAGCATTTTTGATAAAGATCTACAGACTAAAAAATTCCTAATATTATTAGCATCTAATAGTGTTAACAATTTAAAATAGTTACTATTATTAAAATCACATAATAATTCATTTTACAAATGCCTCAGCTAACTATTTTTCTTTTCTTTTCTTTTCTTTTGTGGAGAGGGAACTTTAGGGGACTGGACCCCTTTCCCCGGCTTCTGTAAGATTTTGGTTGCAAGTTCCTTGATGGCGAGGGAGGCAAATTTCTGCTTTTTAGTGTATTGTTTTTACTCCATCTCTATAGGACTTCAGCAGGAAAGCAAATGGCTCTTTCTCATAATCAGCTTACTTAATTCCCTCTGTGATGGACAGTCTGTAGCAAACTGTCTCCAGGTGGGAGCCAATGAGCATGGTGAGAGCACACGGTCATCATACACAAAGTCCTTTGCCTTTCCGACCTGGAAGTTTTTCATGGCCCTGGGCATCTTAAAAGTGTTTTCAGAAGGAAGGCCTCAAATGCATTCCTGACTCCGTTTTTTATGAGAGAAAACCACAATTACATGGGCAGAGTATATAGTGAAGGTTTTTGACTGCCAGGCATTGGAGAGAAGATCTGCAGGAACACTTGTGTTTGTGTAGCTTGGGTCATTTAATCTGGAATGTCCTTTGACTCAACTGCCCTGTCCTCCTCTCCACCAGTGTGCACAGAAGAATGGGGCTCTTGGGGGCCTTCCACTTCCCTCACACAAGGATTTTGCCTCTGACATGTATGAGGAGTAGGAACAGGACTGCAGAAATAAATAAATACCAAAGTGATTAAAAACAAATGTGTGAAGCATTATTAATGATACTCTGGAGAGAATGGAAGCGTACTATGCCAGAAACACCATCAGGAACAGAACAGATATCAAGGGCTACACAGCCTGATGTTAAAGCAGCAGAAGGGGACAAAGCAGTGATTTACTGTGCAACATCTGAGCCTGCAGCTGGATGGTTCAGGGTTGATTCGTGGTGTTGCTTTTTGATCTAGTAGGTCAGGTCAGACTCGGGTCTATGCAGGTAACCTACTTCTGTCAACAGAAACTGCCATGTTTTGCCTAGCTCTCATTATTCAGCATACCTCCTGACCTCCTTCCATCACGTTTTCTATACTCACAGCTCTTGGAGAAGTTTTGACAACTTGCAGTCCATACGTCCTTGCTTTGAAAGTGATTCTGGAAAGACAGCTGGACTGTCTGGATGCTCAGTGAAGCCCTCTACTGTGCAAGAGTTTGGTGATACAGGGGACTCTCCTTTCTGTCATTTTCCCCATTTTTTCACTGATACATTTGAAATGCAACCACCACATATGCAGTGCTTTACTCCAGTAAGTAATTATGCGACAGCTCCTGTTCTGAGCACTCATGCAACCGCATGCAGACAGAGAAGGAAACAAGTCATTTGCATACAGAGCAAATATTTTGTCATCACCTGCTGTTCATCCTAATGAGATTTTGCCAGACTCATTAGAATGATTCCACGCTTCTTAATACCCACTGGGATTGCTTTATTATTTGATGGAGTCAACAGTTGGCATACGCCACAGTGTCTCTGTATTCAGGTCTCTTGAAACCTCTGAAGGCAGCTAAACAAAGGCAGTGAATAACCAGTTTTGTTTCCTTCTTTCTCCCAGGATGTCTTAACGCTGACACCAGTGACTCATAAGCACCACGGTTAAAGGGATCTCTTTATCAGCCCACTCCCACTGGCTTCTGAAGACAGTAGGCATCTTTTCACTAGGGACTGGCTTGCCTCTGCATGGCTGAAAGCAAGGACCCTGACCTCTCCCTGCAGAGGACTCGGGGGATTTCTGTTTTTCTACATCCCCTGCTGGTTTTAAAAATCTTTTTTCAAAAATCACTGGTGGTGTTTTTTTTCTCTCCTCTTACTTAATCACAAAACTACATAAACAACAGGAAGGAGACCTATTAGAAAATTACAGAAGATTTAGGCATGGCCCAAATCCACATGATCCTTTTTGTGTGTAAGCTTTCCATACAAGTTGGTGATCATGGATTAGCTCAGTTGGTTAGAACTGTGCTATTAGAACCTAGTGCTAATAATGCCAAGATTAAGGGTTCAGTCCCTGTATCAGACCACTCACTTAGGAGCTGGACACGATGATCCTTGTAAATCCCTTCCAACTCAGAATATGAAATTAGTGTGCTAGGAATTGCAGTAAAAACAACCCAAAAACAGTGATTAATGATTTTTCTCTATTCTGTAATCTGAGGTGTCCCAATGGGATTAGTGGGATATAATTGGTTTGGGTGTTACTTATAACAACGTGGAATAAAAACCAAAAATCCTGAAGTGTGATATTGAAGTTGACAGTGTCACTTTAAACAAATTCACTCTAGATGATTTTTGCTTTGGGAGTCTCTCTTTACAAACAAACCTTGCCAGGAGCCAGAGTAAACACTATGTTAATCTTAGACCAGCCTTTAATTTTCCTACTTCCTTTCCCTTCCCCTTTCCTTTCTATTTCCTTCTAAGACAGCAATTTTATAGGCAATTTAAA
Source organism: Chamaea fasciata (assembly GCF_029207755.1). Classification (NCBI taxonomy): domain Eukaryota; kingdom Metazoa; phylum Chordata; class Aves; order Passeriformes; family Sylviidae; genus Chamaea; species Chamaea fasciata. The sequence goes on along the minus strand of NW_027094087.1, from coordinate 55,262,018 downwards.
TCAGACATGTCCATAACTGAACAACAAAATCACCAACTGAGGACAATGAGAATAACAATAAACTCAACATAGTAATTATTTTCCTGTCACACAAGCAATTACAAAAGCCAAGAAAGAACAACTGAGTACTCTTAACCTGATATTGATCATTTAATTTTCTCAAGCCGTGTAATATTAAGCAGGCTAATGCTCCTACAGGGAACCCTGGCAAAAATTAAGCATAGCTATGAAAAAGTCAGACTCATTGCAGGCTTGAGCAAGGGGGATAACTCACTGTTTGTGACAGTGGTAATAATTATGAGCAATGGAAATAGTGAAATGAAAGACAGATTAAAACTTGGGCACAAGTTCACCATTTCAGTAAGGTTTGTTTCTGGCCAGGTTTGTGTTAACATGACCCACTCTGCTTACCTGGCATTACAGCAAGGCCAGCCTGTTGGTCAGTGGTTGCCACAGGCTAACTGGGGGTGTAGCTTCTGTCTACAAGGTGAAGAGAGAACTTGGAAAAGGTTCACTCGTGAGCCTTGTGACGCACAAGGTCTTCATTCACGCTGTGTGCTGAGGCACCATCATAGCTTAACACAGGAGGAGCCAAGTTGGAGCTTTTTGCTGTTGGTTCTAAACTTGAATCATCTGTTGTTCATTCCACAGAGCATGAGCCTCTCTTTAGACCTGGAAATTTGCTTGCCAAAACAGAGGTTCTGGTTGGCTTGAGTATCCTACCTGGTGTCTAACTGCTCCTCCTAGATACTCTTAATAACCAGTAGTTTTAAATTGTGTTTGCCAGACCGTGTGAATACTTGAAATATGAGAGAACACCTCAAAAGAAAATTTGATACCTGTGTTTAGGCAACTGGTTTGCACCCCAGCATTTGGTTCCACGTGTAGCTTTTAGATGCTGCTGACTGCACAGGCTGGGTTTCAGCTGACTACACTGTGAGCTCAGGCACCCGGCTTATGTGTAGACACCAGGTGTGTGCTGTGTCTTCTGGAACACTGGCGGCTGGAGTTGTCTTGCAATACTGTTGTTGGCCTCTGGCTGCCTCTCCAAGTGGATATGTGACTCCTGTGGATACTGTGCCATGTCAGCATGAACACCTCAGCTCTCTCACTGCATCTCAGGTGGCTGTGTGTGAGCAACCTAACCAACCTCATGGAGTTTCTATCAACTGTTTCCAAACAGGGAGACCTTCCAGTGCTGCCCTTGAGATTTAAACCATGAACAAAGGATCAGCCTGCTTAAGAGAGCAAACTCAGGCTTGTGTTTAATTTTGAGCGCAAATAAATCCCACGAGAAGTCACCACAGGAGGAGAAAGAATGGTGAACAGACACTATGGGGTGATGTTTTCTTCTCCATGCTTTCAGGGTGGGTACAGTAGCAGTTCCTCAGAAGAATTCTTTCTGTAAGGATCCTGTCAGATACAGAGGAAATACTGAATTGTAACCATATGTGGGGGCCTTGCACAATGCAATCCCATTCCAACTCCATTAATTTTAGTTTCTGTTATTTCATGTTGTACCACTTAAATGTCTCTAGGCAAATTAGCATCAAAGTCCTACACAAATTAGCAAAACGTTGAATTTTTCCTTTCCTGATTTATGTCAAGGAAGAGAGTCCTGATTTAGACAAGTTAAGAGACTCCACCTCAAGCCTTCCACTACTTCTGCAGGACTTTAAAGAGAGTTCAAAATATTTGAATGGGTATGCTTTTGTTTCCATTTCCTGAGGGAAAATGAAGTAATTGATGTTTGCAGTATTTCTGACCATCACCAATCCCTCTAGACAGTGTAGGGAAAGAGGGAGAGAAAGGATATGTCCGAGAAGTCAGATAATCAGACATTCCCTCATGTAAAGGATCATTGGTGAAAGACATGGATTCTAATGGTCGCATGGAAGCACAGAATATTCTGGCCCCTTTTTTTTTTATTACTCCTTTCATTTTTGTTTTATTTTTCCTTTTATTTTTCCTAATTTCCCTATAGATCCCATCTCACAGAACTCTACACTTTTCATGATAACCAAAAGCAAAGAAGCCAGAAAAATAAAAGTTGCTAGTGACATAAAACATGGGCAGACATAGAAAATCATGCCCTCTTGAATTTTATGCAAATGCATAATCTGCCTGTGGCAATGAAAAAAAAAAGGGGGGGGGGCAGGGCGGGGAGAGCACAAACTGATTTTTTTTCTTTAAATTAGAATTTGACTTATTTTAAAAATGAGCCTATCTAAAGTTGTGATAAACACAAATGAAAGTCTAAATTTACTACATTTCATCACACAATTTGTGTTAAACTGAAAGATTTTTTTTTTTACTAAGCACTCTAAGTTCACTTACCAATTTTGAGGAAAGGTAAAAATCTCTGAATTTGTGAAAGCAATGGACTAAGTAGAATCTATGGGTCTGCTCAACTGTTTTTTGAAACAAAGCTGTTTTCTTTGTTCATTCAGCTCAAGTGTCCTCCATGGTATATGTGGTATTGCAATTAGGACTTTAAAATAATAATAATAATAATAATAGTAGTAGTAGTAGTAGTAGTAGTAGTAGTAGTCGCAGTAGTAGTAGTAGTGAAAGCTGCTAGCCAGAGTGTGTCCACTAGAAGAAGGCACGCCCCAAAACATATGGCACCGGCCACTTGGGCAGCTGTGCAGGGAAACAGGCTGGGCCCCAAAGAGTTTATGAGCTTAAGCTCACTTCTGTGCAAACATGACCATCCACCTCCTGAACCTTCCCTGACCTTCCAATCCTAATGCTGCCTCCACAGGAACTGCACCTGAAGAGATCAGCCGTGCTGCACTCAGCCAGCTCAGGTCTCTGCACCCACGGCACAGATAATCTGCATCCACATAAACTCACCGTGGGCTTTGGACAGATGGATAAAGCTCAGCCTGCCATCTTATTCACTGCAGACGGAGAGTGCATCTGAGAGTTGGAGAACCAGGAGGACTTTTTTCCCACCTCAAGACTCTGTGGCAAGAGGATCAGCTGTGCTCATCTAAAATCTTGAAAACCCAAGCAATCAGATCATTTCAATTGCATTATTTTTGCAAAGGCATCCTTGTAAAATAAGTGTATTTCACTTTTCATTTAATTTCACTTTCTGTGGGAGTAGAATTCAACATAAAAAGAATAATAACAACAACAACAAAAAAGAGTGGATCACTTACCATTTCCTGCTCTAAAAAAAAAACCCGATTAAAGCTATGTTTCCAAATAAATATATACCATTTAAATCAGGGGCCTCCCATGCTGCATATCCTCTAGGACTTCTTCTGCTCCTGGGTAGCATTAATAAAAAGAACAGAATGTAGTTTAAAGCAGCCATACCTTATTTAAGAGATGCAATTTAGTATTTACCAAGAAATAAGAATTTATTCTCCTTAAAGAAAATAAACAAATGTGAATTCAAAACAAGATTAAAATAGCTACTATAGACCAAGGCTTCTTGCTTGATGGTTTAAAACATGCTCACTTTTATATACCTTATCCTAACCTATTCATTCTGAAAGCTATCTACATAGGTTCAGTCAAAGGATTCCTTAATTACACTTTCTGCCTTATTCTGAGCCATGGATAGTCTTGTCAGTCTTGAACATCTTTATTACCCATCCTTCTCAGCCTGCTTCTTGCAGGAAACTCTCTCCATCCAATGTGACATTTCAGGAAGCAAGGCTCCATACAGGTTCCTTATAGACCAGCACGCCAATACTCTCTACCTCCCAACTCAACCCCTTCTACACAACAGGAATAGAGGAAAATCTTAAATGGAAATCTCCATTGTCATTCTTGCTTTCTGTACTTTCCAGGAGAAAAAAAGCCAAAGCATGAGATCATGCTTTCCTCCAGAAAAGACATTTAACCTCCACCTAAAGCTCATCATTACTTAATTGTTGCTTTATGCAAGCAAATTCTCTCCATATAGCCCAGGATCTGATCTTGCTCTACCTTGAACATGATAAAAGTCCTTGAGAAGGGCTGGTCCTATCTCCATCTCAATCCTGCAAGATCCTGGACTTCTTCCAGTTCAGCATCTAACTGGCATGTGAAACAGAAACAGTGCCTAGTGACAGTGATGAATGGTCTGCTCTTGGCTGTTGCCTGCATTCACACTGCTGGATATGCCTACAGTATTTGATTGCATAAACCCTGAAATCCTTTTGTCCACATTAAGGATGTTTGGTCAGCACTACGAGATCTAAATAATAATCTCTAGAGGGGAAACTGGCAAACAAGTGTCCAGCATAAGCAGAGAGCATGCAGAGAAAGTCCACCTGTTGAACAAAACTCACTGCTCTCTCCGGACTATGGCCATCACATGTATGGAATTATTTAAAGTAAACTACTGATTAAAAACTAAATAAAGTTGTCCCTTTTTCTACCCCCTCCCACCATGCCACGGGGAAAGGAAAGCTCTTGAAGCAGAGGTCTCCCTCAAAGTCTGTGCTGTATTTGCAAACCCATCTGAGGGTTATCATCATGTGAGTCCACACCCTGACAATTGCCTGAAGGCTGGGGAGTTATTTTTCAGTAAAGGGGAACAAAGAAGCAAACAGAAAGGAACCTCTCCCCTTTCTGTGTGTAATGCTTTGTTGCCTGCTTATCATCAATAGATTTTGGAGCCTCAAAAAGCAGCATGAAAGAGACGGGTCCTTCCTGCATGTCAGGCCTGCCCCTCTGCAGCACAAGCTGTGGGTCTGCCCTCACAGTCCCCCTGGCAGACAGGGCTATGCCCAAGTGAAGTCTGATGATGCAAGGACATTATCTTCCCTGAAAGGTCTGAAAAAAGCATCCTGACCCCTGCATGTCCCCTTGAAAACCAGGGTAGGGGCAGGAAGAAATGGTGAAATCAGAGCAGGAGAAGGAATCTGAGTTGAATTGGAGCTGGTGGGATTTTTCATATCCAGCACATTTTGTTAGTTTGTCAGTAGCTTGAGGCAGGTACTTTAACAAAAAATTAGTCAAAGTTTAGGGAAAACATAGAGAGAGAGGTGCATGTGTGTGCATGCTTTTACCAATTCCATTGCTGACAAACAGAGGTTTGATAAAGTACATTTCTTGCTTGCGGGGGGATCTGACTGTACACCTTTTGCCATTGCAGAAAGAAAATGCAAAACATGTTTTACAAAGCCACAATAAAAACATGCTAATGTGTCAGGGGCCTTTTCTGGCACTTAAACCCTGAGAATCTGCCTGCAAACCCCTTCAGTAACTTCTGCATTGAAGGTTCTCATATGAGTTACCCCAGTTAACATCGGAAAGGGTTAAGGAGGAAAAAAACCAAGCTGCAACCCCAGCTTAAACCTGCCTGTGTAAATTGGTCCTGGATTCCTGTGCAGGTGTGTCAGGTATTTTTTTGTGCTTCTGGGCTTGGACCAGCCAAACACCTCTGTTATAGGAGTCATGTGCCTGCCTTTCTCACCCACTCCTCCACCACACCAATTTCATGATCATTTTTTCAGCCCATCTCTTCAGGGTGTTCTCACTAGAGAGAGGGGAGTGAACATCTAATCCCTGGTTGTTGGGCCAGGTTTGTGGGAAGGCCTTTTTTTCCAGGAGAAAATCAGGAAGCCTGTGTGAGGCAAAACAGTTTGCTCCGATTAGAAAGCAGGCAACAAAACAAGAACGCAGAGGCTTTCTGGGCAAAGTTTCTCCAGGGAATTGCTGCAAGCCACAGTCCCACCATGAAGATGCTTTTCATTTACAATCATAGAATCATTCAGGTTGCCAAATCCACCAATAAAGCATGTCCCCAAGTGCCACATCTACAGTTTCTCCAGGTACCATTGTGTGTGTGTTTCTGCTCTTGATAGAATAAACAATAATCAGGCTGTATTTCACTTCACCCACAATGTATTTCTAGGGCTTTACTTGTCATTAACAAGTGGCAGAAGTGCAAGGAGTGTGCACACATCTCAGCACACACAGAGGAAAGGCTCATCCAGCATCCCAGTCCTGAAGCTGTCTGCTGGCAGGAAATAGTCATCAGCACCAGAAACTTGAAATTTTCTTTCCCAGAGCAAAACCAGAAACATTGTTCCACTGACACGCGGTCCTCTTCTGCTTGTGCAGGCAACTTAAGGCTGGGGGTGGTAACTGCAGTCTGTGTGACAAAGCATCTTGATGGGTGATGCAGCTGGCAAGACTTGGATAGGATCCTTCCCCTCAAAAGCTGCAAAAACAAGACTGGTTTCGTTTGGATCTTTAGTTCTGTTTTAGCATTTCATAAAACACACGGCATTATAGTCAGGAGAGCCTGCCTCTCCCCCTGAGATGCTGCCCAAGGAGTAGACAATAACAAGTAGCATTGATTTATTGCTGCAGAGGAGGTAGAGAAAGAGGAATGTAATAAGTGCTGAGGAGATGAGAAATGCACCCATTCCCTCACCCCCTACACACTCACAGGCACTCTGGAGAGGGAGAGGAGGTTATCTGCCATGAACCAGCACATTGCTGAAATTCTAATGAAACAAGAGTCAAAGCAGGTAGGAGGTGGTAGAAATGCTGAGCTTGATGCCCATTTATCATCTTCAAATGCTGAACCCGAGTTGGAGAGGAATGTCAAGAGAAGGGCACTCTATTATTTGCAAAAATATTTTGTAAGAAGATAGAGCTAGTTAGAGCTATGCATAATTAGAATAAAAAAGCTTTATTCCAAAACAAATCAAAACCCCTCTTTGAAAGAATACTAATAAGCTTGGCAGAAGAGGCACACAAATGTTAGAAAACACTTATTCAAAATTATCTTTGACACCTTAATGCATCTCCCAAACATACAAGAATTATGCAGATATGGTTTGGATTGTCTGATCAGGCAGTGTTTTCCCACACAGCTCCTTTCTTCAGTGCACAAATTAGACCCACTTTGTGGCTGTGGCATCATCTCTGCCTCATGTTATTCGAAAAGCTGGAAGGGAATAAGGAACAGGACTGTGGGACACAGAAAGTACAAAGTTACATCCTTGGATATAATCCCTTGTTCCAGAGAGCTGGGAAATACTGTTCATCCAGCCTTCTCCTGGATGGGTTCTAATTGTGTCCTTTTAATTTCTAGGTGCCTGACTTCCAAGCCCAGTGGTTTGATGTGCAGAAATGCTGAGCTCCCAGTCTTAGCTGAGACAGGCAGAGAGATGCTTCAGTGATTCACACCCTCGTGTCATACAGCAAGTGCTCTGAGAAATCAAGTCCCGGTGGGTTCAGGCTTGGCAGCCGCTGTGCTGACTTAGATGCCCATTTGCCAAATGGCAGTATCATGATATCTCATCACAGAAAAGTTCTCCTAAAATGAACCAGCTAATGTCTGGGGAGCTCTTGTTCTGCAGTGGCAAGCACTACAGAAAATCCCATGAAGAAAACATTTCAGGATTCAAAGAGCATGGTATAGATCAGGAATATACTGGAAAACAACAGATTGAAATAGGTGCTTGCCAGCTGAGACATGTTTTTCTAGTGCACAGTTTGAGGCTGAAGGACTTTGAATACATGAAGAAACCCCAAGTACATGTGTGCAATTAAAGATAAAATTAAAGGGAGTTAAGTACTGTTGCATGACATCCACATGACTTATCAGCAGGGTAAACACCATGATGTTGAGATTTGCCAAGGCGGCTAAAAGACCACACCTGTGGGGTGAGAGCTGGCTCTTACAGCATGTGGGAGATAAAACATGCTGTCATCAGTTTCACACTGATGGCAGTGGACTGGTGAAATGCAGGAACCAGCCCAGTCCAGGCTATGGACCAGTGCCTTCTCTTGGTTGCAAAACTTTAAATGGTCACCCTGGTACCTTCTGCCTCATGCCCTAGGGCTTTCCCACTACAAACTTTCCCCAGTCTCAACAATTCAGTCCAGTTCTGTAAAGTCTGGTGTTTGTTTGGCCCATTCTCCTGGTTTTAATCATGATATACTATCTGTGTCAGTCCACCTCACCCAGACCCTCCATCCCTCTTCCACAGTAACCATCAATTTGAGTTGTGCCCATGGAGTCCAATTCCTTGTCTGCTCTGCTTTCCTTTCTCTCATACAATTATCTTTTCATTCACAGAGCACTGGAGAGTTTCAAAGGGTAAGCCATATCATTTTTTTACAAACCAATCTTTTCCCTCAATCTAAGTCTTGGCCATGAGGAACAACTACACTAAGTTTTCTTCTCCACCCTATCTGAAGTAATTCTGCCTCAGGCAAACACCTGGACTGGAAAACTTTACTCCCAGTGGTCAAATTTTGGCAACAATGTAAATGACTGGTAAATGAGAAATCTTAATAAAATGCAAAACTGTCAGAGTCACCTGTAAAAACCTTCAACTCTAGACAGAACTGAACTACTTTAGTGTCCCCAGCCTCAGATGTCTGTCCGGGCCACGTGTTGTGTATTTTCAGCTCAGAGCTGGGTATGCACCAGCCACCCATTTAGCTCTGTCACCCTTGTTTCCATCAAAAGGAAAGCTACAGTGTGACCTGGATGACTGTAGGGTCAGGATCTCCTCAGTTCTGTTCTCTGAGTTGGGTAGATATGAACCCCAAGAGACGCTTCTGAACCCTTGAGAGACCTACTGATGTGTCCCAGTGAAGACAGTGGTGGCGCCATGGACTCCTCGTCCCCAGAAGGAGGCAGGAGATGGTACCTCAAGCCCCAGGGACCTGCTACCCTGACAGGTCCCCAGGGGTACATGGTGGTGACCAACATGCTCAGCAGGGTCGTGCTGTAGGACGTGAAACCAGTGCCCATCCATTTCTGACAATGTGAACACCCAGTAGTGTCCTGCCTTCAGCACACCATGTTACATGCTAATGTAATATTAAACATTAACTGGAAATAAGTTAAGGTCTCCAGCTCTTTCTTCTTACTGTGGATCTACTCTTTGGCCTTGAGCAGAATGTTAAATTTTTCTGGGAACCAATTTCCTCAGTTAATAAAGTCTGTGGTCGCATGCAATGAAGATCAATTTATTAATGTTTGTGTAGCAAGGGAACGTCCTTGAGGGGAACACTCAGGGGAGAACAGCATTGTTACTCTTATCTCCTCCAAGTTAGTATCTAACACATCTGCTCAGGGTGATTCAGTCCCACATCTAGCCTTTTGCTTACTAGAAAGTATAGCAGAGTTTCTATAGCACAATGAAGCATTGGAAATAAACCGAGACAGGGATTTATAGCTGCGCTTTCTTGCAGTGTGTTATAATAGCCAGCATTATTTAATCACAGAAACATGATCTGGCCACAGCTAACTAGCTTTGCTCAGGTGCGCTTGTAAATTTAATTTGAGTTCTTCTACCTTGTGCAGAAGTTGAATGCAGGCTAATGTGTGTGCTGAAAAAATAACAAATTGTATTATGGTATAGAACAGGAAACCTTTCAGTTTCACAATAAAATAATACAACTCAATGCATGCAGTATTTATATAGCACTATTCAGAAACATATTTAAAATCTTTATACAAACCACTTGCATGCTATGCCACAGCCAACATGTCAAATCCTATTAAAGAGAAAAAAGCCATTGTAAAAATAAGTCCTCAATATACATTTAAACAAAGCATTCATTGGAAGAGGAGCCCACCAACAACTGGACCTATATAGCTATTATTAATACAGGTCCTGATACGAAACTGAATCCATGGCATAAAATATTTATCCATTATGTTCTCCACATAAACACTGGTATAATGTGTTCTATTTTAAAAACAGTGTCCTGAAGGACAGAATGGATGGGTCTGGATGTTCTTTTCCACTTGCATTATCCCAGGAAATGAAAAATAAAAAAAAAAGGAGGGAAAAGAAGGTGGAACAGAGACAAAATGTGTGACAAACACAAATCCTCTATCCTGGTCTACCGCCTGTGTTTTCTCCATGGTATCTGTCCAGTGCCTGCAATGCTTGGCGCTTGCTCCATTTTGTTCCCTCAACCACCTCCTGACACATTTCCACTGATCGCCCTCAAAGGTTTAAGCATTTCTACCCTCCCTGCACTGAAAGCTTTTTCAAGGCAGCTGAGGTACCAACCATGGTAATAGGTCATGTGGCAGGAGGAAGCAGGTTTTGGGCCATGCACTTTCCTCTGCATCAGCTCTGGGGTCTGAAAGACCCCTCACAGCCCACTAGGGTGGCAGAGGTCCCTGCTCCTGGATCAGAGGGGTGAATGCTCTTATGGGGCTCTGGCTTAGAGAGGCACAGGCTACTTGGCTGCTGCATAGTGTAGCTTCTACACTTCTGCCTTGGCAATGCACCTGTGTTAGGAAACATGGGAGAAAGGCCAGAAAGAAACCACTATACTGGGAATGTGCTGTTTGGTAGTACAAACAGCTGTGAGGAGAAGAGAGGACAAAAAACTGCCCTTGAAGTCTCATCCTGACTTGGTTGTAGGCAGTCTTGCTGCTGCCTTCAGAAATACTTTTACAGTCCAAAAGGACCAGAGAGTATCCGCGTCAGATTTATCAAAAAATCAAAACAGCATGTGCCAAAATAGTACGTCTAGCCCTGGAAACAGAAACAACCTAGTTTTTCATCAACTAAGAAGCTGAAGAATAGTACACAAATATTAAGTATTACTGACTTCTTTTCAGATGTGCCTTATGAATAAAACTGGATGCTGGTTCACTTGGGTTCCTGGAAAACCTTATCTCTAAATTGTAATGTCAAATTAATACAGTAAATGAATTTATAACTTGTGTTTCTCAGAGGTTGTTTAACAGCTTGATAGCGTGCCAGCAATGCTTTGTCATTCACAACTTCCCACTGGCATTATCTTAAAACTAATACCAACAGCCAGTTGTTCCAGAGAGCTTAACTGAAATGTGCAATACTGGGAGACACAGCCAACACACCAGTTCCCACTTCATGTGCATTTGTAATTGCACAAGAAGTGGTGCTTATTGTACAGTCAGCTCTGGTGCTCTCTGAGGTGATTCACCTTCTCTCACTCTGCTACGCCATGCTAACTTTTACATTTATCGTCTGTCAGCATGGATATCCAGACTCATCCTCTCTGAGCTTTTTAGTTGGGATCCCTTAATTACAGCCTGTCTTTGCTCTAGGCTCTTCCTATAGCCAGAGCAGGAAAACATGAGCCTCATGGAGGCGGTTCTGCTCCTTGGTGGGCTGAATCATTGCCGGAAGGCTGCACCCCCTCCCCGTTGCTCCATTGACTGGGGAAGGAGCCCCAGGCAGGGCTGGCAAGCGTGCTGTGTTCCTGCCCCAACCAGCCCTCCCTGCTGCTGCCGGTGGGCTGAGAGGAGACCTTGGAAGGTGTGAAAGCCTTACTGACGCTTGTCGGGGGTGACTCAACTGCTGGCTTGGGCAATTCAGTTAAATAAATAAATTTACACAACCAAGCCCAAGATGACTTAGGTGGCAGCCCCGCTCTGAGTTGGAGAGGTGCCCCACCAAGCCCCAGAAGCTGCAGTCAGGCTTTCCCACCCTGCAGTGGCTGAACTTGCACAGTCAGTGCAAGTCACACAGCCCCTGACCCCATACAGGGCTCTCCCCAGGCTGTTTCCAGAGCTAGTCCTCATTTCACCTCTCCTTCCATCACAGCACTTTGCCTTTGCTTGTTTCCAGGGTTCATTCCCAAGTGCTTACCACCTCCCTGCTGCCTGTTTCCTCAGCTGCTGCCTCACACATGCTTCCTCCAGTGTTCTCTGGGTACACACTCTCCCTCGAGCATTTCTCTCTTGCATTGCTGCTGCTCTTTCCCACCAAGCACAATTTCACCCCTGAGTTTCAGACAGCACTCCAGACTTTCACCAGACTCCAATTCTTTGGGGTCATGTCCTGGAGAAAGCATCCACTGTCTCCAGGGACCTTAAGTCCCTTCCTCAGTCATGGGGAAGATGAGAATAAATCATAGAGCTGCAGCAGTGGCTTTTGGCTCCAGCCACAAACATGTCTATGGTAGGAGAAAGAGACTAGAGCAGCCCAAGGATGTTACAGATATTTTCAAGAGTAATGGCTCCCCAGTACTTTGACACATGGAGTTACCTTGTCTAAGCCTGCTAAACATCTGATCTGCACTGTTCCCCTAACCTGTGTCTTTTGGGTGTGAGGTAGAAATCATTTTCCATAACTTTAAATGTCTCTAAAATGAAATAACTTGTAGGCTGGAAGTCTCTGCTTGTTACTGTAAAGTTACAGACAGGGACTAAGGGGTTTCCTGTGTAGGTGTGCATGCTTAGGCTTAGGATCGTATGCTTAAAGCATATGATTGTATGCTAAAATGACAGCCGGTTTGTGCAGCGACATGGTAAGTGTGCTTTCACACAGGGTGTAGGATACACTAGGCATGTGGCAGTCCAGTCCCCTCAGCCTGGGATGCAACAGGTCCTTTCCACAGCAACAATAAACCAAACTATGTACTTTCCACCTCAATCTTTACTCCTCGTGTCTGCCATCAAGCCTAGAACAACTCAGATACTCCATAGGCAATCTCCTGTCTACATTAGGGTTAAGTTTATGGTTCCAGAACTATTTTCCCCTTCTGGTCTGGGCAAAAAATGAAGAGCAGGATTTCTGCCTCTAGTCTGAAGAGACTAGAGCCAGACTTTTCATCCTTCCTGAAGAGTCCAGTACTGTAACTATACACCACAAGGGGGTTATTGAATTTACAGAGAAGGAACTCAAGGCTCAGTGTTTGAGGAGCATTGCTCTTAGAACTACAAAGAGCTCTGCAGGGCCTAATAATAGATTTGGTCATGGCCCAGTGCAGCTGTACGCCCACTGAGCAGGACAGCATGTTCTAATGGTGTTTAGTTGGCTCATTAAAACATCAACTCTTTTTTTTTACCTCCATGTTACTACTTCATTTCCCTCCCGCTGTTTCATGTTGCTGATTGATCCAGAGCTGTGGGTAGAGGAAAGAAATGTATTTATATTACAGCACAACTAGTCTATACTGCCAAGTTAAAGGTGTGTAATCGAGCAGGGCTGCAAACAGAGGGCAGGTGTATTTCGCAGCAGCTTAATCTCTGTTGTTTTGCTCTGATGAGGAGCAAAGCAGTGTTTGTGGGTGGGTTGGGGAGTGGGAAGGAGCAGGTCAAAGCACTGTCTGTGTGACATACCAATGACAGCCAGTCGACTCTTGCACCTGCATGTCAGCCTCGGGCTGTCAGAAGCACCATAGCCTGGAAAAAAAAAAAAAAAAAAAACCAAAAAAAGGTAACAATTTCTGCTCTAGTAGGGCATGCATGTGCAAACACCAGCAACACCTCAGCAGAGAAAAAGTTCCTCTCTGATCATAGATGAAACTGGACCGGTGTGGTTACTAGTCCAAAATACAGTCCAACATAGAAGATCCTCATTATCCTGATTTGTCAGAAATATATATGCTGTCCTCCCTCACCTCCAAACCAGCTTTCCAGGCTTGGAAGGTCTCTCTATGCCTGCAAAGATCAGCCTTTCCCAGCCCCTGCAGAGTTGAAAACCCCAGTGTCACCAGGCTGAGGCTGTGGAGATCAGGCTGAGGTGGCTTGGTTGTTGGTGATAAAAACAGAGGGTAAATCCAGTCTTGTGAGCAGTGTTGGGCACACAATTCACTGGCAAGGTAGGCCACTGTAGGCCAACGGTTTGTGCTTTTTTGGGTCCACTTCCTGCATGGGCAGGGAGCCAAGAAATCAAAATCACAGAATCACAGAATAGCCTGAGTTGGAAGGGACCCAAAAGGATCATTGAGTCAAACTCTTAAGGGAATGGTGCATACAGAGATCTAATACCCTGAACTGAGAATATGTCCCAGTTCAGAGGAGTACCCAGGGTCACAGAGAGTGATGCTCTGTGAGCTGTGTCTGGCTCATGTTTGGCGGTGCAGGCTCTGTGACTTTCTTTGGTGCGTCAGAACCCTTTTGCAAGAACCTCTGACTCAGCTATGAACCTTACTGTCAAAATCCTTGCACGGCACGTTATCCTTAGGAAAACAGAGGTTTAGTTTGGTCCCAAAATGGATATGTTTGAATCCATACACCTGGAGTCTTCTGACAGCAGCACCCATAGTGCAAAAAGCTGCAGAGCTGCAAGATCCAGTAGTTACCTTCTTAACAACATCTTACATGCATTGAATAGCATCACAGCATCAGGTTAAGGTGACATTTTGAGGAACAGCTCCAAGGTCCTTTTGCCTTTTCAGAGCTGAAGGAGTAGTTAGAGCAAGAGAGTCACGGAAGGCACAGCAGCAGCAGGAATGGCTGGTGCTGCTGAGGTCCTGCAGCAGCAGAAGCACCAAGTGTCACAGCAAGCATCTGGCCCTGGCATGCCACCATTAACAAAGCAAGAAGGCACAGAGTAGAGCTCTGTGGCAAGTTCCTGGCTGGGGAGCCAGGATGTGGCAACACCGTGAGTTAGCCCTGCTCTGATAACTCCAGAGATGCATGTTCCTCTAAGATAAACGTAAGTTTGTCAGTGCACATGGGATAAGCTGCCTCACATTTTCCATGGAGTAAGATTTCAGAGACCAGGCAATCATGCTGGGAGCTGCTGCTGTTCTAGAAGGTCACACCCAAGTTTGCCACAAGGTCACTTTTTCACATTGCCAAGCCTACACAGGGGAGAGTAGCCAACCCAAATCAACAGAAGAATGCAAACAGAGTGTCTCAGCCTGGGCGCCCTCGTAGTCACCTCAGCACAACCCCGTGGGTGAAGAGTGGATGAGAAATGAAAAGAGAAAGGCAGAGAGAGAGAAAGTTCTGTGAAGTAGAAAGGGGAAGACTTTTGGGCTTTTTTCAGTTGTTGCATGGGGCATTCTTTTTAAGATAATTATTTTTAAAATACTGCTCTGCAGCATGAGATAAATGTCCTGTTGTTCCTGTGGGATATTTAAAAGTGACTCATTAAATATTTCAACAGCAATGTATTGTTCCAGAGATGGAAGGCTTGACAGTGAAAGAGAGACTTCACTAAAATTCAGAAGCAGGGGCAGTGTGTCTGAAAATTCTGCTCTACAGCCCAGTAGGCATCTTGAAATTTAGCTGTATATCTGTTTTTAAAAGTTTGGCTTTATATACTGGTATAAGTTGGCAGTGGCCTCTTGATTTCCACTGAAGTAGACTGGTTGATACTGGAAGAAAGAATGAATTTCATTATGTGTTAAAAAGAAAAAAAAAAAAAAAAAAAAAAAAAAAAAAAAAAAAAAGAAAAAAAAAAAAAAAAGAAAGAAAGAAAAAAAAACCCTGGAGGTTTTGATGTGGAAAATGTCTTCTCCCTGATGTTAAGAAATACTGTAACACTGCCCCTCCCTGTAATTCCTGTACCAAGACCACACTTTGTATTTCAGGTATAGCATGATGTCTGGAGAGATGAAGTTCAGAGACTTCAAGAAGTGACGAATTCGTCATACTCCCTCAGGACTTATTTCAATGCTTAATTAATTGCTGTTAAGATGTGCACCTTATTGCTAGCTGAAACGTAGCTATCTTCAGCCTCCAGCCATGGGATCTTGTTATGTGTTGCCTGGTAGATTAAAGAGTCTCTGCAATAAAAATCTATGCAAAAAAATCACTTGTTACAGAATGAAAATTGGGTGAGGCATATCAAATTGCATGTTTATAGGTCACAGGAAGGTTTTTGGATAATTTTGTTCTCATTGCTTGTAACAAATGCTGACACCACATTTAGAAAAGAATGATAGCTCTTCTCAGTAATTAGGGAAGCCTGAAGGACCTGAATATGAGTACAGTTTCAGATGGACTGGAAGCCTTAAAATTGGAGGATAGTTTCCAACTATATTTTTCTTGAATGGTTCTTCTGGGTTTCTTATCTTCTTTGCCAGGTGAGTCACTTCCAGTGAAAAGTACAATTGTTACAAAGAGCTCAAGAAGGATAAACAAAAGACATGGGATTGTTCTCCTCTCCCTAAAGTCAGCTAAAATCTGACTTCGCCTGGTCAGGGTTCAGACACATTTGGAACATATTCACTCCTCACGCTCTGCATTCTTCTCGCAAATAATACATAATTACGGAGACATAGCCCCAAGTGGAAAAGGCTGTTTACACAGGCACACACAGCATACAGAAAATAATACTTTTTACATACCTGCTTCAGAGATATTTAACAAGCTAATTTCT
The DNA here is from genome assembly GCF_029207755.1 of Chamaea fasciata. Taxonomy (NCBI): domain Eukaryota; kingdom Metazoa; phylum Chordata; class Aves; order Passeriformes; family Sylviidae; genus Chamaea; species Chamaea fasciata. The sequence goes on along the minus strand of NW_027094087.1, from coordinate 55,245,975 downwards.
TTTTATTTCACTTGAGGTCTGTCCTAGCATGCTAGTAGCTGGGCTCTAAATTGCTGCCTTACAGGGATTTCCAAGAACATTGTACTCCTTATTATTGTTTTCTGAATCTCCTCCAGTTTACTGATGTCTTTTTTGTACTGAGGCACCCCTTTGTCAAACTGCCATGTAAGGAAAATCAGTAACGAGGTAGTTTCTGTGCAGCATAACAGTTTTCAATTCCTGATGCAGGAAAAAGGAAAACCAAAGAATAGGATGTGTGACACTGAGAACTGTGAAGCCTCAGAAAACATCGTACAATAATAGAATGGTTTGGATTGGAAGGGACCTTAAAGACCATCTGGCTCCAATCCCCCTGCCATGAGCAGGGACATCTTCCACTGGACCAGGTTGCTCAGGCCCCCTTTCAGCCTGGCCTGGAACACTTCCCGGGATGAGGCATCCACAACTTTTCTGTGCAGCCTATTTCAATGTCTCACCATGCTCACAGTAAAGAATTGCTTCCTAATATATAATGTAAACCAGCCCTCTTTTCGGTTTAAGGCCCTTCCCCCTTGTCCTATCAGTACAAACCATGGTAAAAAGCCCTTTTCCTGGAGCCCCCTTTAGGTACTGGAAGGTGCCATAAGGTGTCCTGGTGCCTTCACTTCTTCTGGTTGAACAACCCTGATCATCTCAGCCTATCTTCACAGGGGAAGTCCTCCAGCCCACTGATCATATTCACAGCCCTCCTCTGGACTCACTCCACCAGATCGACAGCCAGTTAGGCCCCCCAGAGCTGGATGCAGCACTCCAGGTGGCATTTCACAAGAACAGAGCAGAGGGGCAGACTCCCATCCCTCACACTGCTTTGGATGCAGCCCAGGACACTGTTGGCCTTCCGGGCTGCAAATGCACACTGCCAGGTCATGCCCAGACTTTCAGCCCCCAAGACTTTCTCCTTGAGGTTGCTCTCAAAGAAGAGGTACCTCATAGCAAACCTGTCTCCTTCAAACAGGGCATGCAATGAGCTCTGCCCCCCATGTGGAAGAAACTGGGTGCTGGTCCCCCATCATCTCAGGAGCATCTCCACAGTCTTCAGCACAATCCTAAGCACCACAGTCTGAATTTGGGGCTGATGTCTTTCTGACATGCTCACTGAGCTCCATGCAAAAAGGCAAGGCTCACAGAACTGCCAAGAGAGACAGCAGACAAGCCAGGAAGTGACAGTGCCATAGGAGGGGAGTCCCTGCCCTGGGAAAAGAGGAGTGCCTGGGCCGACTCATACATGTTGCATCATTAGGTAAAACAAATAAATGGTGTTTAAAGTAAGGAGGGGAGTTAGTTGGACTCAAGCACTGGCACGCTGCCTCAGGTTTTGTGGATACACTGCAGGGCATTTTTGAACCTGAGTCCGTTCTTACCCTTAAAATGGGGACAAGGTACTTTTCTTATATGTAGCGAAACAAGGCTCAAGTGGGAATACTTCCACTAAGTGCATGTGGCCCCGGAAGTGCCTACAAGACATTCCCAGTGGCAAGAAATCAAACAAAAGGGGGAGGAGACCTGAATGGATGAACAAGGAACTGCTGTCAAAACCCAGACATATGAAGGAGATATGTGAGGTGGAAGCAGGGACCACTCACCTGGGATGATGATCAGGATGTTGTTAAGAGTATGCAGAAATGGAAGTAGGAAGCCCAAGGCTCATTTGGAATTGAATCTTCCTAAGCATGCCAGGATAAGAAGGTCTTCTTCAAATACATAAATAACAAGAGGAATTCTAAGGAAAATGTGTGTTGTCTGCTGAAAGGAACAGGGACCCTTGAAACATAGGTTGCAGAGAAGGCTGAGATATGGCAGGTCTTTTTTCTTCAGTCTTCACTGCCAAGGCGACCCCTCAGGAATCTCTGACCCAGTGGACCAGAGAGAAAGTCTGGTCCCTTCCATCCTTTTCTTTTCCATGAGTCTGCTGAACTTCTGGCATTTGCTCAGGCAGGATGAGCTATTCTGCCCAGAAAAATCATTCCAGGTGACCACTATAAGATGTGCTCTATAACTGGCGAATGACCAGGCGACATTTCTGGTAGTCATATCCTCAGATACCTTATAGGTGATGTACTCTTGAAAAGAAAATTTAATTAAATGTTAAAACCACCTGTTGGGTCTTTTGGCCTAGCAAAATTATCTCTTTGCTGCATAGTGATTTTCTGCTGGAAGACAGAAGAGCAAGGAAAAGAGAAGGCAATCCTGTGAGGGTCAGCGTGAGAAGAAGTTGATGGATGGACTAACCTGACATGACTAACTTTGAGAAAACACTGTAATTTACATAGAATATATTTTTCAAGCTGCTCTCAATACTATGGACACCATCTGTAACATTTAAGGTCCACATCACACACAACAAGACTCTGAAGACTACACTGCTGTTATCTTTTCTCTATATTTTATTTTCTCAGAATTCATGTGTTAGCACACGTTCAGATTTCCATGACTGTACTCCTCAACACAGAGGAAAGAGGACATGGTAACATACAATTTAAACTGAGTGCCGTTGTTAATGAGATTTTTGAAATCTGCATTGGGTTATGAAGGAACATCGAGTTCCCTCTGATGGGGTCACTGCTTACTCAGAGTTGTTCAGGTTCATCCTCACCTGTCTTTAAACCCGGTTCAGGAGCTCTGAATCTCCTGAGTTTGTGAAGCCAAGGCTGCAAATCCCAGGAGAATGGTCATTGCTAGTTTCCAAGCCATCAGAGACTGCACAGGAATTGCAGCTTCTTGTGGTGCAGGTTAAACATACATTCATCAGGGGCTTTGAGATCACCCATTGATAATGTCATGCAAGGTGACAGAAACCTGCAACCCCTCTCTTCCTCCCTTCCTCTTCCCATTCAATGTGCATGTCTTTATTTGAAACTGAAAACACAGCAGATACATGAGAAGGAGAATTCTTCTTTTCTGAACATCGCCACAGGTATGACACTTGCCAGCCTCTTATATGAAAAAAAAATCTTGGCCAGGATGGGAAACCCTCCTCATGCATGCCATTTTTAATGAAGACACAGGGATTGGTACTCCATACCTTTGCAGGAAAAAAAAAAAAAAAAAAAAAAAAAAAGGGAAAAAAAAAACCCACCAGAAAATATGTTATTATCTGAGCCCTTTGCAGCCAGCCAGATTTGGGAAGAAGAATGTATCAGCAGAGTGGGGACTCTGAAATAGTGCCATGCCTATTCTGTTGCATGGTCCATAATGTGCACACCTAACCAGGCAGTGTTAGCGTTTGGGCAGTGGACATACAAGGGAGGTGATGTTAACCCTTTCAGTCTCTCCCATATGCACAGATGCTTATTAGCTCTGCCTCTGTTTCAAAAAAGAAGGCTCAATAAATGCAGAAATAGACAAATTGCTGCTGAAGAAAAACATGGAGAGACACCAGCAAGGGGCACGTAAAACATCTGAAGAATTACTCCCTCGGGAGAAGAAAACTTGTAATGACGCACTACTCAAGACTCCAGTCCAGGCTGTTTTTTAAGGCTTTTGAATTCCTTGCTCCCTTCCTGACCTTTTATGAACAGATGAGGGCCTTCTTTGCAAGTGCCATGGGAGGATGCTGTGTCCTCCTTGGCTTTCTGCTTGCAACTTTTAACAGCAAGCTTCTCACACTTGTGCTAAGTAGGATTTAATGATATGTCAACAAGTGTGCCCGATTAAAGGAGAAGATAACCCATTAAGTGGTGTTGTTTCAGAACAGATAACCTGCAATTTGGAAGCAATATGCCGTTTTAAAAACAGGGTAGTTTGTTTACAAGTCATGTAAGGCAAACAAGGTTCTTGTCTCCTAGAAGACCAGGACATCCACAACAAACCTTACCTGGCTTTTCTAATTTCTTTGCTATTGTGTTTGTGTAATTAGGCAGAGAAACAATCATGCTACAGGAAGGCATCCTGACTCATCTAACATCACATATTCCCTTTTTTTTTTTTTAACCCTGAGAGTCTGTAGGATTTTGAAAGGCACAGCAGAGCTTGAATTGAATCACTGTCATTCGTTTTCAGTGCTCAGGTCAGTTCACGATCTCCGTCAAAAACTCCTAATGGATGGGATTGCCTGCTCTGTGTTTGGTTTTCAGAGAAAAGGGGCAAGATGGGATTATGACACACCACTTCTCACGTGTAAGAGAGAGAGCTCATTTTTTTCCCAGCAGTGAATAAGGGGCCACCAGTATATTTTCAGAGGAAATGTGCACTCCTGTTTGTTCCCTGCTTGTACAGAGTTGATCATCCTATACTATGTCCTGCCAGTTGAGAGAGGTGTAACCTGAAGGGAATGCTGATGGCATCCCTCTAGGTATGTGATAACCCAGGGTTATTAGCAAGCTTAAGATAACTGGAGCTCGCTGAAGCACTAAGGAAAGCTTACTCATGACTCAATATGGAAAGTGGAAGCATAAGCTCTCCCTTAACAGTCACACGATCAGAGCCACTGTCAGCAGAATGAAAACTAATTGTTTAGGGCAACATACTACACCAAAAGAGGGGGACAAATGCGGTGCAGGCAGAGACTGAACCACCCCGACATTCTTCTCCCCTTCTTATTCATCTGGGCGTGTGCTCACGTAGCCACAGGGCGGTGCGGGTGTGGCCGCGGCGGGGAAAGTTGACACGCTGTTTATGGGATGGTGATCCTAGGTCCACAACGTAAATGCTGCTCTGCTCCCTGTGACGTTTCCACTGACCCAGACGTCGCTGCTTCCACCACGTCCCCTGGGAGCTGCCCTTGCAGCCTGCTAGCATTACAAAGGCTATTCAGTTTATGTTTTGCTTTGTTCAATTTAATCTAATTGCCCTTAGCCATGAAAGTCCTTTAACCACACTAAACAATTCCTCTTCCTCACTGGAGTTTACACCCATCAAATACTTGTAGATAGTTATCGTGCTTCCTTTAGTCATTGTTTAGCCAAGAAATACAAGTCTAATCCAACTTCTGCTGGTGTAACGCTGAACATGGGAGGAATAAAGCCTGCCTAATGGAGAACATAAGGCAGGCTGCTTCAGCAGAAAGCTTTTTAAGAACTTCCCTCTGGCAGATAATTCACAGCTGGCCTCAAAAGAGGCATTACTAGCCAGGAGGAGGGCAAGTCAAGAGGAGCTAAAAGATGATCTGATTTAGGGCTTTGTCAGTCAAGTTTTAGTGGCTGGGATGATACAGGACAGATTCAAGTATTTCTCAAAGCTGAGTCCTCTCTAGCCCAGACCAGTGTTGGGAGTGGTTAACCATCTGCACACCATGGTGATGCATTGCCTGGAAGAATGTAAGCTGGACTGTGTCCACAATTGAATGGACACCGTATGAATTAATGGAATACACTGTCCAGGCTCATGCCCTGACATTTTGACTTTACCAGTACACACACAGTCTCTGCCTGGTGTAAGCCCTGCCTGAGTGGAGGGCTCATAGAAGACCTGTGGTGGACACCATATTCAGTCCCTGCTCTTGGGCACACTTGCCCCTGCAGGCTCTGGGGACTGGAGTCTTTTTCTCACCTCACCTCACCTCATCTCTCTCTCTCTCTTTTTTTTTTTTTGTGTGTGTGTGTGTGTGTGTGTGTGTATGTGGTTATTTCCAGCTTCTGCATTGCTCCTAATGCATTTTAAATGATCACTTTATGAATATTCAGGATTAATTTTTGCAATACTAGGAACAGCACAAAACTGCAGAAACAGGAGAGACACTATTAACTGCTTCCAGCACTGTCTGGATCAATGTAGAAGAATCTGTTTCACCAGTCTACAGCAACCCTTTGGCCATGTGCATCAATGCTCTGGCATTTCTTGCTAGGAAAAATTAAGTCTAACTGGAATGGTCATATTTGAACTTCCCCACCCACTGAGGTACATGGTCATTGGGACACTCAAAGTAAACACCTGCTCCCTTCCTACACAGCATACCTTTCTTCCTCTGCCAGGCTACAGTGGGGACCAGCGTGGTCCTGTTTTGCATAACACACTCTCTGGATGGGTGCAGCAGTCAGCCCTGCACCAGTCCTGGGCCATCTGTTCTGCCAGCAGCAAACAGATTTCTCCTCTGGTCTTCTGGACAGCACCATGAAAAGCAATGCTTCCAGCAGCAAACTAGATTGTGAATATGCCAAATTACTTCCTTGCAGTCTTCCTTGGCCACAGCTGAGATGCCTTATGGACATAATGTCACATTTCAAGATGCACAGAGTGCTGGTTTAGTGCTGGAGGGCTTAGCCAGGCTTGGTTGCTCATCTTAGTGCCTACTAGGAGCAAAGCCCGGAGTGAACTATGCTCATAGCGAAGTTTATTTCAAAGGAAACAAACTTGCTTTTCAAAGACGACCCCAGCTGAACTGTTAGTAGTGCAAAGTGAATGACTGGACAGACCCTGAGCAAGAGTGGTACTGAAGACACAGCTTTCCCCAAACAAGTACATGTTTCCCTTGAGAAGCACCTGAAAACAAGAAAGTTTTCACACACTGAGATCTGTGGCATGCTACTGTGCTTCTTATCCCCTTTTCAGATTGTACTTCAATATTCAAGCTAAACATAGTGAGTTTCTCCAAGTAAAAAGACATTCGTAGTGCCCAAGGTAGCCATTCCTGTAGGTTCCAGCTTTTATTTCTCCTGGAGAGGTCAGTCTTCCATGTACATACATGTTGTGGTGAGTCTGGAGAGCTGCTGCTTGGACTCTTGCACAAAGAGACCTTAACCTCAACCAAGCTCATCAAAGATGGATCCCCTGATCACACAGAAGTCCTCTCTCATATGCCTCTTGTACAGCCAGAGAGGAAGATAGTCGGACAGAGATGAAGTGAAATGACCAATTCTCCTCTATACCCCACTCCTCTCCAGCTACTGGCTTAAGCCACTGGTATCAGGTAGGCTTGGAAAGGCACAGGTGTGGCTCTAGATTTGTCCTGAGTGGTCTTTGTGTCTCTCTCTGTGGGCCTGGCCTCTTCTATCCACCACATTCCTTCCTTGGCTTGCTAGGGCAGCTCAGCCTCAAAAAGCCATCACTTGCATTTGGCTTGCTTTAGTCCCTATAAATTCAAGCTGTTTATTACACATGACTTCATGTTTGTCTCAAATGGCTCCATATTTGTCTGGATATGCTTTTCCCTTCGTGCTCCTTAATAGCTTCCCCAAACATTTTCCTGACTTGTATTTTTTTGGGGCATGGCTGTGTTATGAATAGGAAGAAAAAGGAGTAGTTTGTTCTGACTACAGATGTACTGGCTTATCCAGAACTAATTTTGGTAGGAGTCTGCCAACACAAGGTGTTTGAGCCAGCACTTTTCATGGTGTCTGCTGATTTTTCTCCAGAGAGTCATTTTTCTAGGCAGTGTGCTGGAAGTGTTTCCCCTACCCAGAGGGCAGACACAGGTTTGCAGTATAAAGGGGAGACAGAAGGTGCCTACACTGCACCAATCCTCTTCCTGCAGAGCCAAGCCACTTTTTTCTTGCTTTTATTCAGACAAATGTTCCTGGAAACTTCGGAGGCATTTGTCTTGGTCATAAACACATTGTACACACTGGAGAGCTCCTAATAATGTAAATCCATTAGGCTTAAATGATAAAAGCAGAAAAAAACATTGTAAGACAGAAATGAAAAAGAGATTGGCTATTATGGGTTAGATCTATATTTAGCGCCTTGGACTCAAAAGCACTGTAGAATCATGGAAATTAAAAACAGACCAGAGCATCCACGCCATGCAAATGCAAGAGGTATGGGAGAAGGCAGAACAAACTGTTCTTGCTTTCTCCAGAATCTCTCAAACACAAAGGTAACCAGGGGTGGGGGCAAAGGGAATGGTAAGCAGTAAGTCCAAACTGAAGAGAGATCTTGGGAGGCAAAGAGAGATCAAAGATGATCCACTCAGTTGTGAGTGCAGGGAGGGACACCTAGGACATAGCAGCCCTGCTCACTGCTCTGTCTCCTAGGCATATGGTGAGTAAACAACATGTTATTAATAACTCACAATAACCAGTCTGTTATCATCTATTCGTATCAAACAATGCTGAGGAAGGAACTGTACAAATTAAAAGCACAATATTCTTTAATTACAATAATAATAATAATGTGAGGCCACTCTGCCTCCCTTACATAATATAACAGCCAAGGTAATACAAGGAACTCAGCCTGGTCAGTCCTTTGCATGTCATAACCTCCAGATGCCTGTACATTAAAGGTTATATGTCAGAAACCTGCCTCCTCTTGCAGCATGGTAACACCTACAGCACCCCAGTCATGCCCTCAGAACAGACCCAGGGGTTCTGACAAGCCATCTCTGAAGCAGCAGGAGCAGGCTCTTTGTGGTGTAGGTGGGGCTTCAGGGACACACTGTCATTCTTGCCCACAAAGACAAGCTTTCCCTCTGTACCTGCTCAGCAACTGGTGAGCTGGAGAAATTGGATTCCAACAGGGACTAGGAGGTTTCTCACTGCATGAGTCCTCGATGCATGTCCAGGTTTCCCTCTCCACTCTGCTCAAAGGGCAACAGCTGGAGGCTCTTGCACAGGATGCTGTTCTCACCTTGCCACAAGTGTCTTAGCTCTCCACTGACCAGAAGCAATGAGGTGATATCTTTGTAGAGGAATTATGTCCAGGATAATCAGAGAAGACAAAACTATTTTAAATGAATATTTTTAAAGGGTTTGAAATCACGAGAGTCATGAATGACTAAATGAGACTTGGACAAAATGCAGAGAAGAGTCCAAGGCTGAGATAAAGCCCGAAGCTGTATTTTTGCTAGATTCTCTAAGTAGGATAAGTTCCTCCAATTAATTGGTAGCCTTCTATTTCTCTGTCTGACTTTAATGATGCTCCCTTTGCTTAAGACAAGCAAAACCCGCTCCCTCCTCACTCTCCTTCTAGAAGTTATCCCAACAACTACCATCACAGCGCAATGAAGCTATGCCTACAGAAAGGTAAACATCTGAACTTCAACAAGAAATCTTAGTTACCAGAAGTTCTTAAAGCCTGCACAAATGGAGAAAGAAAGGAAAAACAAAAGAAATCTTGTGGGTGGCAGTGCTGGATTCCCACAGTCCCATGCTTAAACTCAAGGGTCATCATTCAGTTTGGCTGTGCATTGTACTTTGCAAAGTTCTTCCACTGTTTCCCACTGGTTAATTAGAAAATTTTAAGTCTCAAGCAATTTGGGCTGCTCTATATTTAAGTCCAAAAATGACAAGGAAGTAAATATGCTTCTGGGATGACCTATTACTATTTAAAACAGGGGTGGGGATGGAAAGTGAAGTTTACACACCCTTGGGATACAGACAAACACTGAGGGCAATAACAATGGCATCTGCTGATGGTTTGGGGTCATGGGCTGTAAACTGCTTATCTGTACAGAGAGAATTCTAAGGGGAAAGGATTCATGTGCAGCTCAGGGTAGATTTCTTGGCAGAGAACTTGTGAAAAGGGTGGTTGTGGCCTCATTTGGCGTGCCCTGTATTAATACATACATATATACATAAAATTATGTACCCAAGCAACTCCCCATCAGCTGATGCACCTGTGACTCTGCCTGACAGCACAACAGAACCTGCATTGGTCACCCTTCTCTGAATGGCTTGCACTTTCTTCATCACACAGATGCATCCTCTAAAAAGGTGGGTGTTTAGATGGTTCCCACTGGTTTTCTCTTTTAAAATACTGTTTCTTCCAACACTTCCTTCATTCTTTCCTGAGCACTCACCACATTCTCCTTACCACTGCCTGACATCCCCCCAGTAGTCATGGCCTGACAGAGATTCTCCTGAGATCAATTCTGCTGAAGCAGAGACTCCATAAAGTTTGGGGTGACCTCTCCCAGTGTGGTGTCTGACAGCAGGCAGCTCATGGGACAGAGACCACAGCAACAGGATGAGATGAAGATTTTTCTTACTCTCTCACCTTTTCACCCCTCATCCTCCAGGGTTTTTTTTCCCTGTCAGCTTTAACACAAGCCCTAACACCAGAACCAGACTGGAGAATTGATACAGATTAAAAAACAGGATGAGGGGGAAGGGTTTTGGCAGATGTTCCTTAAGCCAGATCAGTTCCTCAGTTCAATTCAGTGTTGTGCAAAGTGTGCTAGGGAGCTGGGGGTCTGCAGTGCCACACATGGGGACAGGGGCGAGGACAGGTATTATGTGTCAGGAACACCTTGGGTCAGCAGGGATACTGGAGACTTTATCTCATGAAGTGGCATTATGTATTTAAGCACCAGGAAGGAGAAGTGACAGTGATTGCTTAGACATGCCTTTGGCTCCCATAAATTAGATTTAAACAATGTGGTTTGAAACAGGTAATTTAAAGCCATCTTGAAGAAAAACTAAAAGTCCTGGAAGAGATTTGAGAAATACCAGCTGCATTGCAGGTATGCTGAGGTAGCAGGCTGCAGTTGCTTTCTCCAGCCTTGTTTCTTTAAGGGCAAAAGTTTTCCAACAGTACTTCTAGGAAAATAACCTATAGAAAGGTCTGTGTTGGTTTTGGATGGGATGGAGTTAGTTTTCTTCTAGTAGCTGCTGTGAGGCTGTGGTTTGGATTTGTGACCAAAACAATATTGATAACACTGAGATGTTTCTGTTACAGGTGAGCAGTGCTGACATTGAGTCAGGGTTTTGCTACCTCCCACCCCACCACACAAACAAGAGGGCTGGGAGTGCACAGGAAGCTGTGAGAGGGCACAGAGAGGGCAGCTGACCCCAACTGACCAAAGGAATATCCTAGACCATATGGCATCATGCTCAGCATATATAGCGGGGGAAGTAGAGAGGGAGGGACATTTGGACTAATGGTGTTTGTCTTCCCAAGTCACCATTACACATGGTGGAACCCTGCTTTCCTGGGAATTGCTGAACACCTGCCTGATTATGAGAAGTGGTGAATAGATTCCTTGTTCCTCTTTGCTTGTGTGTGGCTTTTGCTTTGCCTGTTAAACTGTCTTTATTTCAACACTCAACCTTCCTCACTTTGGCTTTTCTGATTCCCTTCCCTATCCCACTGGGGAGAGAGTGAATGACTGGCTGTGTGGGGGCTCAGTTTCCAACTAGAGTTAAACCACAATGAGATCCTAGCAAGTACTGAGTGAGAAAAAGTAAATATAAGAAAGTTTTGCTTTGTCCTATCAACTATCTTTGATGGCACTTTTAGCTTTTTTTTTCTACCTGAAATGTAGTTTAAGCTGTGTCCTCAGCTGGCCTGCTTGTGTACCAATAATAAGGCACAATTCCAGTCATCCAATGCCATGGCTCCAACTCAAATGAATTTTCATATCCATTCATCATCCTGAAGAACATCTCAAGCCATGAGGTTTCTGGTTTTCATTATGTAGGCCATATTTTTTTTCGTATTGTGCAACGAAGAAGGCAAAATTCAAAATCTGTAGGCAAGAAAAGGTCACATTTTCATGGAAAAGGAAGGAGGATGATGTATGTATTTTATACAGTTTATTAACACCAGAGATCCAAAGAAACTGTTGAGCATAAAAATATTCCATGTCTATGAATAAACAATAGAAATGATTTAGAAATTCTCCCATCGCAGTCTTCATGTCCCACTACTGCCCAAGGCACCATTCATGCCCAGGACTTTGCTTGTGTGGGGGAGATCCCAGCTGGGTCAGCTTTTCCAGGAGCCTGATGAACAGCTTTCTGCACAAAGCTGAATCACAGCTTTCCGTATTAAACCTGAAAGCAAAGGATAAAATCTCATCCAGTTTTTGAGGCAGCCGTTTGATAACAGAATGGGCTCTGCCCTGATGCAGACAGAGCTCAGCAGCTCCACCGAAGGCACTGGCCAACAGTGCTGTCCCTCATTAAGTCTTGCTAATTATATTAGCAGCCTCTCAGCTGTTGCGTGGGCAGTAGCCAGAAAAGGGATAGTGACAGAAGCAATTCCTGAGGAGGACTCTCTAAATGCACTGACACATGTTAATCCTGCCTTGCCAAGGGGAACGAACCAAGTGGCCTTTGGGGTCCTTTTCTCACATTTTGCAGCCCTGGCCAGACTCCCTGAGCCACCTAATGGACATTGCAGCAGAAGTTGCTGCCAATTCCAGACGGCAAAAGCCACCTTGCTGAGCTGTCAGCAGCCGACAGCAGGAGCCTGCCTGTGCTGAGCCAGAGCCACGCTGCCCTGGGAGCACTTGGTACAGATATCCCCAGAGGTACCCAGAGCATCCTTCTGCTTAGTGCCATTGTAAGCCACAGCTGTCTTTGCATTTGACCTGCTGGGGTTTGCTGGCAAGGCTGAGTCTGGGCAGAGCAATGTGTGATTATTCTGAAGCTGGCCTGCTGACACAGGATGCACTACACAGCAACAGAGGCCAGGTGACCAGGGCTTCCTCTGGGCCAGCAGAAACCCCAACCCTCCAGGGAACCCATGTGTGCCGGCTCAGTCACCCTGGCAGGCAACCAGCCAGAGCCATGGTGTGATTCCTTGTACGAGTGCTTGGCATCAGGCTGCAGTGTCCCTGCCTCTCCCCATGCCTGCAGAAAATGAAGCAGCTAATGGCAGGAGAGAGAAAAAAAGCCCCACGTCAAAGACATCCTGGTAACAGAGGACCTGACACCCTCTCCCAGGATGTGGTACCAAGTTCCTGCCATCACTGAGCCAGAGAAGGTCCTCCGCATCCCAGGAGGAGCCCCCTAAAAAGGAGGTGAGACACGAGTTGACCAGTCTGAGAAGAACTATGGTCTGGGCTCAGGCTTAGCAGCAGAGGCTGCTGCTTGAGCAGCAATGGGTGTCCAGACCTTTTCTCTGTCTGCTTGGAAGAGTCAGCAAAATGCCCCCAAGAGAGCATGACCACTGGAGTCTCAGCTCGACATTATGGCAGGGAGAAATTTATTGGTGCACAAAGAGGGACTAACTACTACACTAATTGATAATGACTTTAGGAGAATAAAGGTCAGCAGAGCATAATCTATTCTGCAGTTTGGCCAGAATACACTGTTGGTACCTTGGCCACAAACGCTGCCAGGAGAGGTTCATGGATTGTGCATAGGTAAAATAGAAGATTGTGTTGCATGCTGAAAACACAGGAGCAGTGCTAGCAGCCAGAGTTAATAGTCAGAGCCAGATGCTCACCCACCTCCCACTCCTCCCCAGAAGACAGGATGCTTTTCTTGTCTGCTACTCGCTGTTCCCAGCACCAGCTGATGAGGCATCTCCCTCTCCCCCGGCTGGTACAAAATAGGCATCCATCTTCCAGGAAAGGCACAAATCTTCTTTGACAAGCGGTGATATTAACAGGGATTAGGGAGTGCAAGAGCCACTGCCAGAACTGAACAAAGGATGCAGCCCAGGCTGCCTGGCCCTGGAAGCTTTTTAATCAAGATTAAAGGTTACATTGAACATGGGGCTGTATTTTCAACCCACTGTGAAACTATCCATTCACCCATTCAGAGCAAGGATTTCTGAGCAACTGGCAGCCTGTGATATGGGGGGCTCACACCAGCGTGGATCCTAATCTCAGGAATGGGGTGCAGTGATGGAAAGGGAGCATTGTGGCTGACAAGGCAGCTAGTGAAGGCATCACCCCTGCTGGCATGTATTGCTTCCCAAGTTTAGATGGCATCACAGCACAAGGTATTCTCCTATCAGAGCTCCCTTGGTGTGTGGATGACAGGAAACCTTGCCCTCAAACCCCACGGAACTCTCTTTGTCAGGCAAAGGTTTTCCATTCTCTCATAAGCAGTGGGTTTGGTAACTTGCAAATAACATCCATCCCTACCCCTCATCTCCACTCATGTCCTCTTGCAGCAAGTCCCCACTGTACCCAAAGCAAGGTCTGGACCTGCACAGGCAGTAAACAAAAGCACCTGCAAATAATAAAATCCCATGTTAGTGGAATTTGTGGTTTCCAGTGTTTTACCAATATTATTTTCTAGACGAGTTCCATTTTCTTTTCTTATATCTGATCTCTTTTACTTTTAAAAGACCCTCAGGAACATTTGCCATTTGTTTGTGGATTGAGAAGTGATAGATTGAACTCTTTAGCCACAGCTGCTGTCTGAGTACCATGATCACACGTGGGGCTTGGACATACATTTGTGACACTTGATACTGAAATTTCAATGTCTTGAAGTCATGTGTGCATTAACATAGTCACAAGATGATATTCAAAGATTTGGAAAAAGCAAATTCTTTAGTTTTTGCAAGGAGTAGAACAATCGCTCTGACTGACACCTAGCTCAGACAAACTCTTTAAAATAGCCAGTTTCCATACCCATTTCACCTGTGGCAAAGTGGGTCTCGGCACAGGGAGCTGAGAGAACATTCAGGCTGAGCTTTCTTCACCACAGCAGGGCTGCTGCTGGCACCACAGCCAAACTGGGTGCAGTGTAAAGTATGTGTACACCGAGGGGTGTGCATGTGTGTGCACACATTACTGCATGTGTGGCAGCAATCCTCTGTGTGTTTTAAAATGCCACCCCATCCATGTGATATGCTGAACGGTGAAAACAGTAACACATGAAGTTACATGCTGATTCTTGTCCGGATTTGAAGCTGGTTACACCCAGCCTTTGGTTTCATGCGGTTTTAAATGAAGGTTTTCTTCCTCATCCTTAGAAGCGCCTCTATAGTCAAACAGGAAAGAGGAGAGGGAAAGAAAACAGACGAAGCCAGGGATGATTCAAGGCACCCACCAAACACAGCTGTCTCTGGTTACAAGGTGTCTGTTATCCTGTATCAGTCATATGTGGACAGCCATTAAATACATGTGTAAATAATCACAACTGCTGAGCCCCTTATGGGTTTTAGCAAGAAAAATTGCCTTTGTGAAATTGCCACAGGATGTGCCTTATTCTCTGGTCTGTATTCATTATTCTCTTGTATAAAAATTTCATTTACGTAGTCAGAAACAATGCCATGCGATCTAGGCCAGCAACCGCACACCCTAACTAACCAGGAAGTAAAGCCAAAGCAAATATTCCCGGGCTCTGCAATACACAGTACACACTGGATAATTACCCACCCAAAATATTCCGAGGATAACAAATACAGTATTAAAAAGAAATAATGTCAGGACTGGTCCATGAGCCAGTCAGCGGCCAAATGCTGCAGTAACAAATTACAATTTTGAATCAGTCGCTGATGGGGGTCTGCTCAGTGCCGTGGGGCTGAGGGTCCTCCCCCACTGCTGGTGCCACAGGGCTGGGGGGTGCCAGAGCAGAACGCCCTGCCAGCTCTGAATAACCACCCTGCCCATTTCAGCACAGCCTGCAAGGCAAAGAGTTCTCAAAAGCCAGCGCTGAGGACAGCAGCTGCCTTGAGAACCCCAAGCTGTCACCCTGCACAACAGCACCTGGGCTTGTGCCAGCCACGTAGTGCTGGATCCACTCCCATATGTGTGTGGACTGACTTCCTTCAATGCAGTACATTTGGTCCCTCGTCAGGATGCTGAAATAAATAAGGTCACTTGCACAAACACACCCTGTTTATCTTCCTTGCTGCCACCAGCTCTCACCCTCTTCAAATGGTTGCTGTGTCCCCACTCACGTACCCTGCTCTGACACCCCTACTCTCCTCTTCCTCCTGGCTGAACAATGCTGGTTTTGCATTGCAATCAAAATGAATCTCAAGAAGTGGTCCTGCAGTTGGTAAGAAATGAAATGTTATGATGACTTAAAGGCTTAGGAGAGGGCAAGGGTCAAGTGGATTATCCTCCTCATATAGCTCACAGGTTTTCTATTAGGAAAATCCCTCTCCAGTTGTCAAGAAGGCAAATTACAGAGATCACTAATGCAGTTTCTTCTCAAGACAGCACCTTCCACCTCCTCCCTCTGTCCCCATCTCCCACTGACCTCCACCAGTTAAAACCTTTGGGTGGTTTACTTCAAAGCAGGTTGCAATTTCTAACTCCACTGCTCTTCCACAGACATAACCATGGGTACTGGTTATGGTCTGAATGAAGAAATCATGTAAGCAACAGAGTTATTGCTGGATTACTTTTGAGAAAAGAGAGGTGCAAAGGTATTTCCCCAAGATAAACACTAAAGTGAATGGAAAAGACAGGATCTAGACTACAAACAAAGCTACAAACAAACAAAATCCAGCAAACACAAACAAACAACCCCCCCACCCCAAACCCAAATCATAGATCTTATTCCTCCAATGCATCTCAGCACTGATATCGCAGCAACCCAATACAAAATTTTCACCGCCTGTCCTTCCATTTTCAAATCATATTTCCTCCAACTTTGTGGCAAAATTTTCCTGAATTCTGCCATGAAATCATGGATAGCTGTGCCAAAGCCACTGCCATTGAATGGAAGTTGCCAGTGGATAGATGTGAGCTTATTTTTTGGTCTCTGAAACACGTGATCAGACCAATGTAGAGAAGCGTATCCAATAGAGCACTGTGATGATTTGTATTTAACACTCCAGAATAGCCCATCAGGCAACCTATGGGCACCAGGCAAAGAGAAAGGAGAATAAAAACAGACATGACAACAAAAGATAATTTTTCTCCTGACGCAGGCATGAATCTAATATTGTACATCAATCAGGGGCTACTAGCTGGCCAGATCTGCACTCAGAATGTTTGCACTGATATAACTGAAGAAGTCTTCCAGCTCAGCTTACTCTTATAATAGACCTGGCATGTGCAGCTTTTGTTTACCTACAAACTTTCTGGTGAGAAATATGTTGGGAAGAGGCTTTGTTGGCTGTGGTTTGCTTTTGCAGTGCTCTGCTGGTATCTGTTTTGCTAGTATACAGAGGAAAACTTCCTTGCAATCTGGCATGGACCCATTTCTCAGTTTTCCTCTTCCAGCAGAAATTTTGAACTCAGCCAGTTCATGGTTTTTACTGATTTTCCCAGCTTACCATGTTATTGCTCAGGGCTGCAGCTTGGCCCTAGTCTCTGAGAGAAACTCGTGCCTTGAAATAGGAATGTGGGCTAGGATTCATCTATCTCCACCAAGGATGATCTCTGGAGGAAAAAAAGCAGGGTTAAGTTATAAGACTTCATCAAGAACCACCTTACTGAGACAGTTTCACTGCAGGTGAAATACCTCTGAAATGGGTGGAATTGCACGTTCAAAACTGGAATAATACACCTGGCTACCAATCTCCCAGTAACACAGCTGAGGGCTGTCCATGCACACTCACCTTTGGATACCCACACAGGGGATGACAGATCACAGTGCTGCAACTTGCATCAATAGGAGAAAACAACAGATCAAAGGTGGCTTCTTAATCTGTTTTGATCTGTGCTCCCCCATCTCAGTTCATGAGGCAGTACTTTGTGTGCATGGCTGGAGGGGACCATCCAGCATTTGTGCTTTTATTGTCTAGGAGTCTTACTCTCCAGACTGAGTGAAGTCCAGCACACATTTTACCATCTGCTCTATTTCCTATGTGCGTATGAGATCATTTTTCTACACGTGAAATTATAACATGAAGATTCACATATGCTTACACAGCTTATATCTATTATTATTTGTTAAACACTGAGAAGTTCCTTGGCACAATACAGGGCCCAGCATGAAGACATATCATGCCCTGAAGCCATACTTCATGCAAAGTACACCCAAAATGGCTATTCTGGCTGAAACAGCAGTGTTAGGAATTTCAAACCACTTCCCTTCCTTGGAGTTCTGAGCAGATTCATGACATTTCTGGCAATGCAGCTTTAAGAACAATTCACAGAAATTTGTGCTGCAGTCATCACAAAAGCTTTCTTTTTTTCCACTCATGCAAAATCTGTTTTTCAGTGCAAAATATACATTTCAGCAAGTTTAAGATAGCCCATAAAGATTTTGGAATGCAATTTTAGATCAAAATTATAATAATAAAATGTCACTGTTCCTTTTTCAGTTGATCATTATAATAATGTTGGCTGTTCGTGAAGAAGCTCCCATCTTAGTAAAACTTGTAACACACATTTTCCTATTTCTAATTCATTGTGTTATTCTCCTCAGCCTACATCTCTCATATTCCTTGCAGGAGCATTTAATGAGAGCTGAAACAACATGGCTGAAATGAAGCTCTCCATTCCTTTTCCTCTCTGTTCCTTTTTTGGTTTCCATCCTCTCTCATTCTGGTTCCTACTGAAGACAAGGGCAGAGGGTGACTGGATGCTGTCCCAGATTCACAGGGTGCCATGTGGCCATCCATGTCCTCTCTCACAGTCCCACTCCATGTGCAAAGGAGGATTTGTCTCACCTCCCCTGACGTGTCTAAAATACAGATGTCTGTATCTAGGCTATGTGCCTGAAGCTCTCTCAGTTTCTTCTTTCAGGAAGAAATAGGCATGAATAAAGTGAAATTTATCTCATCCTAGGTAGGGTAGTGCCCAAAATAGGTCAGATGAATCATGGCTTCAAAGTGCCATGCTCTGCTGACCACAAAGAGAGCCTAGATGACTAAATATTTAGTGTTAGCTGAGACAAAGCCTGTCCTCAAGCATCTTTCGTTTATGTTATTAGTCTGGCTATTCCCCTGTTGCTCCCAGCAAGTTACCCTCCTGAACTGTCCATCTGGCTTTCCCTCTTGTGAGTGGCAATGTCCAAAGAAATAGTAACTTTCCTCCAGCTGCTGGTCTGAAGCAATTTCCCAGCCTGGGCTTTCTCAGAAATCTCAATGATGTAGTATTTCATGGAGTGCCTTGCAAAAATCATTTGCAAAAGCTCCTAGCTTATATTTCACATCTCATTTCAGAACTCACCTCTACCACGATGTACACGCTAGAGATTGCCTATTACTAGCAGCTTAGTAGGTGGTCTGTTGGGAATCATTAACATTCTTCCTCTTGTGCATTAACCTCTCCAAAAAAATCTTTTAAGAGTGAAACCTGCTATTATCCTATCACAAATATTCTAGGGCTGGCAGAGCCATGGTCTCAAGCCCCTCAAGTCTGCAGGGTGAGTTTATACAAGGGTTTACAATAGCTTTCTGACACTGTGTGAATGGCAGCATAAGTTACAATGCAGAAATAGATTAACAAGATGAAGTGGTTTTACTTCTTCTTCAAATAGCCCTCACAGGCACCAGAGTTCCTCTACAGATTTAAAGGAGTCTTTTCTTCTTACTCCTCCACCTTCCTCATTTTAAGCAGGTAGCCATGAATGGAGTACGCATTTTGAAATGTCACTGCCTCTTCATCAGGTTACAGCACTAGAGAAAAAAAAAGAAAATCCAAATGAAAATCACTTCTCTTTCCAGTCTCACTCTACCTCAGGGGTCCCCCTAATAGCTGAAAGGGATTAAGATCTTAAATAACTTGTTGACAAAACCACTGTACAATAGAACCAATTGGTAACATTGGGAGGAGATGTTCAGCTTTGTTTTTCTTCATGCTCATAGAGGGTCTGACTAAAATCAACTATTCTTCTAGCCCATAAATAAATGCAAAGCCTGATCCAGTTGCAGGAACTCCCAGCACAGGGTTGAGGCTTCTAAGAGAATGATTTCTGGAAGCAGTTCTTCCCATGTGGGCACAGTGGGTGCCAGCAAATATCTGCCTTGGCAGGAACAGAGCTTGTTAATCTGAAGTGTCAAATGCCCACACTTCTCACGGAAATCCATGAGATCCCAAATTTCAAGAAAATGGGAGATGGGAAAGATCTTTGCCTTTGGGACTAAGCCCATTAACAGCATGCTCCTGAAGAGGCTGAGAGCTCACAGAGAAGTCGCTTTCATCTTCTGCAAAATGTAAAAAAAAAATGTCCAGTACTATGAGCGTCATCCTATCGCTGCAGCACCTACACATCCCAGCTGGCATTAGGACATGGTTGTAGCAGCTGGCAGGGATCCCAGATCAGAGTGAGCATGCAGGCGCAAGCATGAAGCTGAAATAGTGCTGAAACTAATAGCGAAGGAGGCAGGACAGCAAAAGCACAGAGATCTGTACTGCTGCCCTTGTATTCTAACGTTGTGCAGACTCAAACAGAAGCAAGCCAACTCAATTCTGTATACAACAGAGGAAGCAAGTAGGAGAGGGATTAAGCATCTGCCTACCAGTCTTCAAGAGTAAAAAATACCTGTACAAGGCACCCAGAATATCCCTTAACATCAGCAGTTTTTACTTAGCACAACCTGGTGTAAAGTAATAATGAAAAATCACTGAGTTGCTGCCAGTTGCATTTCTGCTACAGTTTGGAAAGCCAAGACCAGCTCCATGGCAGGATCAACAGAACAAGCCAAGGACCAGCATCCATTGCTCCTATTTGTAGCTCAGATTGATGGTCTCCTTTGTACATGGGTGGTAGGAACCATCTGGTCCCACTTAGACATTTATAAGAAACATGTCCAGGTCAGAGCAAGTCGTTTTCAGGATATTTTTCTAATTGAGAAGGGGAAAGAGGTAGCCCCATAGAGAAAGCCAGCACATCCTAAGGTAAGCTCAGCTAAATGAACCTTGCTTTCCACAGATGGTAAGGAGAACCCCAGACTCATTGGATTGCCAGTGAGTGGCACAATGAATCCTACACATTGTACCTAAGCCTTCCACACCTTTGCAACACCACTGCTGAGCCTTTTAACTGCAATTGTGGTTTGGAAACTACAACCCAAATAGACAAGATTCCCAACATCAGCATCTTCCACGTATTACCAGCTTCACACGACTATGCTCAGGTCTATTTCATTACAAAATCCTTATTTCTGCCTCAGCTTTGGAGGTCTGACTCCTCTGTATGGCTATCCTGGTGCATGTGTTGTCCTAGATAAAGAGGCCCAACCCTGGCATTGAAGAGGAATGGTGTCCACACGAGTGTTGCCTTCAGCCTGTACCTTCCTATCCTTTCCTCTCCACTCTGACAGTCTGGTGGCTCCTATAGAGACAGCAATCCTAAGGATCACTTTTCAGGTTCCACCTGGCACAGTTGGTGTGTGCCTTCAACCCTCACCTAGAGCTCAAGATATGGCCTTCAAAATGCATTTCAAACACACATCATCTGAGACTTCAGGCTGTTCTGGCTTGTGCCTCATTAAGCTGCACAGTGATAACAGCCAGTGATAAAAACTGTGAAGTCCATGTCTGAAGCCAATTAGTTCTTGTGAGATGTACTTTTGCCACTGGCCTTATGCTGCCTGCAAAGAAACACTAGGTTAGAACAAACAGAAGAAAGCATCATTACCAGGCAGGCACTGAGCAGAGAGTGCCTTTTCCCTGCGGTAATTTACTCTATAGTTTTCAGATTTGCTAGTGTGTTTCGGGTCATGTTGTTTCAATGTCTTTCCCCCAAGAATAAATACAGCATGAAAAGTTTCCTAATGGACCCCTGTAGACAGACTCTAACTCCAGGTCATAGAAGCAGCTGGCAAACATACTCACAAGCTATAATATCCACATGACAAACCTCAATATTCACTCATGCCCCATTAGCTCCACCATCAGCATGAGCCCTGTGCTTCCAACAGCATGGGTGAGGGACTCTGGGGAGCCAGGTGGAGATGTCCCAGCTGTGTGCCTGGGTACACCCAGCAGTGGGGACCAGGACTGGGCAGCAACATTCAAATGATGGTACTTCCCAGCTCTGTACAGAGGCTAAATCCAGCAATGGATATTTAGAGTCATAGAATCATTTAGGTTGGAAAGTACCATCAAGCTCAACCATTAACCTAACACTCTCAAGGCCACCAATAACCATGTCCCTAAGTGCCACATCCTACATACCCTTTAAATACATCCAGGGATGGGGACTCTACCACTTCCTTGCACAGCTTTTCGAACATTTGATAATCCTTTCATTGAATCCTTTTTCCTAATATCCAATCTAAATCTTGCCTGACACATCTGTTACTTGAAGGAAGAGACCAAATCCCTCATTTTCTACAACTTCAGATAGTCATAGAGAGTGATAAGGTCCCTATAACCATCCTTTTCTCCAAGCTAAACAATCCAGCTCCCTCAACTGATGCCTTAAGCCTTCTAGGCAACACCACTACTTCTCATAAGACATGCTCCAACCCTTCTCTGGATTCACGCCAGCACCTCAGTGTCTTTCTTGTAGTGAAGGGCCCAGAACTGCACAGAGTATTTGAGATGTGGCCTCACCAGTTCCAGCTACTGGGGGCAATCAGTGCCCTGGTCCTGCTGGCCACACTACTGCTGATCCAGGCCAGGATGCCATTGGTCCTCTTGGCCCCCTGGGCACAGCTGGCTCATGTTCAGCTGCTGTTGACCAGCACCCCCAGGTCCTTTTCCACAGGCCAGGTTTACAGCCACTCTGCCCCAGCCTGTAGCGCTGCCTGGGGTTGTTGTGACGCAAGGGCAGGACCCAGCACTTGGCCTTGCTGTATTTCATACAACTAGCCTTGGCACATACTTCCAGCTCACCCAGATTCTCTGCAGAGCCTTCCTACTCTCCAGCAGATAAACACACTCACACAACTTGGTGTCCTGAGCAAATTAACTGAGGGTGCACTCAATCCTCTCACCCAGATTGTTGATAAAGAAATTAAACAGGACTGGCTCTAAAACTGAGCCCTGGGCACACCACTTGTGACCAGCCACCTGCTGGATTTAACTCTATCCACCACTCTCTGAGTCCAGTCATCCAATCAGTTTTTACCCAACAAACAGTGTACCCATCCAAGCTATGAGCCATCCTTCATGAGGATGGAGATTCTCCTTAGCCCTCCTTGTGTTGCTGATGAATTGATAGAAACATTTTTACTGTTTTTGTCAGTAGCCTGATTAAGTTCTAGCTTGGCTTTAGCCCTTTTAATTTTCTCCCTGCATAACCTCACAACAGCCTTGTACTCCTTCTGAGCTGCCTGCCCCTTCTTCCAAAGGTCATAACCTCCCTATTTTTTCCTCAGTTTCAGCCAAAGCTCTCTGTTCATCCACACTTCTTCTTCTCCACTGACTCATCTTTCAGCATACGCGGACAACCTGCTCCTGCACTTGTAACATTTCCTTCTTGACGAATGTCCAGCCTTCTGGGACCCCTTTTCCCTTCAGGACTGCCTCCCAAGGGACTCTCTCAACCAGTGTCCTAAACAGGCCAAACTCAGCCCTCCAGAAGTCCAGGGTTGCAGTTCTGCTTACCACCTTCCTTACTTTCCTTACAAGAACCAAAACCTATGTCATTTCATGGTCACTGTTTCCAAGGCTGCCTCACAGTGACCATCACATCACCTGCCAGCCCTTCTCTGTTCACAATGAGCAGGTTCAGTGGGACACCTCTCCTTGCTGGCTCCCTCACCAGTTCTGTCACCAAGTTATCTTCTATATACTCCAGGAACCTCCTGGACTGTTTTCTGTCTGCTGTGTTGTATTTCTAGCAGATGTCTGATAAGCTGAAGTCCTCCACAAGAACAAAGGCCAGAGATTGTGAGACTTCTCCCCCCTGCTTACAGAATATTTCACCTGCCTCTTCACCCTTGTCAGGTGAAGAGACTGTAAGAGACTCCTACCAGGACACCTGTCTTGTTGGCATTCTCCCCTGATTCTTACTCATGGGCACTCAACTCTCTCATCACCATCTTTAGACAGAGACAGAAGACAGGCAGATCCTGGGACTGATGCTGGTACAGTAAACTGCAGGAATAGGTCAAGCTGTCAGCTGTTATTAACCTTAGCAAAACCCATGTCTTCTAGTTCAGCCTCAATTAATTCATAGAGTGTTTGAGAGCCTTCCTGTTACACTGTGAAATTACTGGCCCTATCCCCAGCCTAGCTAACCTGCCTGTCTCTCCTACTGCACTATTTAAATGTCAGTTGTATTTTTCTGGTTGAGTGGTTAGTGAAAGGATGAATGAATAAGTGTTTGTGCTAACTGATCTATACGAAGATGCCTCATTAAGCAGAAATAGACATGGTTTGATATGATTTTGATGTGGTCTTGGCTTACTTTCAGAAATTTCTTTTCTGCTAGAGAAGTATTGAGAAACATGAGATGTTAAATTTGATCCTGTTTTCCTCCTTTTGAGCACCTTGCTCAAAGTATATCAAAAAATGAAGCATTTCTAGAAGTCAGTTATGGTACATTCAAAACAAAAACAATGGTCTGATTTCCTTTACTTAAGGTGATCAGCATGGTGCAAGCAAGTTGTTCCATCTCATTACTAAATGGCATCATATTCCTGATATAAAATCTATCCTCCTACTTTTTCAAGGGAAAGAGGACCCCAGAATGCAGACGGGTGTAGAATTAACTAGCATAGTACCAAGGTGAGACACCAAGAAACAAGCTCCCATGTCCATTCTAGCACTGCAATCCCCTGCTCTTCCTCATCCCGCTGCTGCCTAGAGAATTCTCAGTCTTCAGAGCAGAAAACAGGCGACCCCCATACAAGGTCTGAGGGGACCTGAGCATGCCAGGTACATTCCTTGCCCTTCCATGGACTAGGAAAGAGCAGAATCTCATGGAGAAGGTCCTGGAATCCAGCAATACTCAGCTCCTAGCTCTGCTTCAGTCACTTCAACCAATTCTCTCCAAACCAAAACTACTATCCTGGGGAACAGCACTGAACAATAGGGCTCCAAGCCAGCCTGTCACCTGGGAGGCCAGGTTCAAGTCCTGACTGAGAAACATAGAGACAGTCATCAATGCAGCTGGTTGGACTGAAACCACAAGGCTAGACCAAGAAAAGATCTTCCTTTGCTTGGGACCCTGCAAAGAGTGTGGGAGAAGTCCAGGCTCAAACTTTTGAGTTGAGTCAGAGCAGAGGCTTGACATGTCTCTGAAGTCTCCATTGGTCATTACAGAGCTGTGTGCTGTAATGTGGTTGGGGAGAATGGCTCCAAATCTCTCATTTTGAAGTTGTTTGATTTTACATATATGATTAAATAGTCATTGAACCAAAGAGGAAGATTGATCAACTGATCAAATATTAAGGAAACATTAATGAGAGATGGGGCTGGTTTGCACTGGTGAAATATGAATCAAGATGTGCATTTAGACCCTAACCCCATCCTAAACAGGAAAAATTTCTAGCAGTAACCTGTCCTTTTCCCTGCCAATCTTAAAAGGAAAACCTGGGTCTTCAGGCCAGAGAGCTGTCACTGCAGACTTGGGCCAGAGTTCTCTTGATGACAAATGGATTATCAGAATTTGGATGGATAATCGTTTAGATCCACAAGTCAGCATAGGAATTTCAGAAACAACTGTCTCAGTAGCAGTCCAGTGCCAACAGGCACTGAGAGGACTCCTTTCTCTTCTCTCATTGTTTTGAGGTGTATGTCTCACATACCCTCTGAAAACAGGCCCAAACAGATGACTTTTGCAGCCCACACAAGTGACCATATTTCAGTTCTTTCAGGCCATGAAACTAAGAAAGTTTGCAGGGTTTGGAACTTCCCTTCAAAAGGAAAATAAGATATCTCCAATACTTCTGAAAAAAAAAAAAATACCCACTTCCATCCAGGCAAAGCACATGTTAACTTGCATGAGAAGGAATGAGAATAGCCTTCAGGAAATAGCTAACAGTTTCCAAGTCTTTCATTTTCACAGACTCTGGCTTTCTTTAGGGGAAAAAGTGTCCTTTTTAAATGTGCCTGACCTTGGGCTCTGTTCCTATAAACATTGATTCAAGGAGGTACTTTGTTGTTATTTATTCTCAGCTAATGACTGAACTGGCACAGTTCTGAAGAAAGGGTATATCAAAAGCCCAGTGTCCGCAGGCTTGTTCCTGTTCCGTGCCTGAATTCTTCCTTCCCTTGGCTAATGCTGAATTGCCACATACCTCCATTTTGGCTTAGCTGGGGCAAAAGCAGCCCCAACATCTCTTCTTTCCATGTACTCCGAGGCAGCATGTACAAGTTTGCTCCCTTCATACACCAACTGGAACCCACACAGATTTGTAAGGCATTACCTCGCTGTGTATTCCTGGGAAGCATGGCTGCTCATGTTTATATATATATACATGGAGCCCTTTCTTCATCTGAGTGCACCTACCACTTCCTAGAACACTGGACATGCCTGTGCACGTTGTCTGACACCAAAGCCATCCTGCACAGAAGGGCCTGTAGCACCTTCCTAAAGGCTCGCATGTCTCGGCACTGTTGGGGAGGGCAGTAATTCATGCAGCCTCCACCACTCCCTGGACCAGTCCAAGAGTTTTGCAAAATAGACAGTCACGCTCCAAGGTTCAAAACAGTCCCAGGCTTTGTTTCATCTGCCAGTCTAAGGACAGCCTGCAAGATCCAAGTCACAACTGACTCCTAACTGAATTCAATCCAAAGCTCAACATAGCTGAAGGAGCCAAGGAAACTTTTCTCAAGAGACTGATGCCATTTGCTAGAGTGGGAAATGTGGATCCTCAGCTTTTTTGGATGATTGGGCTCAGTGCAGCCTGCAGCAGAGCCTTATAGTTTTCATACTTGCAGCTCAACATGTGGTTGCCCATGTTTGTGGCTAAAAATGTGCTTTCTCCATAATGAAACTGGAATCAATAACCAATCAAGGCAGTATGTGCTTCTGTGGAACAGCTTAAAATAGGCTTGCTTGCTTACTTGCTTAGCAACTGCTCGCAGTGAGCCCAACCGTTCATTTCTTCCACAGAGCCGAAAAGAGCTCTGCAATCACATCATCGCAGCACAAGGCAGTCACAAATATTCCACATCTTTGAAAGCCAGAGAAGCACAGGGAACTGAAAGGCAGCAAAACACTCTATACAATAGAAAAAAACCCCACTCTCGTGGCCATAGAGCAGAAGCAGAATTATCAAGTTGAGCACTCCAGAAGAAAGGCATGTGTAAATTAAGGCTGCTGGTGTAATATCACTTCACTCCCCCACCTCCCTCTCTACATTTGCATCCTGAAACAGCCTTTAATTGTAAGAATTGCCTGCTAGGTTTTACTGCTGTACCTCTCTCACTCTGTTCCCAGCACTTGATTAATGGGCAGCTATTCAATATCTTGTTTTCTTCTCCAACACATGGTCTCGTGCTTCATCTTTACTGCTCAACCCCTGCTCTGGAGTCAGAAGTCTCCATGAATCATGTAGGGGTGGATTTTTTTAATAGATATTTATTGCTTGGCCAAATTTGGGTAGCTTATGCAAAGAAGGGGAAGAGGTCAGGCGTATGACACAAGCTCTCTGAATCCAGTTCCCTGTTCCAGATTGTAATGGCACGAGCACTCCTCAGGAAAAGACAGCAGTGGTTTTCCCTGAGGACAACACAACTTACTTTCCTTTTAAGATGTGTGTGAGATCATCCCAAGGGAGTCTTCTGGGAGGACCTGACCCTGATGGGTCAGGTAGAAATGCTGGATCTGAAATGGAACCCTGGGGTTTGCTCCCTGCTCTGGCTGAACGTGCCATCAGCTGGTAAGATCACATCTAACTCCCACTGGGAAATGTGGTACAGGTGTGCTCACGACTGTTCTTCTTGGAAAACTGCCACACAGTCCTGCCTGCAGATGCAGGTTATAACACTCTCAATAGAGGAGGCAGTGACATTTAAAAGAGAAAGAAAAATATGTATTGAAATACAAATATGTTTAACAGCACTGGCTATTTTTAAAACTACCAAAAAAAATTGCTTTCATTCCACTCAGGATGAAGGGCCTGTTTAGAACTAGTTCCCTTCATTAAACCTTTGCTTTATAATATATGACTGTGTCAAATACCAACATTCAATAACATTTTTTGTGAAAAGGGAGAAAAAAAAAACAGTTATACTGATTGGATGGACCATCAAATACCCACTTGATGGATGAAAAGGAGAAATGGAAATGCCATCTGCATTTCCAGGACTCCCCAACTGATCAGCCCACTGGGAAATAACAAGGGAGGAGGATTCAACATTCTCTATGTGTCTGCAAATCACTATTACACACCAAATTTTGCAGGAGATCAATACCCCTTTAACAATTCTGCCACAGATGCCAGAACTCATTAGTAGGATGTGAATAACTATGGAGGTTGAAAATCCTATTTTACTTGTCTGTCTGAAGGATTTTTGTTTCTTACTAGCTTAGCTGGGGATTTTATTACCAGATTTTACACTCTATGTTGAGCTCTTACTCAGGTAAAATTTCCTTATCTAAAAGTGGAGTTTTGCCTCAGCTGACTCAGTGGAGCCTCAGAGTCTGTTCTTCATTAGTTATTACCATTCCACTTGAATGCAATGCACAGGAGAGCACATGAACCTGACCAGAGCTACTGGTGGTACCATTCTGATCTGAGAACTGCTGCTTTCAATCATCCAGGATTTCTCATTATTCTTCAAAGGCCTATTCTCCTTAAAAAAAAAAAGAAAAAAAGGAAAAAAAAAAAAAAAAAAAAATACAAAACATAGTCACTTAAAAAAAATTAAAATTAAGGAGTGAAACCAAATTCTACTTCTGCATTCTTGCCTTGTTGAACATTGAAAAAACAATGTTTTTTTCTTTTTTTGATTATACACATTTCCCCGTTCTGCCTCTTGCAAATGCAGATTTCACAGAAATCATGTCATCCTGACTTGCATCCTTGATTCAGCTTTCAAGACAAAATATGTTTCAGAAGCAATTATGGTCCCAGAAGAGCTATGAATAGGATTTTTCTCAAATCTGATAGTAAAATATGATACTTCCCCTTTCATTACAGGGCTCATCTGTCCTTTAGCTCTGGGTTTTGAAAGAGCTTTGAGAGGAATGCACAGGACACTCCATTTGATTAGACCAATGAGTCAGTGCTGGTCAGCTCACTGCATCCAGGCTGCTCAGACAGGATCCTGCAGGAAGCTGAGCTTCCTGCAGCATTTCTCAAGCCAGACAGGGACACGGGACTTCAACAAAACTACCCAGGTCCCCAGATCTTCCTTGGTGCTGAAATGCTGTGCCCGGGGAGCAAAGCCAGGCTGGCAAGAGCTGCTGTGGAGCCATGGTGCACAAAGGGCCGGAACATCAACCCAGCTGAGGGACCTGCATAGGGCTGCAGCCATGCCATGGTTAATCCATTCCAGAGTATTGTTTAATCCCATTGCAGTGTTCCCAGTGCAACAGCTTGCAACAGGGGTGACTGGAGGATATTACTGACATGTACCCTCATTTTGCAATGCCTGGGAGCATTCACTCTTGCTGCCTGTGTTGCTCCCAGAGGAAGGGCCTTTCCCCATCACTGATTTTTGGAGCCTTTATGCATTTACAGGAGTTTTGCACAATGGAGTGGGGCTTCATTTTCCATGTCTGCAATGTTTTTCTGTCCCTGTAAATAACTGGTCTTTCCAGGCTCGTCCCTGGAAAACAGAGCACTCGGGATTTTGAAATGATGGGAAAATTGCCTACTGTTAGTTTCTCCAGAAATTCACAACGTGCATGCATTTCTGGTCTGCAAACACACTTAACATGAATGGAAAGCATTTCCATGCAAAAATGGGTGGGAAGGGAAGGGAAGGGAAGGGAAGGGAAGGGAAGGGAAGGGAAGGGAAGGGAAGGGAAGGGAAGGGAAGGGAAGGGAAGGGAAGGGAAGGGAAGGGAAGGGAAGGGAAGGGAAGGGAAGGGAAGGGAAGGGAAGGGAAGGGAAGGGAAGGGAAGGGAAGGGAAGGGAAGGGAAGGGAAGGGAAGGGAAGGGAAGGGAAGGGAAGGGAAGGGAAGGGAAGGGAAGGGAAGGGAAGGGAAGGGAAGGGAAGGGAAGGGAAGGGAAGGGAAGGGAAGGGAAGGGAAGGGAAGGGAAGGGAAGGGAAGGGAAGGGAAGGGAAGGGAAGGGAAGGGAAGGGAAGGGATTGAGAGACCTTTGATAAATTCATCCATACACATAACCAGAATGATCCAAAACATATATTTTAGACAGTAAGCTATGCAAAACCTTCACTCAAACATAAATATTTGCTTTATGTGAATGGGATGTTTTAATCATGGAGGCCAGCAGACAATCTGAAATTACATGGTTTTTTGCTGTTTGTATTAAAGGGAATGAGAAGGCAGGTATTGTAGGGTAGATTTTCAAAGATATATTGGCATTATTTGTGTAATTACTTTGAAATTTTCATCTAGATGCCTTTTAAAATACTTCTGAATCCTGGCACAGACTCTGCAAGTCCTGTGACTTAAACTTTCTTCAGAATCCAAATTTCACTTTCCCAGTTTCATAAATTTAATCTTTTTAATTTGGCCAGGGAGTTTTCAAATGCTTCTGGAGGATCTAAGAGCACAAGTTCTAAGGAAAATCAAGAGGCTGTGTTAACCTAAAAATCTTACATTTTTAAACCTTTCCCAGGTAATCTATTGCACATGCCTAGAGGGTTTTGCCCACACCAGTATGAATCTGCTCTTCTTGGAGCTCAAAACCCTCAGGAGAATTTTATTTTATAATAGACTTCTGAAATTTGGTATAAACTTGTCTAAAGTCCTGAAGAAGCGTGCTTTTACAAGTCCTGCGAGTGAAGAAGTGTTTTGGCAGAAGTACTCCTGTCTCTGAGGCTGGGATTAATTTAATTTAATGAAGTTAGTTAGGTTGGCAGTCTCAGCTAATCACCAGGGCTCCCTTGTCTGGCTTCACTGGTTAGAAACAGGCACCTACTGCAGACATAGGATCAATTCCTTTCAGATATTCCTACCTGCCTCTTTTTCTTACTTTATTAACAGGAAGAGTCCAACTGACTAACTTAACTGGATGCTCAGCTTTCAAGCAGCCAATGTTAAGGCAGATCATCCCAGCATATGTTGTTATTTGTAAGGCATTAAGCACTATGCTGTGACTGGGCATCACTGAGATTTTTGAATAGGTCAGAAGTCCCCAGAAGTGCTCCCATGAACAAAACTTTAGGTCAACGCCCACCATTTGAATTTGTTGTCCACTCTGCAAAAAAGAGTATCAACACCATCTTTTCAAGAACACTGTGCCTATAGCTCCCAACTCATAAGGAGTATTTTGTTCTCCATATAAGCTGTTTCAGGAAGAAAATTGTCTGAACCAAAATCTAGGCTCCACACAACATCTGCAGAAACGTGAAGCTTAGTCTGGAGCAAATTCTCGCTCCATCAGCAAGTGTGCTCATCTGAACACCAAATGTGTATTTGAAAATCTGAGAAACAGGCAAGTTCTGCAATGACAGGTGTGTATTTGAGAGTCTAATACATTTAGTCAGATTCATCCAGGAGTAAATTTTTCATTGTTGGGGCAGGACCAAACTGACTAGGAGTTTTATCATATGTTCACCACATCTTTTATTTTCATCAGCTGCAATTCGGCTTGCCACAAGTTAATGTGCTTATGCATTAGGTCAGGTTTCTTCTATTCAGACTGTTTTAGCACCATCCAAAAAACCGAGGGTAAAAATAATTTTGGGAAGGAGAAAATCAATATAAAACCTGTATTTATATTTGCGCTGGTGCAGTACATTCGAATCTCTCAGAAAAATCTTCAACTGCCAAAACTGCGAAGAAAGATGCGTGACCTTCTGTTACATTTCCCATGTTTTTTGTCTTAATTAAACTTGTCATGAGTCATGTTTACAACACCCAACTTACTGCAGTCCTAAACAAACAAAGGCATTCAGCCTCTGATGTGCGTGTCCAAACTCACCAGGGATTACTGCTGCGTTTTCATCACTTCCTGTACGTGGAAAATGCAAAGGCCAAATTTAGAAACGGATCACAAGTCTCTGGACAGGTTGTTTCCAAGAAGGCCGATGAAATCTGCTTTCTTATTTAGCTTAAACCTGTCTCCTCAAGTATTATCTTCCTAGAGACTTTCAGACATGTTTCCATCCCCTAAGCTGTTAACTCCTGCAGTATTAGGACAAAAAGAAAAAACTAACCTTTCTGAAGGGCCAAAAGACAGATGGGGGATCAGAGCTGCCATTTTTTAGCTCAAAACCTATGGGTGTGAAACCCAAGAGGGCTTCCTTTGTGTACTTAAATCTAGGAAAATTACATAAAGCAAGATATGCTTATTATCATAATAATATTGAGTTTGAAAGACACATCATGCTTTAATTTGTCCATCTTCCGTACTTAGTATCTTCAAACTTAAAATCATTAATATGACTATTTTGGGTCAAAGAGTTGGGTTGGTTTTTTTTTTTTAAGACTGTAATTTTTTCTATTTGGTCAAAAGACCATGCAGCTTCATTTGAGTTATCCAACAGTCAATCCACACACATTTCAGATTACAAGGGCAGCTACTTTTTAAAGACAGGCTTAACACCACTCTATGTGAAGCAAACAAATGGGATGAAGTGCAAAAGGAGCAGTCAAAAAATTTCAGCTATTATAGAGGAGCAAGAACTGTCATTAGCTTGGGTATTAGCAGAGCCTGGAGATGCTCTCTAAGTGCACAAGACAGAAGGTAAAACCAGCCGCTATCATGAAGAACATCATTCTCTGCATGAAGAAAAGAAGGAATAAAAAATTTGGGGAGATTAATTCTTATTACTTTATTTGTGGTGTTAAATCCTACTTTTAAGTCTTATTAGCTTATTGTAACGGTTATTTTATATTTATATTTATATATATATATATATATATAATTTTTTTTAAATTAATGTGTCTCCATCTTATTTTTAACTCCAGCTGTTGCTATCTTCTGGAAGAGGGTTTGGTGTTCAGGCATTGTCATGCCCAACCAAGCCGAGATACCTGGTGGGCCCAAACCAGGACAGGGGGAGGGAGCACCCCATCCTGGCAGCCAGTCCCCCAGAGGACCTTGTTATGGTTTTGCGTCACCAGCTGCATCTCGCAGGGATGCGTGTAAGCTGCAGGGCTTGGAGCCAGGCAGAGCCATACCCCGAGAATCCCCCGGGCATCTCCAGACCACGTCCACAGCCAACATAGGAAATTCCGGCGAGATCGGACCCTCCCTCACTTCCTCTGGGGGCCTGGCGCCGGTCAGCAGCAAATCCTCTCACTTCTCAGGATCTTTATGTCAGGCTGCAGCTCCTATTTTTGGACTGACGTTCCCCGGGTTTAATCCACTTAGCCTGTGACCACCTTCATCAGCTTCCCGCAGGCACAGCACAAGGCGAGGCTGCGGGATCCTGCCTGCCGCCCTCGCCGTCCTCCCCTGCTGCCCACCGCCCCCCTCGGGAACGTGTATTTATAAAGAGGTGGATTAGGAACATTACCAGGCAGGTCACAGGGTGTCAAGCTGCTCTTTCAGGGCTTAAAATCGGAGGCTCACTCAAGAGGGAGCGCTTGGTTCCTGTGGAAGCGGCAGGGATGATTGCTGCGATGTCCTTGCAATTTACTCTATTAGCAGCCCCGGTGCTTCAGCCTGGAGCATTTAGAGACACAGTTCATGTAAACAAAGCAATCAGGATGTGCAAAAATGCTTTGCTTTAATTTTTCTTTTTCTTTTTTTTTTTTTTTTTTTTTTTTTTTTTTTTCTTTTTTTCACGTGGGGAAAATAAAAGGAGTCTTTTTAAGTGCAATGAATGAAATTCCTCACTGGTGCAAATCCACCTTGCAGTCAATGAGCACTGAGTGATTTGTACCTGCCAAGGAACCTGGACTGTCATCCCCTGGGAGTCGGGCACCCCGAGAGCAATTATGTCAGTTCTCACCGGGCTGGGGCAGAGAAGAGAGCTGCCCACAGAGCTGCCACCTGGCAGGTCACAGGGGAAAGCAGAGCCCAATACCCACCGGCTCCACAACGACATCCCAACGCCTGAGACCCCGCACAACATGTTAGACACCGTCAAAAAACATGTCAGGCCAAGCTGTGCCTACAGACTGTGGAGAAAACACTGCACCTCAGTGCAACGTTCTTGCAAATCAGAAGCAGCCGTTTCCCTGTGGTGTGCTGCAGGCATCTGCACGAAGGCGAATCCCAAGTGCTTCGTCATTCTGCTGAGCTCTAATCCCATCAGCATCTCTGGCCACTCCGTCAATCGGCTTAGAGTGAGGCTGAAAGTCATCACACGGCCGGGCCCCCGTGGGCAGGTGCAGCCAGGGCCGCTCAGCCAGGCCAGCGCCCGAGGCCTGCACCAGCGCGGAGATTTGGGGTGGCCAGGGCTGCAGACAGCGCAGCCCATGGTCAGCACCACCACAGAGGGGTAGGGGCTGTGTCTCCAGCCCCCTCCTGCCCCTCCAGAGCCTCCGTGCTGTGAATGGATGGAGTAACTGTAGCACGGCTGTCAGAGCCTTTCGTGTTCTTGCCGACAGTTAGCCAGAAATGTTCCGGCAGAAAATATTTTCCATGAGAAAATGCTGCTTTAACAGAATCTAACCCTCCTGGTGGAAACCTGTCAACTGCTGTGTCCTGTGGTAGAAACCAGATGGGTGTGTAAATAAGGATCCTGCCTTCATCCTGGGACCACTTGCAGCAAAAATAAAGATCCATTCAAGGTCTCTCTCTTACTTTCTCTGCTTTTTCTCAACTACAAAATTTTTTTTTTTTTTTAATTTTTCTGTCCCATTTTGGCAAGTTTTAATTCCTTCTGCCACCCTAAGAAAAGCACAGCATATGTGGGAACTGGGTTCTGCTTCCAGCAGCTCATTTCATGGTCCAGATGGGCACATCCTTTTCATCTCAGAGAGGAACAAGGTATATGACCTCATACCAGCTTCACCAGCATGGCTCAGATGAGGACTGATGGGCTGGATTTGGCCCTAAAGCCAGTTCCAAGTGGCCAACTGCTTTTGCCTGGCTTGGGAACATTTACCTCATCATATCCAAACACATAAAACAGCAGGTCCCCAGGGCTGCCACATTGTATGATGCACAAAGAAAGGCTTGATACCAGACTCAAGCCCCATCATCTCAGCACGAACACCACCATGAGCACCTCTACTTTAACTTTTCCTGAGGGTTTGGAACATCATCAGGGGTCAAAACTGATCTCCCATCCATGAATACAAAAACTGAGACCACCCCTATTTTATCTGCTCCCAAGGGACACCACATGGAAACCTGTCAGCTCTCAGAAGCTCCAAGGATCCCCACAGCAAGATCCTGTCTGCCTTAAAAAGTTATCTTGAGACTTCATCTTTTCTGAGGGCACTTAGTGACAAGCAGGGTTGATCTTCATGGTGTTCACGGGGAACAGTCCTTGCTTTTGCACAAAAGCACATAAAGACAAGATTAGACAAACTACCACCTCTTAACGGCTTACAGAAACCCTTACTCTTTCTATTTATAAAATCACACTGTCTTGGCAATAGGAAAGAAAGAGTTGGCATCATTTTTATATTTTCTAGATCTGTCTAAATTCAGCCTTACTGTTTTTTCCACTGTACTTTTCTCCAGAAATCAGCCCACACTTCCCACTCACCTATAGATTTTTCTTTCATTAATTTTCCCAGTAGGCAATTGCTCACAGAAGCTATAGGAAATAAAATGTCATGTGAGCCATAGCTTTCTCCAAAAATGCCCAGACTCTACCAACCTGCATTCACTCATCACCTCCATACAAAGATAACAGGACTCTAGTGCCTTGAGGACTGGGCTGTCTGCGCGGTATGTAGGTGACACCCTGGGCAGTTTGGGAAAATCAGATACATCCTTCTTTTCCTACTTTTTAAAATGGCAATATAGAGAATTAGAGGGTGTAACTGAAATTAGAGTTTTCCATAAACCTGTGAAAAAGCCTGCATAATTCACTTGCAGGGACATAAATTCTACATGAATTTATTCCACTAGGTTTATTCAAAAGTTATATTAAAGAGATGATCAAAGTTATGAAATCTATCCAGATTCCAGATATCATATTCTTCATTATCTCTAATATGTCTGGAGTTTCCCCACCACTTCCTCTCTCATTTAAGAGACCTTTTGCTGTGTAAAACACTCCTTTCCAGCTCTGCCCTGTAGGTAGAGGCGGTGATCCCCAATGCAGAGCGACAGGCCTTGCAGCTGACCTGGCAAGCTCCCTGCCTAAGGTCTGACACTCTACCCCCCTATGCAGCAGCCACCCAGTGTCTTGTATATCGGGGAGAACCAGCACAAATGTGTTTGATTTGTAACTTTACAAGGACTTTCACACTGAGGTTTAAGTTTCTTTTATTAGTAGACCTAAAAGAAGGGTACCATTAACACATAACAAAGGAAGCAGAACTAAACTATTACCATTACAGTAGTGTTTTAAAAACCCCACTACTTAGAGGTTTATAAGGTTCCTTGGAAAGGTTATTGCAGGAGCCACAAAATGGAAACAGAGGAGAGAGTTTCTCAGCTGCATCGTGCCTTCCCACTGCTTTTAGCCCTACACAGAGGGACTTGCCTGGTTAAAACACAACTGAAGCTTCTCTTAAGCAACTTGCTCATCTTGGGGCCACCCAGGAGTTTTCCCTGCACCAGGAGGATCCCCTGTCAAGATTTAAGACCCCACTCTTCCATTACTCCAGGAGAGCCTTAGCAGAAAAACTGAAGGGATAATGTAGCAGCTGAGACAACCAGTGATCCTTTCCCAACAACCTTCTATCAAACAAGACCCTCTGCTCAACCCTTTTTTTTCTGCTATACTTTTCAAGTTTTACTTTCTAGGTATTTTGAATGAAGGGTATCCAGGCCCTGAAAATTCACCAAACAAAACATCACAGTGTTTCAGCATCTCTAAATGAAATGATCTTATCTTTTCTAACACTTTCATATTTGTTTAATACCCTCCATCAGAAAAAGTGTTCCCAACACTGTTTATCCAGTTGAAGGTCAACACACTCTTAGGCTGTCATAAAATAAAGACATCAACAAAAGCTGTATTATTTCAAGACATTTCCTTTTAAAGCAATGACACTGTGTATTAGCAGCCTTTATTCTCTGCAAATCCCTGTCTCAGCTGCAGAGGAAGGAAAGGGCTGGCTGATCCGGGAGAAGGGACCTGGCTGAGCCTCTGCTAGCTCGTGCCAAAGCACATCCCCATGCCTGCACAGCCAGCACAGTGCCATCCTCACTGGGGCTTTACTCCCTCTCCTCCACTGGCCAGACAAATCTGGCACTGCCCTTGGGGCACTGAGCCAGAGTCCCCTCCCTGGCTGGCCCAGCTGGTGCTGGAGATCATGGGGGGGACAGGAATTGGAGGTTGGAAAGGATGAGTAACCATCAAGCAGGCAGCAGCTGCCTTTCTTCTTCCCAGGAAGAGTCATTGCTCTGAGGTGGCATCCCTGCAGGCAAGCCAGATTTCCAGTCTATTAAACTGACTACTTCCTTCATCACCTGTATTTTCCCTAAGTTTTTTTAAGAGTTGCCTTAGCCTTTGTGCAGCATGACTTAATCCACCACTTCTGATGATCTAATAGATTCCAATCCTCAGACCTCTCTCTGTGATTTCACTGCTCTGCTGTCTCCTCTTTGCCTGATCTCCATCTGATCCAGAAAACATCCCTTTCTCAGCCCTTCCTCACCCTTGCCTTGTCTCCTGACCACCCCATGTCCCCAGACCTGTTCGACAGAAATCCCACCACGCGCTCCTTGCATATGTGGAGCCTTACCCCTCCTGGCCCCCCAGAACAGGGGAGGACCACAGGACCACAGCCTACACCTTCTGGCTGGCGAGGAGGCTGTCTGGAACGTGAGCTCATGTTTTCCTAAAATAAGCAGGAGCCGTGCACTTAAACTCAACACCTGGGGCGAGGCGGGAGTGGCTGTTAGCGCTGTGCAGCATCCAAAGCGTTCCTCGCACGTGGCGTGGCGTGGCACGGCGCGAGCCAGAGGCACGCAGCAGCCAGCAGCCTTCCAAGGGTGACTAATGCCTTGCTGCTAAAAACAGCTTCCAGGGGTTTTCCATGAGCAAATCCCACTACAGGTTGAGTTTGGCTTTTCACCTGCTAAAATACAAGAACTTCACTGTAATGTCCACACTGATGGATTTTATTTTTTTTTTAACCGGTGCATAGTACAACTGGCAAAGGAAACGCAGCTCTTTCCTAAGTGATGGCAGCATTTGATCCTTGTTAACACTGCTCTTAAAAGCCAAAAATACCACCCTTTAAATAGATTGTGTGAGAGTGTAGAAACAAGGATGTGTGGTAGACATGCAAGAGAAGACTGGAACATAAAGTATATTGCACGCATGGACGCAAGTGTACAAGGGCCAAAGAGAAGGTATGGAAAATAACATCCTGATATGCCTTCCCAGAGGAGCACAGTGTTACATCAAATAGGTCACCTTGTCAAAAACACACTTAGCTACTTCACAAAGAGATCAAGCAAAATTCTTCAGAGCCCTGTTTCAGAAAGAAACTGACAAGAACTGTCATCAGTCCTTTGGACTTACCACGGTCTGTGTCCCTTCTGACCTGCAGGGCTTTGCTGCTCCTCTCTCAGGCTGCTGGGTTATTTCAGTGCTTCTGTATGAATCAAAGCCACATCTCCAAGAAAAACTGAATGAACACATGGCTCTGCTCACTGTGGGGACAGATATATATACAGTGTGAATTTCTGGACTTATTCAATTAATGTCTTGCCTAAACAGGCTCCAGAGCTGTGTTTTCCTGCATATTTGAGGGTTTTAGTCAAGCAGCTGAATCGTGTAATCCACCATCTCAGACATGACATATTACTTGCCAGTTCTCACTGTCTCTGACAAGTCAGTTCATCTTATAAATCATTTGGGGCTTCCAAATGAAATATAGATTGATTTTATTTTGCTTACTTCATTTTAGAAGCAAGCGGCCCAGAGGTGGGTGTGTCAGAGTTCCTTCGCAATACTGCTCCTAGGAACAATAAAGCCCTCGCGCAAACATGAGTGGAAAGTAAAAGGCGAGTAGTGCAATTGCAATTGAAATCAGACTGCCTTGAGAAGTTTTCAAAGTATCTGTGAATACGTCACCCCCATTAGCAATGTTATACCAGCTGCTGAATTTTGTGGGAAACACATATACCTATCTCCTTCCAGTTTGGAGGACCCATTTTCCCATCTTAGAACTTCCTATTGTGACTTTTGTTCAATGTTAAACACCACCAGGGCCAATGTGAGCGTGATGGCAAGGACCACAGATCTTCTCCTAGGAGGCTTAATTTAGCTCATGCTGATGTTAAGGTGATGAAGAAGAGGTACAAGAAGTGGTATTTGACAGTGCAAGGGGCACTGCAAGATTAGCATGGGGCAGCTCACTGTGGCCCAGGTCTTTGAGAAGATGACCAAGCTTTGAAGACACTTTGTCTTCATCCTGGGGACTCCACAGATTTCCAGTGTGAAAGGGATCAATGTCATGGAGGGGCCTTGTCCTGGTCTGAGTAGAGAGAGAACATAAATTTTCTAGCAGGGTTTTGACTCCACAGACGGGTCAACCAGCCCAGGGTGGCAGAGACAAGGTTTCAACACCTTGAAGCAATTAATTGTAGCATTCCCAAGGGGACAGAAGACTGCCATCAACTTACTTCTAATTAATTTACAAATTAGACTGCTGGCCCATAAAGAGCATCATGCACTAATTAAGCCCAGCTGCTTTATGGGAAGAGCTACAAGGAAATCTGTAGATTTCAGGTACCTAAAGGAAATATCGTATCTGCCGTTTATTCACCTAGCACTCGTTGCTCCTGGAGGTTGTAAAAGCTGAGAACACGTTCAGACACAAAGAGTTAAACATTTATATTAAATCCTGGGGATATCCACAGGTATAATCAAAGGAGAAAAAGATAGCACCATTAGTGCCAGTGGCTGCCTAGGATTTGCATATCATGTTGATGGAGAGCCATGATTGAAGCTTTTCCCACAGACAGAACATTTATAAGATGCTCTCCTGTGTGCTTTTTCCGGTTTCTAATGAGGTGTAAGCTCACCTTGAGCTGGCATGATTACCTGTCTCTGCTCACTAGGGAGCAGCTTATATTCATGAAACCTGTAGGAAATTAACTGTTTGTGAGACCTGCTCCTCTCTACTCCATGTGGCAGAATTCGGACGTGTGCAGAGGTTGCTAGAGACAGGGGAGTAGACAGAGAGGGAGGGAGACAGAGATTTGCACAGCCAGGCAGCACACTGGTTGCATAAGCCCTGTGTCTGTGGGAAATCAGACTAAAACCTTTTCAGAAGCAATACAAACATGTAGCCTTTTAGGACTAAAGTCATTTATGCAGAAATTTCCCCTATGGTCAGACTATTTCATAATTATTCACACTGGGATGTCTTGCATTTTGCTTTGAAGCATCTGGTTCTCGGCATGTCACCCTTAGTTTGATCTAGCAGTTCCTATCCTTATATAATAGCAAACCACTTCATGGCTATTTCACACAAAATGTCTCTTTTTGCCCACTAAATGACCTGGAACTAGAGCACAAGCATTCTGTTTGCACAGTTTTACATAACATTCACCAGAGTTTTCACACAACACTATTAAAGACTAATTTGTTTCTGTTCCCAGGCTGATGGAAAGCAGTTCTTTTGGTAGCTTGATTGCGTCAGTGTTCTTTGAAAATGTAAATAAAGATACTGAGATAAGACCTGTCCAGCTGCAGAGCTCTTTTTCTCTTTATGTTTACCAGATACTTCAAGCTAAATAAAATTACTCTTTGCACTTATTCTGCCTAAAAACATCCTCAACAACTAGGTAATCAAATTTTCTTGGCTCTCACAAGCCCAACGTAATTGTGGTCACAAGCAGCATCTAAGAGGATCTACAATGACACATTTCAAAAAGGCATTCTGAGAAATGGATTGGGGTCCCAAATACACCATTTTGAGAAGCAACTTGACTCCCAAGGAATGAGATTTTCAGGGAGATTTAGATTCTTGAGCACTTCATGGCCAGCTTAGAAAGAGGAGCTTCTGCTTCACAGCATGTGTAAAGTGTCACCTTGCCAACTCCTATTGATCTTGACAGAAATGCACTACTGGTTGGCATCTGACAATGTCACTGAGCCCCCACCCTCATTTCCATTGGTACAAAACACCCCTGCAAAGTGACTGAAAGATGCTTTTCTAACTATCTTCAAATACTATTTGCTGGGCAAAGGGCAGAAATATTTTCTCTGCCTGGTTTCTTTAGGTGTAGTGACTTGGAGATCCATTTCCTTGGCAAGACTTTGTGAACTGCCTGAATTGTCAATATAGACACATGATTTTGGAACAATATCTTACAAAACTGACCTCAGTCTATTTAAAAAATATGTCGATCTGTCCCACCCACAATGTGAACCCCTCTCTAGAGATGCCCAATTTTGAAAGACATGGAAAATCAATCAGTTGCATGTTTACTTCTAATGCTCCAAGTACAGGATAAATGCAGCCCTAGACCTCAGACATGTAACCTCAAAATATGAAAATAAGCCTAACAGGACAGATTCATCAAATCAGCTCATCATATGTTGGGATCATGAAGCAGGTGTGCTAAAAGGAAAAAGATACTGGCTTTCTGTGTCTTCATCTGTGTCCCTGCCTTCTTTGCCAGCTTCATCCCTCCTGGACTTTATTTCACCAGATGCTCTACATGGATATTCTGGTCTCAGAAGCAGGGAAATCACCTCCTATTAGAATAACGAGATGATTTGACATTCATTTTACCAGAGTTAATTGTAAACAACTGCTACAGGTTAAAGTCTTTTATGTAACATCCCCAAGAAAAAGCAATGCCAAGAATATCTTAGGGCAAAATTAAGTGAGAAGAAAAATAAAAAATTCAGGAGGCAGAAAACTATTCAGATCACATTTTAATTTTTTTTAATAATGGCTGAACAGAAGGCATGAACCAGACAGTTGCAGGAGAGAATTAGAAGGGTTCAGGTGCCCTTCAGAAGGGCACATGAGCTATCTGCTCTTTATGGTATGATATAAAACTGCAAGCCCACATTGCAAAGGGAATATTATATAGAGCAATAGAACTTTACTTGCCCAGTCAGTCCTTCTTCTGACATTTCTTGGGATTATTTTTGCCTGTGTATTTTGATAAGTCAAAAGAAATGTTGTCTATTTGCAATTGCTACCTTACATCACACCCCAAGAATTATTATTTTTTAAAAAGGTCAGTCAGAAAAGAAAGATTATTAGTCACTGATATTAGTCATTGATAGAGGAACAAGGTCATTTTAAAGGTCAGAATATTTCAGTACCTACAGGAATTCTGCCTAAACTATTCAGCATCCCATCCAACCGTGCATGACAAGAGGTTCTGGAGGCAGAATGGCCCAAAGAAGCATTTTGCTGCCACCAGGTTTATGATGCTTGAAGCAACACAGAGCTTGATGCTATTCCATGGCATCAGCTGTTGATGGAAATGTGTTTAGAGGAGCTGAGAGCCCACCAAAGCTTTCCCAGAGTACCACCACTTCAGTATGCAAAAAACCCCCAAGCTCTTAAAAACATTTTGATGCAAAACTGCCTCTGAAATCAGTGGCCTTTATGAAGAGCTCAACATTGCCCAAGGCACGCAAAGAGCTGCTCTGCCCTCCTCCTGCTTGGGAGAGGGAAAACCCACATGTCCCGTAGAGGCATGGATAGCTCAAGGAGGCAACAAAGGCTGTTCCTTTTCCACCTGTTTCCCTCCTGGAGCAGCCTGGAAATTGCACCAAAGATCCAGAAGCAGAAGTTCTGTCGTTCTGTCGTGCCTTAGAAATCCTCACAACTTTTCCTCTTCTTTTCCTGCAAAGCAGCAGGAGGGAGCTGAGCCAGGATATTTCCACCACCCTCTGGGTCTCAGGCACCTTTTCCTGAGCACTTCTGCAGGCATCATTCCTCTTGCTGGGAAGGAAAGCAGAGCACCAGGGTCTGAAGCCTCTCCTGCTGGCACAGTGCCCCAGGCAGGCTGCATCGGCAAGCGACAGTCCCCACCACAGCCAGCTCAGCTTTATCTCCATACTGAATAAACAACCAAACATCTGCTTTAGGATATCAGCTGGAACAAAAGCACTGGACATTTTGAATGCAATTTAACAATGTCTGTGACCTCAGACAATTTGTTGTTTCTTTAGCGTGTGCGGAGCCTGACCCCATTCACATCCTCTAAACCCTTTTGCTGTCTTCTTCTTTTCCTGCCCTCAAAAAGGCCACAGGATGAAAACAAAGGAAAAAACCCACGGGGAACTAGTATTAAATTTTAAGTAGCAACAACCAAGCACTTCTTCAGCGTGAACATGGTATATATAAATCTTTATCACCAACAATTTTTTTTTATATCTGGAATCCACTATTCTGCAAATTAGTCCCATTTGTCCACTCAGTGCTAATGCCATTAAAATCGACCTCATTTGTCAAAGCAAATGAATCCAGAAATCCGTAGACTTGTTAATTTCTCAGTTTGAAAACGTAATCTTGATTCATAAACTAAATTTTATGGAGACAAATCTCGTTGCATTTGGAAACTACACCCTTGTCACTCCAAGGAGGATGAAGCACAGACCACCCTTTGTTTGGGTTGGCACTGGAGGACTCTTTAACACCTGTGTTTTTTCTTATAGCCCAAGAGCAGCTCCTCATTCCTTTCCAATCCAACCCAGTATTTTTTACCTCTGTCTCTAGCTGTGGCCACCACAGAAATTTCAGAATGTTTGAGGTGAGGTGACAACAATATATGTGATTTATCGCAGCTTCCCAGAGACTATTCTGAAAAAATGGGATCCTTTTCTTTTTCACAGAAGGGTATCTTTGGGTGTGGGCAAAGTATTTTGAAAACTTACCAATACTTGGGCAAAAAAACAAAAACACAAAAAAACCCCCACAAAAAAACCACCACCACAACAACCAAGTGTTTTTGTGAAGCTCATTGTTTTTATTACTTATTATTTTCATTCCGTATTTCCTTACTAATTCCACCTCCTCTTAATGCAACTGGTTCTTTCACAATGAAATCTAACTTCTAGTTTCATTTTCCCTTTCTGAAGTAACTCATCAAAATTGGTCTTAGCTGATTATAACTGCTAAAATGTTCAGCTCTTCACCAATGGGCTGCTACAGGAAGAGATGAATATGAATCATGAAGAGATAATGTGAGTGGGTATCGGTGGTAGTGCATAAGTGTGGGTGTATATTTGTGAAACAATGAAACCAAAATAGAGAATCATAGACTCATTCACTTTGGAAAATGTCTCCAAGATCATCGAGTCCAACAATTAACCCGGCATTGCCAGTTCCACCACTAAACCATGTCCCTAACCACATCCTTCAGCTTTACACACTGGAACTAAAGGAAAGACAAGACAAGGATAAAACAAACCAAAATAATGCACCAATTTCACATCTACTCTGCACCCTGTTTGGTGAAGAAAACTCTGCAGTGTCATGCAAGAAGCCTTCAAATGGGTACTGATGACAGGTGCAGTATAGCCAAAAGACAGAGCTTTGATAACAAAGTATTTCACAGCCCACTGTTGCATTTAAAGAGGGTGTGCAGCCCTCACAGTTTGCTGAGGATGCAGCCAGGTGGGTGAGATGCATACAGTGCATGAGAACAGGCACAGATAGTGCAGGCAAGAAAACAACTCTTGACAAACAAGCTCTTTTTCCTAGGGGCTTTGGCAAGAACCAGGAAAAAGGGTTAAGGCCC
This sequence comes from Chamaea fasciata, assembly GCF_029207755.1. Lineage (NCBI taxonomy): Eukaryota > Metazoa > Chordata > Aves > Passeriformes > Sylviidae > Chamaea > Chamaea fasciata. The sequence goes on along the minus strand of NW_027094087.1, from coordinate 55,201,740 downwards.
CACTGACCTCGGTCGGTAAGCCCGTATTTTCTTCCCTCTTTTGGGCATCTCTTAAAAAGTGACTTAGGTTTATGCAGTCACCAGCACTGTCCTGAAGTAGGTTCATACTGTAAACAGCACTGTCCTCCTACAGCTTCAAGCTAAATGCCTGCAAAAATATTTGGCATCCCACTGAAGTGCTATTTGTCTTGATCAGAAATAAATTTTGACTTGCTGCTCAGAGACGACCAGGTGCTGTGGAAGACGGGAGGAAGACCCCAAGGACCATAGCTCACAGCCACGGCTCCAGAAATCTGCCCTCCAGTGCTGCATAGGTGGCACATCACCCGTCTCCACTGCAGGCAGCTCCCCATCCCACCAAAACCTGAGCCTCAGCATCGCTCCCATTCCGCCTCCCACCCACAGTGCCTTTGTGGGCAGCACAGCATGGAGAGCAGCTGGCAGACAGACAGGGCAGGAGGCTTCAAAGGGGCTGCCAGCCACTTCCTGGGTACAGCAGCACAGCCACAGCCCACCACAAGTGTCAAAAAATGATGGCTTTCCTGACCTCATCAGCACGTCCTCCTCCAGGTCCACTTCTCTTCCTGCTCCCCACCAGGGCAAATAGGAAGAAGAGCCCCCACCAGGGCTCATTCTTCTGGGCAGTGTCATGCAAAATACAGGACAGCAGAAGAACCAGCTGGCCCCAGACTGGGGCATGGTGGTGGGATGCAGAAGGAAGGCATCCTCCTATGTGCAATCGCTCTTTGATGCACACAGACTGGGGAGCATGGAAATGAGGGCAGGACTGTGGGGATGTGAAGAGGAGAGAGCCATGTCCCACGTGAAAGCAGTCTGTTGGAACTGGAGAGATGTCCTTACTTATGTCCAAGCAAGATGGAGGAGAGTTGCCCATCTGGGGAGCAAAACATGATGGATGGATGAAGGCTCAGCATGATCCCATCCCCCTGTTGTGATCCAGGAGCTGTGATTCAAGGCAGCCTGAACCAGGCATCATTGCTGCTTCTCCCCATAAAAACCCCGGTCCATGTACTGCTCAGCCCACCCACAAGCAGCTCCCATGCTGCTGAGCCCCTGCCAACCAGGTCAGCAGGGCTGAGAGTCTCTGGGACAGCCTTCACCTGGCTGCTGCACTCAGCCCCTGTGTCTGCTGCCCCGAAGCCGCCTGCTTCACATCACATTTCCCTGCTGTGCTCCAAGGGCCATGTCTTTGGGAAGTATTTTTGCAGCAATAAAGCAGCATTTTCACTGGGCAAAGCTGCATTTTAATAGTAAGAGGAGAGGACTGTTAAAGGCTGCAGCAGGCCCCGTTTGGCGCCAGTCACTGCTTTTTTTTCTCTCCTCCATATGTACCCCATATGCAAGTACAGCTGAGAAGCTGACATGGAAATTTTTTAAAAAGGAGAGAAATATCTGAAACTACCCTGAGAAGGAGGTTCAGAGCTTCTTAGCTCTGCTTTTCCAAGAGCTGTGAAGGCCCCAGAGATCTCTTACTTCTGTATTTTTTAATTCCCTCCTTGCAGGTAATTATTAACACCGGTGACTGTGATGTGGGTGTAGGGGTGAGAAGTTTCTACTCTTTGTCCTCTCCACAGGCAGCCGCTATTCAATGTTTTGGTCCTGTGCCGTGAGAACTCATCTACAGCTGACAGGGCACAGGCAGGGGCTGTCTTAGTAATAATAACCCACTACTTTGTCCACGTTTGGATGGCTGTGATGGGTCTCAGATAGCAGAGGTAGGTCTGTGATGGGTGTCCTACCTCAGCCTCTCCTACAGGCTCTCCTACATTGTCACGAGTCTAGGGTATCCAGCACTGCCTAATGCATCAATCTGCTTTTGCCTCAAGAGTTCCTCCTGGCGTAGACACCCAGGTCAACCAGAACCAAACCCCTCTCCAGACTGTGTTTTCTGCTGCAGAAGAAGCATGGCAGTACCCTGCTGTCAACAAGGAATACATGCTCACAAGCGCCTTCTTAGTTTCAGCTGAGAAATTCACTGCCCATAGATTTATGTGGATGGGTTTGTCTGTGTCCTTTTCTCCCGGTGTGAGAGACAACTGTTAAGGGATAATGACTCAAAATATTCCCCCTTTTGTGGAGATGCCTGGGGTGCTTTGTTGGAAGAGGAGGTGAGTTTTGGGTGTGTAATGGCCAACCTCTGCTCTGGTATTTCAAAGGGTGATTGATGGGCCGTGAGTGAAACGGGAAGCAGATCCTGTGGAGAGGTCGTGGTGCCTCTCCTCACGTTGAGTTGCCCTCCCTCGCACAAACCTCGGGGTAGTGGGGCTTCCCCTCCTCCACTGGGAACATACCATGGCCTGAAGGTTGGGTTTTAATCTCTGCTGATGGGCCATAATGGGACATAATGGACTCAACTGCTGGTGTGATGAGCAGCTGTCTTGATTTAGAAGGTGTCAAGAACCCCCGAAATGTCCCATGATCCACAACAGTACATCATCATTGTGTGAATGCCTGAAGCTCCCACCCCAGGGGAGGTATGTGGGCCTTCCCACCTGAACCTGAGTGAATGGAAACCAAATAGATGTGGTGTTCTATGGGTTTTCCGAAGGCTTTCCCCCCACCACTCTTCTGGATATCCCCCAGCACCTGGTGGATCAGGTCTGCGACCACCACTTCAATCAAGTCTGGGCGGCAACCCAGTCTCATCACAGGGTGGTGAGATCTTCACACTCTTATCCTTTCTCTTCAGTCCTGCATGTCCTTGGGTGATGTTGTTGCACATTCACGTGGCAATGATTTCATGGTTTTATATTGCTATAGACAATAATAACCAAGATGGCTACATACCTGTTCTCTTTTGCAACCAAAGTGTTCTGTAATAACCCCCACATGTGTGTATTTACTAACACTGATCATCCAGTGTTGTTTCACTCTAATCCACCCCAAGGAATCTATTAACAAGAACCTGGTTACCCTTGTCTTCTGCAGTGTGTCGTAACACCCTACTGCTCACTGCAACACTAAGTAGCTGCCCTTTTTCACATATACATGTGAAACATATATTGAAATTTTTAAAAAATGACATAATCTCTCCACTAAAACAAACATTCCTTGGACTTCTTCCTTTCAGACTTTGAAGCACTCCTAGGATTCACTTTGGTTTCTGGACAAAAATATGATCTTTAATCAGGTAGCATGAGAAATACATAGATCTGGGGGGGAATAAAACCTACATCATTACATTTCTTTGTTGTGCTTTTCTCATCATCCTGGAGAACTCTTTGGCATTAGGTGAGAGTCCCTGCAAGTATCCAGAATTCTACTTTGGAAACATCTGGCTTGTTCATAGCATCTCCAAATCTGACTCAGCCTAAAACATCCTCATACTTGCTGTGAAAGGGGTTCCTCTCTTCATGCCTCCTCTCTCATCATTTCCTAAATTTCATTGTGCATCCTCCACTGAGCAGACACATCATCGTCATGTGCTGGCTTGCCATGGACTCAAGGACCTTTTGCTCCCCAAAGGCTGCCCTGTGTTGAGGCTTCTGATCCTGGAGAGGAGATTGGTTCTTGCATGCATTTGAAGAAATGGAGATTACATTCCCAAAACTAAATATACAAGCTTGCCAGGAGCATTTAACATGTGGACAAATTCTATGATGCCATCAAATTTTTTTTAAAGTATTTGTCAAATGTATGTTAGCATAGAGGTCTGCAACTAAGGCAGTCACAGACTTTCCCTGCCCCATGCCCTAGACCCAGATTCCCACCCTTGTTTGCTGCATTCTTGAGCTTCTACAACTCCTCTGGGAAGTTATTTGGTACTGCTTGTGTTTTAGTTATTATGTTCAGCGCTATCATCGTGCCAGACACTGTCAAACTAGACAAATCAGATAAAGCAAGGGCCGATATAAAATCTACCTCCCATTTATTCCTAGGTCAAGAGAAATTATGGGGAGATCTTAGCACGCCACTTAAAAGGACCCAAACTGCAGCATGAAAAGTTCTTTGTATGCGGCTCAGGCTCCTGGGTGGCCGCAGTGCCAGTGTTTCGCCCAGCAAACATTTGCTTTTTTGAAGTTTTGGTCCTTGTTCCCCCATGGACCACAGGGTTTGCGGCCCTTTCAACACCATGCACATCAAGAAGCAGGCATCCCCAGACTCCCTGCCACCCCTCTCAGCTGGTCCCTAAGCAGAAAGGATGCCTGCTACCCCAGTCTCCCATCTCCCAGTGCTCTGTGTCAGCAGCAGCCTGCTCCCAGCAACATCCTTGATGGGGCCACCTGTAAAAGGGTTGCTTCACCTTCCCTTCCTCACAAAAGCCATGCAGAACAACAAACACCTGCTGCCTCCTCTCTTCGGCAGTGTATTTTAAAACATCCCTTTTCATGGCCCGTCAGGTCCCCTAAATCCCTCCCTGCTTTTTAAACTGTACCAGGAGGATGGAGATGAAGATGTGAGTTCTCTTGGCTTGTTTCTCAGCTAAGAGAAATGGGGCAGCCTGTGCTCCTCTGCCCATGGGAAGAGGAGAAGGCCTACCAGGGACAGACAAGAAGACCTTTTCTAGGACCAGCTCCCTGAGTAGCATCACCCTCTCTATGCAGTAAGATGGCAAGGAGAAGCAGACAAGAAAGGAATATGCATGGCAGGGAGTCAAGCTGGCTAGTGGCAGACTTGGGAAGTGGACTGTGGCAGGGAAAGGTACTTATTACAGGTTTCAGTATTACCTCCTGCAATATTGCCTACTGAAAAAGATCATTTTGATCCTACTTTAGCTAGGTTTTGCACTTTAGTAGAGCAGACAATGGTGCAGTATATGATTTTCTTCTGAAGACTGAGTTTTCTGCACTGTAATAAACACTACATAGATCATACCCGGGTCACTTTTCTATGGGGAAAATCAGGAAAAATATTCAAAAACCTATGACGGTATCTTTTCTGTAGCTTTGGGGACTCGGCCTCGAACAGAGACACAATTCGCTGGAATATCCTATAGAGTAGAAAAGGTAAGAATTGTTATTTTCCATTAAAATCTTTAGGGTATTCTCTGTAATAACTCTATAAAGCTATTAGTCTTTGGGAGATATGAATGACTCTGAGTTTTGTTCTACCACTTGAAGTGTTGTTTTAGAACTACTTCAGCCCTTTAAATGTGTGTCCGCCAGACAATACAGCTGAGAAGAATTTGCCATTAATTGGAGAGTGGGGCATGTACCAGCCTAAGGGATTTACTTTCAAAGTGCTGTTATTATGGTTGTAGACTGCATTTGGTTGCTTAGAAACCACCCTTATCGATGATTCAGGTTCTCTCCTGATAGTGTGGTGAACAGATAGCACCTTTCTTTTTCCCTCAGCAGTCATCAGGAGGAACTATTTTGTAAAACCTTCTGCCAAAGGCAGTATCCCTCTATGGACCAGCAGTACCATAGCTGGCATGTTGGTTTTGGCCAATTTGATCCTTATTCCAGAGGATCAAATAAGATTTTTGAAAACAGCATTTGGCAACAAAAAGCTTAGAGACCAATTGTTCAGGTGGGGGAAGAGGGAGAAAAAAACTTGCTCATCAAGATTTATCTGACAAACAGCATATCTAACCAGCAAAAGATACTGAGATAAAGGTCTTTGTAATGTTTCATTAAAACCACAGACACATTACCAATGTGGACTTTTAAGCTGGAACTCATTAGTAAATTAATTCTATCTGAGACAGCCTTGTCAAACCCAAGCTTTACTGATTACATTTGGCTTTCAGGCAGTAATCCCCAGGGAAAATTATTTATTTCAGCACTTGATGGGTTACTTCATCGAAGGCAGTGATAATGACATTATCTTGACTTAGGTTAGCATTTATAGGCCTCTTGGAAGGACTGAGTGTTCAAGGGGGATTTGAATGAAGACAGGTGGGAAGTCAAGCATGAAGGTGCACGGTTAGAAATGTTTGGAAAGTGCAGCCCATCTGTAATAGCAGAGGGGTTCACCAAACTGGGCTGAAGCAGGGAATGCTAAGAGGAAATGACCCCCAGATTAGGCAGCAAGGCCACACTGGTGAAGGACTTCAGGCTGCCTGCCTCCCTCATGCTGCTCAGTGCCCTGCTCGTGTACATGGGCTGAGCAATGCTGGCTTTGACTCCTGTCATCTCACAGCAAAATCTGGAGCTGCAGTAGGGAATGGAACCCCTCTGACAGCAAAGGCTTCCCAGGTGTAATGAGAAAATGAAGCTGAATGGGTGATGACCAGAGGGGAATGATGTGCAAAATCAGAGAGCTGACAGACACAGGCAGAGCTGAGTTGGGGGGCCATGAGGAAAAGAAACAGGCTGTTAATGGATCAGGCCAATATCAAAGTGCTTTCTTAGCAGTCAAAGAAGAGAGAAAGAGAAGAGGGATAGATCAGAGCAGCAGCATCTCTGACTCCTCTTTAGACAATCCTTTTTCCCTTCCACTGTTCTTGGGTTAACAGAGACACATTGGGATCCTTAAGATCAAGGGAATACCTCCTTGAACTCCAGGCATTAATGCTACCAAAGGAACTAAGTTTTACCTTTGCACATGTGCCGTGGCAATTCATACAATACAGATCTAATGGCCCAAAATACCTGTCTTAACTGGCCAGACATGGAACAGGAGCTCCAGGAGAAATCCGAGCTACCTTTGAGATATGTCTGATACAGGTGCCACAGGTGAGATTGCACCACAAGATCCCAGACTTTGCCAGTTTGAGCTATGAAGATTTTTTTCTGAAATGCAGGGACAAAACCTGAGCCCAGGAACCAAAGCTGTCCCAGCAACAGCTGTTTGGAAACCCCTTACTTTGGAAATTTTTTTTCAGTTTAGAGGAAATCAAACAGGGATCTGCAGAGGCTTGACAGCCCTTTAGCATATTCAAACGGTGCCTATTAAGGTTTCTGTTGTCATCCAGGTGGCCTAGTAAGACTCCTTCTCTATGAGGAAATGCATAGCAAACCACCCTGGGTGTGCCAGGGACATGAAATCAAAGTAGTAACACATTTGAGAACTGATGAAATCATAACCCCTATGAGAACATCACATCACCATTCTCCTGATGTGTTTGTAAGGAAACTTAATTCTGTGGCAGGAGCATCTGCAGGGCTTGTGCAAATTCAGGAGAAGATTTTATGTCTGCTGAAATTGTTCTGTCAATTTTCACTGGAGAATGTGTCTCTCAAAGTGCAATGAGCATGTACCAAGTCATACTGATCCAGTATCACCCCAGCTGTAACAATGAAAGAAAGAGCAGCTTATCTTTCCCAGTAATTAACTCTACTCTGAGAAGACATAGGTGAGTAATTGCAAGAATAAACGCTATTACATCTCCAAGAAATGAAATTTGATCTGCTTTTTATTTCAGCTTCAGCTGGACCACAAAGTTGCTTCTGTTGCAAATCAGACGTGTGATATGATTAAACATCAAATCTACTACTACTGCTTTTAAGGCAGTACTAACTTTTGATATCCTAAGCAAGTAAGCTTGAGATAGAAGCTGCAAAATTCAATTACAATTTCTGGAACAGAGTCTAAGCCATAGGGAGCAAATGGCTTGACTTTAGGAAAACTTACTTTCTTATTTAGGAGAAAAGGGGCTGGCTGTTAGGCTAGTACATAGTCCTGGGATACTGCTTCAAACCAAAAAATCTGCGTATTTAGTCTTTCACTCAGTATCATACATATTGTCAAAGGAAAGGAGTGGACTTCAATTTGCTAAATGACCATGGTTATTGTAAATTGCAATGAAGCCTTCTCTAAGGGACTTTGTCAGTAGAGGGATTCTGTAGAGACTGCAGGAGGAGAAGAAAAAGTGAAGAGATGTTTCCTCCAGCACACCTGGTTCTAACTGGTATTGAGGGCACTCTGTGAGCAAAACCCTGAGGGGCACCACCTCCTAAATTCCCAGGAACACAGTCTAGAGAACAGCTGAGCTTATAAAGCATTTGGAAGTGCTGTGTACATTTTAAAATAAAAACTATAAGGCTAAATGAAGTGAATTGTTTAGCCATAAGCCTAATTAACAAATAATGTAGAGGATAATACTTTTCACCATGTAGCCATATTAATTTCTATACACAACAGTGTATTTTGAAAGCAACATGGTTCAGAGCCACCAACAATACGTGGCTGCTGTGCTATTTCAAATGGCCTGTCTGTGCTGAGGACAATGCAAAATATGATTTTATTAATCTTTCATTCTAATTTCATGGCACTCAGCAGTGTTTGTGCACAATGGCAGGCACCAATCCAGAGCCTGTACTGGCACAGGCTGGGTTTGTTCCATTGACCCCAGCAGCGCCATGCTGATGTACACCAGCTGAAATCTGGCCCATGATTTCTGCCTCGGAAGGATTAAACTTAATTAGTTCTTTATGTTTGACCCACAGCGTGGGGATATCCCACCATCACAGACCCGAGGCTGTCCATCTCTGCCCTCAGCTGCAGCAAACGTCCCCATTCCAGCCAACCCCATGACAGCTGCCTGGCAAGAAGCAGAAACTCTGCTGGGACACCAGGGCCCACTGACTGGTGGGGATGCCCATGAGGGGTCACACAACAGGTTTTTTGGAGGTGGGAGGGCTCCGTGGGGGTCCCAATTCCTGCTCTGACAGAGGCAGCTTTCAAGTACAGCCCTACAGGACAGCAGTCCCTGAAAACCGGCTCCTCAGACCTTCTCCACAAGGAAGAGGGGTTTGACCCTTCCAAGGGATCCTCCTCATGCTTGGTCTGGATGTGCTCTTGGTCTGGTGGTGCTGGAGAAAGGCAAGTGTGGGGTCTTTGTCTGCCTCACACTGCGGCACATGTGTTCTGTCACTCCATCACATCACCCTCCCGCTGGCTGACTCTGCCTCCTTGTTTTTCTACTGCTAAATTACCCTTCTTGAAAGCTAACAAGGAGTGGGCAGACTCACACAACTGCTAGCTTTGCAGAATGCTCTGAAAGTTTCCAAATCTCTGACCAAAAGGGAAGCAGAGAACACTTTGCAGGGGACAATTTAACACCCAGGTCCTGCCACCCAGACAGTGCCCCTGCTGCTTTGACCAAGACACTCAACACAGACCTTCTGAGGATATCAGAAGCCAAATAATGTGGGATTTTAGAAGTTAAAACACAAGCACCTTAGCTTGCCTTGCTGTGCCAGAGCCCAGCAGCAGTCTGCCTGGTTGCCAGCATGATCCATCTCCCGTGGGAACCACTGCTGAATGAGGACACATTGCCACACTGTCCTGTGCTCACTGCAGTTTGACAAATGCTTATAAGGAGCAACTTACATAGAACCCATTGTAATGGTCATGCCTTGGGGCTGTGTCCTTTCTTTCCAAGCAGAAGGAGCTGAAAGCATGCATGGAAACTATTTCTCACTGGGCACACTGGTGCAGAGAAATCCAAAGGCCTTTTTTCCCTGTGCTTCTCAGCCTGTACACCCTCACTCACACTCCTCTCAGCCTTCTGTTTTATGAATCACAGAATCATTAAGGCTGGAGAAGATGTCTGAGGTCATCAAATCCAACCATTAACCAGCACCACTGTGCTCAATATGCAACTATTATCCATAAGACATCTTAGGGCACCTGCTGCTGAGCAATTTGCAATTGAGGGATTATTTTCTGGTCTTCGGGTCTTCGGTTGAACAGGCTCCTTGGTGGTGGGGCTACAAAGTGAACAGGAAGATAACTGCAAAACTCGTGGCATTCACCCCGTGCAACCCAAGATGAGGCAGCACACGAGGGAAATCCTAACTTTGACAAAGTCAATGGTCACCTGCTCCTACTGCATTAGGATTTTGCCTTTTTTTTTTTTTTTTCTCCCCTGCATGGAACTGAGCAATCTGTTATGCGAGGAATGGTGGCTGGGTTTGTTTTACAAAACACAGATAGGAAATTCACAATACCTGCCTTCCATGTAGGCACAAAGGGCTTCAGTAGAATCATGTAAAAGTCTCCTGCTGCTAAGCTGTACCTATATGGAGTTGATTTCACTTGAAGACTTGCTGAAATGCAGCTGTTAACCCTAAGGTATATCTCCTTACAGAGCTGAAGAGTATACACTGCTTCAGTAATTTTGTCATTTCATCTGGGAAAGATCAAGTCTGGAAACATTTTTATTTTTTTTCCTCTGTTCTCTTTAACTTGGTAATTACACTGTCTGTGAGAAAACAGAGCAGAAAGGAAATTGCATCTAAAGGACATGGTAATAAACGTGTCACGTATATCACTTAGCTGGGTTGTGTTTATTATTAACTGAGAATGGAAGAAGACTTGAGCCGCGGGAGCATGATGGACTGGTTCTCCCGAGAGCGCAATTCCAGACTGCAGTGATTATCCCACATTTGCACCAAGGGGACCCAGCCCATGCCGTGCACCTCATTAGCTGAGCAGGGGACCTGGGAATCCTGTTTCTGCATTCATTTCTCCACAGTTCAGCAGCAGAGAATTCCCTAACATTTCCCTCTTTGATAATTTCCACTGACTGAGGATACGGCTCATTTTAATTAAACCAACATGTACTGAGGATAACTCCTCTGACTTCACACTAATGCCAGCCAACAGAGATGAAATTCTTCTGTGGGGATTGTGGGGAGTTGTGGGGACTCCTCCTTGGGAGTTGTCAGCTTGATGAACTTCAGCTGTGAGGTTCAGCCATAGAGATGAACCTAAAGATGTTGGCTTGATGGTGAATCTCAGACAGGACTCACAGAGTAGTGAATGCAAACGCTCATAAATTTCACTGTAACCAGGACTGCCCCTTTATGTCTTAAAAATGTATGTATTCAGGATAGGTATGCTATGCTACTGCTTTAGATCAATCCCAAACTGTAAAATAGAGATAAATGTGTTAACACATTTATTATTATTAGTTAGCTACTTTACTTGTGTTTCCCGCTACTTTGCATAAATGAAATGGCAAAAAGCAGCTTGGATGTGTAGTTGAATCTGGCCAAAGGTTGCCCAGAATTTTCTGTTGGAATATATATGTTCCTATATAGACAGACCGTGGATGGGCAACAAAGTAGCTGGACTTTTGGCTAACACTGGAGCTAGAGAATTATATTGTGGATATCCTTAGTTTTTAGCAACATGTGAAGTAATCCTGCTCAGAGGTGTGAAAGTCAGGCAACTGCACCAGGGCGTGCAGAGCAGATATTCCTGGGCTCTGAAAATGGGGGAACCATCCCAAGACACTGAAATATCACTCAGATTTAGGAAGGACTTTGAGGTCAGCTGGGTTTGGGTCACTTCAGGGGGTGAGTGCAGGACAAATGCCAGGGGAGGAAACATGCTGTGACAGAGGCTGGGTCACAGTGACAGTCAGATCAAACAGGGCCAGTTTAGTCTCTGTGGCCAGTGATGGGGCACATACTAGACACCACCAAAAAAAGAAAAACAGACACATATACCTATAACTCCTCCCTGGTCACATGAAGCACATCTCTCAGGGCACATATTTTGAAAGCTGTATATTGGTCTTTTTCCCCCCCCCCCCCCCCCCAGGAAATTACAAAGGTGGCATCCATTCACAAAATCTCTTTCTGCCTGATTTAAGTTAATAAGCTCCACCAAGACAACAATTATCGTTGCTGTTTGGCTGCTGCCTGTATCCATTATGTGTGTGTATATTATTGTTATTTATCAGCAATCTCCTTGGAGCTGTACAGAGACACAGGATTATGACATTCGCTGCTCCCAGAGCTTGCTACGCCAATTACAAACAAATGATCAGCAACAACTAGAACTACAGAGCCTCTGATACAAGCCAGCCAGCTTCTGAGCTGTGACTGGGGATTCAAAGAATCAAACTGTGGCTTGTCAGATTATCAGGGCCTTGAGTTTTTATATGATGCATCAGAAAAAGCCAGTATTTTGGCTAGAGCACATTTGATGCACATTCCTTTGAGGATGGCAGGACTTGTTCCTTGTTTGGTTGGGTGTTTTTCCCCACACATGGCACTGGTTTTAAAGCATTTATGTGGTGATTATCCCTTATTTTCCTACTTTACTGGCAGCAGTGAATTGTGGGGATAAACAAAATATATGTAATGGTTAAAAAAAAATAAAAGCACATTTCTGAGCTAAGAAAATGAACTGTGGAGCAAAGACCACAGCGCAATTACACAAGCTTATTCACTGATAGAAGTAAGTGCTGTGGCAGGCAATTATTTCCAGATTCTACCATGCAAGAAAGGCAAACTGTTTGCTGGAGAGCATTCATGAGGGTCAGATGATGGAGGGAAAGGCCAAGAAGACAAGAAGGAAAGCTTTCACATCCCTTTTTCAAGCTGTCACATGAAAGAAATGCCTGTAGTAACATTCAGTGAATGTGAACAGGGGGCTGTTTGCAAACTGCCAAAACATCCCTCAGTGGGGCAGAGAAAGAAGGGAGAAAAAAATTATCATGAAATGAAGCAATAGGAGAATTGTCACCATTTTGTGTTATTTTTGTCATCCAGAGCTGTGGGAAGAGAAACAATCTGTGCCTACAGCTACTGCACAGATTCCTCAGGTGCTGCTGGTGAAGGACATCCCAATGTGACTGCTGGTAATAAACCCTGAGTGCTTGATGGCAACAAGGAGAAATGGAGAGAGCAGAGTTAACAAAGGTCTTAGACCTGACTCACCACCACAGGAGATAAACAAGAGTGTTAAAAACATGTGCCCGGAGCCCCGTCCCAGCTGCAAAATCACCTGGGCTTGTTCAGAAACCACACTGGTCCTGGTAGCACGTGTGCAGACACCAAATTAGCTACATGTTCTTACAGACCTCTGCTGAGCTGAGACTGTTGCTATTTGCTGTTCAGCCCTGAGTTAGTGGCTGCAGGGCCTCCAGATGATGGCATCTGCCCTGGATGATGGGCAGAGACCAGCCCCTTGGAGGGTCTGGAGTTGTTGCCCTGCACTGACTGTAGGGGGGACCCAAAACACATACTTTTCTACCAAAGACGCTGGGGTGGTGGGGTGGCTCTGGACCTGCTGGCACAGATACCACCATCCCAAGGCTCAGGCAAGCTGGGACCACTGCACCACTCCTGTGGGCACAACAGCTCCATTAGCCCAGGAAGCTGCTTGGGATTAAATGAGGCTGCAGAGAAAGCTCCTCAGGAAATGCAGCCACTCAGGCATAAGAAAGCGGGCCCTGCTATCTACAAATAATGGGCTGAAAAACAGGAAGCGGAGGTCAGGAGAAGACATCCAGTTCTCATATGGCAGCATGATAGCAGTGACCTTCCATCGGGGTCTGGGTCTGTGCAGTGACCTCGGCTGCTCAGCCCTTCGTAAATGGCCTGGAAAAGGGGTGAGGAGGGAGGGGAGAGGGTTGGCCACTGATAAGGAGCTGTCTGAGGACAAGGAGAGGCTGTGAGAACTGCAGACGGAGAGGGGTCAAAGGGCAGATAAATTCAACGCATGCAAACTGCAAAACTAGATATTTTGAGGGGGATAAAAGAGTCCTGGGCTCCCATGGGCCCAGCACAGACCACTGCTGGTCCAGAGCTGGGTCCTATGTTTAGTGTTCACCAAAGCATGCGGTCAGCCCTCGGCAGCAGTCAAGAAAGCAGGTCAAGCACTAGGAATCTGCAGGAAGTGAACAAAGGTCTCAGACCCTGGCAGGGGAAGCATTACAAACCCTATTCTCCCTCCTCCCAAAAGAGTTGGCCACATCTGGAGAGGGATGCTGGGCTGGATGTGAAACCAGTCTAACCCACACAACCTGGCCTTCTCCATCAGCCACGCTGTCACCTCAGTGTGCAGCCAGGGTGGGAGGTCTCTGCACCACACAGTGTCACAGACACAGCCTTTCTCTCTCCACACCCAGTGAAATGAGAAGGCATGCAAATAATATGAAAAGGAGGCCCTTACACCTTTATACAAAGATAGCTCTGTCCCAATCAAAACCTGATTTTTTTTCCCAGCCCTTAACAATGGGATATGAAATGTCAATAACCAAAGCAAACACCAGAATACCAGCCTTGGGATGGTCCATCACATTCCTTGTTTGCCAGCCAAAAGTTGGCTTAAAAAGCATGTAGCAATAGGTTTATTTCTTTTTGGTTGTCAATAACAATCTCCATTAGTTACAGTAGAAGTCACCTGGTCATGGAGCCATGCCATGGGGCACCCTCTCTCTCCTGCCATCTTTAGTCATACATTCACAATACAGATCTTGTTGCAGGGCTACTGCAAGCAGCTGGACAGTTTGCCATGTGTTTTCTCGCTACAGCTTGAAATAATTCCTGGGGACGTGTTATATCCTGAAAGCTGAGACAGTCCCAGACCAAAGCAGCCAGTGAGCCGGCTGCACTCTCATTTCAGGAACCAGTTTGTGTGTCACAAGCAGGCAATTTACACCAAAACACTCAAGATTGTGCTCACATGGGCTTGAAATAAGTATGACTTGCCACAAGAGGAAAGGGGGGGTTTTGCTTTCATCTTAGATGGAACCTTGCCCCTTCTCCCAAAATCAGAAAGTGACACCTCAGGGTTTGATAGCACATTGTACCAAGCTGTCAGCAGACTCTACTGCCCAGGGACCGTAAGGAATGGGGCAGCTGGGAGAGCTGGTGGGGAGCACACAAGGAGGGTGCAAGGGACAGGCATGCATCCATAGTGGGACAAGCACTGGGGACCGCTGGGGGCATGCAGGGGGTTTGGTGGGATGTGTGAAGGGTGTGGGAAACATGCGTGACACACAGAGACAAGAAGGTGCAAAGGGACAGGTGGGATACAGGGGAGGTGCATGTGGGGGTACAGGAGACCCATGGGCATGTGGTGGGGCACATGGGAGCATGGCAGGACATGTAGGAAAACATGGAAGGACAGGTGCGGGAGGACAGCAGGACACACATGGAGAAGTAATGAGAGATGGGGGCACAGGGGAGAGCATGTGGAAACAAGAGGGAGATGCAGGGGTTTGGGGGCCAGGCATGACACAGCTGGTAGGAGGACTGGGGGTCACAGAGTGGGAACACACTGGGGATGGAGGAGACTCACAAGGCTTCTCTAGGCAAGTGTCCTCACCTCCCATGGGGCCCCCCATGTGTCCCACTGCCACAGCCTGTGGTGGGCAAGGGGACTCAGGGGGATGTGCACACTTTGAGGGCCAGAGGAACAAGCACCAGCAGCCCCTTCTGCACCAGCCCTCCATAGAAAAGGTGAGTGTGATAGAATTATACCCAAAAACATAGATAACACATATTTATGTAATTATTTGTGTATAATACTTACAATTAAATAATATACATGAAATAAGAAAGCAATGATGGCCAAACAGTGGATCTGGAAGGCAAGTGCAAAGCACAGGGAACCCCCCCCCCACCCACCAGAGAGGAAAGATAGCCCAGCCCTGGTGGTGCTGAGATGGTGTGGGGGGTGGTGGGGGCATTAGGGAGGCTCTCCGAGGGTCACTCAAGTATGCTCCCCTGCAGCCTGGAGAAGGCAGGGCTTCTTTTTCCCAGACATCCTCTTCAAAAGGGAGGAAAGCCTCCTGCCTGTTCATTGCAAAGTGTATCTCTGACCCAGTGAAACCAGTAAAGGAAGCATCAAACCACACCCTGCAAAAAAAACAAACCCCTGTGAACGTGTGCATCTGTATCTATAGACAGATGGCTCAGGGGAATGGAGGCTTTGTGGCTGAAGAGATCCAAAATCTCCCCTGTGGCTGTGGTGGTTGTGCCCAGGCCCAGGCTCTGGCCCTGCTCCCTGGGCTGAGAGCCTACCCAGGCACAAAGGCCCCCCAGCTCACCAGCACTTGGGCTGTCAAAGCTGGCAATAGCCAAAAACTGGCTTATGAAGGAGGGCTTTTAATTCCAGCCTAGTGTGCCTTGACTCAGAACTCACAGTTCTTCTTTGGTCCAAATCCACCAAGGAGACAGGTGGAAAGTGGATGGATGTACTCCTTTTCCTTCCCTCCATCCCAGCAGTGAAGTTTTCCCCAGGAAGGGAGGAAAGGAGATTTTCTGGTGTCCCAAGGGGGTGGAGGGAGACCCACAGCCAGAATTTTTGTGTGGCCAGGCAGAATGACCCACTACACCATAGAAAGTGTGACTCTTCCTCAGATGTGTTTGGCCACAATCCAGCTTTACTGTTGGATCATCCTCACATCTCTGAAGATAAACTGTAAAAGAAGTATATTGCAGCTCTCGGCATTTTCCAGTCCTTAGGAAAAACTTGTTGATTTGCTTTACTTACCACAAAAAAAAAAAAAAAAAAAAAAAAAAAAAAAAAAAAAAAAGCGAAAAAGCAACTCAAAATCATCTGTTACAAGCTAATTTAACCCACAGCATTCCTACAGCCTGGTACCTTTCTGATAAAACGGCGTGAGGGTTAGGGTGGATTTGTTTTTCTCATGTTTACTTTAAATCAAGTCAGTCTGTTTTTCTCTTTCGCTTCTGCTGCCTGTTGATGTGTGAGGCAGCGTTTTTGCTCGAAGTGCCCATGACTCACAGCAGGAGCTACCACTTACAGCATAAACAACCTGGGATTGTCCACTGCTGCCCCCACATCTCCTCTGCCCACAGCCCCTGGCAGCTCCGGGTCTCACCCCTTGGGGTTAAGGTGATTTTCCTGCTGAGTTGCCTTGTCCTGGTTAGTGGGACTTTGCACTCCCTGCACCAAAATTGTGTTTGAAGCTCAATTCCCATGCTTGGCATCAAGCAGACACATTGTCCTCGGTGGGAGGGGGACCAAAGTGGGTGACACCTCTCAGGCTGATTGCTCTGAACCTCCTTCCCTGCTCAGCAGCTGCCTTGGGGAGTGGGTGGTTTTGGCAGCTGCCAGCAGGGACCTGCCCCCGTGGAGTGGGTACCCATGGCAGGGGGAGAGGAAACAGAGGCTCTTCGAAGGCACCAATGAGGCTGAAATTAAAAATGGCAAGGAAAAGGAAGAAGAAACTGAAGCCGAAATAGAAATTCAGATACTTTCTGTAGCTGGGGTAAGGAGTCAGTCTGTTACTCAGCCTTTACTCTGCTGCTGTTAAGCTCTGCCCACTGAACGAGTCCAATTAGTAATTATCAGTATATGCCAGCTGTTATTTCAGTCCTGGCAACATCTGCATTTAGAGAACATCTGTTTTTTCTGTGAAGCTGCAAGTGCTATAGTTAACATATTGGTATTTAATGTTTTTGGTTTGTTGGTTGGTTGGTTTTTTTTTTAATCTTCAACCTGTTCTGTAGTGCCATGCTAGCGGTACACATGAAAATGAAGCTTAGCAGTTCAAAGTTACTATAAATTATTGAACTTTCTCCTTTCCACGTTTTTCCCCAGCCTCAGAGCCCTGCCTTATGCTGCTTCATTGTACTCACTCAAAATAAACCCAATAGAAGTTGCAACATCTTAGCACATTTCACATTAGGCTATTCCAGGCACATGCTGAAAAGCATCTATTTTAATGGGACTTGAGGGGGGGTGAGTAAACCATTTAGCTGGTTGCTGGGAGGAGGTTCCTGTATCAGTAGCAACTGAAGCATCTCTGCAAGAGAAAAAAAAAGAGGAAACCTCCTGAGAGAGAGATGCTCTTGAGTTTTTGAGGCTTTCAGATCTCAGGGCACCTTCTATTTTATTTATAGCACCTCTGTGACTAAATATTAGTTTTCAATTACTATATTATGATTTTTTCAGTTGAGCTTCTTATCCTTTCTTCGAAGCAATGTGACCACATAGTAAACTGTTTTTGAGGAGTGTTTGCTGTTTGAGGTTATAAGATGAAACCACAGAGTTCCTTATCTTGTCTTTCTGCATCTGTTTTTACATGACCTAGCAGAGCAAAAGAGCAAAGCAGTAACAACCGAAAACTCCTGTTTCCCCTCTCCCCACCCATATTTTTGAAGCCACGAGAGAAGTTCCCTGTCGGATCTAGCTGCTGGCTCTCTTTGGTTTTTTTGTCTGCAGACCAAGGTATGAACATGCTTCCAAAGGGTGGGCAGCGAGGGAAAGCAGGAAGGTGGAAAGCAGTCACCAGCTGGCATGGTTTCCCCTGAAACTTGAGTTTGTGCCTTAGGAAACAGCTCTGGAAATAGCAATAAAAGTTTGTTTTGCTACCTTTCCTCCCCAAACTTTCAGCGTTCAGTATTTAATGGCAACTAAGTCTTGACAGAAAACATGTCCAGACATGAAAGGTAGTGGGAGTTTTGCCCAGTACTTGGGATCCTGGGCAGCAGTGCAGGGGTTTGGTGGGCTGTTCTCCTGCAGGTTGTTATCTGGTGTGGGGAGGGCAGCCACTGTCACTGCTGCAATCTGGAATAGCTTTAATCACTCTCAAGGGAAGACTTTTGCGTGAGCCCCGGTGACAAAATCTGCTCCTGTATTTATAGTTTTAGGTTACAAGCTCCTTAGAGACTTCTAACAGGGATGAACTGGGCCACCTTTTCAGGCAGGAATGTGGGGTTCAGGTGTCTGGAGCATCTGGTCCCTGGGCTGTGCTGTAGTCTGCTGGTACCTAAAGGCCTTTCCAATCCACTCAAGCTTCCACAAACCTTGATTTGCTTTCAAAGGCATGTTTTACACGTTCCAGTGATCACACTGGATGTATCCCAACACAACATTCCTAAGAAGTGTGCTGGTACTGTGTAAGGCTATGTCCTTGCAAGGGTTCAGCAAAGTCTGACCAAGCTGGGATTGGTGCTTAGTCCTGAGCTTTAAGAACAGCCATACTTGGACTGCTGTGGCTTTTTTTGATCCTGTGATGTGTAACTAAGAGGGAAACTATTTTAAAAAACCATGATAAACAGCTTCTTAGACATGTCCTAAGTTATCATTATCTCCGGACTATTTCTCCGTGTCACAATGAGGTGCCCAGCCACTTCAAGGATCCTTCGGCAGACAGCACAAAGCAGCCTCCTGTGCTCTCTCCCTGCATGTTCATCACACTGAACAGCCCTGTAGGAAAACAAAGTCTGCCCCAGAGCACCTGGAGCGCTGGGATGCCAAGAAGGAGGAGGAGGCAGTGGAGGAAGCAGTGAGCACAGGAGCTC
Organism: Chamaea fasciata; assembly: GCF_029207755.1. Lineage (NCBI taxonomy): Eukaryota > Metazoa > Chordata > Aves > Passeriformes > Sylviidae > Chamaea > Chamaea fasciata. Next base: position 55,182,811 of record NW_027094087.1, on the reverse strand, counting down.
AAGAGTGTTCTGACTGAGACCAAATCAACAGTGCACATCTGACTAGGTAACCTCCTCTCCTAAGCTCATGGCTGGATTTGGGAGACAACACAATTTTTCGAGCAGTAAATGACCTCCTCAATCAACAGATTGATTTCTGAGCAAAAACATTTGTAGTATCGAACTCTGAGGGACATTCATTATTTGTGCACAGCCTCCAGCAAAGCACAGGGAAATTTTGCTTGACAAACAGAATTAGTGTCATTATCTAGAGACCCATCTTGAAAACACAGCACTGATAATGACATAGGTTTAGCACTGTCTCTTGGAAACTCCAGCTTTCTTCTTGAATAAGATGGCTGGGGGAGCTGGGTTTAGACAAACATTTCCTGCTGGCAGAAGCCATTTCTGAATCACTTGTCAAGCTCCATGTGAGTCCAGGAGGCTTCACCCCAGTGGGTGACTTCTCACTTATAAGCAACTTACTTGGCGCGTATCTCAAAGTCAAACCTTAGCCCTGCTCTTCCTTCAGCTTCAAGCCATTGCTCCTAACCTGCCACCTTCAAGAGTAGAGCAGCAGCTTGCTTTTGTTTCTGTTGGTATATGTCACTGAAAGCTATTTCCCATCCTCTTCCTATTCACTTCTTCCCAGGGAGGACCCTAAGTGATCCCAGAGGTTATCTGCACAGGCCTGTATCTTTTATGTATTAGAGCGGGTTCTTACAGGCCTTTTCTAAATACCAAAGGTGAAAACCACACACTGCATCTCAGGTTGACTGCTAGAGATTCATGAACTTTATGGCTTTTACCCATAAACCCTTTTTCATAGAATGATAGCATGGTTTGTATTGTAAGGGGCTTTTAAAGATCACCTCATTCCAACCTCCCTGCCATGGGCAGGGACACTTTTCACTAGATCAGGCTGTTCAGAGCCCCATCCAACCTGGCCTTGAACACTTCCAGGGATGGGGTATCCACAGTTTCTCTGAGCACTCTGTGCCAGTGCCACATCACCCTCATTTAAAATAATTTCTTCCTAATACCTAAAATAAATGCACCCTCTTTCAGGTTAAAGCCTTCACCCCTTGTCCTATCACTACGTATCCTTCTAAAAAAATCCTCTCTAACATTCTTGTAGCTTTCTTTTCCTATAGGACTAGCCATCAGTTCTCTTCCCAGTGCTTTTTCCACACCACCATAGCATTTCACCTAACATCGTCTTCGCTGGCAACTGGTCCCCATCCCATCCCCCTGGAGCTGGGTTCTCAGCCCCAGGGTCCCATCAGGCAGGGGTTTGTTACACCCAGCCCCAAAAGGTGAGGGTAACCCACATTTTTGTTCTCTTAGGGTGGATTAGAGTGAAAGGACATTGGATCTTGATCCACTGATCAGATCAACAGTCTTGATCTGTTGGTGGTGGGGGAAAAAGCCCGTAAACCACAAAGTCCAATGGGTTCAAATACACTCAGACTCGGTGGGAACGCCCAGGTACCTCCCCTGGTGGAGAGCTTTCAGTCCTCTGGGGGAAGGCCTCAGAAATGAGTCTGAGGGCACTTTGGGGATCTTTGATGGTTGTGACATCTTCTAAGACATGACAGCTGCCTCTCACATTAGCACAGTTGAGCCAGGAATGCCCCATCAGGTGGGATGAAAACCCTCAGGACCTTTCCAAGGAGAAGGTGTGTGGGGAGTTTTACCATTGAGTGACTTATGTAAGGGAGGGCAATTGGCATGATGAAAAGCACCATCCCACCTCACAGGATCTGCCTCTTATCGGCCTCAAGGCCCGGCTTGTAGCCTCTGTTTTATGCAGACTAGAGGTTTGCCATTAACACACTCAAAACCTCCCCTCCTTCCCCTCGGGGGGTGCAAAGCACCCTGCCGCCTCCACAAATGGGCCATTGTTCTGAGTCATTAACCATGAACATTTCAGTCTCTGAAGGGCTGGGTGATGGCAGGACCTGATGGAATTGCCTTCCCACCAGACATGAGTGGTAACCTTCCCCCGTGGACACTCCTGACGCACCCTGTCACACCTGAAAGGCATCTTCTTCATAACTACTTCACCTCCTACACTGAGTGGCTTCTCTCTTTACATTTGTGTGTGTGTGTTCCTCCTGATTCACCTGTTGTGTGAAGAGAGGGATTGACAGGTCTTGCAGGGGGCAGACCAAGCTCACTCTTCTCCCTGCTTCACCCTGAGTGCTTGGGGGCAGAGCTGAGAGAATTGCTTTTGCCAGTCCCAGGGGACGTCTCCCCACCTGGCCCCATCCACATCCCTGCTGTACCTCTCCAAGGGCACCCCAAATCCGGTGCTGGTCAAAGGCCCACGTGCAGAGGTGAGCTCAGTGCTCTGGCCTTGCCAGAGGTAGAAAGCATCCCTCCACCCTCCACGTGTCCTTTTTGCCTTGACCCATTTCACTCCTTTTCTCTACTTTACTTCCTGTGACAAATTTGCTGTGCCGTGTCTGTGGAAAGCAGCTGGAAGAGTTTCATGCCAGCACTGTTTTTCTCCTTTATACCACTCAGCAGGCTTGGATCCATTCAAATCTCCCTTTCTTTACTTTTTTTTTTTTTTCATCTTTTCAGTGCAGCTTCCTACAATTTCAGCTTTTTGGCTGACTCAAGGCTTGAAATCTGTCTTTCCTCTTCCCTGTGCTTCCTCCTGCAGTAACCTTTCATGTGCTGTGGCCTTGCTTTCCACAGGCATGTGGAGATCTGGTGTGAATACCAGAGTGGAAAGCTGCTGACACCCAACAGAGCCACATAAAAGCAATCTCACGGTGGAAAGTTTTCAGGACACATGGCAAGGCTTTGCTGGCTCCATCCTGCAGACAGGTAAGGCAGGTAGATGCCCAGCACCTTAGCACACAGGAGGACTGCAGGCTCAGGCAGGCCCTCGGGGACAGTCAGGAAGCAGAACCATTCCATGTCACAGCTGCCTCTCCTGACACCAGGGCTGTCCCTCGGGCTTGGATGCGCCCAGTTTTTCATGGCACAAATGCAAACACATTTCTGGCCATCTCGTGTCTTCTGAGGACTTGCCACAGTCTGATGCAGGAAGGCCAGCAGTCAGCTGCTCTTCCATTTGGCAGATGCCTGTGCAGCTGGAAGCCTGTGGTAGGACACCAGTGGGATGTCCCACCAGCAGCCAGCCATGCTGCTGGCAGCTGCAAGCGCAGCTGTTGCTCTACAGTCGGACTAGATGATCTTATCCAACCTAAACGATCCTACGACAAGCAGTGATGTTCACATTACTGGATAACAGTTAAAGCAGGGCAAGATGAGTTATCAGAGGGGAATGGGAACCCTCACTGGACTTCTACCAACCTCCCTAACCAAGGACCTGCAACACAAAAGGACATTTTTGTTTTCTACTGATTTTAATCATATTGATAAGCCAGCCTGAAGCTGATATGATTTTACTCTGTCTTGCCAGGGAGCATTTGTGTGATGACTGTGTGTGTTTATTTCTGTATGCTGTTCACTGTGTGCACACTATCATATGATTCTGTTTGATGCTGGAGGAATAAGAATAATAAATAACAACATCAACAACTACAACAACAACAATAATAATATTAATAATAGTGGATATTGTTATATGCTTACATGTATGGTGTGATTCTGGCACCCAGTTCCCAAAGAACTGGAGTCAGATGTGGAGCTCAGCACACTGTTTCCTGGAACAGATTCCCAAGTACCACAGACAACTGTCTCAAGTTTATGATCCAGATCAGGCAGCTCCTTTGGGTTTTATTTTTGTTTAAGAAACACATTTGCCAAGAATAGGCATATTTGCTGATCTGGATTTTTTTCTTGTACATTAAAGAAGCCAATGGCAACAATGCAGCAGCCATCCTTGTCACATGGGTCAACCTCATCTCACTTTTTAAACAAGTGAGGCATCTCCAGCCTCACAGCCCTGCCAGCTTCATTCCCCCATCCCAGCAGCAGAGTGCAGGGCAGACTCAGTGCCTGGCAAACTCAGCCTAGTCAAAAGCAAATGACAAAGGAAAATACCTTTACCAAAAAAAAAGGTCACTTTCTCTTAAGAAATGCTCTTTCCTGCTTTTTATCTGTGGTTAAGATTTTTTTTTTCAGATGATTTTGTGGCATTTCATTTGTCCTGCATATTGTATAGGCAAACCTTATTATTTTTTTTTATTCTGTTTCATTTTAAAACTATTAAAACCATCTGCCACTTAGTAAACACTAACATACTTTCTTTTCTAGATCAAAGTGTCTCCTGTCTGTGTTGTAATGGAAGTTTGACATTATTTTTTTTTACAAGAGAGGCAGGAGAGACTTTGATCAGGTGCCAAACTGTTTCACTACAACAAACAGGCAACACTCTGAGCTAGAAATGATAAGATGTTATTATGCGCCATGATGATTTCATGACATGTCAGCCATGATGTTAAAAATCGCTACAGAACATATAACTTTTAAAAATATCACTGTGAAATTCCAGTTTTTTTCAAAATGAACAACTTATGAATTGAAAACATTCCTGTCACATTTTTCTTCTACAGATTTATGACCATTTTGTAGCATTTTTGGTGCTTTTTTTGTAATTATTTTGATTTTGATCAGTATCTTCTGTCAAAAACACTTCATTGAAAAAATTCTGATGGATTCAACTTAAAAAAGCTTTTTTATAGAAAGATATTATTGTCCCTGTCAGAGAACAAAGGAATCACCTGCCAGCTCTTTCATCATTCCTAAATAAATTAATTGCTTGAGGATTATTTTATCCTGTTCTCAAATGCACTGATCCAACCAGCCCCCCCATACATGTTTGCCTTTTATCCTGGGATAGAGGATGATTCCACAGAGAGCCCATGGCATTCCAATAACATAAATACTGCAGCTACACACTGTGGAAAAACTAACAAACAAAACACATTGTAATTTCTGCCTTTATTTGCATTCTGAAATGAAGATGAGCTCTTCCATAGTCACCTATGCCAAGCACATGGACACCACAGACAAGTTGGGTCCCTGAACACAGGAGCTGCAGGTGGAGCAGGTAAAGTCAACCAGCCTCTCTTTTCCTCTTCCTAACGGCAGGTTTTTTTCTGCTTTGTCAGGAGAGGCTATTCCAGCTTTCCATGTGGACAGTCAGAGCTGAGGAAGGGCTGGTTATCTCTGATGGACACGGCAGCTGGAGGAGGTGTCTGCAACCCAGGATAACTGGTAATAGAAGGGAAGCAGTATGCACAAGGTCTCACCGGTGGGACAAGATGGGCACTCCTCCTCATCTGCAACTTGAAATTATTTCACCCCAAATGAGGTGAGAAACTTCATGGGCCAAGACAAAAGTTTCATCAGAGAAAAGTCTGATTGGGTATTAGGAAAAAAAACCCAAACAACATTGGAAGAGTGTCCCAAGAAGGGCTGTGGGTTTTTTGCCCTTGGAGATTTCCAAAACTCAAGTGGACACAGTCCTGAGTGATCCAGCCCTCATGCTGAAATTAGCCCTGCTTTGAGTGAGAAGTTGGAGCACCTGGCCTTCCCAGGTCTCTTAAAGGTTCACTTATTCTACATCTATGCTACTATGTCCCTGCAATCATGTGATGAATCCCAGGCCAGGAGATAACAAGTCTCAGGTTTGCCCAAGTGTGATCTTGTATCCTTACCTACAGCAGCAATGGCATTTGCTGTGCTGGTGGTGCAGGTCATCATCTCCCATTCCAGGCATGTGCCATCAGAGGCACAGCACTCAACCCTTCTAGAAGGTCCTTGGCTTCCCAAATAACTGCACTTCAAGCCTGCATTTGAACCAGTCTGGGGTTGAAGGACTCATATCACACCACCCAAGGTCAGGCAGAGACCCAAGGCAGCACCAGTCTGGGGGCATTTTGGCACAGCAAGTTGTTTGTCCAACACAACCACATGCTGGTGCGGCGTCAACACACAGAGCATGTCTGAGCACAGTCCAGGCACCGCAGACAGGGGTTCTGTGTCAGTATGTGCAGCACAAACAGACACCGAGCACAGGTCACTTCATGTTTGGGTCTGCTTTCATCCCCTGATGCTTCAGGTCAGCAGGTGTCACAGCCTGGGAAATGACTTTCCAGCATCAGTGGAACAAGGGCTGCTCAAGAAACAATTAAGCCTAAGATCAGCCTCTCATCTTTTAAAAGCAATTTGTTTTAAGCCAAAAGCCATAGGATTGTGTACATTTGTCATTTCAACCCAGCAGTAAATGTTTTAATGTGCAATAAATCATTTTTCACATAAATCACAGAATATGCTGAGTTGGAAGGCACCCCCAAGGATCACTGAGTCCAACTCCTGGCCCTGCACAGCACCATCCCCAAAAATCACACCATGTGCCTGAGAGCATTGTCCAAAAATGAGCATGCCTAAAGCTTCTTGAGCTCTGTCAGGCTGGTGCTGTGACCACTTCCCTGGGGAGGCTGTTCCAGTGCCCAACCACCCTCTGGGTGAACAACCTTTTCCTTATATCCAACCTGAACCTTCCCTGACAGAGCTTCAGGCCGTTCCCTGGGGTCCTGTCACTGGGCACCACAGAGAAGAGATCAGTGCCTGCTCCTCCTCTTCCCCTCATGAGGAACTTGAAGACTGCATGGTCACCCCACAGTCTCCTCCAGGTAGAACAGACCAAGTGACTTCAGCTGCTCCTCATAGGGCTTCTTCCCCAGGCCCTTAAATCCAGAGCCTGGGAGGCTAGAGGTTTTCAGTCTCGTAGACTTAGCCAGCAGTTTCTGGAAAAAGAAAAGTCAGTGCTTTCTCTTGACCCTTCAAAACACCACCTAAGCTTTAGGAAACCTGTTGTTGGAGAGTTCTGGATCCACAAACCTGCCCCCACTGTTTGGGCCACTAAGAAAGCACCGCTGGCTGTAGGGTGGCCGTGCCCCTGGGCACTGAAGGGCATTAGCCCTGCCAGAGATCCAGGGGGACAATCTTCGACAAAGCAGTTGGTGCCAAACACTGCCCAGGTTGTAGAGCTATGATAAAAGCCCTTCAGATTCTTTTGGGGTGAGTGAATGAACACCACTGTCTCTGAACTAAATGCTACTTTGAAAAGGCTCAGTAGAGCTGTAGCATTCTATAACCCCAATCTGAACACAGTTTCTCCTCACCCATCTGCACAGCTCAAAGAGAGTGGCCCCTAGGCTTCCCTGTTTTTGTAAACAAGGCTGCAACCTTTATTCCTGCCTTGAGGAACAGACTGAATTGCTTTTGATGATCCAGAACAATGTCATCCTTTATTCCCTCTTCAAAAGCAATTAGTATTTCAGCTTGATTATTTGCAGATAATATGAGTCACCAGATAAAACACACTGAATACAAAATGCTCCTTGGGAGGGAAAGAGATAAATGGTATTTAAGGTTAAAAATCCAGCATATGCTTAAATATCATGAAACTGTCACACATCAAAGAAAAAAAAGTCAGTGCCGCTATGTGAAGCAAAGATTGATCCTGTGTTTGTTTAACCCCAAACCGTTTCTTAATTAATTTGTTGCAGGATCAGGGTACCATGACACCAAAGGCAGATTGTGTCACTGTCACAGCACAAGAACAAGTTTGGTCCAACACGATTTCAGAGTTGTTAAACTATCCAAAATTTCAGGCCAAAAATGTCATTTAATCTTAAAAAACAATTTTGGATTTTTTTTTTCTCTTATTTCTTTTCTGATTTCTAGTTTGGTGTATTGCAGCTCGTTGATATTTTCAGCCCTTTTACCCAGAAACCCAAGGCTAGAAGCTGACTCATTCTTAATAGAAGGTACAAGCCTCACAGGAGCAGAATTATTTCAGGAACTCACATTTAATGGGAACATCAAATCTATTTGGCATTACGATAAGGTCATCAGAAATTAGCAATACTGAAGGTTTATGCTGGGTTAGCTTCTAACATAGATGATAGGTGATATATCCTTTCTGTGTACTGATGTTTGCCAAGTTAGCTTCACTGGCAAACTTTGAAGTATACATAGAAATGGAGTTTTGTGAAAATTTAGACAAAAATAAAGTTTGCTTTTCTTTTCTCTTTTTCTGAAACCAAAATTAAAGTCTGAGAGTTTTCATATACAACATCTCAAAAGGGTGTAAGTGTTTTCATTTCAACCTTTCCCTAGATTGGTTGGTCTTCCAGGAGCTGGAACAGCCATGAACTGCCAGGCTTTTCTGGAAGGATTCTTTCTTTCCCCTGGGATGTACATCCCTGTCTGTAGAACTGCTGTAGCCTTCTACAGAGTGTTTTATATTTACTAGTTTTATATTTATTAGTTTTTTAGCATTGATGCAAGATTTTTTTCCTCTCTAAATTACTAACTCATACCTGTAACTTTCACATCCCCAAAAGGAAACTTTTTTAAATCAAGTGGTGCTTGCCACTGAAGCAGTGTGGTGAAATGCAAAGAGAATTGTGGTACAAGTTAATTTTACCTCTAGATTGCCTATGAGCAACCACGCTGAGATGAAATTAGAAAATCCATGGAAAGTGGAAGTGTTTTCCCCTGGGCTACAGGGTGCAGAGCCTCACCAATGGCTGGGGGCATAACCCTCAGGAGGAGCTCCTTGAGGGAAGGGTGGGTGGGCACTGGCCAGCTGAAAGCTCCTATGTCACCTGTCTTATAGGCCTTCCACCTCCTGATCCAACAGGCTTAGCATGGATGGCCTGGGGGGGTCTAGGCATGTGCATGTGTTCTGCCAAAATCCAGATTGTCCAGGAGCAAGTTAAAACACCGCAGGCTTTGAGGATGCTCCAGTAGAAAAGCAGCCCCAAACCTCCTCACTGTCAACTCTTTAAAACAGAAAGGGACCCCTGCTTGACTAATTCCTTCGCGTGTAAGATTTCACTTGATTTATCAAAAATAAACTAAGCGCAATATTGTAAAAGGCAGTTGGAGAAAGCCCATGGCTGCAGGTTTCTCACCAAGACTTTGCTAAACCCTATACTCAGGGGGACAGACAGGTACAGCACTCTGATCAATCTGCTACCCTCAGCTGCATTGTTCTGTTCCTCATTCAGTTTTCTCCCATCCCAGTTAAATATTCAGTTTTCCCCTCTATCAAATGGGGGCCACTTCCCCCTGAAGGCAGGGGAGCTTGCAGTGAGCTGCAAACCAAATCCACTCTTCATGCTCACCTTCACTTTTCATTTCTCCTCAAATCTCTGGTTTTCATCAACTATATCTTTTCTACAAAGAAGCCCTCCTGGCTTTTTTCACTTGTGATTTTACAAGTCTTTGTAATCAGTTCTTACAAATGCTTCAAGCAAGACCACTGAAGCACTCTGTAACATCCTTCTGGAGCATTTATAAACAAGGCTGTGGTTCGTGTCAGGGACTAGCCTGACATCACTTAGAGACCAACATCTACCTCTAGGGTCATGGAAGTATTTCCAAAGAGCTGTTCCTTGCAGGAGTTCAGATGTCTGGCCTGCCCAGATGTTTGGTTTTCACCTCAGTCACCTCATAGGGTCACTGCAAGCAGGAATGGTGGCCCTGGAGCAGCTGGCACCAGGGAAACATGCCACTTACAGCACCAGAGACTGAATTAAGTCGGTGAAAAAGTCCAACTTCTTTTGGTACGGACATTCCTATTAAATTCATGACGCTTTCACGTCTATGCAAAAGATGCAGTAAGCTACCTCTGGAGCATCTTTGTAACTCCTTAATATCCTATCTGGCATGGCAGAAAGAGTCTACTGTGCAGCAACCACCTTCGCTACATTATAAAGCAGGTTTCATAGCTCCTCAGTGGTGCCAAGTTCCCAGCCTCTCTCCGGCTTTGCAAGGAAGAGGAAATTAGGACCTACAAGCCTCCTGTGGGGAATGAGTCCTCATTTCAAGCACCCGTAAGGGGGGCCAGCAGGGCAGGAGGGGGATGAAGTGCAAAGCACCGCAGGCTGCAGCCCCAGTGAGCCCATGGAGGGCACTCTGTTCTAGCAGCAGCTGGTTTCACAGAGATCATGAGTTTAAGCACAGATCTAATTGAATTGCAGATGTCTTTTCTGATGGCTATCTGCTAGCAAATCTTCAATTAAAGCAGGAGCAAAGAGGCAGAACGGTGAAGTTCTCAGCAATAAAACTAATGGAAGGAAGAGTGGCCATTTACAGCAGCCTCCACAGAGAGCATAATACAGGTAGATTCTTTTAACAAGATTTTTTTGGGGGGTATGGGGGGAGAGATCTGAAACCTCAACACAGACACCCAGCTTCCAAATCCTAGAGATCCTGAGTGTATGTTGGATTTACTAGCCGCTAACAGTAATTTAAATAATACACAAATAAGCTCATCTCTATTGCTTCCAGTACTCCCTGATGAACAACTTCATCTGCTTTCCATTCTGAAGGCCATTGAGGTTTGTTCTTCTTCACTTTGGTTTTAAAGGCTGCTAAGTTTTATCCACTGCTGTTTTGTTACTTCCAAGATTAAGGTGGATTTGTCCTGAGCTTGCACTTGCCAGATCAAAACCTGTCATCATTTTACAGTGCCTTTAGAGATCCAAAGAGGGAGAACTTTAACAGAGCTCTCAGTAAACACAAACTACAAGACTATCAATTGGAGTGTTATGACCTTTATTTTTATTTTTGCCTGTAGCTACTTTCTCATGATGACTTGAACCACATTCAGTGTGTATTACCACATACACATTGCTGAAAACCCACCCCCACCCAACACAGCTGAAGAATCGAAATTAAGCTTCAAGATGGCCTGAGAATCTGGTTTAAGCTCAGGAAAAAGGTTTTTGAGAACTGTTTTCCCTTTCCTCAGCCGATTGTTACGCTGTACCCAAATTCCTGTTGTGCAACCGTTTGGAGGCCTCTTGGCCATGTCCTACCCAAACCCTCTTGCTTCTTGGCGCAGCACAACTCTCCTGGGGGCATCTCAATGGACAATCACCCCCTGGGATTCAGGTTCAAGGAAAATAATCAGGGTTTTGCTCATTTTCCCTTTTGAACTGCTGCCCTTTTCCGATATATTTACAATGTAAGGAAGTCAGTTTATTCATGGTTTGGCTTTTAACTTCGTTGTTGAGCTTGGCTTTGCTCCTGTTGGAAACTGGACTCCATTTGAGGAGGGCAGTTGCCAGTGTCTGCTGGAAACTCCTTGCCTAGGATTTTCAAGCAGGCCCTTTGTTGACCTAGCTCAGCACATACTAAATAAATGCAGTCAGAAGAGTCTGCTTACTCATCGCAGGAAAAGGACTGGCCCAGGGTAGGAGATTTTCAGAATATCCCCAAACATTTCAAATGCATAAGTTCACTCCAGACTTCTCAGGAGGTCCCTCCAGCAACCATCCTCCATTTAATTTTATACATCTGAAGTAACACTGAACAGCAAAGGTTGGAATTGGGCTGATTTCCTTGAATTTCTAACTTCTTTCAGGTTTACTCCAGCAGAAAATTTACAAGGAAGTTAAAAAACATAATCCTAAAGAGAGAGGAGAAAAGTGAGAAATAGTGCATCATCTGTAAGATGTGACCTGTTACAAACGTGCTCAGGATGCTTAATGAGAGGTTTTGCAAATGGCACATATTAAATAAACAAGCACTCAGCCAGCAAGCTGCTATTTCTCCCTGCAAGGAAAAAGTAATAATTAAAATTCTTTGTATTGAGATTTGTAGCTACAAAAAATCATGAGTGGTAATTCCCAAATAGTCTTGTGGGGCTCTTTCTGCAGCTGAACCACAGGAAACTGCCTCCCAGGCATCGACTTATTCCATAAGAATTAGGGAGAGGCATCTTGAAGGCACTGCATTTACTCCCCTGCTGCTGGGAGGTTTTGTCTGGGTGCTCTCTAGACGGTTTCCAGGCATGTTATTGAAGAGTATTTCTCTTTCTTTCCACAACAGTCACTTGCTCACTCCCCCCCACTGGGATGGGGTGGAGATTTGGAGAAGGGAAAAGACTTACAGTTGTTATCAAGACAGTTTAACAGGTGAAGCAAATGGTGTGCCCACAAGCAAAGCACAACAGGGAATCCATTCATCACTTCGCATGGGCAGGCAGGTGTTCAGCCATCCCCACGAAAGCAGGGCTCCATCACATGTAATGGTGACTTGGGAAGATGAATTCCATACTTCTGAACATCCCTTCCTTCTTCTTCCCCCAACTTTATATGCTGAGTATGATGCCAAATGGTCTCGGATATCCCTTTGGGGTCAGCTGTTCCAGCTGTGTCCCCTCCCAGCTCCTTACGCACTCCCAGCCCTCTCATTGTTGGGGTGGGGTGAGAGGCAGAAAAGGCCCTGCTCAGCGTGTCAGCCCTGCTCAGCTGTAGCACAAACACATCCCTGTGTTACCAACACTGTTCTCCGCACAAAACCAAACTATAGCCCCACACTAGCTCCTATGATGAATCCTAGCTCTATCCCAGCCCAAACCAGGATATTCTCTATTCCTGATTCCATACCATTTACATCATGCTCGGGTCCCACACTATGCAGTACATCCTCATTATCCACCCCCATTGTCACCATCCTTTGATACATACACAGGTATCATTTCCTCAGTGTATGGATCACCCCTGTGAAATGTCTGTCAAGCATCCACAAACATCCACAAAATGTCCTCTGAGTTCATTTAGTCCATGACTTTGGTCAGGACAGGAGACCTGGTGTGCTGTGATCAGTTACTGGGCACCAAAGGCAGGTCAGGTCAGGCCACTGCTGCACTTGCACTGCTTCCTATAAGGCTTGTCCTCCACTGGTTTGGGTCATTCCTGCTGTAGTAATTCCTGTAACACACAACTCAAATTCCACCTAACCATTTCAAGATGTTTCCATTACAATCTCCACCTCTGGTTCATTTGGAGCAGACCATGGGGTTTAAAATTGCAGTTAACTCTTCTGCTTGCCCTGCTCTGACTTGGACCTTTCCAGACCGCAGCCCCTTAGGAGTGTACCTGCTCCAAGTGAAGCCTTATCTACAAACCACAGACCCTTCAGGGGTCTACCTGCTGTGGCATGGACTTACCCACAGCCACAGGTGCTTTAAGGAAGACCAATTTCAGCATGGGCTTTTCCATGGGCCACAATGCCTTCAGAGATGTTCCTGCTCCAGCACGGCCTCACCCACAGCCAGTCCCTTTAAAAGTAAACCTGCTCCAGCATGGCTTTACCCATGACTGCAGTTCCTCCAGGGGTGTATTTGCTCTCTCCTGGGCTTATCAACAGCCACACGCTTTGGGGTACTCTTGCATGACCTCAAGCACAGCCACTGGTGTTTCAAGGTGTGCCTTCTCCAGCATGGACTTACCCTTGGGCCACAATCCCTTCAGAGGTCCAGCTGCTGTGGCACGGACATAACCACAGGCACAGATGCTGTGAGATGTACCTGCTCTGGCATGGCCTTATCCAGGGCCACAGATGCCTTAGGGTGTCCAGCTCCCACATGGACTCACCCACAGATCACAGAGCCTTCCACTCGAGTTCACGCTGGAGTTCCAGCCTGCCCAGAACAGCAGCACAGGAGCAGCAGCAGCTCTGGCCATCTGCCAGCCCGACACATTGCCATGGCTGTTATCAAAATGTTCCCAGGCACCACAGAGTAAGGTGATAAGCAGCACAGCAGTGCAGTGAGCAGCCGCTAATGAGCGCTAGACTCAGGCAAGCAAGCCCTGTGGCAAACAGGAGCTTGTCAATTAATAGCAAAACAGCAATAATAGCTATAAAATCGATCGAGCACATTCCAATCACATCTGGTGGTACTTCGAGCCCCACAGCAGACGACAAAAAGGACTGTTGTTGTTTAACCAGGCAGCTGCTAAGTGCCACAATAGCCACTTGCTCTTACTTCTCTTTCCTTCCACAACAGTCACTTCCTTACACCCTCACAGTGGGATAGGGGAGAGAACCAGAAAAGTGAGAAAACTCGTGTGTTGAGATAAAGACAGTTTAACAGAGAAGCAAAACAAGGAATCCATTAACCACTCCCCGTGGGCAGACAAGTGTTCAGCCATCTCCAGGAAAGCAGGGCTCCACCACATGTAGCAGTGACTGGGGAAGACAAACACCATCATTCTGAACTTCCTCCCCTTCCTACCCCAGCTCTATACACTGAGCACAACACCGTATACTATAGGATACCCCTAGGGTCAGTTGGGGTCAGCTGTCCAGGCTGTGTCCCCTCCCAGCTCCTTGTGCACTCCCAGCCCTCTCTGGTGGAGCGGGGTGAGAGGAAGAAAGGGCCCTGACTCAGTGTCAGCCCTGCTCAGCTGTAACAAACACATCCCTGTGTTACCAACACTGTTTTGGTCACAAATTCAACCCACGACCAGCTACTCTAAGGAAAATTAGTTCTACCCCAGTTACAGCCAGCACTCTCAAGCTTAGAGAGACCTCAGAATCTGAACTGCCTAGACTTGCCTCAGAATTATATGTCAAAAAAGAATTGGAAAAAAAAAAAAAAAAAAGAAAAAAGAAAAAAAAAATTAAAAAAAGCTGTAAGAAGAAAAAAGACCAGCAACCTGGTCTTGGTGATAATCTGCTTTGATCAGTTTATCATATTGCTGTTAAAATGAAAGCCAGTATGCAGCTAATTGATAACAAGAAATTAAATTACAAACGGCTTGAATATAGCCTGAAGAATTACTGTATTTGAGATATGCAGAAAATAAAAAACTTGACATATAAAAGATAGGTTACATTTAATATGACTTTCAGTGTGGATGAAAACATGAGCATCTCAGACTTTGTAAAAAGAAAAGTTTTGGTGGAAAGAGACAACACTCTTGACCACCGATAATACTTGATTAAAGTTCTCTGAAAAATTATTTGTTCTAGAACGAAAGCAAAAATCAAAACAATTCATTCCAGAAGTATTACAACATAACTGACAACCATCTATTCTTTGTCTGGATTTCATGCACAATTTTAATCAAATTGAATCTGTTTCATGAAAAGGCTGCAGCTTTGACAGAGCTATTGCTAAAATCATCTCAGCAACAAAACATTGCTTGGCCTCATTTTAGCAATTAATAAACAGCTCCAAGAACCAGCTCCACAGTTTAGAACTAATCAGTACATAAACGATCAGATTTGCCAGCATTGATTTACCACTGTTTAGTACAGTGTACTAAAATTATTAATGCATTACCTAACCAAAATCCTGAAGCCTTTGAAATCCTTTATTAAAGAACAGTCTAAAAAGCCCCAAATTTGAATTTCGAATATGTTGATGCTGTTCTTCAAAGAAATAAACCCAGAGGTCCATTTCATTTTTAAACAAAAAAATCCCCCCAAATTCTTCGCTAATTTTGATAACCATAGTGGATGAAAAAGCTGACCTGTGTAAGTAAATAAAAAAGTCAATTTTCTCAATGTTATGGCCTGGAAGTGCTAGAGACAGTCAGAATATAAATGCAACTGGAGACAATTAAGCCCTTTAAAAAGCACCAAAATTAGCATTCCTTTTGTCGGATCCAAATAATTCAAGTGTTGTTCTGCCACAAAGGGCATCAACAATCTCTAATTTTAGCGTAACCCATTAAAAAGAAAACCCCTGCATTTTCCTCTGGTGTTTCCTTATTAAGAACATTCCTAAACTGTACACTGAAATCTCAAGACCACCAGCTATGAATTCAAGCTCACACTCCCATGAAGACACTCACGCAAGCACTTCAATATGGCAATCACAATAAAGGCAATTCAACTACCTGTGATGCAGCTAAGCAGTGCCTGAACTGCTACATGGTAAGTATCCACCAAAAGCAAAAATTTAGCTATGAATTACACAAGAGTGACCCGTCCTACCTTTGAACCCTCAGCTTTCTAGCTTCCTCTGCTACACTTGATTACTCTCAGTAACAAGAAGCTCCACAAAAATAGTATCTCCCGATTTTCATTACACGGAGTAAACAGTCATATGACCCTATAAAAAACCCATGTATTTAAAGTCAAATTTCCTGTATTCACATTTTAAGTCACTGCTGTAAAACAGCAAATTCCTTTGCTCCCCTGGTTGCAGTGTATCAATCACACCTTCACTACTCATTCCCCTAGAAATTCATAAGCTTAAACTCAGTTTTAAGCAGTATCACTAAAGAAGCATTTTTTCCAAACTTACACACACAAAAGTGGAAATTATTCTCAACATTTTTCAGAAGGCAGAATTAATACTGTAATACAGGCTGACCTGGTGGGATGGCTGAAGTGCTTACTGCCTTTGTCACCCTGTCTTAAGGGTGGGAACTGTGCCAGCATGGGATGACCAGTGCACAGGTAAGGGTACAGTTTGCCACTACAAACAACTTACATATTCACATACAACAGATATCCGTGGCCTTATAGTCCTGACCATATAGGACTGGACTAAACGCAGTATTTTGTATAGTCAGGCACCCTACTCCCTTCTTTAACTTCAGTATCTGCCTGTTTTAAAGAGCTGTGGAAAGCAGGAGCTGCATTTTTAGCTGAAACTAAAGATCTAAAGCCAACAGGCAACATCTTGCACCAAGACTTAGGCTTCCTGACCTCACCACCCATGTAGAACTGCACTGCAACATCCTAAAAGTGACTGTGGTTAACACCAGTACAATATACAAACAGTGATTTATCAACATTGTATGCTTTATTGAAAGTTGACAAGTGCAACAGTTAAATACATTGACGTGTTACAACTGTAGAGAACATGCACAAAAACATATGCATACTACTATACAGATCATATGCAAAAAATCCATACTGGGAAATCCATTTTTTTTTTCTTTAATTCTTTGCTAGCAGGGCTTGATAATTTTTGGAGTGGTTTTTCCCATCTTGAACCAAACTACAATGAACAATGATTTACTTCAAGATAATCAGCAGCCAGGGAACTTCAGAAGTTACACAAACAGCATTAATTTGCCAAATTCTGAACAGTTGCGTAGGTGCATTCTTATTTATGTAGCATAAAAAAAAACTTCTCAAACTTCTTCAGATCAGCCAATGAAACAACTAAACTTCAATCTGTACAACCTAAATAGTTACAGTTTTCTATTTTACAAAGTAATTACACTAAATACACAAATATACAGTAGGCAAATAACCTTCATTGTAATTATCCTATGAGCCAACAACTGCATTGTCACCTACCTGTTTTCTATATATAATACAGCTTTATGCACCTGTCCACTGCTTCAGAAAACGGTGCAAATATTTGCACTTAAGGTTTCAGGTGACAATTAAGTGTTAAACACTGAGATTACCTTTCTCCCTCTTCCTCTTAGATCCTATGCACCAGTCCACACTTTGGAACCCCAATGCACTACAGGGGGTTGAGCCATCACTTTTTACTCCCGTCTATTTCTTCACATTTCCAAGCTTGAAAAGCACTTGTATCAGCTGTAGCACTGGATGAGTGGAAGATCTAAAAACAAACCAAAAAAATTCAGGCACGCAGCTTCGATCCTCAGCCATTTGCAGAAGCTGCTCAAGTCCCCAGTGTACTTGTGCTAATGCTCTGGAAGAAGTTTATTTTATTCAACCAGCCTAAGAACATAGACTCCTTCAAGCCAAAAGGGTAAGGGAGGTAAGAGAGAGACAGATGAGTGTGTAATACAAGGGGGAAAAGACTCTCCTGATGTGTGCAAGGCATGGAGTCCTCAGTCTGGGTTGCAGTGTGCACTGAAATGGATGAAGGGTGGCTGTGGCGGATTTCCGCTAGTCCTCCTCACTCTGGGCAGTCCAGAAGCCAGCAATCACGATGGCAATGACATCTTGAGCTATGCTGAAGGCCCTGAGCCCTGTGATGCCGGCTGAGCAGGCTGCTGTGTTGTCCCTTGTGACTGGGAAGAGGAAGGCGGAGAACCAGTCTGCAGCTGTGCTTGGAATTGGGCAAGCTGCTCTGGGCTGGCAAGTGTTTTAAGCAGAGTGTTTTCTTGCTCCAGCTGCGAGTTCTTCTCTATCAGCTCTTTGATTTGCTCTTTGAGGACCTCCACTTCCTCCCTTACTGCATACATCAAGTGACTCTTTACCAGATCCTGAAAGGCAGAAGAGAGTGCGCGCGTTAGGGAAGCAGCGCAGCGCCCGGCGGGGGCTGCCAGGCTCTCCCCGGCTCCGCAGAGCCCCGGTGCGGCCCCGGCCAGCGCAGTCCCGGGTGCGCCCGGCCGCGCCGGGCTGGGCTGTCACGGCCGCCGCTCACGTGCGGACCGGGCTGCCCGCGGCCCCGCCCCTCGCCAGGCCCCGCCCCCGCGCGCGCCGGCTGCAGCCAGTTCTGGGCGCAGGTTGCCGCATTTCCCTCCCTCCCGCCGTCCGCGCGCGGCCGCGGGTGACGTCAGAGCGCGGCGCGGCCAATGGGCGGCCGAGTTATTTATAGCCGTGAGTTAAAGGCTCGGAGTTTGCCTAGCAACAGCCGGAGAGGCTCCCGGGAGAGCGGCTCCAGGCACCGCTCCAGTAACAAAGGGCGGCCGGGCCCCCGGCTCCGCGCCGGGCCAGCGGCCGCGGCGGCCCCCGAGGTGAAGCCGCCGGCTCCGGGCACCGCGGCGCCCGCAGGGAGAAAGGGCGCAGCGGCGAGACATGCCCCGGCTGCAGCCCGCGGGGGATGCGCTCTCTAGGCTTGCGCTCGCCTGCGCTTGGTGGAGAGTTAAAAAAATCAAATGCAAAGTACCCCCAAAACGCCCCCTCTATGGGACTGTAAAACCCCACAAACACGCTCCGCTTTCTGCCCAGCAGCGCCCCTCCGCCGCCGCATGGAGCCGGGATCAATCGTTTGGGGAGGCAGGAGCCAAGAGCAATGCCGTCATTCCCTCCCCGGCATCAATACACAAACGTGCGCATTCCTCCCCGCGGGAAGCCTTTGATCAATTAAAAATAAATAAAAAAAGCTCCCGAAACCGACCCCCGTGCCTCCCCTTCCGTCCCCGGCTCCGCTAGCGAAACGCGTCCCCGCACGGGTTAACCATCGCCGCCGCATCCCCATATTGTTTACTGCTTCAAACACGAACAAGGATTTATGCCCCATCGGTACGTACCATCGCTTGCTCGATTTTGTTGTCGATAGCTACTACGCTTGCACCAGAGGAGCTGCGAGAGGAAAAGAAAGAGAAGAAAAAAACATACATTAGCGGCGGCTGAATTATTTAAGAGACAAGAAACGCGAGCATTGGTAGCCAGTTGGCTGAGAAAGTCATCCTCACGCTGCCCTGCCGCCGCCTCACCAGGATGCTCTAATGCAGCAAAGCAACCTGTAAAGCCGCACCGAGCCCCCCGCCCGCAGCCTGACTAAATATCCCCACATTTTGCCCCCCGACGGACCACAAAGATGGAGCTCAATCGTAGGCTGCGGCAGAAGCCCTGGGCGCCGGGGAGGGCAGCACCTCCGGGGGGAGAGGCGGGCGCCGGTGCCGCCGCTGCGGCTCCCCCGGACAAAGGAGCCAGCCCGGCGCTCACCTGCCCCGCTACCGCCGCGCCAGCAGAGCCGCTCGGACACAACACTTATTTACCTACTGTCGAGCCTCAGAGACGAGTTGTCGGTGCCCAGCAAGGACGATAAGAACGAAATCGAGAAGTGTCTTAGTTGATAAACTCCTAGATCCATTGCCACCGGTCTACAACATTGGGCATTCATGCAACCGCGGCCAGAAACGCTCCCCGGAAAAAAAATAAAAATCAGGTCTCGCTCCTCCCGGAGGCGTGCGTGCGTGCGGGGCCGCTCCGCCGGGCGAGGCGGGGCCGGGACCCTGCGGGACCCTACGGGGCTGCGCTCGGCCGGCTCCGAGCGGGGAGAGCGCTCCGCCGCGCAGCACAAAACCCGGGCATCCCGGCCCCCCCCATCATTTATGCGCCGGCGCCGCCTCCCATTGGCTGCACTGCCCGGGCCCCGCCCCGCGGCGCGCATCTCATTAGCGCGCTCCCCCCCCGCCGCCGCGCGCGGCCGGGGCCGGCGGCGCCCACGCGGGACGGTCCCGCACGCGCGGGGAAGGGGGGGAGGCTCGGTCCCGCCGCGCCCGCGAGCCCCGGCACGCGCGGTGCCGCAGCGCCACTCGCGCTGCCGGCCCGCACCCCCGAGAACGGAGGGCGATTAAAAAGAAAAAGAAAAAAAAAAAGAGAGAGAGAGAGAGAGAAAATAAAAATAATAATTAGCGGGCCCGAGGAGCGGCGGGGAAACCCCGCACGGCCCGGCGGGAGCGCGGGACGCGCCGAGGGGCTGCCCGTGGCCGCGCCGACACCGCCACCTATCGGCGCGCGGCAGCGGGAAAGTCCCGGAGCCGGCTCCCACGGCTTCTCCAGCGAGCCTCACCCTCCGTCTCGGCCCAAAATCCGCACATTTCAGCCCCGCAGAGCGCAGCCCGTACCCGGCAGCTCTGCTCGCTTCGCCCCTGCCAAGCAGGAAAAGTAGGATACCCACAGACTGCAGATTAAACTCTTTCAGACACCTACGATCCCCCTTTATCTCTTACACACACCTTTACAAGCCTATAAAGCCATTTATGAAAAAAATATTCAGCCACCGATCGCCTACAAAAGCACATATGGCACAAACCTGTGGATTTCTAGCAACCCAGCTGATACTATTCTACAGTGACAGGGAAAATGCCTATTCACTTCTTTTTAGGTTGTTCCATAAGGCACTTAGTCTTAAAAGTTGCAGCACATGCATTAATAATTTAGGAAAAGATCCTTCTCCCGCCTAACTGTGGTGTTTTTCTAAGCAAATGTTATGTGTCATGGAACACAGCAACTACATTCAGTGCCCGTCCAAGTGATCTTCTTTACCAGTAACAGCTTTGAAAGAGAGCCGAGGCTGAACTAGACCACCACGAGAGAGTCACAAGAAACAGCCAGCCTCTACAACCACTCTTCTCTAGATCTGCACTTTCGGCAGGCATTACATTACTTAAAGGTGCAAAAAATAAAGTCAAAAACCTCTTCCATCATCTATAGAAAGCTTCTCCAAGAGCTACAAGTCACATACATCACAGGTGCTCCTCCCAGAGAAACAGGAAAGCCAGCAGGCACTGAATAATCATCTTAAAGCTAAATTTAGCATTTGCGTATCTGCATCATCCTTCTTAGTTTATTTATATTGTCCTAGACTACTATTCTTTCATTCAATAATGCCAGCAGAGTAGTACAAACTAATCCTGTTCACAGGGAGGTCACATTTGAGAATAAGAATTCCTCACAGCCACTTTCCCGTTACCAGAGAGGGTTCACATCCCACAACGGCACAGCTCGCATCCCACCCTTTGGATATGTGGGGAATTTCCACGGGATATCACCTAACAGGCTGAAAATTAAAGGAAGTGTGTTAGAAAAACCCTTTCCTGTACTTGCAAACTTGTGACAGCAAGTAAACTGAAGCAACGCACTGAGGCTGCCGCTTCCCCTCTCCTGGGGGACAAGCCCCGGGAACCACGTGCTGTCCGTACACTTCCCACTGCGCTCTCTCTGCAGAGGTTACTCCCTGCACACGCTGCTGCTCATCGCCTTCAGTGATCAAGTGAGCCCTCTAATAGACAGTGCCAGCAGCACATCAGCTCTACTGGCATCTGTATCAACTCCCGTCCTTGACTTAATTAATGTTTTATGACAGGTTGGGCTTCAAATCTGTAATGTCTCAAATGACTTCTCCCCATGGCAGTTACTCAGCACAATTAACAAAACTGCAGTTGAACAAAAGCTCTGGGACAAACTCTGTCCCTTGTAGTCCTGTATCAGAAAAAGGGCGGAGCAGGAGTAAAAACAGGTAAATCCTATCACTGCTAATCAGGCTCGTGTAAAAGAACTTGAAGATAGCAAACTCGCTGGCCTGGACAGACATATCCCCACAACTCCTGCTTTGCTGTTGCAGGACAGACAGCAGACAACTGTATATAGTTTCATTCATACACGCAGAAATAAAGTAATGGATAAATTCCAAGATGGTTATTGGTTCTGCAGTAACGACTGATAATTATTAAATGCCATTATTCCATTTACAACAGAAAAATGATACCATTCTCAAACTAAATTAACAACACTGCCATCTTTAATCTATATTAATCTTCACAAAGAAGAGAACACATATGATCCTAAATCAAATTCCCACTAAACTCATTAACCATCTTCCATTAACTTCAGTGGGCTTTTAACAAAATCTATCATTTATTTTTAGATGCTTACAAGCAGAGTTGTGATTCAACAGAAAGCTGTCAGCTGCGTAAGTAGGACTGCATATTAACATGCATGTTCTGCTTTGCCCACTCTATAAAAAAAGCAAACATAAGTGTCCCTTTATGGCTGAGAAAGCGAATCACTTAGGAAATAAAAAATATATATATATATATCTAAATTACTTTAATCTCCAAAATTGGGGTGAATTTTTTTGGGAGGTGAGGACAGCACCGTATCTCCGATGTTCTCATTTCAACACCCCATCATCTGCCTGACGAGGATAGACAGTGAGCTCTAAGGACTGGGGTTTTGCTGTTGCTTTTAACAAATATCTCATTTATGAAATAATAATTTAAAAAAAAAGTACATGGAAGATTTAAGGAAGATAGTTCTCCAAACTCAGTTTTCCTCTACTACTCAAAACCTTATAACCACCTATTTTAACACCTCATGAACAGATAAAACAAGAAATTTGGCTCCTGAAAAAGCTTACATTCCTGGGAGTAGAGGTGAGAAGGGCTGCAGAATTCCCCAGTTTGGTTAAGGCACTCTAGATCTGCACTCTAGGTTGGACAAATTCATCATGCCCCTGTTAGCACACGCTTTGGAAGCCTGGGTATCTACAGAGTACCTCAGGCGTTCACAAACTGCATAAAGTAAGTGAAAAAGACTCGAGATATGTTCCTGAGAAATCTGCAGGGCGGAGTACAATACAGCAAACAAGTAGCTCACCAGCATCTTTGATCCTCCAATAAACTGACTTCTTAAATTGAACATATATAACAGTAGTCAAAGACTTTTTAGCACGTGTCACCTTTTGTAATATTTCAGCTTTAAAACACTGTTCCTCCCACTAAATTATTTCCTCTTGTCTCAATTTATTCATGCTAAGCACTTGAAGAAAGTGCTTTTCATCTTAAGCACATAATGAGGTAAACTACAGCACAGAGTAATTTTGTCTCTATGCAAGTCTGGTTCGGCATATTTCTCCATGTGTGCTAAAAACTTAACTTAAAACATTTACCTTTTAAATACCTTGTCAGTGTATCTCCCTTCAGATGTCAACATTAAAAGCTCTCTATAAGCACCTTCTGAACATAAAATAAATCTTATCTTTTGATGGTATTACAAAGATACCACATCAGAAAAAAACACATTAGAAAAACAGCAATTACTGTCACAGCACACTTTCATCTTACACTCAGACAGGCTCAGATCTTGTGAACTTCAACTACGGTTTTGAACTGCAGAATGCAAGTACTGAAGAGGTTAAAAAAAAATCTGCTATTTACTGAAGAAAAGGCTACAGTAATTAGATTCTACCTGACATCTGACTGTGCATTCCACTTGGCATCTAAAAATGGTGAATAAATGGCAGAGTACTATTCTGACTTAAAATTCATAGATTGAAAATCCTTTGTGTACTGACAGCAACCCCCCCAGCATCCAACTCCTGCAAAATTTCACCAAGCTAATACCTGAGAGAGAAAACTCTGGCTGTAGTTGACATCAAGGACTAAAGGTTTATTTATTTCAATGGGCCATGATTTTTTTTCTTCATCTCAGTAAAGGTACATAACTGGAGAAGCTGTCCAATGAACTTTCTTTCCCACAGTAAATCAAATATTTTTAGCAGGCTAAGGACCAAAAAACCAAACAAAATAAACCCACCCACACAAGCCCCATCTTCAGATAGCCTAAATAAAGATCTCAAAATCTCAGCCAACTTCCTTTTCCAGCTCCAAACCTTTAGCTAAGATCTTGGTTTAAAGAAACCAAGCCACTACGAACTTACTGCTCAGCTCCAAAAGACATATATTTTATTTCTAGATTGAATTCTGCTATTTCAATCTATGTACTTCTGCTAAATTGAAAAAGCTCTTTCTACAAGACAGTATTCTCTCAGTTTTCCTAAATGTGAGCTTCTCCTCCACCACAGTAATGTTATGTGCATTTATAATTTAGTTTATTAGTTTGCTAGAAATTGGGGGTTGGTCCATGAAAAACAGATAAAAGGGAAAGCTATGCAATATGCTACTGAAATGAAGTGCTGTATTTGTATTTTTTTTTTTTTCCAGATGTGCAAGCATAACTAAATAAATATTTAGTGGAAAGAATATGCACACCCCACTGGGGCTCTGAAAATAACCAGCATCTCTGATCACAGTGCATACACAGAAATATCATGCTGTGAGCTCTGCACAAGAGACAGAAGGCTGCATTTAAAGCAAGAAGATAACCATTAAGATCAAAAAGAAAAACAAGGAGAGGTTCTCACTGGTTCCTCTGAGGATATCCTCTTTCTCTTTGACAGCAACTAATTGCCAAGTCAACCTCAGTTATTTTAATGAGAACTATAATGATTTTACCAATTTTAATGCTGACAAAACAAAATATACTGTCTATAATCAAGTACCTGCATATATCCAAACAGAGAGATGACCCACTTGTTACCCATCAGAGAAAACTCTGCAGGAAAATATGAGCCATCTTAAAGCAATTCTGATGCTTGGAGAGGGATGTATGGCATCCCCTTTCCCGAGATCATCCATAGATAACCACCTAGCAATGCAGTTGAGATGAAGGTCTGTGTTCTGTACATATCCAATGAGTTTCAAAGTCCCCTCACAGAGCCAACTGAGTTCCATCAGCTCAAAACCTGAAATTACATCCAGATGCTTCTCCACTTTAAAGAAGTTACACACTTGCAGTAAATGCAGCTTGGGAAACACAGGCTCTCCTGATTTCTGAAACCTTTAAAGGAGTAGTTGTGAAATATTTAACTTTACTACAGGTGAAAGCCCTCCTCCTCAGCATCCCATAAAGTGCCCTTCACCAAGGACTGCAAAGGAAAGAATCCACAAACATGTTAGCATCCTGAAAGTTTTAAGTGAGACATCTGAGCCAGGAATTGATTTCCTTTCCTCCAGAAAGCTTCACAGAACATCACACTGCATACTGACACTGTCCCCAGGATGGATGTGGGAAAGAAGTTTAGTGTCCTAAAGCAGCATATATAGAAGAGTGATAAAATGTTACGACTCAAGTTTCACTACTCAAATTTATTTTTCCTTTATGTGAAATTTGGCTTAAATGATTTTAGATTTAATGCATAGAAAGAGTGTTCAATTCTCTGGTCTTCTGTGTACTTTTCTCAAAGGCAAGAACACCCTGAAGTAAAAAAACACACAAATATTTAATCCCACTTACTCTAACTGTACAACAGATTTTTCAACCACATACTCCAAAATTAAATGAAGAGGGAAAGAAAGAGTCACTGCAGCATTTTAAGTTACACTTAATATAACAAACATGGCAAGTGTAGGGAGTGTTTTGGCACACTGATGTGACAAGCATTTGGAAAGATGAAATTCTCTGTATTAAAAGGCATCTCTGACCCAGGGGACAAAGAGCTCAGGAGGGACAATGGCTGACACCCACTCGCCCCAGGTTACCTTCAATAGTACACAGTGGGTTTAGTAATCAAATTAAAAACCAGCCAAATTAACCTGTAACTAAGAAGGGTCATCCTCTATTATTTTTCAACTTGTACTATTTTCTGTTTCCTTAAGGCTGCAGTAAAGCCACAGCAGGTCTCATGAAATGGGAAAACTGTATCTTACTGAGTACTACTAATTGTGTATGGGGAAGATGGAAGATCTTAAGGCCCTTCACTTCCCGTCCTCAGCCCCTTGTAAAATTTACACCCATTATGCCTTTTTTTAAAACTTCTTAATCCATTCCTTCCTCTTTTCCCTTCCTTTTCCCCACCTTCTCCCTTGTTCCTAATTGTTACCCTTGAAACTATATTGAAAATCTTGGATCAGCCAATAATTTAGTCATGCTTATTAAAAAAAGTATTTATAGAGCATTAGCAGCTGGTCTACACTTCCCACTGAATATCATATGTCCTTTGATGGCCATTTTTTGGTGCAACACTTGAAATTAAGCCTGTATTTCCCACAGAAGTCTATCACAGTAGAACCCAACTCAGGGTTGCTAGGAACAAAGCCAAAGCCAAATTAACCAGAGTTGTGCTGTGGTCATCAGGAAGCTGGGAATGAAGTTCCCTACCCCAGCTTTTTCAGAAATTATTAAGAACAGCTGATGAAAAGTACAGAAACAAAATGCAAAATCCTCAGTGTGTGAAAGGAGCACCCGGGATGCGGAATCCGATCTGGTGTGAATGAGGATGAAAATCGGCCACTTCTCAGCTTTTGTGGCGGCAGATCCCTCGTTACCACCCTGCTGTGCAGAACCACCTTAAGGTCATTCTGTTAAATAATAATAAACTCCCAACACTGCAACTTGTTTACACGTATAGGAGAAGAAAGACAATAAAGCTCAGAGCTCAATGCCACTTTTCCTCCTCAGCAAGTATGTTAAGACAACAGACCTCTATCCGGCTGCCCATTTACACTCCCAGTTTCGGTCTGCAATCACTAACAAATAGCTTCCCATGTATCAGCAGTATCAATGGACAATTAGGTAAATGACTTTCAGATTAACTCCCCTGGCTCCAATGCACGCATATTACACAGATTTGAAATACCATATTCCCTTAGCTCTGAGTGGTCAAAATACTCTACTCCAGTAATGCCACAATCCACAGTTTATCATAATTTGGTGACTTCCTAAGAAAATATAGGGAAAATTAAAGACCTTCTGTACCATGCAAGAAGAATTGTACCTTAACAGGCTGAATTTGCTGTAGCCTATTTAAAGGTATTTTTCTACCTGAATGGAGACTTTCATTTATAGAAATCAAACCCCATGTACCTTCAACCAGTCAGGAAGCATAGGGAGAATTTCCACAAACAAGTAAGAATGTGACCTGATTTACTGCACAATGCAGTGTACCCCCAAATCTTACTTTCCATTAACAGCCACTGAGTTGGGCATTTGTGGGATAATTTCCTGCCTAACCTGTATCTCTCCCCCGTGACCTTGCCCCCATCTGTGAAAACAAGCACATGAGAGGAATCTGATGAATGCCCCTGCCTCAACTCAGTACAGCATTGACAAACAGGTACAGCTCAACTCTGGAGTGGGAAAGCACTCCCAGGCTTCTTAGTCCAGGCACAGCTTCAGTGACTTAAGAGACACAAATCCTGCTGACTCACAATCGCAGAAATCCCAACGGAGTATCTCCATTTACATCCTCCTTGCTGAAGGAATAAATTGTAAAGCAATACTGATTTGAAACAAGATACCCGGGAAAGTATGTAAGACTATGAAATGAGGTGTGCTTCAAAATTTAAAAATTACCTAAAGAACAGATTGATTGAAATTTTAATTTGACCTGACTGCCTTGTGGCTTTAGGGATGTATTACCTACTTTAGCACAACACTTCGTTCTTGAAACCCTGCCACACTGCAAACCAAAGAGAACAGAACACAGATGTGCTGGCTCAGCATATTTTGGGCATGTCCCGGGAGCATCTTCTGTGTCAGAGACTGCAAACAGCTGGCATGGGTCCAGGTCATCTACAAAAGGCTGTATATCCTGAAGTCCTGGTTCTCCTTCACATGGGATCCAGCCTTCCTCAGTACCCTACTGATCCTGTAAAGGAACCTCAGGCAGTAAGAAGCTCTAATTTTCCACAGGACAGCATCTTCTAGATTAAAAGCAGCAAGCACCTCGAGACTGTTAGATCCGTGGTACCGTGCAGGACACACCGCACTGACATTTAGCTGCCCTTGAGCCAGACATTCTGCAAACAGCAGAAGACGTTCTCTTTATCTTTTAATACACAATTTGCAAAGGAAAGATTACAGCATATCATTTCATACCTTATCAGTATCTGGGTAATCGTCTTTATGCAGTGATGGCTACATTTACAAGTGAAACCCTGTTTATGAAGCATTCCTGTCCTCTCCCTAAAACTGCTGATGCATGTTTTTTGGTAGATACCCACTTAAACCATTTAATTAGATGTCCAAGGGTCTTCTGTATATACAAGGTCCAAGGCTCGTGTATATACTATGTCAGGCACCTAACACATCTGAAAAACAATTACTTCATCCTCCAGAAACCACTATCATTATAATGACACCCTGAACCTCTGTGGCTTAAAACAATTCAAAACAAAACCCAATCCCCACAAAAACAAAACTGAGCAACGGCAGTATCAGAAGTCTGAGTAACCCGCTTAGTAATGCACAGGAGTCCAAAACAGCTCCCAGCAATGCTTCCTCATTCTTACACGGGGTGTTAGCCCAGAAGGTAGGCACTCTTCTACAGCATCAACACAATGAGCGGCCACACTGCTCTCAATATACAGGAGGGAGAGAAAATCCCTACTGCAACACAGAATTTAAATCCCCTCTTCCACCTCCATTGACAGAGCCAGGGAGCAACTGCTGTCCACCAAGCACAGAGGACGGAAGAATCTCTTCTAAATCTCACACTAGGCAACCTCCCATCCAGGGAGGCATGTCTCCTCCCACGCAAGTTACAGAACAGGGGAATTCCTCTCTGACTCTTCCCAGCTACTACTAATTGATAGAGGTCCCCACCAGGTGGACAGTAACATCAATCCGCAGCTCAGGTACAAGCAATCATGACAGCTATAAACAAAAATATTTGTAAGTGAATGTTTGAGTCACTGGGTAGCACTGCTGCTGCTCAGATAGGCTCCTGACTTGAATTAGTTTGACCAAACCTGTTTTTCAGCCCCATTTCTGAAGAACTCTGCATTTTAAAACAAACTGTCAATCAACTGAAGCAGGTAGAAGAAAAACATTAAACTGATTCCGAGGCTGGGGGAATTTACTTATACTGATTTACTGAAAAATGTCAAGGTACTTGAAAGGATCCTTTAAATCCTTGGGAGGAGTTAGAAGTCACTTGAGTGAAAATTTACCCTTAAATAGAGAAAATACTAGGTTTAACAGGCTATCAGACTTTCGTTTTATTTCCTTATATTAGAGGACAACTGCCTAATATTTGCATAATGATGAATTAAAGCCTCTTTTTAAAAAGAATAAGAACATTAGCTCATAAATACAGTGCGTTTTCTATTCCTTGATATCACACATTCACAGGATCATTTAGACTGGAAAAGACCTTTAAGATCATTGAGTCCAACTGTAAAACCTAACACTGCCAAGTCCACCTGTCAGAGACTAGATGCCCATCACTTAGGTATGCTTTAAATAAATTTAAATTACTGATGTTCTGATAAGGATGACCTACATATAACAGCAAGACAGATGTTTTCATGCCTGCCTTCAATATTCATGTATTTTAACCAACTACAGCCCACTTTACCCATCCGAAGAGCTAGCAGGTGTACCCAGTGCTCCCTCCTTCCAGTTTATGCCATAACCAAAGGCTGAAGTATCTTCTGACCTGTGTTTATTTACCCCCCACCCTCCCCACTCACATCTTCTGCACTTCCAACCAAGTTTCAGAAAGAAATTTGGAGGATGCCACACTGCCATTTATTGGGTATGAATATGGAAAGTTGGTGGTGTACATCCAAAGTGGACACAGTCACCTGTCTGCAGTCTGCACTACACAAGAGGCTGGAGCTCCTACACACCCATACAATCACCATTTCCAGCTGTCTAGTGCCAGACAGCTCCCCAACAGCATATAGACATTAGGGATTGTTTTTCCAAGACAACTTGGTGGAGCTCCAGAGCACAAACTCCAAATCATGGACTTCATTCTGGCAGCCAAACTTAAAATTAAAAATATGCATGAAGTATTTAATTTTATTAGGAGTACAAGTCCTTCTCAGTATGCAGAAAACTGCCCTTGAGCAAAGACTGTATCTAGGAAGGTTCACCAACTGCATCCATATCCTCTAAGTTTTAAATGAGATGCCTGACCCCAGAATTGCTTCTCTTCCCTCCAGAAAGCCACATGCAACTGCACTCACTCTCAAATTCTGCATCTACATCAGAAAAACCCAAATGCTTCTTTGTATTTGACCCACGTATCCAGCAGGGTCAGTTTTGGGGGGGGAAAAAAAAAAAAAAAAAACAAAAAAAACAAACCCACAAAAACACCACAAAAAAAAAAAAAAAAAAAAAAAAAAAACATTGTTTAACATGCAATATTAGCCAAAAAGGCTGCTATTTGCAATCACCTTTTACCATTTGCTATTTATGGTGACATGACAACCCGCCAACCTGAATTCACAGAACAACAACCAGGAGAAAACCAGCATCTCTGCAAGAGAAACTAGAGGAAATAGAGGCAAATTAAAATTAAATAGAAAGTAGCTTGAAGAGTAAGACTACAGGAGAAACTGTCCATGTTTTCTGTATAATGTTAACAGATGCAGACTGGTTTATGACTAGGGGTGCTCCTGTGTGTATCAGTAAAAGTCAGTCACAACAAAACCTTCTGTATTTGTAGATGGAGAAAGGTTAAAGAAAATTACATGTCTACTCCACCACACCTTTTTCATTACATATTCTGTGGAATGACTTGGTTGATGGAAGGAAACAACCTCCTCAAATACTACCACCCTTATTCAGTAATGTATGATACCAGTCACTGCTTTATACATGTGCTGCTCAGGCATAACATACCTATTGCCATTATATATCAATTGCTATTATAGAATATTTCCATTATACTTATCCTTAGGCAGTCAGATTAATTTACTACAATTTTACTGTTCATTTGAAAGTTCAACATGTTTTCAGAAACTGTCAATTATTGAAAAAAAAATTGAGCTTTTAAAAGAAAGTTTTCCCATGTATAATTTTATATTCTTTAAAGTGACACCATTCACAGAGGAAAGCTGTTCTCCACAGGCCATACCACAAACATAACACGACAAAAATCTGAAGTTAAATGTACTAGTTGATATATGTAAACATTTATATAAGATCAAGGGGTTTAGATTTTAAGGGTGTGGCATAACAAAAGCACCAGTTCAGAGATCAGAAGTTAGGAACAAATTCCATGCTCCCTCCCACAGATGAGTATTTTCCTTCTGCACACAGAAAAACAACTCTGCAACATGAAGAGTCAGGGCATTTTCCCTGTCATTTATTTTGAACTCAGTAAAATAATTCTTCCGCTTCACTAACTTACTTGGTATTTATTTTAGACACTAGAAAGAACCGCATCAAAAACATGCAGTTCATATTTCACTGTTAATATGGAAAAGGAGGTTGCAGAAGACTAAGCTGTATTTCAATGCTCTCCAAACATTTAAAAAGACTGATTAACTAAACTTTTCTTTAATCATGTGACAGTACAGAAGAAAGTGCGCATTATGTATGAAAAGTATTTTAATGAATACAAATTAATTTGATAATGAGTTTCAAATCCTGTTTTTTTACATTCTCTTTTTTGGTTAAATATTACATTACTTAAGATTTGTAATAACTGGAATAAAAATTTTTGAAAAGAAGAAATAAAAGCACTATAAGAGCAAAAGTTTTATAATACGGATTATTTAAAATACTGCAGTAAAGATATTTCAAGGCGTGTAGATTTTCACTGAATAAGTAATCAACTCTGCATGACAGTACTCTCAACCAGCTTGAAATAGTTTTAACAAGTGCCAAGCACCTTGATTTAGAAGTACTAAGTACTTGCTCAAACAAAATAAAGAAACCTCCCCCAAAAAGTAAAATAAATAAATCAAGCATCTACATATTAAAAAATCTACAAATACCTCTTCAGATGCTGTTCCAGTTCCAAGTATAACACTTTCATGATTATTTGGTCAGGCACTTGTTTCTGGAGAAGTGCCACTTTCATTGATGTATCTATACCTGCTGATTAGTTTCCCCCAGTTGGAGGGTCGGAAGAAATACCTCTCAGTCCTTGGTGGCTGTAAGATTAGCATTAGTATTCCAGTATCAACTACGGGTCCTGAATTCTTCAGCACTTTAAAGAATCACCAAGCCTTGCCCGTTAAAGATTATCTACTTGCTTCAATTCAAAGTTTGCTGAGTTTAATACTGGTTGGTCACGATCAAGAAAAACAAGAAGGGCGAACAGTGACACCACAGATCCTCAGGTCACATGGTGTTCTGTTACATAAAGCATCAAAAGAGATTAAAATCTTCATGATTACATTTTCAAATCTCAAACAAATGCATCTTCTCTCAGCAGTGCCAAATGTGCCAACTCTGAAGCTGATTCAGCCTGCTCCCACTTTTTGTGAAGCACGTGTTAATCACTACAGGTAGCTAATTCTGCTTAGAGAAAGGCAGTTCAAGTTGTACTGTTTCTCAAATCAAAGTTCTAAGGCTTAACAGCAATTCTAATTAGACACAAAAGTGATGACAGTAGCATGTTTGCCAGAAGATATTTTACACAGACAAATCCTGTCCGTCACTGCTACTTTAAAAAGAACCAGTGATGAGAGTTGGAGACATGTATCTAGTTAGTCAGATAAAGATAGCAATTCATCATGTATCAAGCCAAAATTCAATCAATCAAATACTGCATATTCTTCCTCACAGAACCACAGATTGCCATAAGGAGGTTCTGGTGCACTGTAGTAACTCTCTGCCATGTAACTATGACCCTATATGCATAGATACCATTATGCAACACTGCTTCAGCATAAGCAAAGTGTTCCTTCCTTGACCCTGCTGAATGCTTTTCAGTGGGAAGAGAAGATGACTGCCCACAGTACACTGCAGACAAGCAAAGAAGATTAATTTCCTTCCTCCACAGGCAAGCTGCAGAGTGAGAGAGAACCTCTGACCATGGAAACACCCAGCCACTTGCAGTATGTGTGCAGGAACTCCCACCACACCAGAAAGCATGGCCATTGATTACAACTGTTACAGCCTTCCATCAGAACAACACCACACAAATGCAGAGACAAAACCAGAAACCCAACCTAGCAAATGTTACTTGGGCTTACTGCTGACTGCTAACGTGATGTCAGATGTGTCTCCTAGATTTGCTTTGCAAGAATACATTGGAAAGAAACCAAATGGAAGGGTTGAACAAGTTCTTATAATCACGGAATGGTTTGGGTTGGAAGAGACTTTAAAGATCATCTGGTTCCAGTCCTCTGCCATGGGCAGGGGCACCTTCCACTAGACCAGGTTGCTCAAAGCCCCATCCAACCTGGCCTTGAACACTGCCAGGGATGGGGCATCCACAGCTTCTCTACACCTTCTGTGCCAGTGTCTCACCATTCTCACAGTAAAGAATTTCCTCCTGTTATTTAATCTAAACCTGCCCTCTGTCAGCTGGCTCAGAGCATGGCCATATATTATTTACCTGCACTTCTGTTGTGCCTTGCAAAGGAGGTGAAAAGGTGATTGATGGTAAGAGAAGTAGGTATTACACAATAAAAAAAGAAAGGGGTCTGGCTTAGGTGAGGAAGGGAGAGTTCAACCAACTCTACTTAGAACCAAGGACTCTACCATAACACACAAGGAAATTTTTCTTTAGGAGGTAGTGAGGAAGTGAAGAAAAGAAAAAATGCAAATTGTTTTCCCTTGGAAATGAGGGGTGCAGTGGAATTAGCTGCCCATTCCCAAAGCCTAGAGGGAATTCAGATAATTTAAATGGAGCTTCAGATGTACTGTGAAGGAGGACAGAATATTTCTAAACAGTCTTCCCATATCCTTCTACGCCTGTCTTACAAGGACAGAGCATAATGTTCCTTTTAAGGCACACCAAGGAGTTGAAGCTGACAAGTTACACTTTACAATAAATGTTTCTCTTGTTACATCAAGTGTCCATCTCTCTCAGCACAGCATGGGAATGGGTGAGAGTCAAGGCTGATTTCAGCACCCTACTGTCACTCCCACTGAAAAGGCACAGAGGTTGGACCACTCAGATGGTGGAGCAGTTGTATTCCTGGATCGTGGTCCTTGGAGAAGAGGCAGACTGATATAACAGCCCTAAAAAGAGGGATGTTTACTTGGAAAGCAGAGCTACTCTTGAAAGCTTCAAGTGGATACAACCACTTGTAAGAGGGAGGTGAATCAAAGTCAATAGATTTCAATGGAAAATAAACAAGGAACAACGGAAACAGCAATCACACCAATAAACAACTACTGAGAAAGTCTGACCCAGTATTATTGAGTAATTTCTGTATTCAAAATGAAATACTACTTATAGCATGGAATCTTTCTTACTTTAAAGTGCTGAAGCATCAAGCTGACTAGAAGAATGCTCAAAATCAATTCCAAAAAGTGATCCAAACCAGAAATTTGACTTTGTCATCTTTATATATCCTTCCAGAGTTGGAGACTTGGTACAGCAATAACTCCTAATGAATCCTGCTGGTTACACGATCTCATATATCAGGTAAGCTTCAACCTCAGCTGGACATTCTGCACAGCTAAGCCGTGGCAGTCAGGCTCAGGTAAGTCTGTGTCCCACAGAACTGCACCAAGAGAGCTGATAGATTTTAAGCTGCCATTCCCCTAACGATGTTTAACATACTTCTTGCCATCGCTGTTGCTTGTAAAGCTGCACAGTCAGTACCAGGTAGGAGAACAATCTTTCTCCATACCTACTGTGCATACAGTACCATGCACCGGTCCCAGGTGTTTTCCAGGATGCCTGAAACTGTGAATACACACTGACATTTGCTGGAGTGGGAAAAGGATGAAAGCAGTAACATTAACCTTTCCAGTCTTTACTTCCTCCTTTCCTATCCTGAACAGGAGCCAAATCACACTAGCAGCTGTGTCATGAGAGTTAAAAACAGGGTCCAGTAAGTTGTGCACATCTGACTAACACACTGCTCAGCTCCAAAGCTGTTCTGACTCAAATCTGGGTTTCCCATACAGCCAGAAAGATCACTAAATGTTGGATTACATGGGGGAAAAGTAATTTCTTAAGAGACACAAGTTTAAGCACTGAATAAAATTTATGAAAAATTAAAAACTGTACTAATCAACTCACATCCACTCACAAAGATACTGCAAATAGTTATCTTTGCAGCATCCTTCTCATGAATTTCTGCTAAAATTCTTGTAATTTGCTCTGCTTATTAGAAGCAGCCACATCAGAGTCAGTTTGAAAGTGAAAAGCAAATATATACACACCCAAGCATGTATGATGCGGGACTACATATATGCAGCTGCCTCATTCTGCAAAGCAGCAAGTTCACTGCTGGGCCCACAGAGAAAAGCCACAGGTAGCTCCATCTCTGGTAACACCCATCACCTTTCCTCACACTTCAGCCCCAGTTCTGCTGATGACTTTACAGTAAGACAACACCACAGACTTCATTTGATGCTACTTCTTTAGCTCCATCAAGGAAAATGGTTTCTACGCCACTGAATATAAAAACACCTGATCCAAATGAATCAACTTTTTATTTGGGGGGTGGTTGTGCCCTAGAGGATTCTTTATCAAGTCCACTTCTCACCTTCATGAAAGACAGCAAAGGATATGCTTTGTCAGTTACCAGACTGAAAACAAATTAAAGTGAAAACACAACTGCTTCAGAGGCAGGTGTTTTGACAACTACATCTTTTTCTCATAAGCATTTCCTATAAATTTGACAAAGTTGGCTCCAGTGCATTCACGTAATTAAAAACATTACTCAGATGTGCATAAGTCAACAACTTACAGGTAATAGAAACCACAAAGAAATTGTAAACCAACTAGATTAACTAAGAGATTAAATATTTTTATTGCTTCGAAAAATAGCCTCTAGCTGCAACTGAAAAATGCCTCAAGTGCCAGGATCTTCACTCTTCTCCTGTCACATTCAAGAATTCAGCATCAAGCTATGCTTTCCTTCCTTTGTCCTGAACTATCCTGGCTCTTATATAAAGTGACAGATTGTGCACAGATGAATTATCACTCTGGGTACACGAGAATGTCAGATACAGACAAATTTTAACATTCAATGAAACAAACAAAAAAAGATTTAATGCATGAGAGCATCAGGGTACCTAGGTTCTCTCCCACCCATGGCTCTTATGTCCAAAGGGGAGGAGGGAGTCTATTTCAAGATTCTAGATTTGTGATACTCCTAGGCAGTTTTGCTTTAAAAAAAAAAAGAAATTAAAAAATACATCAGCCCAAGTTTAAATCTAACCTGTAAGTGAGTGAATCTGGCATTCATGCAGCAGAATTTACTGTTAATGTCAATCTGAATGAAGTATAGCACTTCAGCCCAAACTCCTCAGCATGTCACACCTTGAGCTGCCATACCTTCATGGGGTAAACATTTTGTAGGTTCACTTTCCACATTCTATAGAGGACTTCGGACACTGTTTGAATAATGCAGACTTCACCATAAGACGAAGCAGAAGATAAAGCTGGCCTTTAGACTGCAGACATGAAGTGTCCTACAGTAACAAGCACCAATTTTGATGTGATGCAACAAACTAAAAATAAATATAAAATTCAGATGTGCCTATGAGTGCTTGATAAAGCACAAAATATACCAGGCATTCAAGCTCTTCTGGTAACTTTAAAGTTACAAACATGCAATCCTTAAGATATTTAGGGGTTAAAAAATACTTTACAAATACAGCAAAGAAACCTTTATATGAAGTTACAGCGCTTACTGTTACAGAAGGTATCCCATATACCATTTGCATCCTAATCTACAGGATTTTTTATGCCCTGTTACCTAGCACCTTCCTATTTTAAATCAATCTTTATGGAGTGCTTTGGCGCAGGGTTTTGCAAGGCTGCTAGTCAGCAACAGCAGCACACAAAAACTAAAACTGACTTCAGAAAATATTAGAACCCATCAGTAAAGCAACGCATGCCAGATTATCAAAGGAAATAGTTCTGATGACAAGCAAAGGTCAAAAAAACCCCAAAAAACAACCCTCTAAAAAGACACCTGCACTGTAGTGAAAACTAAAGCACTGAAGTGAAAGACAAGAACACAGACAACAAACTGGGAAGTATCTCATTCCCAAATGCTAGCAGCAAAAATCACTGCTGTACTTTTGCTATCTTCATATTTTGAATGACTATAATGAAGTGCAGTTAGATAAGATAGCTTTCAGTCCACCATTAAGCAATTAAAAAAACATCTTTAGCTATTAACATCCTAATTGAACATCTGAGGAATTTTCTTATGCATCCCTCATAGTCATCACCAAGCAATACCAAAGGTATGGCTTTCAGTTACACAGAGATAAGCAATACAATTGCCTGTTAGTTTACACTTAATTTTTATTTTCTTCTTGCTACCCCTACATATACTGCTGAAAAGCAAATCCTCCCTGAACAAGAAACACATAAGGGGAAGATCTCACTGGACTGAAACATCCATTTAGCCTGGGAGACACTTCCAGGCATGGCCAGAGGCAGGTATTTAGGTAAGAACCCAAAAAGGCAAGCAGACAAATGCAACTTTCCTACAGTATCCTCCAACCTGCCAGCAACCAGCAGCTTGAGCAGTTCCTGCACAAGAAGAAATAACTTAGTGTTTAATGATGCAAGAGAATTTTTCCAAGAACTGATCCATTTCTTTTCCTTTCAATAAATTACTAACATCACATAGTTCTGAAGTTATCATAAAATTCTGGCTGGTTAATTTGGAGTTAATTACCCAGGGAAGAGATATTTTTGAAATATCAAATATGAAGCATCAATCACCCTGGCTTCTAAAGAGATATGATTTTGAATCTCAAGAGCAGTCCTGATTTAAGAACACACATTAGAAACACCTGGAAGCCTGCACAAGCTTGAAGGAGGAACTGCAGCAGTCAGTCTTCTCCAAGAACCACAGTGAGCCATCTGCAAGTGAGGGCTTTACATTCCACTAACTGAAAGTTACTGAACTCCTGTCATTTAATCACACAGAAGAGCAAATGTCATCAAAGCATATTCAAATTGTGGAACTGTTAGCATTGATACTGAACACACACTGCCAGTTAGAATAGTTACTGGTTACTGCTTTTTGCCCTGTGGAGATGAATAAAATCAGATTAAGCCTACACTGGACAAGCCCAGTATCTCTTCCACTTGTACAAGTAAGACATCTCTCTACCCTGGCCATGTTTTGTTATCCTAGTCTAAAGTGAATGCTCCTTTCCTTTGCTGAATCTCTGATTAAAAAGAAGCCTGATGAATATGAACTGGCACAGCACCTAACAGCAGCTCAGCATTTTTTGCTGCAAGGGATTGACAATTTATTTTGCATGTTACATCAGTTGAATACAGTATTAAAAATTAAGGATTTGCAGACATTCAGCCAGACTGGAGGGGAAGGAACCCTGCCCCCCAAAACATGTCGGCATTCAACTTAAGCATACAAGAGAACTTGAGAATACTAGGAAGCTGTAGTTGCCAGTCGTACAAACCATGACATTGAGCCTCACAGTTTCAACAGACAAATGCACCATGAAGAAAGACTCAGAACTTCCTACTGAGAAGGGCAATCCAAAACCTTCACAGGAAAATAGCAGACTAAATCTCTGTCCTGCCCAAACCACCAAACTGAGACTCATTACTAGATGTGAGTTAACAGGAACCAGTTAAAGCTATGCTTATGATATTTTTCCTCAGTAATACTGGAGCTTTATGAAACTAAATTATAGCAGCCATTCCTTGAGCATTTGGTGACATGCATATTAAAGGAGTAAATTAAAGATTTAGAATAACGAAGTCCTAACCATTATCAAGATAGGAAAATCTGGGGGAAGACAGTTGTAGAGTTAAAGTCTTCCTTTATTTCAGATTTCAGAGAGCAGCCTGTACTCAAGCAGCAGTTCAGTCCCAATAAGCTTTGGGAGTCTTAAGGCTACCACCATCTTATTTTTAACAAGTCAGCCTGTTTAAAAAAGGAGGAGAGTAGAACATCACCTCTGAGACACTACAAGAGCACCAATTCATACAGAAGTAACCAAGCCCCTTTGGTATCATGAGCACAGCAGTTTCAACATGACCCTCACTGCTCTAAGCAAGCTGCAGAGACCAGACGGACTGGGGTTCTCTCTGCCATGCCAAGTATTTTCCCACTGAAGGAACAACGCTTAGTTATCCTGCCTCTCTTCTTCAATTAGGCCAGAAATTCTGCAAGGCAAGATCCAGCTAAAAAGTGATTCGCTGATGTTTAAACCAGAATAAAGCCCTCCATTAACACACTGCCTCCCAAGAGAAGGCCACTCCATCAGGCCCAAACATTTGGCTCATGGACCACCCCAGGACCTCTCCTGAGCAGCACAAGGCAAGTGCTGTGCATACAGAAGAAAGAAGGGTGTAGCTTGCTGCTGAAACTGAAACTTCAGGGTCTGACAAGTGTTCTGTGTGTTACCTGTTCTTGTGCAAAATACTTCCATCATGCTGTGAAACCTACTGAAATGCTGAAAGAGATTTGACAGGAAAACAGCATCAACGAAGGAACACCACAGGTGGCAAACTAAATACCTTGCCATTTTGAGACACTGAAACCACAGAGTTTCTTTTCCTGCAATGAATCCCATCAGTGGCCACCAGGAATGATTCAGCTACATTAGTTCAAGTGTCAACAACACCCTAATAATAAGCATTAGCTCCTTTAGCAGGCATTGGAAGACAGCACTAGTTCTATACTTCATTATTTTTACTGTGAACATTTAACTCTTAGCCTGTGTCTGTTTCAGTAAACTTCTAAACTGACTGCCTTTGCCAATTGCTTTTTTCAGAAAAGACTGAAAGTCATCACCTTCAATTTTCTTATCTGGCTATGTAACAACACCCAGCAATTCTGAAATTAGCTGCTTCTGACAAAGCATTTTCTTCAGAGACCTGACAATATTTTAATTTCTTCCCTTATCAGTCAGAAGCACAGTACGTAACAACAGTTCAAATGCGCTGAAATGCCCCTCAAGCCAGAAACTGGGACTTCAGATCCATAGCCAGTAATTATCAGTGATTTTCTTGAACTAAATTGCTGCAATCAGGTGAGCAAAAAGCTAGGAAGGTTATTTGGGAGGCCAAAATAAGCACTTGGAAGAGTATCACTGCATCTCAGAGGAAGAGAGATAATTTTTATACACACTACAATTGAGACTGAAAAATGTATTTATAATGAAATTAAATATTAAATAACAGAACCACAGGAAAACCATCGAACTACAGATTTGGAAACTAGAAAAATATGTCAGTGAACTAAAGAGAGATGTAACAGTAAGAAGCCAAGATTAGAAATAAAAAGGCAAGTGGAAGCAGGGAAGAAAGAGGGAGAAAAAGTAATCAGGGCAAGCCAAACAGGAGACCAAAGCATTAAAGAGAGAAGGGTGAGGAACTGCATGAGGGAGTGAAGAGGATAAAGGAATTATTGGCTAAAAACATCCAAAAGAAAGGTAACAGCAGATGTTATTTTTTTTTTTTGGTACATTTAATACAACATCTGAAAAATAGAAAGAGCATTTCTGGAAATGCCGTATTTTTCAAGGAAATAAAGAAAGAAATATAGGAAGAGAAGAATCAATAAACTAAACCTACAACAAGCAGCTGCCAAAGCCCTGCAGTTTCTCTTGGCACTTCTACTGATAAACCAATGCCATGGGATCACTGTCTTATGATGACAACTTTTAGAACAGAAGAAGAAAAAGGGAAAAAAAATTTAGAAGTTTCAGACACTCAAGCTCCCTTTTCCACGTACATGCGCAAAAACATCCAGACTGTAATGACTCTCTCCTTAGTTCATGCTCCAAATATAGTGTACTAGAGAAATACTTTAACCTAAAGTACCAGAAATAAACTAGTTACATTAGCCAAGACCCCTACATGGCTCACCTTACCCCTCTGGAAAGGGCTGAGGTGACAATGCTAGAGTAGCTCCTTCCAAAATTATGGATCCAGTCCTGATGATCCTGATGCTGCCTCCAGCACGCAGGATATCCTGCCAGGGGCACTGCAGCTCAGCCATGAACCAGCAGCCCCTAGTGTAGCCAGCACAGCAGCTGCCCTTCAGTGCACAGTGGTTAAACACCATTCAAAGCAAAAACCCAGCCTGCATCCATCTTTCCACAATCACAACTAATTTGGTCACCGCATGTATGCGGATTTATTTTAGGAGAGCAGCATTCCCATATGAGCTCTGAACAATATGCTATTTTCACTCTTCTTTGGAGCACACCCATTTTGAGTGGAAAGGACTGATGGATGGATGCAACACCAGTTTATTGACGTATGTGCATTTCAGCTGTAGTTAATAATGGCTAACACTTCATATTGTTTACTGTAAAATGCACCAGAAGTGGCAAGGATGATGGATTCTAAATGTATTCCA
Organism: Chamaea fasciata; assembly: GCF_029207755.1. Taxonomy (NCBI): domain Eukaryota; kingdom Metazoa; phylum Chordata; class Aves; order Passeriformes; family Sylviidae; genus Chamaea; species Chamaea fasciata. The sequence goes on along the minus strand of NW_027094087.1, from coordinate 55,141,622 downwards.
AAAACTCGCTGTACTTCTGGCTTCTAAATATCAATTTATCAAGTTAAAACAAGCACGAGGTTTTGTTTCCAAGGCAGCTGGGGGGAGGAAAAAAACCAAACCAATCGAAGTTTATTACTTCCCCCTTTGGTGAACAGTTCAATATCGCATTAAACCTTTGCAGTGATCCTTATCAGTACATCCATACTGAGCTAAGCCCAAAGATGTAAGTAACCTGCCCAGCATTCATGGCAACAGGCTTTCAATGGACAAAGGCTGAACTTCACGTGTTTTAACAAAAGGCACAAATGCAGCTAACAAGACAAGTTGAATAACATTCCTTTACTCTCACTCCATTACACATATTCCACTATTGTATTTCACAATGGGCTCCAGCTAACTGCCATGAAAGGTTCGCCTACTTCATCCTGCCCACATGTTTTTGCCTTCTCCTTTTCATTGGATTCGAAGGAAAACCAAAAATTACCACCTGCTACTCCATGTAAACAATATAAAAGTGAAGGCAGAAATGAGTGACTGGCAGAGTGGGAAGAGTGAGACTGTATAAACATTCTTTTTTCTAGGCTGCTTTCCCCCTCCTTACACACACGGCAACTCCATTTACGAGCATAAGGTCTCCCAGGAAACACCAGGCAGGATATACTACCACCAAAAAGCAAATATGGAATTTTGTTATTGTCTACCTGGATATTTTACTGTTGTTAAAGGTGGGGGGAGGAATAAGAAAGAGCAGATAAGGAAACAAATACTCCTGGCTAATTATCTTTTCTAGAGATGCACATTATGGCAGCATTTCCCTTTCCCAGTCTACAGCTGTGTGGCATGTCTGATTCAAGATTCATTGCACACTGCCAAGCAAACAGCATGCTCAGTAAATACAAACAGACTGGTATTTACCTGTGTCAGAAGTTTATCAGAACAATTGAAGAACCACATTCCAATGAAGATAAGCAGGCAGACAGAAATGACAGCAGAAAAGAGAGGAAAAAAAATATCTCAGTTACAATCCAAGTTATCATATTAACAGACACACAGGTACAATTAACATTGAAGCTGTTATTTCAGGGTCATTTAAGAAGTGACAATCACTTTTGCCTAGGAAGAGAGAGGTATTGACACAGATACAACATTATCCAATTATTTCATTCAAAAGTATTATTAGAGTCATGGATTTGTCACGTGTGACTCTGTGTGGACCATTCAAAGGCACCCTGCAAGATAATTGCACGGTTAAAAAAAGGTCTGCTCACAAGCTCAGTAAAAGTAATCACATATTGGATATCAAGTGGTATTTCTAAAGCTCACTTTAGCATAGACAAGGTTAGATGATTAGAGGATAGCACCCAGAGTCACTGCCTTTTCTCCACTAATTACAGAATCAGCAGAATGAATATCTTGAACTAAGGTAAGCATTTCTAAATATCCTTCCCTCCTATAAAGCAGACTTTTCAGTGGCCAGCACAAGCCAAAAGGAAAACTCATTAAAAAAAACAACAAAGCACAAGCACACAAAACCCCCAAAATCATAGAAGAACTCTGGTAGCTAAAATCTACTATGCACAGCAACTACTGGTACTATGACTTTACAAGGCTATTCAAACTGAGACCCTTACTGGAAAGGATTTTAAGAGCACCTTTTGTGTTCCTGTGCTTTGTGCTGGCTTCTGAGCCCATCCCTTTCTCCCTTCCCACCTCTCCTGTATTCTTTTCTCTATCCTTCCAGGTACTTTTCCCTTTGGTTTACCAAACTGGCACACAGTAAACCTTCCAGATGTTCTCCTTTCCCCTATTCCCAAAAGACGCAGTTGCCAATGAAGTTCCAAGCATGAGGAAAGAGAAAGAAGATGGGTAGAAGGTGAAGGCAATGGATACCAAGCATACATAATTAATCTGAGCTGCAGATGTCTCAGCAGAGAATGCAGAAAAAGTCTTGTAGCACCCCATACTGTAAGGAAAGCTGTGATCTACAGCACACACAAAAAGGTCAATCTGGCACCTTTAAGAAAGGCAGAGATAACAAGATTAGGAAAAAACAAAACAAAACACACCAAAGAAAAATCATTATATATTATCCTAAACTGCATAGACTAACCTTAAAATAATTGTAGCTTCAGGTATTTGTACATTTATATCAACAACTCAAAAAGAGTGATCAATATCTAGCAACTCCCATTGAAGTTGAAAAAAATTATGGTTTTTTTTAAGATTTGAACCTTTGCTCAATTACACAGCAAAAGGAACATTAAGAAACTGGAACTTATTGCTGGTTTAGCATTTATCCCAATTGTTTTCTTGCCACCCTGAATTAAGAGAAAATTAGACAATTTTCAGTCTCAAACTTCCACTTGTGCATAAAAGAAAGTTTTTACTAGTATTAAAAGGTATTCCAGATTCTGTTTTTAAAGCAAGTGGTTACCCAGGCTGATTTGAAACTCCCGTCACCAGTTAGGTGCCTACTTTGTTCTTCAAAGCCCCCACTGTGTAATAACTCAACTGCTTATTAAAACACTCATTTCCATACAACAAGTATAAAAGACAATCAATTTTTACAACAAACACTCCTGTTTTATTTTACTTTTGCACCAACTGAGAGCAAGATGAAACTGCCACTAATATCAGCATTGCAAATAGGTATCTAAAATACAAATGCAGATTCAGAAAAAAAAGGCAAAACAAAAAAAAACACCAAAAAACCAAACAAAAAACCCCAAAACAAACAAAAAAATCATAGAAAACCCAAACTAAATCCCCCAAAACGAGAAGCCATCTCGTGACCATGTGCATAATGTAACACTTAGAGAAAAGCAAAGAAGTCACATAGATTCTTAAACTTCCCATACAGCACACTGTGCCCAAAAAGAGGAATTAAAAGTGCATAATGCTTCCTTGCATAACCAGAATTTCCTCACTCACAGTGCAGAAAGGCTCAGTGTTATCACCACCAACCTTGTCCCCAGAGCGCTCCTTTTATGTGGAATTATCTGTAACAGTCATGCCAAGACAGAAAAGCCTCCCTTGTTTATTACTGGGAGCTCAAACAAGAAAGACAAAGTGTAAATACAGGTCTAGATGATTTACTATTTTTCTCACAAGCTTCATCCAATTTGGGAGTTATTCAACCACTGCAATAATTAAGGATACCTTGAGAACACCATACCTGAGCAAAATTTACTCAAATATACCACACTGCTGACACTGGAGACTCAGCTGAACACCACTCCACCCCAACTTTAAAGCTTTTTCTGTCTTTCCTTCCCTCGATGCTTCCCTCCCTTTGGGGTCCAGAAGCTTGTCTGGTCAGACACACAGTTAACTTGCAGAGGTCAGGCAAGCCCCTACTGACAACTTTGCCCCAGAAATCTAGCTCTAAACATCTTTTAAGTTAAAAGCTGAATCGAGGTGAAATTTAAATAGGAAATACCAGACCAGGTCTCTGCAGAATCAATCTGTAAGGAAGTAGAATAATCACCACGATACATAAATGCGAAAAGCAACTACTTCTGTCAACCCCGTCCTCCCAAGAAACCCATATATAAGATCAGTGGAAAGCTCTGCCTAGCTTACTGAGTGCCTTTCACAACTGTCACGTACAAACAGAATCTGCATTCTTGTGGGGCATCACTGCCCCTTAGCCGACCCACTCCCCACTAATCTTAACTACCGTCAGTTTGGCCAGGTGTGCATTTAGCTTCACTTCCGACTCGCAGACACGAGTCCTTTCCCCTGTGCACATTAACTGGACACAGCCTGGAGCAGCAGAGCCCGCTCCCCGCAGCTGCCCGCGCCGCTGGGACCGGTCATTCCAGGACACGGCTGCGGGCGCTGGGCAGGCATGGAGAGGAGGAGGCGGTGGCTCAGCCGCGCCACCTGCCGGCCGCGCCCGCGCCGCCGCTGCGAGCGGGACACGCCGCCGTACCCGCGCTGTCGCCGCCTATCTCCGCCGTGCCCTGCGGGCGGCCCTCCCGCTCGCTCCGCACAGGGACGGGGCCGGGGAGGGAAACATCCCATCCCTCCCGGAGCCGCGGGCAGAGCCCGCACGGCCGCCGGGAAGGCGGCACCGCCCCGCCGCGGCCGCCAGGGAGCGCTGCGGGCCCGGGCGCCGCCGCCGCCGCAGGGCCCCGGCCCAGGGCCCCTCCCCGTGCGGGCCCAGCCGGGCTCGGCGCCGCCCCGCACCTGCTGCGGATAAATTACCACGCACATAAACCGTGAGACGCACACAGAACGGCATGCAGCGGTCCAGGCTCCCCCTCCTTCCTCCCTACAGAAAACGGCTTTATCTCCCTGAAAACAGCCTGAGAACGGAGGCACAATGATTCAGCTATCTGGCCTTCACCCACAGCGATAACGGCTAAGCGCGCTGGCACAGCAGTATCTCGGGTTTACACAGAGACTGGGTATATAAATAAGAGCATCAGAGCAGACAAAACTCGACTGACAGTGAAAGGCGGTTGTGTGGATGCAGTGCAGCACAGCCGGATATGGGAAACTACGGCCTGCTGGGCACATCTGTCCCCAGCTACTGTGCATCACCCTAGGCCTGGGCTACACTCCTCCTCCCACCGGTTTATACGTCCCCACCCAGCAGCCTTCTGTTACTACAGTGCCACCGCTTACACAGACTGCTAAGGGAAAGCTCACAGGGACAGAGTCCTAGCAACATTCTGAGAAAGGGAACCTTTACCCTGGGACATGTTCCCACCAGCAACTCATTTCACTGACTGCCCTGAAAAAGGAGATGCCTCCAGGATGCCATACCTATCCCACTACCACTTTCAGCTTCTTTCCCCAGGGCATCCACCAGTCGCTCACTACACTTTGAGGTCTAAAAGTACCTTGGGGCCAAAACCTCTGTTGGTTTTTCCCTCTAACCAAATATTCAAGGCTGTGTGTATGAAGGAGAAGCCCAGAAAAATCTCCCTGGTGCTGTACATACAGGAAGCCAGCACAGCTTTGATTGCTGGAGCCTGCTAGTGAATGGAGAAAGGGACAGTGATCTGAATCAGACTGAGCACACCATGTTTTCCTTGGGAGAGTAACCCGCAGAACGCCACAGCAGACAGGCTGCAGTGCACCACGCTTGCCAATTCAAGTCAAGCTAAAGCAACGCACTCCCCTCCCCTCAGTCCTCATCAGCAAAAAAGCCACAGGCAAGGGTAGCAAGATACTGATGTCACACCAGAAAATCCACTCTTCAAGAGAAAGGGGAAAAAAGATACTTTCAATTTATGAAAGCATAATGTGTAAGGTACCTATTTTTTTTAAATTTCCTTTCCAAACACTGAATTGACAATACATTTAAGAAACCTTTTCCCCCACTGTAAAGCCATTGTCATTTCTCAGATTGAAGCAATCCTTCAATCAATTGGATTACCAGATTCCCTCTTACATTTTCCTTAAAACTCCCCTAAATGTAGTCCTTTCTATAGCTAGGAGGTCATTAGCCAGTCTACAACACATGCATGCCCACATTACAGCTTTACTGAGAGAGGATTCTTATCCTTTGGGCCAGCCTCACAGCATATGACAGGAATTAAAAACAACCCGAAGAGTTGTTTTAGCAGCAGCTGCCAAAGGCTCATCGCACTCTCACCTCCAACCCAGTCCAGCTTTGGTAGCTTTGATGGTTACCTGTGAGCAAATACTAAATCAGTGAGATGCTGTGCACTTAAATCCTGCCACTGTTCCCAGGGATACCACAAGAAACAAGCCCTTGCTGAACCTAGCTTCAGAAAATACACACAAGTGTGGGTAGGTACACAGCGCACACAAGTGAGGTTTTATATCAGAATACAGAGTTTAGAGTCTTACTGCTAGAATACACTTTTAAAAATTGGGGTTTATGTGTTTTTTTAGCACTTCTTTATGAGAACTGTGAAGCTTAAAGAGAGTGTACTCCCCTGTGCAACCATTTTCAGTGCTGGTGAACATGCGGCTTAGTGTTTTTCCTTTTTATGAATACACAAACACTTGAAGGTATTGTTGTTTGGTTTTTTCCTTCCTTGTTTTTTTTATGTTTGTTTGTTTTAACAGAGCATCAGCCAACATGGCACAGACTTGTTCTTCAACTGCCAAAAGCATCACTAGAATAAAAGTGATGTCAGCACTGTTTTGTTAGTAACACTGGCCTTCCCTCTGAACAGGCAGAACATACACATTGCCAGGTCAAGCATTAATGGAAACTATTGTTAAGTTTTCTTAGCCCAGCAGTGTGAAAGCTTGTAAGACAAAACATCATCAAAAAAGATCTAGATTCACCTCAATCACTCCAACTCACATGAAGATCCATATGTTCAGGAACTCAAGTGACTGAAGAAACAGCAAAGGTAATCACAAAAAAAATAAACGGGGATCAAGCCTTAAGGCTTTTGCCCTCCTTCACCTCACCTTCCCCCCTCACTGACTTACCTACATCTGGACCGGAACATAGTATTTTGCAGAAAAAGATGTGCCTGCAGGATTGTGAACTCAATGAAAAACAGGTACTTTATGCAACCTACTCTTCCAAATTTAGTATTGAATCAACTGTCATAACAGGATTTAATACAAGAGTCTGAATCCTTTGTTACTGTGCCAACCTGGAGTTTTGTCTACTATGGTAGTTTCAATACAGCACATAGACTCCACAAGTTATCTGATCAAATCCAAATGTATACTTTTAAATTATCAAAGCAATGCTTTATTCAATTATTTTCACTGAATCATCTTAGCTTTCCTGAAGTAGTCAAGTTCTTTCTACTCTCTACTTCACAAAAAAGTGAAGCAGGCAGTGCATTTCCTTCATGAGAAAAATCTCTGAGAATGGACCTTTGCCAGGATGCACAAGGAAGAATACCGATGGGCAATTCTTAATTGACCAAATGTCTCTTGCTATAGGTTTTACAAGTTAGAGAACTGAAAGTGTCTGTCTTCAACATATGGGAACAAATAACAACAGAGCAAGTCCAATAAAAGAGAAAAGGAATGAAAAGAAGTAGGTAAAATATATGACTTCAAAACCACTTAGTTAAGTATAATACAGGTGTTACAAAATAACAGAAAAAATTAGACTGGAAAGGTCCTTTGGCTTCCATCTAGTCCAGTCTCCTGCTGAAATGAAGGTGAGCTTAAAAATTATATGAGGCTGCCTTCTGAAGCAGTGGTACAAGATTAGACAGAGCCCAGACCTCATGAGCACTACTACCATGACAGACCACAACAAGTTGAAAGGTGCCATCCAAAAGACTCAGCTTTAGGAATGCTGAAGAGCAGTGAACAAAGACGGTGCAAACTTCATATGGACCTTGCGAAAGCCACACATCTGTGATCCCCCACCCTTAACTAAAACAGCACAAGTTGTTTTCTGGAACAGCAGAAAGGAAAACAGAATAGAGTATCCAAAGAACCAGCAATCAATTCCCTAAATATTACATCTCTGAGATATGACAACCAGGAAAAACTGTACGGCTCATCAAAAGTACAGTTCCAAAAGTACAGCAGGCAACTCATCAGAACATACCTTATATTAAGCTGTGTTTGAAAAATTACTTCAGCTATTTGGTTTCTGCACTCCTGGTTGGAGAGCAAACCAGAATCTCAGCTCTCCACAAGCAGTAGCCTTTAGTATGTCATATTCATTTTCCTGTGACAGTTTAAGGTAAGAGACCACGCTAGGCTGTAAAATAAAAAGTATTACTCTCCTCCCTCATGGATATTTTTAATAAGGAGGAAGGTCTCATGCCCTCAGATTTCTACTGGCAAAGGTGATCAAGGCAACAGCCAAAGACAGCAAGAAACTCAGTGCATGAAACCTTTTCATAAATGCCCAAATTGCATTTGAACTAGGGCAGGAGTGTTATCAAATGGAGAAATAACAGTGAAAACACCACTAAATACATCAGTCACACAGAAGGCAACAGGTTTTGTAGCACTCCCAGATGAAACCCTGCTCTCTTGCCTTGCAAATGTAAATAGGACTAGGTCCTAGCTCCGAAGCACCCTAAAACCTCAAGAATTCAACACAGTAACTGTATCAGGAGATTGTGCCAATTAGATCCAATTACATATTTAAAAACAACGGTCACAAACAATTACATTATAACTAGGTATGATATCACGATCTAAGGTGCAGACAGCATTGAAAGAAGGCCATACCCAAACTGACGAAGGATGCTATCTAAAAAAGAACACCAGACACTGATCCAAAACATTCATGCAAAGTAGAACACATTTTAAAAATGCAACATCTGTAATACATACATATACATAATATCACAAAAAAAACCTTAAAATGCAGGCAAGAATTAGATACTTTGGTCTTAAGTTAAAAACACACCTATGAATCTGCATAAGTTTTATATCCTTTGGTGCTATTCTGTAGTACTCAAATGACCACTTTCACAAAGCTCATCACCTGTGTAGCTTGGGACTGCTTTCTAATTTATCACTCTGAACCACTGTTTCAGTCCAAGTGTTTAGATGAATGCTGTCTGAATTAAACCACTATTAGCAGTTTCTTAAAGTTTAAAGATATTTAATTAGTAACTCAGTGGGCATAGCTCTGTACAGTCAAAAGTCAAAACCAAAATACAGCAGAAAAGGAGAAGAGAAACATTAGAGATGTAGAAATCAACATTGTTATTACTATAAGAGAAAAAAAAGCAAGCAGGTTACATGAAGACTGTAAGTGAACTGGAGATGTATCTTAACTTTACATCATCCCATTTAACATTATTCTCAAAACATCTGTTATTATGTAAGTACAATATTAAGTGTTCTGGAAGTCTATTAAGATCAGTTACTTTTTTCTGCACTCGCTGCCAATACTAAACACACCTTTCTATACCATAGCTTCTAACAGTTAAACACTGATATTTCTAATGTTCCAAAAACTTGATGGTCACAAAGTTATGATGGAATTTTCCTTTTTATTTTATTTTTTTTTTCAAGTTGTACTCTAGACTGAGCTCTAACAGCAAGGTTAGACATGCGGGAAATGTTTGCAATACATGTTTGCTGAGGTTAAGAATAGCCCAAAGATAAGCAGTTGCCTAAACTTGGCAGTTATGAACTGGGACTCTACACAGGCACAAAACATTCTTCTGATGCTCAGACTCATTTGTTCTCAAACAGTGACTGTCCTGGCTCCAAAGCCATACAAAAGTTTAATGAGGTGACAATCCCCTGCTGTCACAAAGTTTTGAGAGATTCAGGTCACAGAAAAAAAAAAAAAAAAAAAAGTACCATGGGTAATTTGACACAACAGGAACTCACTGAACAGAATTAGATAATAGGTGCTGGGACTTGGGTTTTTCCCATCATCAAGATAAAAATCTTATTTTCTTCCCAGCGCTAAATGAGAAGCTCACACTTGGTATCAGAAAATGTGTGTATATTTGATCTCAGAATCTTGGGTAGAATCTAAAGAAAACCTCTGATAAAACACATTCTTTTCAGGGGAGTCAGAGTCATTTCTTTCCCAAAGCTTTCAGAAACATCTTAAGGTAGACTTACATTTATATGCATCCATGTAAAACCAAACTTGAAGGAGTAGGCTAGTGCAGAAAGGAGAGTTTTAGCAAAGCATGTAATCTTACCCATGGCAATTACATCTCCCTTTCATCAGCAATCCTGCCATATTAAATCTGCCTTCATTAATAGCATAGAATTTCCTATATATGTCAGGAATTTTTGCAAATTTAGCATTATTTGATCTCACATGCATTCTGTACCATTTCTCCTGAAGCTGCTGTCTTACACTGAAAAAATAAAGTCATAGCAGCAATAATTCTCCCAGCCCCTAAAACACATCCATCTTGTCATCTTGTCTACAGTGAAACATGTTTTTTAGTTTTGGGGGGTTTTTTGTTGTTGTTGTTGTTCTAACATTCCACTTTTGAAAATAAAGAATACTGAATGCCTTGTTTTATACCAGTAGAGCCCATCAGACTGATTATTTCTATTTAAAATTTGATGAAATAACACTCACACACACCCTTAATTCAGACATCCTAACAGTAACCTAAGTAAGAGCAATTGTACCTGCCTGCTCTGGATTAATTTTATTTAACACCAGTTAGCATAACATGCAAGGGTCCACTAAGTTCAAATGATTCCCTATTAGGAAGCTGCACTGAATCATTTTTCAGCCAATTTTAACTGAACAAAACTTTTCCCTAGAACTGGTGATCAGCTTCTGAAAGCAGATAAGGCACAATTATAGACATTCTTCATCTAAATTAGTCAGACATTAAAATATTTCATATTCTTTCTTTTCATCATAGATTCTTACTAGGAAGTACCCAGGTTTCCATCCATTTTAAAAGCAAAACCAGAAACAATGGTATTTTGGTCTCTGAAAATGTAAGAGACTTCTACATTCAGTAAAACAGCACTGCTTCACAACAACATGCAGGACCATTGCAATGTCATTACATTTCACAATCATGAAGAAAGTGGAATTTCCAGATTAAAAGAAGGGCAGGGACAACAATCTGGATATTTCCTCATCACATGTAATGGACAAAAATTATACGATAACAATTTAGACTCAAACTTTACGTCAAAAACTGTCCCCTTGCCTGTGCACAGAAGACAGCTTCTCATTCTTTTCTAAAATAGCTTTGTCCCAGAATTAGCTTCCAATGGAATGTTCCCCTATCTATTAAAGGATACTACCGCTATAAATTATTACTGGAAATAAAGTGTTAAATAAATTGTAAAGGCTTAATGAAAGACTTGTTTTCTTCCTCGGATCGACTCTCAAACTAGCCATAATCAACAGTATGATCCTCAAATATTAGCTAATAAAAATGCTAACAGAAGCCATGAGAATTAAGAAAAAAACTTACTAATCAGAAAGGCAGAATAAATATTCAAAATATGCTAAAACACAGGAAAGCATCATAAACACAAAATAATCAAAATTTTATATATCGCTTGAAAGAATCTCAAAATATTTTTATTTCTTTCTTACCCTAAAGGACATGTAAAAAGAGAACTTCAGCTTCTCTCCCCTCCATAACATGGGAAAGAAGTTTTATGTTTTTATCTTCATAATTACTGCTTTTATCTTTTGTGAACTACAGTCACCTATTTCCAGCTGAAACCAATGCATTTATTATTAACTTAAGCAAGGAGGATTTGGACTTCAAGTCATTAAGGATTTCAGAAATATAGGTTGGATGATCTATAATTAGCATTCCTGATGATTTAAACATGGTTTGATGATTACTAAATTCATCATCTTTAAATAAACACTTCTGACTCAGCATCAGCAAAATAGAGACATTTTCATCAACTAATTTAGCCTAAGACTTTTTGGCAAACAAGAATAGGAAAGAACCAATGGCTTTATAAGATCAGTGAAGGCAGGAATAGACATGCAACTATGTTAACAAGTAGAAGGGAAAATATTATCATGAAACTGAATCCAGAATCACTGCAGACATTTGTTCCCATACCCCAGTGTTTTGCATTTTAAAGTGACTAATCAGAAAGCAGACACTACATAGACAAGAAAAAAGTCCTTATCTAAGTATTCAGGTGACCTACCCTTTTTTAATTATGATTAAATACTAACACACGTTAGAAGTCAAGCTGTATCTTGTAGAAGCTCACAGAATATAAAATGGAAAACATTTATTTCAGTACTTAGTGGTCAAAGAGGATGAAGCTAATGACTTCTGAATCAAAGTTTTAATCCTATAACGGAGGCATAGTATTCAGTTGCCAGTGATGAGCAGGAGACTTCTCAGGAAGTCACCTGCTAAGTGAGCCAGGAAACGAAACAAATTAAAAGCACCGTGTACCAATAGTGGAAGAATGCACAAAGGCTGAAAGAACATGTGCCCATTATGATCCTCAGCAAACAAACAGAAACCAAAATCAGGCACCACAATTATTGCATCAGTTCACTGTTGTCCAGAACTCAGACCCTCCCACAGCTCTCAAAGATCTGACCCATACTTAACAGCCAGAGCCAAAACATTACAGGTCATCTGAACTTCAAAACCTTGTTTCCAATACACTGGTATCACACGAGGCTGACTGTCAGTCTTTCTAGAACTCTCACGCAAGGATCTGTTCAAGGATAAATATAATCCTTTACATTAGATAACTGATAACACACGCACCACCAATAATTAATTGCATTAGAACATGAATCATTTTGCATATCAGGTCTTAAAACTTTGTTTTGCCTACAGACTCCTTAGAAACTTGGTTTGCATAACATGTTCTTTCCAGAGAATTCCTCTGCTGAAATTAGTATCTGTTTGTTTGGCTTTTTAACTTAAATATAAGTCACTTCTAGTTTTCAAAAACTCATCTAAATTCTTTTATTTTAAGTTCAGCAGAGGACCCTTCCTTCCATCTTCATGATGCAGGCATTCCAATCTACATACTTTGAATGAACACATTCTTTCCAGATTCAGTAACCCCCTGAGCTTTTACATATTGCACTAACTTATTCCACATTAAGATATCAGAGACCTTTAACTCTCTTTTCTACTGCGTTACATCAGTCTTCAGCCACTGGGCTACATATTGTTCCCCAAACAGCACAAGCCATTCTGATTTTTTATCAGTATGTACTTTGAACAAAGCAGACCACTCCTCATTTTCCCCCTACATCAGTTGCTTTAAAATAGATGAGACATTAGAATAATGCCAAATGTCTAATATGAGCTGCTTCAGAGGTCTGACCTCATTTTAAAAACAAAATAAATAAAAAAGGGGCCAGGTGTATCCATACTGGGTACAAGAATATGGCTGAATATACTAGTAACCTATTTACACAGTGCCTGTGACATTTTGAAACAGCCTTGCAGCACAGTATCTGAAGCTTCACAGAGCACAACAGCATCAAACATTTATTCACGATTGCTTCAAGTAGCTTTTCACTTTTCCTGGTTTTCTGTATTGACGTTGCTGAGATTTTTTTTTTGACTGATAGCTATTTCCTCCAGCCAAATAGGTGGCTGAGAGAATTCACCAAATATGTTTTAAAAAGTTGTCAACTTATGTAAGTTTAGACAATATTACAAAGTAACAGTTTAAGTATCTAGCAGGTCTTATGACTGATGGCTTTTCTTCAGATGAAGTTTCTTACATCATTCCAGAGAAACTTATTACAGACTTAATACGATTTGCAGCCTCTGCTAAATCAAAATAGAGAACTATCCCAGAAAATGGAGACACACTTAAATATATGCTGCTTGTATGGATTTTGCTTTAGGGTACACATGCATGAAAAAAAGGTTTTAAGGTCAGATCTAAGATCCTAAATTTGCCAAAGTTGCCTCAAAACGAAGTGCAAAAGTAATAAATGAATGACAATGTACTACCAAAAATACTTCACTAACAGTCTGAAAATGGACTTAGTAGAGGTCTAGCAGGGGAACAATGCTGTCCAACACCATATGCCGTACTTTAAAACTGTATTTTAAACCAGATTTTGTATTCTAAATTGTATATATGTTCTAAATTTGTTATAAATGGTGCATACTCAGACTTCTGACTTTCTTTAAGCCCCAGCATCTCTAAGTCTTTACACTGAAATTATTTCCCATTATACTACAATTTCTCTTACGTGTTTCCTCAGCGCAGTACATCTGAAAATGGAATCAGTATCTCCTGAAGTAAATTATCTCAGACGATCATTTTGAGTTTTGATAAGGAGAGATTTTTCCAAGAGCCTTGGCACCTTTTCTCAGACCCACAGCCCTTCAGCAGTAGCTGCTGAATCCAGCAGCCCAACAGAGGCGCCACAGCCCCAGCTCCCCACACCAAGGTCTGGCCTGGTAGCAAAGCCGAGCACAGTTCCCCAGAGGCACACACAAAACACGTGCACAGCACACACACATCTGGCAGTACAGGTCACTGCAAACTCAGCACTTCGGTAAATACAGCCGGCACCGACATCCTCTTCCCGCTCCTCGCTGCTCAGGGTGAAAGTCCATTAGGAGAGAAGGTACATATGCGCACAGGCGCTCACACCGAGCACAACTGGCCCTCTAAGTGCCCTTGGGCTTGCCCACGGTTTGCCCAGAGCTGGGGTCTGCCCAGCCAGCAGCACAGGGCACACCAGCCCCCGTGGCCCCACTCCAGGTGTTGGTACTCAGACCCCCTCACAAACATGCAACCATTACAGAACCCTCTGGGATGTGGCCTTGGACCCTCTACCCAGCAGCTGGTCTCCAGAGCCTCCCGTTACTCCATGCACAAATCTGCACACTAACAGGGGTCTCAGCCAGTCCCCAGAGTCTCTGCACACTTGGCCTGGACTCCCAGCTCCTCCAGCTGTATCATACAGATGCACACAGGTTTTTTTCTGGACTTCACGGCCACTCCCAAGTCTCTTTTCCTACTCCCTCTCCCGCTTCCCTGTCCTCAGTCATCACACTCCACGCACACCCCCTCACCTGACCCCGCCACGTGGGCCCATGTGACCCATGGTCAGACTTAACCTGGTGGCACTGAGACCCCTATAGGCACACACAGTATGGAGCCTCTTACACAATAAAACAATGAGAGTTTAATGAGACTGCACTGATGAGGCCAGGACATGGCTTTACATACTGATCATAATGGCTCACACACAAGCAGCTCCCCTTGCTCCTCTATTTTACCCATGATTCATTCCCCAGTGTCACCGATCCCTCCTTTCCCCAACATCCCATTCTGAGCTGTGTACAATTCCAAAATGTTCTTACCTGCATCTGCCCCCTTCCCAGTCTGCAAGCTGACCTCTGTTAACTCAAGTGTCTGTCACCCAGGTCCCCAAGGGCTGATAATCTCCAGTGACAGCCCTGGCAGGAGCCAGGTCATGGGGCTCATTCCTCTGACGAGGTTACTGGGTTCCCCTGCCTGCTGCTGTGCCTCAGGGCTTTGCTGTGAGCATGGAGACAAGCCTTTTAATCACATAACCTATCACCCTCAATATTTCCAGGCTGAACATCCAAAGCCATTACAAGAGTATTTACCAAAGCCATGAAAATAACATTTCAAAGTTCAAAGCTAGTGCATTTGGAAAATCATCATGTTCACCACTTGTTTCAAGTTGTGGGGGTTTAGATTAAAAAACACAAGCATATAACTTATCAGATTTACTTACTCAAGTTGTTGCTTTTAAGTGTCAGGTGCTGGCTCATGTGCAATCCTAATAAACGTTTTCCAACAGTTATCAGGACACTTAAGTAATACAAAAAGCACCACATACCTTGTTGACCATATCGTATTATATTTGCTTTATAAACACTCATGACTGTTAATGTTATTGCTAAGCAACTAGATGATCTACCATACAGTATTTGCATAGCACTGTCTATCAGCAAATAAATGACTTTGAACTCTTTTTTAGTTCACAATTCACAGGATTATACACCTAACACTGAACAGGTTTATAAAACTTTTCATAAATTATCCAAATCACTGGATGACAAAAACTCATTCACCACTAGTATTTAAGAAATTTGAACTGTAAAGAGATAAAAAATGTGGGAGGTTTGGGTTGTATAGGAGATAAGAAGAAAGCTGAAGTTTTAATCAGACAGCAACTCAGCAAGGCAGAACTAGAACTGCAGACATTATCTGGAATTCATGCAAAGCCATTTTATGCTTAGAAGGTGAGAGAACTCATCACTCCTTACCTAGTGGTTACAGTAGCTGCAAAACGCAAATCTGTTCATGTACAGAAAAAAAAGAGTTAGTCAGAAGAGAAAGATTTAATTAGAAAATGGAAGAGGAACAGACAAAGAGGAAGTAAGGCTGGGTTTTTATGTTATGAGTAAAAAGCTGTCCTCTTCCAGTGGCTCCTACATACTGCTTTCTCCAGTAAGTCTGTGCTCCCCTTCACCAGCGCATGGGGTGATAGTTCTTTCAAATCCTTCTTCCTTTCCATTTTCTCTGAAAAGCAGAGGTTTTATTTGAATCAAAACCTCACTATTTCCAAACTATTTGATCCCAATGACATAATGTACAACCTAGCAAAAGAGCTACTGTTCCTGAATTACTTTTAACAACTCCCTTCCCAAGTCTCACTGTTAAATGGCTCACTGTCTTGTGCAAAACATTCTATAGAAATTCATATTCTGAGGGAGCAATGAGCTTCGCTAGACAAGCTGAGGGAAGAAGCATGGCTGAGCAAGCCTGCTAAGGGCAAGCAAAACAGGCTTTTGTATGGAAGCAAGTTTGTAAAGGCCAAACTTCAGTGAGGAGCTCTGAATATCTGACTTAATAAACAAAATACACTCTCAAGACTGCAGTGATGACCTGAAACCCTATCTGTCACTGCTATGGAAAGGCCAAACATACAGCAGGAGTGAGCATATAGTTTTGAATGCCCCATCCTTCCATGTGAAAGCATCACCTCACTTCAGTGGTGTAAGCAGCCATACACCAGCTGAACAGCAGCAGGAGGAGCTCACATATTCCCATTTGTCAGGTCAAACCGGTGGGTAATTTTAGAACTACTCCACAAGAGACACATTAAAATAGACAGATGAATGACAGAAATTTGGAGCGGTGGGTGTGACTACAAAAATTCTGATTACCAAGTGTCTGGAATTGAATGTTCTACTAGCTAGAGAATCATCCAAATATTAGTTAGGCAGGTTTTCTAAACATGGAATTCCAAAAAGTCTATGGCCACCCACACAGCCATATGCTTAGGTTATACCAGACATTCCTAACAAACTGCCTTATTTTTTGGTTTGATCTTTCCCTCATGATTATTTATTTCCCACATGTACTATTACCAGGTAAGCTGTGGCATCACTGTTTGCAGCCTAAAGCTCAACACAGATGTAAGCACAAAAAACCTCACACAAGAGGATAAGATAATGGATTTAAACTGCTTTTGCAAAAACACTGACCTCTTAGCATAGTTTGGTAAAGTCCTAGGACAGAGAATCTCTTTTCTATATTAAACATGAGGGAGGAAGTTTCAGTTTGCTTGCCAAGTCAACATTATAACAGCTGGGGCAGAGGGAAGAAGAAGTGGCAAGAACAATGTCCTACCCACCAAGTGGAAGTGGGCGGCCGAAATAGAAGAATACTGCTACCCTTTTCTAAAAGGAAAAAAACTTCCAGGGCGATGCTCTTAAAATTTTGGCTATCAGCAGGAATCAGAGGTAGGAAGAGTAAAGCTGAAGAGAAAGGAGAACTCCCTACCTCTCCAGCCCTACAATGTCTAACGTGCACTGCGCATAAGCAAAAACACATTCCACACAGAATAATAGCTTCTTTAGGTTAAATAGCTTTATAAAACAATACACATTTAGTATGGATATAATGGCAGT
This sequence comes from Chamaea fasciata, assembly GCF_029207755.1. Classification (NCBI taxonomy): domain Eukaryota; kingdom Metazoa; phylum Chordata; class Aves; order Passeriformes; family Sylviidae; genus Chamaea; species Chamaea fasciata. The sequence continues at coordinate 55,124,346 of NW_027094087.1, read as the reverse complement.
ACCTGGCATCATACAGGCCTAAACTATCTGTGGATAATATCCATCAATTCTGTCTCCAGGTTAAAATGTAAGATAATCTAGAGACTACATCTTTGAATTTTTCGAGGCAGAGTCAGAAGGAAGTGATACAAGACAGACAGAAGCTTTTAAATACATTATATATGCTTAATCAGATTAACAGTCATGGGTTTTAAATCCTATCATAAACCTACACTATATTTCAATATAACAATAAAAGAGAATGGAAACAAAGCTCCCACCATCAGTGTCAATGGAGAACTAATCACATAGTGATAGACCAGGATAACTTTAGCATTTGAATGTGATAGCATCAAATTTGTACCAGTTTAATGCCATTATCAAAATAACAAGTTGGGCCAAAATTAATGCAAAGTCCTGACAACATCCAATTATGCTAGAACTTGGATATCACCATTATAACATGAAGGCATAAAAAGAGGCCTTTCAAGAAATTATCTTTAGATGCATGCAGTAGTTATACATGGCCTAAAATCTTCAGAGGCAAATACTACTGAAAAAAGAGAATGCTATCAATTTCTGTGATGATGATGATGATCAGAGGAACACAAACTTTAAAATTCTCAGACTGCTGAGATTTCAACACTCAGATTACAAAGCAAATGACTGATCACCAAGAGTCTGTTATATCAACATTACTTTAATTGCTCTTTGTGTAGACTCTCCTTTCATGTAAAATCATGAGTGTGGTACTTGGTTCAAAGTACATGTATGATGGAAGGAAAAAAAGTCTTTATGGCTCAGAGACCATTTCCTATACTGACTTATACTTCCAATCCTACTTTAAAAGGCGGTGAGGAAGACAGCAGTGGATTTCTTCAGTAAACTGTGATTCCTTTGTTGTAACAACTAACCTGTTAAGAACCTTTAGCTGGTCTACATAACAGCAAAATAAGCTTTAGGAAGTGGACTGGTCAAACCCAAGAACTCCAACCCCAGATGTGTGCTAGCACAATCCAAAAGTTACAACCAAGCTGTGTAACATCCTCACATATCTGCATAAGCAGAAATCATTTATTTCTGCATGTGAAGCACCATCTGCATGCAATAAACGTCTCTATCTTATTCTGGCATCCAGAAACATGACTAATAGTCTTTCACATAAAAGATACACAGCTGGAGAGGGTGCCAAGATAAACCTGGAGTACTTGTGTTTATTGTACCAAGTCTTACACAACTGTTAAGAATTCCCAGGAACTCTTAGCCTCTCCTGAAGTCTGTGTCTTCCTTCTCTCTACACATGCCCCACCTACAACATGTATTCTAACATGCTGTAACAAATAGGTTTAGTATCATCCAAAACTTGTTAGTATGCCCCAGATCTCCAGGTGAGATTTTAGAACAGACCCAATTAACTGCATGAGCAGGACTGCTCAGCATAGCGTTTGGGGGAAAAGCATTTCCCTGTGCACTGTCATCCTTCCAAGCAACAGTGACTCTATTTAAGCACGTGTTTAGAGCCAGAAGGTACCCCATAATTTGCAAGACATACAACAGGCAACTATGTCAACCAGAAATGTCCTTCAAGGGCACGTCAACTTAAAACAGCATAAATCAAAACAAGGAGTCCTAAGAGGTCAAGATGCTACAAGTTGGTGACAGTGTTGGATAGTACCTATCCATCCAATGAATGTCTATCCATAAGCACCACCACATCTCCACAAAAATTCTGCAGCCACCACTCAAGGAGGCTGCCCTGCAGTAAAAGGTCCTCTGTTAAAGCCATACAGAATTCTTATGTCTTCCCCATGGAGCACTCAATGATCCTTGTGGGTCACTTTCAACTTGGAATATTCTACAATTTTATTTAGAAATAAAGAGTGGTATTCATGAATCCTCTTGAATTCTTAGATCTAAGACTTATTCTAATGATGTAAGATCTTTTTATGGAAAATCTTTTTACAGATGGCCTCAGGACAAAAAAGCACCTTCTCAAAACAGAAATCTTTAGTTCATGCTCTTCAGCATTTGAATCTACTTCTAAAGCATAAGGATATAAAATTATTTCCCTCTCCAGTGGGACTTTTGGTCTTAATCTTATACGCTGTTATGTTTGTAACTGAGAAATATTCAAAGTCCACCACATATCTGAAGTTTAGAAAGCATGGAAAAATTAGGTTGTAGGTCATGTTATTTCAGTACCATCTAGAGGACATGATTCCCACCTTCCTCACGGCCTAGCCCAGTTTATTTCAAGTTTCATTGAACTAGCACACAGGTACTAGGCCATAGGAGTGGCAAAGCCACCTCTTGTGCCTAGTAAGTCTAGCATTGTTTTATGAAACAGCAAAATCCCTTCTAAAAACCACATTTACAGAACAAAACTTACACACTCAAACTCATTAAAAACCTTCATCTTTAAGCAAGCTAGTAACATACCTGTTCATTACTGCCATAAGCAAGCAGATTCAGCAACTTAATTCCTGTGAACTCCACAGTTTAAGACTGAGGACTAAAACCACCAAAAAACTCCAAATGGTTTATTTAGAATGCTTACATAAGCCATCTCTAACTTGTAATGCACATCAGTGACCACCAAAACCACGTTAATACTTTATTTAAAAATGAAAGAATTAACTGACTTAATGCCTTGTTAATCAGTCTGTGCTCAGCATTTAAATCTCACCGCCCTTACAGGACAAGAGCATTCAGGTCAAGTCCAAAAAGCAGCACACAGGAGTAACAGATGGCAAAAAAAGCTTTGACAGCCCTATCAAGTGACAGAGGGACACCTCTGCTGCAGAGACTGATCACTGCTTCTTGTGGGGACAAACTCTTTCAATTATATATTAGTGCAGAATCATCAAGAACTAGATCACTGTAGTATAACAACACTGTTTTGAAAAGCTGGAGAAAGTTATTTTAAAGCCCTATGGAAGAAACCTAAGTTCTGAATTCCCAAAGCTGTTTACAAAAATTATACTCCACATCAACTTGCGCTATCTAGCTGTAGAAATAGACAGACCTAGTTATGGATCTGTTTATCTACAGATAAATAATTCCATTTCCACAGACAAAATAGATCCAATACTCCAACGTACTCTTAAAAGCAGCAGGAGCTTGGAGTTGACACAAATTCATTTTTTTAACTTTCTAAGCACTTAAAAAGATACCAAAAGTAATGGGTTTGAAGCTGAAAAAAACAATATCCTCTCTCACTGAATGACACTTTAAAAGTAGTCATCTGCATCCTTGACCCAACCTCCTTATGACCACTGGAACTGCTTCTCCCAGTATCCTCACAGAAGTCATCTTAGTCTGTTTTTTGCAGGCAGTCATGTTAGTCGCTTTACTATGCTATATAAATTATTTGGGGTTTAGCTTTCATTTTAAAAGTAAGTATGAGTGCCTAGTGCCATGAAACAGTTATTAAATAAGATATCTGTATTTAATTTACCACTTCTACATACAAGAGCCCTATGTTTATAAAAAACACTAAATATATACACCTAGTTCCCCACATCTGTAAGAATGGTTTCATTCACCAAAGGCTAACAAACTCACAGCTGAAGCTGTCACTAACAGCACAGTAAAAAACAACATATAAACATTCAAATATTTAAGAAAAAAAAATTTACTGTCTTTAGATGAAGAAGACACTACTACTACACAGTAAAAAAAATAAGGTCAGTGTGTTAAGTAACACAGGAACTAGGCAACAAGAGCAGAGGGCCTATTAAAAATTTGTGGTCTTCACTACCAAAGCTTCACACCATTCACAGGTACAAATTATTTTTTTCTAAAACACCTCAAGCTGTGAGGAAAAAAACCCAAGAGGGTACAATCTCCAGTCTCTGAAGGTAATTATTTTTGTGTCATGTTAAAAAGAGATGTTGTATCACATACTACACCATACTTTATACTACAGGTCCCAAAACTCTACCTTAGGGAGATTTCTGTCATAGCAAAATCCTTGCATGACAGACTACGCTTAAGTCAGAATTTTGAGGGAGCAATCATCAACTTTAGGTGCAAATGAGGAACTGACATTCATTTGGGGTGTAAATAAAATCCCTTGCCTTATAAAACAAATTAGTTACGTTTGTACTGAAACACCATCCAATCGTCTCATGTAATAAGCAAAGTCTCCTTCTTGGCATAGAGAGAAAAAGGTGAAAATAATTACATCCTGAATTTTACACAGACTAAGCTGAAGTTCAGATTTAAGGGGGGCACGTGGAAACAGCATTTATAGCACATTACAATCACTGTAATTTTAGGTGAAAGGTAAATTCCTATCTTTTGTTACAGGGTAAAGCTTTCTTGACATTAATGTACTTTGTAAATTAAGTAAGCGATCACATTGAAAGCAAGGAATTTTCCAGGCTTATCTAACCTGCATGGATTCTCCAAATGGTGGATGGAGATTGTTAAGTAAATAAACATCTTAATTGTATCAGAAATTAATGAGCAAACACAGGAGCAAAGAAGGGGGGAACAAATACAGGGCTTTAGCAGTTTTATTTTCTTTCAGGTAGTGTAAAAAAAAATTCCTTCAGGCAACAAGAACACCTGCCTCACAGAAAGCCAGTCACTACATCATTTATTCCGGTGAAGTCCACATAAAAACAAAGTTCCAAAAAAATAGCAACCTGAGAATAAGTGAATGTCACACATCAATCAAAGTGATGAGACTAGTCACTAAACCAAAGGATTAAACAATGTCGTTCTCAAACATCTGCAATCTAATTCTGCATTCTGTGCTGAGAACCAAATAGGAACAGCTAGTCAAGCCACCATATAAGTCTTGCATATACTTTGGTATTTACAGAAAGGAGAATTTCTTTAGAAAAAAGTAAACAGAATCAAAAAGCAAGCCAGATTTTGAAACAGCAGGCGCTTAAGGAGGGACACAAAACAGATGGCAGTTCAGGGTGACAAAACGTGGCAATACAAACCATTTACTGCTTAAGTGAAATGGCAAGTGAAGATCCGAGATTTATCTCATCCATTCATATGTGGTGCTAAAGCCTGAAGAAAAATGTTGAACTGGCAAATTTGTATAGAATGGGCAAGGAGCACAGATAGCCTTTTGTATCATTATTACATCAAATATTTGTCATCAAAATTACAGTTTTTAAAAAGTCTTTGAAGAAGGCAGAAAATTAATCTGAAACAGAAACTTGAGTTCAACTACAAGCAGGAATTCGGGTGTTAATGTTGCCTGAAGACACAAGCAAAATGTCCTGTAGCTTCAGTACTGCCACACTGGAAGCACTGGTTTGACTGCTAGCAGTGGAGATACAATCAGGTCTTCCAAGCAGCATGTATTTTTGGAGAACGATGTGAGAACTGACATGCGAACAGAAGTTTTTATTCTCCAAACAAATGTAGCATTACTGTTCATCGTTCTCATTTGTAAAGCTGCTTTATTAAAAAACTCAACAGTTCTGAGCTAGTTAAAAAGGAAGTATCAAAGACCTGACTAGTGTACTCATTCAAAAGGGATAAATGGGAAAAATCTCCAGAGCAGATGCAAGTAAAGGGAAGAATAGCTGAAACTTTTTGATAAAATTTAGCACTAATACAAGGGAACAGATGCTTGCAAGGTATAACTGGTACAAGTATAAAGAGAAAAAAAAATCAATACAAAAATCACTTCTTGGAACATCCTCAGATACATAACAGAAGAAAGCACCATTGTTCCCTAAACTCTAAGAAATTAGTTATTTTGCGTGCTTACAATACTGCTTACAAAGTTCAGAAACCAATTTAGCAATTTAGGAAAAACATTAGTTGTACTCTAGAATACTATAAGCAGAGATTAACACATGAAAAGCTAAAAAGTTTGATGAGAATGTGTTACAACAAATGTTTCAGCTCTTGATGTATAGCATATTCTCGTTTTTATCACCACTCAATTTATTAGGAAAGAAGCTAACTTAAGTTCTTTCTTTGAATATCCTTACTCCTATGTTATCAATTTTTTAACCTGTTTCTAATTTCAAACAGCTTCAAGTATTGCAGCTGCCAAAGATATACAAGGCCTTAAAAAGTCACATAAGAATAAATGTGCAAGTCCAGAAGCCCTTCTAACTTGTCCCTACTTTCTTCCCCTTAAAAAAAGCTGCAGTGTTAACTCAGGTTTTAGACACCACTAGGTGATAAACACTAGTGCCCAAGGCATAATAAAGTTTCAAATCAGCACTTATATTCTATTATACACCAGAGAACCTAACCACACAAGCTATAAATCTATGAGTCCAGACTTTTCTATCATTGCTTATAGGGGGGAAAAAAGGCTTAGCTGCTCCAAGTGATTTTCTGTCACGTCTACTGCCTGTTAAGGGAGAGTTCCTACATTAGCTGGCTGCTTGTTAGTCCAGTTCCTGTGCTGTTCCAGTATCCAACTAAGCTGCAATTTCACTGTAATCCTGAAGTCACCCAGGAACATTCCATCTGTACACAGCAGCTGTGCTGATGTCAGCTGTTCTTCATTTACTCTTACATACTTCAGTCTGATTTAATCTCTCCACTGTTTATATATGCACACAAAGATTTTGCAAATCAATTCTTCATGCTTTCTCATCTAATACAAAGTACAACCAGACACCAGGAAACCATTTTAAAAAATAGTTCACATTTTACTGTTCTGAAAAGTTCTAAGCACATCAGCAGCAGGTACGTGGAAATTCCTCTGAAACATTCAAATGGATAATGACGCTTTAATGTGAGCTCTAGAGTAATTCCATCCAATGAAGAAACCTCAGTTCAAGTGAGGACAAAGTTACAGTTTGGGAAAAATCTATATAAATCACATTTCCATCTTCAAAGGCCAATTATGATCTCATTAAATCCATTTATAACCATACAAGTTGTTATTTATTCAGAAGTTATTTTCTCCAGAATTACAGGTGATATCTTAAGCGGAATTTGGCAAGAGCAGGTCAGATACTGGTATGGTTACAAATGTTGAAGTAGTTATCCAGAAGAAAACCACCAAAAGCCATATGCCCCCTTAACTGTCCAACCTCCTACAACCCTCTCTCAAGATTAAATATTATCTTGCCCCCATAAAAGTGACACCCATTTGTGCAAGGTAGAATTTCTTCACTTAGCATTCTTTAACACCGAGCTAAAACCCACATTTTCCTGACCTCCACTTTTTCAGTACATGGGAAAAAGAAGAAACATCAGTTTCTACCAGGCAGCACGCAAAGCCACTCATGTGAGAGCAACCAAGAAAACGAAACAATACAATACAGAACAGGGCATGAGAACAGTGGATTTATATTCTTAAAAAATATTAGCAAGTGATCAGGGAAGTGTCACTGTCATCAGCAAAAGAATCACAAACATAACATGGTCTTTAAACTGACAACCCAACTTAAACAGCAAAACACAGCAATGCCTGCAGTAACCCACCAACTCACCTCATGTTGCAGACATCAACTTACGGACCTGTCCTAGGAGCCGTGCAGCCGCCAAGTCTTCGCAAAGTCCATGCAACAAACAAAACTGGAATGGTTCAACCACATTTGTCACCTCTGCTTTCAGAAAATGCCTTTTTCCAGCTTTCAATTAAAACCACTTTTTCTAAACTTACCCCTAAATCACATTCATTCTTTCAAGACTCAGGCATGCTTTCCTGTCTGATAAACCAAGGTATGAGCTGACTTTCCTCAATTAAAAAAAGATCTGAAAAAACATTTTTGATACCGTTACCTGCTTTATAATTCCCCTGTCCTGCAAACAGGACTGAAAGAATGAAATCCAACTTAAAGCACACCATTTGCTAATGGAACAAGTCTGGCTTTCAGAAAATCACAGAAAATTGTTCCTGTTTTGTTACCCACCCCCCCAGTGTAAAGCAAGGGGATACAAACACCCCAGAACCTATGCTGTTTAGTCTCACTTTCTTGTTTATAAAATCAAAATAATTTTCTGGTTTACAAAAATAACACTTTTTGATACATCTCCTTCCCTGGAACTAAACTGACAAAGCAGCTCTCACACAAATGACAAGTTTAGCTCTGGCTGAAGTAGCAACATCAGCAAGAATTTCCCCCAAATTTCCTGATCTTTACAGGGTATTTCCTCAAAGCATCCTGTAATAGAGAAAGAGCTGCAGCATAAGCCACAGAGGGTGGACAGAAGGTGAAAAGAAGAAAGCAAAATTTTCAAGTTGAACAAGATAGCTCTTCTGGGACAGGAAAAACAGTGTCAAAAGCCAGGATTGTATTGACCGGCTATGAAACAATTAGGAGGAGCTGGTATCTGGTCAAGAAGACATTAAGGATTACGTGAAGTGAGTTAGGTAGCTCAAATGCTCAAAGAAATCTTTAGGAGAATAGAAAGAGGAAAAATAGGAACATTATATGCCTGCTTTTCAAAATTCTGTTAGGACCAGGCATTCAAAACCTCTGAAACTGTACAGTGTTTTTCCATGTTTCCTGGCATTCTGGAGTTTGTCAGAAGAGTCACTCGATACATACACTTATGGCAAGTACAATATAAACAAGAAGAAAATAGTTTCAGATATCTTTATTATTTAATAACACAAAGGTAGGAGTTATTGTTCTAAGGATGTTTCAAGAACCCAGGATTCCAGCTGTAAAACTCAGAGCACAACAGAAACACACTAATGCAACTGTGATAGACAAGTATCAAAATACTGACTGTAGAATTGCAACAGGCTTTTTAGTTTGGTTTTGGCTTTTGTTTTGGTGGTTTTGTTTCTTAATTATGATGGGGAGGAATAAAGCCATTTTAGGAACTGAGACAGTAAGATAAACAGTTCTCAGTGCCTGTTTCGTAAGTATTTGACAGTCCTAAATTTACCTACTTCCGAAGAAAATTACCAAAAACTGTGGCTGAGGCAAGTGTAAGTATACCTATTAAGGCACAAAGGATATCAGACCTTAAATGGACTAGAAATCTGAAGAACAGGTATTTTCAACTAAAAGCACTGCTGGCACAAAACTCTAGTCACAGATGTTAGAATTCACTTCTGAGACCCACAGATCTTCAGATATTGATGTCTAGATTACTTCTGTTCAGTACACAATTCATATCTGTACCTGTAAGAACTAGTCAATTTGCAGTTCATCACATACATATTTCCACATATTATAATAGGTTGAATTTGATACATTAAACTGATTTCTTTTTAAACTTCAAAGTTAACAAGTGTTATTGTGCTTGCATAGTTTAACACAGGCATGTGACTATCAGTTCTCTAAAAATACCAGGTTATAAATTCAGCACTTTACTCAATAACCACAGAAGCGGCAAGGCAAACAAGTTTGATAATCACAGCAAAACAAGGTATTAAAAAGCCATCCAACAGAAAGCCAATTTCAGAAAGTCCAGCGAAAATGGCCCACTGCGTAAGTATGTACTTGAACAGCACCATCTGAACAATTATTTTTAGAATGTACTGGGACTGCAATGCATTCCAGAATAGTAAGAAGTCACAACTGCCATGAAGCAGTAGCCTCAGGGCTATGTTAAGACTGTTGAATAATTTAAATAAGCCGGTGATTTTAACAAAAGATCTAGGCATTAGTTAAAAAACAATGTTTTGTGGTAACTGATTTAAGAAATTAATTGGATTCAAGTACAAGCATCTGGCTACTTTACTTCAACTGCCAGAAGCAGAAAACAGATAAACCAAAGTGCTCTTCACCTACTGCCAGAGGGTCTGGTATACCCTCCTGCCTCCTATTCTCACACTCAGCTCCAGAACAAAACTTTCCCTTTTCCTAATCAGGACATTAGAAGTAATTCCCATTCTTCAAAACTAATTTCCTATAGTGAGAACAACACAAGTACACAGGCATGTGTGTGCTGTTCACTACCACCAAACATAAGGCTTTTATTTGAGATCTTGCAAGACATTTAATTAAGTTTGACTACAGAATCCCTTAGGGGGAAAACAATTAAAAGCTTTCTGTTTTCTAACAGACAACTTCTCACTCTTAAAGAAAAATCTAAGATTTCCACTTTTACAGCTCTCAAAAGTTCCAACAGACTTCTTTGTGACACAAAGCCACAGGAAACCTCAAAAGATGCAGTACTTCCCATATGGCCCATTATGACATTTTGGCTCAAATTTATTTTTAAGTAAACCCAGCAAGGTAGATGTCTAAACACCATTTTCACAAGAACCTTTATTAATATTATTTCTAATAATTTTTATATAAGTAGAAAAGGCTTTACAAATATAACAGACTGAACAACAGTAGAACCCTGTTTCACAGATTCATGTGGCATCTCCTATGCAAGGGACAGGAAGACCCAACCATATTATTAGACCTGTAAACTCATAATCTTGGATTTATTGACGTGATCTTCAGATAGGAAGATGCCAGGTTTAGATTTTATAAAGGATAATTATTTATCTATATGACATAGTTACAAAAGGACCATGGGAGGCCAAACACATTTCCTAAAGGACGGTGCATTAGAAGTAATTTTCTGCCTAGGCCTCCATTTCTAGGGTGGTTCTGTGTGATGGAAAAAGGAGTCATTTCTTTCCCAATCCCATTTTTTTGCCAGGAGATCCTGCTTAGGGAAGGCCAAGATCCAAAACCCAGTCATCTTCCAGCAACATAAGATCTTCTGCTGAAGGCTTGTGATGCAGTATAAAGGTTAGAAGGTGTCCTGAAGCAATTTGGAGGGAATGAAGAGGGAGAGAGAGTCACAAGATGCACCAAAGTAATAATGCACGTAACATAGTTCCAAATGACTTCAACTCAGCATGAAAGAGGAACTCGTAAAATCTCCTTAGAATTTCATTGTCAGTTTTCAAGTGATTTCTTTTGCTAAAAATCAAAAAGGAATTTAGAATAAACTCCCTGTGCCAGCAATGACATAGCTGGAAAAAGAAAGGTCTGACTGTGGGCTACCGATGTTTGCAAGGAAGAGACTGTTGCTCTGCACAGCATGAAGCGAGAAAGGCAGAATTTACCTGAGCTGATTCCCTTTCTCTGGGCCTGAGGGATTGCTGATCGTGTGGGTTAGCAGCACATCCCCTTAATCTGAGTATTCCAGTCTATTTCCTTCACATGGACAAAAGAACAGGACTTTACAAACCCAGCAGCCACAGGCTCCTCTAAAGGAAGAAATGCATTTACATGTTTAGAACTGGGGAACTTTTTCAGTGCTGGGAATCAAGTCAGATTTCAAACCCATTTGATGATCTCCACCTTACTGCACATTCAAACCTAGCACTAGTGTAAAGAGACAGGGAGGAGATGAAAACTGTGTGGCTATGGACCATACACAATCACTGGCCTTATCTTGGCTCCAGCCACCAGTTTCTGCTCGACTTAGTTTCCTGTCTAGAGAAGGGTTCACACCAAGAATGTCATTAGTGCTTCACAGAACTGAAGTACAGGTATGACCCATGGACAGGAAGCTTACACAGAGGCATTCTTTCCAAGTGCCCAGAACATTTTTCTCCTCTCTCTCTCCCCAACACTTTTTCTTTACAATGTTCACACTCTTTCCCTCTCTCAGCCTAGAGAAGTGGAAGACAACATCAACAAAAAAAAGTGCATAGAAAAACAGCATAAAGTCATCCTTCACACCTGAGCGCATGGCAGTTCAAAGGGGCCCTACCTACCTGCAACCCTGTTGTTTGCTTCAAGAACTGTTTGCCCAAGGAAAAAGAGACGAGCAAATCCTGGAAGCAGATCCTTCCCCAAAGGAAGTTTCTTTCTGAGTCTGCAACCTGGAGCTTTTGCTTGAGACTCAGTCCTCTGAGCGGATTCTTTCTTCAAACTCTCACACTGGTTCTTTACTTTTGTGGGCAGCTGGAAAAAGAATGAAGCCGTAGGCTGAGGCAGGGACTCCATACTTCCAGGATAGGGAGGCAGAAAGACTGGAGGGGAAGGAAAAGTGCTAGTTGGTAACTTCTTGAATAATGGTCTGTATTCCCTCATTTTCTGCCACACAGAGACATACACATAGTCACTGCAATAGGGGAGGATGACAAGAGATGAGTACTAGACATGCAGTTTTTTCATGCTCTGATGCCAAAAAAAACCAACCCCAAAGTGCTGAACTGTGAACTTTCAAGACTGTTAAGACATCTAGCAACAGATGAGATCAATCATAAGATGTTTTGTCCAGAAAGTTCTCTCAGTTTGTTACAAGTAGATGTAGGTAGGGAGGAATTTAGGCACTCATTTCTTGGAAAAATAATCCATATATGTCCTCTGTTCACTTTTTCTCAAGTGAATTAAAAATGGCATCTATTGCAATGCAGTGAACGTCTCCCCAGAATCTCTTTTAAGAAGAAAGGGTCATACTTACCTGAAGGTTTCCCTCACCAATGACTTCCTAACACCACTCCCAACTCCTCTTTAAAGGACTTAGTCCAATCTCAAGTCTTCTGCTTTATTTGCCAAAATCAAACAGACTGAATACTAACAGCAGTTTAATGCTGTTGTGACAACCCTTGATTTAACTTAGGCAGATTATGATTGCTGTGGAAGCTAAGAACCTACTCAAATTCCTGCATCAGGTTTCTGGATTTCTAAAATACTCCTCTTTTTATTCCTGAAAACCCAAATGCCCTGGGACTCGTCATTACACAAATAACAAACAAAAATAATGTGTAAGAGAGCCAAAATTTTCTTCTTCACAAATCCTGAAAGCTGTTTAAGACTCCTGTGAAATTTTATGAGTAGCATGACGCCCACATAAAACAAAACAGAACAAGAAGTCACTGGACTTCCAACAGCTACAGGGATAGCTGCTCACAGACACATTTACTGGCCAGTATCTACTGCAGTACCTTCTGCACAACAACAGTGTCAGGCATTTGCATGTGGGGCAGTCAATGTGCTGAGGCACACAAGGCACCATCATTTTACCAGGAGAGCTCTTCTTTGCTCTTAAGACATCAAGCAGAGCATGATCCAACAGGTAACTAAGAAGGTACATTACTCATTATGTTTGAAGAATTTCACTTAATTCCTTTTGGGGCAATTGGTGGTGTTTCTTCATCCTCTCCTCTAGAGCACATACCTAAACAAAATAGCTTCATATGGTTAGATACCTCACATGTTCTTCAATTACAAGCTTGCTTTCTTTAATTGTGCTCAAAATAATACAAGAAAATAGGGGGATGGGGAAGGTTTTGTCATTAAAACCACAGGAATTTTGCAGTTAGAGTAGCATACAGGAAACATTTTTGTTTTTTAAACAAGTGACAGATAAAGTCATCAAGGACAAACTTGGATACTCTAAAGTAATTAAAACAGAAAAATCAGCAAGTTCTTCCCAGAGAAACTGTAGGAGTATGCAGAAGGATACTCTGCTTCTTTGTTCCTGAATATGGTTACAGTATCTCAAGCCCAGGTAAGAGGTTGTAGTCTAAGTAGAAAGAGTAGTTCACAAAAAATTGGGTTATTTTTTATCGTAATTTCATGACTTTTCATCAACTTAAGATCAAGAAATGTTCCTATGTCTTTCAACTAGACAAAACATTGTCTTTCTCATTATTTCTGATCAACTTTCGAAGATTAGAGAGTGAGGCTCAGACTTTTCATCCCATATGCGTGTTCTTGTGAAAGGAGGCCTTCCTATTCAGAAAGAATAAGTGATCAACACAAATATAAATGCACTTAGCCAAGAGCTGTCTCAAGGCTGATGTTTGTACTCTTCTCTTCCAGGAAAGAAGACAGAAGAAAAATGAAATAAGATAAAATACAATAAAGAGAATGCATTCAATGCAAGTTACTAATGCTCTGTACCTGCTGGCTAAGAAAAATATTAAAGAAGGACAGTTGCAGTTGAAAGCATCATTTATTCTTAAAGACTCCCTTGTAAATAGAAGGTTCTTTTTAATCAGATAATTTGACAAGTTCCTGAGATTCAAGGCATTGCAAGTTGCTCTAATACTAGTTATCATTCATAACTACCATGCCATACACAGTACTGCAGGCTTCATTTCAGGTGATGCATTGAAGCCTAAAAACACTACTGACTTCCAAAGTCAATATTCTTTTCCAGCAACAGAAGGTATCCAGATATTCAAAACAACAGAAGGTGTCAGAGCAGATCAGCCCAGACAAAGCAGCATGACCTAGCTCATTGCAGGTTCCTTTCAAGCAGGAATCTGTCTAGGACCTCTGTAAGAAACATGTGAAAGACCTTATTCAATGGAAAAAACTCCAAATCACCTTCAATACATTAAACAGTCTGACATCACCTATCACAGCCTCAGGACCATAGGGGAGAGAAATACTTGGTCTTATTTGATTCACGTCACTTCTTCAGCAGAAGACACAAAGATCCAAAGTGAAATTTAAGGGGAAAACAAAAGGCATTATGAGGATTTTGTCCATTGGTGTTCTCACGGAAACAGCTGGACAGTTTCTGGAAGATGAATCTGAAACAAGCTGTTAGGAATGATTTGTTTTAAAATTCCTTTTCTTACATCAAGATCATGGTATCCCTCTCCTTTTACAACCAAGGTAGAACTCTCATTTTTATCCTTTCATACATGATTCTTCCCTTGAGCAGACTTGTCTTGAACTATAAAGAATAAATGAGGTTTGTAATTTTTGTGTTCTAGCTATCAAAAACCCTAGCCTGATTGATTCCTACACAGAGATGGGTATTTCAGGCAGAAATAATGAAATCTTTCTGCATTTTGAGATGAGAAATCTTAATGAATACTCCATTGCCCTTATGAAGAGTCAAAAGAATGAAAAAGAAGTCTAGAAAAGACAATACAAAGTAACTTAATCCCTCTTAGAGGAGTTTTGGGAAAAGTTCTTTTGTTGCCTCACATCCATCACCAGAAGTGATCTGTACTACCTAAATGGGATGTTAAGTCAGCTTAAGCAGCTGAATATCCAACAGCTCCTTCTCAGTCATTGTACTGTAGTTTGCTGATTTATCAGGCTCTGATGGGATCCTTTGGGCTGGAGCATAAAGAAATTATGGCCGTGATGACACAAGAAAAACACACTGGTGATCTACAGATACAGATGAAGTCAGTCTGGAAAGCACCAGTAGCTCTGCTTCTGAGCATATGGAAGATGGTAAAGGAATCCTATAATCAATACCCTCATCTTCTTTGGGCAAAGAGGAATCTCTGCAATGCCTTTCCATAGTGCCTTGTCTGTTCATGAATACACCAGGAGGAAAACTCCCTTTAGTGCTTTCGTCCTTCTCTATAGGGCATGTTCCACATCCAATTCATGAGTCAGTGAGGAGTGGTCTCCATTTTTCTGCATCAGTAAGCAGAAGCTCAATAGCCAAGAAATTGAAAATTTAAACAACTGTGAGTAAATTGTACAGGATACCATCTGCAAAATAAGGAAAAAATTGAATCTCCATATTTGGTTAATGGTATAGAATATAAGCAACAATACTTTTCATATTTCTAATACTGCAGCTCCAACAACTGCAGGATCCAAGTGCAAGAACATAGAAAACCGGACAAATTGCCATATCTGATTCCAGTTACCTGCAGTCAGGTCAAGCACTTCTCAACTCTCAAACTGAAAATTTAAAGCATGATGCAATTATTTTAGATGCAAGGTGCAACTACCCCTGCAGAGCATTTGCAGCTCCTATAGTTGTTGTCCTGCTGCCATTAACTACACATCTAGAAGTATGTGCTGGCTGAAAACCCACCATGGGATCTTCACATCAGCTCCAGTTGAACTGTTATTCAAAATAAACATTACAAGAACAGCAAATTTTAGTAAAACATTTCTTTCCATGAAAGTGGCACCAATGCGGCATGTCTGTTAAAGTATCAACAGGAGTGATATAAGCTGTTTAAATTCCAAGCTACCAAAAAAAATAGCTTCCAAAACCTTCTGGTTAAGGACTTTTTTGGGGGGAAACAGGAGGAGGAGACTTGATTGGAGAGAATGGTAGAAGTCATTGAATATTATAATAACACATCAGATTATGTTGTTTAGTCCCGAGATAGAGAGAAAAGGCAGCAAAAACCTTGTTCGAAGTGTTATTTTAAGATTATCATTCAACTAGTCATTAAAAGAGAAATATGCCAACAAATAGAATGGCAACAATCTTGACACTCTAAATTTCAGAGGGTGTTTTAAAAGCATTTGGCCTCTCTCCAGAAATGTTTTGTGCTCAACTTCTTTAAAGGCCTACTAAAACCCAGAGGGTCATAGCATTGTCTAGAATATCAGACAAGGCATCAGACAATACCTAAAGACTGGCATAGGCACCAATCCGTGAAACACCCTCCATATTCCCCTAGTTTGGGAGTGGCAAAAAGCCCTGGCTTTTCTGAACTCAACATGATACAGAATTCTGAAATTATATATAGCTATCACAACACCACACATTTGAGAAACAGAGCCAATATTTCTTGGCACATATAGAGCAACAGGAAAACACTAGAGGTAGAAAATTGAATGATTGGTTGATTATAGAAAATACTACCTTGTAAAAACAATTCCCATTAATAGATGCATCAATTTTATACAATTAAAAAATGGGTATTTGCTAAACAATGATACAATTATTTTTTCCTTTTTAAAACTGTTTACATTGCAAGAATATTTTTAAATGTCTTCATTAACATGCTTTTTATTTCTTGTCAGCTTTTATGCCAAGTACACTTGAGAGCAAACCTTTTTTGGCCTAACTAAACCACATTTTAATCAGATTAACAGACTTTATTGGCACTAACATACATTTCTGTCATAAAACCAGACCTTCTTTCAGTCTTAGGGAAATTCTATGCTTCTGGGCAGAGTGCAGGGCCAATATTAAAAAAAAAAAAAGAGCTGTTTTTTTAAGAGATCATATGATGACTATTTGCTTTTTTTCTGCCTAAGAAAGCCAACTACAGAAATAAAGGTTACATTATTTCTCCATACCTCAAACTTACTTGAAAAAATGACATAAAACCTGTAGTTTCTTAGTGTTAACAGTGGTTTTTGTACTTTGCTTTGCAGCTCTTGACACATGGCTTGCTTAAAATATTTTGATTCTATTTACATACAATTAGGTAACAAATTTCTTACACCATTTTTTTAAAGCATCATTTTTCTTACTGAATTTTCAATCTTCACATAATTCCTACACTTCTCTGGTCAGAGTCTTCTAGACTGGCTATCTGTAGAATCTGAAAGCTGAAATACCACACACAAGGAATGTTAGGAGGAGTGATTTCAGTGCTGTTCCAACAGCCATATCAGACTGGATGCTTTGAATTTGTAGGGGTTTGGGTGGGTTTTCTGGTGGGATTTTTGAAGGTAGGGTGAGGTCCTATCTGAATTTACAGACGAGAATACCTCAAGACTTTCCTCTGTAAATTTTGACACTTCATCACTTCTCTCTGGTATCTGGGATCTCTGGAGAACTCAAACATGGCAGAGAAATGTCCCTTTCATGCAATATTTACTCCAATATAAATATTTAATAGATTAATGTTAGGAAAGGGCAATATGGACACACTCATAAATAAAAGTGCAACAAGTTACCTGGGATTTTGTAACTCATCAGTTTCACAAAGTTTTATTGTGGAAAATACTTAAAACCTGTATTTCATATTTGAACACTTATATTACTTTCCATATCAAATCCTGATTTCTACAAAGAATTTCCTTTCTCTTAGAGTTTATAAATTTAGCATGCACTCAGAGCAATAGGCTTGATCCCTTCTTCATTTTCAAAAGCGGTAAGAACTCAACAGCCAAAACTGGACTGAATTTTCTAGTAGCTGTTACTGCTCAGACACAAAGTGATGTCAAATGCTATTGTAAGCTGTCTTAGTTCTTCAACATTAATAGGTCTGTGATGCAACAGGCTTATTATTGTCTAACATGAGTAGCTGACAGTGGAGACAAACTGATTCAGTCATGACTTGCAAATGATGTGCAAGCACACCATGATACCTCTGTAATACAGTCCCACTATCATGTTCAAGATACAAGTTTAAAAAGTCTCATGTGCAGTCAGTGATGTTTTAGATCAGAATTATAATTTTATATTTTTACCTAGTATGTGTTAGCAGTACATGAAAAAAGCATTCTAAATTGTCTTGTACTACTACCACCATAGAAAATATGGTGCCTTTAATTAGCTAATTAAATGTTTTATAAAGATTTGCTGACTTAACTTTCCTTATTGGACTAGTTCCTCAGTTCACCCACATTTCAGTACTAAATTAAAATTCCGTCACTTTTTCCAAATAACTTGGAATAAGACCATCAAAAGTTTTATTATAAAAATGTTTCAGTCAGCTGAGGTAAAGGCCATTTGAAATGTATAATTATGTTCTGCTTACGTAAAACTATTTGCATTGAGTTCTCCCCTTATCTTCTCTCCATGCAAGCACCTTCACACCTACCTGCTTTAATCAGCCAGAACTCCAAGCTTTTGCACTAGACACAATTAACTTTGGCAGTGCCTCTTCACAGGCATACCAGTGTGTAGTGTTTGACTGTCATTCTGTATCTGTTGAAATATTAGCACTTGGTTTAGGTTGTATACAAGAAAAAAAAACAATATCAAGTCACACACAAAAGAATACATACGAAAACCACTGAGATCTATTTCTAGGCTAGGCATACTGTCTTCACAGAAATTATTCAGAACAGGGAAAAAGACAGACATCAAATAACTGTACCAAAATAGCAACTTACCCCACTGACTGATCTGGGCTGTAGAGTGTTTAACCATACACTGAATCTCACAGGACCCTCTTTCCTTCATTTGAGTCGAGATTTCATTGATAAAAATAACCACAATCCAGGGCAGATAAAAAAGAGCTTCCCACGCACTCAGGCAAACACGCAAGACGGTATCACAGAATCATTACTGTTGGAAAACTTATGAACCCTCTTGAAAACAACACTGCCTTTTGAATCATTACCTAACATTTCTGTGTATGATTAATATCTACAACACACATAGTTTATTTTGAAGCAAGTCTGACAGTAACATACAACAAAGATGTTCTTGACATGACTATTTTAGCGTGAAGTTAGTTGACTGATCTCTGATTTCTGTACCAAATATATGTAAAGGTCAGTGTTTCCTCAGAAAAGAGTTGTTACATTTAATAAATATATCCTAAGAACAATTTTATGGAAGTTCAACATACCTTCTTCCCTTCCATTTTCTTTTGAAGGCAAGATTCTAAGATAGGTTTGCAGCAGGACTGAAAAGTAGTCTGCATTTAAAGTTACCAGGTTTTAGCTGCACTATATTCAAAGTATAGCAAATTCTACTCAATAGTCAACTCCATTTTCTAGTTTACCTATATGTACCAAAAGCAAAGCATAGTGCATGTGACAAAGCTCGGCACAGCCAACAAAGAAAACTGGAGATATCCCTAAGAACGGGGAGGTCCCTAACTCTTACATGTGTTCAAAAGCCATTCTCTAGAGGATGCAGTTAAGCATTACATCCTACAAAATGCAACCAAGAATAAGTCTGTATTTCTTAAGTGTAGTTATTCTCCCAAACAGTTATTTCCCCAAGTATCAAATTATTCTTAATTCATAGTTTCGTATCCGCATAACTGAAATCTCCACAAGCATTTAGTAAACTAGACCAGAATTTAATACTGCATAACTGCTTTTTTTCCTCCTTTTTTTGATGGCCAAGCATTATTACTTCACGCATTTTACATGTGAACATTGAGGAATTTCTATTCTTTTATTTCTTAACTGTTTTTATTGTAGACGTCAGTCCAACAGGAACCCAACTGCCAACTTCATACAAGATGCAACTTACTGTAACAGTCTAGCTGGCCCATCTTTGAATGGCCTTTTTCCAAGTTAGAGAATTTCTATTTACCAGCCAATTTCTTTCATTTTATTTTTAAAAAGAAAACATGTGTATATATATATCTACATATATATATATATATATATGTGTGTGTGTATATATATATATATATATATGTGTGTGTGTGTATATATATATATATATATATATATCTACATATATATATATATATATATATATATCAGCATCCTACCCAACAGAAGAACCATATATGCTACCCAAAAATATGCATTCTAACAGTACTTGCATAGGCAACTGCACAACTTTGTTAAAGAGAAGCTATAGGAAGTATTTGGGCGAGCTCCCAACATCACACTGCAATACAGCATTAAACTTCTTTCCCCAGATGAACTGAACGCAGATTTCAGAAATATGGCATATTCTTCCTATGCTAAAAGTCTGCTTTTCCAGCAATGTATCGTGATATCAGGACTCAATATTTTCATTATTTTCTCTCTTGTACGTGTAAAATACATAGACTGAAAAAAGGGCTGCCACAGAAAACCCAAAAAGCACTAAAATACCAAGTTGCTCACAACCACAATCAAGTAATAATTTGCTTTCATACTTACTAGTTCATTACAATAATGTGCAATAAAACATATTCTGCATTAAAAAAGTTACTTGGAAGATGCTTCCCATCTCCAAAGCTGGGACATAGTGCACTGGGGCAGGAGAGGACGCAAGGAAGGGTATAATTCCACAATTCCAGTGTAATCACTTGATCACCTGTTAGGAGCACATGGCAGAATGTTCTCGAAGAGCTAATAATTTCACCATGATGACCTTGGCCTTTAAGGAAATGAATCATTAACTGGATAACACAGATTTTTGAACTCCACTATATCTAGAGTTCTTTAACTGCAGCAAAACAATACTGAGTACAGAGTAAAAAAAACTACATGCAAATATATGACAGGCATTTGAACTATATCATCAAGGTCCCTTGCAACACAAACCAGTCTATGAATCTAACTGCAACTTAGTAACAGTGGTAAAAGACATTATTGACAAAGCTTAAATATTTTAAAGGGAAAGTTAAGAGGCAAAATGTAAGCATTAACATTCTTCTTACACACTACCAATCCATCTTTTTTCCCCGCTCCATTCCCCAGTATGTATTAACACATCTTCCTTTTCTTCATCACTTACATCTGAGCAAATGGTTATTCTGAGCAGTGTCCTAAATAATAATGCAAAAAAAAAATCTGTGCAGCAGCTGGCAATTAGAAAAGCCAGTATCATCTGAGTATCCTGTTCTCCAATTATCATAAGGCAGATTCAAACTACCACTAGACATTAATTTGCAGCATGAATATGTAGTGAATCAAAAGTTACTCTGATGTAAAAACATGATACTATGGACAAGGACATCGGTAATCCATCTCCCCATGGCCCAGGCAAAGTACACAATTCAAAGGGAGAAACCAGAGTTACCATGAGGAAGCCAAATTCAAACAAGCTT
The DNA here is from genome assembly GCF_029207755.1 of Chamaea fasciata. NCBI lineage: Eukaryota > Metazoa > Chordata > Aves > Passeriformes > Sylviidae > Chamaea > Chamaea fasciata. Next base: position 55,103,096 of record NW_027094087.1, on the reverse strand, counting down.
AACAATCTGTTTCAGAATTGGAGTTAGGATTAAACACAGAAATGTACAAGTTATAGGAAAAGGGCGCTCATAGCTAGTGTAACAACTAACTCATCTCTGTGTTTGATTAGAATCGTTAATTTTGTTCACAAATTGACAAAGTTAATAGAAATTTATGTAGTTTATACACACAGTTTGTAACTCCGTGGACTTGCAAATTTCTAGTAATTACATTTAAATAGTTTGCAATCATAAACCTCTCATACTCAACAAGATTACTGCCCACTACACACATCTCAATCACAGTTCTGATCGGGTCTTCAAAAGCAAAACAAACCCAAAATAACAAAAGAAAACAAGTATTTCTGCTGCACATTCCCACAAGATCTCTTTTGAAGCCACGGTTAATTCTATACCCAGTGTCTCACCTCGAAGAACAGAAGAATGGATAAATGGAGAGGATGAACACGGCCCTATTTTTGCCTCCACCAGTAGAAGGCGTGGAACATCAAGAGGCATCCCCAACATTACTGATTCTGGTGGACAACCACCAGCCATCCAGGCAGCACACCCCAAGTGGAGAGAGCAGCTGCAGCCCAGCCAGGGTTTCTTTTCAGACAGTCAGCAGGCAAAAAAACACAAAACATAAGGGAAACTACAATGGGGAACATAGGAAGAAGATACAAGAAGAACTGAAATACTGGGGGCAAAGAGAAGAGCAGCACAGCAATAGAAAAAGCATAACTGCAGTGCCACAGTCAACAGGACTTTCGACAGAAACCCCTCAAAGGCATGCACACTTTTTTTTTTTTTTTTTTTAAACTCCAGTACTCATGGATCTTTTTGTTTGTTTCTCAAATATTAAATAAAAATACCCAGGGGGGCTAACATATTTGAAAATAAAATCTTTCAAGGCTGGTTCTTACATCCTACACTAACCCTGTGGCAGAACCACTGATTGGACTGGACTCCACTGAATTCAATGCTCCTGAAGCATTAAATTCATTTATGAAGCCACTGGCAGATCTAGAGTCAGTGTTATGGGTATAATACTTAGGCTTCAACATTAGCCTGACTACTGCATCAGCCACGCTACTTTTAAGTACAGTTCAGCTTCTTTCATGATCTGATGCAAGTCTATATGGTTTTTGTTTTGTTTTTAAACACTGTTCCAATTCAAGTTGCTCAATGCCATTTTATTTGCCAAGAATTTAAGAACCATTCTAATATCACAACTATCTACTGCTGAGAATATTTATTAATAGGACCCCTATGCTTGACAAGAGAGCTAATATTAAAATCTATCCTTCTAAGTAACACAAAGCTGGCAAAACTTTTTTTATTACTTCCATGTTACTACATTAGGCTGAATGAAGGATAGTATAAAAACATCTGGCATCACTGTGCAAAAAAGTTAAAAAACATCACAGGTATCCTGCAACCAAAACTTTTCTAACAGGCACACAATAAAACATGTAAAAAAAGGCCCAAGAATTTACAGTGGGCACTTGAAAAAATCAGACTGTATCAAGGTTTAAACAAGCCAAGCAGGGGGATTCTCAAGAAGACAGCTTTCAGCCTTTAAAATTTCCAACCACTACATGTCTATTGGTATTGCATTTCAAAGAGCCTCATCAGTTGAATTTACAGCTCAAAATTTTAATGCATTTTTAATTCTGAATTTCTACACACACTTTTTTGGATGATCAACAAACATATTAGCACTTACCAGAGTCGGCAATCAAGTACTTGAAGAAATGAGGCCCTGTCAAGAATATTTTGCAACAGATACAATTGTTTTTTCCCACACTTGTTTTAATTGCTTACACTGGGAGAGAAGAACATTAAGTTCCCAGTTTTTATGTACCCAACATTTTAGAAATCTCTTCCTCCACCAACCAAAGTAGGGACAAATGTTTTGAATGTCTTCTTCAACTGCAAATGGTTTTGAGTGAAGAATCCATGTCCCAGTTTCAGACGCATTCTTCTTTTGAGACCACCAGTACAAGTGCACTTTAGAAAAATATTAAGTGAGACTAGTCTGTGTTAGAATAAGTACCATCCAAAAGACAGCATGAAATTGAGAATCAACTATAACTCAAGCAGTTTTATTAGAAAAATAAACCTGTAAAAAAAAAAAAGGAACGCAATAGTTAAGTCAAAAGTACAATGGAACTACACATGACCGTATTTTTGTTTCACCTAACACAAAAAGTTCAAAGTATTTCTAAAGAAGCAAAATCACACTTATGAAACATTTATGTTACCCCCTCAGAAAGAGCACAACATTTAAAAACGCTCACACAGAAGGCTAATTGAAAAGAAGAATTTGAGAATTCTCAATCTAAGACTGTAGCAGAAAGGCAACAGAATCCCTTAGTCAGTTTTGTTGAGCCTTCCCCAGTTCCTAGCTGTGTACCTAAGGAAGTATCTTCCTACAATTTTCAGATAGTTTACAACCTCACAAAACATTTTAGAGCCTCATTTGTCCGGTAATTTACTCAATTAGGAAGCCAGAATCATTGGTTTGTTTCTCATGCTGACTTGATCTTTAGATTTGCTTTCCTTTTCATCAAGGCACATTCAGGATCACATTTGCAACACTAGCACTTTGTCATCCACAACCCAAATGTCTTAAAAACACACCATGCGAAAATACGTTCAGCGTTTGTAAAATTACTGTTGTCATGATGAAATCCAGAACACAGAACCTGGCAAAGGGAAGACAGACTTCCAGATACCTCCCTCTCCTGTTTCTTTCAATTCTCCACAACCAAGCTTTTTGAAAAAGTTTCACAGAACTTAATGAAAAGATAATCAACAGGTTCACGGCAGGGTGTCTGAAGAGAGACATGCAGCTGCCAGTTCCTCCACCTTTGTTTCCCCTCAAGTTATCTACCAAAGCCATTTAGCAATTCAGCAAACAGGAAAAAGAATAGTTGGAATAAACCTGAACAATGGTTCAAAAGCATATTCCATTTCCTTGGCTCCAGGGCACTCACTCTGGTCTGCTTACTGGCCAAAGCAAACCCACACGAAGACCTAACAAGTTCTGAATTACTGGTCTAACAACAGTCTGAGCATGTTATTTTCACTCCATCGTGCACCCATACCACATTCTCTACCAGATCAGAAGACACAAAATGAAAAAGTGACAAACAGAAACTTTCCAGCTCTAGAATAGCCAGAAACAGTTAAGTCTGAAGTACCTCATTAGCCCTAGTGAACCCTTGAGAGTTCAAGATACATACAGCAAGTACATTGGATGTCTCTCCCCTTGTGTGACAATCCTGCCTATCCAGCTGCTGCTTCCTCTGAAAGTATTGGACCTGCACAGGTAGTCAGCTGTCCACAAACTTGTAGGCTGCTGCCCAAAGCAATGGGTTAACAGTGTACCACAAAAAGTGGAACTGCTGACAGACAGCAGCAAATTCGCTGCGATACTCTGTCAAACTTTACAATTCTTTACTCCAAGTTTCTGTTCCCTTCTACAAACACCAGTGGAAAGGAATTCAAACATGGGAACAAAACCAAGATTCTCATTCCTTAGGTATCTCCCTAAGAATACATGTAACAGAATTTAAAATCCTTCAATCCCAAAAGTTTGAGGTCCTTGCAGCTTTGCCCATAGCACTGTAGATTCCAAGCCAGTTGGAGCCAGAAAAGGGGACATGACACGGCTGTAACCAAAAAAAGGGTAAAACAGGCAAGCACTTGTTATAGATTGCAGAAGGAACAGTAAGTTTTTTTCATGGTCCTTCCAGAAACTTAAAAGAAAGCTAGATGTTCTCTCTCTAAAACTACAGTGTAGTAAATTAAATTCATTTAAAATGTATGTTCCCCATCGTAACAGTTTTTACATACTGATGGAAAATATTTATTTTTATGATTTGTGTTGTGTAAAACACAAAATTTTATCACTTCCTAAAACTTCCTACTTTTAAGTTAAACTTAGAATTGTATAATATATTAGAATAAACTAAACATGGATAATAACCAGTGCCACAACCATGGGCTTAAGAGAGACAAAATACTACAGTGAATTCACCACATGGTCTTTCCTTTCATCTTCCCAAAACAACCCATTTGAAGCCTTTAAATAAAACAAACCAACAGGTTGGGGAGAAAGGCAAAGCTACAGACAGCGAACAGAGAAAGGGAACGGGATCTTAGGAAGGAAGCAATCTCTTTGAAACAAGGAATTTACAGCGGTATCTATATAAAGTTTCATGAAAAATGTTCCTGGGGAAAAAAAAAACTAAAACAAAATACAGGTGTGCATGCCAGGAGTAAGTTAAAGGTGTTCTAGAGAACCGATAATTAACTGCAAGCTTAAGAGGATTAATAAAACTCTGGCTTGCAGTCCATACATCACCCTAAGATACTTAAGGTTTCTGGTTTCAGTTCTGTGATTGAGGAAGAACATTATCTGTTTTAGTGAAGCACCACCTTCAGTTCTGGTTTTACAATCATTGGTCCCAATTTCTATGTTCATTTCTTTTAAAAATATAAAATAGAATCACCAAACAAGCATCTTATCTCCTTGCTTTGCAAGTGATAAAGCTTAAAAGAAAAATTTATGGAAGTATACTGAATTTCTCACAGGATCACCAACTAGCTGAGGCTGGAAGGAATCTCTGGAGACCACCTTAGTCCAAACCCCACAGCAGGCTGAGCTAGCAGAAAGCAGTAATAACCTACAAAAGAACAATACATTGCAAGATGTCCCAGTGTGCCAACTTCTGGCATGCAGGAGCAAATGGGTAGCAACTAGCAGAACACCTTCCTCTCTTCCTGCCCATTTTTTAAGAGAGTGTGTAATAATGGTACTTCCTTTTAAGAAACAGAAGTTTCATATTAGAGTCCTGTGCATTACTTTTTGGAAAAATAGGCTTTTTCTTTAGAGGAACTATCAAATACTCAGTGATGCACAATGTGCCACCAGCCCACGAGGTAACTATACTTAACGCATCATTCTGACACCTGATTATCAAATCAGTAAACTTTCTTGTTTACATGTGTCACCATTTGGCATTTCCCAATTTAGGGGAAGCTTTTCTCTATTCGTCAACAATTTCTTCCAGGACATATACCATGCACTGTCAGGAACTGTCTATAATTGATTTGTTACTAAAGACTTAAATACAAGAGAATTAGGGTATCACGTACAAAGCTTGCCATCTTAAAGTCTTAATTTCAAGAGTGTAAAACATTTAGAGAAGATGTTCAATTCTTTTCCAACTGATATACTTCAATAACTATTTTTTATTTATAACTACTTGTTTTGAAACTGAAGAGCAAAGAGACAGCTACAGGAAATGTGTGAATTTTCTTCTATCCATCTGCAAGACCTAGGAAACACCAAAAGACATGAAAAAACGACATGTGATCAGACACAGAAGCTTCAAAGAGCAAGTTCCAAAAAGCACAAAGACAGCAAGTTATGTTCAGGGACACTATTTTGATTGACTCCAAGAGATTTTCATCAGGATGCTTTGGGACACACAGGTTTGAGGAGAGTACATGGCAAGACTACTAAATAAACCAAAAAAAGGAAGAAAGCAAGTAACATAACCACTCTGGAAGCATGAATATTAGCACAAGGGATCTTTTTGGTTGGTTGGATTTGTTATTGCAGCTTTTGAGTGCTGAGTTGTATTAAATCCGTAAGAAGAATTAAGGAGACAAAATTGCTCCTCCCTAGTTGTCCAGTAAACACTGACAGTTACTTGGGACCCACTAAAGACAACATTTTATTTAAACTGGACCAAAGACCAAAACTGTCATAGGCATTCCATATTACACTTCTATATTATGTATTATAAAATAAAGTTTTGAAGTTTTCATAAACTAATGGCCACATTAATGATAAAGAACACACTATACTGCAAACACACCAGGAGAGATATAACACAGCAATCCAAGTGACTTCAACAGAATCTCCTGAAGTACATACATGTTTTCAACTGAAGTTACAGTAATAAAAATCTTAAATATATAAATAGCTTCAAAAATTGGTCAAATGTCAAAGTTACGAGAAATAAAATCTTCAAGGAATGTACCCAGATTCCTATTTCTGACTTTCAGTGTTACAAGAGATAGATGAAGTTCAAACAACTAATATAATCAGCTCTGTGTCAATTCATATTTCCCTCTGTCTTGCTAATGTTCCTTAGATAGCCATTCTGGCAAAAAAGACAAAAAACCACAACCCCAACCCCCCCCCCCCCCCATACTGATAAGCAGTTGTAATACAAAATCTCAATGAATTTTTAGACAGCTATGACTGAATTCCAATAGCAAATTCTTCCCTGGATACATCACTCTTCCTCCAGGGAAAAATGGGCTCCAAATATCTAGAAATAATAGGCATTTGTCAAAGGCTTTAAAATTCATGCTGCCTAGATACAGCACGGAAATAACTAATCACATACAAATATCTTAAGAATGCTTTTCCTAGATCTATCTAGGACTGCAAGAATTATTAAGTTTTCAACTAAAAAGGTAAGGAAAGTATTTGTTCATCTTCCTTCAGCTGGACTTCCATGCATTAAACCTGTGGTTTAATGGGATTTTATTAATTTCTAAGTATGCTTTCCATTACACAGCTGATTATTTGAACTGATTACATTAACATTTAAAGGACAAAAACTATTAGTACAAATAAAATAATTTAACAGTTTTTTTGATGCTGGAATGCAATGTAAGGTTCATTTGTGCAACATCTGAAAACTTTAATTACATGGGGGATCATCCAAACCAGAATCAGCATTACACAAATATCTGAATCAGGTCCCACAGCCCTTACAACAGGTCACATATTCCATATGATTTTCAAACAATGCAAAAATATTTGGTTTTCAATCTCATATTCCAAATACACAAATAATACATTTATTGATAAACACAGTCACTGAATTTCTACATCTATTCTATTCCATCAGATAACTCCTCAAGCTGCTGGATTTTAGCAGTTTGTATATTTTTCAAAAGACATACTAGAATGAAAAACAAGCTTTACAGTCAAGACCTACATAACACAAGCTTTTCTATTCCCTTCTGCATTTTTTAAGGGCAATGACATCAGGGGTCACCAATTTCAAAGCAATTTACATAGCATAAATTATGCACTGAGCTGTTCTGGCTTATTTTTTTTCTCTGAGTTTTGTGTTCATCCTTACTCTACTTACATGATTTCTTTTTTTAGCTAAAAAAACTTCAGTACCATCTTGTTACACAGTTTTTAAAACTATTTAATCCACACCAATTAACCAAACCTAACTATCTAAACTTAGCAATACTAGAAACTCAGCAATCCCTTTCATCATTTTCTTCCATTAGCCTCAAACCCCTAATTACAGGAGCCTGAATGTTTCCAAAGCACCAATAGCAGTGACAATTCTTTTCAAAGGCAAAACAGAGTCACTACAATTCTTGGTTCTACATAATTAAAAGAAGAGTATCTGGAGCACCTTAGCTTAAAGTCCTCATCCAGCAGAAATAAAATTCCATCCATCTCCAAAGCCTATTAACCAATATTGCATACTTCAAACACTTACGTGAAATCCAAACTGACTGCGTAATAGAAGGTTTTGCAAAAGGCACCTAATAAAATTTCTGGCACTAAATTATTGGACTAATTAAATATATAAACTTATCCAACCCAGCAGCCACTGTTCTACAGAATTACATGGCTAGTTCAGAGCAGTTTAGTCTCTTACACTGTTGAACTGTTCGTCACAAGCATATCCTGTTGCATCCAGGCAGCAGCACATACACAGACACTTCTTACATGCACATCCTAAACATCATACAGTACCACAAACATGGAAGACAAAGACAAGATTGGCACTTGCAAGTTCAGCACAATGCTCTAGTCAATGACAGTATGGAAAATGTTTCTTAAATATGCTAGCCAGTCTTGGTTACACATACCTAAACATATTCAGAATAGCAGCTTAAAATAACAGGTTAAAACAGCACATACTGCTAGAGAGCAATATCTAGAGGAAGAGGATATACTTACAGCCTTGGCTTTGTCTTCCTACCTGCCCCTTCTCACCCACCAGTGTTTACAAACATTCCCCACATGAAGAATAAGCTCCTTTTAGCCTTTATTATCAGCACCCCTTCTTTATCCTGTGTGTTGGGGACTTAAACATCTTCAGAAGCACAGTCTTCCCCTGCAGTCAAGCCTCTACTCCTGAACTTCAAGAGGCCATGCACTGCTCAGTCATATACAAATTGCTGTCTCTCTTCTGCTACAGAACAAGTCCAAAAATCACAGATCAGTGAAGTCACAACTTCCTCAGACCCCTCCCTTTCTCTTAGGATGCTGTACAGAGATATCAAGAAAGCTATATTAGAGAGGATCGGGGACATTTTCTTAAGATTAAAGCTACACAAGTAGTTTACATATGTAATTGCACCACCCTCCTCAGTCTTTAGCAGTTTTTCTTCCAAGAATGTAAAATGCTCACATCTGTGCCTCTTCCAGTAGACATGAGCAAGATGTGGCACATGGTAAGACTAACACAGTAAGAATTTTGGTCATTATTCCTTTATGGGTATTTTATTCCACTTTCAGTAATTCTGCACCTATTTTCTGAAAAATTTAACATATTCAAAACCTACTGAACAAGTAATCCATCACCTTAGTGTTCCCAACAAACACAGCATATTACAGTATCACCCAAACAATCACCTGATGTAAATGACTACCCAACATGAGGAAGAAAAATTTCCTGAATAGTAGGTAAAGCATAAATAAAACACTTGGCTAATCCTATTTTGGAGATATATTATTTAGCATATTCTAATGCTTCACTAAAGCAATGGAAAGATACTATAGATAACTTACTACATAAAATAGGTTATAGACAGAAAAAAATGGATGAAGAATAGAAATTCATGACAAGACACTAACAGCAAAACTACATTTGCTAACTGGCCTCATACATTAGCTATATGCCCTGCAAAAACTTGAAGCATATTACACTGGGTTTTGAATTTTGTATTTTCAGAGTAATTCCCTCCAACGCTACCTCATGTGGCAGCAAACAATATTTGATGTAACATTTTCTGTAAGCTAAATACATGCTAGGGTTATTTATTGACTTTAATAACTGCAATTAATTTTTACAAAAAATCTTAAGTTTTGCCAAACTTTTTATACTTAAAACAAGACCAACAGGCTTCCTGCATTTCTAAATTTATTACTCTTTTTATTGTTAGCTTGCAACATCATGCATTATTTCTATGTAACCCACAGTACACTTCACTTTAAAACCTAATCAAACATCCTCTCCAAACACCAAGTATAACCCCTGGAAAGTCTGTAGACACCTCCACCCTCTGAAGTAGGGGTCTGGAACAGGTGGTGTAGATCAAACACAATACTAACATTCAGCCAGAGAGAAACAGCAGATCTGGTACCTGGGCCTTGCCTTAACCCAGGTTTTGACCCAAGTCCTTCCCACAATGGTACCTCCCTTTGGGGGATCATATTCAGGTCTTGTCTAAGCACAACACTCATTTCCACACACTGGACAAGATACAAACATCCTCCTCTGCTGTTGGGCAGATTAAAACAAAAATACAGCACAATGAAAAGAAAGCTATTTTCAATATATTTCAAACTAGAAGTTATAAATAAAGTCAGAAAAAAAACCCCAAACATCTAAGTAGATTACTTGTCCCCTTTAGGGTTTAGTGACCTCTGACGTGCTTCCTGATCTGCGGACAAACAGATAGGCCAGCAACTCTGAAGTCCTGGAAAACGTGCTCCAGTATTTATTACTAGCATAAAGCCAAATTTCTCCTCGATGTTAATTACTTAAAACATCTGAAAAAGGAGCACTGTGATGAGGGCATATTTTTAAAACTTATGCCAGATCTCAGAGCCCTGGTAACTAATTTTTAAAATGTAATTCCTAGTGTTCTGGTTGCAAACATGACCACTAAGAGATTATTCAACCTAAAATGTCTGATTCTCTTTTTTTGTGGTTTTGGTGGGGGGTTTGTTTGCTTGTTTGTTTGTTTTGGTTGGTTGGTTGGTTTGGGTTTTTTTACTGTGAAGACAGTTCACAGCAACTTTGGTAACAGCCTTTACCCAATACAACTGCACATGGAAGCACAGGAAGCTTTTACCATCTCTTATTCCAAGTCCTTTCCACGCAGCAGTAGAATTGAGAACCTAGTAATATTAAATGTTTGCTTTTTGCCTATTTATTCATTAGCACCAGCGAGGAGTTATCCACAGACACTCTAACACTCTACGAGGGGTTTTACGACAGGAAGCATCTCTCCTACCCTGAGGCAGGATGTAACTACCAAGAGCAGGGAAAAGCAGAGAAGGAGGCTGCTAAAGGCCACCTCTCCCTCTGGCACCAGCAGTGTCCTGCAGAAGGACAAACACACCTCAACTGCATCAGGTAACCACCAAAACTTCTAGTATATTTGGAGAGAAGAACTGACCTCGAAGGGCCTACACTGTAACCTGACATGCAACTAAGAATTTGAAAAATACACAAGCAGGGAGAATAGAAAAATCCAGCTACTGGAATTATTTATTTTTATCTCATTGGTACAGTGACCACTTGACTCTGTACAGTTTGAGTAATTCTTTGCAGCTACCTACCTACATGCACTCCCACAATCAATATAATTATTTTGTGCTGTAAATAAGAATTCTTGCTATCTATTGTGATTCCACAGGATTTTAAGCTCACTCTCAAATATCTGACTAAATAAGCATATAATTGGAAAATTTTAGAAAATTTAAACTTAAACAGAAATGAAAATTTAAATTAAATTTAAACAGAAGCTTTTAAGGTTTTAACACTTAAGGCATTTTCTTATTTTACAGGCCTCTTGAATGTTTGCCAATGAGGCTCTAATACCAGTGCTATAGCATCCAAAATGCTATTTTGAGCCATTGCTGCGCTGATCATTACATTTTTCAAGCACAAGAACAGCTTCCTGAAAAATAATAATTGTGAATAAGTGGCTTCGTTCGTAATGAAACCTCATGTATCTTGGTTCTACTCACACAGCCTCTTGATTTCTGGTCTATGCTTTGACAGAGTAGGGCAGCTGTTACACTTTTCCCTACTTTAAAGGTGCAACAACCTCTGAACCTTTTTTTTTTCCCCTCCATAGGTCTCCACAGGATCTTGGGGCAATGAGAACCACAGACAAAATCTTAATATTGGCCAAGGCAATTTTACCCGCGGTCTCTTGTGTTCCCAAATTATTTGAGGGCATACAGGCACATACAGTCTAGATCATGATCTAAACTTGTCCTCATTTATAATTTAAAGCTCAAAAAAGTGAATATGCTATCATAGCTTTAAGGCTCCTTATGAGTCAATGTCTCAATCAGAAGTCTGATGTAAGTTTATCATTCAGCTTTAGAGATTTACTTGTGGTTTAGGTATTACTTAGTTGTTTCATTTTGAATTCCTTCTAATCCCTGTAGATTATCTTTTGCCATTTAAGAAAAATACACCACAACTCAATTCTGAGATGTTGTAGGACAGGCCTCAGGAACAGCAGCTTTTTGCTTTCAAAGAACCAAGCTGAAGTACCTTCTTAATTTCCAAGATGGACATTCTGTGCTTTATATATGTCCACACCAAAATCAAATGACCCTTCCAGCACATTTGGCAAGAGATTCGAACTTTCAAACACATTCATTCACCATAGTAATAATGGGCAAGAGTGAAAAATCCTCAGAAAGGCAAAAAAAAGACAGGGGTGAGACACTCCATTTTACTTGGAGATATATGAGTGATGTAAGAGGAAAGGAAAACCAGTGACACTGACATCGGCTCCACTTCCTACAGACACCAAATGTTTGGAGCAAGCAAACATAGTCTACAAGGACAATACAAAGGCCTTCTGGTTCAGTAAGAATGACTTCCTGAGAATGCAAAGAAGGGAAAATAATAAAAATTGAAGTCTTCTCACAATCTGACAAGGAATTAGCAGCACACCAACTCTAGTTAATTGCTCATACCATTCTTTTCCTTACTCCCTTTTATTCCTTCTACTCTTCAGACCCACCAACAGAAGGGTGGCTTTCCTAAACCCAAGTATTTACCGTTCATCAGGAGTCCTCAAGAAAAGAACAGCACATGCTGAACCAAACTGGACAAATGGAAAAAGCACAGGAAACAAAGCAGAACAGGAAGCCGAACAACTCAAAGACATCACTCCAGGCTTAGAAACGGGATGCATTAGTTCATGCAGCATAACCTAGCTTGACAAGTGTTGCATTTTGCCAACGTTACCAGGAAAGAAGCAGAACAAAGTTCTGAAGCCTGTACTTCAGCATGTAAGCAGAGCAATATAATGGAGCCAAAATACAAACAGTTCACACCAAGCAAAGAAAATACACTATGAAATCTTGAAATGCAATTTGTACACACATAAAACATGCTAACCTAGGAAACCTACAATTAACATCAAACAGTTGCTTCTATTGCTTATAAATCTGGATGGTCTTGGCCTCAACAGTTTAGCATGGATTAAAACAGTCACTTTCAAGGACACATCCCACAACACTCAGTCATACCAGCCAGACACCACAAAATCCACTCCAGCAGGCCAAATGCTTCTCCACTAGCCACTTCTCCCTATGGCAGTGGGCTTCCAGCCCTGAACCATTAAGAAAATAAACTTCCATCCCCTCCCAAGAAATCATACTGAAGGTAACAGACATACATACATTACTAGATGATGAAAGATTTCCTTTCTTCTAGGAAATGGTTCTAGTAGGTAGAGGTCTGGAATCCATACAGCAAAGTGCTCCAAAATGCAAACCTCAATCCAGGACTTCCAAGTTCTTCACCTCATAAGGCTCTTACTGAGCCTTCTCTTCAGCATCTCTTTCTTCAATTACTCTTATCTGTCACTCAGTTAGGTGAATTAACTTGATCATCCTTCCAGAAAATCCATCTGCCACATCAACAGCAGCTGCACTGACATTTTAGGTGTTCATTGCCATGTTTCAAACACACCTTCTATTCAGTTTTAATTTTCAGAACAGCCAGAAGCAAAAAGTTCTAATTTTCATGCTTCTTATCTGTGCCATCTTTGTAAAATCCACCACATCAATACTTAGAGAAAAAATTGCTTACTTCACCAGAAAAAATTGCACATCTCTTTCAGACACATATTTCTAACCATTTCTTACCAGTTTGAGATTAAAAACAACCCTTGTTTATCACTTAAGAACAATCTCACAGAAACTAGTCACATTCACTGACAGACACTATAATTAAACAGTATACAGACATGGTTGGATCTTCTTTGATGAGGAAAAAGCCTACTTTTCCCAGCAATTATTTTTGGTACATTTTTCCTGTGGTCACATTAGGAAGATGAGACTACCAAAGATAGTTATTTCTTTTAACTCTTATTTCTGAAACAAAATGCAAATCTTTCCAGCAATCCCATGATTTTTGAAATGGCTTTGTTTCTAAATCTTGCCTCTTCATCAGAAGTACACAACAAATCAGTGGAGAAAAACATGCACCATATGAGGAAAAAAAAATTAAAAGAAGGGTTAACCATATGCTTGAACAATTCTGCAATGGAACAAAACATTTTAATACCATCATTTTAAATGCATACATTGGGTTAGAGTATATAATTTAGGATATAAAATGCCACAGAAAATATGTTTCATTTAACATGATTTTTCATAATATAATTAATTTTTTAAAGAATGGTATCCAAGAAAATTGAAATTTTTAGTAGAAAACACATTGTTTAAGAACTTCTAGCATATAATTTACAGAAACTCTACATAAACATATTACAATCTGCTACAGACAACCAAAACTTATACTTGACTAATTGTGAGCACAGATTCACACTGCCAAGCCACCTATGCCAAGCTGTGCAGAGCTACATGGCAGTATCATTTGATGAATACAACATGTGTGACTCTGTACGACTAGTGATCACAGCAACAAAAGCATGAGAAGGCTTGTCTGCATTCACAAAGGGTACAGACCTAATCCAGAGCAACCTGACAGCAACTTCCAGAAAGTATTTTTAAAGAGGACCTGTAAATTCACGAAATCATAGGATTTTAAAGCAAAACTAGAAGGATGGATGTCAGGGATTTAGGTAACTGCATGGCTCTTATATTGATCTGACTTATCTTCTGGGTAACATATTACATAAAAGTCATCATTTAACAAAAAGATACCCCAGGGCTTGAGTGCATTTTTGTTCTATATAGTTCTTCTCGCAATATTTGAACAATCAGAACATTTTAGATCGTTATAAAATGTACATGTCTCTGAAACATTAAGAATGGTTTATTCTATCATGTTCACAGGTTGGAATAGGAGGAAATATTTTAAAAATAAAATTTAAAAAAAAAACAACACCCAGAACAGGTTTCCCTTAAACATCTCCTCAGATAATAAGTATTAAGAGGGAAGATTACATGGCTTGTTTAAATACTTAAATATCTAAGTATCAAGACAAGCCTCTATTTGAAAATATGTATGGACACTTCATACAATGTCTTTTACAAGATTCTTTGGAGAACTTTTTCACAGAAAATATTTTTATTTAACAACTTCATAGAAATTTAAAAATAAAAACGGTTCTAAAGATTTTAAGAATCTGGACAGTAAACATACATAATAAAGATTCCATATTGGATTCTGCTGTTCAGACAAATGCAGAAACTGAAGAAAACTGCATCTGTCTGCTATAACATGCTAGTATTTCTTTTTTCCCCCTTCCACGGATCACACTGCTCTAGAAGCTAAAGGTATCTTGATGCAAATCATTATCTTCCATTTACATGTTAAATTCCAGTGAAATAACAGGACTGCTCAGTTTCTCCTCCACCTCCAGCACTACAGACCTACACCCCCCAGGGGCAGCCAGTGAGATCCTGAGGAGGCTGACCCGCGCCTTCCTGGCGACATGGCAGCTCCAACAATTTTCGCGGCAGTGCTGTTCAGGATATGATGCACTTCATTATTAACAGGGTACAACTCCACAAGAACACAGAAATTACTAAACCTGCTTTGCTGCTCTGTTTATCCCTAAACCACGAAACACATTTAGGATTTTGCCTGCTTTAAAGCATCACTGTCTTAAAATCACTTCAGAAGTTGTATGGGCATCAGACACCAAGCTCTTCAACATGATCTTCTCTGCTCTCTGTTATAAAGCAGCCAGGAAAACACAGCACCAATTCACAAAAAGGCCTTTTAGCTACTATCCCATAAATAGGAAGAGGCTGTATTGCCAACAACTGCATATACTTGACTGACACAGTGCATGCCTGAACAGTATTTCAAAAATTAAAATCCCTTTCCCCACCAGAAAGAACTAACGAACGAACAAAACCAGCATCATGAACATTTCTTTCACACCTTCTACCCTCCCTCCTCTCTCTCCAATCAAACACAGGCTCAGAAACTCCTCTTTTTCCACAAGCAATTACAGAACTGGAAGGAGTCTCATACACTTGGAAAGAAAAAAAATAACATGGAGGCACATGCACATCCTACACCAATCCCTGAACATTTATGAGCAATTCGACATTTCACCCAATTTGGGATATTAGGCCTACTAAAGAAACACTTGGCAGTGCGATATGTTGATCCATTCTTAACATAATAACCTCATTCAGCAGATTAAAGAGGTACATTTATACCTTGAATTCATTTGGGTGCTACAGTAAATTATTTAACAAGTACTTAAAGTACATAGTCATTAACTCATGGTTCCTTTTATTTTCACTTGGTCATTTTGTGAGACTCCAAGAAATGAGACTGGAAAAGCAGCAATTGCTCATTCTTTCACCAGTAGGTTTGTTTCAGGTTGTTTCATTAAAAAAAAAAAAAAAAAAAAAAAAAAAAAAAAAAAAAGCTTTCTATATTCTCGTATGTGTACATCCAGATAAGGAACATGAAGCATTTCAGATAAAAGGATTTCAAAAACAAATTAATCAAGACGTTCAGGAGACATTTCAAGTTAAGGCCAGGTCAAGGTTCTTCACTGAACAGCTCATAACATAAACCATAATGCTAAATAAGAATATTATGTATTATAAACTATATACTATAAACATTATTTATTACTATGAAATCCTTCCTTGACAGATTTGAGGGATGCTTATAGTCTGAGAATCCTCTACTGAGAGTGACATCAAGGGAGAATGACAATTAATACTATGCACAAATTGACACACACACAATAATTATGAAAAAATCTTAAGTTGTTCTCCTTTCTTATATGGCAGGCATTACAGCACGAACCCTCACGAAATCCTAAAGGGAAAGAAAAGCATTCCACTTCTGTCAGGCTCAATCTGGAAGTACAAATTAAAATACTGTTTATAGTCCACAGACAGACTTCCTCAGAAAAATATGGAATCTTTCATATGGTACAAAAACACATTATGATATTTCGACACACATACATCCAGTAAAATTATGAAGTTTAAAATAATCTTCCAGGAAATCTACAGAAGCCTTTTTTTCCCTTTGCTTATCCCAGCTCAGTGGCAATATATGCCAAACAAGTCACTCATTATTCAGATTCTCTCTGAGAAATTTTTGCTTGCTTTTCTTTAAAAAGGAAAGTATTTCAAAATTGCAGTCACAACAGACATCAAAGCAATCATACATGAATTACTGGGTTAATTTTTAATCACAATCTTCCTTAATAGCTATAAGAGCACTAAATACATAAAACCACAAAATTAGTATGGTTACATTCTGACTTTTTGATTTCTACAGTTTCTTATATGTAAGTTGACTGCCAGTCATCATGTCTCTGTCATCTATCATGACTGTGATAGAATTGGGTGAAATGAAGGTCAGAGGAAGCTTAAGAGGCATTTAAGTTTTCTCTCATCTTGACAGGGATTTCATCCCTCTACATTGCACAGAACTCAAAGTCAATGAAGAAACATTAAGAACTATTTCTATGGCTTGTATTTGTTTACAAGGATTTAAAGGAAAACACCATTTATAAACCAGCACAAGCAACACTTAAAGGATGCCAAATTCAGAACTTAACACTTTATGCAACTAAAAGGACTACTGACTAGATATGTAAGCACCAAAGACAATTAACACTCAGTTATCAATAATTAGGACCCACAAGACAACGGATTACAAATAAAAGACTGACAACATCTGGAAAAAGATGGTGTAACTTACATTTGACCCACACCTTGTGATCTTACGGGGCGGGATGAACGGAGTGTAACACTGAGGATAACGAATCAACCATACAGTAATAGCACTGCGTGCTGAAATTATGTTACCTGTGTAACTCATCATTAAGAGCTACACTGCAGTACCATAGGAAAAAAGAACCCTATTATTAAATGCATTAAGATGCTAAGACTATTGTTGAATGTGTATCCACATTTTCAGCAGTTTTCAGTACTATCCCTAGCACTTAGCACAGCACTTTGACACTGTTGCTTAAACAACTGCTGGAAAAGTTCAAAATTCAGTAACACACCAAGAAATCAGAGTCCTGAAAACTTCCTGCAGATATCCATGCTAATTAAAACAACCAAACACACAAGCAAAACCAAAACAAGACCAAAAAAAAAAAAAAAAAAAAAAAAAAAAAAAGAAAAAAGGAAAGACAAGACACACAAACAAGAGGGCTGGAAAAATACCTAAATCACACAGAAGCTCAAACAATATGCCTGGCCGAGTCATTTAACAAACTTAAGTAGAGGGTAATAAAACACTCCACAACCAACTTCCAGCTGCAATCAAATCTATACCTTACTAAAAGTACCACCTGTATTTTTAACAGACTGTGGTCCCATTCACCTAGTAGTAAGTTCATCTCCAAGTCTAAACTTGGAGAAGATCCTCTGCTGCCTGTTTTAGCAATTTTTAAAATGGTACTTCTCCGCTACACTCAAAAGAATGGATTATTCTAAAGTATGTAACCAGATGAACAAGATACCCCTTAAATTTAATTAAAACAACTACAAAGCCATTTTCTGAGAATCTTCTTGAGGAAAAAAAAAAGCATCAGTGGTAGGTGCAATTGTTGCTCTTTGAGGACAACAGTAAGCTCCAAAACTGTGTTAAATTTCCAAGCCATAATGATAAACAAAAAACAAAACCCCCCAACTACTTTACTTCTTACTCTGTTCTTCCAGTTTATCTTCAGAATTCTTACCCATTTCAGTCTGTACAATACCTACAAGCCCCAGAAAGGAAGGCTAATTATAAAGAGCAGTTTGCTTCCGTAGCCATTCTCTGTGGAACAAAGAAAAGTTACTTTTACTGTTCCAGACCATCACTAACCCCTGCACTGCAAGAAGAAACAGAAATTGGAACAAGAACTTCAAGCCTGAATGCCTGCGATTCTTAAATTTACATCATCATGTAAAACAAACATCTAACAAAATCCAGTGGAGAAGAGTAGAGAAAAAAAAAACTCAGGAGTCATTTCTGGTACACAATAATGCCAAAATAATTTAAAGGAAGCATAATCAAAGTAATTGTTTGCTCAAAGAGAACAGTGAAGAAGTCTACTGTGACTTTTTTAACAAAAGATGTTAAAGATCTTACTTTTGCAAGGATAAAAAATTTCATAAAATTGAACAAGTTCCCATTATTAAAGCATAGTAGTATGTTTGAACATGATGAGTATCATTCTTCATCCCTGCACAGCACCAAAATTAGAAGTCCTCCTTTAGTAGGAACTAGCAAGTCACTTAGTCCATAAGGTAACCAACAATGACAGAACACCTGAACTACCACAGGCTCTACCACCAGCATGTATGGCAGCTTTACAATCCTTGCCTGCCAAACGTTTATAACCTCTAAATATCTCTCTTGGAAAAGTCAATTCAGCTTCAGTGGAAGATGGAATTTTTTTGCATATAACTGCAACCACAAACCAAATCCTGCTTCCAACACTGACAATGCACAATAGGTGTTTGGAGGCTTGCACAAAATGAGCTGATAAGGATTTCTACACCACTGACTGTAGCACAATTACTATCTTTGTTAGCAAATTCCAAAGGCAGACAAAGAGTTAAAGTGTTCCCAGACATTAAAGCCAGAAGGATGATCAGGTGCTCCAATTTGATACCATAATTATCCTGCACTTCCATCATGCAATTCCTAAGTCTGAATGCTTTAGAACAGGCTAAAATAAATAAAGTGCCGTATCCCCAGTGACTCAGGAACTCTTTCCCTCTTGGTTTCCTGTACAACCATGCTGAGAATAAACTAGTTTCTTATTTGCAGTGATCATTACCATGAAATAATTTACTGAATAATCTTACCCTTAGTCCATCTTGATAGCACTGCATTTGGTGGCGTAAATGCAGTAAATTAAAGGTATAGGCCCACCTTAAGAAGTTTTCAGTTGTTTGTTAAAGTATAATATGTATTACACACAGTACATTTTAGTCTCATAAATTAATCAAAAGAATAGAAAAAGAACCAGTGCATTAAATCAAAGAGAACAAAGACACACTATTCTTTTCTAGTCATTTTTATGTTTCACCTACATCACACTGCAAACCCAGAACACAAATTATTCCCAAAAAGGTCATACCAAGAATACAGTTGCTATAATTGCACTGATATCCGGGCGTGTGCAGGTTTTTTGTTCAAAAGACCATACTAGCAATACTACTGTTTACAATCTGATGTACTTCCTAAGTTGTTAAGAGACAGCTCTGAAAAGGCTGATTTACTTTATTACCATCTGTAAGATAAATAGGTTATAGGGGGTCTTTTTGTAGCATAGGTGTGCTAACCATACACCTTTTTATTTATGCCTAAGCAAGACCCATTAACATACTGGGGGTTGCTAGGTTGGGCAGGGGTTGTTTGTTTGTTTAGGGTTTTTTGGAGGGGATGGCGGTGTTTGTTTTTTAATTATTTTCTCCTCCCACTCTGCTAACTTTGATACAGTCATTACTCCGTTCCCCATTATCTAGATCACAGTAACTTGTAAAGGCTGAAACACTTCGCTACTAATCCATTTGTCAGTAGGTTTAATTCCAATTTTCAGATTAGCCTGTAAAGAATGCAAATCCTGAGACAGTAACAAAGATTGCTTTTCAACATTAAATACTTCAAAATCTTGTTTGCTCATTTTCACATACACGTGCATAGATGATTTCATATTTATGCACTGCCCCAATGAGCAACCAAAACTGCAGTGCTAAGGAATCGTTTCTGGAAATCAGTTGAAAAGATGAATTTCTCAGCATCTGCCTTAAGTGCTAAATTACTGCATTTACAATCCCTTGGTATCTGTTGGTTCTCCCTGTCTTGAAAGACAATGCAATATCAAGCACTGTAGCAACCCTTAGTTCAAAGTGGATCATAGCATGCAAAAAATGCACCTATAAAAGACACCAGGAAAAGCTCCATCAAAAAAGATATTGCCACCTACAGCTGGACAGTAGACATACAAGGTGCAGACCCTAAATTCCTCGTTGTTCTTTACTTAGAGCAGAACTAACAAAGTCAATTCCACCGACAACACGTATTTTACTCCATCAGACAAGGTGAGAAACTGGACTTGTCAGCACAACACGACAGCAAGTACATTTTCTTCATGAAAGTTCTCTCCTTCTACTCACTTGACTTGCCATTAGTGAAGTTAGTAATTTTTTCACGTTCCTCTGAAAGCTTAATTGTAGACATGAACAGATTTTTTAACAGTTCATCTCCTAGAACTCAAATGACATGGTTTTCTAAATGGTGGCAAGACCATGAAACAACTTTAAAATCTGCAAGACAGAAAACAACGCCAGTGCCCCTAAGATGCAAATAAAAAAAAAAAAAATCACTATAAATCTACGCTAATCCACCAGAAATTCTTTGTTGCAGAGTATTTATTCCCCTTCTCACCAAATATACAGCCGCAAAACTTCCAGCAAGCAAAAAAGCCCAAACTCTAAAACCACTTACAAAATCAAAATAAGTATGCAAAATAGTGACTGCACCAAAAATACAACTGAAGCTTCCAGTTCTTCCTTACTTACTTCATTCACTACTGCTTACAAAAATCTTCAAAAAGTATTGAATTACATCTGTAAAAATCTCACTTGCACCTGGTCAACCTTTCCACTACACAGCTGCATACATCATGAACATTAACCCAGCTTCCTGACTGAACTTCACTTTACAATCTAGTACTAGTTACTACTGCTAGAGATTTCTCAAAGGATGCTCACAAGTATTTTGATTCTCGTGTTCAGCTTTAATCTTCCAGCCCCTCTACAAACTTAGCAACAAGCCAAAACACATACCCTATGCAAAAAAAAAAAATCTAAAGGGATCTTTTAGTAAAAAATTTCTCTTAAAAATAATGAGATTGTCAGGTAATAAAAAAAATATTTTAATTCTCTATACTGTTTTTGTTTTTACCATCATCTTTTCCTCCTTTCTCTTTAGCTTTGTTGGATAACATGCACAAACAGGTGAACACAACTTGCACCAGCCTAAAGAATGCGAACAATTCTACAGGAAATGTTTTCAAGGACACGGAGGCAGTTATAAGTTCTCTTATCCTTCATTCACAAAATCTGCTTTTGAGTAATGGCAAACAACATTTCAGATTAAGTTATTTTTAAAATCACTTATAGCAGCCTCTATAAATGCTGTAAAATACATTAACTTTTAAAGCCCTCACTTTACAGTGGGGTTTCTAAGTCTTCACTTAAAAATAACATAAGTCCATATAAAATCTTCCTGCAACCATGTACAGCAAAACATTGTCTATGAAGACATAAAACTGATTTTGCAACACTAAGTATAAATACACAAAAAGATTCACTGTGATATAAACATGCTTTCTTCCATGCTTAAATATCAAACACATGAAAACAAAAGCAATCCTGCTCTACAGTTCTAAAGATGAAATACTAAACTCAGAAGACCATGTCTAAAATTAGCAAGATTTAATAATTGTAGTGAATAAATCAAGGTAACCACTCCAAATCCAAGAAACTATGTAAGAACTATCCACTGAGTCCATACCATGGCTCAAGCTAAGGAGAAGGAAAAAAAGTATTTAACAATCAAAAAACTGGCCTGCATTTTTGTAGACCAAAAAATTAAGAGATGATGAATCTACCAAAACACAAACATCTATGGCACACCCAACACGCTTAAGAAAGACCAGTCAGAAGAACTACGGGTGTTTGCTGATTTTGTTGGGGTTTTGGGATTTTTGTTCAGCAGTTTGATTATAATTTTTTTAATACAGAAAGTACATGAGTATTATTTGTATCCTCTTTTTATTTATTAATATTCGCAAATTAGTTTTCCATACGGCATTCTGCCAAGCAGCTCATTTTTAATATCTAATCTTCACTATGACTTGAAATAAAAGTAATTCTTACCAGAGAACTAAAGGTTACGGTTCTCAAAGCAGACACACTCCACACTGTCTATATTTAAAAGGCCATGCCCTGATAACAGGCATAGAAAGAGCTGCAAAGGGTGTTCTAAAAACTGAACAGACTTAAAGATACTGGCAGGGCCTTAAATGCAGTTATTTACAGGTTTAAGGAAAGCTGGGAGTTAATCTATACAAGGTATTACATGGGTCAGATGTTTTTTCAAAGGCACGCTAAATGGAATTTTACAGCTTCTTCGCTGGCCCAATTATGTCATCACTCACTTCTTTTCTCCTACCTTTTCCTTTGCCAGGTTTAGAATCACTTGGGATGTATTGATAGAAATCTTCAGTGATATATGCGTGTGCAGATAAGACCGAGAGAAATGGGGATTTCAAATACTCATATTTACAATACACCTGCTTCTGAAAGGCTTACGGTCCTTTTACAACACACCACCCTTCGCCTCCTGTAGAAGTGGGGATAATCTAACAAGCCAGCAAAAAAACTAACTAGAGAGATTCCAGGGCCAGAAAAGTGGGGAGCCGAGAGAATGACAATGTATCTTGCACTGCCTTTAGTGAGTAACAAACTCTAAGCTCCAGCCCAAAATTCCAGTGAAGATGACAGTAGAAGTTCCACGCCCTGAGATCCCCTGGAAGCAGAAACAGAAGCAATCTCACTAGGTTTTTAACGTCACATACAAATATACAGGGAGACAGACACGTGCTGCTGTAAATTGTCTGACTGTACACAAAAGTGATGGCCACTACTGCCATACAAAAAAAACCCAATTATTTTTGGTCTCCATTTAATAGAGTCATATCCTGCTTTGTGTAAAGAATATAAATGGTTTTCCAACTGCAGCTGAACAAAAGTGTAGTCTACCTGGAGATGACAGATTGAACAAAGACGCAACGTGCATGGGAGAAGAAAGGATATGATCTCTGGCTAGCCAAACAACAGAGGAAGAAGGTATTTCTGGCTATTGTTACCCTGAGGGATTTAAACATTCTGGAAAAACTACCAATCATGTCAAACTGTTAACATATGCTCTTAAAATTAGGGTACAGACATATTCTAGATGTCATTTTCCAAAACACTGAGTATCAAAAAGCTTATGATTCTCCTACTTGGCAAGGATCCCCTGAAAGCTTAGGGGGATTTTTTGGTTGATAAAAGAAAACAAACCCAAAAAACAACAACCGCACAACAACAAAAACAGTTAACACACCAAACACCAGTGGGACGCGTGAAGAGAAGAATTAGTGTCTTGGTTTACAAAATTCAACTGACAGAAAACCCAAAAAACATTTCTGAAAAACTGCTAGTAGCATAATGGTGACACTGTTGGGTTTAACACTTCAGTCTGTCTTCTACCACCTTCATGCACTTATTGACTAAAAAAACATGATCAGAATGCAACAGTGTTGGAACTTGTCTTCTAGCACTCCTGGAAGACAAGCTGCTACTCATTACAGTTCTCTGGCATCTTAGAAAGATGTGATGAAAGCCACTATGGCAGTCAACACCTTATGATCAACATAATCAGAGACTGCTGATAGAGTTAGGATTTTCAATATTAAGGAAATAATCCAGCCTCTCCCAGCAACCCATTTTATTTAAAAAAAAAATAAAATAATAAAGTCTGGCCACTGGTACTACTCTTAAGTTATGGCACCAAGAAGGTATTTAAAAAGTGCTTCACCTACAGCATTTTTCCCACCTTGTGTTTAGTGCCTTATTTTGTGTCCTTAACCTAGTCTCAGTTTTTCTAGTGTTTTCTGTCCTGCTCCACATTCCCAAGGTAGGTTATTTATCTTAAAAGTTACTTCTCCCATTAATGTAACTTCTTAAACAGGAAGTTCTTTGGAAGAAGCACCAGTCTTCCTGGCCACTCGCAAACCTGTATCACAAGAGGCCCTCAACACATTGAGGACTTTTCACACCTAATATCAAACCATCACACTTAAAAATTGATGTTTCACTCCATTCAGCCTGCACACACAATGGTCTCAACTTCTCTGCACACACTGTCAAAGAAATGAGAATATTCACACGCATGTACTATTAAGACCAGGCAGTGGTCATTTGCTTGACAAGGGGAAGGTGAGAGAATAGATGTAGTTGGAACTGGTGAAAATGGGAAAAAAAATATGCAGCTTTCTTACTCTAACTGCACAGAATTGGCACACCAGATTCAAAGGTTGACCACCCTTTGGCAGGCCTGGGCAGATCTCACCATGCATTACTGCTTTGAAGGAAAGCCATCAAGCCCAAAGGTACCCCAGGTTCAATTCAAAGAGCCACAACAGTGTTGCTGAATATCCCTTATCCCACCATACTCATTCGCCTAAACCGCCTCTTGGCTGTCAAAGAGGATTTAAATACACCACAGAATCGCAACTGGTTCAACCTTAGTGAAGTCAATACTTTAAAAAGAGAATCTAAGGCAGGATGAAGTCTAAACTTGTGGAAAAAAGTATACCTAAGAATAAATATTAATTATTTCCATATAATAAATAGTCTAAACTGCAATCACCACTGGTATACCCACACTCTACAGTATTCTTGTCTTCCTCAACACAATGGGAATATACACACTGAACAGACTGTTAAGTACAATTTAACCACACAGTAGTTTCAAAGCATAATCAATACAACCCACCCCCTCAAGAGAAAAACAAGTTCTTTAATACAATATCTGCATGTGCTGAGACCTGAGAAATAGTATTTTAATTAGACAGAAAGATCACAGTGCTTCATTTCACAGAATGGCTGTAACAAGACCTGCAAGTTAGTGCAAATCGAACTATCAGAGAGTCCATCTTTTAATAAAGTTACAGGCAGTCTTACCTCTCATCCTCACCATCTACAAGAGGCGTTGTCAACGGCAGCACCTTCAGTGGGAAGAGGGAAGCCGAGGAAGGCATGTTGCTGCTGCCGCCATCTGAAGTGGCCGATGCTCCACCACCGCTCTCGACGCCGGCAGCCTGAGGTAAACCCACCAAGGAAGGTTCTGTAGGGCGTCTGCCGTCTTCCATTTGGCTTGCAATGGACTGAGCTAGTGATTGTGCAGGGAACTGGGTAGAACTTAGTGGCATCTGCTGTGGCACACTCTGTGCCACTGGCACACCTATACTTGTTGATATCAAGGGAGGTTGACTAACACTTTGAGCCAAATTGCCGTTCTGCACGGCCGAAGCCTGTGCTATATTCTGTGGCTGTCCCAAACCTACAGAAGCAGAAGGTATGCCAGGAGGCACAGCTGAACCAGCTTGACTTGGTGCAGGAACAGTACTAGCAGAGGGTATAGGGCTTACCGCAGGCAGCTGCTGGCCAGTCATCCCCTGGACTACAGATTCCACTCCTTGTGCCTGTGGCTGCACAGGTAACAAGGTGTTTTGCTGAGCAATGACCATTTGTTGGGGAAGGCCTGCAGCGCTAGCCTGTAATCCCTGCTGCATTATTCCTGTCTGCACAGGCTGCACTACTTGGGAAGATGGAGGAGCAGCGGTTGATGGCATAACTGGAGGTGGAATTTGGTTTGTAGCAGATGGTGGTTGCACCACAGCAGCTACGCTTCCTTGCTGCCCAACATTTAGCATTTGACCACTGGCAGGTACACCTGGTATTGCTGCTGGAGCATGTGCAACAGGCTGAGCTGGGGCAGCAGCTGGATGTGCTTGCACTGAAGGCTGCATGCCCTGTGCCTGGGCAACAGGAACCGGTTGCCCAGTTCCTACTCCTGTAGAGCTTGGCTGCATGGCAGGGGCTGGAGTCTGAAGGATCTGCTGATGTTGAATGTAGTCTGGCATAGCCCCTGTGACAGAGTTTTGGTTCACCGACTTAACGTGACCTGCGGCCATCTGCGTAGGAACCGGCTGCTGCTGCTGCTGCTGCTGTCCGTACTGCAACTGCTGCTGCTGCACCACTGGCAAAGTCTGCACAGGCTGTGCCGGCTGCGAATACGGCAGCTGCTGTTGAGCCATACTCTGAAGGGCAGGCTGCTGGTGGCCCAGAGACGGGGATACACCTAGTATATTAACTGGGGCTGGCTGAACCCCAGTAACAGTGGTTAGACTGGCCTGTGCAGGAGGTTGGACCCCTGGCTTCTGCTGTGGATAGTTTACTTCTTGAGAATGCAGCTGGACTTGTGCAAGCTGTGATTGAGAAACACTCTGTGGTATACTAGATGCTGGAATTGCTGGAGGAGCAGCACTGCTAAAATCCATCTGCTGCGGACCCACACCTTGAAATGCTTGCTGCTGTACCACAGTAGGTGCTCCCATTTCTCCACTTCCCACACTTTCTGTATAGTGACTCAGTGTGCTTACATTGCTGCTAACAGAACTCCCACTGGTGCTCTCCCTTTCAGAAGTCACTTCAAGCGGGTTTTGTTTTATCGTCTCTACCGCTTTGTTTACTGCTACTCCCTCCGAAACTGCAACAGTGTTTTCTTTATCATAGAATTCAGTGCATGTCCATCTACCTTTTTTGAAAGGTTCAGAACTAGAATCTAATTTTACAACCCTAAACCTTGACGTGCCAGATGCAGGCTGCTGCTGGCTTGATCCCACTGCCATTCCTGCAGTTGGATTAGTAACATTGTTAATGACACTAGAGGAAGCACTCGTACCATTGCCAACACCACTCAAGATATTCACATTAGCATTGCTGCTAGTTCCAGACAAAGCATTTACATTACCAGTACTCATGATGTTGCTTAAATTTATAGTACCAAGCACATTGCTTGCCACACTAGAACTACCACCACCAATATTATTTAAGGTACTAGTTCCGGCAGCAGGACTTATACCTAAATTGCCAGGAGTACTTGTAGTGCGGATATTAGACACAGCAGATGCCGGGGACCCAGTGGATGATGCAGCAGAAACTGGTGCAATTGATATAACATTGTCAGAGCTTCCAGTTGTTGATAGTTTTCTAAACGATGGACTGGGCGGTGGTCCTCCAGAAACTGGGGCACTACCCACCCCAGGGTGCGATGGATGATGGTGTCCATGATGGTGGTGGTGAAGATGGTGGTGATGATGAACATGATGGGGATGAACACTTCCATTGATCACAACACTCTGCTGTGGGTGATGAGGCAGAGGAGCATGCTGCTGAGGAAGATGAGGCTGGTTTGGAGAAACAGCCCCAGGAGTCTCTGCCTCTTGGAAGTTATTGAGAGTCTCTTCAGAAGAACTCCTCTCAGGTTCTCCCAAGTCAGTGGCTCTGGATAAAGACACATCCAAGATTTCTGAAGATGACAGGTCTTCAGTGTGAGATTCATCCAGGTCATCGTAGCTTTCCGTATCCTCAGCTATGCTGTTATTAGAGCTCATACTAGCTGATATTTGAGCAGGGGTCACACTGGTAATTTGAAAGCCACTTTTCTTTTTCATTTGAGCTCCAGTCTGTGCAAGGGGCTGTGGCTGGAGCTGAGACTGCGAGAGGAGGTTCAGGCTTTGTGGATGAGGGGGTGTCGGCTGTGGACCCGCGGTTGAAGCTGCTGCAGGAGATGGAGGCGGCGGCTGGACCAGCAAAGGCGGCTGATAATCCTCGGCAGAGAGGGCAGCGCTCCCAACGCCGGTACCTGGTGCAGTGGGAGCAGTAACGCAGCTGCTGCCGCTGCTACTGCTGCTGCCCCTTCTAGGAAACATCGCCGGGTGCGCCATCTTCCTAGCACTAATGTCTGCGGCTGAGTCAGGCTGGTGCATTGTATCGGGTGTATTTTAAGAGTGCAATCCCCCGGTATGGAAAGAGACAGACAGACACACACACACACACACACACGGTTAGCTGTGTGCTCAGGGCAGGGCAGACACCACCACGCACAACCCCCACCGACTCCCGCAGCGCACGGGCTGAGGCGGCTCGGCACCGCCGCTCACCACCAACCCCCTCCCCTCCCCTCCTCCTCCCCTCCGAGACAGGGAGGGGGCGAGCACCGGTCCTCCGCCGCCTCTGAATGTGACACTTTCAATCCTCCGCCATTCACTTTCTTTCTCCCTGCCACCCTCCCCCCCGCCTCCCTTTGATTTCTACCACCACCTCCCTGCTCGGCCGGCCCCCCCCTTCCCCAGCCCCCCGACTGCGCCTCTCCCGGGAGGGCAGCCAGCCGGCCGCCCCGGGGGCGAGCCCCTTCCTCCTCTCCGCCGAGGCTCCGCCGGGCGCCGCGGCTCGCCGGCAGCCGGCAGCACCGCCCTCCCTCCCTCCCCGCCTCGGCGAGGGCAGCCGGCGGGCCCGCAGGGCAGCCCGGCGACGCGGCCGGCGCCCCTCGCCATCACCGCTCTTAGTAGTAAGAGCAGGAGGAAGGCGCGGATACGTACAGGACTGGCGCACAGCAGGGCGGCAGCGGCAGGCTGAGCCGGGCAGGGACATCCCCGTCAGTGGCAGCCATGGAGCTGAATCATTTTGGGTATCAGAGAGACGGAATAAGGACGGAAGAAAAGCAGCTGCAGTAACCCGACAAGAGAGTCCATGAAAAGGAGAGAGGGAGGAAGGGAGGAAGGGAGGAAGGGGGAGCCAGCCAGGCAGCCTCTCTCTCCTCCCTGTGTCTGGCTGTCTCTGGAGGAGGCTCCGCTCCGCACGCTCTTCCTTCCCCCTCCGCCGCCTCCTCCCCCTTTATAACAGGCGGCACCCGCTCGTCCTCCGCAGAACCGCGCCTGGAATCCGTCCTCCTCCTCCCGCGTGTGCGTCCGCCCCGTCCTTTCTTCCCTCAGGGTCTACTCCCGGCTTCCCCGCCGCGGCGGGTCTCTCCCTCCCTGTGCCTGCCCCGTCTCCTCACGGAGCGCTGGAGGAGGCGCCGCGGGGGGGAGGAGGGGAGCGCTCGCCAAAGGGGAGGGCGGGCGAGAGACAACGTAAGATGGCGGCGGCTGCCGCGCACGCGCGCCTCGCCGGCAGACATAAAGCCCGTCTGGCCGGGGCCGGCGGAAATAAGGCTCGGCTCGCGTGGCGGAAATGGCCGAGCGGCTCCGAGCCTGCGGCGGGCGGGGGCGTCCCGGTTTGGGGAGGGGGCGAGGCTACGGCCATGGCGGGCCGTCGCCCCCCTTCCCGGCCGCGTCGTGCACCCGCCAGGTGCCCCCTCTGTGCCCGCAGCATGACTGTGCCTCACATGACCTGCCGCCGCCGCCTCCCTCCCCCTCTCCTCAGCTCCGCTGCAGATTTATTCAAGTTATTCATCACCTTCTCTCTTTCCTCCCCTCCCTCGGTCCAGAATATTCCTGCCCGCTCCTTCCCCCGCGCACAGGGAGGAAAGCGGAGTGTGCGCGCACCCCCCTTGCTCGGGGCCGCCTTTCCCTTTGTGCCCGCGGCGGGCGGCTCGCCCCGGTGCCCCGCACCGTCCATCCCCGGCGGGGGTCGCCGCCCTCCCCGCAGGCGCCCTCAGCGCCGCCGGTGCCGGGCCAGCGGTGCCCGGAGGTCAGGTGGAATCGTTCATCTGCATCCACATGCGGCGTGTGTGTCTGTGTGTGTGGAGGAGCTTCTCATGAAAGCTCCAGACGAACCGTACCGAAACATCGGTAGATTATAAATAAATAATTTTTTTAAAAAAAATCCCACCACACCTTACTACACGGGATCGAGGTGAAATCAACGGACTGTTCCAGTGCCAGCATCCTCAGACCCAGGCGGTGAAGCTCAACACGCCCACCGCAGTGAGGTTATTCCCATCCCGTTTGATCCCATCCCAAACGGAGCTGGCTTCTCCCCTTCGGTGAGCAGCAACCACCTGATCTCCAGAGACACCCAATGCACACATATCTGCCAGGCACTTTTCCTTCGCATCCTTGTGCCTGTTGGGTTGCACAGAGATGCCTGGAAGGTATCTCATGGCCCCACCATGATCAATGGATCCAGCCAATGGATCCCCACCACTGGCATTGCTCCACCTCTCCTGGCAGCAGAATCTGTTCCACCTGGACTTTCTGAGCTCGAGAGGTGGGATGTCCTGCATTCCTACAGAGAAGGGGACAGGTTCACACCCTCTGCCCTGTTTCTCCAGCAGCCTGGCAGTACGTAGGGTGTGCAACATGCCTGGAGAGCTGCTTGTATTCCCAACTCCTGGCAGCATGGCCTTGTCTCCAAACAGAGGCATCCATGAGCAGGCAGGTGTCTCAAATCACTGCTTTGAAATTGGTCTGGCTTGCCTGGAATGGAGAGCTGTTTGTAGGACTTGAAGGGCTCAGGCTAATGTTGTAACCTGACTGTGGAGCCCACTGGTCAGGACAAACAACAGGGCATAGAGAAAAAGCAGGCCTTGGCTCTTGCCGCGGTGAGTATTTAAACATATAAGGAAGAGTAGTAGAGCTTTAATGGGAAAAAAAAGTTGTGAGAGTCCAAGGTATTATATCATATAGCTGAGTCATTAGAGAGTCCTTATGGGAGATGTAAATGTTAGTTCCTTCAGGCAGAGAGGAGATTTGAGTCTCCCATGTTTAGTGTGTGGCATTTAATCACCGAGGAACTAAAATCCTGCTTTTCTTGCTCCATTTTGTGAAAAGGACAAGGATTCAAGGTCACACACAGTGAGAGCTTTTGCTGCCTGTTCCTGGATTTCACCTTCCATCTTGCCTCTCCCTGCTAACCTGGCTTATCTAACTCTCCTATGGTGTGGGGATAGGAGTGGCTTTTGAGAAAACCCTGCCTTTTGCAGTTTAATTCCTTTCATCTGGAATGCAGGCATTCAGCTCAGGTCTCCAGGTACCTGAAAGGTAGACTTGCAACCCTTGCTCCTTCCATGGCTGTACTGCCTTTATACAGACACCAAAGAACAATTGACACATACTTAAATAAGATTCTTCTTTTCCTGAGGTCAAGACAATATTATTCTTTTTTAACTGATAATCAGATAAAAGCCCATACTTAAAGACCTTACTACCTGAAAGTGAGCTGCCTCCATGTAACCTTCGCAGATTTCCGGACAGCATCACAAAGCTGCCCACGATCTGTCTACATCTTGACCTTTGGTGCGACACTGAAATCTTAGATGGTCTTTAATGAGATACTCAGATCTCATTTTTTGAGAAGAGTGCTCAACACTGAGAGTCAACTGCTGTTAAAAATCCCTGTTCTGTCTGCTTATAACTTTCCCAGAACAATTACCTTTGCAGACTTGAGTCTTCTAGGATGAGTCGCAGCTCCAAGATGATTTTTTGAATGTTTGTGCGAAGTCCAACTACTTTTAAAGTACATAGGCTATGGATACAGATGAGTAGATTTCTAGACTTAAAAAATAGTGCAAAAACAGCTTAAAAAGGATTGAACTATAAAGTTTGTATGCACTTAATATCAGTGAGGCTGAAAAAGAATTAGAAGAGCAGTACTATTATTGATTAAATGTTTGCTTTGCCAATGCTCATTAACCTATATTCATTTTGAGTAGGTGGGCTGCTTCATAGTACAGTGTGTGAAATGGGGATTTTTTTTAATTGGGTCCATATAGTTCTCTTCTTACGAAGAGAAACTGAAGAAAAAAATGAAATTTAGATAACAGTGTTAACTTATCTGCATAATGTGGTCACTGATCTGTCTGTTAACAATCAAAATAATGGTCTAGACTAGACTAAACATATCAGAAGTGGCATGTTTGAAATTATTTTTTAATGCTGTTTGTGAATATGAACATTTTCATGTTACACCCTTTTTCTTTCCTTATCTTTTTTTTTCAGGTATTAGTTTATTTCTCTTTCTTTCATTTTTTTTGTAAGCATTAGTCTAAGCATAAAAATGGGATTCTCAGATTAGCAATTTTAATTGCTTTTCATATCCATTAGACTATATGAAATTAAAATTAAACCACTGAAATTTATAAGTGTTTTGGATTGTGTTCTTCAAGGTGGGACAAGAAAGTTCATCATATACCTAATTTACAAAACATCAGATATTTAAAAACTCAGCCACCAAGGAACTAACCATATGTAGAAAGTAAGTGAAATTAGCCAGTAGTTTTTCCAAGCAGGTCTACCTGCTATTTTTTAATTAACTGTATTGATCAGTCAGCTGGAACCAGAGTTACTTGTGTCATCACTGGATGGACTCAGCATCTTGTTGACCATGGTCACTGCTCATGACTGCAGGGCAGACAGTCCTGCAGTCCCATCATTGCCTCAGCTGCAGACCGAAGACTGCTGGTGGGTTGCCAGGATAGAGGAATCCCTTTGGATTGCGTCTCCCACATACCATGCTTCCCAAATGAAGAAGCACAGATTAGCTTGATGCAGTCCTCGCTGCCAGGCAGGGAGAATGAGTGTCTGCAATAACCCTTATTTCAACTTTTAAAATCTTCTGATTCAGGCTAGTGCAGAAGAACAAGGTCTTCACAGTGTAAATATTTAGAGATCTGTCTCCCGTATATGTAATGTTTCTTCAGACAGGAAACAACAAGCCTTGTTACCACCACAGATTCTCCAAGGATACCAAAAGAAGCAGTATTTTAATATTTTCTTCCTTTGGCTCCTTTGCTGTTTGACACAGTTGTGTGCATTCATCCTAGCATATGCAGTAGTTTATGTCTTTGTACCAAGTAATTATAAAGCCAACAAGCAGGAATACTGCGGGGGTTTTATTCAAAACAGTCAGAATCATGACAAATCAGTCTGATGCATGCTTTAAATCCTGTGTGACTGCTTCATAAATAATTTTTTTAAAAATTTAATGAAAAGAATTTTTTTTCTCATGAAGCTGCCATTGTTGGTTTAGACAGAAAACTTTTCTCTGTTCATTAATGTTGCTGACTGTACTCCCTAAGTTGATTTGCAAAGATGTGTGCAATTTTTTCTTCCTTCTAAGAGAAATAGTCATAAGAAAATTCTCACCTTTGAGCCCTGAAAAAAGTGGTAATTCTGCTTCTGCATTTTCTTAGAAAGTTCAAGTCAAGTCTTGATCTTCCCTTCTTGTTTTGTTTTCAGTTGGCTGGTTAGTTGGTTTATTGAGTTTACTGATTCCAAAACGCCTACTGAGACATTTTTCATCCCTTATTTTAATTCTCATTAAATAGTGCTGAACATTTGGGAAAGGGAAGTTTTCTCGCAAGTTTTTATTAAATAAATGCTTGCAGAAATCCACAATTCTAGCAGTCTTGGAAAAAAAAGTCAGTTCTCTTTAGACTAGTAAGGTATATTTCAATGCCAATATACACAAAATCATATCTTTCTAGATCACCTGGAAAAGTTGTTTTAAAATATTCATTATACTTGCACTTGGGGAATGTGTCCAAGTAGGTAGTCTGTTTTTAATGGGGATTGCATTCAAATTCAGATTTAATGAAAGATGTTTAGGAGCTTTATCATCACTTTAAACTTCATAGGTGTGTAGACTACATACAGGACTATATAGATTGTGTTGTGGGAGCAAGGGTTAAAAGTAAATCCTCCACCAGACTGATGAATTAACAGCCAAAAGATCATCATGATTTTATCACTTTATTCATCTTGCTCTCCTTTATTCCTCCATTTTCTCTTGAATTTGTAGTCAACTGATGAACTTGCAAGTTATGGAAAGTATTTCCCAGATACCTCAATGTGCAACTGTAATGAATGCAGTACCACTGTAGTGTGAGATCATTTATTTAATTGTTTGTAGACTACAGGCCTTAGATTTCTAACTGTTTAATCTTTGATTAGTCAGCCAAATGGTATATATAATTAAGCTGAAGATTAAATAAAATAGATGATCAAATCAATGGAAAATGGTCCAACAGTTAAATAGAGCTCTCCTCCCCTGCCCCCTCCCCTCCCCCCCTTCTTTTTTTTTTTTTTTTTTTTTTTTTTTTTTTTTTTTTTTTTTTTTGGTCTGGTAAATCAATGAGCAAGCTAGCAAGTCAACCATGTTTTTTAGATTAGTTTTCGTTTTTATGAATTAATCATGAACATTTGCATAGGACTGCTTAAAAATGCTGAAAATGTGAGCTCTTAGTTTGTAGTTCTCCTTTGCAAAGATTGTGTGGAATTGTTTTCTTTTGACTGATCCTAACCCTGATAGAGGAAAGCACTTAGGAAAATGCTTTGTTTAGGAACGTACTTTGTGTTCCCTCACTACACTGGGAATTTTGTGATGTCTAAAAGTTTTGTGATTTATGTGTGGTTTTCTTGAATGACCAGGAGTGAATGTGTCTGTTGTGATAAGGCACAAATCTTTAAAATCTCAGCCTAGAATTAAATTTTGTTTTTCCCCTGAAGAGATGAGTTTCTTCGATGCTGAATTCTTTGAAAAAGTAGACTGTATAGTTGGTTAGTATTTAGTATAGCCACACAATTTTTTCATATTATCACACACTAACTGGAGGCAGATAGGATGTCCTGATTGTGGAGGGTACAGAGAAATTCTTCTTGAACTTAATTAACTGTCTGAAGCTTGTGTATCTAATTTTCATTTTCCTTTTGGCTGTGTCGACAGTATTTCTGGCCATTTAAAACATATTCTGTGGAAGCAAGTATTTGTTTGCAGAAATCCAGAATTTTCTATGGGACAATACTTGAGCAAACTTCAGCATTTTTTTTAATATGCATTAGTTGTAGTGTAACTGAACTGCTTACTGAAAGCCAGCACAGAGTGGTCATGAGCACAGCAGAAGTAAACACAATTTTTATCAGTAGTAATTTGCTATGTTTCCTGTTAACTCCAATAATAAAAGTTATATACACTACACTATTTCTCTGCTAAAGGATTTACAAACTCATTCACAGTAACAGTAAATTTAATTCTTCTACATTTGTGAGGTCTTTGGTTTGTTTCCCTACGCTATGGTTTTTCAGGCGTCTTGTCTCCGATTATCTCTGCATTTTAAATACTGTATGTGTCACTTTTGCTTCTGCACACATACACTGACAAGCCTTGAAAGTCATATTAAAAATGCCCTTGTGACAAAATTCAGTGGGAAACAGGTTTAGGATTTCCAACTCAAGCACAAGAAAAAATTTGCCTTTATCACTTTCAGTAGAACAAAAGATATGCAAAGTTCTGGCAGTTCAAACACATAGTCAGAGGCTTAACTTCAGTCATGTGAATAGTCCCTTTGACTATTAACTTTTGGTCACCAAACCCCTAAAAACTTAACATTAAATGTGTAAATATTTGTAGGCTCAGAAGACAAAAAGATGAGGTATGTGCTAAGGTGTGGCCTTATGGAGACTTAGGATTTTGTTTACCTTTAGTTGGTAACACTGTTGAGTCCTTACCAAGAAGAAGGTTACTCCTTATGCTGCCAATATTTTTTTGAAAGATGCTGACATTATGTCTGATGGAGCTTTCTGTCTTAACTTAAAAGCCAGCCCTGCAATATTTCATGGCTTTAGGATCAAGCCACATTTCCAGTTTTACCTGTTCTTAAGACATTTTAACTGTTGTTCATAAGAAATTAGAAAATTCCCTATTTTAAATAGGTCATCAAACAAAAATGCATGCTGCTATTGATTGGAAAGGGCTTTATTCCTGCTCAGTCTTAATACCTTTATTAGTAGTTTCAGCATGGAAGCACTGATGAGAGTTTAAAACCCACTGGGGTTACTTGGCACATCTCACTGCTGAATGAATTCTTAGATAACACATGAGGAAAGGCAGAAATGGTGTCAAAACACACCTCAGACTGTGCTGATGGAGCCCATCCTACTTAAATAAAGGGCAGTATGTCAGTGTGTCTGTCCTCTGAGACAAAATATGGTGGCATTGTGAGGGAATTGCTTCCTGCAGCAAACACCCCCTGCCCAGTGTCTCCCACTTGTCTCTTTTAAACCATCTGTGGGAAGCAAGAGACAAATCCTGGTCAGCACACATGCTAAATTGAGCTCAGTAACATGCAGAACACTTGCTCTCAAATTGACAGGTGCCTCCTCAGCAGCCTAGTGGGGATGGTCAAAGGGGAATCCTTGGTGAGAGGACTTCTAACAACTCCCTCTTGGCGTGGGCTGCAGGATATGGTACTTTTTTCTTGGTGCATAAAGGAGGAAGTTAATGGGATACAAATGAAATTCATAGACGTGAAGATGAGAGGTGGTGTGTTAATCACACAGGTCCAGGAAATAACATGCAGGCTTAGTATTTTCAGAAGTATGTTTGCTTAGTTCACATGCTTAGCAAACATCTAAAAAAATTAGATCTGATTTTGGAATATAAAATGGATGCAAAGTAACATTTTTAATGTTTGGTGACATTTGTGAAGATGGTGTTGCTGGTATGCCCTGTGACTTGTAATAATTTTAGAACATTGTGGTACTGGAAGTATATTGGAGAACAGGAAATAGCCCAGAAAAATGCAGCAAAAAAGTGATGTTGGAAAAAGCAGGAGTTTCACTTATAATGTGTGTTTGTTTGTGAGTGTCCTCAGGTTGAGGCATTAAATCACAAGATAATCATCTGTGACTATTTAAAGGGGAGGAGTAGTATTTCAAAATCCAAATTCAGCTCACCCCCAGTGAGGTACCTGAATTAGAAGTGCTGCTGTAACATTGCTCATACAGAGCAGGAACATTCACCTACAAACTCTGCATCCTCTGGAGCTGTCTCCACTAACTGCTAGGAGAATCCAGGGTAATTAGATGTCTGGCATGTGTCTATCAGTAGGGACCTTGGGTAAGGTATGTGAGCCCATGGCATCAGAAAAAGAATATTTAGAATATTTAGACTGAACATCAAAACAAACAGTTTGGAGGGTACCCTGGGCACTAACAGTGAAAGGCCATGAGAAAAGGGTAGAAAATCAATTACAGTGACACTCAAATTTAGCCAAGATAAATTACTAAAGAATTGCCTGTACAGAGTAATCCTATGCTTACCAAGAGAGGGTTCATATAATCTGTAAGATTATTCCTACCAATAATATATGCAATACTCTTATCTGGCAAAGGATATCAATCAATAATTGAAGGCTCTTACCTGATACCAGGATTAAAGTGACAAGTGATTATCCAGAGCAGGAAAGAATGTGATTTTATTCTTTAATGTTATGCTGGAGAATAAAATCACATTCTTTATATAGATAAATCTATGCATGTATATAAATGTGAATACATATGTTAATATTTTTATCTGTGGTTTTATATGTGAAAATATAGGTTGTATTATTTTATATGTATAGTCTTAATATATGTTTCCTAACTGGAGCTTGGTGATGCTCTCATTGTCTGCTAATTGACACTTGTGCCTCCTCCTGCTGTCACGTGCTATTAGCCAAGGGTGCTCTGGGCTTGGTTTGGCCAGGCCTGTGCAGCTGGGGGCTTCTTCCCATGTTTCTTGTTTTCCTTCTTCCCAAACTGGACATCTCTCTACAGTTTACGTGAACATGACCTCCCAAACCTAACACTGGCAGCTAGAAGAAAGCAGATTTGTGGGTTCAACCCTGGCTTCATGTTACTGATGTCATTTTGTCTCTGCTCTGGCATCTACTGCTTTTGGAGGCAGTGATGCTTCATGGTGATTTAAAAAGTGTTTGAGAACACCAAACCTGTATTGTACAAATTTCTTCACTGTACAGCTTCTAACAACTATCCGAACATACTTTTAACCTGTCCTTTAAATTATATACCATATTCCTTAGCACATTTAAATTCTGGGGTGCTGATTCTGGGGTTTTTTCTTCATTTGTCTTCTATCCTACTTTTCACTTACTTTCTGTGACTATTTCCTTTCTGATGCTTAGAGTATTTTCATTCTCTGCAAAACTTCCCCTTACTTTTAGTCCTAGAACAGCTACACATAGCTGCCACCACTTTCAAAATACTGCTTTCAGTCTTCCAGTTAGACCAGCTTCTTCTCGGGTAGGGTCACACAGAGGTTATGCTGCTTCTCAACTAATCCTCTGAGGCCTAGAAACAGGTTTTTCAAGCAGAATAAATAACTCTGCTGAGCCATTACACCTATTGCAAAGTGTTAAATAGCTGATTTCAGTGTTTTTGTAGACAATGATGAGTGAATACTGCATTTTGTTTCTTTTTTTAGCCTGCTTTCCTAAGGAAACAAAGCTTACACAACTGTTCTGCCTGACTGTCTGTCTGCTTGTCTGTCATCCCCTCTTTAATAACTCTGAACCTGTTCGTTGATTTCAGACTGGAATAGAGATCCCAAAGGTATGCTAATACTGAAGGTCCTTCACTTCTACAGCCTAGGAAAAGATGAGGTCCTAGCACAGGCTCCAGGGAACAACAGGTGACCCCACTGCCATTTGGGGTGGCAGTGGACAGAGCACTGTGGTTCAGTGGTAAGGTCTGGCCATGACACAGCCCTCTCTGGGGGCAAAAAAAGCTTGAAGAGGGGCAGTGTTGTGGTGAGGAGAAAAATGTTGATGTATGGGGAAGTATGGAGGTCTGCTCTGTAGCACAGCAAAAGTCTGTAGGGAAGCAAGTATTGTTATTGCTGTTATTCATGGAACAAGTGCATTTATGACAAAGAAAGATGCGTGAAAAAAGAGTTTCCTTCTCTGGAGTCTTTCCCTTCATGTGTATGCACATCACGGACTCATGGTGCATGTGTATTCATTTTTCAGTTGGTTGGCTTAGTCTTGGATTTGGGTCACTAGGTGCCACTGAAATACAAACAGATGTTAATAATATTGCAGCAGGAATGTAAGATTTCATTCTCTTGTACCTAAGAGATGGAGCCTACAGCTTGCAATTTTCAGAGTCCTCATGGGCATTCAAGTTTCCTGCTCCTCCAAGTCTTAAATCTCAGCATTGCTTCAATTTCCAGCTGTTTATCCTTGCAGGAGACTGTTCCTCAGATACCCAGTGTGTAGCTAGATACTTGGTATTTGTCCTCTGTGTCTCTTTGTGCTTCAGAAGATGAGACTTTGCAGCTGCTGGTTAGCAGACTTCATACTCTAAGATTTTAACATCTTCATGCTTTAGACATGGAGGTCACGGTCTGAATTCTTAGTTGTCTCTACTGATAGCAAGTAAGATAAAACATCTGATTCACATGTTAAGCAATAAAGGTGCACATAATTACAGTGTCTTAAAAAAAAATCATGGTGGCAGCTACTACAAACAAACCAGAGAACAAAATCTGAGCAGCTAAATGAATACTAAAAAAGAACAATCATGCATCTGGCATCCAGGGCTGAGAGTTTCTGTGTCATATCTGAAATGGGTTGCTAGTGGGAGTGAATTCTAAATAAGGTGCCATCAGCTAAACAAGTCATTCTGTCAGAAACAGATTTAATGAGGACTATTTCCTGGAGGTTTGTACTTCATACTTGGATTCTCCCTTGTCTAATATGGTAGTGACCTTGATCCAAGCTTTTTGTGTGGATGGGACATTCTTAAACACTTCCCTTTCGAGTTTCTCTGCCAGTGGCTGTACTACATCAAACAATCCCAGGGAACAGTTCTGGCCACTCGAATTCAATGCTCTGTACTGTCAAATTACCCAGTCAATGCTTGGTGTGGTGTAGATCTGTGTCTGTAACAGTGTCCCAAATGGATCTGGAACACAGTGTGGGAGTGAGCTTTGGCCAACACCATTTCCATCAAGTAGCTGGCCACCCTGTTTTGCGGGGCAAGAGCATTTAGTAGTATGTGGTATGGGCTGTTCACAGCCTGCTGCCCTTAATAGCAGAAAATGGTCCTGGAAAATTAATGTAGGGATATAGACATATACTAAAGGGGTTACACCTTTTCCTTTGGACTACTGATTTATGACCAGAGCTTTTATCCGTTAACCAACTGCCTATTTATACAGACACACAGAAAATAAGCATGTTAGAAATCTTTGCTCTGCTGTCAGAGCAAAGTGACTGAGAGCTCCA
This sequence comes from Chamaea fasciata, assembly GCF_029207755.1. Classification (NCBI taxonomy): domain Eukaryota; kingdom Metazoa; phylum Chordata; class Aves; order Passeriformes; family Sylviidae; genus Chamaea; species Chamaea fasciata. Next base: position 55,062,981 of record NW_027094087.1, on the reverse strand, counting down.
ACATTACTAGTGGGTGATAGACAGTGATGGGAAGAGGAATTCATAGCCATGCAAATGTACACACATATTTATGCATGTATGTGCCCTTGCTTGAAGGCTGCAATCACAAACCTTTCCTAAGGAAACCAGGCTAGAAATGTCATGGCCAAACACAAACTGGTCAATCTGGTGGAGTGTGCTCTTTCACCAATCTTGGCAGTTTCAGTGGAGCTTAGCTAAAGTAAGCTGTAACCTGTGAAACTGCGCTTTTGGAGCTCTACATTTGCTCAGGCCCCTGAAATTACTTCAGTTGAACTGAATTTTGTGTGGAAAAAGGCTGCTGAGAATTGACACACACTTTGTGAACACATTTGACTACATTGCTTAGCAAGCAGTCTATGGCTGTGGGTGTGCAGAGATGTGCATAAGCTACCATTAAGCCATCTTGGAGTCTCCATCAGCATAGCAATCCGAAGCTTGACACAAGTGATAGAAGCCACTTGAGGAATAGGGCGTATTCTTGGCTGGTGAGCTTGCCCTGAGCTAGTGCACATCTTAGTGGCTCATACAAGGTTGGGTCAAGGACAGTGCAGTGTGTCAGAATGGACTGCCCAGACAGTGCCAGCACTTGGCACAGTCTAGAACTTGTGTGGTGTTGCTGTTAATTTCCAGTCTGAAGTACCCTCCTGCCCTTTGAAGTTGCAAAGAAAACTTTGAAAAGCATGATCTGCTATAAACTTGGGTAGCAAATCCCCCTGAGTCTACAAGCAGCTGAACCAAAGGTTGCAAGTGGGAAGAAAATAGCTTGTACTTTCTGTAGCATGCCATCTTCAAGTGAAGGGTTTAAGGGGTCAACGTTAGCAGGTTACATCTCGTCTTTTCCACAGGTATAGTTTACATTCACAGCCCGAACCTGCTGCTCACGCTTCCCTTGATATACTATACCTCCCTTCTTCTTGCTTCCCCCAAAGCCAGAATGTGGAATTGTTGATACTCAACCAGTTGGGGGTGGTTTATTTATCCTGCACAAGGGAAAGACATTTGCACGTTGTTTTTTCACCCGCTTTCTGAGGAATTTCCAAACAATCTGTGCTGAAAAAGAAAAATTTCTTCATGGACTTCCACGATAACTCACAAAAATCCAGGTTCTTCATGATTTGGATGGTGATTATTAATTTTTTATCTCTTATCAGCAATCAACAGATCAAAATGACAGCCTTAAAGACAGGGTGGTATAGCTAGCTAAGGTACAAGACATTACAGGCTGTCAAGATGGTATTGTTCATGGCTCTCAAAATTAAAGGCAATTTATGCACTGTAAGGGCAAGCTAAAATCAAGGCCTTATGACTGCAGAAGAACCTAAACATTGTAGTAGTTTAGCTTCTAGAAATATTTCATTGACTGAATGTTAATGTGTCTGTGGGATTTTCAGGAGTGCGCATTGAGGGCAGCAGAAAATGGAATGGAGTTTAATCTGGAAAGAGACAAGAAAATGATGTCTTTCCCTGTTAGAATCAAAGCCAAAGAGAATTTGGACACTTTCCATTACTTAGAACTGACTAAGCCTCTCTTTTGAATTTAGTGTAGTGTCTATTGCAGAGATGCCAGCAAAGCTATCCATCAAAAGCTGGGAGGGAAAAAACACAGGTGCTCCCCTGACCCAGCTATTTATAGGAAAGGCTGGCAATTGCATGTGATACAAATGCTCTGGTTGTGTTTTCACGTTTCAGAGCTTTAAATCCAGCCCTTTGGCTGAAAACACAGCTCAAAAATGATAACCAGCTACCAGTTGTTGCTGTTTAGCAAAGTTGAAAACACAGGAATTAAATTTAGCTACCAAAGACTAGGGAAGGAAAAGAAAATTTGGGAATCTTTGTAGAAAACATTCTGGTTTGAGACAAAGATGTAAGGGTACCAAATAATTTGCATGGTATATTAGTGTAAGTATAGTAACATTTTATCGAAACCCTGTGCATGCAGTCATGTGCATATTTAGGATGCAGAAAGTGCTATGGCTTCTAGATACAGGCCAGGAGTTGAATTGGCAGATATTTCACTAAACTTCTCAGAAATTTTCTATTTGTTCTCCAGGTATCTGAGGAAATCCCAGGTAAACTATTTTTTCTAAGATGATGATTGTTGCCATAGGTTTCTAAAAGTTCTCATAATTTGTTAATTCTTAAGGCTAAAAATTATAATAAATTTGAGAAACGTCTGGGACTAGATCAGAAATGTTTGGAGCCTACTGAAGGAATCATTTAGAGCTTTGCATAATGATACAAGCATGTTGCTTCCTTTCTCAACATGACTGCTATTGTCTCCGTTACCATAAAAATTGTTTCACTATATTTTTAACCACTTTTTAAAGTAAGTCTTAGCAGATTGCAAAGCCAGCAACAAATAAAGCAGTTTCAGATTTTTACCTCTCTCAGGAATCTTCCAGCAGTTCTGCTAAAACTGATGTGCGAACACATTTGACCTACTTTGGCAGAGATTTCCACAAGTCTTACAGGACTTAGAGTTCTCTGCTCTATTATTATTTCTTTCTGTATGCTTTAAGCAAGGGATTTGTTAGAAAGTCACATAATCAGCAGCATAAATTGCTACTGGACAAAAAGAGAAGTGCATATTTATGAAATAAATAAATTTCAAAAACCCCAAACCAGCTCCTATTCTGTATTGTGGAAGGGATTCTGCTTGTTCAAAGGCAGCAGACTCTATGCAGACTACCTGCTCACCTGATAAGTTAGTGGAAAAGACAGCATTAGCAATGGGTGTGGACAACAAATCCAAGGATACTCAGTTTTGTGGAAATGCCAGAAGTTTTAGAGTATCTGCCTCAGCTAATCTAAAGAAACAGGAAGAGATTAAATGAAAGGGGTGTAGATTTGGATTAGATATTGGAAGAATTTCTTCACTGTGAGAGTGGTGAGATACTGGCACAGGTTGCCCAGAGAAGCTGTGGATGCCCCATCCCTGGAAGTGTTCAAGGCCAGATAACATGAGGCTTTGAACAACCTGTTCTAGTGGAAGGTGTCCCTGCCCATGGTAGCAGGGTTCGAACAAGGTGATCTTAAAGGTTCCTTCCGACCCAAACCATTCTATGGTTCTGTAAAATCGTATCTCAGCAGTACTCCATTCTGCCTTGTGCAAACCCCCATCTTTCATAAAAGCACTTGAATACATTCAGGGATCTAAAAAGGTGACTATAACTATACCCAGATTTTGATGACAATATGCCATGGAGAGCATTTGAGCCTGTGCCTCTGGTTTCTGGTGTGCCCAATATCTAGAAACATTACTGTAGGGCAGTGATGGTGACTGGCATCGTACTCATGAAAGGCTTTTTCTACAGAGCAGAAGGGCCCCTGCCAGCAGAATGTCCAAGAGCACTGCCCTAGCACCATTTCTAGAAATAATACACTGTGACCATTTTATTCATCGTGTTGAGCAGCATGGTAGAAAGTGAAAGCCCTACATCTCATGTAGTATTTTTTAACCTACATTCCAAAGGATTTGAAATATCTGTGAGTGCATATTTTTCCCATTTTTTTTCTCCAAACTCCAGCAATTACACATATTTCCAAACAAGATGGGAATTTTAGGGTATTTGATAAAAAGATAGAGGTCCCAAATGCCTTTAGTTTGTGCAGCCTTAATGAAGTAGAGGAGAAAGGCTGTAGTTTAACTTTTACTCTGGATATGACATGAGGATAGAGAGAAGTGTGTAGGAAAGAGAGGGAAGCTCTAGTGCACAGAAGACATTGCATAAAAGTCCTATAGCCATAGCTCTCCTGAGTTTCACAGACACAGAGCTGCAGGGAGCCAGTCTCTCCTAGCCCTGCTGCAGACCAGCTTGCCACCCTGAGCCACAGCAGCTGCAGAGGGAGGTTCTGTAGCCGTTACTAATGCAATAGCATATGTGATGATGATTTTATAATACTGACGTAAGGTAGGTGGGGAGGTGACACACCAAGCCCCACACCTGCCCCGACACCGTAACATCCCTGTGGAAAGCCACTGCTAGTCACTCAGAACCCCAGAGGCTGTCAAAACGCTCTGAATGTAATTCTGTGTGATAAGCAATGTGTACATTGCTATGACACTATCGAAAGTTCCCTGTGCAAGTCATGCCACCTGGGAAGGGCAGTCTCATTCTGGGAGGAAAGCCTGGCGCTGGCTGTAGATCCCACATCCAGACTATTTTTAAGGTATGCTTGCAAAAATAGTTCAGGGTTCCTTAGTAGCTTAGTAGAAGAAAGAGTCCTGTGAACTCTATAGTTTGTTGGCACACAGTGAAACTCTGATACTGTGGGGTGCAATAGCAATCTGGGAAGATCAGGGTACCAAACAGAACAGCATCTCAGAAACCAGCTGCTCACCAGTTCTGGCCTGGACTCCTGGGATTAACATCATGCTTCAAAGAAACTTTAAGTGACAGCTTGGGCATAGGCAGCTATCAAGTCCACTTAAAGTTCCTGGGTGAGTTTTTGTTGTTTTGTTTTGTTTTGTTTTTTGGTTTTTGGGGTTTTTTTAATGTTTTACTTCCATAGCAATGTTTCCAATTCATAATCAAAGGTGAAAACCTTTCCTCAGCAATAGAAAAACTGCTTTTATTTGGAGAGTGTCCAAAGCATCTAAAACGGATGTGAGTGAATCTGTTGGGGTGTGGCACCTTTTTTTTTTTTTTTCCTCTGGTGGAACCAAGCCAATCAAAGAGTTATTTTTAGGCAGAGCCTGTGGCTACCTTCAAGCCGTGAGCAGTTTATCAATCTCAAGATCCATCTTTAATCAGAAAAGTCAATTTAAGAGCTGGTCTTATTTTACACTGGGGAGAGGTACATGGAAGCCTTTTTTCTGTTTTATCTAGTGTGCCTCTGTGAGGGGCAAGCAATAAAATGACATCCTACAACGCTGAGAAATATATAGTATGCACTTAATGTTCACTGTGTTTATGATGAATTACTTGAAATACACAGACCAAGAAATGCAGGATTTGAAAAAACCGAAAACTAATATTGGTTTCTTAGAGTGCTGAAATAGCAGAAGATAAGCTTATCAAATGAAAGTCTAGCTCCACTGAAATCAGTAGGAGTTTTGTTTGGGCTTTCAAAAAAATGATAACTGCACTGTGAGCTAGTTTACAGCTTTCACTAGGTAGGAACTACAAAGTGAAAGTTTATCCTTATACAGTAGACAGGTATTTGCCAATCATGTTTGGGTTCGGATTAGGAAGAAACAAAATTTGCTCTGTTCTTTCTTTTTGGTCTTCTAATTAATTTCTGCTTAGTTCTGCACTGCCTTCTTCTGCTGCAAAGAGCAGACATTGAATTGGGATTGTGTGTGTTGACAGTCCTGGCTTGAGCCTTGCCGCGGGTTGGCTGAGATTTCCCAATACATTTTTTCCCATGGTGTTTTCTGTCACATATTTTTTTAAACAAACACTATTCTGTCAGCTATAGAGGGCACAAAGGAAAGATGTGCTGTAGAACACCAAGCAAAAGGCAATTTCAGCTTTAGCATTTGCAAGATTATATAATGGTATTAGCAACTCTCTTTTTCTGTAATCTCTTTATAAAATGTATATTCTATTTATTAAACACGCTATTCAAAGGAATAAAGGCAATTAAGGAACATTCATTAAAAAGAATGACGCAATTTACCTTTGTCCATAGAAGCATAAGCTCTACTGACATTACAGAGTCACTGCCAACAGATCTGGACTTTGGCTTCAATCTAGAGGAAACAGACACCTGAAAATGAGCCCGGCTGAGCATCTACTTGCTGCCACATTAGCTGTGAAAACCATGGCAGACATGTGGATCCACATGAAGTCATATGGCAAATATTTGGTGCCATTACATGTACTGTGGTTCTTCCTGTTCAGGTAATTTTTCCAAGAGAATAGCCTTATGATGCAGTTGGTATTGACACCATTGATATGAGCTTGTCCCCTTTCAGATCACTGATAAAATTTCTGTTGTCTTGGACAGAAGCAGTATGGGGCCAGGAAGCCATAGAGATAAAACACCACACACAACTTTGAAAGTTAAGGAAGCATTAAAGTCAGAATAATAACTTTCATTAAGTATGACAAAAATCAATGCCATTTGCACTGTCCAGCTATTCAACTTTGTACATGCAGATTATCTGCATCTGGTTATCACACTTCATAATCCCAGCCTGGCACTGATTGAAAAAATGCTTTATAAAACATACAGCCCAGGGCAGAAGACTCCATAAAGTCAATGTTTTTACTGCTTTTCTTACTGGTGTAACAACCCTCTTGTCATGGTGTGCTTTTTTTTTTTTTTTTTTTTGGAGAGGGAAAAGTAGATGAGATAAGATGATAGCATAAAATTGATCGAAAATTTGGAACACAGCCAAGAAAACTGCTGAGAAGACAGATCCTTGATATCATATGCTGAAGGTCAGCATGGGACCCATTGCAGAGCTTGTCTGTGGACTCTGGCTCCATCTCTGTAGGCACCAGTGTCTCCCTGTATAAGAACCACTATATTAGACACCAGGAATCAGTACTGTCAGCTCTTTAGGTGGGAGAAAGGTACTTGCAATTAAAAACTGCAGAGAGGTATGTGTTAAAAAATAAAAAAGGGATGGAAGAACCATCCAGAAAGAAATACTAGTATTTCTGCCACCCCAAAGACCTCCTGTAACAAACAAAAAAATCGAGAATAGGAACAGAGCTGAATCAAGTTCTACTCCAACAGGGAGTGTTGTGGTGGTAGCAGTGCATCTCTTGCTGGTCCATTAGCTGGCATGCTGCTGTGGTTACTGATGGCATCAACATTTATTTTGGGATGATGTGCATGCAGGGAGAAGGGAGGGGTCATTTTGCTCACGGCAGCTTGCCCAGACACTGCAGGTCTTGATATTCCTGTACTACAATTCATTATATCCAGAAGAAACATTGGACAGTCATTTGCTCTTGGGCTTGCAGGTTGAAGAGGGATTGCAGGTCCCTTCTCCTTGGCCTGTTTGTTAAAAAGAAAGTGGCACAGTGCCTGCTGTAGGCTGGCCACACGTGCTGCAGTGATGCATCTGCCACTGGGTTGAAGAGGACAGACTGGCCAGGATGGAGCTGGCCCCCCCCAGCAGCAGCAGCAGCTGTCCCTGCAGCTCCCATTGCTGTTTGCATGGCAGCAAACACAATCTCACCTCATCTTTCTCCTTCCCACCTGCAGCATCCCAGACTTGACCCCCAGGGCTGATGAGGAGGATGTGAAGGCTTGCTAAGGATGAGGGGGGAGAGGGACAAGCAGCTCCAGATATGGATTGCAGAGGAAGAGGGTGCATTGGAGTGTGGGGACCAACAATCCCAAATCTCAGGTCCAACTGTTGGCTTCTGAAGTCAGACTCTTTCCTAATCAGGAAGGCCACCAATGCACAGCATTGTTCAAACTACAGTGTCAGAAACCTAGTTAAACAGAAGTGATGAGAAAAGACTGGTGGAACGAGGCCAGAAGGAGGAACAAACTCCTTGAACTTATTGGGAAAAACCTGACTAGCAGCTTCCCTGCTTGGCCCAGGGAAAATGGAAAAAGTGCAGTATGTACATCTAAACTCTCCTTCCAGGGGTCACACACTGAAATAGTCTTTTGAAAGGATTTACACAAGCTGAATAGCCATATTTTACCTCTCTAATAATACCAGTATTTGTAACCAACTGCCACAGAACCTGTAGTATAAAATACTGTGGCACATCACTCGAGGTTCCTCACAGCAATGAGTGTCCACACGAGCTGGTTGCATTTTTATGTGCCAGGAACCCCCTTGCTGTAGGAGGCATTAAGTTGCAGTGAGCATAATGAAATGCTGTAATGTATGAGCCTGGATGGATGGGGCATTTCCAAGCAGACATCCCATCAGCAGCAAGGTTCAGGCTGCTAAGAGGCACTATGTCACAGGGCTCTCCTGAGCTTTTGGGTAAAGTAGCTTTTTAATTGCTTCTTCCCCAGGCACAGCAGAAAGTCCTTAGTGGTTATGTCTCTTAGCTGAATTAAGTTGGTGCCTGGCCAACTTCGGTCACAGAATTTTTTTTAAAGAAACCTCGTGCTGTTGGCTGCAATAAGTGCTTCCTAAGTGGGTGATCACTGCTGACATGCATTAGATAATAGAGGAGCTGTCGTTCAAATCCTGTGCTCAATAAATTTGACTAAACTGGCATGGCTACAACATTGGCCAAAGTATAAAAACCTATCTCTTGCAAGTTTCTCTTTTTCTAGTGTCATAAAATATGAGATTGAGTGTAACATTAATTTTAGAGACCAGAAGAAAGATAGTTTAAATAGTATTCTTCTTTTTTTTTTTTAAGGTTCTAATTCTTTTAAAAAAACAAAACTAAAACGAATTTGTTATTTATTACAGCATTACATACTGTCTGACCATGCAGCACAGCTTGCCTGTGATGGCTGGGTTCTAAGAAGGCTTTCTTAGGAGATGGAAAATCCCTTTGGACCACAAACTAGAGGAGTCCAAACCCACAGTGTCCGCATCCCAGGAGAGAACAAAGTTTCACAGGTAGGTCAGTCTCTGTTCTTGCTGAGTATAAACCTCCCCAGAAGACAGGTTTGTGGAAACAAGATGGTAGAACTAGCTGAGAGCAACTTTAAAGGCTCAGGATTTAGGAACATAGAACGTTAGGACTCTTTTTTTTGCTTTACTCAAAATTATATGGAAATGCTGTCCTGGGTTCAAGGACCTGAACCTCAGGCTCTCCTTTCCTTTGCAAGTTCTTTGCTTACTGGTGTTATTGAGAAGATAACTCCATGCGTTATGCCTTATGCCATTTCTTATGTAATCAGCAGAAACAGACTGTCTTTTCAAGGTCATTAATTGCAGTCAAGCTCAAATACTCAATGTTTTTTGGGGGGCGTGCTTATGTAATCTGGAAGTATTATTTATTGAATTACACCTCTCCTATTTGTGACTCCTAGAAAGTGAACATTCATTTCTGAATTTGAGGAAATCAACAGCTTGGTATCCTAACTACAAGCCAAAGTTCTATCCATAGTGTTGACCAGGGTATTTTCCATTGGTGTTGGCATAAGCCCAGAACTGCTCAGTTAAGATGAAGTGAGCTACGATACAGGTTGCTTTACACAATTTTAACCAATATCCATCTCCATTCCAGTATTCCACACTTCTGAACAAATGTAGCTGAAACAGTTCTGCAGGAGACTGAATATTTTCCCTTCCAGCTGAAGGTCCAGCCCACCACTCACTGCAGTCTCTAGGAAGTTTTCCATGGCTTCAGGATGCACTGGAGCTGGCTCGGAGTCTGTTCCTTTAAAGCAGCAAACTGGTTTAGCTAGCACAACCAGCACTTTGCAGACAACTCAGCAATTACAGGATCATGTAACTACAGTAAGAGGCTGAGCTGCAAATTACTGTAATTACGAATATTTCTGTTGCAAGGCAAATTTGCAGCCAGATATGTCACATCAAAATTATTTTATTTTATGGGTATTTCTGATTTTGCAATACATTTCTAGAACTTCATTTTCCTGTTAAACAGCATTTTAATTTAAAGAGTCTACTACAGCGGTTGTGGTGGATTATTTTAGAATTCAGAGGCAGATTCTGAAATGCGAGCATGCTAAATCCTGATCTGAGACAGAATAACACAGTTGAGAATGGCGATTAATATCATTTTAAAGGTATTGGACAGTTTCTCAGAAGAGGCTGAGTTGTCTCCAGTGCCTCCCATGTACCCAGATGAGGCTCCATCTGCCATAAAAGGGAAGACACAAGCACCTCCAGAGAGCTCAGCTTCTGAGGGTATTAATCTCAGAAAAGCGAAGGAATGTGGGGCAAGACTGCTCTCATGAGTACCTCGTTTGAATACCAGGCAGCAGGTCTTTAGTATGACCTTGACTAGGTCACTTTATTTCCCAGTGCCTGTTTTTATTTAGTTCTTCACTTATACAGAGGTAAATACAGAGAGGATTGAGGAGGATATATTCACCAATGGCATTTAGGTTTCCAGAAACTTTGGTAAAATTGTTCAGGTCATTAATAAGTTGACAATTTCCCAATCATTTTTTTATTACAACATAATATCAGGTAATCTGCATCACTGCTATCACCTCTGACCCTGGCTCCAGGATTCTGAGAGCAGTACAGACTGCAAAGTGGTGTTTTCAACGGACCATCATTGTGGAACATACCCAGATTCCATCTATAGTACTATTTTTTAGATAGACCTCTATGTTTCTAAAACACCAGCCTCCTTAAGGAGGCTTAAGGCCTCCAAAGCTTAAGGCACAGCTCAAATGTTACTGAAGGTGATGTGCAGCACAGCACAGCCAGTCTTCTGGCTGTTCATGTTCTCAACATGAACGGGTTCATGGCCTTTCCCCGCCCCATCCCTGATTGACATTGGGCAAGTGCAGCAGCTTCACCCAGCTCCCTGCTCGGCACAAGGCTGTGACCCGGTGCCAGGGGATAGAGCTGTGACCTGGGGCCGCCAAAAGCAGGAATGCCCTGCTCACTTTTGTCTTCATATTTAGTTACATTAGGCTCCCTCTCAGGAGGAAGCCAAAAAAACAATCACCTCTCTTGCCTGCCTGTTCATTAGCACTCAATGGAACAGGCTTGACCCGGCTTCCCCCGCAGCTGCCCCGCTGTTGATTGCAGGGGGCTTGAGGCATGCACGGCATGCAGGGCCAGGCTGGGGGTATGCTCTTGTCCAATCCCAGGTGGAACTAATGACCTGGGCTGGTTTTTTCAAGGAACAGCTGCAGGCTGGGGCTGGAGCTGGGACTTGACTGCAGCAGCACGGTGTGTTCCACGGGCTTGCACTGCTGAGATGTGAGCAAGGGGTGCTCACATCTTTCAGCCCCCTGATATGGTGATTGAGGGTACTTTTGCTCTGTGTCCCTAAAAGGTCTCAGCAGTCATCACTGTGATACTCAGGAGCTTTCAGGTCCAATAACCTGTCCCAAAGATATGAAAGCTTTGTTATGTCTCCTCTTCCTGTTGCAGAGATAGCTGATAAAGATGTGGGGTGGATTTACTTCCACCTGAGTTTGTTTTTCTGCTGTCTCCAGTGTCTGGCATAACCTCCTAAATTTTTGGTGCATGCAGACAGATGCAGAGAATGGGGGTGTAGAATCAGACCAAGATATGCAGCCATGTCATAGGGATGCCTCACTCACTGCCTTCCCGGTTCACAGCTATTCCCTGCAGTTTTTGTTGTACTCCCTGATTATTTTCATATCCCTCATCTTGACTAACTCGATGGCAAGGCACTGACTCTGACCAAATGGTTTGCAATGGGATTTTCTCTTGGTGAAGTGTTTGTCCCCAGGCCAATACAAATGAAGCCTCTGGTTACAGGCTTTCCTGCTGATGGCTGTACAGCCAGTTTTCCTACCCTAAGTCCTGTCCTTATGTACAAACTGGTGGGTGACACTGAACCATCCTGTTTCTGAGGTGCCATTGGCAGGATCCTGACCCTGAGCCTTTGTTTTAAAAAATAATTTTAGTATTTTCATTCCCAAATGCAGAAACATCCAAGAAGCTTTGCAGTGGGAATAGCCTGTGCAGTGTCTCTCTTGCCTACACGCTTTTTAGAGAGCTGTTTTGTTCTAGCAGGAATGTCATGCCACCCTTGTGACCAGGCTGCTGGGGTCAGAGGGCTCCAACAGCTGCAGTAGTGACTGGGAAGAAATTACTTTTCAGACACTGGAAGGGTTTAATGAAGAGCAGGGAGTAAAATGGTATAACAAAATACTGACATGTCATTAACTTCTGCATTATGTCACATCCAAATTGCTTATCAACGGTACTGCCTATGGTCTGGCCTTGCAAACATCCCCTCCAATGAGGCTAATTCCCATCAGTTTGACGGCTGAGACGTGATAGTCCCCCTGGTGAGGTATCAATTATTTATTCTGTGCACTCCAAAAGTCAGTGGGTCCCTTTGATATGCAATATGACTGTTAAATTAGCTGCTGAAGGACTGCCGCTGCTTTTCAAGCTTCAGCCTCAGCGAGAGACATTTCCAGCTCATTGCTCCTTATCTCGCTCATTTCCTCATGCAGCAAAGCCCATTTAAACGATTACGGCCCCGGGTGCGCCTTCCCACCTCCACCCTGCAATTCACTGTCCCGCACTTGTGCCGGTGGAGTTGTTTTGTGTGGGCAAGAAGTAAACCAGGCCTCTGAGGTATTAGTGCTCCTCCTTGGGATGCTGTCAATTATTTCATCCGGGAGCTGACTCTCACAACATTTCCTTCTGGTGTTCCTCTGCACAGGCAACTTTTTAGAGGTGTCCTTCCACAACCAAGGAGGTCCACTTGAACCACCAGGCAGGACACGCCTCCTGCGTAACTGTTGTCCTTCTGTCTCATACATGGCAAACTCGATTAAATTCCTCATGAAATTCACTAGCAGTTTAACTCAGAATTAATGTAAATAGCCAATTTAAAATATGCCCAAGAGGAGATATTTAAATACACATTTACTGATCATTTATATTCTATTACATTACAATAGGCTGGAATATCCATCTGTTATTTAGCTTGCCCAAGACTTTTCATTAAATAAAATTGTAACAGTTGTTATAGTACAGAATTTGTTACTGCCGGTTAATAGCCAAATATTTCATTAACTTTAAGAGTAAAGATAGAAAAAAAAGTGCGTGATCTCTTGTGAAAGAAATATTACCTCTATTATTTTCAAGAATGTGAGGTGAAAACCTATACATTTTTTGAATTTTTGAAGTGAAAACCTATATATTTTTTGAACATTAAATGAGGTCAGTCATCTTGGTTTTGTCTCAGACCTCACATTTTCAAAGTAGTGCACTACTTTGAACAAGCTGAAGGATAGGCATCGTGGCAGCTATTTCAGCTGTATAAAAATTATTAATCTAAGGATGTATCTACAACAGAGTTTTCACTGGGAAGTATTTCTGAAATGCATCCTCTAGGCACCTCCACTGTCCTTGCTAGGGTTCACATCACTGAGTAGTCTCAGAGACACCAGCTGGATCCCTTGCTGATAAAACTCAATGAAAAAGTGTTCCCTAGAGACACATCTGGTGTGATAATGGGATGAGACTAGAATGAGACCAGTAGATATCGTGTAAATGTCAAGTTTCCAGAATCTGATCCTGTTGCACTGAACTATTTGCTTAATTGTCCATGGCCTATGTCAATGCCAATCCTCAAAGCTCACCTTCAATTGTGGAGTTGTCTGGATACATCCTAGGTAACAAACTTAGGAAACTCAGTCCTTTGCAGTTCAGTTTGGAGAAGATGACTCCACCTCAGGCTTGCATCTATCTACAGTTTCATCAAACTACCTACCAGTTAGGACCGTGCCTGTGGAGGCAGCTTGACCTGCTTTCAGGCTCCAAAAAGTGCTTTTGTAAAACATGTATGTGCAAGTAAGAATCTCTGCTCTCTAAATTGGACAGCTCGCAAGTGCTGTCCCTCTTACATCTTGGGAATACCCAGAAACCTGAGTCCTGGCATGGCGTGGCATGGTGTGTTGGCACAAAAAGTAGCTAGGACCCAGGACTTGAGCAGAAACACCTCCTAATGATACTGTGTGCACCAGAAAGTAATTTCTGGAACCCAGACTATGTAAGTAATGTAATGTCTTCTACTGACCTCTCTCTCCCTTCTCAGCTCCCAACCTTATAAATAACTCTTACTTCCACCTTAAGGATTTTTCCAGAGCCCTGCTGAGGCTTTTGGTCGTCCTATTTTTAGCTTTGTATTTATTGACAGTGGTTTCCTTCTTCTCTGCCTATTCAGACTGCAACCTAGAAAACACAAAGGTTATTTGATTCCCAAATTGGCTTTCTGTGGAGAGATCTGTAAAATTTCTGAAGACAAGAAGAGAGGTCATTGTCTCTTTCCATCACAACTGGCATATACAACCTTTGCAAGTCACCAGGGGAGCCATATGCTGTCTGCTTTCGCAAACTTCCTGAGACCCAGGAGCACACTCTCTGATATCCAGATGCAATCAATCATCCTGTGGAAGCCAGGAGTGAAGTCTGTCATGCACGTTACTAGGAGCAGAAGGGCAAGATGCAGTTCAGACAACTCCAGCCAAAAAAACATTGTCCCTAAATGCATAGGAAAACTTCTAGATTTTAATAATACAGGTAATTTTTCCCATTTTTCAGCAGGCATTATTAAATCACTAGTCTTGATCTGTGCATGTGTAGTGGTTTCGGTATATACTAGAACCAGATATAAACTAGATATAAAATCGTTATTTGGACAAATTTCTTGCCATGTGTTTGGGTGTAGTGCATGGTAGGCTTCGTGGGATCATGCCAGTTTAGGGTGTTTGTGATTTGCAAACAGACTTTTGAAGCTGAATGGTGTGCCCATACAATTTATGGAGTTTAAGGGAAGACATAGGAGTAAATACATCCTGTCAAATGTGTCTTTTTCTGATGTCCTGTTTTATTCTCATTAACCAAAAAGAGAAAAAACCCTCAGACTGTAAGTAGTTTTAGGGGCAGATTTTTATACTTTAAAGGGGTAGTCCTTTCCTGTGGGGTAATAATCCAGAAAAAAATGGAATACGGTGATAGTATCACTTTAAGCCATAGGAAAATAACTGTTTAAGAACTTGTATGTTTCCTTGATGTTCTGCTTCAAGCATGGAATTTCAGACAAATCCAGCAAGAGACCTCAAATGACAGAAAAAGCCACAAATTGCGACAAAAATTGATTTTTCAGAGGTATGTGACTTAAGACCTGATTTTCAGAGACGTGCTTAAAGCGGGACACATGATTAAAGAACTTGCTGAATCAGAGATTTTGTGTACAAAAGACCAGTTATGCAGCGAACGGGCTGTGCAAATAGACTGTGTGGTGTCCTCGTGCAGTTGTAGCTACGTTCGGAGGAACTGTGCCTTACATGAACGCTACCTGGGAAAATACAACTCGCAGTATGGTGGCAGCTCCAAAGATTTTCAACTGTGAATTGAATTTTGACTTCTACCTTGCCTCCACAGGTAAGATCTGCCTTGGAAAGCCAGCAGCTTAGATGTGGTCTGTGGTAGATTGATCCCCTGGGACTTGAAGTGACTCAGACACTTGATCTGAGGGAGTAATTGATAGTAGCGATAGGTTGCCATCCAATCTTTGGACCAGTGAGAAGATGAGGGTGATAACACAGTTTGTGGGTGAGTTTCAAGGCTGTTTCTTGCCAATGGAGGAGTGCCAGGGTGGCTTTTGTCCAAGACCATGGTGGAAAACATGCTCCAGCCTCTCCCAGCCTCTGCTGTTTCTTTTCTCATCCATGCCTCCTTCTCCTGGCCTCCTAACCATTCCAACCCTAACAATTTGCCAGCCTTAGAGCTGTTTAACCTTCACCCAACCTTCTCTCCTAGTCCTTGGTTCAGTCTCTGCAGCACCACAGGGCACAGAGCCAGTGGCCTTACTTCAGTCATAGTCTTTGTTCCTCTTTCCCTTGCTCACCTTGCAAGGCTCCTAGTTCTCAGAAGTTTTCACCATGACCTCCCATATTTGTGCTGCTGCTTGTCTTCTCTGCCACTGAGGTGGGAACCTCCTTCTCCAGGCATCCTGGACATCAGGCAGGGGAATATCAAAAATCCAGGAGACACAGGCACCATGCCCTCAATTTGTGCACTGAGAGCGACACTGGCCACCAACAGGAAAAAGGTTTGGTATGAGAGATGAAGCATACTCAAAGCAGGTGAGACCCCAGGAGAATATAACAACCACAGTCAGGCAAGATGAAGACATAACCACCATCTTCCCCACAAAAGAGTCTGTGAGAATAAATTGATTAATAACCGCATCGCAGTGATGAGTGACACAAAAGGGACCATGAGGAAAGGAACAAATCTGCCTCTGAGAAAGGCTTGGATAGTGTGTGGTCAGTGGGCCATGCACTGGATAATGGGAAACAAAACACAGAACAGCTGTTCACCTGGTGGACACCATCCTCTCTGTGCCACTCCTCGCAGTGACTGGAGGATGTCACAGTAATCTGACTTGAAGGCAATTTAGAGGAAGAGGTTAAGAAATTTGGTTGGTGGGGATGGGTTGTGTCCATGTAGCCTAAGATAGGAAGTGTAAACTCCTTTACCCTATATTTAATGAAGTCCAGAAGCTTCTTGCAAAGCTTCCAAACTAGAAATTTTGCCTCACTTTGCAGGCTAGTGTTCCTTTAGCATAGCTCTGTCTGCATGCACAGAATTGTATAGATTCAAAGCAGCACCTCCCACCACACCCTGAAATGAATAGCTGGGGCAGACGACAAGGCAGATGTGTTAGACATTTGTGGTATGAAATGCAACTGAATAAGCAAGCAGCTGTATACTTATCTAGCTTCTTTTCCCAGATGGTCGCAGCCAGCAGCATCCTGCAGGGAGCATTATAATGGTCAAGTCCTGAGCTGACAAAGGCTGAGTAAGTGTAATAATATCTGCGACTTGAAAGAAAGGATTGTGCAATTCTTGCCAAGAACAGATGGCAAGATAGTGTTCTTAGCCACAACTGATACCGACCTACTAGCAGGAACCACAGATCTTTATTGCAAATATATCTTATAACAATTGATGCAATCCCTTAATCAAAGAGCATTGACTGTTCCTCTAGTTAATTCCCCCATCCAGTCGGCATTACCATGCAGTGTCTGGTATAAGGCTTAGCCACATAAGCCGCTCCTAGATTCCTATCTCGTGAAGATGCTGGCTCCTATCATGCATTACATCAGCTCAGTCAGATTAGATAGAGAAAGGGGCTTTATTCAGACTGCCTATCAGCAGTGCCTCACGTAGATTCTGTGACTCTTAAAGGATCAAAGGACTGATGAGTGATCCAAAACCCCGACGTCATGGCATCAAGAGATGTACTTGTGGCACAAAACTTAGGCAGATCTTCTGCTGAAAATGCCAACCAAGGCCACAGCAACTACTCATTTTGTACATCTTAGCATAAACTTTGACACAGATTTTGCACAAGGGTCCCCTTTGGGAAATTATGTGAATTTGGTGTTGTGATGAGTTCAGAGTAGATACGCAACCAGTACTGCAGGTCAGCTGATGAGGGAAACTCAGTCAGCTACTATAACTGCTTGCAGTCATGGACCTGTGACCTTAATCTAGACAAGGGAAACTATTTTAGTACAGATTAGCCAGCTAGAGCAAAGTTATCTCCTCAGTAGCCTTCATTTCAGTCAGAGCTGTACCTTCAAGTATGTGATAATATAAGCGTAATATAAATATAAAATAAAATGAAATATATTCTTTAATATTAATATTAAGAGGTAGCAGTGAGAACACACTAGCTAATGGATTTTACAATAATTCCTTTTGTCCTAAACTAAGCAAATACTTTACCTGCCACAAGGAAATCACCTCCGGTGTTTTATTTGTCATTCATCCTAGCTTTCCTTTTTGCTACAGATGCATTCTGCCTTCCTTTCCCATGAGAACTTGCATATTTAGACTTGCTTCAGAAAGCTGTTGCTCTCCAGCCTACCATACGTAATACCAAGACTGTGAAATTGGGTTTGCCCTTGACCATTCACTTTGATGCCAGTAAAGAAAGTGATATGAAAGGTAAAGAGAGAAGAAAAGAAGTATTTTTAAAAGAGATACACCAGTGCTGTTTTAAAATCCACCCTTTACATGCTGTTTGGAATGGTTAGGGGAATGGTGAGGACATGAAGATGCACCCTGAAATGGAGTTGGGAAAAATGGCCCTCTCGAAAGGGAAAAGAGGATTCCCATACAGAGGGAATGGCAGACACAGGCTGTTTCAGTGGGCAATTCCTTGAGGTGTGGACAGACAAGGTGATTGTGGAGCAGTTTGAACCAGTACTCTATAAATATGCCTCAGCCAATTTCCATGCTTCCCCACTAAATCCCAGCACATGTTAGAAAAGTTCTGGTGACCTCAGGGAGAGCCCAGGGCTCATGTTTGGTTTAAAGGTCAGCTGTGGTGCCCGGAGCGATGCCAGGTTGAACATATACCTCCTTTGGGAAGGGCTTGTTCCTCACTCAGCTCCTCCACACACCACCAAACCTGCCCACTCAGCACAAGTCATCTCTTGTTACATCAACCAAAGTGCATTCTTCTCAAAAACCCACAGATTAAAAGCAAAAGCAGCCTCTGAAATGCCAATTGTATCTCACAGGGATGCTTTTTCTTCTTCTATCTGTATTGCTTTTCGTCTTTACTGATGCACATTTACACGAACCATCAGGGCTGGCGGCTGTACTGTCGTTGCTATTTTCTTTTCAAACAGATGAAAAACTGTATCTTTGCAGATTAGGTGTAAACTCAAATGCTCTCTGTGCCACCAGAGTCTGAACCCACCTTTGTGTCTGTGGGCGGAGTGTTTGCCTTCCCTTTTCCTTAGCTCAGAGGTTCCTAGGAGCCCAAGTAGTTGTGTTTGAAACTCTGGTTTATTAAGATTCCCAGACATTATGTTGCAAACACCAGTGGGGATAGATGGAGTCTTAACATACCAGCTGAAAAATAACAAAGTGACAGTCACTGAGAAAATGAAACATAATAATCCCATCTAGGGGGTGACCAGATTAAAGGCAGATGTTCAAGCGAATGAGAAACCTAGAAAGACAGAACTTTGGAGGTGATCTGGGACTGGCAGAATGCGAAGAATGAGCTTTGCAGGGACACATGAAAGGAAATGCTGGGGATGATTTTGACCCAATGTTACATGACCCCTGGGCAGACAGTCCAGTATCAGTGGAACGTGCTGGAGCTGGCTGCCCAGTCACTCACACAAGGTGCCAGACCATACAGCTGAAAGCACAGCAGGGTGAGGCATCCCCACCAGGCTGTAATTTGCCCTCCCCTGAAGCTTTTCAGCATTACACACCTACTCTCCAGAAGTCCAAGTAATCCTGTCTTCACACGGGTGTCTTCCCACCTGCCCATCACTGGCAGCTCTCCCGGCTCTGACAGCAGCAGAAGTTCAACCAGACGAGTCCTCAGACTGGCCAGATCCACAGAGGCTCCTTTGTGCCTTCTGTTGCAACAAGAGAAATTCACTCAAGCAATAAACAGGAGGTGCAATTTCTAAATGTTGGTGGGCTGCAACACAGTTTCAGGCATCAAAAGAAATTTGCCTATATATGCAGCTGCAGATGGAAGGGCTATAGATCCAAGAGTAAGACTTATATAGCTCACAGTGCCATTATTTTAGGTTAACCTTTTGCTATCTCCCTTGTGCTTCTTGAAAGCGTTGGAAAGTACACTTCAAAGGGGCATTGATTTCAGTGGGACTCAAAGTAAAGCATGTACTCAGGGGGTGGGCTGAGGCAGGACCCGTAACTTCTTTGAACAGTAGGTCTGGCATGTTGTATTTCAAGTGAACATTGAATGCCAACATATTTACCATTCCTTAGGATCTGCTCTGTGCAGGGACACATTTCCTCCAGCCTTCTCAAATGCTGGTCAAAATCACCTAGGGAAGTGTTGGCCTCATGCAAGCTGACATCTTCCTATGTCACCTCCTTCTCTTTCCTACACAACAAAGAAACACAAACTGTGTGCATGAGGTCAGCAGAGAGGCTCTTACACACTCCTTTTTCATAATCTAGCCCACTGGAATCTTTCAGTGAAATCAGGCCACTGATGAACCACTGTGACACCTGCAGAAGTTAGAAAACTCCAGTGAATCCTAGCCTCAAGGAGTTGTTGGCAGGTTCACTTTGCTTCCATCACTACATCTGGGCTCCACATTGAAAGTACCCTCATTTACCAGGCTTATCGTAGCCCATTAAATAAGAGCATTTTTGTGACATGTGAGGAACTAAAAAGGAAAAAGCATACTAAAAGCTAAGTCCCATGCATATTCCATCCCTCTCACACACCCAAAACATAATATAAACTGAATAAGAGGTTTTAGATTAGGATCCTTTTCATTTCTCTTTTCCAGAAGCTCAGGATAATTCTCCTTCTGCTTGGTCTGTCCTTATTGATTCCTTCTATTCATAGCTGAGGTTCTCATGTGACACAAGCAACTCCCTGTGTCCAGATGTCTGGACGTCTTCCTCAACATCTTTAACTTGCAAGGACTTTACAACAGCTTCCCTTACAGCCCTGAATCTACATCTGAACCTCTTTCTGTGCGTTTTCTCATCCTCATGTTGGTATTCCTAAAGCTGCATTGCTCATTTTGAAGAAGTTTTTGAATCATTTCCAATGCTAATCTACTTTCAAAAGCAGAACACATGGAAGATGTTATGTATAAACATGGTTCAAGGCAGTTGGTGCATCTACCTTTGATCTTATCTTTTTTCATACTTTCCTAGAGGAGTCTGGATAAGGATGTCTTTCTGGTGGATGTTTTCTGAGGTCTTTAAAATTTTTCTTATATGATTTTATTTTCCAGATAAAGATGGAATACATTATTTTTTTTCAAATTATTTTGATTTGCAGGCATCTATCCTGTAACTCTGAAATAAAGAGTTCAAGTCTACTAAAGGCTCATTATTCTTCACTGCTTTTTATTAACTCCTTCGCTGATATCCAGGAAAGCCTTGGGCTGAACCATGTTTTGGAAAAATCTGAAGATGATTCTGTGTTGATAAACATTCAGTCCCAAGATGTTTGAAGGAACAATGTTCTCTTTCTTATTCCCACCATGGTTAGCATTCTGTCTGGCTGTGCGGGGGTCTGAACATCCCCATGGCCCAGATTCCTTTCCTGACTTGCAATTGTTCTGCTGCGTGACCTATCTTTGTCATCAGCCCCCACAGCCTTTATTGCTGTCACACTCCAGTCCTGGGAAAGGCACTTAACCTCTGTGAGATTCAGCTCTGACCTCTGCAAAAGAAGGAGTGCTCTGGAAACTGGAAATGAGCTGGTTTCACTCATTAATGGGAGCTCAAAGGAGTTAAAATGCAGGAGTTAAAATGGCCTGTGGTCCCAATAATTCTTCCTGTTTTCTGAATCATTCTAAACTACCAAGGAGTGGTGTCTGCTACCTGACTTGCATCTTTTCTGGCCCCTAATGAAGAATCTGATGGAGCCACACATTTCCCTGCCACAGCAGGCAGCTGCTCACAAGGCATTTCAGCTTTTTGTCCTGTGTTGTCCAACATCCAAGTGTTGATGGGGAAAATATTAAACATTTTCATATGTTTTCCTTTGTCCTGAGACATTGCTGGACAAGTTCAGTTCTTCCCACTGTTCTGATGGAACAGCATCTTCTGGTGTGCTGTTTTATAACATGGATTAAACCCCAATGGCCTACTCTTAAAATTTCAGAATTCCTGCATGAAACCCTGCCAACCATAGAAGACATTATCTCTTCTGTTTGAGGACCATAACACATTGATGTAGGTTTCATGTTAAAATGTCTCTTTCCTCCTCAAAACCCTTCACATTCTCTGACACTCATCTCTTCATCCAGGCAAACAAGGCGGATTTACTCATCACAGATTTGAGCATATGGTTAATAACAACTCATTCATCTCCAAGGAGCAGACTGAATGCAAGCAGCAATTACTGTAAAATCATTTGCTATCAATAGTCTCAGTTTCTGTGTTTTACTGTGTCATGTTCAGAAGTGCTTCTGTTTCCCCATTGAAGACTGAGGTGAATCAGCTGAGGGAGGGGAAACATATGTTTAATTTTAACTCCTAAGTATATTTTGAAATGAGACACAAATACTTCTATTGTGACTTCTTGATACAGAGTATGATTAATTCATTGTGCAGGGGGTCTTCCACAATGTAAGTATATGGTGATCCCTGACATGGACAGAATATTTCTAGAAAATTTTTTACACTGTCACACCCTTTTAACATCCTCTTTTTAAAGAATTTATAAATTATGCCATCAAGAAACTCATAATTTCTTCTTAATGACCACTTACAGTAAAAAGATGTTGCTTTCTATTTTGCTGGATGCCAAAATAAATATAGAGAATAATTTAGCTTTCCTTGCATCCCTTCTGTGTGAATTGTAATTGAAAGAGGTCACTGAATCTGTGAGAATGCCGGAATATTTTTGCTGTTCAAGCAAAAGGAAAAAAGAACAATAATTATTTTAAGTGTCCACGGAGCCACAACACATCAAAATGAGAGTGAAATCTCAAACAGAGAAGCAGTTTTGAGGGAACATAATGATGATGCTGCTAGAAAATTAACTGCCACATATATGCAGAATTTTCTATTTCTATTGTCCTTCTCTTATTCTTCACTACTTTATTATCCAACTTCAAGTGAATATCAAGGAAGCAGTCAGCTCATCATGAAGGCTAATATTGTATTAGACGAAAGGTACCCACAAAGATGCAACAACCAGGGGAAAAAAAAACACTATGAAAAATAAAATCCCACAACAAATAGATTTTCTTCCC
The DNA here is from genome assembly GCF_029207755.1 of Chamaea fasciata. Classification (NCBI taxonomy): domain Eukaryota; kingdom Metazoa; phylum Chordata; class Aves; order Passeriformes; family Sylviidae; genus Chamaea; species Chamaea fasciata. The sequence continues at coordinate 55,040,637 of NW_027094087.1, read as the reverse complement.
ACTTGAAATACAATGAGAGTGTTGCATTAGTAAATAATCCAGTGGCTTATAAAGATGTGCCTGTTATAATTAAGAGGTAGAAAAAAAACCTGTATAAACCAGCTTGAGGTCAATAAAGTATTACTTTACAGCTGGATGAAATTAAATCTCAGGATCATAGGTTCTATATTATGGAGCTTCTAATAAAAGTTACTGGGTTTTTTAAAATTATACTGCCTATTATATTCCTAAGAAGGGAAGACTCAACTTTTAGAGCATCTCATTTCAGCTTGCAATCTGTATATTCTGTGCTTTTCCATTTTCCTCCTGATTTTGGATAGTGTCTTTGAAAATATAATTGAAATGTATGAATTAGCTGAGGGTGAGCATTATGACCAGTGAGCTCACCAAGAGGAAGATATTTAAACCCACAAGATGGATGAGAAGTGGTATGTACACATGATAGCATTATTATTCGTTCCATTAGGCCATTTAGTGCTCTTGATCCCTGACAGAGCTCCCACGGATGTCAAATGAAGTTGTATGCATTGATCCAGAGGGAAGAAAATGCTCTTGTAGGATTTTTCTCACTCCCTGTGTGACAAAGAATTGATCCAATGATAAATGCTTTAGCTGAGGAGTTTGGCAAAATCAAGTCCTGATTGCAAAGGGGCACTCAGGAACCTCCTGGGCAGGAGATGTGATACGCAACACTTGAGTGGCCACCTACCATCTATCTCTGATGGCCCAAGTTAGCCTTACCCACAGCATGTTTAGGCATGGTTTCAGTGCCTACAGCTATGCTGATGAGCCCAGGGAACAGCCTTGGGATTTTTCACAGGTAGAGGGAGGTAAGGTGAAAGAGTTCAGGCAGAAGGATGGAAACTGCATGTGCCATCAGTTTTCAGCAGCTCCTCCTTCCTGCCAGTACAAATGGCGCCCGCTGATGCACAGGCCATGGTCCTGCACCTGGTGGGGCTAAAAGAGCTCTCCAAAAGACTCCTGACCTTCTGGTGGTGACACTGTCAGTGGTGGGAGCCAACAGCCAAGGGAAAGCTCACTCTCCAGGGTGTGGGCATTCAAGTCACAGTTCCTCAGGAGAGGAAATCTCTATAATTCTCCTCTGCAAACTGGGCCACTAATGGAAAGGGAGATGTAGGATATGGGGGGCCAGAAGGGAAGAGAGATGAAATTTAGAGGTATTCAGGAGGTCCCTATTCTCAGGGGTCTCTCTGTATTTAACCTCCACCATCCCTTACTTGTCTCAGTGTGAAGAAATTTGGACACCACAACAGTGGTGGACTGAAGCCACTGAGGTTGGGACAGGAGTCCTCACGGTCTGCATGGGGCCCTCAGGAGGCTTCAAGGATGGGAGATCTCTCAGGAGGTTCTGTAGCAGCTGTTGTCTGGAAGGAAAAGCTCCCCCCGCATTGGGGTTTGGGATGCAGCAGTGAGGAGCACAGACCACATGACAAAAAAAAAAAAAATCATCAGATTTCCTGACCCCTTTAAAGACCAGCCCTGAAAACTTGCTTGAACTCTAAGCCTGGCACTGTGTAGAACTGGACGTGGCCAAGCCAGTGAGGGGAAGCAGAGTGCAGCAGCACAGCCACACCCCCTCACAGTGCAGCTTGGGCTCCAGAGATTTTCAGGCACAGCAAACTCTATTAAACCCCTTTGCCCTTTGAGTCATCTCTGATTTATACTCATCCCCCGCATGTAAAACATTTGTTTATTTCTGTAATATATTAAAATACAGTAACATTCCATACTTGGGGGGAAGCTTAGAGGGAGGGTAATGACTTACATATGTACTGTGCTACACTGGATTTTTTCCAGTATCATAAATAAGAGGGAAAGCAAGATTTTACAGCTCAGCCATTAGTAAGAACAGTCCACTATCACATATGGAAAACACTTTAGTCAGTAAAAGCTGACACAACACTGATGGCATTTAGCTGTCCAGTATGAGTCATCATCATAGAATAAATTCCAAGAGAAAATATTATATCATTAGTTTACTTGCAACCTTATTGCAGGCAGCTGCAAATAAATATTTGCTTTGGTCTGCTGTAAAACAGGATAGCACAGTTCCAGAAATAAATTAATTAAACTGTGGATAAAGGACAAACGCATTCTTTCAAGGGTTAAACCTTGCAGGCATTCCTTTATATTATCTACAGGTAACTCTTTTTGTGTTTTTTTTCCTCCTCTCCATGCTAGGAGGTTTGAAGAAAGGAAAACTGAATACATGACACATGGGAGCCAGTGCTCTTTTAAGAAATGGGCATAAGCTTCTTCACAGCATAAAAATCCCCAGCATCCTTGGGAAGACTCAAACACTGGAATGGAATAGTCTGAAAGGCAGAAATTAAGGTTCAACAACCGTCCAGCTCCCAGGTTTGGGTTGGAAATCATAGAACAGTTACACCAATGTCTCTATTCCCCACTTCTGGAAGGTAAAGCACCGTCTTTCTTTCATGTTTCTGCTGCTAACAGAAGTGCTCTTCAATCTCTCACACAAAGCTCCTCTCTGGGCTTGTTTATGGACTGTACCTGTTATCTTCCTTTGCAGTCTTATGAAGCACCAAAGCTGCATTTGCTGCCCCCAGGCACCTGTGGCAGCGCAGCTGGGAGCCCATTTGAAGTAGGTTTCCTGCATGGAGATGTGTGGCTCTGAGAGGTGGCCCAAGTCTGAATCACCCCCGAAAACACTGATTTTTTTCTTGCTGACTTGGGTGGCTAAGCTCCATGAACATTTACAGCATGTATGGTGTTAGGTGGGGAGGGTCTGGCTGTCAGCACCTATGTGGGATGTAAGAACCTAAACACAAGTATGGATCCCAGCCCTTTCGCCTTCCCCAAAAAGATAGCTGAGCTTGGTACCTGCCTGTGTGTGCAGCGCTGTCAATAAAATCAGAGCTCAGAGCCATCGACACCTTCTGTAGCTCACCATTAACACTGCTTGCATGCACTTAGCCATGGCTTGGGAGAATCAAAGGACAAGTTTTGCATAAACATATTAGCAGAACCATCATCAGTAAGCAGCTGATTTTGTTAGCACTCAGTGCTTGCCTTTAAACATCCTCCAGTTTGTGCCACTCCGAGACAGCACTCTCACTTGAGTGCAGTAGCTTGCACCACCAGAAGTGTACGCAAAGTCTTAGTCTGAGGTAAGACAACACCTGGGGTTCAATCTTTTCTCACTGATTTATTCTTATAAATAAGGGTATTTCCTCTTCTTAAACTAATCAAGAGGGGGAAAAAAAATCATGTTTTAGGAAGCTGCATGCTGTTAAATGCATGTACTGGTAAATAGCAAGTAGCTTTTAAAAGCTGATAGACCTGAAATCTTCTCTGAGCTTCCAGAAAGAGCTGTTCACACACACATCTTCAGCCTGCAGCAAGCAGCAGAGCAGGCAATATGCTCATCATCCCTGTTACGTGCGTTTTGGTGATACCTCGGGACACCAGGCCCAGATCTTTCGTTCCATTGAGCTTGAAGAATGAGTGAATTCAACTGTCCATGACCCAGGGTAACAAGGGAGTTGGGTTTGCCAAACAAAAACAAAAAACAAAAAAACAAAACAAAACAAAACAAAACAAAACTATAAGAAAATAAGGGTAGAGCGAGAGATTCTGCTGGGGGGTTTGAGCTTTATGTAGCACAAAAGCAATTCTCAGATATGAGGTGACCTTGACAGTCATTCAGCTCATGTTCACATCAGCTAATTAGCCTAACTGGCTCCTGCATGGGAAGGAGCTCGTGCCTCTGTGTGTCTAACCTGCACCTTGGATAAAACAACAGGAAATACTAGCTCTGTTCCCAAGATCTAGATGTGTGGGGAGTGATACAGTACAAACTCATCTGAACCCAAGCCGAGGGACTTCTGTCTGGCAAACCTGATTTATCAGTGGTGAGCGTCATAATCTCAGCCACTGCCCCCAAAAAAAGAGTAAAAAAAAAAAAATCCCAAATAGCTGGTTTTGATAAATAAGAGGGTTATAGTGCCCTCCTAACCCTACCACACTAGCACTGAGAATTTCATCTGCACAGACACTGGAGAATATTTTGGGCTTTTGAAGCCTCTCTGTTCCTTTTAAGTTCCCAGCTTTGCTCTGCAATAGTCTAACTAAGAAGTATGTAGCAATACCTTTGCTTGGATACAAAATTACATTCTGACAAGGTTTCCATATAAGGGCATATTATTGATTATATTAACAAAATCATTTTTCTCTACAGTCATGTCTATATGTTATGCCAGACCTCATATTTATTTTGAATACTGCCAGCAGGAAACTTTAATGAAATAGAAAAGGAAATTGTATAAATTCTTAGATTGCACTAAAGAAAAGAATCCTGAGATTTGCATCCAAATCATACTGGACTTTTGAGAGATTTCAGCACTTAACATCTCTTTGTTCCTTATCAACATATAGTAAGTAGAAAGGAACAAATTATCTTCCCAGAAATTGCCTGATGGTTCTAATACCACTGACGCCAGAGGAAATGTCAAGCAAATCAGTCACCATATTCCAGAGGAATTACTGCCTGTGAAGCAGGCTATTAGACACTCAGCCTTCCTGCACTCCACTTTGCAAGAATATAGGGGCTGGCGATTGATGGGAATACATCAGTTTTTCACCCAGACATTTTCCTCACAAACATTTCCTAGCTAATTCATGGGGTAATTCCTTCCCCTCCCTAACTCACTCAATTTGTTAGGTGCCTGAATGCTCTTCTTCTTTGATTAAGAGTGCAAACTTTCAGCGACAAAAACAATATTCCCTTTGTCTTTGTGCAGCACCACACACAAGAATAGGCCTTGATAGGTAATTAGAATAATGACCGTAATGGCTTAGCAAACAGAATGAACTCTTGACTGCAGTTGCAGAGGATCTCTCGCCTTAGCTATTAAGAGGGTGCTATGGAATGGAGGTTGTTGTCTCTGCAGGTGATCAGCAATTTAACAACAGTGCATTGCACATGGTTTTCATCTCGGAGACAGCCAAGCATGCAGTATATTCTTTATGAATCTAATTGGAACAAATACAAATCTCTCTTTCAGATCATTCAGATAAACTGAGGTGTCTGAGTGTATCAGGAATATTGTCTTTCCTCTGGCCAAGTAATAAGTGAGGTGATACCAAGGATTGGTTCAGGGCCTTTGATCTGTAATTCATTAAATAAAATTTATTCCTCCTCACTAGTGAGAAGTATTGTTACAGAGCCAAATAGATTGTTCCTGTGATGTTTGTGATGACATTTGCTGTTTCTCATGGGATCAGCAGTTTGAATCATTTTGCATGTCTAGATAGCAGTGGAGAAGAGGGATGACTCTCTTTCAAACAGGGATAGCTACATTCAAAAGGAAAAGCTGATACATTTTCAATTCCTAACCATGGTGGCTTCATCTGTAAAGTTAATGCTTGATAGGGCATGCCCTAATTATTGTGATTTGGATATAAGGTGAATGGAAAGTTGGCTGTATTGCCAGAGTGGTGAGCAGTGGTTCAGAGTCCAGCTGGAGGAGTTTGTCAGGTTTTGATTCATTTGATGAGGACAGCTTGCCTCATCAGTGAGGTCACCAGTGGTACTAAGTCATGCACAGGGATATAAGGAGGCTGGAGAAGTGGTCCAACAGGAATATTATGAAGTCAAGCAGGAGAGATGCGATGCCCTGCCCCTAGGGGAATAACCCTGTGCACCAGTGGAGGCTAGGAGCAGCCAGGTGGAAAGGAGATCTGCAAAGAAAGATCTGGCTGTCCTGGTGGCCAACAAGGTGACCGTGAGCCAGCTGCACCTTATGGCAGCAGAGGAAGTGAGCCTCACCCTGGGCTGCATGAGCAGGAGCATAGCTAGCCCTCTTTTGCTCCTTGTGCTCAATGTAGGATTAGTAGCCCTGCTATCCACTGCTGGTCTGCATACCCAAGCGTGTTGCATATTTACACAATCCAGGAGATGCTGCCCTGTGCGTGGCAATTGCCTTTCAGTTTCAGCAGGTGCAGTTGCTGCTCGGGTTGCAATTCTCCTCAGCTCATCCCAGGGGGTGACGAGGAGAGAGAGCTGTGCAGCAGGCTGTACTCACTCAGCCTGCAGATTCCTTTTCCAGGAGCTAAGTTTGGGCACAGAGCTCTTAAATAAGCTCTTGAACTTTCCATTCCCTTTTTGGGCTAGATTATCCCAGAGACTAAGGCAAATAACTACCTGGCTCTTCTCATCAGCGGGGGATGTTCAGCATCTTGCAGACTCAGTCCTTCACATACACAATCACAGAATCACAGAGTGGGTCGGGTTGGAAGGGACGACAGTGGGTCGTCTTCTCCAAGCTCCCTGCTTAAGCAGGGTCATCCCAGAGCACGCGGCACAGGACTGTGCCCAGACAGTTCTTGAATATCTTCAGTGAGGGAGACTTCACAACCTCTCTGGGCAATCTGTTCCACAGATTACACATCTCTGGTGTGGAGAGCAGGCCTGGTTTTGGTTGACATGGGAATTTGTGCTTATCGCTCATGTGTGAGACAGGAAAAACTCTCTATTCATTTCTGCTGCCAATGGGATGTCACAAGGAATATCAGACTAATGAGGCACTTTATAACAAAACCCAGTTGAGACTTTTGTTGTGGCCAAATCAGTCTCAATGTTAACAATTCCCTGTGGCTTGTACATGCTCATGATTATCGTGGGTATGAGTGTGGTCACTGACTCCAAACACTGCTGTCTGCCTGCATCCCCCAGCTTGGAGGCATTCAGTCATAACCCCGGATCTGCTGAGAATCTGCAAATGGGAGTGTGAGAGTGCTCACGTGCAAAAGCAGGGAAGTGGAAAGCATTCAAACCCGCTTGGGTATGCTTGCATAAACCTTTTATGGCACACACTAACAGTTTGCAATTAAGCGAAAAGAGGAGAATCTAGACTGGCCCCATGATTCAATAGCAATGGCATTTTATGGAGTAAAGGGGGTCTTCAAAACTGACCTCAAGAGGTGGGTGAGAAAGTAATTCACTTTTGTACACACACCAGAGCACACTTGGTAAGATCCAGTCTGGCCAATTTAAGCATTTAGTTTGTATCTAGATGTAAGATGCACAGTTTCATCTGTTCAAATGCACACTGTGACTGCCTATGTCTGACAATACCTGGACTGATAGAGAAGAGCAATGATCTTATTTTAAGGTATGGCTGCTCTTTACTAAGAGAGTTGTGTTAAACAGGTCACGAGAATGGCTTCCTAAACGTGCCTGTCCCTGCCCTTTAACTAAGAAGTGTGACTAGGTCTGACCAGACAACCCACCCAGAAACAGATTTTATTAGAAGAGGAGGAGAGACAAATCATACCATAGTCCTTTGAGCATCCTGTAGTGTCAGTCCTTAAAGGGTTCCAGCAGGAGAGCCCGTGTCCCAGCACAGTGGCCTACACTCAGGTGAGATGTCTCTCTGGCTTGTGCTTGCTGTGAGTTGTCTTCTGTTGACTTTGGAGGGCTGCTTCAGTGAGTGCCAGCAGTATCAGCACCAGCTAAGGGTCTGAAGGAGGCAGGCTGCTTCCCAGCCATTGCCAGTGAAAAATCAAGCTAAAAGGAGAGTTTTATCAGCCCTTCAGAGTCATAATTGTATAAGGCATATGATCCAGCAAGACAAATTAAAAACCATAACAAGTCAGAATTATCACTGGAGTTATTGGAAAAACCCTCTGTCCACTGATAACCCAGTCCTTTAGAGCTTTTGCCACATATGCAGCCCCTTATTCAAGGGGTTAAGTGGTTTCTTTGACTGTGCACACAGGACAGGGTTAGCTGGATTGCATCTCTTCTTGTAGAAAGGCTGTGCTCAGCAGTTTGTTATGGCATCCTCTTGAGTGCAAGTCATACAGTAAAAGTTGCAAAAGTAGCTTCTATTATAAAGCCTCGCTTTTACGGCACGCCAAAAATGTTGCCTTTTCAGATTGGGCGTTCCAAGGTTGATTGCAATCCAAAGGTCACTGTTGAAAAGTCAGAGCAAAAGGATTTGCTTAGTTGTAAGCTGTGATTGGCCCTGTACGTGCAAGGAGCTCACTCATTTTCAACATCCTCTACTGTCCTTTGAAGCACATACCACAGACCAGTGTGATAGAGCCCTGATATGGGATAACATGAACCACCAGGATGAGCTGATGGATCGATCGTTATGTTCTCAGAACCCTGTCACATTTATAAGCATTGTTCTGAACCTGGAACCAAACCTGAAATGCCAGGGAAATTAAAGTCTAGACATTTTTCAAATCTTTCCTGATAAGGGTGCATATGAGAGACCAGCTTGCCTGACAGCATGAACTTTAATGCGACATCATGTACAAAGTGTCTTTCAAAATTGCATGGAATCAACAGTCATTCTAAAAAGACTTAAAAATGGCTTAAATGCTTTAAGCACCTAGAAGACTTAATAAGGATTTAAGTTGGCTCTAATGCTTACATTGTACTACCTTAAAGATTTAAGGCAGCTTAAATGCTTATGTGCCTTAAGAAGTTAGAGTAACAATCACTTTGTCTTCACAAAGCCCAAATAATCGGGATTTATTTGGTGAAACACTTCAGGGAGGTCTTCAAATCACCTCTTTTCTGAGGCTAATAGAGACATCTTCAGAAAGGGTGACCTGGCACCACCTGCTTAGAGTTTTGCCTGTCTACCTAAATATCTACTTTTACCTGGCACCAGTACCTCACTACTTAAGGTTTCTCCCATCCTAGCATGTACTATGCTGTGGGCCTGAGCAAAGCTCTTAACTGCTTCTTGTTCCTGTGGGAAACTGAGGCACTGTTAGGCAGGATTTGCCCAAGATGGCATAGGGAAGCCTGATGCAATGAAGAAACTCGAACCTGGCTCTCCCACCCACCAGGTCCCTGGGTGTTGGGTCTCCCTCTAACCATAACATCCGTACTGTCTTCCCAACACCGGTTTGTTTTCTTTTAAAGCACTGCTCTTAACTCAACTCCATAGGCAAGAATGAAACTGCACTGATGGGGAGTTTGGACTATTATTGTTCTAACTTGGGGCAGCCCCTTTCTCTGGTATCCATCTATTTCTTCATGGCCAAAACCCATTTCCACTTAAACCCCAGTCTCCCCCCAAACTTTCTGCTTTATCCTACAGAAGCCATGAAGGCATCTTTTGCCATCCGAACAGAGGATCTTCTGAGAATTTCTCTTCTTTGCTCTGAGAAGCCAGCTCGCCTCAGGAACTTTTCCTGCTGCTGGAGTTTGGGACTGCAGTCTGGACATGGACCTGGGCAACCAGCCCTGTTTCAGCAGGGGGCTTGAACTAGTTGATCCCCAGAGATCCTGCCCAACCACAACCATCCTGTTATGCTGTGGTGTGTCCCACATGCCTCAACATCTGGTCCTCTGAGTATTCTGCAGTAATTATAGAGGAAGCTCATTCCTAGGGCCTAGTTTTACTAGTTGACAGTGAAATTCCACACTATCTGTTGGATAGTGATTGCAGTCAGCCTGGAGAGAAGAACAAACATCACAGGATGGGAATGTGGTGGGTTCAGGAGGCACAACTCTGGGAGTAATCACTGGCAGTCATCCCTGTTTGCATGCACTTATTTGGAGTTACAAAGTCATTTCTCCCCCTTCTCTGACACATTCTCTGGCTTGCTCTTCTCAGAATTATCTTTTATAAGAAACAATAAATGCAGCCCCGCAGAGCAAGGCCAGCTAAAGGCACAGATGAAGTGGATAGATATCCGCAGGGGAGGGCTGTCTTGAAGCAGGGTGGAGGAAAGGGACTAGCTCAAGGTCTGGGACCCTGCTCTTCATTTAGGCTGTGTCAGAGCCCTGGAAACCAAAGACACTGCTACTGATGTTGGTGGAGGAGGGGTTGGGATGTAGCAATGTGCAAGGGTGCAGCCTCCCACAGCAGCAGGATTTTCTGTGCTCAGCACTCATGCTCTACAGGCAGATGTAACACTCTCAGCTCTCCATCTAGATTCCTTATTGATTTTTTAACCCTTGTCGCTGCATTCAACCTTGGCCTGGCCTCTGTCCCTGATCCTTGGAGTAACAACATTCAACTTTGCATGTAGTGCTGCACAGTTTAGCCTGCTACTGCCTCAGACTGAAATTACAGGGCCAAATTCAGCTCTGGTGCTTGAGTGCTTTGCTTCTCGCATCGTTCCCTGCAGTATTTCTACCCGAGGCCAGCGGAGCTGTGCCACTCCAGCCAGGGGCACATTCAGTGCACTCAAGTCCATTCATTAAAAGTTTGTTCTTCATCCTTGCCTGTTCAAAGGCAGGGGGACGGGGAAACGCTTGGGTCTGCACAACCGATTTGCTGTTGCCTGGCTGGCTGCTGAAACAGCACAGTGCAGAAAGCTTCCCATGGGATTAGCCATGCATTCAGCGTGCCGGGAGTTCTCACAGTTTGAGGATGGGGAAAGCATCCTTACAGGCAGCAGGACATTTGCAGAGCCCAGCCAGAGTGCCCCAGCAAGGACTTGACTTGCTCTCCGTGGACAGCACAAGCAAGGATTTGTCAACATTGCTCGGGCCAGATTTCATTTGTGCTGAATTTGTTTTGCAAATGTTGCTTTGAATATGCTACCAATAAATAGCGCTTTTCTGGCTTTTCTCCAGTGCCTGGGACACATCCCGTTCCCCAAGCAGGCCACGAATGGAGAATTACGTGGAAAGCATTGGCACCATGAATAGCCACAGCACAAATTCCTTGTGTCAGGTCTTCTGTAACTTATGTCCCCTTCGTGCCAAATGGCACTGGGAGCTACTTTTCTTCTGATGGGAGGCTTCAAGCATAAGACAACCACTTGGGTATGTAAATAGGGTGTTTACAAACTTTCCAGATTTAATTTTAGTTAATATTTAATAATAACCAGTAACCATAATAAGATATCTTCATCTTTACTGTTAGTGCTTCACTTGAAAGTTACCTACCACTCTGATATGACTTTTTCTGTCCATTTTTTTTTTTTTTTTTAAATAAACAGCTTTGAAGGAGCAAGAAAATGGTGAGCACAGATGTTTATCATAATGGCCTTATTTTCTGTGTTGGAACATACAGGAGAGATATCCACTGTGTGGGCTGGGGAACAGGTGATACACATTCAAGTAAGTATATACACACTGAAGAGGAATGTGGAAACTCTTCTAGGGTTTATTTAACATGGTACAGAGCTATGAGGGTACTACCCACCCAGAAAAACTAGAGAAACTAGCTCCAATCCTTTAGAAAAGAGAAGATGAATGGGGCTTTGAGTGTTTAAAAAAATAATGGTGAGAAGCAAGGGCTCTAAACAACTTATCACCTTCAAATGTTGCTGCTAAGCTGCATGGGTTGGGAACCAGTTTCATTTTGAATAGTGCCTTTCATGCAAATCACATTTCTGTATGCTTCAAGGCTCTAATTAGAGTGTTATGACCAAAAGAAAAAGAGAAATCGGAGATATGAGCAACTGTGGGTTTAGATAAGCTTTGAGTAAGATGGGAGAGGCAGTGAAGCGGAGAGCTAATGTCATCTCCCAGTAGGGGTCAAGAATTTAAGCTCAGGGTATGCAGGATGGGTGGGCCCAAAAGGAATGCCAAGTGATTTAAAACAGCAGAAGGAGCTAATGTACAGGATGAGCTGCCATGGGGGAGGACACAAGCAGCTGGTAGAACAAGATTTTTTGCCATCTTTTTTTCAAATGAGTTGCAAAAAGCAGGGAAAAATACTCAGGGGCGAATGCAGAGGGGACAGATTCATGCAGACTTCTTAATGTGGTTGTTAGATGGGCTGTCTTCTGGAGCACACTGCTGTGTGATTAGTTCTTGAATTAATTAGAAAAATAACAAGTGGCCCATCCTCTCTGTGGTCAGTGCTCTGAACCTCATTAGCACCAGTGCACAGCCCATTAGCAGAGGACCTGCAACATCAAACCTCCAAAGGCTTGCTGCAGAGCAAGATGAGATCTGGAAGCCCTTAGCTAGCTCAAGAGCCACGGGCATCCCAGGGGATAAACACTTAGGCCTGTGAAGATCAGACAGTATGGCATACAGGTAGGAATTCATGGACTATCTAGGCCAGTCGACAATCCCAACAAATTTCAGCAAACTTGCTTTTTCAATCACACTGAAGAGCATTGGCATTGCTTAGAACTGCCTGGTGCTCGTAGTCTCGGGATGTGCTGTTTCCCAAGGGCCAACAAGAGGAAACTTGTAGACTGCTGATAGCCAGGCAAAAAAAAAAAAAAAAAAAAAAAAAAAAAAAAAAAAAAAAGCATGCAGTAATGTTTGGCTTTGCAGCTTATTTTCTTATGAAGGTGGTTTGGGGTTATATTTTCCCCTCGAATTTTCACACATAACTACATTAATGTAATGAGTCATGTCTGTGAATTTACAAAGAAACAGATCCCAAAGGAGTTTACAGATTTTTCATCCCAGTGCTGAATCTCTGAGAACGATCCTTCCAGATCATAATGAGATACTGTATCCGCTCATGGAGACAAAGCTTGTTCAGCTTTTCCAAAGGAGTGAATAAGAGTCATGTGTACGTAACCCTTCTGCAGGACTTGATGGGCAGTAGCCAGGGCTGCGTTCAAGTGTGAGGGCGTCACTACAAACACTCCAGCTTGAGCTCAGAACCAGCAGCCTGGGAAATACTAGGTTATGCTGCCTGAGGGACAGTCACTCTTGAAACCTTCCCGAATGGGAGTCAGGTGGGTAACAAACAATGCACTCGTTAAAGGGCAAAAGAGGAAATTTGAGTGAGGTAGGTGAAGAGAACTGTAAGAACAGATGTCTAAACTGTGATACTTTCACTTTCCCTTACTTTGGGATATAACTGCTTGGCAGCTTTCCCACTCATTTGTAACCTTCCCTGGTGGTTTCAGAGTTAGTCTTGCAGGGTAGCAAGGACTTACTCAGCTGGGAGTCTGTGCTGTGCCCTGTGGCTGTGGCTGCTCTGTCAAAGGTGCTGCATTGTCCTCCCTTTGCAGCTCAGATGCTGAAAGCAGTGGGGTTGGGCTGGGTTGAGGGACCCAACTCTGCCACTCTGTACACTGGGTTTCTCGTTTCTCCCCAGGGAAACAGAGCTCCACTGGGTTTGGGTCTGTTGGCCTGTGGGAATCTTTGGGAAGGCTTTCACTGGGGTCTCGTCCATCAGGTTTGCATGTATTTTCACTGTCCTAAGAGAAGCCATATGAAATGGGATTTCATTTCACTTCCTGTAGCATGTGCACTGCATTCCACCTGACTGCAGAGGTTGCTAAGGACATAGGTCCCAGCCTGCTAATTAACTCAGTTGATGTATTTGCTTCCAGAAAAGTTTGGTGCTAAAAGAAAGTGAAGGGATCTTAGAATCAGGTCCATTTGGAGTACAAAATTCATGGGATTTATTTTCCTGCTAATCTTAGGCAATTATTGGTTGTATCACACCTCAAAGTAGGGTGCCTTTTAGAGCATTTTTTCTCTTGACATACCTGCTGAGCCTATTAGTCATGTAAATGCAAGCTGTTCCTGGAATTCAGATGAATTTTCTCTTTTAATACTACCTTAGGAAGACCATTCCCATGCATGAAGCATTTTCTGTTAGGGTTGTGAGAGAAAAATGAAGTCACACACCTATGGGCATTGCCCTGTACTTAGGCAGAATGAAAAAAGTCCACCTGTTTAGTTATGGCAGCGAAGGTGCATGATCTGAAAAACAGTGTTTCTTTTTTGGATGTTTATACCCGTCATCTTTCATTTTCATCTGATGTCACTTTTCTCTTGTGTTAAATAAAAGGAAATACCGTGTTCAGCTGAAATTCTCTGTGTTACTTCAGCTGACATATTCTATATTATCTCGAGTCATTCTGTCAGGTTCCTTCATATCTACCATCACTCTCACCTGAGCCTTTTCATCTTTCAGTCTCTTCCGCTCCTCAGACCTTTTTATTGCTCTTTCTAGGCTTCCTCAGACTACTTTGACCTCATCTCTGAAGTGCCTCCCAGGTTTTTCTAGTTTCAATTAACCTGGACAAATTGATGTCTTCAGCATATTTCCTTTTCTATTCCCCTCCTCCTGCTTTACCCATCAGGACAACCAAAGGTAGCCATGTGCTGCCTTTGCCACATTGCAAGTGAACTCCAGCTTTACGCTCTCACTGGCAATTTTTATCCATGACTGAATTTTACCCACGTGCTGGTCTAGTTTTCTGAGGACCATTTTTAAAATGCTACTAAGAATGTAAGTCTGGTTTTGAATCAGTTCTTCTCTTTAGTGCAGGGGAGCTAGTAGATGATGGGAGAGGCACAGCCCACCCTCGCCGAAGCCTTGCTGGCCTGCTGTATTCACCAGGTTGTTTTAAAATGCTGTCCCGGTTATCAGTTCAGCCAGTGCTTCCTGTTCCTGATTCAAGACTTCAGATCCACAGCTTTTATTTTCCAGACTGGTGCAATTACTGTGCTTTGCAGGGCCTTAGCAATCCAGAAAAAATTATCCCAGGTTCCTTTAGGACCTAGTGGGGATGTTTTTACTGGCGACTCAGTATTGTATTGGTTCCAGTCCTTGGTTCTCTGATATTTGGTGCAGGAAGGAGGAAAGAAGAGGCCTGATCCTCCAAAGTGTTTGAGTTTTCAGGCTAGAAAGTTCTGTCTGTGATCCTGCCTCACAAGTCATCCCCAGGGAGCTTGGGGTTGTCATGGAGAGTGCTTCTGGAGGAAGAAGCAGCTGCCCAGAGGGCTCCTGGTGATCAGAATGCTTGGCTCCACCGGGGACCAGTGAGGACATGGGCCGACACAGAGGTGAGAAAAGGACTGGCAGGTGTCACCAGGCTTAGCTGCAAAGATGAGCCCCATTTGCTTCACCCAATGCATCCCATCCCCCATGGTGAATGACAAACTCTTATCAATTCTTCTTGTACTGCTTTTATCAGCCTGCCAGTTTTATCTGTTTCTCCTGACTATTCCGAACATATTGCACTGGGTAGGGGATATACCAGAAACAGTGGAAAACTCATGGCTGGAAAAACCCTGCATCATGGTTTCTCAGTGGATGCACACAAAGAGCACAACTTCACAAGGAGGGGGGCTCTTCAATGTGGTTTGTGGCTGTGTACATGGGAACAAGAGGCACAAGCCAGAGAACAAGCTAGAACTTCTGTATGGTAGCTGGGATTTACCAGCCAGAGATTCTCATGCAGGGCAGTTGATCCTGTGAAAATAGAACACAGCAGAAGCCATCCAAGGACATTCCTGCTCTAATTTTATCATTTCTGTTAATACAAAAGTCAGACACAGAGCGTTGAAATAATCCCTTCACAGTGAGATTGCCCATGGGTGTATGCAGGTGGCATGACTGCCCTTGCCCTGGGATAGTGATGGACAATTTAGCTCTCATTTGTGTGCTGTTACTAAAACCCAGCCCCACGGACACCTCCTGGTTATGTGGTGGTTGGAGTACAGGATTGTTTTTCACTGTAAGAAGGAAATTTAATTCTCCCTGTCTAGTCGACAGTTCCTACAGAGGACTGGGACAATGCATGCAAACTCCTCGCTGTAGTATCCAAAGGTTTTGGCTTTGCTACATGTCAATAAATAATTAAAATGTCCCATCAGTCCAGAGGGAGAACAATGTATGACCAGATAATTAAATGTCTTCTCTTTAAACAAGAAACAGAGTAATTTTCAATAGACGCTGCTAGACCAAGAGCCCTTGCTCTTCTGACATGATTTTGGGGCTGCGCTTGATATTCTGTGGCGAGTGATTGTGTGGGGATTTTGCTGGATGTAAACGGTGAAAAAATGTTGTTCATTCTACTGTTCTGGCTTACTCATCCCAGATATGACTTCTTCAGTCCTGTTGAGACCTCAGAGGCCTCAGAGCCCTGCCCTAGGTCAGCATGAAGAAGAAAAACCACACAAGCAGCTCCTTGGAGGCAGAGGTATTTATGTCTTTGTGTCCCACAATGGAGGGAAGGAGAGGAACCATTCTCTGCGTCTTCTAGGCAAAAAAATGCTGTAGGCCACAGAGAAGCACCGCTCCACATGACCACTCTGAATTGCTCAAGAACAGCCTCCAGGAACAAATGCAGGAATTTGAGAATGAACTACACACAAAAATCAAATTTCTTCAAGTGGCCTTTTACATTATGACCTACATGGTATGAGGCATTTTATTTTATTTTATTTTATTTTATTTTATTTTATTTTATTTTATTTTATTTTATTTTATTTTATTTTCTTTATTTCATTTTTATTTATGCTGTGCAGGAAAATTGGCCAAACCACTAACTTAAGTAATTAACCTCAGGAAGATAAACAGGATACATAAAGAAGAGAAAAGAGCCAACTGCAAAGGACAGTTGTGTCTTGCTAATCTACTATAATTCTTTGCATGTCTCAACAAATAAAAGCAGACGCATCATTTTGGCTTGGATATTTGTAAATGAAGAGTACAAAACACAAACTCCATGGAAGGGTTAAATAGTGAGATAACAAAAATTGCTAATTATGCTTTACTTCCAGATGAGTGAAGGCTGTAGGGAATTATGCGGGGACTTAACAACTCATGGTCACCAGGGCAGCATAATGCCATATGAAGTCCCCAGATGCCAAAGGCAGCCTGATGCCTGCTGAGAGGAATGCCAGGAATACTCAGACCTATCTCACACAGGGTTTGACGTGCATCAAGCCCAGTCTGAAAACAAAAGCAAAAGAAATCTCCTATTTCTCTTTCATGCTGCCTCAAAGCTTCCCATCAGCCCCACAGCTGCCTCCTAGAAACTGCTCCTGAAAATGTCTTTTGATTAACACAATTTTTTTCAAAGCTGGCAGAGAATAGCCTGCTCGCACTGCTCTCTTTTGTGGTCCTGTGTCTGACTCTGCTTGTTTTATACCGTGAGCTGGTGAGTTTGCTCTATACAACTGCAAAACCTGGCTGCATCCAGTCCTGCTCCACTGGCCATGACTCCAGGCCAGCAGAGTGATTATGAATAAAGTTGCATGAAATTGAAGCACAACAACTTGAAATGAGATTTGAGGAATTTTTAAAAATATATTACAGAATTACCAGATCATCCTGCATCACCATGCCCATAAGAAATCACTGAGAAAGACGGCTCTTAATAAGAATAAGAGGTTCAGAAATTAAAATCTGATATCCTTTCTTTCTTACAAAGTAAACTTTTATCTCATTTTTCCATTGTCACAAACCAATTGCGAAGAGGAAGGTAAGGGAGCATCACCTGAATTGTCCCTTTAAAAGTTTCTCGCATTTGCCTTTGAAGTATTTGTCTCCAGTTACACTCAGCAGTTGGACAGGAGAGTAGATGGATTCTGGCTCCACGTGGGACGACAATTCCCCTTATTCCCAGCAAAACCCGTTTGGCTGCATTCGCTGCTTACATCGGATACTTTATGATCCCCCTAAATTCCAAATTATTGAGCTGTTTTCCAGGTATTTGGGGCTGTTACACTGTGGCGTTGCCAGCGAAATGCGGGGTTCCGAGCATAGCCACACCTGGGGCCGTCCAGCTGCCGTGGCTGGGAGTTCGCTTCTGAGCTCCCATCTTCTTTCCAGCCCCTCGGCAGCCTGATAAGCTGAGGGGGAAAAGAATCTGCGCTGGGATGCCGGGCTCTCTGTCGTGCTGCCAGGCGTAATCCAGCGCCCGCCGCGGTCCCAGATCGGAGATCGCGTGCGATCCCCGGCAGCCTCAGCATGTCCCGCCAGCTGCCTGCACGGGCAGAAGTGAGAATGTTAATAAACACCCGAATGAAAGGAAGTTGTTGGGTTGTAATTAACATATGCCATTAGTATCTGTCGCTTCGGCCGGCCGCAGCAGACAGGCTGAACCCGTACATACAAATGAGTGTCTGCCCGAACTGCGAGCAGGGGAGGGAGAGATGATTTCATTGTGAGCGTCTGGTGCTGTCAGCAGCTTTAAATCACACGGGTACTTACCAACACAAACAGTAACGGCCATTGTGTCCCGGGACAATAATACGGATTTTAAAGCCTTGTTTTATTCAATAAACAGCTCTAAATGTTTGCTCGCCCTCTTCTTTTCGCCGGAGTTGCTTCATTTAAAAGATATTCCAAGGGGGGAAAATGGAGGTCTGGCCCACCAAAGGTGTTTCTGACGCGGTTGATCTGCACCTCTGGCCCTTTCGCCACGCTCCCTGGCGCTGCTGCCAGCGGGACAGGTGATGGCGGCAGTCCCGTGGGAATCACATCTACCCACTCCTGATGAACGCCACCAAGGGTTTCTGGAAGGTCGATAACGAGCCCAGAGCCTCCCACGCTGGCTGGGATGGTTTCGCTGAAGCGGTGGTTGTGCTCTTCTGTTTTTATTACCAATAATTACCTTTGCTGGGCTGTGCCTACCTCACCAATTCTTCTCTCTTAGGGGGCTCAAAGATTAAAATGCAGAGAAAAGCCCCTGTCCATCGGCACTGCCAAAGACCTCCCTGTTAATTGCTATCGTGCTCTACTAGCTCCAAAGAGATGTGTCAGGAACTGAAGGCTTAGCAGGTTTTATCCTCTCTAAAAATAAAGCCTCTGTGAATTCAATAAAGAATGATAATTTCTAACCCCCACGTACCTTGCTGGAAGTTGATAGTAATCACTTCTTTTTTTTTTCTGCAACTGTCTTAGTCTTCCTCGTCTATGTTTTAAAATGTTTATTTACACAAGCAGTTAATTCAAGGACCACCACTACCAAAACCAGTAGATCTAGGACTGCAAATGTGATTCTGCTGAATTGCTAAACTGCAGCGAAAAACAACAAAGTCAGAAGCATCTGGGCTGTGCTCCAAGACATGGGATTTATATGATCACACTCTGCATCTTGGTTCAGTCTGACAGAATATTTTCCTAGTTTCTGTGCTAAAAGAGCTTTAAAGGTCTCTGCAGGAGTTTCTCTTTGGAGGCATTTGAGATGGCAGATGATAATTAAATAGTTCTATAGTGCAGAAATTATTTACTTTTCATTTCCCAGTTTGCAGGCAGAGCTGTGGTCAGCAACCCTGTGTGACTCAGCCTCTCATCTTCCCGCTTTTAAAACCCCACAGTTCTCTCATTTATTGACATATTTTAAGAAAAAGTTTTACTGCCTCTGAAAAAATCCTGTTCTGTTGTTCTTGCTTCCAGCTTTCTGCAGCAAAGCTACTGCTGTCTCCAGTGGAATTTGTGTCCAAGCAGGCACTGCAAAGGATCCATAGAATTCATCCCTGGTCAACAGGTCCAATGGGGTGCAGCTGATGCTCTCTGAAATGGCCTGGGAAAAGCTGTAGGACCATCCCTTTCAGCTAGCTCTGTTCCAGGGAAGAAGACAAAGTCTGGATAGATGAGAGAGCTGGCAAAGGAATTGTTCCATTTGGTGGTTTTCCTGATCTTCATTGTGAAATCCTTAGATGTGGTTGTGGCAATACATCCTCCCTTGCATACAGGGATGGACCAACCAGCTTCAATGTGCCCAGCATCACAGTGGAGCTCCAAAGTGGGGTCTTTCCCAGCCTTTAGACCTTCCATTTTATCCCTGCATGTAATTCCCCTGTTTTCCCTCTGCTTTACATCATGTGGGCAAGAGGCCAGAGCAGCCACCCTGCATCACTGGGACCATGGCATTGTCGTCCTTGCACCCTTTACCCCACCTTCATCAGTAGGTGCCATCTACTGGAAACCAGAGCCAGGCTTGACTTCTTCAAGGACTCATCACTAGCTCTGGCCCTGCCTGGGGCTAGAGAGAAGTGTGGGGGTGGCACCACACCTCAGAGGGGAGCAGAGGGCTGCAGCCTGTATGGACAGTCTTGCTTTCGTGACCCTGCACCACCACACTGCTGGATAGCACCAGGATGGATGTCTTCAGATAGGGACCTCAATATGCTGTCAGATTCTGAGGTGGGAAAATATCTATGCAGCACCACATCTTGAAGCTGCTGCCTTTTGTCAGAAGGCTTCAACTGAATTTTATTTTACATCTGAAAGCAGGTTGGGAGGAAAGTGCTGGATTTGGCCCCTGCAGCTAAAGCCCAATTCTGAAGTCTTCAGCCAGACTGAGAATAAAATTCAAAAGCATTTTGTAACATTAAGGAAAAGGAGATAGTCTTGTTCTGTGGCTATTTTCCCCTCCATAAAGCCCCCCACTTGTAACAGGATTCCCAGAGAGAAAATAAGATATAAACAGGAGATACATGAGCTGAAAGCAGGTACAGGCCACCTGGGAAGATTATAGGAATAATGTCAGAGTATGCAGAAAATCTGGCTAAAGTTGTCAAGGATAATGAGAAGGGTTTCTTCAAACACATCAACAACAAAATTATTAGTAGGGAAAATGTAGGCCCACTACTGAATGGAAAAGGGAGTATTGCGACATAGGTTGTAGAAAAGGCTGAGATATTGCATGTCTCCTTGCTTCAATCTTCACTGCCTCAGGAATCTCTGACCCAGGAGACCAGGGAGAAGGTCTGGACAAAGGAAGATTTCCCCTTGGTTGAGAAGGATTGGATTAGAGACCATTTAGTCAAACTCAATATCCCCAAGTCCGTGGGTCCTGATATGATGCATCCATGAATGCTGAGGTAGCTGGCAGATGCCATTGCTAGGCCACTCTCAGTCACCCTTGGAAGGTCATGGCAATCAAGAGAAGTGCTGGGCACTGGAGGAAAGCAAACATCACTCCAGAATTCAAAAAGGTCAAGAAGGAAAACCTAGGGAACTACTGGCCTGTCAGACTCACATCAGTTCCTGGAAAGGTGATGTAACAACTCATCCTGGACTCTGGATAAATGGATGGATGAATAGATGGACGGATGGATGGACGGATGGATGGACCAACTAAGGATGTTCTATGAAGGTGTCCATGAGCCAGTATTGTGCCATTTGAGTCAGGAAGATGAGTGGTATCCTGGAATACATTAGGAAGAGCACTGCCAGCTGGTGGAGGGAGGTGATCCTGCTCCTCTACTCAGCCCCGCTGAGGCCACATCTGGAGTGCTGTGTCCAGTTCTGGGCTCCTCAGTACAAGAGAAACAGGGAGCTCCTGGAGCAGGTCCAGTGGAGAGCTACGGAGATGATTATGGGTCTGGAGCATCTCTCCCATGAAGAAAGGCTGAGGGAGCTGGGCCTGTTCAGCTTCAAGAAGAGATGACTGAGAGGGACCTCATCAGTATCTCTAAGTGTCTGAAGGGAGGTTGCCAAGAGGATGGAGCCAGGCTCTTCTCAGTGGTGCTGAGCAATAGGATGAGAAGTAATGGGCAGTAACTGGAACACAGGAATTTCCACCTGAACACGAACAAGAACTTCTTTACTGTGAGGGTGTCTGAGCACTGGAGCAGATTGCCCAGAGAGGTGGTGGAATCTTTTCTGGCAATACTCAAAGGCCAGCTAGACACAGTCCTGAATCATGTGCTCTAGGGGACCCTGCTGATCAGGGAGTTTGGATCAGATGACCTCCAGTGGTCCCTTCCAACCATACCATACAGTGGTTCTGTTCATCCATTTTAAACCAATTTCTCAGACCAAGAGTTAAATCTGAGGGAGCCTTATTGTTTCATTGGTTTTACCCATACGAAAAAACCCCTCAAAACATTTTCTGGACATTGTGAATTTTCCTCAATCTTTTGATGTCGTTATTTTGACTTGGGAAGCTGTTTTCACCCAGCAGCAGTTGTTCAGATACATGGAGTTCAAAGGCCCAGTAAGAAATGGTTGCCAGTGAAAAGTTCCATTAGGAAGTAGATTTAATCTTAAAATATGTATATTCATCATTGCTTAATGTATTTAGTGCAGTGCCCAGAGCAACCCATTATGTAGGTGAGGATACAGCTCCAGCCCCATCAATTTTGCCTTCTGCTGCGTGAAACTTCTATCAGTTTGAGCCAAGGCTGCCTCAGTCCTGCTTCCCCCTCCATCCCCTGGCTCCCATCTCCTCCACGGGCCAGCACCAGTGTGTGCCTGGGCCTGTGGTGTGCACCTTCAGCCCTTCAACCACCAAGGAACATCTCTGCAAGTGATGAGTAGTGGCTTTCTGCCAGTCTGGTTCAGCGGTTCAGGGGCTCGTCCCACTCCCTCACTGCCAATGGAGTACAGACCAAAGAGCCACGGAGCCACACCCTGGGCTTTGCATGGAACTCCTGTGTGATGCCCTTGACTCCTGTAGGTTTCTCTTATGCTCTAAGTTAAGCAATCTGGAATGTGAGATTTGTAGAATCAGTCCCTGTATTCCCACCCTGTGGTTTCCCCATAATCTGTTTTTTCAGGTTTTTGAGGAGCAGTTTGACCACGCTGAATGCAGTACCAGGGAGAAAGCAGCTCTGTTCACTTCAGAAAGAGTTCAGTGTTTACTTTTCCTTTATTTTGCATATTTTAGAGTATCTCAATGCATTTCTCCATCCAAATTTTTGGCACAGCTGAACATATACATTTATAATTCTAAAGGTAATGAATGATAAACTGTAACAGACTGGAAACTAAAACAATCACACTTTTTCCCTTAATACCAACCATCTGCTAGAACCAGATGACAAGAAGGCATGTATCAATTCCCTTGAACTGATGCACCTTCACAACAAAATGCACAGAGAGGCCCATTTGCTAATCTGGAGATAAAAGTTTCATATCCTGTGTTTGGCACCTTTGCAATCCTGAAAATCCCAGCCTCTCTGCTTTGGGGCGCTGCCCCCCGGAGCCTTGCTGAACACCCTTTCATGGGCAGTGTTGACACCCCAACTCTGGAAATGTCAAGGTGTCAGCACCTTCCTTTACTGTCCCAACAAAAGCTGTTGATATGGCAGGCAGAGCTCAAAACAAGGTCAAACCTTTTGTCACAAGGAACTGATTTTGTAGTTGTTTTGAAGTTTTTTACACAGTGAAAGGGGACTTCAGGAAGGAAGATAAAAAGGTGCCCCTTATGCTTTTTCATTTCATTGGGGGAAGCTAAAAGGCTACAGAGCCTGGTATAAGAAGCAAAGCAAGAAAAAATACAGCATTTTAAGTATTAACATCTTTTCTTTATTAAGTTCTTCATTGCTGTGAAGAAAAATGAGGATCTTTGTGATTTGTTTGCATTTCTGTAACATAATCATGTATCCAGTTTCCAGTCTCTAAGGCTCACAAATTAAGAGCAAGTATTGCTTGATGGATCCCATAAGGCAACATTGTGTGGAATCACTGGATTGCACGAAAGTATTACATTTGGTTTTTTTAATAAAAAAATAAATTTAAAAAATTACTTTAAAATTTAGTTTTCCTTCTAATGCTGAGGCTCCTATATATACAAAGTGAAAACTAAGTTCTCAATAGGTTTGGGGTCTTTTTTCTTGAGAAAATGGGTACTTTCTAAAGTTCATTTCCTAATTTTGAAGGGACATGACTCATGCTTTCTTGCATGCTTGGGTGTGACAATACTGCATGGTAGCACAGAGACACAACTGTGGCAGCTTGAAAACTCCAGTTCATGTAAGAGAAAATCAGTTCTAACAGATGTTTTTTTTCTCTGTGTCGTGGCCAGCTGCTCTGTGAGGTAGCTGCACATGTGTGAGGTATGTGAGTGTGTATTTTTAAAGGTGGCACAAACTTCTTCTCCCAATTAATCAATCTCTGCACATACAATGGCCCTACAGCTCAAGTAGGTCCCATATTTCTCCAATGGAATATGTGTTATGAGTAATTCCTTTCAAAGGAAAAGGTGAATTCTGTACTCAGTCTGAACTTTATTCCAGTTTTTTTGTTGGAAAGCCTTCATTTCTGGCTGCCACGCTGAAGAAATTTCAGATTACTTGGCTTCTTCCACAGCTTTCTTGTTGCTTTCAAAAATGTCCCTGTCCCTTTTCGGATGTCCCTGGACAAGTGATGGAAATTGCTGGCCACCTTTGAAAACGTGGCTCTTCTGCATTGTCTGTGTGTGGGGATGACCAGGAAGGCAGCAAGCTGAGGCCCTGCCCTGGGTGGCTGAAGAAAGGAGGTTCATGGTAGTTGCAGGGCTCCTGTGCTGCTGGAAGTCCTTCCTCAGTTGAGTCTTCCTGGGAAAGCAAAGGAAATTGAAATTTCTAGTGTAGCAAAACAAGCAGGGAATCAAAAACAAGTCTACTTTTGAAGACCCTTTTTATACCTCATTAAAAAACTGGAAGAGACCCAAGTGAGGTCCCACTGCTCAGTCCCTCTAATCTCCTTAACGCTGTTGTGAGTTTGTTTGGGTTTTTTCCCCCAGCTTCTGACAGTGATAAGTCCTGACAGCCATGAGACAACATTTCTGAGTCCCTGGCTTCGCAATCAGCAATAAGGGCTGAAGAGCAGGAGGTTCTCCTTCCTCCAGGTTTCCCTGGTAGGAGGCTGACTTTCTGCTCTGTGCAGTTACCTCTTTATTTAGACAAATTTGTTATTTTTCCATGTGATCTGCAGTATGGCCTGAGATCTCCATCTCAAGTGGCTGCTGTCTCTGAGGCATCATTTCTCAACAGGAACAGACAAGTTCCTGGTGGCCAAACAGGAGAAGAGCTATAAATGTCATAGGTTGGCCACAATAATATTAAGGAGCCATGGTCTCCCACAACCTTTTGAAGTATATATCATTCAAAATTTATTTGAGCTTTCTGGCCGATTTTTTTTTGTATGTAGATCCTGTTTGACAGTAGCTGTTCTCTCACATTTTTGAATGCCTCGACACCGCAAAAGTGCATTTCTACTCAGAGACCAGATGTGTCTTCCCAATTACAATTACATAGCACAGAGGAAAAAACCTATTGTTTAGCCCAGTAAATCAAACTGTTTAGCCAAAGAAGCCAGGTTGTTATTTCTTTGCTGCACATTTATAATGCTTTGTTTGACTTCCAATCTGTTCATGCGTATATACATGCAGAGACAAATGCATGGGTGTCAATGCTTCCAGCACTGTGTGCACTTGCTCCACAAGCAAAGTGGAGCCCCCATGTTGAGGAGAGGCTGCAGATCCATCAGAAAAGTGTCCTCTGAGCATGCCAGTCCCAGGGCTGACCCTTGCTAAGCTGGGATCCTCGGGGGTGCGAGCTGGAGCCCTGGCAGCACCTCCCCATCTCCCTGGCAGGAGCAGCACTTCCCCTGCCATGTGCCACAGCTCAGGGGACACTTGTGCTGCTGCTCCAAAAGTAGGGAAAATGTGGGTGTTGCACAGTAGGAGAGAAATTCAAGGGGTGTCCTGGCCCTCAGCCAAGACAGCTGGAAGGGTGGATGACCAGCTGTCACTGGACTTGGAGGGAAGCTTGGAGCAGTCAAAAAACCAATTCACAAACAAGAAATGTTTATTAGCAGCCAGATTTGGTTTCCCACTAAAGGTGTCAACCAGACAAGAGATGTAAAGCTTCTTTTCTGATGATCCTCACAATGACCTATTCCTCCTTCCCCAAAGCATGGTGGTAACCACTGAGAACATTCCTCTCCCTTACCTGAGGTGCCCCCACTGTGTCCAGCATGCAGCTCCCCCAGGCACTCTCCCCAGTCCCACAGCTTTGAGATGGGTTGGGTGAGCAGGGAAACATGGGTGCTACCAACTCACCCAGGCCTCCTCGTGCTCCTGCAAAATCCTCTGTTTCATAGCGTGCCTGTGGAAGAACCCCCTGCCACTCACTCCCATATGAGAAAGTCTATCATTCCCATTAAATGCATTTCTATAGGATTACCTCTCTCTGGGATGCTCCTGGATGGACAGCGCTTCTTCTTATAGGCTTCCAGCAACAATTTAGCTCAGCTGATCCTTTCCCTGTGTCAATAGACTGTTGGAAGATAAAATATGCAGGCTGTGTCCTGCCAATAAATCCTGGTTTCTGCTCTGAATACTCACCTAACCCTTCAGCAATTCATCTTCCAGCCGTGCTTTCGCAGAACAGCCTTTATTCCCACCTCAAACCTGCCTGTTGCAATTTTATACAACTCTGTGGGAATTGGATATATCTAGTTCTTCCTCTGGGACCCAGAAGTGTGGAAAGCTTTTTCTCTCTGCTTTCTGACTCCCTTTAATGCTACCTGACAGTAGGCAAGTAGCATTTGATGTGCCATTCCTTGTCTGTGCCGGACTATTGAAATTCTCATTTTCATTCACTATAATCTTTTTTCTGGAGTGAGCTGCACAGGTGAACTCACATCAGGCTCAGACAACCTGCACTGAAAATAATGAAGGCTTTGGGTACATAGTTTTTTACCAAAAGTTAGTTCAGGCCATTTCACTACCAAAACTTCAGGCCTAAAAGTCATTGCAGTTTCTGCACTGCAGCCAGCTGCATTAAGTCATATAAAAAATTTGATGAGCCCTTCCAAGATGCAGCCACCAAAGCTTCCTTCTGCGTCAGCTTGGCTGTCCTCTGCCCTGGAGATAGGCAGTCCCAGAGACCAAAAACTGTGTTAGGTTACTGCCAAAAAGGAGAGAGCACTAAGAGTCAAGAGATTCAGGCTTGTTTCCCAGGTTGTAAACAGTTGTCCTTTATGGCCTTGTGCAAAAACACTTTCTCTGCTTCCTCTGGGTCCTTATCAGGAAAGCTGGAACAGCATTTCCTTACTCCCAACCTGTTCTGGCCACCGGAGGGTAAAGTTTCACAGTGAAGGAGCCGAGTCTTCCTTCAAATGGATACAGCACAACCAGGTCCTGCCCCGGCAGGAGTGGGGGATGGCAGGATCATTTTCTGAATGCAGAGAGGCATAACCCAGCTGGATGTTTCTTTAAACTCCCTGATACACCATCAGAGGTTAGGAACAGCTACAGTTTCCTCAAGATCAACAGGGATCATATTCCCCACTGAAAAGCCTCCCTGGGGTCACCAGAAGTTTACAGCCCTCCAACCTTAAGATGCTTTGCCTTCTCTGGTGAGCCCATGATTTTATGGGAATAGAGTGTGTTTTGGGAGAAGGATGGCTTTCACCTGGCAAGGCTTACACAGTTTTCACACACAATTTTGCACAATCTGTTTTGCTTGTCAGTACTACAGCTTTCAAACCCTTGAGGGGAACCTCTTTCGTTTCCCAAATAATTCTGCTTTCTGCAATGCCTTTCAAGAAATTACAAGTGTAAATTCCACCAGGTGATTTTCTTGCACGTTGCCTTCTGAGGTTTCAGCACCTGAATGAGTTTGGCTTCATCCTGGGAAATGTGAAGTTCTTACAAGAGGTCGCACACCGAGCAGAAGCACTGCCATGGGATGAAGAGGTTTTCTTTTTACCAAGGCAATAATTTCAAGGGAACCTTCCTTAAACCAGGTGTTGACTGGAGATTTTTGGAGGAAGTGACTGACTTACAAACTGCCAGCCTGTGCTGGCATTTCACTCCAAAATCATCCACCTCTGTATGTCCAACGTCTCCACTACCAGTGAGCTGCAAGGTGCAAACTTCTGCTAGGACCCAGCAGAGCAATAACACAAACTGCCCGGAAAAGCAACACTTTAATTACAAGGAGCCCCTTGGATGACAGTGTTTTGCATACCCCCAGTGAGAGACAAAACCATTCATGCTGATGTGCCAGTCAGGGCTGCAGCCAAGTGGACTGGAGAGCAGGAACAGCTGGATTTCAGTGGACTATTAAAGTGCTGCAGCCGAAAGCCATCATTGTGGACCTGCTCACATACCACAGACCTCTGGAGAGGATCATCTGCATAATTACAAGGATCACAGATCTTGCACTTCCCCTGTCAATGAACATTTTCCTTTTGGGTACAGTACGTTCCTGCAGATTCCAATGATAAACTGCTCTAATGGTCTTTGCAGTCATCTGATTTAGCAACAGAAAAAACGTCCTAGAGCTGAGCTGGAAATACAGCTCCCTGCCGCATGAATCTGCATGGGAACAGGGTGTGTGCAGCACGTTCCATCCACAGACAAGCTAATCCTTTCTGCAGATAAAAACTGCCTGTAAAACGTAGCCTGAAAAAGTAGTTACTGAGGTTGTTTATTTTTTTTTTAAGGGATGGATAAAATTTCCAAGAGATAAAATAATTTTCTTGAAATACTTTTCATTCAAATTATTTGCTTCCTTTTGAAAGGCGTAATTTTTCCTTCGCTGAACATTTTTTTAATTTTTTTTAATTTTTTTTTTTTTTAAGCTCCTAAGTGGTATGAGCAGCTACAAGACTGTGTTTTGTGATGGGGGAACACGTGCCTTGCCAGCTGGAGCTAACGTGCATGGAGGGGGGACGGCTCACACTCCACGGCCCCTCCAGTAAATGTCGCATTGTGCTGGTAAATGTCTCATTGTGCTAACTCGCGGGAGTCCTGCAGACAACGACAATGAAAATTGTTGTGTAATGCCACGGCTCAGGCTGCGTCCCTGGCTTGGTTCGTGTAGTGGGGGCTACACCTTGCAGGGATGGAGCCGGTGAGAGGCGCAGGCGGGGCTCCGTGTGCGTGCTGTGGCCAGCTCAAAGCTTCAGACTCAGGGGTGGTGCTGGGGATTTATTCTACAGCGAGGGATGAGCTTCTCTGATTAAGCACATGGAAGTTCAGGCAACGCACCAAACAGCACAAGATTTTCTATAAAGCCACTGAAAAGTTGGCAGCGCTGGAGAACTGCTGAAAAATGAATTGTTTTTACGAAGTCACATAATTACTTTAGTAAGGTTGGGTGCCAAAGCCTGGAAAACTCTACAGAGCAAAAAATCAAAGCCACTGGGAAGAAAAAAAGGTCACATCTCTGGCTTAAGTGCTACCCTAGACTTCGTAGGGCATTCTCTGCCCCTCACTGTGCAGTGCAAGCTGTCTTCTGGAAAGCAGATTTGCAAACAGGAGGATTTACTCCAATGGCTGTGGAAACCAGTGCAATGCCATGGGATCCAGCAGGGAGTCCAGCACTGGTGGGCTTGTGCCTGCCTGTGATCTGAGTGCACAGTGCTCTGAGGCTGTCCTGCTACTGACCCAGTGGAGAACAATAAAGGGAAGCACAAAATGTTACTCATAAAATAGGTCAAAAGAGAGAGAAATGGGTGAACCTTCAGCCTGGGCTGCCTGACGCACGCTGCTGCCTGCAGCAAGTGAGGACATGGCATCCAGGTGTCTTTGGCCATCAGACTTCTCACAGATAATTTGATGTGTTGTGCCTTTCAGAGGGCACTTTAACTGACCCCTCTGCAGAGGGGCAGAAAAAGTGTTCATCTCCTAAACAACAGCCAAGTAGGAACAATTATTCATCACCTTTGCTCTAAAAGGGTTTTGCAGGTTTACCTGGCAAAATATTTCTGTGAATGGGAGTTTATATCAAAGCCTGGCATAGATTTAACGGGACAAAAAGAGAAAGAGGGGTTTAATGCCTTCTCTGCCCCTCCCTGTTAGACACCAGATATCAACACCTGTCCCTGCTTCTCTCTCAAGTAAAAGAAACGGACATGTTATATATTCCTTCCCAGCCCTTTCAGACGAGCTGAAGCTGCTTATATCTATTTTTGGGTTATCTGCTAGCTCATTTCCTGGTACTCCCAGGGCACCCTACAAGCAGAGCACTATACAGATCTATAAGATGAAAAGACGTGAAAAATAGCTGAGGAAGCTGAATTACAGCAAAAGTAACTTAACAGGATTTGGTGAAGCTGCCATCAGATTAATTTTCCACCAGTGTAATTCCAGTGATGCAAAGAGCAACTAACTCACATAGGAAAAGATGCTAATTGAAGCTGAGTCCGTTGAAGGTGGTGGAAGGAGGGCACTTCCAGAAGCTAGGCAATTTGCATGTTTCCTGGAGAAAACTTCAATACAGAAGGAGAGGCAAACAAACCGGATCTAAAGTAAATAGAAACACAAACGTATCTGGGCAGGGACTGATCTGAGACCAAATGAGAAAATCAAAGTGCACCACCTGGGGCTCCCGGAGGGCCTGGTGAGAGGCACTTATCCTGTATCCCACAGAGGGGACGGCAAGGTAATTCCTGAAAAACAGGGCTTTTCCTTGGAGTAACTGTGTTCTTGCAGCTTGGATGCTCTAAGGATGTAAATGAGGAAAAGCCTGTGGGGAGAGATAATACCTGTCAGTAAATCAGCTAAATATCATTGAGGGAAAGCAGCACATAAGCCTCCTGTGGGTACCTTCTCCATCAAGCACTCACTGTGTAATATGAATTGGCTTAATATAAATTATATTAGGAGAAATTAGTGTAAGTGCCTGACAGGATGATGGCAGACAATTGGCTCTGTGTAGAGGCAACAGCAGCGAATTGGTTGTAGCACTGGAGGTCTAAAGACGTGAGCCAGGCAAGGGTACAGGGAGAGGTAATATTGTGCAATCTATATATATAACTCCACTGTGGAGCCAGAGACAGGGTTTCTGGTCTGTGTTCTCCTGGGACAAAACCATGTAAAGGTTTGTTTCTGTTCCAAGACCTTTTAGAATAAATTGCTCTAGAAATGAAAAATGAAATCGATAAAAATACAAATGTGTGGCTATGGTTTATGTGATTCCTATCTCAGTTTTTCATATCTGGTCACCTTTTAACAAAATTCAGCATCAACTGTTCCAAGCACACTAAAATAGGTACTGATCAATTTCCTGAACACTCCAGAAGAACAAAGTAAGTTTCCTCATGTGTTTTAGCAGATGAAAAACACTAAACCAAAAGGTGGTAAGGTTTGTCCAGAGGCTCAGAGCAAGATTGTGGCAGAGCCCAAAACTACACCTTTGACTTCTTAATATCCCACCTGCTATTTTGCGGCCCCTCTCTCTCCTCCAATGACACTAGCATAGGAGCTAGCGTTCAAGGCTTTCAGAGCACTTATAATTTGCAAAATTGTTTTCCTATATAAAAACACAAGTGAAAACTCTCCGTCCAGATTTCTGAAACTTGGAGCTCTGCAACTGAGAGACAATTAAACTAGTCCAGGACGTGGGAAATCTCTCTTCTCTGGCTTCTGATGTGATCTGAGTGAGTTTAAGTCTTAGTCTTGTTAACTTCAGCTTCCCACCACTAAATCACTATAAAACCAAGAAAGGTGAATGTCATTAGAAAAAATCCAATGGTTTATACTTCATATACATACATAATGTATCTACAATGAATAGACTTTATGTGATATTTTACCTCAGCAGATAATGAGGAGATCCTTACCACCAAAACCCAACAAAAAGGGGGAAACTCTCCTTATCAGGTTTTTGTAATTTGGGGGGTATTTGTTGTGTGTGTCACCATCATCTCATTCGGTTTGTTTTTTCTCTTGCTTTCTTTTCCCAGTGTTTGCCTTCCACCAGCTCAGCTTGTTTGCCTGTCTGCCATTAGCTGCACTATTTGCACATCAGTAGCTGCCTTAGGATTTTCTACTTGCTTCATTAATGTGGAGAAAAATGCAACTTTGTGGCCTGTAACGACAGAAAAAACAAAAAAAAAAAAAAAAACAAAACAAAAAAAAAAAAACCAAAAAAAAAAAACCAAAAACAAACAAACAAAAAAAAAAACCACCCAGAAGCCTCTGGATTTAATAAAAAAGCCCACAAAAAGCCTTCCCAGAACTCAAGGCATTTTCTTCTGATGGAGACTTAAAAAACAACAACAACAACAACAACACCAAAAAACCCCCTCACAACACCACCGCGCCCCCCCCCCCAAAAAAAAAAAAACAACAAAACAACAAGCAGCTCCCACACCTGCTGTAGAGCAGATTAGCAGATTCTCTGCTCACAAAGCTAGAAACCAGAATTCCTACTTGGTCATTCCAGTTACAGCTGTGTGGAAGTGCTGCTGCAGAGCAGGGTCACAGCCCTCTCAGTTTCCAGCTCACCTATGTAGGTGACAGCTTGAGAAAAAGGGTTGGCTTCAGGGGAAGAGCTGACTGCCCTCCAGAACAACAGTATTAGGTACTTCTGACATGAAATGTTTGATGTTTTTTTGTCACTGGGGCTGAATTTTTTCTCTTCTCACAAGCCAATTTTTTCTCTTCTCACAGTCCAACACGAGCCAGAGATGACAGCACAGTTGAGGAACCCACCTGTAAGAGCTGCTGCAGTCTTTAAGCAAAGGGCCAGAGCTCAACTCACCAAATAGTTCTCACCTGCTGCCTGTGTGTGAGACGTGTCTTGTTTGAGCTCTTAGAGGGCTAATGAGCCTTTTTCCCTCAGGTAAAGCAAAGTAAAGGCAGGAAGAAAATGGTAAACACAATGCTGAATTAGTTAATCTACTCTGGGCAGTGGCCAGTGTCCTCTGTTTGGCAGAGGATAGAGAATGCTCTGTCTCAGCAAAGGACTCAGCAAGTGTACAAGGCAGGCCTTGTCACCAGTGCAGGACTAAAAGTGCTTCCCACTGCACTGGAAGTTCAGGGACCTGAAGGAGGAAAGTTGAGACAACATCATACCAAGTGTTAGCTGAAAAGTGGGAGGCCAGGACAGTCCTTGCAGGGCAGACTATCCAAACCTTTGTCACGTTTAGAGCTCTTTTGAGACAACATGCTGATTTTTCTATCTGTTTCTACACCATTCTCAGTCAGACTGGATCAAAGAACTTGAATTCATGACTGAGTGGCCAGGGTGGCTTCTGGAAAACTACATGAGCAGGATTTCAAAGCTGGATACAGCTGCTGAGGGGCAGCTGCAGAGCTTCACATGTCATCCTGTGACACCACCCATGTGCTGGATGGTGTTAATGGAGAGGAATGACAAAGGCTCACTTAATCCCCACCAGTAAATCTGCTCCTGTAATGCTGCCAAGCCAAGGTCTCAGGCCAAATGTTGGCTGCAGCAGTTCTGCCTTGTGCAGAAATACCCTCAGTGGGGTCACAGCCAGATTGGGCTGCCTGCCCATTTCTCTGCAGCATCTCCAGAGAGGTGGGAAAGGGGTGCTCACCTTGCTGTGCAGTGGCCATCCCCAGGCTCAACGGAGATGTGAAAACCACCAGCACCAGCAAGCCAGCTATTCCCTTCCAGAGGCCCCTCCCCGGAAGTTTTTTGCCTGCCATCAGCAGAAGCATGGCAAAGCTTGCAGACATCCACCGCTGTAGCAAGCCAACTCCACACACTAAGCACATTTGACATGGTAAGTTAAAAAAACCCGAACACTTAAACAAGTGATGTTCTGAACTCTAATGAGCCTCAAAGCCCCACTCAGTAACCTGTTGTCTGTGACAGAAAAAAAAAGGTATTGCTCTGTAAGGCATTCAGAAAACATTTTGTGGTGTAGGCAGCAAAGAGCGAAGAAACACTGGTTATGAAAGAAGTAAAAGTAAAATATGGTGTTCACCAAAAGGATTTAGGAATTGACAGCCCTAATGGAACAACTGACACATTTGAAAATCTATAGATGAGTGGTAATATATTATCAAGACAAACAATTAATTTTGAGCAGCACCTGCTGCACAAAAAACACTCACAGCACTTGAAGCAACATCGGGAGCTGAAGATGCTTAAATAAAAAAGAGATGACCACTCTGGTTGAAGGTAAGAACAGCTATAAATAACACCAGCAGCAAGAGAGCCATTTCAAACAGGATTTTGATTGTGCAAAGAGCAACAGCAGTCAGTTGAACAGCTGAAAGACAAAGAGGGCCAAAGACTGATGCTCAGTGACAGGGACTCTCTGGGGAAGCAAGGCGACGAGTTTGGGGATTTAAACAACCTGCCGTCTGTGCCGCGCTGGTTTCCTGTGTGACCTTGGAGAAGTCACCCAGCATGTTTCAGTGCACTGACACAGAATAGTTTTTATGAGGGTATATCTGGGAAGGTCTGTAGAACACTTTGTGATACCCAGATAGAAAGAGGCACTTGCTTGTTGGGACTGAGTGTTGGTTGGCATCTGAGGGCACTTATGACCATCTGTATTTATAACCATCCTCGAGAAAGGAAAGCTGCAGCTTTCAGAACTCAGTCTGTGGTGGAACAATGCTGGGAGCAGTGTGGCTCTCTCTTGTTACTTTCCCACCTTAGAAGCCAAACTAAAATTCAGTTTTAAAGGAACACAGCAATAACCCTCATACCAAGCCTGCAACAAAGCTCCTGCAACAGTTGCCAACATGCACAGGCAGCTGAGAAGTTTATCCTTGAGTCTCGTCTTTCTCAATGCTTCTTGTGTCTAAGTGTCTGATCCCTTATCTGAAAAACCTCGAGGGATCTCTCCAGAGCTGTGCAGCCAAAACACTTTGCCCCTTTGTCTCTGATCCTGCATGGTTTAGTGGAGATGTGAACTGCCTGTGTGCAGATAATTTTAAGTACCTGCAGAGGTCCTTAGAGACTCTTCAGCCACCATCAGAAGCCACCATCCTGTGTTGTAGGGCATGGACAATCCCACCTCCACTCCTTGTCACCAAGAGCAAATCCTCTCAGGGAAGAGATGAATGGGTTCTTTTGATTCCCTGAGACAGCCCAAAAGTGAGGCACAGACCAGTCCCCCAGCAGCCTAAATGCTTTTGTCTGGAAAGAACCAAAGGTGAGCCAAAGGTTTGAGCTTGAGCCTTCCTCTTTTTTTGTGCTGCCTTTGCACACCTATTTCTCACCACATCCGAGACATGCCTGCTCTTGGTGTAACCCCATTTTCTAATTGATCTGGATCCCAGCTGCAGATATTCCCATTTTTAGTTAATCCTATTTGTTTATAGCCAGTGATAGGCAGTTGGAATAAACAGCACTGGATTTCCTCCTGTGTGTAATGCCCTCACAGGGGTGGTGGCATCCCCTGCCAGAGGAATCTCAAGCCAGGACATTACAGTAATCTAATCAGAAGAAGATAAGGGACTGGATGAGCTTTGCAGTGTCTGATATGGATAAACACCAGACCAAAGTTTGTCAGCATTCACGAGAGAATAAGCTAAAGCGTTTGGATAGCAGCAAAAAATGATCTTTCAAATGATAAGAACAATTAAAATGAGGTGTAATTGGTGCCTGACGTTTTGAAAGCAAACCCAAGCTCATTTCATCCATATGTCTGTATTTGCCCAGTTCCTTTGGCAAGAGAAAAAAAGCTTGAGTTCGGTTAGCTGACTTGACTGCACACAACTCTGAGCTGAGAGAACACTTCTCAGGGACTAATTTGTTCCACAAATATATTATTTTTCTGCTCACAAAATACCCACAAACACATTGCAGTTTCCGTACATATTTTTCTTTGAAATTTTTGGCACATTTTCATGAATTGTTTGTGAGTTCACTGTTTGCAGTGTTTAATGCCTGGAATCCAAGTGGTTGGTCAGGGGCAGTTGGTCACGTACATCACATGTTATTATTTCTGCTGGTCTCTGGCAGAGACAGTCCTTCATGGGGTCCAATTCAATGTCCTTTGATGTCAGTGAGAATCCCTCTCTGACTTCAGTGCACTTGGGTGCAGCCCTTTGTTAGACAACTCAAAGAAGCCACTGGGCTTTCAGTCTCTCAAGCTGGGCTCAAATTTATTTAGGAACTCACCAAGCATTCATCCCTTCCCACACAGGCCTTTCTCAGTTCCAGTGTTAAGAAAAACTTAAGTTTTCAAACATCTGTTGGAGCCAATATTTTCTTTCCTTGCAACTTGCATGGTTGTTCAGACCAGTGGAAAAAAGGTCATAAAATGGTGCCCTGCTGAACTTCACACTCCACACTGTGGCAATAGGCAAATATCAGATTAGTGAAGGATGAAGGTCATTGCCCGAACCCAGCGTTTGCCAATTTAACTTCAGTTTTGTAAAATGAAAGTCCTGTGTCACCCCAGGAAGTTCACAATTTAAAAGTTTAGAACCCTTCCTTCTCACTAGGAGACACAGTCCCCCGTCCTCCCTACATTTCTACCTGGCCATCTTCCTGGGATTACTGGCTCCTGCCTTCAGGCACCTCCAAACCCTTGTCTCAAAAACGGCAGGCAATGACCTGCCCCAGGAGGACTGCTGAGAGGACCTGACAAGCCTGTGTATCTTGAGATGACTGTTTTGATCTCTAGCAGTCATGGTGCTGAGAGGCAGCAGAAGAACCAGAAGGACTGACAGAGATTTTTCTTCTCCTACTCCTCCAGGGCAGTGCTGTACTGGCAGCTCATTTAATTTTAAGACTGTCTGCATATAAAAATATAAATTGTCTTCCCTTCAAAATCTCGTTTAAAAATAGCACTATTTGAGGAGTACATAAATAAATAATCATTTGGAACATAATATTAGAGCTCCCCTCTTTAATTAAATGGTTGCTTGATGCATTTCAAAGCTCTGTTCTGACTCAGTCTTCCTCCATCTCTGTACTTTTCCTGTTATGAACAAACCTCAGCTAACTGCACCATGAATTTTAAAGCAAACTGGATGGCTCGGAGTAATGGGACTATTAATATCCTAATTGCTGAGTTGTGTTTGGGACTAGCCCATTCTCAGGCAGACAAAGGAAGAAACAACATCTCAGACACACTGTTAAGCAGGAATGGCTTCAGTGGCCATCACTATTTCCTTTTAACATCTGCCTCACAAGAGAACACAGAGGAAATACTTCAGTGAGAGCGCACACACACACACACATACACACACACACACACACACACACACACACATATATATATACATATATATATATATATATATATATATATATATACACTTTTTTTTTCCCCTCTCAATCTATGTCGCATTTGCTAGACACAGAGAGGAATGTAATCCTGACTATTCAGACCAAGCCCTCTTCTGGTCCCAAATGCCACTGGAGGGTGAGTAGAAAGGCCATGCATTTCCCTTTGTTGGAGCACATTCTTTGTGTAATCCCTGGATCGGGTCAGATTTTTTTTTAGTATCCCAGAAGTGGGGAATGGAAAACACACATGACGTGAGGCCAACAGTTCACCCTATCCCCAAGCAAGATTATTGACTCTGCTTTATTTATTAACTCTGCTTTATCTTCATGGTTTTTTTCTTACCCAGTTTTAAATTTTTGAAGTCACACAGCTTTTGCTCTTCTCCCAGGGTGCTACTAGGAAGTACAGTCTAATAAAAGCTCCCTGATTTCTGGGTCTATATCTTCCCTTTCTTAATTCCACCCAACTACCCATACTGTCTACTTAAAGGATAACAAATGCTCTCCTTGCCATTTTAGGGGACCATTGGTGACTGTTTAGCTCTTCTGTACATATTCAGCAGTTCTTTTTTTGCTTGCAGGTCCTTGTCATGCTGGGAATCAGATTTCCCCAGCACATCGCTCTTTACTTCTCATGTAAGCTTGTGAGCAGCTGCCAAACAACCAGAAGCAGTACGGTTTTGTGGGTTTTTTTTGTTTGTTTTTTTTTTTTTTTTTTTTTTTTGGGGGGGGGTGGTTGGGGGGGAGGATTGGGGGTGTTTGTTTGTTTGTTTGTTTGTTTGTTTGTTTGTTTTTGGTGGGTTTTTTTGGTTTTTTTCCCTGAATGACATGAGGGAAAGGACAGGAGGTCCTAGCTAGAAGAACACAAGGAAAATCACAGCCATTGCCTCTGGCTGGCTTGCTTAGACACTTGCTTTTTGGGAGGGAGAAAAAGAAAATAAATTATGTCTCAAGATGACCATTTTTCATCTGACATGAATGCTTCTAAAAATTCCCTGCAGTATTTCCCCCAGAGGGCAACTCACACTGTGTGTGACATGGTATGGGGTCCACACAATGGTTTTAAAGGCCTGTTTGATGTCTAAAGCAGCCCTGGGAGGCCATAGTACATGATGAAGCTGGGAAGGAGATGGGGCATCTTCATGGGAACTCTCTCAGTGCAATGTCTAACTTGCCAGGGTGTTGTACACAGGGCAGCACAACCTCATAAGC
The DNA here is from genome assembly GCF_029207755.1 of Chamaea fasciata. NCBI lineage: Eukaryota > Metazoa > Chordata > Aves > Passeriformes > Sylviidae > Chamaea > Chamaea fasciata. Next base: position 55,003,061 of record NW_027094087.1, on the reverse strand, counting down.
CCTTTGCTGCCTCTCACCCTTCATCACTCCAGCTTAACTGAGTAAATGTTCTCTCCCACCTGAGATCAGTGCCCGCCACCCAGACAGGGGCTGCTACAGCTCTAAACCAGGAGCCACCACCTCAGCCTGAGGGATGGACTGGTGCTTGCCCTGCACATTCATCCTTGAGGCTTCCACAGCAGTGTTTGGTCAGAGCCCATGTGGGACCAGCCCTACTCAGACTGCGTTGCACACATGACCCTGACACAATCCTGCAAGGGGCTCTGCAGCTGGGTGCTTAGGAACTGCTGAAAATTGTAGTTAGTAAGGTTTGTGTTAAGATCTGTTCAGATATCCCACAGAGATGAGCTGCTTTTAAATCCCAAGTTCAAATCCTCTTTGGATTTACAGAGGACAGTTTTGAGTCACCAGGCACCTTCTTTTCACCCTCTAAGATACAACCTCTGCCTTAGGAGGACACTCACACATTGCAGAAGTGTGCCACTCCTTTTCACGTGTTTTCTTTTGAATTCCTTCTGAATATGCAGTGATACTAAACAGAGGAGTTGGTGTTCAGAGTGAAATATGTGGACATTTCTAAATACACCTCGTAAAACCATCTTGAGTTTTTCATGACCTCAACCGATTTGCTTGACTGCTTTTGTTGTTACAAACATGAATCAGCCTGGATGCCAGGTTCAGGTCATGAACAAGTATTGGATGGAAAGCTGCTGTGGGAGGGAGAGCAAGGCTGCTTTTGCATTTTCTCCTGCTCTTCTGAGCTTGGGAGGGTAGGAGTGACTGATCAGACAGGAGTGATGTAGCATCAAAGCACATCATGGGTCTGTGACAGAGCTGGGAAGGAGCTCAGGCACATAAGAGATGCCTGGATGAAAGGACATTTTCAGAAGAAAAATAAGGTGAATTCAACCAAAAGCTTTTTTTTCTTAAAAAAAAAAAAAAAAAAAAAAAAAAGGAGGAAGGAGAGATACTGCTTCACTCACTTTGGTGCTTATTTTTAAGCATTTGAAATATAGTAACATCATAGGAATATTTTCAACATCCAGAAGTGGCTCCTCTCGATTACACAGGATCTGTTAAGTTGCTTGAGGCTTGTGTGGTAATGACATTATTCAAAATAAGAGTGGTCAGTCTTTTATCAGTTAGGAGAACAATGGCAGAATCGTCTTTCACTAATCCCTAATCCTCTCCACAACTGCTTGGGATCCCCATTCACAGGATCTTTGTTTTATTTACATGTTTGTTGAGATGGCAGCTGTGGGATTGAATCAAATAACTTTCAGATTCTGGGACATTTTGAGCCTCACAATGAGAGGCTTCAAGAAGAAACATTTAGGGAACAGTACAAGAAAAGTTCTGTTTAAACTTAGACATTTTTAAATGGTACTAGTTATGAGATAAAACATAAGTGGGGTACCAGCCATGCTTCCCATGTGTGTGACTATAAGGACTTTATGAGATTTATGCTTCTGTCCAAAATGGACAACAGGAGTTTTGTCGTTGCCACCTCAGGTTTCCAGACTGGGTGTAAGGACTTAGTTGTCTGACAGGAAAGCACAATCATGCAAGCATTGAAATCTATGGGCACTTCTAATCACAGAAGTGATTAGAGCCGTTTGCCAAATTTCAGTTTCTCTCTGGTTGCAGGTTGTAGTCCCCTTCGTGCAATGTCACACTAAAGTGCTATCCAGAATTCTGTGTGGTCACTGTCCCCAGGATTGATGATCATTGTTGCACAGAGACCAAAGAATGATGGGCAAAGACATCCCCTGAGTGCAATTTAGGACAGTCCTCTTCCTTTACTGGACATAACCAATTCTGCAGGTTGGATGGTTTGGAAACAAAGTCATCAAAGATGATCTTAGCATTGTCTCAGCAGCATTTCAAGAGTTCACTCAGAAAGGCTGAGATATTAATTTTCAGATATTCATTTACACCCTGACTATTTTTCCAGGCAGATTCCTACTGAGCCGATATGGTTACACAATAAACACCACTAGAAGCAGGCCAACATATGGTTGTTATTTAGATACAGAGCAGTCCCAGCACCATTGTAAAGGTGTTTCAGTATCTCTGGTTCCTTTTCTAAGCCAAATCAGCCCATTTAAACTCAAAATTAGGGGGAGCAGGGGGACAAGGTGTTAAAGAAATTTTTATGACCCACGAAAGGTGTTTTCATCTGATACCATGCCTCATGCCTTCAAGAGAAAGAGACCTGAGGTCAGGAGGAGAACAGTGCCCAAAAAGCAGTTGGCTCTGTAGTCATCTGATTGTTCTGCTACAGGCTAGATCAGTGAGATGTCAAATAAAAATAGCTTTGAAGTCTTTACAATTAGACTTCTATACAACCTTACCCAGCTCTGCTGACCTGACCTAAGAAATGTGAGCCACTGCAGATACAAACAAATTCAGCAAATGCGAGCCACTGGGATCTAATGGAAAACCACTGGTCCCGCTGTCACTGCTTCTTAGTGTTGCAAGCAGCAGCTGAAAGTGCAATTGCAGGCAATGCAGCTGGAATCAGATGTGTAAGGGAAGGAAATTCTGGTTTTCAGCAAAAGTGAACTAACTGGGAACTTGTCAAGGCATCCTGTCTGCCTGCAGGAGTGGAGCAGTGTAAAGTTGCTGAAGACCCCATAGGGAATCCAGATGTTTGGCAGAGGAAATTGATGAAAGCTTCCAGGCCTCCCAAAAAATGCAAGGAGGCTCCAGTGGTGAGGATCATCTGGGTTAGTGGCAGCAAAAGAAGTGTGAGGAGACTGCCCATACCAGCATGGGGTGGCAGGGCAGGAGCTGTGGCTGTGTGAAGGGCAGGGGGTGGGTTTTATTTTGTCTTTTGAGGAGCATTGTTGTTAGGCAACCCTCTATAAACCTACTCTCTTCCTACCAAGTCGCTTTTACTCAGCGTAAGGCACCAGAAGCCTCAAGCTACCTGCAAACCTCTAGTGAGCTCCTGGCAAAGAGGGGCTCTGAGCCATGGGGAAGTTTGAGGGGGAAGGTCTGGTCCTCTGGGTCAGATGGGAACCTGAAGTGCCTGCTCTCAGGCTGATGTTCCTACGCAGAGGGGCCCCAGGGCCCTGGTGACATGGGAAGGGAATCACAGGCATTATGGTTTGGGTTTGGTTCCAGCTGAAGCCTTAAAGAAGGTACAGACTGCAGCAGCTGCGTCTCCTCTCAGCAGTGGGATACAAAGCCAAGGTAAGGCTTTTGGCCTCATTCATTGACAGCAGCAGATACTGCCCCTCACCAAAATGAGTATGTGGGAAATGTGTAATAATACACAAGAGTTACACCACACCACACAGAAAGAACATCCCTAACCTACACAGAAAAAAGAATTGAAAGGTTGTTCTTTCCCTGTAGTGGTTCAGATGAGCACTGGCGAGAGGAAAATCCTTTCGAAATTTTTTTTGAGATCATTTTCCTTCAATAGGAAATTTAAAGGTATTCAAAGAGCTCAGAGTCTCACTCTCAGCAGTGAGCTGTTCACATTTGCCCCAGCACAGGCTTGCTGAGCTATCACACACCAGATTTTCAGTTGTTGCCAAATAAAGATATAGAATATATCTATATTTGGATCATAAATGAGGCACCTCACACCTACTAAGCAGTACAAACTCCTCTTTCCTGCAAATTAAGTCATTTGTCTGCTTTAGGAGCATCAGCTTCCAACATCCATGGTTAAACTGCGGGGCTTCTAAGGTTTGTTAGACATCCTTACACAGGGAGGCCAGCACAGCAAAATTCAGCAGGCCACCTCCTCTGTAACAAGATCACTAATGACAATGTGTTACCTTGCATTTCTCCTAATCATTTATTATCTTGCTCTTTTTTGGGTCCATAACTTGAAGCAATTTGAAGTAGTTTCTGTATTCCAAAGATAAGTGCTCAACACCTTAAAAAAAAATCAAACTTATTTTAAAAGGACCTTGTTTTGGACAACCAAAACTGGTTATCATAAGGGAATGACCTTGTTCATTTTCTCACTGGAGTGCCCTTGCAGTGACTCAGTCCTCAGCAATGAGATGCTGGCAGTAAGTACATATAAGAGAGACGATTTCAAGTGAGATAGAAATATTGTAGGTTGACCTGCTACTGAGATGTTTACTATGCAGGTGTTTTCTTAAAAAAACTTTGACACCTAAAGACAAAGATCAGCTCTTGAAGGCTTTTAAGAGATCACATGAAGACTGGAAACTGCAGCCCATACCCACATCACCTGAAGGGCTATTGGTGGAGATCCAGATCAAGCGCAAAAACAGCTGCTGTGGACTTGTTGGGGAAGAAACAAAAGGACTCCAGCAGCTCAGTGAGGTGCATGAAGATAGTCCTGTTGGAGGCATCTTCAGGAGGGTGCCACAGACAGTGAGGCCCAGTTTTGACAACTTTTCTTTCTCTAAAAGCCCAGTTTATGCAGCAGCGGAAAAAAGGCTGACATTGTCACTTTGTTCGTTGGTACGCAGATTCGAAAAAAGGAAGGAAGGGCAGGTAGCAAAGCAGAGGGGAGACATAGCCCAGGGCTAGAAAAAAAAAAAGAAAAAACAAAACAAAACTAATTTTAAACAAGCAGCTCTATTTCTGTGTTGCACAAGAGCTGCACAAGTCATGCTGAGCCTTCTATGATTGGTATGCGTATGTTTAGACTAGTGTTTCAGGAGAGGGCAAGAGAGAGTCCCAGGACTGTGGGAGACTTTCTACTTATAGTAATGAATTAATTCTAATTAGCCCTGGAAATGGGTCTCTCCGGCTCTTTGTTCTCTGAAATTGTGCTTTTCAGATGCGCGCTTCTCAATTAGCAGCTAATTATGATGGTCCTGCTTCCTTGAGGCTAGACGGGGTGTAAAAAACCACACACACCCCTGACAGCTGTTGGAGCCTTCAGCTTGAGCAGCAGAATTATTGATACCAATTTCAAGGGTCTTTCACTCTTGTCCAAAATCCCTCAGAGAGCTGAAACATTGCTATTTGTGACACTACTGAGAATTATTTGATGCTGTGGAAAATACATCACATCTCCAACTCTCATCAAAAGCAGTGAAACCAAAATAGGCAATGTGTGTGTCCAAAAGGCTGTCCCTCTCTCCTTTCCTGGAGCAAAGGACATGAGGAATCCAGATGCAAACCTCAGCATGTTTTGAGGAATAACTAGGTGTTCCTAGGCTGTTTTGCTATCACCAGCCTTCCTCTAGAACTGTTGTTGGACAAGGGTGGTTAGTATCTAACCTGGATACAGATCTAATTTCCCTTATGCCAAGGACCCCAATTATTCATTTCCCCATAAGCTAGTTCCAGTTTTGTAGAACAATGCAAGCCCAGCAAGGAGCCTCTTTACCCTTGTGATAGTGGGTTTGGCTCTGGAGTCACGGGCAGGGCAGGTAGGACGGGAAGGAGAGGCATATGAGTCTCAAACTCATGCTGCTGAAGCAAGATGGATGGCCCACCTCACCCCACATCCTGCCTCTGTTGATGGTGGCAAGACATGCTGCATAGGGACTTGAGTGAGTACGACCCTGCTTTTTCCCATTATGGACCTGTTGCCCATGAATTTATCCAATGGCTTCTTGAGCTAGCTGGTAGTACCAGTACACACCGCCCTCTGGATTAATAAATCCCAGACATCCATGGCTCATTGTGTAAGAAATAGACTTTCTTTCATCTGTTTTAAGATGACCTCCAAGTTCAATCATTTTTCCAGCGACACCCCTCATTTTAAGCAGCATATATTTTCTTCTACAAACAGGGGAGAAAATGTTTCACTTGTTCTTTTATCTCTCTCTTTGTACAAGGGTCTGTGCAAAATGTATCTGCTGAAGGACGTGACAGGATCATAGAAGCATCACAATTTTCAGCTACTTGTGGATGCACAGTTGTTCTCAGATAACAGGAAATACAGTCTGCTCAGCAGTTGTCACGTTCTTCTTGCATGATGATTTCACTTCAGATCTCCATGAATAGTTATGGTCTGATATTCCCTTGGTAATACCAAGGGGGATTAGCGGTACTGAAGGGGCTCTGCAAAAGTAATGTTTTAAGATAAAATTTCTTTGCAGCAAAACTAGAGATAAGACAAACCCTGGCTTGAATCAGTCACAGGCTTTCCACATCTGGGTAAGAACTTCATGCAGATGCTGATTATTTCTGTGCTACAGTAGACAGGCTCCCCAGACCTGGATTCAGTTTCAGCTCCAACCAAATCGCAGGACCTCATCTGGGAAAGGAAGAAAGCCTTACACCAAATAGCTACATAATATCCCTCCTTAAGCACATACAAAACACAGCTATGAAAAATTGTTTCCTTGTTGCGGGCATTAAGGAAATGCACTGTATGCATTGCTATTGTAATACCTCTTGGCCGTAGTTTTTCTCTCAATGCAAAAATCTGTCTCCTGAAGGGAAAACAATCATCTTTAGATTAAATTATATTACAGAACAGTTATGTTATCAAATAATCTCTATGAAGATTTCTAGCATTTCTCTTTCCTACAGAAAATTGAAAGAATCACAGCAGCAAATGAATGTAGTTTGGCTGGTTGAGGCTTAATTGTGTGTTAACTTGTCCTCAGCTATGTATTTTGGATCAGATGGAGTGGTCAAATGCAGGAAAGTACAGAGAAAGCTTGTCCGGGGAGCTGAGAGTTTGCAGCAATGCAGGATTTTAAAAACAAGTTAAGCAAATGTAGTGGTTTTCCATTCACGTGCCAAAACATCAGCGAAAAAGGGCAGGGATGTATTTGATCCTGCCCTAAACACAGAAAGGAACCAGATAATTTCCTCAAGTCCCCTTCTGGGTGAATTTGTGCGATGACACAAAATAGCAACAAACTAACAAAGTAGAAGTCTCTGCTTCCTTTTCAGGTAGCACTTGTCAAGAGTGTCTTGGCTGCGAAGCAAACTTGCCAAGTCTGCTGCCTGCCTAGATGGCATGCTGGAAGCAAAAGGAGAAGTTGCTTCAATGGGACAGCACAGACAGGAGCACTGCTGTGAGCAAAAAAAAACTTCACAACGATTGCAACATAAAAATGTTGATCCTCAGCCACTTAATTCAAACTGTGATAACAATGGAAAAGTAACCTGAAAGGAGAAAAAAAGAGGAAAGGAGGGAGGAAGGTGGCAAGGAAGGCAGGGAAAGCAGGAACATGGAGCACACCCCACACTTAGCAGAACCAGGAAGGCTCCGCTCCAAGAGCAACTACTTATCAGAGTAAGAGGAAGAAGGTATCTCATTGAACGCAAAAACTACAACAGCCATTACTGATGGCAAAGAGCAACAATTGGAGAGGACTGTGTGGATGTGAGCCAAAAAGAATAATTTACTGTAAAACGCTAAAAAAAAGAGATACTCTCAAAGCAAGTGTGTGTGCTGTTGTAAGAGAAATGTGTGCAGTGTTCTATAGAGTTCTTAATGCTATATTTTTTAAGTCACCATATTACAAGCCTTCCCAAACAAAAATCCACTGAGACCTTTTATAAAATTCAGTGTTAGTACATTTCCAATACAATTGTATAGAGCCTTTTTCTATTGACAGAAGCCTGTGAACATATTTATGCATTTAGGTCTGTTTTCTGACCCCTCCTCCCTTGTCAGCCTCATTTTATTATTCCCTGATATAACAGTGCCAGCGTTATTGTTGAGCACTAAAGAACATGTTTCCATCCCCTAGAAGTCACCCCTCCATCAGCTGAGCTGTAACCATTGACCCTACAGAAGCATTTGGGATGCCTCCTGCAAAATAAAACCCAAGTATCTGAGTGGAGCCATTTCATCTGGCAATTGAGGCAGGCTGAGCACACACATGGTTAATTAGTATGGTTCAGCCAGCAGGCAATAACTCATTAAGCTACAGTAACTCAACTGTGTTTGATCATGTGCTTTGTGCCCCAAGGCACTTCATAAGTAAAGCAGTAAAGTCAACTTATCTACCATCTCAATTTCTCTCTCCCTCTCTCTTTTTTTTCTAACCACAGAAAACCGTGGTTAAACCACAGAGGATAATTTCTGGACACAGAATAGCTCACCACCTTCCTCTTTTTGGCAGACTGTCTGCTCCTGAAGACGGTTACTGTGTCTCCTTTCAGCTTTGCTTACCCTAGGCTATAAACAAAGCCTTTCACTCCTCTCTGGAGCCTTGCTCTCCTTGGGACTTGCACTCAGGCCTTTCCCAAGGTGTAATGCCAGAAACCAGTCCCAGTGATCCAGCTGAAAGGCTTATTCCCCATGTGTAGCGTGCAACATCCCCATCTGTCCAACCCAGCCCAGTGTTCCTTCCTTCCACAGCTGAGTCATTGCACCATCAGAACCTCCTTTGCAGCAGAGCTTTATCTGGCTACTCTCTCCCACCGTGTGCCTGTGGAGCTGATTATTTCAACATAGGTGCAGATTTGTGCTTGTCTTCAATAAATTGCATCCTGTTTCTTTCCAGACCATTCCTCTAATTGCTGAGATCTCCTGAGCACTAATCCTCTCCTCCCTGGTGTCTCTCACTCTAAGCTGAAACTCTGACAAAAGGGCTCTCTACCCCTTCATCCAAATTATTAATGCTAATACTGAATAGGCCTGAACCCAGGCCTGTTTCCAGGGATATCCCACAGGATTCAGCTCAGTAAATCTTTCCCATTTGACAATGTTCACCAAGTAACTTCTCTCTGAGTACTCTCAGTCATTTCATCTATACCTTTTCTCTTTGATTTTTGTATAAGAATGTTGCATTTCTAAAAGCAAGATATTGTAGCTACAATTTCTGCCTATTATATGGGCAGTGAGAAAAATTTTATTTTTAATGGTTAATGCTAAGAAAACACGCAGAAGGGAAATGAACATCCACATGTCAGAGCTGATTCATCTGGCTGCTGGAGGATTAGGATGTGACCAAAGGTCCCAGCCTGCCAGTTGCAAACCCATCCCAGCATTCACCAAAAGCATCTGCTGGTGATTTCCTCTGCACTAAATAGGATGATGGACTAAATGGATTTAGGAATAATTTAGTCTAACAGTTGCTAAACCATGGGCTTCCTAATTTCCGTGAGATTTGGATCAGGCCTGTATGAGTCCAAATTCACTTTCCAGAATCAAGTATAAGGGATTCCACCCAACAATCTCCATTCCCACAGAGGTAAAAATTGCTGAGCTTCAAACTCCACATCAGAGTGGAATGTTTCTTTTATACGAGGGAGAAGGAAGTTGCCTAATTCATTCCCTTGTGCTCTAGTAGTTTTGTGATTTGCATAATGAAACCTAGGAAGATATGGTAACAAATCCAGTTATACAAAGAACTTCTTGGTTTTGCTTTTCACTTCCTACTGGAGAACAGAAGCATGCAAGAAGGCAAAATAAAACACCTATAACACTGTATGGCATGGTAATAAATATATTGCTCACTAAAGCAAGAGCCTTTGAACTGCTTATTAGAGAAGCCCTTCCCTCTCCACTGGTTTTTAGAGGCAGCCTAGGGAGATTATGTCCTTAAGTTAGTCATTTAAATTTAGATACCCAGAACAAACATTGTAGACTCCCCTCCTCCCCTCCCAGAGCAAACTCTTCACAATGACACAAGAACCATTCTCTTTTCAAAAAGGAACTGGTACCACAACAAAAAAGTTGATGAGAAAAGAAGGAGTATTTAACTCGCTCTTCAATGTGGAGGTTGTTTGTTTGTTCTTCTCATGTCAATTGTGCCTAATAACTGGACGGGAACCGATGCAAATTAAGCACGGGCATTTCTGATCACTGGCTGGGCATTCACTTAGTGCGAACAAGAAACAACTGTAAAATCAAGTCAAAATATTTTTTTCTGTCATTCCCAGTGGAAGTCAAAGCTAACACACATTTGTACTTCCGCTTGCTCCACAGGCGCCTTGGCCCCCCTTTCAGTGACATTGAGTCCTGCCAGAAAAACCCATCAGGTCTTTCAGGTTCCCACTGGCAGGAAAAGTGCCCCTCTCATTGCACCAACATTTGGAAAACAGAGAATGTGCTGAGTCTCAATGTCCTTCAAGCCTCCATAAATCACTCATAGAAAAGAACGGAGATTAGTTGGGCAGCAATTTGTATGCCCAAAAACCAGAGCTGAAGTAGGACCTCCAGAGTCGCTATAGAGGGATTTCATCACGAGGGAGAGAGGCTGAGCAAACAGCAAGGATGCCTTGTCACAACAACATCCTGTCCTTGCAAAAAGGAGAAAGCCTTTTGAGGGAATGACAGAGCTTTGGATCTCAGCTCCCCGAGGCAAGTTCAGGCAAGTTCAGACTCATTACTTTCATGCAATGGATGGTTTGGGTTTATTATTAGATCGAACGCAAAAGAGCCTTGCCAAGTTTGAAAGTTCATGATGTTTCAAGCAAAGAAAGGAAATGTCTTTACCTCGTAGAGAGGCTAGTCTCTCCATTATGGAAAGGGCCAGGAGTTACTTAGCTCTCATTCCAAAAGATGAATGGAAGATGACTGAAGAATAGTCTGCTGAAACCCAGAGGCAATTCTGCCCTTCAAAGCATGTGAGTGAGGGCACTGCGGCGTTCTGACTCCGACTGAAATTCCCATTTCCCAGGTTTGCGTTTTCTGCTGCGAATGAGATAAACATTGATATAGTGCAGAGCAAACAGAGTCTGTTGTAAGGCTCATCAAGGGATTACTGACTACTCAAATAGAAGAAGATAGGGTGGGAATTAAATGTGTAACTTCAAGTCTTGCCCCCTTGCTTACAGTTCTTTCTCACCCTCCTCAAAATCCATCTTCAGGACAGCGGAGCATTTGCTTCTTTCTGGAGGCTGAGGCTCTCCCAGGACCTCACTGCTCTCAAGCTGGAGACATCCTCTCATTTCCAGCCTTAGCTAACAGCAGACACCTCAGACACATCTGCTTTTGTGTTGACTATCTACCCAGCTTAAAAAAATTTGTACCCTTCCTGTGGGATTACCTACATTATTTCAATAGACAGCTACCGTAACTATTCACAGGCCCAGTTTTTTATTTACCTTACATCAATTAGGTAATTTTGCTCCCATTAGCCCAGTTTTATATCCTTATGTGCACTTGATTTCAGTAAATATCTCTCCTGCAAGTGAGTTGTGTAAGTCAAGGCTCCCCAGCACCTTTGTTAGGGCTCATTATGTCCTTCCTCCATGCTAGCTTTTGTGCCTATTAGGTCTGCTTTGCATTTTCACAGCCACCTTGCATTTGTTCTCCGTAGTCAAGTCCAATGCTCAGGTCTCTCCAGTCCAGATGCCTTTCAATGGACAAATTTCTCAGAGCATAGCACAAAATTTCCTTTGTGCATCACTTTGCAGTTCTGTCTTACCCTATCCCATCCTGCGTTTACTAACCAGCTCTGCACACTCAGACAGTTCTTCGCCAAAACTGCCCTGATCCTGCTCTGTCATGACAGTACAATAAAGGAGGGTTCACCAGGGTGCTCCCAGCTGTCTCTGACAAAAGCAGTCCTGTAAGTACTTCAGAAAAGCAAATCCAGGACCAATGTGTAAGGAATGCCACTGGCAGGTTCCCTCCGGCTTGATGCTCCCCTAAAACACAAAAGCTGTTTCTCAGTGTGAGCCATACCTTTACTTATCTCATCATTCCTACACTAATGCCCATCTTCTTTAGCTTTCCTGATAACTTTCCAGGCATCTACACAGCAAAATAATCTCTTGAAATTCAGCTGTATTGGATCTATTTAACCTCTCCTGTGTAGAAAATTAATTATCTATCAATTATCTCCCCATCTATTGTTTAGCATTGAGACTAGTCTGGCTTGAGCTACCCCTGCTAAACCTAGTCTGAATTTCATGGGTGGAGGGTTTTTTTCACCCTGAACACACTCTTAATTTTTATTTGCCCTTCAAATTTTGTTCTGAGCCTTTCCTAATATCCAGGCCACAGTAGCCAACTAGCTAGGAATAATTTCCCATTTGCTAAATCTGGGTAAACAACTCTGACTGAGTAGGTTTAAAGAAAAAGTTGCTAACGTTTGATTGAATATTTCATGCAAACTAGTGAATGAGGCTTTCGGGGTTCTGGCAGGGACCTGATCATACCTTTGTGGTGAGGTGCACTGACTGGCTTTGTTTTTACCCTTGGTGTCACCTCTTGAATTTTCAGACCCTAATTCCTAAGAGCTTCCCTGGTTTCACCCCAAGTATTTAGCATCTACTTATAGTAAATGAATGATGTTGGGTTCTTAACTTGATGCACTCTCTGAACATCTCCTGCCTCTTTCCTCACTGCCTCATTGCTCACCTCTTGTCTGCTTTCTCTTTATACCACAGAGAGAAGTTCTTGCCACAGCTATACCACAGCTTCTTGCTGTGCTTGCAGGGTCTAACTCCACTCGATTTACAGCAACTTCCCTTTTAAATCAACCCATGGAGACTCCTTTGCTTTTCCCAATTTGTTTTTGGTCTTTCTTCACCAGTGTCCCTCTGTTGCTTGTCCAGGTAGGTCTGAAGTCTTCCCTTGCAAAGTCCATTCCAGTTGAAAACTGGAATGTGTGACACGCAGCTTTTAGCATGTCTTCTTTTACTAAAAGCAGTGACAACATCAACGCCAGACCAGGTGTGGAGGGAGGGTCCAAGAGGCTGAGCATATAGCCTCTCCCCAGATGGGGAGGTGCCACCTCCTCCTGAACAGCTCGGTGACACCTGTCCTTACATGGGAACAGCCTGCACCCCTGTGCTCCCTCAAATTTCTGGCTTTTCTGGCTCTCCAGCGTCACTGGCTCATCTGAACCACAGAGCAGCGCCGGAGCAGGCCTTAAAGTGTAGAATGTATCTCCCTACTCAACTCTTCCAGGTTTACTTGCTCAACAAGGTGCAGCCTTCAGTGGAATGGCTCTTTGTTGCCACAGCTCCCAGACTTGGCTGAAGAAAAAGGGAGCAGGTGTGTGTGTCCACAGTACAGGGAAGTGAAAGTTGCTTTTCCTTGTTGTTTTGACAGCACTTACCAGTGGCAGTATAACTCCAAGGGAGGTGGCTTGGAACAAGGGTCAGCTAGAGAAGACCGAAGAAGTTGAATCCTCCTGTTGCAAATTGGATTGCTCAGAACAGCCAACAGAACCTGACACAAGGCTGTACCATACATTTTGGTAGATTTTTCTCATCTTCTGTGTATAGGAAGCTCAGATCCAAAACACCTACCAGATGAATGAGGCCTGACTTAAATAACGCAAGATTTTACATAGAAAAGCTTGTGCCATTGCCATTAGCCCTCTGCTATCTCAGCTGCAGCTGTCCCTCCCTTTTTTTCAGTGTCTGCTCCTGCAGTTTGCAAAGTTTTTGGTGGCTTTTTGTTGTTGTTGTTGTTGGGGTTTTTTGGTTGTTTTTTGGTTTTTTTTGGGGGGGGGGTTGTGTGTGTGGGGGGATGTTGTTTGTTTTTTTGTTGTTTTGTTTTTTGTTTTTTTGTTTTTTGTTTTTTTTTTTTCTGAGGACCCCTTTGCATCTGCTGCACTGGATCTGTGGAGTTTTCCTGCTTGGAGCATCCTTCCCTGTCCCACAATGGTGTCCTGTTCTGGGGGGGCTGAGCAGCAACTGGGTCTCTGCTGGTTTCTCCTTTCCGGCATGCTGACTCTGAATAACGATGTGGCAATAGCGCTGATGTTACATGCCAGACCAAATGAATGGGAAAGAAATATTTTCATTATTTTGAAATGCAAGATTGATTTCACATCCAGCTGGCACTACTTATATATCCTCCTTCCTCCCTACCTCTTTTTTTTTTTTTTTTTTTTTTTTTTTTTTTTTTTTTTTTTTTTTTTTTTTTTTTAAATACTGCCCTGATTTCCCAGGCAGTGATTGTTTCTGCAGCCCCTTCTCAGGCCAGAGCTTTTGAGAGAAAAAAGAAAACAAACATACTTTGGGTTTTTTCCTACGCTGACATCATTAGCTGCCCATCACTTTCACAATGAATGTACTAGTGCTGTCATGAGGCATATGCTGTCACTGGGGTTTTCTTCCCACCCCTGCTCTTTAAACACAGAAGAAGTTCCCTTTTTTCTGTTATGAGAAGCTGAAAGAAAAAACAGCCAGGACTGGCACCAGCACAGGCACCAGATGCATCCCCACTCGATAAGAAGGGAGCAAGCAGGCTCAGATAAGCTCATACCCTTGGAAATCAGACACTGGCTGTCCTTATTTGGTGCATCCGCCTGTCCCATGTCCAAAACAGGGCTGATTTTGGGTTTATTAGGTGGTTATCTTGGCCCTGGTTCCTTCCTGTGAAATGCAGTTGGAGCCCTGCCAGCCTCCTGCCCGTGTGTCCCCTGGGAACAGGAGAGGCTGAAGGCAAAGCAGAAGTGCTGGGAAGGGAAGCAGATCACCGGACACCAGGCTGGGGCCCTCAGACCCTCACTTTCCTCCCGTGCCACCCTGCTGCCAACCCTGTACTTCAGGAGAGTTTATCTCATCTTGCCTTGAAGGCATCTCCTGTTTGAATCATAATTACCTCCCTAGGCAGAGTGCTCTGTTATCTGATGTCCTTCTGGTGGGCATTTGTCCCATGCAATGTGAAGTCAGTTGGGCTTCAGTTATTTATTCCTCTTTCTGCTTGTGGTATCCAGCATTAGAAGTCGCCTTTTTCTTCCACTCAAGTGTTGCCCACCCAGTAGCTGGTATGATCCAGCCCAGTGTATCTAAGTGGGGGTGAAGACTGAATTTGTGAATTGTGTTTTACAGGCTTTTGCATGTCTTTTATTCACACAAGAAACTTCCAAATTTCAAAACTGTAGAAAGGACTGCATATGAGAATGGAGTTCATACTTTCAAATCTGTGAAGGCGGATCTTGGCTATGTGGACAACAGCCTTTAAAATAAAGTGCATCAACATACTTTCAGAAACTATTCAACACCCATCTCAAAGTTACACAAGCTGAAATGTCAGAAAAAAATGACTAGAGGAAAACAGAGTAGAACAAGAACATGAAATATATCTTCTCTCTCATTTAACTTCTGAGGTTTCAAGATAATGCTGTTAGAGCCCTCAAAAGTAAGCAGGAATGCCCTAAAATTAATAGGAAATTTTATAACCAACCAATGAAGAGATTTCAAAGCCAAAGTAATCTGATTAAACTATCTGAATCCAGCTGGCATCCTCCCATCTCACTCTGTATCAGCTGCAATTTTTTAACAGCATAAGCTATGAGGTACAAAAATAATTCACCACAATGGCATACAGTTCTCTGAAATACAATTAAACTTTCATTAGCCAAACTATCTCATAAGAATAATAACTTTTGGATGAACCCAGTCATATTCCTTAGTGTTTTTTTAAAGTCTGATCTAAAATATCTCACATGGTTAAAAAAAAATAGAGAGAGAGAGTAAGAAAACCCCCAAATACAGTGGTTATGAAAATCAGACTTTACTTGAGGATGTGAGAAGGGGAAGGGAAATTACCTATAAAGAGTGTTTGGAAATTACCTATGTGTTTGGAAATTCAGCACCTTGGCTTCAGATTGAGTGGTTTAAACAATCATAGAAGCAAAATTGTGGCTCACTGCCACTCTTTTTTTTTCCCTTTTTCCTTTTTTCTTTATTAATTTTTTAATTTTGATAAAAACCTGCTCTGTTTAAAGGGAATGAGCTCTCCTACATGCTGGAGTACTGGAGCCTCTGAGGTGAGAAAAGGACTGTTTTCATAGTTGAGGCATGATCTCTCCACATCCCTAGGATCCTAACCAGAAGGCATTTGCTGGGGACCTTGCCTGGCTTGTCAGAACCTGGCATTTGGCACAGCAGAAACCAGATCTTCCTCTGAAATCACCTGCCACAGCGTTCTCACTGCAGGAGGCAGTTTCCCTTGTGCTCATGTGGGAAGGGCAGAGCTCAGTGCATCCTGCCACAAGATAGCAGCCAGGGTTTCAGTCCCAGCCAGCCTGCTCCTCTTTCATGGCTTTAATAAATCCCAATAAACTAGATTTGCCCTGGAACTTCGAAGTTTGACTTATTTTTGGATGACTTACGTAGTTTCAGCAGTAGCTGAAGGCACCTGTCATGGCTGGATTGAACAGGCTCTTTCATGGTATTGATGCAGTGATCCTCTGAGAAAAATATATAGGAACAAACACACCATGTTATAAAATGAAATTTTAAAAAAAGTAAGGGTGTCTAGGCTTGGTGTGGGAAAACATCAAGAACAAAAAGCTGAACCACACGGGATGTTTGTGAGTGCTGTAGAAGGAGCAACATGCTCATCGGAGCCGGGAAGGAATTAACTCATCCAGGGTATTTCCTGCCATGTTTAAGGACCTGAAACACATTCTTCGGTCAGCAATAAGGGAAATAGTAGGAGATATTACTTATGGGAGGACAATTCTTTTTCCAGGCCAAGCTGTTGGGGCAAAGTTGGGATGCCCCTCAGGGCATCCAGCTGTGCTGGAGGCAGCCTTGTCTACACACCAGAAACAACTCATGGATCCTCCATTTTCAATAATTATTCAGACATGAATGGGTTTTTTCTCTCTCAATGCCCAAATCTGCCCTCCTTTTTTGTGAACAGCTGCAGTCCCTTAGGAGTACATGACAATTGTGTGCAACGTAGGCAAGAAAAGGTCTGAGCCTGACCCCAGTCCCGTGGCCCTGGACCCCCAGAATCCATCAGACTGAACAAAAACTTCCAGTTGCTATCTAACCCCCAGAGCACCCAACATGTCTCTGTTTGCCTTCCGATAAGCCTGGCATCTTACTCCTCTTGCATGTGACTCCAGGGAGCCCCACTGTGAGCAAGTTAGGGCTTAGTTCCACCTAAGCAGGAGGTGAGTTCAGCTTTGCCACAGCTTCCAGGGCTGCTCTAGCATTTCCTATTGAACACTCCTATTCTGCCTGCAGAATACTTACGGCACATTTCTGCATGGATAGGAAAGATGCTTTAAGTAAATATCAAAGATCCTATTATTTTGCAATGCACAGAAAATTCAAACTATCCAGGACCTAAAACACATCTTTGCCCATAGTATCCCTGGCAGAGGCAGGGTACCATGGACTTCAGGACTCCAGCATTTACTCCAGTAGCTAACAACTGCTCAATGCCACTTCCATAAAATCTCCTGGAACAAATCACACACAATTTTGTAACTGCTTGGGAGAAAACAAGTTTATTAACAGCCAGCATGCATCAAACAGAGCTAATTGTATCGAGTTCTGTCAGACCAATCTAAATGTGTTTTTCATGACAAGTTAGTGGGAGGATCAGTAAATGTCACATATCTTAACTTTTGACATTTGGGGAAGTATTGTGTAGATTAAATCATTGGGATGGTTGCAAAAGTGCCTGGGAAATCGTAGCTGGAGAGCAGTTCTCAGTGCCATGGTCTCATCTCACTGGCTGTAAGGATACTCAGGCAGTGGTCTGTGGTCTGTGCCAAGTCTGATGGCACTTCGCATTTTCAGTAACAATCTGGGAAACAGGGAAGAAGGGACTTTTGCTAGTGACATGTGAAGCTAGAAGAGGTTGCACATAGATTAATGCATAGACTAAGAATTTAAAAATAATAACAATTTAAGTAGTATCCTGACTCACATTTGACTGGTCAAACACAAAATTCTGCATTGCAGAGCAAAAAAACACCTTTGCACAATCACTCCAGGGAATTATCAGGTTAGCAGGGGTTTTGGGGAAGTGGACTACAGGCTGAACACAACTCAAGAATATCTTGTTGCTGTAAAAAACTTAAGTCTTGTACTGGATGTATGAACATGCGTCCCAGTACGGAAAGACAAGGTAATTCTGCACTGTTCCACTTGATGATCTTCTCTCAAAGCCATCAGTGGGGCTGAACTGCACAATGTGAGCAAGAGTACTGCAAAGACAAGCTGTAAGATGGATGGGCCAAAAGGGCAGTCAGAGGAGGGTAGTCAGGTCTACTAGGAAATTATTTAATAGTAAAAGTGAGAAATTAGACCAAAGGGAATGGAAGGCTTTTAGAGATGAATATAAGGGAACACTGGAGAAGACCAGGGAAGCTGTGGTTTCTCCATCACTGAAAGTCCCCACTGATGACAGGGGGGCAGACACCTGTCAGGAATGATGTTGCCCTTGTGCAGAAGATTAACCAGAGACCCTTCCCCTCCAGAGCAGGTGCATGTCCTGGGAAAGGGAGTATTTCAGGGAGGTCACTGCATGAAGCCACAGTCTGGGTTCAAGGGAACCAGAATGCCAGTCTTAGAAATGTGGTAGAATCACACTCTCCACAGAAGCACTCCATCCCTTCCTTCAGATGTGCTGCAGATGCAGCTTGCTGCAGCTGCATGCTCGATAGAGAGCAGATGGACTACCTCCAGAAGATAACTGCTGATGGAGAGGAAGGGCTCCTAGGAGGACAAAGAAAAGCAGTGGGAAATCTCCAGGGAAGCAGAAAATTGGTTCACCTCTCTTGGAATGTAAAGCTGAGGGGGATTGTAATGTCACGTAGAGCTGTGGCAACAATGAGTCTGAAGTTCTTGCCCGGCAGCACAAAGGCTGGCTGATTCAGCTACAGACCAGATTCACCAAGAGTTTGGTGATGTCAAATCTGACAGAGAACTGAGGCTCCCCTGGCAGAGATAAAACTAGGGTTGATGTCTCTCCAACTCAGCTGTAGACGTTTTGGGCAATGATTTTTGCCATTACAAGTTTTTATTGTGCAACTAATCACTGCATTTCACCATTTCTCAATACACATCCAGGGGCAATGTCTGCAGGCCTGTGAAGATGGGATTGGCTCTACATCTAGATTGGGGATGGTCATCTGCAACCACCCCTGTGATCAGACAACATGGCCCTTGTCTCAGAGTCCATCCACCTCCATCCCTCTTGTAAGGCAGATACATTTTTTTGACTCAGGTTTCAGGTCCCTTGTTCCAAAACAGTCTTTGTGGATCACTTGTCACACGAGGTGGTGGCGGCCTGGTAGAGCTCCTGCCCTTGCAGGGAGGTCTGGTGAAACTTCCTAAAAATAACGTGCAGCACTGTGGTCTTTGCAATTCAAGCTGCAACAAGTGCAGAGAACACAGGTGGGCAGAGATGGACAGAAACATTTTTTTAGCCTTCTTTAGCAAACACATTATAAAAGATCCAGAGAAACTCACATGCCAGCATCCAAACATATTTTTCATCCCAAAGGAAAAAAATTGAGCTGGTTCCACTTTGAAAGGTGAAAACCATGTGGTAGCTAGTTGAAGAGCACATGTGATTAATAATTTACCCCAGCTATTTAGGAACTGAAGCCTTTACACAGGTGATAGCAGGAAGGAGTGAAAGGGAGCCATGCAAGCTGCACTGGGACCCACCAATAATGCCTTGCCTAGGTCAGAGGGGGAAATGATTTACAGCTGTTTAAAACTGGAACACCAAGTTTGGAAGGAGTGTCAAACCTTGGTAACTACCATCATTCATCTTTCCTGCCTCTTGCCTTAGTCTCTAATTTTAAAAGTCAGTTTGTTTTAAGAGCTACCATTAGCTTTTCAATCTCCAAACCTTTCAGTTTCTCTGGAGAAACAAAGAAAGAAACCCCAACTTTTCAGAGCTCATGAGGAAATGATGGGTTTAATGTGATCATTTCCTTCTAGGACGTGGGTTGCTAAAGGATTTCCAAGAACAGACTCAAACCTGTGTGTGCTTTGTGTTCAGCAGTATTGCTGAGGAATTTACACACCTGTCACCCAATTGCCACTTCCTTTGTAAAACAGAAATTACAAGCTCAAGTCATTTACTTTTACTGTAGGGTTGTTTGTTTTTTTTCTTCGTAGGGAAGTGCTTGACACCCTTTTGAAAAGAAACAGCAGATTTCCTCTGTGCTTTGGAGGAAAACTGCAGCACAGGTTGCAGTTTTCAAGACCTAAGTAGAGTGAGTTTCCTTTGGTATCAGACAGTGCAATGTATTATTAAAATCCAATTTAAACTTCCTAGTCTCAGGTGCCAGATGGCCAAACTATGTTTGCAGTCCTGAAGGAAAGCTAGGATGGGCCTCTCACATGCCTCTGCCATTGTCACATCTATCTAAACAGAAATTTCTAATGTTACTTTGGCTTTTAAGTTGTTGGAAGCCTGTTGGTCATTTCAGCTTTAGCACATACAAATGCTTTATGGGTCTCCATCACAATGCACAAACATTCATGAGATTGCAGAGGTCCTGCTTACTTCTTGCAAAACTGAGGTTGTCCTTAGCCGAATGGAGGCACCATTAATATTTCTATATTAATATTCATTTGTATATTGCACTGGACCTTAATATTTGTATCTTATTCCACTGCAAAGCCATGAGAAACAAACAGAGACGCAACATACAAAAAGAGATTACATTTCCAAGTTCTGAGCAGCTTGAGACCAAACATGAAGGTGGGGACTGCTCTTTAAACAATAAAAAGAGAGAGAAGTCAAGGAGAGAAATTTCCTATGCCTCCAGGGTTCATAAAGGTTTCTCCCAGGAAAGTTTTCTTATTTTTCAATCTGAATATATTTCTCACTGATATTTTCCATGCTCCATTACATTTTTCATTGCTTTATAATTGAGGTTTTTAGAAGATGGGACAACATTTGAGCTGGCAGGGTAACAAGGACTAGCTAAATGTATAAGACACGGCTTAGATGGAATTTAGTCCAATGACATCCTGGCTGCATTACAACCCCTTAAAAAAAAAACCAAAATAAAAAGGCATCCTCTCTGGAGAACTGTCCTGTGGCTGTCCTGGGACAAATGGTGTGGGGCAGCTGCAGCTGCAGCGTGATTATAGGGGAGGTGGGCATGGACTCTCAGTCCAACGGCTGCAGGTCCTTGGCTGTGCTCAGCTGTACTCCTGCCTCCTCTGGGGAGGGGGGCTCTACTGCTTTGAGCCCATAAAGAGCACACAGGCTCTTCACCACTGAAGGCTCCGTTGCCTCTGAGTAGTGTCTACATCTTCCCCAGAGAAAGGGGCAAAAAAATTCTGCCCCATGAGGATGTTTCATGAAGCCTCCTGCAGGTTTGCTCCATGCATGTCCTTCAGAAAAAAAGCCCACAGTTCAAACTGGATTTCTCCTCTGTAGTTGGGGGAAAGGCAATCCCCCATGGGAGGGGAAAATAAGGAGAACTGCAATCTTACAAAGGGATCATCGTATGAGGATTGGGAAGCACTCAAACTGTTTGGAGGCACAATCTGCCCCCTCTCACAGCTAGCTCAGTGTGTTCAGTAGCACAACATGACCGAGTCAGCCCTCTTGAAGCTAATACCACATGGGGGGATTAACTGCGAGCAAGCAAGCAAAAATAATGGGCTCATTGAAATTCAAGGAGAGCACCCCTTGAACCACACTGAAATACTCCTTCTCCATTTGGAGCTTCTCTGCTTGCTGCAGGAGTGGTGCCCTGCCTGTGTGGCACAGACCAGTGCCCCTGTTATGTGCCAGTTGTCACCTGCATCGTGCCTGCACGGCACGCTGCCACACAAGAGGAGTCACAGAGTGATGTGAGACAGTGGGAAAATGGCAGGGGAGTCCCCAAACCATCATAAAGTTGGGGCAGGAAAAGGAGAGCGGGGAGAAAGTGTGAAACTGGCAGCAGGTGGCAAACCGGGATGCAATTCCCAGCAGAGAACAGTCTGAGGGACACAGTGTGGAGAGGGGATTTATCCCCTCCTCCTCATCCCTGCAGGCCCCAGAATAAGTTAAACAAGGCGTCAGACGTTTCTATTTTAAGAATAACCAGGAAGGCTGGCAACTACAAAAGGAAAAGGAGGGGAGGGCAGAAGTTGTCTAGTAAAATTAGCAACACATTTTCCTGCCTGCCTTCCAGAGAGCATGCCCCCTTCCAGCAAGCCAGGGTCTGCACAGCATAAATTATTGCTGTCTAAATTTGAGCCTGGGCTGTTGTTTCTGCCAAGTGTTTACTCCTGTATGCTATATTTTTTCAGCCACAGATGACACTGGGTGACATGTGTCATCACCATACATGCCCCTGAAAAATAGGCACTGCGAAATTGCTCTGACATTCTCCAAGACAGGCTGCTCACATGTGCAGAGACAGGAGTCAGGTCTTGGTGAAGAGAAGAGTCTGTCCCACTCTGGCAAAACTGGACAGTGGGCTGGGCAAGATTGCTGCTGCACGTGGCACCGAGTTCATGGGTCATCACTGAACTCTACTTGTACCGATAAGACTTCTGGGCACCTTCTGCTTCAGACAGCTCTGTACTGCTGCTTCCCCCATGCATGAGACCTGTCCTCCTCATGGCGGTGAGTAAAGCCACAGCTTCATCATCTGTCACAGGCTGCATAATAACCAAAAGCTGCATCAGGCACAGCACAGTGATTGTGCACCACTAGCAGTGGCTGCAAGGATGAAAGAGATGCTGGATAAATGTTTGACAGCTATTTTCATTCTCTCATAACCACGTTACCATTAATTCTTTTTGGCCACGTGTCACCTACCAGCAGCAAGTCCAGAGCTCTTCGAACAGATCAGATGATGCCTTTTAGGTCGTATTCAGACTGCTGAAAGCTCAGATCTGTGCAGTGTGGTTGACAAACCAAACCAGTGGAATAGTCTGTTTTAGTTGTGTCAGGCTTTTTTGTCTGTGGATGAGGTGGCTGTATTCTGCCATTGAAACAAAGAGCTCTGGGCTTGGCATGCTCACCGCTCCTAATCAGCTTTGGCCTTCACGTACTCACAGGTTTCTGTTCAACCTAAAGCACACAGATTAAAATAAACTACACATTTAAAGAGCAGGCTTTATAACCCCAGTTAGGGAAAAATGTTTTATGTTGGTATCTTAAGCCCTGGCATGTCAAGGTTAGAAATGTTCCTGTTTCATTGCTCTGACAACATATGGCCAAAGTCAACAAGAGGCTGATGTGAGTATTTGATATATGGCAGCCCAGCATGATCTCATCCTTGGCAGGTCATGGGACCAGAGCATAAAACAGTCAGATACGATCAACGTTAGGTACTATATCTGTGTGAAGATGTACGAGCCTGTCACTGTGACTATGGATAGGAAGCCAAAGCGGGATGAAGGTCAGGCTGCTTGGAGAGCCAAAACCTATGACATCCTACCCTCTGTGGTGCCACTGGTAGAGGAAAGCCATTTGTCCCGAAATGCCTCACACTGCCATCAGCATCACTGTGCTTCGCAGCTCAGGTTCACCCAGCACACCTGTCTGCTCTGAGAGCACACAGCAAATGGAGCAGGACATCTGTGCCAGGGAATTGGCTTCTGCCATCTCCTGCTATTTTTACATGGTGACTGTGAAAGCTTCCAAAATGAGACACATTCCACAATTAAACTGAACGCGTTTAATAGCAAACTCCATCGCAAATTGCAGAGTGAAGCCACTTCATATTTCCATTGGGTTTGCTAGAAAAATAGCTCCAATTAATGAGGCACATTGTAGACTTGTTTATATTCAGCTGACTCTGTTCAAGCACCAAATTATCTGTGTGTGATAATGAGGCCAAATTCACCCTGTAATTTTTCATTTAACATTATTTTACTGCCTGGCCTATTCTGCTGAGCTGAGGAGTTACTCATGGAGCAAAACTCCCCTGTCCTCACTCCCAAGCTTCAGGGGACTTTACAGGTGTTGCACGAAGTCACAGCCTCCTGTAAATAGCCACCACTTGGTAGTATCATCTTCCAGGCTCAGAGATAGCAGGCAGAGGGCCGTGTCACCCTTCTGGCTTGATTAGCTTCTCCGTGAACTCCGTAACCAGAAACTAAGCAGTGAGGATATTCTGGAGTCAGCTTGGATTGGTAAAATTAATTTCACAAGCATGAACCAGCTCCAGGCAGAATCTGGGCTTTGACATTTGGAGGGAAAGGGCCTAATTTTCTTTATGACCTGCCCCCTGGTATTCATGGTGCAGCACATTCCCAGTATGCCCAGGCCATCCAGGTCCCAGTGCTGGAAGTGAAACCACCATGTCACAAAAAGCAGTAGAGACTACATTTCACCCCTATTCTGGCAGTTTTGCTTACAGCAACAAGTAGCATTCCCAGTGAGAGAGGCACAGGCAAATTTTTGTGTGCTCTTTGTGCAGCCATGTGGGAGGAGCCCTGGGCAGAAGCTTGTCCAGTCTTGAGTGTTTTGGGGCAATTCAGGCCTTGTGATGATGTTTCACTGCACATTTAAAACAGGCCATGTCTTAGCTCACTCATTGCCATGGGCACACTGGGATTTCTGTGCAAGCCATGATGGAGCAAGGATGAAGAGACAGAATAGCCCTGTATTGCAATTCCAAATTAGGACAAATGTCTCCTGCCCTGATATATTGCCTTGACTTGTGCCACACAAGCAGCACCAACCTCAAAGCATCAAGCTTCTCTTTTCCCTCCTCTGAACTGCTGAAAGGCAGAGCCCAGCAGCAAAGCCCTCCATAAGAGCACCAGCAGCCAGTGCATACCACAGGTCCCAAGCACAGGGACAGGGGCCCCCTCATTTCCACAGTCACAATTGCACAGGCTATATATTAACAGCATCCCACAAATGCTCTGACGAGGAAAAGATCACATAAAAGTGCCAACCACAGGCTGCATCCGTGTGATTCCACTTGTTGCTTGGATGCCTTTTATTTTTGGTGCCTGTCCTAGCAAGCAATCTCCCCCTATCCTATTTCTACCCCAACCCTACGGCACAAACTGTGAGGACAGAGTCAGGCCACGAGTACAAACAAACCTGTACTTATAATCTGAGTTGTGAGTGAGGCCAGATCACTGGAGAGGCTATATTTGCCTGAAATACTGAAAGATACTTCATGGTCCCTGGGACAATCAGGAATTGCCATTTCAGTCCTGCAGGGCTGGGTCTGCAGGTTTGCACCTCACAGAAGGGCTGCGTGGGGAGACACGTGGCCTCACTGCCACTGGGCACACCTCACCTCCTCTCAGGCAAGCCTGGGCCTCTCAGCAGGGCTCAACAGGGGACAGGCAACACTGCCTAGTGCTAAATTCAGGTCAGGTCTCTAGTCTTTGCTGTTCTGTCAGTTTTGATTTTAGTGGAAATACCCCCATTTTGTTGCACTGGTAAAATCATGTCAGATAACATTCATCATTGTTACTTCACAGGGTTAAAACACGGGTACTTTCTGTTATTTAAGATATTTCCTTATCTTACAATCCGTATAGTTTATCCATTTCTCTTCAGCAATAAATAAAACACAGGCAGACATTAGCAAGACATACCAGGAGCAAATTTATTCAGCAGCATTTCTGCAGGCAAAGCACACCCAAGTGCCTCCTTTGTTTTTAAGTAAATGTATCTTAGAGACATTTTATTGTAGGGAAAAAATCCACCTCTTAACCTCTTAGGTTCCACAGGTTCTGTCAATTTTTCACTTGGAGCCATAATCCTTTCCAGTGGCAACTAGTTGGTTTGTTACAAATAAAGGATTATACCTTCAGGTGAGGCAGAGCTTCTTATGAGCTTACTGCTTAGCTATTATAGATCCTGTTCTCATGCAGAAATTAGACACACATAAGGATGTGTGCATTATTTAGGATGGAGCAGCAAGACTGCAGATGGATGGCTCTTCTACCTCAGGAAATTCTGATTATTGCTCCTCCTGTGAAGCCATCCAGTGCTGCAGTGGGGGAAATGATGCATGGAGCATCAGATGGTCTCACAGACACACTTCTAAAACACACTGTTCAGCAGGGAAGTAGAAGTTATTACCAGGATATGTCTCTCATAGTCGAGTGACCAGTGCTGGATTTAGGTTGATGTTTTGACAGGTTGCAGCTGTTAACCCCACAGTCAGGTTATTCCATTTGGATATTTCTGGCATGCTGCAAGATTTCAAGAAGAAAGTGCACTTACATTTTTAATGTGCATCCTGCTGACACCCCACCTTTCCCTGTGGGAGAAGCAGTGCTTGAGGAGGGAAGACTAAGAAAGAAGGTAAGTAATTCCTCTCAGTTGGGTAACTCATTGATTTCATGTACATAAGGTTAAAAAAAAATAAATTGAAGTCCTTGTTGTAATGTGTTTATTATTTCAACGAGTAGCAAAATATCCTTCTAAAAATAATATCAATTTACCATGGGAAGCCACATCATTTTTATCAGGATAATTGATAAATCAGACCTCTATCTA
Source organism: Chamaea fasciata (assembly GCF_029207755.1). NCBI lineage: Eukaryota > Metazoa > Chordata > Aves > Passeriformes > Sylviidae > Chamaea > Chamaea fasciata. Next base: position 54,977,041 of record NW_027094087.1, on the reverse strand, counting down.
ATTGTGCCCTTCATAGAAAATGATAGCCTTGGAGAAGAACATTTATTGCAGATAAAGTACACACTGAAGAGCTGACAGCCCAGGCTGGAGACAGAAATCACTTTTCACGGACAGAACAATGTTTTACCAGCACTAAACTGATTTGAACTGCATGAAAATCAAAGTAACAACTTCAACAGAGCTCAATCTGCCCTACAACCCAAGAGTTACAAGAAGATTGCCCTTTTACCACACTTATCACTGAAACATGTAATATATATATAAAAACGTTAACTTAGAGAGAGTCTCCAATAATCCCTCGTTTTCCATCCTCTCTCTCCTGGATAAGAAGGATCTGTCACTCTGACACCAGATGAAGCCATTCCTGGCTCTTGTTTCCTTGCATCACCTGGGCAGAAAGCCCACTGCGGCTGGTCTGCAACCGCTTCCGACAGCCTCGGTCATGGCTCCTGTTTTCCATTTCCTCCCTCCAAAAGGGAAGACAGGCAGCTGTTTAGGGAGCCTTGAAAAAAATCCTGTGCAAGAATTTAAAAGAAGAAGGACACAGTGTGAGAGTGTGAGAGTGTGTGGGGGGGGGGGGGGGGGGGGGGGGGGGGTGTATGCAGGTGTTGGCCCATCTCCAGCTAGCTGACAGTGTGGTGCTCGTATTCTTCTTTGTTTCCAAGATGCAACAACAACCAGAAAAACCCCAAAACCTAAATAATCCATTAATGGCTTGATTAATTTAACTTTTGTTCATGTATCCAGTATGTGTGCAGCCCTGGAGATGTTATTCTAAATAAAGAAGTTCTGTAATTGTGGATGAGGACAGAAGCCCTCGTGTGAGTTCACCACAGCAAATAACACTCTGCTCTTCTACACCTACAGCTCGTAAAAAAATATAGAGACATATCATTTCAGGAGAATTAAGTGTTCTCTGATTTTTTTTTTCCTGAGTGCCTGAGAGCAAAATAAAATGCATTTCCAGGAACACCTGAGAAAATGGGTATATGCTGCCTTGGATTCCCAAGCAGACTCCTGTTTCTTCACAGCCCTGGATGCTGCACAGTAGAAGAAGAGATTGATTTGTACTGTTCCTGTTGGTCTTAGGATGGTCATTCTGAAGGCCAGGACAGCTTTTGAGAAACTATTTTCTGAAGAAGCAAGTCCCAAGGAAGGCAGTAGGGAGTAGTTTCTGTTTTGCTTCATTGCTTAGCTGAATTCTGGTTAATATTTAAAAAGATCAATCCAGAATCACTCAAAATTAATATCACTGCTCAGCTCTTTGTAAGGCAGCATGAATCTTGTATCTTGTCCTTGACCTACCACTTTGTGAATTCCCCATAAATTTACAAAACTAAACTGAATTTGATTCAGTTGCGGTCTTAGCTCTGTGTCCAGCAGAACACGTACAGCCATGCACACGGCATTCTCAGAGGCACAAGAAGCCACTACTACAACTGTGATAGGCACCACAGGCAAATATCTTTCAATGATGCTTTTATTTCTTCTCCTTGCACAGGATCACTTCTCATGGTGCATTCCCCAAATCTTACTCATATCCTGTCACCAAGCTGCAAGAAGTCATCTGTCTTATTTCAGAAGAAGTCTGCAAAGAAAGACAGACAACCTAAACCCTGACCCTGGTCCTCCCACAGAGAGTGGCTATGTTAAAGAAGCGTGGTTTGACATAGCCTACCATCCAGTTGTATTTTTTGTTTTGCTAGCCTTATTGGTAGTGAAATGTCCATGCAAAGGTAAAACACCCTCCCAAGGACTTTATTTGCTTTGCTGTGAGTTTTTTATTCTGCAGAAAACCAAATGTAGAGCAATGCTAGATAAGCTACTCAGTCTTTCTCAAGACATATTCCTAGCACTTCCACTTTCAGAGTCTGCAAGAGCAGCATGATGCCCTTGCCTTTTAATTAGTTTAAGCCAGAAGCAGCTAAGATCTGAGGTCTGGGGCTATACCAGAGAGAATGAGAGCTGAAGAGCTGAGGCAGAACTGCTGCCGCCCGCCATAACCCTCCTTCACCATCAAGTCCCCATCAGTATGAAAATCAATGTGTTTACTTCCCATCAGTGTGTGAATCAGAACCCTCATGTAATTTCTATCAACAACTGCTTGATCACCCTATTTTTGTGCAGGTCTAGTGATTGTAGTGCTGTCAGGGGATGGGTGAGAGGTTGGAAGGGATCAACCTATTGCTTAAAAACAGAGTGCAACAGCTAGAACAGCTGCATTTTTGCAGAATTTTTTTTTATTCACAGACTAAAATTGTTTCACATTAAACAAGCTAGGCTGATAGATGTGGCAAATTAAATGCTAAGTCAAGCCTGCCCTGACCCACCACTGCAGCTGTGAATCTGATTTTTGCAGCCACCAGCTTGCTGGGCAGTATGAACAGTTTGCTGGATGCTCTCATGGCTGGTGGTGCAATGTAAGCACAACACTTGGAATACAATCCACCAGTGTCTCCACGCCAGATCCCAAAACCTACTTCCTAGGCCTTCTGCCAGTGTTGTGCTATGAGTCACGGACAGAAACAAACACAAGGAATGTCAAATTAAATAGGACGCTATGCTTTCGCAGGATTTAAAAGCGGAGCAGTTGTGCTGTGGAGTACAAACCTCCCTGGACTCCTCTTGGACTGCTTCTCATCTTGGTAATAAGAAACATCCCTTTAATTAGTTCCATCTAATGAAATTCATAAGTCAGGGAGTGGGAGTTTTGCTCCTGGGTAGAAACCGAAAACTTCTCTTCACTTGATCTGCCTATTTTCTGCAGCAGTCATTAGCAAATTTTATCAAATCTCTGCATTAAACAGTAACAACTATTGTTCACTCAGAACACAAGTCCATTTATGAGCTGCAATATGACACATCTTGGAAACCCCAGACCGAAAGGCACTTCTGGAAAAAAAAAAAAAAAAAAAAAAGATTAGGACTGGCAAGAAAAAGTAGTTTCAAATTGTCAAGAAGGAACAATGGAAAAACTTCTACCTGATCTTTCTGGCTGCTGAGATCAGAGAAGTTCCTTTACCTTTCTGGGTTTGGGTAAAATAATTTACAAAATTTATTTGTCTTTCCTCACTTTTGAGGGGTACCCATTACCTCTCCAGCTGAATCTCTGGGTGCTTCATTCTCCTTGCTTTGGGGACAAGTAAAATAATACCGGGAAGCCTCAAGCTGTTCATTTGCTCCTGTGGAAATACTGACCCACAAACATCTGTTTAAATTCATTTTGGTTATGTGTCTCTAAAGACAAAGCAATATCCATGACAACAAAAAATTTCACTGCAGAAGAGGGAGCACATCCAGAAGGAGTGTGTAATCGGCCTGTTTATTGATGACAAAGTTTGGGATCTCAGGCACAACACCAGTACTCTGCAGCAGGCCTGGGCCTTTATCAGGACACTTTTGCAAATGTCTGTCATAGAGGACAGAGGGAAACTGAAGCCTTGCTTGCTGTCTCATTTTCCAATCTTTTTTGCAAAGAGACATGGCTCACTGTGCAGTTGTTGTTGCAATTGCCCTGTGAGAAGTTTACAGAGGAGAATGGAACAGAGGGAGGTGATGCTCTCCTACATTAGGAGACAACAAAAGCAAAAATCACCACCAAGACAAACTGTTCAGACAGTCTGGATTTTGCTACAAGCTGTTTTCAGCACCTATGGGGGCCCCTTGGTACATCTTCATGCTTTCCTCCAAGTGGCTGCTGACCAATACATTCATCCTGTTACTCCACACTGGGCCCCATAATTACAGAGCTGATTTGCAGGGTTGGTTATAGCTGCTGTTACGGGAGGGTACAACGTTGGACACAACTGCAGTGCTGATGTGGGAAGGAAGGAGGAAGGTGGCACGTGGCAGCTCTTGCATGAATGCTTGCTGCACTGGAAAGTGTCGGCAGAGGAAAAGGAGGAGGAAGCCACGTCCCTCCTAGGGTCTTTCCAAGAATCCTTCCCACTTATAAAGCAATCTTTGATTTGGGATGCATGGAGTAATTTTCTAGTTTAACACTCAGGGGTAATTGCTTAAACCACTTCTGCTCTCAGGGCCTCCTAGAGAAAGGTGTCAGTGCAGAGTGCACCTTGCTATGGCCCTGCAGGAGCTAATGGACTGCTTTGCAGGCTCGGTGCGTTCTAAGCCAGGAGTGTCTTTCACCGCCCAAATCCCTTCCCCTCCAAACCTGGCTGCCTGATTGCATTCTCTGTTCTCTAATCTCCCCTACCTTGAGACAAAAACCTCCCTCCAGCATTGATCAAGGCCTTCAAGACGATCTCCCAAGCTTTTGGGATCCTGCTCCCTGCAAAGCAGACCCAGCACTCAGTTTTATCCTTAAACATCTGTGGAGGGTGATATGAGTGTGCTTGACAGACACTGCTGTGGAGAAACCCAGAAAGAGACCCAAGGATAAATTTTTCAAGAAATGTCTCAGTGCCATAACCCATGTAAATGCTACACAGCCACTTGCAAATGATGTGATTGATTACAAATTACATCAACACCATCCCATCAGACCTTCTTGCCTATAGTGGTGCTGACAGAGCACTCAGCAGCTTAATTTCTGAAAACCCATAAATGCAAGAGCTCTAAGGTCGTAACACTCACAGGCAAAAGAAGGAACCCTTGTTTTGAGAGCCAAAGTAGCTCTACTAGGAATTCAAGGTCAAGGTACTCAAAGGGGCACACACTGTTCCCTGAAGGTCTATCTGAGTTGAGCATACCTCCCATGGAAAACACAAAGCGTGACACTTGCCTTGTCAGGGAGAAAGGACCAGGCTAATGGTTTCTTTCAGGGAGCTAGCTTCTTACACTGGGGCTTTCTGTCCCAAAAAGAAGCAGGTCCTACTTCTGGAGTCCAAACCTCATTCACTGAGGGCAGAAAATTATTTGAGGTTCAATACTGAATTTAGTGTCTCTAGTTGAGATCAGGAGGTGATTTTAGGGATTAGCTTCACCTGAGTGAAAAAATTGCAGAGACACTGCCTCCCCCACCCATGCACTTGCAGGTACCTACAACTCACCCTCCCTTATCTACCTCTCCCCCCCCACCATCCCTGCAGGGGTTTCCATTTCATCTGCAATAGAGGGTGGCCTCTCTCTCTGCAGCAGCGGTGATGTATTACCCACCCAGGTACTGACCAGGCTCCACGCATCAGCTTATCTGCCAAGGTCTGCTTCCATGACCCTTTGTTCCTGTTTGCCTGCTGAATTTATGCTCCTCCTCTGATGTACTGCTACATGTAGCTGAAGTAATGATGAAGGGGGTGCAGCTAAAACCATGGAGAAAAAAGAAAAACTGTCTCACTTTACCAAGATCAGGTGGGATGCAACCTTACTCTGTTTTTTGGAATGCAGCAAATATCAGTTGATCAAAATGGCTTCAGGCACAGAATTTTAAATACAAATTTGAAAAAGCTATAAGAGAACATCCACACTGTCTCGGGAGGATGCTGGTCTGAATTTAAAGGGACCTCCAAGTGAAATGTACTCAACTACATTGGCCAGAGTGAAACTCTCTCCTTCAGTGACTCTCAGTGGAAAGATACAGTGCCAAGCTAGGGTTTTATTATAGTTAACCCTTTTGATGCTTACTGCTGGAGCTACGGATTCTGATGCATATTTAGATGCTGCTGTGTAAACAGGATCTTCTTGAGTCCAGAAACTGATGGCTGGTCGCACAACTGCCTCTTGGGTCTTTTCTCCCAAGATGTAGTGGGTGTTTATAAGTCATGGCTCTCTCATTCACTTGCCCTTAATAGGGCAACACATTCCCAAAGCCATCTATCAGAGCTGGGCTGGCTCTGAAGACTGTGCCATCTCCTTATCTTCCCTCCCCTCCTCTTCCACATCATGCCCTATAATGCTTCTGTTAGTGGTGGCCAAGATGCTGCTGAAGGTGACCGAATTTCAGGCTACTCAGCAATCCCAGCTCCCAGGGGAGCACGAGATGCAGGCTGGAGAAGCCTTTTCTGTCATTATTTCCCGGAGCTGTTAACAGTCAAGGAGTGTTTTTGCTGGATCTCATCTCCTCTCCAGTTACATCCCCACCACCCGTGACCCTAAGCAGAAATCCCAAGCTTATAAAATTAAACAGGCCTTTCCCATGAGTCACCCTGGGACTCCATGCTTGGATGGGATCAGGGAAAAGAGCAGAGACACATCTGCTCTGGGAGCAGTGCAGAAAAGGCAGTGTACAAATACAGACTCCAAGACTCCCCAGTCCCAGTTTTTCTCATAGCTGCAAGTTAAACCGGACACAGTAACCTATTGAACCAGATCTTGTTAGCTAACTACAGAGAAGTCTAGCAGACCATTAAAATTAAACTAAATATAGGCACACATCAAAAAAACAGTGACTCTAAAGCTCTGTGCCTAATTCATCAGGGAGCAGAAAATCCCAACACGTGGGATGTTCTTCAGACGATGCCACTGCAGCTCTAGTGAGACAGGAAGCTTTAACCAGATCTCCCCAGAACCACAGGGAGGATGCTGTGCCTCTGCTTTGCTGCCAAGAAGACCCAGCTTCCTGCACGCCTGGTTATTTTCCACACTCAAACATGTGCAAGTTCACAGAGCATCCTAGGGATGTGCTACCCTTTCCACCCTCTGAAGTCTCACTCCTGCTTTCATGGGTGGCTTGGTAGCCCAAAGGACAGAACAGTTCATTCCCCTCAAGACCAGGTGTGTTGGTGTCAGTCAGTGATGAGCAGGACAGGCAGCCAGGGACAGCTTTTGAACGGCTGATGTCACCAGGACAACCTGCTGGTATAACCTTGTGAAGCCACTGATGTCACTCCTGCTTTTGGCTCTCACTGAGACAGTAAGGACACCTGACTAACAGTGCAAAGAAGGCATCTTTTGACTGAGAGTGTTGTGCAGTGGTCTAAGCACAGGGCTTGGCAGCAAGAGCTGTCCCCACCTACAGCCTTCAGCTTTTATCAGGCTCTCATGGGGGCGGAATGAAGGAAGGAGACTGAGGAGAGACTCTACCAGAAATAAAATGGAACCTTCACAGTGGTCCCACGAGGTTAAATTAGTTTGTGTGAAGACTTTGGAATCACAATCCCCTGGTTCAAACCCCCAACATTACACAAGACGCCGTGCTTAGTCAAAGGCTGAATTACTCCAGGAAACTTCAAAGTCATCAAAGAACTTGTGCTTGGTGACATTTGTGTGCAGTGCTTTGAGTGAGTTTTCTCTGCTTTCCCCAATCACCGTGCAACAGTCAATTAAAAGCGCTGCTCTCTTTGTAGCCTCCACTGCAGCACCAGGTTTATTGTCCTATTTATCACCATTGAACTGCCTTGGGCTGAATTATTTATAGCACTGGAGAAGATGAATTAAGTGGTAAATCCAAAGTGGGTCAGAGGGATGTTGACTTGGCCTTGAGACACAGACGGGTCACTGGGCTGATGTCTTGGCCTGCTTTGCTTAATGGGATGGAGCATCATCATCTGCACTCCCACCAAAACCTTGAGCTGCCTGCATGCAGACAGTGCTCCCGTCCCCTTGAACCAGAGGGGCTGGAGGCAGATACCAGTAGCCTGTATTTTCCTCCACAGATGACTTCCCCTCACTTTTTTTATCTGTGCATGCTGTGGTACTTCAATTAAGAACACCGTTCCAGCACCCTCATCAAGAAACTCCAACACAGAGCTGCATTTTTAGCACTTGATGTGGCATGTCAGTACATCACACTGCCATTGGTGTGATGCAGGGTGAGCCAACACACCCCAAAAATTCAGAAAGTGGCCCACTAGCCTGAGGGGTTTAGTTTTTAGTGTAGCAACAAAACAGCTACTCAAGCACAGGGCTTTTTAAAGGAAATCCTGCATGTATTTCCGTCCCTAAATCCCAACAGAATCTTGTAATCCTCCACCAAGAACAGCCTGTGCTCCACATTGCCTCTAGCCTTAATGATGACAATGAATCAGTTGTTTCCCAAAGAGGAGACTCGCTTTTCACATTACTGCTGCTTTTATGCCACATCTGACTGCACGGCAGAGGCTCCAGCAAGATGCTTATATGCCAGGGTTCCCCCAATATTTTCCATGATGAAAAGTGAGGAGCACTCCCACAGACAAAGAGGATGGGGATTCCTGCCTGGCATGGCCCTGGAACCACCAATATGAGGATATTAATCTCACAAATAAGGCAAATTCACATTATTTTACCAATATCTCTGTTCAAATACAATACCTAAATGCTATTTGTATCCAATAAAAAAAGGTACAGGAAGAAAAATGCTGCTCCTTCCACACACCCTTGTTCTTGGAGAACACCAGACATTGATTCTGGTCATCTTGGGGTTTTCTCAAGGGGTGTCAGAGAAGCTCAGACACCAACTCTGAGCTCTCATGTGCAGATGGAAGTCATGGGCTCACAGACACCAAGTTCTCTGAAAGAGTCATCTGAAACTGAGATGGAAACGCTGCTCCTGGCCATGAAACCAAAGGGCAATAAAAGAAGACACTCTTTCCTGTATTATTTTTTCTCCACGGTGCAGGGGCAGACAAATTTCATTCTCTCTTGTAAGAAAATATCTAACAGTATCACCTAATAACACACAAGACCAGACAGGCACCTAAATTCAGAATGAATTTTAGAAGAGTGGGGAGAACAGCTCTACTTTTTGAAGTCTGCATTAAGATTTTTCCACTATATGATGCAATCAGCTTCCCTCCAATGTTGCCTGGTACAATACTGACATCTTGCCCTTGAAAGTCAAAATCTCTTTGCTAAGGGACCAAAAGAAAATAAAGAGGGTTTAGTTTTAAGCACAGCAGAATTAAGAGTGTTACAAACCGCAAACTTGCTGAGGAATGTGGTTTTAAGTAATCCCACTGATATTTTCCAATTCAGGTTGCGTTTACTTAGTAGCTCCAGCAAATGAGAGAGATTGTGGACTACACTCTCCATCCCTGGCAGAAGAGGAGCAGGAGGAGGAGGAGGAGGAGGATGTGAAGGAAGCAGACAGCTTTGATTAACAAGAAAATTAACAAAAGTACTTGCCTGGGAGATAGGCATATCAATGACATGAAGCGTTCATGTGTCCCTGACCAGGAATACTCCAACCATCACCTTGCCCTTCTCCAGAATCCTCTGGCTATGGTTTTGTGAAATTCCATTCTGCAGAGTAGCCTCCTGGGAGAGAGATGCATCCCCTCAGCAAAGCAGCCTGGTTCTCTCTCCATCAGGAGACAAACATTCTGGGCCAAGTGGAGCCACAGAGAGGCAGAAGATGGGATCAGCCAGCCCTGCATGCTCCAAGAAGGATGCTCCAAGCAGCCCTCTCTTGGGAGCCTGAGAGTGGGGAGTCACCTTCTCCCATGCTGAGGAGGATCTGCTCTGGTTTCCTCATTTCTGTCTAAACAGAAACAAAATGCTTTTGTCCCAAGTGAAATGAAAGGTTTCACCAACCTAAAACCAATGTTCCACAAAGGTTATATTCTGGACAAACATAACAAAGAAATCTCTTTTGAAATCATTACAAACAGGTATACTTTGGCACATTTCAGGCTATTTCTGGAACTGAAAAAATACCCCTTTTGCCCAGATCCATCCATAAGCCAACCCAGTGGGAAATCTGTTATTTCACTGCAACAGTTTGCCGAGGAAACAGAGTTCAAAAGGCACACAGCTCTGAACAGATATCCACTAGTCAAGGGTGCATGGATCAGTATAGACAAATATTGGTGCAATTTTCTTTCAACTTTCCCAAAGCCTATGATAAACTTCCACCATTCAAGCACCTCAGCCCGTGTTTAGAAAGCAAGATGGTGATACTGGAGTGGGGGAAGCAGGTTTAACAACTCAGTACGTGGCTTCCTGTGACAAATAGAAAAACTTGAAAGTCAACCTGAAAGAAAGTTATATCCACACTGGATTTCCCCTCACCCTAAACAGCTGCTCCTATGACCATTTAGGGCTTTCAATGTGTCAGATACTCTTCAGCACAAGTTTTATTTTACTGAGCTGGTATTGCTTTCATTGAAGAGCTCATGCTCATGCACAGTCTATACAGCTTCTTTTATGTATACAAAAAAGATGGAAAAATTATGCCCTGCCAAGAAAGCTGTCTTGCCAAACAAGAGCCACCCCCTGAAGGGTATATTTAGAAATCAGAGGACAATTTAGGAAAAGAGTCACACAACATAAGCCAGAAGAGTAATGAAAACTAGGGAGAGTGGGAGTTTCTTTCAGGTATTGAGCACTCCCAGACTGTGCCAGTGAATACCCAGGCCGACACGACTCCTTTTCACCTCACCAAGTAACAGCAAAACCCAACACTTACACAGCATTTTTCATTCATCCATCTCAAATTGCACTGCAAGCAGAGTTAAAGTGTTGGATTTAGCATCCCTATCTGCAAATTGATGCACAGAGCTGAAGTTCAAGGTTGCACAAGGGCAAACACCAGGGACAAATGTAGGCCATGGACTTGTGTCAGCTGTTGTGGGTGCTGAGTTTGGACCTTCTCTTCAATACTTGATCGAGTCCATCAGCCTTGTGCAGGCAGGCTAGCCTGTGGGGTCTCTCTGCTCTGCCATTTCATTAGGACAAATGCCTTCACAGCAAGCGTTTTGCACCAACAAACAAATTTGAGCAGTACATCCATGTCAGCCTGCAGAGTCCCAGCACAGCTGAGGCTGGTGAGCATCTCTGGAGATCATCTCTCCCAGCTCTCGCTCACAGCAGCCTGCTCAGGGCTGCATCCTGTCAGGTTTTGAATATCCCCAAGGATGGAAATGCTACAACAACTCTGGGCAGTCTGTGTCAGTGTTTGACCCCTGTCATAGTGAAAACATTTCTTCTGATATTTAAAAGAAATTTCCTGTATTTTCATTAGGGGTGCTTTTCTCAAGTCTTGTCCATGAGCACTACTGAGGAAAACCTGGCTACACCTTTACTTCCCCCATCAGGTGTCTATCCACATGGATAAAAGCCCTCTGAACCTTCTCTTCTCCAGGCACTCTCAGCTACTCCCCATGATGAAGGTGCTCCAATCCCTTCATCACCTCTGTGGCCCTGCACTGGACTTGCAGCATGTCTGTGTCTCTCCTACACTGTGCAGCCCAGCACTGGACCCAGCAGTCCAGATGGACATCACCATTGCCGAACAGAGGGAAAGGATCACTTCTTTCAACCTGCTGGGGACTGATCATAACCCTTTGAACCTGGTGCTTCAGCAAGTGTTCAGTCTACCTCAGCATTCACCTACCCAGCCCATACCTCACCAATGAGTACTTTATAGGACACAGTGTCTAAAGCCTTGCCAAATCTACAATGAACAATATCCACTGCCCTCTCCTCAGCTAATCGAGAAAGTAAGCTCTCTGTAAAAGACTAGCCAACTGATAAAGCATTCCTCCTTCATAAAACACTGCTGACTAAACCCAAATGCCTTCTTGTGTGATAGATAGTAGGAAGAAATTCTTTACTGTGAGGGTGGTGTGAATTAGAATAGTTTGCATAGAAGAGCTGTGGATGCTGGAAATGCTCAAGACCAGGTTGGATGGTGCTTTTAACAAGCTGATCTAGTGGAAGGTGCCCCTGCCCATGGCAGGGGGTTGAAACCAGTTGACCTTTAAGGCCCCTTCCAACCAAAACCATTCTACATTCTATGGTTCTATTACGGTCTTTACTATGTCTGGAAATAGTTTCTAGGCTCATCTGTTCCACCCTCTGTGGGGCCAAGGTGAAGCTGATGAGCCTGTAGGGCCTGAGATCCTCCTGAACTGATACTTCTTTCCAGTCCTCATGAACTTTCTCTTCTTGTCTCCTGCTTTCCCAGATATCAGAATGATGCAGTATGCCTGATAGACAGCTTGGGGAAGGCAGCATTCCAGTGCAGATTTCTGCCTTTGACAGAATAACCAGCCTGAAGAGCCTCTATTTATTCCTCAACATTTTTGAAACATCTAAGGTCTGCTAGGACTGCATGACTGTCGTTCTGAATAATGACTGCACCACATGACTTGGATTAGCAGTCACAGGAACAAGGGGAAACACGAGGGACACCCAGTTGTGACACAGAGGACCAGAGTGTTGGCAGCAGGGACTGCACCTCTTTCTGGTGCAGGGCTAATCAAACCACCCTCTTTCTTGTGCTTTCAGTGCAAGGACTGTAACATTAACACGTAAAATCAGCTGCAAAAACCCTCACTGGCCAAGGAGTCACACAGATTTAGAAATGCACACCACTTGTTTCCTTTACCCTCCCAGGAGCAGCTGTGCTGTACCACAAATGATTTTGTTCACAGACAAGCCTACATTGCTTAAGCTGCACCTCCACAAATGAGTAGTCTTGATTTTTTTCTTCCCTCTCTCAACTCCTCTAGCTCAGTAGGTGAGATGGGTTTAAAACAAACAAAAAAACAGCAAAACCCAAGGGAACTGAATTTAAACTAGACGCCTACAACTACATTTTCAGTAGCTAAGTTATAAAAGAAGAAAGATAAAAATTTCAAAAGCTTGAAGGTTGTCACTGGAATATTTTTATCTAAACTGAGTCACAAAGACTCAGCAGTAGGATTCTTTTTTTCTTAATAACACTGCAAAATAAAAAAAAAACTTTAAGAAACTACCACCCCAAATGAAGACAATGAGGAAGTTAAAAGCTACACAAAGCTCACTAAAAGCACTGGCTCCAGCAGCATGCCAGAAACAACAGGCTCTTCTTACAGACACAGAGAGGTATTTTATTCGAGTGAACAAAACACACCTCTGCTAACCCAGAGCAGATAAACTGCAGAAAAGCCTGCAGGCATTTGACAGTACCAGAGGAGGTCATTATGGCACCTTTCCTATTCAAAGGCTGAATCCAAAGTACTAAGAAAGCACATCCTTGATGAGTAGGAAGGGGTTTGTTCTGGAAGAACAGAAAAGGAAAAGTGGGGAGAGGAAGGGGCAGAGACCTCCTACCATTGACCAAGACTGCAATTCCGGGTTTGACATCACTGCAGTGTCTCCACATGGCTGCTATATGACATGTTTCTCATAACAAGCCATTCAGAAATGGCTTGTTATGAGAAAAACAGCAGTTATTTACATATGCAATCAGTCCTAGGTTAAAACTTCTGGTTTATGCCATGCACAGATCTCCCTATAAAGAAACCTACTTCTTTCTATCTATATGAAACAGACTTTTAACAAGATTTTTTTTTCTGACAAAGTTTTTGGTTTTGTGTGAAAGTTTAATATTCTTCAGTCATAATGACAACAGTATAAAGAAATCATGGTAAGGTTCTGTCTTTTTAAACATAAGGTCAAAGGGTACAGTCAAAGAAAGCTCTGCCATCACCTTGATAGGACACAGGGTTGTTTAAAGTGCAATTTAATAGCAAATTTAAGACATCCATTTCTTTTTCTACAGCTGTTACTTATGCTTTCAACAGCACTGGTACCACTCCACTCTGAAACCAGGTTCTGCTCGAGTGCCAGATCTCTGTGGCTGAGTGTTCTCCATTGGTATTTTCACTGCAGTAAAACTGTAAGAGCCAGAGGCAAGTCAGTGAGATTGAGATGGCTCGTGAGATCATCATGGGAAGAATGAATCATCTGCCTTGGAAATATAAATGTTTATGATCACTGCTTCTATTCTGCACATATATCTTTGAGACACACAACTTTTACAAGGGTGTTGGTATTTATATAATTCCATAAATTTAGACAGTGCATTACAAACATAATATGCAGTTGCAGTTATAAATAGCAGAGCAGCAGGATAGAATTTTCAACTACTTCTCGTTTCCTATACTCTACAAATGAGATGTGTGGCACAAGTTAAGGAACTAAAGGAAAGAAAATACAGCTATGAGGCAATTAAAAAACCCCATATGAGTCTCCCTATTTCAGATGGTGGAATGGAAGGCTGGACTTCTACCAAAGAAAAAGAAAATAAAGCCTGTCCCTGAGAGTTAACTGCAACATTTAACCATGGCTAAAAGACAAAGAGCAGATTCTGAAGTGGAGGCTTTGAGAACAGATTATTTTTGTGGCATGTTTTCAGTGTCAATGTGACGAACTAACACCTGCCCTTGACAAGAGGCATTCTGGCAAACAAATGCACAATATAGTCAAAAGACTAAATTTGTTTCTAAACCTTGGCCGATGCTTCTTTTTTAGTGCTCACAACACTATGGATGTATGCACAAACCCATGAAAAAAACCAAATCTCTGGGTACTGTAGGAGCATCAAAACAATGTACCAAGGCATTTTTCCAGAAGGCCAACTAATAAATTCCCAACCTATATGCAAAAGGCAATCAGTAACTCATGGTAAGCTTTCTAAACTTTGATAATGATATTGAGGGTTTGCATCAGCAGTTAATTTGTCAGGCAATAACTGTAACAACAGTTAAAGCTCAATATCGTGTACTTGAGGTCAACCAGCAACCTAGCACTGATGCAGTTATGGTATCTTTATTTACTTATTTTTTTTAATAAATAAACCCTGCACCCTCGTTTCCATTTCTCTGCTCAGTTAATTCAGGGAGGAAGAGGTTCCTGGTATAAGCAGTACTTTTTGAGCCAGGTGAATGATATCTTCCATATTTTACACAGGATATATTAGATTTGATTGGATATATCTTATAACAGCTGAAAGAAAACAACGTATGCACTGCATTGCCATTTTGAAACTACACTGAAATACTTCTGGACGCTCAAGATACTCCCCACACACTGGACCATGACTTCACATGAGGAAGATCCATCCTACTTGGCCCTGGGGATGGACTCACACACATTTCATAAGAAGGTAAGACACTCAGAACTCCAAAACTCTAGAGCAGGGATCAGCACCTACTCTAGGGAAGGTCATACTCTGTGCCACTGCTGCCTTTGTGCTGTGTGGAAATGGAATTACTCGACATGTTTTCCAAGGAAATGGCCACCTAGGGCAGAACAGATCAGGAAAGTGGTTTTAACAGTTCTTTGTATGTGCTTTAATGATTTTTTGTTACACTGATGTCTTTCAAAAAACATCAGTTGGGTAGAAAATGAGCGCCTTTGCTTTACTGTCCGTAACAGACATCCTCTATGGTGTTCCTTCAAACTGAATTGATGGGGTCTCCCACGTGTCCTCATCTGCCAACTGAGCCGTCTGTGAAGTCTGATCCACAGGTTCTCTCTCACCCTGGGCTATCAATAATGCATCTTCTTGTCCTCCTTCTAACTGAAGGTCAGAGCTAGAAGAACAATTAGATTCATTGGGTTTGTCCATGGAAGGCTCTGCTGTAGGTGTAGAGGACTGCACAGTTTCTGCTTCAGCCTGTGGCTCTGTTTTAAGATGAAGTCCAAACATGTTATTTCTGACGAGGTATCGAACACACTGCAAAATCACATTCCTTTCGTGCCGGATGTCCTGGGCCAGTAACTGGAAATTAAAAAAAAAGATAAGATGATGCATATTTCCCTTTATTGCTCTGTAGCTGATACATGCAGAGCAAGATATACTGATCTGCTCAGTAATTTCCAACATCTTTCAAGTTAAACAGTTGGCTCTCTCACACAGGTCCTGGACACACGGGGCTGGAGATTGCCATACCAGAGACAATGATGTTTTCATATCATGGACTGTAATACCAGGCCATGCATTCCAGTACATCAGGGTAGCAGGTCTATTATAATTTTTTACACTTTCTGACTTATACTGTATCTGCAATTTAATATCCCATGCATTTTTAATTTAAACCCCCTATGAGTAAAAGATAAATACAAGGAAAGGGCATTTTTCATCAGGTACCAGACCACAGATTTAAACAGCAGTAACTGGTTTGGGCTATAATACATACACCAATCTAATTCTAGTAGCTTAATCAAAGTGCTAGAGGCCTTCCTCATCGACTTTAACCTCGTTAAAGTTCACTTTGGTAGGAAAAAGAAACCTATCAGGCAGAGAGCTAAATGAACCTTTTTCATTGCAAGTGTCAGCAGAACTGAGTTTGGCTTGCAATGTCACCGAGAAGCTTTTTTTTGTTGTTACAAGTTTCAACAGTGGTTTAACTGGCCACTTTTAAGTCTGAATATTTCTACTTAGATCAGGGCTAAGAGGTGTTACAAGCAGCTGACACCTAAAATGAGCCTTCAGGAACCTTCCATCTGAACTAGATTATGTACTACTTCAGGGTAGACAAGGGACAGCATAGTGATGTTCTGTGTTCAACTGGGAGAAACTGATGAACTCCCAAACGGCCAAATTAGGGCCCAGTTGGGCTGCAGAAATCACAAGACTATATTCTTAGTATTTCATTTTTTTAATGCAGGGATTGGTATCAGTGGAGTAACAGTACACAAGCTTTTGATTTTGTCAACATAGAGAATGACTAAATACTCATTAGTGTCTGCATGTCTACAATAAAGATTTTTTAGTAGTGCCCATCTCACTGCTGAATGACTGCCAAGAAATACCTGCAGCTATTCTCCTACCTCTTTTTTTTAAAAAAAAATCGTTTCATTGATACAGCCACCTGTTTTTAGCATTCTAATCCACTTTCTGGATCCATTTTGTAAAATTTCAACCTTGCTCCCTCTCAAGGTTTTTACACACTGACCATTTCTAATGACAGTGGAAGCCTACCTGCAAACCTCAGGCCCTCCTCTGTGATTCACAGCCACAGTACACATTCTCTAAAAACAACTCCAAGCAATTTGAAAAGGCAAAAAAACCTCAATAAAATGCAGTTTTAAAAATGGACCATACTGGCAAGCTTCAGCTCAGGTTTCCTATGTACTGCCAGCTTCTCTCAGCATGTGGGACTTCATCTGACTTTCTTCCAGAGTCGTCACTGCTTTGATCACCAACAACTTTGAAGAGCAAGTGATAAAGGCAACTGCATGCTTAGGGAGCTACACAAAGGACAAACACTTCCTTTTCAGTCCCTAGGAACTTTAATTCTTGGCAGGAATGGTACTACGTGCTAAAAAGACTACAGAGGGATTTTGCCCACATCTGCAGCTTGGGATGTACCTTATCAGGTATCTCTTCCTGAAACATCCTGTGCTATTTCAGAGCTCTGATGTCAGTGGCACCCTGCTTTCTCCTCTTTTTTTTTGCCCACTGCAAGTTTTCCCTTGATGGAGGAGCTTTAAGATATTTATAGAATCACAAGGGTAGTACTGCTTTTGAGTAATAAATACAATAAAAGCTCCAAGGTTCTGTTGGAGCTTCCTAAAGAAAGACACCAAGCTCTCTGGCCAAATGGGTTGCTTTGCATTGCTACTGGGAATACCTTGGACTCACCCCTACAAACCTCCTTCTACCTTCTGAGACATCAACCTGCTGCTCTTCAAGGCGCTGTCCCTTCCTCAGATTGATCTAAACCTGCCTAGAGAAGAAACCCTTCTGCAAGCAGGTTGTAGCTCAACACCACTCTATAGTTTAAGTCACCAACACACTCCTCAACAAGATCGCTTTGCACGTGCAAAAAGAACTGTGTGCTCCTCCAGCAGAAGAACCTGGCTGAACAGCAAAACTGGGAGCAAAAAGATCAGATCATGGCTGCAGGGATTATACACAAACAAAACCTACTGGATACTGCCACCAGGAAGAGAAGAGCGAGGAACAAAGGGCTTGTTCCTTGTGCAGCTCACTTCAGACACATGATTCAGTTGTCATCTCTTATTTACCAAAGTCAGTCATTACCTGAATGCATGCCAGGGTATTTCTATCTGTCTATTAAAGCATCTTCACTTTGTCCATGTGAAACGCTCACTTTACTATTCTTAAGCCAAGCCCTGTGCTAACAGACTGGTCTAACTTCCTGCAGGGAAGAGGAGAAACACTCACAAATAGCTCTACTCTTGCACAGGAGGCATTATTTGAGCCTCTTACCATTTCCAGCAGAGTTGGACGGCGCTTGGGAAGGCGAGGTAATTTTTTCCTGCCCCGCTTATCAGGACCTCGGCGGGGACGCGCGTTTGAATTCGAGCTCCTTAACGTCGTGCCTGGGCATTCGGGGAGGTTTTGATTTGGTTTCTGACTCTGAGGAGCAGGAGTAGTTTGAGGTGTATTTCTGAGCACAGTCTGGTTTCTCTCAGCTTTTGTTGCAGTCTTGACAGGGATTTCTTAAAGAAAAAGAACACACTTTCATCTCAAACATAAAAGCCTCTTCAACATACTCATATCCCCATGCACTGGCAGTTCGTTAGTCTTGCTCACACAACCTGATGTGAAGATGTTCAAGGTTTGCTTGGAGGAAAGGAGGGTTTTGTTTGGCTTGGGTTTTCTTTCTAAATACAAAAAAATAATCTCTAAACATTCACAGAAAGGAAAACAAGGTATTTCAACTCTACAGCACAAAAAGAAAAATAAAAAGAGTAGGACCTGACTGAGATTTTCACACCTCTGCCTTCTTATCACTTAAGTACACTGCTTCACATTATAGCTTGCTGCAAATTTGGCTGCTGAGAAAATCATGATACAGTTAGGGCAGAGGATGCCCAAGTTCAATTCACTGTCTGCTAGATGTTCTCTAACTTTGGATAGGCCAAACAGGGCAAGTAAGGCATAGTAAATATTCACAAAAACAAGCAGCAGCAGCAATTCCTCACCACACACTGATGCATACACTAGGAGAAGCACAAAATCCAAGTAACAGAGAGTTCAAGTCCTACTGTAACTCCCAGCAGCCTTCTATGAAAAAAGCCTTAAGGATGTGAAAATAAGTTCATGAAGTGACAATAACAGCTTTTTCCTGGCACTATTCAAACACGATTTGAAGCAAGACTGAAAACAGGTTCCTTATTTTCCCCCAGCTAGGGAAGCAAAGGCTTGGGAAACTGATGACACACAACCTAATCAAAGGCATTTTATGCCTCTCTCTCAACCCAAGACACGCTGCTGAGAAAAGGACAGCAAAAAAAGCCACAGTCCTGCTTGCAGTCCCCAGCACTGCAGTGTGACACAGGGTAGAAGGGGAGAGGAGAAGGGCAGAGGTTGCTTCTACACACCTTCGGGCTCGCTGTCGGATCCGCTGCCATAGTTGACCGACAGCGCACTAAGGGCAGAGGTCACCTGCCTGGGGACAATTGTCATTCCCCGTCTCCCATCTTCCTCAGCTGCTTCATCCTTGTCAGATTCTGCAGGGAAAGAAAAGGCAAGAGGGGTTTTTCCCAGCAATCCTGCCAACAGCCAGCGTTGCTGCTACACCCACATCTCAGCACCACACAGAGCTGATGTTGGGCACCATCGCTCAGTGCTGTGGGCTGACAGAAAATCCCCCACTTTTGCCTGCCCTCTATAGATAAGTGCTAGCAAACTGGTGCCTCCACTGGTTTATAGTCCTGCCAACAACGTTACTGAAACAAAAACTTTCCTGAACACAAGCTTGAGCTTTCTGCTTCCTTCTTTGCATACCAAATATAATTACAGGTTTTGTTATCAAGTGTAGGTAAAGAGAGAGAGAGGATTTCATAATATGTTTTGAAGTCTGGCTGGATTTAATTCTGAGATGGAGGGGAAGCATTTAGAAGCCAGTCAGGGAGAATTTAAAAAAAAAAAAAAAGAGAATCAACAAAGCTGTACCTATACAGTAAAATAATGGATTTGGGCTGTATTTTTTTTTTTTTTTAAATTCTACTTAGTTTTATTGTGTTTCCTATTATTTGTTCTGGCTAAATTTCTCAATTGTATAAAAAGTTGCAACTAGCTTTAATAATGCATAATAAGAAAGTACCACATTCCTTTTCTACCTACTATAACAGAAGTCACTAGAGGTACTTTGGCATAATAAGGCCTATTATCATTAAGTAAAACACAGATGTTGCAGGGAAATACAGATATATTTAAGCATACTTAAGTTTCCCAACACGCAAAGATTAATGGAATAAACAAATTACATAGGGATGCTGAGTTCTTGTTCTGACTAATTGAAGATTATGTTTTCAGGAGGAAAAACTCAGCATCAGACATCTTTCCAGGGAATGTATTTTACCCTTGTTGCTAAAAATAGCCAGAGTTATATTTAAGTCAGCTTACATGCCATATTCTAGGAGTACTGCATCACTGCTGACTACATTATAAATAGTTAGATCTGAAGAATTTACACTGCTGCCAGCATGAGAAAAAATACAGGCTCACAAAAAAAAAAAAAACAAAAAACAAACAAAAAAACAAATCCCAAAAAACTAAGCAGCAATACTTCAGAGAACATACACATATGGAGAATGCCAAGAGTAATAATACAGCAAATAACAGAAATAAAAGTAAAATATTGATATTTTAAGTAATTCACTTAACTCACACAAGGAAATCCATTTGTTTTCACTTTCTAAATACTGTTATTTTCAAAACCACAGAGGGATATTTAACAGTTTTGAAAAATAATTTGGCTGTTGAAGTACTTCATTCTTCTTCTGATTTTATAAATATTTTCTATCTCACATGCTAATTTAGTAACCAAAGCGGGTGCTGCATGGTCTTTAGACTACTGTACAATATTTACATCAGAACATGTAATGCTGCACACAAACTTCATGTCAGACTTCCAAAATGGTGACTAGGAAGCACAAAGTCTCAGCATCTAAACTTAAAACAACTATTTAAAATAAAACTTCTCCAAGTTCCTTCATCTTACCAACATCACCATTTGCCAGAAGACCAAGAGGGTCCACATCTTTTTCATATGCTTGGCCTGCCAAAGCATTTTGCTTTTCATTTTCCTTTTCACTTGTGCTGTTTCCTGGTCCATTGGCTTCATTTTGAGTCCCATGTTCATGATAATCGCCGCCATTTTTCCTAAATTTCTTCCAGAATGGGCGCCATTGTCTTCTCCTGTGTCTTCGTTGATGCCCAAGAGGCTCTCCATTTTCTGGAGGTTTCCACATCCCCTTCATTTTGCTGGAAAATAGAAAGAGAAAGCTCATATAGATGGTAAGCTATGAGAATAAAAACAACTCATGTAACCAAATGGCTCAGGCCCTTGTTTAAGGTTCAGCAACACAGAACGATGCCAGGACTTACACCAGCTCAGCTAACATGAGGTGACAGACCATAAAGGCAGTCACACCTCATCTCAGGCAGGGCAATGGGACAAAGCTGGAACCTGAACGAACAGTTCATGACTTTTAGTTTCCAACAAGGCCAAGGGTACACAGGCTAAGAAAGTTTCTCGATAACCTGCAGTGTGAGTACACAGCGTTTCCATTTCAGATAATGAAGTCAACAAATACTCTCTTGACTTAAGCATGAAAGTCATTCAGAACAGTGGCAACATGCAGTTAAAAGGAAAGCATCTGCTATAAACATTCTTTCGCTGCTGAAGTCTCTTTTTTCTAGTTACAGCTCCGAGAAGCATCTTGCTGCACCAAATCCATTCAGCCATCTGACACCATCAGCTGCAATGACTACCTACTCCCGCCTCCAACTAACATGCCATTCATCTCTTCCATTCCAAGGAAAAGGAATAAAAGAAATGTCCATCAGGATAACGCATTTTTTAAAACCTGAAACAAAATAAGAAGTCCTGAAATACAGGAAGAGCACAGCACACTGGCTCCACTTATCTTCCATGGCTCCATTATCTTCCAGGTTATCCTATAAACACAGGTTGATAGGAAGATACCTGGAAAGCTTAAAAACTCTGGTCGAATTCTACAGATACAAGAATAAATGTGACCAGGAGAGAAATGCAAATATAGAAGGCACAACTGAAGCTTCTTGAAAATATTTATTTCCAAGCAACAGAAACTTAATTCAGCAAAACAAGACTGTAACTAACCACCAGCACATTACAACAGCAAAAACTACACAAGATCTTCTGTCCTGAATGAACCCCATGGTTGGTTTTGATCAGTCCTCCCTGCCCCAGCCTCACCCACAGCTTGGCTGAGGACCTATTACCCCTAGTCAACCACAGGCCTCATGATGTGGGATGGTGTGCTCATGTCTGGCACCCCTGAAATCTCACAGCAAGGTGTTAATATTTTGTGACAAAGGACTTTTTGTTTGCCTTCATTCTGAGGTCTAAACAAGTCATTTAGTGCCCCATCCTTCTCGAGTTACAAGAAACAGTGTATAATCCCACTTTATTCACCTCTTCCACCTATGCAATTTTTCTAGGCCTACATCACACAGCCCTTTCAAGTCACCCACTACTTTTCTTGTACAGAAATGTTCCCGTTACCAGCATTCCTGTCTTCCATGCTTTTCTGGCCTTATCAAGTCTCTTCTTGAGAAGAGAACAAGGCTTGTCATAGCACTCAAAATGAATTTATATTACAACAAAACACATTTAATTTCATTCTCCAGTCATTTCACTACAGTGTTCAACACTGACTGCTCATCCCTGATGGCATCACCCACCACAGTGCTCCTGTGGCACAAGTGGCAAGCCACTGCCTTCCTGTGCATCAGTCCTTCACCTACAAAAGAAAGCTAATATTATCTCCTATGGTTCAACTCCAACAAGAGAGAAAGCTGCATTTCTGAATTTGTACAACCACACTCTAAATACAGCACGTTGTACAACTTAGAAGATATTAAGAAAATACAGACTCAATTAAAGCTGCTGTCCTTAACCTTAAACCTGTTGTCCTTCACAAAGGGTTAAAAACAACTTTCTAAATTCTCTTGGGCCTCGAACACCCATAAAGAAATCTCAAAGTCAAAAATACGTCCCAACAAATATCAGCCTGGCTCCTGCCTTCTGCCATTCCCTCGTGGAAGATATCCTGCTCTTCAGTCGCCATTCAGAGGGCATGGAGAGCTGTGCACTGTTACTCAGTGTTGTGAGACACCAGACAGGCTTCCAAAGAGTCCTTCTGCATCTCTGATCTCACACACAGGGATGCTGAGACTTAGGAGTTGCAAAGCACTTCAGAGAACCACAAATGGAAAGCACCATGGAAGTGTTAAGCATTTAATCCTTTCTAAATATTACTTAGCTATTTGCTTTTATAGCACAGCTTGCAGGGAACAAGCTGTATTCTATTTTTGACTCACACATCAGTAAATTTGCCAGATAAGCACCAATTTCTGAATCTTTACTGCTGATATACAAAGCAGAAAGGACAGCTTATGGACAGTTCACCAAGTCTAGCGTGCTACTAGCTCAGGGAAGGGAGGGGAGAAAAAGAAGAGATTTCTAGAATCAACTAGAATAAAAAGTTGCTATGCAGAAGTAAACAATCTGTAATTTTGAGAGCTTTTTGTCTTTTTCTTTCCCCACACAGTTTTCCTGATATAAAGCTACTAACAGCATGTAACAGCATAGAATTGCTGATGGACATTTAAGACTACTTGATGCATCTGACTCACAGCCACAAAAGTTACCAAATAAAACTTGTAGGCATCAAACAGTTTGTTACTGTGACAAAGAAAATCCACCTTTGGGCCTAAGAATCTCCAAACATAATATCATATATGTTTGCAACTTTAGTTTCAATGCCCAGGTTTAGTTCCTGAGGTGCAAAGCACTTCTGCAATTTTATATCCTTTGAAGGAAGTTTTACTTCAGTCTTCTATAAATATTTCCTTTCAGTCATGAAAAGCAACTGTTTGGGTGGGGGGAGGTAAGTGCTGGATCTTCTGAAGCACATGCTGCAATAAGGTAATTTGCACTGTTCACATTAAAAAAATTGCACTAACTTCTTATTCTGCACTAGCTCAAACATTTTTACCATGGTACAAGTTTTGTTTGCTGTCATCCCCCATACAAAAAGCTAGGGAAACCCCAGCTTTACTTCCATGCAGCAGAAAATGGCATTTAGCAAGAGCCCCTTATGACTGAGTCTGCTCCTGTCCTCCAGCTCAGACATTCTAGTTTAAACAAGTGAATTTTAGGAGTGTGGCTCATTATAACATTAAAAAAAAAAAAAAATAAAAATCTTCCCACAGGTCCTAAAGCAGAGCTAATGAAGTTAGCTGATTCCACCTAGCTAGATGTGGAAGTGAGAGAGAAGAACAAAACCATGCTGGAAAATAATTTATAAGGCAGAGAACAGATAAAAATTCAACATGAGTAAGTATTAGATCAGAACAATGGTAGCAGATAGATTTAACTTAATTTTCATACAGTTTTCATCATAACTTAAGTAGTGTTGCTTCTTTTTTCTACCCTCCATCATCTTTATCTTTTTCCCCTCCTCACTGATTTATCATCAGAAGGGAGAGAAAGAGTAATAATAAAATCTCTGTGGGCCATTTTCAGGCAATAAAGGATTAAACCATGTGGAATCATTATGTCGCATGACTTTTGTCCCCATTACTACTTTTTCAGAGACCAAGGTTATGCTGATCTAAGGAACAGCCACTAGAAAGTGGTTTTCTCAAACAAGTAAGAATAGCAGATTTTTAATGTAGTTATTGTTTCATTTAACTGAAGAGGACTTTGGAGCACTATGAAGTAAACAAAAGAATATTATATCAGCAGTTTGTCAAATGGCCTGTCCTCTCTTAAAGGGCAGCCAGATTTTGTACACAGAGGAAGCAGTAAGTGCTGGGAGATCACAGTTAGAGAGCATACTTTTGAACTCAGTGGGAGGAAAGCAACAAGCTTGGTTCAAAACACTTACCCAAACTGCTGGGTAGTCAGCACTTCCCCCCTTTCCTCCTTCTGCATCTGCATTTCCTTCTTCCTTTCAATGTTTGCCAATGTAGGAAAATTTCTAGAAGAAAAAAAATAGTTTCAGTGGCTCTTAAAGGATTCATTGTAGTTTTCCAATTCCCCCTTTACCTTTATAGCTTCCTCTATAAACATTACAGATTTTAAAAAAATTTCAAGGACGTTTAACAGACCATTTCTTTCTTAAAAAGGCATTAGTGAGGAAAAGAAACCTGAGTGCATTTAAGATTTCATATCCAGATGCAACATATGCTTATATATCCAGATGCAAGGAACAAAACAAAACAAATTTAAAAATCTATCACATTAGCATTCTTAGATTTACCAAACCATCAAGAAAGGTACAGACAAAGTCTGGATATAGTCATGGACCCTCTCTTTGCCCCAACACATAATTTAGTCCACCGATTTTACTTCTGTGGAGCTTCAACTGAATTATTTGAATGACATGCCTTTAGCAAACTAACTGCTGAGTTCTTGTAAACTTTTAAAAAAAAAGTTATATGAACATCTTCTGGGTGCACAAGATTCCTTTAATATGACAGGGAAAAGCACACAAGTTCCTTCTGGAGCAGTATTCAGCAATGTGCTTGCACACTAACCTCAAGTTCACCAGAATTACTGCCCGTTTAATTCCAGGCTCAAGAAAAATTGCCAAATCATGCAGATGAAAAGAAATTTACTGTTACAACCATCCCCCAAACCATCCAGTCTCTGCCATTCCCCACCTCCCTTAACATCCTTCCCTCCAGACAAATGCCTTGCTGGTTCTAACAGGCAGAGCCTAGGCAGTAGGCTTTTTACCAGCATAGCCCAAAAATGGCTACAGTACTTGCTCTGTAAATATTAGTTAGCGAAATGCCAGTGCTTTGAGATAAAGGTGGTAAATGAGAAACACATGCACACGCTCCCTCCCAGCTTCTGGATAGAAACACAAAGCATAAATATTTGATGCCTATTAAAATGGAGTACAGAGAAACATAGAACAGCTTCTCACTAAAAACAGCTATCAGAAAAGACATGTATCTTTCTTTAAATATTTAATCTTATCACATGCATTTCCCCCATATTACAGTATGAATGCTAAGTGTCACATTGATTCAAGACAGCTTCAACCACATACCAAGGGAAAATAAGAAGCATTTTCTACAAGACAAACCTAAACACACTGCAGAACTTGTCTCCTTTAAGAGGATTTGAACATGAGCTGTCAACATCTATTTTGTTTGGATTGCTCCCAGAAATCTGCCACACAGCTCAAGTGAGCACAGGGATATGATCCCTGCTCTTCCCTGTTACTTAGATTTGTTCATTCATGTTACAACACTCCCAGCACACAGCAAATGTGCAATGAAGTCTTTAATCTCAAAAGCTTCACGTTGACAAAGACCCCTGTGCTCCACAGTTTTAGGAGAAGGTGCTTTCTTTTAAACACAAAGGCTTCCAGGAGGACAGCAAGCTATAAAACAAGCAGTTACGCTCAAAAAATCCCCAAGAGCCTATTGTAGAGATAGATGGGGGGGGGGGGGGGAGGTGGGGGGAGGTGTTTTAAATAGAAGGGAAGACCCTAAATACTAGAGCAAAGGAGTCTTCAAATGCTCCAGCACTTATGCTGATTAAGAACATATTCAGACATGCTCTCACAGCATGATTTGAGACATGAATGCCTCCCACTTTCATTCCTGTGCGTTACCACTCCCTCTACAAGCCACCGAGCCACCGTCATGGACTGTACCAACGCTTTCAGTTCCATTCACTGCCAAGACTGACAGATTTCTCCTAAACCACCCTTCCAGCTGACACAGGCTGTAACTGACAGCTGGCCACAGCTCAAGTCACAAGTCCCAGTACGCCTGCAGAAGCACATCTGAAGGCATCTGTAGTGGCTGTGTTTATTTTCTCCAGCTCTTCTCAAATGTTAAATGGCATTTTACTCACTGCCTTTACCTCATGCCTTTACTGAAGGAGCCTCTCCACATAAAAGGCCATATGCTTAAATCCCAAGACCTGACTTGGGTTTGCACCCTTCTAAGATGGCAAGCTCTCCTCCTCTCCTAAGAAAAGGATGTTCCTAAAATGTTACCTACAAACACCACTGAAGTACCCCAGCACCTATGCCTTGCAAACAACTTGTCAGTGCTTGAATACAAACAGCTTCATCAGTCCCCACAGGGCTTTACAAAGCTAAGCAACTTATTTTAAAAGGAAGAGTTAAACCAGGATGTGATGGTTTGGCACAGCAGACTTCATTAAGCCAGTACAGCCTGAGAAGGCAGCCCTCTTTCACAGCAGCTGCAGTTCCCAACTGTACATACTCCTACAATCCAAAGCTTTTCAAAATAAATTGATAATATCAGAAAACTACTTTTCAGGCTAAGATGAGTATAGTAAATATATCCCAACGAAGTGAGACATGCAGGTAAAGGATACCCTAAAACTTCTAGAAACAGAGAACATTGACACTGAGCATAATCAGTAACACATGTGTTAGTGAATAGACTTTTTTCCCAATAAATGAGCACACTAGCCAGAGCCATGCATTTTTTTATAGGCCAGCATACTTCATCTTGTTCTCATAAACATTGGAGTAAAGCAGCTCTTAGCAAGCAGTGAAGAAACAGAGCTTTGCCAACATCTAACAGAAAAGAGACCTGTTTCTGTAGCAGTTTACACAATGGATTCCTGAGTCAAGAGCTATACAAGTTCATCATTTTAATAGGAACAGCACTGTGAGAAAAATGCCTCAATAATTTCTCGAGCTGGTCTTAATTGCATATGCACAGCCAACAGCAAAGGAGATATGGATAGCCCAAAAGGAACAAAAAATGACCCAACAGAGCTGATAAAATCTTGGCTTAACTTTCCCATATCTGATTTAACCATATGTTAGCTGAAGCAGTTTTATTGCTAATCTATCCCAGCAGATCAGAGTCAACTTTATTGTATCTATGTTTACCTTGACCTACAACACATCCCTTCTACTTTGCTTTGTCTTCTCTACTTTTACCAAGTTATAAAAATTATTTTCCGTATCACATACTTCACTACTGCAAACACAACACCAGGGAGGATTCCAAACTACTCTAGGATTATCACTATGCAACTAGAAAACCACAAATTAATTAAAGTGATGTGGTTAACAGTACTGGACTTCAAGCACTAAGCACATGCTCAGCCTGTGAGACGCATTGCAAGAAAATACAAGAGAAAATTCCTATCTGAACAAACCAATGCCAAGAGATTAAAGAAAGTGGGGCAGAAAGGGGAGAATTTACAAGCAACACACAAGCTCAAGAAAATCCCCCAATGTTATTAAGAGCTAAGCAAAAGTAAGTGTAACGATGCACTTTAAGGCTAAAGCAGCCTTGCCGCATTCTTACTAATAACCATTGCTCAAGAAATGTTGGTGAGAAACAGATGGGCTGGCAGGACCCAGATCTCACTTGTGGAGTAGGGAAGACAGCAATACCTCATTCTGACACATTAAGGAAATGCATTGCAGATAATTCTCTTTAAGCTCATGTTGAAAAAATATGCTGAAGACAGCACATTTCTCAACACTTGGAAGGGACAGGACAAATCAAAACAAGAAAAGTTGATATCAGACTTCACAACCATCTGTCTGCAAAACACAGGGAAACCCTGAGATCCCATGGAACTTCATCTCTATTGCTCTTTGCTTAATTAGATTTCTTGGCTCAGCAGGTTCAACAGGAAAACAGCATTCTGACCCAGCATGCTTTATCCAGAGATACTCCATACCAGCTCTCCTCCTTCTCTTTCCTCTATGAGACTAAGGCTACACATTAAACACAAGCTCTTTCTTGAACATTTTAAGCAGGATACACAATTGAGCAACACAGCAGCTAATTAAGAAGAAAAATCTCAATTCTGCAAGTAATTATTTATAACGGCTGAAAGAACAAGCAAGACAGGATGCAGCATGGAAACACACATATTAAATCACTGCAACCTAATTAGAAACAAACTATTAATGACCTAAAAAGATTCATTCTTAGCTCTGATTGGAGCTTCTAGAAAGAAAAAGTTTTCTTCCTGTCACCATAAACCAAAACTGCTTAATAGCTCAGACTCCCTCTGGTGTCCCTTTTTTCTGTACAATGCAATGTTTACTGTGAGTCAACAACAGACCTTCAGTACTAAACTGATGCTTTGCTGGTGACCCAATTAATGCTGAACAAAAGTTCCAGCTGGCTTTCTCTCATTGCCTGCCTCCGATCCCCACCCCCCACCCCTCTTTGTTTTTTTTTTAATGAAAAAATAAGGATGCTCATAGAGCTTCCTTGCTGTAAAAAGAGTAACAAAAGCCACCCAGGTAGTAATTCTACACCCATCCATCACGGCTAAATACGATGCCCACAGAAGGCCTGAAGTACCAAGATAAGGCACTACTCCATCTAGTGGCCCTGGCTCAGACAGTCCTAATCCCATTTTGCTTTTTCTGGTTGGTGGTTGTGACCACTCAACTGTATTTCCTTTGATTTTACTGTGCCGCAGTGAGAAAAGGCTTTCGGCAATGCTGTATCACAGCCAAATTATATTCACCTGTAAAACCAACATGAGATCCTTCAGAAGCTCAGCAAAACCATCTCAGGCAGAGCATCCCCCTTACAATTAAGTGTAGATAAAGGCTGCTGTGATTTGCAGCACCCACTCCCCACACAAACAGTATCTTATCCATCATTTTACATTCAATTCCCACTTCTCTAATGTTCTAGTAGAGCACATACTGACATATACACCTCAAACATCATTTCAACACTTAAACCTCAGCATCAGCTGCTAGACAGGAACTCTCCTGAACACCTCCCAAAATAGAGAAGTGTATGAAAAGTTGAAAAGGAGTAGCAAAGACTCTCCTAGAGACTGCATATCACTATGAATCTTCTTCCCTGGAGCTATCCTTAGAAAATTAGTGACCAAAAAATGACAACAGCAATATGTAGACTGAAAGCAAATAAAAACCAAGCCCTCAAGCATCTTTTGAAGAAAAGGAAACCTTGGAATGAAAACTAATCTAGCACCAAAACTTGCCTAATCTAACACCAAACTTGTATTTGCACAGATCACAACCAATTTTTGTCTACTTAATGGTGGCATTTGAAAAATGGGAGAAAATAATCTCTTGTTTCTGTATCAAAAAAGTTTGGGTTTGTTTTTTTTTGGGGGGGGGTGTGTTTGGTTTTTTTTTTAAGAACCTATGGATTGTTTTCATTAGTAAAAAATGAACAGCAGGTGCAACAGTTGACTGCTGTGATGGGCTGACATAAGGGTAAGATTTCCCTTTGCCTGTCTGAAATTTGCAGAAAAGGCTGAATCCATGCCCAAAGAAAACATAAAAGCTCCAAGAATGAATTTACGTGGGGAGAAATTTTGCTTCTCCATACAGGAAAAAAATGAAAGGGAGGTGGTTAAAAAATTCTACAATAAATTCCATTGATTTTTCTTTTTCAACAGAAACAGTGAAAAAACCTATTAAGGGAAGTGAAGTTCAAAGCAAGAAGGCATTAACATTGCCTTCTGACATGGATGCAAGGTGGATACATCAGTGAGATTCCATCTGGGTTTATTTTCACTAAAAAAACCCCCACGTGACTAGTACACTGCCCTAGCTCATCACCACTGATCTCAAAATTAAATTCCCATTCTGTATACAGAACTCTTGCTCATGGAAACATAACTCATGCACTGATCACTTGCAAGACTATGTTCTAAATTATGAATAGAAGTGAGGAAAGCCTGCAGAATCTTTCTCCTGCTGGGAAAGTGTAGGTTTTAATCCGTTGAACTCTAAAGGAAAAAAATAAATCTACTTCAATCCTGGTCAACATAAAAAAAAGTTACACCCTGTATACCCTATTTCTTATTGCAGGATAAGAAATAGTGAGAAATACTGCTTATAGGAGAATTTTACCTTGCCCCCTGCATACAATGTAAATTAGACTGCCCGAGAACGTATCATTCATGGTTTCTGTTCTCTTTCACTAGAAAAGCATCAAAGCAACACAGAAAGCCCTGAAAAAACTAAGAAAACTGCCTGGTGTGGTCTACTGAGACAACCTAAGCTGGGAAGATCTGCACACAGTATTACAATTATATCAGTACAACAGTTCCAGATTTTTAAGCTACTAAAAAACCCCCACACAAACATTTCTCACCTGAAGCGTGATCAGGCTAAAAAGAATGAGACATTCACCTAACCTGGGGTACCACATCAAGCACCTGGGAAAGCTATTTCCTTTCTCAGCTGATACCTTGCCTACTATTATAATCTTCTAAATTATTATAGTCTCTGCAGCTCACATTCTCCTGGCTCAGGCATTCTGACACAGATCACTGCTACAGGAGTTTCGCAGGGTCAATGGAACAGCAGAAGCAACAAGTTATGTGCTGCTCCTGCCCTTCAGCTAATGTCATCTAATGCTCCCAACAGGGAAAATACAAACAAATAAAACAAATCCATAGGCCACAAGTCTTACCTTTTTCTTTCTTCTCTCCATTTAGCAATCTCTTCTGGACTATCTAATTTTATTCTTTTAGCACCAGGAGCATGTGCCTAAGGAAAAAGTATTTCACAGGTGTTTAAAAGAGGAAGGAAAAAGAGCACATTCAAAAAAAAGAAAATAGCATTTTGTCAGGTATAGTGGTATCACACTGTTTTCAACTCCAAAACTGGTGAGACTGTACAGAGAGATCATAAAATAATTCATTTAGAAAACTCCATAGTATTTAATGTATTTTCATGCACCATATTGTCTTGAAACAGATTCTCCTCAGAGGTGATACATTTTCTTTCCAGATGAATGAAAGGAAACCACTGAAGAATGAGAAAAGGGGCTATGGTAAAGATGGCACATTGGCTCTAGAGGGTTACCTACATTCTTCCAGTGTATCTGAACGATCTTCTCATGTGCACTGAAATTGCAACCTTCTTCCGAGCACTGAAAGATAAGAGGGTAAACTTAAAACCTATCAATTTATACAAATTACATATAAACAAGCTTTTGAGCACACTTCAAATAAATTCAGTGCCAGTTGCCTGTACGGTTTGTTGCATAGGCTATGTATGCTACCCAGTTTGCTAACAAAGGTGATTGCAAAAATAGCAAGCAAGGATAATGTACTTCTTCATTTCATCTGGTTTTAGAATAACCGGTGTAGGCAATGTATCTGGTTTTAGAATAACCAGTGTAGGCAATGTATCAAATAACTGAAGAGAAAGTGAAGTTCACCTAAGATAAAAATTTGTAAGACTCTTCAATTTCAAATTTTGATACTTCCAAATTTCGATAATTTTCAATAAAGGACATTTCTTAAATGTTTCCACACAAAACTGTACATGCTATAGTGGTGTCAATGAATTAATTCCTATGACTTAGCAATACTTTGCAAGAAAAACAGTTTAAAAGGCTTCAGTAATAAAATCAAAAATACAACTGAAGCCACCCCTACATAAAGCACTCAGGAAAAAATCCCCCACTAACACTTGACATAGCTCCGGAATCTCTTTCCCATGTCTTCTGCTCAAGGAGTGACTACAGCTAACTGCTTGCCAGGCACAAAGGAAAAAATCAAAATGTGAATAAGAGAAGACAAATTCATTAACCTTTTTATGCTGTGAAATGTGCTCATCATACTTCTCTTGGTTTTTATAGCCACGGTCACAGGTATCACAATAATGAGAGAAAACTGGCTCTTTTTTCTTTTTGGTCTGAAAAAAAGAAAAAAAAAGAAGAAATAATCTCAGCACTGCAGTTACAAGACATTCCTGTATTTAGTTAGTCACGAAACACTATTAGTA
Source organism: Chamaea fasciata (assembly GCF_029207755.1). Taxonomy (NCBI): domain Eukaryota; kingdom Metazoa; phylum Chordata; class Aves; order Passeriformes; family Sylviidae; genus Chamaea; species Chamaea fasciata. Next base: position 54,944,665 of record NW_027094087.1, on the reverse strand, counting down.
TTTTTGTTAATAAAGCAGTTATGTGTTTCAAAAGTTTCAAAGATAAGCTAACATAATACGTAAGCTAAGTTCAAATTCCGTATCTTCTAAACAACGTGCACTGCACTCAGCTCTTCCCACTACCACCTTTCAATCAATTATTGCTTCTGCAGACACACCAGCCTGCTGGCACAGACTTCCTGAGGGCTGTGAGATTTAGGCTAAAGCCCCATGTCTCTTCCCTACCAAGACAGATGACTGTTGTCCCATAACACGTACAAGTACAGAGGGTGGCAGCACAGACCCTGCCTCCTCCCACTACACACATCAGTGTCATCTGGCTGGTCTGGACCATGTAACAGAGCACTAATGTAATTTAGGCAGCTGGGCATCACCACAGTAAGGTGACACAAACCTGTGTAAGAATTTGGTTGACATGTATCTTTCAAGGGTTACAGACTGTCACGTATTTGCTCTCTTCTAAGGGCAAGCATGTTAGACAGGAGAATGGGATCTCTCTAGTGCCTTGGGCCAAGTCCCATGAGACTGACACCATCACAGAATGGTTTGAGTAGGAAGGGACCTTCCAAGATCATCTGGTTCCAACCCCCGCCACCACAGGCAGGGACAATCTGTGACTAGATCAGGCTGTTCAAAGCCCTGTGCAATCTGGCCTTCAACACTTCCAGGGATGGGCCAGTCACAGCTTCTCAGGGCAATCTGTGCCAGTATCTCATGCCCTTCATAGTAAAAAAAGCCTTCCTTATGTCCAATCTAAATCTACTCTGCTTCAATCTAAAACAATTACTCCTTGTTCCATCCCTACAGGCTGTACTATAAATAAAGCCTGTCCCCGTCTTTTTCCCTAAGTTCCCTTAAAGTACTGAAAGGATGCTGCAGGGTTCTACCTGAAGCCTTCTCTTCTCCAGGCTGAACAACCCCAGGTCTCTCAGCCTTCACAGGAGAGGTGCTCCCCCCGACCCCGATCATTTTCGTGGCCTTTCCCTGGACCCAATCCAACACGTACATGTCCCTCTCGCACTGGGGACCCCACTCCATACCTTTGGCTTGTTATTTTCTTCTGGACAATGTTTACTAAACGCAGGCACTTGCTTGCCCTGCCATTTCTGGGAGAAATTACCATCTCCACCTTGAGAACAGAGGAAAAAAAAAAGATGAGCCATTCACACGTACAGCTGGTAAAACAACCCCCTCCTACCTCGGTGGGCAACAGAGAAGGATCCAGGGAAAAGATAAGAGGGTTGCATGACCAACATGCCTGGAGGAGAGGCCTGCAGCCCCAAGGGCTCAGGACAGCCCCGGGGCCCCAGCCTGCGTGGGATGGGAAGGAGCCCACGGGCCCAAGAGACGGCTTCTCCCGCGCCCCTGCCCCTCACCAGAGTGCGGGCCCTGCGGTCGCGCTCCGTAGGCGGGCGGGAACCAGGCGGCAGGCGAGCTGTAGCCGTGAGGGGGAAGGAAGCTCTCGGGCTGCGGGTAGCTCTGAGCCGGCGGGTAGCCCTCGGAGGGCTGGGGGTAGCCCTCGGGCTGCGAGTAGCTCTCGGCGGGAGGGATGCTCTGGGCGGGATCCGAGTAGCTCTCAGCGGGCGGGTAGCTGTCGGCGGGTTGCGAGTAGGACTCGGCGGGCTGGGAGTAGCTCTTAGGCTGCGAGTAGGTGTCGGCGGACGCGTAGGTGCCGTCGGGCGGCGGGTAGCGGCCGGGCGGGGGGTAGGGCACGGGGGCAGCCCAGAAGCTCGTGTCCCAGGAGGGCGGCGGGCAGAAGAAGGGTGGGGGGATGCCCGGCGGAGGCAGCCCCGGCGGGGGCGGCGGGTACCAGGCGAAGGGGTTCATGTCGGGCCCGGAGAGGCCGTTCGGGTGCAGACCCCGTTCCGCGGCGCGCTCGCACCACCACGTGGGGCCCTCCGGCGGCGGCCGATGAACGCGTCACGTCCGGGCCGAGAGACGTGAACCCTCCCTCCCTGCCTGCCTCCTTCCCGGCGGGCGCGGCGTCATCCGGGAGCGCCGCAGGGGCGGGAGCAGGGAAGCGGAGCGGGCCGGGGAGAGCGGCCGGGCTGCTCCCGGAGCCGGCTTCGCCATGGCCCGCCAGCTCATCGGCCCCGCGCTGCCGCCCGGCTTCCCGCGCCGCGCCGAGGCCGAGCCGGGCGAGGACTTCAGCCAGGGTGAGAGCCCAGGGACGCGCCGGCGTGGGATAGCGGGGCTCTGCGGCCCTTATGCCACAGCGCGGGATGCTCCGTGGGTGGGAGAGCGGGGCCTGCGGGCGGTGTTCCATAGCGTGAGATGCTCTGAGAGTGGGATCGAGCGGCTCTGCAGCCCGTGTTCCAGAGCGCGGGATGCTCCGTGCGTGGGAGAGCGGGGCCCCGCAGCCCGGCGTGTCACAGCGCGGAGCGTACACCGCCAGTGCGGCACCTGCATGGAGCTAAACTTCTCGGGAGGGTTATTACAGTGGATTTTCCAGAGAAACAAAACAAAACAAAAAAAGCGCTATATGCGATGGAGTGCTGCAGATATGAAACGCTCTAAAACTCGTTTTAGAAAAATACCGCTTTGAGTCACTTTTGTCCCGCTCGAGTCTGGCGTGCGCTTTGAAGCCTGTGCTCTGCAGCAGCTCCAGGTGTGAAATTAGTGGGTAGAAAAGGAGGAGGCTGGGCCTGTGCATCGTTTCCTTTGCCAAGCCAAACCACTTCATCAGCTGTGGTTTTCCAAGCAGTGTATCTCAGGATGTGGAGCGGACTGCCGGTCGGAGGGGCTGTGGTGCCTCGCCTGCCAGGGTCTCTCATGGGTGAGAGCCGGCACATCAGAAATGGGATCCCAGGGAGACCGGCTGACTGCCAGGCTGGCTGGCTCTTCTGCAGTGGAGCTCAGTTCCTCCACTAAAATTCTTACATGTTCTCTATCAGTAATATATCTGGAAGCAGCACTTGGAGTGTTTGCATTCCTTGCCGTTAATCCAGGTTCAAGGCACTAGTACGTATATTCAGTTTCTAGCAATGTGTCACTGACCATTCAGTTACTCCAAAGAAAGCAGCTCTGATGGGAAAGGTTTGTTGTGCTTGTCTGCTCTCTAATTTTTTTAATCCAGAAGAGGGAGCAATAGGAGGAGGGACAAAGCTGCTGCATTAGCTGACACCATGGCAACATCAAGCTCTGGTTCCGGATCTCAGCTTTGTGTGGAAGCCCTGACTACACAAGCTGGTGCTGCCTTTCCTGGCCATGTCTCTATTAATGGCTTATTCACTTTCCATCAACACACTGATGCATGCTGCAAGTATCTGTATCATGTATGAACAAAACGAGTTAAACTCATCCTTAGGCCATGGGTTTGTGACATCAGGTGTTTTGGCAGTGTCTAGTCTGGGTTACTCAGCTGAGTTTGTCCCCTCTCTGTCCCAGTGTAAATCAGTTCCATGGTATTACAGTTCCACTGGCAACTGACCCAAGATCTGCTTGGAAATTTCTGTGTGAAGTGGGTGAAGGAATTTATTTGCCTTTGAAAACAAACAAACAAAACCCCCAAACTCCAGCTACTGGCATGTTGTTTGTTTTTATCATTTTCACCAACTTTTCCTGACTTTGACTTAGAGCAGCTAAGTGTCCCTGCTCACTGCATGAGCCAGACTGCTGCAGTGCAGAGGAAGAAAGGAGAGCAAGTATTTTAGCCTAACACACTTTGCTGTACAGAACTACAGCTCCATCTGGAGCCCTGCACCTGGAGTGACAAAAATCACGGTGGGGCTGCCACCAGCACCTTCTGTGCTGCAACACTTGCTGGGTCTTGAGTCAAATGGGCCTAGAATTTGTTCTGTAACAATTTCCTTTGTGTTTTCTAACTATTTTAAGAGATGCTTCACCTTTTAAAGCTGAACAGCTTTTCCAATATTTTTCCTGTCATAATAGTCTCACTGATATTTTTGCTACTCATTTCTTTTCTTGAAGAGCACTTGTTTTTTTAATCTACTTTCATAGTTTCTGTGTCCCAACAGCAACAGAGTAGGACTTTGAGCAGCCTGTGGCAGAGAAGACTCCTGGGCACAAGAGAAGGCTCTCAGACAGACACAAGAAATAGGAGAGTGATTATGTATGATTATGATTAGATTTACTGCTAATACATTGTTTCTGGAGGCAATCTGCGGCCTTGGGAGACTAGTTGGCTCAATTTCCATCAGTATTTTGTACCCTTGTGCAGGCTGATGTGCACCACAGTCAGCAGCAAATATCTCAGCCCCCTTGAGCCCCACCACCCCTCTGGATACGACCATCCAGACGTTTTCTCCCACAATACCCACTGGTGTTCTTACCGTGGGACAAACCACGTTGCCCATGGACTACCTCTGGTGTCAGAGAAGTGATGATAACCATCCTTCTGTGCCCCTTAATCAGGAGCAGGATGGAAGCAAATGGTAGCTGGACAGACCCAAAAGTTCATCCCTGGTAAATCCTTTACCTTCTTCAGCTTGTCCGACCCATGGGATGCACTCATTTCCTGATTCTTCACTTCATGACAGTGCTTTGAAGCTGGACTAACTGTGCTCTTGCTGGAAGAATCATACTTCCTTTGGCCTATTTGTCCCTGCCTCTGAGCTGTCCTTGTACCAGCAGGAGAGAAGTGCTAGGGAATGGCTAAAAATAACCAGAGATGCAGAAGGGAGTTTTATCTGTTTCAGCATTGAGGCCACAGTTGTTAAAATAGAGGTATGTTGATTCGTCTGGGTTGATCTACCACTGTGCTGGAGCTGAAAGGCCTTGTCTGTCCTTCAGAGCTTCCCAGTACATGTCTGATGGTGTGGTAGATTGCTTAGAAACCCCAAATACAGCAGAAATAACCCTAGCAAAACTAAACAAAAAGTAGCTTTTAATTTGGTTTCTGAATTGAATTGACTGGATTTTCAGGCAGATAGTCACCAGAGCCAGCTCATTGGTAGGATGGTCACTTCTAGTAGCTGTGAAACGTCCACTTCATTCTCACTTGGTCCTGTTTCTCTCCTCACTATCGCCGAAGTTTTCTTCTCATACTTTTTTATCCCCTTGTCCTGCTTCGAATTGTTCTGAGCTCTGGTTACTTTGTCACTTTCCTGTTGCTCTGCCATTGCTACATCCATTTATCCTCCTCACCTCATTAGGTTTAGTTTCCTGACTCTTTGAGCTCTCCGCTGTTCCTGCTTTTGTCTGTATTTTTCCACTTTTCCGTGGCTTTTGGGGAATTTCACAGACTTTCTGATTAGATCTTGTCCTCCCTCCTCACCCTTTTCTTTCTTTGCTCACAGAATTTACGGTTAGCAATTTCCATTCCTACCTTTCTGCTCTTTCTTGTGGCTCCCCAAACCATCCTGATTGTTAGTCTCAGTCAGTACCGTGATCGTATTAATTTTTAATCCCAAGTCTCTTTCCCCTCCATTTCTTTTCACCATGTCCAATGACTTTTTCTTCCTCAGGCTTTAAATGCCATTTTCCCTTCATTAGTCAGTCTCTGTCTCTATTTAATTTCTGGTTGTCCTGCTTAGGCTGTGGTTCCATGTACAAACAGTTCTTTCAGGGGAGGGCTGTGGTTTGCAATGCTATTTTTATGCCTTTTAAGTTCCCTGATGCAGCTTATTGCGTAGCCCATGCAAACAATTTTGCCAACATAATGGAGAGGAATTGGGATAAAAGTATGTGTGTTAGCCCTGGTGTTGAACAATATGCCAGTGGGACCAGTCGCCTTGCTTAAATAGTTTTGGTTTTACTAGTTCTGTGCAACTCACAAAACTACTCCTAATTTCTCTCTTCCTCCCTTTTATCAGACTCATCAAATTGTATCTGAGTTTGTTCCTTCCACTCCAAGTCTTTTCTTTTGCATTTAGAGCAAATGAAGTCTGCTTGTATAATGTCAGGGTACCAGGTGCCTGGAGAAAGCAGTTTGTGCAGATTTTGTCTGGGTTTTAAGTGCTTTTATTCAAGTGATGCTTTTTGTACTGAAAGATGGGACTTGATAGCAGTTTTTATTCCTACTTGTCATTCATCTGTTTGTTTCCTTTCATCTTGAACTTATTTTGCCTTTATAGGCTAGGGAGTTGTGTATGGGTATTTTTGAGGTGAGAGAAGTGGTTTGTTGTTTGATTTCTTTCCTTCCTAGTGCTGAAGTGGATTTGTGTGTCCCAGTTAAAGACTTTTCCATTACAATGAAAAAAAAAGTAGTGGCAGGTCTGCCTGGATTTTTGTAGCTAGTGGACTGTCTTTGTGTCTTGTGCTAAAGATGATTAAATGCTTTGTGAAACTCTCTTGAAGAATGTGATTTCTGCCTAGCCTTTGTCAGCTAACAATGGGACCATAATATGCATCAGGTTGTATTTTGTACTATCAAAAAGTTGTAGTTCTTCAACTGGAGATCTAATTTCCTGGTACCATTTATCTTTTCATCTGACCTTTGACTGTTCATAAAGGGAACAATGTCTTTTCCTCACCAAAACACCTCTCTGTCCTGCAAGTCTTGTACTCAGTGTTTTGGATATGAAGAGGAGGAATGGTGTCTGTGTGTCGGGATGCTAAATCATCAGTAGAATCAAATCTCCATTGCAAGGGACCGTGGACTGATTGTACTGTGTTTGTGTAAATGGGTGCCTTGCCCTGGACTGGGAAGGCCTCTTGCCTTGGGACCATTGCTGGGTTTTGCTTGCTCCAGCTGACCCCTTGTTGATCGAGCCTGTGACGGTATCTGTGTTAAGGGTCTTGTTTGGGGGGCACTTGCCATTGGGATCAGTGGCTAAGCTGCTTCTGGACCCACTGCACATGGTAGTATAGCCAAATAAATCTAGAAAGATCAGTGTCTGCTGGTGGGCACAGTGCCAGAAACAGCTCAGGCCTCTTAGCAGTGTTAGTGTCTGAATTTTAATTTTGCTGAAATATTACCCCAGAGGGTGAAGGTTTGAGTGGAGCATGAGAGCTCCATCCAATATCCTGGCCTTCTGACAGCAGCAATTCTTTGAATTCATTCTCTGAATGCCTAAATCATCTCTTTTTCAGCTGAGTACTTAAATCTGTCCCTGCTGTTTACATTTAGCTGAACTGGAAATAACCTTAATCATTACACCATTCCTAAAGCAGGCTGGCAATTAGTTTAATGCTTTATGGTCACAAATGCTCCCATTTAAGAATTTTTGGTCTCCCACGCTGTGTATGTACAGATGATATGTTTCCTCAGTAGTAAGCTTCAAATGCTTTATTAAAGGTGGTAATTTCTTTTAACTATACTGGTTTATGCCACACCCATTGTACATTAGTTGTTATATAAAACAGGACTTTCTAGTCCTGCTCCAAGAAGGTGCTCATGTAGTAATGGATTTGTGGTGTCCTTCACATCTGCAGAAACTGTCCTAAGTTGGAACAGTTCAGGGTAGGCCGTTGATGGAAATATGGTGCTGTAGTAGTTTGAAGGCAAAACAAATGAGAGGCTCCAAGTCAGAGATACAATTTAATAGGAAAAAAAAAAGGAAAGAAAGTAAAATAAAATCGATGCAATAATACAAAAGACCACTGACAGAGTCAGAATACAACCTGAGCGTAGTGATGGAAGCAGTCCAGATGAGGTGGTCTTCCTGAAGCAGTGATCCTGTAGAAAGGTCTGGTAGCTCGGGTCCTCTGGGAATCCAGTGGGTAAGCGCCCCTCTGGTGTTCAGAGTCTCAGCCTATATCCAGGCTGGAATGCTTGGTTTCTCCCTCTGGGCGGAGCATCCCACAATGGGATGGTGAGTCATGTGATAAGGCCTGATGGGCCCATTAACAGGAGGTAGTCCAGGAGGGGGTTATCTGTGAGCTGTGTAGCAAAGGTGCTGATGGCCCATTAACAGAAGATAAGCCAGAGTGGGGGAGGCAGGGAGCCCTGCCTCACCTGGTTTCAACAGTTCATGAAGATGGCGATAGAATATACTTCAACCCAGGACAGGTGCTGAAAGAAGTAACTTCTAGAAGTTTGTTTAGATACCTTCTCTAAATGCTAGACAGAAAGCAGTGATTGAATAAACTTAATTCCAAGTAAATATGTGTTTTGGAAATGCCGTCATAGATCATACTCATTTGAACATTTAGCAGGTGTCCTTATTAAACCTAGTCTAGTAGAAGGTTCCCTGCCCATGGCAGGGAGATTGGAACTAGATAATCTTTAAGGTCCCTTCCAATCCAAACCATTCTGTGATTTTATGACCCCAAATAACTCTGGATGTTCAGTTGCAGGACCAGCACTGCCTCCAGACTACAAAAGCAGCTGTAGCTCAGAAACTCCTGACAGTGGTGACGACTCAGAAGCTCTTCCTCTACCCAGAGACACAAACAGAGATTCTGAAGAGGAGACAGAAGGAGATCCAGCACCCAAGTGAGTATGCTTTCGTGTTATTTGTATATTTACAAATTGTATTGCAAATGTAATGTGTCTAACTTACGAAAAAGGGACAACGTTGTATATAAAAAGGTAAACTCTGTACCTGTGTAAAACTCTGGATTATATGTTCTGCATGTTCTTTGTGGCCAGGAATATTCTTTCAGCTGACCTGTTTGACACCCTATGGTGGAATTAAGTTATTTGGGGCAGTCAGATCTCTGCACTTATATGTTTTATTTTAGTTCTGCAAATTTGCATGTTTATGCTAAGGACAGACACCACTTACCATTTTTGTAAGTATTTGGTACTTGAGTTTTGCCCTGGTTTTGGTATGCTCACTCTCTTTGAGAGGCTGTAAGACCTGTTTATGGACATGAATTTTTGCATTTAATTAAGTCAACTCTAATGGAAAAACCTGAATTGTTTAGCAAGTAACAGGAGTCTGGAGATACTCTCATTTGATGGGTTGATTACTCACAATTGCTATGTTAAGAATTTGTGTGTGTTTGCTCTGAGCCTTGTGTAAGAGACTTGAAGGCCATTATGCCATCTTAATGAGTGCTAGAGTAATTATTATTCAATTTTTTTCTTGTTTTCTTAGTCAATAGTTTTTCAGCTAATTAGAATTGAACAGGAAAAATACTACTCAAAATGCAGACAGCGTATAAAAATGGAGAAAGAAGCGTACTGAATTTTAAATTACTTTGTGACTAGAAAATGGTATTTCAACATTATACTAAACTTCTTTCTACAGCAAAAGCATTCTTAATGTTGTTTTTTAAGTTTTTTTCTTTTTTTAAATGTCAGAATGTTTTTGAAGTGAATCTTATACTCCCAATTTTTTAATTGCTTCAAATAATTTTGGATCCTTTTGCACTGTTTCCTTGGTAACAGAAGGATATTTAGCACAGAAGACACTATGAAATAATTTTCTGTGGGTTTTTTTTTTTCTTTTTAAAATGTAGATAATTGCTATGCATGTCAAGGTAATTATTAAGTGAAATCTGTATTTGCAGAAAGCCAAAAAGAATTCATGAAGATGATGATGATGATGATGGCTTTTTTGGGCCAGCTCTTCCTCCTGGATTTAAAAAACAGGATGATTCTCCAGAGAGGTAATTAAAATGGAATTATATTCAGATTCTTTTCCTTAAAACACAATTATTTTAGATTAAATATTTTGTATCACTATTACAGAACATTTCAGTTGTGCACTTGAGATTCAGATGATTAGAGGTAATGCTTCCTCCATGTTCTGAGAAAAAGAACATCATTCCATTGAAACAGAGCACACAGCCCTCCTAGACCAGGTTGGAAGGAGAGTAAAAGGACTAATGTAAATTTTCTGAGATGTATTTTGGATGTCAGATTTCCTCCATTTCTTTTGATAGGTCTTGGATCAATGGAGAAAAAACAAATTACACAAAGATTAATAGTTCTGTAGTTCACTCTGGTCTGTGAGGGACTGGGGCAGTTTCCTTGTGTGTGGTGCAATACCATGTCCTTTGCTAATGCATCAAGTATTATTGTTTGTATGTCTCCAGGTACAAAACTACTCTGAACGCTGTAGGTTTCTAGAAAAGAGGCTGTCAAGTCTACCGAAATAAGCATCATTTATGGTCTCTCTCAGGAAGCTTTCCATTTGATTGCTTACAGTTATAAAATACCTCCACCCCAATTTATTGTATGGATTTTCTATACAGAACTCAACAGGCTGTTGAGTCTCACAGTCTTTTAGTCTTTATATCAATCTGTGCACTTCTTTCTATAATTTGAAATTATAGACCATAGCGAAATTGCTGTTTCCAAGGGGATACTTCCTGATGAGAAGTATAAGAGTCCCTTGATCACTTTTATCTTCTCCAGAGCAATAGGGAGTTGGTAGATAAAATAATATTTGCCTGTCAGGTATTAGTTTTCAGTTCCAGGAAAGTGACTCAATCTACTGTTGAGCTGTGTGTAAAATATACCAGCTCGAAAGAAATTTTAAAGTTAATTTTTTTTGTTTTGTTTGCATAAATTTTTATGATACTTGGCAGCATAAAATATATGTAACTAAGCAAGAATTTATGTAACTAAGGTTATTTGGAACTATCTTTCTTGTGTACATTTGGTTACACTTTTCTGTAATAATAAAACTCTTTTATAGTTGTGGGTATCATGCTCAGTGGGATCATTTGGTGCTTTGATGGTCCCACAAACATTTTCTTTTCCTTTTTCTTGTGTTCTATATGCACAAAGTATTATTTTAATTATAAAATTTAACATAATAATGTATTCTCTGTTAAAAAAATAAATGCTTGTGACTTCTAATATCAGCAGAGGTAGCCTTCTTGCTTTCTTGATTTTTGACATGAATACTTGTGGTAAAATGGAAGAGGAAGGGGCCATTCACTGAAGAGTTGGACTTGATGATTCTTGTGGGTCTCTTCTAACTCAGACTATTCTGTGACATCGAGGCAAGAGTCTGCTCTGTGTCTGTGATAGATTAAAACAGTAGAAGGCACTTGGCACTTGCTCTATTGTTTTTTCCTACCTCACCATACAATTGCTCCTAGCACACACTGAGAAAGCAGATTGAGGAGAGCTGTTATGCGCCCAGCCTGATTCCCTGAATAGGTGGGAACGGTGTGGTGTGATGTGTGGGAAGAGCCTTGTCTATCTTCCACCCCCGCACACCTGGGAGTCTGGGAGGCGTGTAAGCTGTGCAGGGCACAGACAGGGTGCTGCTGTCTGCCTGCTGCATTGCCCTTAAGCCTTGAGCAGATTGCCAGCTGCCAACTGAGCCATGAATAATTGAAACAAATGCAGGTCGTTTGTTTCAGTGTATGGACAGGCTGTTTATCAGTTCTGTGTGACATACTCATTCTTTTATAAAGCTTTTGTTCTCTTACATCTTTTCCAGACTTGTCAAAGCAACGTGTTTATGATTAGGGGCAGCTCGTGTGGCAATCTGCAGCTTGTTGAAAATGCTTTGAATCATTCCAGCATAAAATATATGTGTGAAAAGATTTCCTTCAATTTTGAAGATTATATTATTATTTATCAATGTTAGACAGAAGTGCAGCACTCATAAATGTTTCTGAAGTGTTCACACATCCAGGTAAAGAGCAAAGGTGATCTTAAAAAATTTTATGTTTTACATCAGAGGAATGCTGAAACACCCATCTTGAAATATGCATTAGCAAGGACTTCCAAGTCCAACAACAGGGGAATGTTCTTTGCCATATATGAAATGCAACAGTCCTTAAATTAAAGCTTAGTCCATGAGTTTGGGGGGTATTTTTTGAACACATGTAGGTACTGAAGTTGCCTGCAACAGTAAAATGTGTTTACCAGTTTTTTATTAGTAGTTAATATGTTATTAGAATCAATATATTATCAGAGTTAAAATATTACTAGTATTTAAATTCAATTCACCTATTCAGAGACCCTTTGGACATCCAGGAAACCATTAAGATCATGTCACCTGTGTACTGCTGAGGAAAGACCAAAGAGATGTTCATGTGGGGGAAAAAAAAAAAGCATAAGAAGTAGAAAGCATGGGAAGGATGAATATGAGAACTACTTTTCTATTCCTTGAAGGCTCTTTGACCTGTGACAGACTCAAACAGGGCATTTGAGACTGGTTCTTATTTACAGGTTGCACAGATACAGCCCATAACAGAGATGTTAATATATATATATTTTAGTAGAGAGCTTTTTTTATAGTTTGGTTAACCTGTCTCTCTATGCAGAATAAATGTACTTGTGTACTAAAACAAATGATTTTTTTGGCTGTATCTGTGTAAGTTTAAATTCTTTAAATTACATTAGGAATTTAAAACATGGTCTTGAAGGGAAGGGAAGGGAAGGGAAGACTGCAGCAGCTAGGTGGGGGTGGAACTTCAAAATTAACCCAGACTTCTTGGCTGGATTTAAAATCTCACCAGTGTCCTTGTCCTGGCCTAAGGTCATATATTTATTGTTCATGTCTGTATACCTGTGGTTGGTTCTTCAGCAAGAATTTGTGTCTTTTATTTCCCCTCTTTAAAGCCTGACAATATCACCACAGCAGGGCTGTACTTGATTAGATTATGTGAGATTGAGTAAAGGCCATAATTAGCAAATTCAGTTCAGGTGTTGTTACTTTTGATCACCTAAAGCTCACAACTGAAGGTCATACTAAACAAAGTCTGCTCTTAAGTTGGAAGGATGCTGTCACTTGGTTATGTCTTCAGGTGACAGTTGTTTGGGTTTTTAATTAGTTTCTATTAGCTTTAAAGAATATTATGGTGGACTATTAAGAGGAACCCGCATTCAAAAGACTTTCAATACAACAAACACGGTTTCTTTAAGCACAGTTTGTAGTATTCTTTTCACCACTGAAAAGAGATTTTCACCTTTCTGTGTTTGTGGAGACAACTGAGTTGCACTGCTTGCAGAGCCGCTGCTTAAAAACAAATCACTGACCTTAGCCAGACTCACAAAACTTGTCTTCTCTCTTTCCTACTCCAAGGTAAAATAAAATCAGAGCAGTTCACTGTTTCTGCTTATCAAAGGACAGTGAAACTGAGGTGCAAGACAAGAAGAATGAAATTGGGTGTGTTGATTGAGAAGGAGTGTATATTTGCCTTATCAGCTTGTGTTGCTCTTGAATCTGGTAAAGGAAGCTAAGGAACGAAAAAAGTGGATTTCTTTGACTGCATTGACTGAAAGTTGCATGCTGCAACTTTCCTGGGTTTTTTTTGCATCAAAACTGTCTGCACAGGTCCTCATGGCAAATGGAGACACTCAGTTATTTCTACAGTATGTGTTCACGGGGGCACACTTGGCGTGGGGAGGAAGGAAAGTCTTACTTCACATCAATGATTGATTTTTATTTTTATATTGTTCAGTTATATTTTTTCCCCCCTCAATTGAAAAAACATGTTTTTTTTTTTCTTTTTTTTTTTTTCCTGCTGTCAAGGCCCATTATAGGTCCTGCATTACCACCTGGCTTTAGGAAACCTTCAGAGGACACCAGGAGCAGATGTTTCATAGGACCGTCTGTTTCATCAGAATCCCGTCCCCAGGTTTGTGAAAAGAGAAGCCTTTTGTTTTAGTACAACCTATCTGAAATGGTTAAATAAGTTGCAGCCGGAAAGAGACTACCAGACATACTTCTCAGGATGACAGTTTAATTTTGGACCAGAAAGTGTCTGGCATATTTTTGCTGGAGTCAAATACTGGAGCATAAATAAGCTTAAAAAACCAAAACAAAATCAAAAATCAAACAAACAAACAAACAAAAAACCCCCCAAAAGGACTGGTCTGGTTTGTTGTGCTTTTGCTGTTAAATAGATGGTGCACTCACTGAACACAACCAATCTTGGCACCCTAAACTGCAGGCAGAAAACACATCTTCACCTCCTTAAAGATGTTTACTAGTGGCTACAACCTTTAAATAAGTTTATCCAAAAGAATACAATCAAGAATGGCATTACAGTGTCACTAAATTGTTCTTAGTAATTGCAGGATGACACCTGTAACTGGGAGTGAGGTGCAGGACAGTGACACTGACACATGTTTTTGGTTCATGTTTTTTGACTTTCCTGGTCATGTTAGGTAAAAACTAGTTCTGTAGTCTGCCATCCCTGGTTGCAAAATAATGCATGTACTACTAAAAAACATTCAGAACAAGACGTGTGATAGAATACAGCTATGGGGAAGATTGAACTCCCGAAACATGGGCTTCCAGTACCATTCTGAGGGATCCAAATTGCCTGTGGGAGGGCCTGGCAGGTAGGAGTAGCACTTTTAGAGAAGATCGTTCCCTTCTTGAGCAGCACCTCCTAAGCCAGGCAGGTGACCCTAAGACACCAAAAATGGTGCTGGATACCAGTGCTTAGGCAAGTGAATCTCTCCCATGCTATGATAAACTGAATATTAATTCCTTGGGAGAATTAATGGTTTTTCTGTTTTTTTAAAAAATACTTACTTTTTTACATTTAACTCCCAGACACTATGTGAGATGCTAGACACCCTAGGAAGGAAGGATACAAAGGCTGCTCTGAAACTTCCCTTTTTTTGTTAGTAGTTGCAAAGCATGTAATTCTTCAGCCTCCTACAATGAGTGGTGTTGTAATTCATCGTGCAGAAAGATTATCTGACATTTCTGAGATACTCATCGTCTTAAAACTCCAAATAACGATTAAGTAATTTATCATAGTGACAAATCTCCTGAGGCAGAGATGTCAAACCTGGTCTGCTTTTGTATTTTGCAAACAAAAAAGTCTCTTTTCTCATAAATACATCTTCTAGCATCAGCTTTTTTGCAGATATTACAGACCTTAGCTCTTTTCTCTTCCTAATAATTATCTTTTTATTACCTCTTCCTAATAATACTCTTTCTTGGTGGCTTTTAAAAAGAATTATTTAATCATTTTGTATTCAAGTACATCTTTAGGGGCATGCTGACTCTTCACTTTGCTTTAGTGACTCTAATGACTCACCACCTTGTGTGTGCTCAAGTAATGCTTTGTGCTTCTTGGCTACACAGCCTTGTCATCCTACTCCCCATTGCTTTATCATGCACAGTCAGACTGTAGCAAAATCTTTGCACTTTTGTAGCTATCAGGCACCTTAACTTTGCTCCCAGGGCACTGAGGCATCACCATTTTCTGTCTAGTTTTGCTTCCATCCACATCTGTACTGTTTTTACTTGGAGGGAGGACCATTGAGCTTTCTGTACAACCCCTGGCAACTAGGAAGATGATTGTTGGCATCTAGTCCCTAACTTATTTTTTTAGCCCTTCTCCAAAAAATTGCGCAGAATGCGATGTCAAAATCATGGAAACGTTAAGCTGGAAAAGACTTCCAGGATCATTGAGTCCAGCCTTGGACCCATCACCACCTTGTCAACTAGACTGTGGTACTAGGGGGCAAACCCAGTCGTTTTCTGAGCACTTCCAGGAATGGTGACTCCACCATCTCCTTGGCAGCCTGTTCCAATGCTTGATAACCCTTGCAGTGAAGATATTCTTCCTGAAGGGATCCATGAGGGATCAAAGAAGTGAATGACAGACCCAAGGGATTAGTTGGGGATGCTGTACACTCAGGGGCGTGGTACCATGTGTGCCACTGGTACCCTACCTCACACTTCAATCTTTCAGGCATCCTTACAGAATCTGAGCTCGAGACAGTTCTTGCAGTGTGGAATTGTGATCCTTATTAAGGAAATGCATCCAAATGTTGCTAGTGATGGTAAAGCTCAAAATATGGAGGTTGTATGCTTGTGTGTTCCAAATTTACCCATGGCCACAGAGGCTGTGTGGCTGTGTGCAGAGCAATGTAAAGCAGTAAGGCTTTGTGTGCTGCCAGTGCCTTTACCAGCAGTCTTGCCTCAGACAAGAGATGCTGCTTTTGACAAAATAGAGATGCAGTATCCATGTTCAAGTGCTAGAATGGGTCTAATCTTGAGTTCTAATCCAGGTTTTTGTTGTCTGGGAAATGCCTTGCATTAGGTTTACATGCTCTTCTAGACAAAGTCATTCTAATTTTATAAAGCTAAAGTGTTTCTTGATGCTCTTAGCGCAATGTTTGAAAGAAATGTTTTGTTTTTGGAAGCTGACAGATAGTAGCGAGGACGAAGACAGTTTTATAGGCCCAATGCCTGCAAAAGGACCAGTGGAGTCTGATGTGGCTAAAGAATTTGAACGCAGAGCTCAGAGAATGAAAGAAAAGCTTACTTCAGCAGACAGCGTAAGTTGGATTTCTTAATTTCTAGTATTTTGTTGCTGGAGTGTATTTGTCTTTCTCTTCACCTGTTTCTGTGTACACCTAGTTGCAGTTCTACTTGGGATGCTATGTGTTTGCAGGTGTTAACACAAAGAAAAAAAGTCCATGATTTCTGCTGAAAGCCAGGAGATTCAGATTGTAATTTTTGATTATGCTTTTTTCACTCTCCCTTCCACCCCTACTTCTTTTGCAAAGGATGAACCCAAACAAGTTACCAGGGAATCATGGATGACAGAGCTTCCACCTGAGTTAAAAAGCTTTGGATTTGGCCCAAGAACATTCAAGAGACGAACTGATGACAAATCAGGTGATAGATCTATTTGGACAGATACTCCAGCTGACAGAGAGAGAAAAGCCAAGGTGAGCAGTTATTTATTCATTCATATACACTTGCAGGCAGTAGGTATTACTGATATTCTGTGAAAACAAAGTAAAAGATACTGTGGATTGTTCAGTGAAATTTTCTTTCCCAGATTTTTGTTATCATAATTTGCAAATTCAGGCTTAAAGATAAAGACAATGAAGTAGCAGCATTAAATATCATTGATATGCATTAATTTCTGCTCCCTTTTTGCAGTAGTCAGATATTCTGTATCAGCTCATTGATTTTCCAATTAGCATGTCCAGTTTCTTCTTCTATCAAGCTGAGCAGAAAATATCTGATGGCCTCTCTTGTGGCCTTTACCCTCCAGATTTAATTAAAGTAGATATATATTTGCTTGCTTTTTACTTCAGACATTCTGATTACTATAGCATGTGATTTTCTTCTACTCATCAGGAAAGAGAAGAGGCAAAAAAGTCAAGCAATAAGGATAATGAAGAAATGGTAATATCTGAGAGAGACAAGAGGCTTACTGAGCAGGTGACTTCATACAATGTAAGTGTAATCACAAAATACTTCCTCTTTTTCCTTTAGTTCTTCATTCTTCTTCTGGTTCTCATTTCTAGTGCTGCTAGTTTCCATGGTGATGCCACTACAGTTTTCCCTTTTAGTGCCCAAACCTACTGCTGTTTTAAGACCTTAGAACACTTGGCATTAACGTCAACAAGAGCAGGATTGGGTCCTCTCCAACATGACAGAATTTGGGTTTGTGTCTATTGCCTCAGTTTTAGATGTCACTTTCCTTCAGTCATCCTCATGTCAGGACATGGTTGCTGGGACCTTAATTCAAATATTAGCTTGCTTCACCCAATTCTGACATCCCAAGAATAAAACAATAGTGTAGGTTTAACTTCTAGGCCAACATATGCACTAACCTAAAAGAGGCTTGATGGGGCTAAGCAGGTCACTGCATTAATTACCCTCTGTCATTAATTACATTAATTACTCATTACAGTAACTTCATTACATGTAGTTTTTCTCAGTCTCTACAGGAGCAGATAATGTTCACAGACAGATGTTGATTACTAGAAATCTGAACTCTGTGTCAAATTCCTTCTCACTTTTCTGTCTGTCAGCCCTGTCTGTCAGAGTGTGTAGACCACTGCCTGGCTTACAACTCTTACTTCCAGTTCTTCCTGATGTGTGGCCTGAACTCCTTTGGAAGGCAGTCTTGTCTCTTGAGAGGACAATTAACTTGAGAATCACATCTTTGGCTTATTTTACATGTTTGTCTGGCACTACTGATAATTCATTTGTAGTTCATTAAATCACATGTTTCTCCTGACTTAGAGACTTGCGAATCCAGACCTATTAGCATTCTGTCTTAAGGTTCTTCTTAGGTTTCAACCTGTTAAGGTGGTTCTTTTCTACTGTCACTATGAATATAGTAGAATAATTTTCATGTAAAATTATGAGTTTTGTTCTCTGCCTTAGCTGGAATAAAACATACACAGGCCTTTACTGTTTCTAAGATTCGTGGAGTTGTCCAAAAGTTTAAGAATTAATGTTTCTTGGGTTGTTTTGTTGTTTGTTTTTTCTTTATGTTAAATCAGCTCTTTTCTGATTTTCAAGTGGTTCTTGTGGGTATTTTTCTTTAAAAGCTTTTTCCTCTATTCCTTCCTATTTCTTTCTCCACTGACATTTACCAAGGATACTTCACTAGAACAGATTTCATTCTGAAAGTAGTTTCTTCTTTTGATGCTGATGGGACGTACATTCTCTGGTGCAATTTTGTCAACACTGACACAGTTACATCATGAATAAGTATTGTCTATTTTCCATGAGAACCGTTTCTTAACTCATGCATAAGCTATTATTTGCAAGTGTGATGTAGTAAGTGTTTGCACAGGAAGTGAAGGAAAATCAGTAGAAAACAGAGCTGCTCAACTTTTTTTCCCTTTGATGAGAGAATTGGTTTAGATACAGAAGTGCGCTGTATCTGAGCAAATGAGGGGCCTTTGTGGTCTTGTGAGAGCTAGTACTGCTCCTCTGTGATATCAGCAGAAGTTTTGTGTTGTGTTTGAGCTGGATCATGCTCTCTAAGAAATGCAGCTAAAGCCCTCGAATTGGCAAAACATATGCTCCAGCTCAAACCTGTGACTTCGTCCTGTGGGCTTTCAATGGATGATCCCAAGTTAGGAGCACACATTTAAAAACCCACTGTACTGCCTGAAAGATTAAAAGGGTGTCCAGCTTGTTCCTCCCCCTAGCAGTGACCAAATCCAGATGCTGTGGGGATGTGTATAGGAAACTAGGCCTGCACTTTGAAATATTTCTTGTGATATGGTGTCTTCATTCTGCCAATAATATCAGAGCAACTTTTATATTTCTTTTGCATTATGTTTATAATTTATCTGTATTGTCTGCAGAGATTCAACAACATGATTGCTATCTACAACAGTGAATTATTACTATTTTAGCCTAGACAAGATTGCTCACACTTTCTACTCCTTGTATGCTAAATTTATCATTCTATATCCAGTTACTAAGTTGTCTGCTTTTTCTGGAATATTTAGCCTTCATGACTTCAGTCTTTCCATTTGGATTTTCTGTATATTGTTGTTGATATTCTTTGATATTTTACTTCCTCTTCCTTCTTGTTTTTTCCAGGAGTCAAAGAGGTCAGAGTCTCTCATGGACATCCACCAGAAAAAGCTGAAGAGCAAAGCATCCGAAGAAAAGAGCAAACCTCAGGAAAGAAGGCCATTTGACCGAGAGCAGGATCTCAAAGTCAATCGCTTTGATGAAGCACAGAAGAAAGCTCTTATAAGAAAATCCAGAGATCTGAATAGTAAATTTGAGCACAGTAAAGGCAACATGTTTTTATAAGATGAAAGCATTAAGCTTTTTTGAAGTGAAGTCAATTAAAATTTGAATACTTAATTTTTTGTAAGTATTTTTCTGTAAATATTTGTATGCAAAATAAATATCCTGATGTTTAACTATTTTTCCTTGTCTGTAAATACTCTCTTAGGGAGGATCATCTGTACGAAAACTAAACTAGAAAAGAAATGTCCTGGTATTAAAAAAAAATAAATTTGCTACTTTAAAACTTTGATATGCATATTTTTTTGTTGTTAGCATAAAAATAATTAATTAAAATAGGTGGGGTTTTAAGGAGTTCTGGATTTAATCTTGCAAGGAGTTGGCAGTTTTCCCTTTTGTCCTGCCATGCTTAAGATACTCTTTCTGAGCCTGACCTGAAGGCCATGGAAAAATTGCCTTTAGATTTGTGTGCAGAACATTGTTTGACTGGAATTCCTGCTGGAGAGTATAAACTCAAATGGCAGCTTTTGCATTTGCCGAGTGCTTTTATTTCTATGATTCTGTGTCTGTACATAAATACAGGTGTATATGTATGCAGTATAGTTTCTGTACTATAGCAAGAAGAGCTAGGGGTAGCAGGACTAGTAAAACCTCAAGATTTTCAGAGTTAGCTGTAAAATGGTAGTAAATGAGAAGAGAAAATCTAGTTTGAGTTTCAATTTGTAGGGATTGTCATCAGAAATCCATATTTTTTTAAGCACATACAATGTGAAAATCAAAATAAGGCTTATTTTGTCCATTCATTTGCAGACCAGAACAGCTCTTCTGCAAGGGAGGAAATAAATCTGACATTTTAAAAAGTCTACATTCATGTTTAGAGTTCTTTACCTTTTCTGTGGGTTAGCAGCAGAAAGGGTTGTTAAACCTTGCAATGGGCTGCTCAGGGAGGTGGTGCAGTCAGCATCCCTGAAGGTGTTCAAGCAACAACTGGATATGGCACTCGATGCTTTGGTCATCAGTCCAAGGTTGGACTCAATGATTTAGAAGTCTTTTCCAACCTAAATGATTCTGTGCTAATTATTTAAAATTATAGACCTGTGCTTTTGCCCTTTGTCTGAAATGTTTGGAATCCTTAAGCAGTTACTGAAAGTACCTATACATGAAAACAATTTTATATATGAGATGCTGGTAATTTGTTTGGAAGTATAAATACTGTGTATATTATTAATAAATAGCTGTAGTTTGAAAAAAAAAAATCCTCTTAATTTGGAAAAAGGCTACCCTGAGAGATGGTGTCTTGGTTACTTCCTGTTTAATGGAGCAGTGACCTAACAAGCTCCAGAAATAAACAGTTAAAAACTTGGTCTTATTTTATTGCATTTGTGTGTGAACTGGAGACATGGGCTTCATGTGCTGAGACTTGGAGAGTTTCCAGTGTTGCAAATGAGTCCTTACGTGGAATGTATTTAGATAGCACTTTTTATTTTACTGGACAATTTATTTTGCCAGCTGAAAAATCTGCTACCTTCAGGAGAAAGAGAGACTGATTTTGTATTGTGTTTGCTTTTTATCAGTTTTCAGTTTCTGAGCCTTCTGTTTTGAGGTGAGAGGAGGGTTTAAATAAGGGCTATTTGTTTTTCTTCCCCTAATACAGACTTCTCTTGCCTCATGCTTTTTTAACTCAGCAAGCAAAGCCTCATTAAGATTCTACTTTCTGTGCAAATGTAGATTTCTTTATTGGAAAAGCAGTATTAGAAATGTCTGGGATTTTTTAGGCAACTAAAGCGATGACAGGGTGAGCGTGGCATGACTAGCTAAATCTTCACAGCTGAGAAAAAAACACTTGATGAGTGCATCGTGCAGTCCTTGCTCATTCAAAGTCTGGAGCAAGGATGAGGGCTGCTTGTATAAAAATTTTGGTTTTGTTGTTCTGTGCTCTGTTTTGATTTTTGTTCTTTGGCCCGTCCTCCTCCAAACTGAGGACTGGTCATCAGCTGTCGCAGATGGGCAGATCCAGTTGGCTCCCTGCTGCTGGCTTCCTGCCCTGCCCGGCCCCATCACGGTCTCCTGCCCTGTCCAAGGCCACGTTTGAGAGGAGGCTCTGCAGTGTTGCTCGAGAGGAGAGCTCTCATGCCAGGAGGGCAGCAGCCCCTTTGCCATCACACACTTCTCTTCCATCTGTGGAACATGTGGTCCTAATTAATGAGGTTGAGCTGGGAACTTGGTTTTGACTTTTTTTTCCCCCCACTCCGCAGCAGCTTCTTAAAGACTTGATGGTGTCAGTGTTATGAACATGTGGGGGAAAGTGGAGTTGTTGAGAGTTCAAGTTAAGATTTTCATTACTTTCTGTAAATTGTATGAACCTTTGAACTGAATTAATAAACAAACTCGTCTCTTACTCATGCCAAGCCATTCCATCAGATAGTCATTAGAACAAGCAGTAACACAGTAAATTACAAGCTCTGGAAGCTTTTATGGGAAAAGATGAGACATCTTCTACAATTTGGACAAGTTGTAAAGCGTTTCTGCTGAAATGTTAGGGGTGTTTTTTTCAGAATCTCATTTGAAAAACCAGAATCTTTTTCACAGAGAACCTTCACCATAATTACTATGCAGTGTTTCTGGTAACCAGCTCCCAACACAGATTCAATGTGTGCTGTTGCTATTCTGCAGTGCCAGCCCGTGTCACAGCATACTGACTCCAGGCATATCACGAAAGCCTGTTTTGTAAAAAAAATGTCAGGGACATTTTCCTGGATGTGAAAAATCCACCAGCCTAGATTTTAGTGTGTTTGCCTTTGATTTGTGCTGGCATGGACGTCCTTTATTTGTACTGATGTTCAACATTCCTGCTCAAGAGTGAGGTCTCCCTCCTGAAATGTTGAACAGGTGTGTAATGCATGGTATAGCCGATAAAAAGAAGGCTTTTGTGGTAGTGTGTGATAAATTGGGTGTTTAAAAGGAGTTGTAAGGAACATTATATGTTAATAAAAAAAAAGGGCAAAGAACAAAAAAAAACAATTGTTGAGTTTGCTGTTAACGAGGAATAATTTAAAGCAATAAAGACATTTCAAGAAGACTTGCTGATTGCTTTGTATGTGTCTTCAGGACAAATATATTGAGTTACCACGCTGTCTGAGATGAAAAATTTTGTTAGAATATTATACAGTAACACCTGGGTAAAATCTCTGTTTATACTCTTCCAATGTAAACATCTATTTGTGGAGTTGTATTTTACTTTTGCTGTTGCAGAATGGATATTGGTGGATGCCCTGTGCATGTTGGCTTTCCTGGGATAAACTGTATTTCCCAAATAATCAATAGAACAGCAATAGAAATGTTTTATTTAGGGATTTGATGGCGTCATATTGATAGCACCAAAATGGCATTGTAGAAATATCTTCTAGAAAGAAACATTGAGATGAAACATTGATATATTTCTGTCGAATAGGAAACAGGACATAAAAGAAAATTTCAACTGCTCTACAAAAAAGAAGATTTAAAATGGTCCAGAAGATTCTGAGAGTCCAGGACTATTGGACTTGGGGACTTGTTTTGTTTCTGAAATGTAAATTTGTTGCTCTTTCTGTCCAGCCAATTACAAATCATATGTTGATTGAACAGTCACATAGCAATAAAAATCAGAATCTGAAAACTTTCTGTGCATGCATCCTCAACTCCTCCCCCCCACCTTGCATACAGTGCATATAGTTTCTAATTGCATAATTACATAATTCTCAAATAAAACACATGCATGTGTTTTCCTGTCCTTATGAATTGTGTGCAGTGGTTTATATGCTGGGGGTGGAAAAAACACATCAGGTTATGCAGTGTCTTTCAGACAACCTCTTCAGATTTTTCTCACGTGCTCACAAAGACAGTTGAGGAACACAATTGCCGCTCCCCGTTGTTGTGCACCTCTGAAATGCATCTTTCTGATGCTTCCAGCTCTGGCAGATGTTTGGGGAGTGGTGACCCACGACAGGATCTCACACAAATGTGGCGTTTCTCTTCTTTTCGAACATGACAAGAAGGCTGACACCTTACCCATGCAGAGCTGATTTTTTCATAGCAGCCACTTCTGGGTCCTCTCGAAGTGGCTGTCGCTGCAACAGCCACTGGTTCAGTTCATCTGTTTTCTTACATTGGTCCTAAAATCAGTAATAAGTCCCATTGCTCTTTGAAATTACACCCATTTCAAATCAGCATGGAAATGAAGTCTTCGTTTTAAAAAACAAGGTCTTTCTTTCAGAGTGAGAATTTAGGGTCTCTAGGAGACAGCAGTACAAACTGTCACTTCAGCAGGAGCAGATGCAGCTGTGACTTCTTCCAAATAATTATTCCAAACATAAATATTCAAAAACAATTCTCATAAACAGATTTAGAGGAAGGGGGAAAAAAATAAGTGGCTGACCCTCTCAGCTGCTTAACATTGCAACCACTTGCTTCACTTCATAGAGCTGTAGCCACTTGTCTTTGCACGTGTGACACCTGGCCAGGAGTTTGACAGCTTGGGGCAAATTACATCTTCTCTCTGTCCTTACCTGACCGTCTCTCTCAGGGAGCCTTGCTGGTACCTGGAAATTCACGGCCCCAGCTCTCAGCCCTGCTGCAGCTGCACCACTCAGCCCTCTTCTGCTGCTCCCCAGCCAGTCCAGCATCACGTTGGCTGTGCTCACACACACCCACTCAGATCAGAAAGAACACTCTGGTTTAAACCAGATAAAAATAGGTTCTAATGAGAATACAGAACAGATTGGAGTGATCAAGTGCAGGCAGGGCTCAGGCAAGCACACTGACCTGCCCTTTTTATACTCCTTTTTTTCCCCCCACACTTGCTGCTTTCCAATCCACCTCAGTTCCTTCCTTTGCCCACTTTTAATCCATCCCCAGCATCTTGAACTAAGTCTTTTATGTTCTCATGGCCCTTGGAAAACATCCCAAAACAACTTCAATCCCAAAACTCAATCCCAAAAATGTTTTTCCCACCACATCCCTCAATGAGCCTTATACCCATCATCTTATTGTAAATACATCTAGGTGTTTCTCCATGACCCACAAGAGGGTCATGTGTTTGCTCTGCAGGGCCTCACATACTATTGGCACTGAGGCCATGGCAGCCTAATGGTCCTTTCCATGCTTGGAGTTCCCATTTTTCTGTTCAGCTGCTTTGTACCTCTCCTGTCAGGGCAATGAAGGGTTGGCCTGACCTAGAGGGACATCTGAGCTGTGTGAAAGCAAGCAAGCCAAGCTCCTACTGCTGCTTCCCAGTGCAGCACCACTCCCCATCTGATGCCCCACAGCACCAGGAGATGGTAAACCAAAGTGGTCCATTCCCATTGAGGGAGAAAAGGCACAGTGGCTAAAAGCAACTTGAAGAAAAGGAGACCAGCTGGCTGCTGGTGTGTACAAAGCCTGTAGCCAGGGGGAAGCTGTCTAGAAGTCATGAAGGTGTTCCTGTTGTTTCCAAGGTAACTTCCATCTTCTGCCACCAAGGTGAGGCTCAGCCTTTATCATCATGTGAGCAGAAGACAAATAATGGGTCTGATGTGAAAAACAAAGCACACACAAATTCCATGTGTTACCCCAGCTGCTCTGCTAGTGGTTTCTCACCTTCTACCCTTCCACATCAGCCTACTGAGGCAAAGTGGCAGGAACAAGGAATTAATCCACAGCAGCTGAGCCTTCCTGACTAGCTGCCAGATGGAAGTCAGCTAATTCAAAATTACAACAGGTGGCTTTCCAATTGGAGTTATGACTCAAGAGCTCAGGAACCTCATCAGTTGCACAGCTCTTTGATGCCCATACCACATGGATCTGACCTTCCCTGCATGCTCATCTGAGAGGATCCATGAATTCTCCAGCTTGCATTGGCACCAGTTAGGCTTGTTTGTGGCTATTGCCTCAAAGCCATCCAAGGATCTTCTAGGGAAATAAAGGAGTGAAGGCTTCTCAGACTTCATCTCTGTGGCAACCACAAGACAGCTGGGCTGTTGTCACTGAACCAAGTGGCACTTCCTGTGCCGGGTCAGGTGCTTTTGACCTCTGCACCACCTGTGACAAAAGTCACTGTGTTTTAGTTGCCTCTTCCAAACCAGCAGGAGAGAGGAAAAGAGGAGTGAGAGGATGTGCCCACAGTCATGTACTGAGTGTGATACTTTAATCCTTTGGTGTATGCATTATTGTCCACAAAGGAAATTTCCAAGAGCAAAGAAACTATAGGCCATCACTGAAGACTCTGTGCAGTTCTTCCTGACATTATCATGCTGTGTGCTGGCAGGGAGCCCAAATCAAAAACACCAGCCTTCCACAGAGCCCTCCCAGGACACACACCCAGGTTATGGCCCTGCTGCTGCCCCTGGTCCAACATCTTCTCTCCAACACCTTTTAAGAACAGAGACTTCAGTGGGGATAGGGACACAAGTCCTACACGAGAGATCAGGCTAAGCTGTTATGGCAGAATCTAGTACAAGACCAGCACCACAGTGTTGAGGGTTGTAGGGAGATAGTCTTGAGGAAGTTTCTTGAGGAGGTATTAGTATTGATACTCTAGCACAACAAGTGCATGGCCAGGAACCAGAAGGGGATCTGCAATGATACTAAATGCAAACATTATCTGAAAAATTGACAGCAAGAGGCCCTCCTTTCCAGGTATTTCCAGCTTTCCTGGAAGCTGGCATTGTCTTCTCCCAGGTGTCAGCTCTGATTCACCCATAAGACCCTGTGTCACAAAATGTCACATCAATGTGACTTTTTTAGAGAATTTCAGAGCCCAAACCCCAGCACTGCAAATATTGAAGAGTTCCTAGAACTGTGTGCTAAAAAGCTCTGGTTTGGAATATGGACTTAAATTTGGGAGAGGCAAATTTGGGTCTCTTGCAAGCATAAGGGAGTTTTTTTGTTTGGTTGGTTTTTTGTTTTTGTTTTTGTTTTTGTTTTTGTTTTTACCAAATATACCCCCAATTAGAAGTCTTCAACCCTCTCAGGTCACAAATGCTGAGAAGAAATATGTTGGCACCTGTCTTGATTTGGGAAGACAGGTATCTGCCAGGTAAAAGCTGGAGTTTCCCTTGGAATGGAGAGTGTAAACCACCCCCTTTTTTTCCAATTATAAATTTACAATCAGAGGCTCTTAGGCAAAGATTTGGGAATAGGAATAGCAGTTCTTTAGTAGTATGTATTACAAAGCAAACAAACAAACAAAAAACCCCAAACAACTACAGCATTAATAACAAACGAAAACAGTACCAAGAACCTTGAGGGCTTTGTTTCACAAAACCCAGGGCAGTTTGGTCTCGGTGCCCCTGCAGGATCCTCAGAGCACCAAGCTGAAACAGTGGAAAGTCCTGGGCTGGTAGCTGGGATGGCAGGGTGTCCTGGCAGGCAGGGGGTGCAGGGTCACGCTGTAGCAAGAGGAGCAGCGCCGAAGAAGCCGAAGGTGAGGCAGGACTGGCCCAGCTCCCGCGGGTGGCAGAGAAAACTCAGGATTCAGGCCGAACCGGTGATAGTAG
The DNA here is from genome assembly GCF_029207755.1 of Chamaea fasciata. Taxonomy (NCBI): domain Eukaryota; kingdom Metazoa; phylum Chordata; class Aves; order Passeriformes; family Sylviidae; genus Chamaea; species Chamaea fasciata. The sequence continues at coordinate 54,917,904 of NW_027094087.1, read as the reverse complement.
ATTTCCCAGGACTGGATCCCTTTGGCCACAGTGAAACTTCTCCAGCCAGCAACAGCCCAGCTGTTCTCTCTGTTCTCTCTCTCCGAACGGAATGCCGAAAAAAGAACAACCTCCAGCTGCCTCAAGCTCTGTCCTTTACCTGCGTTATCTCCCCCTTCCAACTTTGTCCACCTCTTTGTTTTGGTTAAGTACTCTCATGTATCCAACACTTGGTCTCCTTGGTAACTTATGGGGAAAAAAATTCTTTAGAGAAAGAAGGAACAAACTTAACTCCCAATAGCACCTAAGAAGAAGCTCCCCAAGTCCCACCCTGGCAATGCTGTACCTCAGGCAAGGAGGCTGGCTGAGGTCTGCTTCCCCATGCAGGGGATGCAGCAATGCCAGGATGAGTGGATCTGTGAGCAGGGAACCTGTCCACCCCAGAGGATCAGACTTCTCCATCTGTGTGGCTGAGCTGACCAGTAGGAATCTTGTGGCCTGCCATCTTGGAGGATGTGGAGAGATCCACTTTGCCTTGTAAACTTCTGGGATGAAATTAAGTATCACAACCATCAGCTGAGGCAACCAGTGAAATTTCTGTCCCATACCTCTTTATCAAATCCTGCTCATCACGGTCCTGGAAAACTGAGTGTGGAAGGAGCTGGCTGGTCACCCACCAGGGTGACCTCAGCACTCAGGGATGGGCACAGACCAACAAATTGATACCTCCTGGGACATGGACAAGTGAATTTGTAACCTCTCATCTAGGATTAAGCATACAGAAAAATCTGGAATCTCGACCAACATCCAAATAGCAATATCAAGTGAGATGATACAGGGAGCTGAGGCATCATCCTACTTTGTCTGCTGTACCCCCTCAATTAGCAATTGAGTAGTCTTGGTTACAAAGTCATATTAAAAACTCTTCAGCAGGAGGAATTCTTGGTTTTGCAGTAAATATGAGACAGTGAAAATCTTCCGAATGCTTGGGAATTTGAAATACATTAGGCACAACTTCACAAAGGCAAAAAAAGCCTTCTTTCTCAGCCTGTCAAAAGATACAGTCTTCAGCTCTTCAAAAAGAGTCAGCCGGGATGAAGTGCTTCCAACATGCAGCATTTCTTACAGCGTAGTTGTTCCGTTTCTGATCTTCCAGCCCTGCTTCTCAAAGAAAATCCTACAATATCTTTGTGAGGTAAATCTGGGAATGATATCTCATTACTTACCTGAATACTAATGTTTTAGAACACATTACCATCCTCCTCTCTGCACCTTTCCCAATTATCAATCTCCCAGTGCTCTACATCGTGCTACTATTATTCTACAAATTACCTGCATCTCTTTTCTCCTTAGGATATAACCACCAATATAGTCTTTATATTCCACAGGTGCTGTCAGATGTCTAGCTCAGACCCAGGTCTAATTAAACCCAGAACAATTTTTCCCAAGATGCAGTTAGGTTTGAAATTCACCTCATCTTCCCTCAGGAGCATACATGCCCCAAAACTCATCTGCTTTCTTCAGATATACTAGCTGGCTTCAGAAAAGCTATTACACCTACATAAAAATCTTTATCTTGAAACCTTTGGCTCTTACAACTGGCATGCCAAAAGGCTTCATAGACTGCAAATAGGAGGGACAGAATGTGACTGGGTCTGTTTTCTAAAAAATAGAGGCGTGACACTGTGACATGCTTCACAGAAGATCCTAAATTCTGTTTCCCAGGACACAGTGGGGTTTGAGCACTAATTTAAAATAGGTGCTGACTTCTGAGTAGCAACAATGATCCATGCTACAAACTCCTGCGAAGTTTAGACTCCCCTGCATTCCTTCAGCCCCTGCCTGGAAGATACACCTCTGCACCCCTTCAGGAGACTCCTCACCATAAGGGAAGCAGTATCTGAGCTGCCCTTTCATCGAGCCTCAGTTCCCCATCTGTAGAATTAGGAAGGAGGGCAGGCTCAGGCTTAGACACTCCAGGCTGTCATCTCCCTCACTGCTTATCCATCGCTGCTTGTGTTTACTTCTGACCACAGCCAGTCTCTCTCCAGACAGCCACCTGCACTGCTCTTTCCCAGGGTTTTGGGCATTCACTGTTGACTTACTGCATGAGAGGGACAGTGTGTCGCCCCAATATTTCCCAGGGCAGCTGTATAATAACTATATTGTACGCTTCCACAGTCGGGAGAGGACTTGAATCTCTTCTCCTTGAAGCCAGGAATCCTGACTGAGACCTTCAGACATGGCTTGGAGAAGGAGCACAGTTCGTGGAAGGCAGCAAGTAGGGCAGAGGATGAGGGAATCTGAACAGTGTGGGCCAAGCCAATGCTGCAGCAATGCCCCCACGGGAAGTGCTGACAGCGTGGGCTGCACGGTGCAGAAGAGAGAGCAGCTCTGGGACCAGCAGGAACCCAGCCTGCAGGGTGACCCTTTGAAGGAGAATCACCACAATACATATTTATCCCGTTTAGAAAACAGTGGAAGTAAACTTCAACTGTGGCCAAGGTTTTAATAAAGCATGAGACCAGCTGAGGCCTTTCTCATACCTGCAGTATTTTCAGCATTCTCCTCCCTCAGGTTGCTCTGTTAGCCCTTAAGGGCTGGGTTTACACTGCTCTTGCTCTCTCTCTCTTCATCTCTAGCAGCATCTCTTTCCTCAATTGGACCTCTAATTTCCATAGATATATGGCAGTATAGTACTTTTAGGCTTTGGTTGAAACTGATGGATGGTTTCAAAAGTTAGGGATGGAGCAACTGTCAAGCAGAAACCTACAGAGACAACATGATCCCAAGGGCTTCCTTTCCACAGAAAAACAAGCTAAATGATATGTAGTCATGACATTCAAGGCTCTATTATAAATCAGAAGCATAGCAGTACAGAAATAATGGGGTGTGAGGAGTCTAAACTTTGGCTTTCTTTAATGTTTGGCTACTTGACTTTGCAATTTTAATGACTCTTTCAAGGAATCATTTTTATATTCAATGCAGTACTTTGTGCAATGCCATGTTAACTTTGATGGACTCTGTTTAAGTGGGGAAAGATGCCTTGTAATTTTCTGTTGATTTTCACCTTTTTTGCATTTTTCCCTCACACACTCGCCCACTGAGAGCAGATTCACAAACCTGTGCACAAATCACAGAGAGTATCAGCAATGCAAAAGCCATCCACATCCTTGTCCCCATGCCATGGATGACGGGAGGCCTATAAGTGTGATCCTTGAGCCTTGCACAGACAGGCTTATTGAACTTGACAGCACCACTTATGTGCAGGGAGATGACTCACTTGAGCAGGGGGCTGTGGAATCTGCCCCTACATGTTGAGCCACTTTCTTCATAGCATATACTGGCTGTTCAGACAACACTCACGTTTCTATTTTCAGTCCCTGTTTACAAGCACAGACTAACAACAGTGAGGGAATGGAAATGCTGCTACCAGCCAGCACTCTCCCGGCACTCTCAAAAGCAGTTTACAGAAACTATGTTATTGGAGAGGATCAGAATGGACAATTGCTCTAAATATATTAAAAGGATGTTATTATCTGCCAGAGACTTCACATTTCCTAAGAGGAACGTGAATGAATATCTGGCACTTTCTCTAGCAGGTTCCAGGAGTAATTACTACTGCGGTGACTGGGACTCTTATCTTTGACAAGTTGTCAAGGATTTCTGAGACTACTGAAGTATCACAATGTTTTCAAAATATCAGCAAATTTTCTAGTGAAGAGCTGTACAGTTATGGGTGCTTGACTGAAGCACCTCTTAATGGCTGTCAGGAGTAATTTGTAGTGCTGCTCAGCAGAGGCAATGGATGGTTTAATATCCAGGCCTTTAGCTCCACACAGACACGTCAGCTAAGTACATATTGTACCCAAAGGAAATTGCTACCCATTCTTTGTACATTTGCTTCTCTTTGTGTGAAGTCCCCTGCTACTCCAACAGGCCAGTTCAAAGTCCCTCATCAAAACTGTAATTGTGGCTCAATCAACAGTGTTTTACAAGAGGAAAAATGGCTTCACCACAAGTGCTCAAAATGGATGTCATGCCAAACTTACAACTCTTCAAGGTGTGAGGACACTTTGCATGACCTGCCTTGATTTTCAAAAGCAGAGTTTTATTAGCAATTATCTCAACGATTTTGTGTTGTTCTCCTTTCTAATACAGCAGTGGGCTCCTTTCTGCAAAGAGTTCTGTATGCCTTGAATGCCCACGATGAGCTGGCAGGCACAAGTAACCTCTTATGTCTGGGTTTTCTTCAGTAGAACATGGTTGATATGTCACTGAGATCAGAACAAAAGGTCAAGGAAAGCAAAACAAAGAAATTTAATCTTGAGTCTACTACTCATCTCTCCACATGCTGAGAAAATCCTTATGTATTTCCCTTTTACAGTTTCAGGCCTCCACATGTTGAAAAACATTATACATCTGTATTAACATAGTATTAATACCTAAGATTAGGTATTAATGAGGGAAAAGCCTATCTCAGCCAAAACAAGGACTCAAAGTCAGTCAAATGAGATTCCATTGGAAGGGAAACCAGACTTCATTATTCCTAGCATTGTTAGAAAGATACCTTCTCTTTCACCCTAGAAGTTCTCCATGTGAACAAAGAAAGTTCAGGTAATTTAACAAAGAGGTTAGCATTCAGCTTTGTTAGAAAAAGCCCCAATGACTCATCCTCAAGATTACATGAAATGAAGAGTTGACCTGATCATGCGGAGACTCCAGAAATGACAAGTGTGTGTGAAACAGGGGGTGAGCTTCAGGAAGGATGTGGTCATATCCTGCAATCTGCAAGTGCTGATTCGAGGGCTGCTGCTGCCAGATTCTCAGTCTCCAGAAGAAAGTGTTCTCACTGGTAAGTCTGCAGTTTTCAAAGAGAAGTAGGCTATAAGAAATGGCCTCTGACAATAAATAATCCTAGAGTCATTGTATTGCTTCCCCCCAGCCCCATGTGTCATTTGCCAGAAGATAAAATTAATCAACATGAGGCCATCAGGGCTAGCTATGATCACGGCCCCTCTCATGACCATTTGACCCCCACATTCTCATTGGATCTTCTTAATCTCATTGGTTTTATTTTCTGTTTTCCTCGGTTCCTTTTCTGTTTATTTTCCTCCCACTGACTGAAATTAATTTCTGTTCTTTTTTTTTTCATGTTTAAGCCATAACAATTAACTAGAAAGCAAAATTTCAGACCTTATTTAACCTCACCCATCAATAGAAATCCAGTAAAATGTGATCCAATTGCAGGTCTGTAACACTTCCTAGTTTATTTATTTCAATTTGGTGGGAAAGCTGTTCTTTGTGGCAAAGAGAATGTGTTTTGCTCTGGTCTGTAATAGTATTGTTAGCTTACGCTGAAAGGAGATAAACCACTCTTGCATAATCACATTTATTAGATCATTAGCACTGTTTTAGAGAAGTGCCAACAAGCGGCACATAGGGAAAAAAGTGAGTTATCAGCAAAGCCCAATAGGCGGAAAAACTATGGAGGGATCCTGCAGGCAGCACACAGCAGTAATGAAGTAGATATATCTGATGTCTCCAGTTAATTATCTCAGTGAGAATTTGTTGTGAAGCACTGCTGTGGCTAAGTTGCAACTAGGTGCAAGGGTGGAACATGAAGTTAGGTGTAAATGCATGTGCGTCGTTTCCTTTAATGACAGCACTGACACACGTGGCATTGAAGGGTATCAGAGTGATCACTTCTGAAGAAGTGACACCCACAAGCTAGATGCCTTTGTTGCTTTTATATGTACACACAATCTCAAAATTATATACACCTGCCTATGCTTTCAGGCTGGCAGGCTTCCCAACAGAAGTGTCCTGTTTTTCTTTAGGAGCCTTGTAGATTTGTTCTTCTGGTCACTAATGTTGTTTTTGCTCAGTTTAGTCACACAGCCTTCTCTTAGTCTCATTGGGGAGCTCCCTCTGCAAAACAGTAGTTCATTAGGAGATAATTTATGCATCAATAATATACCTGGGTGACTGTGCATTGTCCATACCTATAAAATAAGGGGAATATCAGTGGCATAGAATCAAGTTTGTTAAATAATCTTATCTTGTCTTGTCTTGTTAAACACAAGAGAAATAAATCCATTGAAAACAATTTTTTTGGTAACTGAACAAAGATTGCCTTGCTCTTCACCAACTCATTAGTGGAAAATCCAGGAGACGAGTGACTGTAGATGCTGCTGACCTTTTGTGCTGAGGTAGTACATTACCAGAGAAGAGGATCAGAAAAAATGTCAAGGAGTGCAGGAGAACAGGTAAAAACTCAGTTCAATGTAACATTTTCTATACACCTATGATGAAAAGGCACTTTAGAAAGCAACAAGTTGCTGAGACCTCACACTACCTTTGTACTATTACTAGGTTGAAAATGTTGCATGCTCAAAGTCCCTTCTTGAGAGACACTGGTGAAAAAGGCTTGATAATGCTTTTTTATGCTTGAGAGGCACAAAAAGTACCTTGAGTTAAAGAGATAATGCCAATTTGATGGTCATTTTAAAAGAAATTATTTTAAATTAGGTTCCAACCAAGTATCTGAAATTCTCTGACAAGTGTTTTCTTCCTTTGGGGAAAAAAAAAATGCAGTTGTACCTTTCAATTCTCTCTCTTCCCCCACTCCCACTCCTTCCTTGATATGGTGAAAATCGTAACAAGCAAGGGTCCAAGCTGCCTACAGTCAAATTTACTGCACACTGTTAATATGATGGAAGACATGGTATGGGTTGGAACTGCAAGCAGAGGTGCAGTGCCATTACCATGAAAACTAAGTGTTCTCGAATACATAGCACAGATGGAGCTATGTGGGGCTGTAGAAAGAATTAATAGAAAGAATTAAAAAATATTAATTAATGAATGAAGACTGCCCTCTGTTCAGAACTGCCCTTATGTATTGTGTTTTGCAGCAGAAGTGCCATGTTGAAGATTTCATAATGCCTAGGATTGTACTGAAATAGGAGCTCAGCCCTGTGCTTGATGTTTTCCAACTCTCTGCCACAGAACAGCTTGGAGTAAACAAGTCTGATATTAACATGTTGCTCAAAAGCAGTCTGAAAACACAAAAGCTCCAACATGTATTTTTGTCTTAAAAAGATTCAGTGAGTATTCTTTGCTGCCTCAGGAAATAGATATGCAGCTTGATGGGCCATGCCCTGTTTTGGGAATAAGTTACACAGAATTTTTTCTCTTATTCCAAAATAAATTATCATGATCTGCCCAGATGATCTTTGCAGATTATTTCTTCTCTTTTTTCCAGTTTACACAGACCAAAGGCGCCAGAAACAAGAGAATGATGCACTACAGTTGAAGATGGCAAAAGTTTGCCTTCATCTTACTCAAGCAGTTCAAGCAATAATGGTAGTTTTGAGATTTAATTCTTGCATCCTTGTAAGTCCATGAGGTCTTTGCTGGCTGAAAATTCAGGTATTCAAAATACACGGGAGATCCCGGCTGGCCAGCAGAGCTCCGCTGATGCTGTGTTGGACTCGTAACAGAGTAGGACAAGCAACTTTGTAACAATCTCCCTCCATTAGCTTTCTTCCAACATGAGTTTCCCACATGCCGTAATTCGTTGATGAGGAAGTTGGCTGGCAAGAACGAGTGAAGTTGGAGCATCAGCTGTTGGTGGAATGGTCTTCCTGGCTCAAGGCTCCCAAATCAAAATCAGCTTCTGCAGGAGGCTCCCTCTGCGCCTCGCAGTGGATCTCAGCTCTGGCTCCAGACCCAAATATTTTGACCCCATGGAGGCCCAGCACAGCTCTAGTGTACAGAGCTGAGCTCAGGGACTGTCCAGATTTGGGCAGCACTCAGTTCCTCCAGCATGTGGAAACATCTCTGATGGTGTCCATCACTGATATCTTGTGGGACCACCAGCTCCCAGGAGCACATCTTCCCTAGTTCTTGCTGGGCTTTGAGGAAAGAACATGGATTCTCTAATGCAGAACTCCCATCAGCTTCAACAGGGCAGCATCAGGCCTTTTGCATTTTCTGCTGCACTGGTTTTCACCCAGCACTACCAGGCTGCATCAATTAGCCCATTCCTAAAACAGATGAAGAGAAGTTCTGTGTGGCTACTGATGACAATGCCGACTCTACATCTCACCTAGTTGGACAAGGGTAAAATAAAGAGGGAAAGTCTATGCAAGTGCCATCTCACTTCTCAGACACATCTGTTTCCATGCAAGCATGAAGAAAATGAGTGACTAACACACAGCTCTGCAGCTCAGCAGCTGGCCCCTGGATCCTCCTCCATGGCACTAAATGTGTCCCTGGCAAAAACAAGGTTGAGATTTTAAATGAGGAATTAATGAAAATGCACTCTTTTTCCATCTTGTTGTCCCTTTAAATTCAGTTTCCATGGAAACAGGTATGGAAAGGCTGCCTGGAGGAAGCCAGGAGAGATCTCTGCCGGGCTGCCTACCCCCCTGGGTTGCCAGCTGAGACACCCCAATTGTCAGGCTTTTACAGAGGTTTTTGCTATTGTCATTTACACTTGGAATACGAGTGATGACTCCTCATGGATTCCCTCTCTAAGGAGTCCTGAGGTGGTCAGCTATGCTCCTGTCACCTGCTGCTGGGCTCTTTGCAAGCGGAGCTCCTCTCCTTCCATCCAGTGGAGCACAGGCTCATCTGAACCCTTGTGACACTGCTTTGCTGCAAATGTCACCCCTGTTAGAGACATCCGTTCCACTGCTCCTTTCTTTTTGAAATGTGCTGGTGCATGTGATCTGAGTACACAGACTGGGCTGGGAGCAGTGGCAGAGGGACAACGTTATTGTTAATTCAGTGTAAACACTCCGGGGGGGGGGGGGGGGGTGGGCATTTGAGATCCCTCCTGGAGGACTGCATCCAGCCCTGGGGTTCCCAGCGCAAGGCAGACACAGACCCATTGGATTAGGTCCAGAGGAAAGAAAGTAAAATGGTTAAAAGGCTGGACCACCGCTCCTATGAAGGCAGGCTGAGAGATTTGAGCATGTTCAGTCTGGGGAAGCAGAAGCCCCATGGAGACCTTTTTACAGCCTTTTAGTATATTGAAGGGGCTTACAAGAAAGAAAGAAAGAGAGACACCTTTTATTGAGGGTCTGTAGTGAAAGGACAAAGCACAACGGTTTTAAAGAGGGTAGGTTTAGATTGGACATCAGAAAGAAATTATTTCTAATGAAACATTGGAACAAATTGTCCAGAAAGAAATGTTTCTAAATGTTTCTAATGAAATATTGGAATAAATTGTCCAGAGAAATTGTGGAAGCCTTATGCCTAGAAGTGTTCAAGGCCATGTGGGATGGAACCCTGAGCAACCTAATCTAGTAGAAATTGTCCCTGCCCAGGGCAGGAACTAGTTTGGAACTAGATGGTCTTTAAGGTCCCTTTCAACCCAAACTGCTTTTTGATCTTATGAGCAGGATCCAAAGCAGACTGTAAAGTAATGGTGTTTGTGCAGATCCACTCCTTTTCCAGGTGAACAAAACCAAAGGCTCTTAGACCTACAATATGTGGGGGCGACTCAGTCCCAGGAAATGGGGTTAGTCTTACAACTGTTGAGATGCATCCACCTCCATTTTTATTAGCATTTCGGGAGTCTCTAGTGTGTCTGTGTAAGGTTGTCTTAAAGAAAACTGAATTTTCAGAGGAAGTTGACTAACAATATAAGATCTATCCACCCTCCCAGCTGAGTTCTGCAGACAAACACAGTTCCAATGTAAAAACAAGAGCAATTATTAAATGTAATTAATTTTAAATGAAACTAATCCTAATCACCCTAATAGTTCAGTGTTAGCTGTTATTGCTTCACATACATATAAAAACATTATCCTCCTTGGTTACCTAGATGCTTGCCTATAATTAGAAAGCCAGACTATCATATCTGAGATGTAATACTGAGATCATTTTTTGTGAGCCAGATGAGCAATTTCTTGCATTTTGTACCAGAAAAAACCCTCGGCTTGCTGCTGGTAGAGTCTCAGATAGAATATAATCTTCACCGTTGAACAACACGACTTCAAAGAGGATGTAAACTTGTACTGAGGGGAATTCACAGAGCACTGGACATAACCAGAGGCCAAGAGAATCAACCTAAGAGACAGAATTGAACAAACTGAAGTTATTTAGTATGAGAGGAGGCAAATCAAAGCGCTACATCTCAGTAAAAGGATTAAGTAAAGAAGAGAGGAAGATAATAAAATGCTTCCTATACCATAGAATCATGGAGTGGTTTGGATTGGAAAGGACTTTGAAGATCATCTAGTTCAAACCCCCTGCAGTGGAGAGGGACACCTTCCATTAGACCAGGTTGCTCAGAGCTCTGGCCAATCTGGCCTTGAACACTGCCAGGGTTGGGGCAGCCACAACTTCTCTGAGCAACCTGTGCCAGTGTCTCCTGCATGTCCATGTCTTTCTTGTGCTCACAGTGGATAGAAGGGAAGTAATAAGGTTAAACTGCAAAGGGGGAAAACCTTCCTAGAGACAGAGACAGTAGTAAAATAAGGACTTAGGTTTTTCTAAGCCAAATGCCCCATCTCAGAGTAGGATGGGCAGGCACTTTCTCTCTCCTGACATAGGACATTTTCAGTGTCTGAGATGCCCTCCTATCTTCAGACAGACCATTTCAACACTTCCTTGTGAGTTCCCTTTCTGGGAAGCTAAGCTTAATTCTTTACTTTTTATTACTGGTAAACAATTCATCAGCTGTGTTTTCCTCACTTTCGTGGCCTTTGGGCACACCATGATGCTCTGATCCCTTTCGCAGGAGCTGCTCCTCTAGCTGCCATTTCCCTCCCACACAGAAGGGCGCCGTCATGGTAGCGCCTCCTCTCCCCAGGCTGCTCCTCCAGTTCCCCTAGATCATTTGCATGCTGCTGTCTTTCTTCAGCATGCTGGGATAACTCTTCTGGTACAAGGAGGGAATAACTTTCCGCTCTGCTTTGCACTGGTGCTGCCTCACCTTCAGTCCTGTGGGCAGTTTTGGGTGCCACAATATAAAAAAGACATTAAGCTGTTGCAGAGCGTCCTAAGGAGGGCAATGAAGATGGTGAAGGGCCTTGAGGGGAAGCCGTGTGAGGTCCAGCTGAGGCCACTTGGTCTGTTCAGCCTGGAGGAGACTGAGGGGAGACCCCATGGCAGTTACAACTTCCTCCTGACAGGACCCGAGGGAATCGCCTGAAGCTGTCACAGGAGAGGTTTAGGCTGGATATCAGGAAAAGGTTCTTCACCCGTAGGTTGGCTGGGCACTGGAACAGGCTCCCCGGGGAAGTGGTCACAGCACCAAGCCTGAAGGAGCTCAAGAAGCATCTGGACAAAGCTCTCAGGCACATGGTGTGACACTTGGGATATCCTGTGCAAGGCCAGGAGTTGGACCCGATGATCCTTACGGGTGCCTTCGAACCCAGGATATTGTGTGATACTGGGGCTTTATGCGGCCACCACCGATTCCCGCCCTACCCACGGCCCCGCCAGGGCGGGGACCCGAACCCGCGGCCCCAGCGCAGCGAGGGCCCGCCCCGCCCCGCCGTGCGGTGCGAGCGGAGGAGGTTTGTCCCTCACGGGCCGCCGTGTGCCGGGTGCGCTTCTCTGCCGCGCTCGCCGCTTGCTCGTCTCGTCCGCCGCCCGGCCCGGCCGCTGCCCCGCCATGAGCGACAAGGGCGAGCTGGACCTCACCGGCGCCAAGCAGAACACGGGCATGTGGCTGGTGAAGGTGAGGAGCCGCCGCCGCGGCCCCGGGCCCGGCCCAGCGCGGCCTGTGGCAGCCGGGCCCCTCCGTTCGTCGCCGCCCCGCCGTGCCCGGGGTGGGCGCCGTGAGGCCTGGATGGCCCGGGACAGCCACTGTGCCTGTGCCCCTTCTGGGGACAGCGCGGGGTTGGCCCGGATGCCTGCTGAGTAAAGGAGACACCGCAGGGAAAGTTGGGCTGCCGGGGAGCTATCACAGAATCAGAATGTGGAGGGGTTGGAATGAACCTTAAAGATCATTTGGTCTCACCCCCCCCCTGAGGTGGGCAGGGACATCTCCCACTAGACCAGGTGGCTCAAGGCCTTATCCCGCCTATCGCTGAACATCTCCAGGAATGGGGCATCCACAGCCTCTCTGGGTAGCCTGTGCCAATGTCTCACCACCCTCACAGTAAAACATCTCTTCCTTGTCCTTGCTAGTGGTTTGTGACGAGCAACAAACATGGCAGTATAACTTCTATTGCCCCAAAACTTTATGAATTGGAAAAAGTTCTGGGTGTGCCCAGATTCACGCCTTGATTAGAAAACTGTCCTCATCCAAGAAGGAAGGTGAATGCCAATGTTTTGTCATTACAGCTCCCTTTGGTGCTAGTGAAATACAGCTGCAGTGGAGGGGCTGTGAAAAGGCAGTGAGGGTGTCAAAACAAATATGTTTGGTGCGGGGCCACGCTCCAGCCCGGTGCCACCACTAACAGGCTGGCACTGCTCTGTTCCCTGGAGTGTTTTGCTGTCAAGACATTTTGCTGCCAAACCCAAGCATTGTTTCAGTAAAACGAACTTGAAGCTGATGGGGGACCTTGCCCCCTGCCTGCTTTGAGTCCCCTCTGGGTGTGCTCCTCTTTTTCTAGAGCTATATTTATTCTGTCTTGGGAGAAACAGTTCCTTCATCCCCTTCCTCCTTTAGGAATAGGTTCAGACCATCAGCTTGAGAGAACCTGTGGGGACAGGGTGGTACCCAAATATTAGTCCTGGGTGGTGAGGGGGGTGTAACACCATCATGCTTCAACTACCAAAACTTCTTACTGTGGCCCTTAAAAATGGTTGGGGATTTTAGACTTGCTTTGCTGTGCAGAATTTTTGGTGGGCTGGTTGCTGCCTCTTCTGTGGTGACACCTGAGTGTGTGGTGTCACAAAGCCACGATGGACACTGTGCGAATGCTCCAATGGTAGTAGCTTTTCATGGGCACTGTCAATGAATGCTGGCAGCAGAAAGCTGCAGAAGTAGATCATGACATGCTGAGGGACAGGATGGTAAAATAAATGGCAGATGAAATTAGGAGTTGAAAGATCTAACCTGGTGTGCATAGAGAAGAACTATCCTAATTTTATGTGAGCAGCAGTTGGGTTTCTGCTGGTTGTTGTCATTCAGGAGGACTGTTTTTTCCCGTACATGGGGATAACACTGTAAGAACATGTCAAATGGGCTGAGTCAACATTGGACATGATTACAAAAGACATAGAAAACAAAAAAGAAAATAATATTATTGTGCCATCATATTGCCTTTATCTGGAATGCTCTGTGTAGCCCTGGTCTCATCCCCCTGCTGTGGGAACTGTACACTGCACCTGGGAACAGGACAGGGGAGAGCACCAGCTCTGGTCTTGGCAACAAGGAATGATGGCTGTGGAGGGAACTCCTAAATAGATTGTTGCTTTTCAGGCTGGCAGGAGGATTGATTTGGAAATCTGGTAGAGATCTGAAGCAGTGAATAATGTCATGGGTAGATAAGGAAGAAGTGAACAGGGAAAGGTGAAGAGGAAAGAATCAGTTCAAACACAATTAGAGGTGTGTCAGATTATTTCATTGATGGGACTCACTGCAAGCAAAGGAGGTTTTGCACAATGTGTAGTTAAATTTTGGAACTTCTTGCAATTAGAAGTTCTGAATGTCAAAACTTCCCAGAAGCTCAAACACAGTCAAATTCAGGCAAGAAAATTGAATTGAGAGATTAAAAAGTAATAAGCTGCCAAACCCCATGTCTGCTAAAACACCCTATAAATTAGAAGAGCATGCTGTGGAGATATGTTTTCTTCATATGTTCCTCCTGAAGTAACTGCCATTGGCTGCATTTGGAGACAGGACACTGAACTTGCTTGTCCTTTAGTCTGATACAGTTTGATGTTTCCTGAAGCAAGGAATTTTCAGGCACGTTTGTCCTTACAGTTGGTGCCACTCTGTTTAATGAGAAAAGAGGACTGAAAGGAAAGCTGGAGTATTACCCTTCCAAGTAAATGTTGGTGTAGTCCTTCATGCATGTGTTCTGGACTTACATCTGTCTTCTTGTATATTAATGACAGTAAAAAATATTGAAAGGATGCTGACACTGATAGACCATAATGTGGAACATGCAGGAATTTATTGTTTGACTTCCTTCGGACTTGAACTTGGAAACAACCACATCTGTTAGTAGGACTTCCAACTCCGAGGCAAGACAGTGCATAGTACCTGTACTTTTTATCTTCACTAGCTAGGACAACAAGGCTGAATTTATCCTACCTTTGAGGGAGAGAGCATTCAGTTCTGATGGAATAAAAAACCTGGCTTATTTGATTTCCTTTTATCGTGCACTGTGCTAGCACAGGAAGTATTCCAGAGAGACTACTTAACAGGCAATAAAGAAATGTAGTGATGAGTGTTTTAGAAGCATGAACACTAAAAGGAGGTACCATAAAGAGAGTGAGTTGCTTTAGTACAAATCCAGAAAGCAGCTGGATTTTTATTTCTGTGTGTTCAGAGAAAGCTAAGGTGGAGAAATAGTAAGAATATTTTGTTATGTACTTGTGGTAAAGTGAAGCACATATAGTGTTAGTCATTAGAATGTTAATTTCTTGTTCACTGAGCGTGTTGGTCAGATTTTTTTTATTTAATCTGCTGCATTGTTCTACAGCTAGAAAGATAATCTTTATTTAATTATTATTGTATGTTCAAAGAAAAATTAAAACTGAATCTGACATCAGCCTTAGTTTCTGTTGTATGCAGTGCTGTGCAGAGATGATTGGATGGATTGCTACATAGAGAAAGAGCTGATTTAATTTTTTGCTTATAAGTGGAATTAGTTTGTTGCAGATGCTTGTGTGTTCCCTTCTAAAGGGGGTGGAAAGCTGTGCCCAAGCTGGAAGTTGAGTGGAGAGGGGCCCTTGTGTCCTGCAGTGCCTGCAGCCTGCCCTGTGTACTGCAGCCTGGGAGGTTGTATGATATGAGTAACAAGAGAACAGCAGTGGGAAGAGGACTTGAAGTGATGCTCCTCAGTACATCAGATTTGTTCAAGGGATGAAATTGTATTTTTTCTTCTTTGGAGAGAAGACTGTTCTTACCTACAAACCCTAGAAAAAAGGCCACTTGTCCTGAAAGGCTGCATTCAGTTGGGCAGTCACTCAGTCCACAGGTCACTCTTTCTGTGGGTATGTATTTTTAAAAATCCTGCTGTGGCATCTCTGAAAATTCTGCCCTGTAAAAAACAGGTTGCTCTTGTTTGCTCCGTGTTCTTTCAAGGATTGTTAAGACTTTGAAACCTGACTCTTTACCATAATTATTATGTTGAAGTTAAAAGAAAGGTGCATAATGAGACGTCTACAACATTTAAGACTTCATTTAGTCTTTCCTGGTTGTTTATGTCATTAGCATGTGGGTTTGTGAGTAGCACCTGGTTTTATCTGAAGTACCTATGGATAGCTGGAAGTAATCCTTCATAACCCTTTGTCTTTCTCTGCATAGGCCTTGACTGCAGGTGGGCCAGCAGAAGGATGATTAAATGCACTCTTTGAGACTTTCCCATGCAGCTGAAAGGAGTATGATTGATCTGCAACCTCTTAATTTGACTAAATTCCCAGTCTGAATGTATTATATAGCAAGTCAGTGATTTTAACACCATGAGAGCCCTTCAATCCTTGTCCACTCATACTGAATGTGCATCTACCTTATTAGCTGGCAGTATAAATAGAGATTAGGTGCAAGCATGTAATTATATTGCTGTTGAGTCAGCTGGAGCATGTCACAGCATTTATCTTGACTTCAGAAAGAAAACTGTATCTATCTGGCATGGAGTCTCCTGTAGAAAGTTACCACTTTGAAAACTGTAAAAATGTAAGTCAATAGATTGTGCTAGTTCATGGCTTTCTGTTGTGCTTTTGTGGTATTTTTGACCAAAGTTGTCTGAACTTTATGGGAACCTAGAACCTGCCATTTAGTTTGTCTGAGCAGTTGGGGCATCTGGATTTTGTAGTTATTCCACATGTACTTCATGGCATGCTGTGAGTCTAAAGGTAAGTGCTAACTAAGCACCAGTTCCAAGATACCTTCTGGAGTTCTTGAAGAATTGATAAATGCCAAGTTAGTGTTAATTTAATTTGAGCTTTACGAAGTTAGGAGGTTGTTCTTTGTAAGCAAGTTATTGGAATGGGCTCTTTTTCTCCCCAGCTTGGCTTAGTTGGCTCTGTCCAAGACAAAAATTAGGCTTCAAAGTGCTTCTTTGCCCCTTGAAACAGAAAATGCCCCAGGCATAGCTTAGTGCATTTCTCTTACTGGCTGTGCCTCACACCGTTTTTCCATGTGGGCACAGGTGTTTTCAGTGGCTGTGGTCTGTGTGAGCCAGGACAAACTGTGCTGTGGACTGTGTGAGCCAGGACAAACTGTGCTGTGCCAATAAAAAACATGGCTGTAAAGTTCCGGGGAGTGTGCTCTTGCTGGAGGCCTTTATTGTCCATTTTGAGCCCAGGTCACCTGATGCTGCAGTTAGCACAGTCTTTGCCACTGAAGGAATTAGTGTGTAGGTGAGGTAACAGCACTGCAGCAGCTTTTCATCCTCAATTTATGCAGGTCTTGTTCCTCTCCCTGGACTCATCACTACTTTGTGCAGCTGTTCTGGAAAATGGGTTGGGGAGCTGCTTTGGTTGTTCCACCTGCTAAACACAAAATCAGCACAGCTAAAACATAGAAGTCACCCACTCCTCCTAGCTAGATCAGTCTGCTCTTTCCAGCAGCTGCACGCAGACTTTGCCCAATGCAGCAAGGAGCTGGGAATGAGTGGTGGGAGGCAGATTTGCCTGGGGTGGTTCTGCTGTTGGAGGAGTGGCAGTAGGCTGTGGTCTGCTGCTCCATGTGTCTGAGGTTCCCAGACTCTAAGCCTTCCCTTCACAGCAGAAATTGCCTGACTTCTCATCCCTGTGATTGATTGGTTGGGGTTTTTTTTCTCAGAGAGATGATAATTTCTAATGAATATTTCATAGTATAATTTTAGCTGATAAAATATCAAGACTCCTTAGTTTAAGAATATGATGCTGATCTTTTTCTGCCTTTTAGGATTGGATAGTAGTATTTGAGGTTGAAGTTACTAAGATTTTTCTCTCATTTGAGACACTATGTTGGTGTTATTTTTGTGCTACATTGCTCTTTTCTCTTGCTAACAGAATATGTATACACACATATATAAATGTATGTATATGTGCATGTTTATGTATACAACAGCTCAAGAAGTGGGCTGGCATGAGCTTCATAAAGTTCAACAAGGCCAAGCACAAGGTCCTGCACTTGGTTTGGGGCAACCCCCAGTATCAATGCAAGGTGAGAGAGGAAAGGACTGAGAGCAGCTCTGAGGACAAGGACTTGGGGATGCTGGTAGATGAGAGGCTGGTCATGAGCTGGCAATGTGCACTTGCAGCCCAGAAAGGCAGTTCTGTCCAGGGCTGCAACAAAAGCAGCATGGGCAGTATTTCAAGGGAGGGGATTCTGCCCCTCTGCTCTGCTCTGCTCTGCTCTGCTCTGCTCTGCTCTGCTCTGCTCTGCTCTGGTGAGACTTTCCTCTAGATTGCTGTGTCCTGCTCTGGGGCTCCCAACATAAGAAGGATGCAGACTTGCTGCAGCAGGTGCAAAGGATGCCACAAAGATGATCAGAGATCTGGAGCACCTCTTGTGTGAAGACAGATCAAGAGATCTGGCTCTACTCAGCCTGGAGAGGAAAGGGCTCCAGGGAGACCTTATAGGTGCCTTCCAGTGCCTCACAGGGGCTGATGAGAAAGATGGGGACAGACTTTTTAGTAGGGCTTATAGCAGTTGGACATGGAGTAATGATTTTAAGTGAAAGGAGGGTGAATTTAGACTAGTTATAAGGAAGAAATGTTTTATGATGAGGGTGATGAGGCACTCGCCCAGGTTGCCCAGACAAGCTGTTGTTGTGGCATTCCTGGAATCATTCAGGGTCAGGTTGGATGGAGCTCTGGGCTAGAACCAATCTAGTTGCAAATGTCCTTGCTCATTGCAGGGAGTTTGGACTAGCCGTCCATTAAGGCCCCTGCCAACCAAAACCATCTATGGTTCTCTATTGTCTACTATATTTAGCTCATACTTTATTCTGAAGTGGTCAGTATAAAAACATTTAAAGTATTTACACATACACAATTTGTATAGAATTTTAAAATCTGCTTTTCATGAAATCTCTTTTCTTAGGTCCCCAAATACTTGTCACAACAATGGAGTAAAGCTTCAGGAAGAGGTGAAGTGGGAAAACTAAGGATTGTCAAGTAAGCCTTTACTCTACAGTTACTGGCTGCGTTTCTTAGAAGTTACCTGCGTAAAATAAGTGTATGCTGCACCTGTTCTAAGACATAATCCTGTTTCTTGCCAACAGTGTGCATATTCCTGTGATCCATGAACAGTATTTGCTTGTGTAGTGATTAAGAATGTAAACTGTACAAAATTATACTGGGGAGTCACTCTGCCCCATTACATGAGGTTTGATTTCCTACGTTTAAGGAAGCCTAATTGTGAAATTTGCTTTTATATACATGTTTTATTTTGCTGCCTCTGTTCTCACATGCTGACTTTTCCCGTTTATTCTTGGGCATCAGCAAAACAAAAAATTGAGCAGCTCAGGAGTGAAGACAAATAATAGAACTAGAATTTGAATTTGCTTTTTTATCAGGAAAGCTAAACTTGAGGAATTAAGTTATGGAAACATTGTTAAATATTTTTAATATTTATATGTTTATTAAATAATAAATATTTTCTTTTTCAGAAATCAAGGAAGAACGGAAGTAAGTAATTGCTAAACTTTATGTTTTGAATTCTAAAAACTGTTTAGAATGTGCTGGTTTCTAATGTCACTTTTTTTTTGCTATACCTCTAGTGAAGCATTGTACCACAGAATCAGAAAGAGAGAATTCCGTTAGTAGCTCTGCCCATAGATGCCTGTGAGGCTTGCATCAGGTCTCTCTGTTCCCTCACTTTGATTGCCTTCTCTTCAAACATTTTTGAGATGTGTTAGTACAAAAGGCTAAGGAGGATGCACAGGAAAAGCACAGGAAAGGTGTTTGGTGTGAAGCATCCCTCTCAAGTTCCTGGCTGTGGCCTGTGTCTAGGGATTCTGGTTATCCAGTCCCCACTTCCTTAGCTTCTGTACTTAGCATACAGTGTGAACATGGCAAAGGAGCTGTGTTTAAGCCTCTTCTGGGCTGTGTGCAATTCAGGAGTCCCAGGCTAGTAACACTTGTTGTGGTACTTCAGCACTTTTTCTGAGCTCACCTGGCTGTGTGAAACATTTTTCAGCACTCATACTGAGCAGTGGCTGAAGATCTGTTATGCTGTATATTTTAATAAGTAAAATCAAGTTGTTCTCTGGCTTCAGGAGGAAGTAATTTACAACTTTCTGAAAGCTGAGTAAATTTTATTAAGTACATGAACGCTTTGAATTCTGTATTTCAACAAGAGATCAGTGCGGAAGGGCTCTTATATTGCCCTTTATTTTTGGAATAGAAATGTGCTATACTGCTTGTGTTTTCTTTTTGTTTCCCCATAACTTGTGAAACAATGTCATTGAGTCTGTTTAGTAACACTGTGGCAATTGTGACTGTTAGGTGTCATTTACTTTGAATGAAGAGCTCGCAAGCATCAATGATATTGGAGGAAAGCCTGCTTCAGTCAGTGCACCCAGGGAACATCCATTTCTTCTGCAGAGTGTGGGAGGACAGACCTTAACAGTGTTCACAGAAACTTCAGTAGGTAAGTTAGAATTAAACTTGTTATGACTCCAGTATTTCTGCCTTCAATAAACTCAGTGCTGTAACAGACAGAAGACTTGGAAGTCAGATTTTGGCTGTTTTGTTGTTCTGAGTAGATAATAGTGTTGTAATTTGTTTGTGTCTGTCTCATTACTTGGTGCGATTGAGCAACTGACTTAAGTTCTCCAGGGTTGTGTACATTTCAGCTCTGCGTCTGCTGGAGAGAGCAGAGGGAACATGGAATGCAGTACAGAGAGCAGTACATTGTGTGCATTCTCCTTTAGGGTTTTGACTGAAAAAACATGCTTTTGTGTTCCCATGTATTTTTTGTTTGAACTAGTATTTGGTTTTTTCTCCTTGAATTGGTCTCTGCTCTGAATATAATTTTATAGGAATTCTGATTTTCCCTCTATCCATTTTTTTTATTTAATCAATTAAAAATTTTGCATTTCCTAGCAACTGGAAGAAGTTATTTGGATTTACTGAATAGAAGTTATTTTATTAACTGGGAGCAAAGGGTAGTTAGTTACATGAGAAATGGTTGGGATGAAGCATTGAATATGCATAGACCCTGTCAAAGTTGTTTTTGTTTGAGATTAGCAAGCATAACATGCAGTCAGTGAGTTTTCATGAAACTAATTTAAATGCAAAATGGCTAAAATCTTTTACTGTTGTGTTTAAGCTTATACAGTGAGAGTACAATCAAAAATATACTTCATTGTCCTTTTCTTGCTTGACTATTTTTTGCTTTTAAAAATGAATGTGACACAAGTATTCCAAACTCCAGTCAGATTCCTTAGAGGCACCATGTTTCTGAATCTACACTCATGTGCTTAAATGTGTGGGCATGTTTTGAGCTCCGTGTCCATTTTCAACAAATTTCAAAGTGAATTATGGCTAGTGAGAAAACAGATGTCTGAAGAGTGGACTGTGCAGATGTCCCAACTGAAAGAAAGGCTGCTACTGTATTGGATGCCGGAAAATCCCCATGGAAAAACCCACTATACTGACCATGGAAAAACACTCTACAAAAACTTACATATCTTTGCACATCAGTCAATCCACAGTAAGGCAGTAATAGGAAATTGAAATTCACTCATTTCTAGCTTCACAGACCACTATTAGTCTTCATATTATAATTAGCATATTTTTTCTGAAAAGCGTCTTGTTCCTTTTCTTTTTTTAAACTGCACCATGTAACACAAGCAATATGTCAGTTTGAACCCTGGGCCAAAGATTAAGCTGGTATGGAACGGCAGATGTCATTTAGAAGGGTGCAGTTGAGGAATTAGGCAAATGAAATATGGATTTAAAAAGTGCTTCATGCACTATTAGTCTCGGTCAATACCCTTATTGAGGACTGACTTAAATCAACCAGAGCAAAAGGTGTGAAGCAGTTGGGTTTGCTCTGTACAGGGTGGGGGTTTTTTTGGTTGTGGGTTTGTGATTTGCTCCCCCCTCCACCCTTTTTTTGAGCATATTGAATGTCCTAAGATCTATTCTCTGATTAGTCCTTTGACTTTGGGATCCTTATGTTGTAGTGACTGTCTTTTTGATGGCTTTTCTGAAATATGCTGTGGTCTTGGAAGATGCTGTAGGCAGTTTTTATATTCTGGATAATTCGGCACTTCACATTGACTCATCAGGTCATTTAGAGCAAGCAAAAAAGATCAAATTTGACAAGTAATTTAATATTTTCTGCATGATGTAATTTCTAATCTTCTGAATGGCTTTTCCGTGAGTTTTGTTTTGCTTTGTCTTAACTGAACTTGCTTCTCCTACTTGTAGTGTTGGAAGAAATCCTTTAGTTCTTTCGCTGTGAATGTCTGCATCTCTGGTGGTCCCATATTTGTTAATGGACAGTAGCAGGCTCTTCTGAGGTGCAATTTATTGTGTCCGAAATGTAATGAATTGCAGTTTCTTGCTCTTCTGCAGTGTGTATCTGAGCTAATAGGAAGCTTAGTAAAGTAGCTCCCATCCCAGATACTGGCCTGTTAAAAATCTTCACACGTGCTGCATCTTCTCTTTGGATTAGCTTGGGGATTTCTCCCATTTATTTCTTCTCTTTTCCTTTTTCTGTGTTTTGAAATAGCCCCAGTGAATAATACTGAGTACTCTGAAGGTGGTAGTTGCAGAATATCTCCCTAGTTCCTTTGCAAGGCTGTTGCACATGTGGACATTGTGTTGTCTTCATGGCAGGGCAGATCACTGAGGCCTGTGCTGGTGTCCCTGAGCAGGAGGGTAGCAAATCTGGTGGGAAGCATGGCTGCCATCATGTCTGCAGAGGGTTCCAAACCACACTTGTCTCTTGCTGTCTAGGTCTTGCTGTCTAGGCTGCTTTTGGTATTATTTCTGCATTAAATATGAACTACATTCTGTTCCATAAACATCACCATATGTACATCAACAGTTGCTATGCAACAATGCTATTTGTGCTTCCAGTCATTTCGTCTTATCTTTGTCATCAGCTATCATAGCTGTGGTTTTTTGGCGGGTGAAAAGCAGAAGATTTTGCGTATATTTTAATGTGTCTTATTGAACAAAATGAATTCTTCTTATGTGCATGTCGCTAGAAACTATCTAGGGGCAATTCGTGGGCCTGATATGTGGGGTATATTTGGTTAAAATTGTTTTCTGAGCTTCCCACTGGCAGACACCCTAGCATAAGATAATGCTGCAATTTAACAGTAATTTCTTTCTTGGTTGAAGGAATGGGAAGACACTTTTGTTGAACATTTAACTGCAAACCTTTCTGATTATTCTTATACATTACTTCCCTCACTGCTTTAATTGCCTGATGCTTAATTCTTCTGCCAGCATGTAGGGTTTGCTAGATCTTAATATAAATAAAATTGTGGCTTTGTTAGAAATACAAGTTTCTTATTGAACTGGTTTTTGGAAAAATGTGCCATTAAATGACTTGTGAAAACAAAGACCTTGGCAGGCAATTGCATCCCAGACTGTAAAGGACTGATGGGTGGAGGAGAAGATTTTACACTGTAGACACAAATAAAGTATAAGATATTTCTGTAAAGTTGGATGAGATGATTCATTTTATTTAAATTTTGAATCTATCTTCACAACTCCCCCTTCTTAAGTGGGATAGCCGTAATGTCTATTTTTGCATCTTTAAATTTTTTCATGCTCTTTCCATCTTACTGAAAGTAAAAAGTGTTCAGAGAATTCCATTGACAGAACAGACACCAGAGCTTTGCTTCTGAGCAGCGTTCATGCATGGATTGTCTCACTCTTTCATGCTTCACAGAACATTGCTGGCTTTTATAATTTTGTTTTCCTTCAGTTTCCTGAGCCTTCTCTCCTTCAGAAATTCAGTTAATGATGCTCAATTATTTTTTGTGTTCTTGTTCAACAATACACATAACTCTGCCTAATATACCCAAGAACAGCTCCTTTATTCCCATATTCCTTGAATATTCTCCCATTGTTTTGAATTGTTGGGTTTTTTTCCTTTATACATCTTCTCATATATGAAAGGACCTTTTCTGAGTTTGTACATGAATCACACCTACCATATAACATACAATGTGCAATTATATTCCAGTGAAAAAGAATATTCAGAGGTTTTTATTCTGTATTTTGTATATATTATTTTAAAATATCAACTATATCTGGCCATTAAAGAAATGTGAAGGGAACAAACCGTAATAAAAACCTTTCATTAAAGCTGTTACTTCTTTAATTACACTTATTTATTCTCAGTAAAATACACTGTGCTCAGAATCTTGATGCCTTGTAATACTGTTTGCAGTTCTATTAGATAAGTGTATGAATTCTGAAATTCCTCATCAAACTGTTATTTAGGAAATAAACACCCTCACTGTTCTGCCATCTTAGTGCAGCTTGATGAGGAGTTTTGACATGTACCTGTCTACATTAATACTACTTTCCAATTGTTTCTGTTCAGGCTGTTACTTACCCACATATTTCAGTCTCCAGAAGGTTTTTGGATCTAACCTAATGCTTCTTTGTTCTGTTATGTACTTTAGTCTTTTCTGGACTGTTAGCAGAAGCAGAAAACTTATCAGCAGCCTCATGATCAAAAGAAATAGATACAACAGCAGCCTTTCAAATCTCTGGCATTTATGCAAATTTCCAAATATTTTTGAGAATCATAAAAATGAAACCCTTGGTCAAAAAAGGAGAATTTGTGGCTCAAGCTAGTTTAATTACAGACATCATTTTGATGCCTCAAAATTTTGTATGTATTAATTGAGACATACAGTCCATTTAGATAACAATTGTAGTTCCTTACATCATACCCCTTCTCCATCTCAAAAAGAAAGGAAATTATGTTTATTTAATTACTTCATATGCTTGTTGGAGGGTTAAAAAGTACTGTAAAGCAGGTTCAGCTAGCAGGGATAAGCTAATTTTATTTTCATTTCTGTTACTAAAATATAGACTGTTAATTCCTGTACAAATTTAAACAATTGAGGGTATAACACACAAAATATATGGTCTGTTAGAATGGGCCAAATGTGATGGGAATAGTATTTTTGCATGCTTCATTGATCTAAAATACCTTTGGTTTTCAGTCTCACTGATGTATGTGTAAAAACCAGCACACTACCACCACCCCCTACCACAATGACAGCCAAGAACCCAGTAACAACAAAATCCCCAACTAGCCCACCCCTATCTGTTGATGTTTAGCAGTGATTTTTATCAACTCTTGCATGTTGTAGAGGAGGCTGAGCAGCTGCAGTCTGCATTAATGAAATTTATTAAGTAGACATAGTACAACTTCCTTTGCCTTCTTCATTATATTAATGCTGAGGAGATTTTTAAAGCAGAACTTGTGACTTAATCATAACAAAACTGATTTGTCTAATGATGAGGAAGAAAAAATGCCACTTTTTTGCAAGACTTGAATTTTGTCTGGTTTATTGTCTCTGCTGTTAAGGGCAGATACAAACAAACACACTTTCCCTGTAGATGTGAGGTACATTTATTGGTATTTGAATCAGAGATGCTCTTAGCAGTGTTGAAGTGTGGTGTCTTTGGTAATAGTTTCCGTGAGGTAGCTCTTGTCTTCCTTTGAAACTGAGTTGAAATTGAACAGCTTAAAGTCCGGCCCCATCTCACTTCTCACTTTTACAGGTGTTCGTATCTTTGTATGTTTTTATGTTCTTCATTTCATTCTCTCTGCTTCTTGTGTGTGTACTGAACGTTTCCTTCATTAAACTACAATTGAGTTGGGGTATTGGTTTTATGTCATGCTGTAAATGTGTCAAATATGCACAAAAAATAACGTCAACAAGAAAATACTTGGTTTTCTGCAAACAGGCGATCCTGAATGTCTATCTGAAAGTTGGCAGGGTTCTTTACTCACTTCGTGAATACTCATGGATGGGAAGGGGCCATATGATGGTTGTTTCTCATAGAGGAAAGCAGGTGCCTTCAGCTGCTAAGACTAATGACAGGCACCTGGTGTAAAGAAAGAAGGAGCTGTAAGATCCTGGTTTTTATGTTTGTATTTAGTCCTCAGGCTCTCAAGCCATCTTGATGAGAAAAGAGGGACAGAAACCTTCAAAGGCAGCAAGAATCAGTGGCAAGAAAAAGGTTTTCTAAAATATTTTATGTGTTCAGTTCTTTTATTACCCAGCCTTTAAATGGCAGAAATTATCAGCCGAATTGAACTTGAAAATTACTTTGAGTTAGAGCAGTAATTCACTCTTGGCTGTAAGTAAATAGCCTGTAATGACAGCTGTAACTTGCCTGAGTTGAAAGCAAAGGACAAGTATGTTTTACCATTCATTTCTAACTGTGTTTCAGGGAAGTGAAAATGTTCTTTTTGTTCTCTGCATCAGAAAATGCATAAAAAGGAGAAATATAGGAGGAACAGTCAAATATAATACTGACAAATTAATGGAGGGGTTTAATCTTTTAGGATTTGGAAGGGGTTACAACTCAGGTTACCACAATACAACTACTGGAAGCCGTTTCTTGAAATGAGGGATTGGAATTCCTTTCAGAAAGCTGTTTCTGAATCTGACTCTGCCATTCACCAGAGTGATAATTTTTTTTAGCAAATCACTTTGCAACACTGTGTCTGTTTCATACATACTTATGATTCTCTGCTACATGGAACAGGAGATGTTTCTGATTGTATATATTGTACTTAACAAGTACAAATGCCTGACAAAAAAATACCAGTGGGCTATAGTACCATTTGAGGACAAATAATCAGAGAGGAAAAATCTTGAAGAAATTAATTCTTCCATGGCCTGTAGAAAGGGTAGAGCAAAGGTTGATCAAGGTCAAAAATTTAACTAATGTCAATTAAGAACATTCTTTTGCAGATCCCTGATTATTTTTGTAATATACAGAAATATTTGTTTGTCTGAACTGACCAGTGAGATAAATGGATCACGTACATTGCTTGAGCATAAAATCTTCCTACTGATTTTGTATAAATGTGTAACTTTGTTCGCAGAGTTCAGTCAGCAGTGCAATAGAGTTCTCTCATTTAACAGTTTCTTTTTAATGGTTTCTCCCATTCCTGAGTTTGGGCACTAAAGGGCTATTTTTTTGTTGCTCCTGGTAGCAAATTATTCCTCAGAAGGTATAGTTATAAACATTAATCAAATGCAGTGATTTTGATTGTATCATAATTTATCGTTCTTTACTTTGCAACCCAGTTGTTAGATGTAATTTCGGATAATCATCACAGAAACGTAGTGATTACTTTTCTGTTTATTTTTTCCAGAAAACCAATCAGAAGAAAAATCAGAAAGTGGCGGTGCTGGTGAGTACAGACACTTTCTTTGAAGCACTTAAGAAATTACTTAATGTTGCAGATTTTGAGTTTTACTTCTTAAGAAATTGGTAGATTAAAAAAAAAAGTGTCTGTTACATTTTGTAGAATATCATTACATTAAACAATAACATCATAAACTGTTTATCTGCTGTGCCCAAAAGTTTAAATTATTAGTATTTTTTATTTAAAAGAAGGGGAATAAAATGGTGAGGGAAAGGTTTAGAAACATAATGTTCTTTGCAATGTTGTTTAAGATTTTTTATTTATTTCTCAACCTTTTTTTTTGTTTGTTTGTTTTAATTTATTATTTAAATAAATTTAGTTTTTGAATTTTTTTCTTTTGGTTGAAAAGTTTGTAACACATTTCCAGATCTTTTGCTTTTTGCCTTCTATTGTATAAACTAAGCAGTCATAAAAATAGTCCATAAAAAGTAGGATTATCTCTGATGCAGATGGATTTAATAGTACTGGGACCAGAGTGGCACTTGTCAAGTGGTAATGGCACAGATAGGAGTTGGCTCATGTGTAAGATGTGAAAGAGTTTCGAAATCCTACTTTTCTTAAAAGCATTTCCTGAACATAAGTGCTAATGCTAGTGGGTGTTTAAAATGTCTTTGTGAAAGTATTTATTGGACACTTAAACATGGAGACATCTGCTTTTTCTAATATCTGACTTCTTTGAATTGCATTTCAGCATCAGATATTGTCAAAAGTGTATAGTTTGTGTCTGGCTAAAAGTAGGGTTTGGGTTTTGTTTTCTGTAGCAGGGAATCTTTTGTAAAATGGAGATTCCTTCTATTACACTGGCCTAAGCCAGTCGGAAGACTGCTGTTAGGAATGTTATAGTCTGCAGACTTGTACTGAATCCAAGGTGTGTTTTATAGCTTGCAATTCTTCTTCTGGTAAAACCTGTTCACTCTGATTCTTTGTGAATTGTGGTGCAGTTTTAAGATAAGAAGGGCTGCTTCCTAGAGATTGGTATTTCTTACCACTTGAAAACTGAGGTTCACTGCTGTGTAGTGTCTTGTGTAAATCAGATATTGAGATTTTAACTGCTAAAATGAATCAGAATTTTGATACTTTCATTTAGTTGTTTTTTTAGTTGTAAGGGTGCACTCTTGGTTTTGCTTGGCTTTTGTGGTTTGTTTTGGTTTGTGTTTGAATGGTTGAATTGTCTGCTTTTCTCTCTTGGTGCCTCTTCCTTGTTCTGTGAATGTTGTGTAAGATGGCCACGTGTTTAGTTGTTTGTATTTTTGTTTCAGCCAGAAGAATGAATTACTGTATGGTGTGAGCTGTTTAAATGTGCTGACAAGATGAGTTCTAAACCCATTTGATGGAATCAAACTGGTTATGGATTCACTCTCTGAGTAATTGCAGTTGGTTACCCTGAGGCATATAAAGGAGGACTCTCAGCCATCAGTTACACTGTTGGCTTATTCACTTTTTTTCTCAAAATCATTTTCTCAAAATCAGATGACCTTTTCCAAACTACCTCTCAAGTAATTCCGGTTATTTTGTACACAGTTTTTCTGTTGATCTACTGTTTCTTGGCCTACATCAAGTACTTTTGAGGCAAAGATGATGTCTTTTATGTATCTGTTTAGCATGTTAGCATAACAATATCCTTTTGGGTGTTACTGTAATAAAAAAATGTAAGGTTTATTTACAGTAAGTGAAGAAGGTAAATCACGTATGACATTCAGAAACCATTTGATTTACATGCTTAAAACATTTTTACATGGGTAAGGTGCTATCAAACTTCAGAATTTTTGTCGTGAATCCTTAGTATTATGTATGACATTTTTTATCACATTTATTGTTGGGATAATTCTAAACCACCTAGAAAAGCCATGGTAGTGTTGCTACTCTACATGATGCTGTTTGAGAGAGACTGTGAGTATCTGATACTGATGCTGGGTTGGACTAAAGGTCATCTGGTTGGTGTCCTGTCCTGAGTGGTGGTCAGCAGCAGATGCCTTGAGATAGATGAGTGTAAGAACATGGGAGAAGCACAATGGTACCTCCCCAAGATGCTTCTCATAGGATCATAGAACAGTTTGGTTTGAAAGGGACCTTTAAAGCTCACCTAGTCCAACACCCCTGCAATGAGCAGGGGCATCTTCAACAAAAACAGAGCCCGGTCCAACCTAACCTTGAATGTTTCCAGGGATGAGCATGTGCCTTCTCTCTGAGCAGCCTTTAATGATTCACAGCTCAGGGAGCTCCAGAACCACAAGTGATGGTGTTTTACTTAACAGGACCTCATGGACTTTTCTTCTATGAAGTGTCCCTGTTGGTTGAGCCCATTTAAATCTTTAGTATCCATGATATCTCGAATGATGTTTGCAGTCAAAATATTCAGGAATGAAAACATATGTGAGACAAGTTTCCTTAAACTAAATTTGAGTTCCTTTTGCATTTTATAATTTTAGATCAGTTTTTCCATACAGAAATCCTATTTGTTTAGGGCTTGTGATAAACAGTGCTTGGTGATTCAACTGGTGTTACTTAGTGCCTGAAGGCTGGTTTATGCTAAAAGTGAAAGGAGCATAGCAAATGACACAGTAAGCTAAAGGAAAAGAGGAATGAAATTGCTTGGTCCTATATGAGGATGAGCAAGTGATTCAAATCCAAATATGTGTATATGGCTCTTGTTTGTTTATGGCATTTCTTGCACCTACCTGAAAGTGCTGTCAGTGGTGACAGAAGCTGTGAAAACCAAGCATTTGTGCCAGTATAAAGTGTTACCTGCTCCCCCCCAATAAAAATATGCAGAAGCTGCTGCTCTGAGCCTGTGTAGTCTGCTGAGAATGATACAGTAAAGAAATGCATTCTCATGTAAGAGCAAATGTAGTTAGGTGTTGTCCTTGTGGAAATGCATTATATGGAACCTGCATGGGCATCAACTGAGTATATTATATTGCCTAAGCTTTGGGCATGTAGACAGACAATATAGGGGGAATTTAGTATTAAAATTTTACCAATTGTGAGTGTGTGAATGTGACTGCAGACACATATATACAGCACTCAAACTGTTTGTAGATACCACGTCCTCAATTTCTTGATATTGTGGTAAAAAAAGGATTCACATGTTGATTATACATATGTTGGAATATTTGAAATTTGTTGTAAGCATGATGATAACCACTGAACTCCATGTGATAAAATCAGCAATTTTTTGGTAAAGACAGAGTCTTCTTATGGTATAACATGGGATGGTATAAAGCTACTAAGTGCACATTTGATTTTATCCTCTTTCAAGCAGTTAACATACATTAATTAAACTTCAAAAGCAAAACTTAACTGGAAAATGATTGTGAGGAGGGATAAAACAGTAACTTTTAATTTAAATACAAGCTTACCACTCAGTGTTGAATATAATTTAGATGCAGATTCTGCCATTTTCAAGACACAGAAACAGTTTTTGTCTTAAAAGTATAACTGGGTTTGTTGGCAGATAAATGCAACACAACTTAAAATGCAAGCTTCCCAGTAGCTTTCCAGGAGCCGTAATCAGTGTAAGACTCCATTGGTACCTGTTGAAATACACAAAGAAGCAGTGATTCCTGCTTTAAGGTATGTGTAGTCAAGGCCTGTGGTACTGGTTATAATAAATACTGTGGAAGAACATGGAATATGCAGTGGTAGAATAGCAAAATTATATGGATTTAATGTAGGTCAGCACTAACTGGAATTAAATTTTTTGAGAATTTGCGTAAATGTCCTTGGTGTCCTTCAAGTCTGGCTATTTATTTTAGTATATTGTATGAATAGTCTAACATGTATGTCTGAGCAAACTAATGTACTTATTGTTGTACAGTTTCTCTCTTGAGAACAGAACCTGATACAAAACAATGGGAGTTAATCCCATGACTGTATTTTGTCCTTCTCTGATGTTCATGTCCACCTTGTAGTGATGCCTTAAGTTTTAGCTTTCTTGTTTTTCAGATTCTGTGCTGCCTAGGTGTGTAGTTCTGAGCCTCATATTAAGTGTTAGTAAGCTCTCTTCACAGAGTAGACAAAACAAATCCTTTTCCAGATGGAGACCAAGGACAACTGTTAGAAGTTTTCTGGCCCAAAAGTGTAAACAATGGTGGACTGAAGAGAGGAGCAAGAAGGAAGGGACCTCATAATCTGAAGCTGTAATTGGACAATAAGCCCCAATATACAAATGGACGAAAATTTATAAAAATGTAAGACCTCATGAGTGGTCGTCCATTTTGTGACCATTTTGGGTCCACCTTGGGCGTAGCCCTGGTCAGGCTCTTGTACTGCCCAAGGTATATCCTTAAAGGCCATTTAATGAATACCTACTTTATCCTCTAGCTCTGTCCACTCTCTTTTCCAGGTCAGCCTTCCCAAGGCATCAGTAGAAGTACTGAACTAAACAGAAGTGTGCTTTTGGCTTGTACCAGAGTTCTTTGTTTTCCTCATGACTCTTGAGGAATTCCAGGAATCTTAGCCATTTCAGGCATTGCAGATTATAACTTCGCAAATTGTGTTTGTCTTCCATGAGGTATTTTGCTAATTATTGCAGTTCACCCACCTACCAGCATGATCACGTTTGATGGATTCAGATTTCTGGAGTATTGCAAATTCAGAGCCTTGAATGATGGATCAAAGGGGCAGAGAAAAATCAAATGTTTTCTGTCTTGGCCAGTGTGAGATTGACGTGCAGCAGATGTAAGGCTTGCAGGAGTCAGTTTCAAAGTAAATAAAATTAGGTGGTTCTGCACTCAGAATGTAATTGAATTCCTTGACAGAAGATATGGACATAAAGGTGGTATTTGCTGAAGGCTGACACAACCTTAGAGACCAAAGGGATATGAAAGATTGTAGAATGATAGAATAGTTTGGGTTGTCTTAAAGACTTTAAAGATTATCTGGTTCCGATCCCCCTGCCATGGGCAGGAACAGCCTTCACTAGGCCAGGTTGCGCAGGGCCCCATGCAGCCTGGCCTGGAACACTGCCAGGGATGAGGCATTCACAACTTCTCTGTGCAGCCTTTTCCAGTGTCTTACCATGCTCACAGTGAAGAATTTCTTCATAATATATAATCTAAATCTACCCTTTTTCACTTTTGAGAAGCCTTTGTCCTTTGTTCTATCATGACATTCCCTTGTCAAAAGTATCTCTCCTGTAGCTCCCCTTAGGTACTGGAAAGTGCTCTAAGGTCACCCTGGAGTCCTCTTTTCTCCTGGCTGAACAACCCTAACTTTCTCAACCTGAGCTCATAGGAGAGGTGTTCCAGCCCTCTGATCACCTTTGTAACCCTTCTCTGGCCCTGTCCAACAGGACTGTGTCCTTCTTATGCTGGAGACCCCAGAGGTGGCAGCAGTATTCCACATGGGGTTTCAAGAGAGGAGAGGGGCAGAATCTCCTCCCTGGACCTGCTGGCCACTCCTCTTTTGATGCAGGTGAGGGTACAATGAACTTTCTGGGCTGTGAGCTCACATTTCTGGGTTCTGTTGAGCTTCTTATCAGCCAAAATCCACCTAAGGGGTCTAAGATCAAGGGGGCATCTGATTTGAGAGACCCCAAGCCACAAAATCCAGGTGGGCACTGGGATGCATAACCGGTAGGAGAATCACACGTCTGCACTGTCCTTAGGTTTCTTCATAGATGTCCACTTGTGACCACTTTACTGGAGTCATGATGGTGAGCAAACCAGACCTTTAGTCTGACCCAGTACTTTTACACTCAGGCTTTATTTCCCTCTTTTTCCCGCCTGCCTTTTTTCTTTTTTTTTTCGCCCCAGTTCTATACTATTGTTACACAGCGTCCACCAGTGATATTTAGTTAGAAGTTTCTTCTTTTTACCCACAGAAATAACTTTTTTGGGGGAAAGCAATTAAAGCAAAGGCGAGATCTGCTCTTCCAAGATTGTGTGTAGTCATTTATCTTTGCCTTTGGTAGCTGCAGCTGCAAGAACACTGAAGGCAGTAGTGCAGTTGGAGGACCTGAGCTTTCTGTATGCTTGAGTCTGGAAACAGTCTAGCAAAGCTCATTTTGTGCTCTTCCTGAGCTGTCAGGCTTTTCCAGCCCCAGCATCTTGCCAATAGCAGTGGTGATGCAGGAGCAATGTGTAGCTGTGCTTCAACATACTGTCCTACTAATGCGGGTTGTCTGAGGGATCTCTGTGGGCAAACCCAGAAATCATAATCTTGGTGTGGCAGAAAAGTTACAGAAGTGGACTTTAATCATCATGTGGAAAGGCATAAGATAGCCTACATGTTAGATTTTTGCCCTGTTGGGAAAGAACTTTATTTGCTGTTCATTTTAGAAAATGTGTTGGAAATGTCACAAGAACTGGCAGTGCTGCAGGCTTTAGATAATGTTAGTATTGATAAGACTTCTAACCTCAAGAGTACCTTTTCCTCTCTTTATCTGTTTCTTACCAACCTGGCTGGCAGGACCTTTAATTTGTCTCCTCTGAGATTACCAGTTTCAGTACTGAGAAAATGTACTACTTTATCCCTACTTGCCAAAGGCCTTATTTAAGTAGTGGAGAAGCAATAAATGACTGGGTTTGATGTTATAGTTGCTTGGTCTATTTACATCTTTTCATGCTTAGCCTGTTCATTGCTAGTTTATTTGCTTATTTTTACTTCCTAATTGAGAGACTCTGTATCCACCTCTGACCTGTACTTTTTTTTTGTTTTTTTCATCTGTTCACTAAAATATAAAAGTCAGAATGTCCTAGGAGCTAACAAATATATTTCTGTGGAGCTGCAGCAGGAGATTTGTAGTTTGAAGTTTTCTATTAACAATTTTTTAAAAAAAGTTAATTCCTCTGACTTTGTCTACAGTAAAGAAAATTTTCTCTTTGAAAGCTGGCATATGAAAAGCAAAAGGAGAATTTTGTTAAATTTTCCCCCTATTATTTATTAATTTCAGGATTATTAGATATTATTTGTATTGTATAACCTCAGTGTTCCACTGTGTGGGCATGTGTCTTCATCGCAAAACCAAGACCCTCAGCTGACACTGAGTGATACTGGGTCCCTTTCTCTTCATCTCATAGTGCTCATAAGCTCTCTCACCACACTTCTTCCTTCCCATTCTCACAGATGGGGAAGTCCAGCACTGCAGACTTCCCTGAGCATCAGACTCCAGACTCTAGCAAGCCCCTTGGGACTTCATCTTCCTGGGGAATTTACCCTGCAAGCAGCCTTGCGTTTTTAAATCTGAATTCTTGTCTCCTTGATGTGTTTCTGTTGGTGATCAAGTGCCACCCCCTTACACAGGATGCCAAATCTCTCTTCAGGAGCTGTGAGCAAGGAGACCTTGTGCTTTGGTTAGAGCAGGCTTTCCTTACCTGGAACAAAGCTGCCACTGGAAGTTTGGTGGTGTCAAAGGAAAAAAAAAAGATGTATCCTGGAAAAGCGTAGAGATCTAGCATTTCACAGAACTAAAAGAAATGTTTGGGGTGCAGCGAGTGGAATCCCCCTTTAATGCCCACAAAGATGATGGCTTTCGTGAACTGTGTGTAAACCAAGGTTATGTCCCCTAAAGTCACACCACCAGTGAACAAGGCAATATTGTGGTAATTTTTAGCATTATTAGGAGAAGCTTACAGACATTCAGAATGACTCAGTTTATAGGAGTCATCTTCTAACAACTTGGTTTCGAAATCCTAGCATGTTGAGCTTGCATATCATCATGTCGTAATACTGTTTTAAATGAGTAGCTGCTGTTTACAGCTATAATTATTGTACCAGCTTTGAGCAGCACAGACAGAAACAGCTTCTTGGGAGACTTGCATTAGCTGTGTGTGGTACTCCTACTATGAACGTTTTTGGGAAAAGAAATCAACTGTCTACCTACAGAATATTACGCAATTTCAGAAGAAAGGCAGCCACAGTTTCTTTTTCGGGGTGCTTTCTCATCCGTGTTCCTCAGGTGTCATCATACATCTTCCTCCTACCTTCCCCAGTCCTTGCCATGCTGCTTGTTTTCTGGCGTTTTATTGAGAATGATAATGATTTAAGGAGGCAGTGTTTTGAGACAATGTTCTCTGTGATATACCAATACATAGGAATTACAGAATGTCTATTTCAAATGTAAATAAACCCCCAAATGTTATTTTTTCTGATCCTAAATTTCTTGCGTCTTACTGATTTTGTTTCAACACAATAAATTATGCAAGCCTCTCTCTTCATATAAGGATTCCTTCATTTTTTTAACTAGTAGTCACTTTCCTGTCAATCTACCCCATGTTGCAGGGCAGCAGACAATGTTAGGTTTATGTAATAGTTATTTAGCAAAGATGATCTAGCTGAGGAAGATAGTATTTATTTTGTCACAGACCCAAGTGAATTTGTGCTCTTCATCCCCAGTCCTGATTTATCAGTCAGCAGCATTAGGGCAACATGACCCTTCTACACAAATAAATTAATGGATTAGACACTGCTCTTATTAAATTTTGTTATTTGTTGCCTGCCCTTATTCTGCTTGTATACTAATGAAGAAAGGAGGAAGAAGATCATTTTCTTAACCTCTTCTGGTCTTACTGAGTGGAAACCTTGTAATGCTTTTAAGAGGCGAAAATAACAATGCCGCCAATTTTCTGCAAATGATGATGTAATTTTTACCTACTGTAGAAAAGAAGTGACCTGTTGTCACTTAAACAGTTGTAATAGGTACAAATGCAAAAAAATAAAAAATAAGATGTGAGTGTTTGAAAATATCAATAGTGCAATTATGAGGCTGTGAAACACTGGTCAGTGGGTGAGTCAGTACTGAAGGTACAGAACTGGAGCTGCAATTTGACCTTGTTGTGCAGCCTCTGTACTTCACACCACCAAGATTACCTCCAGAAACCACATCTGACTCTGGAAGTCATTGGGCAGTAAGTGATTAGAGGAATCCTTTGAGCAGGCATTGTATATGTTTTTCCCAGTATTTATTCTTTCCTAGGCGTCCCTGACAAAGCCCCACAACTGGCCTGGTGAAAGGAAGGGATATGGTGAAACTAAAATGAAAAATAGTTGTATGATGGGAGGAAAGAACAAGACAAAGGAAAGAATGTGAGGGTCAAAGGCCAAAAAATGGGGATTCACCCAGACATGTGAAGTCTCTAAATGGAAACAGTTCCCAGTCACCAGGGAAAACTGGGCTAAAACAGGCTTTAGTCTGTCATAGTGCAGCCTTGTATGTTTATTCTACAAACCTAAAAAACTTGTAGGTTTTGTTCTCATATGAACATTCATATAGTTGACGCCTATGCCAGTGCACTGCCAAGTGTAATAGAGTCCTTGGCTTCTCCTCCACCACTGGGGAAAGATGGGCATCCATGTGTCAGTATTTTGGTCAGTTTGGCAGCCATTTATACTTTTCCATGAGTAGTCATTCAAGAAATTAATAGGAGCAAGGACATTTTTTTGTAGTCTATGGAATTTAGTCCTGCCTCCAGTTGTCCTTTCTGCTGGTGACCCGTTTTCTCTGTCCTTTATGCTTGGTGACCCCTCTTCTCACCTGACAAAACAGGCAGGGAGGCAAGCAGAGCTGACCAAACCTGGGAGAAGGTTAAGTGCCTCCTTGGGGAAATGGGAGGAAGTTCCTTCTTACTCCAACTGGAGCAGTTGAAGATCATCAGAGAAATCATGGTAATTGCCATTCCTTCCTGATAGTTGTAGGACAGTTCTGATACGTTTGTTGTGATCCGAGTCTTAGTGAGAGAAAGGAGAATAGAAATATTTTGCATGCACATCATATACTAAGTAATGTTAATGTTGTTAGAACAACTGTGGGTATTTCTGACTTAAGTGCTTGATTTTGCAGCTTTCATATTGTCATAGTAGTTATTCAATATGAAATTTCCAACTTTAAAGAAAAGACAGAAAAGGTAGCTGATGCATAACTGGGTGTTTTTTCTGGTTCATCCCACTCTGATGGAACCCAAGTATCCACCTGACTGGCTGAACATATGCACAGTATATTTATGTTATATTTAGTATGTTTATGGAGCACAAATGAAACATTATTCACAGTATTGAGGTTTTATGTGGTCTCTTTGTTCACGTACCAAAGCAAGACCGTCCTGCCCTGAAAAATTGCTCAAGTTTATATCTAGTTTGAAGTGTCTGATTGTAGCTGATATGGCATGATTCAAGACAGTTGTGGATTTGTTCAATGTGAATAGGGAAGGGAATTAATTATTTTTTTTTTACCTCCATGTTCCTTTCTGCTGTGTAATTCAAAGAGCTGAGTGAGATGCCTTCCATCAGAGGTAGCATGTAAAAATTTCAGACCCTGACACTTGCAGAAATGCATCACTGCTCATGAAAAAGGGAAAAGAAACAAGATTGAGGTGTGTTGCAGTGGATGACTTTGCATGTGTGCCATAGATGTCAGTGTTACTTACACAGAAATATACAAAAAATCCAGTGAAAATTACATAAGGTAATGAATCATTGAATTTTGAACAAACAAACAAACCAACCCAATAAACCAACCAAACAACACAGGCATCTGTTTTAATAATGATTAGAGAGATACATTTTTCACTTAAAAAACCCTTTTTTCCTTCAAGTTCTCTTTTGTGAGTTGAGAGGGCAGTAGATACTCTGAACCAAAAGCCTGGCAAATAAATCTTTTATGAAAAGCTGTAGAATATTCTTAGAAGATGCTTCAGATAGTTTCCATGTTACCTGTGATTATCAGCTTCTGAATAACTTATATCCTGAAAGTATTTTCTACAATAAATGCAGACCCATCAAATTCTCTACTGATTTTTCATGAGCAAAAGTCATGCTCCAATAAAATCTGGTGCTGCTTTCTGATAGGGAAGTGCTAACAATTGATTTCTTGGTGTTTGGCATCCTAAGAGCCCAACAGAAAGACGAGCAACCACAATGTATTTTAGTTAACAGATATTAATTGTTTATTAATTGGTTTTCGCTTTCCTTCTTTTCAGCTGCAATTACATTTTAAATCTCAGTCACAGACCCAGGACAAATGAAGGTTATAATCAAAAGTGTTTAAGTGCAAATGGATGATTTGACATCCCAGGAGCAACAGCCTCCTCCAGACTTTGTGCTGATGCAGGCTGTGTATTTGACAGCACTTTGAGCATGCTGCTTTAAAACTTGTGGGTTCATTATGGAGCTTTTTTAGATTGTCTTATCACTTTTTCTTGCTCATGTAGAGAATTGTATCTACAAAGAGGTTTTCATGTAATTGTCCTCCTGTGTGATTGTGTTTCTAGTTCTTGTCCTAGAAGATCAGCAGGATTTTGTATTTCTTTTAGGGAAGCTTTCACATTTGCTTTTCACAGAAGTCCTACAGATTCTGAGAAGCACAAGATTAGTGGTTAATGAGGATTTTTTAATACATCAATTTGAAAATAGCTTGGAGGGGGAGGAAAGAAGATGACACATGCTGGTGGCGGATGTAAACAATAGTATTTTACTATGTATCTTTTGTGTGTATATCATTAATGCATTTGGACAAATTCAGAGAAGTTTTGGGAGACATAGACAGTTCTTCAGCTTGTATGCCTGAAATGTAAAGTGATCTGATTTTTAAACATTAGAGTCTGGAAAAGTTCCACTTAGAACCATATCTTTTATAGAACCACATTTTTTATGAACTGTAAGTCTGTATCATGAGGACTAGACGGAAAACTTCATTGTTTCTAGACAGTGGATTCATCCTGATGGAGTATCCTGGAGAGGTTGAATTCCCCCATTTGATAAAATCAAACTGGAATATATTTCAGTCACTGCTGCCTGGTCTGGAGATGTAGCATCCGTGTATTAATTCATCTCTAGCAAGGGACCTAGTTAACAATACTTGTTGTATGTTAAAAGTGAAAAAAAATTTCAGCTTGATGGATAAGTGGACCTTGCATTTGTATTCTCAGCCCTTGCTACTAAGGGTTAATTTGTTCCCCCTAAAATCCAAACCACAACTGTTCTCAGCCTGTCCTGTGTTAGCTGTTTTTCTTGATTGTCACTTCTAGTATGGATTGTACTGCCTTTTACTAACATTTTTTTCCTTTACAAGATCGATGTTTTGGGAGAACTACTTAGTTGGTTTTTTGCTTTGTTCATAAGCATTTTACTTGAATTTTGGGTTCATGTGAGCTATGAATGATGATTGGTTTCAATGACAAGCAAAGCTTAGAGTTAGTGCTGCTTCTTCTTACCTTTTGTGATGATTCTTCAGTTTGCTTTTGTGAAGTGTCTGGTTCGTAATACTTGCATTTAAATTACTTACAGTTGGTATACAGAAACTATTAAACCTTTGTTTAAAATATAAATTAAAAGATTTGATATATAGTGGAGATGAGGAGAATGAAGGTATTTATTTCAGTACTTAGAGTGAATTGTCTTTAGTGCCAGCAGGTGGTCTGTTCAGAACTGATAGTACTCATTGCATTTAGTAAGCCACTGTGCAGAGCAAGGGCTCTGTTCATTGCCTGTCCTTACGAGCACAAATGATTGCTAGGAAATACTGACTGGCATTGTAGGATGCCATTACTGGAAATATGCTAAACTTAATGTCAAATACTTTTGTTAGCTATTTGATATGTATGTATGATTAGAAAATTTCACGTTCTTGTGCAGATTGGACCCAATTTCTATAATCAAATTCAACTCCCCCAGCATTATTTTGTTGGTTTACGTGTTTCTGGCAATTGCTATTAGTGTAGCAATATGGTGTAAATTTGGGGTTAAGTGAGTTGAGAAACCATTAAACTTAAACATTAAGTTGGTTGTTTTAAACTCTTGCAATCTTGTTTTTTGTAAATTCAGTACAATAGATTACCATAAACACTAATGAACAGTCAAAATCATTTATTCCAGTTAAAATCCATTCTGGATTTGTTATAAGCAAACATACTTTAAGCCTGCTTATTATATGAAAATTCTCTCACTGCTGTTCAGCAGAGCAGTTAGGTATATGCACGTTCATCACACAGGTACACAAAAATTCAGCTAGACTCTCTGGTTGAAAGACAGCATTGAGAAAACATATTACAAAGAGCAGAAAGCATTCCATCTGTGTTTACAATGTAAGCAGATAATTCTTGTTAAATTCAGGCATAAAATTTTCATTCAGCTTAAGTAAGCCAGAGATAGATGTCATTATGAGATTTACATACCATTAGCTCACATCAGTTGATTAGCAGCTGAGCTCTGTGGTACAGGTCTAGTTAGATGCGTTATTTGTGATGCCAGGAGGCTGCAGCTCAAGGAGCTTTACTGGCTGCGTGCTCGTTTCCTTTGCCTTTGTGATTACTTGATAAAATGCAGTGCATCACTGTGAACAATCGACCCTCTTGAACAATCCAGACTGGTTAGCAGTCTAAATCCACATTTTAAAGCCGTCATTATAGCCTCAAATTTAAGAGTTTCCAGGGTGCAGACAAAGGTGTTGTCCTCCTTCAGTACCAATCGTGTACCGTTTTCAGACTTTATGAAGTACTTGAATTGAATAATATTTGAAGATACTGAAAACTCCTCTGGAAATCCATCCAGCCTGCTTTTGGACACCAGTACAATTCTGGATTTTATTTTTGCAATGAATTCAGGAGCATTACAAAAGATTCTAAGTCCTTGTGAACGGTCGTGGCTGTCAGTTATTTCCAGGAAAGTAGTCTCTCGAGATGCTAGCTGTTCCTTCTCCCACCTTGATTTCACTGCCTCTGAGAGTACCTTAAGCTGGAAAAATTCTGCTTCTTGTGCCAAAAGTTGATTTTCTCGAAACCCCTCTGGCAGAAGAAGTTCTCCGTTCCGTAGGAAGTTGAGGATGTGTCTGAAAAGGAGTCCATCTCTGTCTATGAAGTAATGACCATCTGCATCAAAGGGGCACATTATTCTTCCATTTATGATCCCCTCCAGAAAAGAATCTGGATACTTGGTCAGTGTCTGTTTTTGTGTGATGTATAGATAACCACCAACATTCAGAGTAATCAGAGACGTTTTATAGTCCTTGTCTAGCTCGGAGCTTTCAGAGTTGCTGTTTTTTTCTTCGCATTCGTTTTCTCTCCTGCTTGCTTTTCTCTCCATTATTGAAGCTAGGACAACAATACAGCTATCCTGCTTTGCTCTTGTCAGCTTACAAAGGAGAATGTTTCTTATTAAAAAGCACCTTTATTCAGCTCCAGCTCGATGTTGAAATGGAAATGCTGCTTGCATTGCTCCGACTGTCAGCTTGGGTTTGCAGTAGGTGGCGTATCAGCTGTGTGTGCTGGGAGATAGCAGGAATATGACTGTAAGGGAGAATTTGCATTTAACTGTGTAAGGGAAGAAGTGTATAACAACTGTTTGTTTTGTTTCTTTCCTTTAAGTCCAAGTAGTTTGCATAGCTTAGGGGGTTCTGCACAGAAATATATACTGCTATACTAAATGGCAACTTATTTTTAATACTTGAAGATGTATTTGTTGTGTCAGCTGGCCAAATCATATTTTGTGCTTATGGTGTTAAACAGCTTCATTAGTGTTTCAAGGATTTTTATTTTCACAAAGCCTGTTTTTTCACATTGTTTTTTCATCATTTGTTACTGGTTACAGTATCTGATGCATACAGCAGAACAGCACAGAAACAAAAGGTGTCCCTGTGTGTATAAGGGGGAGTGTCATCTGTGGAATGTGTGCACATGCATGTCACTCATTTATCAGGCATGTGTGCAGCAGTTAGATGTTTTCACAGTAGATACCCTGGAAGCGGTGCTAAGGACTTGTTGGTCTGACTGTTTTAAGTTTGTGGTAAAAGCTTTTATTTGCAGTCAAAAGGGACTATCCTCACTACCACAAGAACAGCAGCCTGATAAGGTTTTGCTTTTTTGCCTTCCTGTGTGCCTTAGACAAAAACAGTTTTTCAGGGAGGATTTACCATTCATATTGGTGACGGTTTTTAAGTCACCAAGACTGTCTAGCATCAGTTTGTTCTTTCTCAATAGAAAAACTCAGCTGCCCTGTGGAACAAAGGGCTTGTGTGCCTACAGATAGCTTTGAGCATCACATAACACCATAGCTTAGCAACACTGGGGTACAGGGAGGCAGAAACATCGGCACAGCACACTGAAATCAAATGCATATCTTCTCTCCTGTACTTTGAGCCTCACAGTTGCCTCTCAGAAAAAGATTTCCCCTTTAAACGTTTGCAGTTTGGAGCAGGAAAGGAAAAGCTCTCCACACATTTCTATGGGCGTTTCCTTGGGGAGTGGACAGATGGGAGCCACTGCATGCATTCCCCAGCATGGATGGGAGCAAAGGTTTTCCTTGAGTTAGACCTGGAGAGGAGGAGGTTCTATCTTTTTCAAGATGTATTTTTCACTTTACAGGTAGAAGTGTCCTGCTTTGTCTGACTAGCAGTGGAAAGGCAGATTTTTTTTCTGTAAAGTCTTCTGCTCTATGTATCTTACTCCTACCGCTCCCACTGTCTGTAAGGTCGTTTATTGATACCACAGAGTAATCACTAAAATATTTTATTATTTGGCAACAGACTCTGGTGGAAATAAATGTTTTTCTCTCACTCCTCCGTGCCAAGGTATCCTATCCCTAGAGCTGATAGGCTACATTTTTCTGCTCCTGTATGTGATATATTAAGCAGGTATTATTAATTAGGTTTGATTTACCAGGAATTAGTAATGGTTGTATTTTTAACTCTTTGATTCCATGGATATGTTTAACATAACTTCAGTCAAAGAGATTTTAGTTGGTTTCTAATTTTTAAACATTTGAGTGTTTTTTCAAGATTAACTGCTATCACTAATTAATAAGTTATTCAAGTTCAAGTTACTGAATTAGTAATTGAGAAAATGAAAAAGCCAATTAGTTACAAGTAAGATTTTTTTTTTTCTATTACAGGAGACATCCATTCAAATTTATTTTATTGGCAAGTGATGGAAAATTCATGTAGTGTGTTTAGATTGTACATAGCTAAAATACTGAACCATCTTATTGTCTTTTAAATCTTAAGAGAATGATTGGTGGTGCTTTCATCTCACACCGTGAACTTGAAATATCTTGAACCTGAGCTAGGAGCATCCTGGTACAAGTGAGTAGGGATTTCCAAGGAGAGAAGGGATTTGTAAAAGATAAGAAATTTTCTATGTCCAGTTAAGCTGTTTGCGTTTTAATAGACAGAATTTACAGAACAGTGTGTGTTCTCTTTTCATCGTCTTCTCAATGTTCTAACACTTGCAGTTGGTATTTTCCACTTCTGTGAACAAGTAAGTATTCTTTGAAAGATCGTGCAAAATCATTTTAGTGGTTTGTATGATAAAATATTCAAAATGGATTTGGTGTGGAAAATATACTCTGTGGAGTTCATGAATATTTACACTTAAACTTTTGAGACTTGAAAAATTTAGAGCTGCTGTAAAATTTTCATCCCCACAAACCCATGTAGCTTTATTTCACTGCAGCTGACAGTCATCTGTAACACAAAATTAAAGCCTGGCATTTCTCAGCAAAAGTTTTCCACTTTCTGTGCCATACTACAAGACTTTCTCAAAAGGCCTCATTCTTGCTTTGCACTTGGTGATACATATGGTATTGTAGTGCATGTAATTTTAGTGGGGTGATTTCATATAACTTACTGGTTTTTGTAGGTGTAGCTATGCTGGATTTCCTTTTTCCTGTCCGTTTGTCCATGCACTGAGAGATCATCCAGAAGTTCATTTTGGCAAAGATAATGGAAATATTTCTTGCAATCAAGTTAAAGACTCTGACCATTTTTTGTGCTCTGAGAGTCTTTTGTGTTGTGTACCAGTGTGTGATAGCTGAGACTTGCCAAGTGCATCCCAGATCTTCTTGCTTCCCACTTGGATTTAAGTAACTTGCTGTTTCTGCCCTATCCAGCTGAAGTGTCCTGCTTGCCAGTGTGGGGTAGCAATCCTGAAGTGGCTGCTGCTTCACAGATTATTAGTATCACCTCTATGCTGGGATTGCTGTTGAAGTAGGGAATAGTGCTGGAATCCAGCAGTTGAAAGGATATTGTTTTGGTTTCAGATTAAGTCAGAAAATACACTGAGCACCCTTGTGCACACTTAGAGTAGCTGTAGTAGTAGTAGTACTCCCTTCCCAACTTACTCACACTTTGGGTTGCACCAGAAGGGCAATCCACAGAGATTTCCAGGTTCTCGCTCGGACAAACTGTCCTGGAGACCGTGACAATTCAGTGCTGGTGTCTAGCAGCTACACAGAGAAACAAAACCTAGGAGGAGAGGGCCAGGCATCTGCCCCTCCTTCTGCTCTACATGTTTCCTTTTAGAAAATAGCCTCACTCCCACTCAACTTCCACCCTCTTCCTGAGCCTCCTGGTCTGTAAACTTGAGCATGCCATAGAGCTGAGGATTCAGGACCAGAACACACCGTGGAAAAGTTGGTGCTTTACCAGTGGTTCAGCTTACTTGCCAATGCAAAGAACAGCAGTTTTACTGACAGTCTGCTGTCAATGAAAATAACCTGGGTTAGAGAAACCAGCTATATTTTTTTATTAGAGTACAGAAGAATATGAGGAAAATTCTCAGCTATAAGAGAGAGAGGAATTTAGAAGTGTATTAGGAAGCCATGCTAATGCAATCTGTTAGGGTTATTGAGCCAGTTTGCTAGTCATTTAATATTGTAACACAGAAAATTGGTCAGGTTGTTGAACAATTAGACCATTCAGTAGCTCCTGTCTCACAGTGTAGCATAGAAATTCTCATTTCAATAATATCTCCAGATGTTGATTAACAGCTATTGAAGACAAGCCCTACACAGTAATTAAAATTAAAGATTTTC
Organism: Chamaea fasciata; assembly: GCF_029207755.1. NCBI lineage: Eukaryota > Metazoa > Chordata > Aves > Passeriformes > Sylviidae > Chamaea > Chamaea fasciata. The sequence continues at coordinate 54,873,680 of NW_027094087.1, read as the reverse complement.
AAATCAGCAAGTCTGAACAATTTGCAGTCAAGAGTTTCTAAAGGGCCTGTCTAAAAAAAACTATCAAAGTTTCTGTTAATATTTTTAACAATTTTTCAACACTGCAATTGTACAAGACTGGAAAAGCAACTGCTGTGCCAGTATCTGAAAGATGAATTGGTTGAGCCAGGTATTTAAATATGAAAAGGTGCTGTATGAAAAATGATAAAATATCTGACTTGGAAATCAATCAGTTAGAAATTAAGGAAAAGTAGTATAATTCTAATCAATGTGGATGGAGAGAAAATGGGTGGTGCCAATTGTGTTTGCCCTTTTTTATTTTAATTAGAATTTGTTCAGCAAAGCAGGTGATGCTTTTTTCTGTTAAATCCTTCAGTATGTTTCATTTGTCATTTTGTAGTAGAATATCTACTGCATTAGATTCCCTATCATTTAGCTATACAGAACTTAACCTGCAGGTTTCAAACTGGCAAGTGTTTAGCAGAAAATTGTCACTCAGATGTTGCTGTGATTTGGTTCTTGGTCCATTTTTTTTTCTAGTGAGTGATCAAGGAGGTAGTTGCTGATGGTTTTGGAGATGATACACATGAGAGTACAGTCAATACATTGCTGATGCAGAACCATTTGCATAGTTGGTTTGGATAACGTTTTATTATCACCAAATACAAAGTTTATATGCCCAAGAATACACTGTAGACAGAGCTTGCAGTACTTATGTTTGCACAAGAGTTAGGGCAGAGGCTCTGATCTATGTATAATAAGTCATTGACAGCCAAGCATGAGGTCATCATTCTGTGCAGTGGTCAGTAAAACAAACATAGAATGTATCACTGGATGCCCAAATAAGGGAATGCCAAGTGAAAACCTGGAGATCCTGTTCCTTAGTTGCATAACTACCAGGGTAGGATGGGCTGAGAAGGGGACTAGCTTTGAGGCAAGAGAGGTGCCACAAAATGCCTTTGGTCTGTAACAGCAGAGCTGAGGTCTGGTGAGGTAAGGGGCTATTCCTTGTCCAGCCAGCACACTCAAAAGCCTGGGAAGCTGCACACCATTTTAAGTGAGCAGTGTGAGCTTACCAGGGCTTCTGACTTGGGTGCTGTGTGCTGATTTTGGCTAGGGTAGAGTTAACTTTCTTCACAGTGGCTGCTGTGGGGCTGTGTTTTGGATTTATGCTGAACACAGGGTTGATAATACAGAGATGTTTTTGTTATTGCTGGGCAGGGATTACACAGAGCCAAGGTCTTTTCTGCTTTTTGTACTGACACACTGATGATGAAGTTAGGGGTGCATGGGAGGTTGGGAGGAGACACAGCCAGGACTGGTGACCCAAACTGACCAAGTGTTCCAGACCATGTGACATCATGCACAGTATATTAAGTGGGGGAAGAAGGAGGAAGAGGGGAAACATTTGGAGTGATGGCATTTGTCTTCCTGAGTAACTGTTATATGGGATACGGCCCTGTCTTTATCCCAGCCTTTAAAGTTTTCCAGCTTCACCCTGATCCTGGAGTGAGTGGCTGCATGGGGCTTGGTTGCTGGGTGGGTTTAAACCATGACAGCTGGGAAGCAACAGCCCATCTTCTAACAGCAGAGGAGCTGGAGGCACATGTGCCCATAGCCTGTCTTTACTGCACTTTCATCTCCTTTTTCCTGCTGCCTGGGAACCATGCATCCTGAGTATGGTCTTTTTCTCCTTTTTTCCTTGGCACTGCTCACAAGGCGATGGAGTTGGTGAGCTCCAGAACCTGACCCACGTGCTGTCAAGTTTGGCTGTGAGAGACAACATCTCAGGAGAGATGTACATGAACTGGACTTTCTCAGGCCAATAAGAATGATTAAGAAGCAAAAGAATTGGCATAATGGAAGGGTCAAGAAGACATGATTTATTTTTATTAGGCTTGATAAAGGTGGAGACTGCCTAAGTGCTTGGATGGGCAGAAATGCTTTCCTAGCAGGCTCTTCAGCTTAGCAGTCAGTGGTCCAACAAGACAGTGGCTGGAAATGAAAGTCCAGTCTGAGTGCAGTCAGACTAGAAGATTAATACATTAAAATCTCCAAGCCAGTCCATCTCTCTCTCTAAAAGCCACAAAAATCCAACCCCTATCAGACCATCTACTGCACAATTCCAGTAAATTTCTCTCCTTCCTGTTTTAACATTGGTTTAAATGTTTCCTACCATATTCTGTTCTTTGGTAATGATTGTCAGCAGGATTCCAAGCTGGAATCTGTGTCTCCCCAGCATATCTATCATCTTATTGAGACAATAGTTGAAATTGCTTTATGAATTGGCACCAGAGCATTCAGGCAGGGAGGTCAGGGTGAGCATATATTTGGCAGCTAATGATGAACCTATGGTTTCTGTGGAGGAGCCTGTCTGGAGCTGTGCTAAGTGTGTACTTTGTACCTGCCATCACCTGTTTGGCAACTAAGAGTGAGAGACTCTGGGAAAAGGTCTTATTTTCCCTTCTCATCATTGATCTTAGCTAATCTTTCGGACCTATTCATTAATTTTGTACTGTCTACTTTGAGTAGGTGTTTTTAAAAGGGAACTACCACTTTCATGCCTTTTGTTACCTTCTAGCCTGATGCTCACAAACATCAAAGCAGATGTGTAGCATTTTGGATATATTTTCATTGCATCTCTGGTCCTGCAACAGTTGAAGACAGACCCAAGTCTCTGAAATTGAGTTTGGTGAATGAGATCTAATTCGGCTGCAAAAGGAATAAGAACTGTGTTCCCTCACTACAGTCTTGCATCCGGAGGTTTGTGTGTATCTTTGTATTGGACTCTCAGGTTGTGTTAAAATCCCTAAGAGGGTCCAGAGAAAGTGGGACGTCAGCCTTGGTTTTTTGGACTGTGGATGTTCTTAGACAGCAGACAAGCTTAGCTGCCAGGTGGTGTTTGGGAGACCATGCCAGCCTTGTACATGAAGTGATTGGAACATTTCATCTGGATTTGATCGCAGAAGTTAAAAAATGTCATTTTGAGATTGAACAAGATGCATATAAGAAACCCCAGAGTGATTTAAGTATGGCAAAAATGTCTTGCGATGAGATAACACATGAGTTTAAATTGGTTCATTTATTGAAAAGGTGATTGAGAAGCAACTTGATTACAGTTTATAAGTACTTTCAAAGGGAGAATGCACCAGGTACTGAAAGGCTCTTTACCATAGTGTAGAAAATCATAAGAAGAACCAACTGGTAGAAGCTGAAGCCAAATTCTTACTAGAAATTAAGCAGCAATAGTAGTACCACTTTAGCCACAAATAACTTCTAGGTTCTGTAAAGAAGAAAGGCCATAAAATTTTTCTGTCCATGATACACAGGAAGTCAGGCAAATTTGCCAAGTTGTCCCTTTTGACCATTAACCTGGGAATCCACAAAAGCAGAAGTGTTTTGAAACAAATTTTCTGTGTTTCATTCAAACCTATCTGAAAAAATATGGCATTCTTACTGCTTTTAAAAATTTAGTTTTAATCAATCCAAGAAATTTTAGATTACCAAATTTTAAAATACATAATATCTGAGTAATTGCTTCTGGCATTATTCAGGGAGAGCAGACCTAGATGTGCAGATGTAGTAATAATTCAGTCTATGAGGTGATAGGAAACACAGAGGTGTTTCAGAGTGCCTTGGGTTACTTGGGCATCAGTATTTCTAAGCATTTCTGTCATCTTCTGTGACATTGTCAGCAGAAGGTGACAATGACAGTGTAGTGTCCTTGGAAGGACATTTTATTACTGAGAGCTAATCAAGCCTTTTAAAGTCATCCTTTCTTGTAGCGCAAGGCTGTTCCAGAGGTGTTTGTTTAACACATATTGCACTGGCTGTGCCCAAAAGAGATGGATATATTGACATGCACTCCTCCCACATCCACACATTATGCACTAGAATCATAGTAGAAGTGAAGCAGTTTGCCCACCATCACTTCTCTCTTCATTTCTGCGTTAAGTTCCTTTTAATTTTGGGGTTTACCTACCTTTATGGTGTAGGCTGGTACTTCCTTGCTCTGTTAGTCATTGTTGCTTTAGGCAAAAGGTGGTCACGAAGGGTAACAAAGTGACTGTGTCACAGAGGTGAATGTACAGAGAGGAGTGTTACCTAAAGCCGTGTATGTGCTGTCCTGGATTATTAACTGAAAGCTTTTACTTCTTTTCCCTGACTGTTACCAAGTGCTGTATTATTACTTCTTTGCCTTGTGTTCCTTTAGTGTACTTCTAAAAAAAAGTTTTAACAAGAGGATAGTGTGGTACTCTTTTCCTGAGAATAAGAATAGTTTTGTTTTATCTTCCACTAATTTTGGATACTTTGATTATCGGGTTCTCTTTGTAGGTTATTTTTTTCATAGCCACTGATTGTATTAATTGCTCATTTACAGAAAACAGTTCTTGGTTAATAATCTGAGTGCAACATCTAGAGAAAGGAGTTTCAATCTCTTATTTAAAATTTGAGCTCTGTGATTCAGTCTTAATATGTGAAATATCTGAAGGCAAAACAAGGAAGTCTAGCGTGTACCAGTTCTGCAAACATGGTTTTCTTGCTTATTTCTTTGGCACCTAAATAGCAGAGATTTTAGAACTTGATTTGAGAACTTTCAATTATGTGTTATATTTAGTAAATCCTTAATTAGTGAAAAATAATCCAAATGTTGACCATCTTAGTGGATCTTATTTTAATGTCCAGTTTTACTTCATTTTCTTTTCATTCTAGATAAACTTGCCTTGGAAGGAATAGTGGTGCAACGTGCTGAATGCAGACCTGCAGCTAGTGAAAATTATATGAAACTGAAAAGGTAGGAGTCCTTCATGACTAATGATATGTGATATCTGACTTTGGTGCTTTTATTATTGCCTTACTAGGGAAGGGTGATTTCAGTATTATCGTGGTCTTACACAAGATTTACACAGAATCAGAACTGTTCTTGCTTTGGGGGTGGATTTACTGTAGGGAGGGAATGAAGGCTGCTGTGGGAGTTGTATCTCCCTCTGGTTTTGTCTGGTGGGATGATGCAGACTTCTGCATCCCATCATATGCAGATCTCATACTAGAACATGTGTACCTTTTCATATCTGAACATCTGACTGTATTCAAACGTGATTGAAGCTGAATTTCCTGAGAAGTTAAGGGATTACATTGATCTGCTTGGGACACACTTCTTGAGTGTGGGTTTCTGTGGATCACCCATGTTTCATTCCACTTTACATGGTGCTGTGCTAGACAAAAAAGATATCTGAAATGACATTTAAAATGTCCAAAACAGGAAAGACTTTCTGGAGAACTGCTGGACCTAAACCGGCATGCTTCTTAGAAAAGGTAGTGACTGAAAATACCAGAAGTGGCATAGAAAAGACAACGCACACATTTAACAGGATCATTTATCAGCTTCTGAAAATTTAAGTGAATACCTCTAGAATTTACCATGTCATTCATATACCTTATGGGTAATTAGCTTGATGATATTCTCTAGTAATCAGATTTGGGATTGAATTGTGCCCTATATTAAGTGCATTTGTATATGTTTTAAGCGTGTAGGGTTTCATTAAATCACTCTTTCATACTGTGAGTTTGTTGTAAATAGAGAAATTCAAAGCAGGAACTTTCAGGAGGAGCATAATCTATGACTGGTTTTAGAACTGTCAAAAGAAACACAGAAAATGCAAAGTGATGTTTTTCTCCAATACCTGATCTGATTTCTATGTATCATATACATTTTCAGTATCTTGTGTTTTATTAACCTTCTCTGTCATCTGAATTGCTCCAGTATTTCCTTACTGAGTTCGTTCAGCTGACATTTTACGTTCTAGCTGTTGGCAAATTAGTACCATAAGTTTGTTCCTGTACAGTGAACTACTTCATTTCAGATGGAGTTCTGTAATTATTGTCATGGTTTTTGTTATCAGTAGGAAATGGAGTATGAGGCAAATGTAATGTTGTAGAAAAAGACTCATTTCAATCTGGCAATTTTAAATATACATGAATATAGAATGGAAGATTTATTTGCTTCATAATTGTTCTAATCACAGGTTTCCTGATCCAAGTGCTTTTATTCCTTTCTTACATAGTTGTTCAGATAAGCTGCTTCTGGTAAGGCCACAGAAGGAGACCGAAGCAGAAATGATAGCTTTAATTGAGTATTACCCAAACTTTGAATTTTTCAGCATTCTACTTTCTGTCACGCATGCATGGATGCAGCCCTCCTGGTCTTCAGTTTTGTCATGTTCTGTTCCAATAGGAGCAACAGAAGTAGAAACACTAAAGCAGATTTTGTCTCTGAAAACACTAACAGATGAAAACAATGGTACCGTTGTTTTTTCCTTCCTCTAGTAAAATTGTCAGACTGTGTATTCCTCTTTATAACTTTACATGTTATTAAAGATTTTTTGCCTTCTACCAAGAAGTTAAAAAAAAAAAAAGTCTGATTGAGAATCAGCATGAGATTTAGCACATCTAGCAGTCACAGCCTCAGAAGGAATTGGTTTATATCCAAATACTGTATCTGGTATTTGAGTAGTAGGATCTAGCTTTCCACTTCCTTTATGCTCTCCCACCCTCAACATGCTACAGTCTGTGCATAAAAAAAGATGACAGCATTAAAGATAAAACACAGACATTATAGAGCTGTGTTATATTAAACCATTTTGTTCATTTTTCTATTTACTGTTGTGCTTTATAGGAGAGAGACTCTTCAAAGGTGGAATTTATAATATTGATAAAACAGCAAGTCTATTGTGTAGGCTTTGAGTGCTATAATACTGAGTTGAGTTGGGAAAGAAATAAAATTAAAAATAAATGCAGTTGCTTCAAATGTTTAAGATCTAGAAAATGAAGCTGCACGCTCTCAAAATCTGTAATCACTTTTTTCTGAGAGCTGGCAGTAACCAAAAAGGATTATGTACTTCCTGGTATTTAATGCAGATACAGATCCTGTCTATTTTGCCGTCTGCATCTGGGTCAAGGAGATCAGCTGATGGGTTCATGGCGTGGCATTGGTTTCCTTGCTGCTCTGTGCCATTTCAGCGCGAGGGTGAAGCGATGGTCTTGTGATGGGCTTGCCAACAGTTAAGAGGGAGACAAGTGTGACGTGGGGGTTTAAGGATGGATGATCAAACTACAGAAACTGCTGACATGTGTGAGTGAAAGTGTTAACAAATATAATAGTCGGGAGGGTTTTTTCCCCCAGCTTTGGATTTGATTACAGAAAGTATGGAGATGGCTGATGTTCCCAACATGTTGAATACAAGGTAGAGATGTGTGTCTAGGGATAACTACTCCCTAACCGAGGTAAAACAAAAATTGTATGACCTTCACTTGGTATTCCATTTTGTGAGTTTTGTTGTTGGCAGATTTATTTAAAATTTTTCGGTTTTCCTGAAATTCACATTCTAGAAGAGGGACAAATACTGTGAAACTCCCACTATCCTGCACTAGTAAAGCTTTGTGGTATTGAACTTCTTAAAAAATTCTTATTAGCAGTGTATTTCTTCTTCATAGCACCTTAATGATTGGTTTTACATTTGCAGATATTGGGGCTAGCTGGAAAATAATATATGGTTTCCAAGCACCTGTCACGATTTCTGTCTTGTGGGAGTGGATCTCATGATCCCATTTAAAAATATTTGGACTGTGTGGGGAAAAAAGTAGGCAGACCATTCCTAACTGCAGACAGCTTTGCTGTGCAGTGTCACAGAAAATACTGTGCCCACACTACTCTATAATAGTTCCTTTCTTGCCCCATGGAGCCTGTCAGACAGTGGGGGCATGTGCGAACTGTGGTAGCAGTGTGTGTGTCACAGGTGGGGTCACACACGTGTCTCACTGTGCAACACACTCTGTATTTGCACCAGGCTTGTGCCCCCACCATCCATATCATCCAGGTAGGTTGCCTTGCTCTTCTCTCAGGCTGCCTTAGGCAGGCTCCACATCCTCCCTAGGCAGTCCCACACGAAGCAGACTATTTTCTTACTGTAGTCAACTTTCCACCATAAAGATGCATTATCTGTGGATTAATTTTGTTTTTCTGTGGCTTAAGAGATTTTAATTTCATGATCCCAATGTTTAACCACTTTGGATCAATGACCCGCCCCCAAAGAGAGAGATCTTCCAAGCAGCTTGTCTTCACTGGGAAACCTGGGACACAGGAAGAGAGGAGTTGCCTAGACATTCAGGATCCCTTCATGCTCCAGTTGACTTGAGAGGAGATGAGAAGATGATTTTGATACTCCTAAGGGGTGTTTGCCTTTGTATCCCTAAAGAGGGAAAATGGAGGGCTAGCGTTGTGCAGGGGGGAAAAAAAGAGGTATAAAACATTCCTTTCTTCTTTTTTTTTTTTTTTAAATAGATTTTCTAGCATATGAATTATATTGGTTATGGAAACGGATCTGTCCTTAAATTTTGAAAGAGATCATTGATCTTATCACTGGATCTCAGTTTCCGTTTTTTTTGTAAAAGCCTGGAGACAGAGGATAAAAAAAGTAGGCTTTGCTGGCTGACTTACTATTTTCCTTTTGTTTTACCTTAAAATGGCTTCATTACAGCATGGCATGAAATTTGCCTCCCTATGTATATTAAAGATCATCATGCCAGCTGTAGCCATCTCAGATTCTTTCTGCCACATTACCTGTTTCCATCCTTGCACTGGTCCTCACATCTGTTCTCTTCATCCCTTCGATCATAGCAAATTCTCTTCTTCCCCAGTTCTTTCTCAGTCCCCCTTTCCCATTTCCTCACCAAAAAAAAAACCAAAAAACCAAAAAAATCCCACACAAACAAACAAAAAAACCCCAGAAGTATTTGGAACACAGTATCTTATACAATTAATTTTAAGATAAAGTTAGGAAGAAAAAAGAAATCTCTGAGAGTGACTTCTGCAAAGCTCCAATTCAGACTGACATTTTCAAATTGAGTAGCTACAGAAAGGTCTCCAGGACTGCTCAGGTCCTCTGCACTGGGGTGGCTGGGCACTAGGCTTGCAGTTTTCTGAGGAGCTTTTGAAGGCACATGTGAAGTGTAGCTCAAGCAGTTGATGAATTTTGTGCAACAGTGGAGAATGGCAGGCAAAAAAGGATGAGTTCAGTACCCTTGTTTCATTCTCAAATGTGAGGCTGAAATGCTGGTCACCTTTCGCAGTGGCTTTTGGAATACTCTGCTTTGACTATACCTAATTTGAATTACTGAAGTCTCACAAACTGTACACCAAGTGAAGATAGGGAAGGAGTCCTAGGATTACCAAAAATCTACAAGAGCCAACATTTAACACTGCAACAAGGCTGGTAATCCCTATGGCTTTCTTAAGTAATTTAAAAATATGTCTTGAAGTGACATTAGTGAAAATAGTGATTGCCAGTATGACAATATACAGTAAGAAGGCTGCAAGAATTTTGTGTATTTTCTTGCTTTTTCTTAAAAGAGTTTCCTACAGGGTATATAGTGAAAGTCCTTAGAAAAAGCTGCTGGAAGAAATGTGCATAATAGACTTTTAGGAGTAGTGGGTTGTAAAACATTTTAGAATAATTAATGAACTTTCACATTTGAAAAGTCACATTTCTTTACAACTGTATTATGGAGGCCTCTAGAAGTCCTGAAGCATGGTGTTCTAGGTCAAGCAAGTGAAATTAAATTAGTGGAGATGAGTTGCTCACCTTTTCTAAAGTACTGAGAGAGTATTGCCTGACTGACAGTTCAGTATATTGCTGAAAATTAGCATTATGCCGGGGGTTTGCAGGTTTTTTTTTTTGGTTGTTGTTGTTTGGGTTATTTTGGGTTTATTCCTTTTTTTTTCCCCTTCCTTAATACTTCCTTCTAGCAGAAGAAAATGAGTCATTTGACCACCATGCCACTTCCTATTCTTGTAAATATGCTTAGTTGGCTATTAATTTCTTTCCAAAATACGTATGTATGCATACATCTGTGCATTTTCCACAAAGGTTGACGTGCTGCACAAATGCTACTCAGTTTGTTTGAGGTAGAAAGCCATTTTTATGCAGGGCTGAGATTGCATCTGCCTGTCAGTCAATGCGACCTTGATTTTTGGAGTATCGAAGATTACTTTCTCTGGCTTGAAGTAAGATTCAGCATAGTACAGAAAAACATTCCTGGGATGTTTTGTGTTACTCATCAAGTACAAAATAATTTTTATTTTTTTTCATATGCTTGAGTATTTCCAGTCACAGTTTTTCCTGAAGAGTTATGTGTAGTTTGTAGAAAATTAATGTTAATCATGTTCATATAGGTTAAGCTGTACTGTTAAGATATGTATTTTATATTATTCTTGTGTTCCTGGACACCCACCAGTTTTTAACAGGTCAAGCAAATAACACTCTAATTGTGAACAATTGGACTGCAAAGTAACAGACACAACTAGTACTTCCAGTATCTGTGTCCATTTTCCACAGTTTTTTAACAGAGTAGTGGAAAGAAGCAGGTAAGAAAAACAAGGCTTAAGTGAGATGATCTCAGCAGGACAGAGAAGTGGTTTTCCCCATTGCTGAGGTCAGGAGTGTTGCTTTTGTTTCTTTGCTATATATTTTTTTGTGATCTTAGACTCTTTTCACTGTCCCTTGTCCTTTTCATTTTGTCTGTCATTTTTTGTTGTTCTCTCAAGTGGTGTTCTGAGACTGGATTTTAATAGGTGCTTTATATTACCATGCTTTTCTGTTCAGTGATATGAAAAAAGTTGTAATTTTGGTCACTGCTTCCAGCCATTATAATGATCCTAATAAATAAGGCATAGCCTACTGTTGGCAATGCAGCAGGTATTTTATTATGTTTCTCTGAAATCTGCAGCTTGATGCAGAAGGTTAGTATGTTCTTTTTACCCCATTGTTGTCTTCAGCTTCTAGTAACCAGGTGTATACAGGCTAATCTGAGTGGGTTGTGGGGGAGTAAGAGGCATAAGACATTCCTTTCTTCTTTTTTTAATAGCCTTTCTAGCATACTGGTTATAGAAACTGATGCTTCCTCAAATTTTGGGAGAGACCATTGATCTGATCACTGGATCTCAGTTTCCCTTTTTTTTGTAAAGGCCTGGTGACAGAGGATAAAAAAAGTAGGCTTTGCTGGCTGACTTACTATTCTCCTTTTATTTTACCTTAAAATGGCTTCAGTACAACATGGCATGAAATTTGGCTTCTTTCTGTTTTTACATATCATCATTTCCAGGTGAGAGTCAAAGAATCACAGAATCACAGAATAGTTGAGGTGGGAAGTCATCTGGTCCAAACACCCCTGCTCAGTCAGGGCCACCTAGAGCTGGTTGCCCAAGATTGTGTCCAGTTTCCTCTGCATTTCTCTGGAACTGAAATAGCTTCTGAATAGAGAGCCCAGTGAGTATGTTCTGTGCCTTTTTAGAAAGGTATGTTGTTGATAGAAGCCCAGCATGAAGGTCATTTTCAGAAAGAAGAGAGATGCTTTGGGATGAATATTTAAGAGTTTATGGCAAATATTCCATGAATTTTTCCTTACACCATGGGGAAGGAAATCAATAGTTATAATTGGAGCATTCTCGTTGTCCTGGGTTTTTTTTTGACACGAAGTTCATGAAACAGAGGCATTGCATTTAAGAACATATCTAGTTTGCCTTTATGGTAATTAGCAAAATAGCATCCATTTCCCTTCTCTCTGCTGAAAGCAGTGAGGCTAAAAATAGTCACCCTGGAGTATGTTCAGGCTTCAGTTGTAGCCAGCTTCTTCAGGCTGGAAGAAAGCTTCACTCAGTACCAGTACTCAGCACCAGAAGTTCTGGATATTTATAATTCTAGTAAACCTTAATGTCACTGGCACTGTCTCTTGAAACCAGAGTCCTTGGTGTTGTACAGTGCTGGAGGTCTTCTAAGCTTGCTGTTTACCAGGGCAACAATAATTACAGTGATGTCTCTGCTACTAAGGTGCTTTCCAGATTTCAGTGGGGACTTGTTTAGTATGTAGGAAGATCTTTCCTCTTCCCGGGGTAGCACATTCCTTTTCATCCTCTTTTCCATCTGTAATATGAAAGTCACACTATAGTGGGTGAAAATCAGACAGTTCAGTTTTAACTGCCATGACTGATCTGGTGTTACTGATGTAAATAAAAAAGCTCATTTCTTCATCGGTGTCAGCATTTTCTCTGTTGCAGAGCTCACTGAAGCTCATGAATCTCTTCCTAGCCACCATTCCAAATGCTGTAGTCATGTTGAGTACTGCCAGTGTTCTGGGTTCTGCAAAACTGTTTTGGCAACTACCAGCCTGACAAGCTCAAATTTTCACAATATGTAGAATGTCAGCACCATACCACGTCTTCTATTTTTAAGCCACTTTGTTCACATACTGCTGATGATATTTGGAGTTTGTAACAGATCAGTAGACAGGTATCGTCCAACAGTTCCCTGCTGCAAAGGAGCTCCAAAAATTCTATATAATTGAGTACTAAAAGTTACCTGGTACAGAATCAAAGATTAGAATCATTGGGTGGCAAATTCTGTTGCTGCGGTACTGATTTCCCAGCTTATCAAAACATCCCTGAAATTTATGAAGCTACAGGAAGGCACTGAAACAACGGTCTGAAAGGTGGCAGGGTGCACATGTCTCTCCAAATAGCACCTGATACTTGGGATGTCACCAAGTTCAAGGAAATTCATAGACGACAAACTGTCCATCCTCTGTTTCTGGTTCTTTTTTGAAGGAATATCTGTCTGTAGGATTCCGGTGCTTATCAAACTGGGTTTCCCTGTTATCAGTGGGTGATTTAATTCCTGAAGGCATGTCAAAATTTCAGTGGGAGCTTAAGTCCTAGAGTGCCATAGGACCAGCTACACCGTGGGGGAAAGCAGTAGAGGTATCTCCTGTGCTCCTCAGAGGCTCTGGGGGGTGGAAAAGATGCCAGCTTTAGAAATTAATCACAGCCTTGTGTTTCATGGAAGACTCTTTCATTCTCTAAATGCCTCAAAAATTAATGCAAGATACTGAAGCAGTGCAACAATCAGTTAGTACTCAGGCACAATCCTGAAATGTTTCTCAAAAGAGAGGATACTGTGCAGCTGCCTGCTGATGCTTGAGTCTGGGATTTTTTTAAAAAGATATAGGAGTTGAATTCAAATTAATGCCATAAAATGGAAAAGAACAGTAAATCACTTTCTTTTGCTTTAAATGAGTGATATAATGTAAAATTCTTTGAAAATCACTCATCTAGTCTGCTTAAGCTCACTTTTTTTCTCTTGAGTCATCTGGATAGAAAAAATGGGATTGTCAGTATCAAAGGCCAACAAATTGTACTTAAGCTGCAAATACAGTGAAGGAACTTTAAAATCATAGGAGACTTATTTACACTTCCAATCAAGTGCAAATCATTTTCAGTAATATTTTTTTCACAAAAACTCTTCTACAGAGTGTTACTTCCCACAGCTTGAAAGAAGCAGAAATTCATACAAAGGACCACTGCCTGAAATATTTCTTATGTACATTCATGTGCATGCACAAATTTAACAATTTCATATAAAAACAATGACTCTCAAATTCTTTCTTCTTTCTATGCCTTCATTTAAATACAGATGTGTCTGCTTATGGCTTTAAGAAAAATATATGCTGCTATTTTAATTCAGTTACCACTGCAAGACTGACATGACTGTGAGAGAATGAGATGGTTTCTTTTTGAAATGGTATTTTATCAACAGAATATGACTTAAATGTCATTTCTAGTGATGTGTAAATCCTGAAAGTATTTCTTCCTTTCAAGTCTACATTGAGTTTGAAATTTGCAAGCTGCTTTGTGCTTTTTAATGAAATACATTTTTTAACTGAACTTTGTATACAATAATTGCACTATTCCTGAAGTCTATTATGATATTTGTGCTAGACTGTTGCCTCCTTTGTTGTCAATCAGTAGATTTGCCTGGGATTTAATCACTGTCATTTTAGTATCTGTGATACTTCACTGAAAATTTTGCACTGTACACTAAGCCAGTACCACCATTAGGACTCAACACAAATACCTCTGCACTAGTAGCAAGAGTATTACAACTCAAATGTGGCTGTGTGTTTGTTGAATAGTACAGTTAAACTGTTTTAGGGTTGATGTGCTTTACCCATACCTGAGATTGAAATGAGAAGTTTTTTCTGAGCTAACCTTGTACCTTGAATGCTGTGATGACCCCAAGAGGAAGGCATGAAGAGTGATTATGGACTCTGCTGCTTAGTTCTTCCCCTGCTGGCCCTGGCAGAAAGCTGGAACTGAAACAGCTTTGTGACATCCACCAGTGATCATTAAGGTTTAGGGTCAGCATTACTTTAACTCACAATTTTGTATGAGTATGTTGTGTAGTATGTCTTCTGTAGAACACATAAATGTATGATAATAAGCAAGGTCCTGCACCTGGGGCAGGGCAGTCCCCAGTATCAGTGCAAATCAGGTGATTGAGAGCAGTCTACTAGAGAAGGACTCGTGAATACTGGTAGATGAAAAATAGGACGTGAGCTGGCAATGTGGGCTCACAGCCCAGAAAGCCTCTCACACAGGAGTTGTAAAGATCTGTTTTGCTTTGGAGTGCCATGTTCCAGGTGAAAGCTCTGGGCTTTCCCAGTGCCTCACAAGAGAACTGAAATGTTCAAACCCAAAGTTAAAATGAATATTGCATCACCTGATAGCCGTCAGCTTCTCCTGTTTCAGGTGCTTGCAAGCCGCAAGTTTGAAAGCAAGGTATAGCATAAAGTAGAGAAAATTTGAGAGATTATATGCTGCTACTTGAAATTAAAGTTTCCAACAGAGTGTAGTGAATATAGCAAAGCCACTAAATGCAAATTATTTATAAAATGCTCTCATCTTCACCCAAGTTTCTGACACAGCTCCAGGCTGATAGTGTTCCACACTAAAAGTGACTGTGTGCCTGAATTAGTATGCTATTGTTTTCCAAGCATATTCTGTTGGTAGGCAGTGATATATGTTACCTGCTCTATCAAAATTACTTAATTTTCTTTTCTTTGGGATCCATTGTCTCTGCTAGGGTGTTGTAACATAAGCTATCTAAAGCCATTGCTAGTTGAGCCGTCTCTTAACCGCTTCTATTTTCAAAACCACTGTGTGCACAGACCAGAATTAAGGTTTAGAAGGTAGAAAAGGGCAATAGTGAAACCTGTAGCAGCAGACTGATGGGATTTGGGGTGTTTCGGAGGACAGACTGACTTTTTTTTCAGTTGATTACTGTATGTGTCTTCTTCTATCCCCTACCTTCCCTTCCCTCATCCCGGGTACTTTTCTCACTTAAACTTTAGGTGTGGTGGATGCTTCTGGTGTTGTCAAGCACTCAAATACCTGCTGGTAGAAGTTTATCTGTGCTCAACTCATAAAGTGTCTTCTATTGATAATTTGATTGATTTTCCAAATCCAAAGATTGCAAACCTCCTGCTTTATTAAAGTATTAGTCTATCCTGACAGTTCTGAGAATTAATTCTGCAATTCCAGAAATACCTGCCACAAAATCTTGCAGGTCTTGGACACACTGAAACAGTAATTGAGAGAAGTGTGAACAGACTGGATCCTAACCGAAGTTAATGGCAATGAAGTCTCTATGTTAGGTCTTTGAACAGGTCCCTGTTTTTTCAGGAGTATATGTCTAACCCCTTTCTTAATGACAGTGGCAGAATCAGGAAGAACTGTACCCTGTGACTCGTAATATAAATTTGAATTACGGCCCTGCTGTTCCCTTGGATTGTGTGTGTGTTCTTGAGTGCTGACTGAGACCTTGCCAAGGAGGAAAATAAAGAAGAAAGAGTAATGGATTAGACCAAGAAACAGCTCACCGAAGAGCTTTCCTGTGTTCCTTCTGCTCTTGGTTGTGTTCAGTTCTGAGGCTTTGCGCTGCATTCCCAACAATAGGCATGGGGAAATAGGGGATTTTACAGAGTTCATTTCTGTTTGTAACATAAGGTTCTGACTTCATGATTCCAGTCTGCAGACAGTGGAGACACACAGGCTCCTGTCCTTCAGAACTGGTTGAACAGTGTTAACTCAGGTTAGGGTCAGTCAGGAACGTGACAACACCTTCAAGGTGAAGAATCTAAATGTAAAAAAATAGCTTAACACGAGTGTTTATCTTCCCATGAACTCAGCCACTTGTTAACCCTTAGACCATCATGACTGAGACAATGCAATCACTTCAAATCCAAAACCAGGTGGAGGTGAAAAAATCACAATCAAAATGGTTCAGATTTTTCAAAAAGTTGTTTAATTGGGCCTAGAAGTAATGAGACACACATTCTGTCTGCTAAGCTTATTTATAAAAGTCCCTGCATCATATCTGAAAAGATCCTAGCTCTCCAGCAGTGTTAACTATAGCTGTTTCTGAGGTTAAAGAGAGCCCTGTGTTCAAAACCTGTTATAAGGTTGAATATTATCTTTATCATAGTTGACTCCATTTTTTTTTTCTAAGTGGAAAACAGACAGAAGAAACAAGAGCACAAAAATATCCATGGCCAGATTTCTTTTTGTAAAAAAAGAGAAGAAAATCCCTGTATTCTGGGATATATTCTGAATTGTGAAGTCATCTTGAAAGAGAAATTTCACTGTATGTGAGTGTAGGAGGGAGTAGAAAAATATGGGATAAAAATAGCAGACTACATGGAAATCAACACCAATATGTGGATGCATACCTGAAGATGTTAAGTGATGATATCTGAGAGAGAATTACTCTTTAGATCTGTATTTATATAATACATTTCAAACCAAATTTAAAAAAACAAAAAACACCTGTATATAATTTTTAAATTAAATTCCAAATAATTTCTTTATTTTGAATTCTAATTTCAACTGGGACATTGGCTTCTGTTTTGACTTTGGGAACTGCTTAGAAAAATCAAGATCATTTCAACTATTCTGCAATTGGTGTCTTATGTTGACAAAGAACTTTTCAACAAAGTCAATGAAAATAAGTACTCTTACTCTGAAGTGAAATTCAGGGAATAAGTACTACATCCTGAAAATATGAAACTGTGATCAAAATGCTTAGAGCATTAAGAAATCACTGTATTGTAGAAAAGACTCAGTTAGTAAGAGGTTAATCGATCAAAACTATGATTTTTAAAACAAGACTGCTTTTGTAGGATCTCATGAAGCATATCTGTGGGTACAGCAAACAATTTTTTCATATGCCATGTTTATGGTATTGGAAGCAAAAGATATATTTCATAGATTCACAAAACATAGAATTTCCTGTGGTTAATTTGTACCGTATAAAATAAACTGCCTTCTATCTCAGTACGGTAAAGCAACTGGGAAAACCACTGATACATTATTGAGCACTGTTTTTTTTATTCTCTTACTGCACCTAATGTCAGAAAACCACACTTCAGATATGCTCTTAAGTGTCAGCTGGTCTTTGTTATTATCAGCAGGAAGCAGGAGCAGCATATGTCTATGGGAATGCAATTTATGGTAAAATACACCTAATTAAATCTCTTGGGGATTTATATTCACACATGCTGTGAAACTGAATCACATGAATATTTCCTAATAAAATGTAGCAGAATTAAAGCATCCGTTTTCAATTTCTACTGTGCACCTAAACCTCATTTCCCAGTCTTTATACCACAAATTTAAACTAATATGAAATGCACTTTATTACTGCAATACACCAACCATGAGAGGTACTCGGGGCAACTTGGAGAGAAACACCTACAGCAGAGTTATGCTGCCGCATATTAGAGTAGGAGTAATGGTGTAGGTTTTAGAAATTGATGCCTAAATCACCCAACTGAAGTAGATAATTAAAGCTGTTTTTATTGCTGTTTCTTCTTTTAACTCTTTTTAGCCCATTTTCATATTAGAAGACAGATGCCTGATGTAGTATCCACTCTAGGGGTAAAAAGTGCTTCTCTCAATTTGTAAGATCTTAGCAAGGACAAAGCTAGCAAAGAGATCTGCCAGATTTAAGACATTTCATTGCAGTCCTACACAGTATTTTTTCCCTCTCCTCTATCCTGTACTCTTAGATTTGCATGGTCTGGTACACAAAGTGTTATCAATTAATACATCCTTTTGCTGCTTTAAAAAATAAAAAACAAACTTTGTATGTCACTTGGAAATTATTTGAACTGGCTGGAGGTGGTTTATTATATAGCATTTAGAATTTTTTTTTTATTATTTCATTAAGCTGCATGGAAGTGAAATGCTAGGTGAGTAAATGGTAGATGTTAGCCACAGTGAGCATGTAGGTTTTTGTTCCTGACATGCCTAAGAGCCAATGCTTATGGAAAGTGAGCTATTGCTTTGTGTATTCAGTGAAGTAGATTAGCTGCTGCATAGTCTGTACTTGCATCATGAAATTTGGCAGAACATAGATTGGAATATGGCAGTTATTTTATTGCCTTATAAGCTCTTAAAAATCTAAGTTGTTTTCTATTACACTCTACTTCATGTTTATAAGTGTGCATAATACAGCTGAAAGAAATATTTCACATGCTTCAATTATCTAAGCCTAGCAATTGTGGAAGTCTAGAAACTGGCTAAAGAGAGGACAATAAATAGTATTGTACTTTTGTTGTCTGTGTATATAATGAGACTTCAGCTGTATGAAGGAAAGTAAGACTTGTGAAAGCTGCTTGAAAAGCAGCTGCTTGGTCTAAACAGACAGTCATTCATCTAAATTGATGAGAAAAGAGCAAACAAATGATAAACTGATCTATTGTTACTATTTTCCAACAAAGATTTCAAACTGTAATTTCTTTTAATATAATTTTTTAAAGTACTTCAAAATTATATGTAAGGAATCACAAGTAAAGCATTACCAGCTTTAGTGAATCCAAGCTGTCATATTTTAGCTGTAGATACACAAGTTAGGAAATAAAATGGCAGACATACTTTATTTGTGGTTTTATTTCTCTGAAAGGGTCAGTAAATTCAAATGATTTTATGCACTTCAGGGACTTTCTGGTCCCTGAACATCTGGGTATGAGCCTGGAACATGGCCCTTGAAAACCATAACCTCGCTTGTAGAGGAATAGAACCAAATGAAATGTACGTGATTAGTGGTGTGTTCCAGTCTGTACATGCGCAGCTGTATGATTGCTGCTGTGTAAATAGTGCAGCAATGAACGTGAGTAATGAAAATCTAGAATTGCCTAATTTTGCATGAAGTAATTTGAAGATTATGGGCAGATCCATTTCAGAAGCTGATGAGTGAAGCACAAGTGTCCTATATATCATCCAGAGAAGATGAAGAAGAGTTATAAGCATATTTGCCCATATGACACATGCGCAATGATTTTAATGAAAGAATAAACACAGAATTCAAGTCTGGGATTTAGGAAATCTGGTAAGTGCAAAATAGAAGTAATACTTGGTGTAGATATCTGAAACTTGCTAAAAAGGAAGTGCACAAGCTCTGACTAAGTTCAGAAAGACCAGTGTCCTTTTTGGAAGCAATGGAAGCATCATGTTAAATGGTCAGCTTTGATGTTTACCAGGGTACTTTTGATCTATTTCTGTGTCTGTATAAGAAGTGACTGATGCATAAGGCATTTATTTAGAAAAATTTAAAGGGCAGAAATCAAACAATGTTGTGAATTCATGTGATGCTGCACTAACCAAGTAGTTACTATGAGCTTTTAGGGCCTGATCCCTAAATCCTGTCAAATTGAGGAAGACTTCCCTCAGGTGCAGCAGTTATTATATCACCCCATTAATGGTGGTGTGGAATCCCATGTGTTAACTGTATTTTGTGATCATATAGTATTTGGTCTGCTTTTTCAATTCTTTTTTCCTTTTCTCATGGGTCGACCCATACTGCGTAAGCAAAGATGATACTGCCGTAATAGGGAGGGATTTTCCCCTGAAATAAAATGCTGTGTGGAGGCCGCTCATTCTGCAACGCTGCCTTCAGAATGATTAAGTATTCTGTGTCCCAGGTGCTCTTCAGATAACCTGGCTTCTCACACTGGCTTGACAGTTGCATCTCTTTATTAATCACTGTGAGCACAAGCAAGTGTCCTGGACTAAGTTAATGACAGATTAAAATAAATTGAACCTGCCTTTCACTTCAGTTTTGTGTGTGAATTGAAAGTCCCCTGTGAAAGGAATTGAGGCTAAAAAGAGTCATCTACTCTGAGCTCCCCGGGACCAGGCAATTAGTGCATCCTATGTTTTTGGCTTCTATTAAGGTAAATCAGTAGAGAGTATAGACATTTTCCTTACTTTTTAAAACATAGTATTTTACTTTGGTTTTGTTCAGAATTTTTCTGAAGTTAAAGAAAAAGATCGTTGAAGTCTTAGCAGAATGCAGAAATACTTTCAGTTCATTGCAATATTAATAAAGAAGGGAAAGAAAAATCAGTTTTAGAGGATTTAAAAGCTAGATGACAAAATTATTCTTATTCAGATACAGCTTCTTGCTGCAGCAAATAGGACCCTTTTAGAAACAACTCTGTCAAAGGCACTCAAAACAAGTAGCTAGTAGCCCATTTTCAAGGAAGATGAAGCTCTAGACATTAAAAAAAAATCAACAAAAGACCTGTAAAACACCCCTCAAGATTATCTCAAGAAAGAGATACTTCATTCCATCCACGGTTTCTATTCCTCATTGAATTATCCTTGAAGATGCCCTATTTCGACTTCTGGATGGAGATTAGAGTGCAACAGTAGTTTCACTATGTCCACCTACAAATGAATGTGTTTATCTAAGAACCCCAAGTAGACAAAACTTTATCTGATGTCCCTCTCTTAAGTGAAGTACAGAAAATTAATATCTTAGGAAGGCTGTTCAGGGACCTCTCCTTTTTATTTGTTGGTTATTTTTTTTCCCTCATTGTTGTGCCTTTATTTCTTTTTGAAGAAATCTTTTTTTATTTATGTAATTGTGACTTCTTGATTATTCAAAAAACTCTTCCAAAACCCTTCCAGTTATCTGTCACGTGTTTCTGTCTACATTTTCATTCTTCATTTTCTCTAGCTTTATGAAGTGGGCCTATCTGAATGTCTGTATGGATGCATAGGGTTGGTTCCCTGCTTGAGACTATCCTCATTGAGTCATGATTATATTACTTCATTCTAAATAGTGCACTAACTCAAACTTTTCTTTTTTACCTCTATTTTTATTCTTGTAGTTCTTTTCTATCATGGGTGTAAATATCCAGCTTTGTCATGTATGTCCATCTTGAGGAAATAATTTAATTTCTCTGCAGTTTCATTGGCCAGCAGGAAGGAATGTTCTACTTTTTCCTCTTATGACTGGTTTTGGCTTAACTGTTCAGCTTGCACGTTATTCCAAACTGATGCCTCTGTGTTTATTCATATGGTCATGGCATCACCCACTGGGGTTTCTTAATACACTCTGTAATATGCCTGTACCCGAGGGTCATAAAAGGCTTTGCACTTTGAGTGGTCGATTTTATGCTATGATTTAGGGTGGGGAAACAGAGGTATGAAGAAGCTGACTAGTCCTGCTTTGGCAAATGAACTGATGGTGCTCTTCTGCATGTCTTGACAGGAATTCTGTGGCATGATCACTTCCCAGTTTCAGGCAAAGACCAGGTTCATCTTATTTTCCTGTGTCTATATAGTTCATATGAAATGCTTCTTCCCCTGAGAGACTCTGAAGTCAGAAGCCTTGGTTTTGAAATAATACATACTCAACTCATAAATTCTTCCTTTCAGTTTTCTTCTATATCTTAGACTTACTTCCACCAGTAGGATTGCAGCAATATAATGCCTTTGTGTCCTTGTGTTGGATCCCATCTTTCTCTTAAGAGGTACCTTTGAGAAGAAGCTAATTAAATCTACACACATTTAGTGTGACACTAAAACTTTTTTTTTTCCTTATCTGCAGCAGCTGTTTATGAAACACAATTACTATCCCAGTAATTAATATTTCTCAAGACTGTCGGAAAAAAATCACAACAGTGTCTGATGTGTTTTTCTTTCTGGAGTCTCAGTTGTATTGAGCCGGAGTAGTGCTTGGCACATACAAATCTTCAGACTTGCATGGCGCTGTGCTTAGTGACACAGAGCAGGCTGTGAGTGCTCACTTTTGGTGGGAGGGCATGGCTCAGTGCATCACTCTGCTCAAGGGAAGGAGGTAGCACTGGTTTTCTCAGTTTTCCTGCTAAATCCAGCGCACTGTGCTTGTCCTGTGATACACATATCTCAAGGACTGTTGGGTTATCCTGGTGTTTAGCAGTCATCAATATAAAGTTACTTTTTGGGAATCCATATGCACTTTTAGCATTCATAATATACTGCATCAAGAAGTTCTGCCATTTTTTTACAAGTTGTGTGAAGAACTGTTTGCTGTGGATTTTCCTGTGATTTAATGCCTGCTACTTCTGGTATTCACATCATAGAGTTGTTCCCTATTCCTGGACAGAATGAATTAATACACCTCAGTCATACCTTTGTATCTCGTTTTTTTTCTTTTCTGGCCCTGTAGAGTTCAACACATTTTTTGCTTAGAACTTGTTACATTCCTCTGTGCATTAATTCTGGGGAAAGTTAGTCCCCCGATAGTTCTTGTTTCTTTTATGGTCCTTTTGAAGAGAAGACCACAATTAGTGAAGAAATACTGTTTCATTAATTGCAATTGGTATCTTGCTGTCCTGGAAATAACCATCCTTACTACTGAGGGTGCATAAAATAATAATGGTGAAATCTCACCCTGGCTTCTCAAGCATTTTCCTCAGGTTCATTTTTACGTCGCTGTTATATCAGTATGCCACAAAATGTCACACCAATGTGTCAGCCTGACTTTTCAAATGCTTATAAGAAGGGGTCCTATGTGTGAGATTTCGGTGGCTCTAATGTCACCTGGCTGGCTGTATGGACTGTGCAGGGCTCTGGCATTCTAAGCAACTCACACGGCTGCACTGTCAGAGAGAAGGGCCTGCAGATGCTTCGGCAGTCCCTGAGCTGGAGTCTAAGGTAGATCTTGTCATTTTTGTCACCACAGCAAGCCATAAAAATGGCAGTTGTGAAATGAAAGGAATTGCATTAATTTCAGTCAGCAGCTGCTGAGGATACTGGGAAAGCATATTTTGTTTTGGGAACATCATGTTTGGATTTCCAAAACAAAATTTTACAGGATTTCTGTTCCATGAAAACTTCAAATGTTGGCTTTCCTCCTGATTCAGATCTGGGTTGTTTTTCTTGGAAGCACAAAAACACATGTAATAAAAATTCAGATTTCCAGACAGCCCTGCTTACGCTTCAGTTGAAAGATTCTTTTTTTTCCTACATGTTATTAGTAAGAAACTTTATTATATCTACGCTTTTCCCATTTGTATTTCTCTCATCACTGCAATGACTGTTAGTGTTCCGGTGTGCTGCTTGAATTTTCTTTTGCTAATTTCATTTCATTACTTCATTATTGCACAGCCTTCAATAAACTAAGTGCTTCTTTGTTTACACCCTTGACATTCTCAAATGATGATGCTTTTCAGCCATTCTGTAGCTAAGCTATACCTATTTGTCTTGTAGGCTTCTGATTACAGAGTAAATATGCAGTTATGGAACATACACATTCTCTAATGTATATTAGTAGAAGCAGATGGTGCAATCTGTTCATTGATGGAATTCAGTTTCTAAAACTGATTTAATCTGGTTTGCAGCAAATACTGTTCCAGTACTGTCTGTCATGGAACGTGTGTAAAGGGAGGTGTCCCATTTCAGGTTGTTTGTATTTCATTGCAATAAAGTGTTTGCTTCATGTGTTACACGGGATATGGCATAACAGAACATTTCTTGTACAGGCACCTTGTTTCAACGCACAATGCTACGTTGTTTGTTATTTGGTATTTTTATATGTTATTATTTTTCATTGCCCCTTTTGTATTACAATACAGCATGCTGCTGGTCCCCTATGTAAACCTAGTTTTCATGCAGCCATTAATAGAATTTGCTCTTGAGAAGAAACGGTGGACAGTTATTTTCTTCATTTATCAAGTGGAGAGGAATTTTAAATTAATTATAACAGCATTTTGCATCATTTGGTATTTTTCCCATTGTGAAAAAGAAGTTTCCTTGTTTCTTCAGAATGGGGGTTTTTCCAGAATTATGGAGGCCAGATAAACTGTTTGTTTTCTGCTTCTGCTAAGCCAAATGCAGAAGGAAATACAGTGCATAGTACCTGTCTGTAGGAGATGGGAATACAGGTGATCTCACCCCTGATATGTAACAGTTGTGTTAATTAACAATACAGCTTTGCCCCTGATGAGTAACAGCTCTATCCAAAAAGGATGAGTGAGATAAAAGAGGGGGCGAGCGGGTAAGGGGAGGATCATTGTGGAGGGGGGTCTTGGGGAGTGTGAAGGAGAGAATCATGAAGCAGGGTCCTGGGGAGGGAGAATTGCTGCAGTCAGAGCCTGTTGTTGGAACCTGCAGCCATAGTCTAGCTGGGTAAAAGCCTGCAGTCAGAGTCTGCAAACTGATACAGCCATAGTTTAGCAGGAAATAACCAGCCGTCAGAGGCTGCAGGGGAAACCTACAGTAGGAGCTCGCTGCAGCCGGAGTCAGTGAATAGTTGGAGTTTAGATGATTAAGCCATGAAGAGGAATAAACCAGGACCCTTTTAATGCTCTATTTAGCAAGAAGTCTGTGCCTTGGCTCATTTTTACCCTCTAACAGAGGGCTGCTGCAACACTTACCTTCTTTAGCTCGGGGGTCCTGTAGTCTCTAAAAACAGGAAGTACTTGGCCTGGAGTGCCGAATTGTCATAGAAGTCTTGAGGCTCTGTATAGCTGGAGAAACAAAGCTTGCAGAGGCAGTTTTCTTCTCCCCACTTAGCACAAAATGTTTGCAGCTCTAGCAATAAAGAAAGGAAAGTGGTAGGTAATTTATGTTTCATTTCCTGCTGCAGTGAAGGATATGTGAATCCTCAAAAACCTTGTGGAGTTATTAAATTAAAGGATGTGGTGGAGTAGAGCTAGTAGTCCAAAAAGTATTGCAGAAATAACATGCTAGAAAAGCATCTGTTTGGAAAAAAACCCAAACTGTCGAGCTTGTTATCTTTCTGAGTAATTGCTTGACTGTTCTCTAAATTTTGAAAATTAAATATTTACTGCAGCTGTTTTTTGGGGGGATTTTTGAGTGAAACTGTTTTCCAGTTCTTTTCTCTGGAATATCTTCATCTCCTTAAGACTTAGAGCTAGAATTTAAAAATTGATCTCCCGTGGAATTTAAACCAGCTCCAAAGAGCTTTCACAAAAGATGGTTTCTGCTTTCCCCTAGAGATTCTTATAACTTTGTTTTTGTACAAAGCCAATAAATAATAACAACAAAAATTCATACATCTTTCAAGGTGATTATGTAAACCATAAAGAACT
This sequence comes from Chamaea fasciata, assembly GCF_029207755.1. Classification (NCBI taxonomy): domain Eukaryota; kingdom Metazoa; phylum Chordata; class Aves; order Passeriformes; family Sylviidae; genus Chamaea; species Chamaea fasciata. The sequence continues at coordinate 54,848,408 of NW_027094087.1, read as the reverse complement.
TAATAGGAGACATGTCATTAGAAAAAAGAACATTTCCTTTTTCATCTATTCAAGTAATGGCTTGGGGTGAAAAGGGCCTTAAGGATCACATCATTTCAAACCCCTGCCATAATCAGGCATACATGCCACCAGAAGATGTAGTAAAATATTAATTGTATGTGATATCCCGTGATTGTTCCTGGAAGTATACCATGTATGCCACTGAAGAAGGAGCAGATATCCAGCGGTTCACATCATTCTGAGCTGACCTACATTGACTGCTGTGTGTTCTTTGCCAACCGCAGCGTGTGTATTGTTGAGTCCAGAGAACTACTCCCATTGATGTTAAGTGTTTTTAAAACGTTTACAGCTCTAAATATCTCTAATACTGAAGTAACTTTCTATAAAGTTACAAATTTTCAAGTGTGGTGGGTTAACCTTGACTGGCTGCCAGATGCCCACCCAGCTGTTCTCTTACACTCCCTCCTCATCAGGCAGTGGAAAAAAATAATATGGAAAATATCGTGGCTCAAGTTAAAGGCAGTTTAATGAAAGAAAGCAGAGGTTGTGCATGGAAGCAAAGCAAAAATATAGATTTAATCTCTTCTTCCTATATGCAGGCAATGTCCAGCCACTTTGTGGGAGGCTGGGCCTCAGTACATATAGCAGCTGCTTCAGAAGAGAATGCCTTCATAAGCAATGTCATTCTCTTCCTTTCTCTTAACTTTTATTGCTCAGAACAACACTATATGGTCCAGGATATCCCTTTGGTCAGCTGGTGTCAGCTGTCCTGGTTGCATCCCCTCCCAACCTCTTGCCCACTCCCAGCCTCCTGCCCCTGGGAGTGTTGGTGCAGTGTGGGTGCTGCTCAGGCGCTTCAGGGGCTGCTGTGGGGAAGGCTCAGCCCATCCCCGTCAGATTCAGTGCACTTATACGCTCTGTTTAACCCTGCCATTTGAGAAATGTACACATACTGAATTTAAAACTATAGAAGTTTTTGGGAAACTGATGCTTTCCTCAGTAATAATGGTTTCACAGTTTATTAGTATAGTAATAACGGTTTCACATTACATTTCATGTTTGGATTACTGACTAACAAATTCAGTTCATGACGAACCAGTGAAATTTGTGTGGAGCATTTCTTGTATGTGTTCATTTTTTAAAATTGCAACCTTAAGTTTTATTAAGGAACACCATGCAAAGCAAACTTTAAAACACAGTGGTCCTGAAACTTTGTTCATGACCTTTTTTTTTTTCTCTGTTCCATGTGGAAGACATACTCAACCAAATTACACGTGAATGGAGTCTGCTTTCACACAGATCGTATAGAAAACCCAATTATCCAGCTTCCTGTTGGGGAAGCTAGAGAATGTTTGTGCTTCAGCCACTAGCTGTTTTTGGAATTTGTCATGCCAGACAAATCTATAATCAAATCTTTGTTATTTTTTTGTGTTTTTTGTTTTTTGGTTTTTTTTTTTTTTAATTTAATAACAGAATAGGTATGGCTTCACAAAGTCTGGGTGAGTTTATTTGTGCTCACAAACAAGATGGACTCCTCTGAAAATCTCTAATTAAGAGAATACTAATGTAGCAGACCTCAAAGTGCATGGAGTTAAGTTTATTTCTTAAAAAGTAAGCTCTCTAGGGAATGTTCCTAAGGTGATGTTCTGAACTACTAAGTTGATGTTGGTTTCTTCTTCAAAACAAAGACAGAGTTATTTTTTAAGTTATATTTTTCAAATGCAAAATGAAGTCTTATGCTTTCTGGACTCAGTTGCCTTAAAACCTAGTCATGTCCTTATTGTGCCTTGTGGTTATCAGTGTGCTTTTTAAAGAAAGATATTTTGAAATAACTTTGAGAATTTTTGGTTTAAAGCTAAAGCAGAGCTTGAAGCTGAATGTTGAGCCACAGTCTCCTGGTCCTGAAGGTATTTTCATTTTACTGAGAGCTTTTATCAGGGCTAATGGTGATACAGCTGTGCCCTTGATAAGCACCACCCTGAAGGTGATGCACAGAAGCCTAGTCAAGGCTTTTTAAGACAGTAACATCCATGTTTGCCCTCTGCAGCAGCATTTCAAGGACCAGACCTTGAGGAAGGTGTCTCAAACCAAACTGAATGGTGCAGGGCTGCAGTAAAACCTTCCTTCACAACCTGGCGAGCAGTTGTAGAGTCCTGTGGTAGGTGACCCTTTGGTGGCTCTTCTTCCCCATTGCCATCATCTCCCAGCTGCAGAGCAGCCCTGCAGCTCCCAGCCCTGTTCCTGCTTGCTGGGCTCCCTCAGCACAGCTGGTTTCTGCCTCTGGCTTTGCTACGGCTCCCTATCCTCTTGCTCTGCTTGTGGGAGCACAGTTCCCACTTGAACAGGTGAGGATGTCCGGCAATGATTTTCCAGTGGAGATGAGCAGATATATAATATATTGGGAGAGAGAGCTGGGGGAGCATTTGTTTTGCAAAATAGGAGGAGGTAAAATGTAATTAAACCACTTGAGCAAATACAGCAGAGCAGTGGTTCTGTACAATTGGCAAAGGAAATAAAATTGGCTGAAAGAATCATGATTGAAGTTTACAAAAATCTCCAGTTTTCTGATTTAACTGATACATCTTTCAGTCTGTCCTGTGTTACCTCTTTTTTTCCTGTGGCTTGCGGGATAAACTGGTAAATTTTCCACTTGGGGGATGAGCAAGACTACTTTCTTTCCTGCATTTGCTTTGGTTTTTATAGCGTAGGGTTTCTAGGGTTGCTGAACCTACCCAGCTCTTCTTTTTAACGTAATGCTGATTTCGTTTGGATTAAGCATGATTTCTGAGTTCAGTTAAAACGAATTTCATTTTCTTTGCTTGCAGGAAAGTGTATTTGGTGGGTAAATCCGGCAGTTCAGTGTGAGCTAATTCTGCCGTTTAGTGCAACGATATGTTTGTACTATTGAACTGCAGCTGAACTGTGCAAGATTCCCCTCAAAGCTATCAAAGGCAGTGTATAGCCATTAACCCATGGGCACGTGCAGTACATTCTCCTGGCAGCTGCCTTGCAATGCCCTTTGCAGCAGTTCCTTGATGGTTGTTTCCAAGCGTATTTTAACTGAAGGGAGGAGTGGGTCCTCAAAGAGATGTTCTTGCTATCCAGCATTTTAGGGTCTGCAGGCTGAGGAAGGAAGGGACAGAGAGAAACCTTGAGGATTTGAGGCAGCTAGGTTTTCTACGGAGGGAGTCCAAATGTTTTCTGGATTGTCACAAACTGTTAAATTGTTTCCAGTAAATTTAAACTGGAAGATCCCCAATTGAGCCAGGTGCCATGGCTGTTTGCAGAACAATCAGGATAGTGGTGAAGTATTTGGGAATTGGAGTTTTAGAGATGGCAGCATGTAGTTGGAGGCAGAGTGCTGGCAGCTGTAATGTGATAAAGACATTTTGCATTAGTAGGGGAGGAGAGGTTCAGATTGATGAGATGTAGCTGAGGTACTGTAGGGTTGTTGTTTTTCTTTTCATTTGAGGACTTGTAGCCAAGAGTTTGCCTCTTTCTTTCTACCTCCTTAGCTGTGAGCAGTTTCACTGTGGAGTGAATTGACTGAGCTTGTAAATTATCCACCTTTTTACCAGTAATTCAAGACCTAGGCCTTTCAGGGTATGGTAAAAATGTACCTTTTCTCTCTAACAAACTACTTTTTAAAATTCTTTGTTCTTGTCCCCATTAGCAAAGTGTGTATGATTTCTGCATCTGCAGACTGACAAGAACTGTTTAGCTTTTTGTTGCCTGGACGTAAAAATTCCTGTTACTTCTACCATTGGTTTCAAAACAGCTCTAAGCACACCAGATGAGTTTTGGCAGGAAAACTTAGACTATGTATTTTTGAGACAAGTCTACTTGTTTTAATTTTAAAAATAATAGTTCAGAATTTGGAATTCCTCTTCTAAAATCTAAATTGAAATCGTGTCTAGCAAGTAAATCCATTTGTTATGGAGAAATTTGAGGACTGAGAAAAATAGGAGCAGGGGAGGAAATTGCATCTTTGAAAATGGAAGTGAGAAAGGAGACTTTATCTGGCTTTAATTCAGGAGATAATATTCATGGGCTGGGCTTTTTCTGTTTTGCTTAGTTTGCTAATGAGTCACTTTTCCTAGATCGCCTTCTCTAGTATTAGTAATGGGCTTGTGAGGCTGCTGGTGCTTCCCCCGGAGCCAGGAGCCGCTCCGTGGTTACTCATCCCTACGGTATTTCAGATGCTGGCATCTGCCTGTGCTGTATAGACTGCAGTGTCCAAGGGCTGGCTCAGACGCAGAGGCCTCTGGATCATCACTTCTCAGTCTTAGCTGAACAAACACTAAGGCTTTTCAACCTACTTTTTCCCTGTTCTTGCTGTTTTTCAGGAGTACACTAGACTCCTGCCTATCCAGCCATTCCTGTTGTGTTGTCCTATTACAGGCTCTGTGTTGCCTCCCGCTCTTTTTCCATGTGGAACTGATGTATGTCACATACATTTGCATGGTTCTTTACAGCTCTCTCCCCAAAATCTCACCTGCATTCCCATTTTTCCTGGCATGTTGCCTAATTTTTTGTTTAAGGTGTACCTTTTGATAAGGTGTACCTTATCACTGCCAGTCTCAAACTTTGTCTCATGCCTGTGGTCACGGTACTCTTATATGCTCTGGACAACACAAATGGACATCCAGGTTTTACTTCACCCTAGTTTTAGACCTTTCTGTCACTGGAATAAGCCACAAGTATAAGCACCCTGGTATAAAAATCTACTGTGTTTTATTCACATAGAAATTAAGATGAAGTGCCCCATGTAGAGCTACAGCATGTAACCGGACCTGCATGGATGCACTTTTACCCTGACTTAGTCCTCAGGGAAGACTGTCCTCTTTAGCTCTGCTTTTGCTTGTCCTCAAACTTGATCTCATTACTTGTGTTGGGTGGGAAACTGGGCAGAACAGAGATGTTTGTGGTATGTGTATTAATAAGAAAATATTGGAAGTATGGCAGGAACCAATAACAGAGAGCTCTTTTCCTTTTGGGCACTAATTGATTGACCACTAAATGATGGCCATAGGTTGCAAAGGACTGCAAAATCCTGGTATTTTTAACAACTGCAAAGCTGCAAACTTCTCTGCTCTTCCAGAGCACATGAATTGTAATAAAGAAGTGTTCATTTCTTTGCAATTAATGGTAGGACAAGAGGAAACAACTTCAAGCTATACCGGGGAGGTTTAGATTGGAGTTTAGGAAACATTTTTTCACTGAAGTGGAGTCAAGCATTGGAACAGGCTGCCGAGGGTCGTGATTGAGTCACCATCTCTGGAGACATTTAAAGGGCCCATAGGGACACTTTGGAACATGGTTTAGTGGTGGATTTGGCAGTGCTGGGTTAATGGTTGAAATTGATGACCTTTTCCTACTGAAGTGATTCTGTGGTCGGTTGTGCAATTTTCTATCAATCAGCAACCTAAACAGTGCTGAAAGGCCTCTTCACCTGGGGGGCAAGGGGGTGATGCTGTGCCCCAAGTCATGAAAGGGCAAGGAGGGTGCAGAGGCTGCTGTGCTTCACAGGGTTGAATGGGAATCTCTTCCCTTAAGGATATCTGGTCAGGGCCCCCTTTCACTGCAAAAAGGAGGTGGGTGCTGAGTAAAAAGGGGAGTCAGCGAACAAAACATAGAGACCCAGACCTGGACAGACAAACCTAATGGAGACAGGGACAAGAAACAAACTTTGTCAGCCACACTAATGGATAGGCTACCTATAACTTCATTTAATGTAGAAGATAGAATATAATCATAGAAAATACCTCTGAGGTATGATTCCTTTTTGAACTTAGCCTCAGACAGAACTCTTCCACCTTGTCCCCAGTGTGGACCAGGCCATGCCAGAGCCTGACTTCTGTGTCAGAATGCTTCTGCAGAAGTAGCTGTAGACACACGTGAACTTGATTAAAAAAATATCTTTGATGTCAAGCAGATGTTAAAATTTTCTTCATGCTAATTGCGTTAGTGCATCACTTAACATGTTTAAACTTGTGCATCAAACAAATAGAGAAAATTATTCAATTAAATCTCTCCTAGAATGTTAAAATAGGTCTTATTTTATCTTTACATTATTTGTTCACACAAGCTTAGCTGAGAATGTTCTACTCATTTGCAGTACTAAATTCAGAGAGGAAAACTTGGATTGGTTTTAATCAGTTATTCACTTTTTGTCACTCCAGAAAATAAAATGCTTGAGAAATTCTTGCTTATTATTGAATTGCCATTTATATCATCTGATGTTCTGTACTGGAGGAAGGTATGATATGTAGAATTGGAGTCATCAGTTGTGGTTGTAGTGCCTGTCTGAGTATTAGACATGAAATTATCATATATGCATATAATTCATTGCTTATCCTTCAACATATATAGTTGAAGATGTCAACTTCAGAAAAATCTAATATCTAACACAATAATTGCAGCACTTTTCTTGAAATGCCAGGGTTTCAGGACTTAAAATTAGTTATAAATCATATCCTGTATTAATAATCTGAAACATTTCATTATTTAATGCTGAGAAATGCACTTCTTAATGCCATTTTCATTCAGCTCATGTTCTTCTCTGTCTGCCTGTCTAGTCTTCATAAATGGGGACAGACTCACTTTGCTTTGACTGTACTGGAGTAACACGGAGTGTCTGAAGAACAGTGGATTCATCCGTGCGATGGAGGCGGCCGTCCGCCTCCATGGAACGTGAGACTGTGGGGCTCCTTGCAGTGAAACACAACGTGCAGGATTTGCATGTTCTGATCTTGGAGAGTATATGACAGATTGTTTGGTGTAGCAACAGATTGTCATTTTTATTATTTGGTAGTGTGTGTTTTTATTGGTGTGGCTGTTCTGGTAATTTCCAATGTTGTTTGTGCTTGAGCACTTCCATGGGTTTGTTTTAGCAGAAGGTACACCACAGGGTGCTGAAGTCCCTTAGTTCTCACAGAATTACAAACTTTTTTAGTCCCTGTATCTTATAAGAATGTTCATCTCTTGTTGAGCATCTGCTTGCTTCTTACATTACTGCTATTCTTGCTCAGAAGGAAAGTCAAAAAGATGCTACCTGAACCTCAGCAAGGTGCAGAAGTCCAGGTGAACACTAGGGGAGTAGGTGTGAGGCTATATTGTTACATTTATTTTATGAGTTTGTTTTGGATTAGACTTTTCAGGATGTACCTACTTCTGTCATGTTTGGGATGCTTAGCAAAATAATGAAGGAAAGAAAAAGCTTTGTGGCTCATTCCAGGTATCATGAAACTTCATGTAATGCCGCTGTCAATGCCTGTTCTAGTACAGAATTACTGAGGAAGGGATGATGAGACCATTAGTCCTTGGCTTTCAGTTCCCTGATATTGGACTGGGAACTTCTGTGAGCAGTCAGAGAAAAGCTGCTAAACTGTGCAAAGATGGAGAGTTTGTGTTTCTTCTCCTCCAAAGCTTTGAGTAGTGGGCATACTCTCTTCCAGTGCATCTGTGCTGGATGATAATGCAGAGAGAGAAGAAACACAACTTTTCCTTTTTTGCAACAATAAGGCTGACTCCTTACTTACTACATTGTTACTTACACTGTGTACATATAGCCAAGCTGAAAAAGGTATATAAATTTTCCTCTCTCATCTGTAAAATAATTTCTTTAGAAATGCAAAGAATTCAAGCACTAGCAGTGTTTCTGATTAATACCTGCTTCAAATCTTTGAAGCACTTGTTTTGTGACAAAAGATTAATCACAGTAGATTATAAGTTCTAAAGGTCTTCAGTTTATTTATTGTTGCTGAAGATTACATGTATTTTAAAAAACAATGACTGTCTCTTCCTAGGAATGTACATACTGTCTTTGTCTCCTTGTATGGGCTTGCTACATGTTGCCAAGTCCTAAGGAATTATTTCCAGCCTGTTTGAATGTTTTTTTCCCCTTATTCAACTGTAAGCACAATGTCGAATCAAAGGTGCGGTATGAAATGTGTTTTGCTGGGAAATGACCACAATGAATTAGATGCTGTGCTGGTTACTTGCTGTATTTTGAGGTGGAAGAGCTATAATTGATCTTGGGGGTGGAAGAGAAAATCATAGTGTGCAAACTGGTGGCTGCTCCGTTGCTAATTCATTGGCAGTTTGGGGGAAAAATATCTGCATTTTCTCTTTTTTTTTTTTGGCCAGATATTAGCATGAATTACGGCTCTAGCTATTTCAACAAGAATTCAGTGTAAAATTTAATTCCTGGGAGATTTGTGTATCATTCAGAGCCATAACTAAGTCTTTTAACTCCTGCAAATCGTAGTAAAAAGTAATAGGTAAAAATCCTCTGCTTCTTTAAATCAGTGTCACCAGTGACTCAGAGTCTCTATTGATTTTTTTTCTTTATTCCTACCAGCAGTTTCAATTAAGATTCAGCAGGTCCACTCTGAGAAAATTCTGCATAAAGCACTGCCTGATAATCTTGGTTAATACTGCTTTTTAAATTCTGTTTGAAGAAATGAACATGTAAAAGTAGTTATATCTGTAACATGTTAAAACATCTAGCTAAAAGGCTAGTATTATTCCCAGTTTACAGCTTTTGTTATGTATTTTTGAGTGTATAATTACTGGAATGTGTACATTTATGTATTTCATCAGGTTTTTTTCAGACAACAACTATGCAAACCTAAAAAGTCAATTATATTCCCCCAGACATACTGCTTTCTGATTATAACAGAATTGCAGCATGATTTTGAAAAAACCCAAACAACCATGCTGTATTTTGCCTGCAGATAGTGTCTATATCAACGAATCATCTGGACAAAATGATTATGGGCTGTTTGTCTTTACCCTTTGTAATGCACTAAGCAAATTTCAGTGCTTCATCCCCATGTGAACCATTTGCTAATTTGGTGTTTATACCGTGTTTGTCAGTCCTTTTATTTGTGCATTTTTGGGAGGCCAACTCCAGATGTGGATCAGCTATTATTCCACACAGGATTGTGTGACAATATTCCACCTGGAAACCCGGTGGAAGGAAGGTAACCTGAGGCTCTGTGAAATTGTGAAAGCTGCAGAAAAATAAATGGGAAGGGCAGCCATTAGGGAGAAGAGCAAGATGCATGTGTAGAATAAAAGCTATTAATAAAAAGGTTTGCTTCCTGAGTCACCATGCTTCCCATATAAATTTCCATATTGGCATGTGGCCATGGCTATAATTGTTTGCATTAAAAAGTAGTATCAGGAGTGTAGTGTATTTTTAACTCTCACTGCAGCAGTAGAAACAAACAAAAAAAGGTTAGCATTTTGCTGTAAGCCAGTTTTCTAAAGTCCATCTGAGATCTGTAAGATCTGTGGTTGTAATTTGGAAACCTTTGGGAAGAAGTATCAAAGTACAACACAAACATCTCTGAAATTTTGGAGACATACATTTGTAGCTGAAGTATTTGTTACTTGCTATGTATAGTTCTTTCTGAAGTCTTCTGCCATTTCACAAACGAACTTAAATGGCCCCTTTCCATTTTCACTTGGTTGGCTTACATTCTGTTTCCTAAGCAGGCAGTAAGTTTTTCTTTGTTTTCAAGATTGTGGGCTGGTGAACTTTACAGTTACATCTACCTTCACTCCCATCAGCCTTTGGAGGGAGATCTCTGACAAGTGTATTAGCTCTCTTACACATTCAGTTTTCTACTGGTTTGGAAATTGGTAGGTTAACATAAAAGAGCTGAAATGCATATCCTGCATGGTGAGTGAAAAATGTTAAGAAATAAATCGTTGGTGTACTTTTGTGCAAAGAAGGATTAATTCAAGGAAGCTGCACTGAATGGGGGTTGAAATTTCCTCTATTGTAATTTTAAAATGCCAGATCAGGAAGTGGTGAACATAAGTGGTGTCTAAAGTCCATGGCTGACAACTCATCATTGAAGAGCTAATGTTCTTTGGCTGTTTACCTGAAGAAATGGAGGATATTGTAAATTTACATAGAGTAATGAATGTAAAGCCCAGTGCAAGGAGGATTAATCATGAAGAAATGCCACTGTTGAATGCCTGGTGCTCCCTAAAAATGTGGCACCATCTGTTGTATTTAAGTATTGTTAGGACCCTGTGCTGTAGCCATTATGAGAAGAACTCTGGAGCAACATTGCAAATCAAACAACTTCATCTAGGGCACATGAAGTTGGTGCAGTGGCCTTGGAGGGAAAGAGAGTGACAAGAATTCCCAGTTGGTCTCAAGGAGCCTCTGTCTCATGAACAGGAGCAGTATCTGTAAACAGGTTGAGCAGGAAATCTCTGGAAAAAATTAAATTATTAAAGCCAAACTATTTAAAATTTTAAAAAGTTATTGAGACCAAAAAGAAAAATATTAAGCAATGGAGAAGTAGAGAAAAAAGAGAGATTTGTAGAAAAGATAGTGATTTAGTTTGGGCCTATGCCTCTTTGTGAAACGTGAGTTTAGAAGACCGTTGGTAACCAGATCAAGAAAATCTTTAAAATAATTAAATTAGATTGAAGGCCAAAAGATAAAGTCTTGTGATAAGCAAAAAAATGTTCATTGTTCATTTACCTTCCAATTGATTTTCCTTCAAGCTAAGGAAGAAACACGCTACATTTGGGCATAAGGCAGCATTGGTATAAAAATGTAGAATATGAGGCAACGGTTGCTTAAGAGTAGTTAAAACTACAGAAAAAATAACAAGTCTGCAAAGATTCAAGAGGAAGCAAGTTTTATCTATGTATGAGAAAGAACTGCCCCCACCTACTGTCCAGCAGTACCAGCTATGAGGGATGATTTTCTTTCTTTCAAGATGCTACAACTAGAGAATTTATTTCTTAATTTAATACTTCCTTCAAATGTAATTTATTTAGGTTGTTCAGGTATTACATCAGAAACACGCTGAATTTAAATTTTATCTTTTTCGGTATAAATGATATATTTGCAAAAATAAATCAGTGATCCTAAACATTTACAGTTGTTTTTAAAGAACTGTCAGTTTTATCATGTTTTACACTTGTAGACTTGCAGTTATTATTCGCATTAATGTCACCATATTAATTTTTGTTTGGAAAGAAAGCATCACTGTGCATTTATTGGACTGTGTTATACTGTGTTTAGTGGAAATTGACGCCTCTGCCTACAAGATACACCTTTGGAAACAAAAAAGCTTCATTGATAATTAACATGTTAATCAGATGTGCCATAAAGCCATTGTGTCTGAAGGGCCATTGTCCTGTGCTTTTCTAGAGCTTGAATTCTTGCCTCTTCATTTCAAGTAGAAATTCTTGGGTGCTAAATCTGAATTAAATGGAACACTCCCTCTACATCAACATACAGAAGCTTTAAATTACATAGGGATGAGCTTGACAGGATGTTCTCAACCTCTGACCTTCTGAGAGTCTTTCCCAAAGAGGACTGAAGGTCACCCATTGTTATCTGTGTGATAGAGACTTGATTGCGTGTTGATTTGAAGCTGGGTGGATTTTTCTGTCTTTATAATACTCTTAAAACTTATTTACACTCTCTTACTGCACTGTAATGCCTAAAGAAAGGTCACAGACATTTATGTTTTTACATTTCAATGTCTAAAAGAAGGTCTTGGGTTAGCAGAGGTGGATGAAAAGCTTTTTCATCCCTCAGCTGCATAAGCTGTGAGATTTTGCATTTGTTTGGGTTGGGTTTGATCTTTTTTAAGAGCAAGGGCTTTTCTTCAATCTGAGCATTAGGCTTTTGCAGTGAAATTTGTGTTCAAACTTTGTTTTTAATATCTTCTCTTCAGTTGTTTGATTTTCAGCATTTCAGTGTCTTCTGTAGCATAGAGCACCCTAATAGTTCAGTGTCCTTAAGCAAAAATAGAGTAGGAAGAACTTAATCCAGAAGAGTGCATCTGTTTTGCCTTAGGGATTGTTTGCAACTGACCTTTGATAATGGCTGGTTCATAATTGCAGATTTTTAGAATTGACTTTGAGTGTGCTTGTCTGAAGTTTTTATTCTTGTTTTCTTTTTTGTAGATTACAGATAGAAGAATCTTCTAAACCTGTAAGGTTATCACAGCAGCTGGACAAAGCTGTAACCACAAACTATAAACCAGTGGCTAATCATCAGTATAATGTAAGTAGCTTTTAGTGTTTTCCCTTTTTTTTCTTCAGGAAGAATTTGGCTTAGGACTCCAGGACTGCTCTGCTGCTGTCCAGCAGCTCTTTTGCTCACAGGTGGCCTCTGTCTTTGGCAATGCTTTACGTCATCTGTTTTCTCCTTGATTTTGTCTTCTGGGGATCTTCTTTTTGTCTGAAGACCAATATCACCCTTGGGGCTAAGGTCTGCCAGTTGTAACTGTCTTGTATTATCTGATGGAGGGCAGACCACCTTCACCTAACTCTTTTTAGTGACTTTATTACATTCTTCCTCTAATCTTCTTTTTTGTTTAATTAATTTTGACATTTGTGTATGAAAGGCAGTTCTGACTTTGAGCTATGAGGTATGAAAGCAGTTTTGAGCCAAATAAACTTATCATCTGCAGGAGGGTAAAGGACTTGAAAAGAATGATTAATTTCCAGTTCTTTGGAGGAATTGGCAATAAGTAGAAAAGAGTAACAGCTGATAATTTTTCTCAGTTTCATACCTTCACAGTACATGTTATTGGCATCATTGGCTTTGTCAATATTACACCCACACTGCTCTTCCAGATGAGTTGATGTACATATAAACTATAGTGTCCTTTTCCTTAAAGATCCTCTTTGAGTATGTTGAATATGAGAAACATCAAGTCATACTGAAAATGAATCACTGTGTTATTCATTTAAACTTTTACACTTTTTATTAAGATTTTATTTACATAAAACAAATTACAATATACTGGATGATATTTAAGCATTATTATGATCATCCATCTATTGCCACAGAAGCAGAAATAATCATTTCTTTCTCATGGGGCTGTTTTGTAGTAGGTACTGTTCAAAGTCAGCTTTGTACATGGGTGATCATGCCAATGTAACCGTTCAGCTGAGGGAATGCCATTTAACCAAAACTGTCACACTGATGTGTTCTTCTATGCAGATGTAGTTTTACATGAGTATATTGTTTTATGATGCTGCTGGTGTTCTCCTTCTTTTAATTCTGGAATAACTTTTGTTGGGGTACAGCTTCTCTTTTCAGTGGGATGCTGTTCCATTTCCCTGACACCAGCATAATTGCAGCAGTATGACTTCAACCTGGAGATGATCTTTGTATCTTTATTCTAGCTGCAAACTGCAGGTCATCATTTCATTATGGAAATTTAAATCTTGTGTGAGATTGAGGGGGTATAACCGGGACATCACCAGGCCTGTTAGAAGTGTTGATGCTCCTGTGTCCTGATTGTAATGTTTTAATTGGTTACATAGCTGTCCATGGTCATGGAGATACATCAGCAGTGTGTTTAGTTTTCACATCTACTTAAAGGTGTTCTGACAGGAAAAAATCTTGTAAGATGTACTTGAGTCACCTTGACCTTGCCTTGACTCTAAAGGCTAAGGCATGACTACTTTCTACAAAATGTTTCTTTTCATTAAGTCTTTTATTAAGGTTCAGGTTAGATGGCTGAAAAGATATATAACTGGGAGGAAAAGTCCATGAACTTCTAAAACCTCTTGGTTGAATTTTTCGGCTGTTTTCAAACAGCAACTGCTTTCTTAGAACCTGCTGCATTGCATGTAATCGTATGTGTGCTGTTTTGGAGACAGGACTTTCACAAGGAAGAAATATAAATGTACAGACTGTCATATATGCTAATACAGTTATCATCTGGGCAGTTTCTGAGGGAAGAATGAGTATTTACTAAGTAAGACAGAAAGGGTTAACATTTCTTGAAGGAAAATATAAAATGGGGCTTAAATGTGGCTGCTTTGTATACCTATAAATGAACGTACAATAGGAGGGAGGAGGGAAATAAATTACATGTGGATGGGGAATAGCAATAAGTTGTTTGAATTCAAGGACTGGGAAAGTGATTAGGTTATTTTTGCAAGAAATTATATTAACCCTACATTTTTACTTGGAGAAATTGCAATTGCATTACAATACATATATTGCTATGATTGTAACTTAGCTTTTCTTCTCTGGGGTAGAGACCTCCATTATATCTGTAAATACTAAATGTGTTTACAAAGTTGCAAGGTTAATATTCTTGCAGCTGGAACCTTTCTGCGGCTTAATTATTTTTCATAATACAGCAATAAAGTTCTTCAGTTGTTCTGGTTACCCCTTCAGAGGTTTCTTTTAGTGGTTTCTTTCTAGTCCTTTCTTCCCAATGTCCGGTACTATAGAAGTTGGTAGCTATGCTTCAGGAGAAAAGAAAACCTTTAGGACTACTTTAAAGCATCTTTAGATGAAACTTTGGAATTATTCTAACTTCTCTATCGCCTTTGTATTTGCTGTCTACCAAAGTGGTTACATCAGCTTCAGTATTAATGATACTTTCAAGAAGGCAATTTTGGCAGCTTTTCAGCAAGCTTAGCAACATCCTGGGAAGGTAAACAAAGAGAAATTGATTGCAGTATAAAATCTTCTGGGGATAAACTCACAGCTTCTCTGCTAAACAGCTTATTCTGAAATGGTCCTTCCTTGAAATCAAATAGTATTTGAATGTTTTTTAGATTAAAAAAACCACACAACTTTAAAGAAATCTAATTAGTTTACAATGTAGGTGTGTTCTATTACATGACTATTAAAAAGTACTTTAAACCTACTATATGAAGCATCCTGTTTGCAAAGAAAACAAGAAGGAAAAGAGTGAAAGGCTGCATTGTAACTTGATATGAGCAGTGTATTCACAAGACCAAAAAGCTGAAATCAGCAAGGGAAGACACCAGGCTTTCTTTTTTTTTTTTTTTAAAGCACTTCTCAATGTGCTCTGTTTTTAGACAGCAGTGGAAACTGTTGCTGAGGTTAGAGGGAAATGCTAGGGTGTTGCTAGTTAGAGAGTGGACAACTGGGGCACTTTTCAGTAAAGGGAGGGTTTGATATTCAGTTTTCTGTAAGTTGATTTTATACATTAATGAATTAAGAATATTAGGCTATTCACATGGAATTTTTATAATAATTGTCTATTTGACTTTGGGAGGAAGCAAATGTTTTGACATGCTGTTGTTTAAAGGAAGGCCAGTGTCATGGGTTTACGTTCTTCCTCTTATGTCTGTGGTGCAGCAGTTCTGCTGTGGATCATGGCAGCCAAGATGATGTACTGTCAAGCTGGTTTGCTTGATGTTACAGTTTGCTGTGTTGCAAGTGTTACTGTTTTGAAGATTTATTCTGCTTTAAATGCAGTGGCTAAAGAGTTCAATAATTATGCTAAACTGTGTTACTGGATAAAAATCCATTGCATGATGGGCAAGTGTTTGGTTGTGCATGCCCATTTTAGGTTTAAAGCAGAAGTAAGAAACTTCAAGCAACAGGTTGGGAGCAATTACACTGCATCCAGTTTAATGATGTACATCCATTTCAGAATGTGGCTGGTAGTTGGCTGGGAGACCTGGGAGCTATGGCAAAGGTGGCAATAGTGTTTAGCCACTTTGGGACAGCTACCAAGAGATAGGCTATTTTCACTCTGAGAGTAGGAGGGAGTTAGCTGGCAAGGGTACATATGAAAAAATAAATTGTGTCATAAAACCAATATTTCTTCTTAAAAATACCTTTAATATCCAGTAGATCAGTGCATTTTCCTTTCTAGCATTTTCATCTGAAAGTCTTCCTTTGGAGAGTCAGATTTGAGCCATCAGAAGCAGAACGGCTGCAATACAGAATAATCCCATTTACAGCCAGGCGTGTGTCCCTTACTGATCACATGCATCTTCTCTGCTGTACATTGTGCTGCTATGGATTCACCCACGCAGTTTGCCTGAAAGCATTTGATGATTGCATGACTTACTCTACCTTCTGGATCACTTTTGTTGGTTCCAAGGAGCTGGATGGTTTTCTGCTTGAGGGTGGTATTGGGGGTGGATGGGGTGATGTGCTGGCAGGTGTCGCGGTTGGTGCTCTCTGGTGATTGGGGTTTGGTTGGGGTGTGCTGGGCTGTGCTTCTGATGATGAATCAGAGGAAGTATTTTTGGAGGCGATAAAAGTTTCTGTGAAAATATGTAGTCATCTGGTGCAGATTATAATGGTTAAGTAATTTTTAATGTACAGTTTGAAGTAGGATGATGTGTGGCAACAAGCAGCCTCTGCCTGCTTAGAAGGTTTGGTTTTTTGGGACTTGTGTAACTTCATGTGTGTTCCTCTGGTTTGTCCTCAAGAGAAACCATCCAGATCCTCAGAGTGTGCCTTTGAAGATTGGTTGTATATCGATGGAGTTGATACCTTGAGTTCTGTTTCTGGAGAAAATGAGGCAGTGTCCAAGGGCTGTTGGGAACATCCTTTGGGCACATGCTTGTTATGATTGTGGATGTAGCCGTGTTGGTCTGCGGATTTTCCTAAGCATGGCAGTTTGGAGGTTGTTTAACATTTGTCATTGTACCTCTGAAGCTGATACCAACAGAGGTGGAGTGAGAATACTGTCTCAGTCTGGATTCTTGTGCTATTATTAATTCTCTTTCCAGGTTTGGCCACCTGCAGGCTCTGTTTCTGCCTTTTTTTTTTTTTCCTGGTTAATGCAGATACATCTGAGAAGCTTATTGTGCTGAGGACAAAATGCTTAGCTTATGTTCATAAAAGAATATTTGAATGTTGAAAAGAAAACTTTCCAGATGAAAAGCACTGAGTCATTAAACAGTGTTTTATTAAATAGAAGAGGGTTTTTTGTAGCTTAATGTTCAGCACTGAGAATTATACAGCATTACATATGAATGTCTTTAAAACATGTTTTGTAACAGATTGAATATGAGAAGAAGAAGAAAGAAGATGGAAAACGAGCTCGAGCTGATAAACAGCAAGTGTTGGACATGCTTTTTTCAGCCTTTGAGAAACATCAGTATTACAACATTAAAGACCTGGTGGACATAACCAAACAGCCAGTGGTATGTACTGGAAGTCTTGTAAATACAACTATTTTCAGTAGTTACTACTGTGTGTATTTTACATATCCAGAAAATAGTTTAATATATAATGTATACCTTAGAAACTCCTATATAAATATGTTTTACAACAAACTGAACCCGCCAAGTTTTAAGTTCAGTGTTGTAGGACAGTGTAGGGTACCAAACATTACAGCGTGTGCTTTTTCTCGACAGAGACGGTTTAAATAACCTAAATGGTCTCTTTTTTATTTAGGTTTGCTTTCATACTAGGAACCAAATTCTGTAATGCTCTCATGTCTCCCTTGGTACTCCTGTCCTCACTGAAACCTAGTTCTCTTGGCAGTAGCAAGCTTGTGTTAGTCTATGGTTGGCCCTGCCCTCACCTTCTGAACTTTATTTTGGCATAGCAGCAGGGGTTGCTCTTTTTCTGTATGTCATGGAATTTGTATTAAATGCAGGGATTATCCATGTTAGGAGCTCAGGCATTGTGGCAATGCCTCCAAAATCACTGGATTTCCTTTACAAATTGGGTCATTTTTAGGTTAAGGGCTTAGGTGGTTGGTACTTAGGATTTATTTGGGGTGTTCTTTTAAACAGTGTTTGATACACAGACAAGAAAAGCACCAAGACATCTGCGTATGTGATGGTTTTGCTGTCTTGCAGTGTCTCTCAGCCTCTTCCTGTATGAACCCTAACTTGCCAGTTCTTTCCCTTCTCTCTGTGTTCAAGCTTTTCTTGAGCAGACCAGGCAGGAATGGGAGGGAGACAATGACATGTGAAGGACCTTTGGCATTTTTGATGTTTTTCACTGCCGGCTTCAATACCTGTCCTCAACCCAGCTGCAGATTTCAGAAGACTTAAGGGGACTTAATAATGTTTGAGTCTAAATGAAGCCACAATGTCACAAGTTGTTAGAGCTAAGGCAGAAGAAAGAACGGTAGCAGCTGGATTATGGAAAAAATACTCTCTAACAAAAGGGGGCAGAAATGAAGATACTCACTAGTTTTGCTTGCTTCACACTTAGGATGAGGTGTGTCTCTGTCAGGGCATTTGTATAAGTGACCAATCTGGTTAGAATCTGCACGAAGATATTACCCTAGTGAAATCTATGTAGGTTCACTGTGTTCTAGTGCCTTGAAAGAAACTCGAAAGTTGGGTAACATATCCATGTCTTCTATTCATTTATCTCATGAGTCAGCTCTGTATCTCTGTGGCAGAGAAGGTGTGTGGGTCATGGGAGCTGAGAAGGAGGAAGGAATAGAAGGAAGATATGGAGGAAGTGGCAAGAAAATTTTAAGTGGGTTTTTTTTTTTTTTTTTTGGGTAAGAGAAGTGTGGCAGTCACTATCTCCATCACTTTGAATGCAAGTCAGTACAGATTTATCTCATCTACCATGACATCAGCTTGCAGTAGTCCCCCACAACTCCCACTTAAGCCACTGGACAACTTGAAGTTACAAATAAATAAAGGTATTTTTCTTTCGTAATGGTAAATGTAAATAGTAAATGAAACCCTTGCTACAGAATATGTTGCATGTTACAGAAGAAGTTGCTGCCATCTTTATTTGTGTCATGAAATCCCAAAGCACATCTTTTCTGAATGTAAATTACTGTTATATTAGGGAAACCTAGATTTATTTGTTTTTCATTCTAATGCAAAATAACAATTTGCAGTAGTAGGCAAATCTCTTGCCAGCTACCCAGATGTAAGTACTGAATGCTCCCTGGAAATATTGCAGTAATTCCAGACTTGGGCTTCATGGCTGAGAACATAATACAACTCTCTATGAGGAATCAAATATTTGTGAAGAATGGAACCAGGATGGAACCAGTGGTCTAAGATGAACTGTATTTTTTTAAAAAAATGAGTAGATTGTTCAGATTTTTTCTTCTATTTTAGCTTTAAGTAATTCCTACCCTAAATACAATGGGGTTTGTTTCCCCCTCAAGGTTTCAGAAGGATTTTCAGAGCTTGTAAGTTAACTCCTCTGAAATTTTTATCCCATAATTCCATTATAACATTTCACTTTATATAGAAAAAATCATGAGGAAAGGTAGAACAGAGTAGAGGATGCTTGAAATATATGAACAGTTCACCTACAAACGAGCTTCTGTTCTAGAATTATATGTACATAAACACACTGGATCCCTTTCTGAGAAAAAATTGTGGGCCCCTCATTAGCAATCACCAGGCTCTAAACTTCAGTATTTGGCATCCCTGGGAGTAGTGTGGGGTTTGTCTCCATGCTATAGTACCAGAGCACCATGCCTCGATATATAGGCCAGCCTGGTGCAGTGCAGACCCAGGTGGGGAGTCCTGGTTTCTAGAAGGAGAATTGATCCTTCAGGAAAAATCATAGCATCCCCTAAACTCCTCTCTTCAAGCTACTTGCTCTCAGGAACAATACAGCACAGTAGGATTATCCTTGTTTCATAATTGTCTAAAGCCTCCAGCAGTTTAGAGTTGTCTGTGCACACACAGTGATGTTTTGGGGTTAATGCTCTCAGCTGCCCTCCCTAACACCTCTGCTGCCTGGTTGGTTTTGTTCCATTTTGTTACACTCTTGGAAGTTTTGCCCTGAGAGAAGCAGAACTGCCTGGGTAATTATGTCTGAAAAGTAGTTGAAATTAAAAATAGCCTTCGTGTGGGTGGGTGGGTGGGTTGGTTTGGGTGGATGCTGTGGAAAGTTCAGCCATAGTGGTTTCACTCTGCCTGAGCCGAGCAGCAAGCATCCCACCTTGTGTCCCAGCTTCACGGGCAGACTAGATCTGGCACCTCAGGAGCTGCACATGAATATACCTCATGGCACTGAGTGCAATTATGAGGGATTTTTTCCAGTTCTCTGCCATGTAATCTAGAGTAGGATTTAACCTTGCAGCCAGGTGTTTCTCCCACCCGTTCTACCATGCTTTGAAGTGTCTGTCAGTGACACTGCCTCATGTTCAGGGATTGCAGAGCAGGCACTGGATATGCAGGTGTGCACATCTGCACACCCCCATGCAGAAATTACTGTTTCACCTGCTCTCAGTACCTTCTACACCGTGGTGCATTGCTACCATAGCGAGCGTGTGTCCCGGGTACCTGATGGGAACAATGACGGCATCTCTGCAACAGACGAGGTGTGCGAGGGGATGTCGGTGATCTCCTGCTGCCACCTGCTGGGGTTTGCATCCAGCGCCCCTGAAGGCTGAGGCGCCATCCCTGCACAGTGAACTCCCTGCTCCTGCGCTCAGCTGCTCTGCTCAAAGGAAACACCCTAAAAAGACCTAAGAAATGGGTTCATATGCACATCCATGACGGTCACATTTCTTACGTGTCGGGCTGATTGCATACTTCTAATGTATACCTGGAGAGAGAGAGTAAGGATAAGTTCTTCTAAAAGATACTTCTTTGACTGACTGACTACTTCCTAGCTTTTCCATTTAGCAAAGAGGGGAAGAGTGTAAGAAACAGACCTTAGACAATCAACCTTTCTTATTTTCCTGTGTCTTCAACATGTATTTGTTGGTTTTAATGGCTTGGAGTATGTTGATATTTGTTCCTAGAGGAACCGTAAATGCAGAAAATACAAACATTTCAACAGTTCCACTTCAATATAAGCATTCCAACAGGATTAAATTACTCAAACTCGAGCAGTTATGAATTTAATGTGGGGATTCTTAAACTGTGGTCTGTGGTTGCCATGACAATCCACTCATCTCAGTCCCAATTAATAATTAAACAAATAAGTAGGCTCTTGTGACTCTTAAAAATTACTGGTGTTTATTATAAAGAGTGGAGGTGGGCTATATCAGTGGGCTGTGTTTTGTCAAAGATTATACTACTGGTTTAATAGCTCTACTTGTTTTTTTTTTCTTTCTCTTCCAAGTCTTAATATTTTAAGGTATTAGAAAATTCTCTGACACATACTCAGCTTTCTTCTAAAAATGAGGCCATAATAAAATGCTTAAAGCTTTGCAAAATGGCATGAAAACCAACAGCTTGAGGCTTTGACAAAGTCTGAATAAGGCAAGGATTTTCAAGATAATCCCAGCCCAAGCAGGAAGAAAGGTCAAGAGCTTTTAGCTCAGTTGAAGGAATTCCAGCAGGAGGAAGATATGAGATAATAGTTCCCAAGAGGTGCTGGTAACTTCATTTCAGCAGCCCTTGGAGTACTTGCCTCTCAGAGGGACTGCCTGGGAGCCACCACCCCTGGGGCTCCAGTGCTCCCTGCTGCATCCCTGGGACTTGCACAAATCCCTGCTGGTGCCTGAGGGTTGAAGTCTGTCCCAGAGTCCTTCCCACCCCAGTTAGTGCCCATCAGCCAGACAGGCTCTCTGCCCCTTAGGAACTGAGTCCATGCAGTTGAGCAGGTGTGTAGAAACTCCGGCAATTGCCTGCCTGTTTAATTGGAACTTTTGTTTCCTTTCAGATCTACTTGAAAGAAATTTTGAGAGAAATAGGCATCTACAATGTGAAGGGGACCCACAAAAACACATGGGAGCTGAAGCCAGAATACAGACATTACCAAGGAGAAGAAAAGAGTGATTAAAAAAAAACATTTATGATGTAAGAGTGATTGCACTGAGGGAACTGTGGTGTTTGGAGACAGGACTGAGCACAGTGCAATTCTGCAAGGATGAAGATAAATTAAAGCAGCTGATACTTTGTAATTTTCTGTAGCTTTTTTCTCCAAGGAATATTTCTTGTATGTTTCTATATATGCTTTGTCTTTTGACAGGAAAAGTTTATAGAATAAACTTGTATTAGATTTATCTTTATTAGAAATCTTTTTGAGTTCTCCTCTTACTTTTTCTTGGTAGCTTTGTGGCTTTTCCAGGCCTCAATAACTTTGATGGAAAATGTGTCTCAGAGGAACCCGTAACTTTGTGGGTTTGCATTCCAGCATAACCAGGTTAATACCCTCGGTTCTGCTGGGATCTGCCAGGGCTTCATGAGGAAACCTACAAATGTGCACAACCCTTTGTGCAGTGTTTGTGTCGAATGGACATGATGCTCCTCTTGGTATCAGGCTTTAGGAAAAACAGCCACAACCATGGTGCTCATCACAATCCTTAGACTCCCTGGGAACAAACCAGTCCAGTTTAAAATGCATAGTCGGTGGGAAGATGTCAGTCCATGTGATTACTGAGAAAAAAAATGAAATGTCTGTTAGGTACAGCAAGGAATAGTTTTATCTTTTGTTTGGTTTTTATGCTGATACCTGTGTTTTGTTTAAGCATATCAATAAAAGCATTATTTTAATTTGTACCACACAATGTTCTACATTATTGACTGAACATGCTGTGATTTAGGTGGTATAAGTCTGAAGTGTTTTTTCAAAGCATGTTTTTATGGCTGGCTTTGCCACTGGGTTCCTCTGTGGTTTGGGAAAGATTGCTAAACATGTCTGTCTCTCTGTTCCCCTGTTTTTGAAATGCACACTGCAAGGATTGTCCCTTCAACATCCTTTTTAGGAGGGAGCAGGAAGGGCACTATTTGATTATATTCTCAAAACTTTTATGTTAAAGAGCAAAGAACACAGAGTGGGATAACCTCATTACTATACCTGTAAATGAAGCAGAAGGTGAAGTTAGCTCAGCTTTCACATTCTCTCATGTCCTTCAGGTGTATGTATCATTTCTGCTCACCCTAATGGCACAGGAGGTCTGTGTGAGAAGCAAACATTCCATTACTGGTCCACGTGGAAGCAATGAAAGGCTCAGGGAGTGGTCACATGCTTTCAGAGGTTTGTAAAACAACTCTTATACATAACTCACACAATTTTGGTCAATTCTTTTTTTTCTAGGGTTGTTTCTGTAGGTATCTCTCTACAGCTCACTCTGAGATGGTGCTTAGTGTCCAGTGGCATTAAGGGCCCAGTTCCCAGGAGAGGAACTGCTGAGAGTTTTGAAGAGTAGATCACATTCCAGGGGGGTGTGCTCTCATAAATACTGCCACTGACTCGTGTCTCCTTGGGCCCTACAGCAGGACCCAGCTTGCAGATGGCTGCAGGAGCCATCTGAGGATGCTGAGAGGAAGGCAGGAAGTCAGCCTTTGTGTCTTGCTGTGGAACATGATGTACTCCCAGACAGTAGCCAGGGCCTGCTCACACTGCTGTCCTCATTGTACTGCTCAAGTCCTCTGTGGACTTGTGTTCAGGGATGTGTAGGATGAGAGCTCTTGACTTTCAATACCTGTCCTCAACCCAGCTGCAGATTTCAGAAGACTTAAGGGGACTCCTCTGTGGGATCCGTGTCCTGTTTCAGCAGTCAAAGCTGAAGCACCCAGCAAGTCTAGGTCAGCTTCTCCCTTGTGTTGCTTCTCACATGGTCCTCTAAAACCATGCAGGGGATACCATGCAATCCTGATTAAGTAGTGGTGTAATTCCCTACCACAGGTAAAAATGACTGTGCCATTTCAGAGGGAAATGGTTACCTTGAGTGGGATCTCCAGCAGGATTAGTTGAGCACAAAAGTTTTGGATCTGCTTGTATTTCTGGTTTTATGTGAGCTGCTTCACAGTTTGTCTTCAGTCAGCATGAAATGCCTGAACATGTAAGTGAAGGAGGTGTTGATCTGCTGAGTGCCTTTGGACAGGGTAAATAAGTTCTGCTCAGAAGTAATGGAAAATGTGCAGAGCACTCAGTTTTTTACAGGGTTTATGGTTTTAGCAAAGGGGTGATTTTTTATGTGTATCATTAAAAATGTGTAGAGTGCTAGAAGTAAACAGAAAAAAGAAGTGGGGTTTTCAACCAGTGAGCAACCAGAAAGGTTGAGGAATGCCAAGGTGTACTGGTTTGCTTGCAGCTTTCTGTGGAGTAGCACCAGTTATAAATAATGAGGAGCAGGACAGTGAGGAAACACAATTTCAAAAATGGAACTAGGAAATGTTATATTAGAGTAAACTAAGACAACCAGTGGAGAGTCCAGAAGCCAGGCAGCTTGTGAACTACTTTTTTTACCTGCTTGCTGCATGATTTTGAAGTTTTTCTAGCATGTTAGGGTGCACTTGGAATTTTAGCCTCAAAAGGTGCCACTAAATCCAAGTGGCATGAGAGAAGGGGACAATGAGCCCACAGAGATGCTGATCTAGAGCATAAAAGATGCTCTCCTGTGCTGGCAGCAGGACCTGTGCCATGCATTCAAGGGCTCTGCTGGCTCCTGCCTGGTGGCAGCACGTGGTAAAGATGAAGGTGGAGTTTTTATGTACCCTTAGCAGGTCATTATCCAGCCTGCAGTTAAGCCATGGGATCTTGCAGTACAAACCATCACAGAGACAGAAGCAGCAAGATAAACATGCTACTCTGGGCCCCATATTCTACCTTCTGCAGTAACCCAGGGCACTGCTGGACTAGTCTAAATTCATGCAAGGCTGGGATAATGATTTGAGCATTTGGGAGAACCTCGTTTGGACCCATCGCTTAATAACCAGGAAAACCTCTCCAGTTCTGCTGTGCTTGTTCTGCATGAGGCCCTTATGCAAGTGCTGTTGGCAGGATTTCCATCTGCCAGAAGAGAGGAGAGGAGGCTTGGAGGCGTTCAGGTCTGATTCCCCGACCCCCACATTTGGATTAATTTAAACTCTGGACTCGCAGCTGTGATGAACAATTCCCTGCCGGTCTTCCCATGTGCTGCTGTCTATGCCTGATGCTGAGGTCTGCTCATGCAGATGTTCTTGAATATTAGTGGTCAAAACGTTGCTTGGTGTGTGGGTCCCACAGGCATGAGCAGAAGTTTCTGTGTGCTAAATGCCATTAAATGAGATTAAAAACATGTCCTACTCTCCAGCATTGCTTGTGCAGAATGACTGGTTTTAGTCACTGGAAATTTCAGTCAGTAAGCTCAGGCAGTACCAGCAGGGACCTGAGCAGACATGAGGTGACAGCCACCCCTTTAGAGATCACCTGCTCACTCAACCTCCCTTCTCCCCACCCCAGGGAAATGAGGAGAATCCAAGTAAAACTCGTATGTTAAAAAAGAACAGTTTAATAATTGAAAAATAGTAAAATATAGTAGTAATGGTAAAAAACTGTAATAGAAAGGGAAAAACAAGTGATGGACAATGCAAGCGCTCTCCACGCTCTGACTAATGGCAGACCCCCCTTCCTGAACCCAGGTCAGCCCCTCTTTATGGGTAAGTCCCTCCTGTTTGTATACTGGGCATGGCATTCTGTGGTGTGGAATATCCCTGGTGAGCCCGGGTCACCTGTCCCAGCTGTGCTTCCCCCTCAGTTTCTTTTGCATCCCTTCTCGCTGGCAGAGCATGAGACAATAGAAAAACGTCCTTGACTTAGGGTAAGCACGACTTAGCAGAAAAACAAAACATCGGTGTGTTATCAACACCGCTTGGACTCCGAATCCAAAACACAGCACTGTAACAGCTACCAGAAGAAATTCACTCAGAAATGAGCAAGGCTGATAATCAGGACACAGCGGGATTGGGATGGCATGTGCTGTCAGGCGTGGCTGGCAGACTGGGGCAGCTGCAGCCAGTGGGTGAAGGGCGGAGTTGACTCCCTGAAACACCTTTTTGTGGGCAGCGTGAGGAAGTACCAGCAGCTGCAGGCAGTTCTGTGGGTGCAGCAACCACACAGCTGCAGGGGTAGCAAAATCATCCCTCCCTGCTGCCATTTCCTACTAAAAAAAAAATCAAACAGCTGGACTGCTTTGTGTCGGCACACCGGCACCTTGCTGAGGATAGAAAGAAAGAGGCTTGCTCTCTGAAATGCCAGCAGTGCTTCCCTCCTGTTGCTGGTGGTTACAGATGGGGAGGTGAATCCCAGCTGTTAGCTCCCAGGATGAAGTGTGGGCTGCAGAGAAATAATGGCTCAGCATTTTTATCAGTGCGTCCAGCTGCTGCCACATTGGCAACATTGGCATCACACAACCAAAATGGTCTTTAAAAGGTCTTCAAGGGTGTTTGGCTCCTTTCTGCCTGAAGTGGAAGGTGATAAATGCAGCTCTAGTGGATTAAAATGTCCAGCGGCCATGTGCATGCTCAACAACATCCCACCCGCTCCTGCAGAACACAGTTGCAGGGTTGCCAGGATTTGCTGGCACCCAAAAAAAACTCCCTCAAGCCACCAGCCGTGGCCACAGGCATTTGGCCGTGATCTTTGCACAACAGCTACCAGCTGCAGCTTCAACCAAAAGGCAGCCAAGACACAGGGACTGCAAACCAGCAAGATTGTACTCTTGAGAATGGATTTGGTTCTGTTTAGGGCAAAAACTTCCAGGCTTGGCTAGGGTTTTTTCCTCCTACCAAGATGTTTATCTCTGAGCTAATAAACACGGTGTTTAACTGCTGCTCTCCCACTGTTGGCTACAGTGACAGAGATGTCCTTGTCCAGAGCAAAACATCCCAGCTTACAATGGCAGTGACAGCCTAGAGAAGTGGCTACAGAGCTAAAGCATAGATGGAGGTTCACAGGAGCAGAGGGAGGCATCCTATCTGCTCCAAGACAGCAACAGAGTGTGAGAAAGCAGAAGTATTTTGATGTAGATACTATTGCTCTTTAATGAAAGCATCCTCCCTGAACGGCTGTCACTGAAAACACTGCCAAGATTGCAGCAGGCTGACCTGTGCCAGCTCAACAACCAGAGACTTGCTTAGGGAAGAAAGCAAATTGCAGCTTTCCCAATTTTTTTTCCACGTTTGAAAAAAAAAAAAATAGTCTTGTATTTGACAACAACCGTGTTCTAAGCTTACTGTAATTGCCTCCTGGCTGTGAGCTAAACTGAGTTTAAAAATAAATTCACAAAAAAAGCCCACAACACCAATCAAACCAAACTGTGTTTCCTACATACTTTTATTTAGAATGTTCCCTTTGCAGGTTCTCCCTCCCTCCAAAGCTGAGGGCTGCACAAGGTTCCAAGACCATCACCCACTTGGGCTCTGCACCCTTTCTCCTCAAAGCAGATGGCCAAATAGCAAAAGGCTGCTGTAGCAGCATTCCAACATTAACATCAGTTACTGGCACATGGAAAGTGTTTGGGGTTGTTTGCTTCCAGAGGGCAAAAAGAGTGGATTTGTAGGTGGGGGTAGCAAAACTGTAAGACAAAAAACAGACATTGAGGGAGAACAGTGGGGTGGGAGGGGAAGAGGTCAAAGGGACCATGGGACACCTGCCCAGCAGAGCAGCTGCTTCCCTCAGCCCCAAAGCACCGAAGTATGAAACTAAAAAGGCAGGTTTTTCTCTTCATAAGCAGATCAGCCTTCCTTCCCCTGTCAGCATCTAGCTTGTAGTGGGTGCAGGAGTAGCCTCCTGGCCCCACAGAGCCTGAGACCTGAGCCAGCATAAGAAAGGTTTCTACACCCAGCTGCTTAACCTGCTCTATGAGGCTCAAGGAATATGCAGTTTGGATCTTTCCCAAATCCACTGAAAGGATCTTTCCAGGAATGCAAGATGCCTGATAAGCACATTTTAAAACAAGACAGGGCTAAGTGTTAAAGCTGTCCTTCAGTTCCAGCTATATTTTAAGCAGCACCAGGGTAATTTGTTGTCATGGGGGAATTATTTAGTAACTCTGAAGCTGTTGTTTGAAGTATGAAGACTTTCCTTTCCAAATCACGTCAGCTTTTTAGGGCCAAGAAAGAAACAGCTGCCTGAGATGAAGATGGACCGGAAGATGAGGAATTACACTATGAGGAAATACGCAGAGTTCCTTCCCAAGGCAGAGCTGCGTCATGGGCTGTGGACAAGTGCATTTCCCAGCACGGGAAAGCTGGGAATGGGAAAAAAAAAAAAAAAAAAAGGGAAAGAGCATTTCCCATTTCCGGGCCTCCCCCTGCACAGCATGTAGTGACTCCCAGCTCTCCCTCAGCCTGACTCCACAGCAGTGCAGCTGCTTGTCACTGCCGCAGTCCTTCCCTGCCACACCCTCCCTGGTACATCTGACAGATTTGATGCTGCAGAGCAGCACGCCTTATCCTCTTTCCTGAGAAACTGAAGGCAGCAATACATTTTTGGGAAGTGCAGCAAGAACGCTTCTCTTGCAGTTCACTGCAGAAACAAGCAAAATCTCACATCTTTGGAGCCTTTGAACTGACATTTCCTTAGAGCAGGCTGAAAGGAGCCTTTCCACCAGAGGCTGTGCCATGCAGAAAAGCACACCTGCTTGGAGCAAAGAACTCCCTAGTTAGGAATGTGTTGCACGCAGCAATTAAATACCCCAATGAGCATAGAGTGCATACAGGATGACACACCATTTGCCATTCAACCAAGCAGCAAGGCTGTGCTCATCGTGCTTTGAAGCACCTGCTTTTCAAAGCAGCCCAGCATCTGTACACAGGTGCCACGTGGCAATTTGCTCCAGGCTGCTGCCCAGGGCTCCCAGCCTCGGCAGGACCAGTGATGCAGGGGGAGGAGTCATTTTCACACCCACATATCAGCTCCACGGAGTTTTAAACTTTGACTCACAGGAAGCGGGAGCCAGGGCTATGAGGGGTAGCACAGCCGTACCAGTACTGCCCTGCCCACACCAATTTTACTTAACTGAGAAGTCAAATTCTCAACTGTTTCCCCTCCCTCTCCTTTAATGCTCTCATTTTTAATGAAGATGCAACAGGAAAGGGAAGATAACACCCTCACCTGGATCCATTAAACACATCATCTGCAAGAAAAGCAAGAGTTGCCTTTATCTAGGCTTTGAACCTGCCTCCCTGCCCTTCAGCCCCACTGGGTAAAGCAGGTTACATGAAAATTGTACCTCATCCAGGTGCTCAGCCTGACCCAAAATCCTTTCTTGAAAAAGCTTAGAAAAAAATTTAAAACCCCAAATATATATGATGTTCCCACAGAGCTAAAATAGGGTGTATTTAACCAGACAGCAACCTGAGATAACTAGGGCACACTCCACTCCCTCCTCTAGTCTGTCACTCCTCCCAGCCTGCTGTCACATCTATCTCACCCCTGCAGAAACCCCCCTCCACCTCCACCCTCCAGCACCAGGGGCCAAAAACTGACACCAGACAGCAAAGATGCAGAAACTTTGAAGGAGATACAGCTGGCAAGTGAGCCATGCCCTCCCTTTTCAGGCACCTTAACCTCCTATGCCTCTGCCATCACTGCAGCAGGAAAAAGTTAATGATTAGCAGTCCAAGGCAACATCCCTGGTCAGGAACACGGTCGGCAGCAACAGACAGCCCCATGCTCCATGTGGGACTCTGAAGTAATTTGTGTTCCTTTATTCAATCCAAACTGCCACGGGGTCAGGACAGGCAGAAAGCGCAAGGAACCTGTTACTGTTGCATCTCAAGAGAGAACCTGAGAAGCAACAGTGTTTGCTCCAGGTCTGTCAAACAGATGCATTCTCTAACAAGGAACACAGCACGAACTTAAAAATTACAAACACTCGCGGGTAAGCCTCCCGGTTTGGAGGAAAGTCTAGGGCAGGGCTAGGTCATTCCAACACCTCTTTCCAAAAAGCCAAGTACAGAAAAACCCCAAATGCTGCAACTTGAATGAGTTCTAGTTCATATCCTCCTCAACAGCTGTCAAATATGAAGTACCACAAACAGGCTGTGATGGAAAACAGCCATTTCACTTTCTCTCCCAAGTATTCCCATTCAGCCTCCTGCCTTGATCTTGGCGACATACTACAGCCCAGGAGAGGCGCAAGTACTCTTGTCTGACAAAGCAGCTCAGCCAGCACTCTGCTTGAGTAGCACATATTCCATTCTGGGATGTTTTTATTATTTTTCTCTTATCTCAGGAAGAGATAAGTCTCTGGACAATCGTATAAGGTGAAGGTGGTCCACTCCATTATGACATTTCTTGGACTTTGCCTTATTGACCTTAACCTACTTTTGCACTCCAGTGCCACAGGCAAACTGTGAAATCTGTCTGGAAACAGTCCAGTTGTAGTGCGCCTGCACCAGCTGTGCTACTGACAGCACCCAACCCACGGTGCAACCTCTCCTTCGAGTCACCTTGAGACACATCAGACCAAAAGACATCACCTAGAATGGGTTTAAATGAGTTTTATTTAGACAACCTACATGATAGATGTTTTTTCGTTTTTTAAAACAATGCCTCCACTCCAAATCAGGGTCAAAATAAGTGAATAAAGCTCAAGATGACATCAGTCCAGTTGTTAGACATTGCTGATTCCTGGTGTTGTGCCGATGAAGAAGAAACAGCAGCCAGCTATGAAGACAAGTGATCCAAAACCATACTGTTTGATTTGTTACTGAAACAAGAGTAGCAAGTGTTAGTTGAAGATCATGACGGTAACAGCAAGTTTCTGTGACTTGTTTTTGTATTCCCTAATTCAATCTGGGCTGCCACAGCCAGGCAGGCAGAAAGCGCAAGGAAGTTATTTTTGCATCTTAGTGCAAACCAGGGAGCAACAGGAAAAATGCCCATGGTCTATCAGAGGATGCTGATCATTTTTACAATTGTACAGAGCAACTGGCGCCCACCAGCTGCTGAGCAAGCCAGGTGGAACACTCATTCACACCCTTCCTGCTTGACACACCAAAGTTCAGATTTCCTCTCAAGTTAGAGCACATCCTAAACAAGTCCCGGAGCTTACAATGTACCCTCTGTCTCTGAAAACAGCTGCACCAAGAGGCTGAAGCAGATTTTACTGCACATGGGAACACCCTGCTACTGTCCTTTTACTCCACCTTGAAGTAGATGGAGTTACCCAAACAACACATCCAAAAGGTGTGCCCCTGTAGAGGAGATGCACAGAAACTTTCGCTCCCAGGAGGTTCCTTCCAGGTGACCACCTGTTCCAGGGCCAGGACAGACATTCCCCCTCCATCAGGCTGTCAGAGGTGCTGTGTCTGTCTGGCCAGTTCAAGTGTTCTTTTGATTGGGCTACTACTCCACACCAGAATCTGGTTCATCTTTACATGTCTTGCATACCAGAAAGCCTGAGAGAGGCTTTACAGATAAATTTAGCTGTCTATATACAGACTTCACAAGTCCACAATAACTGGGACAAAGCAATTGGTGATCCCATACTGCAGTGAATTCCACAGGTCTTCAAGCAAGCCAAAACCCCACAAGTGTTGGGATCCAAATACTTTATTGTGGCAACCACATTCCAATACAGAGCAGTTAAGGAAGACCACAGGAGCTGTCCTGAACTCAGGTAGTTGGAGATTCCCAACAGAAAAAGGTTAAGTACCTGGTTAAGTATTACTGTGCTCCCAGATTTAAGGCAATATTTAAACTGACAGTTCTTGTACAAGGGCATCAGATTAAGGGAAACAAGATGGAACATGACCATGCAAGGTACTTTACAATTAACCCCCAGAAAAGGGATAGAAGTGTTCCATTTCAGAGGACCTGCTCTTTAATCTGATGGTTTAAACCCATTCCCGATTACACACATCTCACCAGGGCCATCCCTTCTGCATTTCTTAGCCATTAAGTCACCATGAATCACTGCAGTGACAGTACATCCCCTTTTAGTACAACTGAATAGTACTCGAAGTTTCAGGCACTCTGTATAATATGAAAGCACCAGTCAGGCTGTACTTACACAAAATTTAAAGTTTTCAAACTGGCAGCTGCTGTTCAAATTCAACAAGGACACAGGAGAACAAGAGAAGAAGGAGCTCACCATGTGGTTGGGCACATTCACCCACTTCAGTACTTACACATTTCTCGATTTCTAAGCCATCCTTAAAGAAAATCATATATGGGGTCACACCGTCCTCACGGAAATCCAGGAGAGCCACCATCCCATCTGGATTCATGTTCTCTCCTACAAAGAACTTCAGAGGAATGTGTCACTAAGACATCTAGTTGGCTAATGCCAGGAGAAAATGCGTTTTTGTACACAAAAAATGGATCATCACCAAGCTCAGTGTAAAAGTCTCCTTGCCCAGCCACAGGGATTTTCCTTCTCTGCAGCCTGTCCCTTTTAGTGCCACCATGGCTGACACACCAGAAGAAAGGGATGCTATCCAGAGGGACCTTGACAGGGTGGAGAGGTGGGTATATGGGAACCTTGTGAAGTTCAACAGGCCAGGTGCAACGCCCTACACCTGGGTCACAGCAACCCCAAGCACAAATACAGGGTGGGCTTGAGAACGGACTGACAGGAGAAAGCCTTGGGGTGTTGGATGACCAGTAACTCCATGTAACTCAGCACTGTGAGCCTGCAGCCCAGAAACCCAAGCGTATCAAGAGTGACCAGCAGGTCAAGGGAGATGATTTTGTTCCTCTGCTCTGCTGACACCTCACCAGGAGTGCTGCATCCAACTCTGGGGCCGGGATCCCAAAACAAGGACGTGGGCCTGCTGGACCAAGCCCAGGTGGGCCACTAAGATGGTCAGAGGCCTGAAGCACCTCTACTATGAGGACAGACAGAGAGTTGGGGCTGTTCACTCCTCGAGGCTCCAGGGAGACCTTACAGCACCTTGCCCTGGCAGTGTTCAAGGCCAGGTGGATGGGGCTCTGAGCACCTGGGTCTAGTGGAAGGTGTTCCTGCACAGGGCAGGAGATTTGAACTCAAGGATGCTTTTCAACCCAAAGCATTCTGCAATCAATAATTTTACCATGCTGCTATGAACAGAGTAAGAGACAGCAAGGGCCCAAGTGATCCACCTTCCAAGTCTAACTGCACACTCCCTGAATCACCAGAACAAAAAATGTAGCTAACTACAAGCATTACCAGCTGAAATGAGACCCCTAACAGCTGACTGTCTTTGGCTGTTCCTCCTCCCTGACTCTCAGGGCCCCTAATACTCTCAGCAAAGGACAGGTTAGTATCCTCACAACAGGAGCCCTCAAAATTATCAAAAAGCTGTTCAGCAGATGAACCAATCACAACTTATCAATAATGCTGTAAGGAGACATAACTTACCTGGTAGTTTTTGAAGTTGGCAAGGATGTGTTTGATTTGTTCTGCAGCTCCAGTCATGAAAGGCTTTACTCTCTCTGGCTTGTGTTCCTCAAGTCTGGCTTTGATTCTGGAAGGAGAAAGAAAAAATGCTCAGAAAACATGTTCTAGCTTAATAACTTCACTGTCTGGCAGGGTGTCACTGCAGAAAGAGTAGCTACCTGTCTTGGATTTTGCTGCCTTTCCCCCCAACTCCCTCTCAAAGGCCCTAGATTTTAACTTAATTTTGCAAGTGAAACCACAGAACACTACCTGCCACTCCTACCATGGTCATTTTTATGACCAGGCTAGTGATAGGCAAAAATCAGCAAGCCCTTTCCACAGCAGCAAGAGTATCACCCATTCATGTCACAAAGCTTTTTCACTTTCACTATTAACCCCACTGAACACCAACCAACAGAAATTACACCATGAACTAGCAAAAAAGACCCAATTACACACAGTTTTTAGCTCTTTACATTGCCATGCTAGAAAAGCTTCAGAAGCTTTTCTTTACCACTTCAGTCCCTTCCATATGAAAGTTTGGCATGGAAAATACAAAAGAAAACAGCAATGTTACAAGTCAGATCCAAAGCACATGATCAGGTCCTCTACCTCAGCCAAGATAAACACAGATATTCCAGCACCCATTCTTTAGGGCTCCAGTTCTGCCAAGCATTAAGACATAACTCAAGTTCACAGCCAGTTTCACACCTGTATCAGAACTAACACAAACTAGGAATAAATCCAATGCTGTCTTTATAATCTCGAGCACATAAAACCACTGCAATCCAAGGGACAGAAAAAGCCTACCAACACTTACGCTTTCATGTAATCCTTGATGTACTTCTTGTAGGATTCTTTTGTGAAGCTGGTCTCCTGAAGGTGGTGGTTAATTACTATGTCAACACCAGTTATGACCGTGGCTTCTGTTCCATCTCCCTCAGGACCTTCAGCAGAGGCATTGCCACCAATTAGAGAGTCATCAATTTGACCCTCTGTCCTGGTGACCATCTAGATTTAGAGACATCAAAAAACTTAACGGCTCTGCAAAAAACCTTAATGCTACTGCTCTTACACACCTATGACCTGACAGCAGGGCACAACTCCATTCAGAGACACAGTTCAGTGCAAGGAACCTGGCTGCAGCTCGAGCACTAATTTCCCAGTGACAGGAGAAGGGGAATGGGTTTAAATTGAAAGACAGTAGGTTTAGATTAGATATTGGAAGAAATTCTTTAAGTGGGAGGCACTGGCAGAGGTTGCCCAGAGAACCTGTGGATGTCCCATCTCTGGAAGCGTTCAAGGCCAGGCTGGATGGGGCTTTGAGCAACCTGGTCTAATAGAAGGTGTCCCTGCCCACGGCAGGGAGGTTGGAACTAGACGATCTTCAAGGTCCATTCCAACCCAAAGCATTCTACGACTCTATGACTCCCAAGCACCACTCTCCCCACGGTGCCTAACCCAAACTCCATTACACTCCAGCCTGGCAGACCTGGGCTCTCACAGGCATCACCCACGGCAGCACGGGGCACTGGACCGAGGTGGGTCTTCCCTTCTCTCCCTCCCTCCTCGCCCTCCGCAGGGACGCCACCCCCACTCCCCACCGGCCGTGAGTCACCGCGGCAACGCTTCCTCCCTCCCTCCTTCGGGGCGGGCGGGCACTCACCTTCCCCTCCACTTCCAGGCACAGGCCGTCCGCCACCTCCCGGATCTTGTAGATGTCCGAGAACATCTCATCCTCTGCGGGGGACAGACAAACACACACACACACACACCGAGGCGCGTCAGCCTCCGCCTCCCGGCGCCCACCACTTTCCGCCCATCGCTCCCGCCCCCGGGCCCCGCGCCCCCCCCCGCCCGGCCCAGCCCCGCACATGCGCGGCAGCAGCGCCGGGCCCAGCGCCCGGGCCGCGCTTCCCCCCCCCCCAGCTCGGAGCGCCAGCCCGGCCGCCCCTCCCGGCCGCGCCGCGCCCCCCCGCGGCCTTACGGCTGATGCAGTCCCGGTAGATGATCATGGCGGCGGCGGGGGGCGGCGGGGGCGCGGGGTCTCAGCGCAGCGACCCGGGCGCGGGGCGGGAGCGGGGCGGAAAGGGCCGAGTCAGCGCCTGCCGGGGCTCATATAGCGGGCACGGCCCCGCGCGTCACCGCGCAAGCGCACTGCGCGCCGCCCCGCCCCTCCGCCAGCGGCGCCCCCGCGCGGCCGCGCCCGGAACCGCCGCGCGAGGGGGGCGCGAGTGTGGGGTCCCGCAGCGCGCGCCGGGGCAGCGCCACAGCGGCCACCGGCAGCGACAGAGCCCCGCCCCAGGGGCTGTCGCTGCACAGAGCCCTCCCCTCAGACTCTTCCAGCATGGGCGCACCGAGCGACCTCATACGGCTTCCCCTCAAGGCCCTTCGTCGTTGTCATTGCCCTCCTTTGGGGACTGTAATAGCTCCATGTCTTCCTGGCATTGTGGCACCCAAACCAGCCCCCAGCACTCGAAGTGAGGCCGCACCAGCTCAGAGCAGAGCGGGACAATCCCCTCCCTTGCCCGGCTGGCGATGCTGTGCCTGGTGCACCCCAGGTGGCCCCCTCCCGGCTGCCAGGGCACTGCTCAGATTCAGCGTGCCCAACGGGGAGCTGGGTTTCATCCTTCCCGAGTCAGAGGGGTCAGGGCTGGCAGGGACCTCTGGGGAGAAACCAGTCCTGCTCCGTGCCAGAGCAGGGCTGGTGCCTCTCCCTCATTGCCTGTGGTTGCATTTCATGGATTTCAACACCAATTTTCCTCTTTCTTCTAATCTTTTAAGCTCTCAGTAACACTTTTCTTTTTGTCTAACTTCTAATGCAGTGTCTGGGATGTGTGATCACTGGCCCTTTCCTCATTACTTGGAGTCACTGAGCTGGGATGATCACATTTTCACTTTCTTTTTGCCAGTTGATGCAAGATGGTACAAGTTTTGGGCACATCTATGCAACCTTTCTTTTTCCTCTTTTTTTTTTTTTTTTTTTTTTTTTTTTTTTTTTTTTTTTTTTAGGGAGGCAAGTATGTATATCCACTCTCTTTTCCTTGTGTTGTAGAAGCATCTTTAAACCCACATTTTCCAAACTAGCCTCCCATCTAACACAGGTAGCCTCCTAAATCCACTGACTGACTTTCCAAGGAGAAGTGCTCCCAAGCTTTTCCCAAGCACCCCGGGGAAGCACTGCTGCCCATGTCCCACCAGAGTCAGGGTGTCCCCTCTGTGGGCAGCCTGACAGGTGTGTGTCTGTGTGACCTGTCCTGGCTACTTCCAGCTGCTGCCTCCTCACCGTGATCCCCACACGCTGCTGAGGGACTTGGGCCTTGCAAGGGCTGTGACACAGGGACACAGAGAGTCGTTCACCCATTCAAATGTATGTACATGGACATAAATTTGCTCTACTGGGTGCTGCACCTCCTCCAAATAAGTGATGTTTTCAAAACAGTGAACTAATTAGGAAGCTGTTGGACTCTTCTTGTTATTAATCCCTCAGGGAAATTGAGTTTGGTATGTTCAGAGACACTGCTCATGCATTTGTGAAAGGGGAGCTCGGGCAGGTATATTTTTCTTAGTTTTCTAAGGATAAGTGAGATTTAGCCCAGTCGTCAGGGTCGAGATGAAAGACAGAAGGACAGTAATGCCTAGACCTCTTTTTCCCCCTTTGGACATACTTTTCTGCAGCAGCCTGTCACAGCTGAAACAAACCTGTACCTCACTTGAACTCTGATTCTTAAGAGACATTGATAAAATACCTTCAAAAGACATCATGGGACCTGAAATGCTTAATGCTGCTAATGATCCTGGACTTGGCAGAGACATCAGGGCACAGGACACAATTCCCTGTCCCTCACTTTCCTTAGGCCGTAAATTGCTCATTGCCTTCTTTGTGTGTGCTAGTGGAGCTCCTTTTTTATCTCCTCCTCCCCTGCGCTTCCTTCCTTTGCTCCAGATATCAGTGCCTTTTTTTTTTTTTTCAGATGGTCTAGCTGCTTACATAATCTAATTAAATTTATAAGTTGTTCTCTGCTGGTTTTCACCTTCAAGACTACTGCTGCTATTTCAGGCCTGAAAAAGGGGCTTCTGCCCCAAACCTTATCCCTTTTTTTTTTCTCAGTGGCAGCTGGCCTGATAAAAGCTAGCCCCTCTTTTTACAAACCACAGTAGAAAAAGAGCAACTTACATCTTTAGCAGTGTGTTGAGTGACAGGGGAACATTTGGCTCCTTCTACACAGTGTAATATGCAGCTAAAAACATCCAGTTAGTAGGTGTGCTTCAATTTGGTTTTATTTTTGAGGGACTGTTCTAGAAAAATGGATATTTCTGCAGTAGTCTGGAAACCTCTTACAAATTCATCAGTTGACTCAATTTGCTGAAGTCAGGGTAGAAAGCCTTTAGCATAGTGTGAAGGTAGCTGGACCTTCAAGTTGCTTTGCCTTGCCTGTAGGTCTGTTTTAAGAGTTGCAGGTGTGGAATGTGAGATGTCATTTAAAAATGCATCTGTTAAATGGGTCAAGGCTCCTCTGTGAGCAGCAGTTTAATATGGAGTTAAGTTAAATCAGTATCAAGCTGAAGTTAGCGGTGATTTAATTGGCATAGGCTTCACTGAGGTACCAGTGCTGAAATTTTCCTGTGATCCCCTATAAACAGAGAATTATGTCATGTGCTGATACTTTGTGAAATAGATTTGAAACTGCTTTTTTTCCTCTCCTTTTTTTTTTTTTTTTTTTTTCCCAAAAACAGTGGCATTTGAGCAAACCTTCGTGTTCCTCACCTGCCTTCTGTCCAGGCACCCTCCTCAAGCAATTCTCACATCCAGCCAGAGTTGAATTCACATTTCAAAGTGATAGGTTAAAAATATGGTCCCTCCCTCCACCTTTTTAGCCGCCGATTGACAGCGAAAATGATGTGACAGGTTTTCCTGATGGTGCACCTCACCTTTCGTGTTGTGTAAATCCCGGCGGACTGATGGAAATCCTGTGGGTTTATAGATGAGTCTTCCAATAGTATCTGAGGAGGATTTTCTAGGCAGGTGTCTGCAGAGTCTCACAAGAAGCCTTTCTCATGGAAAGCCACACCTCAGACAGTTGTGAATTACTGCGATATCACTTCCATCAAGTATTAGCATCTGGATATGGCTGTGCTCAACTAATTGTGTCTTGGATTAAAGTGCCAGATGACAGTTGATACTACACCATTTTTCCCTAGATAAATATTACATTTTCAGCCCATTGTGGCAACTCCCATTGAACTGTAAGAAAAGGGAGGAGATCCTACTTTCAGCTATGTCACCTGCAGGGTGCAATCAGTGGAAATAAAGCAGAGATGAGGCTGGAGGTAAAGGTGATACTGGGCTACATCAGGGATGGCACCAGAGGGTTCTTCTAACCTTTATAAAAGGCTGTGAAAATCACGTAATAGTGGTGATGTTTTACATCATTTGCTGGGTGTGGAGGAGAGGATCCTAAGTGTATGTATATATATATATATATATATATATATATATATATATATATATATATATATATATGTACATGTACATGTACACACACACATATATCTGCCAGTAGAAAGAAAAGAGGCTGGCTGGACAGTCTGTGCCCAGTGCCCCCTTCCCCAGTGCATTTCCCTGCACAAAGGTTTTGGGAGAGAACATGTACACGATCAGCCCATGTCTTTGCAAATCTGTCTGGAATACAGGACTGAAAGAAAGAGCAGTGACTTTGTAGCCCTTCTTTCAACATACACAGGTGGAAACTGGAGCTTTTAACTGGTTTCCTTCAAGTTCTTTCCCTGGGGCATTTCCAGGCAATAAAGATTTGATCACGGTTTGTCACCCCTTCTTATTAATTGGGAATTGACCTTACAAAGCCAGACCATCAGTCTGATTCTTTCAGGCGAGTTTATGTTATGAATATAGTCAGTATTCCAGTGCTTGGCAATTCTTTGACTGCTTTGGATCTCGAGCCAATATTCATAATTTAGATTTACATTGGCAGTGTACTAAGCCAGAATTCCAGATCCCAGGATTAGTATTTGAAAGAGTTGAGCTTTGATCATTAGTGTAGCTTATCAGCTCAGATCTATTCACAAATGATAGACCATGTTAGAGTGGACTAGATAGATGAAGGTATCCCAGACTAAGGCATCACTTTGTTATAGACACTTTTTAGAATACAAGGAAAGTCTTCGGTTGAGCAACAACCCCTTTTGCACTCAGAACAAATGGAGGTATTCTCACCTTGGCGTTTTCAGTATTTACAGTTCCTCTGGCTGCAGCCAAGACCCTGAGAGCTTTGTTTCTCTCGCTGGGAGCTGCACTTCTGCGAACAGACACAGAGGTCACTGCGCAGCTACAAACCCCTTTTATCTGTGGCACTGCTTGCACCAGGCCAGCTCACCCAAACCTTGCCCTGAGGGGTGTGAGGCTGTCAACCAGCACTGCAACTGCAGCGTTTTTAGGAAAAACAGGACTGTGATTCCCAACTTAAAAACTATGAAAGAAAGCTGCTACCCACCTGCAATTTTATACTTACTAACCTTATAAACGTCCAGGTGACTGAAAGGGCTGTGGTGGAAAGGCCTTCACCTGATCCTCAGGTCTGCTGCCAGTGTGTCCCACTGATATGCTGAATGGTGGAATAGTGGGTGCATTCATTAAAGTGGCAGTAACATTACGCTGGAAAGGACCACAAGTGTATTGGAGATTAAGATTAGAATTAAAAAGTGATCTTGACACATTGGTCAAGTTGCCTGAATTGTTCGAAGGCATTTGGACAAGGCTAGCAGGTCAATGAGCATTCAAACTCTTACTAAAAGGAAAACCTACCAAAGGCTTTTGAACAGAAAGATGCAGCATAACATTCAAACAAGCTCTGAGCAACACATTACTAAAAATTGAAAGAGTGCATAGAGGAACTGCTGCCTTATTCTGGCCCTGGCCCTCTGCTCTGTTGTAGGCTTCTGTTGCTGGCAAATGCCAGGGAATGCTGAGGTGATGATGTGCTCCATATGGGTGCTCTGATGTCATGCTCATGAGTGCAGAGCAGAAATGATCAGCCACGAACAGAGGACAGAGAACTGGGCAGCAGTTCTACAGAAAAGATCTGGGATACTAGTGGATCCAAAGCTGAACCGGAATCAGAGCCATGGAAACATTTAAATTGAAAAAGGCCTCTGAGATCATTAAGTCCAATCATTAACCAAGCGCTGCCAAGTCCACCATGTCTTTGAGTGCCGCATCTACTTGTCATTTAAATACTTTCAGGAATGGTGACTCAACTACATCCCTTGGCAGCCTGTTCTGATGCTTAACCAGCCTTTCAGTGGAAAAAAAAAAAAAGTGATTCTAATGTCTATTTCACCTGTTCTGAGAAAAGCCCATACCATATTGGAGTAGATAAGTGGTGATGTTATGAGTAAGAAATTTGTGCTGTCATAGATATGAGGGGCTGAGCTCTGTTAGGTGGTGCTGGTATTTCCTGGAGCACTGACTCCAGCTTTTAGCAACGTGCTTTGAAAAAGGTATGGACTGATCAGCAAGGGTCCACAAGAGCAGAGGGAATGAGTAGAAGGAACATGAGTTAGTTTGTTTTGCTGCGAGGAAGATTTAGATTAGCCATTGGAAATGCTTTCCAGTACAGCAAATAGACAAGCAAATAATAGGCTGCTACCTAGTTCTTGGTCCTGGCAGGTTTTTGAGAATAATCTGCTCATGGGAGATCAGAAAGCATGTTAGATCTGTTATTATTGACACAGATAATGTCTGATTCTGCCCCACAGCAAAGGGACAGGCTGCCTCTAGGTCCTTTTTAACCCTATTAATCACCAAGTGATTCTTAGATGAACTATGTGCTGTCATTTTTACCACTGTTTGGAGTGGTTACACAATTAGGATAAAACCAATATCCTCCAATCCCTATTCAGAATGAACAAGGGGCTTTGGAAAAGGGACACTATGAGAGAGGAATGTTACCCTGCTTGGCAAGATGGGTCTGCATGGAAATCACATGTACACTGAAGGAGAAGCGTTCAGGTTCTGCAGTGCCCAGAGCTTTAATCCTAGTGAGCCCCTATTTTAGTCCTATTGAAATACAATGTGGTACAGTCCCTTGCCTCAGATTAGAGGTATGCTGCAGAAAGGGCTCTTTCCATGCCAAACCTAAAGCAAAGGTGAGCAGGGATCTAATTTCTTGTGTTGGCTGGGACTTTCCTTAGTCCCTGGGCAGTAAACCTGGATGTCCCTCTGCAGCGAGATCCATTCATACAGCAGAGTGGAGATTTTATAAAGTCATCCACAAAAAAAAAAAAAAAAAAAAAAAAAAAAAAAAAAAAAAAAAAAGTTACCACTACATGTCTGCCTGGTTCAATTGTTTTGCAAAGAATGGGAATGGAATTTATCCTATTTAACCTCCACAGCAGAGATAGCTCACGAGTAGATCCCTTTGTTAAGAGAGCTCAAGCTGACTTCTCATGGAGCAGCCAGGCCGCTTACATAAGGGAAGGGGCGCTGGAGCTGCAGGCAGGGTAAGCGTTCGCCCCAGCAAGGGCTCAGTCGCAGGGTGGAACCAATGTCTAAAGCCACGGCAGGGCTGAGATGAGCCAGACATGGGGCTGGACACAGCCTGGCGGCAGCACGGCACTGGTGGAGAGTGAGGGACGGGCCTGAGCACAAACAGCTGCCGAGCCCTGGGGAAGGGGGTCCCAGCAGGGCAGGTCACGGCTCCATCCATGGAGCTGGTTTTACTGCAACGTGAGCCGAGGTTACAATTTCTATCCACAGGCGCCACTTCAAAGTTAGCCACTGCTTCTAAGGCAAACGTCTCTGCTCAGTTCTTCACCCTGAAGACATCTTCAGTTAACCTAGGAGCGATC
The DNA here is from genome assembly GCF_029207755.1 of Chamaea fasciata. Lineage (NCBI taxonomy): Eukaryota > Metazoa > Chordata > Aves > Passeriformes > Sylviidae > Chamaea > Chamaea fasciata. The sequence continues at coordinate 54,806,784 of NW_027094087.1, read as the reverse complement.
CCTGTTGAGAAGACTCAAAGAAGACGTCCTCCCACAACCTCTCTATTTTCGTGCCCGTCTTAAGGCTTTCTGAATGCCTGTGCCATGTGGAGACAACCCACTAGATGGCGGGACAGGAGCCGGTGGATGGCAAGCAGGGCTCTGCTCACCTTGGTAGGAGGCCAGAGCTTTTTCCACTGCTGTTGGTACCGTTCCCATGTCACCTGAAATGCCCCAGGACCAGCGCAAGTAAAATTCGATCCTGGGCCTGTAACTGATGCAGCCGCTCTGGGCTCCTGGCCAGCTGGATGCTGCACACAGATACCATTCACTCCAGATAATTAGCATCCACTCGTGATGAGCTGGGGTCTGCTGAGATCTTAAACATTACAGGGGCTAATACTGCCATGCTCAACTCACTCAGTTGCCATTTTTCAAAATGGCATTTGCTTCAGAAATCTTATGAAGCCTGAAATTAAATTCTGCCATTTCAACCCATCCCTGTGTGCTTTTTAGGTCGTTGTTGCACAGTGTGAGCTCTCAGTCTTGTCAATAGGGAAACAATCATCAGAGCACTCAGCATGTTAATGGTGTTATCCCTAGAATTCTGACACTACCAGCGGGTAACACATTTAGAAAGCAAACTTTGCTGCAGATGGTCCAGGAAAATGGCAGGATTTATAAGGAAATGGGTAGACAAACCTTTTGGTCTCTCAAAGCATCACTTTGAAATACTGTAGAGAACAGCAGGCATCAGGATTAAAAGATTCCATTTTGGAAAACAGCATCTCAAATGACAATCCAGTAACTTGAGGTTGTAACACATGTCATCTGGAAATACAAAGCTGCTGTTATTTTCAAAGATCTCACGACAGATATTTATTATTTTCTGATAAGAATTTTGTGTCCACTATATTCCTCCCTTCTGTGAAAATCAAAAAGGTACCTGGGTGACAAAGGATCTGTTGGACATTTAGGAGGTATCTCCCAGCTTCTGAGTGATTTTGAACTGCTTTATTGTTCCAGAAAGGTATGGCAGCATGGTAAAAGCTATTCAAAAAGAGGGATTTTAAGAGAAGGATGAGAGAAGAAGGTGTTTGTAGATTCTACCTACAAATATGCTCTGTGGAAATAGAGACCAATCTCTTTATCTATCTGTGAGATGGCTGATAATCTGAGGCACTTCAAGATAAGGGTAGAAAAGGACCTTGAAAGTTCAGTCAGCCAGTCTTCTTTCATCAAGAGGATTAGTTAGACATGCACTTCTCTGGGGAGATATTTGCTTACCTTGTTTTTCAGATTTTCTGATGCTGGAGATTTCCATCATCCTCTGCAGAACAAACGCTTACTGAAAAGGGGGCTGGGCCCTACCAGTGTGAATGTTGCACATATAGGATGGTGGCTCATAACCTGTTTTAATGTGGATTTAAAGGTCTGTCTGATGCTCAGATCCTTATGGAGCTCAGTGTGCCCCATTCTACACAGACACTTGGCCACACAATTTCTGTATTTATTGTAAAAAACCGAACTATATTATTTGTGAGTACTTTCACACAGGATGAACCAGGGTGCTCCTCACTGTTTGGTTCCTTCACTGGGTCAGTGGGCAATGGAAGTCTCTCTTCACAGCTGTGATACTGTAGGTAGAGAGAAAAAATGGAAGGACCAGCTGATCTCATGTATTTCTTCAGGAGCTTTACATTAAAAAAAGCAGTTTAGCTAAAGAATACAATTCAAGGCAGAGTTTCCTGAAGTGATGATAGATAATTCCATGAAAATATAAGAACATATCACAGTGCTGATCACAAGTCTAAACTGTTAATGAAATCTTTAGAAGGAAATAGAGAATAATACCAGAAACATCCCTGCCATATGTCTGTATACACATACACACACACACACACACACACATTTGGTATATAATTGTTGTATGCCCAATTGTCCCGTGCCATGTGCAGGCCTGGCTTCTCAGTGTCTAAAAGGTATGATAAAAGTAGAACCAGTACCAAGAAGAGAGGCAAGGAGCAAAAATTAATCTGGAATAGGACACACCAACTTTAAAAAGAGGTATCTGGGGTGGTGGGTGTGATGGCGATCTTTGAAATCAGCAGCAGAGCTGAGAAAACGAAAACAGACCAACTATTCATCATCTATCAGCAGACAGGAAATATGGGAACATCAAGAAAATAACGAGGTAACAAGTTCAGAAGGGTCAAAAGAAGGCTCCTTTTTACACCCTGTGTACAGTTACCCTGTGAAACTTATTGCTTGAGGATGCTGTGGATGCCAAAAGTTTAGATTATTGCAAAAGCAATTTTTAAAATTGTAGAAAGGGCTACTAAGCACTTCTGGCTCAGGAAGAAGCCCTACAGTGAAGGACTGCTGGAGGTCAGGAAATTTAGCACTGAGATGTTGCCTTTCTCTGCATAGATTTGTATGTTTTTCAGGAAGGAGTTTGGAAGATACCTCTTTATCCTCAAATGCCCTTTATTAACTTGTCAATCATATGCAGCCTTAGGGAAGAACGTTTCTAGAAACAGAGGGGGAAAGAAAGTCGTAAGGAGGCTAGGGAGTCATCTCTGTCGGTTTCTCTGCCCTGAAATAACCCTTGGCAAACTGTGGGGCCATGCTGAGGTGAGGGAGGACTGCTGCCTATTCTGCCTCACCAGCTCCCAGCTATGCCGATAACATTAGCTGTTGCCCTGAGGATTTCACCTCGTCTGATTCTGCTGTCTCACAGTTCTGACCTGGTTTTAACATTTGAAAGAGCAAGCAAAACCTTCCTCCCATGTGACAGGTGGTTTAGATGCCACCAGCTTCCTTACTGTTTAATGACTGTGCTCAAATGCCCAGGCAAGGAGGTGTTGGATATCCCTGAGTAAGCGAAGAATTACAGAGGTACTGTGCGGTCAGGCTGCCTTGTTTCAGCAGTCCCAAGAAATCACATCCACCTTCTGCACTTTTTTTTTTGTACAGCCACAGGCCCCTTCTGTGAGTCTCATTTTTAAGTTGTTCTGAAATGTGGTCTAGTGTACCTGTATTCCTCCAGCTGTGGCTCATCAGGCATTAAATCACAGCAAATTTCCTTCTGGGACATCCTGCCACATGTGAATACCTCAACCCACAAACATCTACATGTGTACAAGCAAAGTGCATTGGGACGTAGAAAACCCATTTATGCACATCCAAAATTGAGCAGACATATTTTTCTGCTGTAAATAACAACTACTGTGGCCATGGTACACACAGTGCCTGTTAGGTTTGGGCTTGTTTTTCCTAAAAGGTCATGCTATCCTTCAGTTTTGAGAAGCTCACAGAGCGTGGGTGGTAGCACAGTGCACACCTGTGAGGCAACAGAGAAATTCCTGTGTGTCAAAACTGGTGCTTACAGCCCCTCCTCTCCATGATGGCAGCGTGTGCATAACCTTCCTGTCTCGGATTCTCCATGCATGAAATGAGGCCAGTAATGTTTATCCACCTCCTGCAGGGCTTCATAGAACAAATCATTATTACTCTATGGTGATAGAAAATCAGGAAGAAATCCCACTGAAAAAAATTATTACATATGGGAGCAAGTGAATGCAGAGAAATGAGGGAGGTGTGGGGGCGTAGCTCTTATTGCACAAAGCAAATGATTCTCCTCTGAGAACAGCATGAATATGGAAACCATGCAACAGATGTACTATGCTCAACATCAAATATATGCAAATTATTCTGATCATCTTTTTGGTGCATTTTCTCACTATTCACAAATGGGTTTGTGCTGAACATCCTAGAGAGAAGCTGCTTTTGGGGAAAGTGGATGTTGCAGACACAGGGTGAGAGTGTGCAGGGTGTGATGTGCTTGTGGTGCCCAGAGCTGTGCTGGGCCCCTAAACAGCAGGTTAGAACTTGGCTCAGCTTCAGAATCCTGTGGGGCAAGGCAAAGGGGTAAGCTTCAGCCGGGCACATAAGAGCAATGCCATGAAAATGGGGATAGTTTTTATTTCTTTCTGTTAATCTGAGCTACTATCCACTGCTTTGGATTTCTGCTGGAGGCCAGTGCTATTTAAAGACTTGGCTTTCATCCAAAGCCCTCAGTCACATGCTTCACACAAGAAATACAGACAGAAAAATAGCAATTTCTCCATTAGTTTATTGAACAAGTCTGCTGCTGCTGAACACAAAAGGCACCATTTCAGTTTCTGCATGCAGTTCTGTTTATAAGCAAGCTGCTTCCCTGAGGGTCAGCTTTTTCAGAGGAACAACCTGATCATTTGTGGGTGTCTTTACTGTATGGAGTCTGACCTAGGCAGAAAAAGGCTCAGGGCATGATTTTTATTTGGGTTTTTTTTTTGTGCATTTCACATGAAAAGTGCAAACATAAAGGCTGAATCTTCTGATTTTTGTAGCCTACTAAAAATTAAGGACCAGGAAAATTGTTTTTCATAATTTCCTTGATTTCTGACTATATCCTCCATTCCCAAACACAGCCATGATGGTTGGTAGTTATATTGACCAAATGTGTTTGTTCATTCACAGCTTCTCTTCTAGTGTAATGCAGTCATAACAAGTTATTACTTATTTCCATAGGCAGGGAAACAAAATTGTGGAGATCATGGATATTCAGGATGGATAGAGAGAACCTGAGATCTTGCCATGATAATAATATTTCAGTGGTGCTGATGCTGAAGTTTTGTCTACAGAGAGGTACAAGGCTTGTTCTCACAGTGTGGCATTTGGCCCAAGCTACAAAATGTTTATCCTGAAAGAGAAGCGTAAAAAAGGGCTGAGTTTTGGACTGACAGTGGGGAACTCCCATGTCCCAGCTCTGCTGGAGCCATGCTGCTTTCTAGGGTGTTCAGAGCTAAGCCTGTAAGTATGTTTTTAGGAATCAAAGTACTTTTCTGCTTCCTAGCAGAGGCAGGATCTTCCTGTGATACTCAGGTCTTGTTCTTGGCACTCAATTTGGATTTCCATTTTTTTGTTTCAGTCCCTTGATTCATAATGTGTACATGTGGGCAGTAACAGACCACACAGAGTCATTGCTAACAGGTCAGAAATGCAGTCTATGGGATGAGATCCCTTCAAGGCCTCGAGGAAGAAGACAGAGTACTACAAAGCTTGTAAGAATTGCACCCTCTTGTTCAAGCTCTATTGCAGAGAGATGAACAGCATCAGGCACTGTTACAGCCTTTTTTCATGGTCAGTGCAATTTCAGTCATTTTCAGAGCTCTGAAATCCTTTATTTGTTTTTTCATATCATTAATGTGAAGGCCCTACTAGTTTAAGAACTGTAACTCTGTAACTAAGAATAGCTACGAATTTACCAGAAAGGCACAAAGAGGAGAAAGACAGACTTGTATTATCACTACAACATTTAAACAATGTATTATCATCTATATGTCTATCTCATAGATTAATAATTATATAAAATTCACACAGTGTTAACTACTGTTAGCTTATATAAAAAATAATTTATGTGAAAAATATGAAAGTTACTGACTGTATATACTGCACACCTGGACTTGCATATTGAACTCATGGAGAAAGTACTTTAGTCTTTTTATACAAATGTCCAGTAGATATCTGACTGCTAAAGAATGTTGAATACATGAGTTCTGGTTTTGCCTAGTGTGTGATACAGTAGTAATACTGAGCTGGCTTTAGCTGTTGTATTTTTTAATCATGCAAGACAAGCTGTGATTTTCAATGCAATGTTTTATTTTCCATGCTCTGGCAAGTGACATAATGGCTTTATTTCGACTTAGTTCAAACACCAATTCTTATGTTAATAGTGTATAGTAAGAGGAAACGAGACATTCATGTAATTGCAGAAGTGAAAGGCAAAAAAGAAAATAATTATTTTTTAATACATGATCACAGATTGACCTCACAGTAAGGTCACACTGCCTGCTCTGGCTCCTGTCTGGGGTCAGGAAAGGTCTCTGGGAGCTGATTTTGGAACCTGGCACAAACTGGCTCTGTCATGTGCTACTTGGGGAAAAGTTCAGACATTCAAATCTGGGGCAGTGAGAACTAAGATGCAGTTCTGACAGAGTAGATTTATTACAATCTTTTTACTTGTCTCACAGAACTCCTGACTGCCCTTTTGGCTGTACTTTTTAAGATTCATGTTTGCAAGCACCTCTTCAAGTATGAAGTAAGGTGTTGGGAGTGGTGTGGAGTCTCTATTTGGGTGTGTGTTCTGTGATGGAAATGGAAATGGGAAACATTTCAGTCTATGCTCCAGAAGATTTTAAAATTGAGATGTTCTGGAGCCAAGCTGGACCAACATTTAAGTATGAATAAAACCAGCCAATGTCAGTCAAAAAATGCAGAGTGACTACAACTGTGCCTTGCACCATTGACTCCTCATCCCAATGGCCACAGCCAACTTGAATCAGCAGAGCAGAGCCTCTGTGAGCTCAGAGCACTGTTGGAACACACATCTCTGCATTTATGCCGTGCAATACCGACTGCCAGTATCACAGGATGTCTCTAGGTGTATTGTTGACTAGACAGGATCATCTGCTTCATAAATTCAGCCACATCTTTTGCAGCAGCACCACCTTAAGTGCTGGTGCACATGGAGTATTTTGACATTACTGTATCTTGCCTAATATTGGAAGATCAGACCTTTGGTTCAGGATGAGCAGTTTTTCTCCTCGCAAGAATATTTTGCTCTTGATTTTCATTCAAGGTTTTTTTCCCTCATTTTTACTACACTAAAAATTATGGTTTGAGAACATGACGAAATAATAATTGGCCTTCCACCACCACCCTCTGAAACTAAACCGGATTTTCAAGAATTTTCATAGTACATTGATCACAAGGCTGCGAGAGATCAGCTAAAACTTGGAGGCAAACCCAGGTCTGATTAATGAGCCTGTAATTCATTAACATTTATATGGCCACTTGTTTCAGTGCATTTGAAGTAAACAAAACAGGGGAAAAAAAGGAGAAAGAACTGAACATCAGTGAGAAACTCCAGGGCCTGATGCCATTGCCACCTGTCAGCAAATGGCAAAAACCTCCAAACCTTGCAAATGCACTCTGGGGTTGCTGGAACTGTTGAGAGAGTGGATGGGAGCAAGAATGCTGTGGCCTGCCTGAACATTTTTTTCCAGAGAACTGATGTATTTTGCCGTGGATTTAGAAGATTTAATAGGAGGAAAAAAAAAAAGCTATTCAGTTGAGCTTTCTGGGTAAACTTATTTTGACCAAGGATGTTAATTAATGAAAATGCAAAAAATGTTGCTCATTGTTTTGAATGCAAAACAGGAAAACAAAACATCTGCAGCACTGGCAGAACAGCTTGGATGGTAAGAGTCTCGATTCTGATTTTCCTGCTGCAAGAAGTTCTGCATTTCTGAGGGCAAGAATTAATTCCTAATGCTGTCCTGCAACACGTAAAGGAAGTTTTGAAGGTCTCACTGCTGCTGCAGCTCTGTCTCCTATCACAATTGTTAGGGGATTACAGAACAATGCAGAATTTAAGAAAATACTTAGAATTGTTTCTGGGCTGGTATCCAGAAGCCTGTGTTTGGCTAAGTTTAGAGGGCTTTTGGGACCGACTAATCCGATACTTGAAACCTGTGAAGTGAGGTATGTTAACCTTTACACGGAAAAGACAGACACATAACTACCTGCTAACATGGTCAGAGGAGCTCGGTTTGGGAGCTAATTCCTTCTGCACTGGTGACGTGGGCAGTGGCTAAACTATGATCTTTTTTGCTGATTACAGACTTGCTGAGTTAATTGAATGAGCTCTGTTCAGATAAACCAGATGGAGCGGCAGGAGTCTGCACACCACTGTTATTTTCCTCACCAAGTCTTTAACCACACCATTTAAATGCCTCTACCATGTGCTGGATTGTATGGAGTAAGATCATCTGCACTGTACATTTCATTGCTCACACTTACACGTCTCCCATTCCTTTCAGATGCTGTATACTTACTGATTAAAGGCCATCTTCTGGGGTTCCCCTATTTCTAGAACTGCTTTTGTTCTTCAAGGTTTTAGAAATAGAGAACTGCCTGTTTATAATCTCCAAAATTCAATGTTACAATGGAGTCTGCAGTGAAAATCAACATAAGAAAAAAGTGCTGTCATTTACATATTGATGAGATACATTTGGACCAAAAGTTGTGTAGCTTCTATAGTTACCTCATTTTCATACACATACAATTACCTCCATTATAGAAGCCTTTCAGGTAGGCAGTGTTTTTAAGATATAAAAATAATAAAAACTGTGGATCTTTGGAATCACATAAAATCCAGGATGTGTAAGAACTACAAGAGCTGGGCTAGTTTCCTATGAAATTTAAAGATATTACAAATCCATAAAGTTTAACTCCATCCAGGGGGAAGTATATAATCTATTGCTAAGTGCTGTGCTCCAAGCAGCCTGGAAGGATGGCCATGCTGGGTATCCTCAGGTGTGACTGCAGAGTGCTGTGACCTTCCAGGATCCTTCAACACCTCCTCCAGGAACTGGAGACAATCACTCAATTCCCAGATGCCTTCCTTAGAACATTTCTTCTCTCAGAATCCTCTAAGTGTCAGAAGTAGCTTTTACCTGTAGTGATTTCCTCTGGAACAAGCTACCTAGATGTCTTAGTCCTCATGTCAACTATCACTGAACTGGCAAACCATCTGTTTTCAGAGCATCGTTTATTCTTTTCACTTACAAAACACTCTCTTGTCATTTCAGACAGTCTAGCATGAGGAAAACCTTCTGCACCATTTATACAGGCATGTTCTCCTCATATCTCTTGTCTCAACGTTCATTTGCACTATCTTCTCTTGTTCATCTTTGTTACTCTTAATTGCTTTTTTGTCTCTCTTCTCCCTGTCTTCTTGCTGGCTTTGCATTTGAAATGTAAAGCAAGGAAGTTTGTAGGCTGGTTCTTTGATTAGGCAGGATTGGATTCCCCAAGGCCTTAGAGCTGAAACAAGGCCAACCCGTCTTTGGCATGAATTAAACTCCACATTTTTAGCTGTGTTGTAGGAGGCCATCCAAAGCTCTTCGAAGAGGTTTTACTCAGGATCCAGCTGGAAGCCTGCAGGCTGCAAGGTGTCTCTGCCTTGCCTCTGTTCTCTGGCCTTGAATGTCAGAAAAAGTTGTTAGCACACTGTGTGAAGTCTGGGCATTAATTCCACTTCCGGTTCTCACTGCAAGTCAGACAGAAGGGCAGAGGAAATAGGATGGGGTGTTAAAGGCAGGATGCATACTGCAACCCCTCAAGTGTTTTTGCTCTGCCAGGTTCTTGTGGCTAAGTCCTGTGAGATGTTGAGACAGTCTAATATTTCAGTGCTCCCAACAGGATGAACCCACTTCAAGTCATGCACTGCTGCTTCTTCTGTTACACTTGTGCTGCTGACACTGTGAAGCCAGTTCAGCTGCATCAGCTGGCAGAAGCCCGGGGTTTGATGGGTGCATTCTGTAATTACTGACTTAAACCCACTTATGAGTCAAATGAGAGCAATCACCAGCCTGAGCAGAGGGCCAGAACTGTGTCTGGGAGTAGGAGGGGAATGTGGGAAGGTATGGGAGCATCTGCCTTTTTGGCAGTGAGCTGCTATGAGTGCTGATTGCAGAACAAAGACCTTTTTTACAGGTGTGAGGCACATCACTCTGTTCCCTGGTGCTGCCTCCTAAGGCATGAGCATGTCCAAAAGCTGGCATCCACTGAACCAAGTGTAGGGAAGGATAACTGTGGGAAATAGAGGGACATGAGCATGTCAGCTGCCGTGTTTCATGGAAACCCAGGATGTCTATCACTGTAGTTTGTGCTTCCTCAGCTCTGGAAGACAATTGTTTTCCCATTCTGCCAGGCTTTGTTACTAGGAGCAGTGGAGATCTGAGTTCCTTCGCAGCATCAGCAAGGAATCCCACTGCACATTAAAGGTCCTGAGTGACTTGTTCAGGATGTGGTTTTTGTGACAGACAACTACCACAAAGGACAAAATCCTACAGCTGTTTTTCCCTGCTGTGCAGAATAACCTTTCTCAAGGTTAACAGCAATCAGCTCATCTCAGCCAAACATTGTGTTAGTTCTGGTGTTGTCATCCTGTGGATCAGCAGGCCTGTGAAGCGGGAGAATACTTCTTCAGGAAGTATCCTGACTTTTCAGAACTTTTTATTTTAAAAAAAGAAGTTATGTAAATGCTTCAATTTAAAAATGCTTCAAAATTTTATGAAGTACATTTTTAAATTTAAAAGGAAGGAAATGGTATTCAAGATGCTGATATCAAAAGCTAGAAATCCTGGCGTAACCAGAAGAAAAGCTGCATTATTTGGGTAATAATTTAGTGCAAGGCATTCTGTGAACACTACAGGAAAACCATCAAAACTCGAGAATCAGGAAAGAGAATAGTGAAGCTCCTTTAAGAAGTTACAGCAATGAAAACTTGGAATTTTCCTACATAGGCAGTTCTGTGTGCTGATCAACCTAAATCCTGGCACTGTGAAGAACATGGCTTGGGGTCACCTGCCAGCACATCTCCCTGACCATTGTCTCATTTGAGTCACATTTCTTTTACCGTAGAACTACTTCAACTGCAACTCTGCTTTCACAGGATATTCTAGTGCAAATATGTATTTCCCCCAGCAGATGCTTCCACAAATATATGTTTCCCCCAACAGATGCTCCCTACTATCCCTGGATATTGAGTACTGCCAGCAAGGGGTGTACTGAAAGTGACAGAAAACATACTATATGTGAGATGTTTTTTAGTGCCACGTCAACCTCTCTGTCATTCATTTAATGTTGAATCATCTCCCTTGTGGGAAAGGTTAGGCTGTATCTTACACCGTATTCTGTCTGGTTTTTAGTAGGACATAGAAAAATGTTTGTTTTCTTTGTGTTGCATCTACCAGCATTTAAATTGGCATTGTTTCTTCCAGTTGCTGTTTGTATAGTGCAGTGCAATGTTGGACAAAAGCCTCTGTGAAGCAACTGTGACTGATCTTTATTTAGCAAAGATCTGGAGGATCACCTGTTGAGGTTGGGAAGTACTTTGTAGTAGAGAAAAGCCTCCCATAGTGCCTTCCTATCTGAGCAACTTTAGCAGCTTTTCATTTCATTTCAACACCAAGCCCAACACAGTGACGTACATAGGAGTTATTATCTCTGTATGGAGTCTCAGAAAAGAAGACAAATCAATTTCCCAGGACCTGCTGCAAGATTGCAACACTTTCAGAAAATTTTGTTTGGTTTACAAGTTTACATTTACTAGAACTGCCTTGCTGGACTCTCATCCACTCAAAGCCTGGAACTGCCCTAAGTTCCTTCACCCTTCAAAGCTCAGAACTGCCCTCTGTTCCTTCACCTTTCACCCATTAAAAACAAATAACATGACCCTTTTATATCCACAAAACAATGACACAGTAAAGACCTTTGGTTCCTGCCAATGCCAGAACTCAAATCAGATTATAAAAAACATATTTATTAAAAAAAAAGACTGCTAAATAACATTTACTGTTACTCCTGATTTCACTTTCCTTTTTCCTTGACCTCTGCACAGTAGATTCTGTTACTAAGTTAGAAACTTCAGTTGTCTTGCCATTGTACATGACATATGGTAACAGCTGAAGGAGGAAATGTCATTGAATAATTACAGAAAAAAAAAGCTCAGGGAAGATCCTTGATAGTCCATCCCAGTGCTTGGGGTGGGTAATTCAGATTGTAATTATGTCTCCAAAAGAGCTGCTTAACAATTTTTAAAAGTCTGTGACGATGAAGGTACTGCAAACTCCACAGACAGTCCCATCTAGCACTGTCCACACCATTTGAAAGTCTGTTCTATGTCTAATATAAGTGGTGAACAGATAATTAAGTTTCTCTTTATGGCTAACTTTCAGTCTTGAAGATTATGTTATTCCAAACTTTTTAAAGACTATTTCTTTCAAATTTTCCTTACAGACTGTGTTTTGTATTCCTAGCCTTATTTTGCCAGCTCTTCTCTATAGCCCTCCTGAAATGCACCACACATGCTGGATGCAATACTCCGGGCTGAGGCTTTGCCCCTGGCAAACACAATGGAAGTACTATTTATTATGTCTTACATTTTTACACATGCCAATAGCACACTGTGTGTCTATTTTCCCAACAGTCATCTGTTGTATGATTGAGAGTCAGATGAAATGCCCTTCAGAGAGAAAGTGCGAAGAACTGAAGGTGAGGACGCTGTGCCAAGGGCAGGGAGCTCTTGACTCCCGTGTCCTAGACTTGCTTTCAGCACGCAGCCAATGGAACACAAAAAATATAAATCAATTCTGTAACTAATAATTGTGGAAGTTTCCAAGGGAAAAAGATAGCTCTCCAGTGGTTACAGCTAGTGACAAAATGACAAGGCAGTTTGAGCAATACCTGTAGCCATCAGTGTCTCTCCACTAACCATTCATTTAAGCAGTAGGAGACTGCAAGAACTGTCTTCACCACTGCAGAGATCAGAAGTGAAATGATTTTCCATTTTAAGCAGCAGTAGAAATAGTGAAACAGGAATGAATGCACAAAAAGCAGAGCCTTCTGGTAAAATGGTTTGAGGGCTGTCTTCTTTTGCTTGAAAAAAAGAAACAAAAATGTGTGAGGAAATTTAGGAGCAGTACGTTTAGGGTCTCAGAATTAATTAATTAAACTGTAGCCCTACACAGCCCATTGGGAAAGAACTGGTGCTTGGATAAAGTTGTTGTGAGACTGTGTAAGCAGTAGCACATGTGGAAAGATGCTGAGCACCTAAGTCAATGGTGGTATGACGCAGATGCCAGGTTCAAGGCAGCTTGCCAAAAGTAGTCCACTGTGTGTTGCCAAAAGCATTACGTACCTCATACGTAGTATGAATTGGGTTGAGAATACCACAGAAGACGTTATTCAGAGGACCCATGCAAAAGTCACTAGTGCTAACAAAAGTTAACCTGACTTCTTCTGCATTGAGAAGTACACAGCTGAGAACTAGCAACTAGGTACTTAAGAAATGTGATTGGGTGCAAGACATAACACGTAAGCAGGAACTGATTTTCATCAGAGGTAATAAAACACATCTGCCTACAGAAGGAGCTGCCTAACTTAAGATCAGAGTGGAATTAAAGTCCTTCTTAAAAGGAGGCAGAAATTTGAGAAGTCAGAAAACTGAAGCAGCTGCACCAAAATGCAAAATTACTCAATGTTAGAATCAGTCTAAATGGTGTTTGTGCCAAAAGAAAGAAAGGAGTTAAAAGTTTATCTCAAGTAAGATCGTACTACTACTTGCTGTAGATATAAAACCTGTGAAGTACTGGCCAGTTACTAGGAGTTTCAGGAGGGGGTTAGAATGTGAATACCAGTTCTGAGGTGGGAGTTTGTAGCTAAGTTCTGTGAGGCCCACCTGCAAAGACAACTTTGCAACACGGCGATTAGAGCATGAGCTCTGCAGGCTATCCATCCATTAACAACTGAAATGTAAAATTTGTGGGAAGTCTGTAATAGACTTGGGCTGCTTTAGAGAACTATTTTCATTGAATGAAGAACTCATGGCAAACTGAAACCCAGATTTTGGATTCCTTATGCTTTATGAAGGATTGCATCACATCCAGCTTCTTAATGAGGGCTGAGCGGGTGTTAGCCCCTTTCTCCACCAGCCAGTAAGGTTAAATAAAGGTTCTTAGCCTCCAGCCTTGCCCTGAGACTGGCGCGGGGAGCAATCCCGCAGGATGTTTTGCCCTTTCCGGGGTAAGGCGTGTCATCGGCCTGCAAGGCAGTGGACTGACAGCGGCAGCAGGGCTGCACCGTGGGGGTAAGTCCTTACAAGCACTCTTGGCAGCTTTTCAGTCAGAAACAGAAAGCACCGAGTTGCCAGAACACTCTGTCTTTAGGGGCAGCAAAAGAGCTGATTCCAAGTATTTCACAGGGAGGCCTAGGCTCTGGAAGTTCTGGTTGTCATCCAGTCTTCACGGACTGGTCACTGTCACCTGTACAGCGGCTGAGACCTGCCCTTTTGGATAGCGCCCTTCCTTCTGGACCGGTATTAACACAGCAATATAAAGCTTATGTACTCAATCCATAATTCCTGCCCTGGTAGTGCAATGAAACATAGTTAGAATGGCACAGAACTGTGTAATACTACTACTTCTACTACTGAATCATCTGTGTAGCCGTTCTGCCAAAAATATTCAAGAGGGCATTTTAAAGAGCAAAGTAGCTATTTAAGCCCACCTGCCGCTTTCTGTTCCTCCACACAGGAGGTAGATAAAAGTTCCTGTGCCGCCTCAGGAAAGCTCAGCCCGGGTACTGCTGAGTTGTCGCTGGCGGCACAGGCGCCCATATGATCGTAAAGGGACAAAATTCATCTCCTTACAGGTAACGATGAGGAGAAACTATGCGGGGCGAGTGACCTGCTCGTTAACCGGGGAGCGCTGAAACACCGACACAGCCGCTCCATTCTCCTGAGGCAGGAATGCTAATGGAAAATGCCAGCCTGCCCCGCAGCCTCCCAAGGCCAGCGGCGAGGGGAGACTTCTGACTGCAAGGTCAGCGTGGTTAATCTTTTCCCCGGATAATTACAGCCGGCTCGGCGGGCCCTTCAAACCTACCGCGGCTTTGCACCCACCCCTTCCAGACCCCGCTCCTGGCCCGGCCCCTCGGGCCAGCCCGCCCCGGGGCGGAGCCCCGCGTTCCCCAAAAGCCGCCGCAGCCGGGGCGAGCGGTGCTGGGATTTGGGAGCGGCGGGACCGGCGCGGCGGGACGTGGGGCTCGGGCAGGGCTCGGTGGTGAGTGGGAGGTGGCGGCGGCTGCTGCCCTCAGGTCTTGGAGGATGGGAGACGACTTTTCGTGCGTAGTTTATACAGTCGTTGTTGTCTCTCTAGACCCGAATCTGTTAGAAAATAGTTAAAACTACTATAAGCTCGGGTGTACTATGTGCTGAATACGCTAGCGATGTTTTCAACTAACATATAATTCGATGTGTGACTTTTCAAGCCTGTTCCCCGTTGGGGTAATACCGAGCTATTTAAGTGATTCGCTCTTTTATGGAACCCGGGCTTTTGGGTTTAGTCCAGTCACGCTGTGGTTAAAAGAAAGAAGATTCTCTTCTGACCTCTGCAGAAAGTGCGTGTATGAATTTGTATTAATTCAACTCAACGTCCTTTAGGGTCGAGTATCTCTTCCGTCATCGTTGATGTTCAGGGTACGGCAATATATGTTTTGTAAGTCAGTATCTTTCTAATAAAAGTGGAGACCTTAATTTTTTTCTATATTGATGGCTGGATTCTCTTTTTAACTAGTTTGCCACTCAGCTGATGCAGAATTTTTCTGAGGAGACACTTACTATTTTTATTGATATAGGGAAGAAGTTCTGACTAAGAAGCAAACCAAGAATTTGGAATGTAATCGGGAAATGAGACACCTGAAGTCATGGGGCGAAATTACTGGCTGGTGTGTCTTTTACTTTTTTTTTTTTTTTTCCTGAGAAAAACTCTCCCTCTTTTCTCTATTTTTTTCTTCTTCTTCATACTTCTTTCTAAAGTATGGAAATCTAGAAGAAGGGGGCTGGAGATTAGAAGTTGAAAGATTCATATGGTTAGTTTAGCATACTGGCAGGAGATGAGACTTGAAAGCCTTTCAGATGTATAGACTTTGACCTTCACCTTGGGATCTGTCAAAGGAAGAGTGTGCTATAAAATTTTTGCATTAGGGTTATCCTATTGATTATATTGAAGCTTCAACTAATATTTGTAAATCTGTGTGCAAATTACAAACTCTATTTCGCCATGCTCAGAATTACACAGAAAAAGTGAGCAGCCTTCATTGCAGAAGCATTGAAACAAACAGAAGAAGAATCTATTTTAGTTTTATTAGTGTTATGGTATCTGTGCTAGATGAAAACTTCTTTTAATATGGTGTGGGGGGGCTTAACTATCAGTTTTGATGAGTTTCTCAGGAGTAAAGATCAGGTGTGTAGTGGATAGTGGACAAACTGAGCTTGTCTTTGTCTCTGTTAATTAAATGATCTACCATTAATCATGGCAGAACAGGATTGCGGGGAACATGGAGCTGAAACTGGCCTCCCTTCTGATACAGTGTCATATCCATGTGGCTCTGCCTCCTTCCTATTGAGAAGCTGGCATGGTCTAAGCCTGTGTGTCCAGCCAGATCTCTGTACTGCACTCTTTTTGGCCATATAGTGGGGTGACCTTAGTTGCCTTTTCCTTGGTTTTTTTTTTTTTTTTTTTTTTTTTTTTTTTTTTCCCCCTCTATTAATGGTGTTCTTTGTAGCAGTCTAAAGAGTAAAATGGATTTCTGTGCATGTAGGTGTTGAGCATGTGAAACTGTTTGATTTTAGCTTCCTTCTTGTTCTTATGTGTCAGAAGACCCAGGTAACTCATCATGAAGTAAAGTGATAAAAGGAAAGTTAGAGCTGCAGAAGCTCTTCACGCCTGCTGAGTGTCTGCAATTCTGAAAATTCATTTAGGTGCTGGGTTATTGGCCTTTCTAGAGAAAGTGACTTAAGAAGGTTCAGCTGTACAAAAGGCAGGGCTAAATAACTGGTGTATTTGTGGTATTTTCTAGCTGGGCACTACAGGTGATTAAGCAGAGAGAATAACAGGGAGTGTAAGTGCCAAAGGAAGTATTTTCAAGTACAATTTTCCCATAAAATTAGCTGGCAAAAATAACGAGAACACAATGCTTAGGGGGATATTATGGAGAATGGGGAATGAAAACTATATTTTGAGGAAGGTTAAAAATAAGATGTTGAGAGACATGCTTGCTTTTGGGAAGGGCAATCTTATATTGGCCAAATTGGTTTGGTTTTGAGGTTCTTAACTCTTCTAATATAATTGGATTACTTTAACATTTTGCAAAGCATATGCTATAGTTAATTACAATGTGTGGTCACTTTGTCAAATTCACTTAATTGACACAATTTTCATGTAACATTCACAAGAATGTTTATTGTGAACGCTGGTAGCAGAAATAGGTCTGAATGGAAGCAAAATTGTGTATGCACCCTTATTTTCTGTCCAAATGTGCTGGCTTAGGTCATACTAAATAATGTTGGTTACTGGAAAAAAGGAAGTTCTGTAATGACTGCAGGATGTAGTCAGACTAGTTCAGCTTGGTAAAAATCCTTGGAGGCTATTCACTGCAGTGCTCCTTAACATTGTGCCTAGGAAACAAACTGCTTTAACCTTTCATGGTGAGGAGAGTGGTAGCCCAAATACATAGCAGACACTGATTTGAACCCAGATGCCTTTCTATGCTATTCCTGTCTTCTCATTGTCGAAGGTATTAAATGTCTTTTTTTTCATTCTTATGATGTTTTTACTCTTCACTTATGTTTGAAAGGCCCATTTTAAATGGACCAGGCACAAGTTTTTACTAAGTGTTAGCATGTATATTTATGACATGTACTTTCAGTAATGTTAAATCTTCCTCTTTCACAGAAAGAGGAACCAATAATGCCAGCACTGAACTGGAAGCCCTTTATCTATGGAGGTTTAGCATCAATCACTGCAGAATGTGGTAGGTGTTTGCTTTCACTGTTGACATGATTTTCTTTACTTGGATAGTCTCTTTGTAAAACAAGTTTGGTTCCATGCTGCCAGTGACACAGTAGTATGTGGTGGTCTGCAGCATAGAGTTTTTTGCTTTATGCTGACTGAAGAGTTGCTCTGATCTCTGCTGCAATGTCAGAACACTTGTGTCTGTCAACTCTCATCCCTGGTGAGTCTTTTTATACATATTTTGCCTCTGTGTTTTATTATTTGGTGTTTGTTTAATTTGTTCCTAGACAGTGGTCGTAAGTAGATACAGCTTCTTCTTTGTTGCAGTAGACAAGTTATGCTCTTAACTTGTAAATTTCTCTTAGCTTTACTGTGTATCTATGTTGCCATTTAAATTATCTTTTCTTGAATGTAAGTGGCTGCTTAGATTTTAACACTTAAATTCAATAGTGAGCAACACAGAATAATTGCTGTAGTGAGGGTGCATTTGATGTTTTAGGCCTGCTCTAAAGGCAAACCTAAAATATCAACATCTCTGTAAAGTTGTATTTGAAATGCATGTACATGAAAATAAAGGCAATCTGGATTTTCATTGTAGCAGGACATGGTTAGGCTTGTGGTGTGTTGGGGAAGATGAATCAGGGAAACCTTATAAATATGATTGTTTAGCAAAAGATTCTGAAAATATGAAACCTATAATCGAAATAGAAATGGAAGCTTACTTTGAGTTGTAGGATACCGAGTCTTAGTTACTATATAACCTGAAAACAATAGCCTAGCCAGCTGAAGAAGAATCCCTTTTGATTGAACAATACCTTTCTGCTGGCTAAGGGATCCAAAGGTCAATGTAGCAAAACAGAAAGTCTAAAGAGTAGATTTTAGAGTTTAAAATATAACATAGTATTGTAATGTAGTAGTTCTTATAGGCTATATGTAGATTCTATAGCATTTTGTGTCTTGTATTGGTTGGTCACTGTAAATTAGAATATTCATCACAAAAAAAGATATAACGCATTATAACAAGGACCTCGCTCTCTTCTTCCACTCTTACTTCTTCCTCTCTATTCCTTGCTCTTTGCTCTGCTCTTACCTCTCCCCCCTGCTCTCTGACCCCTGCCACCTGGCTCCCTCGCTCCTTTCTTTCTTAACTCGTACCCATTGCTCATCCTCTCGCTCTCTCTGGGACTTCCCTTCAGCCGAGGATGGTGGCTGAAGGCAAGGCCCTTTTTGCCCACGACCCATGCAATAAAACAACGTATTCTAGAATATCTCAGGTCAGCAGAATTCCTTCTCCCTACTGACTGTGGATGGTCTGACAGTGATGGGCTTGTATGCAAGGTCTGTCTAGTAAAGTAGATGTAGTATAAAATTACACTTAAAACTATTTTGTTTTCATAGAGTAGTTTGGGTTGGAAAGTCATCTGTTCCAACCCCCCTGCTTTGAGCAGGGACATCTTCAATTAGATCAGGTTGCTCAAAGCCCTCTCCAATCTGACTTTGAATGATTCCAGGGATGGGAAGGATTTCTACTTAGGAAATTTGTGCCAACTTAAGTTTGAAACCTGTCATTATTTGACTTGACTGAATATGGCAAATAATTCCGAAAGTTTTTAAGGAAGACAAACAATTCATGAAAGCTTTGCTGCTTTGGTAAGCCTCATTTGAACAGATGGTTTAATTCTGACTCCTGTTAGTGCTTAGATGAGTATGGAATGTTGAGGTGATCCTTTTCCTGGATGGATACAGTTTCTGAATCTCTCCAAAAGGGGAGCATGGAGAATATGCTGTGAATATAACATAGCAGTAGGCCACAGGAAAGCAGTGACAGAAATAGGTACTGCTGCTATTGCTTTTTCAGATACTAGGCCAGAATCTGTATAGTGTCTCCTACAGAACTTACTTGCCTTCAGTGATGTCCTTTTCAAAGGTGTTGGTAGAATACATGTGCAAACTCAGTGCTTGATTGGGATTGCAGTGTCCTGTTCAGTGTGGCTGCTTACAACCTGGCAATGCTGTGTTGCCTGAAAATATAGTGAGTGTGGAATGTAAACACAGGAGGTAGGCAGGGCCTCTGATAGGCCTTTAGAAGAAACAAGGTGAGAGAATGTGAATCACTTTTTTAAAAGAACTCTTGGTAAGAAAAGATTCTTTCCTATGGGAGTACTTTGGGAGTACTTTTATATATTGTGATATATAATAAATGTTGCCATTTCTTGTATGATGCTCTCTGTTGTCTTTGGTTAGGTAGGTGCTGCATTAATTTTCTCACTGATTTTCCTCTAAGGTACTTTCCCCATTGATCTGACCAAAACACGTCTCCAGGTTCAAGGTCAAGTTAATGATGCCAAATACAAAGAGATCCGCTACCGTGGAATGGTGCATGCACTGGTCCGAATATGCAGAGAAGAAGGATTGAAAGCCTTATACTCTGGGTAAGATTAACTGAGTTGCCGCAATGGCTTATGAACAGTCTGTTAATAAAAGTATAAGCCCATTGTATGTGAATTTTTGGGTTTCAGGATTACAAGGTATTTGGCTAGCCTTAATCTGGAAGTTGGAAGACACAGCTTGGATACCTTCAGTGCTGCACACTGCCATAGCATTTCATTAAAAAAAAAAAAAAACAAACCCAAAAAACCAAAAAACTTCAAACAATGAAACCTACATGGAACAAAATAGCTAAGCATAAAGTTATTCTCTATAGTGCTGCTATGGTTGTTCTGTCACTCAATTAAAATTGAATTTACCTTTGTCTATATAGGAGCATGCTTTTCTTCAAAACATGCAGGATGGTGGGGGAACTACATTTCAGACATGACTGCCAGATATTTTATAGATTGCAAGTCGAAGCATGGTCTAATAATAATAATCCCTTCACAGTTCATTCATGTTCTTGCAGGCTCTGCTTAAAAAAAAAACCTCACAAAACCTAAAAATCTTCAAAGATTGTTTTATTTATAGTGAGTTTAAATTGTTGATTTACATGAAAAACCTTTGTCTGCTAGATAGCTCTTCACTAGGAAGAATTTTCTGATGAGTTTTTGAGATATTGAGCATAAGCATCATTGCTGCTTGTTTTTACAGAATTGCACCTGCAATGCTACGGCAGGCTTCATATGGAACTATAAAAATAGGCACTTACCAGAGCTTAAAAAGAATGTTTGTTGAACATCCAGAAGGTGAGTGGTTTTCTATTTAACTGAGGACTGATTTGCTTGAAGCTGATTGTTTCCATTTGGTATCTTACTGTAGCATTTGAACAAGTCTACCGAGAAGACTTTCTTTATACTAGTTACAACAAAGTTAGTCAGCAAAGGTAACTCGTCCAAGCAGGTTTTATGGGTTCTGTAACTGGCATTCTCTGGTTAAATAAGGGAGGCATCATCCTGTCCTAATGCATCTTAAGCTTTGTAAATCTGCAGCTAAACTCTTTTATCTGTGAAATAGATGAAACCCTCATGATGAATGTTCTGTGTGGCGTGCTTTCGGGAGTAATCTCATCATCTATTGCCAACCCTACAGATGTCTTAAAGGTAATTATGTAGAGCTTGTCTTTTTAGTTTTTGTTCTCTCCTGAAGTAAAACCAGAGTCTCCTGAAGAATATAGGATTTGTTTTGTAACCCTGTTTATTCTCATCTCTTAACTTCTAAACAATCAGTAACATCCTGAATTCTTTGAACCTCATTCTGGTCCATACTAATAATTTGGAAGTACACAAGAGGAAGGTGAAGGCTGGGGAGGTAGATCCACATTTTTCTGAGTGTTGGGGGAGGATAACTTTGCTATGTATTTCATCTGTGCTTCTTGGTAACCTGTTACACTTGGATGTTTCTAGAGCTCAAAATAGGTGAAGATCAGTTCAGAGGAAAGAGTTCCAGTGAGTGCTACTTGTCCTGTGTGTGACCTTAATGCTGTAGAGAGGCTTTGCAAACCTGTGTTCCAAGGACATGGTGGCCCAGCCAGCATCAGTCATTCAAAGTGAATTAGTGAAACAACCACCTCTTTAAGAATCTATTAGCTCGATCACAGTCAGTTACTTGAAAAAGTTGATGGTATTTATCTTGTAAAACTGGAGCTTGACTTACACAGCTGCTCCTAATGAAAAGGAAGTCAAGATAACTGTATGTTCTTCTGAAAGTACTAAAAAGCTTAATCCTTCATAGTGCTAGTGTGGTTATGTAGTGGCATTTCAAACATAAGCTTGTTTCAAGTGTGCCTTCAATTAGTTATTTCCTAAAATTATGTAACTTACCAAGTCACTTGTTGACAACTTGTATTTGGAAGTTACTTTGGCAGGTTCCTAAGGATGTTCTTATAAATCTACAGGGTTGAAGACCGTGGTTCTCAGTGGCTGAAACATTAATCTTTTTAACCTTTCATTTCAACATGTTCCTGTGAGAACACTGTAAAGGACATCCTGCAGAACCCCATCTGCCAGTCTTATCTAAATGGAGCAGTGTACTCATACAGAAATAGAAGTGACTTAATGCAGTTAAGAATTCTGCCACATAGTTGTTCAAAATTAGCAGCTGCATTTGGATAGTTAAGACAAAAGATTGCACTATAGTTGTGATAATGTTAGCTCTTGCTTTTGTACTCAAAGAGAAGTTGACTTTACTGCTTGCAATTGTAACTTAATGGTTTAATCTAGTTTTATTATTGTTGTATTTATCTTTTAATTGTGTCTTCAAATGACTCTCAGATCAGAATGCAAGCTCAAGGTAGAACGATTCAAGGAGGAATGATGGGCAACTTCATACAGATCTACCAAAAGGAAGGCACTAAAGGATTATGGAAGGCAAGTTTTTTTTGAACTGTATCTTACACTTCAACTACACTTCCTTGCTCATGCCCATGTCATGTATTCCTGCAGTGTTCTCAACTGAAATATGGAGGATGTAATGTCTGTCACTTGTCATGACTACTTCACTGCTGGTGTCTCAATGCTTTTTGGTGAAGGGTTACAGCCAGCTTTGTGTGTGAGGATTAGCTGCCATTTAGGAGAGGGAAGACAAATGTAGGGTTCAATTAGGGTGACTGGCTCTAGGAATAGTTCAACAATGCTTTGCATGACACCTCTTAATCTGTATGCTCTTTTTTTAATACATATACTAAAGAACATTTGGAAGCAAAGGAGCTACTGAGCACCCAGTCTAGCTCAGGAATTCTTGTGTTCAGTCTTACAGGTTGTCTCTTGGGCCAGTTATGGTCAATGACTGTATAGCAGCTGAAGAGCCAAAATGAACAATTGTTTTGAAACAGCTGGAAAATAGGAATATTTTTTCTATTAGTGTGCTTTTTCTCACTAAGCTTCTTGATCTCCAGTTTTCTGTTCAGCTTCCTTACTTTGTCAGTTTTTCAGCTAGCAGCAAAGGAATACTGGTTTTGAGGTTTTAGCTGACTGTTGATGCAAGAATTGAGATGTTAAGCAGGGATAGAAAATAGCTTAAAGGACCTGAAGTTGCCATTCTGTGTGGAGGAGTGATTTAGCTGTTACTTCAAATTTGTGTTTTGGGAGCTCATACATCTAAGACTTGTACTAATTTGCCTTTTTTGAATTTGCCATGTTCTTAAGACATTTGTGATGTTTTGCTTTGTATAACAAGAGCTTGGCTTTTCTAACAGTGCACAAATGTTGACTTTAAACTTCAACTATATCATTTCTTTTGTCAGGGAGTATCATTGACAGCACAGAGAGCTGCTATTGTTGTTGGAGTGGAGCTGCCAGTGTATGACCTTACCAAGAAGCACATAATTATGTCTGGATATATGGGAGATACAGTATATACTCACTTCCTGTAAGTTTATGTAACTGGCTTTATAGCTCATGATTGGTTAGTTCTTGCTACAGGGGAGATGAGTCTTTTGAATTCTGTCATCTGTCTAGATGTAAATATACTTCTGGTGTGTGTAAAACTTCTAATGTAATAGCATTTCAAATGGTAGCATGTAGCATGGAAGCTAATTTTATTTCACATTTGGATTTAGCTGTCTTTTGAAATATAGAAACTTGTTTTGTGGGTGGTCTGAATCATTCAACTGTGCAAATTGAGGTTAGGGGAAATTTACAGTCAAATATTATTTCTGGGGCACAAATATCTTTTCAAGCATACTGTATGTAAGGACTGTATAGAAAATCTTCAAAACTACACTTTTATAGTAAATGAAAAGTAACTTTTCACATCCATTAGCTGATTTAATTTTTAACTAAAAACATTAAACAGTCATTATTATTGTGTGTTTTCTGGGAAGGGGAAGATCTTGTACATCTGTGTGGTACAGCAGATTTCATTAAACCCTTCTTTTACTAGTTCCAGTTTTCTTTGTGGGTTAGCTGGAGCCCTCGCATCCAACCCAGTTGATGTTGTAAGGACGCGCATGATGAATCAGAAAAGCCAAAAAAATGGGGGACACTCAGCCTACAAGGGCACTTTGGATTGCTTGTTACAGGTAAGTAGTTCATGTATCATCACAAATAGAAACTGTTGCCACCAAGCAATGATTTTGCTCTAGAGCTCAAAATTGTCCTGTGTTCCCTAATGACTTAGATATGCCTTTTGCCATAGTGCTTAAAGGACTATGCTGTCAGTAATGCACGCAAGCCTGAAAAGTATCTACTGTCTTGACAGAAAGGCAGGAAGAAAGTTAGTGTCTGCTGCAGAACCTTCCAACTTCCTTTGGGTGCTTGGATGAGGAGGGGAAGGCTCTCAGCAGCACTCTCTCTTGCTCAGCCTTATACTATCAGGCTGACAGGAAATGATCGCTTCATAGGTCAGTCCTTGAAGAACAAGATCTTCTGGAACAGATGGTTTTCTATGTTGCTTATTGCATAATGAAAAACCTAATAGAGCCAGAGGCAGGTCAGCCTCTGATTTTAATTACTTTGATTTGGTTTCTTAAGTCTAACTTTGGTAGGAGGTGGGACCATGATGGTCTTTTGCATGGAGAAGAATGGAGAGTAAGCTGTTGCTGTCCAGCTGTTGACTGAACAGTCCAAATCACATTGCCCAGTGAAGTTTGTGGAGGTCCATAAAGCAAACTTAAATATTTCAAGGGACTGCCAGATGTTAGCTACAGGTTTACATGCAGCAAATTTCAAGGGGCTGCCAAATGTAAACTGCAAGTTTACATCTAATGAAATGTATTTCTTTGTCCTGTCAGACAATAAGTTTAAGTTTAGGTTACAGTAGTAAGCCACGCCCCTGTCTGGTACAGTCTTATTAGCTGAGATGCTGTCTGGATTTCTCACTAAAAAAGAATTACATAGAGTGTGTTCTTGTTATGTTCTTGTTGGGGTTTTTTTTGTTTTTGTTTTTTTTCTCCTAGACATGGAAGAATGAAGGCTTTTTTGCTCTGTATAAAGGGTTTTGGCCAAATTGGTTAAGACTTGGTCCTTGGAATATCATTGTATCCTTTCCACAGGTGTGCAAAACTACTAAGTTAGCCATACAACAGCAGTATTGTTTTTTACAGAATTACTTTGTGTGGGAAGTGTCATATCAGCACAGATGTTCCCTTTTTTTATGAATGGAAAACTGTGCAGTTGACAGGTTTCTTTTTAGTCAACAGCTTCCAGTCAGATTGAATTTGTGATTCACACAGAGTCAATACTAAAATATGATCTTATAAAATAATTTTCTGTGCTTCCAATTTCATACCTGTCCATTTCCTTTGTTATGAGCTCAGTTTTAATCAAAGTTCATCAGGTGAATTAGGAATAGGGGCTATTTCCAGAACTGGGGAAACTGTTGGCAGTTACTGATGCAATCTTTTTGTGTGTCCTGCTCTCACAATTTTGGCTTTGTTTCAAGAGACAGCTGATCAGAGCCCTGGGGAGTGGGTTGGTAGAAATGGTTTTTACAATAAACAAACCTTCTTTAGCCCATCAAAGTTAAGTGAGTAAAGACTCTTAAGGGCTTTTGGAGTATTATCCTGCCTCCTCAGTCCTGGGTTTAAAATCCTGAGGAAGTGGGATGGGAAAGTAATTTCTATCACCAGCCTTAAAGCAAGTTTCATCATTCTGCCTAGTATTGTGTAAAAAAGTGGCCAACCTGCAGCATGGCATACGAAGGAACAAGGAGTGGAACACAGCTGCACACAGATGCAGCTGACCTTCAGTACTGAAGTGACCAGTTTTCACCGCATGAACAGGAAACAGTTTTCCTTAATCAGCTGTGCCAGTTCTTTCTGACATATGAACAGCTGAAGAAATTGGATGCCTGACATGCTGAGCTGTGTACAGAATTCTATTAATGTACTCTCTGAGTTTAGAGCAATGTGCAAGTTGTCTTGAGTGTTTGCTCTTTATTGTCTGAGCTGCTGGCCAAAGAAAGAGATCACTGCAAGACTGAGTGAGAAGAACCTGGAAGTGATTTTAAGGCAAACTGGCTCCTGTAACCATGGTTTGTGCACATGATTCAGTGGAGATGTGCATTCTTTTTCAGACTGAACCAAACACGGTGGAATACCTTCTGTCAACAGTTTCAATGTTCTTGAATGTAAAGATCTGGAATGCAACTTTGTGCATCTGAGTCTCAAAGCATAGTGTTTTGTAAGAGTCAAAGAACAGATTTTTTTTTTTTCTGTATTTCCATAGATTTCCATGAAGGAAGGAAATAAAAAATATTTCTGTAAAGAAAAAAAGTATTTCTATAAGGGAAGATAAGCAGAACCAAGGAGCTGGGCTTTTCCTGCTTTCAGAAATGTATACAATTTGATTGTAATAGCTTAAAGCTTCCACTTAACTGTAAGTGTCACAAGACATCTTTGCTGGCTTTCAGGTTGGCAAAATAACTGCTGCAGTATAAAATTTGTTTCTGGTTTTGAAGCTTTCCTGTGTGTTCTAAGTCCTGAGATGTCTGCATAATTCTCTGGGAATAATACAGCTTCATTAGCAAGTGTGGTTGCCACATTTGACAGTTTTGCATAGCTTGAAGAAGGGTGTTTTTTTCCTTCCAGTGTATAATTCTTGATTTCATCATAAGTGATTCTTCAACATATTCATAAGGAAATTGCAAGTAGGAATGAAGTTCAAACAAGTTCATGCCCATCTGCTGATCTTGCAGAGGAACGTTCCATGCCTCTTCCATCCTTGGGAAGAACTATTGGTTGCTGGCTGTTTTACACTGAGCAGTCAGGCTCTGTCTTGTGGGTTTCAATGTGACAGGAACGAACCCCTGCAAAAGTAAACCTACTATAAAGGCTGCTTTCCTTCTTTAAAAAGACACCCAAGTCCAGAACTAGTGAACACTTTCATTTACCAAAGAGGCTCAAGTTGCTGTTACATGCAAGGAAACGCTTGATGTAGAAATCAACCACAGCTTCTATAAAAAATTACCTTTAGGTTTAAAGGTATGTCAAAACTTCAGGGCCATTAACTCAACAGTTGTATCAAGCTTAAGTGCTGTTGTTGAATTCCAGGAAAAAGGAATATGTGAGATGCAAGTCGCAGGATCGATCTTCTGTGTTTACAGAGGACAGCAAAGCAGGAGCCATAGCTTTGGAGTTTTGTGGCCTTGTGTTAATTTTTTACACATTTTTCATAGAATCATGCATTCCACTTAAAGAAGTTTCATTGTGATATCAAAGTTGCTATACTCACTTAAAATTACTAATTTTGAATTCACAAACAGATTTTTTTAAATGCACAAGGCACTTTCTTTCCTAAGGTAAAACATTTTCTATATATAGGGGTATGCTGATGTGCAGTGTTTTCCCTTACAACTGTTTCTGTGCTTTAATAAAAATTGTAAATATTTTTGTATGCTATGTAAGCAAAGTATATGTTTTACATTTTCAAGGCTATTAAAAGCATTAAAATGTAAAGAGTGATGACTTAGAACTGTTTTCAGTTTTGAAGTTTCTAATAACTCGAGGTGCTTAACAAAGCAAAGCTGTTGCTGGCATTGAACTGTTCCAGGTTATTGGTTATTTAGCCGAGGCATACTAAAGTTGCTTGTAGTTAAAAGCTTGTGTTCCTGTGACTTGTGGCTGAATAACATGCACTGACCACAGGTTTTTTTCTGTTCTTTGGGATATCTTAAACAGCAAGATCATTTCCCCCTCTGGTACAAAAACAGATCAATCAGCTTAGTTTTGTGTAGCAACAGGGTAAGTTTATCACGCTTGTAAGCAGAGTGGATTTTTTGAGATCCTGTGTGGTAGGACAAATGTCACGGACTAACTCTGAGGGGCTTGAAGAATCTGCCAGTTTGGAGTGATGATAGCTGCACTATACCAGGTAATCTGTGGGGAAGCTGCAGAGGGCTAGCTGGACAAAATGGACTGGAATTGACTGCTAAGCCCCAAACGCAACAAAACAGTGAAGTAGTAGTTCAGGATCTCCGCTGAGACTATGACCCAGAGTGTCCCCAGGTGGCTGAGAAAGCCAGTGGCATCCTGGCCTGTATCAGCAATAGTGTGGCCAGCAGGACCAGGGCAGGGATTGTGCCCCTGTACTTGGCACTGGTGAAGCTGTATGTCAAGTGCTCTGTCCAGTTCTGGGCCCCACAGTTGGGGAAGGATATTGAGGTGCTGGAGTGTGACCAGGAAAGGGCAATGGATCTGGTGAAGGGTGAGGAGGGGCTGGGAGGGCGCCTTATCGCTTCTAGAATTGCCTGAAAGGAGGCTGTGGCCAGGTGCGGTCAGTCTCTTCTCCCTGGAAACCAGCAACAGGATGAAAGGATAAAGCCTCAAGCTGCACCAGGCGAGGTTTAGGTTGGGCGTCAGGGGGAATTTCTTTTCAGAGAGGGTGATTAGACATTGGAATGGGCTGCCCAGGGCTGCTGTGGAGTCACCGTCCCTGGAGGTGTTTAAGGAATGACTGGACGTGGCCCTCAGTGCCATGGTCTAGCTGACACGGTGACGTTCGGTCACAGGTTGGCTTGGGCGATGGGAGGCGTTTTCCCGGCGAGTCTGTAGTCCTGTGGATACACCTGAGGACGCGGGGGTGGCGCCGCCGCCCGCACTCCTCCCGCACGCCAGGGGGCGCCCCCCCGGCCGGCCGCCCCTCGTGACGCCTTCTCTGCCCCGTGCCCATGACGCCGCTGCCACGCGACGCGGCGCGGCGCGCTCAGAGCCTCCCCCGGAAGCGCCGCCCCGCTCCCGGCGTTCCGCCCCGCTCCCGGCCCGTGCCGGCCCGGCCGCCCGTCCCGCCGCCGGCAGCATGCTGGAGCCGCCGCCCACGGAGCCGCCGCCCGCGGGCAGGGACGTGCGGGACCGCCTCAGTCTCTGGGACCGTCGCCCGCAACCCACCGCGCCGCTCAGCGACCGCCAGACCGACTCGGTGCTGGAGCTGAAGGCGGCGGCCGAGAACCTGCCGGTGCCTGCCGAGGTGAGGCGGCGGCGCTGCCCGGCCCGCAGGGGCGGAAGGCGGGAGCGAGGGCGGGAGCGGCCGCGGTGCCACGTCGCCAGGCGGACGGGGGTGACGGCCCGGAGCGGCCGGGCCTGCGGGGCCGCGGCTGCTCCCGGGCTTTGGGGGTCAGCGGCGCTTTGCGTTCTGGGTCGCGTCCGCAGCCGCGTCCCCAGCCTCGTCCCCCTCCCTCGGGAGGGCTCGCTGTTCGGGAGCCTTCCCCGGGAGCCTCATGCCGCGCACCTGCCCTGGCTGGCAAGGGGTTTGTCGGCAGCCGTGGGAGCTTCCCTCTGAGAATCCACAGGCTTCCTCTGCCTGCCCTCGCTGCTTCCCTCAGTCCACCAGCGTTTGTCCTCTTGGAGTTGGGAGCTTTAGTCGTGGAGTTCATTCTGTTGGTCCTCTTAAATTGGTCCTTACCAATGCATAGCTGCTGGCGCCAGCCTTATTTCCTGGTATGAACTGTTTCCTCGAACGAACTGAGGAAAGCCAGGAATAGTAAAAGGCTTAATAATTTGTCCGCACCGTAGAGGACATGGTCTCCCACTGTATAAAATTCCTAACTCTGACAAGGTGGTTATTTATGATCACTCCTTTGTCTGCAAAGGGAGGTGGAACAGAATCCTGGCATTCCTAACTGCACTTTTCAGGAGAGGGTTTGTATTTAAACAGGATCGTAGTGCAAGATACAGTGCCATAAAATCAACAAAACTTGCTCTCAGCAAGTGTATGCAAGTTGAGAACTGCAAAAGGGAGAGTGTAAAGCAGTTCCTTCCTCTAATGCACCTGTTTCATTTAATCCTTCCTGGATTCTTTCTTTCTGTGTAAGCAATGTGCAAAAAGTAAATATTGGCAGGCATCCAAAGTGATTGTAGAAGGATGTCCTGGTATCAGAAGATGTTCTTAAGGATATAAACCAGCTTTGCAACAAGGCAGGTACTCTATTTGCCAGCGAGGAAAACAGCAAAGCCGAGACATTGAGTTCTTCAGGGAACTGGGACAGTGGTGTCTCAGCTGTCCTGAAACAGCAGGCTCTGATGGATTCTCCTTTCCCTCTGTATTAGACAGGAGAGAAATACTGCCTCCCCTGCTGGGGTCAGCCCTGTTTTGGGGGGCTGGGCAGAGAGGTGTGTGGAAGTTGGACAATGTATGGCAATCTGTTTTTTCTCAAATAGTTGAAATCCTGATGGTTCTTTTTTTGCCAGACTAGTATTACCAGACAGGGAATATTTTACTGAACAGGTTGTTTTCTAGAGAGATACCAACTTGTAGATAAGCAGTGTTTTCTGGTTTTACCCTGCTGATGTTCTTAGAAAACATACAATTTTCTTCTTAATTTCTTCCATATAGGCTAATAAATAGTCTCTGGTCATACTTAAATACAAGTTATCTCAAGTTAATTTTTTCCATGTTTTTCTCATTCAAACAAAATAATTGTGGCTAAAAAATAATGCCTGTTGGGCAGAGCTATTCTTTGTCTTCTGAATAAATTATGGCAGCAGCCTTGAATTTTCCCTGAACATCTGGCAAAAAAACCTGACAGTTCCTGTGTGATGTTTCCAAAGGCACGGATGTTGTAGTTGTTGGTGTAATGGCTGGACTCAGTGATCTCAGCGGTTATTTCTAAACTTAATGATTCTGTGATTATCATATTGATAAATCGAATGTCTGTTGCATTTTTTCTTCAAAAGTCGATGCCTGTAATTTTCTCATCTTACTGCTTTGGGTTGCTCTGTAGTTGAGCTGCACACAGGAGTTCTCAGTGAGTTGTTGTCTGATTTGTGGTTTGTGATGTTTTGTGAGCAGCTTCCCATCGAGGACTTGTGCAGCCTGACGTCGCAGTCGCTGCCTGTGCTGCTGACAGCCGCCGTGCCAGACTCCACAGAGGATGTCCTTCTGAAGGGATTTGCAACACTGGGGATGGAGGATGAAAGAATTGAAACAGCACAGCAGGTAAGGGAATGACCTCCAAGATGCAGTAATCTTCAGAGAATTCTGTTAGTTTCTGTGTGTCACGTAGCTTTTGGTGGGTTTGCTAAACCTTTCGGGCTGTTTTCAAGATGCATAAGGGAGAACTTGGGGGGAAAAGATCGCTGAAGTCTTAGCTCTGAAGTGACAGGTACTTTTTGTGTTTGGAGTGGAATCTAATATGAGAGTAAGACATCCCTTCAGCAAAGTGGTGTTGCTCTTGAAGTAGAGGAACCTCCACTATCTAATGTGATACTCTGTCCTTGTGCAAATAAAGACAGATAAAATTCAGTCTTTCCCATTTTAACTCAGTGAAAGAACAGAATGGAGTATTTCAGTTGGAAGGGACCCACAGTGAGGAATTTATTTCCTAGATTAATAACTGAATTCTGAAACAGCTCTGTTTTTAACAAAAGCTCATCTTCATTTCATAGATCATAGATTTGATTTTTTTTTTAATTGACTGCATGTGATATCTATATTGTTCACACCATAAAATCTCTTCTAGTTCTTCTCCTGGTTTGCTCAGGTGCAAACACAGATGGATCAAGATGAAGGTGCCAAGTATAGGTATGTGCTTTTCCTCAGTTCTTTTCAGTATTAGTAGTTCCACCCTTGAAGGACTTCATCTTGTCCATTAATGTTAGCACGTGTTCACATTCAGCTGGTGGGGAGTGGGGGAATGTGTTGGAGCAGCTGAAGTTTTCCAAGGCTGTGTGCCTCACTCCCAAATGCCATTGCCCAGGTGGCAGAGCAGTTAAAGGGGATGCTGATTTCCTTCCAAACTGCCCAGTATATTTAGACAGATGGAAATTAGTTTTAGCTTACAGAAAGAGCTGTAGACAAAGGCAATCCAAGAGCTTTCCTATGATTTTTCGATTGCTGCTGCTATTGGAATGGCATCCTCTGAGGGTGAGACTGTGTAAGCAGGTGTGGCTGGTGGTCATTTCTGTTCTCACCATTTGGCTCACCAGTGGCTGTCGTTGTCATTCTGTATCTTTATTCCCTGCATTCCTTGACACTTTGCTCAACTCCAGTTTTGAGTCTCACCATTCTCATCTGTTTCCGTGTAACGGACTTTCCCATCAGGCTCAAAGAGCCTCTTCCCACTGACTTTGGCAGTTACTGCTTGGGAGTCTGAAGTACAGCTGAATGGCTTAGCTGGATCTGCTGGCTTTTGTGCAAACTGACTTCTGTCTTGAGACTTCACAAACTTGCCCTTGGTCACACACAGATGCTGCTGTATTCCCCCTTCCATATTTCCTCTGCCTTTCTTTGGGCTGTTTCTTTCTCTTGTGCTTTGACATTTGAGGACGTGACTTTTCTTAAAAGCAGAGGTTGAGGCATATACTGATCCTGTGATCTGATCATAAAGAGCCTCAAAGGAGTAGCAGGCTTGCACTTTGTCACTTGACATAAGGGTGCACACAGGTACTCAAGTGTGCTGTGATGCACAGTGGTTTGTAGGGTGGCCAGTATGCTACTGTGTGCAGGAGGCTAAAGGTGCAGGAGGAAAATAAATAAGTGCTTTGCCTGTTGCACATGGATACAGGGAATTGTTTTACTTGCAGCTTTGTAAGTGGTAAAATAGAACTCAGAAGTTTTAGCTGACATCGATGAGTAATTTATTTTTAATATGCTTAGATAAGCTGAATGCTTGACATTAACATTTAGTTATCATTTAGAGTTTTTTGTCTGCATTAAGCCTTAGACAAATCTGGTGACATTAGACACTGGATCTATTTCATCTAAGCCTCTTTGAATCCTCACAGTAAATTTTTAATCCTCTAGATAATTTCAGCTACTTCAGGGGAGAAAAAGTAATTTCTAAATGGAAACTGAAAATGATGCAGAAGAGACCCAAATTAACACCCCTGTTGGGAGCCAGGCAGGTAGAATTTGACTGCTTGCAGAAGTCACTGTGTTTGTGGTGCCCATTTAGACAGCATTCACATGCTCCAGACCAGCTGTGCTGCATGCTGCTGCTTTCCAGGTAGGCTTGCTATAAGGAATGTCAGGGAAATGGAGTGGCTATTCCAGACCCTTCAGCTCTGTTATTTCTGAGGTGATGAATCATCTGCTTATTGTGCACTCTTGCTTGATGCAAGTGATCTCTTATTCATAGACAGAGAAAAGTGGTGGCAGTGTCCCTGCAGGCAGCTGGATTTGCAAATACAGAAAGGGAAATTTTACTTCTGTTGTCTGTTGATTCTCTTTTTTCTAGACAGATGAGGGATTACTTGTCTGGCTTTCAGGAGCAGTGTGATGCTATCTTGAATGATGTGAATAGTGCCCTTCAGCACCTGGAGTCACTGCAAAAACAGTATCTTTTTGTGTCCACAAAGACAGGAACGCTGCATGAGGCCTGTGAACAGCTTTTGAAAGAGCAGGTAATCTTTGAAGGAAGGATTACTGAGAATTGCTAAGACATCTTGAATGAAAATTTCTTTTTCTTGGGCTGGGAAAACATGTGAGCTGTGGTAACAATCCATCCATTTGCTTTGGACCTGATTTTTTGGGTGTGTTTCACCTGCACCTGGGATGTCTGGCTCTTCAGTAAGATATTCAGTATGTATCAGTATATGCTTTAATGAAAAGCTAGCTGAGGGCAGCTTTTGTTACTGATGCCTGACAAGTGCAAACTGTATTGGAATTAATAATTCATATCACTTGCAGAAGTATTTTGAGCTGGTTACTGCAAGACCCTTAAAGCTGAGAGTTGATTTCCCAGGTACTTTATTTTTCCTGATGAACTGCTGCAACAGTGATGCAACAAACTTTTTTTTTAATAGTCAGACTGGATAAGAGAACTTTTTAAGGCTCCAATTGTGAGGATCTTTACAACTCTCTATAATACTCATGGCAGCACTACTGTTTGTGTGCAGCATTGTCTGTGGGATACTGACAAACCGGTAGTATATATTATTTTAAATATACTACTGAAAAGAATGTGTCAGTCTGGTAAGAGAGCAAGAGAGCACTGCTGTATTCTCCATCTTTTGTTCTACTTAATTAGTTGCAAGTTACTTGGAGCTATTGAACAATGCTGAGAGTGGAAAGGAAGGCTTAATAATTTTATACACACATGTGTATTTATTTATTTATTTATTTATTTATTTATTTATTTATTTATTTAAGCTACATGCTAGGTTGATGATTTTCTTTTTTTTGTTTCTTTGATAGTCAGAACTTGTTGACCTGGCTGAAAACATCCAGCAGAAACTTTCTTACTTTAATGAGCTGGAAAACATCAACACTGTAAGTATTATTTCATTGTTACTAGTCTTAGAAAATGAAAGTGTGCTGGTCTTCTGAACTTAGTCACCAACAGTAATGTACCTGGGTTCCTTACAATGATGCTTTGTCTTGTTTTCCAAAGAAATTAAATTCCCCTACGCTGTCCGTGAACAGTGAAGGATTCATTCCAATGCTGGCTAAGCTTGATGATTGTATTGCATATATTTCATCACATGTAAGTCATTCTGTATTCATTTTAGTTAAATTGTCACAACTGTGTGTTCATACTTTTAAAATTTTTTTTCCTATACAAAGTTTTCTCTGCCGAATACAAGAAGTAGTTAAGGATGGTGCTTTATAAACTTAGGAAATTTTTATTGAAGATACTTATTATTCTGCTTAATTTGTGTAAAATACTGCTTTTAGTTTGTACAAGCTAGCTAGTTATGTGAGTATTTTAATTTAAGTTTGGATAAATTTTTGACTTCTACTATTTTTATTTGAAATGAATTTTTTTCTTTCTTTCAGCCAAATTTTAAAGACTATCCTGTATATTTGACTAAGTTTAAACAATGCCTTTCTAAAGCTATGCACCTTATCAAGACATACACTGTGAATACACTACAGAACCTCACAACCCAGTTAATGAAAAGGGTAAGGTGAATCAGTAAGTGGGAAGTGGTGCTGTACTGAAATGTCTATTATAACATCAAACAATTCTCTTTTTATTTTTTGAGGGTGGGATGTGTCAACAGTTTTTTGTGAAAATAGGTCAGTGCTATGGTGTTTGTGTAGGTTGTCCAATACTCAGCCAAATATGACAGAAGCCTAGTGATCCAAAAGATTTGAAAGTAATAATAATTTAAAAAATGATGGAAATTGAAGGTGACATTGGTGACTTGAAGTAGGTGAGCAGTACGCTAGTGAAGGCCGGGGATGGGTGAAGGATTGTGTTAGAGACACCAGATGGCCAGACAGTTTGCTTTCCTGAACCAGAGTGTGCACTGGGGCTCTGAGCTGGCCGCTGGTCTGTTGCCAAATGGGGAAGGTATACAAGAGAAATAGAGGTACTGTGGTGTTTTGTTTTGGAGATGAATTGCTTTGGAGACAGAGAGAGATTGAAGGGAATCCTTGGAAAAAAGTATACAGGAGCTGGGTGTTATAGGATGGTAATTGTAAAGCACAACTCTGAGTTCATGCTGTGATCATTTCAGTGTTACATTCCAGTAAGTGTTCTTGGGTGCTCTTGGTCGTGTAGAAGTTCATTTATTCTGCAGTGGTTTGTGCAGCTGCAGGTAACAACTGTGCCAGGCTCCTATTAGTTTTGCCAGTATTCTTTGTTTCATTTTAAAATGTTGACAGCGATGCTAGTGTCCCCCAGGGAAGAGACATCCTGTCCCAGGTGTTTACTCCCCCTCACTCCAGTGAGATTTAGGCATAAATGTGAGCAGGGAGATTTTTTTGGTCTCATTAAAATGTTGATAGTCTCATACTGCAATATTCTGGCAGAGCAGAAGGGAGAGAGGAGTGTCTCTTCCTACACACTTTGGTTCTTTCTCCAAATAATTCTTGGGTATCTTGTGCTCAGTTTTATTACAGGCAAACTTGGTGTCCTGAGGGAAAATCAGTGAAACTGAAAGAAACTAGGATTGAGAACTGGCACACCTAAAAGGAGGGAATTTTAGGCAGTGTTCATGGAAACTTGTGGAAGGGTACTCCTGAAGTGGAGATCTCTGTTAAGTGGCATTGAACATTTTTCATGTTTGGTACAAAACTAAGTTTTATTAAAAAAAAGTATCATAGCTTGGTTTGGTGCCAATGGATTGCCTTAACTGAGCTGAATTTAAACAAAATTTGACATCTCTGATAGTAAGCATGTCTACAGAAAGAAGTGTGTAACCTGCTTTCTGGATTTGAATTGCTGCTTAGTGATTTTAAATCAGGAAGGAGGACCTTTTACTTCCGGTGTAGGTGGGGGCTTTGTTGATATTTTGTATACTTTGAATAATTAAATGGCTCCTTCTGCTAGAAGTGCAATACTGGACTGGTGTTCTTTAGTTGTGATCAAGTGTTGAGTTTTCCTGTTGTAACAGAACAAGACTGTCAGGACTGGAAAGGGACAGACATCTGGATGTTCTTTGGTGATGCACACATATGAGTGGAGGGTTTGATGTATGTTTGTAGGAGAATGATGGGGTTGCTCACAGGGATGAAAAGAGGAGGTAGGGATAGTGGATTTCCTGTCCCCATGATGTTTCTAAGGGAGACCACCTCTTCTCTCTTGCTTCAGTAGGGATAAGGGGGAAGAAAGCTTGGTGTGTAAATTGGGTCTGTGCTCTGCTTTGTTAGTGCTAGCATTTGTCTAAGTTCAAGCTGTCTGCCCTGCTGGGCTGGGGAGCTGTAGGGGGAGCTGCCTCAAGACTTGTTATTCTGGTTGGAGCTTGAATACAAGTTGAAACTTACTTCTGTGCCTTGGGACTGGCAGATAAAAGGGAAATTTGTTCCATTATAGGACTACATATTAAGGACCAACAGTCAGTACTACTTTGGCAGGTCCAGAGTAAATTGTCTCTAATGGAGAATGGCATAATTACTGAAAATGTTCCTTTTCCTGTAGAGGCTGTTGGATGAAACTTTTGGGTAGGGTTTTGTTCTTCCATTTGACTTTGAGTTCTGAAACCAGCACGCCTTTGTTGGTGGGAAGTGACAAAGAGCTGCTCCACTGGAAGTATAAGCATAAAGAACCAATACCCTGTTTTAGAGCCTAATTATCTCAGCCATTATGAACTAGAAGCCAAGTATAGTATTTTGCTCTTTAACCAATTATTCATCTCTTCTTTCAGGATCCTTCAGCTGTGCCAAATTCTGACAATGCCTTCACGCTGTTTTATGTGAAATTCAGAGCAGCTGCTCCCAAAGTCAGAGTAAGTAGTTGGTAACTAACTTTTAAAAAGGAAGTTATGAAAATGAGGCTTGAATTTATTAGTGTGAATGCAAGGATTGCATATTGTGCAAGTGTGAATGTCCAAAGATTGCATATTGTATCCATGGAAAAATACTATGAACTCTTTCCCAATTACTACAAAAAAGTAATTTACTGATAATACTTCTTTTTTTTTTTTTTTTTTTTTTTTGAGTAGACTCTTATTGAGCAAGTAGAGCAAAGATCTGAAAAAATGCCAGAGTGAGTATGTCTGCATAATTTATCTTCAACACTTTCAAGTTTTGAAAATATTTACTTTTGTTTAAGTACTGTTAAACACATTATTAGTTTAAAAGAAAGTTTTAAAAATTGAAATTATATAGACCTAAGGAGAGTGTTGGCATACATTTTATGTGTGCCAGAAAATGATCTTCAGGATGCAGTTACTGTTTTAATTTCTTGGCTAGGTATCAGCAAGTTCTCAATGAAATCCATCAATGTTACCTCGACCAGCGGGAGCTTTTGCTTGGTCCAAGTATCGCTAGCACTGTTACAGAATTAACCAGTCAGAATAACAGAGATCATTGTGCTCTGGTAGGTAAAGTAGTCATGGGTGGGTTTTGTTATGTTTTAATCCCCTCTCCCCCAGGTAAAATGAGCTTACTTAATTCAGTCATTTACATGCAGAATTGTTACTGTTGTCTGTGAGTTTGACAGTTAACATTCTAGTAGAATTAACATTCTACTAACATTTTCAAGCCATACATGTTTTGTTTCTGTAAAAACTCCATGCTGTTACAAACCTCACAGAGGGGGGAGGATAAAAAAAGCATAAAATGTAGTTACTTAAATTTCAGAAACAAAAAAGGGACAGAAGTTGTACAGTGAGCTTTTATTTGGCTAGTAAAATCTTTTCAGCCCATGGTCTGATGAGAGTTCATCTCCTTACTTTTGAACTTTACAAAGTTTCAGTTTAGTCATAGCTGTGATAATTACAACACAATATATTATATATAATAATAGTACCTGTAATATCTTTTGTGATACTGATGCAAGGAAAAGAATTTAATAATCATGTATTTGTATTTCTATGAATACAGGTACGAAGTGGTTGTGCCTTTATGGTCCATGTATGCCAGGATGAACACCAGCTTTACAATGAGTTCTTCACAAAACCAACACCAAAACTGGAGTAGGTGGTACATGCTGGTTTTATTTTACTGCATGTTGTATTTAGTGTTTTGTGATGTAACAGACAATATTTTGTGGCAACTAGGCCTGTGTTCAAGTGGCTTGGTAAGAACTAGCAAGATTAAAAAACCAACTTACTCACTTTAAGCATCAGAATTTGCTGTTCTTGTGTTTTCTTTTTTCTACAAGCAAAGCTGATAGTTCCCATAAATAATCTTTGCAAATGCTCTGTAGATAGTCTGGAAGTTAAAGACACTCAGGTTCTTTGAAAATAGCTGTAGAAGTCTACAGCTCTCAGCTGTTTTTGTACAGACTCTTTTGCACAGCCTGTTGCACGAGTGCTTTCATTTGCTTCAGTCTGAAATTAGGCTGATGAACTTCAGCTGTTTTTCCAGAAGGATTTAATGAGCTGCCCTTAATGTCAAGGAATATTTGCATGGGCTGTACAGAAGGCAGGGTAGTGGATGCCTGACAAGAACAGTGTCCCAATCTCCTCTACCTAAACCTGAAAGAGGGACAGGTTGTTGCTTTACACTGTAATTGAATTGTAAAAGTATTGTTTTTTTTACAACAGATCTGTAGTAGTAAAGCAATTTAATAGATTATGCCCCTCCTCCAGTTTTCTGGTATGTTTTAGTAATGATACTTGATTTTGAAATATGGGTAGGTCATGTTTCCTTGCTATAAAGTTCCTAACTAAAGTGTATTTCTATTAATATAACTGAGACACTGGTTTTGAGTGTTGTAATGTCTTAAATTGAGTGCAGCTTGAGTTGAATAATTGTGTAACTTGAAAAAAAGACTGCCCACTACCCTCCCCATCCTTCAAAGCTAAAGGAAAACCAAAGCTGCATAAAGCCTCACTAGAGATAAACCACAGTGCCACAGTAGGCCTAGTCTTTTCTGAGGAATTGTGGCCTCGTGTGGGACATGCTCAGAATTTGCGGTGACCAAAATAAATTTGCTTAAGAATCAGTTTAGCTATCTCAGTCCGAGTCCTGGAGTAAACATCCCTAACTGAAATCAGTGTGAAATGTTGTTCAGCCAGAATTTTTGTCACTAGTGCTGTTCATACCAAGAATGAGAATAGACTTGATTTTTTTTTTTAATGGAATGTAATTATCTTATTTCCTAAGAACTTGCTTTCCTTTTTCTTTTTTTTTTTTTTTTTTTTGCCTTCATCTAAATAAAATATTTTAAGAAAAATGTTTCAAATAGTACCTAATTTGTTAGGTTTCTCTTAGCATAATACATAGCCTCATTTTCTTTTCTGGAATGCTAAGGGGCTTTGAAGACATTACAGCAAGTTGTCTATGTAGAGAGAAGAGTTTACCAAAATTCTACCCAAGAGTAGAGATCTGAGATGGAGTATTGTATTTAATAATAAGGCTGGTTAAACTTTCTCCTTTGTTCCTGCTTTTAACATGGAGAGTTACTGTTTTGTCAAGTTGCTTAGAGTGCTCTAGGATCCAAAAGAAGAGGCATTCAAAATGTTCCTTCTGAGTATTCTTTCCACGAGCATTTTTGTTCCCTGTCTGATGAACTGAAGTGTTCTTGTCCTGTTGATAGACTTTCTTTGTGAATTAGAAAAAACAAATGGTGCAATCAACTCAATATCTTTATCACACTGTGATTACTTCAGTCTTCTTGAAGTTTATATTTCCAACTCTGGCTGGGAAATTACTTGAATTTTCAGCCACTGTCAATAGCATTAGTGCCCAATATGTGATTAGTGAAGGGGGCATTGATGATGGCAAAAATGTCTAGAGTGAGTGCTGTTGGTGTCTTAACCAAGATATGCATTGCTTTGAACATGAAAGAAAGAAACTAAATTGAAGTGGGATATCTGGTGTTGTCACTGCATTGATGTCGTAACTTCAGTTAGATTGGGAAGTGTGCTCTGAGATGTTGGTAGCTATTACAGAGAAGATTACCAAGTTTCTCCTCCTGCATCCCTTTTTGTGTGCTCCTGGTTGTAATACACTGTTGAGTGCTTGGAATCAGATGAGCCTTTTCTCAGGGGAAAATTTGCGTTATGAGCTCAGCAGGAGCATTTTTTTTCACAGAAGCCAAGTAAACCAGTTTGCAGCCTCTTCCCTTTGTGACAGGTTGAGTTGTTGGTTGGTATGTGTAGGTTTTTTGTTTGGTTTATTCGGGTTTTTAAAATTTTATTTTAAAATGAATTAAAAGCTGTAACACCCTTTTTGAGCAGTTGGTATGCCACATCTTTTAAAAGGAAAACTTTTCCTACTTTGTAGGAGATAGTGGGTTTATGTTTTAAATAGTCTTGTCTAAAGTCTTCTATGACATTTGTTTTCTCACTCTCCTTTCAAATATCTTTGCCACAAAATAATCTATGTTTGTGATAAAATTTTCTTTTGCTTTTGGAGGATCGTGAATTTAGCTTTGTTCTATTTTTCCTTCATAGTGAACTCTTGGAGAAGTTGTGTCTTTCATTGTATGATGTCCTGAGGCCAATGATTATCCATGTCATTCACTTAGAGACACTTTCTGAACTCTGTGGGATTCTCAAAAACGAGATGCTTGAGGATCATGTGCAGAACAATGGTAACTCATAGACTGAAGATGATTGTTTTCAGTGTCGTCTGAACTGATAAAATTATTTAATTGCATAGTCAGAAATTCTAGACGCTTATTTCTTTCTAGTGGATCTTAACCTAACCTCATCTTTGACATGTTTGTGTAAAATTAATTATGCTTTTTCATTTATTATGAAGGTCTGTGTCTTTGAATCTGTGCATAGCATTATTTAAAGTTATGTACTGATGTTAGTCTTGTGTTCTTTAGATTGTACAAATGCCAGCAAGCATCCACCCAGTGCATATGCATGCACCAGGGTTGATTTAAATCAACTTTTCAAATGAATGAATTGCTTCACTTGGCCCTGCTAATGCATCATCCATGTAGAGCTTTCTGCATAATGATGATAAAACAAAAGGAATGCAAGCTGATTTTTTTTTCAACTATCCTTAATGTCATGTTTCCCAGACTAGAAATGTAACTTCAGCAGAGGAGTTAAGTAGCACCATAGATTTTGGAGTTTTATAAGTATGCAGAGCTCAAAGTCTGATAGGAGTGAGCCGACCTGGTGTCTCATTTCATAGTATGACCAGTGCATAATGGAATCCTTTCACAGTCTTTATTGCACCAGGCAATAAACAGAAATCATCCGTTGTAGCTGGTATATCACCCAGTGTAGCTCTTTGCTGCTGAAGCTGTGCCAATAATCATGAAGAATTGTTCACTTTCCTGGAAGCATAATTGTAACACTGTTGGGAATGAGCAAAAACTTGCTGAATTAATCTTTTGGCTTATTATAAGAGGTGTCTTCCTACTACTTAAATGCGGGCTGATACAATAATTCTTAAGTTTGATGTGAGCTGCTTTGGTTCATCTATTTTCATCAACTTCCAACAGTCACACCATGGGTATTGGCTGTGATAGAGCCAAAGCCACCTTGCTTTGTTGTTCCCACCAAAGTTCCATTTAATGTACCCAGGTCTGAAATAGTTAGAACCTTTAATTCTAGCAAGGCATCTGATGTCGTCAGTGTGAGGTTGCATTTTCATAGCCTTATGAAAATCTGGGGAGCCAAAGCAAGTGCAGCATGGAGTTCAGTAAATTCCTCGTTTGTCACAAATTTGTCTGCATGCCTCTGTTCCAAAAATAGCCTGACTCCATCTGCAGCAAGCCAGGTTTTTTATCGTCCTATATGTGGTACTTCAAACTTGTGTTTCTGTAAGCTTGTTTTGTCATTAACAAGTTTGTGCCTTTTCTTTCCTTTGTCAGCTGAACAACTGGGTGCGTTTGCAGCTGGTGTCAAGCAGATGTTGGAAGATGTACAGGAGCGCCTTGTCTACAGGACGCATATTTACATTCAGACCGACATCACCGGCTACAAGCCTGCGCCCGGCGACCTCGCCTATCCTGACAAGCTGGAAATGATGGAGGTACAGCCTCAGCTTTCTCACTGTCCTTGACTTTGTACATGCAGTGTATGCAGTTGGTGGTTTGCAGCTTGGGTTTTCCTGTTCTTAGGTGAATTTAGTGTTGCTGGCATTTTTAAATTGACACCTGCTGATCAAATTATGACCCTAAACTAGATATTAGCATTTTCTGTCGAATTTAGTGACAATGACAATAGTTCTTACAGGTAACAGTTTTATCAAAACTTGAAGGTTCTGAATTTTTATTTACATTCATAAGACCCAATGTATTTTCTAGTTGAGCTGGAATTGAAGGGATGCTTTAGACAGTCCCAGTTAGCTGCAAGTTTGTTTCCAGAATTACTGTTCAGCTAGCTTTTGGTAGGCATGTGTGTACCCTGTGCTCAGGCAGTGTGAGAGGAGATTTGCTTTAGATTATTTAACAAGATAGCAATGGCTTCCAGAAGCCTTTTTCAAGTTCTTATCAGTATTAGCCATTTTTTCAGTCATTCCAAGCCCTTTGTGTCAATGTTCCTGTTGAAATGGATCAAACTAATTCTACTTATTTTAAAGGGTTAATACTATGTTGATGAATGTTTCAGAATGTAACAACTCTCAGATATAAATAAATGCCTAATGAGAAACCCTTAATGAGTTTTTGACTTGAACAAGCTGCAACTGTATGAAGACTGCACCGAAGCAATAAAGCATAGTAAAAATCCTCCTCCAAGTAACTATTGCCATTCACTTTATAATGGGAGGCCCAGGCTGTCAAAGGACTTAGGTGACTGACAATAGCCTTTCCAACATGGACTGGCAAGATCCTAATTTTATTGTCTGCTTTCCACCTTGATGC
The DNA here is from genome assembly GCF_029207755.1 of Chamaea fasciata. Lineage (NCBI taxonomy): Eukaryota > Metazoa > Chordata > Aves > Passeriformes > Sylviidae > Chamaea > Chamaea fasciata. The sequence continues at coordinate 54,763,870 of NW_027094087.1, read as the reverse complement.
CAGAATAGCTGGTGGAGCTTAGAAAATTGTAGGACTTAGTTCCAGCTGATCAGTTGGTAGAGAAGCTGCTGTTTGACTTCAGAATCAGAACATTACTTACAAAAAATACAGGGGCAAGCTCTCTTGCACGGTCTCTCTCTCTCTCTCTCTCTCTCTTTTCCCTCTTCCTACATACCTACCTACCTAAAATATATGTATTTTGCTATGGGCTGAAAGAAATTAACATTGTGTAACTGTACCTTACTGTGCTCAATTCTTGTCTGCACAAAACACTGTGAAAAAATGATCAGTAGTGAGCTCATTGCTATGATATTGTCTGTATACACATCTAAAGCTTTTATTGTGCTACAGTTTGTATTTTGGCAATTTTTGGATATCCCAATTTTGTGGGATATCCATAGGGTTTTAAACCCTGAAACTAGTGAATTTGTTGAGTACATGCTCTTTGTACTGAAAGTTTAAGGACTAATAGGCATCTTTAGGCAAGTGATTCTGCTGTTTGAGCTTTATGAGGCCTTATTTTCTAACAAAAGTCCTATGGCCCTTCAGTTAAGGAAGAGAAAGTTCATTTCAAAATGAGAAATTATGCTGCTTTTCATATGTCCTTGTATGACTTCAGTTTTTGCCTGGTTTGAGATTCATTTTGCTACTTGATTGCTTTTAAACCTCAAAACCTTGCTATTTAGAGAGACCTTCTGTCTTAGTAAATGAATTATTAAAATGTTAAAAGCACGGGGCAGAAGTGTTTCTTGTGCTGTTCTGCTCAAATATTAATGCAGTTCTCTGCCCATTCTTGCTGCCTCTTGTTGCTTTGAAGCAGACCAAGTAGTAGAAAAGGTTGAAGTGTAGAAATGTTGAGTAATGTTAGGGGAAAGCTTTTGCTTGAACTCCTGCAGGGAATAAACTAGAGAGTACTTCTGGGCCATCTGCACATATCATTTATGGAAATAAAGCCATCAAAAATGATCTGTTTAAAATCCAAGTAAGTGTTGAACCTGGGTCACCCTATTTTGAACTTTTCTTTCTAAGTGGCTTTATAGGTCATTATTTATAGGTCATTCATATCTAAGTGGCTTTATAGGTCATCACTGAGACATCAGTAAAAGAGGCAAAATGGAAAGAATAGTGCTTTACACAGATACATATTTGTGAATCTGTCGTATTGCAGTATTTCTACTGCTGTTTTGGAAACATGTCCCTGTTTCTTCTAAATGTCGTTGAAACACTGGAATCTGAGTGTAGCTGATTCTTTTTGCAATTCAGTATGCTTTTGTCTGTTGTAACCAAAGCAGTGTTATGTGATATTAAAATATTATTGTGTATCTTTCTTTGCAGCAAATTGCACAGAGTTTGAAAGAGGAACAGAAGAAGCTGCCATCTGAAGCTTCATTTTCAGATGTCCGGCTAGAAGATCCCGAGTCCTCCAGCTTAGTTAAATCTGGTATGAAATACATCTCATATTGTCAAATTAATGCATAAAGCTCCTGGAATGTGAGCATTAACTTGAACCATCTGTGAGAAACTTGCATGTGTCTTAAAGGGTTATTTTCCTAGACAGATTCATAAGCAATTTTGAGAGGTGAACTTTGTCTCAAAGTTTTAGTTTTGTATTTTTAATGAGAAACAGCCTAATCTTGTTCTTTTGGTGCCCTTTCTTTGTGCTTCCAGTGCAGTCCATTATGTGAAGCAACTACTTTTGCTGCCAACAGCATCTATTGTACTTTGTATAAACCTGAGCTTTTGTATATCCCTGCCATCAAGAGGTGTACTTGAGGATGCTTTTGTTTGTTAGCTGTGCTAAGATGAGAAAGGTGATTCAGTGTGTCAGGCACGTCTCTTAAATTATAGGTATTTACAGTAATTCAGAATTTAGTCGTTGACATTTTAAACATGTGACCCTTGTGTGTAAATTACAGCAAACTGGACTAAAATTTCAGGAAATGTGGCTGTTCTGATGCCAGTCATTTGAGTGCTACAAATTTTTAAATTACTGTCAAAGATCCATGAAGAATTTCTCCTTTTATTTTATCATTGTTCAGAGTGGTACAATGCTATTTCCCCAGCAGCATCTTTCTCAGCTCTTTATCACTTGTTTCTTGTATTCCTTTTGATAACATGGTAGTTTCTTGCTTTTGGCTTGGAAAGTCTGCGGAAGTGTTTCTAGCTGGTCTCCACAAATCCCATTGAGAATGGAGTTCATCATACTTCACCCCAGGTGTATGGAATTTGCAAGTCCTGTGAATCTCACCTGCACTCAGGAAATGGAAGGAACCTATATGGTATAATTTGAAGATACGTGTCTGAGATAATTGGGATTATTTGCCCTTCAGAAGTGCCTCTCTCCCATTTCAGTACCTGCAGGAGTAGCTGAAGTGCCTAATAAATAGCCTAGGAACCTCAAACTGGTAGCATAAGATTTTACAGGCTTTCTAATTACTGTGACAATAAATTTATAGTTGCAAAAGGTAGAAAGATATTACTGGATTATTTCAGATAATTTCTGCACTGAGCCCATAAACACAAGTGCATTTTCCATCAGTAGGTGAAACTGCAAAAATTTTAGTTTTTTTAAATGGTTGGTATTTGGAATCAGAGTTCTGATGCTATTGACTCAGCTGTTTCCTGCCTTGATTTAAGGACAAAATGAATACAGACTTCTGTCAGGTGTTGTGAAAATCCATTTTGAGCTTTCAGAGTTACTATGAAGGTTACCCAGGAGGAGCACTTTTTTATGTTTGCAACAACCTCATGACAAAATTGTTTCTTCTGTTATTTTTACAGTTATTAAATTTATGTTTAAACCCTATATTTTCTGCAACTTTTTAATCCACGTAGGATTATCCCCAGCAGAAAGAAAAGCTTAAAGAAATAAAATAGAATGTTTTTTTCATTTTTTTCCCTAAGATTTCCTGTAATTCCATGATCTCTAGCCATTTCTTTTCCTCATTTCTCCTGTGCTATTTTTTTCAGTAACTGTTAGATAGTTTCGGCTGTTTGGCTTAGTGGGAGTGTCATTGGAGACATGCCTATAAAACTAACTCATTAAGAAAGGTCAAGCTGGGCCACCCCTGAAAGCAAATTCATGTCTCTCACAGGCTTGTGCTCGATTCACATCAGAAATCTAGTACTGACCTTCTCAGAAGAAAAAAAAAAAAAACAAAACTGTTTGGGTAAAATAAAATGTCATATTTCTGTGTAGAGAGTATAAAATGCAGTCAATATTACATTCTCCTTTGGTTGAAGGGACAGATTGGCAAGTTTTTCATGTGTGTATTTTGCTTTTAAACAGGTTCAGCTGAATCCCTTAATCCCAGGCATCAGAGCACGATTTCACCTGCAGATCTGCATGGAATGTGGTATCCTACTGTCAGAAGGACTCTAGTGTGTCTCTCCAAACTGTACAGATGTATAGATGTATGCAAAAATTTCTTTATTTCTTTAATTTTTAGGTGAAATTATAAAGTGTGTAGGGCACCATGTCCAAATGTTTTAATATAAACTAGGAATAGACAATTTCTGGCCTCTAACCTCTCGGTCTTTCTGCTGCTATCTTTATGTAAAACAAGTGAACTGGCAAATTTAGGTCATCATTTCCAAGACAGTTTTATATTTGTAGAATTAGAAAAATAGCACTGGTTTGTACATCTATCACTTTTGCTGTTACAGAAATAATTTAGTGTCTGATGTTCAAGATACTGGTCTCACCAAAGCAGAGGAGTGAATAGGACGAGAACAAATAGAAAGTTCTGGGTCAATTACAGGGAATGATTTTATTCCTGAAATTACTGGATGAATGTGTTTTTGTGATGTCTCTGGTCTTAAAAATGGTGACTCTACTGCTTCTACATTTTGAAAACGCTCTGAAATATTTTGTGGCACATGTGTTTATGTTCCAAAATGTAGGAACACATTTCCAAAGTGTAACACAGTGGAAATCTTCATGTCTAGCAGAAACAAAAGCAGTGTTTACTTAACACATATTTTAAGACTTTTCCATTAGAATCTGTTTTGTGTTGCTCACTTAACAGCATATAAGGCTGACAAATCTCTGAGGAAACTAATGCAAGTGGTTTTGCTTTTCTGCGTGTGTTGTATCTTTATTAGATACATTTAATGGCTATCAGAATATCTTTGTTGGGTGTTACATGAAACTCCTGCCAAGATGCTATTGCTAAAAAAGAAGCTGGAAGATACAAATTTTTTATTGCTTAAAATATCAATCCCACTAAAGATAGATGAATATTTGCCCTTGTTTTCAGCTAGACCTTTGTAAATGAGATTTCTGCATTGTTTGCAAGGCTCATTTACAGTGTGCCTGCACAGAGGTTAATTTAGTGTTCCTCTGAGACACTGTAGCAGAACTGGGACCCCTTGCCTGCTCCCTGTAGATTGGAAAGACGCAAGTGGGGGGAGTGGTGCTGCCAAGTCTGGGGCAGTCAGGGCTCTCCTGTGCTCTGTTGCAGTGCTCCTGGGGGGCGAGCTGTGTTCCTATATGGCTGTCTCAGCCTTAGGATCATATTGCTGCCACGTAAGGACTTGTTCCGTGTCCCCTGGGCCATGGCAGCTGTCATGTTTGTTTACTAAGCTGTCACAAATGTGAGGTAATTTGAGCCTGCCTGAGGTTAAGCTCACTGAGTGATCTCGTGTCTATTGCAGATGTAGCTTGCACGCACAGGTAGTCGCCCTGACACGAAGAAGTGTCTGGTCAGGTTACCCAGCACACACCGTTCATGCTGTTGGCTCTGAATGTGTGAGGTGTCACTGACCATGTTGCTACCCACGTGCCAATTCAGAGCTGCAGGGTGAGCAGGGAGTGCTTGTGTGGGTACCTGCATCCAGCCTGAGTGCTTGTAGCATGTTTTTGTATTTGAATGCTCCATCCTGTGTCCCTGCATTTAGCCAACATGTTTGTAGCTAGTTAATTTATAAGCTGGTAAACACATTGTTCACACAGTGCAACTCTTAAAATTCTTCCTAAGCTTTGCTAACACCTCTTTGGTTGGTCTGATTTCCTCTTCCCTGCAGAGGGCAGTGTTTCAGGGATTATCGCAAGAGGCCTTATCTGCCTGCATCCAGTCGCTGCTGGGAGCTGCTGATTCCATTAGCAAAAACAAGGTCAGAATCTGTGCTTTGGGTATGATTTCCACAGCCCCTTGTATATCTAAAGTCACGAAGCAGCAGTTCAGAATTCTGTTAAAATCTTAGTCAAAGCATGTTGCTCTGCCCCTAGAGACTTGATGGATTTGCCAGTTCTTAGTTATGGTTACTGTATTTCAGGACAAAGATAATTATTCACATGCTAGGCTGTCTGAAAAGGTGGAATACAGATCATAGCAATCGTGTTTACAGGCTGCTGTAACTCACTGGAATTCAGTGAAGTGATGCCTAAAGAGAAATTTCCCCTAGAAGACTTTGCTCTCTGTATTTACTTTCACTGCCTGTTACTGTTTTCTCTTTTTTTCTGCCCCCATTGTTTGAATTTTCAAAAAGCTTTTTCACTTATGTTCACTGGGAAGAAGTTTTAAGTATTCTCTGCTCAGAACTTTATCATCAAAAGGTTTGATCTCATGTGTTGCTCAGAATTCAATGCAGAGTCATCAAGTCATTTAAACTTTAACTGTGTTTAAGTAGTTGGAGTAAACTTTCTTTTTCCTGGCACAGTTCCTTTAAATCCTGTAGTAATTTGCTAATTCCTCAGAGCCAGGAAGTGAACAACAACAAAAAAAGTCTTAGTAGGCTAAAATTGTTGGATTTTTAGAAGCAATAAATATTTAGTAATGAAAAAGGTTTTAGTTCTGATTGGAAATATCTATTTTAAAGTATCTCTTTTGAGTGTCCTTTGAGAAATATCCATTAAACATAGTATCTTTAAAAAGAAATTCAAACTACTCTTCCCTTCAGCTTGAGCAGATAACTATCTCCTGTGTAACTGATTCAAAATTCTGCAGTTAAATACCAATTCCAGCACTGTGTACCTGGCCAGCATTGACTTAAAAGTATTGCAGAGAATAAAATTTGTCCTGCAATAAACCCTAAATAGGTTGGCCCAGAACTAGGATCTCCACCCCTCTGTTCTTAATGCATGGTAATTTAATGTTATCTGGTGAAATAATGCGTATAAAAATTAAAAAAGAGCCAAACCCAAACAACTGAAGAAGTCCTTTTCACCACTCACTTTTAGTGAAATTTCTATTTGTTGAAACTGCAGATTTAAATCTGATTTCTTCTTTTCTGTTTTATTTAACGTTATATCAAGGAAAGTTCTCCTCCAGCTTACAAAACCAAATTTGAATTCTAGAGTCCTCCTCCTTTTACCTCAATGAGCCATGAATTTTAAAGATTAAAACCAGCATGCAGTATGAAGCATGTAGCTAAAATAACAAGCAGTGCAAAGCTGATCATTTTTAAGGTGTGGACTTGGCCTTCTTTTACTCTTTGTATCTTTGCTGTACTGTTTAGAAATTAACTAAGCTTTGTGTTTAATGACATGGAAAAAATGCATTGTAAAACCTTTGCAGAACTGCACAGTTAATCAAGGTTATTACAGGAAGATTAACTTTTTTTAGTAATTGTAATGATGAAAACAAATTTACAACCTCATGTTTTTCAACTATAAATTATATGAATTACATGAAATAATTCCTCTCTCTGAAGAAGAATAAATTTGTATCTTTCAAATAGTGGATATCTTTACTTAATGAGGACATTTAGTAATACAGCTGTGTAATCTAATTCTTCTAAGAAATGGGAATAAAGTCTGCTTCTGTAGTGCAGTGTATTAGGAATAGCACCGAAGTGGGATTTGTTGATCCCAGAGTGTAGTTAATGATACTACAGACTAATGGAAAAAGCTTGTTAACTAATAAAAGTGGAAATGTTGAAACTTTGCTCTTCATTTAATTGTTTGGGTTTTTTTTTTTTAACATGTAATGCATGTTCTTTCTCTTGTGCTGTAGACCCAAGTTGATGGACAGCTTTTCTTAATAAAACACCTTCTGATTCTTCGTGAACAAATTGCTCCTTTCCACACTGATTTCACCATTAAGGAAATTTCCCTGGACCTTAAGAAAACTAGAGGTACTGAACAGTTGCTGGCTACAGAATGGGATGGGATTGTCCTCCCTTTGTGCCAGCAAAAATTTTGGGTTTATTTTATGTTCACTTGCAATGATCTGTATGCTTTTTCTAATCACTTGCTTTGTTCCTAGCTGCTCTGAAAAAAACCAAAACCTTTGTCCTAGTCAGGGCAATTCATGGTGTGTTTAATAAATTCTTTATTTTTGTATGAAATGCGTTTGCCTGCTTTCACTGCTGACCTAACTCATTTATCCAGTCTCTTTTAAGAACAGCTAAGTAATCTACATTTCTGTTGCACAGAGATCTCTTTCCTCTTTTCTGACCTGTTAAAAGGAATATCTTTCCTTACTGCTGCTTAGCAGGAGAATTTAGCAATACGTAGTCAACTTAGGAAGAGCAAATTAAGATTTCCTGGACCTTTCTGTGAGGTTTTTGTTTTGAGAAGGATTTCTCATTTTGCAAATTCAATAAACAGTGTCAGTATTATGGTATTATTTAGCAAGCATGTCTCTTGTAGGAAAACAGAAGTAGTGGCCGTGGTCATGGTTTTTGAAATTGTACTATTGTTCCCTTGTGAAATTCAGGAAAAAAGCTCTCAATACAAAATTGAACTGTCATGTACTTTCCAAGTTGGTGAGGATAATGGGAAAAATTATTGGATGCATGTCAAGTTTCTCTCCTTCCATTCCAGAAGAGAAAGCTGCAGAAATAACTTCTCTTTCCTGCTAATATGCTGCAGTCTTAACTCTGAAGCAAGCATTTCTTACACTAACCATTTCACTTGTTGCATTTGAACATCAATGAAACCTTCTACCTGTTGAGTGGTTTCTAGTTGACTGGAGGTTAAAGGGCAAATACATCCTTTTGGTGTCTTGCCCTGGCTGACATACAAGTTTGTTCTTCATCTTTATTTAATGGAATAAATTTTTGTGCCAGCCAGTGCTTTCCAGGTGGTAGCGGTAAGTAATGGAAAACACTTTCTTTATATTGGATGGTGGTGGCAGTGGTGTTGAAAAGGTGCATGTTGTGCTTAATTCTTACTGTGGTGTAGCATAAGCCAGTAGGGCTTTTATATTTGGGATGAGTTGTAGAAGAAAAAATAACATGGCTAATAGTTTTACTGTGTTCTAGTCAAACTTCTGCACACAGGTTTTAGATTTAATTTGGTATTTACAGATGAAGCAGTACTGCTTACTGTCAAAGTCATGCTTTTGCCCAATTTCTTTGAAGTAGTATAATGTTAAGGTTCATGTGGCTGTAATATTTGGTGGGAAAAAGGACTAGCTCATAGTCTTCTAATAAAGAATTTGAGAAATCTTTGGAATTTCTCAAATTGCTGATAAAAAATTCAGAACAAAACCAATCTTGCTCTGTGATCATATTTCACTGCATAGGAGTGCAGATTCTTAGTTCGGTGCAAAACCTACAAACCTATATTTGGTATTCTCTCTTTATTTGATGCCTTTTTACTCATATGTCTTTTTTCCCTCCCCCTGTTTTATACAGTGTGCAGAATTCCTTTTGAAATGGGAAAAAAAAAAAAGCAGATGGATGTGTAGGATGATAAATGGCTGACAGTAGGGTAAAAAGCTGTACTGCAACTAATAATTTTCTTTTTTCCAATTTGATTAGATTTCAGCTTGACAGCATACTGTTAAGACTATAGGTGTAATTTCAGTATCTTGTATTAATTACAGACATTGTTGCTTTTCCTTCTTGAGACTTCTGTAGAGAACATAAACATGAATGTTTATCAACCTTGATGTTTTGTTGTTTAGTCCTAACTAAAACAGCTAAGCACAGAGGAAAAAAAAAAAGCCAATTCAAAGTTATCTCATGCAACTGTAGTTGTTTTTCTCATATTTACAAACAATATGCAAAAACCAATTTTGCATATTGTTTGTAAATGCTTAAATAGCTTATGTAAAGGTCTTCCACTTGGAGATATTGTAACAAGAAGAGGAGACTTCACACAATTTTCATGCTCATAGCACTGCAGTTAATATCAGCAACTTGTTAGTTTCTTGTAATGTATTTACCTGTTTAGACTGTGTAACTGTTAGGTACAGGTGTACCATAGGTGCCATTGAAAAGTAGTGAATTAAGCCTTGCATGCTTCTGTGCGTGTGCATTTGTGCATCCACTCCAAGCAGTGCTAGAGTCATTAATGTTACAGTCACAATCATTCATGCTGGGCCATTTTTTCTGCATAAATGAGTGATTAGAGTTTGTAGTTCCTGGAGCTGAGTGGCATTGACTTACAGTGCGAGTGACTTTCTGATTCACAGATGCGGCATTTAAAATCCTGAATCCTAAGGCAGTTTCAAGATTTTTTAGACTGAACAGCAACAACGCCTTGATACAGTTCTTACTGGAGGTAATGCAGAGTCTTATTGCATTAAGAAAAATTGAGTCATTTAAGTGTGTGGTGATCTCTGGCAAGTAAAAAGAAGAGAATTGTCGTTCTCTGTTCAAGGGTACTCCAGAAATCAGAGAACATTATATCGACTCCAAGAAAGACGTAGATCGTCATCTGAAATCAGCTTGTGAGCAGTTTATTCAGCAGCAAACCAAACAGTTTATAGAACAGCTGGAGGAGTTCATGACAAAGGTACAAATGTGCTGTCTGTTTGTTAACCTAACTGAAGTACTGGTAGGATAAGGGAATTGGTAGTTAAAATGGGTATATGACAAGCTGCTAGTGCTGTGTGATTAGCTGAAGATAATGTGTTTTCCTTTAAGTTCCAACAGCAATTTTCCAGGTATTTTTGAGATTAATGGGTTAAAGGAACATGTCGTGGTTTGTTTTTAAAAGCAACCCTTGTGTTCTTTGATCAAGAGGCTTTAATTTTTCCTTGAATTGTAACAGGTGTGTGAAGGTTGGGAGGAGCTTTTCTTTTTGCAGGAACTACTTTGACTGTATTTGTAAAGCCTTCAAAAACTGTCTTGGGTTATGTGTGTTCTTGAGGGAGGTCTTAGAGTATTAGATGTCTTGTTACAATACATTTCTTTCTAGAACCTGCTCTAGAGGTCAGGATTTCTAGGTATCTTGAGAAAACCTCGCAACAGGATCTATTTTGAACCTTAGATCTTGAGAATAAGTGACTTGACCTCTCAGAAACTGGGGCTACAGCATTGCATGGACTGCAGATATCCCAGCTACTGATTTTTTGAGAATTTAGAAGATTACAGTATTAAATTTACCCATGCCTGTCATGCTGGGTTAGGGGTCAGTGGCATGCCTAAAATATAGATGGGTAACTGGTGAGATTGATAACTTGTCTGAGTGATCTCAATGATTCATTAGGAATATGGGAAGTTTGACTAAGCTGCTTAAGGATAAGTCTCTTTCGAGGTTTTATATCCTTAGGTGCCTGAGCATCTTTGTAAATTTAATCCCATTTCGAATTTTACTTTCAAGAATTGATCGCGGTTGTAATTTTGAATTGCTTTTCTGTCAGGCTGCTTCCCCTGTGTGTTGTTAAGTCAGGTCATAGAAGAGACAGAGCAGTGGAGATTCTGTACACTGTCATATCTAAGAGAGTTGTGCAATTTTTACTTGGTCATTTTGTTGCGAACTCAACTGAAAGAAGCATCATTTTGTTGATTTTACTTGTTCTAGGTTGCTGCTTTGAAAACAATGGCCACTCAAGGAGGTCCCAATTACAGCCTTTCACAGCAACCTTGGGCACAACCAGGTATTTACTTTGGTTTATATTCATGTTACTATTAGGAATCTGAAGAGGTGGTCAGAATAACTTGGACTGAGAGACTGTGATTGATTTTGAAAAATTCTACATATAATAACTGTCTTATTCTTGCAGATCCTAGCTTCCATTTTAGCCTATGTGCTATTTGAAATGTCTTAAGCCAGCTCTAAAAATCTGACAAACTTCAGAGTGTGTATTTAATTGGTGCAGTAGATGAATGCCTTGAGTATTTCTCAAGCTGTGATTGTTCTTGCATGTAAACAGCATTTCTGCAACTGCCTACAGAATGTGCTTAAGGAAGTAATTGATTACGTTATGATAATGCTTTTGCTTTTGTAGGAAAGAATGAATCCCCATTGATGCCCTTATGGTCTGTACATTTGGTATTTGCTTTGTTTTCAGTTTTCCTGTCACTATGCAAAAATGGAATCTGGGTTGGTTTCCCTCTTTTTAAAAAATTCAAATGTGAACGCTTCATAGGAACGTTTGGAGCAGTTATAGATGCTCCTTGGTTGTTCTGCTCTTCACATTACAAAGTTGTGCTTCAGAGTGAAAAAATCTGATTATTCCAAGTCATACATTGGAACCTTCTGTTGCATCATATTTTTAAGATGCAAAGCCAGCCATGTTCATACATAATTCAGTGCTGCTCCATGGGTCAGACGCTCTCAAGGGCTAACTTGAGCTTCCACTTAACATCTCCTGCTTCTTCAGGAGTATTTTTAATGTTTGTTTGGAGATAATTATGTGTGTAGAAGCAGATCGAAGCAGAGCTTCTGCTGTTTCCTGGAGTCATTTGTCTGGGAAGTGGGACTAGGCAGAAAATTTAGATGTGGCAGAAGTTGAAGTTGTGGGGGGGAAAATGATCTTGTATCATTTAAGCAATGATCTTGTAAAATCATTAAAATTCCTAGCAGTAAAGAAGGAAGGTCTTGTCTGACAGAAAATTCCTGTCTGGTTAATTCAAAATCCAGATTTCTCTGTAGCCTTTCCTCTCACAGACAGGGCCCATGATCAGTAAGGAGAATTTGTGATATTCTTTTCTCTTTACTAGCACTGTTGCCCAGCAGTTTCTTTTCCAGGTAAGTTTTCTGGGAGGGAGCCTGTGTAGAACTTCATTGCTATTAGAGGTCTGTGATTTCAGAAACCTCAGGAGGATGTGGTAGCTTTCAGAAATGGGGTGGGTGTGTTTTCTGCAGGGAAAGGAAGCAGTGTCTGGCAGGCTGTGGTCCTGTGATGGGCTTGCCACTGCACAGCCCAGCATCCCCTCTCTCCCTTCCACTCAAACCTGTGGTAATGATCTGCCCCAGGAGAGCAGAGGTGATTTTTTGGAGTGTAGGTTTCAGTGAGCAGAGCTCCATTTTAGCCTATTAAACATATTTTCTTTTCTTTTACTTTCAGCAAAGATCAACGATCTGGTCTCTTCCACTTACAAGACAATAAAAACGAAGTTGCCATCAACTTTACGAAGCATGTCCTTATACTTATCCAATAAAGATACAGAATTAATTCTGTTTAAGCCAGTCAGGGTGAGTATTGCTGCCATGTTTTCCTGTAGATGTTTCATGGTGTGATCTTCAGCTGAAAAACACCAAATCCAAACATCTGAACTGCTCTTGCTTGTACTGCACAACACACATACATTACAGGGAAGTTAACTGCTACTGTTTATTGTTGAATACATCTTCCACCTGGCACCAAATGAGCTACCATAAGGAAAATTAACTCTGTCTCACACCAAACCAGTCGATTTTGGTCAGTCATGCATGGGCAGAAGCACCAGAGGCAGAGAGGATAATTCAGATTCAGTGGAAAACCTGCTGTAAACCACCAGATGAGGCAAGCTTGAGTTTTAAGCTTCCAGGTTAAGTTTTTAGGACTCAGTGTTTTGCTTTAGCACATCTTAGCTGTAGTTTTTATCTCACAATTAATGTGGATTCCTTGTAGCTGTTCTGGGGCTTGTTTTAGAAAAGTTCAAGAAGCTTGACTGCTTCTCTCTACCTGGTCACTTCAGTAGCTATTCCATGTACATTGTGTTTGTTCTGATTCATGTTTAAGATGTGTGTTGTGTTTTTTAGTATTGATTTTTTTTTCTTATTTCCTTTAAAAGAATAACATTCAGCAAATGTTCCAGAAACTCCATGCTCTGTTAAAGGAGGAATTTAGTAATGAAGACCTCCAGATCATAGCTTGTCCTTCAATGGAACAGGTATATATTGAAGTTCCCTATTTTATCAGTTTCTCTTTCATGTGACTGGCTTTTATAAACATTGATTTTTTTCATTTTTCGTACTTCCAGTGTTCAGAATCATTATTTATTTCTTATCCCCCTTAATCCTGGATGATTAAACTTTGGGCTTCATCTGATCTTAAGACTCTCAGCCAGGAGGGGACTTGGTTTGGTTGGGGTTTTTTAATGAATGTTTGATAGATTTTCTTAAACCAAGGTGGTGATTGATGTTGCTGGGGATTGAGTTGTACAGCATTGTAGAAGAGTCTTGCCATTTCCTGGCATTGTCTTCTTGGAAAGGTATCAAAGCCAGTGAATATGCCTTTTAAAAACCTGTGCGTTTGAAGGCAGTCTTTCTTTTGACAGATATAGAAAGCAGCAACTTTTACATTTAGGAAGCACAAGAATGAGTTACTAAAGTGCATTTAAAGTGAATTGTATTGAAAAAATGTGCAGATGTTTATGGAACTGTAACCCTACATGGTCTTTAGTCTCAAAGATAATTTGGGTTAAAAATTCCCTGTATTAGGATTCTCTGTCAGAAACCAAACAGGCTTTTAAAAATGTCACTTTGACCTTAGTAGTCTAGGGAATGTGGGTAGAATCTTGATTATGGCAGGATGCCAGTATTTAAACAGGTAAATATCTAGTTTATGGATTAGAGGATGTTGCCTGCAGTGCGCGTGGCTACAGGAATGTGTGATAACTGTCCTGGAGTGCTGAGTGGGGGGGATGCACCATAAAGAGGTGGGGTTATCCTGGAGGAGATGGCTTCCTCTAATTGTTTATCTGATGAACCTTAGGATCATTGATCCTACGAACTGAAGTGTGTGGGAAGCCGTACTGTTATCTATGGGAAACAAGGACTGTGGAGGATCCCAAATGTGTTTCAGATGTTTGAGGTGAATGGTAACATTTTTTTGCCAGTGTCCCTGTTTTTTGGAATCTCTTGACAACACATGAAGTTATCTTAGGAAGTCTATCACAGTAGTTTGTGACTGCTGAAATGAGTGGTCAGCATGGTCAACAGTTGCATTTTAAAAAGCCTGTGAGTAGGCACTGGACTGGAAATTTTGGCTGTTGTTTTGTAGCTGTCTTCTGATTAATGTGCTTCCTAGGAATCCTGTTTAAAGGTTAAAATATGACACATCAGTTCTGAAACTTGGCTACTCTGTCTAAAGTAGGCTTTCATTTTGTCTTTCAGGTGAACTTACTATTGTCAATGTCCAAGTAGCCCAACAGTGAGGCTGCTTGGAGTAATCTTCAGCCAAATGCCAGGCAGTGAAGAGAATGAAGAGACATTTGCTTGAAATAAACGAAGGATCCCAGTGTGCAATCCAGTCTGCATCAAAACTACCCAGGCTGCTTAGCCCTGTTTTAGGGACAAAACCCCAAAATGAACAGGTTTGTTGATTTGGTAAAGGTCTTCTGTTCATTGGCTTGGGCAGTGGGAAGAAGAAAACGAAACAAAAACCCCTTTGCTGATCACTCGTATGGAAGCTCAATTACTGCCTTTTCCAGATATTTTCAAAATTGAAAACCTTTTTAGTTTGTTTTTTTAATATAAAAACCATTCTTGCTTTCCCTTAATGAGCTGATATATGCAATAGAAAGTCACACTTTCAAAAAGATGCTGGAAATACAGTGCAGGGAGTCAAACGAGAGGAGCAATAGATTTTTGTGAGACTTGGAAGATGACCACATTGGTATGATGATTTGACTTAAGCAGGCATGGTCTGAGTTTTTCTTTAGCTTCCCTGAAAATCCTGGTAATCTGCCACATGCTTGAAAGTAATTCAGAGGTTCTTGCTTGGGAGAACTTAATTTCCCACATGTGAAGTGTTTCTTGAAACACTGGATGGGCTGTCTTTCTTACACTCTTGTGATTGGAAGCTGTGAGGTCTGACCTGAAGTGTCATACTCTAGCCTTTCTCCATGTGAAGAGTCTCATCCTTGGGATTTGCAATGGAAGGCTGTGCAACATAATTTCTGTTGTTTCTGAGGGAACTGCATGTTTTCAGATGCTTTACAACAGTGCTTAGCATCGAGGTTTTCAGCTACCTAATTTTAGGGCAGAACTGGGCTTTTTGCCTTTCCCAAGATCATATGGTGGTGTCACATTGTTTAAAGTGGGAACCGGGTCTGGAACTTGCACAGCCTTTGTGCCGTGGAGAAAGTGCTAATTAAGGGGTGTGGGGATGCCTGAAACTCGATATGCAAGGCTGTCAAATCTGCATTGTAAAGGCACGATAAGTACTCGGTAACTGGTGAACATCGCCCATTGTTGAGTGAGCATTAATTGGACATTAGTGTGGAAAGCTGGATGCTAAATGTCTGATCCTTAATGGAATGAACACTTCAGGGTGTCTCAGTGTGTAAATCTTCATTGTGCAGCACTGCAAAATGAAAATGTAGTGGGTGATGTGACAGATTTTTAACTTATTTATAAGGTCTGTTCTGTACTTTTGAATATGAAGAAATTTCCTTGCACATCGGTGGTATTTTGATTTAATAATTGTCCTGTTATAAATAACAAGGCTGGAGTATAAGATGGTAGGATTGAAAGCTACCACAAGAAGTGTTACAGCAGTGGTGCTGAGACACATAAATGGTACTCACAAGACCTCATATGACTCCTTAAAAACTAAGTAAAGGAACTAACAAGGAGAAAAACTTGCCCTCTCCCTTTACTTATGTAGAAATACAGGCTGTAAAATACTGTCCAGTGTGTTGTAATATATGTATATTTGTTTTTTATAAAGTTTTTCAGATGGACTGCATGGTCACTGTACAGAGTTATGCCTGACTAAATACAGGCATTGTACAGAAGAGATGTGAAGGGTAAACCATGGCAGTAGTCTCTCCTGTGCTTGGGATCTATTTCTCTCTTAGAGTACCCAGGCAGCTCTAGGACAGTTGGTGGAAGGATTAGAAGAGCAATCAGTTTATACAGCCTGTTTGCTAAATGAACATTTGTTTAAACATGTACAGTTTCAGATAGTTACGTTTACAAATAGTGCAAATACTTTCAAAAGATTAATTTAAGATGCTTTATATTATCTGACTAGAAACTTGCTGTTTTTAATTTTTTAAAATAAAAAATGTTGCCTCCTATTTTGGTCCAAGAGTAAAGCTTTATTCTGTATCCTGAGGCTTGTCTGTCAAGATAACTGTAATACAGAGACAATAAACATCCTGTAAGCACAGGTTGTGCATTGCTGAGAAGTGTTCTTTTTTTAGCAGTAAGAGAAGAGAGTTTATTTGGCACAGATATATATCTGAGTGCTGAATGTACAGCTAATTGTTAAATTAATGCCTCTTTATGGTTATAATAAAAGTAAATTTGTATTTTCTTTACTGACAAGCAGTCTTGTGTGACTAAATGGTCTCTTTCCTTGCTGTTTTGTTAGGAGGCAGAAACCACAACTGTGAACCGCAAGTGTAATACAAGAACATATTTAACCAAGTTGGCTTTTACTAAGAGCTTGGGAGCTGGTGGCAGAAAACACAAGTTTTACTGTGTTTGATGACTGTTCTTGCCTGGTTACTCACAGACTCATCTTTCCAGAGTTTCTCATTACCCTATAGTGCTCTTCTGGCCTTTGGTGGTGTAAAACACATCATGCAGAAGCTTGTGGTTTGTCCCCTGTAATGTCAGCATGAAGCTTCCCTTCACCCTCTGGCTTTCACAATGTCATTTGAACGAACTTTCAGAGTAAAAGCTTTCCTTCCCTGTGGAATATGGCTTCTCTGAGAGGTATAGGGCAGTGATGTGTGACTGGAGCTTCCTGGTCACTTGGAGCCTCCTCTAGGCATCTGGCCCTTTTGGATTGCGTCTTGTAAATGAGGTGAATGCCTGGACAGCTTTTGGACAACAGTGATGCCTGCAGCAAAATCTTACACTGTGCCATGTGTTTTCCAAGCAAAGCTTAATAGTCCTTTTCTCAAACTGCATATTTGGTATTGACAAAGTGATGTGGGTATGAAAAGGGGGAAAAGTCTGTGCTGCTGAAGCAGATCCTGATGACTGCCAGTAGATCCAGCTCTGTCCACAAATGCTGTTTTCTCCTACTCTTGTGCATTTTCATCCTCGTTGAAAACCAAGCCAGTATGTGGAGCAAATCAGGTCTTTTATATAATGATCTCTAAATAGGGCAAAAGGAAAAAAGAATCAGTTGGCCCCTTTCAGTGGTGGCCAACCATGCCACTAAGCCATGGGTATTGCCATCAGCTGGAGCCTGGAAACCCAAGAGACCCCTCATGTTCCCTCTCTTGGATTGCCCCTAGTCCCTGTGCCCAGGCTGCTCTTTGCCATCCCCTCTGCACCAGCCCAGGTGTCTCTGGCTGAGAGCCAAAGCAAGCTGATTGATCACACTTGGCACAACCATTTCCCAAATTTCCAGTTTCTCAGCTGCAGTATGGAGGCCATGTGCTTCAAGGCACTGTGTGTAACCCTGCTGGTCAGACTGGGAGCCATCACGTGCTGTCAGCTGAGGCAAACCTGCTTGCAAGGACCTGGTGTACAGATGGGCATTGTGAGCTTGAAGAAATGAGCTTTGTTTTTATTGCAAAGTGACTGTTACCACCCTGATAAAGGAAAAGTTGGTCTGAAATGCTGATGTGAATGCTTGCTGTGAGCACTGATTTCTTGCATTTCAGTATTTCATGCGGGCAGAAGATAACAAAATCCAAGGAGTGATATCCACAAGAAAGAGATTGCCAAAAGTATTGCAACACTGATTATTGGAGAGCAGGCTCATGAGCTGAATGTTTTCAGACTGAAGGAGGAGCTCCTCTTCGCTTTCTGGCCACCTAAGTGGGTGACTTTTCTCTGGATCTTTCAGCCTACGCAGATTGAAGGATGTTAATGCTAAACTCTCTGAGGGGGGGTCAAGTGGGAGAGCATCCTGCATCTCTTGTAACCCAACCTTTCACCATACAATGTGCCATGGGTGCCCTTTCCCTCCATGCCCGGGGAGCACACTAACCCTACAGCTTCCCCTGGGAGCTGGTCCTCTTCTAGCACATGTGCAAGGGCACTGGGGAGCAAAGAACTAAACTCAGGACTTGAGCCAGCTCGGGTGGGAGTGGGCTGCCCAGAAGTAGTAATACAAGGAAGGTGACTTCCTTATCTAACAGAGCACATGGTCCTGAGAAGAAGTCTGAATTTTGTGGGTCAAAGAGCAGTTGCCAGAACTTTATGGTTCTTCACACTCAGGGCCTGGGCTCACTGCCACCTGAACAGCCACCACAGAGGTTGTTTCCATTAGCGATGTGCCTGTGACCACGTACAGAGCATTGCTGTGAGAGCTGGCAACATTCAGTCTGTGCCTGCACCAGAAGACAGCTTGAATCCTTTCACCTGAGGCCTCAGCCTGCAACCAAGCATGGGCATTATGTGATTTCAGTGCTGAGCACTTGTGTTTGCCTCTAGTAAGGGACAGGGTTACACACCAGTAGGCTGGGACAGTCACAGTGGCACCAAACAGGGCTCAACCCTGGCCAGAGCAGCATTTCCACCTCTAAGGGTCAGAGGGAAACCTGAGTGGGTGACAACAAATACCAAAGGATTTTGGTGTTCTTCTCCCCACGTGCTTATTTCATGTTAAATGAAATACTGTTTAGATAAAATCAGAAACTTTCCACTTATATTGACATTTAATGTTAATGCTTAGGAAAGAAAGTGTTTCAAAATGGATTTGTGAGTCTTGTTCTCACCCTTCAGCGACAGCATTTCAGCTCCTTTTAGTGCTTTCCTGGGAGGGAATTTCATTAGGAGTCACACTGGCAGGAAATTTGGTTTTGAATGAAACAGGGATTTTTCTGCATGAAAATTTGTGACCAGTCCCATGCAGCAGTCCCAGGTTTATCTCTCCTGGGGGATTTCCTTGCTGCTCTCCAAGGAGCTGGTAGGCAGGATCTGGCCAGGCAGGGATATCACAGCAAGTGTTCACCAGGAGCTGGGACCCCACATTGAAACAGACAGGATTGTTGTGCCTGAGGAACAGTAAGTCAATTTGATCCTAAATCTGGGATTTGACGGTGATGTGGCCTTTCTGTTTCATGGTGATGGACTGGAAAGGAGGGCCGTGAGTGCTGACTGTAGTCAGGGCAGATCTGCGCTTCTGGTGACCCCTTCCTGCCCCAAGTAGATGCCAGGACGTGGGTCCAGGGTGGCCCTGGGGAGAAATACACAGCTGGGTGGATATAGACCCAACAACTTCCTGGTCCCAGGTACCACATTTTGTCTGCAATTGTGCCAGTCCAAGGAGAGTGATTTCACCACAGTTGCTGATTCAACAGCAGGACATCTTTCTTTATCTCCCTTGGTTTTCAGCTGCTGTGGGGCTTCTTAGCTGGAAAGTACCACTGAGTTCCCTCTGCTGCAAGGGTTTCAACAGACCCTGGCTGTGGTGTCTTCACCCTGCCTTTAGTCCCCCTTGGGTTGTGCTGTGCTGTGTGTGGAAGGTGGGTATCCAGGGAGTAGAAGCTGTATTTTCCACAGCAACTTCCACACTGTTACCTTTTTTACCCCTGTCGTCTTTCCACAGTCCCTCTCTTCCTATTGCATGTCTGCAGCTGAAAGTCCCTAAGAAGAGGTCTTCCATGCATGTGTGTATGGTTGTGTGTGTGGCTGGGTATGGAAAATGTCCCTGCCAAACTACAGAGAAGAGGGAAAGGCAGCATGTGAGGGAAAACAGCCCATATTTACACATACAAATACAAATTGATGCTCCCTATCTCATGACGGCCTGGGTAGACAGCTCTGGGTGCTGGGGCATCCCCTAGCTGTGGCACATGGGCAGCTTTTATCATTCACAGCATGTGTTGCATTGAGTTTTTCCTGCCCAAGCATGAAGAAGTTGATTCTCACCAGGCTGCAAGAGTGGCTCTCTCACTGTTACCTTGTGCTGCAGCTCAGGAAAAACAACAGGAAAAAAAAAATCAAACTTAGCATCTGTGATGTGTTACAGCGCCGGCCATGGGCAAGCCTGAACCTATCTGTAAGCAAGACAAGCTGTCAGTTTTCTCTTTTCCTCCCATCAAAACGATCACATTCTATTCACAGATACCAGAGCGGTCACTTAGCACTGCCCTTAATTTGCAGGTGCTGGGTGAGGCTGGGTGTGTTGCAGCAGCAGCCCCAGCTCAAAGGTGAGCCAGCAGCCGGCACGTGGCTGACACGGATGGGAAGCACACGGTCCTGTGAGGTCGGGAGGGACTGGTGGCATGTCAGCGATGGTTTAGTGCTGCTCAGGAACTCCTGGGTGTCAGGCTGTAAAACCTGGCTGCTGTGTGATGGATGGAACACCAACATGTCTGCAGGCCAACGGCAGGACTGCAGGAGGCTGATGGAAGCGTTATTGCAAAAGCTATTTAAAATGATTTGTAATAGCCGGTTAGACATTTAAGATGTCCATTAATTAGCCTCAGCACAGGGAGGACTTGTAAAATTGAGATGGGATTTAGTGATTCCCCCAGATACGAGCTTTCTGAAGGGAAACTTTGGAGACTGGGAATGGGATGTCAAAAATTATTTGATGGCTCAGATGCTTGCAGCTTTTACTAAAGTCATCACTCACCTCATATAACAACTTAGACTGCAAGAAATTAGTCATCTAAGTCATTCTTTAGTGAGGAACACTCACTGGAGATGAGAAACAATCCAGCACCAATGCTGATCTACAGCTAACCAACCCTATTGCAGCTTCCCCCCACAGGTGCAGGCAACAAGTCCACATTTTTCCTTAGTGGCCACCTGGGGCTCCACGGGAAGTGTGGTGGGGGTGCCTGTCTGGACAGAGGGGTTGGGGATGTGATGCCCCAGGCCTTCTTCCCCCCCCACTGGTACCAACCCCAGACCTCTGCCAGACCATCACACTCTGTGTTTCCTACCTTGCCTTGGGTATTTTTGTTTGTTTGCTTACTGTTTAATTAAACCCTTTCAAATAACTGAGGAAAACTCATCCTTCACTCCTGTGTTTTCACATTCCATATAGAAAGATAACTCTTTTTATTCTATATTATTAGCTGCTCTCTGATGATATAATTTGCTAAGGGCCCTCTTTTCATCAGACACAGAAGTAATTTATCCTGCAAGGTACTGACAAGGAACACAGAAACATTTCTTCGCTAAGGGCTTAGCTCCCAGCATTACAAGGGAGCAGGGTATAATACTTTCTAATAGAAATAAGCGGCATTACCACCTGCTTCTCTGGGAAGAATGGGGAGCACCTAGGAGAGGGGGAAGTAGAGAGATCATTGTTAATGCAGCAGCCAATTCTCACTTGCAGAAAGGGACTGTGCCTGTGTCTGTGGCAGGGACTTGAGGGGCTCATCAACAGCAGCTCCCAGGTGGAGGCATTTGTATGCTTGAAGTGGGTGACCAGCCATAGCTCTGGCACCAATTAAATAACCTGAAGGTGCAGGCTTTGGCTCTGCAGAATAACTAAGAATTCCTTCCTGCTTGTAAGGGATGGTGGGGAACAAAAAAGCAACAAACTGACGATTTTGTTCCTGCTTTCATTTTTCAGGCTTTTTATGAGGCTAAAAAGACAGTCCCAGGCAGGCAGATTTGCTACCTCTATATTTCAGTGTGGAAGAGCAGTATAATGTGCTTCTATGTCCAAAATAAAAAAGCCAACAAAATCATTGATTGTGTGATAAATCACAAGTAATTTTCCTGCATGCTGGCAGAAACTGCAATGCTGTCTGGCTGGGAAAGGGAGAGGAGAAGCAGGCAGGGAATAAGGGAGCCATGCTGCAGGGGCCTGAGCTGTCAGGGAGATCCCTTCCAGGCCCTGGCTCACAGGGCAGAACTCCAATCCTTTCTTGCCCTTCCAGGGTCACAGAAGCTGGGACAACAGGGCCTGGGCCGCTGCTTCTCCTGGCAGCTGGGTTAGAGGGGATGTCCCAGGATACCTCTATCCCTTGCTGGACTCAGTGGTGATGTCTTTACTCATGAATTCAAGGCTGCCTGAACCCTGTAAAACTTTTGTTGGCCTGGGACCAGGAGCACTTCTCCTTGTGATTCCTAGCTGAGGAGCCTGGATCTGACCCTGCTGGGTAGTTTGAATGGAGCAGCCTTGTTTGGAGGGCAGAAGAGGTGAATGGTATGGAAGTGGGTAGAGACTGTTTCCCTGCCACTGCCATGGGATGGTCACTCTCCCTTTTTGCCAGGAAGAAGCTTATGCTACAGCCATGTTCTCACAGCACAGGTAGACTCACATTTTCCTGGGACTCTTCCTTCTGATCAGCCACTCTAGATCTAGACTGTTCTCAGAAAGGCACATATATATATATAAATATGTCAGGAAATGTAGGTTATATTTAATTATCTGTGCTCCCACATAAACACAGCTGGCATGTTTATACTTCCTTCTTAAGAGCTCAGTGGAAAGTTGTAGTTGTTTTTCGTATGAAAATGTGGACAACTTGGGAATTTGGCCTTCTTTTAACATCCTGTGAAGCACTGAGAAAGTGGGAAAAAAAGAGAGGAAAAAAAGGCTTTATGCCTTTTTAAAAGGCTTAAAACTTTAAAAACAGTTTTTAAACAGAAGCTCCTATCTCTTCTTCAAAAAGAAAACCCCAAGAAACTACATAAGAAGTTAAGACATACTCAGTTTTTAAGACAACATTAATATGAAGAATCTTCAAGGGAAATTAGAAAATTTGCATTTTGGAAAGTTAAATAGCCTGCACTTGCAAGGCATTTGCAATGGAAACATTCATGGTCAGCTATCCTCCTTCCTGACTTTGGGATTTCCCAAACAGTGAATGGACTGTGTGCAGCCCTAAGGTGAAGGACCTGGGCGTATTGGTTGACAAGAAGCTCAACATGGCCCAGCCATGAGCACTTGCTGCCCAGAAAGCTAAAGGTGTCCTGGGCTGCATCAAAAGCAGTGGGGGTCAGCAGGATGAGGGAGGGGGTTCAGCCCCTCTGCTCTGCTGACACCCCACCTGGAGTGCTGCATCCAGACCTGAGGTCCTCAGAGCAGGAAAGACAGGGACCTGTTCCAGAGAAGGCCACAGATATGGTCAGAGGACCAGAGCACCTCTCCTATGAAGACAGGCTGAGAGAGCCTGTCTCCAGCCTGTCGTTCAGGCTGGGGAAGAGAAGGCTCCAGGCACACTTTATAGAACCTTCCAGTACCTAAAGGGGGCTCAGAAGAGCTGGAAAGGAACTTTTGACAAAGGCATGCAGTGATAAAACAAGGAGAATGGCTTTAAACTGTCAGGGAGTGAGTTTAGATTGGGTATTAGGAAGCAATTCTTTATTGGGAGGGTGATGAAGCACTTGGAACAAGTTGCCCAGAGACGCTCTGGATGCCCCATTGCTGAAGTCCAGGCTGGATGGGCCCCTGAGCAATCTGGTCCAGTGGAAGGTATCCCTGCCCATGGTGAAGGGATTGGAACTAGATGATTGGAATTACATGATCATTAATGTCCCTTCCTACCCAAACCATGCTGCCATTCTGTGATTGTATGATAATGCTCAAAAGCAGTGAGGGCCTTTTTCCTCTCTGTAATATTTATAGTAGTTGTTCTGGTGCCTTCTACTGTGATCAGTTCTGTCACCTAAACCCAGCCCATCTTTCCCCAGGATTCTTTCCAGGTGGGTTTTCCTTATCTGTCAACCAGCTGTGGTCCAGGGCTGGGTGGGCTGGCTGACAGCACAAACCCTGGTGCCACCAAGACCAATGAATGGCACCTGTGCATTTTGCATCTCACTCCAGCTTTATTTGCAGGCATTGTGGGTTTGTGCAGGCTGAGTAACACAGGCTGCTGCCACTGCTGCTTATACAAAAGCTGTGCTCGGTGTATGATCCACTTCTGCCCTTCTGGTGGTGAGAAGAGTTGTTATTTATTTTTCATTCTTCCCAAAACCTCCCATCAAAAGAGACAGGCAAAGACTCCCCAGTTCTGACCTGAATGAAGTGCAAAGCTGGTAACAGAAACCAAAGGGACTGATTTAGGGGTTTTCTGATGGTCAAGCTGAAGTCTCTTAAAATGGGAGAGCCTCTGCCCTTTGAAGCAATTTTTGATCTATCATCAGAGAAGGGAGACTTTCTTTTTTTCCCTTGCAGGTGCGGGAGCATCAAATCATTTCCACAGAGCATTTTTCTGAAAGCCACGTGCCTTTTCTGAAAGGCATCTCACCAAAGACCTGGGAAATCCTTCACTGCCTGACTCTAGAGGCTGCAACATGAATTTACTAGGACCAGAGAGCAGAAGGAAACATTCTGTGTGACCCTGTGGCCCTGAGTAGTGCCACTGGACAGGGATGAGGAACCCTTTCCTTTTTTTTTCCTCTAGGTGAATTAATTTCACACTCCCCTGTGGTGCAGGAGAGATGCTCAGTCTGGCTCCTTTTGCCTACAAATGGTAGTGGCAACTGTCCAGCCTCTTCCTCCAAACAAGGGAAAGAAGAGCCCCTGTTGTTGCTGTCCAACACTGATCCCCTGCCAGGCACTGCTGCAAGGTGCTGCTTCCCAGGGAAAACACACCACTGGGAAACTGCTCCTCACTAGTCACTTCTTTTTTTTCCTCAAACAACAAGAGCTGGGTCTCACCTTGCCTGGGCAGAGGGCAGTTCTGACTGTTCCATCATCCTTGTGTTCTCCTCCCATGGAGAGAGGCTCCTTGTCTGACTCTGGGCTTGGATTCCCTTGGGCAAGCTTGACAGGCTCCCAGATTGCTTTTTGTGAGCAAGAGTTCCAGTTAGCTCCTGTTTGGTTCAACAAAACTTTGTGTGCAGAAGTTTTCTCAGAGAAAGGCTTTGCCATCCACTGTTTCTACTCTGTGACCTCTTCAGGGGCCCCAGGGCTTCTGCTCACCTCTGTGGGCTTGGGCCCCTCTTAGGCTGGCTTGGTTCAGGGCAGACACACATCCCAGCAAGTGCCATCACTCCCCAGCCTGTCTGTGCAAGGGGAGAGGGAGAAGTGCTGCTTAGGCACAATACCACTTATCCCCACTGTCTCCAGTGACACACCAAGAACTAAGTGGCATTTCTCCCCTCTCCCTGGGATCTGGTACTTCAAATTTGAGAGAGGAAGCTGTTAAATTAGCCAAAACCTTGTCCCATGCTTTCAAAACATTCAGAAATAATCTCTAAATAGCAGCAAGCAGGGAGAGGAGAAGTTTGCTGGTGATATTAAGGGTGGTTGTGGCAAAGGGCTGACAGTAAACAGTTTCAGAAAGACCCTCATGGCACTGAATGAAAGGCTAATAAAATCACAGATAAAATCTGATGTAGATAAATGTAAAGTGATGTGCATGGGAAAAGACAATCCTAGCTTTACATGCAATATAATGGGCTCCAAGCTGGCTATTTCCGCTTGGGAGCAAAATCCTCAGGTTATAATAGATAACTCCATGCAAATGCCAGCTCAAGATTCAGTGGCAATCAAAAAGGCAAACAGAAAAACTAGGAATTATTAGGAAAGGAGGAGAGAGCAAAACAGGGGAAATCATTATGCTGCTGTATAAATCCATGGACTCCCTTCTCTTGAATGCCATTGTGCAGTCCTGATTCACTGATCTCAAATATGATACAGAAGAAATAGAAAAGTTACAGAGGAAGGCAATTGAAGATGATCAAAAGCACAAAAGGGCCTCCATTCAGGGAATGACTGAATAGATTAAGACTTTTTATCTTGGAGGAAAAAATGACTGAAGAAGAAATATGACCGTGTTTTGTGAAAGGAAGAGCGATGTGACTTGGGAACAGCTGTTCATATTATTCAGTGCTCTTCAAAGGAAGAGGGAACATCAAAGAAAACTATCAAGTGACAAGTTCAAAATAAACAAAGAAGATTTTTAGCTGCGGCACTCCTTGCCGTAGGGTACAGTGGGTGTTTAAAGTTTGTGTTGGTTCAATAGGGTGTAAGCTGATCGATAGAAGAGGAATCCATCAAGGGCTATTAAATGCAGAAATGGCATCTACAGTCCAGGAGGTTCCTGAGCCACAGACCACTGGGAAAAAGAAAAGTATTCTGGGAAGAAAAAATAAATGTTTTCTCTATTTTTGTATTACCTCCTGAGCATCTGCTGGGTCTCATCCAGAACAGAATGCTGGGCCAGGTGTATTTTGGGGGCTGACCATTTTCAGCCATCCCTCTGTCCTGCATTTCACAGCAGGCCATGTATCTCACTAAGGGGAATGGCTGAAATGAAGCCTGAGGTGTCTGGTGCTCTTGCCTGTCACTGTTCCCACATCAGGCACAACTTTCACCTTAAAAAGTTTTCCACCAAGACCCACAGGCAGGTGCATGCCATTTTCCTTTAGCTCCCAAATAAGCCTTCACCTGTATGGACAAGGCTTCTCAGCTGGAGGCCAAGTTGTTCTGGAATGCAACAGGTAACCAAGGGATGCAACCTTGTTCTCCAAGCAGACCTCTCATATGCATCTCACTTTGTCTAGCTTGGGTCACCCTGGGTTTATTGTTCCAAGGCACCATTGAAAGAGAATGCCTGGGTGTGAGCAACAAGAGATGGAGGGGAAAAAAAAGTACAGCAGTATCTCTAATGGACAATCCAAATCTGAGTGATTTGCCTTATTTTCCCTCAGTGAATTAAAAACAAGGGCATGGACGCTGCACTGACACAATATGCAAGCGACCCTTCTGGTTGAAGTCTCAGTGCCTTAATGACAGAGACATTTGTGCTCCTGTGCAGTTTTCCAAGGTTGCCTTAAAAGCCATGCCTTGGCAGTTTACAAGCTGCTGGACACAAACCAGTAAACTCACTCTGCACCTCCTTCCCAGCTAGAAATGAGAATGAGGGATAGTGGCTATTACAAGATAATCACACCCAGGGAGAAATTCCTGAGCTCAAGTATCTCTGTTCCTCAGATCAGGGTAATCTCATTGCACTTGGCTAGCTACTGGCAAAGTTTATCAAGCCAGACTGGCTTGTCACTCTCAGATTTTAGAAGCCTGCCCTATTTCTGGAGGCTCCTGCATCACCCAAGCAGCCTTGTGTTGACATCACATGCTCAGTAATGTGAAGGTGAGGCTGATTTTCTGAAAACCTACCATTTTCACCTATAAAGCCTAAATGAAAGTAAATGAAAGTCCAAATTCTGTTTTTATTGACACCTGTGCTATTTTGCAGCAGCTCCAAAGGGGTAATGATGATATACATTGGAACGGGAGGACAATCAGACATCTGTCCTGTTGATTGATTTGCAGGAGAGGGAATACAAAAAGGTCCATTACACACACTGAAGCAACTACTCTGATATTGACTGTTATAGGAAAAAAATCCCCACCCACATTTCTTGCCCCCAGATTTCTATTAGGAAGGAGATCCTGCTCTATTTGGCTCTAGATGGAAGACAAGAGTCTTGGATTTCAGTGTGAACCGCAAGTAGGCAAGGGTAGGAAACCCCAGGTCTGGACTGTAACCTGGGGATATCAGGTAGTTTCCTCTTCCTCCTCCCCTTCTTTCTCTTCCTCCTCTTCTCTGGTTGTTTACCCTCTCCCCTAATCCTCCTCTTCAGATCTCCCCATGGATCACTGTTGGGGGTCCTGCCACCCCCAGGGTGCCCCCTGGCACTAGAGCCAAGCCAGTGATATGGAGCAAGCCCCAGCCCAATTCCTATCACAAAGGCTGTCACGGTCCTGCTCAAGTTGGAGGGAGTTTCTATCCCCAGAAAGGCCAAGCCCTGGCATCCCACAGCCACACAACTCGTGCATGGCCTACTGGTGTGGCATCTGTGAGTCCTGTGGCTCCTGTGACAGCCTTATTTTAATACATTTGTGCTGAATAAAACACATGTCCTGTGAAGAAAGGTGGGTATTTTTGTGTCGAGGGAACTTGGCATCTCTGAATTCTGAGCAGCCTTTTCCTCAAAGCTGTAGTATTCAACCTGGTAATCAACCCTATTAGCACTAAAAGGAACTGTCTAAATGCCAGGTTCAATAAATAAGCACTAACACATTCAGAAACGGCTTAGAAAGGAGAATTAAAAGTTTTGCTGCTAATTATGCTTCTTATTTTAGATTTTCTGTCAGTTCTAGCTCTTCCATTCAAATGAGACAATCATTTGCTGCCAAGATGAGGGAAATGGGGTGACCTGAAAGTGGGCGAAGCTGTTCATCCATAATAGAAAGCTACACAGGGAGTTTAGC
The DNA here is from genome assembly GCF_029207755.1 of Chamaea fasciata. Taxonomy (NCBI): domain Eukaryota; kingdom Metazoa; phylum Chordata; class Aves; order Passeriformes; family Sylviidae; genus Chamaea; species Chamaea fasciata. The sequence goes on along the minus strand of NW_027094087.1, from coordinate 54,735,719 downwards.
TCCTCTTAAAAGCCTCTGGAAACACCATGAGGATGGTGTCAGCAGACCTATAAGTAAAGGTGCCTTCCCACCTCCTGTTGCAGTGAGTCCTAGATCCGCTGATACCCCGTGATCCCACCAGAGCCAGGAAACTCCAGGAGGCTAAAGGAGAGGTTGGCAGGCTCCTCTGAGCAGCTGAAGGTGTGCAGCCCGGGAGGCAGGCAGGCAGGACCAGGGAGCGCAGCTTGCCAGAGGCACATCTTATGAACAGCTTCAAAATCTGTGTCGGGTTTAACAACCAACCCTGCTCCTCGAGACCCAGCTGCCTTCCCCCTGGATGGGAGCGGGCTGGTGCTTTGATGTGGTAATGACATATAACTGATACTGATGGCAAAGGCTAATCCACTCTGCCCTGTAATGTTCCCAGTCAATCACGCAATATTCTGTTATTGGAAAAACTCATTTTTGCCCCTCTGATGGTAATCAGTGTATGCCCTGAAGCACGAGCCTTGATAGCCTGTGTAATTTGCAACCTAGCTAACTGTAACTGTGGATGTTAATCCTATTTATACAAATGCCTGGCAAGCAAAAGAAGGGTTGCTGGGGCAAGCTGCAGGGCAGGGCAAGGCATAGAGCCAGATTTCCAGGAATTCTCCCTCTGCAGACTTCAAGCTGCTGCACCCCAGTGATCAGAGACTGAGAGGTTTGGAGTGGGGAAAGAGAAGTGGCACAGGCAGTGACTCTACACCTGTGTCACTCCTGCTGCCTGGTATTTATTCTGGAATATGCTGGAACAGACTTCACCACATTCTCTGCTGTGGACAACCACTCTCTACCTGACAAATGCCATCCAGAGGGACCTTGACAGGCTTGAGAGGTGGGTCCATGTGAAACTCATGAAGTTCAACAAGGCCAGTGCAAGGTGCCACACGTGGGCCAGGGCAGGCCTAAGGACAAATACAGGCTGGGCAGAGTGTGGACTGAAAGCAGCCCTGAGGAGAAAGACTTGAGGTGTTGGTTGAGAGGAGAAGCTCAACACGACCTAGCAATGTGCACTCACAGCCCACAAAGACAAACACATCCTGTGTGAGCTGAACCAGGGCCCAAGGTGAAGCTTAACCTGAACTGGGAGCCTAATATCGTCAACGGTGAGGAACAGACACCACCAGCAAGCAAGTTGGAGTAGGAGGTACACAGACTGGGGGGAAAGAGATGTGGACACAGCTCTCTAGTCACCCACCCTAAAAGGGCAGCAAAAGACATTTCCTCACCTCACCAGGGTGTGCAGTGAGACCTAGACATGTTAAATGGCATATTCTCGGGGGACCAAGCCCTGAAGTGGTGCTCAGCTTCTCTACTTGGATGCTCAGTACTGAAAACACCCTCCTAACTGCCTGGTGTGGGACTAAACTGGGAGCTGAGGTTATGTATTTATGAGGGACTAAATCTCCTCCCATCACAGGTGGGTGCTCAGAGCAGACTTGCTCTGGTGATGGGTACCTGTGCCTGAGATCACTCACTCCACCTATTTCGCCAAGGACAAGGAGGAAGGGAGGTCACTCCTTTTCAACTGCAGGAAAGCCCCAGTTCCCAGGAATTCATGGATTCAGGGGAACACTCACCAAAGAAGGTTCTCAGTCCTCAAAGAAGAGAAAGGTGTAATGCCACTGAGGCTGGGCCTTGCAGGGGCTGTTACCTGCCAGTGACAATGGTCCCATCAGCGCAGGTGGGACCCAGTGACACAGGGACCCAGCCATCCAGCAGCATTTCTATCCATGGATTTCCCTGGGCTTGTTCCCTTTCCAACAGCCCTGCAACACCTAGCACCTGCACCCTGATGTGTTACTGCCGACAGCATCCCTTGTCCTGCAGGATTAAAGAAATAGCAGCATTTCCCTGGTCTTATTCCAGGTTTAGCTAACATAACTGAAACCAAACCCTCCTCAAATCCAAACAAAGGAAAACTGAGCTTCATGACTATTTCATTAAAATGATACCTCTGGAAAACATAAACTACATTGAGTTTGCTGTGCCTTCTTTTCCTGCTGTTCTTCTCTAGGAATGTCTCCTACTTCGGCAAGAAGCACCAGACACATGGAGAGCACGCACTTGTGGGTGCAATGCAGCACTAACACATCCCCTCTGTTTTGTGACACCCATCTGGTTTGTTTTTTAGAGCAAGGCTGTGACAACTTGGCCCTGTCACACATTTCTATAGCTGCAGAGACCCCAGTGGTGGCCAAGAGACCCCACTTGTTGTGCTTCCAGCTGCAGGGTCTAAGGTCAGCAGCAAGGATAGGCTGGCAGAAGATAGGAATATATTTAATTGTTTCCATTAATATAGATGGAAAAGAACAGACGTGTGTTTAGGCACATTTGTTTTCTTCCAGACCTGAGAAAGAGTTGGTACAGCCAAGAACACATTTTCCTACCCAACAGCACACTACAATTGGTCTAATAAAAATGTATTTCATTTGCCTACAAAAATCACTCTTCTGGGCACATTACAGCCATAAAGGATGCTGTTTCCTATTCCTGGCTTCTTTTAAAAGGCCAAGTCTTGCTGCTGTATTATTGAATTCACCAGACACATGGCACAGCCCAGTGAGCACTGCTGTAGGAGTCTTCACATTATAGTTCTCTAGGCTTGATCCTTCATGCACATAAATGGATTTTACACTCATGGTGCTCCTGGGACACCCAGGCAGCTGCTTCAGGTTTTTGCCAGTTTAAGTGAGATTATTATCGGGCCCAAGAGCTTATGTGCCCTGCTACAGCCCACGTGTTGCAGGCACTTCTACCTCAGTGAACTCGTATCTGTGACAAAGAGTAGGAGTGGGATACACAACTGGGATGATGTGTGCAATACTGATGGTTAACCATGGGCATGGATAATCAAATCTAGGTGAAAACAGGCAAAACTTGTCCAGGATCTGGTTGTGATGCACATGCCAGCAAGTAGCTTCTGGTCCTTTTGACATCCCTGAGACCATGTGAAGAGGATGGTTTGGTCAAAACGATGTATTCAAACAAGAACCTTATATTCCCTCCCTTGGTATTATGTGGGTTTAAGGATGCTCCTGCCACCCACTGCCTCTGAGCTCTTATTCTCCTGTGCTATTACTGAAACAGCCTAAACATCATGTTTTAGTTATAAAGTGAGTTTAGTGGATGGAAGGGCGGGAGGAAAGGGGGATTAAATTTAGTGCTTCAGTGACTACAGATCTGAAATAAATCTCCAATTCAATGATAGATCAATAACATCAAGATTGGGTTTAAATTATTAATAAACTATGAGAAACAAGGATAATTATTCTATGAGTCACAGCTCTCTAATGCACTGCACATTTTTTCCCTGAGACATCTGCATTGAAGCACAACCTGCCTAACTTTTGGCAGAAAGCTCTGGCCAAGAAGTTAACGATTTTGTTTTGCCAGATAAGCATTTCATAAACCCTCGTGGGCTGAGACAGCCTGGTGACAATGTTGTGCTTCACTCATGGAGAAACCCTTAGGCCAGGACCCCCTAAAACACTGAGGTGTCTAATGAGCCCCTGAAAATCAATGTGATTGATTTGAATCACATTTGTGAATGGTTCAGAAGGCCCTCAAATGTCCTTTGAAACCTGGATGTCTGGAGATGGAGGACTTGTTCTAGCCTAAAAGGAGATGCTGGCCTTGAAGCCCACGTTACTGCTGGGAGGGAGGAGGCACAGCCTGAGGGCTGCATAAGGCTGGGAGGGGAGGAAGAGTTTTTGCACACTGATGGTAGACTAACAGCACCATTGAACTGCTGGTGAATTTCAGATGAATTAACTTCCACTTTTCAGGCAAAAAGTGAGGGAACCATCAAGCTGAGGAGGCCTGTGAAAATCAAGAAGCTGAAGACTGGAATACTCTTTCATTCTGAGTCACGACCACCCCTGCTGGCTGAGACAGCCCACGCTGACACACTTAGGCTGGAGATGTTGGGCACCTCTGGGCATCCTCCCACCTCAGCAGGTGTCGTCCCCAAGCTGTGGCTCATGGCTTAGGGTGGTGATGGAGAGCAGCCTTCCAGGGGCATCTCACAGGAAAATCAGCTAATCCCTGCTCTTTGACAGTGGACTGGGGTCTCATTTCCTCAGAGCACTCTTGATGATGCTCTTCAGCTGCTGGGCTATCAGATGAGGGGCTTAGCATTGCCCTGGCTTACCAGGAGGGTACCCTGCTTAAGAGGAGAGGAACAGAACTTAGGGTACAGGTCATAAAAGGCACTGATCCTTGTGAAATTAGCTCTGCAGCAAGCAGAGGAAAGAGTTGCCCTCACAAAGCTAAGGACAGCACAGAGGAGAAGGGTAACAGCCAGCACACCAGAATGAACAAGGAGTATTGGTAGCAGCTGTGCAGGCTCTTCTATGGTCTTACTGCTTTCCTTGCCACTGGACAAACAAGGTTTTATCAGTCCTAAAATCACCCTTCTGCTGATCTCAGCTTACACAGTTCTGCAAATGGCAGTCAGTTACCCCCATTCTGCTGACCATTTGGAATCCCTCTGCACACACTTGGACTGGAAGCCTGGTGAGACACCCCTCATTTACCACAGCATGTCCAGCATCACCTGAGGCTTTCCATACACCCTTCCACTTTCTCCTTTCACCTGAAGTTGTCAGTCAGGGTACAAGATCCTTCTGAGCCTACAACACAGAACTATCAAGATGTTCAGCCACTACTATCTGTGTAATCTAGGGATAATTATATTACTATATATCACAGTAATTAAATTGCGGTGCTATACTAATTTAAAGATACCCGTGGCCTTGGAAAATGAAAAAAGCAAACCACAAAATCATGGATATAAGATACTGCACAAACTGTGTTTGGGGCTTGACTGTGATCTGATTCAAGGTAAGGAGTGAAGGGTGTTTTAAATTTTTTAAAATTTATTTATTTATATCCATTAGTAATTCACCAAGGCCTTTACACATCACTGCTTTCTTATTAGTTATCTGTGAATTGTAAAGGATTCTGGGCAAAGCACACACAAATTAATGCATCTGTGGATTGAAAATTTACGAGGAATAGGGGGAGTAGTGGTGCTCTGGTGCCTCCATTGTGTGTTTGCTCTACCAGCACTCCTGAGGCAGTAAAATGCCACCATCTCTGCCTTGCACATGAGGAGTAGACCCCAGTAAAGGACTATGTACAGGTTAACTGGGACCAGTATCAAACCCAAATCTCATGGAAACCCCTATTCCTTGGACAAGCGTGCGGGTGGGTGACTTGGGGTGCTCCCTGGGTCAAGCTGGTGTTTGCTTGAGAACAAGACATGCTCAGAATGAGCAACCTGCCTGCAGCCTCAGCAATGCATGGGCAACCCTCTGCTTGCACCCCAAATCATGGCCAGGCCCTTGGGGACAGCTCAGGCCAGCCCTTGCAGGCAGCTGGACTGCAAGCTGCCCTCTCACAAACCTTCAGATGGGAGAGATCTCTGTTTTTTGCATTCGTGTAGTGACTTCAGCCAGGAAACTGTTAAGACTGATTTTCCTTGATTTGCCATCAGAGCCTTTACTTCAGTCCATAACATTTTTGAAATTTGGGGAGGAAATAGAGTCTGCACTCTTTCAGGGTGAAAGTTATGAATTGATAACAGTTATTTATATAAATGTTGGACAATTAGATATATTAAAAATCTATAGCATATTTACAATTTATATGAATGTAATTTATAAAATATAATCCAAAAACCACTTTGCAGCATGTTCATGTAGCAATGTAACAGCTTTCCCTAAAACAGCTGCTTATATCCGTTTCCCTTGGTGCCAAGAGAATAAAGAAGTTTAAAAAATCATTTGGATATTCCTATAAAGATTGTTATTAATAAACTGAGTGCTGTTTCAAGTCACTGAAAAAGAATTTAGTCTTTGTTTGCCTCTTAACAAGAGTGTCCGTTCAATTTTCTTTCTCTGCCTTCTCTCTGCAAGGAAGATTAGATATGTCTATATGTTTACATCAGGCAGATGGGAGGAGGGATCCATGTCTCCAGATGGTGTAAATCCGTGTTGCTGCACGGCATCGGTGGTGGGAAAGGTGGTATTATGCTGATTTACTGCGGCTGGGGAATCAGACCTATTTTTTTTCCTCAGCTGGAAGAGCAGCCTGTAAAATAAAAATCGCACATCTCAGTTGATTTGAGAGGTGCTGTGTACGATTTGTCTGTCTAACAAAATAAAATAAAAATTTAAAAAAAACCCTCTGCAGAGGCAGGCAGCATCCCTTTTAATACAGCTGATGTTGAGGGGCCCAAAGACAACCCCTCAGACAGACATAACTTCCAGTTTATTAATAGCAAGGGCACAGCTGAGGCTGCCAGGCTGTGAGTGTCTCAGGCACACTGTAAATTTCCAGTTGCTCAGTGTTCCTCCTGTGTATGGCATAAATACAGCCTAACGTGACTGAATTATATAGAAAAATGTTACCAATTACTCTGCTTACCTGGATTTCTTTGGCACAGGTCCTGTGGGCTGAGCTGACAGAGAATATGTCGCTGGTGCTGGAGGGGAGAGAAAGAGCTTTCTTTAAAAATAAAAAAAAAGATCCTCTTTTTGTGTAGAACAGCAGGTTGGTTGGTTTTTTCCCTGCCTTGAGATTTCTTGCCATTTCATTATTTTGAATTTCAGATAAAACCTTCTCACCTTAACGAGGAACATTTTTCCCCACTGGTTTTAATGGTATAATAAATTGAGGGAGAGAAAAGAAAAAGCTGCTGAAAATGAACCGTAAAAAAGTTGCCGGAGACTGAGGGCAGGCTTTGCAGAGGAAGAGGCAAGAGTAACAGATCAATTTACTTTGCCTTTCTGTTCAGGTTTCATCTGTAAACAGCTTGGGTCTCCTTATTTTAGAGACTCGTTGGAAGGGCATATTCCCATGGGCATTTTACCTTCCCTGTGGCTGCACATGGGCAATGGGGAGAAGAGCACTAGGAGTGCCCCTCTGTGGGAAGGTCACGATGTTACAAGAATGGGGAATTAACTCAAAATTGTGATTTTGGCCCAAACACGTCATACAACCAGGTGTGGTGCCGTGAGGGATTTGCTGCCAGAACAGCACCTTTCTCTTCCAGGTTTGCCTTAATTCAGTGGCAACAGGCTGCATATTTCCCTCTTAGTGCTGAGCAGAGCAGACCTGGGGTCTGTCACAGCCCACATCCCCTGGGTGAGCTATACATCTTGGCTTGTTTCACATGCTCTGTCAGGTCATACAGCTCTTACACAAACCGCCGCAGTGCCTCCATACCAAGGGGTCTCATTTCCAAAAAAATAAGAGGGGGCAGAGGGAAGAGATTTAGGGCAGGGATATGCAGAAGGAGGTGGGAGAGGGGAGAGGTGCCTGTGGACATGCAGGTGTCTGGGTAAAGAGGGTGGACAAGGAGGCATTTGGGAAGGGCAGTGGGGTGGCAGAGGAGATGGTAGAAAAGAAAATGTAGAAGAATAAGGCACGTGGTAAAAAGGAGAGGTATAGATAGCTATGACAGGGAGCCAGAAAAAGCATCAAAATGCAGGTAACTGCTCAGATTACATAAGCCACTCTTGTGAAAGACAAAAAAACAGTGAAAAGAGATCAAAAGAAGCCAAGAAAGCCCCGTGAACCACTGTAGTGTACAAATTCTTGAAGACATTTTAAATGTTGACATTGGGTCCCTAATGAGGCATTCCCATATTTGATTTTCCTTGGTAAATCTTCCTGTGTCTACATACTAGCTCTCTACTGAAATAAACTTCATATATCACCTGAATTTTAATTGTGATGTGCAAATCCAAGAAATTACTGCCTAGGATAGCGCTGAGAGAGGTTTCTGCATGCATTTGCTTCCTGTCTCTTGCCTGTCTCTGCTGTACCTTATCATGCTCTCACAGCTTTATTTTTTGCCCAAAACACGGTACAAACCAGCCCAGCAGTCCACACAAATGCAGCCCTCACTTGCAGGCAGGGAAGAGCAGGCATGTATTGCTCCTCAGAATCCATCACCATGTTAAGTGTTCGGGCACTCATATTTCACCATGAGATGGAATGAGTGCAATACTCAACAAGGGAAGAGTAACTGAGGCCTTTGACACAGATAACATTCTTCTCTCCAGTTTGGAGAAACATGGATTTGAAAGGTGAACTATTCAGTGGATAAGGAATTGGCTGGGTGGGTGCAGCCAGAGTTGTGATAAATGCCTCTATGTCCAGGCGGAGGCTGGTGACAAGTGGTGTCCCTCAGGGCTCTGTCTTGGGACTGATGCTCTTTAACATCTTCATCAATGGCACAGTGATATGAAATACAGTCTCAGCAAGTTTGCAGATGGAAACAAAGCTGAGAACTGCAGCTGACACAACAGGAAGGCGGGATATCATCCAGAAGGACCCAGACAAGCTTGAGAAATGGGCTCAGGAGAGCTTCCCGAAGTTCAAGTCCAAGTTCAAGGTCATCCACTGGGTTGGGACAATCCCAGTCATGAGCACAGACTGGGGGAGGAACTCACTAAGTGCAACCCACGTGGAGGAGAACTTGGAGGTTCTGGTGGATGCAAAGCTGGACATGACCTGGTGATGTATTCTTGCTGCCCAAAAAGCCAAATGCATCCCAGGCTGCACCAAAAGGCGTAGAACCAGCAGGCTGAGGGTGATTTTGACCCTCTACCCTTGTGAGACCCCACCTGGAGTTCTGTGTCCAGCTCTGGGGACCTAAACAGAAGAAAGACATGGACCTACTGGATTGAGGCCAGAAGAGGGCCATGAAGATGATCAGAATGGTAGGGCACCTCTCCTGTGAAGACATGCTGAGAGTTGGGATTGTTCAGTATGGAAAAGAGAAGGCTCCAGGGAGACTTTGCTAGAGGCCTTTCAGTACTTAAAGGAGGCTTATAAAGAAGCAGAAAAATAAGTTTTTAAATGGTCAGATAGTGACAAAACAAGTGGAAATGGTTTTAAATTGAAAGAGGGGAAATTTGTATTAGGTGTTAGGAAGAAATTCTTTACTGTGAGAGTGGTGAGACACTGGCACAGGTTGTCCAGAGAAGCTGTTGATGCTCCAGCCCTGTAATTGTTCAAGGCCGGGTTGGATGGAGCTCTGAGCAACCTGATCTAGAGGAAGGTATCCATGCCCATGGCAGGGGGGTTGGAATGAGATGATCTTTAACGTCCCTTCCAACCCAAACCATTCTATGATGGTTCATCCTACAATTCTATGATAAACAGAGAGAAATGTAGGAAAGCTCCACAACAGCTGACATGTTGTCTCTCCTTCCCTCTAACAGATCCCTAAAAATACCTGTCAATATCTCTTCTTTCTTCAGAAGTCTTTCTGGAAATTTGATTGCAGTTTTTCCTTGTTTCGCAGGAAGGGGTGAGGAGGCTCCTTCAGGCTCTGCATCACAGACAAAATCTCTGCTGGTCCCCCTAGTTGTCTCTTCATTGAAGAGGGCAAGGTTAGTCTGCTCAATAGAATCTTGCATGCTCTGCATTTTGAAGGCTTCTTTAGAAGCCTCATATTCCTCTTCCAGCCTTTTCAAGTTTTCCACTGTGAGGGCAGAACTGGGATATGATGGCAGAATCCGAAGGAGAAATATTTTTGGTTGGGACTGGTTACTGCAAGACCCTGACAGCTTGTGTCCATTAAACATATCTGCAATGCATTAAGGAGATGAGAATCTTTAGCAACAGGCAAAGTCAATTCATCATTCTTGTTACAAAGAAAGAAAGAAAAGAGAAATCCCATTAGTCATTTACTCCTGATGGGCATATTGATTGATGTAGTTAAAATGTTCACACTAAGATAACCCTATTAGATTGAAAATCACTTTCTTTTCAAGAGGATCTACTAGGCTCCAATTCAACAAAGCACTTAAACAAATACCTGATACTAATGGCATGCTCAGGTCCTATTGGTGGGATTTCCTTAAATTGTTCCCACCTAACACTTAAGGCCAAAGCTTAAGATAGCTACAAAAGATGACGTAATGCCTATCTGTGTTTCACATGGGCCCAAAGTTGAGCAATCAAATATCTCAAATCATAACACATTATGTTACCCTCTTCCCCACTAAGACTGTACTAAAGATTGCATCAGTGATTTCATTATTAACCAGGTTTGCTTTGGCTATAAAACGCTGTACAGCTGAAACTTACTCTGTGCAGGCTAGAATAGAGTGCACTTTGTATTCATTACTAGTACTCAGACAAATTATTTTAGACAGTTTTTGCTACACACTGATGGAGAAAAAATAAAAATGTACAGTGGAATCTATTGAATCTGTTTAATTGGACCTGCTGGTGGCCATCCGACCATGCCAATTAAATAAAGACAAACAAAAGCAGCTCTCAGAGGACCTGCAGTGAATAAACCCAGGGTAAATACTGCATGGTTTTTCTTATTGCATTATTCTGTATAGTTGTGTGCCTGAGACATAAACTAGCCATAAAAAGCAACTCACCCTCCTGTTTGCAATATCTGCTTAATTGTGTCTGCATCTTCCATTCACCCTCTCAGTCTGTTTAATGTCAAAAGATAAAGGAGGGAAGAATAATAAGGTTAGTTTGGCAGAACTAGTGCTTTGCAACCTCCTTTCCTGGCCTGCTCCTCACTGTCAATTCCCATCGGGTATGGTGCTCCTCTGCTCTGACTGCAAACTGAGATGGCTGTTTCCAGGTGTTTTATCAGTGCAGAAGACCCAAAACCTTCCATTGCCCTGGGCAGAGGGGTCTCTGCCAGCACTGTGGGGGCCCACAGACTCACACTCAGGCACTGCAGGTGCTCTTGGGATGGCTCAGTGGGACATGCTCCTCACCCCTCAGCTGGGCTTCCCCAGTGGAACGATTTCTGAGAAGAGAGGAGGCAAGGGCCAAGCAGGACCAGCACAGCAGTGTCCAAGGTGAAGATGCTGCCCAGGCAGGGTCCCAGCCAGGGCTGTTTCTGAGGTGCTCTGGCAATGGTCCCCTGTTACCATTTCTTGCATACTGAGGGCCACAAGTCTGAGACACAGTGTTTAGTGTGTTTGGATTCACAAGGCTAAACTGGTTTGCCTGTGTAATACAGGTGCCTGACACAACAAACTCAAGTGCTACAGAGAAGCACATGTCCGGGGTACCAGTATTTTCATCTCCGTCGACCAAAGCTATCCAATATCTCACTAAAAGAAATCGTGGAGTTAGTTGGTCTGGCAAAAGCCATATTCCCTAACTCTGCATTGAATTCACATTAAAGATGACTTTTATTTCTCCTCTTATCCTTCTCTTGGGGTAATTTTCTTTTCAGTTTTCTGGAACTTTCCTTCTGATCCAGGCGATGGTGAAAACCAATTGCAAATGACCCAGAAAGACCTTTGAAGGTTTCTCTTACTACTCTTTGGTCTAGATTAGCTGCCGATACCTGATTGTAAAGAACCTAGCTTTACACTGCATCCTTCATTGCTGGGACATAAAGCATCTTATTATTATGTAATCTCATTACGTTGCTTAATTTTAACCTCCTTGGAGAGCTAGTTTTGGAAAAATCTGTCATTTCTGCTTTTCATGAACAATTCTGCCATTTCTCTTGTAACAGACTTTTAAGATACTTTTGCTTCTTAATCATACTTTAAGACATCTCTATGTCATTAACTCTGCTGATCTTTGTACTGCTGTCATTGTACTTTCCCTGTCAAGTTTTTGTGGTCACAGAGCTGTGGAACAAGCAGGGCTGGAAGGTGCTTCCAGTGGTCACCAGGGTCCAGGACTCTCCTCAAAGCAAGTCTACTAGATCAGAGTCCTTGGGCTTTTGCCTTGACAAATTTTAGGTATTTCCAGAAGCTAAGATTCTACAACCTTTCCAACTCCAATATTTAACCCCCTTTATGTTGAAAATATTTATGCTAATGTTTAATTGGAATTTCCCACACTCCAGTGTGTGTCTGTTGCCCCTTATCCCACCACAGAGCAGCTCTGAGAAGTCGGTTTTGTCCTCACCCTCTCATTTGACAGCTTCAGGCAGCATTGAGAGGTACTAGAGTATTTTCTCCTCCAAACTGAACAGATCCATTTCTCTCAACCTCCTCTTGTGCACATAAGCTCTAGCCTCTGCATGTCTCGGTGAAATTTTGCTCCAGTATGTTGAGTCTCACACTGGGGGGGGGCAGACAAGATACAGCATTCCAGATGTGCCTCACCAGTGCCAAGCAGAGGGTAATAATTGTGTTTCTCCACCTTTTGTTTGGAAGTCAAATCTAACCCGACTGTTTTGGGCCCTCCTTGAACTCTTCCTCTTCATGAATGTTTTAAAGGATGTTTTATAATGTATTATTAGTAAGGCTTTTAAAATATTTTCTCTTGCAACCTTGAAAATGGGGTATTGGAATAAATAGAAACACAACTGAGCTTAGCATTTCTCAAACCCAGTGGAGGAGCACAAGCCATGAACCTGAGGGTTCAACTCCCTGCCTGGCCCCATGCAGCAGCAGCAGCAGTGCCCAAGGGCAGGATCTCTTCCTTCATATACAACTTGTCTACGTTGCCTTGTCGACCTTCTCCAAAACAAGAGAAAAATCACCTCATACAAGAAGTGTGGAGAACTACTCTTTCAATGGTGGAAAAATGTTTTGAATCCCATTCTCTTAGTGTCACTCCACTCAAAAACATGTACCTGACCCTATGGGAATAATAGATCAGGAGGGTAAAGCCCTCAGGACAAACAATATCTGTCTCTGTTCTTGTCCTGTACCTGCCAGGCTGAGGTTTCACGTCTGTCAGGACAGTCTCACGGAATAATCTGAATTACAGCAGCTTTTAGAGTACCCTCTCTTAGCACTTGGCACATGAAAGCTGCACAACTCCCGGATCAGCAGTTTCCCCGCAGTTTGAAGGAATGCAGCACTTCAGTGTTCATGTTGAACTTTTCAAAGAAACTGGAGAGCATCAAATGAAGTATTTTATTGAATTCTAAATATGGAGTGGGTTTTTTTTTTTTTTGTTTGCATGCCTCTTTTCATCAGAAGAAATATTTGAAACAAAAAGCCCTTGGCAAATTAGAGAGATGGAATGCCACATTTTGAAAGTGCCAAAATTAAATATTTCTGCTTTGGAAGTTTGCCTCACCCTCTCCATCATGAGCCGTTTTGGGATTTTGATATCAAACTGTCACATTTTTCGCTTGACCCGATGCATATTTTTTGTTACAAAGTCCAAATATTTTTGCAAAATGCAAGTATAACCCTTTGCTGATCTGACCAGATAGGATTGGCACCCAGAGAAGAGTGCTCTTGGTTTTGTAAACTCATAGTTCATGGGGACTAGCATTAAAAAGAAGAATCAGTTACATCAAAATCAGGCAGGCTTAAAAATCTCATAGATGATGGTAAGCTTCTCACTGCAATGTCACAGGAAATTGTCACTAAGTATTCACAAACACATCTGCAGCACTGCAACACAACAGCCATATCTGTCCCTGACATCAGAGTTTGCCATAAAAAGCAAGAGAATTCAAAGCAACATTTAGTGGCTATTTCCTCTGTGAAGCTTCACTTTCTCTATAGCTCTTCTGTTCTCATAATAATATGCTGAAATCTAGTCAGAATATTTGAATCTTGGAGAAACAAAACACAGCTGAAGTAGCTGGAAGGCGAAGGGCTAGGGAGGCAATTTCCTCTGATTCATCAGGAGACAAAGGAAGAGCGATGGCTGTGTTTGTGTTAATAACAGTGGAATTGCCTCCCTGGTGCCATGGCCCCAATATTTCTTTAGCTCTTACTATTATGCTTCATCTCACAGCCCCCCACTCCTGTGCTCTCAGACACAGCCAGGCTGGATATGTCCAGGCCACAGCAGCACCTCCTGCCATCCCCGTCCTGTGGCACCTCCCTGAGCAAAGTGAGGCTGGCAAATTGAGCTGCCCAGCCCCTGTGGGTATTCTCATCACATCTGCCACCTTCACCATCAAAGTCTTGTTTTCCTTACTCTGAGCTCTCCCATCATCCCCCATTAAGAATCAAGCTAACTTGACCCTTTCTATGACCACATCCCTTTGGGTTGGGGTCCCCCACTGGGGGGAAGGATGGACAGGAAAACATTGTCAACCTCTTTCACTGACAGCACCTGGAGGGACTCAGTATCCCAGGCAGCTCAGCAGGGTGCTGCAAAAGAGACAACAACTTTCCTGTAGGATCCTCTCGGGGAAATGGTTTTATTTGCACATCTGTAACTCCCCAGGCAGACGCAGAAGACAGAGAGTGTGATCCCATCAAATGAGAATTAAACTCTGCATCATACTGCAAAATGTCAACTAAATTAATTCCGATTGTAAGATCCCTGCACATATCTCAAAAGGTAGAGGAGTGCTGTGTACACACAAGACTAGAGAGACTTCCATACACAGACATTGCAGTGGAATTTCTGCACCACAGCAGGTCTGGAGACAATACTATGTAAATAAGAGTTTAGTCAGCCTCTGCTTTCCATTGCAATCTTTAAGATATTTGTGCTTGTAGAGGGAATCTTTCCCTCTAAGCAATGCCTGCTTGATCCTGTGGGATGTATAACCTCCTAGTTTATAGTGCACTGCAATGAAAGGCATCTGATGGTGCCTTGACTTTGTTTAGATATGACTTTCCAGAAGGATTTTCCAATGCAATAGCTGGTGTCAGGAGCTGTCAGACCCAGAGTCCAGCAGGGACTGGGTTCTCCAGTAAAGCATCACTGCAGTCTCCCCATTTTGTTGGGGCAGAGGGACCTGCTGGCACCACGGGTGCTGTGATGCTCAGAGCTACAGCTCAACACCATCCACCAAGGGCAGGCTGGGTGCTGGACTCCACATTTCCTTAAATGCTAAAGAGGCAGATATGTTTGTGTGTGTGTACATATAGGCATGCATATATTTACAGACTCAAACAGAGTAGCGTGCACATTATACACACTGTACTTTTGTTATTATTAGACACATTGTATACATTCCTATATATATAACATGTTGCAATAGAATATATATCTCTAAAAAAACCCCAACACATTTATGGACTTTAATTGCCAAACAAGCCAGCAGATTATTTCATCTATTTATTAAAAGCAAGCAGGTTGTTTCATCTATTTCTGCCATTGCAGCTGTGCCCAGAGTAGGTCTCCAAATTCTGGGTTATAGCCACAACTCTTGTAAAGAAAACAGTCTCCCAAAATAACTCTGTTTCTGTGCTTTGCACTTTGAAAGAGGTTTGGAAAGCAATTGGTCGCTGTAAATCACACAGAAGACCCTTGAGTGGTCTCCTGTTGTGCAGCACTTGTGCCTGTTGCATCCTACCAGTCCTGCAAGTGCAAGTACTGACAGAGCCAGCAATGCTCATCTCAGCAGTGCCTTTCCATTCAAAGGGCTGCATCTGAAAGCCTGGGTCTCACTATAGAAGTGGCATTGGCTCCTGTTGAATGGCTGATTGTCTCTCTGTAACATGCAGTGCCCATTAGTAGGCTTATAGAAATATATGGCAAACGTGGTGATCCAGGCCCCAGAGAATTCATTTGGCCTCAAGGTTATAAAGATCATGCCAGTTCTGCAGGTGCAGGGATGAGAAGCAGCTGCCTCTGCTTGCAACCAGTAACACCCACAAGTAAGAATGGAACCCATTTATTCTGGTAAACCAGAAAAAATTAATCTGTAACATGTAAGCATAAACAGCTTAAAGAGGGGTATGCAGAATCAGACTACCAACCTCTGCTGCTGGGATTTAAAACCTGACTTTGGCAGATGCCAGTGCCTGGGCCACAGAGCAGACAGGACACACAGCTGAGGAGCTAGGGTCCATGAATGCTGTGAAAGAAAGCCTGGCACTTCAAGAGCACAGCAATTACACTACACAGTAAAGCAGAGCAGCTCCAGCCATAAATCATGGTTGTTAGTGTGTGTACTGGGACTTGTGGCATGAGACACAAGAAGTGGTCTGAAGTTAGACTGTCTGACAGCACAGAAATCCCCGATTAACTGCCAGTAGTTCTGTCTCTTTCATGCTCTGGAAGAGTAAAGGACTCATCTGACAGCAATGCCAGGGATTTATTGAGTTTGGCTCTGGGTAACACAGAGCTGACGTTACTGCTGATTGTGGTTTTGATTTCTAGCACTGCAGCGAACTGCAGGTAGAAACATTTTTCCTCATTTTGGCTCACAGGACCTGATCCTCTCATCCACACAAAGGACTTTTGACAGGGCAGGCTCTCCTGTTTCATGTCCTGCAGTGCAAAAGGGGAGCTCCAGCTCTGCTGCCTTTTGCCCTGCTCTCTGCAGCAGCCAAATAGTTCAGTAGAGATGAGAACAGCATTTCTAAGAGGAGGCAAATAAAGCATAACTAATCCATTGGCCCCTAAACATAGAACTAAAAGTCATAGTCACAATGCACCCAGTCAAACACCAGTGGTGTAAATTTGCAGTGATACCAAGTACCTGCAACTGCTGTAGGTTTAGAGCAGAAAAAAATCACAGTTATACTGAGCCAGTTGTACTGAGAGAGAGCTGAGAAACTCTCCGGTGTCTCCTCCTTACCCTGACGGAATAAACTATCCTCATGCTATTCAACAGAGCCTGTTATGTATGCTGCACATCCAGATATATTAATGTTATGCTAAGTCAAAGGTAAAAATACATATACTCACAGAACTGTCTATTAAAACAAGTTCCGAAGTAGAAATTTATGATGAAGAAAATAAAGAGATAAAGGAATGTTAATATTGTTTATGAAGAGAACATGGAGAATGAGAAAGTTGCCAAGGGACAATGCAGTCAGCACTGACCCTGCTGAGGCACAGTCCTACCAGATCCCTTAAAAACCTCTTGCCTGTGTCCTGTCCATTGGCACCTTGGCAAGAAGCTACCTGCCAGGATGTATTGTCCCCATGTGCCATCTCTAGGTCCTGCCAAGCTGAGGGTCTGCAGCAGTACCTGCAGTCAGAGAGGAGTGGGCAGAGGGTACACTGACTCCAGCTCTCCCAAGGACTGGATCAACAAATATTTGAGAATGCTTTTCTTAATTTTCCCTTTCTATTTTTGATTTTTATTTTGGTGAGTTATAGTGTGATCTGGTCACCTGTTGCTCCTACATCTCAGGAAAGTCTGATCTCAGGGATGGTAGAGGGGCTGAGGGAGAAGGTTGACTCTGTTTCTCTCCACTTCCCATTACCCAGTCTTGTGTCTGCTGCTGGGAAGTGATGGTTCTTGGGGCATCCTGCAGCTTCCTCCTCCTCCTTCCTTTCTGGCTCCCATACACAATGGGGTTTTTTCCAACAGGGGTTTGGTTTTCATCTCCCATGTGAAAGGGAAACCAGGAAAGGAGAACAGTGACTTTGGTTCAACAAGATAAATGGTAAAGCAGCATCTGATAGCCCCAAAAAAGCTTTGTCCCCATCAAACCCTGTGCAGGTGTAACAGAACAGGCTTACCTCTTTGGGCAGAAATATCCTGGAGACTCCTCACCACAAGGACCAGTCAGAGATCTGCAGGTTGGGAGGTGCCTGGGGCACCCTCTTTGTCCTTGGGACTCTTCTTCTCACTCTTTTTCTGGGTTGTTGGCCCCCTACCCCTCCACATTCCATTGGGGATTCTTTAGGGTTCCATTCAGGTTCTATTGGGATTCTATGGAGATTCTGTTGCTGTAGCTCCCACATTGCCACACCATATTTCTCAGTCGTGGAGCTGCGGACTCCTGCCAGCTTGCAGCCCTTTCTGGGTATTTTGATGGGACTGTGGGAGATTGTCCAGGGTTGGGGGATGGAGGGACAGGGACTTGCAGTGGTGGAGGATGTGTGAGATCACACCCAGAGATGTGACACCTGCCTGGCATGCTGGAACCAGGACACCAGCTTGTGAGCTTTTCTGGAGGAAGAATCATACTGCCAGCACCTAAGGCACCTTACCCTTGGCAAGCCCTGAGGAGAGGTGGGTGAACTACCCTTCTGTGCTTCTCCAAAAGAATCAGAATCAGAATCATTAGGTTGGAAGAGACCTCCAGGGTCATCAAGTCCAACCCAACCCTAACCTCAACTAAACCATGGCACCAAGTGCCGCATCTAGTCTTTTCTTAAGTACACCCAGAGATGGTGGAGAGCCTGGGTATCTCAGGATCTAAGTCATGGTGGACAGGCTCCACCCAAGTGTTCCTTGCTGTTCTTTTTGGCTGTGTGCTGCATCTTGAGCCTTCTCTGGTATGAGCTGCCCCCATGGACCACAGCACACCAACATCCTCACCCCATCCATCTGCTGGTGCTGGGGCATGGAGTGTGTCAGTAACCCCTGCTGTCCTCAAAAACGGCTCTCCAGCTTGTTGGGTTTAGGTCTTTTGTATATGTGTCTTTTTTTTCTACCATCCAGAGGTGAAATAAGGTTGCTGCTTATTCTGGCAGCTGAGTGTCTGAGCTGAAAGGGCTTGGGGAAGTTGCAAAGGCTGACCTGGGCAAAAACTGCTTCTACATTTGCCTCAGAAATTTCAGGCAAGGCAAGGCAAGGCAAGGCAAGGCAAGGCAAGGCAAGGCAAGGCAAGGCAAGGCAAGGCAAGGCAAGGCAAGGCAAGGCAAGGCAAGGCAAGGCAAGGCAAGGCAAGGCAAGGCAAGGCAAGGCAAGGCAAGGCAAGGCAAGGCAAGGCAAGGCAAGGCAAGGCAAGGCAAGGCAAGGCAAGGCAAGGCAAGGAAAGGAAAGGAAAGGAAAGGAAAGGAAAGGAAAGGAAAGGAAAGGAAAGGAAAGGAAAGGAAAGGAAAGGAAAGGAAAGGAAAGGAAAGGAAAGGAAAGGAAAGGAAAGGAAAGGAAAGGAAAGGAAAGGAAAAGAAAGTTTAAAGGGAATGCTTGTCTGAGTCCAGCTGTGAGATGTACTGGTGCTGTCAGGAAGCTGTGGCTCCATCTCTGCTTCCTCCAGCTGTGCTTTACCCTCTGCAGTCAGTTCCTTTAAGTCCCTCCATCAGACTCTGTGGGGTATTTTCCACTCTAGTGACTATGCCCATTGAGGACTCAGGGATTGGTCTCACAAGACTCAGAGAGAGGAATTTACCTTGTGCTCAGCAGTGTTCTGGTGTTTTTAAAAGTATTTTAAGGGAACAAATGAAAACGGGTGAAACAAAAAACCTCATGACCAGGTCAGCAGTCACGCAGATGGGCTGCCTGCTGAGCCCTCTGCTTTCTGTGTCCTTCAGCTCATTGCCGCAGCCCGGCTTCATGGGACAAGCCATAAAAGTGGAGCCAAAATGCCAGTGTGTTTGATGTGTGGTTCTAGAATTAAAAATTGATCCAGTGGGACTGGAGGACTTTTCCTCCTCCTGGATCCTGCTGCAAAGGGTGGAGAGAAAACACCAGATGATGGGTAAAGACGGTGTCTGGAGCCAAGGTCCAGTGCTCATTTCCTACTCAGAGAGCTGTGATGTCAACTTTCACCTTCTCTCCCCAGTGTTTCCTTAAGGGCATGGAAGTTTCTAATGCAATGGCACTGTCATACATGGGCTGGGGCACATATTCCCATTGCAAAACAAGGGTGGTTTTGTGGAGGCAGGGGACATTCCCTAATATACAGTTACTCAAATCAAAATCATTTATTTTACAGAACATACCTCTAATACACTATAGATTTTATAAT
Source organism: Chamaea fasciata (assembly GCF_029207755.1). Classification (NCBI taxonomy): domain Eukaryota; kingdom Metazoa; phylum Chordata; class Aves; order Passeriformes; family Sylviidae; genus Chamaea; species Chamaea fasciata. The sequence continues at coordinate 54,716,157 of NW_027094087.1, read as the reverse complement.
TCACTTTAATTTCTCACCAGGAAAAAGTCAATTCCTGCATGGCAGGGAAGCCAGAGGTAGGAATACTTTAGTCTGCTCAGCAAACAGGGACCTATTTTTAATCCAAAGGCCCCCTGTTAGCTCTTGCCTATTTAGTGTAAAAACAGGATTTACTACACATACAACTTAATCCCCTTTTTATATTTGCATAGGGATCCTGCAGCATGTGTATGAACTGTTTTTGAGATAAGAGAGGGAAGGCCTAGGGAGTCAAAGTCATTGTTTTTGCATGAAGTATTTAATGCTGAACATAAATATTGAGGGGACTGAATTCCCGTGCACTTGCAGACTTCACTCTTGTGCTCCTGAGGATTTTCACTTTATATCCAATTATTAAGAGCCTGGTTGTAAGTGAATGCAGAAAAAATAGAGGAAGCCTTTACAGATACTTACTGGGCTTCATTTTCCCTTTAAAAGGAGAGACAGGTTGTAGACAAGACGGAAGCAAAGGCAGTGTAGTTCTCATCTCCCTCACTAGAGTGTGGCTAAGGAGGGAATGTGCCAGGCAGTAGAAATCAAGCCCTAGGGAAGGGACTTTCTCCAGTGGTGACCTCGAAGGGGATTGAAGTTGGAGTTCCTGTGGCGCACATTCATCAACTCCGCTCATTGTAATTCGCATGATTTACGTTCTCACAATCATGATTAGGTGGTGAAAAAAAATGATCTACATGCAGGTTGACTTCAGAAAGTGACATTCTTTGTCCAAATCCAATCAAGCCCCGCAGCATGCAGTCCTTTGGATTTAGCATTAATTTTAATATGTGTGTCCCTGAAAATAACCCTCCCGGCTTTGGAAACCTCAGAGATGAAGAGACTCTCAGGCAAGTAAGTACTGGGCAGAAAATTATGTCTGAGAGCTGTCATTCCTTTCTCCAAAGGCAGTTTTGCTGGAGTGAAGAATGGGATGCACTGGCATTAAATTAATTTTTAAAATCTAGTCAGAGACAACTTGGTGGGGAAATTTACTTCTCCAGACATAAAATGGGGTCCAGAGGAACGCCACCAGAATGGCTTGTGGAGTTGCTGTGATCTCAGCAGTGCAACAGAGTGAGCAGCAGAATTTTGCCTTGCTGTCGGCAGTGTAATCAGATTAATTTTCACTCTTTTGCTTCTAATGGCTGTGATAAGACTCGCAAAATGTCTCTAACTTTGGATGTAAAATCCCTCACGCATTTGATGTTCTTGTGACTTCAACAGGTCAGTGGTTTACACTGAAACCTCCTTGTTACTGCCTCTCAAATCTTTCCAAGGTAGTCAAGTAACAGTCTAATTTTTGCCTGCTGACGCGCTTGGGCTCTTCTTTTCAAGTTGAAGATCAGAAACCAGTAAACTGCATGGGCAAAATAGAAAAACAGAGTAAAATAGGAGGGTAAACCCCTAGGCAGCATCTCTCCATCATGCCTTTCTACATCATTTTGCTTTATCAAACTTCTAAAGCAAATCTTGCCTAATGAGCAGGAACAGTCTGTGGCCAGTCATCCAGGCAAATGGCTCATGGGTACAGGGGAGGAGGAAATCAGAAGAAATCTGTTACTTAACTACTGGAGTCTGAGAAAATGAGCTCACACCCAAAACTTGTGTGGGTTCAATCAGACAGGCAAATGAGCAAGAACATTTTTATTAGCATGATACATACCTAATAAAGTTTTTGAAGCCATTAGCCAGCCATGCTACACCAGTGACATCTTTTCTATGCTCCTGAGTGGTTCTCCCACCCTACAATTTTTCTCCTATGAGCAGAAAGCTGTAGTGCTGATTGCAAAGGACAGATACCTAATTATAGGGCTTGTTATTAGCAGAGTCTGGAAAATCAAAAGTCTGCAGTTCATATGATGTAGAGAATGATGGAGCATCTCAAATCAGTAATGTGATTCAAGGTAGGGTCTCAGAATCTGTACGTTTATTTTCCCTGTTAAATCTGTGGGAAAGCCTATTTGCAGCAAGATTTGGAAGGCTTTCCACTTATTTTATTTTATTTTATTTTATTTTATTTTATTTTATTTTATTTTATTTTATTTTATTTTATTTTATTTTATTTTATTTTATTTTATTTTATTTTATTTTATTTTATTTTTACTTTTGCCAAAAGTAGATTTTGAATGTTTTTGTGACATCTTTATCCCATCAGTCTGTCAGTCAGTCTAGCAATGTCCTTCATGCAAATCTATCAGGACACTCTATAATCTAGTGTTTAATAAATGTCTTGGAGGAAAGCAATGTTTGACAACACCTCAAAGACTTGAAATCCTTCTGAAAGCAAGCACAATGCAGCAAGCAACTAGAGAATGCTGTCTCTTTGCTACCCTTGGAGCATGTTCTTGGCTGACCACAGCACTGCAGGCTTGTTGTCCTCAGGTGTGGCTGGTGGGGAGCGACCTTGGGAAAGGATGGGAGGGGAGCCATTTCCAGTTGGCACACACTTCTGTCCCTGCTAAGAGTCTGCTTTATAGTCACACTCAAACCAGATATATTGTTTAGATTAAAATGGAGAGAGAGAGTGAGAAAAGAAACCATTCAACAGTAAAGATGTGAAGTGAGGGAAAGCAGGCGCTTCTTACTGTGTTGCTGAAGGCTTCCTATAGCTAACAAGCCATTAAATTTTATGACCAAGTTCTTAGAGTAGTACTATTTGGTTGTTTTTATGTTGCTGTTGCCTGCAGAAGTTTTGGACTGTTTCTGACCCCTCTGCCTGCCTGCATTTTCATCCCTCCCCTCTGCCCAGTTTTGTGAGGTATTTGGTCTTTCGAATAAATCACACCTCTTCATTTTTCGTGGGACGGCTGTCAAGTCCAGTATCTGTCCCTTAAAGACAGTCCATCAGGTGGAGCTGATCTCATTTGGTGATGATGTAAAGTACATCTCAGCTTTTACCTTTCCAGTGCATGTTGCTAGAAATTTCCTGTGCTGGTACTCACTAAGTGAGTGTTATGTCTTCATGGCTTGAAATACTGGACTCCAAAATCCCTGTTTTCTTACATGTACTATACATGGAGAGAAAACTTAGTATTTCCTCATGATTTTCATCTGGGGGAAAAATATAGAAGAAAGTGTAATTTCTAATTCCAGGGTTCTAAATTTTCACAAGAGAAAATATAGATCTTCCAACCCTTCCTCCTTCTTACACCCTCTTTTGGGACTAACATAAACTTAGACTAGCTCTAAACTTTGAAGTAACCCCAGAGGATATACAGCCTGTAATCAACAGCCAAACATAACGTCATTAAGTACAAAAGTAAAAAAAAAAAAAAAAAAAAAAAAAGTACCATGGAGAAAAAAGAATAGCAGTACATTTTTGAAATTTCATGGAAGAAACTAGATATTGATGTGTAAATGCATGAAGGAATACCAGAGCAATTTAATTTAAGGATGTGGTAGTTGAACCTACCTAAATATTGTGAATCTTAGTCCTTGTAAGTTTTGAGGGAAACCCAGGGCAAACTCTCAGAAGGCAAATAATGTGATCTTGATGTTGCTAATAGGCTGATGACTGTGGCATTCTGAAGCAGCTGCAAATGATATTAAGAGTTTACCAGAAAAATCGAATATGGGTAGAAAGCTGTGAGCAGAGAGAGCTATAAAATTTCGTTTCAAAGATTCTGGTTCTCTTTGTTATAATATGTCAAAAGCTGGAAATATCCAGTCATGGGCTGTAAACAGCTTTGACAATCTGATTGATGTGTGCATTAACTGAATTCATGACATAAAATTTATGATCCTTCAAGTGCTTATTTTTCCCCATGAAAATGATTACCACGAGCACTTTGCACAGTGACATGTATGTGAACTTGTACCCCTGATTTCTCAGACACAGCACAAAAGGTGTCAGTATAAGGAAGAGCTGCTATCTCTATAATTTATTTCAAATGTATTTACAAATGACAAGGCATTTAAAAGAATATATTTTTAATAAACTTCTTGCTCCGACCATATTTTAGTTCTTTTGTTAACCACATCTGCTATTATTTACTTAGGAAGTTTTGCGGTGATTCTCCTGTTTGGGGGAAAAAAAAAAAAAGGTTGTGAGATGTCACTTCTCAGTTATTAAAGTTTCATATGCATAATATGGAAGGACTGCTGCTTCAGATTTCTGCCAGTGCCTGTGCTTCCAGTTCTATGTTTTTCTCATGAAGAACACAGGCATTCCACAGAACTGTAATAGTTTCACTTGGCATTACCATTCACCTGAATCTCAGCAGCAGTTTCTTTAGCAGGCCTCTCAGGAGATCTGCAGCTCAGCCCTTGCCATCACCCAGGTATGGCTGTGCATTGATAGCAGGTGTGCATCAAGGATGATGAGTTTCAGCAATGAGGCAAGCAATTCCAGATCACGTTTGCTCCAATGTGTTTATTGCATGTGAATTTTTGCCTTTAAACAGTACTGCCTGAGGTTTCCCCAAAGGAGGAAATACGGGGGATATGTGTAAATGTAAATGGAGATGTCTGGATATGGTTTCTAAGGGTTCTATGTTTGGTGGGGTGGAGCTGATGCAAAGAGAAGGGAAAAAAAATTAGGCAGATATCTCATTTGCAAGGGATCATCCACTGTCATCAGAAAGAATGTAACTTCTCTGAGGACTGGAAGAAAATTTGACCTCTAGAAAGATCCAGAATCCAGTCAAAAAAGAAAGTCCTTTTTTTTTTTTTTTTTTTTTTTTTTTTAAACTTTATTTTTAGCAAGCTTTATGATCGTTGAAGGCTGGAAGTTAGCAAGGCTGAACCTAGTCAATGAGATTGCAGAGTACAGCAGATAGTGGTATCTTTGATCAATCAGGCAAAGCAGATAAAGATGCACTGCAAAATCTGGCCTGTGAGTTACAGAAATATCTCTTTTTCTGTCATTCAGCAGTTCTTGGAATGAGACTTGGAGAAATTAATCAGCATTGAGGTGGAAGGTGAGGGAGATATGGCCTGATGGCATGTACCTTGTCTGTAAGACGATGGCAGGCTTTGGTTTAGTCATTTCAGATGGGGCTTCCCAGGTCACTGAAGTGCCCCTTTCTGCCTCAAAAAGGTGGTGTTGAGATGCTGTCTTCTTATTAGTGTCAGGTAGAAATCTTTGCTAGAAGTAGAAGGACAGTCTCCAGGTACCTTGTTAGATACTGAAAATATGACAATTCCAGCAGCAAATAATACAAAGAATTTCATGGCTCCGGAAAGACTTGGCTGTCTCATAAAAGGAGGGCTGACAGAGATTCAGCAGCCAGAACAACTACACTTTTCTGTGCATTTCAAACTTGTGAATAAACATGCAATCAGGCACACTTTTAGAGGAGAAATCATGCAGCTTTCTACAAGCTACTAATGGCAACTTGTCTTTAGACAGAAACTAGTTGCAAAGCTATTTATGGCAACTTGGCTTTAGACAGAAACTAGTTGCACTTTGCTGTCTTTCGATTATAAATACAGGGACCAGTGTCCTTGGTGTTTGCCCATTCAGCAATGATACCTGGTCTGTGATCACCTGTAATGCACTGACAAGCAAAACCAGTAAATCATATTCCTGACATCCTGTCTATGCAGAAAGTGACTTTGGTAAGATAGGAAGGGTAACACAAGCACGATGTGTAACATCAGTGTTCGTGTTATGCAAAACAGCACTTCAGTTAATGGGCTGGCTGCCATACCCAGCATGTTTATGTTGTACAGACAGCTCAGATGGATTATGGTTTCTGCCAAAATGCTCAGGTTAAATACCATGCAAAATATTTTAATGGGCATTGCATATATCTGTCACTTCATCCCTGTATACAGGTGGAAAGGGAAGAGCTGTCCTTTCCCTAGGCAGAACAGGCTTAGCTTTGCTTCTTGTACAGCCAACTCTGCTCAGACCAGGAGTGCTCAGACCTGGTGGCATCTGCTCAGACAGGGCTGGCAGCTCAGCCACAGAACATGAAAAAGCTCTAATAGACAGCCTGCAGAGGAGACAGTGACCTTCACAAGGTATATCAGAGATACAAAGCTTATGTGTATGTAAGTGACCTCACTGGGCACCATGTCAGAAACCTTGCACAAAGTGTGCCTGCATTGCTTGAGGGCACTGGGGAAGAGCTGGTCCTAACAGGACCCTGGAGGAAAGCCAAGGGCCTGTGAAAGCTGGTAGCACCCAGCTGATGTGCAGTGGCAGGGTCACAGCTCCTTACAGCTGACCACAGAGGAAGGGTCACCTTCACCTTCGCTCCTCCCATCAGCAGTCTGGCTGCAGCTCACAGTTACCAATGAAGAGCATGGTTACAGCCTTTTTGGGGGGGAGTATCTCTACCCATCTCATCACACCCCTTGCCACACCTAAGCCTTTTTCTTGGACTTTGCCCACTGAATCATTGACATTACTGTGATACGAACGTCTTGGAATTCATGCCTTTACCTAGGTGGGATCTGTGCTTTGACTGAGATGTGTGGGTTTTTTCCTTCTGGATGGTTAAGAGTGAAAGCTCTATAACGAGTAAGGAACAAAAAAGCAATGTAATACTTTTTAAAGCCCAATAACTCTGCACTTGCTCCTGTTGAGATACACCTTGCTATGAAGCTTATGTCACTAATGGGACTGTTCATTTCAGTGAGGCAAAGCAGCAGGGACATTATAATTAATAATGCTTAACAGGAAACAAGTTATTGTGCTTGGGGCAGAAGGGCAAAAACTGTTCTCTATTATTTTTTGAAGAGTTAATTGGTAGTAGGCAAGGATGTGCTGCGTTGAGCCAGCAGGTGCTGCTTTATGACTACATTAATGTTAATGATATCCTCTGGACACATATGAAGACAGGTTAACCTATTTCTTTCTCATTGCATTTCTCTGGATGGATGAGTTTTCTGGTTCCAGATATTTTTTGAGTGCCACTGCAGAGCACTTGGACAGATAGTGACCCTAAGTTTGCACAGGGGTTTGCAGGCAATTTTGGAAAACCAGGTAACTTTTTTAACCTCCATTCACCTCAGGACAGACTTTGCAGGTTTGAAGTTGAGGGAAATGGGTAGAACAGGCTGCTTTTCTGGCATGAAATCATTCCTAAGGGTTACATAACATTTCTAAAATTGCCTGTTTAATTGTTCCTAGGTGTGCTTAACAATAGTACCTGGGTTCTAACTGTTTATTCTCTTATTTCATTGCTGAAACCTCTCTTCTTCTGGCATACCATTAAAAGATTACTCTGGCACCAATTTAAACCCTGGGATGAGGAGATATTAAAACTGTGTTCCTCTAAGCAAAGTGTGCCATGGCCCATCAAAGCATGATATGTGCTAGAAAAGGTAAACCAGTGCTCCACAGAGCTTGAAATGATCTCATTTCAGTACCACTCCAGATTTAAGTTTAATTATGAGCCTGTATTATCATTTTTTTTAATGTGCTTTTTGCATTTCTAGTTTGGCAAAATTACACTGTCTAGCACTAAGCTTCAGACATCCTTCAAGATATTTATATCTTTCATAAGGTGCTTGAATTGCAGAAGCCCATCAGCTCCAGTAAAAATCTGTGTGCCATTGTAAAAGGCAAAAATGCTGTGGAAGGATAGTCCTGGGAAATGAGTGCAGAGCTCTTTGCTAAAAACAGGTGAAAATGCTACCATTTGAGATCCTCACTGGGTAAAGATTGATTCTGAAAGCCAAATCTGATTTTTAATAAGATTACCAGATGGGTCCCGTGCCTTGTTGGAAGCCTGCTCCTGCAGATCTAGTGATGAAAAAAATGGGAGAACAAACCTTGTATGCCTGTAAGGACTGAGAGGTGCACTCAGCAGTGTTTGCACATTAGAACACGGGTACAACTCTGAGTAAGCTATTTCAAAATTTCTTGGAAGATGACGCATGAGTAATCAGAAAAGGAGGAGGGGGAAGAGTCCGTATAAAATCTTAGGATGGTTCCAGTCCTGGTGCCACAACCAGAGGTTCAGCTACTTAGATCATGGCACTCTCTTTGAGAAACTTGATCTCCTGGGAGCTGATGGGGTTCATCTACCAGAGAAGGGGAAGAGCGTCTTTGCCCATAGACTTGTCAGGCTGGTGAAGAGGGCTATAAACTAATGTTGCCAGGGGAGGGAAGCCTCAATCCATCCCACTCCTACCAGTGTGATGCCAGTGCCAGCCAGAGATGCTCAGTGCCTGGAGAGGGGTCACAGGTCAGCAGCAGAGCACCTGAAGAGCAGCACAGTGTGATTCCAGCCACTCCAGACAGTTAGTCAGCTTAATGGGGGGCTCAGCTGAAATGTCTCTATTGATATATAATATATATAAGCAGAATGGGGAATAAACCAGAGGAATGAGAGAACTGTGCATGCCTGCAGGGCCGTGATGGGTGGGTTCTGTGACTGCAGAGCTGGAATTAAGGGATATGGGCTCTTTAGGAAGGACAGAGTGTGGAGATGAGGAGGAAGTGTCACCCTCCAAGTCGATGGCCAGCAGGAGTGCATGGAGCTCTGCCTGGGGATGGATCAGGTGTCACCTTGGAGCTTATGGGTCTGGATTAAAGGGAGAGAAGGGACAAGTGACATTATAGTAGGGTCTGCTATGGGCTGCCTGACCAGGAAGTGGATTAGTTCCTCTGTAGACAGGTATGAGTGATCTCTTGCTCACAAGCCCTGGTCCTTGTAGGGAGCTTCAACCACCCTGATATCTCCTGGGGGAACAAGACAACAGGGCAACCTGGATGGTTTACCATCCAGGACATTCCTAGAATGTGCTGATGACAACCTCCAAGTGATAGAGGAGCCAATGAGGAGAGCTGCTATTGTCAGACCTTGTTTCCACCAACAAGAGTGTCTGGTGAGGAATGTGAAACTCAAGGGCAACTTTGACCACAGTGACCACACAATAATGGAGTTAGAACACTTAGGACACTGAGGAGAGCACACAACAAACTCGTCTGGACTTCGGAAAAGCAGACTTTGATCTCTTCAGGGATCTGCTTGGTGAAACACCCTGGAAGGATGATGGGCTCAGAAAAGCTGGTTAATAATCAAGAACTCCAAGCTCAGGTGTGATGCATCCCAACAAAGAGGAAGTCAAGTAAAAATGCTGGAAGGCCTGTGTGCATGAACAAGGAGCTCTGGGACAAACTTAAACCCAAGATCTGGGTTTCCAGGATCCTTGATAGTTCCTTGGGTTTTTAAAGTTGGTTTTATGATTCTTCATGTAGTGTTGTTTACAGTAAAGGTTATAGAAAGTCCTAATGGAATACTATTTTTAAGGTGATTTCTTCCTCTTCTGTAGAGCTTTTAACATAAAATTAAACGGTTAGACTCCAGTTAAACAGATCCTTGTTAAAGTAGGAGCTAGTCTGATAATGACCTAAATTGGTGCTATGTGGCCATCACATGTTATTTGATAAGCATTCTATTATAATTAAGAAGTGGCTAATAGACAATTAATATACAGAATTACACACTTAGCTAATTAGATGATTTTTTTTTTTGTTAGATTAAAATGTACAGGAACCCATAAATCATTATTAGAGATTGTTTAATAAGCCTGAACTCTTAATTTTCTCCCTGTCAATCAGGAATGGAGCCACTGACATGTCATCTCACCCAGAGAGGCTTGTCAGATGGAGGAGCTGCTCTGTGCTCAGAATGAGCTGAAATGCCTCTAACTCCCAAACATTGCACCTGTTTGCAGGATCTCAGAGCTCAAGTGCAGTCAGCAGAGACCTAATCAGAGCACTGGTGAGGGCTGAAATATCTCTTGGCTGGCAAGTCACTGGGGGCACAAGTCTGTTTCCTGAACACTAGTGCCTATTGCTGTGGGGTTTGTGGATACCAGAGATCATGGACAGCATGTCCAGCACAGCCTGGTGGCAGGCCTGCCCTCAGGGTGTCCCAGGGAGGCCACGTGGGATACCCCATGCTCACACATGGCACACTGAAGTGGCTGTACCCTTCCAAATTGTCCCTATGTACAGAAAGGCCAGAGAGCTCCTCCAGGGGCAATGTCAGCTCTGCCCCTGTGCCCTTAGAACAGAAACAAGTGCACCAATGACCATTGCTTCTAGTATTTACTCACCAGTGAGCTACGGGCTGTTTCAGCAGCGTGGAGCGCTCTGTAAATTTTGATCTGTTCAGGCAGAACTAGGAGAGTGACATGGTAACTGAGCTGGATTTTGTTGGCAAGGCTCACAGAGGCACAACACACAGGAACAGCATTGACAGGAAACAGCTTAGAGTTGACCAAGAGACTGCACATGGGTTTTGATGATTTTTTAAAAAATATTCATAGCTAAAGTACAAAGCAAGCAAAGTGAGAATGAGATCTAAGGTGGAACAACACAAAGCCTGACATGTCTGTAAGATGTCACTTACTAGCAGTAGTGAAACATTTTGTTTCACCCTGTAAACCACGTATGTATCACAATCAAGAGGCATAAATAAAAGTGGTGTGTAGAGCCTCTTTGCTGTCATGTTTTCACGTTCAAGGCACTTTACAAGGAAGAGATAAATTCTGTTGACAGCTTGCATGAGAAAGTCAGCATCCCGAACTCATTGAGAACCTGAGGAAATGATTACTTACCCAACGTCTAAAATAAAATTAGGATCAGAGGGAAGGTATGAAAGTAGATATTTCCAGCTTTCCTTTCAGCTCTCAGCTGACCCAGTGCTGACAGGAGAATGCAGGGATGGTGATTTGCGCGACATTGTATCTTGTGAGGGTTACACTGAGGCACACTGGCAGCAGCACTGTGATAGTGTCCCTGGAAGGACAATCAGTCCAAATAGGTGATGACATAGGTGTGTCACTCAAGCCATTTATCTGCCTGAAAAAAACTGTTCTGGAGTTTTTCATTAATGATTTTCACAGTGCTGACCATCTCTTCCCAGCCAGAGTACAGTGCTGAGATATCTTCACGTCTCCCTCCAGACACCTCACTGCCTCAGAAACTGAGAAAACACCATTTGTAGTCCCTACCCAGTTACTGAGGTCGGGAGATGATTCAAGAGCACTCAGATATACAAAACTCTCTTTGGTGACTAGGTGGGATTCACATCCAGGCTTAATGTCCTGGAGAACAGCAGATGAGTGTGTGGTGAGACCAGCCTGCGCTGACATGAGCAAAGGCTGCATTTCAAAAGCACAGATGTGTTTGGCATGGTAGAAAATGGTGGCAGACAATTTGTTTTTATCAAATAAAGATTTGGGAACATAGCATGCTTTTTACTAAAAAACCCACAGACAATTCTGACTTCAGCCACTTTACCAGATTTTCTATCCCAAAAGCAAAGGATGGAAAGGGCTGACATTTACTGCAGGTACATGCCACTGTCTAATAGAAAGGAGGCTGGTATGGGGTCTTCAGGGTCCTTCTTGCAAAATCTTCACAGCAGCAGTTCATACCTTGCTCTTCCCCTGGGCTTTCAATCCATCACTGGATGGTGACCTCTTGCACCTCAGCATGGAGCATGGAGAGTATTATATGAGTGTGTCTGGGATCACACATTTCTTCTCATTGGATCCTTTCTAGAACCAGACAATCTCCAAGAAGAGGGACAGCAAAGTCAGCCGAGCAGCCTGGTATAAAGTGTGTAGCTAGGATGGGGAAAAGTCTTTGGTTCCAATTAATATTAAATTCTTTGTATAGTGAAACATTGTTGAGAAATTGAGTGATCTGAAGCATTGGATAAAACATTCAGATGGCAAGTTAGTTCAAACCCTTCTTACAGAGCAGGGATTACTTGTCTTTTGGCAGGCAGTGGAACACACTCAGCATTATTTCTGCCTTTGTAATCTTGTGAGTGACACCTCAGTCCTTTTGAGAGTCCAGCTCAGAAATCAGTGTAGCTGCTATTAAAAATTCTGCTGTGAGCTTTTGCAGCATTTCCAATTCTGATGTGTTCGTAAACACATCTGATAATACTCACTAAATTTGATCCAAATGTATTGGCATTTGAATTCATAATTATGAATAATTATGCCAAAAAATGACTTGGCAGAAGAACTTTACAAAACTTTAAGGAAAACACTGCAGAAGAAAAGCAAAGGTACACTCACTACCGGCTTAGTTCTCCATGGTTCTGGATTAAGCAGGCTTTGCCTGCTGATCAGTCCTGTGCTGTGCTTCTCTCTATTAATTCAGTTTCTAGTCAGTTCTTTGACCTTAAGATGTTCATCAAAGGTCACTTTCAGAAATTCAGACTAGACATTTCAGTCACCTCTCCTGAAAAATGTCTGCACTGGCTAGCACCCTTAAATTCCCATCTGATGGCAGGCCAAGCACAAGCAGCCCATGATAAAATCTTTTCTCTTTTGAGAACATTTTTGTTTTCCTGTACAGGATCCTGGAGCTCAAATAAAGAAGGATGCTCCCTGGGGAGTTGCCATAGTAACCTGTGATGTCTTTTTGTTGTCTAAGATTAAACATAAGCAAGGGAGCAATTAAAGGGGAGGATTTTATACCTGAGTTTATAATTTTCATATAACACCAAAGCTGAACTGTACCTCCAAGTTCCTAAAGCAATAGTAGTCACCTTGAGGCTGATGTCAACTTGGTAATTTTCACTGAAAAAGAAATTAAATGCTGTATTTATTATTCAAGAACCCTGATGAGAAAAAAAAATCTACTTCTGAAAGATGTAGCAAATAAGAAAGACCTCATTAGAGATGTAAGGATGTGGAAGTGGAAATGGCTGCTACAAATAATATCTAAACTTGCAACATGTGAATGCCTTATATATATTCTATTTTCTTCTTATCAGGGTTCAGCTATAGTCTGCTCTTAAACCTATAGTCAAAGATGGGTTTCATGTTGTTCTCAGAAGATAACTTCAACTCTCACAGCGCATACAAGGAAGTGATTTTTGAACATATCAGTATCAGTTCAGCAGCAAACAGAATTTGAATATTCAGAATAAATGCAGAATTTGTTTTAAGAGTGTGTGATGGAGAAAGAATCTGTCCAAACTGTTCTCAGTTACGAGCTTCAAAGGGAGCTCGGGAAGTCTGGGTTCAGGAAAGGGCATGGGAGCCGAGCTAGCAGAGAGGTCATTTCCATGAGAAATAACCCAGAAGAGCGACGCTGGGAAGAGTCGAAGCCAATCTGGTGAGGAGAGCGGGGAAGGAGCGCAGAAGTGAGCTGTGCAGGGAGGGCGTGCAGGACCTGCCAGCCCCTGGAGGGTCAGGGTCAGGTGGCTGCTTCTGGGGCAAGGTCCCTGCCAGTGCTCACATCAGCTTCAGTCCCCTGTCCCCTGCTTTGCATCCCGGCGCCTCTGGACACCCCGGCAGCAGCGAGACCTCAGCCCGGGCTGCTTCACTCGGCTCTGGGAAGAGGGAACACGGCTGGCCTCCCTGAGAAGGTGAGCATGTGCTGGCCGTGTGATGCTGTGCTCCCGAACTGCCCAGCCTGGCTCGATTTGGTGTGGCTTCCTCGCAGCTGGCTGCTTTGCCCATCCACCCAGCTGCCCAGCGTTTCCTGGGATTATTCAGAGATGGGTGGGAAAAAATTATATGGGAGGTGTTGAAGACTTGAAGTGTCTTTCTAAAGCTCGGGTCGATGTCTCCCTGGCAGTGCAAAAGAGCTGACAGAGCCACTGTCAAGTTTAATTGTCCCCGAGATAATGTCCTTCAAAGTCGTATATATTATACATTTCTGTTTATCGTGAAAATGTGCAATCTAAACACTTTATCTGTAAGTGACTTTAAGAAGTGTAGCTGCTTGTCCATGATAGGCACGTGGGTCTGTACTTCTGATGCAGGATGTGTTCTGCATCTTCCCTGGATAATTAGGGGTCTGTTCCCTCTGTGACTGATTCACCCTCTGCCCCTTCATGCCCCACCACACCCCCATTTCCCAACAGAATGGGATGTGTTGGGAAGGCTGCAGGGGAAAGGGTGTAGGGGAGGGAGCACTGCATGGCTCTGGACATAATGTAAGTGGAAAAAAAAAAGTCCAAAACAGAGTTTTAGGGAAATACCTTTTTAGCAGAAGAATGATACTATGAAAACAGAAGTCTGACACGAGATAAAGCAGCAGATGACGTGGAAGACAGCCCTGAAATTCAGTAAACAGGTTGCAATAAAATCTAATGTTATTGCAAAGAGACCTATATTGCAATAGCCCTCTCCTAAATGAAGGAATTTTGGATTTTAAATGAAGCAGTAATTTTATGAGTGTTTGGACAAGCTTGAGAAGGGCATGCAGGATGCATCTATGGATGTTGGCTCTCAGAAGTAACTTGGAGGAGCCTGGACATGCAGTGCTGTTTGGTAGAGATCACAGGGAAAGAGCAGAGCAACGGGTTTTGAAAAGGAGAGGGCAAAGATAGGACAGGGGGTGCACAGTGTGTTGGCACAGCTGGAGGCTATGAGGGGCTTGGTGGTCACCTTCTGCTTAATGCTTGGGGTAGAGATATGAGGGCAAGATTCATGAAGGCAAAACTCTCCTCACAGACAGAAAGGCAGAATTGGGCTTTCCAAGGGACACCAGGGTAGCTGGGAGACCTCAGCAGGGGAATACACCTGAGTGAAATTTGACAAGTAACTTTTTTTTTTTTTTTTTTTTTTTTTTTTTTTTTAAACTAGAAAAAGGCACATTTCTGCTGTTAGAAACTCTGTGCAGAAGCCCTGAGAATTCCAACAATTTGGTTACAAAAAATAGTTCAACCTCAGATCAAAAGACTTCATCATGAAAATCACATAAATTTAATTTTGGTTAAAGCTGTAGAAAACAGGCATTTCTTTGGCACAAAACAATATTTTTTATTGTCTGGTTGTTTTTTTTTTTTCCCCCCCATGTAAAAGACTGAAATCCTTCATTTGCCCCTGTTCACTCATGGTTAGAAGGTGATTTAAGCTGCGATATTTTGGGTAGAGGAAAGGAGGGGAGAGTGTTCAACAGATAAGTCTGAGGTTTCTGTGTCTGAAATGAGAAGCATTAGAGGTTTGGCCCTGCAGTATGGATTTTAGAGATGAATTTTCTGATGATGTGAAAAAGAGGCAGATGGACTGTAGGAAAAAGATAAGCAATCACTATTGCAGGGCTAGAAAGCAAGAAAAATAACAGACCTATCAAAGGATATAAAGAAGAAGAGTGATGGGAGAAATGAGAATGAAAGGTGGAGAATTATCTATGGTTTGTGACAGTTTTTGGACCATGGTGATGGGAGCTTGTCAAAAAACCTCGCAAAGAGCAGCAAAGCTGTCTTGGTCCTGATGTCCCAAAGCTTTGATTTGGAGTTTCAAATGATCTGTGCATATTGTGGATTGTAAGATCAAAAAGAAAAACTGGTACTGCATGTTTGTGGCATCCTGTTAACACAGGCTACTCAGCATCAGCAAGAAAAAACTGCTCTCAAGGCCAGATTTTTTCTATGAACCCTTAAAAATGTTTTATTTTGAAAAGTTTGCTTCAGCCTCATAACAATTTTTAATGTGTTTGTGCATTTGGGAGCAGGCTATTCTGAAGCAGAAAGTATTCTTGCATTTTACTCCCTTACAGGTCTGTAAAAATGAGGTAGAGAGATAACGGGGAAAGTCCGAGTTTTTATTAGAAAGCTTTTAGTGCTGCTATAGTGTTGCTTTATCTACCAATGCCAATTTTCTCAGCTTCTATCAACTAGGTATCTGATGGATTCCTTACCTTTCAGCATCAAAGGGGCAACATGATTAACTGTGAGAACTGGTTTATTTGCTTGTTCCTGTCATTAATGTAGTTTAATTCTGATTTGAAATTTTGGCAGTAAAACTACACATTTGTGTTCCCTTTTCTTTCAGTCCTAATCAAGCTTCTCCAGCCCCACTGTGGCACCTACTCCTTGACAGTGGTCAGTGGCTTCTTGTAGAAGCCCTGGAAGAAGCCTTTTCCCACAGTCCTCCTCAATTTGCTAAAGAAGGGCCAGAAGATCCAGAGCATGCAGCACACTGAGCCTGAGACAGACTACAACACCCCTCAGGTGAAGCCAAGGGGTGAGATGTTTGTCTTTACTGATGGGAAATGGGTGAGTGACATCTACTGCCAGCCATCCTTTCCTTCCCACCACAAACTCTTTAGCAAGAAGGCACAGAATGAGTGGAGCATCTGGGAGGAGAACAGAGCACTCTGGCGGGAAAACCAAGTCCTCTGGATCAAAAATAGGATGCTCTGGGAAGAAAACAAGGCCCTACAATATCTCCAGTCACAGAACAAATCTGTCCAGGTAATTTACACAGATGCTATTCAGCAAAGCCTCAAGAAAAAAAATAAGTCTTTTCCACGCTTCCAAGAGAGGAACACAGGCTTTCAGTTCAGCCCGGGCAACAGAGCTCTCCAGGCAGTCCAGGAAAAGTATAAAATCTTTCAGGATTTCCAGCAGAAGAATAAAGTACTCCCTGTTACATGGAAAGACCAAAAAACCATCACAGTCCATGAAGGGAGCAAAGATGCCAGCTCAGATCTTCAGAAGAACACTGACACCATTGCAGCTGGGGAAAAGGGTAACCCTGGCCCAGTCCCTCAGCAGAAACATGAAGGTGAAAGGAAGAGCACTACTCAGACTCAGAGTAAGACCGAGGCTGCCCCAAGTATGCTGGGAGAACATGAAATCCTCCAGGTTCTCCAGGACTTATATGAGCTCCTCCATACCTTCCTGAAAATGAACCATCCTCCTGGAGACAAACAATGCTGTCACAATTTCTATGATGTGAACAGATCCTTCCAAGAAGATTACAATAAACTGAAGCTGCAGCTGAGTGCTGTGAAAAACACTGTGTCCGACATTACAGCTCAAATGGATATGCTGGAAAAGGAGATAATTGCCATCACTTCCCCCATGTATGAAGAAGCAGGGCAGAAGCTGGCAACTGAGCATCAGCTTGGAGACATGTGAAGCTTGGGGCTGAGAACTGCTAGTTCAGTTCCCAGAAAGCATCTCTACCTTTTTCAGGAAACCTAATAAAATCCCAGTAGAGCCTGAAGACATCTGGGTAATGTCGTGTCTCTCTGAAACTTTCTTGCTCTACTTAGATAGTTTTCACCTTCTGGTTTTATGGTGTAGGTGACTGTCAGGAATTTGCCTAGTGTCAGGAATCATGTTTTTCAGCTTTTTTTTTGTTTTCAAAGTTTCTGATAATAAGGCCTAGATTTTCAGAAGGTAATTGCTCGAGGATCTGAACTCTAATTACAGTGTGCCAGCTTGTAGTCCAAGGTTATACTCACAGTCTCTACTAAAAAAAGCATTGATTAATAAAGGAAGATCCCTCCTCACAGACATCACGGTGGGAGCCACAGGAGAGAATGGAGCAGGCAGCAGGGCTTCTCCTGCACAGAGCAGTGAGGTCTCCCTTGATTTCTTGAATAGTCAGATAAAGCAGGTTTTTAGCTGCCCCAGAGCAAGAAAATAGGTTGCCAAAAGCAGCATTTTGATGGCTGTTCCACGGCTTAAGCCAGTATTTAGAAAGGCTTCTACTCACACTATACTCACACTTGTCCATGACAAGCCAGTCTCCAGTGATCTGCTGACACAGAGGATGAGAGCCTTTTGATCTGCTCAGGTCTGAAATCCTGGTCTAGTCTCGGTTGTGTGGCCAGAGGGGCCGGAAATACATTTCCTCTGTCTTGGACAGTCTGGATGCAGTGCACTTTGTCACAATCTTTCAGGCAGAACATGGGAGCCTTTAAGAAATCTGACAAGACAGATTCAGGGAGACTTTTGCAGAGCAATTGTAGGAGCATTACAGTAAAGCAAAGGAGAGGTTACAGTGAGGTTTATCTGTTGCAACAGAACCCTAAAAGCAGGTTTTCACTCTAGTTTACAAGTCTCTAAGTGATTTGGCACCGAATTACCCAAAGCATGAATTATCTTTCACCTTGTATTTCACTCAGACAACACCATGCCAAGTACAAGTGATGACTGTTTACTTCAAAGGCTTAAAAGAAAAGGTATTTTCTTCTGCTGTTGGGGATTTGGGATCCTGAGGCAGATCTCTCAAGCATGAAGTTAAATGACTGGCTACCAGCAGTGTGGGTAGGGCTGTGTCTGTAAAGATCAGGTGAGAAGAGGAGGAACAATGCTCATTAATAGGTGGATGTGCAGACAGCAAGTTGCTCCTGCTTAATGACCGGGTCACAGCTATTAATAGATGAATACCTCAGCACTGTGTTGGAGAACATGTTCATGTTTTGTGCCTTCAGACACATTGCTTTTCTCTTTGCCATCTCCCTCACTGGGTTTGAACATCATGTTTGGTAAGAGGGTGAAGCAGGATTGTGAAGATGCTAATGCAGAGGTTCAGAGGAGGATAGCAGTAGTAAAAATCTCTGATCATGTGTTCATATCCTAACAAACTAATTTGTGTCCCATTAGAAGAAATAAATGGCTCTTTTGCCAGTGGTCAGAATGCTGACTCCTGCCATGTCCCTATACATGGGCAAGAAAGACACTTGGGAGTGCATTTTTCCCCCAGGTGATTGGGAGGAGTCACCTCATCTAATGTCAGGTGTCCATCCAGGACAGGACATCCAGATCTCAGCTAGTCTCCCTGGGCTTCCTTTTGATCCTGAAGGAAGGAATGGGCACATTCAGGCTGTGATTAATCAGGCTCCTATTAGACTAAAAGTAGGCTGTGTCACCAGCTGGAGTCCCTTGTTTCTCTCTGTTGCCTCTATTATTACTTCGAGGACAATTAACTCCAACTTAGACATTTGGTTTGGAGCTCTCTGAGTGAGGAACTTGGCAGTTCCAGGCAGAGAAGATGCTTCATCGAGTGGTGGAGTGGCACAAGTTTGGGAGTGTGTCCCAGCCCCTGGCTTTTCTTTCTGTGAGATGCCTTCATTACGCAGCTGACTCAGATCTATCTATTGTGTGGAGAAATTATTACTTTGTGAATAAAATCGAGTTAGTTTGGGCAGAGCTTAAATATCATGCACACATGTAGGATCCTGAGGGGAACACACCACTTCCTCTGAATGCTAATGATGTTTCTGGAAGGAATTAGGGTTTGTGAGTCTTTTGCATTTTGATCACTTCTTTGGATCTTTGGTCTTACAGGTTATAGAAAAGCCTATACCTGGCATATATTTTTTGGCATCTCTCACAGAGAAGTTGAATTTCTCATTTCTTCAAGTTTTCTCAAGTCTGTAAAGTGAGATGACAATGTCCATAAAAGATTGCCCAGCACTTAATCTTTCAGAGGACTCCATGCTGTTCAAACTCTCTGTCCTGGTTTAGGGCAAATTTGGGCAGAAACCTCCAAAGGGGGTCCCTCTAGAAAGAAAATTCAAGCAGCCCACCCTTCCCCCACCAGTTCAGGAGACATAAATCTCCTTCAAGAAAAGCTGAAAAAGACTGTTTATTTAACAAGGAAAATACTCACAAATGTGGAGAAATGAATAATATTGAAGAAAGGAACCTCTCATTGTTCTGAAGAGATGGCAAATTCAGAGAGAGAGTCCTTGTTGTGGGATGTGGCTTGGCTCACTCAGTCTCTCATCAGTCCCTTCTGTGCTGAAAAATGCCATGTCCCGGGCCCTGGTGGGCCACAGGTGTGAGCACCCTGTGTTTTTCTGGGTTTTCAGTCCAGAGTAGGGCTGAACAGCTCCAAGAAGCCGAAAAGCCACAGTCTGGGGAACTTCTTTGCCTCAACTAGCTAAAAAACTAACTAAAAGCAAAGGAGAGCTCTCTCCCACTGTACATGCTGCAGACAACACAATTCATGAGAAGAAATGCAGGGGAGCAAGTGCAGTTTCTGCAAACAAACTGTGCGCTTCTTCTTTCCTCCCTTTGCTCTCAGAACCAGTCCTAAATGTGCAGAACTTAATATCCAGCATAAACAGAACAGACAATTAGGGATACAAGCATCATAAGGTCACCCTGGGACAGTCTCATAATCCCAGAAGGTGCCAAATCTCCAGTCTGTGCTTATTTGGTTACAAACCAGAACGAGCCGGTGACAACAGTGGAGGATCATTTCTGGGTGGTGCTGGAAAGGCAGATGATCATGGGTATTGCTCGATCTGTTAATGCTAAGGGCACAGATGGTGAGATCTGACTGAGTGGCCTGCAGAGTGCCACAGGACTGAATGGGGAGAGTCCTAAGCATTGCTCATTTTCTGCAATGTTCCATGTCCCCAGCCAGTGCCATTTAGCAGTTCAGTGGGGGCCATCCTACAGGTCTCCATCTCCAGAGTGTGTGCTGGTGAGAATGGTTGGACTGACAGCTTTTGCACACTATTTCAGGTACAAATGGAAGAAAAGTGCAACAGCAGGCACTTACAGGAATAACTTATCAATTATCATAAAATTTAGGCAGGTTTGGGAAAAAATGGAGTAAGTTTAATACATTTTTTTAGTCTGCTCACTGGTTTACAAGTCCCTTGGAAATTGGTGCTATTTGAGCTTGAAATGGATGGATGACATTCTTATAGTGGATGGATGACATTCTTATAGTGCATAATTTACCTTTTCCAGAGAGAGTAACTTTCTATCTCTCTCCTTATTGTTGCTGATCAGGTCCTTATTTTTTACTACTCATTTATCAGTACTATATTTGGAAAGCTGGATTTTTGGCAAGGTCACCGTCAGCTTCTTACTTCCCTGTAAACTGGATTATTGCCTCTAGCTGGGCTCTGTGGAAATGCTGACTTTCTTGTTCTCATTTCTTACTAGACAGTCTAATACATCTGGGTTTGTACTGTCTTCATAGAACACCCACCCTGGCCTTTTGTGCTCATCTCAGCAGCCCCATCACATCCTCTCATCCCTAAATTGTAATTTTGGAATTTTTTCAAAGTGCTATGAGATTTCTTGAGCCCTGGCTTACTCCTGTTAACTGCTGAAGACTGTTTTCCCAGACTTTTGCTTGTGATTTCATGAAGCTGAGGATGTACTACAAAAGCTGTTGTGCTGGCCAAAAGCCATGCTCTCCGTAGCGGTGCAGAGTGTTTGTTGGTGTTCTCAGCAGCCCAGTTTGTTCTTTTCCAGCCAGTTCCCAGCCAATTCCAGTTTAGCTCAGAATTACACATAAGTGTACATTTAAAGGCTGGATATAGTGGAAGACTTTCACTCAAATATTGTGCTGAACCTGGACTAGACATCTTTTTTTTGAGATCAAATTTGTGCACAGACTACTCAAAATGGTCCTTTAGTGAGGTGCAAAGAAGACGGGGAGTAACTCCTCAGTTAAGTTTCATAAAAAAAATTCTTTTTTACAGTGACTGTTGGCTGGTTTTAAAGCAGAAAGCTTCAAAACTTTACCACATTTTCCAAAGTGGTATTCATCTCATCTAGGTGGAGACACTTAAATAAAGGCAGTAACTGAGACCCATGGCCACCTGATGTAGCTTCTGCAGCTGGTGGAGGTAGGCAGGATTGCCAGAGGGGACAGGTCTTTCCCTGCTGACTGCAGAGAGCCTGGGGTGGCCAGGATTAGGTGGGGAGAGTTGAGGCCTGAGAGATGGTCACATTGCTTCATGAATGGCTGACAGAGAGTTTTGGATGGAGTTAACGGGGAAAAAAAAGTGAATTTATGACAATAAGGCAACTTACTAGAAACACTGGGATGTTGTGATGTTATATAGGGACAAAATTAAAAGGGTCAAATCCCAAATAAAACTTAATCTTGTTACTGTTGTAAAAAAAAGGTTTCTATAAATTGGTCATCAAGAAAAGGAAGGCTGAGGAGAATCTTGACCCTTAAGTGGGGGGAAACATTGTGACAAAGGATGAAGAAAAGGCTTCAGGTACTTAATACTCTCTTTGCCTCTGGCTTTAACAGTAAGATCAGTTGTTCTCAGGGTACCCAGCCCTCTGAGGTGGAAGACAGGAGCAGGGAGTAGAATGAAGCCCCCATCATCTGAGGGTGGATGGTCAGTGACCTGCCTCATCACTTACACACACAGAGGCACGTGAGGCTACTTGGGATCCACCCAAGGATACTGAGGGAGCTGCTGGAAGTGCTCACCAAGGCACTCCCCACCATTTACCAGCACTCCTGGCTGACTGATCCAACTCCCTAACCTCCAGTCAACTGGAAGGCGGGTCTGGGGAACTACAGGCCTGTCACCCTGACTTTGGTACTGGAAAAGGTTATGGAGCAGATCCCCTTGAGTGTCATTACTTGACACATGCAGAACAACCAGGGGATCAGGCCCAGCCAGGACAGGTTTGTGAAAAGCACCTCCTGCTTGACCAGCCTGATCCCCTTCTGTGACAAGGTGGTCTGCTTAATAGCTGAGGGAAAGGCTGCTGTCTGTGTTGACTTTAATAAAGCCTTTGACGCAGTTTTGCACAACATTCTCCTAGAGAAATTGGCTGTTCACAGCTTGGATGGGTGCTAGGTTATGAGCTGGTTGGCCAGGGTGGTCAGGCCCAGAGAGTTGTGGGGAATGAGGTACATCCCATTGGTGGCCAGTCACTAGGGATGTCCCCAGGGCTCAGTAGTGGGGCTGGTCCTTTTTAATATCTTCACTGATGATCCGGATGAGGGGACAGAGTGCACCCTCTGTCAGTTTGCAGATGATAACAAACTGAGTGGGAGTGTTGATCTGCTGGAAGACTGGAAGGCTCTGTGGAAGGATCTAAACAGGCTGCATCAATGGGCTGAGGGCAATTGTCTGAGATTCAACAAGGGAAAATTCTGGGTCCTACACTTGGGTCAGAACAACCCCATGCAGCCCTACAGCCATTCATGGAGCCTCAGAGTAAGGGATTAGGGACCAAGCAAGTTCTTAGTGTTGCATCTGAGGCTTCCGTCCTATGTCACTTGAAGCTTGTGCCGAAACTCCAGCCAAGCTGAGCATCAGCAGGGCAGAGGGCTGTAGGTAGATCACACAAATTGTACAAGAAATCTCTCCTGATTTGTTGCAAATACACACCTTTTGGTTTTCTAGCCTTTCTGTGACTCTGATTTCATAGTTTTTTTAATGCTTTTGGTGCAAAAGGTAAAATCACAAAACCCTCAAATCATCAGAAAAATAGAATTGGCAGAAATGTTTTCTAAATGCAAATTGAACATCTTCCTTTTGATCATGGGCTAGGCCAAAGCTCTAACACACATCTTTGATCTTATGGCAGTGTCTGGAGAAATTATGGGATTCTAATATGGAATAATAGATTCTCATCAAGACTTCTAGCTTTAGGAAATTGTTTAATCTCTATTCTCAGTGGCTGTTTCTTTGATGCAGCTGTGACTGAAGGGTCCTAAGTGCTGGAAAAACAGCTCACCAGCTCAGAACAAAGCTGATTATGTAAATCGTGCATTAAGATTCAGTTTCAATTTAATTTTATTCTGTAAATAAATATCCCATTAATATCCATCTGTTAAAAGTCAGGTAAAACATTTTCAGAACCTCCATTGCTATGGCAGATGTGACTGTACCATAAATAGCAGTGGTGTGGTGGTATGAGGGTGTCAAAGTATAAACTGTGAAGCACGTTTTAAGAAGTAATGAAGGTGATAACATTTAATTACAACAAAAGAGACCTTGTCTGATTGAGACAGACAGGGCTTCCATTTGTGTTGTTCTGTTTGCATTATGCAAAATGCTTTCTCTGATCACTATCTCCAAGATCACTAATAATTATAGCTCATTAATTCACTTAAAACACAAAAACATTTCAGCTGATGAAGGTCATTACTGAATTATGTCCAAGTCTTTTGCTTAATATCTTTTTATTTCAAGAGCTTACTTGAGAGCAGTCATTTTCCCTTGGTCTAGCTGGTACTTCACCACCAACGCTGGTAATAGATTGTACTGATCAGGAGCAGAATGATGAACCCTGTCAGGTTCCTAAATTAGTCTTCAAAGAGTATGAGAAGGTTCAAGTGCTCTTAACCTATAGCTATTTTTAACTATTTTAAAAGCCAGAGATTTCATATGCACTGCAAAAGAGCACTTTACAGGGAAGCAACCAGGGGATTGGAGCAAATTTCACTTATACTGGAAGTATAAAACTGTGTGTGCGTGTCAGCTGGAGATTAGAAACAGGTTCCTTGTATATTCTTGAATGTCCTGAAGGAGGAATTGTAGCAGTGCTAATTTAATTCCATAAAGAGAATGGAAAATTATTTTCTATGTCACACACTGTGGGGAATGGTTAGGGGTAGTGCATTGCTGTACCAAGATGGAACAAGCAAGGAGAGATTACAATTCTTCAGGGTACAGTCAGACTTGAGCACAATCTTCCAGTACTCTGCTATTCTACCTAAGCTCCTTGTTTATGGAAATCTGCACCATGCAAATCCTCCCTGCTCTGCAGATGCTGGCCTAAGGCATAAAGTGACATGCCTGTAAATACCTAATTGTTGATACAACAAAATGCCATGTGCCACACTAAAGCTGGCAGTCTAATTCCAGGTAACACCAGTGCTACATTGAAACCTTTTTATAAGAGCAAATAAAAGCAGAGTCTGGTACCAAGTTTCAATAATGGTTTACTTCTCAGTTTAAGTGTGTTTGCAAATCTAACACAGCTCAGTAGTCCTGCAGGTATCAGGTATCATGATGTATATCCTCATTCCTGTCCAATTTTCCAAAGAAATTGTGAAGTTATGGGGACTGTAGATGAAACTGAAGAATACGGCTGATATCACAGGTTCTTCTCATGCACCAGTACACAGAAATTCTGTTTTGACTGTTCTTTTTTTCAGCTATCTTAGGCTTTTATCATCAACTGGATTTTACAGCAGTGTGGATGTTGGACAAGGAGCAGAGGGCCTTGCAGGTTTAATCACCTCCCACAGGTGGAGTTGGATTAGAAAAGGGAGATTATTCTACCCTACCAGGCCAGAGCTAGAGCTTTGACTGGGCATAAAGACCTCTAAATGGCCCTGAGCTTTGCTGTATTTCAGCAGTTCAGGAAGCTGTTGGATAAGGGCAATGAATTATAGAATCAGTTGGGCTGGAAAGGACTTCTAAGGCCATTGAGTTCAATCAAGGCCATTATGGACCTCCCTTGAATATCCACCCATCTCTCCTCCTGTCCACTACACCTATAGGCATGTCTTGGAGAGAAACAGTTTCTCCATTATATGTCCTCTGGGACTCCCAGGCTGCAAAGGTACTGGAAGTCTGGAGAAACGGGGCTGTAATAAGGGAAGGAACATTGAACATAATTGCTGTCAGCAAAGCTTTGCTCAGGCGTGGTCTGAGACACCCTGAGGGGTTTCTTGGCTCTAATACTGGCGTGAAATACAACACACCAACACAATCCTGCTCAAGAAGGTTTGACACTCCATTTATGACATTTTTCAGGCTAATGTGCTCTGCTAAGATGGCACTGGGGAAGCAGCAATTGACATTGCTAGAGAACACCTCCAGAGCTTTAGCATTATCCTGACCAAGACTGCCCAGGAAAGTACTCTTTTTCTGGCACTGACACCAACTATTCTGTAAGTGGAAAAAGCTCCGACTCTTCAAGGGAGTACAAAAAAAAGAGACCATGGATGCACACAGTCCATGAAGCTGCTCCAGGCAAATATACAGTCACAGACAAAGCATTTGTTGCACAATCTGTACTCTTTTACAACATATCATGTGGTCTGGTTTTCAAGATTCAGACACAAAACTTGTCTTGAAAAAAAAGAAAAGCATCTCCCTGCTCTTATTCTTGACAGCCTGTCACAGCTTGGCTCTGCCCCTCTGCTTATGATATGAAACAGTGGTTATCCATTTTCTCACCATATTCCTAATCTCTCCTCAATTCCTTGTCCACTCTCATCCCCTAAACCTCAAAAGCCTTACCTGGAACAAGTTACCCTAAGTCATGTAACACACATGTTGAAATTGATGCTTTTCTGAAGAATGAGGTTCCTGGGGACTCTTGGATATGTCACTGCCTTTGCTGGTATGTGAAACTGGGCTTAGATTTCACATAATTTCAGGAAGATAGTTGAATACAAAACCAATCAGGGCTATTTCTGTTATATTAATTTATTTTTGGCAGGGAATAAAAAACTTGCTGTAGCTGATGGGTTTTCCATCTTGTGGCAGGCAGAGAGCAGTCAGACTTCTGGGCCTGGGTGGGCTTGCTGAATGCCCCCTTTCACCCCACACTCCCAAAGGGACATTTCCAATTCATTACATATTCCCTATCCAGAATGAAAATCTTTTTAAAAGAGGATTTTTAGAAGACACATGTTATTCTAATCAGATGTCTCTGTGAACTCTGCAACAGAGAGGCCAGGGACTGTTGGCAAGCTTTATTGAGTATGACTTAAATGCATTAGATTAGAAAGCACTCAATTTAGCTGGTTGTTTTTCCTGATTTGCTTGGCTACTCCATCTTTCCCTCCCTCTCTTTTATTGTGATGGAGATGCCACAAGACTGGCATGCAGAAAAGGCTTCATGTCAGCACATTCAGGGTCCTAAAGGCGAGATGCATCTGTGATTGCATAGCACAATGATGAACAGTATTCCAGAGCTTCCCAATTAACCTAGCTAATTTATCTTCCCTCCGTGTGGTAAATCGCAAGTTAAATACAAGAGAGGGGTAACTCAAGGCCTCATTTTCAGAAGGTCAGCCTTGCAATTTGCAGGAACTCTTTCCACTTGGGATTGAAAAGCAACCTCAGATAAAACTGTTGCCACTTTCAGCTATTTGCTGGGATAAAAGGGAGTGGGGAGAGATGCAAGTACACAGGGAAGTATTTTGCAAGTGCAGACATGGTGACACAAATTTTACAGGCAAAAGGGAAGGCCAGGCCTGGCCCTGTTTGAAAGGTTTTCTCTTAATAATCTAGCTTTGAGATTTCTACCATTGCAACTTGTGGCAAATCTGCAGGGTGAGTGCAACCATGGGGCTGTCACTCCAACACAGTGGAAGTTGATATAGATGTAGCTCAGGAGTGCATATGTGTAGAGGGCTGTACTCTGCTAATAAGACCTGCCACCTTCTTTTAAACTTCCTTAATTCCCAGCAGGACAGACTTGCTCAGACATGGAGCTGTACTATTTTTTCTGAATAGAAAAAGCAGCCAGGTATGGTTGAAGTCCCTTTTGTTTTCCTGTACCCAGATGAGGTCTCCATGAAAAGGGAGACACCATGTTAGAAAAGTTGCTGTCTTGTGATTCACTATGGGTGTCAAAGAGTCTTCCCCTCTGAAGACAAAAGGCATATTAGTTCTGGCCTTGCAAGAAGTGATTTGCAGAATGTGTGAGGGAGGCATGGATTTGTGGAGGGAGGCAGGCAAAGAACTGATGACAAGACCCTTTCCCAGGATTTGCACCCTCCTGGCATGTCAGCTCTCTGATTTCAAAACTTTACCTCATCCACTCCCTCCTTTGAGAACCTGACTCTCCCACCACAGCAGCACCCAGTCACAGCTTTGTGCTGCTTTGCTGGACAGGAATACACATGGTTTTCAGGAGAGAAAGAATGCAAAGGAAGGGAGAGGGACAGGGAGGGATCTGTGGGCCCTCCCTAGGACTTGCTTCCAGCCCGATGGTTATGACTGAGGAACAGTCTCTGGGAGAGATGGGGTGAAGGCAGAGACCAAAAGGCAAATGCCTGGTAATTTTTTTTTGAGTACTTTAATAAAAGTTTTCCCCAGTAACAGTCTCCAGGAAAGGAATTTAAACACATGCAAAACAGTCTGAAGACCTATCCGTTTTACCTTAGGGCTTGACATGCCTGGAAGACAGCCAGGCTCCTTCAGACAACTTCTTGGTCTGCAGAAAGAGGCTTAGCTGCCTGCTGCATTCAGCCTTGGGAAATGAGTCTTGGGGCTTGGGCTGCAGTACTGCAGCCTCTCAGAAACTGAGCATCTCTTGGACTCAGTTTGCTGGGGGATTGTTCATCTGCAGCCATAGCTTTCCTTTCTGCCCGGCCTCTGACCCTCCTGTTAATAAGCTAACCAATATTTGTGCCACATAAATACCCCAGGGAATACTATGGTTGGGGTTTTCTCAGTCATTTGAACTCTCTTGCTTCCTCAGCACCACAGCTTCACCACCCCACATCAACATTACCAGGTTGTGTTGGCACTAATACAGACAGCAAGAGTGGAAATAAGGCACTCATGCAAATATGTGTATCAGAGATAAAATGAAGGTGAAGGGGAACAGTCCATGCTTCATTAATTATTTTTCTGGATCATCCATTTTGAATGTAATTCCAAATTATTACACATAAATATATAAAATATACAAATAATATTTATATATTTTAATATATTATATATTTTAATATATAAATAATAATATATAAAAAATGAAATATATATAAGTCCTATATACATATGTGTGTGCACACGTGCACACACACATACATGCACATATATATGTATGGAATTCAATATAATTTTTTTCCATATCCTTTAAAGGTGTCCAGGAATAAACAAAAAAATAAATAAATGATGCCTGTATAAGATGGGGGGACGTTTGATGTTTACAAAGTATAGCTCTGTGCTCAAGCATGCAGCAATAAGACTGGTGACAGACAGTCTTGAAACCCAGTCCCAATAATACTTACAGGGCACTTTGAAGCTTCACAGTGAGCTGAAAACACAAATAAGTCCCATGAACTGAACAGCTTGGTTATGCTGCCTGACTCTTTCACGTGAATTGTGACGGAAGAAATGCTGCCACTATCAGCGAACCGGCTTCATTTCTTCGCTGAAGAAAGAAATCAATGAGCTCCAAGCTGGAAACACCTGCTTCTCAAGTTTTCAGGAAAAGATTGGCTTACCCTTGAGGAAGGCTGAGGGGACCCATCACAACTCTTGTCTCCTGCATGTAGGAGACCTGCTGGTACAACTACCTGCTACACTGAGGACCTGCAACTGAGCTCCCTGAATGCTTATTTCCTTGGATATAAAGGAAGGCACAGCAATTGCTTTAGATGTAGACATCTACATTTTAAACTATAAAGCTGGATGAAAGTTCTCTGATTCCTCATGCTAAAACATTTGCTTCTGCAAAGTCCAGCTTTCTGCATAAAAAAAAAAAAGCTGACAAAAGCAAAAATTTCAAGAGGTTCATTACCATTCACACACTACCATTAGTTTCCTTTCTCTATAGGAAGAGATAGCTTTAGCACAGACAGTTTCCCATCATGGAAGTGTTTACAAGACATTCTACTAATATCCCATTGAATAATAAATGAACGTTTATGTACTCTGCTGATACAGGATTTGAAGCAAACAAGTTCAGTCCACAGAAAATTCAGTGAGTGAAATCAAAGTGAAAACAAAAAATGTGACTCTTTTTGCATTGTCTGTGGCAAGGACTGAAACAAAACTCTGTGGGATGACATTTCACTAATATAATACTTGCAGGAGAGTTAGCAAGAAAATGGTCATGGGATGGTGACACATATTACTTCATCCCTTTTGGGTCCATGTGCATGGAGAATCAAGAGCTCTGCACAGCCCCACAGTTCCCAGGTGCTTCTGGGACTGATACTTCTGCTGATGCTGAAAAGTGTTTCTGCTTTGTGATCCACATTTGCAGTGTCATTTCCTAATATGAAATTTGCTTTTAGGTAGAAACTGCTGGAGAAATTAAGTTGCAAGCAGCCAAGCTTGAAGCAATACTCCAAATGGCTCTAAGGGTTCTTTGCAGAATTATACATGTTTCAGAGCAATATACTCTAGTTTTACGGGCGGATAACAAAAAAAAAAGAAAAATTGCTGAATTTTTCACTTCTTCTTTAGCACCTTAGATAAATTATAACATTTCTTGCACTCCTTTCTCCTCAGAGTAGATCTTTAATTTTAAATTCCATGATGTGTTGAAAAGAAAAAAGTCCAAAAACAAATGACAGAATAAATCCACTGGGAAAAATAAAATCATGGATGGTCCCTCCAGTGACTTCTGAATGTTAGATGTGTCCACTTGATTTCATAAGTATTATAGTTTTGAAATGGTCAGAGCTACCTGACTGTATTATGGTCACTGAAGTTCAGGCATGAAGGTTTGACTCTGAGCTTTCTCTTTAATCCTTTTAAATCCAGAAAAAAAACCCCAAACAAACAAACAAAAAAGAAACCATAAAAAAACCAAACAAGCAAAAAAAACCCCCAAGCAAACAAACAAACAAAAAAAACCAACCAAACCCCAAAAGCTCACGTAATAATATTTCCTGGACTTTAGCCTGTCAAAGCACACAGCTCCCACACAGGAGGCTCAGACACTGTTCATCTGAGTGAGCAGTAAAAGTGGAGGCAGAACACTGAGCATAAAATTAACAAGTCATTTCAATCTGACAGGGCTGAAGTTTTCTTTTTATGCAAAACATGACCAGTACTCAGAAAGAGGGCACCATAAGTGACAATCCTCCTGGATGCCTTCAGTCTTGTTTTCTCTCTGGTGACCTTGGAAAACAATTGGATGTTCTCCTAAAGGGCATTCCACAGCTCAGCAAGAAGTTTTCAGTTCAGTGTCAGAGTATGGAGTGAAATCAAATAATTAATTTTGTCAAGGGGCTCATACTAGGAGGTTTGTTCCTTCCTTTCCCAAAAATTTATGAATTTTGGGCCAGTAGTGGCTGGCACCAGCATTTTTAAATCTTTGTCACAGGGAGTTTCTTCCCTGGCTAACTACCACGATCCAGTTCGTTATGGGGGACCAGAGACAATATGCCTTATAGAAGAAGTTATCTCTCTATAATTGGTGCAAAGCTGGAGAAGGGTGAGAGGATATTCTACATGTCAGACTCCAGGAACAGCACTAAGTATCTCTTTGAGGCTATGTCCTTTAAGATGCACACAGATTTAACCATGCTACTCACCTAATTTTTCAATCATGAGAGGTTAGCAAGATGTGTTCCAAGCAGAGGATCATGGTGATGCTGTCTCTATGGGACGAGGGAGGCATTTTCCTGCCTGATCCTCTGTACCTACAGGGTGCTACAAGACAGGCTCAAGCAACCTCACTTGGAGCTTTAGGATAGAAACCATCATGATCTGTCCCTGAAATACCATCTCTCTTGCTCTTTCCTTGGGCCCCTGGGCATTTCTGGAGCCATCAGCAGAGAAGACTG
The DNA here is from genome assembly GCF_029207755.1 of Chamaea fasciata. Lineage (NCBI taxonomy): Eukaryota > Metazoa > Chordata > Aves > Passeriformes > Sylviidae > Chamaea > Chamaea fasciata. Next base: position 54,685,245 of record NW_027094087.1, on the reverse strand, counting down.
ATGTAGGTCCATACACCAGCTTCACTACAGGAAACTCTTGGGAGGACTGACCAAATCTGTCTGGATTAAAATGGGAAGGCTCCTGTGGAGGTTGCAAACTCAGATATGATCAGTGGAGTCTCCAGTGAAGGGAAACAGACACCTTCAAGGTGAAAGGCCTCTCCTAGCCCAGAGGTGCAAAAGCAGCCAAGTAGGTCAGATGCTAAATGCACCTGATTATCCCTACAGACAGTTCAAGTGAGCAGAAAGAGAGATGACTGCTCTGTTGGCACCCCAAGGTAGGTGAAACAAATCCCTGGCCCTTTTAGCCCAATTAGCACCACACAGTCCCTCCAGATCAGCTTCACTCATGGACACTGATGTTAGCCAGCTTCAGAGGGGGGTGAAAGCACTCATCACTTCCTGGCAAAGAGAAAACCTCCGTAAGGTGGGCATGAGCACGTGTGTATGTGTAGTGATAAAATCCTGTGTATTACTGGGTTTATACTGAGTGCTTAATTAGGAGCACATGCTGCTGGAGGGCAGGGTGCACTTCTGATGCCAAGAGCCTCCGCTCCAGTTCCAAAGGAGGAGGGTAGGTGACTCCAAATATTGAGATAACTGAATTGTGATATGATGTGTCACTAGCAGCCAGTGGACAAAGCAGATCTGAGATCCCTCCCTTGCTCTTTGGTGGAAAGGGGCTAGTCAGACTCTAGCCTTTCATCTAGGCAGACAATCTTCTGTACATCAAACCATGTTTCTTTCCCAGGACAGCCATAGCTGTGGCCTGTAATCATTCACTGCCCTCATGTGCACACCTTGCAAGTGCATCATACCAAAGACAAAGCTATTCAGGGTAGTCAAATCAAGGAAATAATCATTACCTGTAAAATTACTGTAAGCTGATTTTCTCATTAAAATTTCATTAATGCCTTTGATTTTTCTCCCTGACTGTGCTAAATCCCATACTTTTAAAAGCATCTTATTCCATTATATTTCCATTAACGCTAGCCACCATATTAATAGCCTGAAAATACAGGTTGGTACATTGTGCTGCTAATGAGCATTGCCCTCCCCTTCTCAAAACACGGTTACACCATGAAAAATAAATATTACTGCTAATGCTTTGTAGTCCTCCCATGGACAAGTTTTAAAGACATCAGCAGGGTTTCCAGTTGATCACAAAGGTCTCATCTGTGTTTGGTTTGGAAATGAAGACACAGAGCCTTATTATTGTCACTATTTGAGCACAGTCACAGCTGGGCTAACAAAAAAAAGTGTCACATCAATGCAGGCTGCTACTCTGTCATCTTCTCCAGGCTTTGTGAAGGGTTTGTTCACAGGCAGAGACTCATTCTGGTGCCCCTCAGCAGGCCTTGCTGACCCCTACAATGGCAGTCCCCTGCCCTGTGGTGACTGCACTGCTCCAGGTGGGTTTCTCTGCTCCACCTTACACTCCCAAACTGGCCTTTTCCTGCTGAAACCTAGTAGCCCCATATGAAGGCACTGATGAGCACAGTGGCTTGAAAAACTGAGTGAAGGAAATCTGTCAGTGATGTGCCATGCTGCGAGGAGAAAGTGCCGCCACCAGTGGGAGCTGGAAAAAGCCCCTCTGCTCTGTACTGTCCTTTTCTGTCAGTTGCCTTGAACACCTGCCTCTCTTCTTGTCAAGGCGTCAGCCAGGAGAGGATCCTTGGGGCTTTCAATGGACCTAGGGATGGCAGAGGATACCAGAGAGTGTTTCACCATGTACCAGCACTGAGACTCTTCTGAATACCCACCCCACTGGCTGCTAGCTGTGTTGTGGGGCTACCTCTGCCCCTGTCCCCACAGGACATTGGCCATTTCAGCTCTGCCATGGGCTGTGAGCTCCTTAGTACAGAACACATAACTGCATCCTTTCAGAGTGCTGCTGCGAAAGCTGCCTTCACAGCCTGTGCCACTGACATTAAAGGCTGCTTTCAGGCATGTTGAGATTTGACTGGGTTGGGAGCAACAAAGACATCAGGATCACCCCTGGTTATGCACATCATGCAGAATATAATCGCGCTGAAAAATTGCTCCTAATAACTAGAGAACCAAGGAGGCAAAGGAGCTGAAGTGCCCTGGCATGCTGGCATTCTTCCTGACAGCATTGTCCAGTTGCTGATGATTCACACCTGTGTACATGGAAACAAAAGTTTATGGATTACTTCAGTGTCTTACAAAACACCATGTAGCCCCCAAGGGCTGGAGAAAGATCCTTATTGTTGGCCTCCCCGGCAGTGTTGGTAGTCTTGGGGTGCTAATGAAGCGATCAGAGAGCAGAGAGATCTGCTATGCCAGTCACTGTGCTAGCAGCAGTGTTTACTTTCTCATGGTTTTCTAATTAGAGGGAGAGAAAAAGCAATATCCATGCCTGCTGTCTCCTGAGAGGAGATTGAATTTTAACATGTAACTTCAGGGAAAGATAGAGTTATCTTTTTTCAGGACCCAGACTAATCTCCCCTTTCCACAGGAGAGGATTAGGGTTAGGGTGCTAGGATTTGCAGTTTTAATCAGAGGAGACTTGACAACTTTCATTGTCTGCTCCAGATTACTCTGGCGTCTCCATATCCTCCCATGCCTTTGAATAATGAGGAGCCGTGGACTGAATCCTATCTTAGTGATACTGCTGGACTTTTATGGCTTTGTGAAAATTGGCAGTAACTTAGGCTGCTGCCTCTCCTTTCAGAGAAAAATGAGGGTTTTGTTGGCATTGAGCTCTTGCCCTGCTCCCATCAGTGACCCAAACAATCTGGAAAACTTAATAAACCCTTTTCTGATGGTGTTGAGAACAGCAGGTCCAGTCCTGCCTGATTTGATGGATGATTGATAGAAAGAGAGGAGAGGAGAGGAGAGGAGAGGAGAGGAGAGGAGAGGAGAGGAGAGGAGAGGAGAGGAGAGGAGAGGAGAGGAGAGGAGAGGAGAGGAGAGGAGAGGAGAGGAGAGGAGAGGAGAGGAGAGGAGAGGAGAGGAGAGGAGAGGAGAGGAGAGGAGAGGAGAGGAGAGGAGAGGAGAGGAGAGGAGAGGAGAGGAGAGGAGAGGAGAGGAGAGCTCTCAGCAGTGGGGTCTGTCTCTCTGACCTCACAATGGGTTTAAGCCCACAACCTCAGGAAACCCAAAGGTTTCTAAGGAAAAAGTGTTAGTATTCTTCAAGATTGAATGATTCAAGAAATTGATGAATTATTATAAATGTTTTGTTTGGTTTTATGTGAATAGTAATGTTGTTAGTATAGGCCAATGTATTTTGGCAAACAGCTATTTATTTACACAAAATGAAAATGAAATCTCAACCCCCATATTGAAATAGAAACAAACATACCTGGCCTTTTCTTGCCTCAGAAATCCATTCTGCTGAGTTCTTGACCAAACCCAATCTCATCTCTGTCTTTGTACAGCCAGTTTGCTCCTGCTTTACTGACTTCCCTGCTGCCAGCACCCTCACAGGGCAAATCTAAGGGATCAGCTCTTCACTGTGCAATCAGAAAACCTAATGACCTGCATTGCCCAGCAATGACCAGACCTTGAGATGAAGATAATTGTCTTGGTTGAGGAGCTAACATAGTGTTCATCTGCCTGAAAACAGAAAGAAGCTTAATTTTTCTTTCAGCTGAGATGGCTGGGAAAATACATTTAGGGTAGTGGCAGAGATTTGTTTTTCTTTTTAATCAAAAAAATGTATTTTTTACTAGCTTCTATTTTTTTTTTCCCCCGAAGAAGACATTTTGTGATCATGTATTGATTTTGACTGTATTTTCCCATTTTGTTTTAGTGAAGTTTGAGGTGGACCGTCTGGTTAAATCCTTGAGGGAGGGAAACAAAGGGGGAAAAATACAGAAAGATTTGAAAACCCTGGCCTTTTCAATCTTCTAAAGGACCTTTCCAATCTCCTTTGACATAATCCTCCGCTGTGAAAACCATCAGAAGCTATGGGATTTCTTCTAAGGGGGAAATTAAAACAGATTTCAGAACTTCAAAGGTTATCCTGACACCAAAGTGCATTGCCACCCTCCAGCCCCCTGTGCCTTGCCCAGCCAGGTGATTTAACCTGACCTTTGTCTGGCCTTGAGCCTTAACTCCCTTCTGCTGATCACTTCACCTCCTCCTACTCAAGAGCACTCCAGCTTAGGTGTGGCAGGTCTGTCCCAAAGATGCCAATAAGCATCTCCAGAAGAGCATTGAAGAGAGGAAGGTGTAGGGAATGCCTCTGTATGGGGAGTGTGTGTGTGGGGAAGAGCTTGCCTTTAGGCTCTTGGAGGCAAGACACATGCAGCAAGGACCCAGTAGCTGCGGGAGCTCATGGCTCCAGTGGTCTAGATTGAGGCACGGTGAATAAAACACACTTTCACTTTGATCTGGGCTTGAGGGCATCCAATGTATCACGTGAAAACCTCCTACTTGCTAGGGAAAATAACCCTGAACAATTTCTCAGGAGCAGCAGTGATCCAGAAAGGGAGAAAGCACGTGCATAGTAAAAAGAAAATGATTACTCCCTCAGCATTGGTGTGTTTATATGGATTACACACAGATGTGCTTATGTTTGAGATTGGATACTCTCAGCCTAGGGATACAGGAATCTCCATCCATTGGTGCATGGCAGCTGCACTGTATTCCCTGAAGTGTCCTGATACAGCCCAAAATGGCCCTAAAACTGGTATTGTACTTCCTGTGAGAAAACACCAAAATTTGCACAAGATTCTCTTGTAGCTGGTTTGGATTAATCTCAGTCATGTCAGTGATGCTGCTGGCATGATAACTGCCCTTTTTCCTATTTTACCTCTACTACCTGATATAGGGGTGATCAGATTTCAGTCAAAGCTGGTATTTTTGTAAACAAATCTGGAAGCAAATTGAGTTTGCATTCAGTCTCTTTGTCTATAATGTAGTTTTCATTGATGCAATAAGTTTGCAGAATTAATTTCTTCTGAGAGTCTTTATTTGTTAACAAGAGCAAGGCTATTCCAGTGAAGCATTTTTTACTATAGTATTTTAAATACAGAGGTGTTTTAAACCCTCAGATGCTCTCATTACATTTAGTGGCTTAAAATACATGACTCCATCTGGCCAGTTGCAGGCATAAAGAATTTATCATTTGTTAAAAACCACTCATATCCTTCCTGAATCCACCCTTGGTTTGCCTGTAGCTCTGGGAAAACCAATCTTTTTTTTTTTTTTTTTTTTTTTTTTTTACAGATGTCTGCAGCCTCCTGCATTACCCTGTCACTTCCAGAAAATAGGATTTCTCACCTACAGATGGTGAGGAGAGAGGAGGGTAGCTGTGAACATTAGGTTGAAATTACTTGTCAGGTTTGATCAATTCACAGAAAGACAAAAATCCCTTTTGAAAAGGCACAGTTGATTTTTGAAGATTAGTGGCGGTGTCCTCGCAGCTCCTTTGTTTGGGTAAATTATACAAGGGTGCAGTTTATTACCTAAATGAAGGATACATTTGCATGTAGATGGTACATAAATTATTTAATTCTGTGTAGGACGGTTCAATAAACAACCCCTCTCCTACACGCACACACACACAAAAAAACATACACACACACACACGTTCAGCTACTCAGGACTTATGGTACAGGGGGTGGTTCTTTACTTCGTGTTCTCTTTCTGCTTTTATTGCCTTGTAAGTATTATTATTTGACAAAGCACTAGGGAAGGAGTACATGAATCTATTAAAGATAACAAAGCTCCATTGTGACACAAAACTCATGAAAACAGACAAATAAATCTTCCATAATGTGGAATAGCTGGTCCCTAGCTCTTCAAAGAATGAAGAAGCAGTTGATCTTGAAATGAACACTAATCTGAATCCTGCTGTTCTGGGGTGACTTCTTGTTGCAGCAATTTCTCCTTACAATTTAGCCATGCTATGATGTATTAATTACCATCTGTGTGCTCTGTTTAATGGGAGCATTAAGAGACAATACCTGTTTTGTTCCCTCCCAGAGTAGCAATTATTCCTCTAAATAAGGAAGATGAGTGAGTGTGTGAGATGAGTGTTCCTGTGCCAGAAAGTACAGAAAACAGTTCCTGATCTGCTGCATGCTTTTATGGTCCACCAGCATAGACTGCTAACAGGCAGGTAGTTGGCTGTCTCCGACAGGAAGAAAAAAAATAAGATGTTTCCTGAGCACTTATCCTCTGGCTGTGATTTTCAGACTGGTTTCCTTCAGAGGTTTACACAGGCCTGCATCATTCAATGTCCTTATCATGCCCAAACTATTGGGCAATTTTGGCTGGGAGCACCAGAGTTGGGGATGGCTCAGCCGCACCACCAGCAGCTGCATTCCAGCCTGGATTTGGGTTCTGCTGTGCCCGTGCTCCTAACAGACATCGGCAAGTCCTTTCCTCTGCCTTTTCTCCCTCCCAGGGTAGTGGGATGTCTATCCCCAGGGAAAGTCTGTGTGTGAGCCAAAGGGGCAGACAAGGAATCAGTGGTGTGCCAAAAAAGCAAGTGTCCCAGGCTAACCTGCAGCTGCCAGGTGGGTTTTGGGTGTAGAGGTGACCAAGCTGAAGACAGGGCGCTCCCAGTGGTGCCTGCAACAGGAGCAATAAATTGGGAAAAAGAGTCAAAGTCCCTCTTCGTAAAAAATATCCTGAACCCCCCTCTTGGGCTGTGTTGAAATCCAGTTGAAGTGTTATGAAAGCCTGCTCTGACCCACTTTGTTTGCTGATCACATGTGAGCAGCCTTGGGAAAACTAAAGCAACTCTTGCTTCTAGTTGTTTTCTTCTTCGTCCATTACAATTTCATTTTTCTAAGATTAAGGAGAAAACAATTGAAGACCCAAACAGCTCATGTTTCTGAACATTTTGCAGCAGCAGAGAGAAACAAAATGAAACAACCCCTTAAATTATTGCATTTTCAAAAAGAATCATCATCTCATTGTGCAGATGGTGTGCGCCAGGCCCTCATTAGCATCTTGCTCTATTTTTAGTCCCTCTTCTTGCTGCATATGAAATCTGGCTGTATTAAAGGAATTACCACAATCCCTTCCCCAAGCATCATTTGGGTCCACATAAGGCACTCTGCCCCTTCCTGCCTGGGGTTTTAAAGTACAGCTGACTTCTCGGCAAATCAGTGTCTGCTCTGCAACCACCAGTGTGTTTGTTCATGGGTAAGTGGAGGAAAATCATCTCTCACATCTCCTTCCTCCATCATTAGCAATTTTTTGTGTATCTTTTGTGAAGTAAGTTGTTAATCCTGAAAGCAGTGGAGCTCTCCTGTTTGAACTTTGATGAAAGGAAGTCTAGGATTACTCTGGCAGACCAGAGAAATGAGGACAATAAAAATCAGATTCTGTTTGCTGCTGAACTGGAGCCCAGTGCTAACCCACATCTCAGGATGCTCCTTTGGTAACGTTTTGTTCCTGGCAGCTGTTAAATGAATGACCTTCCTTGGCACTTTAACGTACAGGGGGAGTGCAAGCACAAAATACCCTTTGCTCCTAGCCTGCGGTGTTTAGGATAGGTTTCAGTCTGTTTTTCCTGGAGATCTGAGCCACCAAAAGAGTGGAGGTTGATGTGAGCAATGTAAGGATTTTATTCCTTGCATCCCAAAGTCGATTGTCTAAGTACCTGAAATGTATCACATCCTCAAAGTGCCCCACCTGCACCCTCCACAAGAGAAACTATAGGTCACCTGAGTAAACGCAGACACTTATCTTCCACCTGTCTAGAATCAAAGAGGGTAACACCCATGCTTTATGTTCAATGGGAGAAGCTGGTTCTTGTAGTTCCTTCAAGTCCACTTCCATTTGCAGATACGGCAGGGAAGTTCAGGTGCCGCCACTCTGGATCAGATATCATTCTCTTTCACTTTTTTTCTGATTTATTTAACATGAGCTGGATGTCCCTTGCAGCTAAGTTCCAGAGGAATGAATGGTAATGAGGCAATAGTTTGTATGAGGGACAACAGGTCAGCTGAAAGTATCTCGCTCTGAGAAGAGGGTGGGGGTTCCTTCAATAAACCATGAATATTCATCTTGCATGTCTGGTCAGTTTTGATCACTCAGCTGAATTTTCAAGGCAATTCCTATCAAGCTTCATGAGTGCCTGAAACAAGTTTTAGCAATCAGAAGGCAAAGGAAAAAAAAAAAAAAAAAGATGTTAAAAGGAATTGACAGGCAATAGAGTAAGAGATCCTGTCCAAATCTGATCTTGCAAATAACCAACCTGAAATTAAGTAATTAATCAGTAAAGGTCTTTGATAACTTATTTGGTAATGCTAAAGTATACTCCCCGTTAATTGTCCAGAAGAAAAAAACCCAAACTGACAAAAATTGATGCCAAAAGCCTGCAAGAAACAAGAAGCAGATTCATGTTGTTTCTAGTTAATGAAATGACAGAAAGATTAGAAAATGCCAAGAGCCCTTTTCTTTGTTTCCCCAGAGGACCAGCTTTGGGCCAGACACAGGTCCAAAACTCTGATTCCTATGTGGATTTTCAAGCTCCTGCCACAAATTGCAGATGGTGCTAAATCCAGCTCATGAGGAACAGTCCAAGTAGGAGTACAGGGACCTCTGTTTTGCTATTGGTGATGGTGACAGTTTTCTCTTCAAACCAATTGTGACTGTAGAAGATTAAATGTAGCAAACAAATTGCAAGACAAGCTTTAGCAGTCAGTGCACTTTGGCAATTTTTCTTTTCTTCCTAGTATTTAATTTCAACTGTCTCATGATGCACCACCCTCTTCATAAAAGTAGCCCTCCAGTGCAAGCAGGTGACACAAGCTGAGAATGACAAATAGGATTTGCATGACACACATTGTGAAATGTTTTACAGACACCCATAGAAAGGTTTATTGCTGCTCTTTCATGTAATACATCATCATAATGACTTCTAGAAGATTATATACGTTGGTTCAGATTAAGAAATTCTCTCAGAGGTACCATTGCATGTTAAATTAGAGCACTTCATGCAATGTAACATGTTAAGTCAAGTATTTGGGCAGACAGTAGCATATGAATGAAAACAAATACAAATGTGTGTCAAAACACGTATGGAGAAAAACACTGCTTCGGATTTATACAGTAAATAACTTATTCCTGTGCTACTTTCTTTACTTAATTTCCCAGCTGGCACACCTTACCTGAGTTCAGGCAGGCTATTTGTCCTTCAAGTCTGTGCTTGTCCAGTGGCATCCTGGCCTGTATCAGCAATAGTATGGCCAGCAGGATCAGGGCAGTGATTGTTCCCCTGCTCTCAGCACTGGTGAGGCCACACCTCAAATCCTGTGTTCAGTTTTGGGGCCCTCACTATAAGAAGGACTCTGAGGTGCTGGAGCACTTCCAGAGAAGGGAAACAGAGCTGGGGAAGGGTTTGGAGTGCAAATCTGATGAGGAGTGGCCAAGGGAGTTCGGGTTGTTTAGCCTGGAGAAAAGGAGGCTCAGGGGGACCTTATCATGTCTAGAAGTGCCTGAAAGGAGGGTGCAGCCAGGTGGAGGGGATTGGTCTCTCCTCCCAGGCAACCAGTGTCAGGATGAGAGGACAAAGCCTCAAGCTGCTCCAGGGGAAGTTCAGGTTGGACATCAGGAAGAGTTTATTCATGGAAAGGGTGCTAAAGCATTGGAATAGGCTGTCCTTTGGAAGTGATAGAAGTATTTAAAGATTTGAGATGTGGCACTGAGGGACATGGTTTAGAGGTCGCTTTGGCAATGCTGTGTTAATAATAGGACTCACTGATTTTAGACATCTTTTCCAACCGAGACAATTCTGTGGTTCTGTAAGGATCAGCCTTGCACTGACTATCCAAAGAAAGAACAGTTTCAATTTCTCCAAGGATTCATTTTCTTGACATAGTAGCACAGTGATACTGCTTGAATTTTAAGAGGAAAAGGGCTTTTGCAATTCTGTCATTGATGCTCACAGATGGACACACCTCAGCGTCTCAGAGGATAATCTAAGCATTTAGATGAAGTGACCTGAACTGTCATTAATAATGCAGCAGTCATCTTCCAGAAAACCCTCTCCTCTGCTGAGTTCCAGGGGTGCTCACCTTGCCAGCCCAGCTCCAGGCACTCCTTAGTGCACTCCTTGATGCCTCTTTCTAGCTGCTGGAACTGGAAGGATGTCTCTCAGGCTCTTGCTGGTTTTCTGACTGCTGTGCGGTTTGCGATGCCTTGCGCTAGTTTGCCTTAGGGTTCCACGTGTCTATCCTGGGAAACGACACTCTGTTATGACATGTGGCATCTAACACGAGGCTGAAGAGAAGCCCAGGATCGCCTAACCCTCTGGGGATATGAATACTTCTGCAGTTATGTTGACATAATACAAAGGTCATTTGGGTTTACATTTTCAGCTGGAAAATGTTCATTTTAAAGGAATTAAAGAGAGGGCCTTTAAACATCGGAAGGGGATGAGATTTCTTCCTCTGGAGGAAGAAGGATAGTTTTGTAGGGTGTTTGTGCTGGGGGCAAGGCTGCTTGCCAGGGAAGAAGAGTGGGGGTGGGTTAATGAGAGGATAGCCAGCTCTTGCCATGGGTGGTGACCCCATACCCCATGATACTGAGCTGGAGCTGCAGCCTGAAGACTGTGGTCCGAGGGCCTGAGGATCATGTTTGGGGTCATGTATCTCCATGAGCACAATCGAAACCTCTCCTAAATGAAATGATTTGAATGCGGTTATCACCACTGGATGAGAGGAGAGCAGTAAGCCATAGGGATGCTTCCCAGCGTCACTGCTGTTATTTCTTCCTTTCCCCAGAGAACCTGAAGACAAAAAGTTTTGAAGCTCTCCTGATCACAGCCTCACATGGGAGCCAGCCAAAAGCAGTCTTTAACTACACATCCCTTTTCTGACACACTCCCACCTGAGTACAAATAAGTCCCCAGTCCAGTTTGATTAGTGCTTCTCTGAGCAGAGACCCCCATAGAGTCTTTTAACATGCAATTATACTTTAAAAGGTCACTCTGGGAAAACTGTGCCATGAGGGCCCATGTTTATTGACTCCCTTCCCTGAGCAATTTGCTCAGTTTACATGTAATGAATAAAAAGCTGTTCTTGGCTGCTGCCCAACCTGACTGGTCTAATAGCCAAGCTGTGTCAGCCTTCTGCCAGGGCATTAACACCAAAATTAAAGGCTGCTCCAGAAAAACCTCTTGACCTAGGAATGTCTTTTTCCTGTCACCTTTGCGTTTGGACACATTACCATAATCCCCATTTACCATAATCAGTATCAGCATTTCCCATTTTTGCTTTGAGCAGCTGCTGACACCCACTAGTCTTTGGACCCAAATTTAAATTTTGCTATCACTTGTCCCACTGTCAATTTTCACCCACATAACTGTGATGGTTCAGACCTGTCTGTAGAACTGGCTGTTGTGTCTGCTCAAGGCAAAGAGGAGAGGAGAATGTTTTCTTTGGGGTTGGTTTTTTTTTTTTTTTTTTTTTTTTTTTTTTTTTTTTTTGTTAGACAGTATATCAGCCTTGTAGACAGGCGTAAAGTGTAGGGCTAATTTCACTTCAGGATAGACAGCTGACCCACCATGGCTGAGCAAGTGACTTAACCTGACAAAGTGATGGGGCTGTTATGGAAGGATGGCCTCTGATGCTTGTGCTGGCTTGTGCTGTAGTCAGATCACAGACCTCCCAGCAAATGCAGTGTGAATGTAAGTTTTACAGGTCTTGGGCTGGGAAGGATCATTCTGATCTCCTGGCCAAATGGTGCAGAGGGGGCTTCTGCAGCAAGTCTGTACCTAGGGGAGTATCACTAAGCCTGGAGAAGAGCTACGCTGTGCCTGTAGAGGGAAGTCATGTCACTGAGGGCCTGAGAGCCCATCTCACCTGCCAGCCATCAAGCCCCAAGGGAAGTGCAACCACCACTGCATTTGGAAACTTCCTAAGTCACAACAGGGCTTTCATTTAGGTTGCAAATTGAGTGAAGATGAGTGTGCTTTGCAGAAATAAATCCTCTGAAATGTAGAAACATGATGTTATGGCTCATATACAAAGATTTCTCTGTATTTGAGTCAGAGTCAGCTCTTTGGTGTTTCTCTCTGTGCACAGCCATGGGCCCTCCAGGGTGAACACCCCTGTGGTGTTCATTGCAGGCCTCAGTGCCTGGAGATCTCCATGGCTGATGATTCAGCTCTGGTTCATCCAGGTTTCCAGCAGAGACAAGAGCAATCAGGAGGCATGGGTGAGGTGTGATCCACCACAGACAGGATGATTATGTGCTTGCCCTCAGTACACTAAGGACATGTCTCACGCAGAAATACTTTTTCAGCGTGACTTCTCAGTGTATGCACAACCACCAACACATGCCAGTCTTGAGTAATGGGCTGTAAGGCAAATGAATTTGCCATAATCCACAGCCTGGCTGTCAGCATCAGCCAGTGCAGACATGCACCGCTGGAGGGCCCAGGTTTAATCTTCACTGGTTTTCAGCGTGGGAGCTTATCACACACAGTCACTGTACAATTGCAACAACAATTTACAGTCTGTCAGGAATCCAGCCAGTCCTCCTCACACCTGGGGCTGTTCCTGTCTTCTACAAATCCAGCAGAGGAGGTGCATGGAGGCTTACCCAGAGGAAGCTGGATAAATCTCCTTGGCAGTTCTCACACTGGCCATACCATCCAGTGGATAATTATATCTTTTTTTTTTTTTTTTCCCAGTCCTGATTAAGTATTTCTTAGTGAAAACTCCGAAAGTGACTGTAGCTGTGCAGTAGCTGTGACATGCTGAAGTTCAACTGTCTCTGCCTACTGGAATTCTTTTTCCAAGGACACATACCACAAGAAACTGCTGCCCAGAGGCAACAGCAATATATTTCTGCTTCACTCAGGACTCTTGTAGCTGATTTTTTTTTCATTCAGCATTTTTTTGAGTTAGCAGGGTAGTCCTGAGAATGTAACTCTTCTGAATTTCTCTCTCCACATCTCAATTAGGCAAAAACAGAGGCTTCTCCTGAAACTTACTTAACGACCCCTTTCAGTACCAGCTGCCACTTTTGAAGATGCTATTGGCCCTCATTGTACTATTATTTTATGTTAGTATATGATACACTTATTCATTTGTGTTACTGTAGTTCCCAGAGATCTCTCTCTGGACCAGAACTGCACTGTGGAAATTGCAGTAGCACCCAGCCATGTTTTGTAGTCTACTGTCATTGTTAGAAGCCAGAGAGGAAACTGTATCCTGAAATAGGAAATATCTGATGGTGATAAGAATGGGCCTAATGTTTCTGGTGAGCCAGATCCTATTTTAGTTCTCAAAGCTAAGGAGGGAACTCACATTGATTTTGGCTGCTGTTAAACTGAACCACTCTAGAATGGTAGCATCCAGTTTTGTGGCCCAGCTATTTGCCACAGTTTGCTAGGAAAGACCCAGACTGATCCCTGTGGGTGTATCTAGTGGTCCTGCTGTGAAAGGCAGAAGCAGAGATGTGAGGATTGCCTGCATCCCTTCCATGCACTCACGCTGAGGAGCTGCAGAGCCTCTGTGGAGCCTTGCTGTCTCATGCTCTGAAACCATTTCAGCCTAAAAGTCGATATTAGTAGATGTTTAGAGAACAGTCTCAGAGTCATAAAAGTCTTCAAGCCAGCTGCTTGGCAGCTGTTACCTTCAGTGGCTGAATCAGATTGCAACATGAAGAAAATTTCTACATAGACTGTGCTTGCCAGTCTGGATTCACCTTGAACAGGTGGGAGATTTCCCCACAGTCTGCTCACCAGGCAGTCTGATCTGAAAACAAAGATCCTTCCCAGACTTGTTTCATGCATTACAGTGTTTGCTTTACTTTTTTAAGTGGTCTCGCTTAGCAGAGAAACAAAGAATGTCTGAGTTTTTCCTGAACTCAAGCCAATATGACCTGGCTGGCAGTGAAATATCTCTTGCTATGCAGACATCCAGTCTCAGCAATAAGAAAAGTGCTTTTAAGATCACCTGGAAACTCTGCCCTGAATCTCACATTTGCATTTGAATAAGTTTATTTCTTTGTCTAAAAGCTCTGATTTTTCAGTCTGTACTGCATGGATGCTGAAGCACTTCATCACTGTTGCTATGAAAGTTCAAAGCCATTTATCTTCAATAAGGTTACTTGATGCAATTTCTAACAGGAAGAACCTCTCTGTCCTGCAGCTTTCTACAAGATTAAGTGATGTGTTCAGATAGGCAATGTCTCAGGAGGATTTTCCCTACCTGGAAGACATAAAGCTTGTTCTGGTTGAAGGACAGCAGGCTTTGCAATTGGGGTTTCCCATTTGCCTTCCACTACAGTTCGTTAGTTTCTTTCTTGGGGCCTGGAATCCTTTTGTGAAAGTACTGTGAGAAGAGCCATTTTTGCAATGAAAGGTAGTCCTCTTTCTTTCCTTGAAGATGATCACTGCCTCCTTATCTTTCACATGTATTTTGTGGAGCGGCAGATCCCAAAGGGAGATAAGAAAGCTATGTGTTAGTCTATTGCCTGTGTGGAGAGAGAAAGAATGAGTGCTTATAGTCCTAGCCAGGAGTACGAGGTAAAGGTTTAATGTGATGTTCTGCCAAAGAATTTTTGTGTGGTTTTCAGCAAGTAGTTTACTGTCTTGGTGGGAGCTATGCAGATGAAAGACAGCAAAACCATCAGGTGTCAGGACCTGGAGGAATCATTAGCAGCTGCAGGTAGCTGGGTACCCACCAAACCCAAAGGAGCCAGGCAAGGCTGGGGCTGGGTGTCTGCACTCGAGATGCAGCATCCTTGTGCAGGATTATTCACATGCAGAGCCAGCTGATCTGATCACCTGCACTGCTCCAGAGACAAGGTTCCCAGGAGAGGAGAGACCCTTTAGACCCAGAAGAGAAATGTCTCTACACAGAGCCTTAATCCTTGCTACTCCCAGGAGGTCTGATCGCTTTCCTGGCAGCCCCGCTGTGACTGCACTCCAAGGGGTTCCTGTTGAGTAGTTTCTGTCTGGAGGATGAGCTCTGCCCTCAGCTCTATGTGCACGCCTCTGGAGCCTGCAGGTGCTGCCCTGTGCTACCCTGCTGTGAAACCCTCTCTGTTTCTGCAGGCTTATCTCTGCAGAAGATGAATCTTATTTGTGTGTGAAGAGTTCTGGTGATGACACATGGCAATCTTTGTTTTTCGCCCTTCACTCTGATGGTGTGAGCAGACTGAATTTATGGAAAAAAAAAAGAAAAAAAAACCAACTTATGCTTGTGTCTGAACAGTTCAAAATCTGCAGCTCTTCCATGTGAGAAGGTGTTTTTGATTCAGTTGCAGAAGAAACACATCTGAGTCTGTTCTGACAGATTCTTCTCCAATCAAAGTGGTTTTTAGGCATGTATTGGGCTAGAAAAACAGATAAATCACCTATACTACAGTGCTGTCGATTGGATTTAGTTCCTCTGATGCACAAAAGAGAGAGTCATGCAGTAGCATCCATCAATTTATTGTAAGGGACTCATTTTGCTATAACCCTAACTTGTCCAAAATTTACCACATCTTGTTCCTTCAGTAGTTCACTGGCCTGTATTCATAAGGATGGTATGAAACAGAGGGTGTGACATCAAGTGCAGTGAGGACTACTGCCCTACTTCTCAAAAAGCCCTATAGCCAGCACTGGCACAGCAAGATCCTTTGTCATCGTCAAGATGATGAGACTCAGGATGCTTCAGCTGATTTATAAGGAATCATGGATAGATGATGTGAGCTTAATTCATAGTGGAATTGAGCTGAAAGCACCAATGCTATTTTACTGCAGATCTGACATTTACATTCACATAGTGTCTGATGGATGGTGCAGAAGAACCAAAGTAGGTTTTCTAGTGGGTCTGGTACCAATCCATCTGTCTCAGCCTGATGAAATTATTGTTGCAATTTACTAAACTAAGCACAAGAAAATCCATCTGTGAACAGAGATATATAAAAATCCTAAAAATAAAACCACAAATCCAAAGCCAATATTTTGTCTATGTGAAAAACCAAAAAACAACTGAAACCCCACCAAAACAAAGAGGGAACACCACTCCCAGGTAGGTAGGAACACAGAATTTTGCAACAGCTGCATAGCAATTTTGAAAGATCTCATTTTCTCCTGCACCACATGGAGGGTACTTCCTTACTTCTAAGAGATGTAAAGCTGTGTTCTTCACAGGAAGACAGGAATTCAGATTTAATACATTATAAAGATGCAAAACATTAGATTACAAAATTAGTTTTAGAAGCCCTGATTTCAGATCAAATTTAGGAAGCCAAGCTTCAACTGCCTTTCAGCCATAAGCAGGGCTGTAAAAAGTGTTATACCATGAGCACCGAAAGAATGCTTGCAAACCAAATTTCATTGTTGATTCTACTTGACAGTATTTAGGATTTATGTCCTACCGTGTGGAATACTTGCTTCACCTTTGCTTTATGGCAGTATAAGGTTGCTCATAGGCTTTGAATTATGACAGAATTAGAATGTCTTCCATGGCAGAAAATTCTTAAATATACTTTAAAACACTTGCACTTCATGTTGAGATGCTTATGAAAGTGGGATTTAGGCAACTATATCTCATTCCTTTCCAAAATTTGACTTTATTTTCTTTAGTGGGAGTCTTACTGGACAGATTTTCATCAGTACTCCAGTGTATCTGAATTTCTGAAATCCCTGCCAGACCTGGGTATTGCAGATGTGGAGAAAACTGATAAAGGAGGTTACTTGTTTGGCTTCAGAAAGCAGTGAGAGTGATTTAAACAATGGCATCCAACAGGTATAAATGTGAGAAGGCAAGAAGTGCTATGGGCTCTGCAAGTCAAAGAGTGAAACCACAGTTGAGGGCTTGAGAATGGGCTGAGAAAGGCAGCTACCAGATGAGGGGAGAAGACTGAAAACAAAATGCAAAAGCTGAACTGTTGGTATGGCCACAAGAAAACTCAGGGAAAAGAACACATGGGGTGTGTGGAAGGTTATGTTGGGGAGGTCACATTTCCACTATGCCTCCTTCAAAACCAGGGTGCTGGCAAGAGGTGGAGATACCCATTCCAGAGAGCTGATACTGTCACACTCATCCTGCCAGAAATACACTGGTCCTTCGGCAAGGACCATGCCCCAAAATACCTGCATTTCATTAGATATTTCAATAAAAAATGGTGCCAACTAACAAGAAGTAAATAGACTCAAAAAAAAAAAAAAAGAATAACTAAGGAATATTCCTCCCCCTAGAACTTGTGGTCAGGCAACAAAAGAATCATTATATTTGGTCTCTACCCCAGCGTACAAAGAGCTCAGGAAATTTAAACTAGAGGAACGGGTTTTATTGAGGTTTTATTGCTTTTGCTTTGTTTTAATTCAGCAGCAGAATAATTGTTAGAGGAGCTGGAGAAGCCAGTTTCAGTCCACAAAAACACCGATGATTTATTTATTGCTATCATTTAGGGAAAGGGCAGCATTTGCTGGTCCTGAATATTTAACATCGCAGGGAAAAAGCCAGTCTCTCTGAAGCCTGCCTGTTCCAGTGAGGCACTGCAAATCAGTATGCTACCCTTGGCCCCCTAAATTCAGAGGTGGGAGAGCTGGGAAGCTATGCTCCAGTGCTTTCTGACAGGGACTGAGACTTCTTCAGACCTCGGCTTGTGTGGTCATGAGCAGCCTGTTGAAGAGACCCTCATCCTTCTCTGACCTGCTATGAAAGTCCAGGTAAGGAGGTAAGGTGCATCTATGCCTCAGGAGACATTTACCTGCATGGCATTCATCTGAGGAAAACTGCAATTCATTTTACTTTATGCATCATTTATAATAATCCTCAGGAGAGCAACAGGTGGGAGAGATCAGCATCAGTGTTTTTGCCTACCCAAAGCTAGAGTGAGACGCATTTTGAAACACTGAAGAGCTGTTCTTAGCTAGTTTCTCCCCCTTCTTTGGTTTTCCAAGGGGCTCCAGCTATGCGCCTCAGTCTCTAGCTACTAACGGACCCATCCTGCCAGATGTTTCTTGAAAAAGCATTCAGGAGCAGCCAGGCCACAGCCACACACAGGCAGAAGGGAAAACAGGAAAAGACAGTTTCCCATGCTTCTCATGTGTCACACTATCTGTTGAGCCCCCTTCTTCAACACGTCACCTACTGCAGTGGGATTTCACTGCTGCTTTGGCCGTGGAGGAAACAGGCCTGACTGCAGATGGGAATGAGTGACAGGAGATAGCCACCACCTGCCTCCAAATCTCCCCCAAGGAACCATCCAAGGGAGAAGCTCTTAGAGAAGCCTGAGCCTTTTTGTGACCATCACTGTTTGCAAAACACCCTCAGGAGAAGAAAGTGTCAGTCACCCCTCACCACCGCCCCACAAAATGTATGCAAGGGAAAAAACATTGAGGTTTTTTTCCAAAGGAGTGCATGCCAAATCTCAATGCCAATTTGCAAACGGGTGTCCTGTCTATATTGCTGTAAATCAGTATTTAGCAGCACAAACTGAGGGTCTAACTGGAGCAGATTTCAGTAACAAGATCAGTACCCAGCTTAAGACCCTTCTTATGCTTTATTTTCCAAATCAAAATCAGTAATCTCTTTTTGAATGCTTAAGGAAACAGCAGCTAAAAAGATGAGTGCCTCAATGGCTGGGTGTGGTTTTGCCCATCCAATGGCCAGACCATCTAGCAAACTGTCCCTGCTGTTTATGATACAAGAGGGAGGTTTAACCATGTTCACCGTGACCACCCACTAGATGTCATTCCCGATTTAATGCAGGATGAGGCTTCCCAGCCCTCTGCTCAGCAGACGGGGTGACTTGTTCTTCTAAGCTTTCACTGTTTGGGTGAGAATGTTGTTTCCTCAGAATCTGAAGGAAGTTCTAAACTGTCAGCCCCCACAGAGCTTGGCTGTGCCCAAAATATAGGAGTTAAATCACTATTGCTAATATGGAAACCTGAGTACCCTTGTCCCGTAGTGGAATACTTGACCCTTCATCAGGCACAGGGGCCTCTGGTCCATTAGGCAGGCAATGAAGGAAACGTATTTGCATAGCACGGTCAGACCAAAGGTTTCTAGGAGCCACCCTGGCTGCACTTTTCATTAACAAGTGTTGTTTCCAGCGCTGCTGGAGGGTGACAATAAACTGATTAGCCTCTTTAAAATTTCTCATAAAATTGTATTAGCAAAACGGTAAATACATGACACAGGGACCGTAACCACGGGATGTTTACATAATGCCCACTGTGGATGAGTACTAAATACCATAAAAGACCTGAGACCCACCCCCCAAAAAAGTCCATGAGTTCTGGCTCTCAGAAGGCAGCTAGAGCACCATAGTTGTTGCAGTTGTTCCTCCTCTTCCTCCTCCCGCTCACATTTCAGCTTCGGAGCTGTGCACTTTGCTGGTGGTTATGGCAATTCCTATCGCTAGGCTCCCGTTGTCAGAAAAGAGCTGAGCCAGGGAAGTGTTCAGCACAAGGCAATCCCCATCCGAAATGACAGAGTCCACACACTCCAGTATCGACCTGGGGGTCGCCTCCCACTTGAGGCGCCTCTGGTTCCTGTTGAGCTCCAGCCGGTAGGTGAAGTTGTTGGCTTGGGTGGGCGTGCCAATCAGCATCATCGTGGCAAAGAACTGGGGGTGGCCCTCATACTTCTCCTGCTTCCTGAGGACCAGCAAAAACTGGTGGCCAAGGCAAGAGTGCATGATGATCCAGTCCGTGGGCGCCGGCAGGTGCATGTCCGTGGCCAGGAAGACAATCTCTGCGCCCTGAAGGATGTTGATGCGGTGGGTCTGCCTCAGGTGGGACACCACCACCTCCAGGTGCCCTTCCCATGGGCAGGAGAAGAGTGGGCACGTGCAGGGGACCAGCTGGGGGTCGTGCACCGCCTCGTGGTGGTGGCAGGGAGGAAGGATGCCTTGCTCCGCGGACGCCTGCACAGCTGCACAGCGGGTCGGTGCATACTATGGGAAGAGACAAATTAAATGTGAGAGCAAGTGGAGCAGAAACCAGTGCAGATATGCAAGGTGCAGACCCCACAGACATCAGTCACCCATACTCCACCTAAAGCAGCACCACTGGGGATGCAGAGAACCCAGCACACCGAGGATCATAGGCAGTCTTGACCTGGATCTGCACAGCACAGGGAGATGGCAGCTCCCTTGTTCTCCAGGAGAAGAGACAAACAGTTTGAGTCATGAGAAGTCACTTCAAATGAAAATGATGTATGTGTTTAAAGCGCAATTTCATTAGTTCAGGGTAAAAAATGTGATTAAAAGGGAAAAAACAACCCAACAAAGCAAGGACAGCATGGGACATTTTATATAGTTAAGACTCTTGATGCTCAGAACAAGGGAATGAAATATGTATGGCATTATTATTCTTTAATGAAACATACAGGCAAATACAGGCAGTTTTCCTGAAACAATAGGCTTTATTACATCCATAATTTGTGAAATAAATGTCAGTTTTTATTGTATATGATACCGTCACTATTTTTTTGGTCAATGTATTTGTGCCTAATTGATGCCCTTACCACCATAAATCTTAAATTGCTCTCAAAGGTGATTGTATGGCAGATTTAGGGCACTTCTATACTAAAGTAAATTTGGATTAAGGTAGGGCAGCTTGCTAAAAAAGCAGCAGCAGCACTTGCAGAAGAATTCCACATGAGGGCTGAAAAGCAAACTGGTCTCCCTCTCTCAAGTGGATGTTGCTGAAGAGAAACAAGCCTTACTCAGCCAAAAATGTATTCACATGTAATGTTATTCAGGAAGAGTAATGTCTCTCCACAGTAACTGTGTGCATAAACAAACCCTAAGGCACAGGCATGCTGGTCATGATTCATCTTACCCAATTTTAAACATTTACTTCACCCACTCAAGATGGAAACCTGGTTACCTGGGGCTGCCTCTGGCAGCCTGCATAGTGAGGCAGCCCTTAGAGTGCAGGATCCAGATCTTAGTTGGAGTAGTTCAGCTTCTCAAGGTGACACCAGCTGATGCCAGAGACTGAGATCTGCCTAGTTGTGCCTAAATTTTAGCTGTTTAGACGCTTTTTTTCTCTGAAGTCCTACTGTAAAGGTACATCTCTTACATCCATTAATATCCCTTATAGCAGTACGTACATACATTGGTACCTTCTGCTTCAACATATGTCCTAGGAAGATTAATGTAATTCCCTAAATATTGTCCCACATCCCCTTATTTTAATAGATGTACCCAAAATGATATGAACTACATGATAGTTCAAACATTTAACAGTTGTTCTCCCCCGTGCCACATTCAACTCATAGCAAATTTGGGTTTTTTGAGCAGAGGTTTGTTTTATCCAGGGACAAGCACAATCCCATATAATGGGTGGTAGATTTGCTGCAAAGGATGCATTGTCTTGTCTTGTTACGAATACCATAAAAGCTTTCACTACAGCCTTGCTGTAAGCAATTTTTTCCCCCAGAACTCGCATGTTTCTTTACAGGATGTTTTGGAAGGCAATCTCTTGGGTAAACTGTTCTAACTCTCAGATGACCAGGGCTTCCTTGCCAGCCAGGATGACAATTCTATCTATTCTCATTGTGTCAGTAGCTGCCAAAGATTGTGATGGATAGAGCAGGGTTGTGATTGCTGTTGCTGTGAAATTCATGGCACTTCCCAAGGCGTTGGATGTCAAAGGGAGCTGTTTCTTCTTCCTCTGGAATTTGATACGAAGAATAATTGACAAGTTAAATCTTACTATTGAAACTAGCAGCTTTTTCCTTCAACAATTATTACTTCAGTAGTAGTGTTCTACTTTTCCCTTCTTCATATTTTATTTGTTTTGCAGTACAAAATTCAAGAATATAAACTTTCCGAGAAGATAATGAATTGAGGACAGATAAATGACTGTCATGATCTGGGAAATAAAATAGGTCATTATAAACGAATCAAGGTTTGTGGCTTTAGCTGCCTGCTTATCACAGTGGGATTACTGGTTCACGCTTAATTCTACATTAATTTTTGCATCCCATTAGGATGAAAGTTATGGTTAATTTAAACTCTTTTTGGTGAAGGAGGCTATTGCAATGGCAGATTGTAAAAGCCTTAAAAAAAAAAATCCCTAAAATGCTAATAGCCTCATAAAATGAATTCTAATCTCCCAATCTAATACAGTGGGTGTGAGCAATTACTTTCTCTCACCAAACTGTTAATGTAACATTAGTGATTATACTAATTAAAACTAATGAACTCATACTCACATGCTGATAAACCTCTCAACCACTCGACAAGTTCCAGCCTTCTATCAGTTTTATTTAACTCCCCTTTTGGAAGATGAATCTTAAATTAACCTCTTGACTAACATTCAAAATTAGGTTTTGAAATTTGAAGCTTTATAGACTGTGTATAATTATTCTCCAAAGATTATCAGAGTCAGAGAAACCATTTCCACTGAGGATGAAACTGAATTTAGAAATGCATTCTCCTAATTTGAGAAACATGGAGAACAATGGTAGCTCATACATCAAAACTGCATCCAAGGTAAGAAAATACAAATATCTTCAAAAATCATTTTATGACAAACATGTTTCTATGGCTTGAGAACTGGAAAAATAAATTATAATGAGAAACTTATACAATATATCTTTCTTCTTTCCTAACCTTGTGAATTTTCGTGTGTGTGCGCATAATTATGAAGTCCCTTTCACAACTCACATTTCTGAAATATTTCCATTAATCATTTCAACAAAGGATTTCTTGTCTAACTTTGTTCATTTCAGGTTTATTGAAAATTCTGGAAACTCATCACATACCACAAATGACATGATCTGGTTTTATTCTTTGACTTGGCAAGAACCATCTTCAAAATCTGGCTTCTGAATTGTTTGATATTTCTGTTTCAAAATTCGAAATTTGCAGCATTTTGAAAGAAATGTT
The DNA here is from genome assembly GCF_029207755.1 of Chamaea fasciata. Classification (NCBI taxonomy): domain Eukaryota; kingdom Metazoa; phylum Chordata; class Aves; order Passeriformes; family Sylviidae; genus Chamaea; species Chamaea fasciata. Next base: position 54,662,457 of record NW_027094087.1, on the reverse strand, counting down.
TAATAGTTCCCTGTCACTTTTTAAAGAAAGTCTCAGAGAAAACAATTGTTTTATATTTACTTTTGAGGCATGAGTGAAACTATTGGGGTGTGCTGTTGTTGGTCATTCATACGACTGTGAATTGAAATGCTAAAATTGAAACGCAAAACAGGCAAAAAATGGTCACCTTGAGTGTATTTAATGCTTGAATAAATATTTATGAGCAGTTTTTCCATGTTTAATCTGCTCCAGTATTTACTTTCCACCATTTATTGCCTGATTACCTAATAAAATTAGGTTTATTATACTGTTGTGTCAGTCCAGTATTATTCTCAATTATCTTTTAGCTTGTTGGCCAATTTCAGTCAAATTGAACTGTGGGACGGAGTTCTCAAATGCTTTAATTTTTAACCATTTCTGAGAGAAGAGGCATCAGGGTAGAGCAGCATGACTCTTTCATGTCTCCAGGGAGGAACAGCTGACCACGTGGGCAGTATTACATTGACAGAGTGGAGAGAACCTAAACAATGGCAGTTTGATCCCAAATGGATTATAGACACCAGAGAACTCACATGAGACAGTGTCTTTATGAACAGGAGAAAAGGCTTCAGCCAGAGTGCTCCTCATTAGATGCAACATAATCCCACCATGAGGCACCAAAACCGCAGGAAACCAGGCTCTGCTGCTCACAGAAAAATATCTTTTTAATGATGCAGCTTATTACAGAGCAGTTCTTTTTAAGAACAAGTCATTTGGCAAAGAGCAATTTATAAACACGTGGTGCTTTTCATATGGAAAAAAGCCCCAACCCAACCATGACTAGATTTGGACTGGGACACAGGTTTTCTGCTAAAAAAATGCAGCAAATTGCTTTAGATGTGACACATTTGTTCTGCCTTTGATGTCTGAGGAGTAGGCCCCTAACTCTGAAGTCTGTCTGCTCCTTTCACAGCCCATGAAGACTGCTGGAGTGCAATCCACTTGATTCCAAGAGGTGCTGAAGGAGCATCCCCCTGGACACCCTCTCAACATGCAGACAGGACCAAATCCATCCTCAGCACAGACCCACAGAGGTTATTACTGGTTTCTAGACAAGAAACAGAAGGACAACCCTATTTTAGTCAGGAAAGAGCTGATCAGTATGGGCTTCTCCTGTTGCACTGGAGACAAGGCAGCCCATGAAGAGAGAAATGGATGCCTGTTCACATGAGGGTGTAAATCTGTGGCTCTCTACCATCATTACAACTCAAATGACTTGATAGAAAATGCAGGGGAAGGTTGAAGGGTAGAAGACTGCAATGATGAAAACAAAGCCACCAGACATGCCAGCAAGCCCAAAACAGAAGACAGCTCCCTCTCTAGCCCAGTCCAACCTCAGCACACCTTGAGACATTGCAAACTAATCCCCCTCCCAAGAGGAAACTACTCCTTCCATGTAGCCAAAATTTTTCCTCTTCATCCACAGCTTTCTTGGCTGGATTATGGGAGAGTTGGTAGGAGCTGTACATGTTCATGGCAGCTGCAACATTTGGTGGGAGCCAGGGATTGAGAGGGGCTGTGCCCACACCACTTGTTACAATTCCACCAACCTGCCTGTGGCAAGGAACAACACGAGATGAGGTCACCCTGTAGGTAGGTAAGCAACTAGAAATGAGCCATGAAAAGTTGGTGGATTTTTGATGGTGACCTAAAGATTTCTGAAGACAACGAGGGACCTGGGCCTGCAGCCGTGAGATTGCTTTGAGTGAGCAACTTCCAGGGTTTTCAGCAACTTTCAGCAACCATGGCAACTTTTAGGGTTTCTGCCGAAACAAATTGGCATTTTCTTTCCCAGTGAAATGTGCCATTTATTCAGTTTTCTTACTGTCTTTCTCCTGTTTCTTGGCTTCTCAGGGACTGACTGCTTCTTCTCATCTGTGTGGAAACTGCCTCCAATAATTTTCTAATCCTCAGCTTCTTTCTCCCTCACAAAAGCTTTGCCACCCACTAACATCCACCTCCACGTTACTTACACCCACCTCACAGGGACAGAAGCTCAAAAGAACTATAAAGGTGACATGAAGAAAGTAGTGAGTCTTTGAATCCTGGTCTTCATTTAATTTATCTTCTGCTCTTTTTTAATATGCTAATGAGATGTTTTAGAGTCTTTCAGATTAAAGAAAAGAGAAGAAAAAAAAACCCCAACCCCCTCAACCTATTTTGTCAAAAGCTGTACTTTCATATCTGAAATTAAGAAATCCAAACCAGGACTCATGTTGGGGATTTATTTAAAATTTTAATTACACAAAATCCTGTTCATTATGAATGCATCAGTTGAATTTCTTAAGTACTGAATATTAGTTGCAGCTGTGGCAGTGGAAGGATTTGTTTTCCCTACTATCAAATAGCCGTGAGAGGACAACTTCAAGCTCATTTTACTAAATCTCACTTTGCAACATAATCAGGCGTGACTTGGTGACACAGCACAGGCATGTGTTAATGGCTGTCCTCATGCTAATTACACACCTCTGACTATGCAGAGAAAATACAGCTTTTGTACACGTCCATGCTGTACCACACACTCTATCAGATGACCCCGAATTTTAGGTGAATCCACATATATTTAGAGGCATTTTGGAAAAAAACCATCGGTTTGTATTGGATCTAGCAAATCTATGATTCATTATTTTAAATGTATCCCAGGTGAAAAAAGAGGTGCTATTCTCAAATTAAATCCCCTTGCTTTCTTTTCAAAAATAATTTTATTCAGCATTAACTATCATGCACTCTTGAAGTACAAGCAAAAAACTTCAACAAACTCAACCTTCTTTAATACATTGAAAACAATGTAATTATAATGAAATATAAACAGGATCCACACTAAATCATTTCAGTCCATAGATGCTTTCTGAAACAGACCTATGTGAACATCCGGCTCTCCCACTTCAAACCTAAGATTAATGAACCCTTCCAAGCCCAGATGGACACCAAAACTTCCCATGTTTCAAACTGAAGGGAGATGCACCACCTTGCTGACCCTCAGCCAAAGCTGCAGCAGGATCATGGGCACCCAGGAAAACTATCCTGATTTAGCTGCTGTGTTTGATGGATCTCACATGAGATCACTTTCCATGCTCTCTTTGAGAAATAAAATACACTGATTAGATACAAGCAAAACCGTGTGCATGGGCAATTCCTGTGGAGCATTTGGCAGTTATTTGCTAGTCAAAATAAAAAAATAGCCTGGAGGGTGGGACATGCCCTTGGGACCTGATTTGCAACTTGTATTCTCTCTGCTGCATTTTAGGACTGGGCACAGCGCAGTGACAGCAAACCACAGTATAGTGTATCTGATGCTGCATTGCAACTGCTGATGCACTGGGGTGTGCAGGCATTTACCATCTTCTCTTTGGAGTAGAAGATTTTATGCCTTGATTTAAGCAAGGGTGATGCCTCTAAATGCCATCCCCTTTGGCCACACAAGGCAAGTATCAGTAGCCAAGGCACACCCTATCAACTCTTTCTCCACAAGGGCATGGTACAACCATTTTTTATCAGCAGCTTGCTCATGAGACACTGCTGATCTTGGCACTGGGTGAGGGAGTGAGCAGCCTGCATATGTACAATAGAGATAATCAAAAATGCAGAGTTATCTGAAGATTTGATTCATCCTTTATCTACTTTGTATTTTGGATAAAGCCTGTTCACAAAATGCAAAACCATTATAGACTTTAATTAAAAGCAAAGTGATAAAGCGCTTCCAAGCTGCATCTGCTCTGTCTGATAGGGAAGGCAGAGTTCACAAGAGCCCTATATCTGACCTGTTGATTTTGTGGTTTACATTCACACTGAAAAAGAAATTAATATGAAAAAGAATTTAAAAAAAAAAGAAAGAAAGAAGAAATTATTGCCCACTGTACTCATAAACTCAGCAGTTCAGACTGCCTCTGAATAACTCATCATCTGATATTCATTTACAAGTTACTACAGTAACAGCGTGTCTCCAAGAGAAGCAGATTTGCTGGTGTCATCTGAGATAATTAGACCAAATCCACCCTGAGACAATTGAATTTCTCCCCTTCCATCAGACAATTTCCAACTATCTCAATTTTACACCACTTAAATCCATTAATTGCTCTTCAGAGATGCATGCCAGGAGTGCCAAAGGATGGCACAAGCATTGCTGGTCTGCTGGAAGGAGAGAAGGGATGAGGTGGTGGTTGTTGTACAAGCCCACAGCCTCTCTTGGTGGGACCAGTGTCTCCAGTCCCATCTATGCACTCCTCCTGGCCAAGGATTTGCCCTGTGCTCTGTGTCACATTGCTCTGTCAGCTGTCACATGGCAATGTGCAGCTAAGCCTGTGCCAGACTGGTCACAGTGGAGTGCAGACAGTAGGGTAGGCTGGGGCCAGGTAGGCGTAGTGAGGAGGGAGCACAGGGCTCTCAGTGCTGCCAACCCTGTCTCCCAGTCCTGTCTCATAGACTCTGCCTGTGTCTACACCTCTGTAGCAGTCACTGATCAATGTATGAGCAATAAAACACTCCACATTTTTAGTTCAGGCTTTCTCCTGAGAGCTGTTTCTGAGGAAATGCAAAGGTGTCCTAAAGTCATGCCTGTCTCCCTCTTGATGAGGCATTGCTGGTACCAGCGAACAGTGGGCATCCCAAACCCACCCACAATGGTCTGGTGTAGTGGGGGTCATGCTCAGGTTATAGAAGAGGGAAAAAAATTGTTTCTGGCTCAGAGTAACTCTCCGTTTCCCTGCACATCTCTGCCCCTTCTCCACTAGTGACTTTCAGTTTGCCCTTGCTCTGGGTACCTTGCAGTGTAAGTGTTGCACTGAAAGAAAAGTCTCCCTATTACAAGACAACCCCAAATTCATCCTTATTCCACTGTCAGATGAAAGTGTCCTGAGTTTGTATAGTCAGGCTTAAGAAAGGGGGAAAAAAACCTACAAAAAACCCCAGAAAATCCATATGAGCTATTAGCATTGGGCAGGAAAAACAAACAACAAGTCTGAGTAAATAAATTTAATTTGTGTAATGTATGCAAATGCTTCATTGACATATTATTTGCAGTAAGGAAAGGGGGTATTTCTCTGGGAACATTTGTCTTGTGTCTCAAATATTCTTTTAATTTTGTGCAAATCATAACCTGTTCCTTCTTTGTCCTCCCCCTCAAATTCTCAAAGAATAGTTCTTCTAGAAGTTTTCCTCATGAGGGGAGGATGCAGGTAGAAAGAAAGAAAGAACAAAAAGGGAGGCTCAGCTTAGCCTGAGAAGACAATGTTCCACTGCTATTAATAGACTGAAAATTTAAAAGGTTTTGTTAAAAAAAACCCCAAAAATTAAAACCATAATCCACAACAATCTTCTAAGTTAACATTCCTGCTTACAGAAAGCTACTGTCTGTCCTCTCCAGGAGAGGCTGAGTCAGTCAGTCTCCATGCTGTGCCTCCTTCAGCTCTGCTGTTTTTGGGGAGAACCTCCTGGATCCCCCAGCCTGCTGACACCTGCCTTCTGACCTTGCGTGCCAACAGCAAGAGGGAGTGTAGGACCACTGAGTCACAGAAGGTTTGGGGTAGAAGGGACCTTTGAAGATCATTTAGTCCCAATGCCCTGCCATGGACAGTGATATCTGGCACTATGTCAGGACTATGTCGAGTCCCATCCAAACTGGCCGTCAATAATTCCAGGGATGGGGCATCCACAGCTTCTCTGGGCAACCTGTTCCCCTGTTTCACTGTCCTCACAGTAAAGACTTTCTCCGTTATGTCTAATCTAAACTTGCCCTACAGGCACTGGTAAAAAATGTCTCTCCATCTCTTTTATCAGGCCCCTTTATAAACTGAAAAGCTGCAATCAGATTTCTTTGGAGCATTCTCTTCTCCAACCCCATCTCTTTCAACCTGTCTTGATAGGATAATTGCTCCAGCCCTCTGATCACCTTCATGGCCCTTCGTTGGATGTGTTCTAACAGGTTCACATCCACCTTGTGCTGGGATGCCCTAGAGCTGGATGCAGTAGTCTGGGTAGGGTCTCACAAGATTGGAGTAGACAGGCAGAATCACCTCTGCTGACCTGCTGGTCACATTTATGTTTATACACACCAGGGTATGGTCATCTTTACGGGCTGCAAGTGCATATTGCAGAGTCATATCTGATTTTATGTGGATAGGTACCCCCAAAGTCCTTTTCCACCAGACTGCTCCAAGCCCATCCATCACCCAGCCTGTACTGATACCTGGGGTGGACCTGCCCCAGGTGCAGGGCCTTGCACTTGAATTTCATGATATTCACAAGGCCCTGCTCCTCAAGCTTGTCAAGGTCCCTTTGGAGAACATCCCTTCCTTCAAGTGAACCAACTGCGGCACTCAGCTTGGTGTCATCTGCAAAGTTTCTGAGGGTGCACTGATCCCACTGCCTATGTCCCTGATGAAGATATTAAATAGTATTGGTCCCAGTGTGGGATCCTTGTGGGACATACCAGTTGTTACTGGTTTCCATTTGGATATTTCCAGTCAATTCCTTATTCATCTAACAGTCTATCTGTCAAACCCTTTACCTCTCTCCAACTTAGAGGTAACGCGTCTGTGGGGGATGTATCAAAACCCTTAGAGAAGTTGAAGTGGATGGCAACTGTAGCTCTTCCCTTGTCTGCTGATGCAGTCAGTCCATTGAAGAAAGCTACTAAAATAGGCATGATTTGTCTTTGGTGAAGCCATGTAGGCATTCTCCAATCACATCCCTGTCTTTCACATGTTTTGACATCTTACAGGAGGACCTGCTCCATGATTTTACCAGGTGTGGAGGTGAGGCTGACTGCTTGGGTATCACCAGGGAATGACAAGGTTTTTCACAGGGAAAACAGGCACAATCAGAGGTTAGAGACCCATTACCCAGCAGAGCTGCAGTCCCTAGAGTCTAGTTATTTTTAAAGTCAGAAATCCATTAGCATAGACTATGCAGCTCCGGCTGCAGCACCAGAGGCTCTTTCTATCAGCTCTGGTCTCTGGTTCTCCATTCTAAAATTTCCTATTTCAATGCAAGTGGAGCACCAGGAAAAGGGGACAGAGGACCACATTTCTTATTCAAAGCCATTCTCACTCTTTAATGTCCCTCCTCACACCCTCACTTGTCTTGTGGCACAGTTTTATGTGTTAACTTCAGCCAGGTCCTCCCCATGCTGGCAGTTTAATACATGTTCTTATAAACTTGTCTGGCTGTACAATACTCTATAACTTGCACATCATAGAAGTGAATAATTTTACAACTATTCTGATACACTTATGCATTTTGAGGATTTGACAGTGGGTTAGATTTTTAAGATTTATTTTCAGCTTTCTATAGAGGGTTTTTTAGAGAACTTTCTGAACAAGATGACAGACCACTCATTTCATCACATCGAAGGTATTTCAGCCTTTCTTACCCAGGACAAACTTCTCTCTTTCTTCCCAAAGGGCTGCACAGAGGAAGTGTGGTTTCTCAGGGATGGGATGGAGTGAACATCTGCTCCCCATCTCTCACACTGTGGTGCTGCCTACCTGCCCTCACTGCCCTCTAAGGGTGCCCTCAGGCCACCGAGATGCCTGCTGCAATCCCTGCTGCCTGTAGGGATGTGACCCTGCAGTGAATAGCATGGCTTTGCTGCAAGGAACTGCATCAGTTGGGGTGAGCAATATATCCCTGCTGGTTTCAGAAAGGGCTGGGAGAGCTCCGGGCAGCCCCCCGGGATCAGGCTTAACGAGCAGGATTGGCTGTGTGGTGTTGTGTGCAGTCTGTCTTGCCAAAAGCATGAATAATGTGTGAAGTGACTGCTAGAGGGACACCCACACTTCCAGGAGGAACCACTCAAGTGTTTCTACAACTTCACTAGCAGCTACTTGCTCAGTGAAGGCTGTTAGGCACCTTCATGCCCCTGTCAACAGAGCTTCCATCTGTTTTTAAACCCTTTCATTTCCCTCTTTTGCACCCTGTAAGTATGCAGTGACGGCTTACCCTGTAATGTCAGAATCCACAGTGAGTCCATGCTAATTCAGAATAACATCTTTTAGACCCACAGGGTTTGCAAAGACTTCAAGGATAAAGAAAATATTCAGCTGAAGAACAACCGTGACAAACAAATGGCTAAATTTTGGGTGGGATTTGTCTCATCTAAATGTATATGTCTAAAAGATCAGCATGTTCCAATCTGACCTGCTCATCTGAAGCTCCTGTAGTAAGAGAGATAAGATGTACCTTCACAGAGAAATTCGCCATCTCTATCTTGAACATGTCCATCTTCATGAAAGATGAAATTACCGTGAGCACCTGCAGGAGATGTTCACTTCTCTTCCTAAGCTAGAAGTAGAGCTGGAGTCACTGGCCCAGAAGTGGACATTAGGCTTGCAAAGTTTCACCACGTTCAGTATATCAGCAGAGTCACTCAGACTCTGAGTAGCAAGGCTATCAGGACACAGCCACTGTGACTGTTTAATGGGTGATTATGAGCTGCCTATTTGCCTAACGCAGAAAATCCCCTGAGCTGACACATTTTCTTCCTAGCTAAGGGCTGGTCATCCTAATTTTCAGGCATCTAGATTTAACAGTGAAATAAAACTAATTTACAGCTCTTGCCATTAGGAGGACAAATTTTCATCTCTGTCCTTCGGGTGAGAAGCACTATAACAAATGAATGATTGCTGACCCATGATACCTATTAGAGATTGCAGTTGGGTCATCTCATTTGTTGTTTTAACACAAGAAATTAAGAGCCTAGCAGGGCTATGACAAAAATTGAAAATGAGATGAACACTGCCTTTACCAGAGGCTCTTTCTAGAATTATATGTGGGAAAAGCTCAGTGACACCAGGACCTTGAGCTGTGGGCCCAAATTTTTTGTGCCTAGTGGGACTTTTCACTCACACAGGCCTCCTCCCACTGCTACCTGGAAGTGCAATCCAGCTGCCACATGCTTGAGTTCATAGAGACAAAGGAGCAGTTAGCCATCTACTTGCTTGGCTCTTTTCCCTCAGTCATTGCCTGGAGCTAAACTCCCCATGAAAAAGGTTTTGAATCAAAAGGAGGTAAGTGTACAGGACAGTTTGCTCCCAACAGCAGCCATCCTGACAGATTCCTGTGTTCTTACTCTGATGTTGATTGAAGACCAGTCCCTGCTGTCAAGTAACAAAGTCGGTCTCCTTCAAAAGCATCCTGAGTGCAGGGAAACCAATAGCTACCACGTTTTAGGGGAAATATTGAAGAATGTTGTGGATAACCTGACTGAGCTGTGTGAAGGCAAAATTAGACTCTAGAATTCTGCACAGTCTCAAACTCAAGACACACATATTTGGCTTCTTCTCTGCCTCTCCTGCCCCTAGACAAATTGTGTGACCATCACACCCTAGTGGCTCAGCACCACAGCACCCATCCTGGTCTGAGCCTGTGCTCCAGCTGCACCTTGGGTCAGCCTTCCCTGATCCAGCAACATTGCTCTCCTCCCTGCAACCTACCCTGACTCTCCAGCCTTTTGCAACTGCATGACACAGAGCCCTGGCCTTGTCTCATATACTGAAGGAAAGAAAATTCTAATAATTTCCTGCCACTTAATCAACTAATAGTTAGTCTTTAGTTGACTTCTTGTTCTTTTTTGTTCCAGTCCTAAGATGGAAAACCATCCCATTGTCTTTCAATTCTAGAGGTCTGTCCATGCAGTGTCACAAAGTACATCTGCAGACACAGAAAGTACCATCTCTACTTTGCTTTCCACATGAGTTTTCTCCCCATTTATTTCTGCTGCCTGTTGTACGTGAAGATCTGCTTCGACTTTTGGGCTTGCTCCAGCACCATTTGCTAAAATTATATCAAGTATTGATTGGTAACAGATAAATTACAGGGCAATGCTAGTGAGGATACATTAGGTAAATGGAGGAGCAGGCCCATGCTGCTTTCTTCCTTTTACCAGAATGGCAACCAACAGCAGCAGAGTTATACAGGGTCTGCAGCAGCTGTGGCTTGAACCAGCCAGAGATCCTCCAAATTAATAGACTGTGGAGAAGACTTGGTGCTGTGCTAAATGCTGTGGGCTTGGTAGTGCCCTTGGGTACAGAGTGCATAGATGGTCTTGTGAAATGAGAATGGTTTAAGGAAAAATCTCTCGTAATTCAAGGCCCCTCAGCATTCTCATGCTCTGCCATACTGATCCATGTTTCATTTTCACTTATTACTGCTCAATATTTAATTTCCTTTGTACTTAGAAAAGTGCCAGGCTGAGGTGACAGTGTTGGCTGGCTACTATTTTTCAAGTCATGTAACTCAGGCAGTGAGGTAGAAAGGACAGTATGAGAGAGAACAGCTAAGGGGAGGCACAATCACAACTCCAGGTGGTAGACATTAAACTGACACTGGTAGAAAAATGAGAGGAGAATGAATGTTTCAGGATAAGAAACTGAGGTTAAAAAGACTGTTAAGAGGAATTCTTTGCATTAAAGTAGAGAGCAAGATAATCTACGACTCTTTCTTAATAGTCACATGTGAAAATGAATATTGGTGATAGTAGTATCAATTTAACTGACTTGCAAATGCCCTTTTGCTGGAGTTCCTTGCTGCTGACCATACACAGGTGACTGCAGTTGGAGAAACACAGGTGGAAAATTTAGAAAAACTTCATGAAATAGCATCAGGATTAAGCTGAATCATTTGTAGCCATAGAGTGTCAGAGCTAGAGCTAAACTTACTTCCCAGTTTGGTCTGGCATTGCCCTGATTCTGATTTCACTTGGCTATTTCTCTCCACTGCCTGTAAGGGGAGTTGAGGGTGACTAACCTGAGCTCAGATGCAGATATTGGGTTTTCAGATATTGTTCATCTCACTAAGGTGAGATGAATCCCACTTTGCTCCTTCCTCTGAGCTCCAAGGTAACCTTCAAGCCCTTTGAATCTTTCTCTTCCTGATCCATCTGTCTGGCCTCACACTGGCTCATCCCTAATTTATCAGCAGAGATTACCTTTATACAGGTAAATAAAACAAATCAGGGGTCATTTCCTGGCCCTGAGATCAAGTGGAACATCTTTTGTCCATTTGGTTTAATTTACCTCTCACACAGAGTGGCCTCTGCATTGTGTCTGGTGGAAACAGTTCCTGGTCTCTCCAAGGCAATTAAGGAGAATACTTGCTGTTATGTGCTAAATCTGGGGAGAATGCTGCCCATCACATTGCATGGATAATTGCAAGTTGGTGTTTGGCCTTGGCCTGCTGTGGTTTGGTAGACAGAGCCACATCTGAATTTCCCACACCCAGAGGTGGCTAAGCATGTGCAGGCCAGAGGTAAAAATCCACATCAGGGGAGTTCGTGTCCTGCTTCCCAAGCCCTTGAAGGTTATTGGCTGCACAGAGACTGACAAACTTCAGGGACGTCTTTTGACACCTCTCCTAAGCACTTGGTCATTTAAAAGTGAAAATAATAAGCACTTTCCTGTAAAAGGCTTTTTCTTCTGGCCTCTTATGTCAAGATGCAGTTACATGTCAGGTACGTGTTTGTTTTCATAAGGCACTATGTAGAAAGCCTCTCTTCCTTCAAGTGCACATTTTGTCAGCAGCTTTTGGACTGATTTCAACTCCTCAGCCGTACTGCAGCCCTTCTATGTCTAGAAGAGGGCATTAAGGTTTTACCTTCCCTGTCAGCTGCAGAGTCACACCATTTTGCAAACTGCCCTTGAAATCAATGCGGTTGCTGTATTAGAAATACTTCGCACATAAATTGTAGGACATGAGGCAGTGCGTGTAACAAGGCATGATAACCATGCACCAAACCTGCTGTACAAGCTCATTTCAAAGTCTAGCACAGGCTCCTCACTCTTCCACTTGCTTGGTTCAGAGCTTTAAGGAAGGGCATGCTTGTGAGCTTGCATTGCTAACCGCGTCCAAACTCCAGTCAGTCAGAAATGCGGCTGAGATTTCTCACACATTGTATTTTTTAATGCTGATATGCCCACACTGCAGGCTTGATGTTAAAATGAGCTTTCCCACCTCGTTTGTTCACCTTCGCCTGAATCTGAGGATGTTACTGGGTGGGCAGCGGTTAAAGAACAAATAAAAAGGGAATGGAAGTGTCATACCTCCACTTCAGCAGGTGCCTCTGCAGGGCTTGAGAGCGTGCACAGTGATAAACAATTACAAATGGACATCTCACCCTGGAGTAGTGAGACAGTGAGGGAAAGAATTGGAACTAACTGTGTGAGTTTACATATGCCCAGGCATTTGACCATGGAAAGAATGCATCCAGAAGGTGTTTTGGTTTCCAAACCTACCAAGAAAGGCTACATCTATTCCTGTAACTATTAAAACTTTATCTTCTGTTTCACAAACCCAAGCCAATAAAAAGGCAAACTCATTTAGGAGGGATAGACTTTCTATGCAAAAAACCTAAAGGCTCCTTAGACATGCCAAATTGATTTCTTCGTCTTCAGGCACGAATATCAATTAAGAAGAGGTTGTGTCCTAGCTTAAAAGCAGAGTGAGATTTATGTGAACAACCAGTTTCAGCTACAAGGAATTAATTTTAAGTGTATACTGTAGTCATAGAAGCACATTATTTCCTTCCATGTCATTTGTGTCCTGAAATTGGCACTCTGGAGCAAGGGTATCTCAAGTAAACTTGCCTCCTCATTCCATATCCGAATCCCATGCACGCAGCTGCAGACACCAGGTAAGGGGTCACATTAAGTTGAATATGTTCAGCCGTGGGCAGGTGACATCATGATTCAGTGGAGGCACCTCAAGGTTTTGTAGACATAGCTCGTAGCAGAGCTGTGGCTCCAGGGAGAAGAGCAGATGCTGAGTGGCCAGAATGAGTCTTGTTTGCACTGGAGTGGTACATTTCTCACTTGGCTGCTTTAATGTTGTGCCATCCTCATTATTTCTGCTATTGCTTTTTCTCCAGCACTGAGCATAACAGATACCTTGAGAAAGCACTGTATGGAAAGAGTGAACCCAAATTCTTAGCTGAACAAAGCCAGGACAGCGGCACTGCAGCCATTCCACAGAGCTGAGCTGCTAGGATAGGGAAGACATGGAGACAGCAGAGGCTTTCACAGTTTGTGTGCTGACGTGAAGGAAGATAAATTTAGGATTGAGCCCTAGTTTCTGTGGATTGTTTTTTACAGGAGAGAGAAAAACGAGGCTGTGGTTCACTGTTTCCATAAGAGGCATAGGTATTGAGTCATATTTTTTCTATCCCAAGATACTCGTGTTTTTGCCTGCATGATGACCTTGCTTCAGCAGAAAGAGTGGAAGGTGATCCCTGCTTCAATCTGTTCTACCACTAGGGCACTCCTGTGGGAAGTAGCAGATGCAGCTCCCTCCCTTTTCAGAGAGGCTTCTTACTTGTCAAGTTGCTCTGTAAGCAATGGATGAAACACAGACTGAAAGCTGCTTATAGGGAGCTGTGTCTTTGCCTGTCCTCTAGACTGTCAGTCTGTGTTGGGTACCCACAAATTAAATACAGGATCTTGTCCAATGGGACTATCTGATTTTGTACCCAGGGAAGTACAAGTGGGAGATACAGAGCTGAGCAAGATGGTCAGAGGACATCAGCCCTGGGCAAAGAGGCACACTGGGTACATTTACACATTTTCAGTGGCAGCTTTGGTGTACAGGGACTCTTACTGTCTCTAAGTGATCAGGTGAGTCTTTTGGAGTTAGAGACCAAATACCATCTAATTGTATTTTAGGAGCTGTATCCTGCCCTGAGTCCCCAGCAGGACATGTTCATAAACAGGTAAAGGAAATAGCACAATTTTCTCCTACACTGGCTAAGCCAGCATCCCTCATGGGAACTTATCCATCCCCTATTTACTAGGGGACCACTGAAACCTGGGGTATCTCAGTCTATTGACTTCCTTATGACTGCTTTATCTTTTTGTCTGGTTCTGTGTGACACGAAATGCTTGGGAGCTCCGGCAACCAAATCTGTTGTGCCAACACTTCTGCACCTTGCTCTTGGTTCACTGGGTTTCTTGTGGCCCTCCACAGCACTGAGGTGAAGCTGTGATAAATCAGATGTGATGGGAGCAGCCTCAGTGACCAGGTTTGGGAGCCTCTTCTTGTATAAAGTGCACTTGTGGAAATGTGGCAGCCCATTGCTTCCAGATAAATGCAGATAAATAAGTACAGACTAAAGTGGGTTGCCCACCCCTGCCTTAGGATGTGATGAAGGACACAGCATTAACAAGTCTGCTCGCTGCCACGATAACATTTCTGAGCACGGAGCCAGCACTGGCACCCTCAATGTCTCCTTTCCCTGCCTCCTCGGAGACAAATTGACCCTGCCTAAGTAAGAAAGGACTTTCTTAATCACATTAGGATCAGTTTAGATGGCAGAGAGGGTAACAAAATTAGAGCTTTTAAACCATTATCTCTTCTTAATGAACATCTGCGTTGATACAAGCCCGCAGAGAGTTAAGGAGAGCTGAGCTATGTCTGATCTCATTACAGCTTTAAAAAACAAAATATGTGATGGAGAGCTGGTTCATGGCTGTAAGAAAGCCATCAGTCTTTTTGTAAGTAGCAAGAAAGGGCTCTCCTCAAGCCCAGAGTGGCTATATTCTGATTCTTGATTTAAAAATAAAATGAGCTTTGATGCAGCAAGTCTTTTCCTAGGTCCCATATGCAAACTAATATAATACCTAGTCAAGTAATGTGTCTATAATTTCTTATTATATGTGTCATGCCATAGTGTTTCAATCCTGTTGTCTGCATCTTGTTTGATGCAATAATTGTTGGAATATTTTACATAATCAGAATTAATGTGTTCTATGGAGATGCCAGGGAGCGTGTCTGATCAGCTTGCTACAACAGCAATAACTGAAGTGATATTGTTGTACTCTGAGGGAAACATGAACTCTGCAGAAAAACTGGACTGGATGAAACAGAGTCTAGGACTGGATTTTGGCTAATGTCACATAGACACCTGTGTGGCAGGTCATACAGTGATTGGAAGCTTTGCTCTCCAACATGTTTTTTCTTAAAAACACTAGTTGGGAACTGCTCATATATTTCTTAGGATTGTTTAAATTGAAAAAGACTTTTAAGGTTGAGCCCAACTATTAACTGTTGGGGGTTGGGTTTGTTCCTTCTTTCTCTAAAGAATTTTTTCCCCGTAAGTTACCAAGGAGACCAAGTGTTGGATACTTGAGAGTACTTAACGGAAACAAAGAGGTGGACAAAGGTGGAAGGGGGAGATAACTCAGGTAAAAGACAAAACTTGAGGCAGCTGCGTGCTTTTCTTTTTCCGGCGTTCCTCGAGGAGCTCAGCCGCCGCAAAGCACGCCGAGCGGAGAACGGCTGTTGCTGGCTGGAGGAGTTTCACTGTGGCCAAAGGGATCCAGTCCTGGGAAATCTACTATCACCAGTTCGGCCTGAATCCTGAGTTTTCTCTGCCACCCGCGGGAGCTGGTCCAGGCCCTGCCTCTCCTTTGGTTTTCTTCGGCGCTGCTCGTCTTGCTACAGCGTGACCCTGCACCCCCTGCCTGCCAGGACACCCTGCCATCCCAGCTACCAGCCCGGGACTTTTCCACTGTTTCAGCTTGGTGCTCTGAGGATCCTGCAGGGGCACCGAAACCAAACTGCCCTGGGTTTTGTGAAACAAAGCTCTCAAGGTTCTTGGTACTGTTGTCGTTTGTCATTAATGCTGTAGTCGTTGGGGGGGGGGGGGGGGGGGGGGGAGTTTTTTTGTGTTTGTTTGCTTTGTATTACATACTAGTAAAGAACTGCTATTCCTATTTCCCAAATCTTTGCCAAAGAGCCTCTGATTGTAATTTTACCTGGCAGATACCTGTCTTCCCAAACCAAGACATTAACCCAGCACTGCCAAGACCACCACAAAATCACATCCCTAAACACCACATCTACATCTCTTTTAAACACCTCCAGAGATGGTGACCCAACCACTTTCCTGGGCAGCCTGTTCCAATGCTTGATTACATTTTTAGGGCAGAAATTCTTCCTGATATCCAATCTAAACCTCTCCTGACACAACTTGAAGCAATTTCTTCTTGTTCTGTCTCTTGTTACCTGAGAGAAGAGACTGATCCCCACCTGGCTGCACCCTCCTTTCAGGGAGTTGTAGAAAGTGATAAGGTCTCCCCTGAGCCTCCTTTTCTCCAGGCTGAACACCCTCAGCTCCCTTAGACCCTCCTCATAAGCCTTGTGCTCCAGACCCCTCCTCAGCTCCACTGCCCTTCTCTGGACAAGATCCAGCACCTCAATGTCCTTCTTATACTGAGGGGCCCAGCACTGAACACAAGATTCGAGGTGCAGCTTCATCAGTGCTAAGTACATGGGTACGATCATGGCTTAACATAAATTAGAAAAAAAAGAGGACTTCCTGTTGACTTATCAAAGTATAATTTACTGTTAAAAACCACCCTCCTTTTATGCATATATGTACATATGAAAATAGAACTCCTGATCATTCACACACCTGAACAAACAATCAGCTCACTGCCTGGTTCTCTTCGCACCACCCTAACCACATCTCTCCAAGGTGAAATTGCTGTGGCAAGAGCAAACCCTAACCAGCTGAAGAAGTCATTTGTATTAACATCAGGAAAGAGGTTACTTCCCATCCTTCTTTTATTTATACATAAGTCACCAGTCTTAGATGTTGATACTGTGCAAACATCACTTTTGTAACACATTTATGTTGATGTGTGTAAGGGCATATGTGCTGCATGCACACACACACATCTCCTTTTTCCCTCCAATTTGGCAGAAACCTAAGTCTAATTTTGAAATGTCACAACTCACATATGATCCCCCAAAAGAGTTTGCAATGCAGATCCCTTCAGCAATCTGGTTCACAGCACATCCCTAAAGCCAGTAATACTGGTAACAGCCTGAGATGGGAGAGCAAAATCTTTTTAAGCCAGCCTCACCACTGAAGTCTTTTATGAAACTACTCTCTCCATCTACAGACATTTAATTGCTACCTAGCTTTTGGCCTCATTAAATTCCAGATAATTAATCCCCAAGTACTAGATATTCACTCTGCCCCAAGACATTTCGACAGGTTTCCTTAGCAGTGGCCCTGAAATGATTATTTCCTGCTCTCAGTGCTGAACATGCTGTCTCAAGCAGTTTGATGCATGTCCATTAACAGCACACCACTTGGCTATACTAAGAGCAAGAAAAAGACAGGAGAAAAGTACAAGCCTTGCATTATCATTAACTTTACTGTGAATTCGGGTGATGAGAAAAATGCAGATTTGTCTACTTCCAGGACAATTACCCTGTTGGTCTCCAGGGAGCTCAGTTTGCAGAATGGCCAAAGAGCCAGGCTGAGCTTCAGAGCTGCTGCCATGCACCTTCCATGCCTTGGGATTCTTATCTGCCCATCCACAGGGGAGAGAACAAAACCCAGCCCTTATATTTTGGCATTGAAACCATCTCCCACCCAGACTGTTGATTCTCCAGTTCTGATTCAGAGGTGGATAAAACCTCTAGGAAATGTGCACAGAGTTCTCCCGGTTGTTCAAAAGGAACTTTAAACTTAGCTGCAATTTAATCCTAAATAAATTCTACCACAAACTTAATTCAATCAAAACTTCTCTCTTCCTCATAAATAATCAGCAGAAGGCATTTGTTGTAGGTCTCCCCTGCATGACCAGCAGCAGCAGAGGCACAGCAGGAAGGCAGCACCCCACAGGCACTGCCCAAGCACTGCCCTTGAGGACAAACAGAGGCATCTTGCATGAAATTTGCACTTTTGCCCTCGGGCACTCAACAGCGTCTTCATTTTTTTTCTATTTTGTATAACAAGTTTACGACAATCTTGAGATGATGCGGCACAGACCTGAAAGTAACTTTCTTAATTCATTTTCTAGATTCTTTGGGCTAGCAAAACAACCCTGACAGAAGTTGGGATGTTCTTACAAAGCTCATGGACTTCAGAGTGAGATAAGTAATAATGTTTGTCCTTCAAAGGACACCTTTTCCTTGCTATAAATGCTATCAGCTTACATTTACTTTTCTTCTTCTTTTAATCGTTGTATTGCTGTTTGTTGTATGAACAGGTGCCTGGACTGATTATCTCCAAAACCAGAATAATTAAGGGCTTTCTGTAACTTCAACATCAAATGTATTTTGAACAGCTTCAAAAAAACCCCCCTTCTTTCAGCTAATGGGAGGTGTGATCCTCTAAGTGCTGAGCCCGTGAGACTTTCTCTGACTTCAGAAGAGGTTTCATCTCTCATTCCACAAAATTACTGATAACATCTTAATGAAAAGACATTGGAGTTTTCTCTTTTCTGTGTTGCAGGTCTTGCTTTAACCTCAGAAAGGCCTTGGTTTTTCCAGCTCTAAAGTGCAGGTGACAATATTTATAAGCCAACTGGGAGTTTCTACTTGAGGGACATTTTATGGAAGCCTAGCTATTTGCCGAAGACAAGTGCAGTATTTTCCAGATCAATGAGCCACAGACTCTATACTGCAGGTTAAAAAAAAAAAAAAAAGAAAAAAAAAAGAAAAAAAAGAAAAAAAAAGAAAAGTACAAGAATATCTAGTACTAGTCCCCTGAAACAGGAGCTTCAATACTTAATTAGAACAGAAGTAGTATTAAGGCATTTTAATTCTGCCAAACTGGCAAGGCCAGGGCAAAGGGAATAGAAAGCCCACAGCTGATCCCCATGATAGAGAGTGACCAGGGATGATTCAGGAACCTGCAGGAGCAGATGCTCTGCAGGGAGAGTGCTCTCTGCCTTCTCCCGGATGGGGAATCCAGCTGGATGGGTCAGGAGGTGACTGGTGGAAAAGCAAAGGAGCAATCCAGCAAAGTGGGGCAGGGTAGGATGCTGCAGCTACCTGTGGAAAGGCAGTGGGGAGGGCTGGGACTGCTGTCGGATGGCTAAGTGGTGTGTCCAGACATGGCTGGCTTTTACACAGTGCTGAAGCATCAGTCAGGAGATTTGCAAGCTGGGGTGACTTTCACAAAGCCTCAGAGGACAGAAAATGCTGATGCAGCAGTCAAGATGAGCTGTAACTGCACCTGCAAAAGCTGGGAGGGAGAAGAGCACAGGGAAAAGGGGTTGTGGAGGGAGCAGGCTGATGTAGTAAACACCCAAGGGAATGTAAGCCTACTGCAAAACTATACCAAACTGATACAAACTTTGCTGCTATTTTGTTAACATTCAGGAAGAAGAAAACACTGACCCATGCCTTCCCAGCTGTGCCTAAGCCTTCCAAGGTAATCAAATGTAGCCTTTTTTTTTTCTGCTGACAATACAATTTCTAAAAATATCATATTTTGCCCATAGACATGTGATCTCTATTGACTAAAGTCATTGTGTCCAAACCAGATGACTTTCTAAAAGACATCTGGGAGCTGAAGTTACGGCCTTGAGCACCTGAAGAGGGATCTTTGTTTTGTATTTGTGCAGCTAGCCTGGTTAGATTGCCATAAGAGCCTCTTCTATCTTTAAAGAGTGTGGATTTATGTCTGACAGACAAGAAAATTTCACCAAACCCTCACCAAAGCTTCACCCTGTGTTACATCAGTGAAATTTCAAATAGGAACAGAAATGGAAGAGCCATTTAACTTGTGCAATTTCCATCTCATCTGGGGAGTTATAGCAGAAGGAACACTGGAGGGATCACACTGTTGCTAGGTCCTGACAGGTGCAAATTCCCTTCCTAACTAATAATTTTTAGGGTGTATGTATTGCTTAACCCAGATCTGAAACACAGAAGTGTGCTGTTCATGGTAACCATCTCCTCTCCTCTGATCATGATGGGCCAGGAGCTTTATGAAAGCTTTCAGTACCTGCTCTGTCTGCAGTGTTGATTTATGGTTTGCTTAATGAACATTCTTCTATTACATATTGATTTTCTGCATGTTTAATACTTTAACTTTGAAATGATGTGAAGGCCATAACTACATTAAGCCCATAACTACATTAAGCCCATACAAACAGTAAAACGCCCTGACATAATAAAGCAAAAATTGTTGCTGACCTGCAGCTGGTGCATTCTCCCTCTGAGAGCCTGCCTAAGCATCATAGCCAGCATGTTCTCTCAAACAATATTTCTCATAGGTGAGCTCATAAGCGAGTTAATTAAATACCAAATTGGTTATTGTGAGTGCATTTACTGGGCATGAAAAAATAATGCATCTCTGACATTTCCCTCTGTAAATATGTTTTAAATCATTTGTTGGTAGTTAATTACCATACTGCAAAATTAAGGCAAATAAATATATTTTGGATGCTATAAGGCAGCTGCTTTATGGTAATTAAATAACACCAATAGATTATGCTTAGATAAAAATTATGGAAAATCAGGAGCATCACATAAAGGTATGGCATTCATTGGTTCCCTGGGCATAGCTCCTGGATTACTGTAGGCACAGAAGATACACCCACGTTAGTGACAAGGGCAGCACAGAGCAGGAAGGAGGGGGCTGATTTGAAGCAAGATGTTATATTTTGAGGATAACCTGTCCCCACTCCCTGTTCTCTGGCCATGATGTTTGGGGTGGTTGCCAATACAGCAGAACACCACAGGTCACTTACAACCATGGGTAAGCACCCACATGTGAGCCACAGAGCACAGATACAGGCTTGAGACATCCAAGGGCCCTGCACCCCTGCTGGTTTTGTCCAAAGAAGGATTTACCCCTTGAGCACATGAGTTTATTTCCTTCTTCACCTTAGGGACAGTGTGTGAGGGAAAAGCCCACCAAAACAAAAGGCTTCCTGCTCTTGCTCCTCTCTTTGCTTTACAGCTAGGGCATCCACCTCCCATTTGGAGATTTAACTATGACACTGTATTCCATCCCAGTCAGCCTTAGCCTTATCTTACACACTGAAAGTGAGGATAATGCATGAAGAAAATATCATATGGAACCACAACAGACTCACTACTCATTTGCTATGGTGAAAGGTATCAGAAAAATTAGGTTCCCTGGCAAGACAAAGGAAGATCTTGCCTTTGACTTTGACATATACACCTACTCTTGCCTGATACGCCCCTCCATTCTTGATTGGCCCTGTCCTAAGGCAGTGCACAGTACACCCTGGAAATCCCTGCCAGTTAAGAACTTCCTGAAGATCACTGAGCTGACAAGTTTGTTCCCCCTCCCCCCCCCCCCCCATTTTATATTTGGACATATTGTATGAGAATTAACTCCCCTTCCCATAATTAAAGCCCAGAGATTGGGTGGCTGCACTGCAGACACAGATTTCTTCTTCAGGTGTGGCAACTCATGATACTCGGGACAGAATGAGACAGTCTTATCACTGTTGTGCACAGGGAACCACCAGGAAAACCCAACGTGATGAAGACCATTTTTGGTTTTGGTGAAGATAAGGCTGGCAAATACTTCCACACATGTATTTTTTTATCAGGCCTAGATGATTTATGACTGAGCTCCCCAGGGTCTTGCCTTTGCAAGGGAAAAGCACAGAGGTTGCTGCACTGACATACACTTTTCAAAGCACAGCCTTCACCTATGATCTAGGTGGCAGAATTTTACTCAAGTTGGAAGCTGAAAGAAAAAGGTGCCAACTTTCCTGTTTTTGTCAGGGGAAAGAGTCAAGCTGTTGGCACAGATCTGCCCCCAAGCCTCAATGCACGATGGCAAGGGAGGTTAGGGAGCTGTGTGTGCCTTGTGGCATCTACTTCAGACCCTCATTTTCTGTCCACCTCTGCCTCCTCCCACAGTGCCAGGCTGAGGGGGCATCCTCTGCCTCCCTCCTGAAGCCAGCAGCGATGGCACACTGCGCAATGCTGAGGCAGCATGATTGCTTCTTCCTTTCTCAGTGGTGGCTGCACATTAACCGTGGATTAATGAGCCCTCTAAGTATTACTTACTGCTCCTAAAATACTTTATATTTTCTACTTACATTGTAATCATCATTAAGGCATTAAGGTAAAAAAAGAAATTATAAACTTAGATGGCTACAGTTAAGTTTCAGCATCTTCATTTTGTTTCTTACCTATTCACAGCAGTGAGATCAGTAGAGCATATCCTTTGGCCTTACTGACACCAGAAAGATTGGCAACTTCACAGTATTTATGGCAAAAGCATCAGTTTTGCAGATGGGCCCTTTGCACACACACAGAAGGTTAACCTAAACAGGTGATTGAACTATTTTGGCCTCCGCCCCAAACCACTTAACTGATGTCAGGGAATATTGCCCCTCACTAATTTACGGAGAGACAAACCAAAGACACAGATTCCTGCAGAGAATGGTGGCTCCTGCAGCTCCAGCAGCACGATGGAGGGCTGCAGCACATGGATAGGCCCATCAGGTTTGGAGGCAGATATTCCACAAGGCCTTGGCAGAATGCTGTGTTGAACAGATCCTGTCTCCTGCAGGGCTTATTAGTTCAGGCACAGCACCCGCCTGATGCATCTCTTTAGGCTCAGCCTGGCTCATATCCAGTCTCTGCTGCATCCCTGCTCCATCTATTCTTGCACCCCAGCTCCAAGACCTAGAGGGGCAGGAGACAGACAGCCTGCCAGGGCTGTTGGTGTGCCCAAAGGCTGTTTATACACGGAGGGGAAAGGCAGTTTTGGGTTCAGAGGAAAGCAGCACAGCAGACTCTCTGTCACTGTTTCCTATAACCTGGGCTCAGACTGGTCAGTCATGCCTGACGGCTCTCAAGGAAGCTCAGGCTGATTTTGCCCATGAACTCAGGAACAGATGGATGGGTCTTGGGAAAATCTTGGTGATACACACCAAGATGTAGGGTTATTCCCCACCAGGGAAACACATAACCCACAAAAACCAGACCTAAGTTATAGGACTTCTTGGCTGCAGAAGGGTAGATTTTTGCTCAACTTTTAACACTCAGCTATTTGAAAGTACCAGGTGACACAGATCTCCCTGGAGCACCTGAGCCGTAATTATGGGTCACCCAGGACTGAAGGGGGCTGCAACCCTCTGTGTGACTGTGTGACTTGCCTGTAGAGAGCCTCAAGGTCTTTTTCCACAAAAAATAACTTGGAAGCTACTTGAACTGCAAGTTTCTTCTACAAGCCGAGAAGCAAAAGTTACTATTACAAAAAATGCTGAAAGGCTGCTTTTGGCAGATTTTCTCTATGAGTGAGTAATGAAAAGGTTTTCCCTTTCCCAACATCTGCTTCATCAGACTGAGTTCTCTTGCTACAGGCTGTTCATTGGCCGC
Source organism: Chamaea fasciata (assembly GCF_029207755.1). NCBI lineage: Eukaryota > Metazoa > Chordata > Aves > Passeriformes > Sylviidae > Chamaea > Chamaea fasciata. The sequence continues at coordinate 54,639,336 of NW_027094087.1, read as the reverse complement.
TGGCAAATTGAAGTTGTTTTAGTTAAAGCAGCAAATAACAAAAATATCCAGACACAGCCTGGATTTATCTGTGAACTGGAATGTTCTTTTCTAATCACTGGTTTATTATTAAAAAATCATTAAAAGCTTAAAAATTATTGAGAGATACCTCACCAGTAAGCTCATGTTTAGCTGCAAGTATAAATTTTCTCCAGTTGCCTTGTGAAGCTTCTGGAGATTAAGCTGCTTTCAGATCTGTTTTCTGATAGTGCCTTCATCTTTTACCAACAGCCTGAAACAAAATTCAGTCTTTATAATCAGTTATTTACAAATCAGTGGTTTTGTTTGTGCAACCATTTGCGACCTTAATATTTTTGAGTCTCTTTTTTGAAATATTTTCTATGGCAGAAAAAACTCAGTAAAAGTTTCATTTTCTTTCAAAGTTGTATCATTTCCCATGTGATTTAGACTCTAGAGATTCCAGGAAGGAACAGTTATTGGACAAAGGGTTCCAGTTTGGCTGTATGGGGGGAGCCAGAAGAAGGGACGGTGAATTACTGCAAGCATTTGCATTGGTTTTCCTGACACAATTTAAGTCTTGACCTGGGTATAGCCATGAATGGTCTGCAGATAGACACGTACCTATTTGTAAGGAATGTGCTCCTGCTGCATTGCTGTGTTGAGTTTGCACTCAGCTGAGGCTGGCGTGTAGCTGTAAAAACTTGTGTTTTCAGCCACTCCCTGAAGCACAAATAATGAGAAGTCTAGGCCTGAGTTGATGTCTTGAGGGAAATATTTACATGGGACACTGCTTGGCTCAACAAACGTAAAGGCATCCCCAAAAAGCTTTTGCCAGAATGATGACAGAGAGGAAACTGAACGAGCCAGACAATACCCTGACCACATCACAACTATTTCGTTAGAATGTGAGGAGAGAAAATAAGATGTGAACGTATATCCCAAGCCAACAAACCTGAAACAAAACAATTTTGAAGGACCTGTGTGTTGGGCTCCTTTCAGATGCCTTATGGTGAAGCTTGCTATGGTGGTCTAGGATATTCCTGACTCCAGGATCAACACAGCCACTGCCAAGGCAGCAAAGAAGAACATGTAGCTGTATTTCAGCTGTCTCTCTAGTCTGACATAAAAATGCAAACTATTTTAATAAAATAACAGCCTGTGAAAAGCCTGTGAAATTAGTTGAGGGTAGCCTGAAGACCAAGCTTTGTTTCTCCCTCTGCTGACACTGCACCAGGGCTATGATAGCTTTTAAGGAACCAACAAAGTAATGGGAAATGGCAGTATTTTAGTCCAACAAAGCCCCTCAATAAAACACAAGTCACCCACAGACTTCCATACTGCAAAACATGAGCCACCCTAAAAAGGCTGGGGATGTCCGCATTTCCTCATCTCTAGTGATGCTATCTCATCCTAGGTCACCAAAATCAGTGCTACACCTCTGGCTTTCAGTGGTCAAAGACAAACAGAAACAGACTCCATTGAGCCTGTGAGCAGACTCAGAATCCAGGCAGGGAACAGAAATGACACTACCTAAGTAACCTCACTGCTTTGTGCCTCTTTGCACGGTGAATTAACACAGCTTGCACATCCAAAAGCAGGTCTGAAGCATCAGGGATTCTGCCATAGGGGGGAAGTAATCATGAAGCAGTTAATTGAATAAGTCCAGGAAATTTTTTTTCTGCTGGAAGCCATCCCATAAGGAGAATGAGAGGAAGATTTGTCCAAATGGAATATTTTCTCTGTGTGATTCGCTCCACATTATTTTCTCCACTCAGCTCTCTTTACGAACATGTTTACACTTGTGCCATGATGCAAAGTCTTTTCTGGTAGATGTTGAGCAATCTGTCTTCTCATTGTCAGAATTTATTTAGTATTGCTTGTAATAACAAATAAGGGTGATGGTCCCAAAGCATATTTTGGAGTATGTCTTACTCTCTTTTGCCATCCCACATCTGCCACAGTGACCTCCTTTCCAGTCCAGACTGATTTAATTAGCTGGTGATGTCTCTGGGCTTTGGACCACCACGAGGATTTGCATTTCTGATGAGTTTAAATTACCAGATATTTGTGTAACTGGCAAAGCTCCATGCTCTTTCACTGGTGCCAGTCTCCTGTGCTGAACCTTGGATTCCCAAGTGCATCCCATATGACTTTCTGTCTGCCTTCTTTGTTCTTTTCAGATACATTTTCCTGATATGACTTTGAGTTGGTCATTGTTGAGGCAAATGTTCAAAGATTGCTCTCAGCACCCTTATACTGCTGCACCTCCTTTTTCACACCAAGTTCTGTTTTTATAGAGTATTGCAGGGTCAGAACAATTCAGGTGGGAAAAGGATTTCTGGGCAGTTCTGGATGTGATCTCAGAAACTACACTGCAGCTGGTTTACAGTCCTGCTAACACAGCTCAGGATGAGGCTGGTCTTTGCTCCAAGGGTACATTGCTGGCTCATGTTCAGCTTATCTACCAGCTAGATGCCCTTTGTCCCTCTTACCTGGCAAAGGTAATGAAATCCATGCTTTATTCACTCACTTTGCCTGAAATTCTCTGTTGTAAACTAGTCCAGAACGTAATTCTCTACTTTTTCCTGGTGACAAGTTCTTTCTAGTAGAAGTAAATTGAAAGCTCTCAGCATGCAGTTATGCTGCCAGACCTTTTTTTTTTTTTTTTTTTTTTTTTTTTTTTTCTTTCTTTTTTTCTTTTTTTTTTTTCCTTTTTGCTATACCTGAAGCCTCTCTAAAAGCTTTCTTTTCTGGAGTGGAAAGAAAGCTGCGTTACCTGAACCTGTGCTAAACAGTGAACATAATATTTATGTTAAAGCACCCAAACTTCTGGATTTGCCTGAAGGATCAACTATCCTGCTTGGTTTTCCTTTTGTATGAGCCAAAGGAAATGTAGGGTATCAGTGGGATCCATTTAATTTAACTTCAGCTAGATAAAAATGACATACCCTTCCCAAGCTAGTCTTCCAGCCTCCTTGATTGTTGGTGGCAAGAAAAACAGTCTTTCTTTGAGAGAGAAGAATCTCGCTAATCCTAGACTCCTGAGGATGTTGCACCACAGAGAGAACCTCAGCTCTCAGGCAGAAAAAGCAGGGAACTCACAGTACCGCCCTCCTTTTACAAGTAAACCCCGGACTTCCCTGTACTCCCCTGGCCTGTGGTGTGCCTTTTCATACAGGGGAGTCCAACCAGCATAGACAGCACATCCCTATGTGCAGCTGGGTGTCCTCAGCTGGGCAGGCATTGCAATGCAGCACTCAGACATCCCTACTGAGGAGGAGGATGTCTTCAGTCTGCCCTGCACCCTTCAAAAGAGGTGGGTAAGTCTGCTGAACTCCAGCAGGTTTTTTATATGGTCCTTCGCTGGATCAAGTTTGAAAATTTTCAGAATATGTACGTCTGAGTAAGTGTCTGATCCTGTAAAACATCCATATTTTCCATCTGTGCACGTGCTTGACACTGAGTCCCTGAGTGCTCCTGCTGAGGCTGGGGTACTGCCATGATCACCCCACTTGCCACCATTCTGCTGTTCCCATTTCAGCCTCTCATTTTCACAAAGCCTGAAGGTGACCGTGACCATGCCCTTACCCCAGCTGCCCTATGTAATCCCTCTGTGGTGGTCATTTACTCCATTTTTACGCCTATTACTTTGCTTATTTTCCACATGGCGGTTCCCAGGAGTGGAAGAACATTTTCATCCTCTGCTGATGTGGTTTTCTGCTCTGTAGCGTCCGCCTCCTTGCTCATCTATAGCATTTGTGTTCTGCACAAGGAGACGTTACCAATTTAATATTTTTCTATCTTATTTATGCTCCATTTCTCTGTTTCTCTTTACGTTTCAGCTGGCATTTGATGTGAAAGAGTCTGTGATCTCGTGTTTAAAACATTCACAAGGACCTGTATCTCTTCTCAGCTATGCATTTACTAGGAGCTTATGGGCACTTCATCAGCTACTCTGAACCCTAATATTTCCATGTGTGAAATACTAAAGCTGTTCAAATGAAGGTGTGGGTTGTTTTTTTGTTTGTTTGTTCGTTTTGGGGGTTTTTTGGTTGGGTTTTTTTTTTGTTTGTTTTTGGTGTTTTTTTTTTGTTTGTTTGTTTTTTTTTTACTGAGGAGGCCAACCTAGAAGTGAAAAAGGGTTTCAGTTTGGATCAGTTCGGAATGAAGTTGCTCTGGAAGAAAAGACTAGAACCAAAAGCACTGCATCTAGTATGGAAGTAGGTGGGTAATTTCTTCCCAAAGTTGTTTCAAACATTTCTGTCTTTTAAAAAAAACCCACCAAAATAAACATACAAAATACTCAGAGGTCCCTGCTGTTCTCCTTCAGTGATGCTTTCATGGTACTGCTGAGATGAAAGAGGAGAACTAAAGATAAATCCATTAATGTTATATAAGATGCTCAGAAATGCTTCTAAATAAATAAAAGTACTTCAAATTGTACACTGCACATGTGTCAGGAAATTTACTGGCAGTGCCAAGATGCTCTTCCCTCTTTGGAGAATGCAGTGGGAGAGCTGAGCAGGAGCATAGCAGGTGGTTGTTAGCAGCAGGTCACCCAGAGCAATTTTCAGGAAGTCTCCATGCACAAGGGGAATTTTTCCATTCAGCACAGCCCTCAATAATCCAAAGGGGTAAGAGCTTTGTGTGAGGCTCTGAAAAACAGCTGAGCCACTGCCCTGCCCGGCTGCTTGCCCTTGCAGTGTGGAAGCAGAAGGGACGTGTGTCTACTTTGGTGGTGCACACACAAAACTGCCAGCTTCAATCCCTGGTGAAAGTGGGTTTGCTTTGCCACACCAAAGCAGAGGGAAGATACTCTCTTTAGAGAGCTGATGGGATCATTTCCAAGTCTCACTATGCTGAGTGGACAACAAGGGCTGTGGCTCCTTCAGCTGGACCTGTTTGCTCGGGCTCCAGTCCAGTGCAGGATGGCAATTAAGTTTTGCAGGCATGTAAAGCCCTTGGCTTCCTTGCCAGCTGCATCCATGGCTTGGGACACAATGTCTTACTGTTTTGTGTAGCCCTCCTGGTCTTGCCCCTGATCATGTTACAGGGAAATTTCATCTGTCAGTAGTGAAATTTGTGGCATCAAGGACTGAATGATTGTGATTTCTTCATTTCTTCTGAAACAGCTTGGAGGAAAATAAGACATCCAAAGTTGCAGTGAAGTTAGTGATGCTTTCCATTCAGCAGGAGCAAGAAAAGCCACAAATTAGGTTTTTGAACAACAGATGAGGAGAATTTTTGCTTTAAGACTTGGGTACAGCAGGGAATGGGAAGCATGAAAAAGAGCAAAAGCAGAAAAGAAAAGATATTTAACAAAAAGAGGCAAGTTATGGAAAGAAAGAAAAAGAATGCAGTCAGATAAGGTGTTTAATGACTGAACATTCGTGCTTTTTTTTCCCCAAATACATCACAGGCATAAAGAGGCAGGCTGGGAAGTTGGTGTCGTGTTCAGCTAGACCCAAGGGACTTCCCCATGGTCCATCAGAAACTGAAGTGGCTCAACTCTGCTCAGTTCTGCTGCAAAAATCACAGCAAAAGCAGGCCTGACGGATTGCCTAAACCTTGTTTCAGCTCTCCAAAGGAATTCCCTCCTTTTTGGTGGCTCATGTGCTGCCTAACACCCATGGCTCTGTACCATTCTGTGCCATGCCACGTGTGCCAGTGCCAATGCCACAAGACATGCCAAGGGCAACCCATCATGGTCATTGCTCCCATGGTCACCGTGCCAGGGGAACAGCAGGCCCCGACACTCCAACCCCATGGAGCCAGGAGGGCATGGCTGTGTTCTCCCTTGCTCCTCACTTCCTCACTCAGTTCCCAGTAAAGCTGCATAAAGACTATCTTCCCCCCACTGCCACCCTGTGAAATTATTGCAGGATTCAGTTCTTCTCTTTTATGCACTCAGTTGTGGGAGGCCAATTTCCTGTTGTGAGGGCCAGACTTTGGTGCTGCCAAAAGAGACACAAAGTCTCAGCTCTGAGCCAGGCAGAACAAGAATTATGGGCTTTTAAACAGTGTAGGAAGCATCAAAGTCCCAGGAAGGCAGGGAACAGACACAGCAGCTCCTCTCGCTCATTTTACCAGAGCTCTTGGGATCCCATGTGCTACCTTTAAACTCAATTTCTTGCATTACTTAAGAACCTCAGATTGTTTCTGAGAAAAAAGGTGAAGCTTTTAAATGTCACCCAGCTATGTATGCTGGGAGTTCTTTGCTGCCAGGTGAGAATTTTAATGGTTAAACAAAAAATTATACTCTCTGTAAATTCTGACTTTGAGGCAAAATTCATGGTGTCTGGGAACCTGACTGAGGACATTTTGGCACCTGGGACTTGCAGGACCATATTCAGTGTGACTTTGATCTGATGGGAAGCAGACTGAGCAGACCTTGTCACTGATTTCATGTAATCAAGCCCTGTAATAGAACATCCCTTTTTCCTCTGCACCCTCCGTGTTAGTCACAGCAATTCCTTTGGGACAGTATTTCTCCTGAGAGAGTTACCTGGGCTATTATGTCTAACCCCAAAGGCTGCACTGAGAAATTCCTGATATACTGAGCCGTATCAGAGTGGGTGGATTACAAAGTAGTATGTGGCAGCGTCTGATGGCTACTCCTCACCCTGTTGTCAAGCGCCCTGTCAAGGAGAGAGATGTTTCTCTAATATTAAAATAACAGCACTGTTTTCCATTGATAACATCTGACTTCAAATGTCCTGCAACCAGTTCAGATTTAATATAGAATCAGAGAATCCTAGAGTAGTTTGAGTTGGAAGGGACCATGTAAAGGCCGTCTACTTCAGCCCCACCGTGATGAGTAGGGACATCTTCAACAGATCAGGCTGCTCAGAGCTCTGTCCAACCTGACCTTGAATGTTTCCAGCTACAGGGCATCAACCACCTCTCTGGGAAAACTGCCAGTGTTTCACCACCCTTATCATAAAAAAACCTTTTTTCATTATATCTAATTTAAATCGACCCTCCTTCAATTTAAAACCATTACCCCTTGTGCTATTGCCTCAAATTCACTCCCAAAATCAAGTGTGGGTAGGAAAGGGCTCAGCGCTTGCCTACTCTGTCCCACCTCCAGAGCTGGAGCGTAACACCCAGGACCAGTTAACAATGGTAATTAACTTTCCGCAATGGGTGTGGGCTGGGGGGTGAGGAGAAGGAAACCCAGCCTATCAACACGGAAACTTCTGCGGTGTGGGCTCTTTCCCTCCCTCTCCCAAGGAGACGCCGTGGTTGTTACTCTGTGAGACCGCGGAGAAGCTGGGAGCTGTCCCGCTTTGCAGAGTGCTTGCGGTGAAGCCCGTGCTGCCCTTTGCCATAGCCCACGGTCGTGCAGGTGAATGGATCTGCAGGCTTGAGGCTAATGGCTTGCTGGAGAGAGGGGTTCCTGAGGTCAGGAAGCAGCAGAGAATGGAGAGCCCCCCCGGAGAGAGCTGCCTGAGCGTGCTGTGCCTCCGCTCTGCAGAGCACCCTCGAAATCACATCTCAGGACAGACCGAGGCTCCTGGGTCAACTGGAGTCCCTTCAAACAGACGCGGGGCTGAAGGAGGGGTGATGAAGCCCTGCCTACTGCTATCCACATCCCTATAATAGGATTTAAAATCTGAGGTTCCCAGTGCTCACACAACCCTAGCCCATACATAGCTGGGGTGGGAAACAGGCACCTTGCCTGGAGCCGGGGTTCGCAGGTAGCAGAGCATTGTGCAGATCCTGTCACCGCAGCTGTCACAATCCTGCTGGACATTGGGGCCAAATGCCACTTTGTCTCCAAATCACAGCCCTGCATGGGAGACTTGAGGTTGTCTGGGCTGAGACAGTGGCATCTGGAGGTTGTTAGCAGCAGGTTTCAGAGTCGCTCTCCTCCCTTGCACCAAATAAATAGAGCTCATGGGGGTGTAATGCACCCTAGCACTTTAATCCTCCTGGGGATAAAGTGGATTACAATGCTATTTGGCTGCCACTGGGTGCAGAGCCAAACTGTTATAAGAGGATTCCAACCCCTTCCCTAGGTCAGAGCCTATTTGCTTGTTGCTTTAAAAACTAGCTGAAAGACAGCTTGGACCCATAAACGGTGTTACAACCCTTTTAGAATATAAGGTAGAGCTATTTATGACCTTGTTTGAATATTATTTTTTTTGTAAATCAAAAAAACAGAGGTGGAGATTGGTGCTTTTTACAAGAATATTGTAAACACACTTTTTATTATTTAAATTAACAGTTTTCACACTCCCCAAAGAGTTAAAAATTTTGTGTAAAAATCTAGTAACTCCTTGAATGAAGAAGATCTGTTTTACCCAGCCATATGCAGTATCTCTTGAAGCATCAGCACCTGTCTGGAATGTGGTTGCACTGCTGTTCCAGCCATGTGAGGCTGGCTATTGGGACAGTGACTGATGCTAAGGAGTGAGGTTACCCCCCCAATTTCACTTGCTCTCCAGTTTGCAGTTCTGGGCAGAATTGTTATTGACAGGGGACAAATGTACAGGAATTCACTGAGCCTCACCTCTGCAGGATCAGAAAACCCTGTCCATTTCTTCCATGCAAATGGAGGACCTCTAAATTTTCCCTGCATGCTGGGACCTGCAGCCAGCAGAATAAGTGTTGCCCCTTTAATCAGTATGGCTTTGGAGGGAGCAGCCACTTGGCTAGAGAGCTCTGTTGCCTGGCTGTGCCTCTCCAAGGGAAGATGTCAGGTTGACCACATGCTTGAAAGAAGACAGGCTATAAACTAATGGATATAATGTGATTGAGGACAAAGGTGACCTATACAAGTGTGGTAAGTAAGTGGTTTTCTCTGCTTGGCAAGTGAATTTTGATCCCAGCATAGCACTGTACTGTGAGGTGCTGCTATGTCTGGGAAAGCTTTGTAGGAGGACAAAGAGCAGAAAGCGACAAGAAGGACAAAGGCTCCGAAACAAACACCCCCTCCCATTCATACTCCTGCCAAACCAACAAAACAGAGGGGGACAGTTGGAAAATTGTCTTTCCCTCTTAGAATCACCCATGTCAGCCTGTCAAGTGCAGGGAAAATAGCAGCAGATCAATAGAGGTGTCTGTGCTGACACTTTTACCATCTTGCCCTTTAAGAAACACTGAAATGTTCATCAGCCTTCCCAATTAATGACCCTTTCAGTGGGAAGAAATACATGGGTTTCTCTAAGTGTGTTCTTCTCTACCAACCTCTGGATCTCTCCTAAAAGAAGAGGTCAGTGATGGGCTCTGGTCATTGTCAGAGGTCCAGGGTGTGATGATGATAACAGCGTTCTGGCATAACTTTACAGGAGTGCCCCCTTGGTCTGGCTGTGGGTCTGTGACTGCAGAAGCTGGTGCAACCTTCCCTGAAGGGTACCAGGTCTCCCCTGTCCTCTGCTGCTCACTGAGTGCTTTCTGTGATGCCACATCTCTGAGACACATACATGATAACCAGCCACGGATCCTCCTGTGTGGGTGAATCCCACTACCATCCCTGAGCACTCCCTTGGGTGGAAGGAGTGAAAATGGAGGTCCTGCAGCAATTGACTTTAATGAAGTTATGTGCATTGGCACTGATTGAAGACCTGACCCGTGTGAAGGATGTCAACATGCATAATCACACCAGAGTGTGATGCCTGTCACTTATCATTTGCACCAATCAGCCAGGAGTCCCATTGCACCAGCACTGTGGAGATACAGAATAAAGTAATCTCTTTGCAAGGGGCTTACAATTTTGGAGTAAGCACAAACATTAAACCTTATAGAAAAGGGAGAGAAATGACATTGATCCCAGCCCTTGTTTCCTAGCAGGTTTTTATTCATCGACTGCAAACTTTAAAACAGTTTTCACTCCACTTGTCAATTGTTAAGATAGATTTGGGGGCTGTCAACAAAATGTTACAGTTGAAAAGACCCAGCTAGAAATAATAGACTAAGAAACATCAAAGTAGTCATAATACTGTTAACCATCACAAAGGAATAAGTTAGGCCCTTTCACATTTCATGGTCTCTTAGATGCCTTTTAGAGCAACAACAGCCTCCTCCCTGTGCATCTCTGGGGGAGAAATGGGCACCCTGAGAAGCAGGTTCACCTGGCTTGACAGCCGGCAGTGCTCAGAGCACAGCCTTGCGGGAAAATCCTCCCGGAGCCGGCACCCTGCTAGAAGCCATCTCCTCCTGCCTAAGCACACCCTGAGACAGGAAAGATGACTGTGGGAAGCATGCCCTTTTTGTTGTGAGGTGATGCTGCTCTGAAGAGGGATTTACCCCATCAAAGGGCGTCCCAGGGACCAGGAGCTCAGGAAAGATGCTTCCTGCAACCCTCCAAGTACCTCACAGGGACCCTTGCAGAGCCAAACTCCAGGTTTTGGACAAGATGCCTTGCTGGCCTGGAGCCAGCAGGCTCCAGCTGGCCCACAGGCTTCTATGGGTGAACAACTGTTTGTGTCAGGCTGGGCACAAAGGGACCTGATCCCCACAGTTCCTCTGGATGCTGCCACAAAGTAGTGATGTGTTTCTTACGCAACTGGAGGGAAGCTGAACACCTGGGGACCACATCAGAGCTAAAGCCCACCACATTGATGTGGGTATCCTAGGAGCACTCACACAGCACGTTTCGCTCTACAGTCAGAGGGGTTTATCAGAGCAGAGGGTTTGTCATCAGCTTGTTCATCTGAATGGTGTCTCAGCAGGCTCCTTTGCAGACACCTGTGCCATTGGGTTCCCAGTGAAGCCTTATCAGGGGAGCGATTCCCACCCAGGACAAGATAATTCTTGCTGGGGCTTCACTGACACACCAGACCTTTTCCTAGAGGGTCCTGTTTGTTTCCAAGGCAGTTTTGCTTCCTGTGCCTACATTCAAAGGCTGCCAAGGCAGAGATTGTTTGTCTTTCTGCTGGGCTTTTAGTATGAGCAGAGAAGAGTTTGGATATGGGGAATTTTAGCAAAATGATATTCCCTGTGTGTTTAACACAGTTGCAGCTCCTGCAGTAGCAAACCCACAACTCAGCATGACCTGAAATGGTAAACTTGGATCTAGTCTTAGTTAACAGTGGAGCAATAGCCATCCCCCTGTGTGCTTATGGGACCTTATCAGACAGTTCCACTGGCACTGGAATTGTGTTGGGACCTGTTGTGTGTTGACAGACTTTTTTCTGCTCACTTCTTTTTTTTTTTTCAAATAATGAAAATTATAGATTAAAGTAGTGGGAAACACTCACATAAAAGGGTTGAGCACAGAAGAATTCACTTACAAAATCTCCCCGTGCACTTAGGAATGCAGCTATTTCTTTTACCCATTCTGACAACCAGACTCTCTCAGATAATGACGGTGCTATGTGTTTTTAAATTATCTTGTGCGGAGCGTGGTGCCCGGAGAGGTGAGCCTGCACCCAGGCGCTTCATCCCCTGGGAGTGCCTGCCCCAGCCGGCAGTGCTCAGAGCACAGCCTTGCGGGAAAATCCTCCCGGAGCCGGCACCCTGCTAGAAGCCATCTCCTCCTGCCTAAGCACACCCTGAGACAGGAAAGATGACTGTGGGAAGCATGCCCTTTTTTTTGTGAGGTGATGCTGTTCTGAAGAGGGATTTACCCCATCAAAGGGCGTCCCAGGGACCAGGAGCTCAGGAAAGATGCTTCCTGCAACCCTCCAAGTACCTCACAGGGACCCTTGCAGAGCCAAAAATAAGTTGTTCTGAATTAAATTAATTTCTAAGCTTGCACCGGGATAGCGGAGCTACCTCACAAGTCAGGCCAGCAAGGACTTCTCACAAAACAGAAGCCACTTCATTAAAGTTGGTCATTCACTAGTGCCACAAAGTAATTAAAGCCTCCTGATTGCTTTCTCCCCCTGCTGCTCCTTCTCTACTACAAACGTGAAGGCTCTGGTATAGCAGATGCTGTTCACACTTTGTCAGTGAAAATTCAGAACTGTGCAAGTAAAAGAAATGTTTTTATGGGAACTATAAATAGTTTTGCATTAAAACAAGTGTATTCTCCCCCCTAAAATAGATTCACCTTGCAAACAGCTTAAGGACAGTTTCAGCGCCAGAGGAATGCCTTCGACTCCCCCCAGGAGACAGAAACAGCCGGTTTTCCCCTGAAAGAGAAAACGGCAGCAGAGGAGATCCCTCTACTGCCACCCCCCTCTTCCTGTTCCCCACTGCCTGGCAGCATCCCTCTGTGCTGGGGTGTCAGCCTGGGAGACCACACAGCATCCTTCTACTAGAAAGGGATGTTAATTCATCCAACTAACTTTTCCCATCATTTTTACTAAACGCTTGCAACATGCATGCTCATTATGTGGGTGAAAAGGATGAGGAAACTTTGGGGAGGGAGAGCCGTGACTTCCCACGATCGCTGGGAGCAGTGGGTTGCTTCTCCTTTGCTCCAAAGGGAATCGTGCTTTCACACAATGCAAACATCCTCTCTGCCAGGGCTGCAATGTGTTAACAGCCCTCTCCCCTTGCTGCCAGAGCGTAATTTCATTCCCTGTGGAGAATCACGGGTGGCGGCGGTGGGGAAGACGAGGAGATGTTGAAAGAGAAAAAAATATTTTTAACTCACCTTGAGGCTGTGTGTTGGGTTGACGACACAGACAAGTTGCCCGGCAGCTGAGAAAACCCTCTTTGCCTTGTAGTGCTGAAACCGCAGGTGAATAAGATCTAACACAGCCCCAAAGCACTGGGTGAAGAAAAGCATCACAACTTTTGGCGTTGCTGCTGCTGCTGCTGCTGCTGCTGCTGGTGCTGTTGCTGCTGCTGCTGCTGCTGCTGCTGCTGCTGGCAGTGGGCAGGGGAAGCAGCCGGGGAGCTCTGGAGTCCTTGAGCCCGGGGTGGGAGTGTAGTCGGCGAGAGCTACTCTCCGGCACAGCTTAGCATGCCTTCATATTCATCATCAAAATAAGACGGGAAGAGGCTTGCAGCAGCGGGGTGGCCAATGGAAAGGACAGGAATGTTATCCTTGAGGTCTGGAGACAGCCAATAACAAATGCCTCCCCTCCAGAAACTCCCTGATGAATTGAGCCTGGTGTAGAATGTATTATTGAACATTACCATACATCAGCACATTGCATTTATCTTGTGATTACAGCCAGTCATACGTAAGGCTGTGGAGATATTCAGGCAAAATTGATTGCTTAACATCTCCATTTATTAATTGCCTTAATTTAACAAAGGAGTGCTCAGATAGCAAAGCTACATGTAAGGCGTAAGCAAGAATCCCTCCAGTGAAACTGCTGGAAAGTAGCAAAAATAGGTTAAGCAGACTGTGTTTTACTGAGGGAGAAAAATCAAATATGCAAAGAGAGTTACAGTTCCTTGCAGGGGTTAAGCAGAAGTAGAGCTTGCTACATAAATAGATTCTTGTCTGTGCATTCACAGTCTTCAATTTGGATTTTCACCGCTCTGAAGTTTTCTGAATTTTATATCCTGCTACTTCACAGGAGTCCCGGCGCACAAATAACATTTTCCCCATTGAAAATAGGAGACGTCAGGTCTCAGGTCTGGTGCAACTTGGAATAACTCCATTTAGAGACAGCAATGTTTTCCTGATTTACACTTGCTGGTGGATCAGGTCTGTTGGACACAAAACATGGTAATTACTGGATGCTGGAACTATGGGAGCATAAAAAGGCACAGAGCATGCTTCTAAAAATAATGAAATACGTGATGCATGAGAGCACACACACACAGAGAAACTTGCACTGAGGGAGAAGTGGCTTTTAAATCAACAGAACAATTAAACTTGCAGAAGGCTTTTGCTTGTCATTCATCTGTGTATCGGTGAGCAGGAAATTATGAATTAGCCATTAGATAGTCTTAGGCATTAAAAAGGAATTAGGGAAGTGCAACGAAAATAAACATGCTTTTAGGTATTATTACCAGTGCGTATCTCTGCTGGTGGGCAGGGGTCCTTCTCAGGCCATTGAGTCTCATTAAACTTGAGTCCCTGTAACCGGGTTTTCTGGGAGGTGACTGCACTGAGGCAGCTAAGGGAGTCAGAAAGCACATTCATTTCATGGGACAATCCTCTGTGATATGTTGCTCTGCTTGTTAATAAATCAAAGAGAGTTAATTTAATTAGCTCTCTGCCAGAACTTCCTATCAGGGTGCTATTTAGGCTTGCTAGCTAAGTACTCAGATGGCTTATTTAGCCTTGGTAATCCTTTTTCCCTTCAAAGCAGAACAGAGAAAAGTAGCTTTTCTTTCATTCTTTTTTTCTTCATTTTTAAAGTGAGCCCCATGCTGGGGGTGAGGCTGCTGCTACAGGCAGAGCAGCCCCCGTACAGCACAGGAATTAGCCGGGGACTGTATTGTCACAACTGCCTCTTCCTAAATCAATACTGCAAGCCTGGCTCTGCCAGACTGCAGAGAGGCTGTGCATAAAAAAAAAAAAAAAAAAAAAAAAAAAAAAAAAAAAAAAAGGCGCCTGGGTAGATAAATAAGCAAAAATTGTGAATGTTGGACCAGCTGATTACACAACCCTCAAAAAAATGTTCAGGATGGGAGGAATATGTATCCCTCAGTTCTTAACATTTGGTTGTAAATGAGAACAGGAGATAATTTTTGCAGTGCTGAGTGACACTTTGAGAATATTTTCAGACAGACTTGAGGACAAGTGAGTGAGTAATTGTTTTGCTTAAATGTATTCTTTCTCTCTCTGTTCCCAAAGTAACTGTGAGCCTCCAGAAATTTATTATTTGGGTTTTTTCTGATTTGTAGTTAGTAGCTGCACAAATCTTGATACCAGGAAATTTCAGTCTGTAAGTTACCAGTGCAAGTATTTGGCCATCAAAGCCATAAATGAGCTAAAGGTCCTTGCTATTTACACTGGTTATTACCGCCTGAATCCTGGGAGATCACTTCTGTTTGACTATTGACTAAATGCCTAGACTTGGGGAGCACCATCATATCCATGGGCAGCAGAGGTGGAATCCTCCATCCCTGCAGTCCTGCTAACCACAGGGCTCTGGCAATTCCGTGATCAACCCCCCTTGAGACCCAGCTGCCTTCCAGGGTTGGCAGGAGAGGTATCCCTGATCCCACAGGCACACAGGATCATCTTCAACCTGAAAATATATTCATGCCTCTGGGCTGGTATACAAAAAAGGTTGTCATTCTCCAAAGAAAAGACCACATTCAAGGATGGGTGAGGGACCTTTGCAGTGCCCAAATCCCTGTGTGCATCTGTGCCCATTGTACTCACTACATGTGACCTTCTGAGAAGCATCTGTCTGCCGCCAATATCTGTGGGGAAGGAATGAAAATGAGCATTCAGTGCATCTGAAGGTAACTTGTGTTCAGTGCATGAACTCACATTCATGATGGCACATCTGGAAAATATTTTACTGCCCATATTTTGTTCAGAGGCCCCCACACAGCACCTGCTTACTGCATTTCAACACAGGACATTTAGCACCTGCTTGATGAGGGACCCAGCACCCACCAAGACATAGCAGCTGGCTGTGCACACAATTTCCCTTGAAAACAAAGGATTAGCAGCATCATATGGCATGCAGGCTTGGATCCAGTTCTTTCCTCTGCTTTCACAAACAGAGGCTCTGAACCAGCATAACTCCATTAAATTGAGTTCATGGTGGTCTCATCCAGGCTTGGGAATTCAAGGTCTGCCGCCCCACGTGGCCTCACACCATGGAGTGGGTCACTTATGTGATTATTTATCTGTATGGATGTAGCCAGAGAGAGGAGAAACAAGTTCACCTGCAAGGGGCGCTTGGTGAATCCCATTTCACTCCTGGTTGCAAATTCCTGGTGACTGCAGCCGTTGTTCACAAGATGGCTAATTCTGTAGCAGACAAGTGGGGAGTGGCAGAAGTCCATGAGCTAAATCCAGATTTTGCCAAATTAGCAGCTCAAGTGGCATCACTGTAACACGCATGGGATTATAATGCTTTTACAGATGAGCTGCTGCTGCGGCTGCATCAGGTTTGCATGGTAATAGGATCAGCTAGACACAAAAACCAACCACAGCAGCAATAGCTTTCCAGTTTCTCAGCCCAAGCTGCCAAGGTGAAAGGAGAACACTCGTGGGAAGCCTCAGGTGTCCAGGCACTGTGTGACTTGGCAGGATGACAGCCTGGGAGATGCGCTGCTCCGTCCAAACCCAACATGAGATTTTGGGTTTCAGCCAGATTTGTTTGTCTTTCTGGCTGGGCACTTTTGTGAGTGACCTTCCTACACGCTGCTGTTTCTCTTCAACAGCCATAGGGGAAACCTAACCTGCCATGGACCACATCAGCACCAGTCTTTATCCCAGGAACAGGAGAGCAGATGCTGCTCAGGGTATCACAAGTGTCCATTCAGGCCCCTTACCACCCTGCCCATGTTTCTGAGTGCTGGTAGAGTTTCTGGCAAGGCTGAGTGATTCAGGGCGTCCTCTGGCTCCACTCCTTGTATTTTCCAGAGAAGGGAACCAGGCCAATCTAACCCACCACCTGGCTGGGACATCAGGCTGTTTTCTGCATCCTTTCTGCATGTACAATGTACAGAGCTTCATGTGTTCTCCTGGCTCTCACAGCAGGTTTTGAGGAGAGGTGTTTGCACTGTTACAATTTTCCTGTGTTGTCTTTTAGGCAAGAACATACAAAAAGTCTCACCAGGTCAGTGCAATTACCCCTCCAGCCCTGCACCCTGTCCTCTGCAGTGACTACAGGAGATGGCGTTTTGAGTTGACTCATGGACAGGGATCACCACCATCCATTCTTCTGGCATTCCCTAAGCACTTACAGTTGTCATCTTCGGGCATTGGAGGGTACATCCATAGGGAATCAGAGCCTTTTAATCAGAGCTGCCTTTTAGAAGCAGCAACAACTTTTACAACTGGAACGAGAGTTGCAGTACTCCAGCCTGGCCCCTGTAAAGCATGTGTTACTTCACACTTTGTGCTTTGAGCTTTGATTGGAGTTACTCTGTGCTTTGACTGGAGTCCATTCTTTTCAAAAAACCTGGATTTGAAGATTCCCATGTAGGAGACCAGTGGCATCTCCTGCTAAGTTCTTCCAAAGTTATTTATCTTCACCACAAGTGTTTTTTAATCATATTTTCAGTCTGAATTATTTTCCTTCATGAGCTTCTGACTTCAGTAAGTCATTGTACTTTCCCTAACTGAGCTGGGGCAGTCTCTGCCATCAGCCTTTCTCCCTGTGAAGACCCAGTTTTGGCCCAAAACCCCCTCCACCAAACCCAATAGACAGGTAGTGTTTCCTTTACAAAGCACCTTTCTTGCCCAAGGTCAGGTTCCCTGTGCATTTTCTCTACCTCCTCATCCTCCTCTTGAACCTGATCTGCTTCTCACCATTAATGAGTACAGAAGCAATGAGACATCATGGTGCTCTGGTTACAAGCATGACCTGTCCACTCCTTCGGGTCTCCATTTCACACCTCCACTTCACTTGCAGGGCAGATTTTACATTAATGCAGCTACAAGGAAGCCAGAGCTGCCTGTGGACATGGAGGAGAATCATAGATCTCCCCTAAAAATGCGGGGAGGTACTTTGTTCTCTTATCTTCTTGAGCAACTACAGAGATGGGAGGTGAGAATATAAGCAGATTTTTTTTCTCTTATTTAAAACTCATCTTTTTTCAAAAGCAGAGTGCTGTTAAAAGTTGTTTGCTTTACCAAAGTTCTTTATCTGTGGTGAATGATTTTGCCAAATAGGTTTTCAGAAATCCATTTTGACTTCATTCATCAATATAAGCAGTAGCTGCACTGGAACTGTACATGTGCTTTAAGCAGAAACTGATCCTAAATGTCTCAACAGTTTTTATTTTCTCAGAAGAACAGCTTTCATTGGGCAAGAACTGTCAAAAGCAGACTTTTAAGCAGTTAAATAACACACCAATTAAGATATCAGTGATAAATGCCACAGACAATCTTACAAAACTTGGGAGAAAACAGAATTTGCTGAACTGTAACCAATTTAGAAATTCTGGGGTTCTTCCCAGAGTTTCCTGAGTGCTGCCTTGCTGCTCTTTCTGGTCAACTCACCTTCAGCCGTGCATGCTTGTTACCCTCAGAGCTACTTTGCAACACTGCAATCCAGCACCATCATTGGAATAACTGGGGATGCATGCTGCCATTTTTTACACACTTGGGCCACATCTCCCCCATCTGTCACAGAGCAAAAGTCATTTCTGCACCCCCCTGGCCACCTGCAGAGCCTCGTCACTGCACAGCTGCTGAGCTGGTCTCTTTCCTGTTAATCTTCCCTTCAGCAGAGACTTAAATTCCTCGCTGGTATTGGAGGGCACTGATGTGGCAAGGTGTGTTTTTCTTTAATTCCTTTCAAAGCCATCCTTCCTATATTAATATTAGCACTACATGAGTTTTCTAGTTGTTGGGTCAAGAGCGAAATTCTTCATTTCTCCTTGGGGTACATCTGCTGCCGAGGGAAAAATGTTGCTGCTCCTAGTGTCTTAATTTTATCCTTTCACATGGCTGCATTAGGTATTCCCTGCCTTCCTCTGCTCGCTTATTAACGGAGGAGTTTATGGCAATATCTCATGCCACTTCTCTGCAAATGTTATACCCGAGAGAGCATCTCCTTTAACTCTCACCAGCAAGCCAGCAGCTCAATAAAGGCACTTCACATTTTCATGCTGTTACTAGATAAAGTAACTGCCATCATTTCCTATTCATAGTGGTTGCCTGGTGCCCAAATTACCATAAAGACCTATTGCTTTCAATTGCCAGCCTAACAGTGCCCACCGGAGACTTGTTCTGCCCCAGGCCCTACCAGCTGGGTGGATGGGCTGTGTCTGTCTCAGTCGCCTTGTGCTGGAGAGAAAAAGCTCCTGGAGCCACAGGTGATGGATGGAGGAGCCTCCTTCTCCTGCCGACAGCACAAGCAGCGGCTTGCTCAGAGGTAGCCTGTAACTCTGAGGAAGTTTTAAGGGATGAGGAGCTTTTCCATGGCTGGGAGACCTGCCTGAGAAGCTATCTCTGCGCCTCTCTTTGCTCCCAGAGTGGTGCTGAGCCGGGGAAGGTGGCAGTGGCAACGCAGGCTGGTGGCAGCGCAGCTGACGCCCTTTAATCACCTCAGTGTGCTCTGAGCTCGCCAAAGGGTGAGAAGATTTTTGGGGCTGCAGAGGAGCCCTGATGGACCAGGTACTGCTGCTCCTGTCTCCCCCACCAAGGAGAAGGACATGTAGAAAAAGAGGTGGAGGGCTGTATCCAAAGGACTAAGCAAGACAGAATGCTGAGTCCCTGCTCTTCTGGGTCACAAGAATGATAAATTATTCAGGCTGGGAATGGTTGGACAAGTGTCTAAATTTCAGACCCCTTTTCTAAATTTCAAGCCACTTTTAATGAGTCTCTGGGAGAGATTACAGCAGTATTTTCCCTCATGGTCCTGGTGGGACCAGGGGCCACCTTCACTACCGGAGAGTCTCACCAGTTCCTGCCATCTAAAGGCTCACAGATCCCACAGATCACCACTGGCCAAGAGGCACATGTAGCCTTTCCAAATCTGTATTTGAAAAATGTGCCTGCCAAAGCTAGTGTTTCTGAGGCTTTGCTGCAAAGCTCAATTAGCTAATGGCAGAGAGACTGGGGAGCAGTGAGGATGAGAGGCAGTGTTCGGTGCCAAGTGCTGTTAAGATGATTAGCATGTCCCAGCATGTCACCAGAGGCACCCATCCTGCATGAGCTGTACCCAGGAACAGCTTGCTTGGAATATGTCCTTTTACATCTGCACAAGTACCAAAGGCATCCTGGCAGCTGGTGGCATTTTTCCAGCCTACAGATGGCTTAGGTTGAGTGCACCGAGGTCAGAGATGGTACAGGGACTCATCTGCCCAGAAACTGTACACAAAAAAGATGCTGAAGAAGAAGAGCCTCACATGAAGATCCAGATCCTCTTCCTGTGCTCACATGTGGTACTCCCACAACACCAGTGGCATTTGTAGACAGGCATCTCATGGCAATAGACTGTTTATCTCACCCTCAAGATAATCTCAAGAGAAAAAAACAGAGGTGGCTCCCCTCTGTTTCAGTCCTCCCTGAAATAAATTCTGGGGCTGTCCTTCATCTCAATATGCCCTTGTGATTATGCTGAATGAAGTGGAGATTGAGCAGACCAATGATTGCCATCGCCAGGTGCCCAGGGCAGTGAAAGCCATTCTGCTCCCTCTGGGCTACGTTCTGCAGGGACTGTGTCTCCCTGTGCCCCTGGATTAGGTTCTCACAAGTCAGATACAGACTGAGACATCCAGGATCCACATCTCACAGCCCATCTGGCCTTGGATAACCTGGTAAATACCACAGCAAGAAAGCAGGAAAGGATTTTTGAAATATGACCTCTTTTTACCTCTTCTTTGCATCCCAGGTGGAAGAGTGAAGTTGTGCCCTTCTTTAGGTGTGGCTGGAGTCATGGACTGGGCAAAGGATGTTGATAAAGCAGTGGAGAGGGGCAGAAGGCAGGAGTTAGGGGGGCAGGAGTTCTGCCTATAAATAATTCACTTCCCTTGTGTGGAAGAAGGAGATATATCTAGAGTTATTAACCTTGGTTATAAACCCTTAATTCACTATTTCTGTGGAGCAAGACAGCACAACTTCCCTTTGTGCTGGTGGACATGTCACCCAGAGTCCCTCTGGGCAGGTAATTCCTCGCCATTATAGGCTTTCAACAGTGCTTGAAGTAAATATAAAATATGTAGCACTGGAAATGACAACAACCAAATGAATACTTGCAGCCGCATCACATTCTTGGTTTCCCTGGGGAGAGCAGTTTCAATACTGACAGTGTTGCCTGTTTTGGGGCACAGCCTCATGACAGACCTTATTGCTTTTCTTCCTGTGTTTGTAAATTTAACTAAATTAATTTGATTTATATAGTCAATAAACAGGTGCTTCTGTCCCATGCTCTCAGACACAATTGTCAAGTGGACTGCTCCTGCAGCTACTTCTCCACCAATAATAACAACATCTTTTAGTGGCAAATAATAATTTTGAGGGGCAATGGTCCTAATTGCATAATGTCTTGATGGTGGCTCTGTTTTCCAGAGAACAACTAATGTTTTTCACAACGAGATCAGTTATCATCCCTGGGGATACAGCCACCTCCTTCCTGGAATGCTTTTCGTGCTAGAGGACGCTCATTGAAACCACGAGCAATATTGTCAGCACAAATCCCAGCTGACACCACGCGTTCCTGGCTGTGATACAGCCAACTCCCGAGGGGCCAGCAGAGCCTGACCTTGGGCAGCCAGCAGAGACCAAGGCTGGAAGCTTCCGGCCTGGGATTTAACTCTGCTGCTTTATGCTGGAGGGAAAATTCCTGGAGTCTGCTCTCCAAGGTTTTTCCAACAAAGCAACTACTTCGAGTGAAACGTCTTGATGTGCAAACATCCCTCTGCTGGCAGTAATAGCTGAGGGAGCCTTCCCGGTGTGATTTGTGTGCAGTAGCACTGGGACTAAAACTGTGTGTGTTGATCCTCATGGTATGCCACACTTGGGCAGTAATTCAAAGCCTGATTTCCTTTCTTTGGGGGCTCAGTGTTTCAGCTGCTTTCCGACATTTCTTACCAGGAGTCTAAGCCCTCAGTAAAACAGCATCCAGATGGCTCAACACAAAACCCTAAAGCAAGCTCTCAAGACTATCCTGACTATGTCTTGACCTATTACTAGAAACTAAACAGCTCCCGCAGATCTCTTTCCAACAATTAGCCAGCAGACACCAAACTGCTCCTCCTCAAGCCCTTCCACCACTGCCAGTTTCCCAGAGAGCTGTCGCCCTCAATCAAAGAAAGCCCCAGTGAGCAGATGAGCCCTGACCTCCGGCCTCGAGGCCACCGTGCTCCGGTTCAGGGGGTCTCAGGAGGTTTCCTTCCAGAATGCACATTGGTTTGCATTTTAAATAGCAATTTAAAAACCATGATACAGCTAACACTGAAAACATGACTTGTTTGAAAGCCGTCCCTGTCACACAGCATAACAATGGCTTGCCTCAGGGTTTGCCTTGGTTTTTTTTTTTAATGTAAAGATATCAAATGATCAGCTGACTCTCACGGTGTTATTTCACCTCTCCATATGAAGCAAGCCCATCAGACACACTTTTCTTAATTACTCAGCAATCCCACTGAGATTCATTTATCTCCAAGGTTAAAATATGTCAGGCATTTAAAGTATGAACCAAATGATTGTATTAAAAGTTTGCCAGAAGGAGTATCAGCCTTTTACGGGTGTAAACTTCCCTGTTTGAATGATTCAGAAAGGTGGTTGTGATATATTCAGTTTAATTATTTCTTTTTTTCTTTGGCTTTATAAATGTCTTCTCTACTATCTACAAGCAGTGTACATCTCATTTATATATGACATGTTTGTTTTTAACCAAAAGCAAATCAATACAAGGACTGCACTTTTTATTTAATGTTACTGTTGGATGGCTGCACACAACTAAAAATCCCACAAATATAAGTTGAATCATAAAAATCCAAACAGCTACTTAACAAAGCATAAAAAATAGATGCCAAGCCTTTGTGTTTTGGAATTAGGTTATAAACCATGCCCCTGCATCTGAAATGCAAACTAGCAGAACTGGAGGATAAAGCATGAAGGAGCATCTTCCTGGCATGGTGGCTTTGAATCAAAGTTCAAGAGGAGTCGTCCTGCTTCAAAGAACACCTACCAGCCATCCTGGCCCATGGCCTATTATAAGAAACAAGCAACTGGGACAAATTGCAGTCTCAAAACTCAGATTGGGATTTTTTTTCCTCTTTTTTTTTTTTTCTTTTTCTTTTTTTTTATTTTTTTGTAATCCCGATATCATTCAGCCCCTGATCCAGTGTGTAGTCTGGGGCTTACCACCTTGTTTGCATTTCTGCTGTGTCTGCTGAGGGTGAGAAGTTCCAGTGCACAAGCACAAGTGGATGAAGTCATGAGGGGGGCCCTCAACCCTCTGGTGATCTTGGCTCCTGAACACATTTCCTTTTAACAAAGAAAATAAGCACACTTTTGTTCTTCCAAAAACCACAGGAGGAGGTTTGGCCACCCTGTGTCTCTTGGCCCTTTGGTGCCTGCCCTGAGCCTGCCTGGGTCTGAAGCCCTTCAGCAGGAGGGCAGAGGTGTGGGCTTGGCGACAGCATGGTCGCATCCCTGTGGCAAGATTTGGCATAGAGCGAGTCTGGGTGCTCCAGAGTGAGGCAGGGGTGGGAGGCACCCATGGCACCCTAATCTCACCTGCAGGGGCACTCAGACCACACGTGGGTGTCCTCAAACACCCTGGGAAATCCAATCTTTCCCAGCTTGTGCATTTTTCACTATCACAGTCCCATTCATCTCCTACTACCTGTCTTGCAGTGATGATTTCTTGCCTCCTGTCGCTTGTCTGGGTGTGGCCACATCCATGGGGGAGGGGGGATTCTCTGCCTCAAGGACCAGGGCAAGGAAAGTGGGGGAGGAGGAACACAGCACCCAGATTAATTCACACGTAGCAGCTGTTGCTAGTATTACTGGTTTCCATCATGAGAAAGGTGAGCAAAGAAAAGAACCTAAATGGCTTTTGCTTCTTGTACATCTGATTTTTCCACTGTTTGCAGATCCCATCAATTAATTTCTCCTGAAGAAGAGAAAGTCCTTATAGAAGGTTTCCCAAGGCTCTGTGATTAATGTAATCGGAGCCCTGATGGGTGTTGGTTTGTGTTAGAATGTCAGTCTCATTTGCAGGTGACCTGGGACAGATCCACTCCACTCCACTTTGCTGGCCTGTAGCCCAATCAGATCTGTTTGAGATGGATTTCGTTATCGGCAGAGGTGCCCTCAGGGCACTACATCAATTTGCAAGTACTTAGTCACTACTGCCTCTTAACCCTCTGACCACCAGGATATTTGCATGTTGTAAGTTAAATAAACTGTATTCGGTGGCTGACTGGGGTAAATCGCAATTTCTTTAGCTAGTGGACCCTAAATAACCAGGTGTGAGTAAGGCAGATAAACATATCCTGGTAATACTGTCATTGCACATTGATATTTCAGCTGAGGGTCTCCGGGATCTTTGTGCCATAGTGCAGGGGACAGGGCAGGGGGGTGAGTCGACAGTGAGTGTCAGAGTGTCCTCTGTGGATGGACACAGGGGTAGGGTGACCCATTGCTGCCCACAGCAGAAGCCTGGGCAGGGCCTGGAAGTTTCCCTCATTTTGGTGCTCTACTCCCATTTCCAGCTCCAGCCTTCTCCTGCTTCCTAGAGTCAGAAGTAAATGGAGAATCTATTAGTTGTCTCCCCCCGACACCAGAGCACCACGAAATCTCACTGGTGTCCGGGACGTTTCAATGATGCTGACAGCCTTCTGACAGCAGGGGCTGAGCCAGGGAGCGCTGAGCCTCTGACCATGCACTGACCCTTCGACTGCCGCACCAGCCCTGTGGCTGGCAGAGATGGAGAGGGGCATTTGGGCAGAAGGAGGCAAAACAAATGGAAATGAAACAGGATAAGAAAGGAGCTGAGGCTTATGTGTGACTAGATCTGCCAGACTGGTGAAGAAAATCGTCCCTGATGTTTTCCAGTGAAAAACAGCTTTTGCACTCAATACACGTTTTCAAGTACATGATTATTTTAATGATTTTTCATGATCTGAAAAGTTTTGATTGCCAAGAAACTCCCAAATGTTTCCGTTTTGTAACCTGTGGGTTTTTCACATAGAAACTTGAAAATCAGCACCAACGACAAAAGTCCCTAATTCCATGGGGGAAAAAGACTCCCATCAGCTCTGGCTGTAGCCTAGAATCAACCCTGCAGATAGTACCCAAGAACAATCTCCCATCCTATTAGCTCAATTCAGTGTCAAGGAAAACTTTCCCCTTGTTTAGAGCTGCAGAGCAGGCTTCCTCCTGCATCTTCAAAAGAGAGTCGCTGTTACACCATGTAGCAAAGGGGAGAGGCAAGGACACCATGTCCTATGTCAAGGTCAGGCTTCTTCTAGACTCTTACAGAACATATTGAGAAAGAAGTGGACTCTCCTTGCAGCAGCTTTCAACCCATTTTTCTGCTTGAATCACATTTCGGTGAAAGTTGGGTCAGGAAAAGTGGGATGTGTAGCAAATACTAACAAGTGACAGTATTAAGAGGGTTTAACTGGGCAGCTTACACACAAAGTGTTTTAAATCCGATGGTAAATGACAACTATGTTCCTTTGTGCCTTATTATTAAATAGTGTAATTCGATGTTAAGTGGTATTTCTGTCTCTCCCCTCGGCCACGCAGACACATCTTACCCGTGAAACTCTGTGTTTCACTTGTGCCTCAACCAGCAGAGTGGGACCAGCTTCGGTTTGCAGAAGTAAGTAGTTTCCTCTTCCCTACTGCTCTCATAGACTGTTTTCCTAGATACTATATGGGAAAAAAAGAAGTCTGCAAAATGGGGATATTGACTGTTCAGATTCAGCTTGGCTGCTTCTGCTCTTCCTAATCAAAATCTCACTATCTTGGAGAAATTTTCTGCTTGTGAAGATTGCAGCTGTTACCAGAGAGAATTCTGATGTTCCACCTTGGAGAACACAACAATTAAGAGAGAGCTCTTCAGGACACATTTTCTCAGGTGCTTTGGGATATCTTGGTATATAAGGAATGATTTGCCTCAGCTGCACACAGAAACAAATATCCCTTAAAGTTCACTTTATTATAGACACACTGTAGAGTGAAAGGAACAGCCCTGAGAGCTGTGTTGCTCCTTTGAAAGTGGCCCTAGGACTATAAACCAAAAGTCATGGGTTCTCTGCAAGATTTTCCACCAGTCTCAGTCATTTGGACAACTTTCAGTTATTCTGTTCTAGACCTCAAAGCTGGACTAAAAAAAAAACAAAATAAAAAAAGAAAGTTAAAATAGCAGCAATTCCTGGAAATTCTCCTGAGCTTTCTGGGACGATCCTAGTAACATGTATCAGGAAGCAGAGAACGACTGCATAAAGCATTTGACATTGATTGAATATATAGATTGGTGGTGTCTCAACCCCTGTTTTAATCTTTCCATTACCTGTGATATTTTTTTACAGAAAAAGTCTTATTATTTAGAAAACAATTTCTTGCAGCCTTCAAATAGACGAGAAGCTGCAGCATCTTAATGGAAGGTAAATTACTGGTGCTTTCACAGCCAGAGCCTCTCCCTGGACTAATGGAAATGTTAACCATTTAGCACCTCCTCTGTCTGAACACTACTCTCCATGAACACGAATTTGGCAGAATTTGTCACAGTGTATTCCTTACAGGGAAAAGCTTCTCCATGTTTGCTGTGAGGGGTCGGTATTTCATGCCAAAGGGGACTAAATTTTTAGAGGCGGGGAAATCCCATACGGGGAGAGCTTCTGGCAGGGGAACAACTTGCATGGAGCCAATGGCCACGGTGCCAGTGGTTGCCATCCTTGGCTGCAAGTTGATTTCGCAAATTCAGGTGGTCTTTCCCCACCTCCCTCCCCCAAAGCAAGTGAGCAATCAAACTTGAGCGCCAAAACCGGGTTCCAGCCGAGGTGTCTAGGTGGGAAAGGCAATTCCTTTAATCCACTAAGCTACTTTAGTTCCCTGTCTTTATCTGAAACTCACAGATAGAATGTGTCACTGGGAACTTAATGGACTGAACTACTTAATGCAATCAGCATTTCAGAGTGCAAGTTGGGGTTTCTTGGTTACCTTGTTTAAAAGGGAAACAGCCAGAAAAACAACAAAAAAAGAAAAACAAAAAACCCAAACCAAACCAAACAAACAAAACAAAAAACTAAAAAAAAAAACCACCAAAACCCCCCCCAAAAAACAAGAAAAGAAAAAAAAGAAAAAAAACCAACAAAAAACCCCAAAACCAACCAAACAAATAAACAAACCACGTTTTATTACAGCATTCAATTGGATGTTGGAGGCAGCATTTTGGAACTAAGTCCTCATCAGACAATCTGTGTAGGTCGAAAAAGCATCTCAGCATAGGATGGGGAGGACAGAGTGCTGTGGGGTGTTTAGTCTGGAAATGGCTGCAAGCTTGAAAGTCTGTCTGTTTTTAAAAGCCAAACAAATGCAACACAAATGCTAAAAAAGTGGAGCTGGTTAAATCCATCAGACTGCCAGCAGACACCGTGTGACACGTTGATTTTCCTGTCTCTCTCTGTTATTTGGTAAACCACAGAGGCTTCCCACACCTCCACCCTGAATCCAGCTGTCACAAATCCAATTTCGGGAGTGCACTGACATTGCAGCACTTGGATGACTGCAAACAGTGTGATGCATAATGAAAGTAGTTTTTGGCATCAGGCTGTTGAAGCTCCCCCCAGCTCTTACTGTTCTTAGATTTTGGCATGGGGGAACTCCTCTGACAAGAGGGAATGCTAAAACTCACCTCCAGCTCTTCCTGTGGGCGGGGAGCAGGTGTGAGGCTCAGGCAATGCCTCTCTCCATCCTGCACCCTTGTGCTGCCTCAGACCAAAATTTCCACATGAAAGTCACAGAGGGACTAGGGAGAATTTGGGAAAGTATGAGGAGCTGGCATTGAACAGGGCAGGGGGGTCTCAGCTGAAACTGCTGCAGCAGCACCCTGACCCCAGGGCCAAGCCTTGGGATGTCACATTCCCACCCCAGGCCCCTGCTCAAAGACATCTCAAAGCCTTGACCCAATGTCCCGAAGCCCCCCTTTCCCACCCTCACCACAGCAGTCAGCTTGACACAAGACTTAAAATGCTTCATTACCCTTCATGAGGTTATTAAAGGCAATAAAGTGGGGAACTCTGGGAGGGGAAGGTTACTTCCAGTGCCACTAAAGCAGGGAGGGGTGTAACAGCTGAACAACATGCCCTCATAAGGCTTTGAAAGTCAAAGTCAGGGGCACCAGGAAGATTTGTTGTTATATTTGCCTTTGTAATCCACTCAGCCATTCTATTCCATAGAGTCCATTCTGCATTTTGCTCTGACACCCTGATGATGTGCCAGGGCTCCCCATTTGTGCTCTTCACTCATGGGATCAGGAGATGGCTGCTCTTTGGCAGCTTCATCCTTGCCTGTATTTTACTGGGAAACAGCATTCTGCTGTTCATTCTGCCCATCGAGTCCATTTCCAAACAGTGGTCATTATCCAGAGTTTCCCTTTGTCCATCTCTCCTTACTTCTTTTTTCATACACATGAAATCCTGGGGCTTTTGTTCTACGATATTTTCCCTCTTATTCTTTTTTCCTCTGGAAACGGACATTTCTGAAGTTTCTGGCTCTTCTCTCACCTTCGGGTCAGATCTTTGTTCTTCCCAGGGAGACAGTTTCCAGCTTGGGACACAGCAGAGGAGACAGGACAATGGTGCCGTGGAGAAGAGAACCACAACCACTTGGAGAGCAATTTCCTATTTGTGCAGTCCTGAGTACAGCTCCAGACCTGAGGACACCACAGCTCTCCCTGTGTTTCTCTCATCATCCTTACAGGGGTCTCCAGCTGTTTCCTAACCTCATGGCTATTACAATCATCCCCCCCAAAACTGAGATGTACCACAGCTTAGAGAGAATTCATTCCACAGCCCTTCCCAGGGGATGCAGGGCACTGCTGACTGATGTTTAATGGCAACAGCCACGTGGGAGTAAATTGAAGGCCCCCTTGAAAACAGGGGAAACAGATGTTTGGAAGGCTCACAATCCTCATGATTAATTTCAGAATGTAAATGCCTGATAATTCCTCATTTTATTGCCCAGCCTCATGCTTAGTGTCAGGGGATCTTGCAGGGTTGCTTCATACATCAGTTCTGCAGGTCACAGCAGTGGTGGGAATATACCCAGACAGGAGAGGGAAAAGGGAGCAGGGACCACAGTTGCAGTGGTTGGGCTGTGGTTGGACACAAAAGAATGTCCTGAGCAACTGAGAAAATGAAATATCAGTGTCTGAAAGCAAAGAGAGAAAGGGGGAGACCTGTCCTGGACAAACAGGACTACTAGAATTGAAGCTTATCCTTAGCTGGATTCCTGATCATAGTGTTCAGATTTTTATCAGTCAAAAAACCACAGCATTTTTTCCAGTTAAAAAGAATCTTGTAAAAAAACAAGGCCCTGAATCCCACATTACTTTGTTGGGAGCTAGGTCTGTCCTGGAAAGCAAATCATTTTTCTCTGTGTAGATTTTTCCTACCTGATGAATAGAAAAATCACATTATCTGCTCTGTAATTTTCTAACTCTTGCACTTTTTTTTTCAGACATTTGTACTCTTTTCACTTGCTTTTCCTTTTCATCTTTCCTTTCCTCTCTTCCCAAACACTGTCACTGTTCAGACCCAGCTGACAGTGGTTAGGATCACAGTTTAGGATGTGGTGGTGTGCTGGAAGGGGATGAGGTTTTGCACTCTCCGACTTTGTCACTTAGACCCCCACACTGGAGCTCACACTCACTTGGGATCTAACTCCTTCTGAACAGAAACGATCCTGCAAGGAAAACATTGATAAGGAGATTTTACTGAGGACAACATGTGGACAATTTTCTGATGTTGAGTCTAGAAGGCTCCTGCACTTACTGCAGCAGCTCAGCTGGCCTCCGCTGCAGAAAGAGGGACCTGGTATTGCTCATGGAAGAAGGTGCAATGGAAAGCAAGAGCCTGAAAGACATAGCACATGGAATGGGTCCTATAGCCCACAGCATGAGGCTAGAAGGAGTGGCTTTCTGGACCTTGATGCACAGTGGGAAACACTGGACCTTGATGCACAGCAGGAAGCAGCACTGCTGATAATACTAAAGATGGTTTTACAATGCAAAGGCTTGACTAGTGAGCTGTATTTCCATGCAAATGGATTTCTATGAATGCATGTATGGAAAAACAGCAGCATGGATGAGTGGAGAGGAGCTGAGGCAGGCAGGCACATCCAGCATAAGCAATTTTCAATGTTAGCTGGGAGACCAGTGGAAACTCCTCTCATGTTCTCTTAATGTCTAGAGTTTTGCTTAATAAGCATAGAAAACATGCATATTTATTCTAACCTTTAGCAGGGCTTACCAAGGATAGGTCATACATGTCTTTGAAGACAGCATGACCACAGCAGTATTCCTCAGGGATCTGAGTAATACAAAGGCACCTCTAAGTTTTCCACTTAGCAGACCTCTGTATATCATCATGGACACTTGTCCACACTTGAAATGTGGCCTTTTAATAACCATGAAGCAACTGGGAATAATAAATGAGAAAATATCTGACTAGAGCAATATTAATTATTTGTAACAAAACCAATGTTTGCATTGCAGCCAATATGATGTTATACGTGTAACATTAGCTTCGGTTACTGCATTAAAAGGTCAGCATGAAATGAGGGGTAGGAAAACATCTCTGGTTTGTGAACGTGTGCTGTAGACAGTCAGGAGTGAGTTATTACAGGCCTCATCCTGATGTTATAAAGCACAGGGGTATGTTACTGTAATCACTCATTTACCATTTATGAATTTCAGCTCATACTGACCAAACAGAAATCATGTGCACGTGTACAGACTATTTTTGATTATCAGCTAAGGCCCATTCCCAAAAAGACCACAGGCACAGAGAGACTCTGCAGCTATGCCTACAACCAGGATAACGTCTTGGCTGGGAACAAACCTCCATTATCCTTCAGGAATAAAATATGCACAGTAATCAAGCAAGGGAGATGTCCAATGTACAGTTAATTTTGGTGAGACATATTGATCGTTTTACAGTAGTAATGAAGTGAGGCAATATTTAGAGGTCTCCAAGGGTTTGCTAATCAAGAGAGTTTTGCCTTGGTGCTTCAATGTGATGCATTAGAGACAACGTAGACAACACAGAGAAACCAGTCCACAGACCACTAAGTGATGATCTCTGCTATGACCACATTCCCCAAGTGCAAGACCCTTATCAGTATTCAAGTGTGTCTGGCAAAAGACCCTGAAAGAAACCTGTGAGATGTCAAAGGCTGGTCACAGAGGAGTCAGGCACACAAGGATTTCATCTCACCTAGACACGCCCAGGCTTTGCCAAGGGGGTGTGTGCAGTATATTAAACATGAAGCCAGCAATAATTCAAGCAAGATAAAACCCAAACATCAAAAATACAGGTATGCATGAATGCATTTTTGTCATATTGCCACTTTCCTGTTATACATTCTCTACCTAGTCCTTTTTGAGATCACTTCATACAAAACAAATGTAATCACACATTGAGTGTGATATTCTGATGATGGGATGCAAGCACACACAGAGTCAACACCTCAGAGCTGGGTGTAAGGATAGAAGTTGGTCTCATGAGGGACAGAGACTGCTGGGGAAGTGACACTAGTGACAGACCAATATCCTTTCTGAATTACTAACACCAGACATTCAAGGACAAATTATTCTTTTCCAACCTTTCTTTTTATGGAATCTTTCTCTTCTCCCAAAAGACGTAACGTGTGTGTTAAAAGGGAGCTCAAGGCAGTAGGTAACTTCTCATGCA
The DNA here is from genome assembly GCF_029207755.1 of Chamaea fasciata. NCBI lineage: Eukaryota > Metazoa > Chordata > Aves > Passeriformes > Sylviidae > Chamaea > Chamaea fasciata. The sequence goes on along the minus strand of NW_027094087.1, from coordinate 54,607,965 downwards.
GGGAATTATAATGCCTTCCAAAACAAACGTTTAATATTAAGTATGGGCACCTTGCTCCACAGATAAAACCTGAGCACTCACTGCTAAAAATGCTGGGAAGCACAAGGGCAATCTGGTCACACTGCCTTTTACTGTGGCATCAAATTGTATCAAGCAGAGGGTTTATCCAGTCCATTAATATGAAGAGATTTTTGATCTTGTTTGTCTTTTTAGGATAAGCAGATGACATTAGAGTTTGCGTCAGATTCTGCCTTCCTGATCAGTGGAACCTGCCTCCTTCAGATAAGTGTGACAAGTTTAATTTATGCCACAACAGAACAGTGATGAAAAACACTGAATCTAAATAAGAATTTTGACAAAGCTTTCTCACCAGAAGAGGAAAGAGCGCAGTAATTCATACACACACGTACACTCAGTCATCCATACACAGCCACTGTATCTTACGGCATTATTAATGGAGATGTTTGGATTCGTTATTTGTAATGCCTAAAATATCTTCTTTGTTGGATGGCTAACTTTAATGTCATATTGGCCTCAGATTACCCCCCGAGGGAACTTGCAATCTGTACTAACAACCCAGTTCAACAGAGAGGCCCATTTAACACTCTTATTAGCTTGGTACAAAGATTAATTAAGCAATGATCTCTTCCAAGCAGCTCCTCATCAGTGGTTAATAACATGTTTGTTAGTTAACTTCCTAAGGCTAGATCTATGATGCTGGTTAACTGTTTTAGCAATTGTTAAAGGTTTTATTGTCAATGTAAATTGTACTTCAGGATTTGTAACAGGAGAAGTGTTCATAAATTTTTATCTGGGAGAAAACCTAAAAAGTAAATTTAACCATGTAAATAGAAAGTCAGTCATTTAACCAGTGGGGGGTCTAAGACTCAATTAGAAGGAAAGTTATATTGAAGGTAACTATATCTCTAAAATGGTCTTTGCAATATTCTTTACAATGTATTTTTAGACTTCTGCTGTCTCTTTGAAAGTTTTTGTTTACAATAGCTTTCTATTGCCATCTAATAACCCTTCCATGACTCCTTTTCCAGCAAGCTTCTGAGCAGCTGCCAGCCCACAGAGAGCAGCACATGCCAGCACTGGAGGGATGGAGCAGGCCAGTGGTGACAGCTAAGAAATAATTGAGATCAGGCTATGTATTGGTGTGTCCACCACTAATCCAGGTCAAAAGCTGCATGAAATTTAATTTTGTAAGCCTGGAAAGAAACTTTCCCAGCTCCTGATCACTGAATCACAAAGCTACCCTAGTCTTGAAAAAAGGAAAATAAAAAAAAAAAACCAACCAAACCCAACAATTCAATTAATTTAGGGTTACATTGATTTCTCCTCCATCCCCTTATGGGACCATGTCAGCATTTATCACATTAATGTCTGCAGATAAAATATTTCTTTTGTAGCTGTGGGCCTTGTGCTTTTGTGCCGTGCTTAAAAACAGTGACATCACGTAAATCCTCCTAAAGATGCTGATTGCAAACATGTTTAGGATACCTCTGCCCACAGGCAGCCTGAGGTGTGACAGCCTCTGGGGCCATGGCCAACATGGTGCTTCTCATTGGAGCTGCGCACAGCCAGGAGCAGCACACTGAGCCCATGGCCCCTCCATGGCACCAAGACCACCACAGGGGCACCCCACAGGCTCAAGCATAATGGCAATAACTCCACTGCCTGTGTCCCATGGCCAGATCACACAAATTACCCTCTGGAAACTGTAGTAAAAAAATATATATGTATTCCAGTAACAATCAGTGACAAAAGACAAGAGAACTCCTGCTCTTTAACTAATATTCCCTTTTGATACAGAAATCAATACTGCAGTGATTAGGTACTTTCAGAGCAACACAAAATACTTCTAAAGAAAAAAAATAACCCCACGTGATAAATCCTCCTCTGCTGTCCTCGGGTGAAGAGCTGAAAACCAATTTCTACGGTTCAGAAGCAAGCAGGGAAGGAAAACATCTTTCCAGATATTGGATTTATCACTTTGGTAGTACATCAAATTTATCATGTCATTCTCTTCACACTTCACATTGGTTTATACAGGTGAAAATTAGAATTGAATCTCCCATACATAAATGTGATACTTCCTTTCTATCCAGATGTGCATGGTTAAGCCAAGCTTAGAACTGATATATGTCTTTGCCAGAAAAAAAGTCTGACTCTCAAACACTATCCAGTTGCCTTATTTATTAACTACCTAATAAATTTTTTATAAACTCCAGCAATTTAAGCAAAAGCAGGCTGATTTATTCTCTTACTGAATTTGAACAGGATTAAATTGCTTTTCCTGAAACAATGCTGAAGTGGGACCCTAATTTGAGCATTTCCTTATGAACAAATCTTGTGGTTATGTAGCCCTCCCATGATGACATTTCAGGATAAATGGTGATACCATTGGTCCTATGTTCCAGGAAAAGGTTCATGTGTCCATTCAAACCTGTACAACAAACAGAACAGGAGAACAACTCTGTTTTTCACAGCTCTAGAAGTGTTTTAAAAGCACTGCTTATCCCTCTCTTTTTTTGTTTTCTTTTAAGCTTCAGATCTGCTAAGGTTCTGTGCTTCCACTTTGGACAGAGGATGCTATGATTTACACCAAGCTGTCATCAGGCAACACTCCCATTTTTTATCTATAGTTATGAATGCAGCATTAACTAGACCAAACAACAAGACAGGATTGTGCATCACGCACTGGATGCACTTTAGACTCTACTGATGAATGGGCAAGGCCATATTCATAATTTGTGCACTAAGAAAAAAAATTGGGTGAGATTATAGCAATAAAAATGGAAATTAAAGGCATGAATACAGGAAATAGATTATGCTATCATTCCAGAGCAGACAGCAGAGAAGTCACAGTTGCCCATTTATGTTTTGACAGTTCATGCATCAGATGAGATTTTCAAAGAGGGGTGCCACTGTTTGGGGAAGTGAAGAACAGAATAGTTGCTGCTAAGTGTGGATTTAACAGTGCATTTATTACTTGCACAACTTGCTTTTGGATAGGCTAGCAAAAGAAGCCATTTCCCAAAAGAAAACAAAATAGAAATTCAGATCATGCAGGAAAAATGTCACAGTCAGGCATGTTATCTGTCAATTTATCTCTCTTACAGTGGTCTTAACTAGACACCTCAAAGGGAAATTCAAAAGCCATCAGACAGAGTTAGACACAGGCTGATATAGCCTGCTCAGCAGCTCCTACAGTCTCCAAGAGCTGAGCTGTTTAAGCCCCCACATATGACACCCTGGAAGATTCAAACATGCCCGGGATGGTTCCCAAGTGCAGGAACGTGTCTGAGTCTGAACAACGGTGTGGTGGAATCTGGCTCAGTCCCACATGAATTTTTCCCAACCAAATGCCCTATGTGATTTGGCAGCTGGGTCAGGGACTTCTCCCAACAGGCAGCTATCCCATTTCAGGAGTTAGGACAGTTTGCTCACAGAGATACAAACTGCAGGATACCAGGAGTTCACAATGCCTGACAGCCTTCCCCACTGTGCAAATGTTCATGTAATAGAAGCAGGTTTAGACACAGTCTTCATTTACCTCCCAGAAACATCTCAGCATGCTCAGAGCATGCTTAAACCTTTTGAAAATTTGGTAAGTTTTAGCTTCTGCCACATACTACAGCTTGAACTCTAAACCTAATTAGGCACTGTGAGGAAAACAAGCATTTCTATTTCATTATTCAGTTCTGTTAGTCTTCAATTTTACTGAGTATCAACCGAGCTTTGTCATAAGGAGCAGAAAAAAAGTATCTTCCATGCTTGTTTTTCTGGACCACTACTTCACATAATTTAATAGTATCTACTATTACTCCTTTCCTGTCTAAGGGCACAGTCCCAAGAATTTTATTATCCTTGATAGAAGATCTTACGTGCCTTCCCCAAGTTCTCACCTGCTTTGCAATAAACTTTCTTACATTAGGAACCTACTCATTGTGCAGTTTCTACCTCTGCATCCATAATTTTTTGTGTATATTCTTCTATTTTTGGCTTTACACATATCTCTCTACACTAGACGGAAATTTTCTGCGAACTTTAGGTTTCCTTCTGGCACCAATACCACAAACTTATGGCACTACAAGGCAGAGACATTGATTAAATTTTCTGCTTCAGTGTTATGTCAATATGGTGGGTTGACCCTGGCTGGACACCAGGTGCCCACTGAAGCCACTCGATTCACTTCCCTCACCTGGACAGGGGAGAGGAAATACAATGAAAGGCTTGTGGGACGAGATAGGGACAGAGAGAGATCACCCACCAATTACTGTCATGGACAAATGTTGGGGGTTAGGTTTATTCCTTCTTTCTCTAAAGAATTTTTTCCCCATAAGTTACCAAGGAGACCAAGTGTTGGATACATGAGAGTACTTAACCAAAACAAAGAGGTGGACAAAGGTGGAAGGGGGAGATAAGGCAGGTAAAAGACAAAGCTTGAGGCAGCTGTGGGCTTTTCTTTTTCCAGCGTTCGGGGAGGGAGAGAACGGCTGTTGCTGGCTGGAGGAGTTTCACTGTGGCCAAAGGGATCCAGTCCTGGGAAATCTCCTATCACCAGTTCGGCCTGAATCCGGAGTTTTCTCTGCCACCCGCGGGAGCTGGGCCAGTTCTGCCTCACCTTCGGCTTCTTCGGCGCTGCTGCTCTTGCTACAGTGTGACCCTGCACCCCCTGCGCTGCAGGGACATCCTGCCCCTGCCTGCCGGGACACCCTACCATCCCAGCTACCAGCCCGGGACTTTTCCACTGTTTCAGCTTGGTGCTCTGAGGATCCTGCAGGGACACCGAAACCAAACTGCCCTGGGTTTTGTGAAACAAAGCCCTCAAGGTTCTTGGTACTGTTGTCGTTTGTCATTAATGCTGTAGTTGTTTAGTGGGGGGGGGGGGGGGGGAGTTTTTTTTTGTGTTTGTTTGCTTTGTATTACATACTAGTAAAGAACTGCTATTCCTATTTCCCAAATCTTTGCCAAAGAGCCTCTGATTGTAATTTTACCTGGCAGATACCTGTCTTCCCAAACCAAGACAACAAAACAGACTCAAGTGGGGGAAATTTTATTTAGGTTATTATCACAGTAATGAGAAATAAAGCCCAAGTCTTAGAACACCTTTCCCTCACTCTTCCCCTCTTCCTGGGCTTAACTTTACTCTTGAATTCTCTATCTGTCCCACCTCAGCAGCACTGTTGAATGGAGAATGGGAGCTGTGGTCAGTTCATCACTCGTCTCTGCTGCTTCTTCCTTCTCCTCAGGACTCACACTCTTCCCCCGCTCCACTCTGAGGTCCTCCTATGGAAGACAGTCCTCTGTGAATTTCTCCCTGAGAACTTCCCATGGGCTGCAATTCTTCTAGAACTGCTCTAGTGTGGGTCCCCACAGGGTCACAAATCCTGCAAGCAAGCCTGTTCCAGTGTGGGCTCCTCTGCACAGGACCACAGGTGCTGCCAGGAGGCTGCTCCAGCATGGACTTCCCACAGGATCACAGCCTCCTTTGGGCATCCTGCGGCTCTAGTGTGGGGTCCTCCACAGGCTGCAGGTGGATCTCTGCTTCCCCAAGGACACCCATGGGCTGCAGGGGCACAGCTGCCTCCCCATGGGCTGCACCAGGGGCTGCAGGGGAATCCCAGCTCTGGTGCCTGGAGCACCTCCTGCCCCTCCTTCCCCACTGACACTGGTGTCTGCAAGGCTGTTTCTCCCATATATTCTCACTCCTCTCTCCATCCACAATGGTACAGGCTTTTTCTTTCCCTTTCCTCTGTTACCCTAGAGGTGCTACCACTGTCACTGCTGGGCTCAGCCTTGGCTGGTGGAGGGTCTCTCCTGGAGCCAGCTGCCGTTGGATCTACCAGATATGGGGGAAGCTTCTGCCTGCTTCTCACAGAACCCATCCCTGCAGACCCCTGTGACCAAACCCATGCTGAGCAAACCAAATAAAGTCACTTTTGGACATCTTGATGCTGATTGGCAGAAGGACTTAAATGAGCTAAATGAATGTGCCATGTGGCAGCAAACACATCTCTTTGGGTTTCCCTCCAGTTGTAACTGTGATTTGCAAATTTTCTCATCTTGCTTCTCAGTCAGCTCCTTCCCAAATCACAAATGTACAGGGAGGTCACCCACTGTGAGCTGTTTGTGATGAGACGTGATCAGTTAATCCTCTATTTTACCTTCTGTTTCCTTGTTAATTTTAAATTCATGTCATTTCTTTATTCTTCACTCACTACAGCCTAATTTTTTCCTACTAACCTTGTGCGAGATGTTTCAGAAGTCCTCTGAAACCTCTTGCTAGCACATTTTCTGTGAGCAGGCAAGGCTCAGATGCAGGCACAGTGTCTAAGACAGAGCCAATTGCATCTTTCATGCTGGTACAAAGCACCTTTGCAACTCAGAGAGAAGGTAAATGTTGTGTGCACCTATTCAGATCTCAGTAGCCATCTTAAAAGTACATATGAGCAGCATAGGCCTCCACCTGTTCTTTTTCTGACCTTTCATGTTTTCTCCCCATTTCTCACTTTCTCAGTTTTTCAGAAAACGAAATTCATATTCCACGCTTCTTCTAATATTCAGGGCTCTTTGAGTGGCTAGGTTGAATCCAGATTCTGAAAGCACAGGGAAGCAGACCAGGGCAGACCAGGTGAGAATCTGCAGGTACTACAGAGAGCAGTAAAACCACTCCTCTCCCTGCTGGAAACACCTATCTGGAACCTTGTTACAGCCACACCACCTGTTTCCAGAGATATTTCACCAGTGCTCCATGTACTCACTTAGCACACCTAGATCCTTCTGCCTTCTTCTGCCTCCATCATTCTGATGAGCAAGCTCCCAGCTTCTAGGAGTGTGAAGCCACACTTCCAGGCTGCAAACTACAACCTATGCTACTCAAATTGTGCCCCATTTCTCTTACTCCCTTCCTCAAGTGTTTTCCAGGCAGTGCCCCAAGCACTCCTCATACCCATAATATATCCAAAAAACAAATTGAATGATTAAGTCGATGAGAAAGAACATTTTCCATTCCACTCAAAGCTGCGAACTTCCTTAAAATCCTCATCCAAAACCCATTGCTTCAGTCTTCCCTTGGTTAGGAACTGCATGCTTGTCACCTTCACAGCCCTTTCACACATGAACATACACTTAAAATCTGGCAGCACATTGCTCTGTACCTCAGCAGTTTGTACTAACGTGTATTCTGACACTTCAATCGTTATAGGTAATACCTCAACTTCATCACTATTGAAAGAAAGCAAGCCCGTGGTAGATGCATCCCCAGCAGTGAAAGCAAATATTAAGAAATTAGGCTTTCAGAAGAAGTTTATCTTCCCCCTTTTATCAACTGATCCCTGCTGATAGGGCAGAGGCAATAATACTGACTGTTCAGTACAAAAACTGTCTTCTATGAAACTCTGGGCATTTGGCCACTAAATACTGTTTTAGCACTTGCCTCTCCCACATGATTGGTCTCCTTTATGGAGTTTGATGGGACAAATTTTCTGGAGGCTAGCTGTTGAAGAAACTCCTCACATCTTGTTGTTTGGTCACATTGCTTTACTTTAGCATTTAGGGCTTTGTTTGGTGCTTTTTTTTTATTATTTTAACAATTCTTTTGCCATTCTCAATTGTACCAAATCCAAATTGCATCCAAACCCACCTTGGACACCCACACTGCCCACAATCCCTTACTCACTTTACATTGTGTGTAGTAAGACCAAGCATTTGGTACCGTGTCTCTGGGCCTCCAACTGGCATTAAAACAAAGACTTTTTTTTTACAGTATAAACAGTTGCTTTGTAAAAGGACCCTTTGAAAAACAGACTGACTTCTACTGCAAAACAAGAGGTTCCTGAACTCTTTTAGCTGGTAGCAAATTTTGGAATTGAACACTTAGGCTGTGTCCACCTCCAGCCAGCCTGCTCCCTGCTGAAAGGCATCCCTACAGCAGGAAAAGGAGAACACAACTGTGTCAAGGCAATTCAAATAAAAGCCTTAATCTAGCAAAATGGTTTAAACTCTCCCTTTTGAGTACACTGTGCAGATGGTCCCCTGTCAAAATCCCTATCTCTCTCCACTAGCTGAAGCAGCAGTAGCCCTAAAGTCCTGTTTGGGTTAATGAATGTGACACTACCCCAAGATGCAGGTCATAGTCCCAGTTGTGTCTCGAGGCTCTAAAAATCAGCTCTGCCTGTGAATCCATTCTGGCTGCAGGAGCTGGGCCCAGCATTGCTCTGTGACAAAAGCCTGGGTCATCCACCAGCACAGGCACAGCTCATTGTTCTGCAGCGCCACGTGCCAGTGGCACCTCAGGGATGCTTAAAACTAATTTACTATCCAACTAGGCACAGCATGGGCTTAGCAGCAGAGAGGGCAGACGTCTCTAATCTGGTTCAGGGACCACTTTAAAGTCGCTGTCACAGCTTAAAAGGAGGAACTGAGTAAGGAGAGATACTTCTCCCTGTTTTCAGTCTTGAAGCCAGAGCACAAAAGGGCACCCAAGGCACACATTTAGCCCCACTGCCGGAAATGTTACAGGCTCTTGTGTGTCCTCCTGAAGCCTTGCAAAATGTGAAATGGCCTAGAATTCTTCCACCTATTTTTTTTTCCACACAAAAGCAAGCTAGGAGACAAATGGGGAGGAAGGAAGAGATGCAAGAAGACCCATCACAGAAATGACGATCAGCACAAGGAAGATATGAAGGGTCCAAGGTCGGCCAGTCCTAAAGCAAGGTCTGCAATTCAGACAAGTTTCATGCCTTTTCCTGAAATTGGGGTGTGGGCAATTCTCCTTTTCTTAAAGCTATTGCAAAACTACCTGAAGGTGGATAAGAGGCAATTTCAGCACTGTCCTTTGTATAATCCCAACAAATGATGGTACAGGTCAGCACTGGCTTTGATGGGACACTATCACTCCAGGAGACAATCATATTAGGCCATCGGACCTACTTTACTTTGCATTTCCTACGATAATGTGAAATATTCTTCTCCAAACTAAGTGCATATATACACCTTGACTGTTTTACAGGAAGACAGTTTAAAGCACAGTGTAATTAAATGCCACACCATTAATCTATTTTGTGTACTGTGGTTTTCGGTAAGGCTGTTTCTAGCCATCAAACATTTTTATGTCTTTTAGAGACAGAGGTTAAAATAGGCTTTAACATAATTGGTAGCAATGATCTAATACTTTCAGCTTAAAGGCAGCATTATTGTAGCTATAAAACAGGTGAGAACACATTTAAATGCTGAATAGAATTGGTTTGTTAACTCTTGCTCAGGTGCTACAGTGTTTAAGACATTATTTTTTAAAAGCACATATAAAATTATCAATGACATTACAAATAATAGTTAGCAACCTAAAAATGTCCAGCAGGTGAAAAACATAAAATCAAGTTTTGCCTGAGTCACATAGTTTAAAAAGAATTTTTTTAAAAATGGCAGAGATTTCCCACATCATTTATATTTGATACTAGTACTATACACTGCTATGTAGTCACTTAAAAATAGAACTAAAAACAGAAATAAAAACTTCCTCACGTCTCCTTCAACAATTCTTTAAATGTAGTGTGAGAACATTTTACTGAACCCTTATGTACTAGGTGTTACAGAAAGCATTATAGTAAGAAGTCTCTGTACTTGAACTGCATTGCTGTTCATAGGCCTTTGCCTGAAGCCAATTCAACTGACAGCAATCACAAGAGATGTGAGACAGACCTGCTGTTAGCACACTCAACATCCCACCACAGTGAGCTGGTTCCAAGTGGAGAAAAAGGATAAAAAACTGATGCAAACCAACTTGTCAAAAAATTTAGTGGTTCATAACTCATTTTCAGCCTGAGTGAGAACAACGAAAGCAAGCTGCTCTGCAGCAACCCAGTATCAAGGTACAGTTCTGGATTTTTTTTTTTTTTCAATCCTCTATGAGCAGAATTCAAACAGTTCACGTTTAAAGCCAGGAAAAGTATAGAGGTGCATACAGACTTAGTCGGAGGTTTTAGTAGTCTTGGTTTCATATGGAGGACAACACAGACTACCTAAAGATACCTTACTGTTATGATCCGTAGATCCCTCACCAATTTTGTAATAAAACAATTCTTACAAAATTGAGCCCAGGCTTGACCAGTCCCTACCATGCCTCTGAAATCTTAATAACCAGCAAAAACATCATTGGTCACTGCCTCTACAGCTAACATACAAAACCTCCTGAAACTCAGCAACCATGAAACACCCTCATGCTGCTGCATGGGATTGATCTGCCCTGATAATTAACAGAATGTAAAATTAATCACAGAACACCCTGAGTTGGAAGGGACCCACAGGAATCATAAAAGTCGGACTCCTGGCCCTGCAGAGAACACCCCAGGAATCACACCACATGCCTAAAGCCTTGTCCAAATGCTTCTTGCTTCTGTCAGGCTTGGTGCTGTGACCACTTCCCAGAGCCTGTTCCAGTGCCCAGCCACCCTCTGGGTTAAGAACTTTTTCCTGATATCCAACCTAAACATCTCACTTCAGCTTCATGCTGTTTCCTCTGGTCCTGTCACTGGTCCAGAGAGATCAGTGCCTGCCCCTCCTCTTCCCCTTGAGGGGATGTTGAAGACCACAATGAGGTCTCTGCTCTCCTTCAGGCTGAGCAGACCAAGTGACCTCAGCTGCTCCTCCTATGGCATCCCCACAAGGCCCTTCACTAGGCTCATTGCCCTCCTTTTGAACACTCTCTAATAGTCAAATGTCTTGCTTATATTGTAGGACCCAAAACTGCACACAGTGCTCGAGGTGCCCCAGTGCAGAGCAGAGCAGGACAATCCCCTCCCTTGCCTGGCTGGCGATGCTGTGTGCAATGCAACCCAGGACAGGGCTGGTCCTCCTGGCTGCCAGGGCACTCCTGACCTGCCATTAACCAGGACACCAAGGACCCTTTCCATGAGGCTCCTTTTAATACCCCAGTCTGTCCATACATCCAGGGTTGTCCCATCCCAGGTGCAGAACCCAGCATTTGCCCTTGTTGAAGCTCATATAGGTGGTGATTGCCTGTCTCTCATTTATCGAGCTCTCTCTTCAGGGCCCCTCTGCCTTCCAGGAAATCAAGAGTTCCTCCTAATTTAGTATCACTGGCAAGCTTACTTAGCCCTTAATAAAGATGATGAAGAGCACAGGGTGGAGGAAGGAGGCCTGTGGAACCCCGCTAGTGACACGTCACCATTCTGATGTCACTCCATTCACTATAACCCTGGGTACCTGACCCATGAGCCAGTGGCTCACCTATCACATGATGTGCTTATCCAGCTGTGAGCTGGATATCCTTTTTGTCCAGAACGATATTTGAGAGACAGTATGAAAAACTTTACTTAAATCCAAGAAGATCACATCAACTCCCTTCTCTTGATCAACGAAGTGGGTTACTTTGTTGTAAAAGGAAATCAGGTTTGAAAAGCAGGTTCCCACACAAAGCCCTGCTGGCTCTAACCACTGACTGCACTATTCTTCAGGTGTTTTTCAAAATGCACTAGTCAGTCCTTTTTGAAAGCAGCCAGCATTTCCAAAATGCAGTTAGTCTCATAAATATAGACACCTAAAAATGGTCATAAATAATTTCTTGAAGTGGTTTTTTTGTTTGGTTTTGTTTAGACTTTCTCTTTAATCAACAAGAAAGAGAATCTTAACTGACTGGACTAGGTTTTTGTGTCCAGAAATCACATTAAAGGAAATCTACATTAAAGATGGAGAAGAGCCAGAGTTTGATCTAAATCCACACCAGAGGCTACTGTGATAAGAAAGGGATTTGGAAAAAAGAAGGCAAACAGACTCACAGCTATTTAACAAATTTCAGAAGTGTACTGAGGGACCAAGGTGGTGGTGGAAATACCCATTCATAATAATGAAAAAGATACACAGACACTTTTCCTCAGTTTAATATCAGTTGATGTTATAAACTGCTAAACCCAGACATCTTCACATTATTACACCTGATGCACCATAAAACAGGTTTATGTTACAGTGTAAGGTTCAATATTACAAAAGAGACCTCCACGCAGAAGTCTTAATTTTTCACTCCTATTCACATCTAAACCCAATATTCTTAACTGTGTACAAATGGAGTTATTTCCTTTCATCTTCTAGAGCTGCTTTACAACCGTAAACCAGTTCTAAACAGCAACACCAACACTGGTAAGTGAGAAATCAACTCAAAATCAAGGCAGTGCCACTGCAGCCATTTCCTCAAGTCACACACACTTCCTGCTGGAGAGCTGACTGTGGAATTTTGCTGTCCTCTGTCTTTTCCTGCCCAGGAACTTGGCACACAGTCTTTCGTTTGAATAACCGTAGACTCAACCGTAACAAGTCGCTGTCCATTGCTGCGGAATTTGTGTAAGTTTGTTTTGTTGCACCCTGTTGAAATTGGAAATAGAATTTAAAAAAAGGAAGAGCTAAAAACAATGTCTTTTAACATGCAAGCTGGGAAATTAACCTTAAGTACTCTCAGTAATTAGAGGTTTAATCATACTAATCATACCACTAGAAAAGCCTTGGAGAATTAATGATTTTTCTAGTAGCATACAAAATCATAAAACCTACTGCAGAAGTTTTAATTTTAACTTTGGATTCTTCCAATTCTTATAAAAGCACATGGAATCTTAAGCAGGAAAGTTATTCAACAGTTACCTTTGAAATAATATTTACCTAACTACTTTTATTATGTATTCTCTAAATACAGGAAATGTATCTCCAGAATTTAAACCCCAAAATGAAAAGAAACAGGACTTAGCTCTAATCTCAAACTCAATCTCTCATTCTACATAAAAAATAAACACCCTACAACCTCTCTAAATAAAAGTCAGTTTATTATTTAAAGGACCAGATCTGCTTCGGAACAACGAACACAAAAATTATCTTCCAAGAGAAAAGCTCTGCTTAGGGGCATTTGTGTTTCCAAACTTTGACCCAGCACTTGCCTTTTCATTCTTCATGAGCTGCTTACGAATTGCAGAATCCCTGCGGAAGCACAGCGCTTTGCAGCAAGGGCCCAGATTGCTGAGAAGACCTGCTCTCTCTTCTTTTCGCCGAAGTGCAGCCATGTTCAGAGCTCCCAACTCGTGTTCAAAAAGGTTTTCTGCATCTAGAAAGAAATGAGATTTACAGAGATGAATATTAACATGGCATTTTTGAACAGCAACATATAGTCATATGAATTTTCTTAACGTTTTACTATTTGTATTTCTGCCTTCTAAACAATACAAAGGTTTGGAAAATGAAGAGCATTTGAGTTTATAAAATAACATGAATAAATTCTTCACTATTCAAAGGTAAGGATGGATACCCTTGTATTTAGTTTCAGCACTAAAAAGCAATATTGAGACAGCAATCACTGAGAAGCCTAAAAATGAAGTGACAGCTTTGGACAGAAGACGGGGTATGATTTATGGTCAGATGTGTGATGGACAAAAGGTGTTTGTTTACCACTTGCATTAATCATAAAGTAGCCCAAGTTTCACTTTGCAAGACACCAGGTAACTGTGCCAGTGTCAACACTGTTTTTGTGTGGCTATGCAGAAGTGAAATACAACTATCTAGAATAATTTTTTATTTCTGGTGGATGAACCTGGAAACCAAGTCAGCAGCTGCCAATGGACTACCTCTTCCTACCAGCTCACCTAAGGCATTTAACAGAACTCAAGGTGACAGCACCAGTCCTTCAACACATTGACCAGAAGAAACAGTGTGCAGAAAAAAACAGTTTTAGAAAAGATATATCCTGAAGTGAATGTTGTTCTGCAACAAGTCTGTTCCTATGAAATGCAAAGACAAAAAGAGCACACAGGGCTGGACCAGAGCTCACTGATTTATAGCCCTTTTACAATAAACAGGAAGATTATCGTGTAATAGAAAAAAAGCTGGAAAGGTATGTGGCTGAGTCCAATCCAGCTGCCTCTATATAGTAAAGCTGGGTGTTCAGCAGAGAATTTAACACCTCACTCAAGATGTGAAGAACCCTGGGGAAAATACAGCATTTAAAAGCAAAGACTGCTCCAGCAGTTTGGCAGTATGAACACAGAAGAGGACAAAGATGCATTTTTTTAACCACTACCACTCAGAATCTGGATGAAACTCAGTAGTTTTTTAAACAAGTTTTTAAACAAAGTGAAAAGAAACAAGAAAGTTACATGAAATGAAGGACAGGTTAAAGAGAACTGCACTGAAGTCAAAGACAACCTCGATGGACAACCAAAAACTGGAAATAAGTGACAAGACACAAAAAGGCGACTTCAAAGGTAACATGGACAGCTTGCAGCATCTTCTCAGGTGCCAGATGCTTGCTGAGCATATCTGGCAAGTAAGCATGCCCATATCCTTAGAGAAACAATTGCATATAATAGAGGGCAAGTAAAATCTCAATACCATCATATACTACAGATTTTTGTTTCCAAAGAAAAAATAATTTTAAAAGCACACCCTGAAACAAGGTATAATTTCCCTACTTTCTGCATTTAATAGTATTACTAGAAATACTTCAATTTGTTCCTCAACACAGACAGAAACACCAAACTCAGGAATAAGACAGGGAGACAAATTATACCACCATGAAGTCCAGAGTGAAAATACTACTTTTTCACTCTTACGCACACTGAGCACATCTAGCTCAGATTCATTCAGTTTTCAGGGCACCAGACTTGTGCCTTTCTTTAGAATATATGTGCTGTGGCTGTGTAACCTCTACACAGAGAACATTCACCTGCCAGATTGAAGAGGAAGTGCATACACTTGAAAGCCTAGTGGCAGTGTATGAAGTCTGATGTGTGAGAGGCTGCACACACACACCAAAGGGAAATCAAGAGAGGCAATTCAAATTCCCCGTCCTCTCCAGAGCAAGGTTCTGCTGAATCCAAGTCAGTCCAGAGACTGACAGTCCTGAGGCAGTGCTGGAGAGCCTCCTATTATCAGTAAGGGCTTTATTTCAAGGGAAGCATGCAAGGATTGCTGAGAGTATTTCAGGTATCATTTTAAACAGCCAGGTGGAATGATCCTGCAGTGCAGTTGCTGTTACAAGGAATCCCTGGTAAGAACTGTTGAAGCATATAGCAAAATTAAAGCTTACATTAAAGAGAGAGACACAGTTCATACCTTACTATATCAGTCTGTACACTCAGGAAGACTCAATATTTTATTTGGCTCAAAAAAACTAGTAGGAGCAGTAGTAATAGCTCACAATTAATACAGTTATACAATTTAAATGGCTCAAGCAAACAGTGCCATTGATGGAGATTAGCACAGTTAAAAAAAGTTTTGGATTTTTTCCCCCCCACTAATCTGAGACTTTGAGGTTAACAAGACAACTGCATAAAGAATAATGCAAAGTGAAAGGTATTGTTTCAAATTAAGAACTAGAATTTACAGAGTAAAAAACCCATGAGCTCTGCAGATAATATTATTTATAAGCCACAATTTTCTAACATTTAGATCCTGCAATAATTTTCATAGAGGTCTTATAGAAAGCAATTGTTTTATAGTCCCAAAAGAACCATTCTACCATGCAAGTTGTTGCAAGCAGCTCAACCGATTCCTGGGGTGTGAAAGAGAAAAATTAGTATTCTTTCTCAAGGAAAAGCCCTGCTAACACTCAGAAATGTAGCAAACAGCACTAGTACAATTGATGCCTATCCCATTTATCATGCATGTCTTATGACATACACCTTGTCCAAATTCCAAACCTGTAAATTGTTGAACTTCCCACTTTTAGTAGAGGTATAATATATATATTTCACTTAGTGCCTTCATTCTGATCCAAAACCCCAATCTATGAATTTGAGAAAGGATCCTTAGAATGAAAATAAGGAATCTTATTTCTTTCTTGAAATGCTGCTCCTAGTTCACTGGAGAAGGTATTTAGCTAAGAAACTGCTCATGCACTTTAGGCTAGGAAAGCATGAAAGGTCTCACAAAAAGAATATTCCACTAAGATAACGGCAACTTTGTTCTGTTTATTAGTTTAGACCTCCTCACCATTGCTGAAATCAAAACACTAATCTGACTAACATGCTGCTGTACCACATTTCTGTAATATTCACACGATACTCATTATACACTTTCTGTGGTCTTTGAAACCTAAAATAATGAACTAATGCACATTTCATAAGGACTTTTTCACTACACACAAAAGACAGAAGTTACCTTTAGGTTTTTCTAACACTCTCTGGCATGTCTCTTTTATTTTGGTGAAGAGCTCTGGTCCTGCCAATCGCTTGGAAATACCAACTCTCAACATAACAGCACCTGGTGTGAATTTTAAGAGCGCAGCCCCAGGCTCACGTGGTTCTTTTGGCTGCTTTGGCATAAGACTGGACCAGTCCACATCTATAACATCCACTGGATCTGCAAAAACATTGACAGAGAATGAGTTATCACACCACCACCCCTTACCACAGCTGGTTAATTTCACATGCTGAGCGCATGGTAGTCTCCTGAAAGCAATATATATATATATGAGATTAACATCGTTCTGCAGTCCTCTTGGACCCTTCAGGTAAGAATGTCAAAACTCACTTGGATGGGTGGAAAACAGAAGAAATGCAAAAAGAAATGGCAAAAACCCCCCTATATGGATTAAAAAAAAACAACCCATGCCTAATATTCTGCTTTATATTTATTGCAATCCCTTTGTGAAATGTTGCTCAGCTCCTGCTTAGCCAGCAGGTTTGGACATATTACTTATGCATTCAAAAATGTCACAGTACAACTGAACATGCTAAGACGGATTCAAATTAAATACTCAGAGAGCTAGTTCACACAGCCCAGGTTACCCAGCTGAACTTAGGACAATTAGACAATTCCATTCTCCCCAAAGCACTTGGAAAGCACTCAAGCACAGACAGAATCTGCTCACAGACTGCACTCCCAATTCAGAAATATTGTCAACATCACAGTAGCATTCTATGCACACTGATCTAATCTGTATACTCAAATAATCACAAAGGAGGGTTGATATACTTTTACCAGGCATCTTCTCATCCTCCTGTTGATCCTCACGCTTTTCAGCATCACCTGCCAGAATTTCATCCAGTTCATCATCGCTGATGGGCTCATATTCTCCAGCACCAGACCCCAGGGACTGCACATCATTAGTCTTTGTTTCATCCTCTCCTCCTACAGAGACAGAAACATACTGTAGCTTTAAAGCAATCATATTTTTTTTCTAAACATGCTGTACACTGCCTGAAAACAAAAAGGTTTAGCAAACTAAACTGTTAGCTTTTAGGAACAAGTATATTCAACATAAAAACTGGTATCAACCGACAGAAACAGCCAAGTTATTCCTCCCATACACAATGTGGCAGTTTGAATTTTACACATACTGGTCAATTTTTTGTTGCAGTATTAGTCAAACTTCTCAGAGAAAGCCATTTTCACAACATACATCTTGATTATCTGATCTCTGACATGTAGTTTATGATAATAAATAGTTTATAAAAATCTAAGTTAGTGCCACAAAGTCTTTCAGATGCTTTAGCACATTAATCTAAAATCAGGATTCAGTCCAAAGGTCCTAAAATAAGTAACAAAACTCCAAAATACAAAAAGGTAACAGGTATCCTGAATGAAACAATTATGTACAGAAATTTAGACTGTTTGTAGCAGTCACAAGAAGGGCTTTTAGAAAACCATGCCAAACTTCTTTTAGTTGCTAACCTCCTTTCCATCCACATACTATCTGCATAGGCAAATACATGCGCTGTATGTGGAAACGTATTCCTCAGGATCCATGAACACAAGACACTCAAACACTGAATTTTGCAGTTCACAAAAGGGACATCCTCTCACCTCCAAGACTGAAAGATCTGACTCAAGCATTTAAAAATTCCATTGCTCTAAACTCAGCCTTTATTTTATTACAGTTCTCCACCATGGGTACTAGCAATGAGTTGTGCCACACAAACTGGACAGAATTTACAGGCATCTTCTTCTGTGGATGACCATCCTGATACCTTCCAGCTCCCTTAGCCAGATGGAAACTGCTTCCATTTTAAGTTTCCCCCCTATTCTTTGGGGTTTTTTTTTTTCAGCTTGCTTTTGTGGGGGCAGAAAAAGTAGTCACCTCAATTAACCTAAATATCATCATGGAAAAAGCAAGTAAAAGACAAGCCAGTAAAGCATAAACAAACTACTCAGACCATCTGGCAATGCTTTGGAGGAAGCATATAGCATCTTAGGCATTATTTAAGCCGACTCATAAAGCAAACACATTAGGTTCAAAACATTAAGATAATTTAATAATATTCTGACATACTCCGCTAAGACAATATACAACAGTAATTTCCCCAAGTAAATACCAGATACCTCCCTCTAACATCATCACATTCAGAAATTGTACTTCGACTTTTTTCCTTTTTAGAAAGGAGAATAAGGCGATCTACACTAGATTTTGTTTTGTGTCTTACTACTTTATATATTCACTGCCTGTAAGATCCACCTGCTGCATCCACATTGACGTACCAGATACACCAGTTCACCAGTACTACATGCCTGGACCCATTAAAAATTTACTGTATTAAGAAATTGAAAATAATACAATTCATAGTTCTCAACACATAATTTTATTAAACAATACTTTATTAAAAATTTTATTTTAAAAATACTTTATATTTGGATTTCAAGTAAAAGTTTGATAATTTCTAGACTATCTTTTACCACTCCTATGTGGAAGTGTACTTTTATATTAATTCTGCATTAAAAACATCTAATATTTTCCAAAATAGATTTTCCTAAAAAAAATAAGAAATCCTAAATATACCCAACTCCCTACAGATGAAAACCTGCAGAGAATTTAGAACACAGCCTCTTAAAAACAGACAAAAGAATACACATACGCTGAAAGGCTAGACCAAAGAACATATTTACCATGCACAGCCTATATGGTTAAAGGTGCCCTCTTGGAAACAGGTCATGTACCCAAGAATGGCCTTTCATTATCTCTTTTCTCAAGCCACCACATGGTACTCTCAGATTTATTGCACCATGCTTTTCCTCCAGCTTAAAAATAGTTAATTCTGTCTATTGCAGCAAAAGTAGACTTTTAGAGGCTCACTTCAAATACTATCTTTGTCTGTCGAGTGCTTCCACTCCACAGATAATCTCCTTAAATGAAACTTTCTCAACAGGATCTCTCAACTCTAAAGACCACTTTAAGAGTAATCAGGTAGGAGACCTAAGTACTAAATATTCCTCACCACCCTCTTGAGACAGTATTTGATTAAACTGCCCAAATTAACAATGAACACTAAAGGCAATTCTTACTAAGAATGGCATACACAATGAGCATAACCGTAACATACACCAGTTACTCTGGATTTAGACTCTTGTTCCTTTTATGTCGTTCATATAAAAGCCAACTCCCTATTCTTGCAAAGCTCAAGCTTCTAATCCACGTGAACAAACTGTTAGGAGTTTGTTAGTGTTTACCCCTCACTGACTTTATCAGTTCTAAGCATGCTTCCCTCAGTACCATTAGGGCCAGCAAAATGAAGTTGCATTTTCAGCTGATATTACTGAGATCACTTCAGATAAGGTTAGATCAGGAATGATCTATAAGATTACCTCAGGAAAGCTATTTTTGGACTACTGTGCCAAGCCATACATATGTTTCACCTACTAATCAGACAAACAGTTCTATGATAATTGGGCTCTGGCTGAAAAAAAAAGCAAGAAACAATTCCAAGTCCACACTCTTTTTTCCCACTCATTACCTGTCACTCCCAAAATAAGAAATAGATCTTACCATGATATAACAAGGCAATCAAATGTTGGTGTTATCTTTTAGTAAACTGCCTATTCAGAAACATTACATTTTGGTGAAATTATCTCAGCTAATGTATGCTTCTTTGCCTCAAGACTTCTCCAGAAATTAAGAAACAGCACTAACACAATTAACAATAAGGAAGATGCTCATCAGATTTTTCTCATTATCTTCTTCCACAGCAGAGAAGCTGAAGCTAATAAGCCTTTCAGTAGAAAATTATTGCAATACAGCTCAGTTCAGCACTATGCCAAAAGGGAAAGAATAAAATATTTGTTAATCCAGGTTCTTTGCCAGAATAGCTCACCTTCTAAACTCTCTACTTTTTCGGCCTCATTTCCATCTTCAAAGCCTTGTAAAGGTCCTAAATCTTTGTCTGTTTTTTCCTTCTCTGAAGCTGCTGAGTCCCGGCAAATACCATCAAACTCCTTTTCGTGATCTCTGTCCAATTTTGTTTCACTGTGCTTTGTTGATTCCTTTTGAGAGGAGATGTCAAGAGTTCTCTCTCTCTCTCTTTCAGCAGTATCAGGGAGCTGTCGGTCTCTCTCTCGCTCCAGCTCCCGTCTTTTCTCCCTCTCCCTCTCTCGCTCCCTGAGTCTCTCTCGCTCCCGGCTCCTCGGCCAGTCCTTGTCCACATCTCGGTCCCAGTCTCTCTGTCTCCCCTCTCTCCGGTCTCTCTCTCGTTCCCGGTCATGTTCATGTCGATCTCGCTCCTGAAGCCTCTCCCTGCTATCAAAGGACCCGGATCTGGAATGAACCTGACGATCTGACTCGGGGGAACTTCTTCTGGAACTGTGGCTTCTTGAATCTTGACGATCTGGATAAAAGATCATATATATAAGCACGACTATGACACATAAATGTAATACCATTTTACTAGACCAAAGCATTTTAAAGATTCGGGTATGAAAATACACTTCTCAAAAGCATCATCTTCAAATTAATCATGCTTTCAGATTGCCTTAGAAGATTTAACCTTACTTAAAAACATGAGGTAACTTTTCCGACTTCCGAAAAAGAAATTTAGTGGCTACTTTCTACTATGAGAGAAATGAACTGAATAATCATATAATCATATACACACTCAACTCAGAAATTTAGGCTTGGGGGGAAAAAGAAAAGAGAATCACCTCAAAATTCAAAATTCTTATAACGTGTCGTCTAAAAGCTAGGAATGCCTTAGTTGACAGATGAATTCAGAAAAATAATTTCAAGCATGTAATCATGAGGAGAACGGAGAGCCAAAATGCTTTTAGTATTGATATTTTTGTATTGATGCCGTTTTAAAGTATTTTATCTGTTTTTTTCACAGCAACTACAAACATAAAAAATGTGACTATTTTGATTTGCAACGAAGATGATTTCCATGTGCCTATTAGAAGTACGCCTAACAGGAACCATAGAAGATTTACCTGATTTTGCATTACTTCAGCAATTTCCGTACCAAAATTAACACTAATAATGAATGTAAGAACATTATTTAGACTATAAAACAACTTCAATGTTCTGTTAGCACAAGTATTTTCTCTATGAGGTTTTTCTGTCCTACAAATTACTTTATTCCCCAGACAGCATGAACCAAAATCCAACTGAATGTCTTGGTGTAAACAAAATGGTAATCCTGCCCACTGAGAATCAGCTTTTCAAATACGTTAACACTTGCAGGAATCTTAATTTATTCTAGTTTTACAGTGAAAGGCAGACAACATGTCCCTCTCCTGTCACACTAATTAGAGCCATGAAGAACAATTTGGGACTTGTACATGGAATGACAGGTTGGTCTCACTAAAATACATCTTATTACCTGAAGATGTGCTGCGACTGGGTTCTCCTCGTTTCAACTGATCAATTCGGGACTTCCTTTCAGTGATTTCTAAGCTTTTCTTCTCCCTCTCCCTGTCCCTATCCCTGTCCCTAGAGCTACTGTGCAGGATCCTCTTCCGTCCAGTCTGATCGTCTCCACTGCGATGCGCTGACTCATTGGAGGGTGATCTAAGCCTGCTGGAGGCATGGCTCCGATTGCTGCCGAGGCTGCTGCTGCGCTTCTGGTCCACAGGCTTACGGTGTGGCCCATCCTCTATAGTAACATGAGGGGCTTCCACCTTTTCTCCCCTCATCCTGTGACTTTTTCTATGGGAATCCTCAGTGGTTCTTTCTGGAACAACAATGTCACCACGTTCAGGAACATCCTCATCTGACCAGTCACTAAATGTTGTATCTTCTCTTTTTGTGGGGACTTCTGCCACTGCTTTCTCAGGTGGTGCTTCAACCAATTCTTCTTTATTTACAGGAGGGGTTCTCGGACCTTTTTTCTTTTTATGATGTGGAACAATTTCTTCGTCAGAAACTTCAGAATCACCCTTGGACCTCTTCCGCTTTTTCTCCACGTTTTTCCTTTTTTGACCTTTTTTAGGGGAAAAGACCTGGCTTTCCTCAGGTGCTGGTTCATTAGCATACCTTTCCACCCCACTTTCATCATCTTTCTTCTTCTTCGTGGCCTTTTTCTGTATCTTAGATTTCTTCTTGCTGTCATCATGCATTCTATCAGAAGCATCTCTTTCTTCAGAAGGACGGTGTCCAAGATTTTCCTGAACCCTGGACCGGGAACCTTCTGAAGCATCTGGTTGATCTCTTTGCTTATCTGTTGAAGAAACCCTCTCTTTAAACTCTGGCTCTTCATAGCGCCGGGAACTTTCCTTTCTGTCCGATTTTCGCTCTTCCTCTTTCCAGCGGCTCTGCCGCTCCTCCACAACGTGAGAGGGGCTCAGTGACCGGGATTCCTGCGGCCGCACAACCTGGCTCAGGAGTCTGTGCTTTTCATCTGCAAAATGTGAAAAAGAATGTGCCTTTATTGTGTAGGAAGGAGAACGCGTGAGCATTTGCTGTCTTCTGCGTGCCAAAAGAAGTGTCCATTAAAACACATAACCCATTACTTCAGTTAGATTTCTTAGGTTTTTCTACCGCTGCAGCAGCAAAAGACAATTTCCAATTTGGTAAACGTACATCTTAAACAGGGGCCATGGATGTCACTATCACCTGGCAGACATAATACATAGTGACAATATGAAGATAAGGACAAATAAAGATGAAAAATGGCAGTCCTCATAAAAATACGGGGAACACTTAAAAAACTTTCCTCATGTTTTTTCTATTTAAAATTGCAAGTTATTCTCCACAGACAGAAGATAACCTGGGTCCAGCTGCAGAGACAGCCCACTCCCACTTACTTTTATCATCTCCACTGTTGTAAGCATCACTATCAGGGGAATGATCACGGCGACGTTTGGGTGACTGACGGGGACTTGGACTGCTTTCGTTTCTGTGACGCTTCCTGCAAAAGGAACATGCACCATCAAATTTCTTCAGGATGCTTTGAGTTTATCATCAGTACAATCCCTGAAGTCTAAGCACCTCATATAGAAGACATTTAAAGATGTCATGAAGTTCTGTAGTTTTCTAAGTTGCCGTTCCAAGTAACAGCTATGCACTTAAAGGAAGCACAACACATATACTGGAGGTATTTTTCACACCTTCACTGGTAGTCTTCTGGTGTTGGAAATTTGGTAGTGCAAAGGGTAATGCATGTTCCAAAGAAATTTAATTAACAAAGTCACAAACCCTGACCTAGATAGCTGCTATTTGAATTTCAGACTTCATAATGTACCACAGTTTTTTTACCATGTTTCCATTAATGACTGTATTATTAAAGGCAAGACAATTCAAGCATGCATAATAGGGAAAATTACATTGTCCGATTCAACTCTTAACTCATATGTAGTTCCATGACTCAGCACTAATAAAACACTGGAATAACTTCACCAGTACAAATTTGGGGGCTACCAGCATGTGCCACACAGATGCAGGGGGGACAGCTTCAGACCAAGACTATGCATAAACAGGATGTCTTCTTCCTTAAAATACTCCCCTGTCTACTAACTTACCAAATTCAACAGTTAAAGACTGCCTTTTTTTTTCTTTGACTAAAGTAACATTTAGATCTACTCACTTGGATTTTCTTTCCTCGTGGACATCTCTTGAGCCTCTTTCTTCTCGAATATCTTCTCTCTTATCCCTGCGGTCTTCCCTTCCTTTTTCTTTGTCATCCCAGTCTCTCTGGCGGTCTCTTTCTTTGTCTCTGTCTCGACCTCTCTCCCTTTCGCGCTCACGCTCCCGATCTCTCTCTCGTTCTCGCTCCCTTTCTCGTTCCTCCCGCTCTCGCTCTCGCTCCCGCTCCTTCTCCCTCTCCCTCTCTCGTTCCCTTTCCCTGTCATGGTCTCTGTCTCGGTCCCGCTCACGGTCTCTGTCTTTGTCCCGCTCTCTGTCCCTCTCCCGTTCCCGAGCACGATCTCGTTCCAACTCTCTTTCTTTCTCCCTCTCTCTTTCCCGGTCTCTTTCTCTTTCTCTCTCCCGGTCCCTCTCCCTTTCCCGCTCTCTCTCCCGGGCCCTTTCATCTCTCCTGTCATCAGACCGATCCACCCTTCGCTCCTCTCTCCTCTCATCCCGCTCGAGATCATCACTCCGTCCTTGGTGTCGTACCGGTGAGCTTGCTCTCTGATCTGCAAACAGAAGGAGGTTTGATTACCAAATGCTAAACAGATAAACACTGCTTCCACTACACTAGTAAAACAAAGAGCCTTTGTCTTCACGGTCTAGATCTTTGTTTGCATTAAACGAAAAGCAACTCCCTGCAGAAACTTGAATTCTTCCTCCTTTGAGGAGGAAGGAAGACATAAAGCAGAATGAATTTTGAAAGAATTTTTCGACATTTAGGAAGTGGGCTTTGCTTATTTAACCAAAAGTTGCCAAAAATTTTTTTTTATTTTCCAACAGATTTTTCTGAATGGCTTCAAAAGACAATGTAGCTATTACAATTGTATTACCCAATGATTCCAAATCTGGTATAAGATCTTAAAAAGCTGGGAATGGCATGCATAGGAAATGTTAAGACTTCCATACAAAGATTTTACTTCCTAAATCTATTAGGAGTCAAGTTCTTTACAAGGACTCAAGCGATTTACAACACAGAGTAAAAATTTCTGCAAAATTAGAAAGCCTGGCCTGTCTCATCACAGAAGAGATCCCTGCACAGAAACAGACAACCAAATCTACAAGATAGGGAGAGGCAAGGATGAGATAGGGGAAGCAGAGCAGCCAGAAGTTTTCACTTGTGTCTACTGCAGAGTCTTAAAGTTTAGTATCTGAGTTCGTTGTTCAAACAGTGGAATAGAGACAGAAGGAAAACTAAACATGTAGAAAATCACTGATCCAGAGGAAGAGTGAAATCTGATTTATCCAATTATATTTACTCTACGCAGACTCATCTACATATTCTTCATTGTATTTTGGATATTTTTTGAGTATTTCTTTAAGTTTTGACTACTTCATAGCAATTTCTATGCTCATGTTAGTAGTATTTGAGCCACAACAAATCAATAAAACTATTCTCCTACAACATATATATAAAAAAAACTATACAAAAGAGGAAAAAAACTGGCATGAACAGAGGTTGGTATTTCTCGCTCCATTACTCAGAGGCTGAGTGCACTTTGCTGTAAATTGAGGCAATGTCCACTAGGCGTGAGCAGGCAGAGTTTGGACTAAATCAATAAAACGTGAATTTCCATCAGTTTAATCAATTTTCATCTCTGAGTGAATTAACAATGATTTAGTGTTCCCCTGTTACCATGTAAAATTGAAAGCAAAGTTGAGTGACATTTCTGCCTTTTTAAAAAGGGAAACCATCAATCCACGCAATCAGTTCTGTGAACAGGTTTCACATTCTTTTAATGGGGCCTACAATACTGTAATATGATTTAGTGTGCATACCAAGTATTAGATTTTATAAAGAAGTTCTGTAACTCCTATTTGTTATGTCAGTTTTGGTGACAAAACACCCCTATGAAAGTCTTATGCGAATCAAATACTGCAAGTGTATTAGACAATTAAATGCAGATAGTCAGCACTTCTTATGTGACTTCATTTTTTGAAGTACTGTTCCAGTGGTTGTTTGGAAAACTCCCATATTTGCCTTAGTTGAAAAAAAGACAGCTCGAATTTGCAAGCTTGCATTTTAAAATCACACTCCTTGCATATCACAGAACCAAAATCTATTTCAATTTTTCACAGAATGACACATATTAAAACTGTAGTCTAATTAGGGAAACTGTCTTGAATTATAACTCTGAGGATTTACTATTACAAAAAGTGATCTAAATTTTTAAGGAGAAGACAATAAATTTTGAATGCATGCTCTATATTTTTCCCCCAGAGGGAAACACAACCCATTCAAAGCAACTTCCCTACTAGAAATTTATTTTGTTGTCATTACATGCTTTTATTTCCAAGGTTTCTTCTGTTGGTTTGGGGCTTTGTTTTGATTTTTTGGGGGGTGGATGTTTGTTGTTTTTCCTAATAAATTAAGAACTTGCTAGGATATGAAGGGCACAAAATTATATTATATGTATGTAGGATTTATTTGGGCTGAGGAGGTGAAAGAGATGAAAGCTAGAGTGCAAAAGCCAACCCCCAGGACACACTCAAGTCTTCAGGATTTTTCAGCTGACATGAAAAAGGAAGCCTGGAGTTTCGGTCTGTTGAAATTCTGCCTTGAAGATGAGAGAGAATCTGAAGCAGAGCCTCTCACAAGAACAAGCAACAAGAGATCTGTTTCAATAGGCTATAAAGTATCTTTCAAAGTGGCATACAAAATATCTCTTTGATAAACTGAAATTACACAGCAGCTAGAATGTAGCTGTCACCTGTAAACCAAAACTCAAGACAGAAAATAACCAACTGTAATTTTATGTTTAGTCTTCACAGCTCCTCTTTTAATTTTCAAGCTATTTTCATTTCCCTAACTCCTCCTGTTCTCTTAATTGGTGAGCAACACAAATATATCCCAGAATGTTAGCTGGTACTAAGTTCCTTCAAGCCAACACAGTACACTTTCTGGTACAGAAGTCTGACATCTTGCATGTCAAAGACTACTGTAAGTTGTGCATGCTGTTGTCATGACCACTGGTATCTTATGGCTATTAGCTAATTACTACTGAGAACAGCAAAGCACTCATCACCATTAAACTCCCCAGAAAATAAATTTTTGAATTAGACATGAATTTCAATGGTCACTTACTTTAGTAGCAAGTAGTCCATAACTGTCAGTCTAGTTTAGGCCTTCCCCAAAACACACTCAAGCAATTTACAGTACAAAAGCATAATGTTTCTATACAGAAAACAGAACCAGTAATGAAATGCAACCATGACTCTAAGCTTAACATGTTTATGTAACATGAAGTGGAAGAGGAGGCAAAAACATTTTACAGTGAAGTTGTACAATGAAATCCCTTGAAGCTTAGTTTGTTTAAAGACTAGTTAGATGAATAAACACAGAAGATACCAATATCAAGCCACAGGGCTGGAGAAAGGTGACAGCATTTGTGGATACATTGCCAATGAATGATCTTAAAAGATAAGTCATCTTCTATCAAGGATAGGAGTAGTGTCAGTGTGTGGTGTCAGATGAGCTATTTATGAATCGGTGGAAGCAGAACAAGATAGCAAAAGGAGGGAAACACACATTCATACATGTACATTTGACTACAGATGTATGAGTAAAACCAGACATTAAAATACCTCTGTCTCTGTTGTCACGCCTATCCCGTTCACCATGTCTTCTTTCAAAGGAGGAATCTCTCGCTTGATCCCGACTGTCATAGCGATCCCGATCAGCGTAGCTACTCCTCGACTCCCAGGTGTCGTGGTAGTTCCCACTACTGCTGTGACCGTCAACCTGGGATCCTCTAGTGCCCCGACTCCCTAATGGAGATGTAGCAACACAAAACATGAGCTTCCACACGTAAGGAAATCCACTGATAATTTATAACAGCTATGTATTAACATCTAATAAATTTGAATTAGCTGTTCATGGACTTAAGATTGTAGCATCAAACTCTACTTAAGCAGTAACTCAAATTTCGTATGTTTTAACTGAAAAGTTCTTATTTGCAAACTGCAAAATCAAGACTTTCTAAATCCTCATTCCCTGGTCATAGTACGAGGTCTTCTGACTAGAAATATCAGTCCAAAAGCCAGTTCCCAATTGTTCTGAGTAGGCTGTAAGCTAATAGACAGTGCAGCAAGAATAGGCAGAGAAAGCAGAGATCATTCTCCCTGTAAAAACTGTATGTAATTTCCCTAATGAAAATGTCGCAACAAGCCTGAAAGAGCCAAATAAATTACAGATTATTAGAAGTTATTTATTATTATTATAATTATCATTATTAATGCATCAGACTTCAGAAACCATTTTAAAGATTAAAGTCACACTTTTTGGAAATCAGATGGGCAGAGTGGTGAGAGGGGGAGAGGTGGATGTGTGTGAAAGATAGTTTTCAGGCACCTACGACATGCAGCTGTTTTCGAAAGACCATGAGAAACTTGCTGCCCAGTGCTTTGAGATGCACTACCCCCTATGAATTTTCCACTACACATCAGCCTCTTATTGTGTTTACAGCCAATGGGAAAACCTAGAGTGGCAGAAACATTAAACAGAGTGATGTAAGGGTAAGGCTTTGTTTTAAAATGGGATAGCAGAATACCAATGTTATGCCACTTTAATGAATACAGAACACAAATTTCAACAACAGTTTTAATTTAATGACGAACTGAACAGAGCTTTAAAAGTGTGAACTATTTGGCAGTACTTGCATATCAAATATCTAACAAGGTGGTATGAATGCAAATATTCAACCTTCAATGATAGGGACACATGAATTTTTTAAATTATGCAATACCTTTGTCCGATAATTCTGGACCTCTGCCTCGACTTCTGCCAGTTCTATCACTTCTGCTCTCATTTCTGGAGTCACTTCTGGAGTCATTCCTTGTTTCAGTCCGAGAGCTCTCCTCTCTGCCATGGGATCTCCCATAGCTGCGCAAGTCGTCTTGATACTGGTCATCCTTCTTATGGGCATCACGACTCTCTCTGTCTCTGTAGTCATGGGAGTCCCGTGTGGAGCGCGAGTCTCTCTGGTCACGACTGTCTTTGGTATCCCTGCCATAATCCCGGGTGTCTCTGGAGTCTCGAGTATCTCTGGATTCCCGTGGCTCCCGCCGATCTCTGGTGTCTCTCGTGTCCCTCCGATCTCTTCCATCACGAGACTCCCTGTCATCCCTGTGGTCCCTGGAGGTACTCTGTTCTTGGTCATAATCACGATCATCTCTTGTGTCTCTTTCTTTTTCTCTCTTGCCTCTGGTTTCTGTAAAACATTCAAAAGAATATTATATACCTGGCTTAATTAGAGCAAGCAAACATTTAGCACACAAATAATACTAAAATAACATTCTCAAAATACACTTAGCAAATCAAAATTAATACTTAAGTAGGATAAGGTCATGCCAGGTTATCTATCTGTACATCTAGTAAGTTTTAAAGACCTTATTCTGAATATGAATCTCTACAGTTATTTACCCATTTAGAACAGAGTAAGTATAATGAAAATAAATGTCAAACACACTAAAGAGTAAGCACACTTCAGTAATTTTAAGGTAGGGTCATTACTCCTCCAATCACAGATTCCTCTCATATTCTACACACACACAGACACTTCCAAAACATTTGTGGTATATTTAGACCACTTGTAAGACCTCAATGCCCTGTTAAAATCTGTTGATTTGAGTTTGGTGGTCTGATTTGTCTTGGGGTTTTTCTATTACATATTTATAATACTACTGCGACAAGAAGCTAAGTTTACAGCCAGTCTAAAATAGAGCTGACATATGTACTCTTCGTAATCTGTCTCTAGAGGCAAACAGCATGTTTACTCATCCCATATTGCCCAAACAGAGGGAATGACTGTTTCTTTGCACACACCTCACTTAATGTCAATTACAAAGACAATAGACAGCAATCAGCGGAGACTGGATTTGGGCACATCAAAGAAAAGAGTAATAGTTACTTAGATGTACCCTGCTGTGAAAACCACTTTCCTGCTGACACCACCATTGCATTACACAAGGAACACCTACATAGATACCTAGAAGTGCGTTTACAGTCAGTTGAGCCTACATAAGCAGTTCTGCCAGGGGTACTCTAATAGACAGTACCTGCAAACAGCACCACCAGCACAGGCAGAGTAAACACAGACAGTATTTTCTTCACCGCCTTGCCACTGGGATGGGTGCACACAATGCCACAATTTGAAAATCAAGTTCCAAAATGCAATTCACAAGCAAATAAAAACAATTCTGAAGTGCTGTTTTCACTCGTACCGTCCCGCCTTTCGTGACGCCTGTCATGAGACTGTGAAGTCCGATCCCGATCATGTCTTCCCTTGTCTCTTCCAGGAGATCGGTGTCGCGAAGGACTTCGCTTCCTCTGAGGTGGAGAGGAAGAGTGTGGGGGATAGGGGGAAGATGACCGCCTCGCAGGCGGGGAAGCTGTCCTTTGATAGGATGGAGAAGGAGTTCGTTTGCGGTGTGGGGAAGGAGAATGTCTTTGAACAGAGGAGCCTGACTGTGAGGATGAGGAGTGATGTCTGGAGGATATGGGAGAATGATGCTGACCTGATGGAGAAGCAGACCTGCAAGGAAGAGTTAAAACAGCTACATGTGTAATAATTTGACTCGAAACGTTCTTAACATACCATGCAGAAAAGCAATTAAAATAGTTTTTGTATTCTCTATCCTCTGACTGCTGAAAATATGTGCTGTTTCTATAAAACACCAAACTTGACTTCCCTCCAGGGTACCAAGTACATGTTTTCAAAATACGCTTATCTTTAAATGATTATTATTTATTTAATGCCCAGGAAAAATTTGTCCAATCAAAATCGTATTACACAGCTACCAGGACGTAGGGGAAGGGAAGGAGGAATCAGAAAAAAAATCATTATCTTCTTTCCCAACCCCAAATGAAAACCATTGTTTTCTTCAATATAAAATCGTTTTTAGAGTTGATAATAAAATTACAGATAATTTTACAAGGTGTAACTAAAGCTTTTTGTTTACAACAGTATACAATTCTTCTACAAAGCAACAGCGTCTCCTTCTTATTAATTTTTAACACCTTTTATTGTAAGGATTGATCTTTAAACAATTCTTAGAACCAGAAAGAACATACATATACCTACTTAAAATGTTAGCAAATATGACTGTTTACACAAACATGGAAACACAGAATAAGAAAATGTATACAAAATATTTCTGATCTTTGAAATTCTGTCACCAACTAAAGATAATTTACACAACAGTAAAAAATTTCCTCATAATATGACTAACATGGACAAAAACACACTTTGAGTCTTTAGGCTCAGTAGTGGGCTATTTTTACCCTTATCAGCATCAAAGGAACTTGAAAGTATCTTTTCTCATATAATATATACTGTCCTTAATTCCCAACTTCCTTCTACTTCACAAAACTCCAGAGATGACAAGAAGAGTGGGAGTTAAAAAGCCACACTTGGAGAACATATCTTCAAAAATCTCACTGTTCCTGAGGAAACAAGTAGCCTGCATGCCTCTAAGATGACAATTCATACACAAATGAAACAGATGACCTGGAATTAGTAGTAAAATTTCCAAAGCAGTCAATGTAAAATTCTGTCAGGGCTAGATATGACTAATAGAATCCAAGACTTTCATGACTTACTGTCTTTAAACTAAGACTACTTTTATTTTTCCCTGTGAAATTTTCTTTATTTTGATACACAAGGTTACCAGAATTGGCTTGCATGGAAGGCTTTCAATGGTATGAAGACAAAGTATTACCAATACCCTACCCTGCTTCTAGCAGAAGGCCCGTTTATCTTCCCTGCTTAACATTCCCTTGCACAATATCTGATACAAGTAGGTAATGACGAGCAAAATATTCAATGTCATGTTTAACCCCAGCCAGCAACTAAGTACCACACAGCTGCTCG
Source organism: Chamaea fasciata (assembly GCF_029207755.1). Classification (NCBI taxonomy): domain Eukaryota; kingdom Metazoa; phylum Chordata; class Aves; order Passeriformes; family Sylviidae; genus Chamaea; species Chamaea fasciata. The sequence continues at coordinate 54,576,264 of NW_027094087.1, read as the reverse complement.
TTCACTTCCCTGCACAGCCCCAGCAGGATGGGGAGGAGAATGAGAAAAAGGTAGAGCCTGTGGGTTGAGATAAGAACAGTTAAAGAACTGAAATAAAGTAAAATATAATCATGATGGCAACAATAATTGCAATAAAAAGGGAGGTAAGAGAGAGAAGATGAAAACCAAGAGAAACAGTGATGGACAACATCATTTGCTCACCTCAACAGATGCCCATCCCATCCCTGAGCAGCAGTTGGCAGCTCCTGGCCAACTCCCCCAGTTTATACACTGAACATGATGTTCTATGGTATGGAATATCTTTTTGGCCAGTTCAGGTCAGCTGTCCTGGCCATGGTCCCTCCCAGCATTTTGTGCACCTGCTCACTGGCAGGGTGTGGGAAACTGTTGTAAAAACTACTTAGCAACAACTAAAACAGCTGTGTGCTATCAACATTATTCTCATGCTAAATCCAAAATACAGCACTGCAGTAGCTACCAGGAAAAAAATTAACTCTATCTCAGCTGAAACCAGGACACTGCAGGAAGTTAAAAGACAGGGAAAAAAGATATTTTGCAGACTCCATACTACTGCTCCAGGAGGAACTCTCTTCCGTATGAGAAATCCAATATAGCAAAAATGTCCATCAGTGGCACCCCCCACAAAATAATCTAATGTTGTTCCAGCTGAACTGAGTCACCACAGAAGCCAAACAGTTTGTTTACAACTCTTTGGATTGCTGAATTGATGGGTTTTATTTTGCCTGTTTTATCAGCATGCAGAAATATGTATGACATCTGGAGCATCCTCCACCCTTCAACAGAGGTGCAGAAAATAAGAATGCCTTGCTTGCCATTATACAAACATGGGACTACAGTGGTATTTAGCACTGCTATTCTAAACCTGAGCTTACACTCTTTCAGGCCAAAATAAGGAGCCAACTCCATTTTTAATGGCGATAGAACATTTTTTTCAAAACCCCAAGAACTAACAGATATGATACCTTCCCCAAACCTTCCTGCAACAAGCTTCGTACAGCATTGTTTAGCCAATTATGTCTGCTTCTCAACAAAGATGTGCAGAACCACGACCTGTGTATCACTTTACCCATTCTAGAACGGAGAAACTCTGCTTGTTTCCCATCTCAAAGGTAAAAGATTTTTTTCCACGTTCCACTTTTTAAAAAGAGGAAGGTTAGGGAGCAAGAAAGTTCCGAAAGGCTCACAGACTGACTATACCTCATACCAGACTTCTGAAGTTCTACCTGAAGGAGAAACACTGGAGAGGAACTGATAAATGGAAACTTTCACTGTGACTTGTGTTCTTGACGTGACACATACCCTTAATGTAATAACTAGGCAAGAAAAGAAGAGCTCAAGTGTTTGAGGCACAAACATATTCACAACAGAGACACAAACAAGTAGTCAAACCAAGAGAGGAAGTTTCCAAACCAGAACTATGAAAGGAAATAAAATCCACAGAATTGACCTCCTACCTGCGAGAGGGTGAGAAGTTATGTTTGTGAGTGGTTGACTTGGCTGGAGCTCGGGAGGTTTGCCTTCGCCTTGCAGCAGGTGGTGAGTACTCTCTGGAAGGGGAAGAATTACTGCCAGAGTGATCTGCAGGACTAGGAGAACGTTTCTGTCTACGGGAGCTTTCAGACGGATCCCTGGGAAACATAAACAGCAGCTAGTTTAACAGGGCTAAGATGGCACTAGCACATTTCTAAGAAACTACAAACACCTCCAAGACAGAACATGTGATTACCATATCAAGATACGTTATACTATCATTTGTTCCACCTATGATTTCACACATGAAATTACCTTAAACTAGCAAAACTCAAGAATGCAAGATATGCACTATATTTCTTGCTACACCGGACTGTAAAAACTAGAACATGGTAAAACCAAAAAAACCTTCTTGTAATTTCACCTAACACTTCATGTTGTGGTGAAACAGAATTCTTACCAATGGAGAAATATTTTGCTACCTTATTACAAAACTTCCATAATATCAGAATTTTATTTAAGCTTCAAGCTCAGACACATTTTTAAAAGCTTATCCCAGTAGCAAGTGAATGAAAGTAATCCGTCGAAACTTTCAACTATTTCACTGACTGTACCTCACAGAGATTTGACATTACAACTTCATTTTTATTATGTAGGGGAAAAAAAAAAAAGACAAAAATCCAGCAGTGAAATATAAGGCTGTAGTCACCACAGCAATACCTGGTTATAGTACAACGATAAGACAAGTACTGTCTTAATCCTTTCAGCGCTACCTAGAATGTTCTTTTCTACTGCTTGCAACTTGCTTCCAGCAATGGAATGCGCAATCATGAGGAAAATAAAATACTTTCAAGTAAGTATGGTGGAACTCATTTAATCAATTAAAAATACATGATCTCTTCCAATCCTTAGTCTGCTATGCCACTTACAAAGTAAGACTTAAGAACATGTACCCTACTTTCATCAAGAAAATATAGGACATAAAAATGCAGATCATGTATCTTCCAGCTTAAGCAGATATGTATGCTCCAGGAATTAATGGAATAGTCATAGCAGTCCACCATTTTTTTAAATATATAGATATGTACATATGCAAAAGTGAAGCAATTCTAAAATATCAGTAGTCTTTGACTACTTCAAAAATACTTCAAGCTACTAAAGATTAGGGAAAGTTTAAATGCACACTGCACAACTTATAAAGGTATTAGTTCTCTAAGATTTCAGAAAAACATGCAATCAGAGCAGTGAATTACTTCAATAAACTTCCATAGAGAGTCTGGCAAACAATCTGTTCCACAGGTGAAGATCCAAATTCTTGAATAGTAATGAATCTTTCAAAGGGGCATTTTACAAACGTACTAAGTTATGTAATTAAAACCTACCAATCTGTCAGTTATAGTCTATCAACCCATCTATATAACACACTGAAAATACTTCATCGTGTACTGAAAAGGTTGTTGGCAAAGTAGGTAATACCACCCTTACTATTCAGTGTTCTATAAAAATAACTTCAAAAGCAAGGTTACATCATCACAGTTAAAAGTCAATAATGCAACATAACCTACCTCTGCTTCTCTTTTTTCTCCTTGTGCCTTTCAAAGTCACGCCCTCTCTCTTTCACCTCCCTTGCCTTTTCTTCTGAACGTTCTTTTGCTTTATGTTTTTCTTTGTGTTTTTTCCCTAGGGAAGTTTCCTCTTGTACTGGAGGAGGAGGGCTAGGGGTACGAGGACCTTTCTTTTTACTCTGGTTACTTTTAGAACTCCTAGAGAGAAATTAACAGGGCAGGGGGGGGGGTATAAAAATGAAGATCTGACAACTATTCCAAACAACAGTTTCTCAGAAGTTGACAGGAAAGTTACAACATAGAAGGCCTGGAAGCTTTTAGGACAGGATTCACCAACTCCCTTAGCAAGCAGTATTCAATAGCAGAACTTGACAGAAAGGTGAATAGAGATGGTAAAAATGTATGTTGAGCTCTTCAATTTATAGCCTTTTTTTCTGAAGGAAGTGAACAAAAATAGGAATTGCTCTTGTTCAGACAGAACCAGTTTTCAAAGATGAAATGCCCTTACATGAACTGCGTACATCAGAAGACAAAAACCATACAGCACCTTGTCTGTTTAGACTCCCATTTCTGCAATGCAATACCCCAACCATATACATAAAATTATTTTAATTACTCATGTTTTCAATTTAATGTTAACTATCTGACAGGATGAAGCATCTAAACACTGTTGAATATGCAACTCACAATATGAAATAATACGTATTTTCCACATAATTTACCACAAAGATAAATCCTATCAACTAGGTATCACTGCATATGTCAGTATCATACCAGCACATTATAGTACATTCCTGTAGCAGAAACATCATTCTGCCCCTATTTTAAAGGGGATTTTAACAAATTGATTAAATAGGGGATTTTAGCAAACACAGACGTGTCTGGTAACACTGCTGCAGTAATTCATTTCCTATCTAAAAGCTGAAAGTTGTGGCCAGCAAGAACTTTGGAAGCAGGTTTTGGAGACCGGTGGCACCGCACCCAGTTAAAATTCCATGCTATTTACATATTTTATCCTTAAATTCTTCCCAGCACCCCCCACATCCCTCACTTCTTATCCTCTGAATTCTGAGAAATTCTCTGCCTTGAAAGTCACACATTGTATCTTGAACAGTAATATGCAATACCAACAGAATGCGCAGTTGGTCAAATTTTAAACACTTCAGTTTAGAGAGGCTGCTTCACAGGCCGCAGCAATTCAAATAAAAGTGTTTTCCACTTTTCAATGGTTTATATTTTCACATCACCTCACAAAGATTCTGGAAATTCAAAGAGAAAAGATCTGCTTGTAAACCACAAAAAAATAATCAACTGACAACTACATCCATATAAAAATTTTCTGCATAAGATGATTCACAATGCACAATTTAGAGATCTTCTCCTAAATTTATATAATCAAGGGCACTGAAAGGAAGGAAAATGGAAAATATTACTTATGAAAACTTCAGTAATTAACGTAAGTGTGGTTCTCTGCTCTCACTCTCTTGCGAGATGCATCTACATACTGACCTCTGCTGCTCCAAAAGTGGTGAAGAGACAGTAGATGCTTTCCTGTCTTTCTTACTAGCTGAAGATGATGATTTGGGACTGGATCTTCGTTTTGGAGATTTGCTAGACTTCCGTGGTGAGGGCGATGGTGATAATTTAGATCTAACCACCTCTGGAGAAATCTTGAGGGAGAGAATATAATTAACCAATAAGACATTGATGCTCAAAAGTGTAACTGTATGCCAATATGTGTGTCAAATATGTAAATTCAGCAAGTGAGAGAGTATGAGAACCATGTACATCTCTACTTTAACCTCATCACACTGTTGCAAAGAACACCATAAAGGAGGAACACATAAAAGGAAGACAACAGATAAAGCGTAGAGGTAGAGAAGGTGATACATTCTGCAATATGTTACAAAAACTAACTTAAAATTTAAATCAGTATGCTCACAACTAACACTCACATTTGTCTGAAAAAGAAAAGACATCCTTAGAGGATTTTTTTTTTAATCTTCCCCAAAATTTTACATTTTCTAACACCTACAGCTTTGTCTCTGCCACTCCACTCTGTTACTACAAGGCAAGCTGGAAAACGAGATTGGAAAATGCCTTGTCTTTTCTTCTACGCATCTTCTCTGTTACAGATCTTACTAGTTTAAGTTTTCACTAAAATGCATAAAATCCTTCTCATTTAGAGGAGAAGTCTTGGTTACTGTGCTGGATGACTGATCAGACACTCATTTCTACTACTCAAGTCACACACTAATTATATAGGTGCCAGTTATTAACTAATACGTAACACAACAGTGCATTTGTAGCCCAAAAAACTAAGCCTTCTGGGAAACTATTAGAAGGCTATGAAATGGCTGATGACTCGTCTTATTTCACATTTACATAATACAAACCTCTTTTTTAATTACTATTTCCTCTCGTTTCTCCATGTTTTCCTGTTCCAATTTCATGAGTTCTCTCTGAATCTTCTGGCGCTTCATTTCCAAAGACAGCTCATGATCATAATCATAATTAACATCTCCATTATCAGAATCTTTATTTGAAGAAAAGTAAATAGATTAGTAGACAACTTCTTACGAAAAACATAACAGTAACATTTAGCATACTAGATGCCAACCATAAATATTTCCATGACTTTTAAGCAGTGCATGAATGGATCAAGGAATGAATGCCAAACTTCTTCTCCAATTATATGTGCAAACCTGATGTAATCCCAGTTAGTTCCATACAATCTCAAGTTTAACTCCTGAACTTCATTAAAAAGAACACCTTAACTTTTCATGGACATTCATCTGAGGTAGCAAGGGAAACACAGTAAACCACTTATTTATATTTAAATAACAACAAAAAAATTAAAACTGTGTGTCTTCACAAGGAGTAATAGTATGTAGAGCACTGCTTAACTGGGGAACTCACATGAATTAGATTCATGTAGTGATACACGATACTACAGGGATTTATTTAATACAGTGTCTTACAAATCAACTGATACACAATTACATGTAAACATTGATTTTAAAATAAGACAGGGGTTCTGTGTGAACCCTTTTCATTGAATAAACATACACTTCAAGAGTTTACATCTGGTTTTACAACATTATCACTGTTTGGTTTTCACATTAGAAAAAGTGCTATTTCTCTTACTTTTTCACTAAGTCATGGACAGTTAATATCTTAAGCTTCCAACCTGGCAACTGAAATCTTACTGAAAATTGAATTTATGCACTCTGTTTATATTAATTTTGTTTATGGCTATTTAAGTCTAATACTAAAAAAGCATCTCAGGAAAATATCTGTCAGAGAAAAGATGACTTCATTAAAAAGTCATTAGCTTTCACTCCATTCCTACATACAGGAACTATATAAAAGGTTTTGCAATAACTAAATTCAGTCTACAAATTGCCTTCATGTGTCATGAATGCATGGGAACAGTTCAGAGAAAGGGGCAGTTCCTAAGTGTAGGTTTCTTCCCAGTCTATCCATCTACTTATACAGCACTCAGTAGAAATTAACAGATAGTAATTCTCCTTCATCCATACACTGATAATTGACACTAATTTTGAAAAAAAAGCTGAATTCTCAAGATGAAAGTCTCAGTGTCTATGACTTCAGACATTCATACCATATGTTTATATAGACCCTGTTGTTTCTATGTTCCAAACTTTTTTTGAGTCAGGTTTTATTTTTATGTATACATGTCACAGATCAATTTTCTTAAAGCATGTAAAAAAAAAATCTACAAAGGAGTGAATATATATAATGGCTACTTTTCCATTCCACAATAATGTATTGTGCTTAAGACACAGCAAAACAGGACCTGCAACACTTTTAGCAAACAGTATTGAAAAGCTCCCTAGTTACTGACATTTCCAAGGCGCTCCATCCTACAGCTTGCAGTGAACTTCACTGCAAGTACGTTCATCATATCTGAATTCCCTCAGATGGGATCAGAATTGCCATTTTTTTCTTGCAACGTTGTAACTACTTCTGAGACACAGACACTTACAAGATTACAGAAACACCACAGTCCAGTAGAAGCTCCTGTAACATCACTATCAGGTGAACTAGGAGTCTAGCAAAAGTGAAACTCAGGAGAGAAGAAAACTGCCCATAGCAACAATGAAACCACCTAAAACCTCAAAACCCAAAAACTCCCACCCGCCAACTCAAACAAAAGTGACTACAGAAGGTAATGCAAGACAATTAGCACTCTTCAAGTGTTTTTAGAACATAAATATTTCACCAATGTCCACCTTAAACAGTTGCTTTACTCATTCTAATGGAGACCTTGCTAATGACAGTTTACACCATTACAAATTATGCAACAAAACCATCTGACTTTTGAATTAAAAGGAGTTATACTTTCTTCTCCAACTGACAAGTTCTAAAATTACTTTAGATGAAACTTGGATTCATCTACTGACCTTAATGTGAAAGACTCACCATGGAGTAGACTATACCTAAATTCCTTGCTGCCTGAGTAGCCAAGGAGGAAAAAAAAAAGAAAGAAAAGCCTGTGTTTTTAAAGCTAGTTGGTTTAACCACTGTAGCAGTCCAATTCACGTAACTTGTTCGTTCTCCTCAAAAAAAAAATTTTAAAAAAAATAAATTAATGGCTACTGCATGAAAGTGTTCTGCCTAGAAACCAGATCTTGAAGCACTCCACTTGACACACAGCCCAGAAACCTCAGTTCTTTGAGGTGTCAGGGGACTGTCAGATCAATACCTTATACGTACCTTCTCTATTTGTTTCCCAATCCCCATTTTCCTCTTCGCTTTCTGGTGTTCGCTCCTTTGTAATTTTGATATCCTCCTTTTCTCTATGTCTTCCTCGTGAAGACTCTTTCTATAAAGGGAAAAGTGCTGCATTAGAGTAAACAACTTTATTTTAAAAGAAGCCTGAAGAAGCAGGTGTATTTTACATGGCATTTTGGCTGGGGTTTTTTCATAGTACAAAAAGCATTTCCCCTTTAGGCTGTCGAACAAATACCTTCCTAAACAAGCAGAGACCCCACAGGCTACATGCTCTAATACAATTGTATATAATCAGAATGCAAATAGCAGATGAGGAAAAGAGAAAAAAGGATTCATAAAATAAGAAGGCTTAAAGGCAGGGCAAGAGTCAAGCACACATCAGAGAATAAAGTTTAGAACAGGCACCGAAAGAAGAGATTAAGTTCTAAAGGCGAGAAGTTCAATGAACATTTAAAGAGTATAATTTTAACAGCTTGAGAAAGAATTCTCAGCTGTAAGTAAGAATATTTATATGCAAGGCAGATGAGCCTCAGAAGTAGGACCACTTAACTCTTCAGAGGATAAAGAATGTGGAGGGGGAGGAGATAATGAAATAAATAAACCCAGAGACCCTTTGCTGGCAGAAGGGGAAAAAATTCTAAAACAACACAATCAAATCAAATTCCATTGATAGATTTGTATTTGACTTTCACTGCCTCCAAGACAAGTCGACCTATCAAGTAGCACCCATTCCCCATTTGGCAGATGGTCCTGTGAACACCTAAGAAAGCCAGACACTATCCTTACAAGAAAAAAAGATAATTTCAAGTCAACTGATGCTGTGCTGCTCCTGTGCCCCTGCTAAATTCCAGCATAGAGCTACATAGTTGCATCTCTACATCTGCTGAAGTAACATTCTCTAAATGATCTACCTGGGCTCAAGTGGAATACACTACAAAGTTTCTTCGCTACTTGCAAAAGAAGAAAATTCAAGCTTAGAAGTATCTCAGGTTAATTTATTAAATAGGAAACCAGAACAGCGAAGTCTGTACCATAGCCCCGATGTTCTCACCTCCCATAGTGCCCTCTTTTGCTTTTCTGGGGATTTTTTCATGTTGGTATGTGGGAGAAACACCAAGAAAAGGAGATGCCTGAGAATTTCACTAGCTATTCCTTTTTGGGACTTATACCTTCATTTAATTTAAAACCTTAACATCACCTTAGAAACACATTAGAGAAACAACGTAAAATTGCAAGACACGTAAAATTGACAGTCACTCAAAAATGAGTAAAATTCAACTATTCCTTTTTATTCAGTAACAGCGTTAAAAACTTATCTCTAGTTTAATGATGTAAATCTCTAAAATGATGCAGAAGGTCATAACTTACTGAGTTGTGTTTGTTGCTGACATCAACTGCAGCCAAGCCTACATTCACTAAGCCATTGTTTCAGCATGCACTACAGGCATTCTGGCCTGTAGTCATAAGGGCCAGAATTCTACTATGCCCCAAAGCAAATTACTTTAAAAGATTACCCTGATGAGATCTAAAACTCTCTAAGTATAACAAGCCTTCCCAGCAACCATTCTTTTCTTTTGTAAGACTGTTCTCATTTTTCTAGCTCACCCTCCACGAAGGCCACATCTGTTGTACTGAACTGTACACTTCTGCTATATATTTCAACTAAGTCCTACAACATAAACTAACAAAACCATAATTTCTTAAATATGAATACTAGTTTCTATTAATTCAACACCACCTCTTACTAGCAAACAAATATGGACACAAGGACCACCTCTCTATGTCAATTTAAAAAACCTCCCAAGGACAATTCACCAAATAACTTGCCATCAAAGAATGTGCAGCAAGTCAATGTTTCAAGTTCAATTTAATAACCCAGGTTAAAAATACTACACTACCTGTATGTATCATGCCTACCTCCTCAAACTTACAAGCCAATACAAGCACCTTGAAAGAGCCTGTACTTTCAGTGGAAAGATTGAGTAGTGGCACAATCATATTTCTACTGAAGAACTGAAGACAAAAACAGCTATCAAACTGAAATGCTGAGTATAGGGGAAGCATAGTATTTTACACTAATGTTCTTTAGTTGTCAAGAAAAAAGATTTTGACAACACTGCATATTGAACAACAAATATCAGTTTAGAAATTGAGTATATTTTTTTCCTGGGGCATGCAAATCAAGAATTTAAGTTATGATGATTTAGAACACCTACCTAGTTTTTCTCAGTGAAAAATCTTCAATATATTCCTTTTATTTTACTTGTTACACTTGTATCACATTTGATTCCCTCATACTATGGGAATAAAATATTTCCTTCATATCCTTACAGACCTTTTTTGTCCCTCCCTTAACACACCAAGAGTAAAGGAAGTTAAGCTCCTAAAGGCCAGTAGCATGTCTTTCACCTGTACTTGAAGATGCAGTATACCCACTTCAGTCACTCATGTTAACTATTTCTCTGCAGACTCTGAAAAAATGCCATTTACTGGATGAGAAACATTACACTTTTGTAATTATGTAGTTATTTACTAAAAAAATACTGTAGCTTGTCCTAAGAGGAAACAACTATTTAGTAGGCTGTGTCTACACTGTTTTCAGGTATACGCTCACAGATAGACATAGCAGGTATTGGATAGATATTTACAGTTTCATTTTGATGTTCAGGAGAGACGCCACATAAGAAAGGGAAAAACGGATGACATTATGCCTGACTTCTGTGATACTTTATTTAATTTAATGTCTATTTAAGTCGAAGTTCTTTGTCCCATGTGATCAGCACTCTACAGCACAAGACTTGATGTCTACCTGAATAAATTTTCCACAACTGCCAGAAAAGCCTGGCCAAGCACAAAAGGACTCATCCAATCTGTGGAACATGCTTCTAGCCAAGAAGTGTTATTTTGCCAACACTGATGGAAAGAAGACTCATGCAACCTACAATTCTCGCATTGCAGAAATCTTGATTTCAACCTTATCAGGTTGCACACGTACATGCAGCAGCAAAATACACCATTCCAAAGCACAGATTCCTTTAAACCTACAGTAAGCTATGCGTATTACAGCTACAACCTTTTGCGTAAGCACAGTACTACTTTGCTCTAGGTGTAATATCTTCATAGTGTAAACTACTACCAAGCTACAGAAACACGTAAGAAAATGAATCTGAAGTTCCCCTGATATTACGAGGTATTTGTTCCCGTTTCAGAGATGGAAGACAATCTCGAATCCTATTTCCAGTGGAAATAGTTAAAAGCTACAGTGACAAAACCCACAGACATGAAACAAGTGACACACACTCCTTACAAAAACCTTCCTAAATGTACATTAAGTCCTCCCACTGTTTCTCCCAAATCACACACATCTTTCAGGTTAAGACTTTAGATAAGACTTTGTATACACCAATGTAACTGTCTTCTCATAATATGGTGAAAAGTGTAAAAAAAATATTTCCAACTGAATACAGTAACAGCAGGAACCTCATCTAATTATTTGTATAATAATTCATACACTAACATGCAGTGCTGAAGTAATTCCGAACACAGATCCAAGAAACACAAAATCAACTGAGTTCAATGAGGGTGTCCACATAACACAGCATATTGTCTCTGCAAATAATAGTACAAAGCATGAAGAAATAAAAAGGGATATAGTCTATAAATTGCCCAGATAGGAAATTTCTTCCTAAATACATACAGATCGTAATTGTTACGTCTCCAAAGAATACAAAATCTCTTCTGAAAGGATTTTGTACTAGTTATACTGCCTTAGCTTCTTGTGGAACCTATTCAGCTTTGTGTGTCTATCTTCTGGAAACCAGAATTGTCATATATAATGTAAATAGCATTTCCCCCTGTCATTTTCAAATTTGCCACTCTTTCTACTGGGATAAAGTATGAATATGACGCATCTAATTTATATATTCTCAAACATACGTTATATACATTCGTCCCATGTCCTTTCTTCTCTCCAGTTTATTTCTCACCTCTTTGCCAACTTCAAGAAGACCTTTGACTGTATTTTCTTGCATACAGGTGATGACAACCAAACAGCATTACAAATAAAACTGGACCATGAATATCTACAGCGTATTATTGATCATTTTCTATTCCATTTTTATATACTTGAATGTTTGCTTCTACAACTGCGACTTCACTTTGAACACATGGTTTCATTGAGCTGTCCACAATAACTTATTTTTCTACTGCATGCTTTCAGTTACTTTTAAAAAATTTATTCATTTTTTGTTTAAAAGACTTCCTTCAATTGTGCATTACCTTGCCCTTGCCAACACCAAGTTTCATCTGCCATTGTACTGCCAAAAACTATCTTTCCCAGCCACAGTGGCATTCCTCAGACTTCAGTAATCTCAAGTACTGTTTCTAAATCTTCTGCAACATTTAACATTTGGGATGTCCAACATTTTTTCTACTTTCTTTGAAGCTATAGTCCTTTAAATTAGTTATGATTCAAATTAATCTAAAATTTTCCCCTTAGCTGGCTTCTAAACCTAAAAGATTCCGGCTATTCTTTGACTATCTATACACATGCCCCAAAAGCCTTGTTTCAAAACAGGCTTGACCTGTGTCAGGCAGTTCTCTCTTAGACACTACTCTCCATCAAAGTTTCAGTCTAGTAGTCTGGTGAAGCACAGATTTCGTCTGCAGGAACGCTTCTGATCAGGTGGGGTTTTTTTATTTTTAAACTTCTTATGGAACAAGCTACCTTTCATTATTTCAAAATTTTCTTATCAAACTCTGCTCTTACCCCAGAAGCTTTAATAAAATAAGGAAACATCACATATTAGATCTCCACCAGAACAGCAGCTCTACCGATGGAGCAAGATTTTTCTTAGCAGTTCAGTCACTCGAGTCTTCTGTCCTTTTAGATATCCTGGTTCTTTGCAAAGCAACTCTTGACGACTGTCCCTCTTCATCTATTTGTTCCAGAATATTTTCTTTGATATCCTGTATTTTGAGAGTTGCCTCCATGGAATTAAAACAAAAATTCAGCTGTTTCCTCTATCTTCCATTTTATGAGATTGAAGCAGAGCATTTTTTACTCTGCCGTGTGCTCAACCTAGAAATAATTCTTTGATACTTTAACACTAACTCTCCAATTCCTTTAGATTCTTGCTTCCAGTTCACTTTCACTTGGGTTTTAGTTGTTTTATTTTAGAGTATTTTATTATTACATTAAGAGAACACTATAAAAAGCAAGATTAACTAACCAAAAGTAAGAATTACATCAAAATTAGAGTTGCATCAGGACAGAAGTTACAGCAAATGTTTAATGACGGTTGGAAAAAAAAATTTTCCCACCAACCATGTACTCAATAACTGAACAGTTTATTCAAGCTATTAGAAAATAAAAGAAACACATTTCAGTAAAAAGACTGAGTTTACACAAATTTACAGCAACTGAAAACATGATTGGAAGGTAAGCCATTCTGTTAAATTTAATGATAGCAGCTGCTGCTGATTTATTTACAGCTGACATAAAAAATTCATTTTACACAGCAAGTAGGAACAGACCAAGAGGAAATGATAGAACATTGTTAATACCTGCAGAAGCAAAACTGATTTTTTACAAATAAAACCTTTTTAAAAATTATTCATATGAAGATGGTCTTAAAAATGGTGCAGGAACACAGTGGTGCTATTGCTACAAGTTCAGCGTCACACTATGAACTCTATCCCTATTTGTTTGCAACATCAGAAATGGGAAACAATTTAATTTGAAGGGCCACAGGGTTGCAGAAAGATGTTTACAAAATAAGAACAATAATGAATTTTTTGTAAAATCCATTAAGTTAGCAGTTGGGGTGCCTGATGAGTATGTGAGGAGGAAGGCAAAATGAACCAGCACAATAGTAACTGCATGGTTTCATCAAAAGCAAATTTGGGGTGAACAACTTAAGTCAGGATGCTTGTATACAAGGGATATGAGTAAGTGTTGGGGGAAAAATAGTGGACAACTGAAACAATGGTTAATATACTTTCTTGGTAATAATTGAAGAGTCTGCATTGTTATTAAATACCTGTTTATCAGTATTTATAACATATTTTAAGTCTGTGGGATTTATAAAATCTTTAGGAACCAGAAGACCAGAAAGCACTATAAAAATGCAAAACAGTACAATTGTTAAGGCACTTCATAACAAAAAATGTGATACGCTATGTACAAAATGATCAGTTCCTTAAAACATTTTCAATGTTACAAGTCACAGCAGTAAGGTTTCTAGGACACACAGCCCAATTGCTACTGAGGGATTCTGGAGCTCTGCAAACTCCACTCTTACCCTAACAGGAGAGGACGATTCCTCTGTACTTCGTTTCTGTGGCTCTGCCTCAACATCTTGACGTTTGTTCTTCATTCTTTCCCGAAGATCTCCAGTGGGTCTTTCTGGTGACCTGCATTATACAGAAACATAATAAAACCAGTTCTATGGGACTATTTTTAAATTAATATTATCTGTCTTTTAATTATTATTTTATTAGTATATCCAGAAAAATCTAAACCTCCCACCCAGAAGCAAGGTGGATGAGTAAGAAAATATTCCCTTCTAAAGGGCTTAAGCACCATAAAAACCGCAATCCTTCCAGAAAGTCAAGGAAAACTTGACTCTAAGAAGAAAAATTACTTGTATGTATATGTGGCATGACTCAGTTACTACTCCAGATCAGCTTCAGGTGATCCCATCCAGAATAAATAAACCCTTTTCTGACCATCATGCAAATGTTTTCACAATCACTCCTACCAAATATTTCAAGATTCAGCCTTCTTCATAATCTAAGCTGCAACAATTTTTATATATATTACATAAACATAAGTGTCTCTCTATATACATTACATATATGTATTTAAAACCACAATTAATGCAGAATCAAACTACTATGGACTGGCAATGACAGCCACAGAGAAGCACAACTGAATGTGGATGAAGTCTGTAAGCTGAGATAACATAACCCAAGCACAATCTTCCCATGGTCTAGGTGAGGCTGCCACACAGGAAAACACTGCTGCAAGACCACGAACCAGAAATTAGCTCTTGGAGGCCTCTTCCATTTTCAATCTTGCAGTAATATAATTATTTCATTATTTAATTACAATATGCTGAATGAACTCTACTAGTCATGCACCTTTATGATATAGGTTCTGTAAAAGATATTGCTGTGATGTGGAATGGGAGGAGGAACATCCTACACTACTATAATTTTGTCACCTCTTAGTATGGATTCATGAGTTCATTCACCCCTTATGGGTTAAAAGAGAACAACCACTGCATTGGTGGGGCACTGGCACAGGTTGCCCAGGGAAGCAGTGGATGCCCCATCCCTGGCAGTGTTCCAGGCCTGGTTGGATGGGGCTTTGAGCAACCTGGTCTAGTGCAAGGTGTCCCTGCCTATGGCAGAGGGGTTGGAACCAGTTGATCTTTAAGGTGTCTTCCAACCCAAACCATTCCGTGATTCTATGATTCAAACAAATTCCTAAGCTAAGGGAATGTAGGTGCTGTTTTAGATGATCTTTCTGTTCAAGAAAACAAATTTTATATACATTTGGCTTGATACTGAGTTTAGTATTTCTGTGATGGCTGGCAGCTGTAAATACAGACTCTTCTGTGAAATGGTTGCATACAAGTATTACATCTGTGCCTACCAGTTGACACTAAAGAATCATAAAGAGATACTAATGCTGTCTTTTGATTAGAAAACTTATACATAATATATGAATAATGAAATTTGCTTTTTTTTCAGACTGAATCAGTTTCTATTGAGAAATTAATTTCTCCCACTCTTCCTGTCACATTATACATAAAGGACAAACTGCCTTTCACAGTCAATGCATACCAAAAATTAATTTAATACTATTTCATTTTCAATCTGCTCATATTTGAAAAAGGATTTTTTTTTCCATTTCCTCCTCTGCACTGTTTCCTGTATTTAATTCTTTAAAATGCATCATAGGGTTAAATGTATGAGAACCTACAGAGACAAAGACCAGTGACTGCTCTCATTTTATAATGCATTTAATTCTCCATGAAATTGTAAGTACAGGTCAATCTAGATCAGAGGAAACGTACAGAAGAGTAGAGCTCTGCTTCTTTCATCACTAAGGATCAAATAATAGCCGGCACACAAATATAAATAAGTTAGCTTCTATGCATGCATGACGATATGAACTTTAAAGTGTCTGGACTTGGTAAAGGTTATGATTCAAAGTATTTTTCCTCTTCCCACTAATTAAATAGATACTTCTTAGCACTACCAAAACTCTCTGAGGCATTCCAACCATCAGTTACCTCAACAAATAAACTGTCTTTCAGCATTAAAATCCAATTCAACACCTTAATTTGTAATAATATTAAAGCTGCAAATACAAAGATTTGGATTAGTGAAACTGAAAATTAAGTTAAAAGGCAGAAGGATTATCAATAATATATTTGTAATATTGTTCCTCAACAGGAATACCTTCAGGAAAAAAATCCCATTACCTGAAGGAGAAAGCTAGAGAACTTGCACTGAATGCAGCTCATGTACATTATAGTGACACCTGACATTTTAATACTACTTTATTTTTTTTTAAGTTACAGGCAGGAATAAAAAACAAAATATCCAAACCATTTTACCCTCAATTAATAAACTTTTTCTTCCCTCCCATGCTGAAAAAAAGGTATTTTGCTAAAGTATTATTCAAATCTACTTAAATGTTATAAAAGTTATGAAAAAACCCACAGAAATTTAAAAGGTACACATTCAGGGCTGGGGTTCGTTGGTCAATTTTTTGTTTGGTTTTGCTGTTACTAGGTCAGCTTTTTTCAGCTTTAGGAGAACACCAAAGCAAAGTCAAAATCACCCTATCTCTCCTTCCTCAAAGAGATCATAACTCTCCAAAAACTCTAATAAAATAAGACTGACAATTAGTCCAATTTTAAGAAATAATTACTCAGGAAGTCATGACTATCTTCAGATGCTTTGGCTAAATACACAGAAAAACAAGCTGGTCTACTAGCTGATTTTTCTTTTATGTGTACCACAGCTTCATTTTCATGTAACTTTCCCCCATACCACTCCAAAAGGGATTTTTGGTTATTCCAGGTCATGCTTACAGTTGAACTTCAACAAATCATGACAATTTACCTCTGTAGTTTAAGATGACGTGGCTAGACTGCAACTGCCAGAACCTTTCATCCAAAAGGCATTACGAAATTTCTTTTTAATATTTTGTGCTGGGCCCATCTTTTAAATAAGGCCTAAAATGCAGAATTTCCTAATTTTAAATTCTAAGGCAGTTAAGTGCTTTTAAACAGCATTACTTCCTGCAACAGATCAGTTCTCCATGCTCAACAGCATTTAGGAAATGCACTTCCATAACAGTGCCTTCATTTGCTCCTGTACTTCTTACAGTGTCAGAAACAAGTATCCAGCAACAGGCACACCTTGCAACACACCTACCTGAGGATAACTCTGTGCAGCTGTGTGAGAGCACACATGTGCATAGAGGCAGATGACCAATATTTATTGCCATTAATTACATATATATTATTTACATGTCAATAAGTATGTATTATGTCGATATTACACATGTAAATATTATAACTGCTCAAGAAATATTGTCCTGTTTTCCAGTTTCCCATAATACAATATTTGCAACTTTCAAAATCCATACATTCTTTCCTAATGTGACTGCTGGTTTGGTTTTTAAATGCAGCGTGATGATACCAAATAAAGAGGATCAGTCAGACTAAGGAAAGGGCCCAGCAATGGCAAAGATCCTGACAATTGCATGAAGGAGCCAGACAGGAAGCTGCCAAGCAGCTAACCAATAATCTATAAGTGCAGAAAGAGCAAAATTCCTCATGGGATAGCATGTTTACATACAGCTCTTTGTCAGCTTCTCCTTCATTCTGATGTTGGGAAGACTGGCAGATCCCATACTGAAATCTTACTACTACCATCAGGTAAGCTTCATGTAAAAACACATTAGGTTTTATTTTTATAGCAAGATTAAAATTCATGCTGTGAGAGGCAACATGAGTGCTAAAATGGAACAATGTTTTTCATACTTGAGAGTAAAGTTTTCCTGTCTGGTGATGTTTTGAACTGTGGGAGGCATTATGGTCAGATAAAACCATTACCAATAGGATTTACTGCAGACAGGTATGGAATTTGAGGCAGAAGGTATGAAGACAGAAAGGCAGCAAGACATGCTTTGTCCTACCCAACTCCTTGGAAAGCAGATGAGACTTCCCTGGCAGGTATGGCTGAACACATGCAGGCATGCTGCCATTTTGCTATCCCAGATACTTGAACAAGAGTATTGCTTTCACTGAACTGATTTGGAAGCAGCATTAGTTTGGCTTGCCTGAAGCCAATAAAATTGCATTTTAAGTGCCTGTATAACATTTGTGAAAATCTCTCTAATGTTAAATGGCATGAAAATGCCAGCATTTTATTATGTATGTATTATGTACCAGCTTTTTCAATGCCTGGCCAAGAGCTATTAGTGCAAACTTTTGAGAACAGGCACAGTTCATTCATTTGTCTGCTTTGGGGGGTGTGTGGGGGTGGTGGGCTTCCTCCCCCTTCTTACTTTTAAGAACACCTTTATTAAATGCTGAATGAGCCAAGCAAATAAGCAGGAAGATTTGTCCTTTGACTTTTCATATAGTCCTAGGAAAAAAAGTTAGCAATAAGAAGAAGGAAATCATTGTTTTTCATAAATGTCAGTGGTTACAGTGAAGCAGAAACACAGCTTTAATCATTAAAAGAAATGTCACTTTTCTTCAAATGATCAAGCAGAACTATGCACTGAGCATTCCAAACACTGAAAGGAAGGAGAAAGTGACATTATAACTGTTTTAAAAATTAATCCCTACCAGTAAATCACTCACTTTATTCATTTGGAACATTCAGTGCAGAACAGAGTAAAATCTTTTATACACCAAAAGAAACACTAAACTCAGTGATGTATTTTCTATCCCAGCTGTTACCACCTTAGAAGCAATGGAAGATCAAACAAGCAAAGTCAAGATCATCCTAAGAGCATGCCACAGGAATAGGAAAAAGAATCAGACACAGAACCTAACCTCATGCCAACTTTCCTGTTGTTGCTTTACTCTTTGATGCTTCAGTGTGCCCATCCATAATCTATAGTAATATTAGCTTTACGAAGGACAGCTCTTTGTAAATTGTGAAGCCTTCACAGAAAGAGATACTACGCTAAAACTATAGCATCTTTCTGTCCTTTATAGCAAGAATACTACAAGCTTACTGCCATACTTGGTTTCAATTAAGTTCGGTGTTACACCACATGAAGGACAGTTAAAAAAAAATTTAAATGTCAGTAACATATGTAGAGATATATAATAGAAAATATTCTCTTTTGAAAAATGAGGTAACTTTTTGGATCTCCCCCTACAACACAGGACTTTTTTCCGTATCTGACAGATAAAGTCACAAAGCCATGTTTTTAAGAGAAGTGTTTTCTCACAACAGGAGAGAAAGGATAGATACTCATCACACAACATAGCAAAGGTAGAAGACCTGTGAGTGTGAGCACTGCTGTAACTAATTGCAAACCAGCATTTTAGTACAGGACAGAAAAGGATACCAGAAAGCTGCAGTGACACTATGCCAAAACAAAAAAGTACTAAGGTACTTGAATTTCCCATTTCAAGTAATATATAGTTAATCCAGTTGACTCTATTCATTTTTTTAAAGCTGTATACACACAAAAAACCTGCACATTGCCAAAATAATTGGTTTAAGCAGCTTTATAAGGCAATTGGTTATTGATATAACATACAATCAGGCACACCACAGCATTTCACTTTAAAAAAAAACCCCAACAAAACAAAAGACAGAATTGCAAAAGCTATTTTCCTACAGCATGTGAAGAATTCAAAGTGAGTTCTTGATTTACCTTCTATAACTGCTGCTATAGCCTTTACCTCGTGGTGAAGGGCCATGTACGAATCTACATGTGTTCCCATAGAGGCAGTTGCCAGTCTTCAGCCAGTTACGGCACTGTGTCTAAGAGACAGACATTACTGGGTGAATTTCACACTCCTTTCTGGAAATACCATTGGTGTGAGTGTGGCAGAACAAACAAATGACTCCACATTAAGTCCCATTTATCTGTAATTTCTGTCCACCAGTAATAAAATCGATTAAAAAAAAATCAACAAAGAGCATTAGGTCTGGCAGAGAAAAATTTAGGTTGGTGGAAATATTATTAATATGCACAGTACTACTGCTCCCTCCAGAAGCTGGCACAACACACGGTATTTGAAAGTTCTAGAATTAGCATGTTGAACATCCATGCGTTTTTTTCACCTTTACTTAACCTCAGTAACATCTGAGCATTTGGTGCTTGTGAGCTACTCTTTCCCACCACATAAATCCTGGAAAAGAAGATGCTGGGGTGGGGAGGAAAAGAAGAACACTTTTACAACTCACCTCTGCAGTACTTCCAGTGCTGGGTCCAAGCCTTTCAAACACACTGGGTCTTCGGGATGTGCTATCGGATATGGTCTTGGTATTTTCCACTGTGACCTTCCTTCTAATTTTTGACATTTTGTACTACTTCAACCAAAAAAAAAAGCAAAACTGTAAAATCCTTCAGTTTGGGGCTATTGACACTGAACTCACATGAATAAAATAGTATGATATACGTTGCAAGAGTTGCTGCAGAGGTGATGAAGAAAGAAAAAGAAGTCATAAATGAATGAAATGAATCTAATAACAAGGAATGCTTCTGACTTAAACTAGTCAGCTGAACACCAGTAATGACAATTTTTCATTTTATTTCATGACCTGCTTTGGATTCTTCAGCTTCCCCTTGGGAAAGATCATATGACATGTTATTAATTTATGCAGCAAACACCACACAGAACAGATGCTTTCTTTCATCATGTATTTTTGGTGCATAAACTCAAGTGATTTGAAGTGAACAGAACTTTTAATGTTATTTCACCAACCTCTCAGAAACCAGTTCCAACCACTAAAAACATCTCCCACTTCTGAAACAAATTTCAATAAACGAGAACTTTTATTTTTTTTTCCCCTTTGTTGTGTATGACAACCTACTGAAAACCATCTTGGTATCATCCACAGACTGTGTTTGTTATCGGTCTGACTCCGAAAACTATTTGGAATTACATGAGTTTAGGAAAAAAAACCAAACAAAACTCCATAATGATGATGCACTTCTTAAACTGCTCAAAAAGTAGCTCCTTCTCATTAAGAAAAAACAGATTTTAAAGGAAATACAGTATAACTTTGATAAACAAGAAGCCACAATGTATCTTACCTGAGAAAGGAAGGAGTTATAGGACAAAAAACATATTTCAAGAAAAAAAAGGAACATATATATTTAGCACTACAGACAGATTGTACAAAAAGGGCAAAATGGGCCTCAAAAACTATTGTCCATTCTTTACATTCTAATTGATCTACACAAAAATAAAATCAACTTGGGAACACCTGCCAGGTGCTCAACAATTTATATACAGCAAAAAAAAAAAAGCCTCTTCATTGTATTGCAATGTGGCATCACCCTCATTAATCAGTAGATCATGATTAGCCAAACACTGATCTCCTACCCCTCTGCTCCTAAGCACGTCTCACCGCATTTAGGATACACACACACACACACTTAAACTATCTCATACACAAGCAGGTTACAAATGACAAAGTCCATCCATAAAGCCAGAATAATACACATTTAAACTAACATCCACCAGAGAGGATTAATGCACACTTTCACCATATGATCAGCAATATGTTCCCACAGTATCCCTATGGTAAGGTTACATTTCATAGAAACAAAATACTACAATGTATAAACGTGGACACTACATTATCTGAACCCTACAGTTATTTCCATGACAAAACTTGCCTAGGAGTCTGACACCTGTGCATTTTCTACAAACAAAATGCTGTGCTGAAGCTCTTGTGAAGTACTTTAGCTCCTTTATAAACAACAGAAGGAAGTAAACACTGTGTATTTGAGATTTCTCAGTAGACCACTACTCTACCAACTCCTTCTCCAAGCCTCTGATTATCTGAAGAATTTTATCTCACAAATAAGGTTCAGATAATCAAGACAAGAACCAAGATGTCCAGGGAGGGTAAAAGTTAACCATATGGTGTACAGCAAACATTAAAAACAATGGTTAACATCAATTAGTGGAAGCAGATAGTCAAACATTAGAATTTTCAGTAGTATGAAATTATTTGGGTTAGTAAGAACTGTGGAGAATAGAGATTTCCAGAAAGATCTAATTGAGTTAGAGAACTGAGTAATACAACAGCAGATGAAATGCAAATAAATATAATGCAATGCGCACAAGGAAAAATGATTTTGTCTAAATATTTGATGAGACCAAATTAGTCCAGTCTTCTGAGAAAAATAATTAGGAGTCATTGTGGACAGCTCAATGTGCAGCAATAGTTAAAAAGTCTGACAGGATAAACCATTGAAGTTAGAAAGCAAAACAATACCCCATCTCACCTAGCTGAGCACCCTTCCATTTCAGGATTCTCACAGAGTTTCAGAAAAAAATCACTAAATTTCTACACAGTTTCCCCACAGTCACACCTTTTTAATAGAAGATATAAAAATTAACTGACACATGCAAAAGCATTTTTAATAAGACAATCACATAACAAATGCCTAATTTGGATTAAATATTTACAATTAAAAGAGCCATATCTGAAATAAAAGGGGTTAGATAAACGACACTGGCAATGACACAGGGAGAGGGCTCAACACATGAAGGACAGATGAGCCTATCTAATAGGCAAGTACAGCACACACTGACAGCATAGCAGCATACAGAAAAATCACAGTCATTTTGCCTCAATTCCAATGGACTTTTATTTTCAAAGAAACAGAGGCAAAACTTTCATTTTCAATGTTAATTTTTACCCAGCATTTAGAACCTTTTTGGAATTAACTTGTATAGGAAGCTATGATGATGACCAGGCTTAAAAGGATAGTTACAAACATGGAGAGCATGAAGGGGGCAACACCATCATAACTGAACAGAATTTTAATTCCAACCGCCTTTTTCTCTGTATTTTGGCATAAGGAAATTAAGAAGAATACCACTCAACCCTGAATCTTCTAAGGTTTGTAAAACCCCCTATACAAAAAAAAACCCCAAAACAACAACTTAAAATGAGAAACAAAACCCTGTGCTATTTCAGGTAGCAATCTGTCAATTCTATCCTCGTAGTCTGGCCCATACCTACCAGTCTGCAACTAACAACAGATCCTTTATTAACAGAAGAGATACTTCATGATATATTACTCTATGGCAACAAATCCAGCATGCTGTGAGTGCACAGCATATTACTTTCTGTATGCACATATTATCTATCACATGAGGGCCTCGCTCATGTAACAAGAACTGCAAGACATTCCACTGCTAAGTGAATGTAGATGTTATCAAAGGTTGCAGGGTTAGAGTCCAGACACATTACTTTGAGGCAAACTGAGGAATTTCACTTCGACAAACACTGCATCTGAGAGACTGTGTTTGCAAATGCAGTCAGTCCCATTTTCATTCTTTGAGGACCAAGTGAGTTGGAAAAATAAAGAGACATTAAAACAGTATTGAAAATCTCAGATGGATAATGGGCAGGTTTGGTGTTTCTGAGAAGGTTCCTTGCTCATAAACAAGTACTGTTAGGGGAAAAAAATTACGTGTTTCATTTCCAAATTTCTCAGACTGCACATTAATGGAGAACCAAGAATACTTTATGGGAACATCCCAAAAATATTCCCCTTCTCAAACATTTTCATCTTCTCCTGTTTTACCAATGATGACCAGAGTCCGGCTATCAATCCCATGCTGATGGCCAGTGCAGTGACTTTCCATCAGATGTCTGTGCCTCTGAATCACCATCTCCTTATGAGACACTAATGAGGGACTAGATTAGACAGCTGGGAGTATCAGTGTGGACTGAGCCTTAAGCATTCTCTACATTTCAAATAATTATCACCAGGATAAAAAAAAAAAAAAATTAAGTAGAATATTATGCACTTCTCTATTTCAGGTACAGGGCATTGCATTGCTGACTCTACTTAGGGGCACTGAACTTTCTGCTGCTTCTGAAACTAAGCAAAGTTAATTTTATCCTCCTAAAATAAATTCTATACCTAAAATTTTACTGTAAATTATCACTTTTCCATGCAAAAATAAGATCCATGACAATCTTTACAATAAATTAGAAATATTGTAACACTAGGATAACTCATTCACGGATGCATCTATGTTATTCTTTAAATGAAGTAACTTTCCCAGGGTGAAAGACAATCTGTTAATGACATTAATTACACTACCATTTGAAGGAGAACACACCACAGAGTGTTATTTACATGAATCATCTAAAATGTGACAGACTTGAGAGAAGTGAGTGCACCTAGTGGGCACTGACCAATGAACTGAAATCAATGAGACATGGTATGACTGACACAGCATTCACTGAAGTTCTGTGGTTTTTATCACCAGTATTCCTATATTTTGGTGTCAAGCATGCTTAACATTTTTCTTCAAAATCAGCGTGATACTACATAAGTTACAATCAAGAGATATCTGAAACCCCTGGTTTTCTGTTAGAAAAACCTAATCCAGCCCCTTGAAAAAAATGAATCCTGAAGGATTCTACAGGAAAACTTGAAACTGAGATGTAACAGAACAAAAGTAAAGTTCAAAAACAAGAAAACATTTAAGGAGATAAAAATCTCTTTAGAAGTCCAAGACATCACTCATAAGCATGTCAATGTCTGCGCATGCACACCATACCACACACAAGCTAAGCATAACATCACTTCAGAAAATCCTACCTGTGAAGAGATAAATAATATGCCATTTCAAGTAATAAGTGAACTTACTTCAAAGTCCTACAGAAGTTCAGATACAAACTCATTATTAACACTCCTTGATATACTAAATATATGTTGAAAACTAAGTAACAGCTTTGAGGATGGTTTCCTGCACTTTTTAAAATGAAGAGCTTTTACCTGAAAATATTTCGGGTCCTATTACAATGTTAACACTTCCACATCACATCGCTAATACAGGAGCAAAATCTGAAAAAGCGCTATGGGTTTACTACCTAAAAATATTACTAAAAATGGTAAAATGCACTCATAATGAACATTCCAAAAGAGCAGTCAAATACACAGAGAAGCCTGTTAGACACAAAACTAGAAATTAATCCAAATTTAAAAACTCCTTGTTGGTAACTCATCACCATAGTAACTTGAACCTATCCCTCTAATTACACATATGATATGTCTCCATTAGTAGCAATAGGCAGCTGCTAATTATGTTTGCACGAGAACAAAATCATGGTTGGCTTTCCACAGGTGAATAAAGACATCAGGCCCCAGTACGATATCAGGAAGTATAGAGGATTCCACGCCCTGTCTAACAAAGTCTTCATATTCAAAGATGTTCCCCCAGACTACTGGACAGCCTGTGCAGACTGGCGTGGCCAGGTCCAAGTTCACTCTGCCTTAGTATCCAGCTTGCTGGATACACATAGTCCAATCAGTGAGCCGCATCAGCACACTAGCGCGCTGTCACTCTCAGCAAACATGCTGAGAAGCAGGGTGTGTTTATCTCGGGCACAGCCACATAAAGCCACAACTCTTTAGTGTTCACGTACACTGGCTGAGTCCGTCCATTCCCGTCTGCACAGAGGAACCGTGAGTGTTTCCTCACCAGCCCGAGATCCCTCAAAGCGCTGGTTGCTAACCCACTGAGAGCCAAACACCTGATCTTCAAACAGTCTTGCAGAAGGTTGGCAAGAAATCAACGGTGGAGTGAGAATCCATCGAGAAGCCAAAGGCGAGGCCCTACGCAGACCACCCGTAACACACTAACCCAACGTGCCCGGCTACCAGTTCTGGAAGGGATGGGAGTTAGCTGTAGCCGCCGCCTGAAGGAATGGTGATGAGTGAATTTATACAAGCGAAATTAGTAGTCCCTCTTGAGCACATAAAGCAGAAACTATTTTACTGCCAGAAAGTGGGAGAAGAGCACTACTGAAGTGGGAGAAAAAAAAAAAAAAACCCAAACAAAACCAAAACCCAACCAAAGAAACCCCACGAGCAGGGAATATCCCAGTATAAGGGAAGCAGCAGACTCCCGCACGAGCACCAGCTGACGGAACGGCACCCCGGGCACACGGCAGGGTGGCGCCTCCGGGCGTTCACCCCCCGCTCCTCGGGGTGCCCCCGCTGCGGCCCCGGCCGCGCACCAAGCCGGGCGGGAGCGCGGCCCCGTCCCGCCGCTGCGCTCCGCAGGCCCAGCGCGCCCGAGGCCCGGGGCCGGAGCCGGGCGGGGGGAAGGGAACGCGGGGGCCCGCCCCGCCTCTCCGCCCCACCCTCCGCGCCCGCGGCCGCCCCGCCGCACTCACCGGCTCCTTGCGCTGCCGCGCCGCTCCCCGCCGCCTCCTCCGCCGCCGCCCGGGGCGGAGAGGGTGGGAGGGGGCGAGGGGGGGGTCCGTCCTCCCGGGCCTGAGCGCGGAGCGGCGCGGGCAGGATGGGGAGGAGCGCGCGGAGCGGCGCGCGCCCCCGCGGACCCGCCGCTCCCGCCCCGCGCGCCGGGACAGCCGTCGTGGGAGCGCCGCCGCCGCCACCGCCTCCGCGCGCCCTTCCCGGCGGCCCTCGCGCCGCCCGCGCCGCCGCCGATGATGACGACGATGATGGCGGCGGTGACGTCGCAGCTGGGAGGGCGGTGGCGGGAAGGTCGGAAGCGGCAGCGCCGCCATCTTGGGGAGGGCGGGGTGGGCGCCCGGCTCCGCCTCCCGGGAGTGGCAATGGGGTCGGCAGAGGCCTCGGAACGGAAATTTGGTGAGGGGCGGCTGGCGGAGGTGCAGGTGTTTAGCCTGGAGGAGGCTCAGGGGTGACCTTTATCGCTCCCTACAACCACCTGAAAGGAGATTTACCCAGGCGGGGGCGGTCTCTTCTCCCTGGCAACAAGTGAGGGGATGAGAAGACCTAGTATTAAGCTGCACCAGTGGAGGTTCAAGTTGAACATTCGGAAGAAATTCTTCACAGAAAGGATGATTAAACATTGGAATGGATATCTGGGGAGGTGGTGGAATCACTTTAGCTGGAGGTGTTTAAGGAAATACCGTACATACCGAAATACTGATACGCAGTGCCCTGGTCTAATTGACAGGGTGGTGCTGGATTGTAGCTTGGACTCGATGATCTCGGAGATCTTTGCCAACTTCAATGAATCTGTGTTTCCGTGATCTTCAACTAGAACAGGCTGCTCAGAGCCCCATCCAACCTGTCCATAAATGTTTCCAGGGATGGGGCATCCATCACCTTTCTGGGTGACCTGTGCCTGTGCCACACCATACTTATTGTAAAACCTTCTTTCTTAATCTAAACCTGCCCAATTTTGATTTAAAACCATTTGCCCTTGTCCTGCCACCTTACAAAGGTCTTACAGAGTCTTCAGGCCGGTGCTGTGCAGCAACAAACCCTTGGCTGCAGGGTGAATGGACTTGGTTAATTGTAGTGGAGCAGCCTCTGGGCAGCTGCCACTTGGTGGCGTGGCCACTTGAGTGTGCTTGTCTTGCTGTGAACACCCTTCCTGTTTCACAGTGGGCATGATAAGTGGGGTTGTCCTCTTGTAACAAAATCCTACAGTAACGCAAATGACCTGTGTGGGGGAATCTCTTCTGGGGATGGAGTCTGCCCAGTGCGCCCTGTGTCAGTCAGAGACTCCTTCATCTGGAGTTCTCACCATCTAGTGGGACGTGTGTGCTTTTTTTCCCCTATACTATGCTCCCTCTATTATACTTGTGGTGCAGTGAGCTACCATTGTGATACAGGTATATAAGTATGGCTGAAAATAACTGATGTGTTCCAAAATACAGGAGGTGCAGTCATTCTGGGGTTTTGCCTATGTAGAAAGAATTTCAATAAAGGAACAGGCTTTTTTTTATTACATTTTTGTAAGTAACTAAGTGCAGTCATGCTGGAATAAATTATATTCGACATCACAAATTTTGTAGGACATGTTGAGCTATCTCTTTGACAGCAGAAAGTGCTTCTAAGCAAGTTGGCTTGATTTCTCGAGGAGGAAGCAAAAATCCGTAAGTTCCTGTGTCACGAAGCTCAAAGGTAAAAGAATATTTAATGCCAAGATCATAAGCCCAGTCGTCGGATCCTCCAGGAGCTAAATCTGTGTGAGGGAGGGAAAATAGAAAAATTGCCTGAAACCAGACCTTTTTCTGTTCAGAAGTTGTCTTCTGATGCTAGCAAGGATACACTGTCACGCCTTTCATTGCAATAAAGTCATACTTACAGATTGTTTGTGCACCAGCACCAGGTTTGTAAGTTTTCCGAGTTGTCCTTCTTATAGCTTTAGCTGCTTTCTGTGCCAGACTTTCCTGAAATTAAACAAAACATTTTTAACTTTAGGGTGTTGTTATAATAGATAATAGGTAAGCAGTTAGAATTTACTTACAGTGTGCTCAGGATTTCCCATTAGTTAAATAATCATATAAAAGGTTCTAGAAAACCCACTGAATGTGGTAGAAGTTTTCAGCATATGCCCATGCTACAGATTGCATTTCTGCTGTAGAACAGATAAAAAGTATAGATGGGACCTTATCCCCACTTCTGGCAGAAAAGTGTTGTCAAACCATTTGTTCTCATTCATCTCATATTTTTTTCTTTTCTTCCACAGTATTTAAGTCACTATTTAAGTAATATTGACAAGTATGACAGGAAAATATATTGTTTGAGGGGATTCTACTCTTAAGCTACGAAGAAGACTGAAATGCTGAGAATCAGTGCACCTCTCTGTGCTTTACAGGGAAAGAGTAACTGTTCTGTTTTGAACTCTGCTGTTTCCAGTGAGTTTGTACTGTGTCATTTGGTGGCTCAAGAAAATAAAACTGTACATGTGCAGGATATATTTTCCATCCTACCACTAAGACAATTTTAAATAAGTATTTCTAGAAAAAGCTTTAATAAGAGTAGCAAGTGTCCACCAGAATACCTCATTGCTGAGGTATGTAAAGGGTGTTTTCGACACCCAATTAATTTCAGAGGTTATATAAATCCTACAACATAATAAAGAATTTGCACATATCTATCTTTTCAAGATGTCCAGAACAGCAGGACTTTGCTCTTTTAGCAGCAGCTTCAACTTATTAGGTTTTTTTGATGTGTAATCAATCTGGAACAAATATTTTCATTTTTTCTGTTGCCTTCAGAAGAAGCTTACTGACTTACACACTACTAGACCAGCCTAGACTTTTTAAAGTGTAAAGAACATCAAGAAAAATGTCATTTCCTTATTCTTGATCCTCACAGCACAGTGACTCACTCATTACAAGACTAATCAAGCTGAGTGAATAGTTTTGAAATAAGTGTGAAACTTCAGGAGGTGGGAAGACTTACCAGCTCCTCATGGTCTTTGCTTTTCTTCATAGTGTAAGAATATGGAAACAACACCAACTGGGAGTAGGAGTGCATGGTTATGTAAGCTTTGATGATGTCTTTGTGGTCTCTGACAAAGCGAGCCACTGCTTTCACTTCAGGCTCAGACTCTGGGTAGGGTCCACAGTATGTCTCCTGGCATTCAGAGTGAGATGCTCCTGGACCTTTAACCAAAAAAAAAGTGCACAGTTTTGCTCCTTTACTTTTTCCCTTCTGCATTTCTGTTCATGGAAAATCCAAGAGTATGAAATGAAAGAGCAGAGTATGATGTTAATACACAAGAAATCATGGATTCCACCATGCTATGGAAAGAACTCACATTCTTTTAGAAATCTCTGCGAGCCTACTGGGATTTCTCACCTATAATGCTCTTACAATCAAGGAGAAGATGTAGAAAAAAGGAATTCAAAGACTGGATAAAAGGTCTTAGAGGAGAGGATGAATATGCTTCATTTAAAATTATCACGTGATTGTGAGATCATATCTTAAAATCTAGAAGTGCTACAGGAAAAAGGCAGTTCTACATGATTATTTATCTTGTGGGAAAGCAAACTCCCAATGGGAAGCTGAGGAAACAAATCAAAATGAAGACTTTTGAGAAAAATTGACAGTGGAACAAGTTATCAAGAAGACAAATAGGATTCACCACTTCTGCCTTCAGAATAAGACCAAATAACTTACTGGAAGCAGTCAGGATCTTTAGTGTTTAGGGAGAAAAAAAAAAAAAAGAAGCATGTTTTTCTTGATATAACAGCCATGGATGGTTTAGCATTGGGCTAGAATGACTGAAATCTATATAGGACTTCAGTGTCAGCACTGAGTGAAGTCAGGTGTGATCTATAGGGTAACATTTTAAGGCAGCTGTTCTGCAGACTATGAAAAAACTTAACAAGTACCAAAGTGCCTGCACTAATTAACTATGATGTAATCTCCATAAGAATCACTAAGGGCCAAAAAATGTTGGTCAGCCCAGCATTATGGAAGCATGATGGAGCTGATTAGTTTGTACGCCACAGCGGAGCATCTACTCAGCCGGAAAGTGCAACAGGCCTTGGGTGACATGGCAAGGGCCACCTCTTCCCTCTTTCTTCCCACTAACAGCCTCCCCCATGTGTGCCATGGTCTGATGGAAGGGGCTCTGTTGTGCTGGGAAGAGGTTCTTCCATGGTGTGTTATCTGGGGATGAAAAATCCTGAGTCCCAAAAAGAATTATCTAAAGCTGGGAAAGTTTTTGCCGGTTCATAACAGATACTCAGCTCCATTTGTCTTTGTATTAACTTTGTGGAACAGTAGATGAAAATGTTTTCAAACTGAAAAAAATTACAGGCCAAAAGTGAGGCGGGGGTAGAAAATTAGGAAGAAAATTATGTCCTACCACACCAGTGTGCATCAAAATTCCTGTTCATGTCAGTACCAATGCACTTGCTGTTACCGTGCGAGGAGCGGCTTTTTCTCCACAGCCGATTCTATGGAATGAAACACACAAGCCATGTTGAGGGAAAAATGCTGAAAAAGTGAATGCACCACCTCACTGGCTAGTTAAATGTGACTTCCCACTTGTGCCCCTACTGTCCTGTGCTAGTGAAGACCAAGGAAGATTCCAAAACCACAGTCTGTTTATCAGCAAGGCTGGGTGTTAAAAGGAAATGTTGGGTAGGATCGGAAGTGATCACATTCTGATTTCAATGGAATTTGAAAGGACTGTGGAAGGAGGGCAGAAGACATAAAGTTTGGCCAAGTATCTGAGTTTAGGAGCACAAATCCAGCATTCTGTGGGCAAAGATGCAGAAATTCCAAGCACAGAGTAAGAGTTTGGGGTGTGCAGTTCCAGGATGGAAATATGCCTTAGCCATACACAATGATAATTCCCATAAATCAGTACCTTGCACAACCTGTCAAAAAAGGTCTACATACAGAGGGGTGGCTCCATGTGTACTCATAACCATCCACATTTATCACAGGCATGATGTAGAAATCAAAGTGCTCCAGAAGGTTTGTCATGGTCTGATCTCTCTCACGCACATGGATTGCCTGTAAAGCACAGGGGAAACATATTAAAAGCATTTGTAGTTGTTATTTTTCTTACCTTCCTACAAAGGTACCTGGTGGCATGTGTAAAATAATTGTGCAATTATCAGAGCAGTCTACCTGAGTCTGATAAGGCTCATCACATAATGGAAATGGTTCAATAGCAAAGTAGCTCTCTGCTCAGAAGTGCCATGGGGAGAAATTGATACAGTCAGTCAGATACACAGGGGAGAAATTGATAGAGTCAGTCCTTTAGTGTGAGTGGGCAGTCATGAGACAGAAATGAAGCCTATTAATAGGAAGGTTTGAGCTTTTGCTGCCTGTGTAAGTAATAGAAACCCTCCCCCCTGCCCAAAAAACAGCAAGCTCCAAAATAACAAGCAATATTTCAAATGGCTGCTGTACATAACATTATTTATTCTGGTTACACTGTGAGTTTAATGCAACTATATGATAAGAGTCAGTAAGATCTACATTGCTAATTTTGCCTCACAGCTTATTTTGAAGGCTTTAGTGATACCAAACCTGGTTGTTGGTCCATGACAAAAATATAAATTTTAATCTAGATAAGTGGGTTTACTACAATTAGAATAGACTAAATCCTTCATCATCCTTTTTCTTTTTTTATGCCTTACTTAGATCACCTTCTTTCATTTTAAATCCTTCCTAGTTATCCTCAGGCAATGGACTACCTTTGACTAAATGAGAAATGTCAATCTTTCTACAATCTTAATGACAAAATCAAATTATAAAAAGTGGGCCCATTATAAAGAATGCCTAGGATTTGCTAGGGGGAGCTGATGATTTTAATGCATGTGTGTAGATGTGTATTAATGTCCGATTTTAAAATTTAAAATTTTTAAAATTTTTAAAATTCTGTATCTCTTACTTCATGAAGAGATATAGAAACAAAATTTGAATTTAAACCACATTAATTAGATCAAAGGAATGAAGAACCTAAATGTTCAGCTTGTTACTTCTGAAAAATGCTGCAGGGACATGTCACTGGCAAAATGACAGCACAGCTGGTATTTATTTGGAGCAGTGTGAAAAGGGCAAATGCATTTCTATCCAGTGGAACCTTGAAAGCTGGGATTATCAGTGTGTCACAAGGTACATTCAGCTGTATCTGTCCCTAACTCCTGCAACATCCTTTGAAATGTTTTAGGCATTGAGATTTTATAGTTGTGACTGATGACAAAAAAAAATACTTTTCTTTTATTGTTATTATTATTATTATCATCATCATCCTCCACATTATTTAGTTCCATCATGGTCAAATCATAATTCACGTTTCAAGGACTCATCTCTGTTGTTTCTTTCTCTGACTACAGTACTGGTGAAGTCTCAGTGTCATCTAGTTTATTTTTACTGTGAACTTCTTTTTTTGTGAAAAAGTAATAATAAATAATATCTCAGAACATTAACTGAGCAAGATAGGCAGCCTTGTCTGGGCCAGAAAGGCCTCAGAAATCTTTTCCTGGTCCATACCAGGGACTGGATCAGCAGCTCAGCATAAGGAGTTGAGCAGAGATGCCTTAAGTTTAAAAAGACCAAGGCAATGTATTTTAAAATCCAGTTGTAAACTGTGAATGTTGTTTCTTTTGGTGCACCTCTGTTCTCTCTCCTGAGCAGTGTAGATAATAAAGATACTAACGATAGATATGTCCATTTGTCTGTGGCCACACATTAAGGCTGGTTAATTTAAGCCCATCCCATCAATGATTAATCTACAGGCTGAACTCATCAGTGGTTTTCTAGTTTCCATGAACTGGTACTACGGCTGGATGTTATTGATCATGTTCTGGAGGTCTGACATGGGGGTGTCACTAGCAGGGAAAATACTTCAGAAGAAGGTTATTTGGCTTTATTCTCTGCAGATCCAGAAAAAAACAGGAGCACAAATGAAAATCATGGAGTCAGCAGAAGCAGCAGCAATAGACACAGGAGTAGGTGATGCATCACAGCCAGTGGATTGCTGGTGTGGACCTGTGCCGTGTCTGGAGCAGGCAAGTTTGGGATACCTGTTCCTCTAGGAAGGCATGTCGGGAAGAGCCAAGGGTTGCTGGACAGCTTGAGCTTACCCTGTGCATCTTCTGATCTGCTCCAGGCAGTGCCAGTTGCAGTAATATGGACACAAGTCACCATATGCTGCATGATTCAGAGCCAAGACCACTCCTGGAATCCACGTGACAGTACAGACATGGGCCTAGTAGATTACCAAACACGTGCTTTTTCTGGCATCCCCTCTCCATCCCTGACCATTCATAACAATAAATGTCTCTGTTGAATTTGCTGCATATACTGTGATAATGCATTTGAGCTCCTCTGCATTCACTCCCAATGACTTTCTGTTTCTCTTATACGCAGATACTCTTATCTACTGACACTCACACACACTGCTATGCTTGCAGCTTAGACACAAATACGTGTTGGTGTTGTGGGAGTAAGTGGATTAAGGCTTTATGGATCCTAGAATGCAATTGGACAGAGGTAAATGACATCAGGATTTTTTGCCTTGCTTTGAAAACAGTAATTTGATGCAATTATGTACTCACATAACCTGTGAACCACAGGCAAAAAGCAGGAGAAATCCATTCTCTAGCGTGGATACCACAGTCAATCCATATGGCATTTTTTGAGTTTTCCTTGCTTTTAGAAATCTGACAAAAGAGAGGTTGCATTCAAATGTCACCATTGTAAAGGGTACCACATAAAAGTGGAAGCAAAAAGGTAACCAAGATGGAAGAAGAAGCATCTGTCTTGTAAGGAGAGTTCAGACTGACCCTGGGTGAGGATACAGCCATTGGTTAGGTTTGCATGCAGGGAGCCACACCCAGGCTGCTTGCAAAGTCCTAGCACAGGCATCAAGACTACAGCAAGACCTGAGGTCAGGTGAGTCTGCCATCACCTATGCAGGGCAACAGACTATACTGGCTTCATCATCAACAAAGGAGAGTATCCACTGTGTCAGTATTTTATGCCTTTGCATGATGGCCTAGATGTAACTTCTTTGTGATCCAGAAAGGAACCTAATCCGGTCAAATGCATTTGCAGCAGTAATGCATCTTACTGGAACACCTTAGGAAACTTCTAAAAAGCACAAAAAATATGAATGTAGGGATAAATTCAAGGAAATGTCCTGGCTAAACCCCATTATATCCTTACAGTAGTACTTCAGAAGTTTTCGCAGTAAGTCACAGGCCTACCTTCAGAACATAAAGTGGTCGTTTTTCATAGGATGATCCAATATATATTTTCTGGAGGAGATCAGAGTGGTCTTCCACTATTTTCTCCATCCAACGATATATCTGCAAGGGAGAAGTTAGTAAGTGGATCTTCTCTCTATTGTTCTCCTTCATCCTGGAAAATGGTCTAGTCTTAAATTCATTCTACCTCCCATAATTTTTATCTGATGGTAAAGAAAAACTAATAATTTAATCCACTTACCACTTTCCTGAATCTAATTTTTGCTAAAACAAACAGTAAGATACAGTCACAACACAGTCCAAATGTAGCCCTGAAATTCCTGTTTAGTTCTATTTGTTTAAGTTGTTATTGATTTCATATTTTAAATATTTACATTTGTTTTGTGAGTTCATTTTGCTTCTGTATTAACTGCCTTTGAATGACAGTTTGAGGCAATACATGCATGAGAGATTTTGTCTGGTGCTTCTTCCTATCTCTGTGAAAGCATTACAATAAATATAACTCTTTATTTGTTGAGCAGTACAGTGGTAATTATTAACTGCTGATGATTTTTTTCCATCTCCATTCTCAACCATGAGACAAATTTCACCCTTTGCATCTACAGATTTTCACAGCAAAAATATCTTACTTCTTTCATTGAATGGTAGTTTTCATAGTATGAGGAAGATCCACGAACATTGACTGTGTCATTGGCAGTCTGTTTTTCAATAATTCCTTGAATGTCTCTCATCAAGACTCTGAATAACAAAGGAAGAGCACAACTTCCTGTTAAATGAATGACAAACAACTTCACAGAATCATTCATGACTACAGATAAAAAATACATACTTGTGTTGGATGGTCAGTTGCCTTAACTGAGCTTTTATGCTATTTATCTTGGATGCCCTGACATAGAAATGGACTTCTCTGTCCTTCTTGATGTTTTCAACAACAACAGGTTGCCAGAGAATGACCTACAAAGTTTCCAAAAACATTTTATTTTTTTTTACTGTGGAAGGAAAAAATATTCTTACTAACATTTAATAAGCATTTTGGAAATGATCAAAGCATATGTTTTCAATTTAAGAGACTGCTTGTAACAAGCAGTTTAATGTTCCTTGTGATATGTAGCATTCTGCTGCCTCTGGAAATGAAATGTGTGTATTTAAGAAAGGTTTATAATGACTTCTGCACAGAAATTCATAAATCAAGAACAAAGACAAGAACATAACCTTTGCTGAGATAGTATTTCTTCTATAATAGATATGTTTAGCTGGTTATTATGTTATATGTTTTCAAGTCTGCTGAGAGTTATTTTCCCTGAGGGTATTTGGAGAATTAATGAAGATCAGACCTGTCTTTGTAGTTATTGCATTCTCTGATGACTTTGATCAGGGAGGAAATAAATGCCAGAAGGGGTTTGAATATAAGTCAAGTTGAAGAAGCAATACAGAGATTAGAAATTGGAGAAAAGTAAGAAAATGAGATTGTTCTTGGTAAAATTAAATATTTTACAATAATAAAATCAGAAGCCAATATATTCAATAAAAGACTGAAACTTCAGAACCAATAATACAAAAAGATCTAGGGGTGACAGCAGTAAATTAGGCATAAATTTAGAGTGAGAAAAAAGTCAGCATAATTTTTGGATGCACTTTTAGGGCATCATACCGCATGAATTCACCAGACAATAGGGTTTACTTTTTTCCTTTATGGTTCTGTTGCAAAAGGAATATTGTTTGAATGATAAATAAACCAGTACAATTGGTTGTGAGGTACTGTTTTTGTCCACCCTTTCCCTTTCCTATTGCCTTTCCTTTTGCCATTCCCATTCTGTTTTTTTCTTATAGCTTGCCCAGTTTATAGTCATGGAAACAAATTGTCCAGTTTATAACCCATGAAAAATATTTGCTTTGCATATTCCCATAAATGACTTGAAACTTGTCACAAGCCCTCTCTGCATTGAGTGTGATGCAGTTCTTCCTGACTTCTTGGGGCTCCTGTGTACAAGAAAGTGAAGAATTGCAGTAGTAAAAAAAAAAAGATGGAGGAGCAGAGGTTTATATTGGTGCAGAAAAAGAGATGTATATGTGATTTAACTTGTGAAGGTGGAAAAGAGCAAGGAAGATTATCAAAATATTTCTGAGAACTCAAGGGAAGGATCAGAGGATGCTAGTAGGGACAACAGAAGGATTTTGGGGTGGGCATAAAATAAATAGGAGCCAAGAAAGACTGGGCATAGACACCTTTAAAAGCTCTCAGTCATATGAAACCCATCCTCAATCATCCTGTAAATTATGTCGATCGAGAGAATGGTTACATCTTTGTTGCAGTGTTGACTTCAAACTGGGGAGGCGTGATTGGGCAAGTGAAGAGATGTTTCAATTTAACCAAATACTCCTTTATCTAATGAAAGATAAAAGCAATAATAATGCAAAAGTAATTTTTAAGATTTTTTTTCTTCTAGATGCTACCTTTGAAATAATACCACAAAAATCCAGTCCTGATCTTCAAAGGTGTGCAGGCCATATAGGTCGAGATCACACTGCTCAAAAGTGCTGAGGTTCCCTAGCAAATATATTCCTACTTACTGTGTGTTGGTGTTTTGCCAGTTTTGCAGTGCCTTAATACACAAAATCAATTGCAGAAATCTGAGCTCTGATATAACTCATCACTGAAACATTATGTAGGGGTCTCCTCATGTAAATCAGATGGTAGTGAGAAATGAAAACCAAGCATTTCCTGTACTGATGTAATAGAACAAATGAATGGAAGTGGGCTAGATCTTTTGTGGGAGGGAGAAGCAGTATTCAGGCACTTGGGGGAAAATTTGGCCCAGAGTTCGGAGAGACAGAATAATCTGTTTACTTCAGTGGTGTTCAGTAAATCCTGAAGAGCTTCAACTTGTTCATCGGTTTGCGGGAGAGCCCACAAAACTTCATCCCTGAAAAATAAGGGTATTTAGGTAAAGCACAGGTACTTGGAACAGCTCCAGTTCATGCACAAGTGGAGAATCAGGCTTTGCCTCTCTCATCTTCCCTGGCTTGGCTGCCGTGAACCCAGAGACAATCCAGTATTGAAGATACTGAATCTGGTTCCAGCCTCTGCATCTGCCAATCAGTAAAATGCATGAAAAAGATGGTGCAGGGCTTTGGTAGCCAATATTTACTGCTGAACACCGACATTGCTCCTGGGAGCTGGCACCAGCACCACAGCCACCAGCCCCAGCTAATCCACAGAGCAGCAGCAGCAGTTGAAAACTAGCTGAGAACAGGAAGATGGCTCCCCTATTGTCCCCTGAATTTCTCTGTTATTTTTCAGCAGAGACATCAGCCCTCCCAGTCTGCCAAAAGCCCTCACAGGTCTGGCAGAAGCCAAACATGATGTTCTGTAAATGTGCAGCACTTCAGTCAAGTTTTTCTGGTCTCCTCATTTGTGTCCCTGTGCTGGTATTGTTTCAGATGGTCTGCAGCACTGTCCTCCCCATCTTTGCCCAGTAACTTATATTTCCCTTCTATTTGAAAACCATGGTCTGGACATGCTGTATAAGACACGGTGCTTCCCAGCTACTCCATGCCTGACTCCAGTGCTGGTGACAGAAGTGAAATTCACGTTCTGGAAAAAAATTAGCACTCTGCATTGAGTCCTAATCAATTAAAAATTGCATTGGATAAATAATGAAAATAACTTGTGTGTGTAGAAGAAGGAGACTCAGGGGAATGACAGACCCATCTTTCCATTTTCTGGGCTGGGGTGGCTCTCAGCTATCTAGTCACCTGGAAGTGGTGGCACCACATAAACCAGGCACGATCAAAGTCCCTGCCAGGCCTGTCTGCAAAGATTGTCCTGAAAAGAAAACAGGTAGGGCCCTCAAAATTAGGGTTTTCAAGCAGCAGAACATGGTTGTCACAGCTTGTTGCTGTGACGGATTTCAAGTCGAAACCTGACAGCATCTGGCAACCAGGTGATTCATCTTTACTTTTAGCCAGGCTCCAAACAATCACTGTTGTTTCTCATGCAGAACCAACAACATGCCAACTCTATTTTTGCCTCCATCATTTGACAGAACATCAAAAAACAATCAGGGATAGGCAAGGTGGGCAGTTTGCCTATTTCTTTAGGCAGGTGCACTCTGAGGTGTGTGTTTGAGGCTACTTTAAAAATGAATGTCTTCTCATAGCTGAGGGAGTCTTTTCACACAGGAGCCAAGAAAAGCCCTGCTGCATCTGGTCTCATTGCGTGATTCCCACAGCCTGAGAGTACCATAAAGAGGAAACTCATGTGTACTTGTATCCCACTGTTTGTTGCATGAATATTTCATCTGAGTGTGGTAAGTACTGAACAGGTGTTATGATTCCTCTCTAGCTCTTGTGATAGAACCTGAATACTCTGAATAAGCTGATCCAAATTCTGCCCTTCCACTTCAGTGTGGTGAGTGTTGACAGCCAAAACTGTAGTTGCTGCCCTTCTCAGTTCCCCTGCTTTGATTTGGCATTATACCCTCTTTCATCTGTCTTCTTCCCCACTCTTTGTAGAAAACACTCAGACAAAAGCTTTATTACCCTTATACCAAGCTCCAAAACAGCCCTCTACTCCCAGCGTCCTCACCCTGCCTGCTGCCCCTGTACAGCTGGACCTGGTCATTTTAAACACACCTCTTTTCTTTCTGTTCTCATGCCCTCCTTCCCTGATTGCTTTCAGTTTGTCCTTGAAAAGATCCTTCTCATTCCCTTCTTTCAACATTCTGCCAGAGTTCCACTGGGCTCTGTCCCTGTTTCCCGTATCTTTTTCCTCTCACTTTTACCTCTTGGTAGAAGTCCAGCTGCCATCCCCACACTACAATACTCAGATCTTACCCTGTAAGTAAGATACATTTCAGTTAACTTTTTTTATGGGTTTGATAACTTCATCTGAGCTGGGCACTGTCTTAATAAAGAAACATGCACTTTAGGGGTTGGGTGAACCTGAGCCAATTTAGATGTGTGTGCTAACCTGAAAGTAATTACCTTCTAAATACACATATTTTCACCCACTAGCTGTACAGAAAGGTGAAGGGGAGTTGTTCCTATGAAAAGCTGTGTAAAAATTCTATCTAGTCAGGTAAATCTCATTATTTTAGCCATTTTCATAACTGGGGCTGGGGGGGGTTAAGCTTCTGCTTTCCAGCGGGAAACACCATATTCTTCTTCAAGAGTCAGACATTCAGTGTTCTATTTAAACATGAAATAAATAAATCTTCAAGTAGCACCGAGCAATATTGTTCCACTGAATTCACCCAAAATCATGTTTGTTTCCCCCTACTTTAACCCTCCCACCTCCATAGCAATCCACAACAAAATAGGATTGCAACACAAAGGGAGAGGAAAGATGCTCTTTTTAAGGCATGAACTCAGTGGTGTTTACCTCTCAAAGGTCTGCAGAGTGGTGCAAAATCAGAGAAGGGATATGAGAAATAATTCACATTTTATTTGTGTAGATATTTTAGTTTGGGAGCAGGTTGTATTTAATCTTAGGTTGTTCAGCTTTGCTTAAAATCACCACATGAGGAACTTATCCTTTTGGTTCTACTTATTAAAACATTTAAGGTTTTTAAACCAGTGGTACATGCAGAAAATAAAAGCACTTTGCCTGTCTTCATCTTTGACATATGTTCTCATGTTTTAAGAAAGTATTTGGTTTCAGGGCATTTCTGTAGTTTATCGATAGGTAACAATAAAGCTGCTTCTGAAACATTGTGCAAATACCAGATGGTTATTCAAAAATGATTTATGCCTGGAAAAACCATCATAAAAGCTGCTTTGGAAAGAAAACAGATTGTTAGCACTTTCTGAAATGGTTTCTCTTTCTACCTCAAGAAGTAATTCATTTAAGATCTTGTTTTAAGGCAAACAAAGCAAATTATTTTTTCCCATTAAATTTCAAAATGCCCTTTATTGGCATTCAAAAGTACTGAATGAACAGAATTGATTTGCACTTAGACCAGAAAAAGTAGTCTTAATATGATTAAAGAAGTAGGATTTATGGATGCAAAGAAGACTTAAAATAATTTCATTTCCCCTACCATCTTTATGTTAAATTGAACCATGTATCCAATTACAAGGGCAATAAATATATGTCAGCCTTTGACAAATGTTTTCTTATGCAACTCAGAATTATTTTGCATCAGTACTTTCCCTGTCCCGCACACACACATTAGAATGCCCAGTAGCATCATTAGATATTTACCTTGGAATAGTGAAGACATGCTTCTCTGGAACCAAGATAAAAAGTGTAAAAAAGAGCAGGTAAAACTTCATCTTCGTGGCACCCACAACAAAACCAAATGCAGTAGGAAAGCTGAGGGTTCAAGACCCACATTATTGATTTTTAAAATGTTATTTAAAGAGTAGTTAAAATTTAATACTGCCTCTTACTTCAACCCCAAGCTCCTGGTGGCTAAGTCAATATAACAGAGCTCCCTGGGGAGGTGCTGCTCACATTGGCGTCATGCATGTACAAGAGGATGAAATACATTTTGGACATTTTCATATTGACAAATCACTTTGTCATCTCAGCCTTTTATTTTGTTGCAGCTACGAACCACAGACATAAGAAAGAACACCAAGCACAAAGCTTTTGTAATCTAGTATTTGTGGAGGTACAGCAGCATGCTGTGCATCCAGCTCTCTTATAAGACATCACAGCCAAGTATGAAGCTGGTTCAAAGCAGTGGGAATGAGGTTAAGCCCAAACAGAAAACTTCTGAACAGGAAAGCCTCTTTTCCTGGCATTTACTAGCAGAGGAAATAAGGAGCAAGTGAGACATATGTTTCTGTGGTGCTTTGATATCCACGTATTTTCCTTATGGATGTCATAAGGGTTACTTTTCAAGAAGAAGTACAAGTGACTCTTCATCTCATTACTAATAATTTTTGCATGCCCCCAAGATTTTCTTCCCATATCTCTATCCAGTTATCCGTACAGGACATGCTGAAAAGCTGCGTGAATTTGGCATGTCCAGAACTGATGATCTCCATCTCCATTCCGTGCTTGAACAGCAAATCCAGACTTGACTAAGACACAGCTGATTATCCTGGTTTAAGTCCTCTTCCAGAGGGAGTTCATTCCAGAAGAGGACTGAGGAGTGAATCAATATGTATGTAATGGGGACACCAGGGAGCCAAGACCTGGATGTGAATGAGGGAACAAAATTATTTGATGCTTAGGGTAATAGCTATACCCTGGGTGAAAAATGCTTGGGAACAAGCCCTGGACCTAAGACTAAGCAATGCAGACTAGGTTGCATCCATGAACATCCTCTAGAACAGCTCTGGAGTGGTCTGGATCAGAGCCAATTCTCCACCTAAGCAGGCAGCCAGGCATTTGGAAGTCAAACACAGCCCTGGGTTTGTTTTTTTTTTTTTTTTTTTTTTTTTTTTTTTGTTTGTTTGTTTTAATTGTTTCAGAGGGGTAGCCCTGTCCTAAGAAGCCAGACAGCTGAGTTTTAGGTGACTGATATCAACAGAGGTGAATCATTCTCCCCAGTGAGTATGCTGAAAATACAACAACACTGAAAATCCCCAAACTGGAGCTGAGCACAAACCAGACACCAAAAGGAAAGGCAAAGAAAGGCTCATGAGAAGTGAAGCCACTGATGCCTTACCTAGACCTTTTAGTTCTTATTTTATTTTTTATCTACGTTGTTCAAACAAATAGGAAGTTCTGGTAAGGTACAGAGGCCATTCCCAGCAAGGGCAGTGGGCAGCACTTTGCCAGAAGGGTTGATTTTTAAACCAGTGGTTCAGATGCTCTTTCCTCACACAGGCAAAAGGAAGCTGTCAAAAAAAAAAAAAAATACAGAAGACAAAACTTGCTCATCCAGACACTCTTTCATGTGGAAATGTTTCATGCACGGATATGAAGGAAAATTTGATCTGCTGTGCTAGTTTTAACAGAAGAGATTGAAAAGCTGATGGAGTTGGGTTGCTCTTCTTGAAGGAAAGTAAAGAATCGTATCTCTGCATGTCTTAGGGTGTTAAAATTAAGTTGGAAAAGGGAACACTTTCTGATGTCTACCTGAGAAGAAAGTTTTAGACAAATGGTAGTTGTAAGACATTTTTAGCGTTGGTTGCCTTTCCAGTAGATTTTCCAGTTTATTGCAAATAGACTGTTTGCACGATGTTTGAAAGTTACTGATTCCCTACTCGCTTTGTGGTTTCTGGAATGCAGAGGAAATATTACATACAAAAAAAGAAGAAAAAGGGTGTTCGAGGAAACTCTACCTGCAGCAATAAATCTTTTAATAACCTTTGAGGACTTCTGAGAACGTGGGAAGTATTTTCCAGATTATTTGGGAAGAAAAATGCAGTCTTAAAAAACACTGTGAAGGGCAACTATAAAAATAATTGAGTTAATAATACCATTTCATTTTGAGAATTTTAACTGTTGCTTGATTTTTTCTAACCCGTTTTAATTATTTTATTGAAAATTAACTTGCATTTCTACAGTCTGTTTTTAAAACCTGGAGGAAATGAGGTTGAATTTAAAAACTGTTGCAAGGTGAGGTTTTAGTTGAATTTGAGGAGATTTTAAATCCTTTCTTGAAAATTTATTTTTCTCTAATTAGGAAATTCATCAAAACCTCTCATTTCCAGGAACCCTTTTCTCTTCTGGTGAGTCAGCATTCCCTGGTAAAGAGCTGCTTGGTCAAAAATTCTGTCAGAGTTCAAAGATTTTGCTGCATTTGGATTAATTATTCCTTCTCCACTGGGTAGTCCATGGGCTATGCTGACCTGATATTTGCAAGTGTTGCCATAGCAAATATGACCAGAGGCCTTGTACTAATGGGGTACAATTTCAGTTGTGTTAACTTTTAGGGTAGCTTTGGGAGATGCACAGGCTGTCATTTAAAGAGGGATGACCAGGTCTTTGTTTTCAGAGCAGATAATTAACAAAGTATTCTCTTGATTTCTTTGTTGAAAATTATGCCTCTGGGAATTAGGACTGGAAATATATATAGCCTCCTGGTGCCATTATTATATTGCTTTTGAAAATATAATCACATTTTAAAGGCAGTTCCAAAGAGACGTATTCACTCTTTTGGGTGAATGCTGTCTCTCCTCTCCCTCTGCACATTCACGTGTAGTTACACCAGTGTCCCCTGGACAGAGATTGGGTGTTGTATCTCAGCCAGACCATCTCTGGCAGATCTTTGCATGGTGCTTTAAGATGTCATTGCCTGAAATGGTGGCAGCAGGAGACAGAAGAGACCAGCACCTGTGTCCCTGCTAAGTCAGGGTATCTATCATTGCTCAAGACCTCTCTGCACATACTGGGATGCTGGGCTGTATCTGGTCATCATGCTGGGCTCCTGCAGGCTGCTCTTTTTGGTGGAAGAGAGCCAGATCCTGGAACGCTGTCAGATAAAACAAGTCAAAGGAGAAACTTCTTGAATTGCTGCAGCCAGATGGTCTCAAGCAGTTGCAGCAGTGCCACTGAGTAATCTCCAGTGACTCTCATAAGGGTCACCCCTGGTTTTCAGCAACCCAAGGGTCACGAAATTCCCTTTATACTCAACTGTGGCTTAAG
The DNA here is from genome assembly GCF_029207755.1 of Chamaea fasciata. Taxonomy (NCBI): domain Eukaryota; kingdom Metazoa; phylum Chordata; class Aves; order Passeriformes; family Sylviidae; genus Chamaea; species Chamaea fasciata. Next base: position 54,532,179 of record NW_027094087.1, on the reverse strand, counting down.
TGTGGCTGTCCTCTTTGATCCTGGGGCTTGCACAGTATCCAGCAGCAAGATTTTAAATAACAAGTCTCATCAAGATTCTCAGATCTGAGTCTGTGTTTCAATGTGTACTAAAGCCCATGCTAGGTTGGTGCTGTTTGTAAAAGTAAACCTTTTAACAAGCACTCAGAAGGGGCAGGAGGAGCAGAGGTCAGCTGTTATCAGCAGCCACATCCCTCAGATCCTTTTCCTTGTTTGGGATTTGCATAGTCTATTACGGTTTTGATCTTCCAGAATCCTCTTTTTTCCAGTTAATCAGGGAGTCGCTCCAGGATGGGTAATCATGCTGATGCATCCATGTGACTGAACTGGAACATAAAAGCCAAGTGAGTCTGTGCTGTCCCTACTTGTTCTTTAAATTCAGATTCAAATGCAAAATAATCTCATGAAAGTTGCTGATAGATTCTTGCCTTTTTTTTTTTTTTTGTGCCTTATTGCTACTCATGAGGCCAAAGGTGACCAATGAGCATTCTTCCCACATGGGGCAGAAGATGACTAAAATCTAACTAAACTCTGATCTCTGTTGCTCCCTGTGCGATGCAGCTGAGTGCTGTTGCTCATGAGCCACACAAGGATGCAATTAGTGTAACAGCTCTTTATTTTGAATGTGGCAGAACAAAATTAGAACTCAATTTACAAGTCCCCCTTTCAAACCCATTCAGCCGTTAAGGCTGCATCATCTTTCAGTTTTCCAAGGCATATAATTGATAAATGATTTCTCCCTGCACACCTCAGCTCCTTATCTTTATTCATGAACCAATTAATCTCTGTAGGACACTCTGATCATTTGCATATATGGCCAATGTCACCAACCTCAGTTATTTCATTCAGGAAACAATTTTGCAGCCCATGAAACCACCAGGAGGGGAAAATCTGGAGCATGTAGAAATTTCTGTGGTTTTGGCATTTCTCCCTCACATCATTCTCAAATATAAAAATCAGATGCTTCTTGTGCTAGAAAATGATGGATTAACCCGGGAGGAGACAGACCTCAGCAGTATGTTTCAATCATGGCTGATAGCTGTGAGCAGAGGCTGAAAATGCATGTTCCCTTGGCATTTTTGAGGACTCAGCTGTGCCAACCTATTTTATTTATTAATTCTTTTATTTTATTCTCTTTGCTAGTCAGCTCTCCTGGGTTAGCAGAGGGAAAGCTGCTGTAGTGTATGCATGGTTTGGGCTAAGTGGAGAGGTGTCTGTACTGTTTAAACACTTTCTTCCTGTAGCTCTGCTTCCTATTGCAAACTACCACCCAAACAACACCGTGTCCAGGTGACTCATGCTTTCTTTCTGCCGGTACACACTGACTTATTTGCCAGTGTCTTAACAAGGAGCACTTCTAAGGCAAGTTTTATTTTGGTAAACAAAGGATATCAAAGAGACTCCCAGAAGCACTCCAAGCAGAACTTCTGAGCACTTGAGGAAGATGACCAAGTGCCACCTACAGAGAGCACACTTTGGCCAAGTCGCACATGAATGGATGCACACCTGTCCCCCTCTCTATGTAAAAAGGTTATGTGCACATGTCCAGAATGCAATTAGCCCTGGAGCTAATTGCTAAATATGTTCTGCCTGTCTCTGGCTGGATCAACAGAATTTTCTTTCTTCCTTGCACTCCTGGCACTTGCTCACATTTCTTGTATGTCATTTTTTGGCAGAAATTAGAAGAGTGGACCTTTCCTTTGGGCTTTTGTAGAGTGCTGGGATCTGTTCAAAAGATGCCAGGGCCTGTTTGAGGATGCTGGTGAAGAGAAACCCCACAGAGCAAAGGTCCTGCCCTCTTTCGTTCACCCCTCTCAGCTGGTGTGGTCCCCACCACCATCAGTCTGTGAAGGCAGATCCACACTGCAGAGACACCCATCACTGCTCCACAATCTGGCTCCAACCGCAAATTTGGGAAGTTTCTATAAATCTGGAAATTTTCTAGAGGCATTTGACTGGTATGCAAGATCTGATCACTACATGGACAGCATCACACCAGGTAGGTCTGAGAAGCATTACAGGACACTGAGACCACATTTCCCTAATGTCAATTGTGATTTGACAGGGCTGCAAGGAGTGGATGTAGGACTGGTGGACAGGGCCTGCATCCCTCCTCAGGAATCCCCGTTTTCCCTGCTGTGGTTGACTGAGCCTTTCACTGGCATGTAGTAACATGAAACCACAGGATGGTTTCACTGACACGAAAGCAAACACAGGCCTTGAGGAGGAGGCATGGCAAGCTGATGCTCCTAAGTCTTGTCCACCACCTCTCAGACATGCAGGGTGTTCTGCTCCAGGGCTGCAAACATTGCTGAGGGGTTGGTTAGAGTGTCTCCCCACCTCAGTGACGAATGGATGTGTGCTCTGAGTTGTTCAGTTTGCTCATCTGCAGTGAAGAATGAGGACAACTTCACAGGCTGCCAGAGGTGCCTGACAATGGGACATTGCTTTTCTGCCTGTGTGAATCAAAGCAGCACCATGCATGCGAAGCACCTGCTAGGAGATTTCTGGAGTGGATGTGTGGGGCTCCTCTCTGTGCTTTATGCATTTACAGATATCCATTGCAGTATTTCCTTAAATACTTAACAAATGCACTGAGTGCCTGTCCTGAGGGAGTTCAGTGTATCTGTGTGTGATTAGTTATGTAGTTTCTGCTCTTTTCACAGATTTCAGACATAGCATTACCTGTGAGCACACGGCCTGTGTGAATTCTGGCCTTTCTCAGCTTTGGACAATTTATCATGGATCTGGAATGGTAATAGTAGTTTACACTCTGGGAACAAATTAGGTTTCCCATAAAGCACAGGTGCCTTTGAAAAGTTTTCAGGGCACAAAAAGTAAATAAGGTGCAATGAAAAACAGTCCTTTATAAATACAGTAATTTTACTTGGTGAGAACTAAGAGCTGTGTGTTATTTTCAGAGCAGCAAAGGACTGTTTGGGGAATGACACAGTTTTCCTGGTGGCAGAAGAGAACCACCACCAAGCACTGATAGACAATTATAAAAAAAAATTGAGAGCACTATAATGTGACCTTGGCCCTAATTCACCGTTTTCTCACATTAAGCTGTACTAAGTCCACAGATGCCACCTTACCAGTACACAGTGCTCTTCTGATTCATATCCTGCTTAATGAACAGCTTCTTAGGTTTGTGGATAAATTTTAGCTCCAAAGTGGCTCACCACACAGAAGGCAATGAGAGTCAGGCATTCAGTGGTGCTACTCCCTGCTGCTGGTCGTTTGCTTGCTGAAAAACTACTGGGTTTAAGTGGCTGAGCATCCTGAAGGAAAATGTTCCCAAATTCTTGGCAAGTCTGTTCTTCATATGGTGGAGGAGGCTGTCAGAAGTGGGAAGAGACAGAGAGCTGACACTGAGTAACTCAGCCTGGGGATTTGCAAGATCGGAGGCACCAGGATCCATTTCTCCATCAAGCTGAAAACAGCAATTGCTGGTACTTGCAGTGGGACCAGTGCTGCTCATGTGCTTTTTGCAGCCAGCTGACAGAGACAGGATCCTATTTTCCAAGCAGAAGCCAGAGCAGACCTGCTGCTCATTTAGGCAGCAGTGGGGACACCAAGAGCTGACATTTGTGATTAGACTCATAACAGAATTAAGGCTGCACTTAGAAGGATGAGTGATGTCAGGTTGGGGTTTTGGTTCAGTCCCAGTTCTGGAGGAAATAGAATCAACCTTATCTCTACAAAAGCACAGCAGCCAGCCATACTGCTTGCTGTCCCCTTTCTAAGGCTAGAACAGATGATTTCTAGCTAGGGTAGATGATTTACAAGAAGGTGTAAAATCCTCATCATACGCCTAATTATGCCTTACTACTCTGTGGGGGGACATTTCCTTTAAGTCCATCTGGTGATCAGACCATACCCTGAGGCATGTGGATTGATTGTCCTCATGGTTTTTTCTCCTAGTTAGTCTAAATGCTGATGCTTTATTTTTATTCCTGTGAATGTCTAAGCCTTTTTGAAGCATTGAAAATTATGATTAATTGTGCAATGAAAATCAATAATGGAAGTGCTTACAAAGCCAGCTTGATTTGGGAGTGAATCCCAAAGACAGCTGCTTTTTCTAAGTGGGATGGAAAAAGTTCGAGGAAAGCAACAGCAAAAATTCCAGATCCTGGTTGCTATTTTTGGTGATGTTTGTCATGGGCTTAACCCCTTTAGCATCTGCTGAGAAAGACCTTTTTAAAAGGGTGCTATTACCAGTTCATGAAAGCAAAACCTCAAGTCCATCGAATAAGTAAGAATACTCGATTAAACAGAAATGCACTGAAAACTGAAAATATTTATACTCCTGTACCAGAACGAAGCTATTCCCACACCTTCGGGGCCTTGACAGATTCGTTTTTCAAGTGAGATTCCAGAGCTAGGGCTGAAGATCTGGCAGGTTTTTATTGTAGTATCCCTGCCAACAGCACTTACTCCCTTTTGCGCACTGGCGAGCGCTGGCTTCGTGCCGAGAGCTCAGGATCCAATCTTTTCTCCATTCCTCAGCGGATCGCGCAGCGGGCGCTCCTGCCTGCCGATGTAGGGAGCTCCGGGTGCAGTGAGTGCCATCTCGTGGTTCGCTGTCCCTGCTGCAGAGCCGCGGGCTGGCGCTCAGCCGCGGTGTTCCCAAAAGCAGCCTGCGGGCAGAGCTCTGGCAAAGGGGAGGGCTGCGTGCCGGGGTGCCCGGCGCCGGTGCTGGGATACTGAGGAGGAGGAAAAGCTGCCCCTTTCACAAAACGTGATTCAAATAACACCGTACACCACCTGGCCTCTCTCCAGAGCCAGAGGCAGAGGCAGTTTTCAGTCTCCAAAGCCCCTGAAGTCCCACACTTTGCCTAGTGGAAATGCAATGATGTATGGACGCCTCCTCCCTGTGCCGATCTCAGCAGACTCCTCTAAGAATCCTACCCCCGTGCAAAAAGCTGAGTTGCTAAGAGCTGGCGAATGGAAAATGCCTGAAAATCCCTTCTACTCTCTGGGGATGGCAAATGCCTGCATTCATTTGGGGTCAAGGGAAAAGCCATCCTTCTTATCCTGGTTCTGCTGCCATTTCCCATCTGTCATCTACTTCATCCTTCATGACTGCCCCTGAGTCTGGGGTGAAACCATCTCCTTGAAACAAGGAACCTGAAGCAGGGCTGTCTTCAGGCAGGATTACCCGGTTCTTTCTGATCTACACCATCTACCCAACAAAAAATGGCCCCTTCATTTTGCAAATGCACACGCATGCAGGCAACTCATGCAGTGCATGGTCATCCCACCTGAGAGAAGCTCTGCAGTCAGTGTTTCCTCTCTCTGGTTTACCTCTGAAGGACTCCCAAGTCAATCACAAGGGGCAAGAAGCTGCCTTTTCCGTGCCACCCCTCTTCTCTGGGAACAGCATGTCCTACACCTGAAGAGAGGAGGAGTGGTGTAGGGGCCATGGTCTCACAACTCCCCCTTCCTGGGAAATAAGCTGGGGTGACATCTCCATTGTACAACACTTTGAAAGTTCTCCTCCCCTGCCAATACTGGGAAATACTGGGACCAGACAGAATGGGCTGTAGGATGCTGTACTTTCCCCATCCTGTGTTAAATTCTTAAGAGGAACCAGGCAGTCAGATCTGACCAGGAACTGGATCTGGCCATTCCTGCAGAAAAAAGCAGCATGTTGCACTGCAGAATGCTTAAAGAGGCAAAATTTATGGGTACCTGGGCAAAGGAGGAGGATGTTGGGCAGTGCACCAAATAGGGAAATCATACTGGAAGTCCAGCCAGAACAATGTTCCATCTTTGGCAGTGCCTCAGAGTGGCATTTTCAGAAATGGCCTAGGAAATAATTCTTTCAATTCTTTGCATTCTGTGTTTCATTAACAATACAGAAGAAACATTCTCAGCGAGCCTGCAGATTATTTTTACCTCTGTCCCCAGCTCTATGACACACACCGAGTAGCACATTCACTACTAAAAGCAAAGACAACACATTTGGCTTTATAGAACATTTTATTTGGAGAGACTTCTCATGTCGTGGAATATTGGTTTTTTGTTAAGGCAATTCTGAAGGGCTGGAGGAAAGGGAGGGGGAGAGGGAGGGTACTAAGTAGGTGTCAATGGGATTGCATTAAGGCAAAATTCCCTCCTTCTGCATTTCACCACAGTAAAATCCATGTAAAAGCCAGTAAACGTCTCATGCCAAGGAAGAGATTCAGTGCAAATATATCCCACTGACTATCCACAGATAGGGCCAGGTCCTCAACGGAGGCAAATTTACAGTGCCTTGTTAGCTGCAAAGCAAAGCTGATTTAGCTCTGTTGAGGATCCCAGCCTGGGTTCAGGGGAGCATTTGAGAATCTGTTTCTTATGCTAGCACAGGTATAAATGCTCTCCTGAATCAGAGCTGCAGCCCCTTGAGTGCAAGTCTGTGAAGTTAACAGAGTTGAATTTTTATTGTCTGCATAAATATGTCATTCTGCATCCCTCTGTTCACTTCTCATTGTATTGCTACTAACTGAGTACATTCCATTTGTTTCTTTTAACATGGTTTTCATTTCTAGCATGCTTTTCAATCTTTTTTAAGTGTATTATGACATAAAAATGAATTATCCCTTGGAGAATGTTTGTTGGAAAGGTTCCAGAGTTTGGGTGTTCTTGGAGGACCAGGCTGCAGTGTGGTTTTTTCGGTAAGCAGTAATGTAATCTGTGAGTAATGCCATGGATGGCAGAGGCATAACTTGCAGGGAAAGGTACTGCTCAGCTTGCATATCAGCAACACATCACAGACACCAAACACTTCTTTCTTTCTTTCCACGACATTTTCCTCAGAGGATCCTACCCTTCCAAAAATACAGTCACTACTACTTGCATTAGCTTGGGGAAACCTGTTTTGTTATCCCAGCTCCAAGCTGAAGGTAAGTAGGGCAGAAATGCTACGGCAAGCATGACAATATTTTCAGGCAGAAGCAGAGTATAACATTTCATAGTCCTAAAATCTGTCTGTCACTGGATGACCTCTCACAGAAAACCCTGGTATCCATTAATGAAAGGATATGCTTAGGCCTCAGTGTCAGAAACTTGTTTAGGAATATGAAATGGGAATAGCTAGAAAAGTGGAAAATAAGGCAAAGAAATCAAGCACATATTATTCTTCCAAACACAGTATTTCCTGGATACACATCTATACACAACTTCGGTATGACCTGGAATCACGTATAAGATTCATGCCTTAAAAGCATGAGCACCCTGCATATTTCTTTGATACAGAGAAGAGCATCCAGTTCGAAGGAATCTAAAGGGAGAGTAACAGGCATCAGTGCAAGTCTTTTGTGCTTTAAACTTTCTTCATGCCTTTTCCCATAAGGCAAGCAAACACCGTCATGACCATTTTGGGTTTTACTTCAACCAGATCTTCTGGGAGGGCATAGACTCTTGCTCCAATTTTTCTTGCCATAGAGATGGCGTATCTGCATTGCAGGGGTAGAAAAAAAAAAGAAGGAAAATTAAAGCCAAAAATTAGTGCAGTAGCATTATTTTTCCCCCTGTTAAGTGTTTTACGTGATTAATACCAGAATGGGTTTCATGGGTTCACTAAACTTAAAATTTTCTATAGGAACGTATGAGACAGGTTCATAAAGAACTACATTTCTAATAAAAGGCAGAGTATATTTCCTCATGGTTGCAGCACTGCAGGATGGGAGACTGCAGGTCAGATCCTGGTACAAAACATTTAATCTTCCATCCCCTGAAAGATTATCCTCACAACCAGACATTCTGGTCTTGCTCCCCCTCAATATCTGAGGCTCAGACTTTGCACATAAACAAACTTGCAAGGATGGAAGCAGAAGGCTGACGTCAGTGAAGATCGGTGTTGTTGGAAATCAACATTTGGGGACTTGTTTCAGCCATATCCAGAATGTGCAAGTTGATATTCCCATTCCCCTGCTCAGAGCCACTGGCTGTTCTCTAGTGGGTTTGTCTATTTTCTCTATTTTATTATTAAAAAAACCTAGAAAATCCCAGGTTCTTATCACTTCAGAGCATATACATCTGTGAAATCATCCCCAAAATGCAGAGGAACATTGGGAGCGTGGGGGAATGGGGGTGGGAAATGAGGAAAAGAACAGCAGAGGAATGAAGAAATAAAGTAGAGATAGGCACACATAGGATTGCAAGAAAAGACAGAGAACAGATGGTAATAAATGGAAGGGGAAAAAGAACAGTGGGAAAAGTCTTTACAAAAATAATGGCAGCTCTGATTGCTTTACAGTCATCTTTCTCTTCTTTGTAGTTACTGCATAAGAAAAGGAGAAGCTGAACTGCTGATCAGACTAGGAGGTGATCTGTGTAACTCTGAAAGGAGAGGGAGATGCCCCCAGAATTGACTCTCTGCTAGGAAATCATTTGCATTCAGGGAAAAAAAAATCAATATCCACATCTACAGAACCAGTTTTTCAGGCATGACTCCTATCCTCCCCTTTCTCGCGTAAATATGCTCATGTTCTACCTGTAGGTGACTAAAGAGCTATCATGACCTCTAATCCCTGTTTTCCATGGCTCACTGTTGTTGGCATTGTTCCCTGATCTCTGAAAGAATTTTAAATTTAATATGAGAAAATAGGAGCTTGTGAAACCAAGTGATTTCAATCCTTTCAAGGGATTTATAAAGCAGGAACTACAACATTACACACTCCATTTCCATTGATAGTCCTTTTACTACCTAACTCCCAGCCTTCATGCTTCTAACTCGGGTGGTACTTCTCACATGAGGTTGTGCCAGTTGAGAATGACAGCAGAGCAGTTTTTAAAGACAGAGCTAGGCAAGCCTGACCAGGTAACTCATGCTAAGTGCCACTTGGCAGAAACATACTTAGCATTATTTAGTTTCTCCTCATCATTCAGGTCCTCTGTTTTCAAGAGGTCATATTTGATTGACCCTGGTTGAATGGCATCAATGAGATCCAGGACTGGCATGCTGGTGCTGATTTTGCTATCCTGCATAGACGAAAAATAAAATTAAATGCAAGAAGAGGATGACAGAGTCTAGACTCAAGAGCAATGGACAGTTCTGTCAAATACCATTTAGATTTTAACAAAGGGTTGCTTAGAATAATTTTTTATCTAAGGCAGACTAAGAACCCTTTCAAGGATTTTTTTTTTTTTTAACCCAAGGGATGAAACATCATAGAATTGTTGAGGTTAGAAAAGATTTTTATGGTCAAGTCCACCCTTAATCTAGCACTTCCCTGTCCACCACTAAATCATGTCCCTAAGCACCACATCTACACATTTTTTAAGTCCTCCAGTAATGGTGACTCACTTCACTAGAAGCCTGTTCCAGGGCTTGACAACCCTTTGAGGGAAGCAACCTCCCCTAATACCCAATCTAAACCTTCCCTGGCAATTTCCAAACTCAAGACTATTTCCTCCTATCCTGTCACTTGCTAGCTGGGAGAAGAGACTGATCCTCACTTGGCTACAACCCTCCTTTCAGGCAGTTGTAGAGAGAGTGATAAGATCTCCCCTGAGTCTCCTTTCCTTGAGGCTAAACAACCCCAGCTCCCTCAGCTACTCCTCGCAGGATTCATGCTCCAGAGCCTTTCCCAGCTTTGTTGCCTTTTAGACATGCTCCAGCAGCTCAGTGTCTTTCTTGTAGTGAAGGGCCCAGAACTGAACACAGGATTGATTCAAGGTGTGGCTGAGCACAGGGGCACAATCACTGCCCTGGTCCTGCTGGCCACACTATTGCTGATACAGGCCAGGATGGCATTGGCCTTCTTGGCTACTTGGGCACATGGTGGCTCATGTTCAGCTGCTCTTGACCAGCACCCCCAGGTCCTTTCTTGTTGGGCAGCTTTCCAGCCACTCTTCTCCAAGCCTGTAGAACTGCAGGGGTTGTTGTGACACAAGTACAGGACCTAGCACTTGGCCTCATTGAACCTGGCACAACTGGCCTTGGTCCATCAATCCAGCCTGTCCAGATCCCTCTGCAGAGCCTTCCTGCCTTTCAGCAGGTCGACATTCCCACCCAGCTTGGTGTCCTCTGCAAATCGACTGAGGATGCACTTGATCCATTTGTCCAGACCATCAATAAAGATGTTAAATGGCCCCAAAACTGAGCCCTGGGGACACCACTGGTGACAGGCTGCCATCTGGATGTAACTCTGTTCACCACCACTCTCTGGGCCTGGCCATCCAGGTTTTACCCAGCAAACAGTGCACCTGTCCAAGCCATGTGCAGCTAGTTTCTTCAGGAGAATGTTGTGGTAAACAGTGTCAAAGGCTTCACTAAAATCCAGGTAGACAGCATCCACAGCCTTTCCCACATCCATGAAACAGGTCACTTTGTCATAGACTACAATGCCATTAAAGCAAAAGATGGGGTGCAAGGCTAATGCATTTGCTCCCTGTGGGAAGACGACACTGACAGACATCTACTGATGGGAGGTGTGAGGGGGACCAGCTGTTTGATTCCTGAGCTCATTACATGAAGTTTGATGGATCTGTTCTCTCCTGGTGCAAACTGCTGATTTATATCCAGTGAGTGTTCCCTAGCTTGGGAAGTGTCATGGATACATTAGCAGAACTGGAAGCGCTCTAGAACTCGTCCATCTCTGTGTTTGTATGGTACCATGCAAAATAGGGCAAGGTACCCCTGGATGGTACTACCAGGTTACAAATGTATTGCTGTTGTTCATTTTAATACTGCCATTTGTAATTGTTGTTGATTCATAACAGCAATTCAGAACAGCAGTTCTTTCTTAGTTCCAATCATCATTCCTGTCTCCATCCTCTGATTTCCCATGCCAAACTGGAATTCAAGGCGTTTCCTGTAGTGTTCATATCATATTACTATTACTTTTTCACAATAAAGTCCCTTGAATAAAATCTGTGTATTTGAACAAGCTTTTAAAAGGGAATGAAAAATAATCAAGCTATGTAGTGAGTTATATCATAATGTAGAGTGTGTGTGTATATCCACACACACATCTAGATATCAGACACACAAGCACACTGAGTAAGAGTCTGCTGAGCAGAGACTTCTGAAAAAAACTGTACCTTGAAACTGGAGATGGTTGAATCCTTCCCAGCTGCAGTCAGTGTTTCATTGACCCAGCTGACAATGATTTCATCATTGACCTTCTCTCCACCACCAATGTCTTCAAGGATATTCAGGGTGTACCTTAAGAGGGAAGCCAGGATATTTGCTCAAAGTCTGCTGTAACCTCAGAACTGTCCTGTATGTGCACAGGTTGTCTGGCATCACCTCAAAAATCCTTTGCCTCACACACACTCACAGTGCATATGATTTATATTATAATACAACAATTAATCTAAGGAATTTATTTCATCCCCAATTCTTAATCACTGTTTTGGGAATGTTAAAAGTTTTGGTTACTTAAAATTCCTGGAAAGTACCTCTTAATGTATCTCATTGTAAATTACTCATTTTCATAGTGCTTGAAAAATAATCGCTGATTTTAGAGATAGAAGGGAATCATTCTGGTCACCTAAGACTGACCTTCTGCATAAAAACAAGCCTGGAGCATTTTGCTTACGTATCAGCATACACCTTGGAAACATATCCCAAACTGATGGTAAGTAATCACCTCATCACTATTTTAACTACCTTACTGATAAACCTATACCTTTCTCTATAGCCTGAATTTAGTTTGCATTCAGCTCCTAACTACTGGGGCTCTTTACTCTCAGTTATGGCACTCTTAACACAGAAACATGCACACACAGAGAATTACATTAAAATGGGGAGAGGTACTGAGTTGTGCCCACCTCAGGGAGCAGCTTACAAAACTTCTGCATCATTTCCTTGTTTCTGGGACATTGTCCCCATTCCCTGGGGACATAACCATTTTAACTTTTTTCCCTTTCTTCTATGCAAAAAACACTTCTTCTTGCTACGCAGATAGCGACAATAATAGTCTTCTGCATGAGCTGACACATGGAATGGCCTTGCCCACAAGATGTGCTCTGATCACGTGGTTAACTACAAGGGAGCAGAAGGTCTCCCTGCCTTGGCACTGAACTGCAAACAGAGGAGTGAGAAGGCTGTAGCCTGTAGAACCTTCTCAGTGAGAGCATCAGGAAACCACTGTAATGCAAAGTGAGCATACCAAAACGCTCTGAAGCTCGTGGCTGGCTGACCTACCTTCTCATCAACTGCCAGACTAAGGCCAGCGTCAGAGTGCGGTTTCCTTCATTCAGATCTTGCCCAGCAATGCCAACAAGGGAAAATTTGGCTTGATTCTTTCCCAGTTCCACTGCATAGTTGCAGTTTTCAAGCTGTCAATGGCAAGGTCAGTTGGTGTGGTTCAAAAATACAGAAAAAAAAAAAAAAAAAAGAAAGAAGACAAGACACTGTTACTTTAAATTCTTTGGTTCACTCAGCCCAGATCCTCCTGGGCAAACAGGAATTTTGGGGCTCAGTGATAAAACAGCTGATTTACTACCAGCAGGCAGATCCATCCCAAAAATACTGCTCTAAAATTTAACATAGAAGAAAATGCTATACTTCATTATCAGGGCCTGAAAAGCAGATTAGCCTGGAATATAAAAGTGTATGGCTCATGGGTACCTCCAGCATCATGGCACTGCACTGAGACAAAGGATTAGTGTCCCAGCCAATATTTTAGATCAGTTGATAGCTCTGGTCTAACTAGACGCAATTACTCATCCAGGTAGTTGGGCGAAGGTTTTGTATTCAGCAGCAGCTGTGGAATCGGTTCTTGATGCATCTGATCAAGAATGCTTATCATCACTGTCTTCATTTGATGTGGAGGGCAGTGATCCAGGCAGCTGCAATCAAGCTGGTGCCATGCACCTCTCTCACAGTCCAGATGCATTACAGTCAGTGCCTAAAGCAGTAGCAAAAGGGATCTGCAAATACAGTTCCTAAATACCAATATGAAAGTTGCCAGGTCTTTTTACTTAACAAATATTTTTCACCTGTCAAAAGAGCAAGTGAGTGTAATGCATATTTCTTTTTCAGAATGAAAAATTATCCACTGACTAAGCAAAAACATCATTTAAAGTGCTGTCCTTGGGACTGGAGAGCAACATGAGTACCCACATTGCTGTCTGAAATTATATAGGCATTCCCTGAGGATAAGGCATCACTACTGGAGCTATTCCAGCTTTTTGTACCTTCTTCATGTTGCCACCCAGTTTAGGATATGGCGGTTTGTTCACCCTGTTCCAGTCTACTGGCACTTTGATCTTTTCATAGAGTTGGAAGATAACCAAGGCATCCGACAGGTCACTGAAAACAACAAAAAGGATATATCATTGTCCAAAGAACAGAGGAAAGAAACACAACTCAACTATTAGCAGAGGTAAACTTAGTTTCTTGGGAAACACAAAGCAGTACATATTCTTATAGGGCCCAAAAGTTTTAATGTTCTTGCAAACATCTTGCTGGCTGTATTTATCATCTGAAGGAACTGTAATACCTCATCTTACCTATACAAGTGATTTACACGTGGATTAACACCAAGGGAGTTCATCCAGTTCCTAAATGTCCTTTCTTCCCTTGTCTCACCTAAAACAACAGACACATCAATCAAAGGCCTGCAGAGCACCACAAGTTCTCGTGTAAGTGTTTTGGGAAGAAACCCTAACTGAATTTACAGCGCACTGAACCGTGAACGGAAGGAGACACACAGGAAACATCACGGTGCACCGTGGGATACTTGCACTTTCCTGACCTTCAATGGAACTCCAGTCGATGTCCTGGTTCTCTGGCTTATGCAGGGCAGGGTATTTGTTAAACAGGTTGGCGATGAAGGCCAGGTTGAGCTTGGGGTTCCCGCGGACGACGTCGGTGGCGGTGACGAACTGCCGGCAGCCGAGGCGCTCAGCCTGCTGCAGCATGCACTCAGCGCGCTGCACGTCATCCTTCTCCTGCCCGGCACAACAGGACATTGTCAGCCTCATCCCATACACCTGGGGCTCCCTGGGGGGATCCAGCTGCTTAAAGCAGCTGCTTGACAGATTTATAGGAATTCTCATTCCCACTTTTACTAACAGCAAGTCTCCAAATGGGCTTTGCCTATGATTCAACCACCTCACCACATTTCTTTTACAGCCATATTCCATATAAAATGTGACAGTCTGATGAAATTCACAGATAAAAGTATTTCAATACATTTGTAGCGTGCTAGTAGTTTATCAGTGTGATTAAATGGTTGGTGACATTTCAGAGTTATTATCTAACAGAAATCCAAACACATAATTTAATTCTTTGGAAGCTTTGATTTTTGAAATACGAGATTGTGCAAGGAAGCATTTGCTGGTTGTGACATCCCAGTGCAGCCTTGTGTTGGCCAGCCATGCAAGTAATGGGCAGAAAATATTGGCATTTACTCCAAACTTATCTCATCTTACCCTTAATCCTGACATGTCAATAGTAATAGCTGGAATGCCTTCTTCATCTCCCTTGGGGGCGACTTGGTTCAGCAAATGGTAATAAGCTCTTGAGTCCTGTGACAGACAGAGAAATTAAAGGGAAGAAAAATTACATCTAAAGCTCAGCCTTCACATGCCAGTGCTTCCCTGAACAATGTGCCTGCATGCTTCATTTTTATTACATCGATCATTGGGCTACATAATTAAATTAATTAAGCTGGAAGCACTTAGCAATTCCTACTTTATGCTGTGTTTGCCAGATCTATTTCTTCCCTGAGCCAATATACATGTGCTGCAGAATGCCCAACACACTAGACAAAAATGCTGTATGTTGAACTTACAGAAAGGACAGCAATAACAAAAAGACATCAGAATGTACTTAATCTGAGCATAAAATTAGAGGTAAGAAAATGCATACCTTTATAATGCTGTAGAAGTCAGGCTGCTGAGCATTTAATAAAAGAAAATGCAGAAGGAGAAAGCAGATGTTTAAAGTGGATTTCAAAGCAAGGCTGGAACAGTTGTGGAAGAGAAAGCATAGTTTTCAAGGACAAAAGTTAACATTGACAACAGTGTCAGCATTTTTCAGGCAAAAGGACAGGAACAAGACAAGGATTTAACATGTTGCGTCTTTAATCTTTTGTGAAATACAATGCTGCTTCCATATGTGGAAAATATTAACTCACTTCAAAAACAGCTCAAAGAACTGAAAATAAAGCTACATGTTAATGTCTAGGGACCGTGCTAACTAACCCAAGTGATGCTCTTCAAAATATAAAGCAGACTACCTGAATTATTATTATTTTACATTTGCATTGCTATGCACCATATCTAGGAAGTGGTTATTTACAATAGAAGAGAGGTGGGGAGACAGACTTACTTAGAGAATGCCTGTAAACATTGAAACCTTATAAATGTGTGCCTTATTTTCCAACTGTAAACATCGGAATTGTGATTTAGCTTTCAGTTGTAGATAGGATTTAATCAGTTGCACAATAGTATTTTTAGTCAGAACACAGAAAAATGGGAAAGACTCTATTCCCTTCCCATCTCATGGATATTCTCCAATCACCTCCACACAGTCAACCAAAAATCTGTTACAATAAAAATTGTATCATAAAATGTGACTCTCTACCCCTCCTATTGCCTCCCCTGGTGGGTTTTTCTGTATTTCAGTTAAATGCTTGTGCTTATTTTTCAGTCCCTAATGAAGCCTATGACCAGGTACCTCTGGAGCTGGACTTTTCCCATGCTATTCTGGGAGCAGGCAAGTCAGGTTGTGGCTGGTGAGGTTGGTGTGCTGGGCCTCAGCATTCTTGTAAGCCAGCTCAGATGCCCTCCCTTATACACCCTCTACAGCTCTGGGATGGTGTCTGGGCCTCACACTGAGTTTTAGGGTCTGAAATTCATCAGTGGGCACCACTGAGGTTCAGATATATCTATCTGGGAACAAAGAAAGGTCCTACAGGGAAAGCTCTGCTAAAATCTGAACCCACAAGCCCAAGAGGTCCTGAGTATATAAAATAATGCTGCCCGGACTCCACACCCACCCTTGCAAGTGTCTCCCAGTCTAGCTGTAGTATTTTCAATAGTCCCAGTAAACTAAAACTCACAGATAACTGCATTCAGAGCTACAGCAAATGTTGGGACAGAGGAGCACACAGCCCAGGTGAAGGAAACCTCAAGCAGGGGAACTGGAAATGCCCAATCATCTTTCTCTACATGTTTGAGTAAGGTCCAGGCTTTTTCAAGCAAAAGTTAAGTCAAGAGTTATTTAGGGAGACTGGGAAAGGAGGAGAGCAATAGAGGCAAAGAACTGAAAATAGTGTCCATATGCCCTGTCCAAGGCCAGCAGCCATTCCTTTCCCAGGCATCTGGTGTGTAGGAGATGGCAGCGATGACTGGGAGGCCAGGAGGAAGAGGAGGAATACTACTGAGTGCAAAGGTAAACTCCAATGAAAGCATTTTATGTACCCAGCTCCATGTGCTTGACAGAGCAGTCTCAGCTGCTTGGAGTGTTTCAATGCACAATCCCTATGTGGAGGGCAGGAATTTGGGTGTACAGCTGCTGTTTTTGTTTTCGTTGGTCAGTATTTCTCATACCTTGATATCTGAGCTGAAGTTGTTGACTTTGTTGCATCCTGCATTTTCCAGGTGATAATTTGCCCATCTCAGCAGCAAGTCCTCTGGAGACAATTTCATCAGATCCTCCAAGCTCTCTCCTTCTCTCAGAAGAGCAATCAAGGCTAAGCAGGAAAAAAAAGATTAAAAAATAACGATGTGAATATTTGTTCAGGAAAATGTATAACTGTTTTCTCTCTTTTACGTTTTCCTATCCTAGTTTCTAAATGTGAATTGCCAGAATGTTGCCAAAATTCAAATTGGGTTAGCATGACAGAGGATTAAACAGAAAAAGGGTCTCATCAATAAAATTAGTACAAAGCTGTAATTTGTGGATTGTAATCAGGTGGAAGACAGTTTCAGTGTGGTCTAAGAACTGCCCATGAGCTATAAAGGTCTGGTCAACCTTCCCTGCAATGAGCAGGGACATCTTCAACTAAATCAGTTTGCTCAGAGCCCCATGTGACATGACTTTGAATGTTTCCAGAAAAAGGGCATCCACCACCTCTCTGGGCAACCTCTGCCAGAGTTTCACCACCTTCACTGCAAAAAAATTCCTTCCTTGTATCCCATCTGAATCTAACCTCTTTTGTTGAAAGCCATTGCCCCATTTGCTATTGCAACAGGCCTTGCTGAAGAGTTTATCATCAACTTTCTCTTAAGCCCCTATAGGTACTTGAAGGCTGCAATAAGGTCTCCCTGGAACCTTCTCTTCTCCAGGCTGAACAATCTCAGCTCTCTCAGTCCCTCTTCATAGGAGTGCCCCAGAAGTCTGAGCTTTTCTGTGGCCTTCCTCTGGACCCACTCCAACAGGTCCAAATCCTTCCTGTTCTGGGAAGTGCAGAGCTGGACATAGTGATGCAGAGCACAGGGGCAAGCTAGGAATGAAAATATGAACACAGGCTTTTTACAGCTTAGATGAAAGAAACCTCAATAACCTTCACAATGAAATGATTCTCACAGGCATTCTGGAATACTTGCACATGATTTCATGGGCTTGTGGGCCAGTAGGGCTAACTCATCTATCAGTTGAGGAGACGCCCTATTTATATAGAAAAATTGATATTATGTTCATAAGAGAAGGGACAAGGCTGGGATGATTGACCCTTGAAAATGCAGTGTGTTCAGCTGATCTCTGGACCATAAAAAGCTCTAGAACTTGTTTTGAAAAGAAGAACTAACATGGAAACTAATTATTAATGTGGTGAAAAGGGAGAGTGTGTTACATTGCTCTGATTTTCCTCCAGTATCTTTTGTCAGTCCTTGAAAGAATTATGGATTGGCTACATAAAGGAAACAGTGGAGACACACTGTAACTGGAGTTGCACAGGTAATTTGATATAGGGTGCAATGGGGTTAAACTGGACCATAGGAAACATTTGAAAGTAGACAGGATTTTATTAAGAGAACAGTGTGGATACTGACAGAAGGCTGGAAGAAGGATTCTTGTGGACTTGATTGTGGATTGATTTTTGGATTAATGTTTTCTCCCTTTTTTTGCATCAATTATCTTGGCACAAATACTTGCAACGTGCTAAAAATGTGAAGATGATAGTGACTAGGTGGCATAGTCAATACAGAGGACGATCAGGAAATCAGACAGAATGAGCTAGATGACAGTAATAAAAATGGAATGCAATTTAATAGTGCCATGATCAAATACATTCACTGGGGAATTAATATGAATTACTGCTACCAGCTAAAAGCTCACATGAACGAAGGAGGAGAACTTGAGCGTATTAGATGTCTTCCAAGCAATTCTGAGCCACCACCATTTGATATGACATGGGGAAAATACAACATGATATTAAGTGCATCACAGGTAATTCCCATAGAGGTTGGGATGTATTATTGCTTTGATATCATGTGCTCATGAAAGCTCATTGGTAATATAAGGTCCCATGTTCAAGAAAGGGGAGTTTTACCTGAAACTGCTGCAGAGAAGGGCTATGAGGGAAAGAGAGGACCTGAAAAGAAATTTCTTGGCTTGTCTAGTCTTAGATGAAGTCTTAAATGAGAAGTGAAGGAGAAAATACCAGAAAGGAAAAAAAATAGCAAATAAGCAGGGCAAGGCTGCAAAGGAATGGGTACTGGTGGGTCTGGCAATGAAAGGGACAGAAATCTAAAAGGGGTGAGCCAATGAAGGTAACACCTGCACAGAAACTGGAGGAAAGCAGTGTCACTGATGGGTGAGGGACTATCCAGAGGCATGGAGAACAAATCAGCAAGATGAGGTGCTGTGTGGACTGCAGGTACACCCACAGTCTTCATGGTGAAGCTAATTCATGGAGAATTTTGGCATTAGGGAGACACACTTGGAATGCTGTGTCCAGTTTCTGGCTCCCCAGTACAAAATCGACATTGACAAACTGAAGCAAGTTTAGTGGAAGGACATGAAAATGTTTGGATGGAAGTTTGTGATATAAGGGAAGAGGATGAGAAAACTGGGATTGTTTAGACTGGAAAGAGGTTTGAGAGGGGAGCAAGTATTGTCTGCAACCATTGCAGAGGGGCCAGATCTGCATGTTTCCAGTATGCACAGGAAAAGGATGAGAAGCCATGGACACAAGGTTCCGGAAGGGAAATTCCACCCAGGAAAAAAAAATCAGAGTAAGAGTGGTTGGGCTCTGGAACAGGCTGCCCAGAAAACACTGGAAAAAGCCCTGAGCAACCTCATCTGACCTTAAGATGTTATACTTAAGATGTTATACTGCTGAAAGCAGGTAGTTGGATGGTTGAGACAGATCTCCAAGGTGCACCTCTACAGGTTCCTTCCAGCCTAAATTATTCTATGATTCTATACTTATGATTTCACAATGAAAGATGTTTGGCATTCAAGAGCAAGAAGGAGCCAAGCTTCCTGAAAGCAGACTTCCTTATCCCAGATTTAGTGCCAAAACACCAATATACTTGGATGTAGACCACCATTCCTGACCCAATAAGCATGAAAAGACTCTGAACACACAACTCTGTAGAAAGCCTTGGACTTTTAAGTGCAGAAACTTGTGAAAAGCAAGGAAAATTAAATCAGTCAAGAAAACAGACAACAAATTCTTGAAGAAAAAAATTGAAATCAGTATTTTCTTTTCTTTTAAAGAGCTTTATCCTAAAGACTCTGCAGTGATAACAGTGGAGCTCTGAAAGGAAGAGCCATACATACCTTCATTCCTGCTGATCTCTATGTCGGCAAAGAGTCCAATTTTGATGACTTGCCATAAAAGACCCAGAACCAGGTAAGGTTTCCCTTCTTTTAAGTCTTCAGCTCCAATGTTAACAACATGGCACCCAATGGCTGAAGCAGAGTTCAGGGCCAGGTTCAGATTTTCCTAGGAAAACATTAGAACTTTAGAATGAGGCAGAACTTGAGAGCTGAGGCTACAGGAAGGGAGCACAGCCAAAATGAGTGAAATCTGCAGGCAGCTTCACTGTAAATGCATTTAAGTATGCAGAACCATGTCTTTCCTGAGGCAGTGCTCCAGGTGGGTACACCAGAGTGGAATACAAGGACAGAACCACATCCCTTGATCTGCTGGCCACAGTTCTTCTGATGCAGCTCAGGACACATGCCTGGCCACAGGAATGGCGAACTGGAATGCAAGCTCTCCTGGGGATTACAGGCAGATTCTGGGTCTCGACACAAAGACAGAAGGACCTCTTTTTGGCAGAAGTGGCAAATGTCATGTCACAAGGCACTGGAGCTCAGAGCATACATCTACATTCACAGTGATGTCCTGACTCAGTTCTGGTTACCAAGGCCAGGCTCTCCCTAGAGCTAATGCTTGAGCTTCAGCATGGGGCAAACTCTCCTCTGCTCAGTCCTGTACACACGGAGGAAGAAAGGAGCTACAACCCCATCAGCTGGCAGATATCCCAGGCTCACCTCTCCCTAAGGACTCTGCAAAACCCCTGAGACCTAAGATACAAGTAAGTTGCTATCTGGCCGTGTTTGCAAAGAGCACGCTGTCCCAGGAGTCAGTATGAATAAACCTGATGAGTTTTTAGCCTTGCAGTTCAGCCAAGGTCAGAACTGGTAATATCTGGACATTTTCTTTTTGAACTTTGGAGTAGGGACTCCTGGTTTGGGAGTGTGCAGAGGAAGCTGAGGGATTCAGTGATCCACAGTGACAGGCAGAAATAAAAGTGATATTTCAGGAATATTATGTTCCTTTACCATTTCCTGTCCATTTAAAATAAAGGGGATAAGAAAATCTGATCCTCAGGTCTATGCAAAAAGGTGGCTTTGTAAACAGAGGGAAAGTAAAGCAGGCAAAGAAGCCTGGAAAATACAATTGATCACACAGATTTGCAATTTTTCACATGAATTCCAGCACTGCTGTCATGATGTATTTGATTAGATACAAAATGCAAAGAAATTTACACAGCGTAAAGTCTCATAAGCTAGAAAAACTGGACCATTTCAAATTAACTACCTTTTCTCCAGCAGACAGCTGTAAAAGGGTTAAGTTAAAGTGGAAGATGTATTGATCAAATCATGTCTATGTGTGACAGGGATTGATCTGAGCTGCATCACTAAGTTATGCTGCTGACCAAAACGATTAGAACTGAAAAATGAGGTATACAGCACAAAAATCCAATTTAATGGCTTCTAAGCTTACTTGAGTCTGGCTAATGTCCCATCAGAGTAGCTGAGGGCTAAACTGGGTTAGGTTCACATCTATTCCACGTATCTATTTATACCCTGTACCAGGTACATAGATGTTGTTCATATAAAAAAATATCTCTACATACTGCTGTGTGAGAAACACAATAAACTTTAGGTAGTGAAAATTAATAAATTGTCCATTTAAAAAATCACATACATGTGCATGTGACAGAAATAAAGGAGGGATTCAATGTTCAGGGTGAAATACTGGCTTGTAAAAGGCATGCAACAAAATGGCCTGATTTCAGGCATGTTGCACTGGTATTTCCGGGACACAGTTAATATTTTGGTGAGGACATCAGACTGCAACAACAGCAGTTGTGAGTTCAAGTCCATTGTCATGCCTTAAAAGAGAGATTCAGCCTTCTGAGAGCTACTCTAACTGCAATTGTTTGATACAGACTGTATTATCTCTGTGCTCTTGCATTCATTTGGCACCTACCACAGAAGTATCTAAAGCTCTGATCTGGTGAACATTATTTGTTGTGTTTGGTCAGTCAGGTTCCTCGTATGTTTGGAAAGAAATGTAAATGGACCTGAGATCTCACTGTGCCACAAACAACTTTGCCTGACTGTGTTGGGCATAACCAGCCTTTCCTCTAAGTGATTACACAAAAGCATCCTGAGGGGAAAAGCAAAGAATTTTGTTGTGGTTTAGTACCTGTATTGTGAAGGGCGTGAGTTTCTTTTTGTTGATTGTTCTCTCATCAATGGTATCTGGCACTGAAAAGTTGATCATCTTACTGGAAATAAAAGAAAAAAAATAACAAGAATTACACTAAACCATGTGTGCACAAAATACAGGTATAGCTTTTGTCTCTACATTGCGGGACAAGTCTAAGAGTTGGAGAATTACTTGACAAAAATAGATAATCACCCTCTGCTTCTACATACACACACAGAGCCACACACTCAATACTTAATTATTTTGGGCTACATACAGATTGTACTATAGGTGTGAAGCCAAGAACCCCACAAGGTGAAGTTGTGTGAGAAGTTTATTGTGCAGAAAAGGTCTGTGGAAGCACTCACTATTTCGTGCTGCTTTGTGTGAAACACCAAAAGTCCTTGGGCAAAAATGAAACCAAGCAGCTCCTCAAATTTCACTGAGTTCATCTAATTGTAAGTGTCTAGAGGCAAGGAAAAATTCTCATTAAGCATGAAATATGCTTTAGATTTTTGAAGGTAAAAGCAGCACCAAAACCCTAGTATTATCAAGTCCTTGAGTCTGCAAATGCTCCTGAGCTTAATGTAAATTCAGCAGGTTCTGTTTAAACAGAAATGTGAGTTTTTGCAGACTCATGGTTCCCGTCTGTGAGAAAGAAAGGTTTTGTTTACCAAAGCACTATGCCATCACCGACTGCCTGGAAGAGGTCATCTGTTTCTGGATTCATTGGCACCACATGCTTGCAGTCAGGGTCCTTCTCAAGGGCTTTGTTAATCCAGTTGACAAAGGCATATTTTTCTTCCTCTGTGGACACAACGTCAAATCCATCAGTTTGCTGTGCAGTACCTCTACCATCATTTTACTCACAAAGGCAGAACTCCTGGGGGAGCCTTTCCCACCAGTGTGACTGATCAGCAAAACCCTGCATGGAAGAGGCTCTCAGGAGACAAGCAAATGAGCTGAGGACAGTAGCGGGCTTGGGCTAGTTAATACTCCTTCAATATCCCTTCCCACTCACTGGGGTTGCCTGGGTCATGAGGGCAGGCATGTTATAGAGACTGGTAATGAAGTCCATGTGGTGCAGATGTTAAGCTCTGCAAGGAGTAATTTGTGCTTTCAACGTAATTTGAATGCATTTTTGTACCACTCTGCTAAACAGAAATCCCCCATAACTTCAAACAATTCTGTTTTGTACATTACATCCTCTTCAAGTGGAATTTCTAGAAAATCCTGGCCAGGATTGGGTTCTGACAAAGAGCATTCAGAGGGTAATGGGCAGATGTGCCTGTAGTTCAACAGGGCTGAGGCACAGCTATCCTGTACCAGCAGCACCTCACTTGGCTCCCAGTGGCTCAGAGCAGGTGCTCTCTGGGATAAAGGTAGACGGAGGCCTTGGGAGCATCCTCTGTTCTCCCTTCCCCAGAGAGAGTCAGTCCCCTACTCTTGCCCCTGCAGCACATAGCCAGGGGTGGGACATCTTCCTTATGGAACTGCATCAGAGTGGACTGTGCCCAGGAGGTAATAAAAGCAACCAACTTTCAGCTTGCAGAAACAGGCCGGGAGAAGAGCCCTGATGGGGTTGTGCCCTCCATGGGAAAAAGTCAGGAACTATCTGGTTGCAAAGGGAGTTCACAGAATGGGTGCCTGGTAAAATGTACAGGGAAATAGGTTAGCAGCAGCAGAGAACCTGTGCCTTGCCTCCCTGGTGAGCAGAGACAGCAGTGGGCAGGTGCTTGTGCTGCTGCAGCTGTGGCTCACTTGCTGCCATCAGTGTGGGATAGCTGCACCCACCTGAGTAGGAGTGTTGGGTGCCAGCACTGGACTGCTCCGATGTCCCCCCGATAGCGCAGATCCCCTCCTTCTTGTTGATTTGCTTCCGGAATGACTTAGCAACATCATCGCTCTTCAGGTCTTGGAAAATCTTTCAAGCAAGAGAGAGGATTTTAGAATTTTGGAGAATTAAACCAAGCTAAAACAGTGAGTTCTTGGGCCAGGAGACACATTCTCTTTGCTTCATAAATAGGGAAGGGCAGATTGAGTATTTTCAGTGGGTTTCCATGTATCTGCTGAGGTACAAAAGGATTATACTCAGCTTTTATGCTTCCAAATCAGGGAACAAAGATCAGCCAAGTAACAAAAATGTTACTTTGGAGCAGAGTAGTCTGGGCTTGAAGAAAGAGCAAGTAAAAACCTACTTCTCCATCCTGAGGGAAAATCCACAATTTTAGCATTTGCTTTTGACCCAGTTCAGACCAGAAAAAGAAGAAGTTTTTGGATTAAAAAAGGCCCCATTGATACCGTAAGTTTTAGTTTTCATGTTTTTCAGATTCTGTGCTGCCTAGGGGTGCAGTTCTGAGCCTCATATTAAGTGCCAGTGAGCTCCCTTCACAGAGTAGACAAAACAAATCCTTTTCCTGCTGAAGACCAAGGATGATGAGTAAAATTTTAAGGCCCAATATCATAAACAATGGTGGACTGAAGAGAGAAAACAAGAAGGAAGGGACCTCACAACCTGAAGCTGTAATTGGACAAGTAAACCCCAATATGCAAATGGACCAAAACTTATAAAAATGTAAGACCTCATGACTGGTCGTCCATTTTGTGACCATTCTTGGTCCACCCTGGGTGTAGCCCTGGTAAGGCCCTGTCCTGCCCGAGGCAAATCCTAGAGGCCTTTCAATAAGTACCCACTTGATTTTCTAGCTCTGTCCAGTCTCTGTTTCAGGTCAGCCTTCCCAAGGCATCACCATAAAGTTTTCAGTTTCGATCTGCTTACACTTTTTGTAATCATCTAGCCAGAACATCATCTCTTTGCAGCATATAATTGAAAAACTTCATCTTGCTGCATCAACCAAACTGAAAGATATGACATCTATGCAATGAGCAGCTGTATTCATATAACTTCTCCCAGTTAATTGCAGAATTTCTAATTTGGTTACTTTCTGCTTTTCCGGTGAGGAGATTCACTGGATTAATGAGGTGCCCATGAGACCCTGTGCTTGTGCCTCTGCTGTGCCCTGGGAACTACCCTGAGTGACTGAAATAAATAACATCTCACTTACTGAAATAAATTCATCAAAACTGATCCTGCCATTCCCTGTGGTTGTCAGACTCTGAATGAGCTCTCTGGCTTTATATCCTGGGAGAGGGAGATTGGCAGCCTTCAACACCTCTGTTAAATCATTGGTATCAATGAAGCCATTCCCGCTGATATCTGCAAAGATTAAAACAAACTTTTAAATTCCACATCAGCCCAATGACATTTTCTGCACATAAAGGCTATTTTAATTTTATCCAAGGAAAGGTACATTATATACAAAGATTTGTTGTCTTGAAATCTGGTATTTTCAATTGTTTTGGTGTTGTTCACATCCAAGAAAGAATTGCAATCACTTTTAAACAAACAAAACCTCACAGTGATAAATTTAAACTTTTAGACATACAAATATCTTAACAGAGCTAGGTTTAAATGGATATAATTGCCACTTCAAGGCATACACATTGACAAATGTGATCTATAGAGGAAGCATCCTGTCTACAGAACAGCTAAAGAACATAAAATTGACACAATATACATATGCACTTATGCATAGATATAATTTGTGATTTTGGCCTGTTTTCTGCATCTAATAACATCAGAAGTAAGCTGGAACTGCATATGGTCATCCTCAAAAAAAAACTTCTGTGTTTATCTGTGACAGTGCTAACATGAATGTTCCTGCTGAGCTTCCTGCAAGATCCTGAGTAGTATTTGATGAGAAGATCACCAATACTGGTTAATAGTCCTTCATTCTCCACATAGTGAAAAGCTCCACAGATAAAAAAAACAAACTGAGTTTATCATGTGAAGAGTTTCTGTTAAAACGCTATGGTTATGACATAGATAAATGTATATATAGTTATATATGGTTATTTTATTAATGGTTATATTTGGCTTTTAAGTAGCTCTGTCCTTATTTTTCTGCAGGCTCCTTTTCCCCACCTGGAGGCTGAGGTTATTTCAAAGCAGTGTGTGGTGATTTCCTGCATAGTAAGTTGCAATTTGAGTCACTTGGTGCATGCTGTAAAAAGACACTCAGCTCTCAGCACCAGCAGCACGGATTAATACAGATTGCAAAGAGAATCCTATCCATTTCACCATGACACACAACAAAAGGACCTGGACTTGGAGAGGGAAATGTCTGGGAAAGGAATGAGAGCTCCTTTCCAGCACTTGGAGGAGCAACCAGATTTAGTGGAAGGTGTCCGTGCCATGGCAGTGGGGTAGATAATCTTTAAGGTCCCTTCCAAGCCAAACCATGGTAGGATTCTGTGATTTGCCCTGTCAGTGCATTGGGTGTACAGGACACTCACAGGGACCAGATTTTTAAGATTGCCAGCCTAGACTATTGTGTGCTCAGAAATCCACCAACCACCACCTGAATCAGCAAGGACAACTGATGAGTACATAATCCAGTGAGGCTGATAGATCTGCTGATAGAAGTTAAGTGAGCTGTGAGAGGCAGAAGGACCTTTTCTTAGAATTTGGGTAGAAAGTGATGGGTCTGTGTGACTTTAATGGAGACAAATCAGATGAGATGTTTAAGGGTTTGGAAAGAAAACACAAAGTAGAAATATGGGGCTTGAAAGGTCATTGTGAAGGTATTACAAATTTTTAAACCATTTGCACATTTGTCTTCTCCACACTCTTCCTTCCCATAAGGAATACTGAATTTACATTAAAATAAAACCTTTTTGCCTTCCAAATAATTTGTCATGGATTAACAATATTCTTGGGAAAACACTTGACAATATTTCCAACATGGTTTGCTATACAGCTCTTCAATCTTTTTCATAAAATAAAAAGAGGCTCTGCTGGAGCCCCAGCACCCCCCTCTTTAAAAGGCCAGTGCTCTGCAGTGCGATGATGTGGTTTCATCAGGGAGGCCTGCAGGGGCGGGAAAAGGGCTATCTGTGGTTGCTGTCACACAACAGATAGGCGCTGGGGCAAACTCGCTTTCCTCACAGCTGGTCAGTCAGACCATGAGAAGGTTCACACCTCAGCAGTGCCTTTGCTGCTGGCTGCACTCACCAACTTTGCTGAAAGCCTCCCGGAGCTCTGCCATCTCCTCCTCGGAGAAGTGTGCTGTCGATGCCATTTCTTACTTTTGTGAGTGGCAGGTCTGCAAGGAGAAGACACTTGTTTTCATTTGATGCCTTTTGAGTTTGCAACTGTGATGAAACACATCACAGAGAGGTTTCTACTTGAGTTTTCAAAGTTCTGGAAAAGCTTGCCATAGCTGAAAACCCAGCTCCTCTCTGTATCCTGAAATCAAGTGAAGGGTTAAAATCCTGTGTAGATGTGATACAATTCCATGTCCCTCCTGTTATTTTGCCAGGCCCTGCTCAAAATGACAACTATTTTATTTATACTAATTCAACTGGAATTAAATTCTACCTCTGCTGACTCCTGTTTCTCATGGACAAAACAGACTAAATTGTGCTGGTTCTTGTTATTCCCCCGTGGAAATACAATTCACAAGTCATTTCTTCAGCAGTGCTGGCAGAGAAGCAGCCCTGGGTGCTTCCCAGGGCTCTGGGCTGGAGCCGCTGCCCCAGGGGAGATTTGCACCACTTATCTTTGGATACCTAATGATGAGGCTGCTCAACCTTAAAAGGTTGAAGGATGGAGAGAAGCTCCTTCACAAGGTGCTCAGAGCAGCAGGTCAGCAGGTCTGGCTTCCCGAAAGTCAGCTACTTCTCTCCCTGGATATGTGGGGAGTTTAAGGATTTTCCTCCCAAAGTGTCTAAGTTACTGCCTGAGGTTGGGTGGCTTTAGGCATGTGTGGCCAGAAGGAGTTTTCCTACCTTTCCTCTCATGAAAGATATAAAAGAGGAGCAAGGATTAGACTTTCATTTTACAGGCACTTTTCTTAATAACCAGTCAGTGAAAGTTCACTTTCTTTTATGGCATCATTAAATACACTGCCAGATGATGCACATTATCCCCATCTGCTTTTTCATGCACCTACTGTCCCCTGCATCTATTCAGGAGGAAACTGTTCAGGAGACAGACTATCTATTATTCTATATTTGTGAGAATGACTATAGTGTCCTATGTCTCTTTAAGTATTAATCAACCAAACAACTATTTAAATTGAATAGAATGGAAACCCGAGTTGATCCTGGGAAGTAGTTGCTGTAGCTACAGTAATCAAATGAGGGAAAAAAAGTCAGAAATATGCCATTCCCAAACTAAAATTCACACTGCATAATTCAAAAAAACAACTAGATTTGCTATAGCCCTATGTAAAAACACAGAGTTATGCATAGCCTATCGGGGCTTCAAATTCAATGCTCTGCTGAAGTCACGCATTGATTCCTCGTGTCTGTGAAAACCACTATGGACATGGCTTTGAAATAGCCCCAAAGCAATCTCATGTGGTTAACTTCTTGTCTGCTGTCTCCCAGTAGTATCACGAACCCTTTTTCTGCCTAATCACTGTGGTTTTAGGATGAGGACAGCGATAAAAAATCTGTTCATTCACTTCAACCTTCATAAACAGAGAAATGCAGCAGAATCCATAATGCCATTTCTCTTGCAGTTGGTTCTAACCACCATACTTTCAAGGATCACCTTTACAAATCCCTATGATCCACTAGCTATGTGGGTTATGTATGTTAGGGTAAAATCAGACCCATAGTCATCCCTCAGTCTGTCCTGGTATCTTTCCTGCCTCTGATTCCTCACTGCCAAATTTTTCTCTTGCCTGCTGTGTGTTTTTACAAATTGTGGGTTTACTAAAATGCACCTGGTCACATGAAAATCTTACACTATCAGCCAGAAAATCCACATTTCACTGCAAGATCATTCCTCCTAGTCCAGTCACTTGATCAAGCAATACAATTTGCAACACAACTTTTAATAGCATGAAGACTATTCTAGGCTTAAGAGGTAGAAAATACTACCGGTTTTTGTCTACAACATTACTTTTCCAAGTAACTTTGAGAAAAAAGTATCACCAACATAAAATGGCCTCTTCCAGATTGCATAAGAAGTTATGACTTCTGATACGTAATTAAGTAATCTGTTAAATACAGAGAATCCTATTAGTAGTACATATGTTTATATATGTGGACATTTACACTAATAATAGGATGAAGGACTTTGCTGTAATGATCCCTTTTCACTTCTTTAGGTCAGTATTATCCACTGTTGTGAAGGTAACTACACTTAGCTGAGCAAGCAGATTCATCTCAGGTGCACACCAAGAACAAGGACTGGTCCTCCATCACCTGGGGCTGGTTGTCCTCAGGTGACAGAAGGATCGCCACTGCCTGCTCCAACACACAACTGAGTTTCTCCTACAGTTTCACCCTCAGAGCACCCCTTGATTTCAGCCTGTCAGTTCCAATATCTAAATCCACTAAATGTGTTGCCGATTAATACCCCACTGTGCTTTCACAAGAGTGAGATGCAGAAAGGCACCAGAATTTTCAGATTAAAGGCTTCAGGGTTGTTCCAAATGAAAAATCACTGTCATTTTTTAAATTGTTCAAGTAGGAAAAACAGAACATAAGGAAATCAAGTGAGTAAAAGTCCAAAGCTTTAGCAACACACAGCAAAAAAGGAGAAAATCCCCTTTCAAAAAGCCACCTTTCAGTATTTAAAATTCTTATTTTGCTTAGATCATTAAGTGATAATATTTAGGCACATAGAGGTGTAAAATGCTTCTGGATAGTAGTGGGAGAGGTCAGGCCCAATATTTTCTTCTGATTTAACCACCCAAGAGCAGAGCCATTTGCTTCGAGGGTTCAACCACTTCCAGCACTTCACCATCCTCAATGCAAACTGAAAATACTTTGGGCATCCCATCAAAAAGGTATCCAACAATCCTGGGTGAATAGTCCAATTACTGATAACTCACAAGGCACATGGTGCACTGCTCTGTTCCAAACTGTTTGCAAAATCAGTACGACCAGGCAGATGCAGAGAAAAAAATGCAGAGGATGATATACGAGCGAAAGAGAATGTGTGGATGAGCAGTGATGATGAGCAATGTGAACAAGTTGAAAGAGCTCCTTTGGAGGGAACATTTGTTGAGGAGCTATCTGAGGAAGGAGCAAAGGGAAAACCAGCTGGTGAGAACCAGACAATGGCTTTGAGCAAATTAATGTAAGGCCAGAAGCAAAGAGAAAAGCTGTGCAGGGGAGAAGTTTGGCAAGACAGAGGGGAGTTTGGTAAAGACTGAACACAAACAGCTTAGCTGTCAGCCCAAATGAGATACTGAAGATCAGGAGTAGCTGGGAGAAAGGATCTTGACCTTGGTGTGATGGAAGATCGGTGAAAGACCTGAAGTGTCTTAGGGAGAATGAGGTGAAAGTCAGCATATGCTTAGATGCTGAGACAGCATGCTGAGGACAGGAAGACAACTCCCTGCGTCAGAGCAAGAAAGGCAGTGGAACTGCCAAAAAGAAATAAATGGAAGGTAGTAAATATTCAGGAGGAAAGTAGAAAACTCCCTGAGACAGTCTGAGATTCAGATGGCTTCGGAGCATCCGTATTACAACATTGCCTGGAAGAAACACTTCATTCTTGTTTGGCAAGCAGCATAAACCTGCTATTGCAAAAGCAAAACATAAAGTTGTGCAAATACACTCTTTCCTCCTAAGAAGACTGCTGGGTTAAAAAGGGAAGAGGTTCTCACCTAAGCTGCTGAGAACACAAGCAAACTGACACCAAAAGAACCTCTCACAAAGCACTCCCTTCCCTGCCATCATTTCCAAACCAACATGTCACAGCCTTGCCCTAAAGCCTCCTTTTATTTGACCTTATCCCCAGATGAACCTATGACCACACTGATGTTTTAAGAGATCTAATAACAAACTATTTTTAGACTGGACTATAAAGGAAGAACTAAAATAATCTTAGACCTGAACACAGTTGCTAAATTGAAACACAGTGATATTGATGTTCTTTCCTTTTCTTTTTGATTTTGAAGCCATGGTTGGAGGACTTGCTTGGTTATGCATTGCTTGGCAAAGTGTACATCCACCATGCACTATAAATAATAAATGGCAAAGCCCTTAAAACCTCAAGGTTTCCAAGACCTGTGTTAAATAGTTACCTTGTTTGGTACTTTTCTCCACTGCTGTGGTGTTTAAGCTTTGTTGCAAGTGAGGCAATGGAAACCTTGACGATGTGAAATGGCATTTTATAGACAGACATAAAGTTGTACCTTTCCCCAAAACAAAAAAGTACATTTCATGGGACAACATTATCTTTCACAGACATATTTAGTCAGGAACAACTTAACTGTGAATTTGGTGTCAAGAAAGTAAAAGAAACTACTAAAATTTACTCACTTTCTTCTGTCAGGGCTTTGCTTTGTTAATGCACAAGTATTTTGCTAATTATACGATAACTTGCCTAGCTGTTGGAGAGTGACATGATACACGTTCCCTGGCATATATAAATTTCCTGTTATCATCTCTTCAAACCTGTTTATTTTGTTCTGAAAGTGATGAAATAAGAGGCACTTGCTGTTGCAAAACACCAGAAGCTGTCAGAGTTTCAAGGGGCAGTGTGAGACTGTCCCTCTGCACATTTAAAATTCTGCCTTTTACTTTACCAGGGCTCATACCTCTAGCTCCTTTTCTCTTTCTTATCTCACTCACAAATTCAATTTCCAAAGTGCAGCTTTCTGTAAGGGCTGGGGAATACTTCCCCAGCTTCCTTCTTCATTAGACTTTCCCTCCCAGCTGACAGTAAAGAGGTACCCCCAAGAATGGGAGGCTCTCCTCTTGGGAGAGGCACCTCTCCCAAGGCACTGCCTGCCTTGGATCATGCCACCAGAAGGGAGGATTGAGAGAAGAGGCCTTAGAACTGTGCAGAAACTCTTGTGATAGACTTGATAGACCTGACATCCTGAAGGCCAGAAAAGTACAAGGGAAAACAAGAGTATCTCAGACATATTCAATCTTTGTCCTGTATTTATTGCACCTGTGAACAACTGCCTATTCCTGGTCACTCATCAGAATATCCCTGACAGGATATTCCTCCCCAGAAATATTTTCCTCTACCTTTCTCTTGTAAGATCCCACATGTAAGTCCAGGTATCCATATATATTTCTATTCAAATTATTTGTCTCAGCTGATTTCCTACAGTGTGGAAGGGCTGAGGAGGAGACAAGAGTAGAAGATTTTTGAGTTAGGTTTTGATACTTTCTTTCTGGAGACAAGTTTTTGCCATTTTCATTGTCAGTAAAGGGTGAGAAAAAGATAAACTATCTGGTAGATCTCATGTTGAAAGAAGAATCAATGCTACAAAACTACAGGAGTGTGGCCTAGAAGTTCCTCAATTTGGAAGTTTCATCCTGTGCTCATTAGCAAAAACTTTCAATTAAAATGTAGCAGGCAAAGCCATCTTGTTGACAATCAGCCAAACGTGTTCTTTTGCATAATCCAGAATAGTTTCTCTCTCAATTAAACTTCAGTCTCAGCATATTTGCTACTATCATAGTTTTTCTCCTATGTATTTATTATTAACTGTTATTTCTCTTACAGTTCTGATCAAAATAATGTGCTTATATCCCTGCACCAGCAGGGTGATCCATACTGCACCCACAGCAAAATAGGACAGTAGCTTCAATGCTAAATTAAAGTGAGGTGCCAGTGATCATTTGCAGTGATAGCTGTGGGGTATCCAGCCTTCTTAGACAAACAAACAATCCCATCGATGTCCTTTATTCTTGTTTGGTGTCACAGCTCCCAGGCAGACTAAGTGGATATTTCATTTTATGACACCGTTTTTTCTGCTCATGATGTAAGATAAAAACTAGTGTCCGTATCTCTCTGCTGTGCTGGTGAGTTACTCAGAGAGCTGGTCACCATGGCTGACAATATCAGCAAACACAAACATGTTTGGAATCACATGCCAATTAGACGCATTTCTTACACAAGGACTTTGAAAATCATTTAAGAAGCACAAACTGCAACATTTTCAAACACATGAGGTGGTTAATTTAAAAAAGTTAGTTTTTCATGTTGCACATGTTGGGCTATGACACTTTCCCCACCAAAATAACTACAGATGAACAAGAGTATTTTTTTTAATTTCCTCAAAGATGCTGAGCTAAATTTTAAACCCTAAAGTAGACAGAAACATACTTGGCTCTGTTAGCCATGGGTAATTTGGATCACAGTACCTTCAGTTTGGGTGGGATTCTGCTGTTTAAATCAACATTCAAGACACCGAGAGGAGTCTTTCTGAAGATATGGCAAATACTTTCTCCCTTGTACATTACAAAGATTCATGATTTAGTCCACAATAAATGACAATCTTTGCCTCAAAGTTTTTTTTAAAAGACTGGTGCCTGCAACAGCAAATCTTAGCATGTAGGCGCTGGAATTATTAAGATGTTGTACTTTATCTTTTTTTTCTTACACAATTTGAAAAAGAAAATACAGAGAAAAGACATTTATCATTGTTCAGAAAGAACACAGCAATGCCCATGAGTTATTTGTTAATGTTCCATTTTATAAGGGACCTTATTTGTCAATGTGATGCCTGAGTCCTAAATCAAACACTGGTCAACAGGGCTTAGGAAGGGAAAATCCACAGGGTCTGGAAAGAGATGGTGATATCTTTCCAATATACCACTCAGTAGCAGGAAGGGCTAATCCTTCAAGGAAATTAAGACATTGAAAAAGCAGAGCTCTGAACCTATACATACTCTCCTTACGTGTCTTGTATCTGTCAGATACATCCTACTAGGGAGACAGCATACAGGTGCATATTATTTTTCAATCAGAATCTGTAGAATTTTTCTTAAGAAAAAAAAAAAAAGAACCAGTACACTACATTGCTTGTAGGGTCACTTAGCTTCTTCATTTCTTTATCAACACAGGCTTTAAAGTGAAAACATTGTTGCTTAGATAAAGGAATATTTTGATTCTCAAGCTGACAAACAGCTTCAGCCATTCAACAGGTGTCCCATTGGCATGGAAAGCCCTGCCCCACCCGGTTCCATCTTCCCTAACAAAGGTGGGGGAAGAGAAGAGCATCTGCGGGGTCTGCTTTGGATATAGGTATGAGAATCTATCCCAGCTCTGCCCCATCACAACTGGGGTGACAGATGGGCATAAAACCCTGGACAGACAGACAGACGGAATCTTCCTCTTCCTCTGTACTTCAGCCTGACAGCAAGAAGTCAGGTGACAAAGTACTGACCCAAATGTGTTGTGGAAGGCTGGTAACTAATGCAAGAAAAGGAGAAGACAGCCTTTCCTAAAGGAATTTATTTCCTGTCCTACAGATTTCCCCTTGAATAACGACACAGACTGTCCAACAGAACCTACTGTACTCCATCCTGCAGTACCGAAATACTGTTTCAGATTTCTTTCTTAAATATTTTTCACTTTGATAATTTTTACATTTTGTTTTAGCATTTCACTGGAGTCTGCTGTTTTGCATGAAGGGGCTGAATATGAAAATGAGCTACATTTCTGAATGCACTGTATTCCCCTGGTCTCCCCCATCTCCTTCCTTCCCCTTTACTCAATCTCTTCTCTTTTTTTATAAAAAACATATGGTGATGACTCTTACAGTAGGTTCACTATCAAGACAACTCTGCTCCAAGCAACACAGCTGTGTTTTAAGCTGCTCATGACTGAAATCAGAAAAAAACAGGGTCAAAAAATTGATAGCAAAA
Source organism: Chamaea fasciata (assembly GCF_029207755.1). Classification (NCBI taxonomy): domain Eukaryota; kingdom Metazoa; phylum Chordata; class Aves; order Passeriformes; family Sylviidae; genus Chamaea; species Chamaea fasciata. The sequence goes on along the minus strand of NW_027094087.1, from coordinate 54,497,620 downwards.
TGCAAGGCAATGGAGTGGGCGGCAGGCTCTGTGAGCAAGAGAAGAAGAGCAACACCGCTAAATTTAAGTACAAACATTTTATAACCATAATAATATTCAGTCCAAGCAGTCACTCTGGTTCAGTTGAGGAAGCAGATTCAAACCCAGTAATATAATACATCCCTTTTTTGGCCTATAGAGTGAATGCTCTCTTTAGCTTCTGAGCTAAGTAAATCTGGACCTTATGGTCAGGATGGAAGCAGAAACCCCCGCCCACATTACCAGGTACTTCCCAGTCCCTCCTGGCTCTAGCATCACTTCTCAGTGGAGTTTCCCAACACAGAGGGGGTTTCCACATCTCCTGTGTACTCATGAAAGCTTCCCCAGCTCAGGAGGCCTGACTGCTCCTGTGGGCAGACAAGAGGGGAGGAAGGTGAAACATGCTGGAGTTTCTTTACAGGAGGGGTTTCAGGGTGTGATCTGGTTTTTTTAAGATGACCAAACCCCAACTGCTGAGCAGCCAGCTGCATTTGCTAGAAATCATCTTCACCTGACACCTGTAGTAGTACGAGATCAGTCAGCCAGCCTGGTCTGTGTCTTTGGTTGTGATTACAAAGACCTAAAGTTCAATTGAGTCAGTGTTCAAACCACATCTCTGTGCCAAGGAAATCGCTATATGACAAAACCAGCATGACTACTGCTCTTACAGAGAAGACAGTTAAGCCTGGAGGCTCCTGTTCACAATACTACCACCTAATATATCTGTAGATATTTGCAACTCACAATGCATCTAGAGCCTGAGCTGAAATCCCAAAGAATACAAGGGACAAGCCTGACCAGATTCATCAGTCAAGATCTTAAAAGGCAAATATAATGTTAGGACCACCACATATCACTATTTTTAAAGCAGAAGTCCCTACTGCAATCAGGCTCTATCATGAATCAGTTTAATTTATCCACTGGAAAGTAAAATTACGTTTCTAAAAATCTGATATAAGTGTCCTAACAGCCAGCAGATTACATCGTAAGCACTATTAGCCAAATTACATTATACTTATGAATCAGTGTTTTTCATCACTGAAATTAAAATTACCGTCTTACATGGATCCAGTCTGCAATCTAAAGAATGGCTCCTTACTTTATCATGCCCTTCCAAGCCAATGCCAACTCCAAGACTACCATTCTACTCAGCCAAAAACCACTCTGCCAAATTAAATCCGTCAAACAGTTTCCTGAAGGTCAGTAGAGATGCTGTGCACAAGACTACTGGAAAATGCTTCACACTGATACAGAACCTGCTCTGTTTTTTCATGGCACCCACAATTTCCTGTGCAGTTAAACTGTCGGGGTCCTCAGTGAGAGCAGCTTGCAAAAAACCACCACATGCTGTGATCTTACCTCCCGGGCTCAATCAGTGGGTCCAAACCGTCAGAGAAACAGCTCAGCAGCTGCAAATACACCAGAAAGGGCAGAACTTCTTAAACCAAACGTCTTACAGGGTGGAGGAACTGCAAAGCTGTTGTCACTGCAGGCAAGGAACCTCTTCCTTTTCTGCAGTACAATGTGGCAAGCCCAAGAGTGCGAGCCCACGACTGAGCCCAGAGAGGGAAGTGAGTGGTGACAAAACACCTCACAAAAACAGATTTTTATCTTTATAAGGAAATGAAGCACTCTCTGGTCTCTACCTCCTCACCTCAGCTCTTTTCAATAAGGGCCACTGCTTTGCACAGCTTCCTCTCCCTACCACTCTTGCTCACAGAACACAGAAATGCTCAGAACACTTCTGCTCTTCCCGGGTAAGGGAAGCCACAGTTGAGGCATAGAACAGTGAGGTCTGCAGTGACACCTCATCCACCAGCCAGGGCTGGCTGCCAAGCCAGGCTGGGGCAGAGTCACCAGGCATGGAAACTCCCCAGCATCGCCATACAACCTCTGCCAATGTTTTACTGCCCTCCCTGTAAAAACTTCTTCCATGCAAGTGGTTGGAATTTCCTTTGATGCAACTTGTGACCTTTTCATTATCAATGTTCACCACTGACTAAAGGCTGTCTCTATCTTCTCTATAAGCTCTGATTAGGTTGGCGTAGATGCCAAGATCCCTCTCAGTCGTCTGCTCTCCAGGCTGAACAAGCGGAGCCCTCTCTCCCTGTTCTCTGATCTGTTGTTCTCCATCCCAGTACCATCCTGGTGTCTCCCTACAGTTTGTCCAAGACTTTATTGAACAGGGAAGCCTGAGAAAGGACACAGCACTCCTCACACCACTTCACAGCTGACACAGACTTCAAGGACACATTTCCCAATGCACTGAGGGTCACATGTAAAAGTGTTTGATGGATGCAAATCTTTCAAGCCCTGACAATGCAGCACTGCTGAAGCCTTAGATCTGAAAACACAACATCAAAAGATTAAAGTTATTAATCAGTCCCACGGGGACTTTAAGAAAGGTCCTGCCTTAACAGCAAGATTCTTGCCACTTTCCATAGGCTGAAGAATCATCCTTCAGCTTTTTCAACAACTTCTGTTCAGACTTTTACCTCTGAAAATTGGCAGGTGAAAAAAATTACCAAACTGTATGTCTTTAATGAAAAAGCTGTCATTCACCAAACCAGCTGGACCACGAGCTATGCGCTATTGTAAAATAATTCAAGAAAGCCCTCTCATGAACAAATCTCCATAATTAAGATCCATCCTTGAATCAACATACATGTGCTCTTTTCAGAAGTATGTTGAAACACATTTCAGGCATTTCTGATTACTCACTTCTATTTAAAAAATACTTCCTCTATGGTATTTGATTATTTGATAGGCTGTGCCACAGCTCCTCTTTTGTTTCCTAGGATAGTTTACACCAGCCTGACGGTTTGTCCCAGCTTTTTTCTTACAGACCTTTTCCAAATCCTTAATTACTTTTGTTGGTCTCCATGACATCCCATTAAATGCTGCAATGTCTTTTCTGAGATAAGGAACACGGCAGCAAAGGGATGTGTGTTCTAAATCTAACGTGTTACTTACACAGGAAAACTGAGGTGGGTGTTTCCTTTACCAGATATGTTTGCTTAACACTCTTAGCACCCTCTCTTGAGTTGTTACAGTTTATGCAGAAGGTATAAGGGGAGCTACTCAGAGTTTCCAACATGCTGCATGCTAATTTATATTCACGTGACTTAGACTGAGCTCAACACTGTGTCCTCAGCACTGATTCAATACCAGCACATCCCATAGGCACCAGCTGTGTTAAAGAAGTGTTCAAACAAGCTTGGAAATACAAGGACAGCGAGGATGAGATTTAAAGTATGATGGATTTATGAGGAAGACATAAACAAAAAATATATTTGCCATGTGGATCATGAATCCCTTCTTCTCCCTCATTTCGAGACCTGCTGGATTGTCACTGTATAGCTAACAATGCTGTCTCACCAAATATTATTTAACTTAGGTAGTCTTTAGATACTACCCCAGCTGAAGCCCTGCCATGACACACAATTTAAACCCTGCACTGTGCATCCTTGAAGCATCACACAAATAACAATTTTATTGGGCAGCACCGAAACACCTTTAAGTGGGACGGTGCAATAGTTATCTCCTACCTGTACCTGGTCAACTTGTACCTGTGTGGTGGATCTTTGTGTTATTGCTGACAATGCAGGATGAGTATGATGTCTCCAAAGTAATTTCTTAAACAGGGCAGGATACTGCAGGCTATTACTACAGTACTGGTTCCCTAGAAGGGTGTTCCATTGTAACTCTGTAATATAAATAGCTTGCATTTTGCCACAAAGTATGCTTATGGCTAGCAACAGGCCATCTGGTGTTAGGACAGGCTGTACTGTGGGACTGAGTTAAATGTCCACTACTGTCCCATCTCAGAAAAACAATACACTTGACCTACAGCTTCAGTCTTAGGGCCAAAATATCCATGGAGCTGCTTTGAGATTTATGTGCATGAAAGGTAAAAAAGTTAAAGGAGAGGTGGTCCTCCAATTACAGGAAAAGACATCAGGAAATGTCAAAGATAATTGTCTATAAATTAAGTACCATAAATTAGCATGCACTGTGTTCAATCACTTGCAGAGGGAGGACTAAACCTCTTAACAGACCATGCCCCTGAGACACAGCTGAAAAGGTCAAAACCAATCTTTTCCCCCGTTGTCACCACTACAACACTTCAAAAGTCTTGCCCCTTATTGTCCCTGTGTCTGAAGGACCTTTATTTCCAAGCACTTTTAGCAGTGCTGACACTCCCATCCTGCTGCATGTGTAATGCAGTCACACTTCACTGCAGATCAGCCAGACTGTGCCACCACAGGCTTCAAACCCTTCCACGACTTTTCTCCTCCTTGCCCCTGCCCCGATCAGTCCCACAGCTCTGAGTGACAGAGCACTTTCACTTCAACCTCCTCACCAGCCAACGGGCTCTCACCTTCCTCCCCTGCACCCCTGGGGAGCCTTGGGAAGAGCAGAAACTGCCTCAGTTCTCCTGCCACGAGGCCTGGATGTTTCTTAGCAAGATAAGTGACAACTCAAAAAGCATGCAGGAACCAGTAATCCCACTTCCACCAATGAATGGGAGTTACGTTTGAAGGATCTGGGGCATCTGCCCAAGAAGAGGTCCAGCAGCTTTATCTGACTTGACAGTACTGTGTTCTTGCATCCAGGAGGGGCTCTGCAGGGATCCCCAGCCGAGGAGGGAGCTGGGGTCTGCTGTAGGTCAGTAGTTTCCTTCTGGGCACTAAGGAAGGGTATTCCTGTGGTGGCCTTTCCTGGCACACCCACCTCTGCGCTCTCACATTTTTAACTGCCCACTGCAATCTCCCAAGAACTTTGCCTTCCTGCAGGCCACTTCTGCTTCAGGAAATTACTTCCTCCAAAAGCCATTACTTTGCAAAATCACACTCTCATAATGCAATGTCTTCCTTGCCACAGCTGATATGGTCACAGGTTATAGACCACACTCTGGGATGGGAAGAGTGCAGTAGGGAGCAGAGTGGGGACTGCAGCACAGATCTTCCTAGCTGAATGACAAGAGCCTTTGGCACTTGAAAAGTATCTTTGACTTAATGACAGCACAATTTTAAATGAACCCTTCGAGGGGAACATTTTAGTCTGTGAAAAACTAGGGCAAATCAAAATAAATTACAAAATTATCTCCTTTTAACAAATAATATCTTGCTCATATATAAGTACAGAGGTGTATAAGTATTATACCTGATCTAAATCCCACTACAGTTTGATGCTGTCTCAATTGAACCTTTATTACGTGTGACTATCTTTGTTCCTGTGAAAGTCAGTGACACTTCCTGTAACCACTAGTGATTTAGGCACTGAACTGCCTCTGAATACGGACCCTGAGAATTTCAATGCTGTTGAAAGGTAAATGAGTCTTTGTGAAGCAGGAGTCATTACTCTGATGGCATGTGCTCAGGTGCAAGTTGGTAATTTGACCCGCTGCTAGGTCGAGGTTAGCAGTGTACCCTGAAATGCCACCTGTGACCTCTGCAGGAGAGAGAATACTACAGACTGGGGCTTTGCAGAATGCATGTGAAACTCAGACCTTTTACACTGTATTCTTCCTGCATTATAGAAAAAGCCTTAAGAATGCAAAGCATTGATCCCACTGAAGGTGTCACAACATGAATACTGGGGTCTGTTGGGGGTGGAATCATTATATCATGAAATATCTCTTGTTGCAACAAGAGCATCTCATTCTTTGTCTAAATCTGTTTGTGCAGGAAGGAGTGGGGCAGATCTACCCCTGCCAGAGCTTTGCCTCCAGCTGGAGTCTGCCACCGTGCCCTCCCTCCCTGTGAAACCTGGTCTCCGACCCCCACTCAGCCACCACACTCCATGGCAGGACTCACCAACCCCTTGTGTGGTCTTTCCCAGTGGCACCTTGCATGGCTGCTGCATGGAGAGGAGAGGCAGGTAGGGTGGAAGGTGATGGCCCACGCCATACACACAGGTGTGAATGAAGGGAAGCCTGTGCCACACAGCAAATACGGCAGCCTCGAGTGCCCATCAGCAACAAGACATTTATGCTTGATCAGGGAGGGTCACCCAGGCTTGCATACTGGCAAGGTTGGAGAAAGAGGAATGTAGAAAGAAATTCTGCCATAGTGAAAAAGCATGATTTTGATAGGGTAATTCTCAGATCAGCAGCTCTCCAAACGTCACCCTTTCCCCTCAATCTGGGCACAGGAATGACCAAGAGAATAATGGCCTGTTAAAGCTAGGCTGGGAGATTGGTTTATGATTTCACATACTTGTGCAGCTTTCAGTTTCCAAGCCCTAAACTCTGTAACCTGTCTTAGTCTTCTAAGGAAATCTTTATTTCAATTTCACTACAATCTGTCTTATTTGTGAATCAAGATGAGCCACAAAAATCAAACAAGCTATGAGTAGACTGTTTTCACAAAGCAAAGTAGAAGGCCACTTCTAACCAGGGGATACAACCTGCAACCAGCCCAAGAAGACTTACACTCCCCAAAACCTGTGTGCAGGATGGTTCCAACAGAACAGCCCTCACTGGCAAAGGAGTGGACAGAGCAAGGACGGATTGCTGGTCTTTGAGCAGGTTGTTCCCTCAGCAGAAGTAGACAGGTATCCCTGTGAAACAAAAAGCAGACAGCTCTGAGGCCAGGGGTGAGCTTTGAGCAGTTAGATTTGTTACCAAATTTCCCAAGTCATTTGTTTCAAAGAGATCTCCTGCACTGAAGTGACTGAGTGGGTCTGAAAGTTTTCCTTATGGCTCAGTCTCAGGCCCTCGAAGAGAGCTTAGTCTTACTTAAAAGTCATAAGGCACAAGATTAATTTCCTGCAAGCAGTCTGAACTTTGAAGGAGAGGCATTTAAGCAAGTGAAAAATGAAATAGCTGGGAAAAAAACACCCTGTAAAATAAAAGCAATGATAAATAAATAACAGGAAAGCATATACCCCACTTCAAATTTAATGGGCTACGCCCAACCATGAATTATTGATCAAAACCATCCATTTGCTGCAAAGGGGAACACTAGTGAAATATTAATAAAAGTGCATGAGCTAATCTTAGGTTTTACTTGGTGAGAGAGTGACAAGAAGAGGTTGGAGAAGCCTGGCCACTGTCAGCTCTCAGGTCTGGGTGCAGTGGGAGAAGGGCACATCTCCAAGGCTCTCCCAGGAAAACAAGCAAGTCCCACATTTCCAGCAGAGATTGGCAGTGACTCTTCCAGCTGATAAAACCATTCCCAGATGGATACGGGCCTAGAAGTGTCACTCATGGAGGCTCTTGCAGCAATACTGTCTATCCTGTTCTGGTAGTCCTACAAAAGAAAACCAGGGTCATGGTTAGACCCCAACTCAGTCCAATGTGTTTCCCAGTTTTCCTGGTTTCTTTCAGGAAGTAATTCGATTTTGTGATGGGAGGAAACCCATGAAAATAGGACTTTGGTGGGTCAGCTGGCCAGAGGCTTACAGGAGTAAAAAGCATGTGAAACAGATGGAAAAAAAGTAAAATTATTTTTAATTACACTTGTTATATCAGTTATTTTTGCAAAACTGTGAGGAAACAAAGTAATGAGTTTTGAGAATCTGATTTGGCAGAAGCTGACTCATGGTCAACCAACCTTCTCATGTACTTTCAGTCTCAATCTCACTCAGTTTTTGTTGAGTGAACCACAGTCGGCTTTGACACAGTAGCAGAATGGGCTTTCCCAGGGCCCCTGCCCTGCACAGGGTGGCTGTCACAGCCAAGATAAAGCTGTTCTGCTGCAAACTCAGACATTGCCAACCCACTGCCAGAATTTCAAGTACCTGTCTTCTGCTGCAAACCATGGCAGGGGAAAAAAACCCCAGGACTATAAATTACACTGCTCTCCTGAACAGCAGGCAGCTATTTGCCAAGAAAAGAATAATTCAATTTCCTTTGGATCCAGATGAAAATTTGCACACAAACACCTGTAGGACTGAACACAATGTCATATGCACATGGGTTCACTCACATATGTCTCCTTGAACATGCGCTCATTATGTTCTGACTGTATAGGTTTTTAAATGTTAGAAATTTTACATCCTAGGCTGTCTGCTCTGAGTTTTCCTTAGTTTTCATCTTTTTCTTCTCAGTGTTTTAAAAAGCTATATTCTTGTATATCTTCCTCGTTCTTTGGCATGTTTCCCTTTATTATTTCATTTTTCCTTTGCACATTTTCATTTTCCTCCCACTTCACCTCTTGACATTTCCTCACTCCTTCCCCGGCAGTTTCTGCTTGCTTGCTCTCAAGCTCTGCAGCAAGAATTCCTCATAAAATTTGTAACTGTGTTCAGATGAGAATCTATACTTCTTGTTTGCAGCCTCACGTGCAAGCCTGGGGCCCAAGTTTTGCACTGAAACTGCTGCTCAGAAACACTTACAAGCAGTTATTAGTTCCCTGTCAGGACGGGAAATTTTGCATAACACAGAAGGAACTTGCTGGGTTTCTACAGCACATCCAAAAAAAAAAAAAAAAAAAGTATTTCCCCTTGCACTGCCAGACTGAAGGGGCTTTGTTTCCAGCCTTGCCCTGGTTGTGTTTGCAGAGCCAGTCTTGCTTCTGGAGCTTCATCAGGGGGACCTGTCATCCTCCTGCAGATGAAGGGTGAAAGTCAGCACTAGGTTGACCATGCCCTGTGTTGGGTGTCAGCCTTTTGCTCAGAAGGAACATGTCCTGCATCTACTGAAGCTGCAGGAAGACAAAAAAGGATTGCATTTTTTGCAAAAGAGAGGGTTTTCATTGGTGGAGGCATCATAGGGAAATCAAATACAGGAGGGATCTCTCTACAGCTGCACGAAAGGAGGTTGTAGCTAGGCTGGGGTCAATCTCTTCTCCCAATTAACAAGTGACAGGACAAAAATAAGTGCTCTCAGAATGTGCCAGGGAAGGTTAGTATTGGTTATTAGGAAAAATTTCTTCCCTAGGCAGGAACAGGCTGCCTAGGGAAGTGGTTGAGTCAACATCCCTGGAGGTATTTAAAAGATGTGGCACTCAGGATCATGGTTTAGTGGTGGACTTGACAGTGTTTGGTTTACCATTGAATTCAATGTTATCTTAAGGGTCTTTTCCAATCTGTGATTCTATTATTCTATTATTCTGTGATCTGAGGTCAGGCTTTTCAAAAAGTTCCTGAATCCAACAAACTCTTATCTGTTACATCTCTATTTTTGTAAAGGAATGTGAACAAATCTAGTCCTCCTTATGTTTTTACACAGTGATTAACTAGACTTCTGAGTCAGAGCTTGTATTTAGGATTAATCTCTTCCATGACACATATAAATTAAAAATACGAGAGGAAAAAGCTTTGGAAGGAAGAAACATTGCCCCCTCTAGCAATGACAAGCACTGATTATAACTGGCACCACAAAAAACCCAGTTATGATTCTTTCATATTTTCAGCATCAGTGTTGCTTATCTCAAGTAAGCAAAAAGAATCTTTTCCTTGATATTTTGGTTTGTTTTTTGTTGTTTTTTTTTTTAATTCATCTTCCTGGTCAAACACCTTCCTCTCCTATTGGCTGGCATTGATATTTCTTGGAAGATCCACTGGGATGAGGCTAGAAGAGATGTGAATACAAAATCCCTGCAAGACAACTGAAGGGTATGCACTCAAAGGCATGCTCCTATTCTCAAGGTCTCTCTCTAGAGCAGTAGCCAGGCTTTGACATTAACAGTGGCCAAGATACACCTGACCAAAAATTTGAGGCAGCCTGAATAAGTTTTAGCAAACAACATATTTAGCACCTGACTAAGAATACAGTCAGGAAGACCCTTGATATTGAGACAGTTGTCAAGTTAGAAATCCTACAGAAGTCACGTTAGACAAAAGACGACCAGACTAATTTCGCTCACTGCTAGTAGTGAAAGATTTTTGAGACAGCACAGAGAGATGGGAGATCCACCACCTGAAAGCAAGTACCACGGTGAAGTGTCAGACACATGTCAGGTGACGTGAGCCTGATTCCAGAGATGCTGCTTGTGTTGTTCCCTGTGGGTATCATCCAAGACCTGCCTGCACTGCAAGGGAACAAGCTGAGCACATCCACAGACAAGCAGAGGAGTTACTTGATTCTGCATCCTCACTTAGCTGCTCCATTTTCTGTGCTGCTGTGGCCAGTACACACTGAAAGCTAATGAGGCAAAGACATCAGGTGTGTTTTCAAATGTCACAAGACTCAAAAGAGCCCCTAAAGGACTGTTCTTGAAAAAGAGAACAAAACTTCAGCTGGAGTGTTATCTAAAAGACAAACTTGAAACAAACATTAATTGCTCTTTTGACAAAGCGTTCAAGAGGCACAGGGGAAACTGAAATGTTAAACAATTCAGTAGCAAACAAAAACTCCAAACTGTGTTGATTTTGTGTATGTGTGTGTATGTGTGGGTGGTGTCAGGAATTCAGAAACCAAAGCCTTCCAGGAGAAAAGACCTGTGCTATCCAAGTGACACACACACTGGTTATTTTGCCCTCTTTGCTGTCACAAAGCATGGAAAAAACCCCAAACTGCTCGAGACAGCTGCCCAAAAATCCCCTCTATGAACAGCACAAGAAGCAAGGCACAAGGAGCAAGTGTTTGGACCTATTCATCCCTGTGTCCCACTAAATAAATGCACAGACCACAGCATCTCTGCAGGTCACCCCCAAGCCATCAGTGAGGTCCATTTACCCAGGAACTCACTGACCAGTAGGGAACAGGTGCACACAACCCATCCCCTAAACCAGAACCCCAAAAGAGACAGTGTCACTAGCCCCACTTGTCTCTGCTGCCCAGTTTCCATCCCTCATTGCACAGCTGCGCAAGTGAGCAGTATGGCTTCGGAAATGAATTCAGGAAGATCTGTTTAGCCCCTTCCTGGATATTTTTTATGTGCCTCATGCAATGAATGTCAAACTCCATAAACTCTGAGCTCAGCTGTACCCAAACAGCAGAGATTTACACCCCTGGACACACTGAAGAGGAAGGAAATCTCTGCAGATGACAGCACTGGCCAGTGTGACCTGTAGGTCGTGACCTGTAAGTGGACAACTGGCCTGTATAGACAACTGAGGCATTGCCACCATCCCTGCCCCTGGCCAGGCAGCTGGAGCTGTGCCAAGGAGAAGACATGGGCATGCAGGGAGCCTGGGGCTGGGATTGCCCCTGTCCCATTCTGCTCCCGCTGAAGTGCCTGGCAAGCGCTGCCACGGGCAATACACACAGGCTGACTGAGGAGTCCACCCCAAAACTTGGGACCAGGTACAGAAAATCACATTGCTGCTTGAGGGTGAAAATACCTCAGCCACTGTGAAGTGCTGGCCATTCTCCCTGGCATATCAAGAATAGAAGAATGTGTAATGCAGCTGAGAAATTTTTTCCAGACTGCTCCTGGATGCTCAGCTTTTCCTTCACATCTTTCTGTCTTCTCTTTTCCTATAGCTGATTTCTACAAAAGATCCTGGGGACTACAGGCACTGTGGTTCCAGGAACTGAAGAAAGACAGAGGAGAAGAAAGATAGATTTCTCAAAGGTCTTGCACTCTGCCAGATGACAGAGGCAGGTAAGAGAAACCAGACATAACAGACAGAAGAAAGGTTTGTTCTACCACTACCATTCAGAGAGTTGCAAAGCATAGGGGAAAAGGAAGGAGCATCCTTAGCTTTCATTTCAATCCACTTTGCTAGCCAGGGCTAAAGGTCAGGCACACAGGAGGGGTGAACTGAGATAAAAGATTAGCGCAAATCATCAAATAGCTCAAAAGAAAGAGGGTTCAGTGCCAAGAGTGGCAGGAGCAGTCTGCCTGCTGGTTAAACTTGCTTTTTCTTGTTTAATGCTCCTTCAGGCATTTCTGTGTCTTTGACCACTTGATGAGTTATGAGCTTCACATGAGCAGCAATGAGTTTCTGACAGGACAGGAACTCTAAATCGTTTTCTAAGCATTACTCTGGAAAGTATCTAAGGCTTAGGTTTAAATAGAAATGTTCTTCAGCTCTTCACAGCATTACATATCACATGAACTGCGTAGCTGTGTAATGAAATGTCCCTTTTAGCTGTCAGAAACACTGGACAGGAACACCAAACTATAGCAGAGCCAGGCAAAGATCCCACACTGAAGAAAATCCCACCAATTTGCCTGGTTCCCCTCTTCTTGTGCGTGTGGGCTGCTCCTGCAACTGCAACTGGAAGAGGAAGAAAAACTGGGGTCTGGCTCTGATGGTTTGCAACAATCCCCCATACACCTATCCCTTCCTGACTCCTTCCCCAGAGAAGTAAGACCCACTACTCTCCTGAGCAGCACACTGACACTGTAACACATTGTCAACACACTCCGGCTCGCAAATCACATTTAAACAAGAGAGTTTGCAGGTGCCTCTGCAAAGACTAGATTTAGTTTTTGTTTACCTTTCCACAGTAGTCTCAGCTGTATGTTCCAACCTCTGTTTCCTCCATTGCTGAAGAGGTGTTGTCTTTAATTGTAAAAGTAAGTGTAGTTCCATATCCCAGCGGGATTCCAGCACCGTGAGCTTTATCTGCTTAAAGCCCAGGTACAACTTCGCCAAGTTAATTTCTGGACACAGCACTGTGAGGACGGCAGGCACGAGAACCATGATGCCACAGCTACTCTATGCCCAAGGGAATCTTCCTCCAGTGAGTGCAAGAGATGTAGACTCATGAATGAGAAAGATATTATTGTGCATTTACTAAGATCCCATACACCAGCTGCTCTGCAGCCTTGCATCAGAACTTCATGGCCTCCCTTCCCAGCACACAGGTACCTGCATTCTCAAACCCCACCTTTTACCAAAGGACATATTTTCAGCAGGTTCTTCCTACCTGCCCTTGCAAAATAAGTCAGCATTTAAGCAAAGGCTGTGTGGTTGTGGTTTGCATCAAAAGAAGCATCAAGGGAGATGATACTCCCCCTCTACTCCACTGTTATGAGACCCCTACCTGTGCTGCTTCAGCTCTGGAGCTGGGACCCCTACATTAGGACATGAACCTGCAGGAACAAATCCTGAGGATGGCCACATAGAAGATCAGAGGGCTGGAGCACCTCTCCTATGAAGACAGGCTGAAAGAACTGGCGTTGTTCAGCCTGGAGAAGAGAAGGCGCCAGGGAGACTTTCTAGCAGTCTCCCAGCATTTAAAGGGGCCTACAAGACAGCTGGAGAAGGAATTTTCACAAGGGCATGCTTTAAGATGAAAGAGAGTGTGTTTAGAGTGGATATTAGGAAAATAGTAATTACTGTGAGGGGGTTGTGGCTCTGGCATAAGGTGCCCACAGCCAGAGAAGCTGTGGAAGCCCCATCCCTGGAAGTTTCCAGGGCCAGGCTGGATGAGGCTTTGAGCAACCTGGTCTAGTGGAAGGCGTCCCTGCCCATGGCAGGGGGAGTTGGAACGAGATGATGTTTAAATGTCCATTCCAGCCCAAACTATTCCATTATTCTGTCCAAAATTTCTGGGACAATGCCACTGCATAGATTCTCTGTACCTGGGCAAATACAAGAGAGCCTGCACATCCCACCACCAGAAAGGCTCTGAGAGGAAAGATAAGAGGATAAATACACAGCAGATACATGGTGGTCAGTTACTAGGATTTCTCGTTACCATTCCAAAAACCCATTTAAATATGTATAAATATGTATAAATATGTATGTAGACAATGAAGGCACAGTAGTGCTGAAAAAAAAATAGAAAAAGGAAAAAAAAAAAAAGAGAGTAAAAGACATATTTCTAAAACATTTGTCCAAAAGAGACCTCTCACTGTCTGAAATAGTGGTCTAACTATTGGTTGGTTGTTCCTCTTCTGACCTTCTGCTTGTCTATCTTGGGCACGTAATTCTGAAAGTGGATGTTGACAACGTCTGGGCATTGGGATTTAGATAAGAACTGCATACATAGGCAAATACTTGGGCACTCACAACTTTGCAGCAAGCAGGGGCTATCTGAAAACCAGTGTAAAATGACAGCCTTCATCTAAGGGCTGCCTTTGAACTTGCTTGAAAAATTACTGTCTCATCTATGTGTGCAGCACTCACACAGAATTACTGGGTCTCATTGGTATATCATAAGTTTAAGACTGCACTGCCTTTTTTACTGAATGAATGACCAAAATGAAAAGAAGGAAGGAGAAGGATGCTATTTGTTTTTTAAAAAGTGATTAATATTAATAAATATTTTGATTTTTTCTGGTTCTAGAAACCAGAAGTAAAAAGTGTCATCTATCCTGTATCCAGTACAGGAGACTGAAGGTAGGTCTAAGGGATCTCTGGTAAGGACGTTTTCTCTCTCTAATTGACAATAAATCTCTTCCTCATTTTCTAGAAAGTATCTCTCCTTTGGTATCTCTTTTATGACCAAGCAATCACTCTGAGGCAAACAGACAATATGAGAACTGTACTTGCAATACAAGAATAAAGAAACTGATAACTGCTTCATCATGTAGAACTCTTACCATTATCAAGGAGCAAGCTGTGCAAAATAGTATTTTTCTCTTGCAGGAATTTTTATATTATTTGTCCCAAATGCCCTGTGCATACTGACACCTCCAATGCTAACCAAACCCCTGGCTTCCTACTGACACACACATTCAAAGACAGTTGCTTTTTAAAGAAAAGCTATTTAAAGGTTGATGATGGTTCTGAGACACACTCTTTCACGAGCATGGGAGACCTTCAGTGGCCATCACCCTCCCCTCATCAGGAAGGGAGCAGCATGGTGGTTCTTTTTCTGCCCCATTTTCCCCTGGCATCATCTGTCCATGTGATTCCATGTTATTACTGCAACACCTCCTAGGCAGCAGATGCCCCTCAGGATTATCAATTGATGGCACCTCAGGTGTCCCCCACCAGGTACAGGGAAGCCTGTTCCCACAGTCAGAGATGGCTTCTTTGGAGGGACAACCCCACCAGACACCTGGACGTGGCATTTGGCTTTGGCTGCCGGGTGAGCGGGATGCTTTCCTCTAATGCTTGTTCTTTTTGGCAAGAGGAGCCAGGAGTTATTCTGCCTAGCCTTACAAAAGAGCAGTCAGTGAGGACTCCTCCTGATGAGTTGCGTCCAAGATAAGAGCTGTTAGGGGAAACTAGTTTGTTTGGTTTTTTTTTTTTTTTTGAACACATAAACTACTTCATTTTAATTCATAGGGAAAAAAATGAACTGATGTTGCTGCTCATTGTATGTCCCTGCCCACACTTACTGTGTTAATCACAGTCCTGACAAGCTTTGCTCATTAGAGCCAAGTTGATCAAGTCACTAACATGCACATGGCTTCACTGTGCCTGCGAAACACAATCCAAGCTATTTCCACTTATGCCGTGTCCCTTTGCTGTTTTCTCTAACCCTGGCTGAACTGAGATTCTAGAATGCCTGGATGTCTTAAACCAGGTATTCTGAAATCCAAGTTTTACTTTGAACGCTCTAACCTGGATACACAGGTGAAGAAATGGATGAGTGAACTCATGACACCCACATGTACAAAAAGACAGCACACGTATGGGGAGGGGAAGAAGAGGAAAATTGTCCCTTTACAGAATGTCATGCAAACAAGGACTGGATAGAAAACAACAGGGCGAAAATGCTGGAAGAGTTTGCTGATGCTTACTACAGATGCTTCTGAATTTAAAAGTTGGGTAAAAGATGTATAGCTTATTAAGAGATTTTGACTTATGACATAAATTTTTTTTTTTTGTAAATGCAAAAAAGAATTTTTCTGAAATATACACTGAAATCTCATCTTTGGAGTTCTTCCCATAAGGAAAAGGAAAATTACACTGACAACTTCCTGAAGTCAATCATTCAGGACCTTTTCGATATAAAAATCAGAGAATGTTCTCATGTTTGTTCACATAATCATGAAACAAAGAAGTTGCTTCTAGAGATACTATTTTAAGATATGTTTTCAGTGGTTCAACTTGAAACTTCTGCTTAAGAGCAGACACTGGGTTTTGTTTCCTTGTTACCTAAAATGATGACCATGTGAAACTACTAAAACAACAAAAAAAAAGGCAGTAACTGGATTATTTTTCATATTTTTTTCCTGCTCAGTTCCTCTTTTACCCAGCACACTGCCTCCCTTTCACCAGTACACACAAGAAAATTAAGCTTTTTGGAGTTTTTTATCTGCCCTGAGAGGGATAGGCAATTCAATCCCAACATGGCAACGAGCATTTGTAAAAAGTTAACAAAACTGCTTTCATTTCAAGGTTAGGCAACATAACAGCATGGTGACAGGAACTATAATGAGGAAAGAAATTCCACTATTATAAGAAATATGGCTATTTCTGTCTAGAGGAACAAACACATTTTGTAAAGTACTCAGGTCTCGGAAACAAATATTTTTACCACTGCATTTACAGTGCTTTATCTTTGGGAAAATCAATTCCAGAACGATGCTGACCTTCTTTTCCAAAAGCTTTTGGACCTGCTGATTAAAATGTGATGTAAATGTTAAATGTGCTGCCACACGATTCTCCCCAAATTATTTTGACATTAGAGTTTCGACCATGCTTTTCCATCTTGTGGTACACCATTTAATTATGCTGAGAAGAAAAGACTGTGTATAAGTAGGTGGGATGGAAACTCTGGAGTTCATCTACCCAAACCTCATACTCAGTGGGTCACATTAAAATTCAATGCTATGAGGAAGGAAACTTTTCTGATGTAAATGCATGCTTACTTAGCTCATTCCTATTAGTGTTCTCAGTTAAAATGGTCCACTTTCTGCACGAAAGGGCTTGCAAGAGCAAAATGAGATGTGTTGACCTTCTTCTGAGACTCTCTTTAAAGAAAAAGCCTGGCAAACAACTTCAGTGGCTTCCTGAAACTGCGGTAGTCAAGGGCATACAGTCACAATCTAATAAAGGACTACTAGTGCTAAAATGTCACAACAGGAAAGGAAG
The DNA here is from genome assembly GCF_029207755.1 of Chamaea fasciata. Taxonomy (NCBI): domain Eukaryota; kingdom Metazoa; phylum Chordata; class Aves; order Passeriformes; family Sylviidae; genus Chamaea; species Chamaea fasciata. The sequence goes on along the minus strand of NW_027094087.1, from coordinate 54,480,763 downwards.
AGTAAATATTGAAGGTTCAATAATGAAAACCAACAAAGACACATCAATTTTAAACTAGGGAAATATGTTAAATATTGATTCAGAGTAAAACCTCAGGGGGAAAACATATAAGGATGTTCACAATAGAAACAGATTAAATATGACTAAAGCAGATTAAAATACAAACTAGGGTTTATTAAAGTGCTGATTAAGCAGGCCGCTTTCTTCCCATAAGAAATAAATGGACTAGAGGTCTTCTTGTAAGTGAGAAGGAAATGAATGCACTGCAAATACTCAGAGTCACCAGGTTACAAGGTACAGGAGAAAGGAAAAGAAGAAGCCTACAGGCTGCTACAGGCTGTATATGAGGACTGTTCCCCATTCCACTCAGACTTTACAGCCTGCATGCAGTGGGACCCACATCAGGGGTCTTGGCTGGGTCAGGGGTTCTGCCTACAGGCAGCACAGGGAGAGCCTGAAAAAAAGCAACATACTGAGAGAAAAGAAGTGTATTTTCTTTGCAGAGTCCATGGTCAATTTAGAAATCCATCCCTTGAATCCAACTTGTAATGCTGTTGCCTATTTGTGAATCTTCCTAGTCAAGTGCTCCCTATGTTGCCAATGCTAAAGGTCAGCAGGAAAACTAGCAGCATGGTCCTAGCTTCTGGGTGAAATTCATTCCAGTTTGGTAACCTACACTGTTACAACTGGTCCTTATTTCATCCATCCCTGAAAACTGAAACGTGGATTCTCTAATAACAAGGAGGAGACCAGAGTTTTGGATGAATGATTGTATTTTCCTGAGAAAAACCTGCTGGTTATCTATTTATTCATTTATATATAAAATAAATAAATCTATTTATCTATTTTTATATAATAAATAAATAAATAAATCTGATTATTGAGCAGTAGTACACGTTACATATATGCCTGTGGAGAAGCAAAAAGACATTTTGCTCTGAGTTTCTCCCCTTGATCTCCAACCATGTGCTCCCAACAAAACCCTGTCCATGTTCCCTGTCAGACCACTGCTTCTTTCTCTGAACTTGAATGGATTATCAGAGGGCAAGCACTTTCTAAAGACTTATTTTTTATCAAGGGCTACCTGAAGTGTGCATTGCACACGGGAAAATTCAGGAACTGCGGGTCCATCATGAAGATGGTGATGAGCTATGAGAGAGAAAGCATTAATGGCCAGTTAGCCCTGCATGTCATAGTAGTGTAGTAAAAGAAGTCTCATCTGAGTTCCCTCATGTCTAACTCAGGAATAAAGTGGACGGCACACTCTGCTGCTGGACTGCCACTACTGCTGATCTTCTCATTCACAGTTACTACATCTTAACAATTATTAGAGGAATACGGGGAGGCACTTTGGAAGCAGCTGATGGCAGCAGCAGCATCCCACCAGTCCCCAAGACTGACCTCCAGTGGAGATCAACAACAGAGACTGGGGTCCAGGCCAGAGACTCTCCCATGTATCTTGTCACACCACACTCCTGATGAGATGGCAGTGCCATCATCCAGCTGTTGTCATGGCCCCTGCCATCACTGTGGGAAGGTTCTGAAAGAGAAAGTGGAAAAGAGCTCCTTTCCCACCAGGGAAAACTACACACAAAGTTTTGAGTGAGATGGTGGTTTAAGGGCAGCTCTTGTAATTATCTTTTATGCTGAAACAAAGAAAAGATGGGCTTTGGTCTTGCAAACACAAAGGCCACCTTATTCCTCTCATCTGAAAGGAGCAAAAACCCAATCCCACAGCAGCCCAGAAATCCCTATAAGAGCAAAATTTCATCCTGCTTGTAAATTCAGGAGGCAAAAGTTCCTCAGGAAAGGAAGCCTAAGTCTCACTCCTGTATCCAATTCTACATTTACCTTTAAGGGAAGTCTGCAACCCAATATTTCACTGTCAATGGCAGGAAGACATGCAAAATGTTTCAGTAGGACGATTCTGGTATCCTCTGGGTATCCTCCCAGCCTTCCTGAGGCTGTTATCTTCAGTGCATGCACCTACATCTGACCAGGGCACTCAGGAGTGTGCCTGGGCTCCCAGGTTTGGATGAGCTCCCAGACTCTCTCTAGCTGTACCCTAACCCCAAACGCAAAGGCAAACATGAATGCCTCTGTTCCATCTCCCAGCACCAGGGGTGTCAGGGTGGGCAGTGAGGTGTCCCACCAGCCCCAAGGACCACACAGGGGAGGGCAGCTCCATAGTGCAGACACAACCATTGCTACTCCTGCCCAAAAGAGCCCACAGCCCAGCAGGGGAGAGCTCGTGGTTCCACATGGCACACAGGTAATATGTTGTATTTGTTTGTGGTGACGTTTTCCTTTCAACCTCACAATGCTAAGCACAAAAGCCAATGATGAAATAAATCACCGGGGCACTGTATTGATCCTTGAATGATGATTACATAAAGAAAAATGTAAATGCTTTGGGTGTATTAAATAATCCCTCTCTGGCACCTATTATGCATGTTGCAGCCGTGCCTTTAATTTCATTTACTCAGCTTCTTTTGAGGAAAGACATCCAAATTTTCTCCTCAGCCTATTCCACTCACTTTACACAATGGAATACGTGCAAAGGAAGGAGAGAAGCAGAGGAAAGCGGGAAATTGATTGCTGCCAGCCTGGTAGGGAAACGCTAACCTTGCAGGCAGGAGACAAACAGCAGAGTCATCTGCAACATGCAAACCAGCTTCTTCATTTCCATAGTGAGGCAAAGGAAGTGCCCTTCAGAAATTTTCAAAACTATTACAGCTATAAAGAAGTTGTCTTTGGTGGGACCATGTGGACAAAAGCGAATTTAAAAAAATAAATACAAAGATTAAATGAGCCAAGCATTTTTTTGACAAACTATGGTGGGTGGTCAGTGTTCACAGAACACAGATGTAGACTACTCATCAGTCCCTAAATGCAACCTCAAGAGAACATTTTCAGTTACCAGAGATGCTAAAACTGCCCCTCCTGTCTCTCACCCCGGCCCTCTCCTGTCTCTCTCTCTGCCCTATCCCGCATTTGTAAGTCACTCTCAAAAGACTTTGCACCCAGCTAAAATTTCTATCACACTCTATCAAATGGGACTTGCGGTGCCGGGCCTATTTCTCAAAGTAATTATATTGCAGACATTAATTTGGAAAGGTTTGGCTCAGCTCGACCTGGTTTGCACGAAGAAGCACCAGCTTTACACCTGCTACTCCATCCAGCACAGTCACCGGCACTGCTGTGCGAGGGCAGAGTGTGACACCGACAGCAGAGCCCCGCTCCCTCCGTCCCCCGGGCACGGCTCCGCACCGCGTCCACCGCCTTAGCCACCCCGCACGGCTCCCCGCAGCCGGCAGCGTCATCCCGGTATTCCCGCACCACTCCCCGCAGCCGGCAGCGCCATCCCGGGATGCCCGCACCGCTCCCCGGTCCCCACCGCTCCTCCCCGCCGGCCGCTCCCCCGAGAGAGCTGCCGGAGGAGTCCGCCTCATAGTAACTTTAATTTTAATCCTTTTTTTCGAGGGAGAAATAATAATAATAGCAATAATAGCAATAAAAATAATAAGGACAGCCACCACCACCACCTCCTCCATCCAGAACCACAATTCCAGAGGATAGTTACCAGCGAGGAGCGGCGCAGCAACAGGCGATGCCGGGCCGGGGGGCGGGCGCGCTCCCGCAGCCGCAGCCCCTCCGCCCGCTCCCGCCGGCGCCGCCGCCCGTGCCCCGCCCAGCCCCGCCCACACGCCCCGGACACGCCCCTCCGCCGGGGACGGTCCCCGAGGCCGCCATGGTGTGCGACGCCGGGCAGCCGCCGCATCGCTCGGTGACATCGGTTGTTAAAGGGTACCTCTGTAAGGAGCTCTGCTCCAAGCTGATACACAGAACAGGTGCCTTCTGCTCATCAGTGCTGGTTTTGATTCTGTGCAGCAGAAAGTTCCTGGTACTTGTGCATGGTTAGAGTACAGCTGTGTCCCAGTTTCTCTTGACGCACATATGTTTGTTGGGAATTGGTTTTCCCCCTTCTTCAGACCCTGACTTTGCTCTTCTCCCACAGTAAGCAGCAATCTGGCAGGGTCCATGGCAGATACATCCTTCCTTTACACCTGCATCCTTCACCACACTCAATTTCCTCACTACCAGTTTTCTGTTCTCCCTTCTGCAGCACTGATGAGTCTTGGCGGCTCAGCTGTCCGGTGCCCTGAACTAAATGGCACCTACAGCAGTAATAACAGACGTGTTTTTGTGGCACCAAGGTCGTGGGTTCAATCCCTATATGGGCCCCTTCCAACTCAGAATATTCTGTGATTCTCTTCTAATTTCATTTTATTTTTACCTAAAATCTCACCAAACATGATGGTCCATTTTATCTAATGAGAAAATCATGTTCCCTTTCCCTCTGACGTGCTTTTATCCTTTCTGTCTCTAGCAGCTTGAGCACCTCTACTTTGCTTCCCTGCGAGAAGCATTTGGGTTTCTTATCTACTTTGCATTTCCTCCACTCCCCCCACTGATTTCTTCTCATCAACCTCTGTAACTTCAGGTTTCCTCTTGCGCTTTCACCTCCTTCCCTGTCTCTGAGCTGTGCTGCGTACACTCTAAGAATTCTTCCACTCCACTTCCATCCTAGGCCCTCATTTCTTTATAGTCCATTCTTCCTCCTGGAATTTCGCAGGCAGTGCTCCTCGGGGCATTGATAACCAATTCTGCAGCCATTTCTCACCATCCTTGATCTGTCAGCCAGTTTCAACAGAGGTTACCTATAAATGAGAGGAAACAAGCACACATCTAAAGATGTGTGCCCTAGTTGGGTGTGCACTCTATGTCTTGGTTTTCGTCACTGTTGGAAGGAGGCCCAGAGGTTGCCCTGAATGCTGTGAGGTCTCCATCCTTGCATACAGATCTGAGTAATCTGCTCAGACCTTATAGTTCAACCCTGCTGTGAGCAGGAGCTTGGACTAGAGACCTCCTGAGGTATCTTCCAAGCTGAATCACTCCTTTCGCAATATACATATGGCAGGTGCAAGAAATGTTATCCTGAAGAGGAAAAGACTGGAATGCTAAGCTGGAGTGTATCAAGTACAAACATAATTATAGTGGTTTGTTTCTGTTCCTCAAACTCTGCCTCTTTGGCTCCTTAAGAAGTCTTGTATTGTGGGAAGGAGGAGAGTTATTGTTGTTAATAGGTTATTTGGTGTTTGCTGGTTTGGGGTTTTTTTCAATATTAAATATTCTTCCTCCAGTGCCTCCAATATATTGCATGGGTACTGTCCCCAGCCTCTGGTTAACATCAGGGACCATTTTTGTGTCATTGTATCTCATCTTGTTGCAATATTTGCCCATTTATTCAAACTCAGCTGGGCTATAATTGAACTCCAGGCTTCCTTTTTGAACTTCCCCCATTTCTTCCTTACTCCAGCTCCATGTTTAAGTGCCATTCAAGCCCAGTAGCTAAGTGTCAAGTCTGAATTCATTATTTGCCCTGGCACTATCTTTTTTCTTTTTATCACAGTATTTGTTTTTCTTTCCATCACAGTTTTATATAATGCTGCACGTAAATTAATCTTGTCCACGTGCAAAGTTGCACGGAAGTCTTAAGTTTATCTACTTTCAAATCAAATTACTGGGGAAAAAAATTGCCTAGAGGTATCCTAGCTTCTAGGTGTATATGACAGTTTTCTTAATATTTGCAAATCTCTCTGTGAGCCATTAGCTTCCTGATGGCACTTTTAGTTTCTCTTCAAAGTCACCTTCATCAGTGCTGTCCCTTCTGTGTTTTCTTTCTGATTTCCAGTTCTTTAGGACCGAGTTTTTATACTGTACAATGTCTAAGGTTTTCAGCCCTACAGGAAATGAAAAATAAAACCAACACACTCTGCAATTTAGGATATAGATAATCTTGAAAATTACAGTGACTCAGAGATTTGCTAAAATTGGCCACTAATGAGAGGATTTCTGAAACCAAATTACAGATTCTTTGATTGAAATCAGTGTCATTGTATGCATTCATAAACTAATAGGAAACTAGAAAGAAGCATAAAATTACTACTTGCAGATTCGGCCTTTTCCCGGGGTTAATAGTTGCTCTTATTAAATCTGTTTATCCAGCCAAAAGCTGTTTCTGGGAGCTTTCACAATGGCTGCCATGGGGCATTTCTCCATTTTACTGTTCCTCCTTTGGCTCAGAGATTAAAAACTCTACTTGCCTCACTTTTTGTGACAGAGGTCATAGGACTATCGAATCATAGAATCATAGAATTATAGAATATCCTGAGTTAGAAGGGACACACATGGATCATCAAAGTCCAACTCATGGCCCTGCACAGGACCACCCCAAGTGCTGGATAACATTTTTTAATGCAAGCATTTGAAGTTAATATAATAGGTTTGGGGTGTTTTTTTAATTAGTGTCACTGATTTATTTCCTGAAACACTAATGATAACTAGAAAAACTATTAAATCTGTCCCTAAAAGAACAAATGCCACTTTTGGCCACTTCTCATGTGTTATGACTCTTTTGTCACCTGTTTTATCTAAGCAGACATTCATACCTCAGAACCTTAAACTAGAGGTGATTATTTCTTTTGTTTTGCATTGTGAGATTTTTCTGTTTTTTGAAATATCTTCATTTATCTGTCAGGAACAAAAGCTAAGCAGGAAACTTAGCAACCAAAAGTGCTCCATAGACCTCTGCCTCCTAAGCTGCTGTCTTAACTGTCTACACCAAGGGACAATGTTGACAAAGGTAAACTGCACAGACAGTTTCTATGGTGCATGGTTACAAATGCCATGTGCTCTCTAGAATTAACACAGAAAAAGATAGATTGGCAGTTCACCTACTAGGGCAAAGCAGTGTGATTGAGACTGCAGTATGACCCATATGACCTGCATCTCTTTGGGAGGCTCTTCATGCAAACTGGGGGAGAGTCCTTTGGGCAGGTCCTGGAAGCTGAGCCTTCCACTGATCAGATTTGAACACTACCCACTGGATATTAGAGGCATTCTCCTTAGCTCATCAGAAAATATGAGACATAACATGAAAAACTGCTGGTGTCAAGAAAAATAAAATTGGATCACATGGTGTCAGACCATGGGGGAAGTGAGATACAGCTTGCATTCAGATAAAATGGAAAAAATGACATTTTGGGGGATGGTCATGCTCTTCTCAGAATATACAATCCTGTGAAAAGAAATATCTTGGCTGATATTATTTCACAGGCATCAGGGATTTCTAATTAAAACAAAGGACTTGCCATGCAGTATGCTTCAGAAATAACCAGGCATTTTGTGTGCTTCTTAGTTAGGTGAATGAAAAGCTCTTTCCAGTGTATATAAAGTCGCTATTGATTAAATATTTAAGGACTAGCCTTTAAAAATAAATGTGAAAAAAATAACATGATTGCTAATTATAACATTTTTAACCCAAGTAATATATAAATGAGATGGAAACTAGGCACCACTCCTGAAAACAGATCTGTAGAGAAGAATCCTGGAGTCTGTGCAGGTTCACTGACTTCTGTCAACAACCTCAGGTCCCAGGAGCCGCTGTAAAAATAGATTGCAGAAATTTTGCAATTTTTTTTTACAGATCAGCACAGTAGAATAAAGCTGTAGCATGGAAGAACAATGTTGTCCTTATGACTGAGATAAAGAGACCAAATCAAGTGTGGGATTTTTTCCATCTTCTGTAATTCTGTAGGAGTATCTAAATTGCTAAAACTCCTCAATCTTCACATAGTCAATGAAGCAGGCAAAGATAAAGAAAATAAATAAAAATGGTTTTTATGATGTTTGAGAGAAATGGTAAGTAATTTGAATATTCATCTTGTTATAATAGTGTCATACTGTACTTATCCTCATTATAGAATACTAAATTAAAAGGAGTAACAGTAATATATTAAAAGTAATACTTTTCTAACCGTACAAAAATAGTAGAGAAAACTCAGTTAAAGAAGGTTGAAAAGTCAGATAATACAATATCCCTTGATATTATTAAGGCCTGCTAAATATTATTTTGAAAGTCTGGTAAAATCTGTTTAGGTATGATACAGTTCCAGTCTGGCACTGCCCAAACAGATGTAAATATTTCTGGCTCACTACCAGAGCTGTGATTCAATGGTTTAAACAATTTTTAAAATGATAGAAAACCCTTTTATCCAGAATCAGAGTTCTGCTGTGCTGGCTCTCATTCTAGTAGTACACATTACTGATGAATGCTATTTAGAGATTGTGTATTTATTTGGTAGACACGACAGAAATCTAAGAGCTTGCAGTAAAGTTTGTTCAAGGATCATTTCTCATAATGTAACTATCACACCTGAAAGATATTTATACAGCAGCATGCCCATTGATCAGCAAGCAACTCTTCAGCAAGGGTATTTCCATCATCTTGGTGGATGGAATTGTTTTTTGCTTCATGAAGTTTGAGACTGAGACTGAAGAGCAGAAGCCCTGGGCTGGAACAAAGGCAGTGTTTTGTGGTGTCACTGTCTTTGCCCTCACAGGGGGGTGTAGAAAGCGGGGCTGTAACAAAATGAGGTTGTTGATTGAAAAAGCAGCAGAAATATCATGAAGGGTCAACTGTGCCCACATGAGAGCTGGAAGCTGTCAGACACTGTGGCCGAGGGCAGGAAAGTCAGGGAGGTAAGCCAATAGTCCCAGCTTTCTTTGCGAGCTAAGCTGTAGCTGAGAGATATAAAGAGTGACTTCTCCCTCAGCAGGTCTCCAGAAATAAGCCTCCCTTATTAAGGGAACAGAGCATCAACACTGTGGAGTTAAAGAGAATGAGTGAAGGATAATTTATGAAGTATTTCTTGTTGATAAAAATGTTGATGACTAAATGACTGCTGTCTGCAGTGCTGTTCAGAAACCAGGGAGTAGCTAAGGGCTCAATGGTCCTCCAAAATGAGGTCTTTGGGGATAGCTCTGGTGGCAAAGCCCTGAGCACATTTCCAGCATGTGTATGAAATGAACCTTTGACACAGTGTTTACTTGGTTTCCATGGCACAGTTTTGGTGTTGAGGAGGGTAAAGGCTAATCTTCCATGAGAAGCTCCCAGAAGCTTCCCCCGTATCTGACAGATCCTACGCCAACCAGCTCCAGGATGGGCCCACTTCTGGCCAAGGCCAAGCTCTTCAGTAGTTGTGGTAAGCTCCTGACCGCAGCTCCCATTCCCTGTCCTCCTGCACCACTGAGGGGGAAAAAGGTAGAAAAATCAGGAGTGAAATTAAGCCCAGGAAGACAGGAGGGATGAAGATGCTTTAAGATTTTGAGGTTTTTCTTATTACTCTGCCCTGGTTCAATTGATAATAAATTCAGCTCATTTCCCCAAGCCAAATTTTGCCCATGATGGTAACTGGTGAGCCATGTCTCCTTGTCCTTACTTTGACCCACAAACCTTTTGTTATATTTCTCTCCCTTCTGCCCAGCTGAGGACAATGACAGAGTGGCTTTGGTGGGTACCTGGCATCCAGCCAGGGTCAATCCAGCCCAGAGGTGTGGGACACTGGGGCTCAGTGCCAACTGTTGTATTAAGGATATAGAAATTTGGCAGAAAATGAAGCGCCTTGCACTCCAGCTGGTCCTCAGAGATCAGAGGGGCTGGGTGTGACTGTGTTTAATTTCTGATTATAGCCAATTTGGCACCATCAGCCTCATCAAATTCAGTAAGAACTTGTACAATCCAGGTTCAAAACCAGTGCAGTTTATTGGAGCAACAGGAAAGCAGGTTCAGAATTTCTGATAAATGCATTGGTGATAAATGCACTAACTACGGAGTGTTACTGTATGTCACTACCAAAGGCAGAGTAACAGAGACCTATCAGTGACATATATTTATTATATCCATAAAATATATCTGCTCCAATGTAGTTAAAGGTGCAAAGCTCACCTAAGCATCCCTTCAGGGGCAGAGGAGAGACACAGTCTTGACCAACCCAAAGCAGGCAGAGGTTTTTCCTCCACCAACCCTTTTTTTTTTTTTTTTTTTTTCTTTCTTTCTTTCTTCTGCTCCTGGAACTCCCCTTGTCTATACTGTAACTTTTAGCGCTTCCCAATGAGGTGGAAGAATCACATGCTATAGGTGGGGTTTTTGTGACTATAAATATAAGGCATATTCACTTTTCTTTTCATTTCCATTCTTAGGGGAGCAAAATTTTATATGCAAATAAGGCTTAATGAGGGTGTTTGTTACTTTCAGTCAGAATTTAAATTTACAGTTGCCACCAGAGGTAGAAAGAACACTTCGGTCACCCTCCACCTGCTGAGGCAGCTGTAAAGGCTGTCTGACCTCTGTCAGAGGCCACTCCAGGCATTGTTTCATTGTCAGCCCTGGCTTGAGCCAGGCTCTAGGTAAGCAAGGGACCCAGCTCAAGTTTGTCTCAATCAGCTTCATCAGTTTTTCACAGACTTAAAGCATGTTTATCAATTTAATGCATTATCCACCCTGTGACCACAGTGATGCAAACAACACCTAAAAAAAGTGTAAGAAATTCCATGAAGCTGCTGGTGACTGAAGTTCTGTGAAGTGTCCAATTCTACAGGCACTGTCGAGACAATTTCCAGAAGCTAATTCCCTTGTTCCTTTCCCAATTCCCTGTTCCTTGACCACGACCGACCTCACTTTTGCCATCACACTTTAAATATGTCCCTTCCGTGGTGCTTTTTTCATATGGCATTTGCCTGATTTGCCTTTCCATTCAGTAGGATCTGCATGAAGTTTAGGTGATACATGGAACACTGTGGAGCAGAAGGGGAGGGGAGCACTTACCAAAGGAGCCCCATCTGCTTCTCAGGTGAAAGATCTCATTGCATTGGCACATGGCACCTTGCAAATGGATTCAGGATCCCTAAATAGGGACTTGTCAGTGATACAAATGGCCATATTTCAAACGCAGGAGAGCAAACACTGCTCATTCATTCCTTGTTAAACTCACAAGGAACCTCTGAAAACCTGTCTTTTCTGTCCTGCTTCTGAGCCAGCTCTTCTGCTGGATGCAACACATCGTCCAGTACAGTGTGTAGGAAAACTCTGCTTGTGTTGAGAAAAAAGACTAACATATTTTGTGATTGGCAGCACTGAGATGCTTGGTCTTAATTGTTGGTGCATTTTGTCTGAACAAGAAAACTGCATATAGGGTATGGAGAATTTGTCCCATGATCTTTTCATCACAAAGAATGCCAGAGGATCCCTCATTACAAGTGTCTTTTTTCCTCTTCTCTTCAGCAGGAAGGCTTTTTGGACAAATATCCAGCTAGAACAGTAAAGAGTACATATAATGAAAATGGAAAAGAAGGATCTGACAGTGCTCAAGGCTAGTCAGGTGAACAGACACTTCCCTCACCAATGAGCGTGCACTCCAAAGTCCCTTCAAAATCCAATGTAAAGACACAACCCAGACCATTCATCAGATTTGCTGTGGTCAAGTGCAAATCCAACTCAAAGGACCCCTTCTTCAGACCCAGCTGGAGCCTGGCAGTGCACAGCCTGTTTGACCATGTTGGTTCTTGCCTTATACACCTCCAACAGAGATATGCCTATCTCCTTAGCCAAGATAATACCCATGTAACCCACATTTGCAGCCCAGAACTACAGGTTTGCATGAATTAACGAGAGGTTTGATTCCCTCCAAAGCAAGTTTCCCAACAGAGCAGAATCATGATAGATACTTCCCAGATCTAGTTCATAAGAATAACAATCCTGGATGCTGGTCTTTGCCAGGCATGGCTGCAAGAATTCCTGTCTACTCAGGCAGCAAAGTGCCAAACCAACTACCTTGAATGGTGCTTTGACGTAACTTGGGTTGAATTACAGTTTCACAATAGGTGCAGTGCTGGCCAAGTGCCATGAAAATTATGCAGGATGCATCAGAAAGAAGATGAGATACAGTAAAGGTACAGAGGAAATGGCAAAAGGAGGTGAGACAAAAGAAAGAAGAAATAAACAAAGGAAAATTTAAGGCAAGGGTACTACAGAAAAAAACCCATGTAAATCAGTTATCCCCACAGCTACTCTAATATTAAGTTTTAAATCACTAATACTTAGTTTTGAATCATTCTAAGCACTTAATTTTCATGCAGTAGTAGAGTAAGAAATACAAGATCACTTTTCTGTCAGTGCGGTTACAATTCCTAAAGATACTTTAAATGAAAGCTGTTACTGACTCTTGAACACAGCAAAATGAGCAATGCATCTTTAAGGAATATACCCTGAAGGCTAAAAGCAATTTTCTGCTACAAGAAGCAACACAACACTTCCACTTGGGACCTAGACATCAGTTTTTCCTCAGACTGTCTTGTTCACAATACATCTCTTGAATGTTTTACAGCTACCAGTAAGAATGTCTGAATTGGATTTTCATTTTTGCTGGAAATGTTTTTCATATTTACAATCACATGTTGTAGATTTTTGTTTACACAAAGAAGGATTTTCATTTGGGTTTTTAATTTTAATGAAATAGAGACAATGCTTTCTTCCTCTGACTATAGTTATCTGTTATTATCTGTTACTGCCCTGGGAAATCTGCAGCACTGAAACATTGTTTTCCTTGCAAAGCAGATGCCAGGGATCTTAGAAAATTCTGAACCCCAATGCAGGATATAACTTCTCTTTCATTACAGTAATCTTCATTATTTACACTCATCTACATATTTATTATAACCCTTAGATTTTGTCATATTTATTGGAACCCTTGAATTTATATTTGATAATAGTTCAGGGATTAATAGGTAGTGTACGTTGCATAGATACACTTTATTGTGTATCTGTTGTGGAAATGATTAAGTTCTGGTTTCTATGGAATTAGATGATAGATTATATATATTGAAGTGTATTTGAAATTATATAAGGCAATAGTTAAATATTATCTCAGGATCTGTGTAGTTTGAGACAGTGTATGCAACAATAATACTAAGAATGCAGAATCAGTGTTCTCCTATCAGAGTTTGTTTAAAACTTCCCAAGTTAGAAATGAAAGAAAGAATTTGATAAAAGAGCAACAAGCTGCAGAAGAGTTTCTCTGCCTGGCTTCTGGAGATGTTTTGGATTGCATGTTTGAATGGTTTGGATCCTCTCTAGAGGATCAGTACAGTCAAGAACTTGACTAGGCTTCTTGAGTGAATATATCCAGTATGCTTTAGGAAGGTTACAGAGGGAAGTCTAACACAGTTGAAAAACATGGAAGAGTGTTACTTTATGAAGCTGATTCACTTTGTATGTCTCTTTTGGGCCTACTTTTTGTTGCACCTTTCAGACTTGACCCCTTTAATGGTTACCTTCGTCTGCCTTAATCTGTCATTCAATAACTTACTCTTCTTTCTTATACAGGTAAATGCTGCTTATTTTCCATAACTTCACTAAAGTGATGTAAAGCTAAAATTTTACATTTTAGTTATAGACTTAAAGCTTTTGCCTGGGCAAAGACTGTTTTTGGACAACAGAGTTGTAGATGAAGGCTGGAAGGGAGTTCTGGCCAAACCCTACTCAGCAGCACCAGTTTAGACCTTCAGATATCTCCATCAGGAGCACAGGACTCTGGACCTAAAGAAATAATTTTCCCAAACTTTTTAAAAATGTGATCCTCACCCTCCCTGCTTTTCTGACTCATCTTGTGTATGCAGCAAATTATATAAAACCATAAAACTTCAGATAAGTGACTTAAATTAGGGTACTTCTAGCAGTCAGACCTCTCTTTCAAAAACTTTCACTACTCCTTTTGTGAACTGCAGAGCAGAACTAGGTCCCCTTCAGCCTTTATTTTTTTTCTGACTCTATGATTCTCTGCTATTTCTGATTTTATTTTCTAATTCATCATTCTATTTTATTTCTTTGTAGGTTATTTTTATTAGAAGATCTCTAGTATTTGGATGTTGCCTATGATGATATTAACTTTATTCCTAATGACATCAAGAATCTCATGTACATAAACAACAGAAAATGAAGACAGATCTGTACATCATAATGCTCTGGACTATACTTGGATATTAATTGTGCCACTGAATGCATTTGAAAGATTCACTGCCCCCTCTCCCTCTTATTAATCCTGTCCTATGGGAAAGTCTCATTGAAACAAAACCAGTAGATGACAATTGCATACCAGAAACAGCTGTGGGTACTGTAGACCCAGCCACTATTTGCAAGAATCTTGATGATAGCTGTAAGTCAAATATTCCTATGCAAAATATGATCATTCCCTCAATTGACCATACGTGTTCACATACTCTTGATTTACATGATAAGGAAAAAGATGTATTTCTAAACCATTTATGGTTGTTTTTAAGCAGTGTGAAGTGTTGGTGAGATAAAAATTAAAATGGGGACCCACCCAATAGAGCCTGTAGAAAAAAGATATATTCATATGAGATTTGTTCTTTGCTGACCTTAATGTTGATGTTATCTGTATATACATGTCTATTACATTCAGATGCTCACATTCCTGTTATTCCAGATAACCCAGGTATTTAAAATATCATTAGAAAAGTACTGTACATACAATTGTGTCTAGACCTTGAAGTCTACTATGAGAAACACATAGAATTTTTTATGTACAGACCAGCTTGTTTTATGAATTCACCAAATAGGAATTAGGACAACAATAATGTGGTCAAGGTTGGATATGGTGTGAAGAGCCTATAAATGCCTAGTGATCCCTCAAGTTACTTAAAAATCGAGTGTTTGAACCCTCAAGAGAACCAGCTCTCTGCTTTGCCACCTGGGATTTTGAATCTTCCACTAAAATTCCTCCAAACAAAAAATAACTTCATACCCCCCTTGTTCTGGAATGATAATATTCAGAATTAGCCCAAGAAGCTCACTCATGTGGCTGCCATTTGCTTTTCCAGAAAGAGCCCAAAGGAAAAATGCCTAGACATTAAAGACAGAAAGCAAACAAACAAACAAAAATTCTTGGATGAGTAATACAGAAATATGTCCCATTTCCTTGCCTCCCCTGAAGAGTAGTGTGAGCAAGAAATATGCTGAGATGACCCCAAATCAGTAATTGTACAAGTATTAGGAGAGTGGAAGCTCATTAGTGGTCCATTCTTTCACAGGAAAATAATGTTGATCTGAGGCAGCCATTATGTTATATGGGGTAAGTCACGGTTTGCTCAAATCCAGATATGAAGTGTAACTGAATGAATGGGAAACCACTTTTAAGAGAGATTTATCAGGCATGCAAATATTTCCTTACATCTGAGGTTCCTAGGATTTTACACTGCCACGTGTCCTCCAGACAAATGTGCGTTGCAGTTTCATGTTGTGGCTGTATGTCAAGCCAATCTGTTCAGAAGGGGAATGGACTTGAAGCTCATAGCTGAGACAAAATTATGTCAGCTCTGTTTCTGGGAATTGCAGAATCATTTTCTCCCCTCTCTCTCCACCTCACTCCACTGTATGGCACATCCTTCTATTTTTGGCATGCCTGCCTCCTTCCCCACGGGAGCCATGCAGGCCAGAGTTATTACTTCTCTGCAGTGGTGTGGTCCTATGCTGAAGTGGAGCTAGAAAGTGTAAGCACCTTCTCTAATGATGAACCACAGCCATTTTGAGCCAGATAATTTCTTTAAACTGCATCTGTGATTGAGGAGGTTGAGCTGCTGTGGGTGTGTGCACATAATTTTAGAAGGATGACACAAAGTTTTTGACCCAGTTTCTTGTCCCGCATAGTTTTACAGCCCGTGATTGCTGCAGTGAACCTTGATATGGCAAAGGACTTTGGCTCATCGTTACAGGAATATACTTAGATTTGGAAGACTTCCCTTTTGTTTCCATGCTTGCTCATCATACTACTACAGAAACCTCATGTCTCAGACTGAGTCTTGTCTCCTGTACCTTGCGAAAAGTGATCTGGATTGCAGCAGAGGAACTGTGAATAGAATAAAATAGTTAAGAAATACAAGGTCTCGTGTTACGTTATTTCGTTGTACAACCTGGGACTCAGCTGCAGCAGCGATGGTATCAGTGCTTTCAGCTCTGAAAGGTCTATTTTGTATCAATGTTGAAACAAAATGAAAGGCAGACTCACCCCTATGTAAAATCAATGAAGTTATATGCTGACCCTGTGTTTCCTCCCATGATACTTGGAGAGGGATCAGATTTTTTCTCTCTGCTAGCACTATGTCATTTTACATCATAAGGCTTGTCATTGCTAAAAAAAAAAAAAAAAAAAAAAAAAAAAAAAAAAAAAAAGGATGACTTTATTCCTGGACTACAAATTACAAATAGGATATATTTGTCAAAACTGCAACATTTTTGCAAGCTATAGAAGGTCTTGCAAATAATTCCTGGTATTTCTTGTAAATACATTTTGTTTACTATAGGAAGAAAACCTGTATTTTTAATGAGTTGCAGTCCCCAAATCCGAAACGTCTGATGTTTTCCTAAACTCTAAGACCTCAAACAAACAAAAGCACATTGTCTAAGTGCCTTGATGAATGAAGATAGCCTGCAACAGAACATGGATCAGAGCTCCAGCTTCTGATTTGCTACCCCTTAACCACCGTACTGCTCAGTAAGGGTTTACTTGGTTCTTCCTGTTGTTTCCCACATAGTATCTGTACCAGTGATACAACATAGTGTTGTATAGTGAACAGAGTGAAACTAAAATGCTTTTTTAATTTCAAAAATCAAACCCCTCTGATTTTATTACGATTCATTTAAGAAGACAGATGATTATTAAGTGTGACAGATTATCATATCTTTGGTTAAATTACAAAATTCAGAATTATTTCACAGCTACAGTAGAAGAGGTTTGTTCTGATCTCTGTAATAAACATTGTACTTTTGCCTATTCCAACGCAAACATTTTCTGTATTGAAGGATTTATACCATGGGTCTGTGTGAGACTTTGGGCCCTGATGCACTGAATCTAGTGCCTGAGTCTTCCCTGATCATGGAACACCTGCAGCTACAACCTGGACCGGAGAAAGGGATTTCCCAGTATGGACCTATGGGACTTTCCCACACCTGGTGTTTTCATAACCTTCAGCTGGAAGTGCCTTGGTTTTGTTGTGTGTCTTGATGGTCAATAATGTAAATTGTCTTAAAAGTCAATATTGTTTGACTTGAGGCTGGAAAGTCTGGAAATGTTTTTTTCACAGATGCTGAATACACAGCACAATAAAGGCAGGCAGGACTCTGAGAGAAGAGGGAAATGCTAATAGAGAGATGAAAAACTGATGACACAGGTCTTCTTTGTATCCAAGCACTCCAATGCACTGATGTAAATCTCTGTTCCAGTGATGGGAAGAGTATTTGTCCCAAAAGAGTTGCTGGATAAATTGCATCAGTAACATCAAGGACAGAGCTCTCTACACATGGGCCTCCTGCTTCTATAAGAATTGGGCCACAAGGGCAGGTGCCTTCTGCTGACCTCTCTCTCTGGCCTTACAAATCTTGCATGCTGGACGATGGCTGTATAGCCATAGTAGCCTCCATTTCTCTCCTCATCACCCCTTCAGCTTTCCACCACATATCACTTCATTCTTACTGACCTGTGGCTGGTGAGCTCTGCTCCACTATGGTTACAAGGAGTGAAACCACATTGGCCTCAGCTGAAGAAGGAATGCTTTTAAAATCCTGGTGAGTGCTCCAACCTCCACTCAGCTGTGCAGACATAGTTTCCCTTCTCTCCTCCTCCTCCTCAATCTCGAGCGGACTCAGTGTTGTCCTTGTGTGGTTCCGATAGAACAGTAACCCACCTGTGTGTGCAGCAGTGAGTCTTCAAGTGCCTTGAGGAGCTGCAAGGACAATTTAGGAACCTGCGGACAAAGGCCAAGCCAAGGATGCTGCGAGGCTTCACCCTATTAACACACCCAAAACCTTGTTTCTGTGGAGCTGAAGGATGGAAGTAAATTTGTGACTCTCCACATGCTGTACTAATCATAGTAAAACCTCAACTCCTTGCTTCTGCTGGGATTTTCACTGGAGTCATTAATCTCAGCACAAGCACCCAGCTACAGGCTGCCAGAAATAGGGATAGACAGCAGTGGGGACTGGCAGTGAAATCAGAGACATTTAAATGCAGAAGCAGAAAATCATGTAGCAGAAAGAGAGCTGCAAGAGAGAATTCAGAGTTTTCATAGAACTCATGGACATTACAGTGAAAAGAAAAAAACTGAAGGAGTTTTTGCAAATGATAATAAGCATTATTGAAACACAGAAAACAGGGAAATGTGTCACTTGCAAGAAGATTGCTGTTGGCTAAGTGTTACAGCTCTGCATACAGAGGAGAATGCCTAGTATTGAAACTCCACAGCAGTTTCAATGCCTACCATGGAACAGGTAGTCTGAACAACCACTCCATGATTTTGAGAGGAACAAGTAAGGAAAAGCTCCGTGGTACAGATAGAATAGAGATATTTCTTTTCCTTTAAAGTTGTTCGGGATTGATGTCATTCCAGAAGATTTGTGCACGCTGAGAAACCCTTGGGTGAAATTCAAAATAATGCAGAAACTACCAAGATACCCAGTAAAATTAACAGCAACCTTTGGCTTTATCTCACCTGTTGCTGGCGCTGCCCATGATGGGGAAAATGAACTCAGCACTGCAGAGTACAGTACAGAGCACAGAGTACAGAAGGTGCTTCTGCAAAGGGGCATGCAGGCGTAGATAAACACAAACATGTGTGACCTTCTATGCTCCGGGCTTGGAGTTGGCTGGCAGAGAAGGGGCTGTGAGCTGCAGTGACATTGTCTTCCATGCTACTGTAGTAGTAGTAATAGTAGTAGAGTAGTAGTAGTAGTAGTAGTAGTAAGAGTATCTCAAGTGCAGCACTGCTTCACTCTCTGGCTTCTAAGTGAGATCTTGGGCTGTGCCAGGTGCAGGGAGGAACCACCATGTGTCAGATCCTGCCTGAGCAGACATGCCTTTAAGGAACAGTAGTCCTGTGTCTTCCAAAGAGAAAAAGTTTGCTAACACTGAGCTGCTCTAGGGATAACTTGAAAATTTTTCTTCTTTTATTTTAGGAATGACTGTAAAGCTTTCCAGGATTAATTAATAGGAAGTGTCTCCAGACTGAAAGAGTTCCAAATGCATTCAGGATTTCTGGCCCAGACTCCTGGCCTGCGTGCCAGGCTCCAGGGGCAGAGGGATGTACTCTGCATTGCTAACGTGGCAGCAGCAAAGAGAGTGCTGGCATTCAGTGTGTCTTTCACAAAACGTGAATAATGCAAGGAGTTCAGGGAATATTGGAATAGAAGTGGGCAAGCTTGCAGAAACGAGAAGGTGCCCAGCTGGATGTGAAGACGTGGAGCAGCTGTGTCCTGCAGCCGCTAGAGCTTCCTGAGCTCTCAGGGTGTGGGCGCTGCTTCAACGGGACGAGCCTCCGCTCTCTCGTCTCCAGCTTGGGGCGGCTCTGCAGACCCACCTTAGGAACAGAGAGCAGCACGAACACAGCAGTACAGCACTGCTGAGGGCAGCAGTCTGGGTTCTGCCCGTTTTTTGGGCAGGATTTGCAGTTTGTGTGGCTCCAGCTACACCGAGGCGTGTCTGCGGGGCTTCGTTTGTTTGTCCCCGCCGTCGCTGTGCCCCATCCCGCAGCGCAGGAACGCACCGCAACTGCGTACAACCATCTCCCTCTAGTGGCACTTGTCCCGTCAGGTTCGGATGCTTTTTGAGACTGGACTCGGTTTTCTATATATTTTTTCATTTTTATACTACATTACATAGCATGGTGTGATGAGATAGTGACACAGAATCACAGATTCAGAGAGATTTAAGCTGTTTGACTTGCCTACAGTCTCTCTCACCTTGGATACAGAGCAAGTCACCTTCAGAGGTTTCTGTGGTAGAGTGAAATGAAAATCATGATCACAGCTGCTGCTTGGGAATACACAGCTCTTCACCACTAATGCTGCTCTCATCTCCTCTGTGAAAGCCTTCAAACCACATTTGCCTTCCTCTTCATCCAGGCCACTCACCAATTCCCCCATTTACACCTTTAAATGTTAAGCTAGTGTTAGACAAGACCCATCCCCTGAAACTACACTTGAGCATTTTACTAGCAGTATTTATTGCAGTGTAACTTACGGCATCTGACCCACATGCTGGACCATAGGCATCATATTTTGCATGTGATGGCCTACATGCAGAGCTCATGCTTACACAGTTCCTCAAACAGAAGACTGGAAAAGATTAAAATTACAGCCAGTTTGTGATGGGGACCTGAGTTTGATCTTCCCACTAACTCAGGATTTTCAAATTGTGTATGCTGGAGGCAGAGGATCAAGTTTTGGTGAGGGTAAAAGTTTTTTTCTTTTCTTGTTTTATCAGATCACTAAAAATATAATTCTGACTTTCACATCATGTTTAGATAGTGCAGAAATTGCTTACTACTGGGCGATAAATACACAGCATTCTTGCTTCTCAGATGTGGCCTGATTTAAGACAAGCACGTAATATAGTCAAAGTTAAAACTGGTATTTCTTGATTGCATTGCACTGGGCCTTGCTCCTTTAAACATATGTCTCTGTGTGTGCATTTGTGTGTGCACGCATGTAAAAGCAGTGTGCAGACATACCTGCACAGGCAGGCAGGGCAAGAGGGGAAGAAAGCTTTTTATTGCAAATCCTTTCTCAATTGACAGCTCTGGTCAGCTGAAAGGAGCTGTATGTGTGCAGGTAATAAGGATGGTGAAGCAAGACACCCACGAGAGCTCTTGCCTTTGCATGTTGAGGGTAAGGTAGCTGTGAGTGACATACACTCATGCACTGATTTTGCACAGCCAGTGAGGAGAATTTGGGTCACAGTTAATAACTGCAGCATGTCCTCTCCCATAGCTTTTGGAGGAAAAGCCAATGATTGAGGACTGTGTACTGCATTCCTTGGTTGTGTGGCTACACCCACAGCATTTTGTACCTGTGAAATACAGACAGGTTTCTAGGCCACCACACAGGACTGGTCACTGGACCAGCTGGAGCATGCTGTGTGGTTTTCTTGTCCATGCTGGAGTGTGTTCTTGTCCCAGGAAACAACCATTGGCTGCAGCCCAGCTGTGTGTTAGGCAAGCACAGGAAAGATGTCTGTGTTGGGGGAATGAAGTAGAGCTTACAACAGAAAAAAAATGCAACCATCTGTGCTTAACAGCACCAGGCTGTTGCCCCATCACACTTACAAAACTCCCAACAGACTTGCTCCTGCTGTTCTGCACGTTTGCTTTTCACTCTCACCTGCTCCCTGTTCTGTCTTCTCACTGAGCTCAGCACACTTGGCTGTTTCTGTCACCTGCAACAGCCTCATCTCCCGTACCATCTACAGTGTCCTTTGGAGTCCAGCTGAGGAAGAATCTTTCAGCTCTCATGATGAGAGGAAAGCTGACGTTTCTGCTTCATTGATTGACACTGGTGGGAAGGAGGTGAACAGATACAATTCACTGCTTTCCTCATTCTTCTTGCCTGTGAAACTGTGCCAAATAATTTGGAGGTTAAGGCACATCTTTCTGATCCACATTTGAAACACACACCTATTCATTCCTTTCTTGGCCCTCATCTTGGCTTAGGGCACAGTCCTAGGGTACTGCACAGGGTATAAAATTTATGTGACGTCTTATTTTTCAGTGTAGAGTTGCCTGTGGCTGAGAAGTCCAGAACCAGGCACGAGGACATACCTTCAGGCACATAACTGACCATTAAATACCAGACTGGCCACCTGGGGTTTCTACAAGCAACTTACAACCCTTACACATAACTAGAAGCTCAAGCTGATGTATAAATTCCACTTTCCTGCAGCCCCAGTGCATGAACTGCCACGCAGAGGGTGATATGCCACGCCAGAGCCTCTTGCTCGAGTGGGATCCTCAGCTCTGACTTTCTGCTGGACGCTGGGACCTCTTTCTCACTCTGTGACTCACAGCTGTCAAATGTCACAGCACAGCGTGTCACAGTACAAATACGGGGAATTGATCGACTCCCCCTCCTTGCTTCATTCTGATAACTGCTTAGCAAAGACGAGGGAGGGGGAAACTTTTTTTTTTTGCAAAAATAAGGAAATTCTACGTAATCTCTTATTTCACTGGGATAGAAACAGAAATGATTCAGTGTCAGCAATTTCATCTTCTTCCTTCCACTGACTCAGGCAGAACTCTGAAGAGAAGTCCTGTGTAGCCATAAGCCATCTTTTCTTTGGACAGGGTTTTGCACTTGGTCAGACAGGACAAGTTAGCAGCAAACAGTAAATATCAGCTGCCCTCTGCCCCTGCATGAGCTGTGCATGAAGTGATCTATAGCACAGCAGAGGGACAGGACCAGCAGGTGATTTTTTATGCCATCTCCTGTCAAATGTGGATGGTAGGTCTTGTCTGAGAAATCTGCCCTTAGGCACTGGCATGGTTTCAGTACTTGTTTTCCTGGTAAGATCCCATGCATATAAAAGACTGACAACACCTATGGATGTATTGATTTGGCAAACAGCACCCTAAGGACAGTTTGATACTGTGGTACATGTGATCACAGCTCAGCTTTGAAGACAAAAGAAGTGTCGCTTTTCATGATGCATGGTAAATGGCATTTGTAAATCAAGAGTGCTTGTGACCTGGATCATGAAGTCAGAGGATTTACAATCAGGGTTTTTTTTTTTTTTCACTTGGACAAAAGCTGGTGCTTGTGCTCTATCATCAACATAAAGTGGGGAGGAAAAAAAAAAAAAAAAAAAAAAAAAAAAAAAAAAAAAAAAAAAGTGTGAGCTCCATCTTACAGCATCAGAAAGAGGTTTTTTCCTCTAAGCTTGAATTCTGAATTCCTTGCACTGGGAAGCTATGTAGGTGAGCAAGGGTCATTGGGACACAGTCATGGTTTAGTTGTTGACATGTGTTCCAGGCTTCACTGGCAGGTCAAGCTGGAAGAAAGGATGAGTGGTGAAAATGTACCCAGGAAAGAGCAGTGTGGATTTCAGTCCTGAACAAAGTGAAGGCTCTTAATAATATTCAAAGGCTAATTTGTGTGATATTTGCTGGAAAATCTGAGTTCTTCAGGTTGCTTCTCTGCAGGTGGAACAAGGAGAGCAGGAGAGTACTGGAGCCTGAGATGAGCACACAGAGGAGACAGTGGCTGCAGGCAATAAGCTGCAGGGACCAAGGTGCACCTTCTTGGTGGGCAAGGTGAGAAGGAAGGATTGCTGACAGCTCCAGACAAGCACTGGTGGCAGATGCCAGAATAAGAGAGAGAAAATGCTAGGGAGAAAAGGTGTGGCTGTGGGAGTTAGGAACCCCTGGAAGGTAGGAATGAACGAGGTGTCCACAGAAACCTGGAGATGAAAGGATAAGGTAGGATGACCTGGAGAGTTTCCCTGTGGAAAGGAGGTCTGGAAAAATGAAAATGTAAGGAAAATTGCTGGGAAAATATGGGAATAATGTCATCACGTTCCTTTGGTGATCACTCAGCACAGTGCTGAGACAAGATTGCCATGGAGACAGGCCCTGGACCCAGCATCAAAGGCCCGATCGGGATCCAGTAGATGGGCTGTTTGTGGATTTTCCCATCTCCTGGCTGGAGTAACTGGAAGACTGACACAGGGAAACATCTTGGCCATCAGCAGCCAGCACCTGCTGGAGCAGCAGTTGTGCACATTTGCTGTGTGAAAGGGGAAGCACAAGTGTTAAGTAGCCAGAATGAAATTCTGAAATAGGAAGTGTGTGGGATATGCTGGTAGCTATTTCTGCTTTCCCATGAGACTGACAGATGCAGAGATCCTGGGGATTTGGGTTAGAGGAATCTAGCCTGTCCAGCTCTGGCACTGCCCTTGTGCCTGACTGCTGGGACCTACAGAAGGAGCCCTAGAGTGGACACAGTGCTATTCAACAAGGAGAGTGAGCCAGATGTCTTTGAAGGCACTTGGAGGGGAGGCTGGGGCAACCAGAGCTCTTTGTTGTGCACTCTTGAGAAGGACAGTTGATGAGTGGTGCTGCTAACATGACAATCCAAATTTCCTTCACTACAGGGAAGAGACAGGGTCTCTTCAGCCTTCTCTGTGCCTTTCATCCTTTCTGAGAATGTCTATCTCCATCACCGTTGTGTCTCTCAGGGCTAGAGATGCTCCTCTGCTCAGACTGCTGGTCTGCAGCTGGGATGTGATTCCATTTGAACCATCACCTTCCTCAAGGCTGTTTAAGTCTCAGCTGGATTGCATTTTGCTATCCACACTTTTCTCTATTTACACGTGATCTCATCCCATCATTTTTCTATTTCAGTGACTTCTCAATCTTTTGTTACACTTCTAAGCAGCCCTGTGGTTCTGTCTCAGTCACAGACCACAAATATTTTTTCTAGTGTGACACAGCACAACATGCTGGCCATGTTAAAGCTGTGCTAACCCAGGAAAATGCTGTGCCAAAGTATTTTCCTGTGAAAACATTGCAATTGCAGCTAGACATTACTACAGTCCAAATCAGCTTTTAGGAAATCCTCTGTTATAAAAGCATGGCTATATCCTCTGTGCTAAGGCATAAATGAATACATTCTTTTGCGTCATCCATGAAATGCGTAAGAGGCCTAAAAACATATCCTATTCCAGTAAAACCATTCCAGCTTTTACTTTCACCTTCTGAGAACTCGAGGAGGAGGAGCTTGAGTCACAGTAACTCTTGGAAAGAGATTAGAGCACAGTAAAATGGCTCCCAGGTGAGGCACATAAATTGTCCTTTCTCACATCATACTCCTTGATGGACAACAGCAGCCTTTTGGCAGTCACTGACTTGCTCTGAAGTGACCACAACACCACATTATTGCTGGTTTAAGCAAGGCACTCTGATCCCTTTCTTGTAGGAAACGCTTGTAGGAAGGTCTTCCTAAGGACCTACCACCACTTTTTCATCTCTTCAAGCTGACACCTCAATAGAGATGCTTCTATCTCTTTTTTTTTTTTCCTTCCCGAACATCTTCTTTAGTATCATCCTTAGCTTATATAGAATAGCAAAAGTATTTTATTACATTATTTGTTTCATCATAAAGACATTCATCTGGGCTGTAAGGAGGCAAAAATAGTTTAAAAAGTGACTAAAACAAGCAGGCCTAGGAGAAGAGGGGCTGGTAACACTGGGGATTCATCTCCGTTTCATTTTGCCTCTGTGGGACAACTGGAAATGCCTTGACTAAAATAGCAGAGAAAGGAATCCAAGAGGAACTGCTGCTGCTGCTCGGGGAAATAAAGCAAGTCAGATAATTTCAGATAAATGACACAGGGACAGTGGGAGCAGCTGTCAAAAATCAGTCCAGTTCAACTCCTGCAACTGTCCAAACTGCTCCATGAGCATCCAGAGACTGCACTGCCCACAGCATCACCAACACAGTGCTGGGACAAGACAGGCATTTGAATAAAATCACGTTGCCAGCTAAAAGCTGACATTGAAACATGCTCCACAAGCATTTTCCCCTGTTCCTTGGGCTCTCTTGAGCAAGCATCTGTCCATCATTCAAGCTGACTTCACCGTTTCTTAATCACAGGCAGATGCTGGCAGGAAACTGGAATCAAGACGCTCTGACTAGGGCAATTCTCAGCCTGAGGAAAAGGCCTACAGGCAATGAAAAATTCTCACTGGCAAGGACCATTGAAATAAGGCCTTCAGAAGACTGCAGTTTTTCTTAATCAGCTCCTCCTTAATAGTGAATTCAGCACTTTTTATTGGATCCTGGCCATTGATGGGTGTGACAGACATCCCTGGAATTATATGGACCCATAAAACTACTTAAGTACTTGACATACTTGCTTACAGTTGCAACAAGACCTGTATTTGTGGGACCATACTACACCTGATAATTAGCATTATTCTGTTGTTTACAGTAATAGCTGTGTGATGCATCAT
The DNA here is from genome assembly GCF_029207755.1 of Chamaea fasciata. Taxonomy (NCBI): domain Eukaryota; kingdom Metazoa; phylum Chordata; class Aves; order Passeriformes; family Sylviidae; genus Chamaea; species Chamaea fasciata. The sequence goes on along the minus strand of NW_027094087.1, from coordinate 54,455,011 downwards.
GAAAAATCCTGTCTTCAATGCATTGCACAAAGCCTCAGCAAAGCACTTCCACCTCCAGAAAACTCACAACTGAAACTGAGAAGGAAAATACAACAAATCAGTATAAATAAATAACTATTGGAGAAGCAGGAAAAATTGGTAACTGCAAGAGTAGGATGTTGGTATTGTATTCCTTTGAAACCTTGTGCCTATGGAAATTACTAATAATGCTGTCTTTAAGTGAATTCTGCCCCTGAAGTGAGGTGGGCAGTTAGCTAGGAGTAGGTTTCTCTGCCAACAAAGCCCCTGGGAGTGCTCCTCCAGTAGTGTCCTCAGCAGTGCTTGTGTTGTATCCACATGGCAACGTAAAAACTCACAGTAAAGAATGAGCTTTGGTCAGTGCTGCTCATGCAAACAGACAAGTCTGACAATTCCCTTTCTTCAACAGCTGAAAAATCAGGTGTCTTGTAACTGTCTTCTGTGAAACATGTTCAGCTTTCTAGCTAGTAGGCAGCTTATTTTGAATGGGCCCAACTCCTTAGTAAGTTTTCCTAACCCTTTTATGCCCACTCCTATCAAAGAATTCAGAGCTTACATGTATAAGGACTGCAGGATTTTACTTCCTGCAAAGAAGTTCATTCTAGCCATATAGATTTTGTTTCTTAAAATCTCGTCTTGGATATGCCTTATCATCTGGTCTAGCCTCAGAAATGACCAAACTCAGTACTTAACCATAGATATATGCTCAGGAAGAGCATGAGATTGATCTGAAAAGTTTAATGAGTCTCAAAACTGGATTCAAAGGACTTGGTTATGCCCTAAAAACATTTAGAAGGCTTGTACACAGAGGCCATCCCTTTCTGTCCAAGCCACTTTATCACCCAACACAGAAAGATAATGCATGCTTTCCATTTCATGATGGTTTCTTTATGTTATCCTAGGATAGCAGCTGATAAAAAACACTCTCACCTCAGCAACACGGAGAACACCTTGTGTCCACAGGTCTAGTCACCTGTGCCTAGACAGGTGACTTCTCACCAGGGAAGACGCTCAGGGTGAACAGCCTCAGGGTGTTCCTGTGCTATCCTGTGCTGACACCAGCACACAAGAATGTGGATTTGGTATGACCCTCCTCCAGACCCACCAGTCAAATGCAGTATCCCCTCAAACACAGAGAAGAGTTATTCCGTCCAACTCAGGACCAAGCTTCTGGCATCTCACAACTTAGTCCTTCTTACTTTAGCTTCAGCAGCAGAACATTTCAACCAGTTTTACTTGGCCTATAAGCACGTTGATACTCTCAGGCCTTTTGCTTTCCAGCTTTACCCGCTCACCGAGGATCTGCTCTTGCTGCAGTGTGTTGTGATATGTAGCAATAATCAATGAGGATAAGCTGTATGGGCTCTGTGGGGACCTGGACTGAACTGAGTGGATGTGAAGGATCAACACTTGATGGACGAAACTTGTCATCCAACACACCCTCTTCTGTGCACTGCCACTGCTTAGTACGACTTGAACATTCATGAAAAGCACAGCCAGAAACCAGATCAGCTCTTCTAAATTAATGAATAGTGAAAAAGGCATACTCAGCTGCCCTGTAGGTTATCCCACAGAAGGATCATTCACATCTACTCTTTCGTAAGCACAAAATCCCTGCAAGCAAGGCCTTTCATGTGATTCAGTTAGTTGTGCACCCAACTTAAATGAGAATTTTCTCTTGCATAATATTAAATACAGTCAGCTGCAAAAGCAGGCTCTTTCTCACCACATATTACCCTGCACTGGTGATCTTGTGTAAGAGAGGCTAATCTTGCTTTAGAGCAGTAAGTAGGTAAGCTGTTTTTGATCACACGAAAAATAGATTGGTGGAAGTGTTAGTGAACGTAGTAGTACCATAAATATTAATGTGGAGGTGAACTCATGCAGTCCCAGGTAGCAGATCCTTTCCTTGCTAAATGGTGGAGCAAGCAGATGAGGAGCACAAGAAAAAATGCACAAAATGAGAACAAAAAATTCAAAATACTAACAGCACCCCACTGGAGAGATCAGAATGCTTATTTGTACTTTCAGGTCCTGGGATTTTTCTATTCACTGGTACTTCATGGCATTAACAGAAAAATGGTTTTGCAGGTTTGAGCAGCTGCTCTACCTTTCTAAAGGCAAGGGGTTCATTACAAGTAACCAACCAGCCAGGGAAAGAAAGCTGCTTTCAATTTCCAGCACTTCACCTTCAGGCAAGGACTCCGCCTGCAAGTGTGAGGGTGGATTTAAACAGGAGCATCTCCTGATCACTCACAGTCTTTCACCTTTCTAAATGCTCTGAAAAGAAACTTCTAGAGTGGAATAGCTGGTGGAGGTGGCAAGATGTTGGCACTAGGTGACTGCATGGTGGCCTGTGTGTGAGGAGGTCAGGACTGCCCCATGCCAGATACAGCTGCTTGCCGCCAGCTCCAGTAGACACAAAGCAGAGCAGGGCTGAGCACCTCAGCCAAGATGGTAATACTGCTAAGAAAATGTATTTAAGAAAGAGCATGAGAAACAGCAGCAAAAACACCAAGGTCAGTGAAAAAAAAAGAGAAGGAAGAGGTGCTTTAGGCATCAGAGCACAGATTCCCCTGCAGTGCATGGAAAGGACCTCACTGGAGCACATGAATATTTCCTGAAGGAACTACACCTTCCTGGAGTGCCTGTATATAGGAGCAGGTTTATCCTGAAAGACTGCAGCCCATGGGAAGGATCCACAGAGGAGAAAGGGGAAAGTGTGAGGAGGCAGGAGTAGAAGAAAGGAGCAGCAACCCCAATTCCCCATCTGCCTTGCATCACTTGGGGCAGACTATAAGGCAGAAAAATTGGGAATGAAGATGCAAAGTTCAGCCTGGAAAATGGGTAGGTGAGGTAAGGGAAAATTATTGGTTTAGTCTTTTCTTTTCACCACCCTACTCAATTTCTAATTTGCAATACGTTTAATTTTCTCCAATTCGGGGTTTTATTTACCCATGACAGTAGCTAGCAAGCGATCTCCCTGTCTGTATCTCAACCTGTGAGCTCTTCCATCTTATTTTCTCCCTCAGTTCTCTTGTGGAATGGTGTGAAAGAGCAGCTGGGTGAAGTGTGAAGAGCACCTAGCAACAGGCCAAGTTAACTCCGCAGAGGCTGTCGCACAGATGTGTTTAAAAGAATCATAAAATTCACTGGTTCACAATAAGCATTTGCCATAAAAATGTCAGATTTGCATCTGCCTAAAACTTGCAGACAAGTCTTTTCTATTTATTGTAGAGCTTTTCAGAGAATGGTTTTGTACTTCACTACTTTTCCCCCCATTTCCAAAATCAAAGACAGGAAAAGACTTCCAACGCTCACTTACTATCTATACATTATCTGCAGAATTACAGAGATGAATCATTTTTACATGAAAAAATATAGTATTAAAAGTCTTACATACAAGGACAAAATATGGCAACAAAAGGCAGCCCAAAAAATTAACATCCAGTCTGTCATCAGTTAAGATGAAACTCCTTCGGGGTGAGTTTCCAATGACGATAATAAAGTTGACGTTTGTTTTTTGGTTTTCTATATTTTTTTTTTTATTTTACCCCCCATAAAGGAGACATGCATTAAAAACAGTAATGTCTAAAACAACATTATTTAATGCTTAGTCATGCACCTGAAGAGTTGGCTCTGAGCATCATCTAAAGTCAGCAGTCAGAGGAACCCAGTTTCACTGAGGCAACATTGATGGAGTTTCTGAAAGAGTCCTCCGAGCTGAGATCCGCTGACATTTGGGGCAGCCTCCAGACTTGAAGCATGCTTTGTGAAAGCATGTTTTGCACTCTGTTTATACATACAGAGTAGCATTCAGAGAAAAAAAAAAAAAAGAAAGAAAAAAAAAAGAATTAAAAAAAATGAGTCAATAGCCGTGTTCCTTGAATGATGTTCTATCACGTGCGTTTCAGGACAACAGTAAACGGAAGCAGTGCAAGGCCAGGACAACAACTACCACTGTAACAATTTCCATTGAATGCTGGCATGATCTGATAAAATAGCTCTCTCATGCCTAGACCCAAAAAATAGCCTCCCCCTGCAAGCATAACCATGGTCAGGCAAATCCCTGGTTTTGCTCTCTGAGTTCACTGATAGGAAACAGCTGCCACAGGCTGGTTTTTAAAGATACATGTTGTCCATGGTTTCCAAAAGCACATGCAGGTTTTCAAATATGCATGCTTTCAGTGAAGCTAGTTCTTAATGTTTAAAATAAGTCTAAATGGTTTTATACAGAAAAATTCCCCCAAGGAAGAAAGAAAAACATTCAGTCAGGAACATACCTGGGCACCTTTTACATTTGGCAGTCTGATATGGAAAGAGCAGGTCTGCGCTCTGACAGAATTCACAGATAAACCCCTTCGCTTGACAGAGCTAGAACAACAACAAAAGGGTTGAATTTAAATCTAAGAAAAAAATTATTTAGGAATGGCAGCAGGGATATTTCCTTAGAGTAGCAGCTGCAAGGACACTAAAAGCCCTGTTTTTCCTTACCTCACAGCCATCTACATGAGAGGTGGAGCTCTTCAGAATATCTTTAAGAAGGGGCAGCAACTGCCCTCGTTTGATCTTCACCAGGTCATCCAGTGAGAAGAGATGCAGCTCCTCTGTCAGATGGCTGGGAACCTGTTCAAATTCTTTCAGTACACTGCAAAGAGAAATAAAACCCAATTAAAGTTATAAAAAGTTGTTTTTTGAGTCTATTTCCAGAATAAGCCTCTTTCACATCCCTAGTCACATGGGGATTATACAAGGCAATCTGTTATCTACCTGCCCTCCCAATTTGAGATCACTTCAATAAAAATTGGAAGGTCTGGGATTTAGAATAAACTATCTGCTTTAAACATGCATTCCTCAGGCCTGGAAGTTGGCATACACAGGTACCCCAGCAATCCTTAAATAATGTCTAAAGAGCTCTATCCTACCTCAGGAACAGTAGGTAAAATCCCTTATAGTATCTAATATAATAAGCCAGGTTTATATATTTGCTTTGCAAAGAGGCCTTTGAGGGGTTTTATCTTGCACAGGTCACTACTGGGTGAAACCTTTCTTATGCTGAGCAGGTGAACACTGGAAATAGAGCTATTGCTTTTAAAATATCACTGATGCAGACAGAAGGTACAGTGATGACTTATTTCAGTACTGGAATCACAGGGAATTGAACAAAAGAGAGACAAAAAGACATTTCTGTTTGATTTTGGTGAACAACATGTAGCTGATGGATAAAGAAGAGGTCTCTGTCAAAGAGAAAATGAAACCTGCTTTTAGATTTTTTAAAATATATTTTTAAATTTATTTTGCTTATACCTGATCTTAAAAAATCAGCAATTCTGCAGTGATGGTCTTATTATTCACATTTCTATGTATCAGTTATGCCCAGTTTGGGAGGGCGAACACCAGAAATGTTTCACTTCAAGCAACAAGCAAGGTCATGTTTTGATCTTTACCACTTTTGCTTACTACTACTTTCATTTGAATATTTTTATAAAATAAACTGAATTGAGCATTATGACATTTCTGGAAGAAATCTTTAAACACTCAAGGAACACACCTGTTAATTAAAAAAAGCCAACATATTTTTAAAGACAAATATTCTCAGAGAGGTAAGTATCTTTGACCTTTTAAGAATGAGTGAGAACCTAAGAGAAAAGAACGGGAAAAAATACGCACCTAACTAAAATCATTCAACATTTAAAACTAAACTATATTACAAGAAACAGCTACCACATAAAACTTGTACTTCACTCAACATTTGCAGTGCAATAGAAGGCAGTCTTGTTATTAGAGTTCTCTAATGATATCAACTTATTTAAAACTGCACCCAAATGTCTCTAGAGAAGAAGGCTCTATAAAAACCACATAATGCACATTTTACTATTTTTCATGCATAATCACAGTCCATACCTTTCAGCAAACCTGCACGTTTTCAAAAGCTTTTTTAAATGAAAAAGCTGTTCTTGTGCCTCCTAAAAGATGGAGAAGAAAAACAAAGCCATTTTTAAATCAAAAGCATTGCTTTTGTGTATTCCTAAGGGAAGAACACCACTATGAGTCAGAAACCCTTGCACATATACCAAACCACACCTAAAAAAAGGAACCTTACACTTAGCCCAGTATTAAACAAATCGATTTTCTAATGCACGAAAGCCTAAGGCAGGCAAAGGCTGTGTTTATTCCCTGACAAGTGACACAAGTCCTAATGCCAAAAATGACTGCAGGTCTTGATGCATGCCAGACTCACACCTGTGTAGGAACAGGTAAGTGTCTCCCCAGCCAAGAAGGGAACACATGCCTACTTGTAGTCTTCAGCAGAACACTCTTCCTGAAGCTGTAGGAGGTACAGCTCTTACATAAGCCAAGGGTGTTGCCCCTAATGACCCACAAAATTAAGGACTCATTCAAAAATTACAGAACTTTCCAACAGCCAAAAGCCAGGAAGATGTAAATATTTACTGCAGGAGACCAACTCCCTTATATGCATTAAAACTGGAAACCACTACGGAAATACCTCCCAAAGACAACAGGGCTAAGGAGACCTCTGGCATAGGTTAGAAATGCTTCTCTTTTCTCCCTTCAATCAAAGGGAAAAAGGGCAAGTCCCAGAAGTGGTGATGGGATAAGTCAAAAAAAACACACACACCTCCCTACCACATACACACACGGGACATCCTGCCCTAAGGACTTCTTCCTGAAAGTCTCAGGCCCAGAAATTCCTAATAAAAAAAGCCACACTTACCCTGACCCTGTCCATTTCTTTACTTTTCGTGTAGAGGGTTTTGTTAATACACGACACATTGAAAATGGGGTGCTGCCATATGCTGTCCAGTAGGTGTTTGGAGAAGTTGCACACATAGTATTTTTTGAAATCCCACTTTGAAAGTATTCGGGCAGGAATAGAAGACTGAGCATAGCTGTGGCAGCAGTCACAGAAGTACTTCCCCAGGTAGTCACAATAGCGGAGTCTTCTGATATATTCTGCAGGAAGACAGCAATGAAATTCTGAATATTTTAAAAATTTATGGGACATAACTCTTGTCTGCATGCCTAGTCTGTCTAAATAACTCAGATCTAGTGGAATGAAGGGAAGTGGATTTTTTTTATTCTTTTAAGTAGGGGTCTTTATTATTGTGGTGAACACATGTACAATGTTTGTACTTGGCATTAGAACAGAAAGCTTTCCTCATTTCCATATTTGTTCAACTGATTGTAATTATCAACGTAAGATCTTAGAAAAACCCCTGCTTCTTTAGCCGCAAAAGAAACACTAGGTAAAATACACAACAAAAATACTTCCACCAATTTTGGAGTCATGTTTGTACAATACTTTTTCACATCAAGAGGTTTGTGGAGTTTTTCTCTGCTATTACAGCATCTCCAATTTGCTCAACTTAACATGGCGTCATAAACTGTTGATCCTTTACAGGACACCACAAATGCTGCTCTTGTGAGCTGTTCCAGAACGAGACTTAAGCGCCGCTTCAAATATTTCTTAGGTAAGGTCTGTTTGCCAGTTCTGTGAACCATTGTGCTTTCAAGCAGTTCTCACAAAGTATTAGGAATTAAACAAAAAAACAAGAAAGATTTTGTGATCAAGATGTAAAGAAACAAAAATGTTTAAAAAGACACCCCAAAAGAACAAAACAACAGATACTATAAGCTTGCATACAGTCTCTAAAAAGGAATTTTGGGAATGTCTAAATTGGCACAGGGAAAGAATTACTAAAAGAAACAACTGGACTATGCAAAACCAGCACTTTCCAGCCTGGGAGCTTGATTTTTTTTTTTTTTTTTTTTTTTTTTTTTTTTTTTTTTTTTTGGTATCCTTTTTTTTTCTGTTTTGTGGTTGACTGTTATGAATTTTTATTGTGTATGAGAAGGACATCTATCAAGTTTGTATTCTATGAAAAATTCCAAACACAGGAAAGATCCAGCTGTCTGTTTTAATATTGCAGGCACATCCTCAATGAGATTTTCCTTCTAGCTCAGATAATTTAAAAACTGTGTGTTTACATCTGTTTTGGTGAGGATTATAGTGTGATTACAGTACTGATTGCAGTACAAGTACTGCACTCATCAGGAGTTTTTGGCCAGTTTTGGTAATACTTACTGCTTTCTATTGGGGTTCCACAACCAACACATGTAAAGTTTTGAGCAGCCACCACTGCATCTCTCCTGTACACAGAGGCCAATAGTTAGACCATTCAGCACCCAAAAGACAGTTTAAATTAACATTCTTCCAAAGTGCAAAAGAGCTACACTGGCACCAGGGAGAATGTCCACCTCAGGAGCTGACTCCTCCACATGAAGAAGGGAGATTCTGTAATGCTTGCTGAAAGAACAAAATTATTTTCTATTTCTTAAGGTGGCATCAGTATCATAGGGTTTGGAGAGGGGAAATCCACATCTGCAACAGAAAAAGCAACTATACCTGCAGCAACACAGGGGACAGCCAGTTTGCTTACTGTCTGCACTTAACAGCATTTGACATGGGGTGAAACAACCATTCCCTCACACATGACCTGGTGCCTTCCCCAACTTTCTGAAAACCAGCTATCCATAAAATATTAACAGGACAGTGGGGAAAGACAAGAGTATTCTCCAGGTAGTGTCACAAAATGAAATTTTCAGGAGCTAAGTACACTGCCACCATAACACCAAAGAGTACATGTATTATCACATGGAAAATTGCACACGTTGTGTTAATCACAACATGCCAAGAGAGGGAAAAAGATGCCATCTGTTTTCTAGAGAGGCTGGTGACAGACACTGCAGAAGGCTGTGCCATGCACCAGCTCTAGACCTGTTCACAGATCATCTGCACGTGCATTAGATCTGGTAATCACCCAAGCTCCTTCCATCAGCTTTCCCCATGCTTTACTAAATTATAATGTCCAGATCCCTCAAAACTTACTTGACTGAAGGATGAATATTAAATATAATCTGTGATCTTGGTGGAGACCAGCCAGAAGATACTCTCAACTTGGATATGATCTTTATTTCTTCAGCCAGATTCAAACTGGATTCAAGCTCTCTTGGAACCTCTTCTTTCAGCACAGACTATTGGGAAAGACAATCTCATGAAGATAACCAGCCCACCAGCTGGACATTTGTTAAATGCTATGGGAGATGTTTATCTCCCTTTATACTCTGGTATTTTAAAGTTCAGTTTTCACCTGTATGCAGTCCCCCATCAAACTCCCTCATTTCAATCCCAGAAGATAGCACAATCTGATTGTTCACAACTACATGTTTTAAATGTGCTGGAAACTGCTGGAGAGAGCAGACATTTTCTAAAAATTTAGAGAAGTGAAAAATTTAGATAAAGTGAAAATTTAGATAAACTGTAAGCATTCATCTGTATTTCTTCTCTCTTTTTTTTTTCTTTTTCCTTTTTTTTTTGTTTTTTTAAATGCAGCTTCCTCCTTTTCCTAGCAGTGAAGCAGCTGCAGTGAGACCATGATTATTTGGGAAACTGAATAAAGAGCTCGTTGTTTTCAGATCAGACTCACTCTCTGCTTAGATGAGCTCAGGCAACCAGACAGCTGAACTGCAGAGTCTGTCTGCAACCAGTATTTTCTGAAAGCTCGGCACAACTCCTGGGCTGTTGCTTCAGCAGAATTGCTGCCTGGTTCAAAGGATGATCTGAAAGGTAAGGAATACTGTCAGAGAGAAATAGCAGCATGTCATCAGCATCTCCACTGCCTTTTCTGCATCCCTGAAAAGTTTTCTCCCATTCCTGCCCTCTTTCTTTGATACACCCAGGCCCTTGAAGAGCCACAGACACCACCCTCCAGCAAGACTAGGGGACTAGAGAAACACTGGTAAGCCAAGTACCAGAGACATTTGCTGTCAAGCAGCATTCCTTCCCCTTCTTTGAGAGGGCCCAATTTACCACTCCCAAAACTTTCCCTGCCCCAGCCAGAAGAACCACCAGAAAGCTGCTCCAGCAGAAAAGGTGGAGCCACAGGTCTATAATAGTAAAAATACACACCTTTTATCAGGGGCAACAGACAGATTTTCAAGGTCTTCAAGTTCTGCAGTAAAGGAGAAAATTTTATCAAGCCATTTAAGAAACAAAGCATCTGCTACTCAGCACTATTTTAAAAATACTTTCTGTTACCACAGTGTCAGTTTCAAATATATTCATCTTTCCAACACCCTTCCTGGATGTGGGAAATAACCTCAGCCCTAGTTGTAAAACAGGCATAAGGAGCCTTGTCTCCTCTGCATATCTCTGACATGGTGAAGAATATTCCCTAATACCTTTGCATCCTATCATCACCATCAGCCTGCCTTCAAGAGCTGAAATGGTAAGGACAGACAAAGTGCCTGCTGGTCAAAGTCCAGACAGAAGTCACTCAACATAAATAATAATGTACAGAGCCAAGAGAGGCCACATTAGTTTTTTTGGACACTGACAGATGTTCGGAGACACCAATCACAAACATACCAGCTAATGCTATAAACATGTTAGTAACAGGTGAGATTATTGAGAAGGCAATTAAAGGACATACTTCATTATGTTTACATAGACACAATATGCTCATGCCAACAAGGTGTTCACATTGGTAGCCTTAGCTCTGACCACGTTTATTGCTCTCAAGACAAATGTTTCTCCATTTATACATCTCAAAGTAACTCTTGCTACTAGGAACGCAGTCTTTTGGGAGCTTGTTCTTCATTTGTAGATCAGGGAAAGATGAGAGGAAAAAATAAAGCTCGAAAACCAATGAGAACAATAAAAATCCATTTGTTATCAGGAAAAGATAAAACAAAGGTTAAAAGTTGCACAGGCCACTTTCAGCAGTTTCTACTTCTGTATGTGTAAAAAACCAGAAGCAAACTAAACAAAACTCAGCATGTCCTAAAGAGAAGCAAAGCACGTATGACAATAAGAGAACAGAGACATTCTGCTCTAGTCCTGAAGTAGAGGGAGAGGCTGCCTAAAACTGAGTCAATCTGTTTCATTAGGAAATTATCATGTCCTAAATTCTCTCAACCAATGCTGCTATAGCTGACTGAGGTTGTGCCAGTTTCACACTTTCTTCATGCACATTCCTTTGGTTTAATCCTAAAACATAATTTCAGTCCCTCTGTTGGGTTTGTATGGCAATATTTTGGCAGCAGGAGGGGCTATGGCAGTGGCTTCTGTGACAATCTGCCAGGAGCTTCTCCCATGTCTGAGAGAGCCAATGCCAGACAGCTCCAAGATGGACACACCATGGGCCAGGGCTGAGCCTGTAGCCATGGTGGTAACCCCTGGGGGATAACAGAGTCAAAATGGGAGGAAAAAACCCCTGCACAGTTGCAGCTGGAGAGAGCATGAGAATATGTATGAGGAACAACACTGCAGACACCAAAGTCAGGGGAGAAGGAGGGGCAGGAGGTGCTCCAGGAGCCAGAGCTGAGATCCCCCTGCAGCTCCTCATGCAGACCATGGTGAGGCAGCTGTGCCCCTGCAGCCCACAGGGATTAACGGGGGAGCAGAGATCCCCCTGCAGCCTGTGGAAAGAGCCCAGGCTAGGGCAGGGAGATGCCTGAAGGAGGCTGTGACCTAGAGGGAAGAAGCCCATGACGCAGCAAGCTCCTGAGAGAATGTGTGGGAAGCCACAGTAGAGAAATAGGAAGTGAAGTTTAGCCCAGGAAGAAGGGAGAGTTGGGGGGGGGGGGAGGTGCTTTAAAATTTGATTTAATTTCTCATTGCCCTACTCTGATTTGATTGGCAATAAATTAATTTCCCCATGTTGACTCTTTTTTCTGTGACAGTTTTTGGTGAGTGATGTCTCCCTGTCTTTATCCAACCCACAAGCCTTTTATGTTTTCTCTCCAGTGGAGAAAGGAAGTGACAGAGTGGTTTGGTGGACACTTGGTGTCCAGCCAGGGTCAGCTCACCACACTCTCAAACCAGCAAAGACATTCTTTCCTAGGAAGGAAATCCTGCAGCAGTCTGGTGTTTCTGCATGTGTTCTAATAAGGAGCTCCACATACATAATTGTTTCCATTTTCTCATGTTATTTCTCCTACAATAACATCTACTAAAATCAAGAGAATTCCCAAACAATGGAACAGATTCAACTGAACAATGTATCTGTTTCTGCAGTTACAATTTTAAAGTCTTACCAATAATTACATATTCATCCTCTGAGTCACTGTGACAACGAAATCTGGTAACCTCATGATGTGATGGTAGATGCACTGGTGAGCTGACAGGCAGCACAGCACAGCCTGTCCAAGACAAGGACAAGATCAGTAAAACTTTTCCAGCATTTATAAGTAGCTGCAATTATGTTTACATTTTCATCACTTGCCAAAACTTTAGCACACAAACTGCATTTATAGAGCAATTTTAATTGTTTATATACATACAGAGAGCAGGCCAGTTCTTGCGAGTCTGTCATACAGTATGTCCCTCAGGTTCTTAGCCAGAATCTTGTAGTGATAAACCCAAATCTTTTATATTGCCAGTGGTCTCTCCCCTTCTCATGTCCAGGAACACCATTCATTTTTCCATAGAAGTTATATCATTTAGGCTTTAGACTTAGGATTCATCACTAAGATCTATACTACTCAAGAGACTAAAATCTACTTAAAAATGCATGTCCTGACTCAAGCATAATAATGCCAGGACTATTTATCATATTGCCCTAAACTATGTGTGAATGAATACTCTGGGGAGTCTCACTCAAACCAATTGCACCTGCATACGGCAGAAGCAAACACAGAAGGAAAGAGCTAAGCTGCAAATACTACCAAAAAAATAGACATTAAGCAGAGAGAGAAAAACAGGGAGCTAGAGGCATGCTCTGTAGACAGTCAAACTTGGCTTGTGGCATTTAAACCCTACATTTTCATTTTAATGTAAAAAATAATTATAATTAATAAAACATAGGTGTGAACATCCAAAAGGAAGTATGTGACCCACAGGAAAAACACCTGTGGCATAATGATCCTCAACAGACCCAGCCCTCCAGACACTCAAAGAAGGTAACAGAATTTGTTTCCAAGCAATGCCCCAATTTGTTTAGTATTTTCTTGCACAGAAACAAACAGCAAAGGCTTTCAGACAAGGTTACATTCTAGATGAAGTAACTTGCCTTCATAACCACTGTCTGAAGAGGTAACAGAAGAATCAGACTTCTTCACTCCAGGGTAAGAAGATAACTCTGAGTCAGTGTGATAGCTGCCATCTGATCCACTTGTTTCCTCCATACCCCAGGATTCTGCTTGTTGTTGGCTTAGGATATTACATTTCATTTTTTCTAGTGATGCTATAATCATATCTGCGACAAAAAAGTGTGCGTTTTCCTGGACACAAGATTGGAATGCTCATTAGTACACAGCACATCTGATATTTAGCTAAGACAAAGTGAAATGCACCATTTTCCCCCTATACTTTTTCAAGTCTATAAATAAAAATGTAAACCTGTCTGACCTTTTATTTAAACTCAAAAAAAACACCCCAAGGGCAATTCAGGAAGAATATGCAAAAGACAACTGCCCAGATAATTTCTCACCCTTGATTATAACATACAATCCACTTTTATCTTACCCAAGTATTAGATAAAAATGACTAACTGATGTATATGTATGCATTTCAAGACATGCAGTCTTGTAGTTACACTGCATTATTTAGTATGCAAACATGCATCCAAGTAACCTATTTAACATGATTTAATTTCAAGTCAATGTGTACAAGCAGTTTTACACATATGCTAGATGGACAGGGCGAGAAGTGGCAAGTTTCGAATGGAGTGTAGATCTTCAGGTGGTGGGAAGTACAGGAGCTAGTAACACATCTAAAAAGCTATGGCAGTATCCAAGGCTAGAGATTCTCGAGTACAGGATAATTAAAGCTTTATAAAAGTGGCTTAGGTTCCAAAAATTGTACCACTAGACATCAGTATTCATGACATCCCTCAACTTGTACAGGAACCGTGAAGAAAGACATCAGTGTTTACAAATAGCTAAATCTTAAGGAGTACAGACATCACAGCTTTCCTACTGCTCACAAATACACGTAGACAAGATTAATCTCAGCATCAGAGAGCACGCAAGTCCCTGTGGGTGTTTGGAGGGACTTATCTTTTTCCCAACACTAATTAATATGACTTGCTTGGTGTACAGTTTCCCCAGAGATAACTTTCAGTGAACTTTAGGAGTCCAGGAGTTTACTATCTTTCCATTAGCAAAGAAATAATTTAAAAGCCTTTTTTCCTTTGAGATATCTCCTATTTTAAAGATACAAAGTTTCAAGTTAGGGCAGAGCACAGCCTATCAGCATGCCCTGCTGATAAAAGTAATTATGAGTGTATCTGAGAGAGCTGCATTGCAAAAACATGAAACAACACACAGACTCTGGTACTCAGCATGACTATCAGCTTTCAGCTCTGCCTACTGACAGCTCCCTCACGCTACGAAGCAGTTCCACCTCAGTTGTGACACACCAACCTTCTCATTTCCGTCCTCTCCCACTAACATCACTGGAAAGCCCCTTAAAGATTATCTGACCCATTTCCTTCCTGGCCCACAACTACAACCTTAACTTTCAGTCCTCAAGTTCAAAGAGATTCTTTCACAAGCTAAAAGTATTTGAAGTTTTGTGGATTTTTGTTTGGATGGTTTTTTTGTTCTTTGGGGTTTTTTTGAAAGGCAGTCTTGCTCACAATGGACTGGAGCTCTTGCTATCTTTTAACTTGTAATCACATCCCAATCTCTACACAGTAGTAGTAGTGGATAAAGATCTTGCCCCGCTCAACACTCAGATTGTGGTTTCTAATCCAGATGAGACCTGTTCACTGGTCTCCTGATGTCTGAAAACAAATTACTTTTGTTTTAGGTCCCATGTTACAGATGGAGAAGCATCATCTCCTTTCTGAAATGCCTTTCGTAAAAAGCAACATGAAAAGCTAGTTCAAGTTTGCTGAGTTTTGGTGTGTGATTTACTGAGTGGGTTTTGTTGTTTGAAATGCACCTTATGGATGTTGAGAGCTTCGAACCAAAGGCAGAACTTGCTACTCCAATAAAACCAACGTTGCACACAAAGATGATGATCACCCCTTGGGCCCAGGACATGGGACCACAGGCACACAGTCCAGCAAAAAAAAATCTCCTTTTCTAGGCACATTTTTAAAGCTGTTTTATATTAAATCCTACTCACTGCAATCCATTAACCCCCCTTTTTCCACCGTTGGAAAATACTAACATTTAGTACACAGAGTTATGTGTGACAGCTCTAGCTCCTTGTCTTTAGCTCTGTTTACAGGCTTGAGTGGATCGCCTACCTGGCAACACATCTAAGACTGTTTGGGGCCCTTATTAGAAACCATGAGAAACTGTTTGAATTACTGCAGAGTTATTGTGCTTATTATTCATACTGTAATTCTTTGACAGTAAATCTCACATGCTCATCATAAGCACACACAAAAAAACCCATCCTCTCCCCATCTTCTGATAGTAAAAGCATGCGGTAAATCTCATACATATGCATGCACCTGCAACAACTTCTATGTAACATATTTAATATAATTTTAAAGTTTTAACTTCAAGCCAATGTTAAAGTTTGCTTTCAAGGAATGTGTGGGGAAATGATGGAATGAAAAGCAGAAACATACATTGTTCCTGTATATATTTCCATTTTTTAAAAATAATTCAAATACTTAATTAATGGGTCAAGAGTAGAAGACAAATTATTAAATAGGCATTTTATGTTTGTAGGCTCACCCACAGAGGGCAAGAAGAGGGAAAATAGAGTATTTGTAAATATTAGTACATCAGGAAGTTCTTTTATTGAGAAACACCACTCGTCATTTGCTTTTGACACAATAAAACGTAAAAAGCATTATGATGATAGTATTACGTTGTCCTCACCTTTTCCACATCCTCTGGAAGCATGCAGACGTCCTGCAGTGAACGATTCAAGGGTATAGCACTTATATTCAAAGGAGAAGTAGAACCTGTGGGTGTAACAAGAACTTTTATTAGTTACTCCTTTCTCTGCGGCTCCCATGATGCGTGCAGGGACTTCCAGAAAGCAAAGCAAACATTTTTTCCCCCACAACTGAACACCACTGGGGCTGGAGGCTGTGATAGAAGCCAAGGAGGAGAAAAATGTGAGAAATGTTGGCATTTCAACTATTCCGGCAACCTGAAGCATGAACATCAACTACCAGAGAAACACTTTTTAAATACTGTCCTGTGACAGCAGCACTGCATTCCCACACCAGTTCTCTGCAAGCTACAGCCTGATCTGCTGGGGACAACCACAAACAGAACCTGAGGCTGGATTTGCAGCAATGCTCCGCAGTTGGTGATACAGGCAGCTGACACTGCACTCTGCTCATTCATGGTTGCCAGAAGAAACACAAATCTCACTGCTGTCTGGGCGTGCAGAGAGATGCACCAGCCTTAAAAGACTCCCCACATCACTGCTGGCATTGTGTTTGGAAATATTAGGTTTGGAAAACATTTTGCCGTCATGTTTCCATACCCTGAGGAAATCTCCCTCCTGCTTCCAAATGCAACCCATACTGAATGGTAGTACATCCAACTACGGCACTAGCCACAGCATTCCTTGCTTCCCAGAATTGCAGTTTCATTCTCCTGCTAGTCACTGATGAGTATGATGAGTCTGTGAAATAAATTTTATCTCTTGTTCCTCAAAAAGAGCTTTTCACTGTACAGTAGAGCATACATCAGGTTTTTACTGGTGTTTACAACCTCTTCTTGGACCTTGAACTCATACAGTTTCTGTTTCACTCTCATGCTTACAAGATAAAGAGGCCATATATGGTGGAGAAGGGCCACCACACAGACATCATTTAAAGCCCTTGAAAATAGCTTAATCAATAGCTTTTTATTTTTAAAAAAATGCCTTTCCTAAATTTGTTTAAAAGTCACAGGCTAAAGAGCTCCCACAAAATATGATCATAATTTATGTAAAACTTTTCTCTGACTAAGGGACACTGACTCTGAGGCCTAGTTTGGATTATTTATATTGTCATGCTTAGAGAAACCATGTTACACTGCCCTGAGCATCGATGACATCAGGCTGTAAAGTCAATACTGTGCTCCAGCATAGTGACACAGATGGAGAGGTTTTTGTACGGAATTATTAATACCTCCATTGTGTATACCATGAAGGAAAAACGGGAAGGCTGACAATATGACTTTTCAAAACACATTTAATGGCCTAATTAAGTTATTTTCATACCTACCTGATGATTCATCTTACTAGGTAAGAACTATAGCTTGATAATAGACTACATTCTCACCAGTTAAGACAACAAATACTACTCTCTAAACTAAAAATAGTAAGTAGAAATAAGGAAGTGGGAAAATTAGTCCTTTCTCTTTAAAACATAAGATACAATTAATCTTAAATACAATTTTGAAATCTAATGGGAGTTCTCTCTTTTGCTTACTTCTTGCATCCCACTTGCATCTTTAAGTAAAGAGGATGTAAGAAAGCACAGGGAAGAAGCCTGGAACATCCAGCAACGAGATGCAACTCTGGGTCTGATGCAGAAAAGTTATCTGGTTGCCTTTCTGCTCCTGAACACTGTTGCCTGGAGGCTGCTGGGGCTGGGGAAAAAGCCTCCAAAGCCAGAGAAGGAAGTGACCTTGATGTATGTAGAGGTTAAAAGCAAGAACAAGCCTGTGAACTCAGTGACACACCAGCCACAACAAAGCCCTCAAAAAACACTAAACTCTGTCACAAACTCTTCATTAAGAGCGACAGAGCATTTTCAGAAGGTTGAATAAGGGCCATTCTCTGGTGGTCTCAAACATACGAACAAGGCGTAGTAGGAATTTCAGGGTACCAGCAGAAAATCCTGCTAAACAAAAATTAAATTCCACTGAAAAAAAAATATTCTAAGTGATATTACATAGTTTTCTTGTATCTTGTGCATCCCTCAGCAATTCTCCTGTGAGAAACCACCATCTCTGAGATAGCAACAGAAAGAATAGCAAGTCAGAAAATCCTATTGTGTAATTCCTGCCCTCAAATTAGGCATTATATTTCTTTTTTTAATTTTGCTATTCACTTTTCACACCCTCATAGTACTGGACAGTGCAGAAGAGAATGAGACCTCATTACCCAAGCTACTCAGTAGTGTGTTAATGGTTAAAAGCAACAAGAAATGAAGAAATGCAGAAATTTTCACTTTGTACAGAAAAGGCCTAAGGCAAACAGAACATACCACATTGCAAATGTATCTGAAGGATCCTGCCTCCTGTGAGGAGTATTTTTTTAGTAAAATCAAGGATGCTCTCCTTCAGCCACCTGGCTGCCACATTCCTTGCTCCCTTTGTTTTCTGGAGAGCCAGCAGCACTACTACCCCAACACAAGCGTGTGACACATCAGAGTCGTGCCAGAAGGTCGAGTCACGCGCGATGAATTTGTTCTTCTGCACGTGCCTGGCGGTACCCGCTGACCCCAAGAGCCTGGGCTGTGTTTTCCAGACCCAGCTCCCCAAACACTTGTGACTGGCCTCAGCCAGCCCCAACGGCTGGGTGCGGTTTCCTTCTCCCTGACGGGCACTTCTCAAAGGCACGGAGCCAATGCAACACTCAACAGAAGGAAACAGCCATAATCATCACATACTGGATGACAACAGCCTGTCCCAGAGGACTGAGGTGTTACTAAGAACACACAGTCCTGCAGTGGCATGTGCCCATTTGAGACCTTGCTGCCAACTTGGACCTTGGAGGAGTTCTGGGTGAATAGCTGGAAAGGATCAGAAACTGGAAGTGGAGGTCAGCGGAGTGTCACTGCTAGGACTACTATTGACCAAAGAGAGAAGAAAAAACCCAAATCGAAACAAACTAACAAAACCTAGACTTTGTATTATTCTTTCATAATACAAAGGCAGGATGAACACTCCCTGCTCTTTGTCCTTATTCCAGTAGAAAAATCAGACCTCAGATGCAACATTTTTCTGAAGCTTATAATCTATCATCATAGAATCACAGAGGGGTTTGGATTGGAATGGACCTTAAATATCACCTCATTCCAAACCCCTTCCCCAGGGACACCTTTCACTACACCAGGCTGCTCAAGGAACACTCACTAGACCAGGTTGGTCAGGATCCCAATCAAACAGGCCACTTAAATGGATGGGGCATCCACAACTTCCCTGAGCAAACTGTGCCACTGCCTCAGCACCCTCATAGTAAAAGATTTCTCCCTAATATCTGATCACCCTTCCTAATTTTTTATAAGACCCCCTCTAAGTAAAGGACTGCTACAAGGTCTCCCTGGAGCTTTCTCCAAGCTGAACAACCGCAGCTCTGTCTATCCTCATAGGAGAGGTGCCTCATTCATCTGAACATCTTTGTGGCCCTAAATTAAGTCCTTAGATGCCACTAACACCCTTTAGAAACAAAATCAAAATGCTTCATCTCGCTGTACCGAAGGCTGCTCCTGTCAATATTAAGTGTTGAACAAGAGGGGACTGTTCTGCTGCCTCAGCCAAAGGGCAGGGACCCCAGCCTGCAGCCCAGGAAGGCCAGTACATCTCATGGAGGCACACACAGCCCCAAGGCCAGGCCAGCTGCTCCCCCAGCCATCTCAGGGACACGTGCTGAACTCTCCCACTGAACAGCTCCTCACCTACAGGCCTACACTGCCCAGAGCCCCCTGACACTGCAGGGACAGAAGGCACCCTCTGCTTGCAGCCCTCAGCCAGTCCTCTTCACAGACAACACACAGGATTGTCCATCCTGATTGTCCATCCCACAGGATCCATCCATATGGGTGGAAACTGGTGAAAGGTATAAGGAACCTGTTCTACATCAGAAGAGGGTTTGTGTCTCCAAGACCTCAGGTGCACTTGGAAAGGGGAAAAAGAAAAACAGTCCCACTCCAGAACAAGCCAATTTAGTAATAATAAACTGGATGATAATGCCCTGTCTCCAAAACCCCAGAATCCAAGGACTCCCTCTCCTCCAGCTCCTGCCAAGCCCCACACACAGCAATGAAACACTACCCAATGCCCAGATCCATGCTATCTGCTATTAGGAAAAGGGTAACAGTGAAGACAAGATAAAGCTGGTAGAAAGCTCATCCAGTGGACATTCTACATTTGTCACAGCTCAGCAACTTTTACATTTTATCAACAGTTGTATACTACAGAAGCATTTCTGCGTCCTGAGAGATGCCTACTGCAAAAGCACGAGCATCTGCCATTTTACCAAGTCCACCCCTGGTTCTCCTTGGTTTTTAAGCTCTTTCTCCACACTCTCCTATTTTGAATGACAGCATCTGTCTTATTTGCAATCACCATTAATAAGGCCCACTTCAATTACAGTTCTTCCCAGAGCTCTTACAACAAAAACGCAGCTGAAGTTACCTGTTGGATTGACTGGCTCTGACTGGGAAAGGCCACTGGGAGAACTGCTGTCGCTGAGAGGTGCAGGCTCCAGGGCATAAGGGTATTTCACTAGATCTGCTTTACCAACAGCTGAATCTGAAAGCAACCTCGGGAAAGCCAAGTCTCTTTCAGGGGAGGTATAAGATTCTTTTCCAGAATGCACAACAGCGGATGTGACGGTGCCTCCTGTTAACGTCACCTGGGTAAAGCAGTCACGCTTCAGAGGGGACATGCTTGAAAGAGTGACACCATTCAAGGGGGAAGCAGCAGGATCTCCAACAGTATAACGGGGACAAGGGAAAGTATCCAGTGAAGGTTTGGGGGAATCACAGTCTGTGTTGTTCCAACAAGCCCGGGGCCTTGTAAACCGAATGTCTGTTTGTGTACAGGCAGCGCTGTGATGTGCAGAATCACTGTCGCTGTCATCATGGCTGTCCCCAGTGCTGCTTTCTTCCCACTGTTCCACATCGCTGTCTGGATGCTCAGCTCCCTGCATTGTGCTCTGCTCCAGCACCAAAGAGGGCTTCAAACCAGATGCATTTAAAACAGACATGAGAATGTCTTTGATTGCTTCAGCACTGCCTGGGTATGATCCAAAACTTCCCGCATGCCCAATCACTGCTGGCCTTGAAGATTCATCTGCACAGAAAATAGAAGAAAACAAGAGGTTAGGAAACAATACTAAGAAAAGGTTAATACACAACATGAATAAAATGCATAGTATTTTTTACACATATGAGAAGACAGAAAACAGCTAAATTCACTCACCACTTGCTGCTGCCTCTTCCTGCAAGAAAGCTCTTGCTTTCTGCACTCAGGAAGCAATTTTGACATTGATAAAGGCTAGGTAATAAACCAACAGTAAAGTATTCTGCTGCTATCCAAACACGATTAGCTAAGACTTTAATGGTGACTGATTGTCATTGTGCTCAAAAACATCACTGTTCTACAAAACAGGGTGACAAAACTATTGCTGATACAGGGACTGATCCTATTGCCAATAGAAGAGAAAATTACATTATAGTAAGTCACATGGAAGATCAACAGAGCAGAAAGAGCAACAAAAAATACACTCAGTAATACAAGGTCAACGTGCTTATGTGTTTCAGTTCAGACAGAGTGGAAATGGCTAAAGTAAACTTCAGTCCATTATTCAGACGGTGGCAACACTTAGCCAAAACCATAACAAATTTAGCTCTATCACAGCAAGATCATTATAATGCCTTTGAAAGAATGAAGAACACTGCCAAGGTCCTATGTGCTCCATTGCAGAACTGTAGTTCAACAGAAAATGGAAAAACTGCTTTTACTGGCAGACATAGCAGAATTAGTAGGACACAGAAGTGTGCACTACAACCAGCAGCTTTTGAAGAATAAACTGAAGTCCTATACCTTGAACAAAACAAAAAACCCAGAAACAAACAAACAAAAAGGAACTGCCATAATCCAAGTAATTGAGAGATTAGACACAAAGTCTATGATCAAAAAGAAACCATTGACCACAACAACACAATAAAGTTAACAACTATCTCCTTTGGGGAAGATAAGTAGGTTGTAAAGTTCTAAGAATGATTCTCCATTCTAATCATGAAGAATCATTTCCAGGACAAAGAACTTGTAGTTAGAACTACAAGGATTGTCAAACACTGCTGGAGAAAAATGTAGCAAGTCTTGCAGGCTCCAGACTTAGACCAAAGGTTGCTCTCCTTGGACATCTCTCACTGGGAAACAGTAAACTTCTCCATGAGTCTCTCACCTGGAAGCCTGCATGCATGCAAACAACATGATAAGAAAGTTTACTAATGAAGGAATCAAAACCAAAACAAAAAAATCCCATGTATTTTGGAACAGCAGGTCCATATAAAGATCAGTGCTCATCAAGAAAAAGCTGAAAAAAAGGCAAGAACACCACATATAACTGAAACTGCAAGACCTGCTAGCAAAGCTATCCTAGTAAAGCCAGGTCAAAATCAGCCAGAATATGTCAGCAATGGGGATCAGTCACCTGCCACTTACCAGGACAAAGCTCTTGCAGAAATAGCAGCAAAACTGCACATTTTACTGGCTGCACTTGCCAACGCAGCCAGCCATGGCAATATAAGGACAGGAATGGGAAAATGTAAACTAGCTGACTTTCAAACAAATACATTTCAAACTTTTCAGGGAAAAAAAGATATTTTGGTAACTACTGACATTTCAATTGCACAGGAACACCTCAATTTGGGCTGCAAACATCACCTTCTCTGTGCAAAACACTTAGTGTTATAATCAAAAAACCATAAAATGTTATGGTCTGAAAGATCACCTAGTTCCAACCCCCGTGCTGTAGGTGGGGCACCTTCCAGTAGACCAGGTTGCTCAGAGTCCTATCCAACCTCACCTTGAACATTTAGAGGGATAGGATATCCATAGCTTTTCTGGGCAACCTGATCCACCCTCACGCACAAAAGTCAGCATTAACTAAAACAGCCAAGCTACCATCAAAAGGCAAAGAACTACCTATACTTGCAAATTGTATAATATGTTTTGATGTTGTGCTACCCTCAAAGCCAACAAGCAAGGAACCCTCTTCAAACAAACTAGACTTGTTCAGTACACACAAACACCAATAGCTTTTGCTAGCACTACAGGCACCAGCAAAACTCCCCAGAGGAAGGCAGTTTGGAACAAACTGGCATTACCTGAGAGAACAGAGATTTGAGGTGTTGGAGCAAGGCAGCTAACCCTCACTGAGGGATTTGAAGAACACGCTGAGTCGGTGAACGCCACTTTTAGGCTTTCGTGGTTTAACTACAATGAGAACAGAGAGGTAGACAATTTGGTTATAAGATAACAGCGCTCTGCTAATGATACCCTCAGTCTCACAGTCATCCCAGCAGGAAAAACACTTTTCTGAGGCCTGCCGACAGTCACCTAACCACTGCCTACATTTCTGGCTGCCTGAAAATCTCCCCAGAAGCATGCACTGTCTGGACAGAACTGGCATCGCAGCTCTGCATCTCTCATTTCACTCCAGAAGGCAGGTGACCAAAAGAAACTCTCCACAGCAGGACGATTAAACATGTGCATAAGGCACAAATGAGACAAAATGCTGAATAGGATGCCTGTGTATCTACCAAAACAACAGCCATGGAGTGGGAAAGAATTCAAGGAACCACCAATCGTATCTGGAAGCATGGATCTATTTGGATGTACACAAGTTATGAGGTAAATCTATGAGGATCCAACTCCACAAATATCTGATCCATGTGCTGCTTGATCTCCCAGCTCTAACAACTGGGAGCAAGCGTGGTCACGTCACCTAATTTGATAGAACACAGTACATGTGGTTCGTATCAGCAATGTGACTGACCCAGCATAATGCAGGAAGTGACACACATAGATAATACCTGGCATAGGTAAACTTGACCTGACACAAGAGCCTGCCAGTATAAGGGGACCAAAATTTTGAAAGCATTTGAACTGCCTGAGCAGCTTTATACCAGATCAGCGCTTCACTTTTTGCAGTCATGATGCTTCCAATTCAGTATTTCTACCCTCAAAGCTGGACTTCCCATACTGTCAAACCAGTGTAAGCTGAACCAGGGAAGCAATTTAGTGCAGATACTCAGGGGCTAATTCCAACAAGAGACTATGATACACTCAGGACAGCAAAGCAACAGGTATCCTCCCTAAGCTCATAAATTCCTTGTGAGGACCTAAAATTTGCCCCCCCACCTCCCTACGGCCTCAAGTACATCATGGACCTGCAGAGCACACCACAGAAACCAGGGAAATCAAAGAGATGCCCTGCTCCCACATGCACATCTTTAAAAGGCATTTAACTAAGGTGTTGTGCCTTCCCCCCCGCATCAGTGAGAATGTCTGCAGGCTGAAGCAAGACCAGGACTCCTCTCACCCTCCCCTGAACTCTGTGATCCCATACAAAGAGAAGGGAGTTAAAGGTGTGCTGTCCTCGGCCACCCTGGGTTGCTGACCTCTACACTTCCTACGTGGAAGAGTGAGGTGACTCAGAGTACAGCTCTTGTCCAGAAACCCTTCAGACTCATGGAAAGCAGAATAAATTAAAACCCACAGAGAATTTCCCTTTTAACTGAAGAATAACCAAGCCAAAAATAGTATGTTTAATTTAAAATATTTAGCATTTGATTATGCCAGTGCTTAGAAAAATACTCTTTTCAGTATCTGTTTAATGTTTTCTACCTTTTCCCCCCCTCTGTACTTCTTAGAGAAACTGGCACGTAGGCAGGCTTTATACATATAAATATCATATGGTCAATATCAGTGGATAAAGCAGGAATTCTTTTAAAATTATTTTATTAAATTGAAAAAAAAATCTTTACAATACATTTAAGAAACTCTCAGCAATTAACAGATTCTACCTCTTAGGATGCAAGCATCCCAACTGCTCAGCAAGATAAATACAAGCACTTTATCAGTAAGCACAGCTATTAAGGATGCTGAGTCTTGAGACTTTTATCTTTCTTTTAAAAAAGAATGGTCTGAGAATTTAGGTACGATTTCCATTTACTTTCAAGATGCTACGATTTCAACTACATCACAGGGGGGAAAAAAAAAACACATAACTGTCCCCTCCAACAACCAAAAAAAAAAAAAAAAAAAAAAAAAGAAGAGCGATTAATAAGCAGTGATAAGGAAATACAACGACAGCACATGGAAAGCACAACACACTGCCATAACAACAAAAACAAAAAAAAACCCCACCAAACCAAAACAAACAAACAAAAACCAACCCCACCAAAACCCAGTAACAATTTGACATCTTCCTACTATGAAAGAAGTCTGCGTTTTCCTCCCCCACCTCCAATACTGGGACTGCGTTTCCCAAGTTAACTCCACCGGCACTTAAAAATAATTTACTACGTCCACTGGCAACTAAAAGCTGGTTTTTGAACTAAGACCCCCCCCAGGCAAACAAGCACACTGAGCCACCATTCAGAGGCCTCCCTTGCCTCACCTTCTCAGAGTAGGGGTGCTTGAAAACTTCTGTTCTGCTGAAGCTGGCGAGCGCTACTGCATGGAGAGACATGATGGAAAACCTTTCATTTTTTGGTGTTGTTAAGTACCTGGGAGCAATAGAGAGATAATTACAGTCACCACCACGTTACCCGCGCTCCTCCATCTGTTTTGCAGACTCTACAGTTAATATTCTGAACTGTTTTCCGTCCCGACTTGGCACGCTTGTAGAAGCTTACCGAAAAGCACAGCTCAGCAGCAATGGAAATGTGCTTTAAAAAAGCGCCTAACTCAGAGACGCCGGGGGTGAGTGTTTGTTTGCCTGTTTGTTTTTTTAGTAACACAACAGGAACGCCTTCCACATGCACAAGAGGAAGATTATTGATCTGTGGTACTTCGGAGCTTGCTGTAAAAGGAGGAAGAGATGGAGCGGAGCGGGCAGCAGCGAAGCCCCGTGCTCCGGCTCTGCAGCAGAGGCTGCTCCCCCCACGCCGTGTGCGGACGAGGGTAGGCAGCGGCGATGACAAACGCCGGCGATGGCCCCGGGACGCCGCGCAGCCCTGCTCACGGCAGGGCTCTGCTGCCACCACGGCTCGGCAAGCGCTGAACCCGAACGGAGACCCCGGCACTTCCCGCCGCCCCCGACAGGCGTGCCCTACTTCCCGCCAGGCACCGACCGCTCTCCCGCCCGGCCACGGACCCCCGCTCCCACCTGCGGCCGCAGCTCCAGCGCCTCCTGCCCGCCCCGCCGCCGCACCGATGATACTGACACCGCCTCCTACCCGCTCCATGTCCCGCCCTCTCTCTCTCTCTCTCGGCCCGCCTACCCTCCCTCCCGAGGCGGAGCCCAAAGCAAACGGCGCCGAGCAAACCCGAACAACAAAAATGTGCTGCTGAGGCTGGCTGGGACTCTGCGCTTGGAGAAAATGAAGCTGATGGCCGGCGACCTCGTTGCTCTTTGCAGCTTCCTGAGGAGGGGAAGAGCAGAGGGAGGGGTTGAGCTCGCCTCGCTGGGACATGTGGGAATAGTTCAAAGCTGCTCCTTAAGTTTACATTGGACACTGGGAACCGTTTCTTTGCCTAGAGGAACGGCATTCCCCCCATGGCTGTCCGTGTTTTAGAAGTATTTGGACAACGACCTTATCAACATGCTTTAACTTGGTCCGCCCTCAGTCACTCAGGAAATTGGATTAGGTGATCATCCTAAATCCCTTCCGAATGCAAGAGTCTATCCTACAACCGAACAAACCCAAGAGGAGTCAAGTGGGAGTGAATGGAGGGTGTTCTCTCGGTGTGAGCTGGGGTTGGGTACACGGAGGCTTCTAGGTAACAAATGCAGACACAACTCAAGAATCAGCTGTATCCGAGCACACGCTATCAACTGGCTGATTAGAAATGACAGGTCCATTCTCACTAAGCTTTTGGAAAATAATTGAGCCAGCTGCCAGGCTGATCTACGAGTCAGCTGCCCTAGCAGGCTCAAAACTAGCAGGCTGCTGTTCCTAGTATCCAGTGTGGGCTAAAATAGAGTGAAGGAATGCTGAGCTGTATTTGTGCAGCTAAAAATTGCTGATTGTCCATAAAATGCAAAAAAATATGTGCAGGAACTTAAGAAATTGCAAATAATGAGGAAGTAGGAAGGAGATAGAGTCCAGATGGTACCATACAGAAATAAGTAGAAGCAGTAAATAGAATGCAAAACAGAGCTGCAGCTGAAAATGTGGCTTTCAGATGTTCTGGAGTAATTGTCTCCTTTTTAAGTACAAATGATAACTTAGCCAGTAAATAGGACAGTGGAAATGGGCTGTGGAAACTTAGGAGGAGCTGCTTGCCACGCTGCACAGTTGCCTGAATTTAGTCTGGGTGGGGCTCTAAGCAGCTCTGATCTCACTGAAGATGTCCCTGCTTATCCCAGGGGAGTTTGGCTAGATGTCCTTTCAATGTCCCTTCTATGATTCTGTTATCCTGTGGTGTGAGTTTCAAAATCCCAGATATAGAATGGTAATTTCACATTATTATTTGTAAAAATAAATTCTACTTTTGAAACATATTCATGTCAGGAAGGGCAGGTAGTAAGATGGAGATGTTATAGATTTATTCGTAGATTTTACTAAAGCCTGGCAAAAGATGTGCTAGGGAATTTGTGTTTTATTCCCATAAAGTTTTCCAAAATCTTTATAGAAAAAGAATTATACAAATGAAAATACTAAATATGTCTGAAAGCAACACAACACCAAAAAAAGAAATATTGTGGTAGCATTTTCATGTCCATTTAGTGCTTTTTTTTCCCCTCCTTGCTGCACTCCTTGTACATATGTTTGTGTGTGTATTGCCAGGAACTCTTGTGTTGTATCAGACCCTGTGCTCAGGATATGATTAAAAGCACTTTTTGTAGATGTCACCAACAGAAATATTAGAAAACTGGACAAATGCAAAATCACAAGGAAAAGGGGGAAGAAAATGTCAGACTGTTTTTAAAGTTGGTTAGGTAGAAACTCAACAAAGCTAGGGTGCACCAAACTGGCATCTCACCCAATACCAGTATCACCGACACTGGCTTAAGAAGAGGCAAAGCCAATCTATTTTTTTCTGGTGTATATGCCAAAACAAAAAGCATCAGCAAAATGTGTCCCAGAGTGTACAGCAGAATGTCAAAACCCAGAGGCTGGGAGCAGAGACAGCAGATTAAAAGCCCATCAATGGGCTTCTGTAGAGGAATCTTCCTACTTTCCAAATCTTGGGCATGGTAGTACACGTCCTGTAAACTTCAGGGTATAAACCACTGAGATCTTTGAGGTACAAAAGGATACTGGGGAGCAGATTTACCTGGTGTCTCTAACATAGTTTATTTATTTTATATTAAAGGCATCATTCCTGGCAGGGGCCCAAGAGAGTCCTGACTCTATAATATTTGCATCAAACTGCCGGAAAGTAATCAGGAACGGGAGGATTTTTATCATACCTAAAATAGCTCAAAGTTGGCAATTATTTGGAAGACCTCTACAGAAAAGCCTCAATTGCTTGCTCTTTTTTTTTTTTTTTAAATTTTAAGGCTAATGTTGCAGAGTGACCCAACTCTACCTTTTGAAAAGGCTCAATATTCCTTATTATCTAGAAAAGAGCTACCAAGAATAGCTTTAAAGTTGCACATGTAAGCAATATAAAATGAGGAAGTGTACAAGTAATTGCATGTAAAACCAAAATAATTACAAGGATAGAAGAACTATCCCAAGCCAAATGTACATCCAGGAAATTGGTGGTCAGCTGACCTTCTAAAGAATTCCAAACATGCTGATTTACAGGCATCCACTCAAAATACAAAATACGTCTAAGGGTGTTCATCCCCTGGCAAAGGATGACAGCTTGAGACAGTGTCCTCAGCTTCCCACCCAGCTGGGTGCCTGGCCATGCTGCTCCCGAGTGAGCTACCAGAGCCTCAGTGTGCAGGTAGACCTCACAGTGCTGTGGCACATCTCCATCCTCCTGCTTTTTTCCTTTTTTTTTTTTTTTTCTTTTAGTAAATACTTAGTTACAAATGTAGTAAATTCCAATGCAGCCAAAGACCATAATTTCTGTGGCAACATCATTAAATCCTAGTAGTTTAATAGATGTTGATGAGTGTCTTGGCCATCCAAGTCAGAAGGTCAGGGAGACCGAAGGCATTTTAGTCATTCCTGTTCAGAAATTCTGACTCTGCATTACTGGTACTGTGCAACTGCCATAATTAACACATATTCATATTTTAGGTGAGTTTAAGCCTTTTAAGAAACCCTGTAATGAGCTAAATGATTTTCCGTAGAAGACAGAGTCTAGTGTCCTTCTACACATCCTTTTAAACATTGAAAATGGAGCAGAGAAAAGGATAGAGTGGAGCTGCTTTCAGCAGGAGTAGAGCTAGATTCTGAAGGTTGAGGAAAGAGGGAAGAGAAAAGGGACAGACCTTGCAGTTTTCCATTAAAATCTGTCTGTAAAGGCTTTCCAGTATCGTTCATTTCAAAGCATATGGGAAAACTTGGCATCTTGGAAAAGGCTAACTATTTGAGCTATGAACTGAACATCAGAAACAGTTGAAAAAACATCACTTTTGGATGTTTTTGACAGTAAACTCTGCACCAGTACAACTGCTGAGGCAAGGATTATACAGGGTATTTAAAGTCAGAAAGATACCATATGTACATTCATATTTCAGTAATTTCTGTTTTTAACCTCTCATTTAGCTGAGGATGCAACTCTTCCTCATGAGTACAACTTTAAAAAACCCTCAGTAGTGTAGGAACACAATTTGCATAGCAATTTCTGAAGTGAAGTGTGGAAGGGTGGATCATGGAGAAAAAGGGAGAAGAGTGAATCACAGAGAGGTTAAAGAGAGAGGAAATAGAGACATTTAAGAGCTATCTCTCTACTGTGCTAAGTTTCTCCACTTGAAGTGGAGAACCAAGCTCACACAATGCTCACCAATGATGATGGGGTTTTTGGCATAAATGTGTGACAGAGAGAATAGATACTGTTGAGGTGGATCATACTGCTCCATATCCCATCTGGGTAGAGACATCAGATATTTTCTAGGATAGCAAAAGTAGCTTAAGTAGTTCTTATCCTTGCTGCCAGGTGTCTTGTCTCATGGCTTTGTGTTCCCACATCTAGTCTGCAGTGCATTGCTCCTTCAGTTGCCAGTGCAACTGTAATTCAGACTATACATTACAAGGAAGAAACCTAACAGTAATTATGTCTTATTATTACATTTAATTATTTGGGAATCCAATGTACAGCACAGCTCCACAGAACAGGTACAGATTAGAAAGCATGTATATGAGAAGAAAACACAGATGAGGGCAAAATATGGGGCTGATTGCTTGCTAAACCAGTTTTTTTATAAAATAAAATGGATCAAAGAGCTACAGCTATATCTCTAGACCAGTCACCTGAAAAGAGATGGTTTTTCCTCTTGCATTTTGCTCATCACAGATGCTGAGTGGTTTACTATGAGGAAAGAATTGGTTCTTCTCACAAAATTTCAGTAGCAAGTCATTTCACCTGTATTAAATAATTCAGAAAAGCACCCAAAATAAAATGCTGAGAACCATAGTTGCAAAGAGGGAAGGTAAAAGATCAAGAAGAATTAGTCACTGAAAGTCACTGAAGTAGGCATGCTTGATAGGCACAGCTTCTTTTCCTCCAGTCTTTGCTGTGAAAACTGTGAATCAAATGAAAATGTGAAGTTGATGCACCAAATTTACATTAAGGTCTCTCTTTCATGAAAACAGAGCAAAAGTATGGCCATGGCTCTTTTTGATTCAAACGTTTAGCACTTAACAGGTAAGTGATAGATGTTTCGTTCACAGAATTGCAAGTTTGATTTCTGACGTCTGAGCTGTGTAACCACTGTAGTGGAGAGCTGCACCATGAGGAAATGAAGCTTCATCTGTTCTGGTGAGATGCAGTTGCCAGGCTGTGTGCTGGAAGAACTGAGTATTTTCACAGGATGTCTTAGCCTAAGAAATGTTAGAAGGTCCATTTGTCAGAGACAGACCCTCAAAAGCTTTCATATTGTAATGCTGAAGAGCATGCTGTAGTGTCTTCTCATGCCACTTCCTTAGCCTGCAGGGCTGCTGCTTTGATCGATTTCTAAGATAAGTTCTGGTGACATCTGCTGTTTGTTGTGAAAATAAAATGTATGAAGACACCGCAGGGAAAAAAAATGGCTGCTGAGTGATTGAGCAGCAGAACCAAGACAAATGATATCAGACTGCATAATATTTTCAGTTGCTTCAAGATATTTTGCTCTTGCCTCTGTCATCAAGCTTCTAAGTCATTATCTACATAGAAAAATACACAAAATGTGTACCAGTTCAACAAAAATGTACTTTTTTTCCTCAAACATTCTGTGTTCACAAATGATGTCAACATACTTAGAGTGGGTACATTTTATCACCGTTAAAACTGTTGATGGAAATGCAGATGTTTGCAGTTCAGCATCTTTGAAACAGATGACTACTCATTCACTTACTTCTGCCTTCCAATTTTAAACAGGAGTTCTGCTATTTACACATCCCACGTCCTTTCAACTGTAACATGAACCAATCCATGTGCAAGGTTATTTTATGAACTTCTGCTTTTCCGTATTTCCCATACTAAATTTTTTTCAATAAACAAATCTTGCAAAAGCAGTTCAACTTTCTCTCCAGGACACTCATGCATTTGTTTAATTAGACTGATTTACAAATAGGTGTGGTGTTTGTATTGCAGGCAGAGCCAAAAGTCTCATTTTTGAAACAGCATCATGCTCACAGAGTTCTCTGGAAATCATGATGAGTATAAGGAGGCACAGCTCTCCACCCAGACAAACACAGTGGGAGCAATCATTGAAGGCTCCTTCCTGGGGAAGTTTCCTTGTTGTGATGGAATCTCATTTATATAACGGACATTTGCTGCTCACATACTATTTTGGTGATAGAGAGAATACAGAAATGTCATGTCAGGGTGGGAAACTTTTGAACTATCAAGTGGTTACAAGTGAGAAGCAATGCCTGCAGTGAGAAGTAGTATCTTTTATTCGACCAGATGATGCAGTGGTGAGGAACAGGCTGGCTTTCATGAACACAAAAAGGCCTTCATCATACTGAGGGTGGGGGCCCAGTTCATGGAGCCTGAACAATGGAACCATCCAAGGCCATGGCTCCATATGATGAAAGGCTGGGTCCTCGGGCACAAAGTACAGGATCAAAACCACTGCAGTTACTTGACACACAGCCATACAAACTCATAATGCCAGCTGAAGTGTAATACATATTTTGCAGAGAAAATTTTGTCCATGCATATTTTACAGTGGATCAGGTATCATCTGCCAGAACCCAGGGACCATAGCAAGGGTGTAAGCACTGTGTCATCCTATGCTTTAACATTACAAAAATGGTATTGTGGGCTGGCACTTCATATGGATGAAATTTATACTCTTAGGTGATTCTGTAGCACAGATCTGGTATCAATGAGTCAAAAAAACCCAGCCTAAACCAAAAGTTTTGTTTTAAATTACTCTGTATTTATGAAAGGTTTTATGTTGTAAACACAGATGAAATGGACATATCCACATACTGAAATCCTTTGATATTTCTTGGTGAAGTGCTGGTTTTAAAACAAATTAATAAAATGCTTAAAATTTGTAGTTCTAACTAGGCATGGAAAATGTTCATCATGACCATCACCAAATTTAGTAACGATGGAGAAAATTAGGTTTTGATGTGAGACAAAGAAAACATATTTAGTGAAGTTCATGTCTTATACTGATACTTTCCTATATGTGGAAGAACATCAGAGCTTTCAAGAAGGCCTAAAATATATTTTTGAAATATGGGGGAGTGGTATACAGTAGAAAAGTATTGTTTCAGAGCTAAATTCCTACCACATAGACACTTTTATATGATCTAGGATAACTGATATGTGCCTGCTATGAATCACTATGAAATGCTGCTGGAGGAAGTGTAGGAAAAAAATCCAGAATTGTCAAGGAATTCAGAATTCCAAAAGGATTGTCTCAGAGATAAACTGCATGAATACACTGGCATTAAAGTTTTTCAGCCTTACTTCCACTCCAGTTTGTATTTTTGCCAGTGGGACAAGGGTAGAATTTGCTAGTTCCCATCACAGGAAAAAACTGCTTCATCCATGTGATTTTAATCACAGGGATTCATTAATAATTGGTCACTATTTTATTAATGTCACATAATCACATGGTGGTCAGTGTGCTACACGTGTGGAATCCGTACCAGTATTACAGCAGCTAAATCTGAATGTTAACAAACACTGACAAATGCTTGAACACCCTTCTATGAGAACTCTCAAAATTTCAGCCCTCTCCCAAGTACACAGAGCTACAGGCACCCGTAACTCACATGCCCCTTGGCATGATGCCTTGTGTTGTCGGCCCAGGTTTCTCTTCTCTCATCGTGAAGTTTAATGCTTTGTTTAGACTTCTTTTGAAGCCAACTTCTTTTTTGTTTTACTTGAGAAGTCTCTCAGTAATTTCCTGGTTACTATTTAATCCAGCTGATGGCCATCTCCTAAGCAAACTTCATTATTGTTATTTTCGTCTTTAGCATGACCTGCTGTGGGGCAAATGCCTTTGCAGGTGTACTTGGGGATTCTGTTCATTCACACTTTTCTCAGTTGCATGTTGTCATATCAGCAGCTGTTACCCACTCCATGGCACTGAGGTGGGGGCCCTGCACATTGACTGCATCTCCCAGGTGAGGAGCCACACGTTTCACCTCCACTGCCACCTCTGAGCCAGTCATACTCAACCAGGCTGGCACATTTAGGATGAGATTCAGTTCCTCCTAAGAGGAAACAGCCAGAAGACCTGCCCTGTAGGCACCTAAACAAGGGTCCAAACTACAGACTTCAAAGAGTGTATACTCTTTATAATGTTTAAAACATTTTACTAATTGCTAAAATAGAAGTCAGGCTGGCCTGGCTTGTCATGCACAGATGAAGCTAATTGCAAGCCACATGTGAGGCACAGAATTTATGCTGTTTCTCTCTTACCAAGATACATCATGAGAACTTCCCTTCCTGAAATCTTTTACATGGTGACCTAACTTCACTGAGTTTAGTTACAGCTCTGATTTCCTCCCACTTTTCTCTGTGTGGACCCAGGACTTCTGTAACAGCTATGAGGGATTTAGGGTTTGGCCTAAACTGTCCTGCACAAGGGCAAGTCTGTGCCAAGGGTTTGTAAGCCAGCACTTGTTTGCACACTGTTGTGGCTGCCTTCATTTCTTTGCAACACATACAGTGGCACACCCTAGTTTCACATTTGGTGGTAGTGCTGCCTAAGGTGCCTAATGGGCTTGGTTCCTACTGCACTGCTCATGGCTTCTTTTTCCCATTGCCTCCCCAAACCACCCTTGAAGCAGCTTGCACAGTGAGGTTGTGAACCAAGTGGTGGAACAGGGACAGCTTGGGATGATTCAGAAAAAATAGGTTATTTTCCAGCCAGATCAGTTTACCTTGCAGCTGCGAACACACACACACAGACACCTGATGTGGCTCAGTAAAGGGATAACACGGGCCTGAGAATTTGCAAGAGGAATGCCATTCAAAACAATGCCTGTGTAACCATGTCCTCCGAGGGCATAAATTAACTCAAATGAATGAGAAAACCTTACTGGTGATATCTCTCAGGTACTGCGTACCTGTTATTGAAGCTCCAGCCATGCCTGCAGGATGAACTGCAGGATATTTTTCAACTGCCCAAGATTTGGAGGGGATACTGGAGAAATCTGGCCCTGCACTTCTCTTGAGCTTCTTAGTCCCGCTGCTCTCAGTAGGGGCTGAGATTTTACAGTACTTTGTGGATGTGACCATCTTCTCAGGGCTCAGATACTAAAGTCAATCTTGGCAGGGCATTGCCAGCAGGTACCATGTTGCAAACCTTGTTCATGTGCCCTGGAAAAGAAAAGATATAGTGGGGTATAGCAAACAGCCTTTGCAGCAGCCACACTTGTGTTAAGAATTTCAGTGCCTTAAGCTTAACTGCTTAACTGCTTCTTCCAAAACATAGTTTATAACTGTCACCTTAGTGTTTACTCTTGTTTAATCCCATTAGATCCATTGGAAAGCTGAAATGCAACTCAAAATTGTCACATCCCCCGTAAAAACTACATCACTCTTTGTGTATCACTGACACTTTCTTTTAAATTCAAATCTAAATGTGACTGGATAAATATTTACCAGCAATGGGCTTCTGCTTTCTTTCCTTAAATATGTATATAATCTGCCTGCAAATATAGATACAATTTTATTGCTAATTTGAGCAGGTCAGAGTGACTTTCCATACATATTATTTTCTCTCAGAAGTGTCCTCTGTTGAAACAAAAACATTTCCATGAAATCATGGGACTTTGCTAGCAAATTAGTTGGTTTTTTTGAAGGTAAAAGAATGACAGGAAATGTCAAAATTTTAATTTAACGATATTGAGAGAGCATATTAGGTACTACTGTACATAGTACCACATAAAGTTCTTTTTTCTTTTATTGCATAAATGAGAATATCAGCTGTTTTTAATATCACTGCATGAGGCTACATTACTTCTCCAAGATATTAAAACCATCTGGTTTTCCGGTCAGGTTTGTAGCTGAAAAATTTTGCTGAAATGTTACTGAAAAAAATTTCCTACTGTGTGTGCAGCTTATACCAACTAAATGAAATCTCAGTGCACATCACCTATTTCAAACCCTAAAAATTACAGAACTGTTTAAGTACTGACCTAGAACAAACTCAGTTGAAGAACTTAAGAAACAAGGTTTCGTGCTAGCCCGCCCTGGTGTGTATTTTCACTCAGTGTGTTAAATGGTGTGAGTCTTGTTAGACATGACGGTAATATCTCCCACCATTCTTCTTGGCTGTTTAGAGGCACTTTTCTGGGCAGCTTTTCAAAACCGCCAGCAGAAACCTGTGCTAGCAGGACTTCAGCTGGCAAAATCCTTTAGTCCAGATAAAATCTACAGTGCTTTTAAGATGTAGGGCAACTGGTTATGAGAAAGACAGTTTCTTCTTTCACAACACAGAAAAGAGAATCTAGGTATCTGCTTAGTTATTTGTCAATTAGACACCAATTTGTAAATCCACAGTGGGCGTTGTGTGGCAGAATTTAGAAGAATAAAATACTGGGTGTGCCCAGGTTGCCAGATGAGCTTGAGTTTGAAGTTGTTTTCAAGTACAGACTCGTTACTGAGCTTCACTGTGTGTACAAAGTACAGAGTTTATCCTGGCTCTAGAGGCCGCTGAAACCAGAATTTAAATGAATCCAAACTCTCATTAAAAATATCTATGCAGATGGCCAATGGCCAAAAGCCAAAGCAAATAATCCTTTCATTTCACAGCATCACCCAGCAGTCAGACTTGGGATAAATTTCATCTTATGTGGGCTGGGCAATGCGCAAAAAAAAAAAAAAAAAAAAAAAAAAAAAAAAAAAAAAGTTAAGGAGTAGCTGATACTTATTCAAAATATTTGTCTTGCAGTCTGGGTCTCTGCTTAGTTACCCCAGCTCAACACACGTTTGGGTACACTGAGAAAAGCAGACCTTTAGTGGCTGTAACCCTACAAAAGTACATGGGGAAAAAAGCTTTGTGAACAAGGACTTCAGGTTGTGTTATTTCAAGAACATTTAACATGTAGAGTGTGTGAATTATGTTGAAGCTTCAGCCACTATTAGCATTTAATAGAATCACAGAATGACAGAATGGTTGAGGTCAGAAGCTTTAAAGATCATCCAGTCTAGCCCCCTTAACATAAGCAGGGACATTTTTCACCAGATCAGGTTGCTCAGAGCCCCATCCAATCTGGTCTTGAAAACAGAAATGGGGCATTTGCGGTTTTCTGGGCAATTTGTGCCAGTGCCTCAACACCCTCAAATTAAAGAATTTCTCAATATCTAATCTAAACCTGCCCTCTTTCAGTTTGAAGCATTTCCCTTTGTCTGATCGCTGCAGGTCCTTGTAAAAACTCCCTCATCAGCTCTCCTGTAGCCCCCTTTAGGTGCTGGAAGGTGCTCCAAGGTCCTCCCTGCACCTTCTCTTCTCCAGGCTGAACAACCACAATTCTCTCAGCCTGTATTCATAGCAGAGGTTCTCCAGCCCTTTAAGCTTCTTTGTGTCCCTCCTCTGGACCCACTCTAGGTCCATGCCTTTCTTGTTCTGAGGACCCCAAAGCTGGATGCAGCACTCCAGGTGAGGTATCACCAGAGTGGAGAAGATGGGCTGAACCCCCTCCCTTGCCCTGCTGGCCACGCTGCTTTTGTTGCAGCCCAGGATACAGATGACTTTCTGGACTGTGAGTGCACGCTGCTGAGCCATGTCCAGTTTTTCATCTGCCAGCTGCATCAAGTCCTTTTCCTTAGGGCTGCTCTCAATCAATCTATCCTCCAGTCTGTGTTGGTACTAGGGCTTGCCCTGACCAGGCACTTGGACCTTGCACTTGGCCTTGTTTAACTATATGAGGTTTGTAAGAAGTCACTCCTTGCCCCAGCCTTTGTTGTCCATCTAGTTTACCAAAGTTTTCACATGATTCTTGAAAATCACTTCATAATGAATGTAAATTACTGCACTAGGTAATGGGAGCTATTTAGCAGGAAGGGAGAGGACAGGGCACCACACTACTCTGCAGGGTGTGGTTATCTTTGACACCTAACAATGTATGATGATAACAGAATGATCTCTTAGCAGCTACCAAGAACTTCACATTTTGGAAGAGGCAAGGTTGAAGGGAGGGGCAACTTTTCTGGACCGTTGGTAGGACTGGTATTAGCTATTTGAAAACAGACAAACTGCTGCATCTGCAGTCTTTTATCAGTTCTCATAGATCTACTGCAACCAACTTACTGAATACATTGACCATAAGCGGGTTTGTGTCAGTACCTGAAACCTTTGAATGACTTCCCAGCTAACTGGCAGCTGGATAAGACTAGTTGAAAGAATTCTTTTCATTTCATTGCCCATCTGAACCGCTGAAAACAGGAGCAACAGTCATACCTTTTTTGTACCATTAATAAATGTTGACAATTCAGTTTTGTTGTGTTTTTTTTCTTTCTTTTTTTTTTTTTTTTTCTTTCTTTTTTTTTTTTTCCCCCTTCTGGGATTTGAAGAAAACGCTAACTTTCAGTTTCAGGGAAGCAAAGAGTAGGCTCTCGGAAAGGGGCTGACTGAGGTTCTGACTGAGAAGACTGCAGATTTCGTGGGTGCAGTTGCTTCCTCCTTGTGAGAGGTCTCACACACTTGTGCTTAGTGTCTTCAGCATTAGGGCTTGGGTTGCTCTGACCTGCATGTGCTCAGTCTCCTTCTGAATAAAGATGTAATGTGAAACAAGAGTTCATTAGAAACCCCAAAACCCAACAATCTGAGTGTGTAGCTTTGCTGTCAGGGCATTCACACAAAGGAGGGGATATTGGGAGGCAGACCTTGCTTTGAACATACACAGTGTAAACTACTCCTGCTAAGAAATCCTCTGTCAGTGATGCACTGACCTCTGCTGTATTAAGGACCGAACAGGGAAGAGACAGCAGACATCCTTGCTTACCTGATGGGGTATGAATCTGGCAGTGAAAGTTCGAACGTAAGCAATGAATTTTGGGAAATCCAAACAGATATAACCAGTTATATCCTTCTGTTCTCTCTTTATAATGCTGACCTGTTACAACAGATGTCTCTCTCCACATTACAACTTTTCCTCCCTGCCTGGTTCCCGTTCTGGGTTTTGGGGGTTTTTTTTCCTGATTTTTTTCCTGCAATGCTTTTGAACTGTTCTGATTTGCAGGCATCCTACACTTTTGTCAAAGGAGGAGTACATTTCTGTAGTGAACGGAAGCCTGTTGTCCATATACTTGCTTTTCTTAGTTACCTTTCAAGGCTAAAATAGTCCACAGACTCCTCAAAGAAAATCAGTGAGCTACTTTGAATGCTGAGATCTTAATATTCGTAAATGAGACTAAAGACTTAACTTAGCTGTAAAGAGAGAAGTTACTGAGTTTTGTTATGACTATTTAAGTCCTTGAAGCTGGATAAAGCCCTGGCAGATAAGTCGTAGTAAATTTTCAGTATGACAGGGTTATTTCAAATGGAAAATATAGATATCCTTTTTTGCAAACTCACAGGCTTCAAGCCAAGGTATGATTCTGTTCTCAATGAAATCAGTGGAATTTTTTGTTTCTCTAATTAAATACCGCAAGTAGATGCAGGGTTTGTTTTTGTTTTTCAGGCACACAGTGTTTGTTACATCCTCTTTTGGCTGTTTTTTTTCTATTCACTTTCTATTCTCTATTTAAATTATTTTTATTTGTTTTCTTTTTTCCTTTCCTTGATATTCTGCTTCCTTTTTATAAAAGCTAATGACATGTGGGAGCATACAGAAGAGTCATGTCACTCTGCCTTCATGGCATTTAAGCCCTGGGTTAGGAATATGGCTGTGCTGAACGAAATAATGTTCTGTGGGGCGCTGCG
This sequence comes from Chamaea fasciata, assembly GCF_029207755.1. NCBI lineage: Eukaryota > Metazoa > Chordata > Aves > Passeriformes > Sylviidae > Chamaea > Chamaea fasciata. The sequence goes on along the minus strand of NW_027094087.1, from coordinate 54,415,650 downwards.
GAGGCCGGCGTTGAGAGGTGGTTTGGTGACCCCACTCCTGGCCATGGCTTCCTGTTATTTTGGTACTTTTGCAGTGGTGAGCCAGCCAGAGCAGACCAAGATTTCAGGGAATGAAACTGGAGTATACTGCAATGAAGACCAACTTTGTGGCTGCCTTGCCTGTGAAAATGTCATCTCATATTCCTACCTCCTACCCTGTGGAAAACCCCAGCTTATATGGCTCTGTGACAGTCACCTCAGGCTACCTGGAGACCTCCCAGTGTATCCCTGTCAGCTGATGGCCAAACACAGAAAGGCTCACAGGCTCCAAGGGAACAAAATCCATGCTGCAGTAACCAAATGGTTCACATTGTCAGCTGACATCCTGAATGAAGCAAACCACCAGGAATAATTAGCAACAGAGGCACTGGCAGCAATGTGGACTTCTTCCTATGGAGTGTAGAGTCCCCCGTATCCATTCTCAACATTGCTAAGCAGCAGTGAGATACCTGGTAATAGCTGAGAAAGGATGTGCTAGATTTAAAGCACTGATAATTAAAGCATTTTAGGTACTTACAGCAATGAAAGGAGGAATTAATCTTTGGATATGAAACTGAACCAGTTACCTATTTAAAATAGAATTTCCAATTACTGCTTTCCCAGAAAAAAGGTAATGAATGCCCCCAAAGGGCTTTCTGTTCTGTTTTCGACAAGACCCAATTTGTACAGGTCAATTGATTTAGGTGCTCTAATAGGTCTGTGCAGTAAAATGGACTGGGATCCTGAGAGCAGAAGATGTGCCAGTGTTACTGATTTTATTTATAAGTACTAACCTAATCAGAAAGCTCATAAAGGGAGCACTGTGCAAGGATTTAATTGTAGTTGCAAATAAGCTGGTTGTAGCTGTAGAATGTTTGATGTTCATACGATTATTCTGAGATAATTAGACAGTGCCAATAAAAAAAAACCCCAAACATAAAAACAACTTGCACAAGAGCATTATCAAAATATCACTGAGATTTTCTTTAAGGTTTTTATATCTTGACGAGGGAATCACATTTGCTTTTGACAAGCTTCTGGGTAGCTCCCAGTGCAATCTAATTAGCAAGATATAAATTTTCTGGCTCCTGGAAGAAAAACAGGTGATTAATGCTAAAAGTACAATTGCTGGATGTCATAGAATGCTTCTGCTTTTGTTGTCAGTCCCCAATTTAATAGGCTGTTTGGAATAACTTCAGTCTGTTGTTGAATGGCAGGGGATGAGGTATATACAGGTGTGTGTGTGTGTATATATATATATATATATATAAAATATTTATAAAATGATAGGTATATATATAGTGTGCATATATATAGTATAGTATAATAGGTGTATATATGTAGTATAATAGGCAGCCCAAAGGCTGTTCCAGGGTTATCTCTAAACTAAACTGAAATTAGACTCCTCAAATTCAGCTGGAGGACAGATGTCAGCTTCTGAGAGGGGAAGGAAGGAAAAGAGGGAGGTGACTATGGTAGCCTCAGATCAGACAGATTTAAGCAGTTCCTTTTATTTCACATTGTGTTCATTTGCTTTGGTGGGTGTGTGGTTGAGAGTGCATGGCTATGGGATCTGGCCCCATGTCATGCCTGTACACAGACTTCCCAAAATTGGAGTTTTGAGGCTGAGAAAAAGGAAAAGTCTATGGACGAATCTTCACACAGATATCTTGGTTTATAGGTCATTAAATAGTAGCAAATACTTTTAACTCCAGCAGCTGACACATTTTGCAAATACAACTCTTTGGTACTTCACAGTATTTTTTTTTACAGATTCACAGATTCACAGAATATTTTGAGTTGGAAAGGACCCACAAGCATAAGTTGTTCTACATTTCACACCTTCCATGTTAGGAGGATAACTTTTGTTTTGATGAAAAAATACTGGTCTCTGCTTTTTCAAAAATGGACATTGGATATTCATTTCTGCTGGAGTGGCTATGGGGACTAAGATCCTGATGGTAATTGTGCCGGTATTATGTAGCCACCTGCGGCTGGTGAGTACTCAGATGAACTCGTGTAGGGCAGGATGCTGGAGAATGCAGTTCGGCCTTCAGTTTAGGCCACATTTGGTTAAAGAAGAATCAGAGGCTGTGCAATAACCTGTGCCATTGAAAAAACTTGGCGAGTACTTCTCTCAGATTATTATGGCATCACTGTGTATGGTAGAAATGAGTAGATTCAGATCAAGGTTCGTCCCTGTACTCAGCACTGGTGAGGCCACACCTCAGACCCTATATCCAGTTCTGGGCCCCTCACTACAAGGAAGACATTGAGGGGCTGGAGTGTGTCCAGAGAAGTGAAATGGAGCTGAGGAATGGTCTGGAGCACAAGTCCAATGAGAAGCGGCTGAGGGAGCTGGGGGTGTTTAGCCCGGAGAAAAGGAGGTTCAGGGAGGACCATATTGCTCTCTAAAAGCACCTGAAAGGAGGGTGGAGCCAGGTGGGGGTCACTCTCTTCTCTCAAGCAAGAGGTCATAGGACAAGAGGGCTTTAAGTCGCACCAGAGGGGTTTAGATTGAGTGTTCTGAAAAAATTCTGTATGGAAAGCATGGCCAGGCATTAGAACAGGCTGCCCAGGGAAGTGGTTAAGTCCCCATCCCTGGAGGTGTTTGAAAGACGCGTAGATGTGGCACCGAGGGACATAGTCTAAGCGGCGGCCTTGTCAGTGCTGGGCTAACAGCTGGATGATCCTGGATGTCTTTTCCAACATAAACGATTCCATGATCCTCTGAGGTATTCCTGTGTCTCCCACACCGGGTGGCCGGAGAGAAAGCTTTAACAGGCCCCTGGGAGAAGGCGGGCGACGGGGGGGCGTGAGGCGGCCGTGGCGGGCAGTGCCCGGCAGGGGGCGGCAGAGGCCGCCCACAGCGCGGGGCCTCATCCCGCGCAGCGCTCCCGTGCCGGCATTCCCGCCCGGCATTCCCGCATTCCCGGCCCTCGCACCCGCGCGAGGGAAGCCTGCGGATCGCCCCGGGGCTGGCCATGCTCTCTCACGCCCCGCAAGCCACTCCTCAGAGTGCGGGGCTGGAGAAGGAAAGGGAGACTCATAATGCCCATTCTTCTTTAAGGCCAGCTAATAGTCTTTGTCCGCTTCAGAAAGGAAGAGAAGGTAGAAATAGAGATTCAGTACTTAGATTGTCCGACAGGGGAAGGGTAAACATACAAATCCCCATAAATAAGCAGAGGAATAATGAGCCATTGAGCTGATACTACTGGCAGGTGGGAAAGAAATGAGGTCACCTGTCTCTCCTACCTCACCTCACCTGGCACAGCTTGTTGGCATCATTGTCTGTTCTCAGATAAAGCTGCCATTCACATATAAAAATGGGGTGTTTGCAGGAAATGTTGATCCCTCCAAAGTTAGACTGTTTATCTAGCCAAAATGTGTGGGAAATTCTGGTTTGGTCACAAGGATGTTAAACTACCTCATGATGTCAGCCTTATCATTATTGGGTTTCAGGGGGAAAAAGTTCAAGCAAAATTCAGATGGACTAAAGAGGAACGTCCTTAGGTAAATAACAGATAAATACATTTCTGAGTTGACCATGGTGTAATTAGGAAAAAAAACCCCACCCAACTTGCAAAGTAAGAATAATATTTCCCTGTCTTATGGAGAGTTATAATGACAAACTCAACAAGCAACACTCAAATCTTCCAAATCTGATGCCTTCATTATGCTCAAGGCTTAAAAATAATGTGCCTGGCCTCAGCAGGGAGAAGCAGAATTCCTTATCTGGATTTGTAGTATCCCTTTTACTGTTAATGGAGGTATCTCTGAAGCAATACAACAAAGTTGACTAAATGGAGAACTGCAGGTGGTGGCTGAGGCTGTTGTCGGGCTTGTCAAAGTGTAAACATCCCTTTTAACAAGTTCCTTTCCTCTTTACATGCAGCGCCCAGAGTTGTCTGCTAATATTCATCTTTATGCTGTTGCTCAACTCGAAAGAGTAAATCAACCAAGCTCAGGACCCCCTCCTGAGAAAAGGCAGAGAAAATTCGGGTTCAGGTCAGTAGCAACTTAGGTACTGCTTAGACACATCTCAGCCACTTGCTTGGGTTGGATGGGACCATGGCTAATATAGCCCTCCCTCCTTAAGGTAGCCACAGGTTCCAATAAAAATACAATTCAAGCATCTGCCCTGGGGCATTTAACTTCCTCAGGGTAAGCCACACCTTGAGTCAAAATAGTTAAAATCAGTATAAAAACTGTGTAGTGAAGGTTGTATTGTACATGCAGCATATCAATTTGCCTTGGCTCAGACAGTGCCAACACCATGGCTACAACGACATTTCTAGGCCAACCTGAAAGTGGCCATCCTGTGGTTGATATTTGTTGTCTTATTCATATGAACAGGTTAACTGAGCTGAATAAAATATTTCATAAGATCAGTTACGTTGTGACTGGTGAAAAAAGGTGCTTTATTTTACTTATTCTGTGGGAAATAAGTCCATTAGTCATTTTCAGATTCGTGGAGAGTAGACAGGGATAAAGAGCAGTAAGTTTATCTCTGTGCCTGTCTCACCTATCAAAAATTATTTCCTGTGCTGTAGTTTGATTATTCAGTCCAATCTTTCTAGAATATAGGAAATGCAGGCTATTTCTCATGCAGGATTGTGCAGAATCCAGCATTTCTTTCTGTTTTTAATGTAAATTTTTCATTCTTTAGTTTCACTTCACTGCTTTGAGTTTACACCTGTTTTTATCACTGAGAAATCCAAAAACTGTAGGGTCTCCTTCAAACACACTAGGACTCTTTTTCAAAATATGGGCTTGATTTTTATGCCAAATTCTACTTATTGAACTTAATTCCAGCTAATTGGGAGTGTGGATGAGGTAACTTTGTCTTTGCAGTCTCTGCAGGAAAGATACTGCTGTTTCCCATTAGATAAGGTTAGCATAAATATTTAAAGATGAAACAGTCCATGGTGCATTATTTCCTAAATTCAGCGCAATGGTGTGTCCATGTTTCACTGGGCATTAAATTTCTACTGCTGCCTGACCAAGTAGTGTACAGCTCAGTATTAATGACCAAGGAGCTCCATGTAAAATGGAATATCCAGGTCACACTATAGGAACCTGATGGGAGGACAGGGCTGTACCACAAGGAAAGAGTTCCTCAGCCAAAGTTTTGCTTTCCAGCACCGTGTCTCTCTGTTCCCTCCACTGAGCAATGCACCGGCTTCTGCGGCTGGACTGCAGAGTGGATTAGTGACATAATTTAAGCTAAAGAATAATAGAGGAAAAAAAAGGTTTATTTTTAAACTGAGATAGTCAAAGCGATCCTGTTTGCAGCAGTCCCCAAAGCAGCTGCCTTGGCACAACTGAGGGGAGCATGAGCTGCAGCATGTGGGTGGAAAGGAAGGGTCTGAAATGGAGAAAGGAGCAGTTTTTCTAACCCATTTCCCACTGGCAGAGATGGCTTTCCAAATCAAGAGCCTCGGCTTCTAAGGTGCCAACTGTTTGCTCTGCACTGTCACCTCTAAAGTTATCCCCACAGCCTTGGTGATTGTGAATTTGAGGAGACTTGCTGAAGGGTTTGGCATTACCAGAACAAACCATGGCTTTCCTTTCTGGAAGAGGAGTATTTTGAAGCAGGGATGAGGGAAAGGTGACCTGAGCTGCTGCATTCCTTTTATTCTCAGCTGTTGCAATGCCCTTGAGGGGGCTGCCAGCGGGGGCAGGGATGCAGCAGCTCCCTGCAGCTGAACAGAAGTCATCGGAGAGCTGAGATTGAAGCTTGTGCACTGGAGGCAGTCCAAGGGAGGAGAAAAAGGCCAAAGCCCTGTCTGTTCCTTGCCTCCCGTTCCCTGTTTGACACAATTGATTTTAAAAACTGGACAGGCCCAGGAAGCCTTTTGTTCACATTCCTTAACTTCAGGAAAAGCAACTCTGCTGTAATTGCACCACATGTTTTCCTTCAGCCTGGCCTTTTCAGAGCTCAAGATGCTCTCACAGCATTGAAGGGAAATGCCTGAACAGGGAATTACAAATAAAGAGGATCAAGCTATGTGCTCTAAATCCTGAATGCTAACACTAAACACATTTTTCTTTAAATGGATCTCATCTGACTGCTGCCTGCAGGCACAGCTCTGAGGGTGAAATTAAGATATTAGGCAAAGTCTAGGATGCAACAATAAACTTTTCATTCCTATTAGTGGGAATCATGTGGTTAAGCTACCCTCCAAAGTCACCCATGGTAATTAAGAAACATACTTAGCCCATAATGGAAAGTTAATGGATTAAAGCGATGCCTTATTGCACAGTGGTTCAACATTACACGGCTGCTTTCATCCTAAAACTCTTGAAAATCCCAGGGCTTAGGCTTGTTGTTATTGCAATCAGTGTTGAAATTATGACTGACTGTCCATTGGCTTTGCAGAGAGAGCTCACAATGCCCAGCAGTTCCAAAGGGACCTCCCTTTAGGAATCCTCACTCCCCCAGCCCCATCAAAGCTCATGCCTGCAGAAAGAGGGGTACTTTCATGCCAGTTCTTGTTCCACAGGCAGGTTACCTGTTTTGCATTCATCGGCATAAAACAGCTCTTGAAGAAGAGATTAAACAAGTTTTCTTCCCTTCTGGGTGAATCCCTTAATCCTTGGACTACAGCTATGCTCAGTTACTGTGCCCTTCAATCTTTTAGTCCATGCTGCCAAGTAGGATAGCTTCATAGGGAAAAGGAGGGTCTTCCCACTGAGTGGGTGAAGAGATGTGGGTCTGAACCTTCTGGCTCTGCCCCTGAAGATCAGAGTGGCTGAAGGCCATTGTTGTCTGGGTTGTGGGGCTTTGGCATCATCATCTTCTCTCTTCTCTGAATGAAACCCTGAAGCACATAGTGGCACAGCAGCCCATTTCATCTGATAAAGAATGAAGCTGATTCTGCTTGAAGCTATAGTTTTAAAAAATATGCATAAAAATTGGGCCTTTTTGTGAATTAAAAAAAGAAAGACAAAGAACAAAGCAACTGAATTTTTTTGGCTAATAAATCTAGATGTTCCAACCTTACCTGCAGCTGAGCAAGTCTGTAAGAGGAAGACCTCATGTGCCAGTGTATTAAAGCAGGCAGCACTTGTTCTGCATTTACTATTCAGTCTATCTGTAATATTCATCTATACATTCATTTTATAAAGCTCTGGGTTTTAACAAGTTTGAAATTCTGCAATACTCACTGAAGCCCTGAACCTATACTAAAAATGAGGGTAAATAAAACTTGATGGCTCATTTATCCTCACCAGTATCTGCCCATTCTGATTTAGACTTAATGTGGAGACAATGGAACTATGCATTAGAGGGTTGCACAGGATTCTCCATGATCTTGCTTTGATAGGTCACCAAGCCCTTGCACAGTGATATGGCCACAATAATAGCCAGAACTCATTAATAATGGAATTTGGTAAAGCTGAAATGGAACAGCCAGCTCTCATTCTGATTTTATTAGTCTTACAATAAAGTTTTTAATAATTAATTTATGCATTATTGGTTGAATCCTTTGAAGTCCACTAATCACAAATGGACATACTGTATGTCCTCATCTACCAGTTTAATGAAGTAGCATTCCTAAATCCTACTTTTAAAGTGTCTCTTACTTTCCCTGTAGGAGAAATAAGATTCTCAGAAGGGATTTGAAAGCAGCTCTACAGCTCTTTGTAGTATTCCTTTCACCTTGTCTTTCATAATGAATTCAAGAAATATTACGTGTCCAGGGAAGAAGGTAATTCTGAACTTTAACAGATTGGTGCTGCTGCAATTCATGAAAAATTATACTCTGATGGAGTATACTCATGGATGGTACCACTGAATTCAATGGATCCAATGATCATGAGCAGTAAGATCCTCCAGGGGAGTGTGGCAGACTTCACCCAGGGATTGTTGCTGCTTCAGGACACACACAGTGTTTAACCAGACAACACGTACAGTCTCCATCTTAGCTGGCTACTCCAGGCACTGCTGTAATACATATTAATAGCAGTTTTGTTGAAAGGCCTTATTGTAATATTTGATTTGCTTTGGCCCAGCCACATGAAAGGACATCCAAGTAAGAACAAAGAGAACGCACCATGGCCAGGGACAGAGTCAGCTATTTAGGAGCAATCTGGGGCCAAGAGCTAAGGGCCCTGTAAACCAGTCTGGCATCTGATCTGCATGGCTCATTTGAAACAGACTGATAAAAACTAGAGAGAGGACCAGAGCAATTGTAAAGAAATGAAAAAAGCCAAAAAATCTGAAATGAGAAAAACAGAGGACTTCTTTCTTTTTTGCATCTCAAAAAGAAAATTAAGACACCAGAGCATTGCACTGCTTAGGTACCTTGATTGAGAGAAAATGAAGAAGTCTCTAGAATGGCAAGGCTCAACAGAAATGCTGTAATTTGACTCATTTAAAACAACAAGTAAAGTTTAAACATGAGGCAGGGATTTTTACATGAGGTTCTCCCACTTAAGCAACAAGACACGAAGGAAAGAGGTGAACGCCTCTTCAATGGCATCTTCAAGTGAAGTATGAAGTGTGAATTGTTTGTATCTTATGAAACATAAAAGTTTTTTCATTATGGTAAACTTTTATTGGTGTACTAAATGACACCTTGATGTATCACACTGGCTTATATTCAACAGCCTTACTTTTCCTAATTTGCTTAAGTTTGAAGTTCCTGCTGATTTTCCAGAGCACAGCTGTAGAACATCAGCTCAAGTTTTCTGCTTTCCTTCATGAAGAATTTGACTTGGGAAGAACATGTAGCATTTTGATAACCTTTCTGAGGTACAAAAAAAAAAAAAAGGCTTTTCTTCAGAGAGAGAGTATGGAAGGCAGATGTTAAGAGGCAGAAAGGTGATGCATTTTGTTGGAAAAGGCATTGAGCAATGTCTACAAAAGGAATGTTGATTTTTCAAGGCTGCATAAGCTGTACTGTTGGGAAATGACTCAAATTGCAGTAACCCAACAGCTTGCTGTGGTCTCACAGATGGGCCGTTTCCCATAGGATCCAAATGATTAGCCCTGCTCCATAGCTTGTCTGCAGAGATCATAAAGGATTCCCACCAGGCCCCGACCTCTACAGTCATGCAGGAGCCAAGCTCCAACAATCACAGAGCAAGGAGTCCCTAATAAAATGTCCAGCTAAAAATGTATCAGGAGCCATGGGGACTAAGCAACTGAAGTGTGAATAAAACCCTGATATATTATGCAGTGCATACACTTAAAGCAACATTATGTAGGAGCAGGGAGGTCACTTTCCTGTGAACTGATCCTGCTATGATCATTACTGTTCATTAAGATCCAAGAAAGGTTGGAGCAGGGCAGCTCCAGATGCACAGTCACAGGTCTGGGGATATGAAAGAAGAATCAGTCCAGGCAACATCATGTCATTCTGAATAAATGGTCACAGTGGTCTTCAATGTCATTGCTGCTGGGTGTCAATAACTTGTGTTTTCTGTGGGTGTTATCATAATGCCTCCTCCTGCACATCTGTGGGGTTTCTCTGGCTAAAGGTGGTGCTACAGCACAACCCTACTCTTTGCAGGCATCTTCCAAAACCACAGTCCCACCCTCACCACCTGTAAGTGGTGAAGCCATTTACACTCCCCAGCTAAGGAAAGACCAAAGCACGTTGTCATGCACACACTGCTACAAACCTTAACAACTGGCTGAAAATTATCAGAGCTGTTAAAAATGAAAAGAAAAACAAAAGGAAATTGTAAATCATACTAGTTCTACTTAAATCAATCTAAATAATTTTAGCAAGTGGAGAAACACGATGAGGATGATGTCAGAAGCGTAATATATTTGCCCTCCCTGGCTGAGGGGAAGCAACACACATAAAACATGTGCAATAGGTGGCTTGACAAAAATAAATCTTAGACACAAATCATGGTAATTGAGTTCCTTAGTGCAGAGCAGCCTTTCTGGCAGACATATTGATAGAATTTATCTGCAATCATGAGGTTTCCCCCAGGCAACCCCTAAGTGCTCTGTACATTTTGTCACTGTACTTTACAATAGTAACAGCTACTGGGGCTCCAGTCACTTCAGTGCACAAAATTCAGTATTTCTATATTTAATGTATTCGCTGTCTATTCAAATAGCTTTCATTGAACTTCACCAGCCCTTTCGCTGGACTGAAGTATAGAATTGAGTACCATGGCTGATGATAAAATTATTTCAAGTTAGAGGTGGTTATAATTTACAAAAGCTGCTTATCTTTCAACTTGTGTATGTTTTGTGCCAGGGCTATACGTATCATTATATATGCCAGCATAATTGCACAGTCACAAATAAGCAAGACAGTAAGTGTTCTAGTTCACATCAATACCCACAACCACAGAAAAGGCTGTGAAAGGTGTCAGCTGCATCTGGATTGATTTAAGACTCCAACAGAAACTGAATTTTCTGTGCATTTTAATTCTCATTTTTGCTCAGGTGTTTTGCTGGTAGCTTATAATACTGAAGCAGATATGCCAGCATTAGAAGGATTTACATCTCCTTTGATTTTCATAACATGCTGGTAAATGTAGATCATGTCCTGTGAGGAAAACTGAGAAAAATTACAAGGAAGACCACATCATGATATAACAGAATTACAGCAAGGAATATCATTATTATAAATGAAATGAGGGGGCAGTGGGTACAGTATCAGTGAAATGTGGACTTTTATTAGATTTGGACTCTGAGCATTTAACCTGCCCAAGCCAAAAGGCATTTATAAACATATGGGCAGGCATTAGCCATGAGGTGGAGGAATGCTTTTCTTGTACAGCACCACCATAAACATGAGGTTGGCGGATCTATTTACCATCATGCCCAAAGGGGAAACGAGTTTCTTCTGCTTTGACTCACTTCAGATGGGCTTATTTCAGCCCTCAGTTTATGTAGTCATAACTCTGCTGAAGGAAACATGACTGCATAAATGTACCTTGAGGACAGACCACACATCATCATAAAAATGAGCTGGTGAGATCACCTGGTCTGCAGAGCCATGCAGGGCAGCCGAAAGCACACAGAGAGTCCTCTTCCTCACAGCCAGGACTGCCACTTTAAGGAAAGGGTCCCTGCAATAAGAAATTGTTTTCTGTTCTTATTAGCATTTTCTTTTCCTTTCCTGTATAACAGGTTTGTGGCTTTTCCCCTAAGTCCTGTTTATGTATTATTCAACATTTTCTTGCTACTGCTGCTTTGTCTCTGAACACAACAGGTCTAGCCCAAAGACAGGGTTGGCCTTGCCCCTTCATGTGGTGCCTTCCCCTCCTATGGTCCTGGGAAGGCAGCGCACTGCTTGGACAGCAAGCCTGTGCATACAAATCCATGTAAAGGATTGTCTTGGGCTGAAGTATATTCTATCACCATCTTCATGAACTGTTGAAACCAGGTGAGGCAGTGCTCCCTGCCTCCTCCACTCTGGCTTATCTTCTGTTAATGGGCCCATCAGCACCTTGGCTGCACAGCTCACAGATATCCCCCTCCTGGACTACCTCCTGTTAATGGGCCCATCAGGCCTTATCACATGACTCACCATCCCATTGTGAGATGCTCTGCCCAGAGGGAGGAACCAAGCATTCCAGCCTGGATATAAGCTGAGACTGAACACCAGAGGGGCGCTTACCCACTGGATTCCCAGAGGACCCGAGCTACCAGACCTTTCTACAGAATCACTGCTTCAGGAAGACCACCTCATCTGGACTGCTTCCATCACTCTGCTCAGGTTGTATTCTGACTCTGTCAGTGGTCTTTTGTATTATTGCATCTATTTTATTTTACTTTCTTTCCTTTTTTTCCTATTAAATTGTATCTCTGACTTGGAGCCTCTCATTTGTTTTGCTTTCAAACCACTACAAGGATGAATCAAAAATGTCCCTTTTTGTGTGGGAATCCATGTGGAAGATGGCCAAGTCACATTGCAGCTCTGAGAACACTTTCCTCTAATTTGTCTATCCCGGCCTAGTGCCTGGTTTGCTCACGAAATGGACCCAGTCCTCCTGCCCCTTTCCACTGTACGGCTTGTGATTTCAGAGGGTCTCGTATCTCCACCCTTGGGGTTTGCCAAGCCCGCTCTCCAGACAGCACACATCTGGCTGGAGGTGCACATCTGAGTGGAGCCCATACTGTGCTTGTAGCCATCAGAGGACATCCTGGCACCTCTGAGGGAATCTAAGTAGCTGTGGACATCCCAGGTGAGCATCCATCTAGCAAGAGATCAAAAAAAAATCCATTCATATGCTTCTCCTGTCAACATAGTGTGCAGGGTTGGGCTTTAAGCCATGGTGTCAAGTACTTTTTTATAAAATGGCCTGGAGATGTCAAGATTGGCATCTCAGCAGGGCTTCTGAAAATAATTATCCAGCTCCAGCAGTAGAAGATTGAGTGTGCTGCACCAGGGGCCCTGTGATATTAAAGTAGTCACTGGAAGAACAAAACTCCCTGATAATCTCAGCATGGAAAAGCAAGTGATTCCCGCTGAGTTCAGGTTAAGGCTTGGGTAAGGATTTTATAGGTGAACTGAGAGGGGAAAACCCTTTAAAAAGCCAAAGTAGGTATGCCCACAGTTCTATTGTTTGCAGAAGGAAAAACGTGGCCTGGATAGGTAACCTCCTGCGACAAAGGAACAAAAGAACTGAGCAGACTCCTTCCTCCAGGAGGACTTCTGAATGGATTACCTAGAGTTATCTCTGATGGACGCTTCTTCATTTCTCCCAAACTCTCTTGTTGTAGCTCTGTGCATTTTTACTCTATTCATGTAAAAAATTATTTGTAAAATCAAAGGGTCCTGTTTCTTTCCAGTCTTCATAGACAAGCAATTTTAAACAATGTACAAATGTAAAAATACCAGGTTTAAATGCATTGCAAGGAATGATAGAATCAGTCATAGAATCATTAAGGTTGGAGAAAAGCCTCTCAGATCATTGAGTCCAACTGAAGCTTTGGCTTACTTGAAAGAGCATCTAAGAATACCTTCCAATTTTTATTTCCTTTTATTATCTAAAGGTAATCTATCCTATGTAGTTATTAGGGGATAAATACTGAGCTGAATTTGGCACAGTACATGGTATTGCTCCAATATGCATAGTGTATAGAGGGAAGACTAAGAGCAAGAACAGCTGATCACAAGAGGAATTTTTAATGGATTGAATTTTTGAATTATGTGGTTTGTTGCTTACAGAGAGGCGTCTGCTGCTGCTACAGCAGTATTACCCATAGTTAAACGTGCAGTTCACTCTGTCTTGACTATAACTTAAATAACATTGTTCCCAAGATTAGCCAGGAGCTGATATGATACATTTTGGTAGGTTGAAAGTTTTCTGTGTTGTCCTCAAGTGTGACCTTCTTTTCCAACTGAGAAATTATTGGAGATGTGGTTGAATACAACTTATATTTTAATCTATGCTTTCAACTGAAAATATCAAATGGTTTTCCATGGTAGTTCATTATTGCACAGGTATGAAAGGGGAGTAACCAATCATGTTTTTTTTTACTAATTTCAAGATGGTGCTAAAACGACACAAAAAAATATCGGGAAGTGTAAAAAGTTAACTGAGTTTAAGTGATTTGAACTCTCACAGTGTCATCAAGAGCTTTGCATAATGCAAGATATTAACTTTGGAAGATACCTCTCTAGCAGAAAAAAGAAGATATTTTCTTCTAGCTGTTTAAACCTCTCTTATACAGTAAAGCAATTTGATTTTAAAAGCAGTTTAGCAACACTTACAGATATTTTCTCAATTCCAAGAGTTTTATAATTGCAGGAGAGATGTCACTTTTGCTAAGTTTAGACACATTGAAAATATCTAGCTATATCTTCTCATGATGGTTATCTCATAGCGTTGCATTAAAAGGAATTAAACATATCTTTTCTAGCTATTAAAAAACCCTGAAAACCTAAAATTCCTTCTTTATCTCTTTCATTGTTAGATAACGATTTCCCACTTGCACTTTAAAATTCTTAAATAATCACTTAGATGCAGTTGACAAAGGGATGTTAAAAGTTTAACATTTGTTTCACAATGTGTCACAAGATTTTTTTAATGTCATAACATTAAAATTGAATGACCTAATGATGCATGTGCTGAAATTAACTATATCATGCATTCATGAGAAGTAAGTCACAAGACAGAATTGGTTGTTCCTCAGTAATAAGTACAGTTTTTATCTAAAACACTTCTTAGTGAACAAAAAAAAAAAGGTTTTTGTCACATACCCAAATACTTGACTTCACATTTTAGTTTTAGTCTCAGTCTGACTAAGATGATTTCTCTGAAAAAAGCAGTGACTTTCAGGGCAGTCTAAGTTCTCCTGAGTGACTTCAATCTGATAGGAAGCTGGATATGACATGTTTTCATAAGACTACTTAAATACTGGGAGTCTCAGCAAAGCAGCTTTAACATGTTTCAGGAGTCTTTTATTAGGAAATAGGCTAAGTCCTCCTTTCATTATCTTAAACCCCTTACAACTCATGATGCCATTCCTACTTCAGGTGCAGAGAAAATGCTGAATATTTTTCACAAGTGAACCATTAAAAACTGAATTATGTAAGGCTTCAAACTAAAGTAATTTCAGTATTTCTGGGGAGAATTGCATTATCTGAGTTTAAGACATGCAGGATACATTAAAATGTCTTAAAACATATTATTGTCAATAACAACAAAGTAAATGGTGCCCTGGAGCTCAGTAAATAATTTGTTACTGGAGGTATTTGAAATGAATGCTTGAAAGACACATCCACAATTGAAAGGAAAATCTCATCCCCATAAAATATCCTGTAGCAGTCATGGCTCACTTACAAGAGGTGACCACCTGTGCCATGACAGCCTGCACTCATCCACCCTCGCAGTGAGCCCTGCCCCAAATGGACACCCAGGTGTATTGCCCCACCTTGGCTCCCTTCCCCTCTCCTGACCCCGAAATCTCCTAATTCCTGCTCTCTGCTTCCTTTCATGGCAGTTTCTCATCAAAAGCATTAAAGGAGGAGGAGTTAAAGCAGCAGGAGTTGGTTGAGCCTCTTTGGCGGGATGTGGGTGACCCAAAGCCACCGGATGCTGATGTGGGACCTTGAAGTGGCTGGCAGGAGTTCTTGCTCACCCCGTGGGCCGGGCTGCTCCCTGAGTTGCAGCGATTAGGCTCCCTTATCACTGCCAGACCAGACCCTAAAATAAAAAGAGAAGTGAGGCTCTTTTAATATGCTTAAGCAGTCTAGGGTGGCACTAGTTATGCAGCCAGGTGCTGCATGCAGTCAACATCTGCCCTGGGTGAGCATGTTTTTCTCAAAGGGGAGGAAAAAAAAGTTGTCAGTAAAATGCTATTTCTAAGCAAAGCTTGGCAGGGAATTCAGGATAAGGTACAGTACTGCACTTAATCTTTTCTCCAAAAGAATGGATTTGAGGTTAATGACCCCTGAAGCACATTTATTGGCTTTGTGGTAACAACCAAAACATCCTTGTTTTTTTTCTTTATTTGGAGACAAGAAGGAAGGTTTGCAGCACCAATTACTTCTACTTTGCTACTTGAAAGACAATTATATGTTTCATAGGAGAATATTTACAATATATTCCTGACTTAGGAAATATACTTGGGACTGCAGGGGCAGGAAATTACTGCAGATATTTTAGTAGAGTCTGTGGGTTGTTGGCATTACTGCAAGCACAGGTCTGTCTAGAGGCAAGGGCTGTGCAGTTTTCAGTATGACTTTGTCTTGATGTTGTCATGTGACCTGCCTGACGAAGCCAAAGCATGATAAGACTCGCAACGTGATTTAGCAGTGCAGGAAGAGGGAAAACAATGATTGTTTTTGAGAGTGTCAGGAAAAGAAATCCCATTCCACTCAAATTTTTTTTAAATTGTTTTCCAGAGTAATACAATCTTAAAAAAAAAAAAAAAAAAAAAAGCAAAAAGCGCAAGCTTGTTCTCAGTGTGAATTTTTCCTGTGGGTAATAATCTGGACAAACATAAAACTGGGTCAGTGGTTCCCACCCTTTCCAAGCCATGTTTGCAATTGCTGGATTTCTGCCAAACTTATCAACTTGCCTTGAAGTTGAAGAACTGTGGCAGATCAGACTTCCACAGCCCTGTCACTCCCAGCAGCAGTCACGCTGCAAACACAACTGTCTTGGCAACTACTCAGATACTTTTTACTGATCTACAGTTGCTGAGACATAGCTGAAAGCTCGGCCTCCAGTCTCTGCATCTCTCAGGGTGATTTAAAAATATACATAATCGGAACCATGAACACTGAATTGTGGGTACTTACAGAACCCAGTGAGTAGTCAGAATAAAACTTTTAAGTCTCTGTGTGCTGACAGACCTTGTCACTCAATGATCTTGGAGTGCACTGATGAAATATTTTGAAGTTTCTGCAGTAATACACTCCACTACAGTTTAGTGACATCTTCCTAATACATGTCTGAACACAAAGCATAGTTTTCCTACCCAACACTGGTCATACTTGTTGCCAGATGAACTCTTTGGGCTCATGACCCCATGAGAGATGGGCAACATCCACAAGAAAAAACACTTGACAAAGACTAAGCTCAGAAACAATGTTATGTCACAATTCATAAGGGTGTGTGTCTAGATGTATATACGTACGTCTGTCTAATGAGAGACATCTATAACTGGTAAAAGCATTGGAGGATAACAGCAGGTATTTCACAGCTTATACAGCTGAACTTTGTAAGAATTTTCTCTGACAAAAACCAGTATCGTTTTAGGGCAAAAGGAAAGCAGTTTGGAAAAATGTATGTTCCACCCCAGCATTCAGATCAGTTCTATCAGTGGTATGTGACTCCCTCATGTGCCTTCTGTTCTGCTCATTCAATGAGGTTACCCAAATAAAATGGTGCACACATCTTATATCATCTGAAATGTGAAACAACCTTGGAAAGACAAAGAAAAGTTGCCTCCCTGATGGCCTTTTCCCAGCTCCAGCAATCCACACAAACTCCCTTGCAGAGGACCTTACCTTGTGCGTGTCAAGGCCTTCATATACAGGGCAAAGTCGAGCTCCCATGGCTCTCCAAAACAAAACATTGTTCTTGTCCCGGTATTGGATTCATCAGTCTTCAAACTGGCACAGAGCTTCCTATAAACCTTTGAAGTCATGATTTGAAACATAATGCTGGCAGCAAAAGACATGATGTGGGAAGCAGAACTGAGGGACAGACACCCAGCTCTTCTGTTTAACAAATAGCTCACTTCCTATTAACAGTAGCATTACCTCCTGCAGGCAAAACCATAAATCATGCTGCCCAGCAGCCACCAAGTTGAGAAAGCCAACTCTGAATTTAGAAATTGAGTGTCAAATTATACCACTTATTGCTGTCTGACCTATTCATTATGCTTATGTTGTGAATCTGTGGAATTTGCTGTGTTTTAGCCCAGCTCATAAAAATAATGTCCTGGATGATCAAAGGTGTACTTTGATCTGCAGACCTGTTTCTTTGTCTTGAGGCACCAGCCTCAAACACTTCCAGGACATCTGCTAATGAGACTGAAATGAGTCTGCTGTGCTGAGCAGAGCTACATGGGTGACATCAAGCAGCCCTCAAGTCACTTTGTGCAGTAACACGTTGAACAGTTTTCACTTGTCCTAACCACAGTGAGGGCTCTCAGGTATTGAAAGACATCTTATCTCCACCTGGCCTATCTGAAAGAGAACATTTTGTCTCAGGATTTCATAAACTGTCTTCTGTTCAGTCCTGATTCAAAACTCCAGTTACTCTGATAGGAAATGACTCTCCAGCAAATCTTGGAATACCATCTGCCCTGGGGACAGACTCACCTCATATTATTCTCATTCCCAAGAAGGACCTTGGTAGCACTCAGGCACAGATTTCTGCTGATTTTCAGCTTGGTCTGATGGAGAAAGCTTGAACTTTGGCAAACCCTTAACATGGACCAAGGTTCGCAGATTCTAAGGGAATTCTCTGCCTTAGCTGCTCCTATTGGTGTCCTGGTAGCCTGTCACATGGAAGGATATGGTCTTTCTAGTAAGCATCCTGACATTGCCTGCCTGGGATAACTAGGATTTGTTATCATACCTTGATATGATAGCCCTCCTTTGCATGTGAGTGCTTGCTTCTAAGCCTGATGCACACAAAGAGTGTTGCACTAGATGTGAGGAAGCACGCCAGGTTTTTCTGGCTTGGCCAGCTCAACTAGAGTTCAGGTTTGCCAAAAACATACTGGGCTTTGCTGCAACTTGTCACAATCCTAGTGTCTCCCTATGATGGCCTGAAGAGCACCTGGTCCTCAGGAAGAGCTGAACTGGGGATCTGTTAAAGAGAGGGGGCTTGCTCTGTGGAAACAGCAAAGGAAAGAACCCAAACTATGTGAGATTCTCACAGTATTTAATGCTGCAAGTATTAGTGAGACTTGTGGTGTAGCTGTGCAGGGCAAGAACAGGAAGGTGGAGAGTTGCATGACCAGTAAGTTCCCAGAGGTAGAACATTAATGAGTCTGAGAACTTGCATTAGGAAATAAGACCAAAGCTGAGAAGAAAACAAGAAGTAGAATTCATTGCCAATAATTCAGTTTGGGTTTTTTGTTGTTGTTGGGGTTTTTTGTTTGGTTGGTTTTTTGTTGTTTGTTTGGTTTTGTTGTTGATGATGTTGTTGTTGGGTTTTTGGGTTGGGGTTTTTTTCTGCACAGGCTAAAAAGAAAGTTCCATCTGAGATCTCAGAGACTGAAACATCCTGAACATTCACAAGGAACGAATGCATGGTGTTATGGAGGGGTATCCATACCCAAGCATGTGGCCATCAGTGTGGTAGCAAACGAGTAGGGCACTTAGGTCACATAGAGAGGTGAATATCAGGGAAATTCTATATCATCTGGAGTTCACAAGGAGATCACAGTCAAGACAGTAAGTGGAAAAGATCGAGGTCAAGATCAAACAGCGCATTGTTTTGATGCAGAGACAGTTACACACACTGAAGTGCACAGTAGAGAAACAACTACAAAGTAGTACAGATCAGTCACCAAGTCTGATGTTGTTATTTGTTATTTTCTCCCTCTGTCTAATGTTTGCTGAGTACCAGTGAGTGGTGCTTTAGACACAAGGATGTGTAGGATTTAGGCTCAAATATCTGTAGCATAATATCAGGTCTCTTTCACTAAGGTTTACATCACTTTCTGACTTTGCCCCCAAATGTTAGGGGTGCCACAGAGGGGAGAGTTTTGCTGTGAAGGAAAACTTGGAGTTAAGTGTCAAGTTTGGCTGTCGAACTGAGGAACAAGAGAGGCTGCTGCTTGGTGTAAAGTAGTTTATTACATGGCTAGATCAGTCTCACGAGGGCAGAGTGTTACAGTCCATGCCATCATGCAAAAACTTTCTGGCATAGAGTCCCCATGTCCCAAGCAGAAGCAGCAGCACCCCTGATATACTGCATTATATTCATAAATCATCCAATTAGCTACAAACATGATGCTATTACTGTGTTTTTGCACCTATCCTGGTCTAACACAGTTATGCAACAATGGTCATCATTTCTTACACACAGCTTATGCATATAGCCTATCTATTCTGTCTACCAATATTAGCAATGCTATGTTATGTTTATGTTATGTCTAGGACTTAGTTAACTTTGTAAAAGGTAATGCTACTGAACTTTAAACTGGACTTTAGGGCTTTTCCATTAACCAATACAGTCTCTTGTTTGCTTAAGGCACTTAAAGCATATTTTTACTTACCTAAAACTAAAACTTACATTCCCACTTCATGTCTGTGTGACTTTATCTATCTGTTTCCCCAAGGGTTTCAAACCAATCCAGGCATTCTTTTCTGCTTCTAAGCCTGTGTGCACTGGATGCTGGGAGATTTCTATCTGGTTTCCAACAGTTAAGCCTGGGCTAAACACATGACTTGGATATGTACAGTATTCCTGTTAGGTTTACACACAATTTATTTGACTCTTTCATGGATTAAATAAGATGGTTTTGACCAGCCAGTGTGGCAATCCATTAATTTAATCCTATTAATTTTGGTATGAGCATATCTGTATGCATGCATTTACACTCCACTGAGCAGTGACTTGGTTGTGGTTTAACCCAGGCCAGGCTAAGCCTCACACTGCCGCTTGCTCACTCCCTCACCAGTGGGATCAGAGGGAGAACTGGAAGGGTAAAAGCTTGAGAACTCATGGGTTGAGATAAAGACCATTTAATTGGGAAAGCAAAAGCTGCACACAAAAGTAAAACAAAGCAAGGAATTAGTTCACTGCTCCCCCTGGGGAGGCCGGTGTTCAGCCATCTCCAGAAGAGCAGGACCCCATCATGTGTACTTGGGAAGACAAGCACCATCACTCCAAGTGTCCTCTGCTTCCTCCTTCTTCCCCTCCTTTATATACTGAGGATGATGTTGCATGGTCTGGAACCTCCCTTTGGTCAGTTTGAGTCACCTGTCCTGGCTGTGTCTCCTCCCATGCACCCTGAACCTCCTTGCCAGCATGTCAGTACAAAAAGCAGAAAAGGCCTTGGCTCTGTGTAATCCCTGCTCAGCAATAACAAAAACGTCTCTTTATTATTAACCCTGTGTTCAGCACAAATCCAAAACCCAGCCTCATACCAGCCACTGTGAAGAAAATTATCTCTAACCCAGCCAAAATCAGCACAGACTTGAACTCCTGCCAAATCCTGGTTACTTGAGTCACACTGGTCCAGGTACAGATGTCAAGTCCAAGACTACTGTAATGCAACAATGTAATGTATGAGCAGTTAGATGGTATTGGAAAAGAGGTAAAAGGCCGAATGGATATAGCCAGGTTTTCTCTAAAGACATATTCAATGCTTAGAGGGGAAATTATCATAAAATTTGAGATATCTGAATCTGATGAATAAAACAACATAGGAGCAGTTTATATACATACACACATATACAGATACATATACACAGAGGTCCTATGTTGTTGGGGGTTTATATATGTGTACATAAGTGTATGTCTCTAGAGTTGTATGTGTGCCCATGTATGCAAAGTGTCTGTGTATTTGCTCTGCTGATGCAGTTAGAACTCATGAGCAAGATGCATTGCCCCACCCTTGCCGGACTGGGAAGAGCTGGTGGAGTGCCCCACTACAGCAGTTGGACCTCTCTGGCCTGGTTCTCCAATGGTACAATTTCCACCCCATGTTAGAGTGAAATGACTCATTCTCTAAAAACACGTGAATCTTGACACTGAATAAATGGGAAATAAGGTTACCTAGGCCAAACAGTGAGTACTTATGTTTACTTTGGATTTGTCTACATTTAATCAGATGACAGAGAAGTTTGTGGTATTCCCTTAACCACCACTGCCTTTCTGCAGAGATGTATCTTGAGAGAACAGCTGGAGTGCAGAGCACTATTGTTTGGGGGTGCGAAACAGATAAAGCCTCCCTGACCATTTCATCCTGCACCCACAGAATTACATAATTTTAGCCAGAAATGAAATATTTTATCGTTGATTTTATTCTTCTTTCATGTACATAATCCACTGGTAGGCAGACTCTTCTAATCCTCTTGTCAGTGAGGGCTTTGTAGGGTTTATGTTCTCTAAGATGATATATCCTAGCAACATCAGAATTAAACTAGCTGCAGATCACAGAGGGAAGCTGCAGGAATGTCCAAGTTACTGGGTATTCACCATAATTTGATTAATACTGCTGCTTGTAGTGATGTTTCCAACAGCTCAGTGGCCCAAATAGGCATCCTGACAGTGGCATGAAGTATAGGCTATTTCTTACAGTCACCTTCTCAGAGCCCCAAAATCCTCTTTGATGTTCTGCTTCTTGGTAGAGACACTGTAACAAGGTTATGCGGGTAGCTCTCACAGCTGGAGGGATGGAAAGCGAGTACCTAATGTGGAGAAATGGCACTGCTTCTATGTCTCTAAAGGTAAGGGGAGGCTTCACTCTCCCATGCTGGTGGCCTGTTGGCATGTGAGCTCAAAGAGGAAGTTTTTATTTTAATAATAGCACTTTCCTCCATTTTTTGTTTTTCTTGATCTGGTTTTCTATTGATGGAAAATTGTCTGAAAACAGAAAACCAGAGTCCCACTACAAGAGCCGTATCTGATATGATGCAGCAGCTGGGGCACCACTTTGATCTACAATATCCCTGGATTAGAATCTGCATATGTTCCTGTGTGATACTGGAAGACATCAGTGAAGAACAAAGTGCATAAAAATCTTCCTCTTTTTAAACAAACAAACAGACAAAAAAACCAAACAACTACAAGAAAATCCACCAGAGAGTTTCTTCTTACTGGTATTGAAGACTCCCTGTTGGACTGCAGCTTGGATGGACAGTTCTTTACGCAGTGCCTCTTAGTACTAGACTGTATTTTGCCTTTATGTCCTGAACTTTTGTGAGGAAAAGCTTTCATCCTACCACAAATGATTTAAATCATCTTTCTCCCTCCAGCCCAAGCTTATTCATCTCACTCAATTTGCAAACAGACTGTGTAACTCAGCTGCCTCCTTTAATGCCAACCCAGTTTTAGTGTGTCACACTTTCTGGCGTGACATTTGGTCCTGTTCACTGCTAACCCCCAGGCACCACTCTAAAAAATTGTGTCATACTCCCGGTCTTCTGTGTGTCCTTTCTTCTGGGTGTTGCCAACCTTCCCTCACCCCCAGGGCAGTGTAGGAGGGAGTTGCCCCTCCCTTACCCAAAGGATTTCAATGTGCTCCAGTTTGCCCTCCAGTTCTAGCCATCCTCCCACTAATGCTGGTGGCTCCACTGGCCTTTCTCCCACTGTCTTTCCTTCCCTGCTCCCTGACATTATTTTTAATTGACTTGTAGTCTGTAAAAATGATGCTGACATCAACTGGGGCTGTAGCCAGGGCTGAGATAAGTCAGAAGCATCTGTCTGCTGGGAGGCAATAACTCCACTGCCCATGAGCTGCTTTTAAGTTCATAATTAGGGTCAGTGGGTATCATGTCACACAACATTAGTCCCCTATTCCTTCCTAGCTCTTTGATTCCTCCCTAAATCGCTCTGATTCCTCCCTAAATCAATGGGCTGTGCCCATGGTTGCCTTTAAGACATCACAAAATTCTGGAATTGGCTGACTTCTTTAGCATCCTCAAAAGGCTGCATTGGGGAAGACACTTGTCCTCTGGTTGAACAAAAAGGTTTGCTTTGCTTTGTGGGGAAAAAGAGTTTCAGCTGAAAAATAAAACAAAAATTCAAACCATTGAAGAATGGTTACTTGCTTATCAAAAGATATTTCCCAGAGGTCTGTAAGACATGCAGGCTGACTTCACACAAT
The DNA here is from genome assembly GCF_029207755.1 of Chamaea fasciata. Lineage (NCBI taxonomy): Eukaryota > Metazoa > Chordata > Aves > Passeriformes > Sylviidae > Chamaea > Chamaea fasciata. Next base: position 54,392,405 of record NW_027094087.1, on the reverse strand, counting down.
AGTCTCTATACAGATACTCCAATCTGATACCTTCTTATGGGGATTCTCAAGGAGAGAACAAATTAAGTTAAAATTAAATAGAAATATAAATAAAGTAATTTAAAGGAAAAGACCACATGACAAGTTCACCAGATTATTGTAATTCTACTTCAGCATATGATTAACTCCCAAATTTCAGAATACTAGGGATCTGTGCCTCCATTAATACAGTCAGGCCACACTTAGGGCACATAAAAAGAACGTACAATGGCATTTTGGTCAACAGCATATAAAAATGATTGCTTTAATCAGTCAGATTGCTGTTAATTACTTGCTCTTTATCAGAAAATTCTTATTAAATTTATTTTGCTAATTTATCATGACCATGACAATATTCAGCATTTTTTCCATTACTTGGAATTTGATTCTGGGGAAATCCGAGTTTTTATTAAAAAAGATAATTTTAAAAGGTTTGAACCATTGCATAAGATGACATATATAAATTAAATAGGCCCTAAAGGCTCAGAAACCAGCAGGCAAAATGAAAGAACCTACCATTTATTAAAATAAAATAAAATGAAAAATAAAGAAAAACCTTTCATGATTTTCAAGGTATTCTCCTACTGCTCAAGGATGTGATAAATGTGGTTTAAAACCCTGATCCAGACAATGTTGCTAAAATCAAAAAAACTCAGTAGAAACCTACTGAGGTACCCTTTGATTCATCTAGGCAACATGTTTTGTCCAGAAGTGTCCCAACTCCTTGTGACTTTATTACGCTTCTCTCAATTCCTCCCCTCCTGCTCCCTTCTCTTCTCTGGTGGAGTGAGATGCTGAGGCTTGCACTGCTCCTAAGCCCTTCCCATTTGCTTTGCACTTGCTCTTTTGTTTCTACTGTTGTTTGCTTGGGCTTCTCCCTAGGTTGTAGGTACAAAGAAACAGCCAGTTGCAGAATTACGCTAAGGCAGCCCGAAAGGGGAAGGCATGTCACCAACCCAGAGACCCCGGGGAGCTGCTGTGGCATTGCAGCAGTGCCTTCACTAGCTTCTCCTTCCCTGCTATAGCAGACGACTCATCCTTTTTTCGGCTCTTTGCACTACTTTCATCTGCCCCGCTGGGCCCCAGGAACAGCTGGGCAGCCCTCATCAGGCTGCTGGAGGGGTTGGAGTGTCAGGGAGAAGGGCTGGGGCATTGAAGACCCGTGGCAAGCGGCACTGGGGCAGTCGTCCTTCTCACGCTGTCGTTTCTGCATCATCGCTGGTTACAGTTCACGTCACGTCTCTTCCTGCACAGCCACGGCTGCTTTCCCGTGCCCAGCCCCTTGCCCCTCCAGCGGGAAGTGCCATCCCCCTGGCTCCTAAGCTTTCATGGCTGACTCATCTTCGATGACAGTACTAAAGGCAGGTACTTAGATGGATAGAAGGATATTTGTAGGCAACTAATGCAACACACTTGTGAGTTTTTGTCTTAACTTTCTAAAGGAGTGGCTTTGGCCATAACAAGCTCCCTTTCAACCGATCAAACTGCTCCAGTAAAAAAATGTTTGGAGAGGTGGGAAGAGGTGCTGGCTCTGTGTGACAAGCGTTCTCACCCTCAGTGCTGCTGGAATTATAATTTGATAGATGCTGTGAATCTAATTGCTATGACGCTGGATTCTTAAAGTCTTTGTTGCAAGTTTTATAGCACTGTTCCTGCCAGCATATGCTTATCACCAAAATGTTGCTTTCCTTTGATTTTCTTCCTCTCAAAGGAGGGTAAGAATGTCCTGCTGTGTGTGGGAGCAGGCACGAAAAGCCCCAGATTACTTCCTGAAATGAGGTTTGAAGACAAAACCAGATCTGACTAGTCATTATGGTGGAGATTTCCACAACTAAGCACACAGAGGGTGCTTTGTAAGCCAAGGTGAAGGTGGTCTTTAGGCGATACTGTTTAAAAGCACATCCCAACTGCTCCAGACAAAGTCTTCAGTTCAAATAAATTGCACTAATGCAGTGGTCAACAATTAAGGGAGTTTGGAAATGCGTGCTCATCTTCTAGTCATATAGAAGTCCAACTCTATTTTAATTTCAGCACTTGAAAAAACATCTGAATTACTCCCTGATATATCCAGGGAGGGACACTGGAGATCTAAAAAAAACCAGACATTTGATCAATGCTTCCATGCTTATTACCCATAAAGGCAAAAACTGTTTGATCATCTCTACAAACCTCTACCTGGGATGAACTGTTGCACTCTGCTCCAGTGCCCTCAGCTCAGCCCCCCACTGTCTCTCTGCTCCAGCTGCCAATGCTGAGCAACCCTGCCTGTTTAACCCAAGCGTGGAAGTGGAAGACTTTCTATATTTCTACTCTAGTTCACCTGTAGTGCGCTAGTTTTTCTTTCCCGTGTCAAGCTTAGCCAATGATTCCCACACCAGGAAATGCCTCCCTTCAGTGGTGGGAAGCTTTCTGCCTGGATATTGAGCAGAGTACTTCGAAATCCCTGGGAGTTTAAGGCACCAACCAACTACAGTGTTATTTTCTAACTCGAATACATGAAAGGAACTAAAATATCATCTCTCTCTGCACTGCAGATCTATTTAATATTCCTCCCTTATCTGCAAGCAGAAGTTCTACTGACATTAATTGGAGCTTTATATTCAAAATACAGTAAATAGCAAAGTCCTCAATGCAAACAGAATAGGGAAACAAAAATGTATCAAACACAAGAGGAAAAACCTGAAGGCTGGGCACCCAGCATCAGGGGTCATCACTGAAAAATTTGAACGTGATCTTTCTGTGCATTGTTTCCTTCCTGTGAGTAGGGTTTGCAGTGCCATATGGATAAATTCCTTTAAGATAATTTGAATGTCTTGTTCATCCAGACATAACAGAGTATCACATAATAGCTTGTGAATACACACATGAGCTTATCCTAATAGAATGCCCCTGTACATGAATGCATACCTGACACTCAAAAGACCAGCCTGTGTGATTTTGCCTGCATTGACCCAAGGTCTAGTCAAATATGCACATATGTGAGGAAGGATGTCAGGTCATGTTAGTGTGCATCATGCACCCCAGCAAGCAACCAGGGTGACTGTTGTGTGTAAAAATAGCAGGAAAACATGAATCTGCTTGTGAGCAAGTGAATCAGGAGCTGTGAGGGGGGCGGGGAAGAAGGCATGCCAGCATGTCGTGTAGGGACTGCTTTGGAGATCTGTAGCTCCTCTGGAGGAGGGTCTTTGAGGCACTGTTGGGTTCCTGGAGGCTGTGGAGTGCTTCTGATATGTTGAAACAAGCTCCTCTGCACAAAATGCAGATGGGCTCTGTGTGAGTCTTAGCAAAATATGATAAGAGGTGTTCTGGTACATTCATCAGCAGGAACACAAAAACCCCTTCCTTAAATGGTAATCTTGACCTCCTCTCTCCCCCTGAGCCGGAAGGAGCAAGGTGGTTATATGGGCTGGTAGGGTGAGGAGGAATTATGTTTACTGTGGTATCAGATTGCCACAGAGTCAATTGCCCTCTCTGTTCACCACCAACTCTCAGACTTCACCCTTGAAATCCAGCAGCCATTCCTGTCAGGCTACATTGTGGAGAACCACCACCTCATTGTACAGATGCAGCCTGCATATACTGAAGCTATTTTTGAGATGTCATGTCCTTCCCTGGGATGGAGAAATCATGATAATGCATCTCCAGCCATTTTCAATGCATGTTTCGCTCTGATTAAAAGTAGGCAATTTTTACCTTCATCCTTTTGGTGAAGGACCTACACTGTAGGATGACATCTGCAGAGCTGATCTTTTCTGACAAATGAGCAGTGCTGCAGTCACACTGGATTTTTCTCCAAGAAAATTGCCTGGAAATCTTCCAGTACCTCATAATCCTGCCTTCTATCCCAGCAGCCAGTACAGCCCTAATCTGATCAGGTTCTACAACTGTGGGGCAATGATGACATGCTTGGGGTGTTTGTGTTCTTGTCCGGGAAACCCCATGATTGCTAACAAGTCCATGCTTCTTTATTTGGAAAAAAAAAATAGAGAAGAGGAAGAGAAAGACAACCTTTCTTTTCCTCTGTTAGTTTTGTAAGATTGCTCCCATGCCCCCAGGGGGGAAGGAAGAATCTTTTTTTCTGGGATAAGAAGGTATGCAGGAATGTTCTTTAGAGGGACATGAAGAGTCAGGGTTGCCGTAACCTGACCAGTCTGGTTCAGCCTGGGCTGGATAAATGTTTGCTTTGAAATAGGTGGAAAGTTACGGAAAAATCCCACTTCCTACAGAGAAAACTCCCATCAGCTTCAGACAGAGTTTTGCTTAAATGTAGCCACCAGGATATGGTCCAAAGAAGATGAAAGCTGTATGCAAAGGAATTGCATAGCAATGGTGAGACCCAGAGTGGCTTTCTCTGCCCTGTGAGAGACAGATGCAGCCTCTGCCCAGCAGGATGTGATGATCCACAGTTTGCCGACCTGTGTGACAGATCGTGCTACAGCACCTGCTGCGATTATTGTGCTTCTGATGGGAATGTAACAAAACTGGAAGAGCCAGATCAAAATCTGCCAGCACCAGGGAGGTATGAGCCTCTGGGAGCATGCAGCACAGGAGAAGCAGCTCAGGAGGGAGTGTACAGTTGATGGAGGAAAAGGGCAGGGAGAGCAGGGAGCCATTATTTCAGTGATGCTTCATGGATTCTGTGATGCTCCAAGTGTCAGCTCATAGCTGCACAAGCTCAGGACAACTGCATGGTGGTGTTTGCTGTGGCAGAGGACTGATGGGGTGCTCAAGACTCTGCCATCACCCCACTAAGTCAGTGCCCTGCCCCTGTGGGATGGAGCAGGTCTGGAAGGCTGACTCTGGAAAGTTCCTGGGGAAGACCACATCCCCCACCCCTTGCCACCAGAAATCTGTACTCTCTGAGTATGTACAAGCCACACACCATTGCCTCAGTGAAGACCTCAGCTTTTCCTATAATTTCACAGTTATTTCTGTAAAAGGCACCTTTTCTGCCTGATCCAAGACCGCATGGTGCCAGTGCTCACTGGAGGAGAAGAGAAAATGTTCAAATAGCTCTGAGGATCACTTAGTATTGAACACCTTTTTCTCCGTCTCAGGAAAGGCCCTTTCCACAGCTTTCCACCACCGTCCTCTCTTTCTTGGCTGGCTCTGGTTGGGGAGGAAATGCTGTTGCCCAAGATTTGCCTTGAGGAGGGAAAACAGAAACCCACTGGAAACCCAAAGAAATCTTCCTCCCTGTCCTGTCATTTTTGGTCCTTACAACTCCTCTTCCCCTTCATCACCTCATTTGGGAAGAAGGAGAGGAGCTGAAAACACCTCTTAGATGCTTTCCTCAGCTTGCAAGGAGGAGCAACTGTGACACCATGGTTGCCTTCTCCTCCCTTCACCACCTGTGGGGCAGAGAGTGCAGAGCTCCAAGAGCTGTGGGTGTGAACTGGGTGGTGCAGGATTGACAGGATGTAGGGTTCTTGTTGGGGTAAAAATATTGCAGAGTTGCGGGGCTTGTGGGTGCTCCCACTGGGGCTGGAGCTTGGGGAGGGTTTGGAGAGCAGAGCAGATATTGGGACAAGTGTATCAGGTGACAGGAAAATCAGGCTCTTTTTGGGCTTTGTGAGCTCCCTAATGGGCTCTTAAAATTAATTAGCACGTGGAAGAGTGAACCAAAATAGGGACAACAATATACCAAGCCCTTAATATATGTGCACACATGCATTTTTCCAAGCCATTTTAGGAACAGCCTGGCAGTGCTTGGGTCTTCAGACCCATCTCATCTCTCCTCTCATTTCTTATTTTCAAGTGACCCTGAATAAATGTGTTGAACCTAACAGGCAAAGGCAAGACATTTACTTGCAATTTTATCAATACACTTCTCAAGATAGGCAATATAAAAAGGGGGTGGTGGGCATAATCTGGAAAGGGGGCAATAACAGACACCCTTGAAAGATGAAAAACAGGTTGTAAGTGACTGTTGAAAACACAGCTAGTTCTCACTAGACATCAGTAAAGGCTGAAGAGGCAGAATCCAGCAAGATAAAAAACTGCAGAGGGTGAAGGGATGTAGGGCTACAAGAATGGTGAGGTGGGATAGGTGGAAGCTATCAATAAATACTTGGACCCTTCTGATGGGCAGCAGGTATAAGGAAGCTGTTTCAGGATGTATTTCATGTTCTTTTCCTGGTCAATATTGTGCCCTATGTGCAAGCAGGGAAAATGTGAAGCTCTGGCTACCCTGCGAGGCAGAGCTAAAGGGATGGTGAGAGACAGAGAGTCAGAGAATCAGGATGAAGCAGATGGTAGCATATAAAATTATATCATCTGTGTCTTAGAAATGTTTTATTTTCTCCTTTGCTTACAGAGATGCCATTTCAGATATAAACATCTCCCCTTAAAGATGTCAGGTTAGATGGCATTGATTTGCCCCCAGTCTGTCGCACACTCCCAGGGGAAGAGGTATATGTGGCCCTAGTTTGGCAACAAAGAGCCATCAAAAGCTTCTGCCTTGCTTTTGGTGTAAACAGAGACTTCTGTCTGCTTCTGTGTCCCTGCCATGTCCCTGCTATCTCTCGACAGATGGTTTGTTTGCTTGTACATTCACTCCCAATCAATCCTCTTTCAGATGAAATGTGTCAGACTTTATTAGCAAAGGCCTATTTATGATATTTTTTAAGCTACCAAAGCTAGTTTTTCCTGAATTCTGTTAGAGAACAATCTTACAGGCAGTTTATCTGTCTGGCACATGCACCAGGCTGAGAAGGTGAAGAGCAAGTGCAGTGAGGAGAATGGTCACTCAGGGTCCAGTTCAATGAAGGACCTGAAGTACTCTGCCAGGTTTTAAAGAAATCAGCAGCTCATTCCATTTAACATGGAAGGCTACCTTGCAAACTCATGCCAGCAAGAGTCAAAGGAGGGCTTCCCAACCCAGCTGCTCACAGGGCTCAGAAGACATCTCTATTCCAGGATGATCGGTATTCTCCAGCACCTGTTCAGCACAGCCAAAATGCATTGGTGCTGCTGCTGCTTATGTGGAGATGCAGCACTTCAGTCAGCCAAGGAAATTCTGGCATTGCAGACAGCCTCTTTTATAGGCTGGGATCTTCCCAGGATGAGTTGGAATTGACCAGTTGTCTCCAGCATCGCTGCTCTGGGTTTGGGTAACAAAGGCCAGTTTTAGACATCTGTGACTCCTCTGGATCTGTCATGTGGATATGCAATGATAGCTCACCCTTTGTATATGGAATCTAGTCTCTATCAGTGGCCCATTTTCCACTTTCTATGGGCTTGCTAAGAAGACAAGAGTATGTTTCCACAGCAGCTTGCAAAATCTAGGGGGTTTCAACATGCAGATCTTAATTTACTAAGATTAGATATTAGATCTGTGTTGTTTTGCCACTGATGAATGTAAATAAAGACCCAAATCCTTGAGCTATAGCCCATATGCAGCAAAGAGTAGGGAAAAAAAGAGCTCTTGAGGAGTGAAATTCAGGAATATTTTATTACAAAAGAAGCCAGTCTCTAAGTAAAGCACCACGATTTAAAAGAAGGAGTTGGACTTCAAATTTTTTGATCTGGCATTTCTTTATATATTTTTTCACTGCATCTCATAGACAGAAGCATGTTCTCAGTGGCCTCTCAACTTGCCCATTTCAGTGATGGAGTTTTAGAGGGTGAAGCAGAAATGATGCGCAATGCAGGCTGTCAGAAAGGCAGCTTTCAGTGGTTGAGCTGGGACATGACCTGTTGTAGCCAACAGATCCCTCTGCCTACAATGACTTTAGATCCAGTTTAGTTCATATCTATAGTAAGATAAATTCATGGAGATCAGTGGAGTTCACTTAGTGGAAGTGAAGGGAGGCCTTTACGTTTCTACATCGGGGTAGTCCATTTCATAGAGGCATAATAATATCATGGCACGTTCTCACTTTGCACGCGTTTGTTGAACAGACAAAATGTTCCTACAGCAGCCTGCAAAATTTAGGTGTGAACCCTTGATTCAGCTTTAGCTGCAGCTGAAACTGTTTCGACATGGGCTTATAATGATTTAATAGGCAGATAAGTACATCTCAGCTTGTTGAATTAACCTGTGGTTGGTTTAAAGAGGCAGGGCAAAGGGCAAGGAAAAGGCAAGATTATCTCTCCTACCACAACATTCTTCACTGAACCATGACTTTAAACCAACGTATAGATATTGTTTAGATAGATATAGATACATAGATATTTTCAGTCCTGTTTCCATTGCTTGTTCAAAAAGACTTAATAAAAAAAAAATAAATCAAATTCAAAATGCAGCTCGAAAAAAATTGAGGGTTTTTTTTAATCATAGAAATGTTTTGATTGAAAAAGACCTCTAAGACCATTAAGTCCAATTATTTTGATCCAGTTACAGCTCAAGTTTCTCAGTTCTGAGTCTTTACTGCAATGGAATATATAAATTATATATAAACATATTATAACATACATATATATATGTATGTTTATATATCTGTAAAACATACAGTGCAAGAAGTATTCTCTTTTTGCCAGTGCCAAGGAACTTCCAAAGGAACCACCTTTGATTTCCCAGCTAATCATTGCCTACAAGGGACAACTTGCTGCTGGAAGTGACATTGGTGCTTGGAGCTGGGAACATGCTGGAGAATAAATCTTCTGGGAGGAGACCGCTGAGGCTGAAGCGTAGCCATGACACCAGGCATCACTGCTCACCCCCTCCAGCCCACTGTGGGCCATGGGAGCTCCTGCAGGGCTGCTCCTGCCACAGGCACAAGGCCCTGGGGGAAAGCTAGAGCTGCTGACTGGCAGTAGCACTCATGTGTACTTGTAAACCTACTAGAGTTCAGAAATGTTTCAATAAAACAAAACAGCTGGTTCTCTTTTGTTACTTGCTGCATTAAAAAAACCCCAAACCAAACCAAAAAAAAATAGTGAAGGGTGAACAAAGTTCAGAAAACCTTTCATGGTCTGTCTTAGGCATTCTTGCTGCAAGGGAGGTGATGCTTTCCTCCTGTGTGCTTGCAAATGTTTGCAGGGCAGTGCTCAGGCAGAGGCAGTCTTTACCCAAAACTCAGCCAGCTGAAGCTATTCTAAGGAGGGTCATTTCTATTTGAAAATAAAAACTGGAAATTTCTTGGGAAATTCATGCCAAAGAGAAGACTAAGGATTAGATACATTTGAGGTGATGGTCAGGAATACAAATAGGTTACAAAGGGTTAAGATGTATTATACACGTAATTTCCTTATGGCACAAGTGTACACTGCAAACCAAAAAAATTCAGAGTAAGGAATAAACTTACCAGAAAATAACCTAAACAAAATATGGTGCCATATGGAAACTTACAGCAAAGGCACATAATTAATCTTGCCTCTGTCCTCATAGTGGGACTTGGCACTCCCTGTGCTTATGAATTATAAATGCAGCAATGTTTGCTACAGATCAATGCCTTTGGTCAAAGAAATATCAAATTAGTTGTTAATCAAAACAGACTGCTCCTCTTCTTCTTTGTGCCCTGTATCTATAATGCTAAGATAAGGCAGTCTAACCACTCATTCGGAGATTTTAATGTGCTATAAAAATCCAGATTAAAAAAAAAAAATCCAAACTCTGAAGATAAAATGAATCTGTTAGAGGAGCTACTACGTATTCCAGCCAGCAATGCTGATCTCTCATGTGGCATTGACATGTGTGGAAGTGTTAAGCCAGCAGCTGCCTTCTCACCCAGCTGGGTAGCTCTTTGTCCTTCCCTAAATAATTTTTCCTATCTTCTCGCCCAGTCCAAACACCCAGCCTGACTTCCTCACCTCAAAAACAAAATGTAAAAAACCCCTAAACTATAAAATCCAATCCATTTCCCTGAGTGGCTCACTGCATGGCTGCATAGATAACTCTGGGGGGAAAGCAGAATAAATAGGACTTAGTAAGCTGTCACTGACACTGTAAGGAGCTGCTCTTCAAGTCACTCTGTCGTTATAATGGCTTTTTTCAGCACTGCAGCTAAAAGCAAACATTAGAGGCTTTTAAGGCTGGAGAGCTACCAGAATTCCCCTGTTCCTTGGTAATGTTTGCTGTGACTTGTATTAAATACAGGAGCAGATCATATCGTGTTATGTCTACCTAAGGGTTGGTTTGATTCTCCTCCTCCTCCTCATGAGCTATCAAATGAGCCTTGAGAAGCTGTAGATGAGGAAAACCTGGGGTAATGATTTTGGAAAACATCATTAAACTCCAGTCACCCCCAGTTATTGCTAGAACCCTATGATAGTTGCTGTAAAGCTGAAGATGGACAGGCCCTTTCCTCTTCCCAAGAACACCTTATTTGCTTCTCAGTCCTGTAGCTCCTGCCTTGAGAGCTGTCCTGAGCACCCTAATCCCCAGGGGATAAGACGTGGACCATGAATCACACACAGCTCTTCAGAGGGCAGAGTGTCCTGTTTTCCTTACAGCTGACTTGCCTTACAGCACTCCAAAGGTAATAAAACACCAATCTGTCGCTGCATGTTGGAGACATGCAAAGCTGGCACAGGTATTGGTGTAAGAAAGATAAGGATTTAGAGAGCTGTATGAAACTGAAAGGTGTAGAAAGGCAGAAGGACTTGAAGCTGCTCTGGTCCTTTCTGGCAATACTTGATTCATGTGGTGTGCGGCAAATTCTCCATAGATGCATTGTATTGTATTGTAGTGGAATCTCACTAAAAATTCTACTTCCTACCTAAGCCCTTTAGTTCTCTTTAAATTTAAAACTTCCTTCCTTAAAGCTTGGATCTGATCCTGGTGCAGAGGTATTTTATGTACATGAATATTTGCTACACTTAAGATTTCAATGATCCGTGAACTACAGAGACCATTTCTTCTGGAATGCCTTTAGCTTATATTTTAAGCTAATATTATCATGCAATATGGAGATCATCACAAAAAGCAAGTTTATGGCTGTCTTGGACCTTGAAAATTTTTCTATAATGAAAATAACCCTTTTATGGCCTTCTCCCATACTACTGGCATCTGTGCAAAAAAAACCCAAAACCAGAATTAAGTTATTTATTAGTGAGGGTTACTGAACCACAGTTGTCTTTTGTATAGAGAGGAATATGGAAATGATGTCCTAGGTCTCAAACCTGGAAGCAATATTGTTGATCCTGGCCAACAGCAGCATGAACATTATTTCTTTTGTCTATTTCTTGCTTGTGCTAACCCACAGCTCCACTGGAGGCAAACAAATATTGGGTATTTTTCTCAAAGCATCTGACACCTTTTATTTTAAGGAAATTTTTATCAGTAGCAATGTGTAAAGAGTCAAATCAGTCACATCTTTAATTTTACAATAACAGCACTAATTAAACATATGTAGATATATATATATATCCAAGCATTCAAAGGATGATAGAAGATGACTGCTTTTAAATTGACAAATTTCAGTCATAGTTTTCAAATTCTAATGCATTAAGCTATATCAAAGCATGAACATAACCCAGCTTTTGCAAGGTACTGAATGTTGGAACACCTATTTCTAGTACATCTTTTAAGGTGCCTTGTTGGGAAAAAAACCAGGCTCTGAGTCACTTTCATTGAGAAATTAAATGCTGTTGTTCCCATGTTAGTTAAAAAGTAAAAAGAGAATATCAGCACCCAGGCTTACATTTCTATTGTTCTGAACCTATCTTATTCATAACCTACATTACTGTTAAAAGGCCCAGACAGTGGAATTATATATTATGGAAATAGAAGTGTTAAGCATTTTTTCCATGTGTTTTGTCAGTAATGACTCAGAGCTAAACCAGTGTCTCTAAATCTTGTATGTTATAAACTGTGCCCTGCAGTTCTGTTGTGTTAAAAGCCCACCTCTCTGGCCTCCCTTTTCTGCAGAAGGTGTTCAGCTCACAGACATCCACGCTGCTGGCACAGGTGGGATGTCACCTGCCTTGGGAGTTCTGAAGGTGGAAGTGCAGTGAGAAAGGAGTTGTCATTGCAGGGAGGGATGTTGTGGACTCTCACATCTTTGTGTCACTGGGGTAACCAGGTAGCAGATGAGCAGCACCTAACACTTGGGCTTGTCTTGCAATCCAGGTGAGAAGCAGCTCTGCAGGGGTCTGATCTGTAGAGATATGTTCAGAAAAAGAGGGTATCACCACAGACTTGTCCTCAGTTAGTAATATTTTTTTTCCGAACTAGACACTTGACCTTTGCTAATAGCTGCAGATTGAATGGTTTCCCAAAATTTTACCGAAAAATAATTACACTGGGACTAGGTGAAGGACAAATCTCTTTGAACTAGTATTGCACAGTCTACTTAAAGGTTCTTATTTTAAGAGTCAAAGTGCACTGAGAGTCTTAGTGCAACAGATTAGATCCTGTGCATAATTGCTGTATGATTTAGCTTTCATCATCTTGAAAGCTATGACCCACTTTCAGAGCATATGCCTATGCTGCATTCAGAGCCATAAGTGCAATGCAGATGCACTGAACTGACCTTGAATAGAAGTGCTGAAGTGCCAAAAACAGCTGAGGTGCCTGTAATCACCCAGCTACAGCAGCAGTCATCCTAGGCCGAATGACTTTGATCCTTGGGTGGGTCTGAACTGCAAATTTTCTTGCCATGCTCCTTTCTTTTCTTTTCCACATAGAAGATTTTGGTTTTGATGAATCAACAATCTCATGAGAGGTTTCTTCCCAAATATTCTTCAGACTGAAGCTGAACAGTCTCAAACACTGTTGTTCAATGTGGAAATGCAGTGTCAGGACTGCCTGTGCTTTAAGGGAAGATGGTCGTTACAGCCTTAGGGTAGGACATTCTAGACTTGGATTGTGCCACTTATTCTGTGTCTTTGGGCAAGTAATTTCAGGTCAGAGGGAACAAAATACAGAAATGATTGCCTAATTCCTGCTTCAGGCCTCCTACTGCAGTATCTTGGTCTTGCTCTTTCACTTAAATGAGACTTTCCAACCTCACTGTGTTGCTGTCAAGAACCCATGTATTGTGGTGTAAGGCAAATGGCAAAAGGTAGCTGAATTTCTAAGACAGATAAATAAAGTAACCAAAATGAGGACAAGAGTAACCTAGGTCTGCACAACATGAGGTGAAGGCTGCACTTGGCCATGCCTGGTACAATCCTCAGTCGGCTGAAGGATCCCAGCTCTGATGTACTTGAGCACACAAGAGAACTGTGTCAGTGCACATCTGCTGTCTTAATGCTCTTATTATTTAGTGATTACTGGACCACAGAAAGGGGACTTTCCATCCCTTCTCACTGCTGTCTGTCCACCTGTGTAATTAATATAAATGTTAGGGTACAATGCATTGTCCCAAGTTGACAATTTCTTCAAGTTTCTCTTTTCTCCCATTCCCTGTTTATATTCTTGCTGATAACTTTGTAGTATTCTCATTGTTATTTGTTTAGAAAACAAATATATGCAGTCAAAAGAGATTCTTGGTTACTACAGTGGGGAAGGACACATAAACTCAAACAATAGATATTGAGGCTTTACTTATCTTAGCTTTCTGGAACATTTTTTGCTCTTTCCCTCCCACTTCCCTCCCCCCACCCTCCTGCCAGTATTTTTTAACCAGTAGGTCCAATTTCATAACGTGCTATTTGTTATTGTAAAGCTGCCTCCACAATCTCCTCAACTGTATCCATCTCAGCAGTTGGTTTGCACTTTCTTGGTGTTATTAGCTCTCATTGATTCCCCAGAGGTTTCAGTCAAATATTCATATAATTGCAGTGAAGAATAATATATATCAAATTCTTTGCATACCTAATGAAGATTTTATAGAAAATCTAAAAATAAAACTATTTGTCTTAATAGTGACACCATCTATTGTTTGTCCAATGCTTTCCATGATGAGCTCCTGTTCCCTATGCTTATAACTTTGCCAAATGGTAACAATAGGGAATAAAAGTTTCCCTGCTGGACATCTGCTCATTTAGCTGAGATTTAAGTGCATAAATAAAACAGTTCAGCCCTTTCCAAGAATGTGGCTAGAAAATATGTGTTATTTTATGATATTAATTTCTGTCTTTCATTTGGAAACTCCAGTTGGTCCCTATGCTTATAGGAGGGCCATGAAACTAACTGTAGATGAGTTTTGTATACTTTGTATCTCCAGAAAAATGGACCCAAATATGGCCAAGTTGTAGACCTTTTAGGGTAGAAAAAATGTAGCTAGCACGCTTTGTAAATCTCTGCTGCAGCTGTGTGTTAAATACCTTGAAAAGTTTGTCTGAGTTGGACACCATTCCTTCTGGACTGTGTAATTGCAGCTCTGGGCTGTCATGGCCTTGGGTTCTGTTTTTCCTGGCCTCCTACTGTCCCTCTTTTTCTGGCAGGTGGTAGTAAGGAGAGATAAGTTTGGTTTAAATATAGGAAAAATCAGAACTAGAACCTGGACACATGTGAGCAGTTTTGGACAAGGATAGAGGAAGGGCAGAATGGGATAATGAGGAGAGATTTAGTCTGGGTGAGAAAATGTAGGAGGCTGGGAATGGGAATGAGACGCCAGGTATGGGAAAAGATGAGTCTGGATGGGCTGGGAGAATAAGAGGTCAAATTTGAGAAGGACTGGGAGGAAAAGATGTGGCTGCTTATACTGGATCCCTGCAAAGCCGAGGGGAAATCCATGAGGGGTCCATAGACTTTGATTAATCCACATATTTGACCCTTGCCTGTTCTCTCGGGAGCAGGGCGGCTGAGAAGACAATCACCTGCAAAACACTTTGCAATGTCCTACAGTCCTCTGGCACTTGCTGAGCCAGTCAGCTCCGGCCCTGGTGCTGACCGTTTCGCTGAAGGCAAAATCAGGGGGCGGGGAATCAGTGTTTTCAGGTGTTTTAAAAAAAGGAAGAATAGGCAAAAAATGTCTCTGCATGCCTACCTTCTCCCCATAGCATTATTTTAGAAGAACATGCAGGTTTGTTGTAAAAACCAGATATTCAAAAGGTAGGAACTCTGGGAATTCATAGAATCTCTATGACTTTAATTTAGCTGTTGGCTCAGGATTTGCATTGCAGTCTCTGTTCATAAAAAAGAATTAGTAGCTACCACGGAAAGCTTTGGTTGCCTCAGGGTCACTGACCATGATCTGACTGTATTTAATATGGGCAGGAGGTGCACACAGACCACCAGTAGTACATGTATACTGGTTATCCTGAAAATTAAATTCCTGATGCAGGATAAATTAAGAAAAAAGTATATGGGAAACAAAACAGAAAAATAAAAATGGAAATTTATTTTAGAGACATTTATTTAGATAGAAAAGTGTCACATTTTCTGCTTTGTCAATGAAGGACTAAACATCAGTTATGATTCAAGGGCTGAAGGAAATCAGTTGTTGAAAAGACAACTTCTATAGTGAAAAAAAGAACAAGCCATAAAAGTAAGAAGTCATCATGTGATGAAAATAAGTAAATAAAAATCTGCAAATGACAGCCAAGGATAATACGAAATCATTCAATTACTAGGAACAATGATAATGGCTTAGGCCCATCACTAGTAAAAGAAGAAAAAGTCAGTATCAGTGATGCAAAACAGGCAGAAATATTTCAGAAAAGTATTCTTCAGAATTGAGCAAGGTGTGCTTGTATTCTGGCAGAATCATACATGATTTTCAACACATCAGCAGTTAAAGATGTTCAGGAAACACCTTGGAATCAGAAAATTCCGGAAGACTGGGAAAATACTGAGTCTGTGCCAGAATTCAGAGGGTGTGACGAGCCACTAATTATAGGCTTGTTAGCTTACATCAGTTGTAGGCAAAATGACAGAAAAGTGACATGGGTCTTCAAAGGAACTGACATATACAAATATAATTATTGCCATCAATCTGGTTTAGTGAAAATGAGTTATTGTAAAGCAAGCCTGATTTCACGCTTGAGGAATTTATATAGTTAGCTGATAAAAGTACTGTAATATATTTAGATTTATTAAGGCTTTTGACTTAGTACTGGGTGGTGTTCTGTTAAAAACACGAGTGCTGGCCAATTTTTGGAGGTTTTATTGCAGATATGTTGCAAATATGAGGTGCACTTGGTAATTAGGATTTAAAGACACGCTTGTCTTGAAATCAGTCTTCTTCACTTCTCTGGTTAAATATCTATGACCTGACAAAAGTCAGGTAATTTGGAGACGCTGTCTGTGAATGAAAGATGCAGCGTGGCTGTGAATAAGTGCCTAGGATATGTACCTCCAACAGAGCACAGGAAAGGTATTTTATGAGTTTCATGTGAATGTGAGTATCCCAAATCCTAGTTTTAACAAGCTGCAGTGTCCAAAATTAGGCACACTAGGCGTAAACATCCACATAAAGGCAGTTTGAGGAGGTCCTACAGGCATTTAGAAGTTTGCTCTGAACAAGCAAAACTCACTCAAGGACTGGACCAAAAGCTCTCCATGCTCCAATGGTGGTGGGCAGTGCTTGCTGAGAGAGATGTGGAGCCCTGTGGCTTGTCCTGTAAGAGATGCTGCTGCAGAAGGACTCGCTGGCCTGAAGAACAAGGAAATGGCCATAGATGAAAGATGTGAGGAGTCTGCTGCTGATTTGTGTGAACTTGAACTGTGTTGCACGTACAAAAAGAAAGGTGATTTATAAGATCAGAATGAAACTTCTGAGATTGTTTATGAAATATACCTCATTTTTGTGGCCTGTAAGTACAGAGAATGGTAGCTTATCAGAGCACAAGGTATTATAGTAGCATAGTAGAAACTTCTACAATACAGAAGCATTATAGTAGCAATCATCCTAATAATTTCTGAGCTTTGGAAAAATCAATTGTTTCTTTGCAAGGATGGAGAATCAAGATTTTTTTTTTTTTTTGTGGAAAAAAAACCAAACCAAAACAAACACCAGCCAACCAACCAGTAAAGCACTGGTCTCAACATCTAGTTCCTATTTCCATTCTTTTTCTATAAAAATAATCTCTATCTCCTACCCCTACCTGTCATGGAAAGCCTTGAATGGATGCTTTCCCTGACTAGCACTTTCCTTCTTACTTTTATTTTTCTTTGGAGTACTAAGAACATTTGTTTTGCCTTGTTAGCTATTTTCATTCTTTCTAAACAGCTGTCTAGGCTCTCATGAATCAGATAAAGGATATACCCTTGCCTAAATATATGCCCAAATGAGATCAGGGAAAGGCAGCAAGCTCCCTGAAAGGTTTTTTTTTCAGGGAATTCTGCTGTTTCTCTTTCATTTGTTAGGACCACTGAAGACCAGTAATCTGCATTACTGCTTGGATGTTGTAGTAATAGCAGTGTTTTCAGTGCCATAGGCAACACATGGAAAAAACATCCCTACTTTAACTGCTACATGTAATGTAGGCTGTACAGACTGCCCTGTGTTTTACATATTAACAGAGATGTACAGATCACAGATGGGGGGATGGGTGAAGAATTGCTTTTCCTTCCCCTTCTCTCTACATACATTTCATTTAGCTGTGCTGTTTCAATGTTCAGCTCCTATTGATAAAAATAGAGTGTGAGACATTAAGAAAGCACTTGAAGGCACTTGAAGGTAAAGGAGATGGCTCAAACAAAACTGGGAGAGAACAGAAAAGGACATTCACGTAGTTGTCCTTAAATGGGTGCACATTGAGAATGTAAGGATGTCCCTTACAGACAGATTCTGCAGGAAAATGAGCACCCTTCACCCCCATCTGCTTCTGCAGCATGGGAGGATCTTCTGGCATCTCCCAGGAGCCAAACCACTGGGAGAAAGGAGCCAGAACACCATCCATACCTGGGCACTTTCCTGGCCTTCACTACATGCAGGATATGAAAGTCTGCAGCTAACAGGGTTGCCTTTATTTTTCCATGTCCAAGAGCAGGCTGTAACTCCACCTGCCAGTGAGAAGGAAAGGTATTCTGCTGGCTGTGTATTGCCCAGTCTGAGAGTGTGTGTCTGGAAAGAGGAGGAGGTAAAGGGAGGGGTGTTGTCTGCCCACTGCATGAACTGCAAGAACCTGGACATACCCCTTGTGAACCATTTTTGAGCTCTTTTGCAGACAGTCTTACTAGGAACACTGCATACTAATTCTTCCTAAGAGGAATCTATTGTTTCCATCAAGATCCTTGGTATTATGCCTCTTACTTCATGGTATGCACTCAGTCACCAAACATGCAGGCCTGTATATATTAAATATGATTTGATTCTTATAATGCAAGAGATTCTGGCCAGTAATTGTCTTCTTGCACTTTTAAAATAAAAATAAGAGGAACTTCCCCTAAACAACAATGCATCACTTAGTGTCATCTTTGGCAAAGATTGAGATGCTCTCATACAATGGTGTGATTTGAAAAATGACAGGGACAAGGGACAGGTTACATGGAATTTGGAGAGAGGCTGCAGTGGAGAGTGGTACCTCTCTAGCATGTTTCATCTGAACACTGGTCCTGCCTGTGGTTCCCACCCAACTCCTACTGTGTCTGGTCACTTGTACCTAGCACACAAGATTTTGGAGTGGTGGAAGGTTCACATCCCCTTATGGCGATTGCAAGATCCAGACTTCACTGGAAGGCACCAAGGGTCTGCTGTGTGAGGATCCTGCTCACCTCAGAGATGCTGCAAGCTTGTGATGCAGTGCTGGGAGGTGCTCCCTGCTGCAGGTATAGCAGCAAAGGCACACCTAGAAGAGCCATCTCACCTCCTCAGGTTTCCCCCTCCGCATTTCCACTGCACCCCAGCTCAGCTCATGCTGGGCTCCAGTGATCCAGCTCACAAACTGGGAACCAATGTCCAGTGACTACAGGTTGGAGGCTTTGTTACATGCTGGAAGAAATTAAGACTGCTCTAAACTAAGTGGTGTGTTCTGTAACTA
Source organism: Chamaea fasciata (assembly GCF_029207755.1). Classification (NCBI taxonomy): domain Eukaryota; kingdom Metazoa; phylum Chordata; class Aves; order Passeriformes; family Sylviidae; genus Chamaea; species Chamaea fasciata. The sequence goes on along the minus strand of NW_027094087.1, from coordinate 54,373,631 downwards.
ACTGTGAATAGAATGCCACTTAAATATTGCTTACAAACTTACTTGGTATAGAGTTATTATAGTTATTTTAGATGTGTTAGAGAGTTATGATGAAACAGGATAACTTGCTGTTTTTCTGTCAAAGAAACCAGGAAATTATGTATTTCTTGCTAGTTATGCAAAATTATTGTTTTTGTTAAGTTTAATATGAATTGCTGAATGCCTTGATCTTTATGGAAAGGATGAGGATACAAATTGCAATTAAATGGTAAACTTTGATCTTCATTCTTTGCCACTGATTTTCAAGAGCTGAATCATAGTACTTGCAGCATAGCAAATGTGGATTTAAGTTACTTTTGATCACCTGCAAGACACTATCAGCTGCTCTGGCATCATATATGAAATAGAGAAGAATCAAGGTTGCTCCAAGGTTGCATTTTCTCTTCACCCATGCAACCACAGTTCTTGAAATACAAAGCATACTGAGTATCCCCTCCTAGGCCAGCACTTCCCATGGCCATGTAGCAAGGCAACATTCCCATATGGGTCAAAATCTGTCTATAAAACACATACAGCTTCACTTCCATGGAAAGTGATTTAAACCAAGTGATTAAACCTGAGAGTACATGACTTACTCTTCATGAAATATTGCATCTTGCCATCCTTATTGATGTTTGGTGGCTAGCAGGGCAACCAACGAGGAGATTACTCTTGGCTAGTAAAAGTCTTATTCTGATGGTGCTGTTATTTCAAATAACTCTTGTTTTAGTGGCCCTGGATATATATTTGGAAAACAAAGATACCTCTTAGGGGTGGAACACTTTCTGGACAGAGGGGTGCTGGTGGTTGCAATGGATCCATATCTGTGCATGTTATCAAAGCATATCTGGCTACTAACATGTTTTTGGACACAATTCCCCATTCAAGAACTGCACACACGGTGTATTTTTTTCCCCAATGGAAGGTACCCTCTTTGCAGTTTCACCTCCAAAATTACTGCTACCAGTTGACTGCTATCAGCAATGTGGTTGTAATGAGTGAGGGCGTGACTTAAACACAGTGCTGGTCAACTGAAATCACTTACCTAAGTCAGCTGAGTAGTTTGCAACCACCAGGTTTGTGTTGGTTCACAGCTCTGAGTTCCCAGGTGACTCATGAACTTGTTTATACCAGAGAGATGGTCTCTGTGGTTTGCATGGATTGTATTTGAGCTTGCATGTAGGGTTGAGCTGTTCTTTCATTTCCACTGCTACTTTTGGCCTTTAGGCCTTCTCTTTCCCCTTCTACATCAGAATGGTTTACCAGGCAGTAGTTCTCTTTGGCCCCAATGTTTTTGCTGTTCTTTAAAGGGATATGAAGCATTCTATCTGCTGTCTTTCCCATAATCATTAACACAGGTCTTACAAAGTTTTTGCTTTTTGTGCTCCACGTAGAAACCTGAATTCAGCTGGCTGGCTGATGTCTTCTATCTCCTTGCATTTTCTGTATTTTGCAATAGACTGAGGACTCGCTATTTCTATTTTGGTTTTATGTGGCTGTGCTAATAGTCTGATGTGGGTAGGAAATCAGGTTTGCGTAGTTTTTTTGCAACAGACATTTAAACTGTTTTATTTCAACAGCATACACTGGAGGTATTGTGAGGCTGCCAGCAATGTGTCTCCATAGATGTTGTCTCATTCCTATTGGCAATAACCAATTGCCTTCTTTATTTTTGTTAGAATACAGGTTGTATCTCACTCTGATGGCTTCTTCCCCTACCAAATGCTGTTTCAAACTTTCATAAAGGCAAACTCCTGGAAGACAATCCTTTCCCAGCCTAGGTATGTCTTTGTTTTGCTCTCCATAGTTCAGACACCGATCAGCTCTTCCTGTTTCAAGAGCAAGGCTCCCATCACAGTTACAATCCCCTGAACCTCTGCTGAAATTGATACAAGGTAAGAAGAGCTATAGTCATCACTCTATCACATTGCATATTTCAAGGTTGTCTGATAAACTTGGAACTGCCAGTTTACAACTAATAATGTGAGCTAAATTAGCATTTCAAGTATGGACATGTAAATGCATTGCCTTTAACTCTTTAGTCATTTCTACTGTTTCAGTGATACTAAATTTCATTTTGCTTTTATTTTACATTTAGGTCTATTTTCATGACCTCTCATGAGAACTGAGCTTGTGGTCATGATCTCTTGCAGCTTCTGTCTTCTTGCATCAGTGTCTGTACAGAGTATAACTACCATAGCAGTGGCAGTGAACCTTGCCAATTTGCCCAGTGTACATGGTGGTGTTTGAGATCCTTCCTGTGGAAATGGAGTCCCACCAACCACAACTCAGGGTGTGTTTTGAGCCTGCCCACCTGCTAGGTATCAGAACACAGTGAGGAAGATGCTTTCCTGAGCTCCCAATGCTTGTCACAATCAGTGGCAGGCACCAAGAAGTGCTTCTTTTTCTGTAGCAATTAAGTAATTCTGTTCCCTTATATAGTGAGCTTGCTTGAGTCTATGTAAGGATGAACCTTGTTTGTCTTCTGAGCAGTGACTATCTTGCTTATCTACTTTCTGAACTCCTGCTTTATATATAAGCTCCTCTTGATCTCTTGTCTCCTATCAATTAATTGTTCTCTTCTTCCTCTCACCCTTTTTCTTTCTTTCTTTCCTGAGTATTCTGAGAGGTAGGTGTTCTGTAGATGGATTTTTTCTGAGCTATTTCCTGATATAGCTTCCTTGCTTTTCAAACTCCTTTCACCAGCTTTGCTGCAAGGAAGCTCCAGCGCATTGTCTGCTCTGCGTAGGCTACTCATTCCCCTTGAGTGTCTGTTCTGTGTAGGCTACTAATCCTTCTGGTGTGTCTGCTATGAACTGCTCGTCCCAGGAATGCTGTAAGCAGGGTAGGGAGTCTGTGCTCTAATTGAAAGGAGCATCTTTCATTCTGTGCCACCTGATGCTTCAATATGCATACTTTTTCTCTTGAAATTCCTCTAGTAATTTTCTTTGTCCTGGTGCTGTTTGTCAAGCTACCAAGGATGTACAATGTGTCCTGAGTTGTAGCTGCTGTTTTGTGTGGCACCAAACAGAGGCAGCCCTGCAGGTTGACTGCCACATATTTTCTGTTTGACATTTTACTTAATGTGTGTGTTGTTTCTGTCCCCAGACCAGACAGCTTGTCCACCTGCAATATTCACGTGAAGAAAGCATTGGTGTACCCTGTGTCTGAGCTACTTCACAGAATTCCTTCTTCAGCATTATCTTAGAGCACGTGGAGCATGTGAACATCTTCACAAACCACATGGGCCTTGCCATTTGCCTTTTTTCTGCCAATTTAGAGTCACAGAAATTCTCTCTGAAGCTCTAAGGCTTATGTCTTCCTTAGCTGTGGTACTTTCTGTGCATCTCTAATATGAATTTTTTTGTCACAACCTTGATGTGTGACCCAACTGGCAGAACAGTCACCTCTCTTCTGATACTATCCATATGATTTCCTTCTGCATTCTTCTCTCCTCTACTACACTTATCAGCTTGATGAAGAGTATCCACTGTTTTCCTCCTAGAGCTGCTCCAAGCAGCCCTTTTTCAGCTGTTCTAGGTCTTATTGAAGAGTCAAACAACTGCAACTACTGTCACATAGGAACTGGTGGGGGCAAGGAATGGAAGGACTGCTTGCAGTGACAGCTTGCCACTAGGTTAGTTTAGCTGTGCCAGGATGTGCCCACTTAGTGATCTGACCAAAGACAATATATGGAGCGTGACCTTCCAAATGCATCTGCATAGACAGGAAACTGGTGCTGGTGTGACTGATCTTTTTGTTTTCTGCAGCGCTTCCAGTTTCTAATCCTTTGTATCTATAGGAACAGAGTTAGATCTGGCACAGTGCTCAGGCAGAGAGGAGAGAAAGTGAAGGCAATGTACAGCCTCAGTGCTATGCAGGGCGTTTTTTTGCTTTCTGTGATCTTGGGAACATGGACAGTTTTCATAGTATCGCTACCAGAAGTTTCAACTCAGTGTCTGATAAGCAGAGGTCATGTCGGCATTGCAGCTCAGCTGCTCAGATCAAAAAGCAGTTTAAATCAGTCTTGATCCCTGATGACTGCCCTTGCACTGCTAAAAAGTAAAACCTACATCCTTAACCCCTGCTAGGCCAAGTGCCTGCGTAGCCCCAGCCTTTCTGTAATCTTAGCTGTCCTGATGTTGCGTGTCTTAAGAGGGAAGGGTGTGCTGACTTGTCTGCCTTTTCCAGCCACAGGCCTTTCATGTGAGCCCAGCAGGGCAGCCAAGGTGGGCACACGGTGTCTGCCTGCAAGCAGGGTAACCTGGTGGCTCCTCTGGGCTTTGGGTACCTCCTGCAAAGGAGGATGAGTTGTCCTTCAAATAAGGCTGAGAAAGGTATTGCTGCTAGTCTTCCTTCAGCAAGATGCTGTGAATCAATTCCCAGGATTAGTGCTATGGTGTGAGGTGAATGAAGAGAAAAATAAAACTTTTTTTTTTTTAATAAAAAAAATCAGCTTTAGAAATAATTTTGTCTTACCAGAAGTGGAGGAGGAAGGGACATCATGTTCCACTGGTGAGAACATTTCATAAACCTCACCAGAAGACAGGCCTGATTCCTGACTCTAAAGACCTGATGCTGGAAGAGGAATTTTTAATCTATGCTGCCCGAATGTTTAGTTCTATATTTAAAATTTCCAAATAAAATTCCATCATGTTGGGTAATTTAATATACAGGAAATCTCCCGTGCAGTCATTTACTGAGTTATAAAACCTACAGTATTTCAGATTCCTTTAAATGTATAAGAATATAGGACTTAGTTCTTTAAACTTGCATTTAAGAAATTGCACTTAAAAATATAGGGGGAGCCTAGCAGTTAGTTCTCATTCACAATTTATTCAACTTGAATAATGTTTTATTACTCACTGTTTATGAACACTTTTCTTTAAATTGCTGAGAAGATGTAGCTATTTATCTATTTCTTTATGCTTTCTGGCAGCAATGCAAAGATTGCACACAAACCGGAATTAAGCATTTTGACAAAGCCAAAGCATGCTGCGACTGGTGGAAATTTATGGGTAATACGATCTTCATAACCTACCAACAAGCTTTGTCAAAAGCAATGTGATATCTAGGCACAAATGTTGTGGTAACTGTTGGTTAACTTCCGCTAGGGGCTGTTCCAAGGAATGCTGTCAAGATTTACTCTCTGGTGCATCCAAAATTTTCTTGAACTGGTAGAACACTGACTTAGTCATGCCAAAAACTAAGATCTCTGCATCAGACACAGCAGTGGTAGGTATGAGAGGAATTTGCACTGGAGATTAAGTTCAGGGGTTGTATTTTAGGTGTATCATAAATGTAATTACAGTAAAATAACCCCCTCCCAGCCATCTACCTTACAGCTCTTTCCTTAATGTAAGGCATCTCTTTAAAAACACTGTTATGCTGCTTGCTGACACTTTTGCAGTGATACAACGCATATAAAACATCAATGAAAAATGCTGATACTGAGAACATATTTTAATTATAAAGAACAAGTTTTTAATGGATGCTATATTTTATGTGAAAAGGTCCGCCTCTAACATCCTTCCTCCCATTTTCTTAACACTTTTTTCCCCGCAGTGCTCTTTCTGGTTGTGACTGCTAAACTCGCTCTGATGTCTCGTGTTCTTCAGAGACTTGGGGTTATTTCTTTGTGCCAGTTAGGTCTTCCTTGTTCCTGTAGCACTCAGTGGTTGAACTTCCTGGAGCTGGGAAGGCTTTGGTTTAATGTCAACCATTGATCACGGCTAGGGTGGGTGAAATGTAATGGTCTGTGAAGCACAGGCCAGGGGTGATGGTGTAGAAGTCTGTTTTATCTTTGAACCCTGTAACCCTTGCGGGAACACTCGGCCTTGCTCCTCGCTATCTCCTGGGCTCAGCTTTGCCAAGCTGCAGAGAGGAAGGGGAAAATAAACCAAACCCAGCACCCTCGCCGCTCGGAAAGGTCATCCCACAGGAAACTGAACGGATGGTGGTTCCTATACTTGCTTGGTCACTGTAAATCCTTGGAGGGTCTCTCTGGGATAGGCTGTGCCCAGGAGCCACAGACAGGTGTGCACCGGCGCCTGCGGGAGAAGGAGGGCACGGAAAGCCCTTCTGCAGGGCAGATGCTCCCGAGGCTCTCGCTCGGTGACAACAGCCGCTGCGGCTTTTAACTTCCCAGTGAGGAAAGCCGAGCCCGCACACGCCGCTGCCGGCACACCTGCAAGCCCCTGCCGCCCACCGCCACCCTGCCAGCCCCTGGGCTCTGCTGGGGGACAGTTCCGCCGGGCGCCGGCAGAAGGGGCCCAAGGAGGCGGCGGGCAGGCCTCCCGGGCCGGCTTTACAAGGAATGCCGTGGCAAGGAAACAATGGAGAGCCGCCCCCTCTCCGCCTTCCCACTGGCACTTCCAGCGCCGGGAGCACCGCGCCGCCGCTAGGTGGCGCCGCGGCGGGGAGCGGTGCCGGGAGGGGCGGAGCATGCGCAGTGGGCGCGCCTCGCCCGGGCCGCGCGCCTCCGCCCCCTGCCCGCGCCGCCGCCGCCGCGAGCGGGAGGAGGAGGAGGAAGGAGGGAGAGAAGAAGGGAGGGAGGCAGGTCCGGCGGCCCTCTCGGGTACCCCCAGCGGCGAGGGAAAGATGGCGACGCTGGGAGGCGAGTCGCAGCCCTTCCCCTCTGCTGCTCTGGCGGCGGCGGCCGGGGTGGGCGGCGGCGGCGGTGGCGGGGCTCTGGGTCTGCAGGCGCCGCTGAACCGCGGGCTGGAGCGGGCGCTGGAGGAGGCGGCGCACTCCGGGGGGCTCAACCTGAGCGGCAGGAAGCTGAAGGAGTTCCCGCGCAGCGCTGCCGCCCATAGCCACGACCTCTCCGACACGGTGCGGGCAGGTGAGCCCGGGCGAGCGGCCGGGGGCGCGCAGGGAGGGGGCGGCCGGGGAGGGGGAAGGTGGGTTTGCTGAACCGCCCGGGATCCCCTCCCCGCCCCCCAGGCACATTGGTGCCCTCCAGCTTCCCTGTGAGGCGAACGCCCCCTCCCCACCCTTTCGTTACCCCTCCCCATACGGAAGCCGAGCCCACCCCCATCTCGCCGTGGACCCTGTGCTTTCTTTATTCCCCCCGCCTTGGTGAATGAGGTAGGTGTTTGCTTCCATATGGCTGGATCTGTGCTCGCTCCCCTCCATCCCCCCGCTCGGCGTTTGGTGAGGCAGAGCTGCCTCTCCTGTGGCACACTGGCGGAATGTGTGGGGAGTTCTTGCTCGCACCTGTCCTCTTCCCCCTCTGGGGAATGTGCGTCTCTGTGCCACCCTTCCCTGACTGCTGAGGTTTGCGGTGGCAGCCAGCCCACCTTTGATTCAGCCGCTGCAGGAATACACACACTGTGCCAGGGTGCATACCTGCTGCTTCTGTCCTGCTGCTCGGGGGTGAACCCACCTGGCACGGAGGGGATGCAAGTCAGTATGCAACCACATTGAGATACTCGTGCCTCTGTACCTGTCACCTATTTGCATGCCATAGGTGGAGGCATGTCCGTACGGAGACTGCCTCTCACAAATGCCACTTGTTCAGCACTGGGGTTAACATCCGCCCTTAGTGTTCTTACAGTCATGGAGCCACAAGTGCCAGCTCTGTGGAATGCTATCTTCCAGGGCAAATGTAGAGAGAAATCCCTGTCGTCACAGGCACTGTATGTATTCTACAGTGGGGGAGACACCATCATTACATAAATCTGTGGAGGGGACAGGCCTGACTACCCTGCAGGCAGGAGTGCCGAGGGGAAAGGTATTCAGTCTGTGTTAACTTGCCCTCACACCTTTCTTCCAACAAGCAAAAGGCACACTTATTTCTCACCTAGGGAGACAGATCCATCTCAAAGGGTCTTATCACTTTTCCTGCCCCTATTTATCCTAGGTGATGGAACCTAATCCCTTCTTTACATGGTGTCACTAGGCAGAATGCTGCAAACCCACATTAGAAGAATATATTAGTGTATTGCTAAGGTCATCAGTGTACGGCCTCTGCATGCCCCTGTGTCCCCATTTGCCTGCTGGAGATAGTTGTGTTGTGGCAGCAGAGCAGGAGACGTGTAGTCACTCGTTCTTGTCCCACAAAACAGCAGGTGCTATACCTGCATGCAGACGTGTGATAACATGAATCTAAATTCTCAGTTACTCCTGCACATGAGGGTATTTGTGCCTTCCTGTATCTGGAGTCACATGTGCTGCCTGCTTATTGTCTTTTTCCCAGAGTTAGTGCCTCAGGTGTGTAGTAGGTGTCATGTTGTTGTTACTGTGTTATTGTTGTTTAACTTTGTTACTTGATGGCTGTTACCGAGTGGATTTCACATTGGTCTGTGTGAGCACCTGTATCATCATAGCAATAAAAAAAGCGAAGGAAGCTTGATGAATGAAACTGGCGTGAATTGATAGCATGAATTACCATTTAGCTGACTCAGTGGCACATGTGAAAGGGATAGGCATGGTAGGGGAACTGTATGTGGTTAGAAGAATGTCTTTCAACTTTTCATCCCAAGAAAGGCATTTTTTTATCTCATTTATTTTTAAAGCTGAAGTCTAGCAGACATTGCTGCAATAGGAGATAAATAGTTTGGAAATCCAGAAATTGTTTAGTTTGACCTAGTATTGACCCAAACTGTTGGAAAACCAAATTGTATACTGAGGAGATTATATGCCGGGGAGAAAATTGTTTGATTGGTAGTGATTGCATGTTAGTATTTGTGTATTGTGTAAGTATGTGCTGTACAGGCATGAGCTGTGTGTGGTGTGTGTAAACTGCACCTGCTTGTTACATGCTTGCTTGTTCTACTGTTTTTGCTTGGAAAAAAAGTAGTCTCTCTCTTCATGCATTATTGTGCTTTTGTCAGAGTTTACATGGGAAGCATTCTATATGAAATTGAATGTAGGATTGTGTTTTCATTTTCTTTTTGTTTGATATAAGCAGCAGTGTAGATCAACCCGTGTCTTAGTCTTGTGACAACAGCAACCCTTTTATCATTGTCCCTTTTTAGAAGAACACTGTGTTAATCTATAGTTGCTTTAAGGTTTTGTTTGTAACAGCTTGTTGTAACTGTTTAATTGGATCTGACTTGAAAGTTGTGTGTTGATATATTTCAAAAAAATCCATTTTAAAAAATTTGTTACATTACATAACAAATATATAAACAGAAGAGATGCTTGGCTTAAGGCCAGATTGCTGAAACTCTTGGGGCAAACTCTTGATGGGAATTTTCTTTCCTGCTTCCTCTCCATAAATGTGCATAGTATAAAACTTTCTTGTACTGCTTGGAATAGATCCTTGAAATGAGTGACTTGTAGTTTTGCATCTGATGTGCTGACATGTCTCTGAAGTCCTGAAGCGTTGGTTATTGGGATAGGGGTAGCCTTTCACTGTTTTTTTAAGGGGAGAAGGGGATTGCCAGTCTCACTGAAAAATAAGATACTCCTTGATGTAGAGATTAGTGAGGGGGGTTTGAGTTTAGAGGTCTGAGGAACAGGGAATTTCCAGAAAACTGAAACCATGTCTGCACTTGACAATATTTTAGTGTTGCAGACTGAAAATATTTTTTGATTCAGAAAGTGATAGTCCACAGCTACTCTCAAATAAAATGTTTTCAGACTTGTTTTCTAGAAAGGTTCTGAGTGCTTTTTGTAGGTCGGAGGAAGAAAAAGGTGATCAACCTTAAGTTCTCTGTTCATGCATTTATTTTTTCCTGTAGTTAGAAGTCAGATTTTATATAGCAATCTATGCACTTATGAAAGGGATGTGGCTTGTTTGCCTTTAGCAGCTGGGATGGGATAGTTTAATTTTTCTTGTTCTTCCTGCAGTTACATTCTGTGATAACCACAGAGGCTGAACTGTACTTGTCACTTTCTGTTTCTGCAGCTTCTTATGTTTTTTCTTCTGGGACTTTTCTTTGCATTAAATACATCTTAGTTAAAGAAATGTGATGGAACATTTCTTCCTCAGTCTTTCAGAGTTCTGCTCAAGTGCTGAGTGACCTGGTCAGATGGAAGTCTCAGGCAGTATCTCTGCACACAGAATGGAGTTTTCATGGTGTTCAGTACTGTTAGAAGAAAATAAAACCTCTGTGTAAAGTGTCTTGAGTTTAGTCAGACGTTTCAAACCACATCAGTGTGGCTGCAATGCAAAAACCATTTCAAAAATAATAAATGCTATTCTTATCACTTTTATTACAGGCTGGGTTATGCAGAAGGCAGTGGCACAGTAATCACATAGTTCTTAAGTAATAGCATGCAATTATATTCCTCCAAACCACTGGGAATGCTGGAAGCATGTTACTTTATAAAAGAGCAAACAAAGGCCCCAAAGATGTAACCATGGCTGCCTGCTGTATTCCTTCAGCTTCTTTCTGTGGGCTTTGATGGTATTTCTGAAGACAGATCCTCTGAACCTTTTCTGGTGAATACCTGCTTCATCCATTTCTCTTGGGTGAGTTAGGCACGTGAGGAGGGATTAGCTGCTGCTGCTGATAGTGACCTGGTGGAGAAGAAAATAATCTAGCATGTAATTTAAAGAATTTATTAGGAAATAATTACAAATTGAAGAATTTGATTGCGACTTTGGACAGTATGAAATTTTGGAAGGAATGTGGGGTGTTTTGTTTTTTTTTTTTGGTTTTTGGTGCAAGAGAATGCTCTCTTGATAAAAGAGCTCCTACCTGCTGTTTTTAAACGTGCTTCTAAGTGGACAGTACTTGTCAGACAATGCTGTGTTGAAGGCACCTTTGCCTGGCAGTGTCTTTGAAATAGTTGTTTTGACTGTGTAACTATGGATTTGCTTTCAAGATGGTTGAAAAATCACATTTTCACTGCGAGCATTGATGCTGGTTTGGGTGAAATATGTTCCTTTCATTCCTCTTTGCTGATAACAACAGTAGTATTTCTTGTTTCTCCCCCTTTTTCTAAAAATTAACTATGATGTGCATGGGGCTTAGAGAAACCTTATCTAGTCAAAGATGTTGCTGCTCCATGCAGGGGAGTTGAACTAGATGACATTTAAAGGTTCAGTTTGACCTAGACCATTCTGTGATTCTGTGTACATTAGATTGCCATAATTTATTCTCACTTATTTTCTCCTGCTTTATTAATGGAATTCCTCCTCCACTGGTTACAGCAGTAGATGTGCAGTTGGCTCTACCTGTTCTAAGTGCAGGTTGTACTGTGGGGGGATGTCACACATCCAGACTGGTTTGCTTGTGCTACTGCAGACTTCCAAATATCAAATATGATCACTATATGGACTCTGGTTTAGAGTTTGATTGTTATTTGGCCACTAGAAAAAAAGATATTTGATATGCCCCTCTCCTTTTAAGAATTGTCTCTGATAATTACTTTGAATTATTCATAATTTTGTATTCATCTTTTGATTAAATTGCGGGTTTTTTTGGATAAGGCTGAGAGCCTTTCATTTTGCTCATTTAATCTAAACTCATATCAATAAATAATGTCTTTTTAAAGCTAAAAAAAGAATAGAACTCTGTTTCTTTTTCATTTCAAAAGTCGGTCCCTTCCTACAACCTTCCTATGTTTATTTGAAGATTTCTAACCTACTTACTGGGGTTTCTTTCATAAATAATATCTTAAGAATATTAGGATAGGGAGAGACAATAAATATGTTTAGTTATTATCACCAATGAACTGAATCTTACCCTGCAGCTAAAACGTAGGAGATCCAATTCTTATGGCTAAAAAATGAAAATAAATCACTTTTGTATTCATTATTATGTATCCAACAGAATATGTAACATTGTTATGTATTTAACAGTTTCTGATACCACCTGATCATGTGGTCTCTCTGGACACCTCTGTGCCAACAGCTTCTGCTTTTACTCATGAGCAGTGCTTTGGGAAAAAGCTTTATCAGACTAAAAGAGTTCTTTTAGAAACATTGATGTGCATAGCAACTTACAACTGCAGAATACCATTTAAACCATCTTTATTCTTCCTGAAGGCTGACTATATTCTTTCTTGTGGATCTTACAAACATCAGGGCTGTTGACTTCTATTGAAAAGAGTCTTTTAGTTCTCTTGCTGTTGAGTCCAGTCAGTGGTGCTTTTGAAAGTTACCTCTTTTGTCTGGAGATTTATGCCCCCAGAGCTGAAATGTAGCCAGTGACTTTGCAGGTGCTGTTAGACTCTCCTCAGCACAAAATAAAGTGAATTAACTCATACTGTCCTTGTTGCATGGAGCCAACGATGAGTACACAATTGCCTGGTGACTGTTTCAGAATGGGGCTTGAGCAGATTAATGGCTTTCTACCACTGACTCTGTGTATGTGTGTGTCTTTCCCTTGTGTTTGTTCTTTTTGACTTGCTTGCTTTGTACAGAGGCTTCAAAACAAGTGCAGCAGCTAAGGGATAGATGAGATACCAGCCTAAAAGCCATCGGGTGGGAGCAAAGGTGAAACCCTTCAATTCCGGCAGGAGTGGGCTCTGCTGTGGGTTGAACCTTTACCCCCAAAGTGAACTTCCCCTTTAGGGTGGCAGTTTTTTAAACGGCTCTGCCTAGAATTGCCATGTTTGGACATGCTGTGCATGTAAATGAATAAAAGCTGAAAGATTTGTAGAAATACTGTCACTTGGTGCATCCTTGGCCAATCTGCGTGGAAAAGACTGACTCAGAGCTCCAGAAGTGCTGTTATGAAAGTCAAGGTGCAGCAGGTTCCCTTTCAAATTAGATACTCTTTTAGATAAGCAGTTTTGATGATCCATTCTCCTGTGTGCACTGGCCTGGTGGGAGGTAGAAGCCAAAGATCCCCACTTTGTTTGTGAGCCTCCTTTTAGTCCTTCCCTGGTCTATTACTATTGTGTCTTCAGCAAAAAAGGCATCTTGGTTTAGACATCTCTTAAACAGGAGAGATTATGAATCTTAACACAGTTACTATAAACAGAGTTTTGAAAACACTGAATGCTTCTGTGAGGGGAAGAGCCTGAGGCAGAATCAGCTATGACAAAGTAGAATGAATATTTGCACAGTAGAGCTGTGGCTTGGAAGGGGGCAAATGCCAATGCAATATAGGTTTGAACAAGGAAATAGATAAAAAAAAGATACTATTAAAGGCAGAAGTGTCATAGAGAATGAAAACTTATGAACTATTGAAAGAAAATATATGAAGTCAAAGAAGGGAAATGCATGTAATGGTTTGGGATAATTCTCTGAAATCTGTAGAACTGAGGGAAAATGCCAGTTATGTTCATAATGATTAGAATTGTGTGCACAGAGAATCAAGTAAACATGGAGAAAATCGTTTGGCTCCAAGATACGTGACATTTACAGATTTCATACTACAAATAATAGTTTCAAATTCATACTTTAAAATACTAACTGTTGAACTTAAGTTTGAGAAGCTTAGCATCCATTTGTCTGCATAAGAAGAACCCAGTGGTTTTGCTGCTTGCAGAGTTGCAAGACCAACCAAGAAGGACAGACTGGTGTTTTCTGTATCAGAATGACCATTCTGGGAAGGATGAGTAACTTCTCCGGGCCACAGGCTGACTGCTCATCATTCTGCCTGCTGTGCTCTTGCTGACTGTTCCTAAGCATTTACTAGGTTTGTGAACGTTCCCAAGCTACTTAGATTGCTAATTCACAGTTAAAATCGATATGATTTAAATAATTGAAATGGCACTTCCTAAACCAGAGATATCTTAAACTCGTTCTGCTGAGACCAGAATTTTGGGAAGTGTACTCATTTATTGTCCTCCAAAGTGTAAAAATGAAGGAGCCAGAAACGTTATCCCTGTGCTCAGCTGTCAATGCTGGAAACGGGTGTTACATCTCCTGACTTCTGACTGCTCTCTGCTGACCATGTTGTGCAAGGTATTGTTACCTCAGGACAGTTCTTTGCAATGGTACTGAGGAGTTAAGCTTCTGGAGGAGTAGTTCCTTTCTGCTAATTTTGTGCATAGATGTGTCGTTGTGGGAGGAGTTCATTTATGAAATTCTAACGCTTTCTCCCTAGTGTCTTTCTCTAAGGGTGTCTTGCTGGCCAGCTTTTTATTCTTTTTTTTCCTTGTATGGTGCAGAACACCCTAATGCCTGTAAACCTCCTAACTATTTAAAAATAGAAATAACAATAACAGTCTTTTGTCCTCTTATCCCAGGCTGTAGGAGAAATATTCTTAAAGGAAAAAACAAGAAGTCAAAACTTGTGAGATGATGATCGTGGCAGAGCCGAGTGGGGGTTACTTTTGCACTTAATTTGGAGCCTGAGGTTTGCACTTGCTTTTGAAGCTGCATGAAGTGTTTCATGTTCAGCTGAGCTTGTGTGGATTTAGTTAAAAGCTAACTGATAAATTCATGATGATTATGTAAGGTAGTTCTTCTAGGAATGGTTACAGAAATTACTGCAAGTAGCTGGAGGTTTTAAATATCAGAATAGAGTTCTTGGTCTTTATGAGAAGCAGAGCAAGGGGAAAATAGCTGAGCACCATGTTAGCAGTGAGCTGTGCTGCTGAGTGGATAAGGTGTTTATGTTGATTTTCTGTAGATGGGTGATTTTATTCCTTGGTGCGAAGTGCAGTAGTTGTAATATTTTTATTTCCTTTCAGGACTGTGGTGCTTTGAAGTACTAGATTAGTAACCGATTTAATTTCTAGGTTTTGGATTTAACTATATAAACTAGGTGTTTCCTACTATTGTAGTCTGATAAATACTTATTTCTGGTAGGAGGTGACATTGGCAGCTGGCATTAATATGTCTGTGGGGAATTTAAGGCAAATAATTTTTTTAATAACAGAAATAAAATTCAGCAAAGTACATTTTAGAAGTATATTTAAACATAGCATGTGACTTGATTTCTTTATACTGTAAAGAATACTAAAATACTACTATAACACTAGGGTATATTCTGAAGTAGGATGTTTCAAAAGTAGCAAAGTGACTGCAAATGACACTTTCACTTCAGTTTACCCTGTGTGAACAGGCATGAGGTTTTTTAGCATCTCAAGTCTGCATCTTTGGTTGTGCTATTTGAAGGGACACCTCTCCTGTGTAACATTACAGAAGACAGGCAAAAAGTAAAAATCAGAAATAAATAAGATGGAGGAAAAAGCCCACCACATTTAACTGTGAAGAGAAAAGCATGAGTAAGGAGCTGGATCTGTTGTTTGGTGAACAGAAAGAAACAGGTTCATAAAATGTGTGTGCAAAGATAAATCACTGAAACTGATGGATAAGTTTTGTAAAATGGGCGAGAAATGGGATAGGAAAAGAAAACTGAATCAGAGGTTAAGCCAAGGAAAGCAGCAGAGCAGCGTATACCCTTGAATTACTTTTACAGGGTAAGGCAAGATACCTAAAATGCAAGTGCAATAGTTTATGTATAGTAAGAACTTATGGCAGATTTTAAAGACAATGAAATTGTTATGGTCAGCAAAGCTTTTATTATTAACATGACTTTTTGTGCTATTTGAACTTTTAACTATTTATAAACTGAATGACAGGAGAAGTAGAGATTATTGAACTATAGTCAGATAGTACCATTGCTGCTGTTACTTTACTGTATTTTGAGAATAGTGAGGCTTAGCTGAGTTCATTCAATTCAGTCTGTTTAAGGCAGGGCAAGGCTATTAACAACAAATAGACTGTCTATTCAGTGGGGAAGGAGGAAGAACATAGTGTCATTCATATGTTATATAATTAAAAAAATGCAGACAGTTGTGAAGATTTCTGGGATGGGTGTCTGGTCAAAGCTGAAAGGAGCTTTCTCAGCAGTTGGGGCAGGACAAGGATGCCCTGGTTACTAAATCCAGCTGTGATTGATCAAGGGGTACAACTTAACCCGGGGTTTCCCATGCTCATTTTATGTTGTGTTGCCAGGGCTTCTTGTCTGCTTGTTTTGTTGTTGTTTCTCGAGTTCATCCCAGTTCAAGAAAACCGCTCGGTAAGTTTTGTCTGTGATCCCCTTTCCAAGGTCTGGATTCCAGTCTGGCTGAATGCCTGCTCCTTGCTTGTTTTCCACTTAACAGCCCTTCACATTTCCCTGTATTACTGACTTGGTTTTTTCCTCACTCACACACGTCTTGTCACTTGCAAGGTTTGCTAGACATGGTATTTTATTTCCCCCTGCTTACTAGTGTGTTTGAAGGAAGATGTGTGACCAAGAATATCTTTGTGCCATCCCTCTGAAATGTTTCCATACTTTGTCTTGTTTTGAGACCCATCAGTACCAGTTCCTTCTAGTTTCTATACTGCATCAATATGGTGATGTAGATTCTTAGTCATAATGTGCAAAAATTAACACCGATTTACTGAATTTTAGCCGTGTTCTAATGGATGTTTCCATTCACTGTATGAAGTTTCAAATGTGATGGAAAACTATTATGTTAATTTGCCAATGTGTAGTTTTATATCTTATTTTTCTGAGATTTTATTTGGGGGGGACAAAAAAGGCTGCAGGGTCTAAAATTTTTTTTCCTTTAAAAAAAATCGGCAAGTTTCTTAGAACTGCTTTTTTATTTTTGCTTTTTTAAAATTTTTTTTTGCTTTTTTTTTCTTTTTTTCCCCATGTGCTGTCTCAAATTCACCATAAAAAGTGAAGATAATCAGGCAGACTCTCCACAGAAAATCTTTCATGCAAGTGGTGTGGATCTTATGATTTGAAGGAAAAGATAAACTAATTTAAAATTACCAGTAACTCAAGTTTGTTAACATTTCTTTAAGGAAATTTAGAGATAAGACACACTGTCATGGTGTAGAACGTGAGACATTTTGTATCATGGTATTGCTGCTATTGCTGCTGTGCTGAAGTGTGCTCTGTGTGACTTTGACATTCAGCCAACCAGTCAGGAACTTCTTAGTGTAGAGAAAGTATTCTTTTGAATTTCTTGTAATTTGAAAGCCTTTTATGTAATTATATTGATTGTTAAGGTAATGACTTTAAGAGCTTAAGTCTTTAGGTCGTTAATGTAATGACTTCAAGATTTCTACTTTTAGTTGTTCCCAGCACAGATCTTGCTCTAGGTTTGTGTTAAACAATTAATGTGCAAACTTTGCTCAATGAGTTATTTCATTGTTCTGTAATGATGCAGATTATCCCTGGTTGCATAGATTGGAAAAACTGAGAAGCAGGAATTTTGAATGGCTTAATCGAGATCTCAGAACAGATCAGAAGCAAAACTGTGAATGGAATCCAACTTTGGTTCTCTGGTATTTTTATTACTATTATTATTATTTCAATTCTTTTTCTTTAACTGTCATTGTATGATTTCTTGAAGAATGGATGTTGAGGCATTTGGATTAATTTTGTTCTGGAATATGCTGGGATAGCAGTAAAGCTTCCATTAAGGTCTTAAGTCCTGGGAATGGTTTTAAATATGTTAACACAATGCAGAAACTCACTTTATAGTAGCATCTGGCACAGACATACAACTCAGAAATAGTCTCAAAAAGAATATCACTATAGATTTGCACTCAGTTAAGAATCAGGTAATATGAAAGAGTAGTAACTTTACACAATTAAAAAAAAAATCAGTATTTTGGCAAGAAGTGCCATAATCCTTCTGCCAGTTTTCATATCTTTGTACATTTGGCTTCCTAGAGAACTGAAAAGGTTATTTTTGGCCTGGTGCCCTGGGCTAAAAATGGCTTCTGGAATCTCAGAGCTCCGTTTGGTGTTGAGCAGTTCTGTGCGGTAGTAACAGAGCTGCAGCAATTGGAAGTCTCACTGAAGCATTTTAGTTATGCACTTAAATGTTAAGCTGTGGGAGATGTGGCTCTGGGATCCCTCCAGCATCCCACTTATCAGAAAAATTTGAGCCATGTTTATCTATGAAGCATTGGTAACCTGAAGAAAAAGAGGCTTCTGTACAAGTACTTGTTAAAGGGAAGTAAGAGACAGTGTAAGGTTTAGCCTCTACAAGGAAAGGCTTTAGGATGAAGAAATAAATCAGGGTTTTTCTGTGGGAACAGTGAGACTCAAGCATTGTGGTTGAGACTGTACATGTAGGCAATAGAAGGAGTCTGTGAAGTTTCCTTGTGTTTCTATGCAGTGTTGCAGGGTTTACCTTTAAAAGGGAAAAAAATCCACCCCAAACCAAACACTGCCCTCCCCCAAGGAACAAATGAGCTGGTTACTAGATGTGACTGTGTGCTTATTATAAATGTATGTTTCTGAATGATTTCTGCATACTTTGGATGGAGTTTTATACCAGGAGTTTGAAATAGTCAGGGGAATAGTGAACAGGCTAGTTAAATCTGAAAAATCTTATACCAATAAAAGGTCTGAAACCTTGCAAAAAAAGCTGGAGGTTGCTTTCTTCTATGTGCCTCACAAATCTGTTAGCTTTTTCCCCAATTTTTTGTATTGGACTAAATAGGAATAATAAATGGTGCTGCACAAAAGTAAAGTTTTCAGGAATAGAATTAATTTTAAAAAACACTTTTTTTTTTTTTTTTTTTTCTTGTGTGTGAAGGCAGCATGGACAAAATCTGCATGAGAATCAGTTTTTCTAGACATAGCTCATGTACATCCATAGAACCACCATTTTAAAATCATCCAAGAATCAATATTGGGTTTTTTGCATTCTAACTTTGCAGTGTAAGGCTTTGTTAACACAGTAGTCTGGAAATATGGCAAGTAAAATGAATTCTGGTCAAATTTGTGATCACACAAATTTGAGATGATTGGTCCAGTGAATGGCTTTTCAAAGACAGTTATCAGGTTTCATTATTGGTGCTAAGGCTCTAAAATGAAGAAATAAATCATGGTATTGGAAGGAGGTCATGAAGCATGAGCATCTCAGAGAGCTATCTACCTCCAAAATTACAGTTTCTAAAATACAAATCCTCTTGTTCTAAACAATTTATGGAAAAGACTAATTCCAGATCATATATTACTTGTGCTCAGTCTGCAGAAAGCTTGAATTTTGCTTACTGGACTAAGCAGGAACCTTGCCAGTTTTCCTAAATACAGGTGTCCCTGTAAAACAGAATCGTCTGTTTTGTGTTTTGATGACTATGTAGTATATGCTGCTTACATTTCTTGCTTGTAGCCTTCAGCCAAATGGTTTTATAGAATGTTTGCTATTTTTAAAAGTTATTTTTGTTAAGGTACTTATTGAAGATAAATCACATTCTTGGTTAACAGTATTTGAAGGAATTAGTCTGTGTCTAAAAATTTCTCTTCTTTGTCTCTTAACAAAACCATCTTGTTTTTCAATGTTCTTATCATAGAATTAAAAATATTTGCAGTCAGGAGGTACTCTTTTGCTTGGAAAAAAGCAAGTATTGCTTGTGCTCAGTCCTAGTGCATTTCCATTATGCCATTGTGTATGTTAAATTTATTGAATGTATTATATATAAAAAATATTTTACCTGCTCCACTTTATGCATGATAGAGTTCTACTTTTTCATATGTTTCTAAACCCTTCCTTGGTGCATGAAATAGTGATAGCTTGAGGATAACCCAATGAATATGTGTGAAAAAACAGAACATAGGGGGAAATATATTACTTCATTGGTAATTATTATGATTAAGTTATTAAATTAAGTTTATGTGAACATAACTTTGTTTTTCCTATGGAACAATATAAGTAAATCATTGGGAAGCAGTCTTGCAAAAAAAGAAAATGGTAGAGGATAGTAAGCTGCCAGGGTTTTTTGCCTTATTAACAGAAGCTGCTTGCTTTTAGAGGAATTTCTCTAATACTCAGAGTATTTAGTCAGTCCTGTTGTTCTTTACTAGATGCCTCACCTTATCTTGTGCTGCTGTTTACATTCTGATGCTAGTGGACTATCCTTGCTGAAACATGTTGAAGCAATTGATTTGTCTTAATAAGAGAGACTTTTATGTTGATACAGTTTGTCCCTCTGCCTAATGCTGGCCATCAGTTTCCCTGAGTCTGTGTATCTAGATCAGAAATCTATGGCTCATGTGTACTGTCTCAATTTTAAAGTATGCCAGTGATAATAGTATGATTGATCATGTATTTCCTTTGGAAACAAAAGAGATGACAGAGCAATTTTGTATTTTAGCTTCAACTTCTGGTATTTTATTCTTTTTTCTTCTCTAGTTCAGCTAATCCACTGTAGCTAACATTTACTCTTCTGCAGTTGTTTATACGTTATTTTTAAATTTTGTATTTAATGAAGTTAGATGTTTGATGAGGGATAATTCCTATTACAGTAATTTAGGATGCCACTGCAGTTGTCCATCTAGCTTCCTTCTGAAAGCAACTGCCCATGTAAATAGGGTAACGACCTAAATGATAATGATGGTGGATTTTAAACTGCTAGTAGAGGCTTGGAATTCTGGCATTAAGGAGCTGGCTCATGATTTGTGTCTGTTCTTGGGGGGGGGGGGAACCACCCTCAGAGCAGTGGGGGAAGGAGTTGAGTCTGCTCTTGTCTTACATTGCTGTACTAAATGTTGCAAGGGCTTGTGAGACAGTCCTAAACAGATGAACCTTTGGTGTTCTGCTGTGGAGTATGATTTCAGATCCCAAATCATGCAGTTTCATGAAACCTTACAAGTTTTGGGGTGCTTTAACAGTTTTATTGTCTTCTATTTTGTTATTAACAACTGGACATAGCAATTTGTGATTCTTTGGAAATACCTTCCTTGGGGTAATGTGTGTTCAGCTTATTTCTCAATAGTCACTGTTCATGCACCCAACTTTCATTTTAGTAAGTTGCACCTTAGACTTGGCAGGAGCTCATGATTGTCATTGTTCAGGCTTATGCTGTCACTTGCCAAGACTGTGATTCTATGATTGCACTCTTTCTTGTTGTATTTTTATGTTTTCATATGGCAGAGTTAAATATGACCTTGATGGTGTCTGACCAACCATGTGCTCCAGGTCCCTGTGTATCTATAACTTGGCCTTCCTGTTACTTATGGCACCATTTCCCTCAATCACTTGCAGATTTTATCAGCAATGGCTTTGTATTCTAGGAAGCAAAGTCTTGAAAATTCTGACTGATGCTAGGTTGAGAAGAAATAAAAATAATTTCTTGTATGAGACACTTAATGATTTCCTTGAGGGCCTTGTTCATTTTCTCTGAGTAGATGTTGGATTAACATTCTGCAACCACTTTGAAATGACTGATGTTCAGGTGTGAGCAAATAAAAAATACCTTCTAGTAGGTGGTATATTCGTATGAGGCTGTAGAGGATGATTTGTTTCAATAGTGTAGAAATCCTAGCTTATGACCATGTCTTTTTAAAAGTATCAAAATGGACTTTTCTCCTTGTGATAATTTTTCTCTTGCCTCTCCTCTCCTGTTTTGCTACATGAATTAGAAGCATAAAAATGAAGGTTATGTTGAGTAAGGTTTTAAATCAAATATAGGTAAAACTGCTTTATAATTAAGAATTCCTCCCTGGGTATTTGTCCTAGAATAAGTTGCTTGAGAATTCCATTTATAGAAACAGGATGTTTTGGTTTTATGAATGTGGATTTCTCGGGAACTCATTTTGAGAAAGTGTTTGTCTGCCTCCGCCCTTGGTGGAATGCAAATGACATCAGAATTTTTTATGTACTGGTGCTATGGATACAGAAGGACCAGCTTTAGAATTGTCAGTGACATAAAAGGGATTGCATTCTAAGCAGTCTTACTATTTAAGGTGAATTGGTGGTGCAGATATCCAGGTGATCAAATCTAAGGCAGTAATGATAGAGTAGTAGGTGGCATGGATTTTTACCTATTCCATTTAAAATACTGTAAATAAGTGCAGTGTAGGTTCCAGGTCATTTTGTGATCTAAAACATAACCCTTCAACTGCCTTTCTTATCTGGCAGAGCTGTGTTTGTTCACTTGTTTTGGATCTTTTATATGTGTTTTTCTCTCACTTGTGATAATTTTAATTCCACTGGCATTTGAATTGTCCTTTTAAAACCTTTTGGTTAAGATCTAATTTCAACTTCACAAAAACACTTTCTTTAAGAGAATACTTGTTTGTAAATAAATGGTAAGTATTAGTCCAAATATGCAGTTAATTTAATAAAAACTTTATTCTAACTTTGTATCTAAATTTTATAGGATTTCACAGGGTAACTATGAAGGGGCCTAAGATGCTGATGAAGGGACTCCTGTAGGTCATCTGGTCCAACCACTAGCACAAAGCTGAGTCAAGCCTAAACTTGTTCAATCTGTTCTTGTTCGCTGAAGCATATTTCATTTAGCTGAGGCATTCCCAAGTATCTTGAAGTCCCAGGTATTCCTTCTGTTATGAATTCCCAGCATTTCATTTTTGTGTTTGAAAGAATACCTGAGGTGATTAGATTTGTTTTACAACCTTGCATTGCAGCTGTGCAAAATACACTATTCAGATGCCTTTTGTTTGCTGACATATTCATCCACAGACCTACTTGTAGAGTTTTGTTCCAGTGGTGTATTGACATAAATTCTGACAGGTTTTGCATCTGTATTACCAAATGTGGACTCCTATTGTTAGTTTGTTAAGGAAATACTGAAGAGAGGACCTAGGTTAATGCATTTTGGAAGTGCTTTTACAACACTTAAAAAGAGAATGTGATACTGTCTTAGTTATAAGTCTGATTCTGTGTACATTGGGGTTTCTCCATTACAAAGGTGTTTGTGAGGAGCTTGTAGCACTCAAGATTGGAGTTCTCAGTAAAAATACTCAGAGACACAGAATTCCTTATGTTGAGATAGTGTGTGGTGAGTTTTTTTTTTTCCTTTGATTTCTGATGGCAGCTGTGGAATGCCTGTGTTTAGAATTACTAAACTGTTTAAAGTTGTATGACAGTAAATTTTACTTATTTGTACTGGGTTAAGCGTGGTAGGTTGCTAAAACCCACACGGCTGCTCACTCCCCCACAGTGGAATGGAGAAATGAGTCAGAAGGGTTAAAAGTGTGGGTCAAGATAGTGAATTTAATAGGTAAAGGAAAAGCTGCACATGCAAGCAAAGCAAAATAAGTTGTGGGTGGGTTTGTTTTGAAAATTTGGTATGCAAATGCAGGTAGCATGAAACGTGGGCATGAATGAAGTTCCTGGCAATATCCCTTCTGACTGATGTATGTGGGACTTTCCCTGTCCTAATGTTCTAAAACAAATGATACTTTGGACTAGGTTATAGCAGTGTAAGGAAATGTACCAGTCTTTCATCTGCATAAACCTCAGCACAGGCTTGTTCAACCTACTGTCTGGGAAGGTCTCCTGTCATGCTGCTGTACTTAGCCTGCTCTCAGCATCTGAGTTTAGGTAGTTCAGCAGGAGTTTATCCGTGTCACCATGACTGCAATAGTCTGTAAATATTGACTATAAAGCAGAGCTGTTGGAATATGGGTTTTCTTGTTCACTACATAGTGTGTATGGTCTTGCATGTTATGCCTTGGTTTTCATTCTTTCTGACTGTCTTGGGAAATCCACAACAGCAGGAATGTAAAGAATGAACTATTAGGAGATTTTTTTTTTATCTTCCAGGATCTGAATGTTAGAAAATTATTCCTTATATTTATGTTAACTGCCAATGTATTTTCATCATATGCAGTGTGTCTACTATATAGCTTCATTAAATATGGTTTTGAGGTGTGAATGGTCTCCCACACAAATGGAGGAACAGAATTTATGGTACATGACAAATACCTGTTTCTCTTTGGTTTCTTCTCTTTGGTTTCTTCTCTTTGGTTTCTTCTCTTTGGTTTCTTCAACAAATCACCAGAAACTGTGGCTGTTGAAAGGAAGCTGTTTTCTGTATTTAATCAGATGAAAATCTGCAGGAGAACTCATATGTGGTGAGATGATACCAGTTAACTTTCATGATTCAGCCATGTATTAGTGTGTAATGAAGTGCACTGAGGACTGTTTTATTCAGCATCACTATTGTTACACTGGATTTTGTTGTTTGGTTTTTTGGGGTTATTATTTTGTACAATATTTTCTTGAAGAACAGTAACATTTAATCAAGTGATGTCTTAGAATGTTATTCTCACAGAACTCTCTTCCATTAATTGAATTTTCTACTTTGTAATGTGGTTACCAATATGTTTCTTCCTCATAAAACATTAAGGCAGCATTTAACAGTATTTATGAGTTTGGTTTTTTTACATTTATTCCCATAGCAACCATCAAGGGCTATAAACCTTCAGAACAGTAGATTTCAACTAGTGAGAATTTTTCTGTTACAACTGGACAAGTTGGTGAGGAGTGGAGCAGGCAGCAGGTGGATTGGGAAGTGACAAATTTCTAAATAATGTTAAATAACATTAGTCCTCTGAATCCCTTTTTTTAATTTGGTTGTTGTTTGGGTTTTTGTGCTTTCTGTTAGCCTTTATAGCTAAAGAAACAAGGAGTAACTATTAGGCAAAAAAGTAGCAAATAGAGTATAATAACTGAGCCTATATCCATTTCTGTAGTTCAGGAGCATGTATGTTTTTTCTTTGGGGGATTGCTCCATGTTCCTCAATTTTCATTTGAAATGTTTGTCAGTTAGTGTACCTGACAGCAAACTTACTGGAGGAAATTAGTGTTTATAATATTGTTTGACTGTTTAATCTGTAATTTTTTAGGGGCTTTCCACTGGATTTCTACTGTGGTCACAGGTAATTTTTTAGACTGCAGCTTTATTTTTCTGTTGTTGTTAAAGAAGTTTTGACTTCTGATCTCATAAAACTACTATGTAAACACTGTGCTACCTTTACACTTTTAGTGATTTTCATGCAGTTTGCTAGTTTGGAAAATTTGTAAGTTATGTTATGGATTTATTGTTTTGCACAGTGTTTAGCTAACTTGGAGTAGCAGAATGAATAGAGCTGTACTTTATATGAGAGTAAGGTGGCAATTCTGGATTTTAGGATACCACTTGGAAATTCTTTTCTCCTCTCTTGCTTTAACCTCATTTTACAGTGATGAAACCAGTTTGTTCACTGGAAAGTTGAGTTTTGTTGCAAATGCTGTCTTGCCTGCCTCTGGCACCCACAAAAATGAGGGGAACAGAAGATCGAGCCCACGTTCTCTTTTTGCAGAAAAACAAAATCTGAAGTGTAACAGCTTGCAAAGGGCATCCTCTAAGAATGTCACTTTCCTTTTTAGTAGTGCTTCATCTGGTATAGGCCTCTCTGTGCCTTGGTAGCATAGGTGATATTTCTTGGTTGATATCTTTCTTTGCCAGATAAAACTACAGTTAAGCCAGGAGAATGTATTTCCTTAAAGACTGTTCCCTAGGATAACTACTCACATAGACACATCTGTTTAGAGTTTCATAAGTATATGCAGGCAAAATATTTCAAATCATATTGGCTATTGAAATGACTGCTAACCAGAGTTTTGTATGAAGCAGTTTGTCAAGCAAGGATGGATTTGAATGGAGAACTGCCTCAGTCTTTGTGCATTGTATTCTCTCCTTTGCAGTTATGTACCAGCCTATGTCCGTAGACATGTGGAACGTGATGTAAACATATGTACACACTTCAGGCATATGGACTGAAAATTTGGGCTTTCATCTTCTTGTAGCTGGAACAAAAAAAAGGCACATTTTTATATCCATAATTTTAAAATCAGAGATAATTAGAGTAGTCATTGGAACTTTTCAGGATCTATTTTAAGTTTTCATGATTTATGCAGATTTTATTGCAAGAAATGTTATATACATTTTATTTGGATTTTGGTTGCTACTCACAATACACACTAACTACATGTTATTTTTACAGTGATTTCTTCATATCTAAACACTTTACTGTGTTTAGGTAATAATCTAGCATTAGGTACTTTGTTATGTTATAATGTTGTGTAGTAATCTTATGTAAAGGATGCCGCTGATTATTGGTTTAAAATCCCTATTCTGTTTTTACAGGTAGAGTAAGTAGTAGAAGAATATTAGCACCGTTTAAACTATCATGCTCCTTTTAATTTTGTCTGAGTTCTTGTGTAGTTCTTTTTCTAAGTATGTCTGGCTACAATTTAGCAAGAAAAAAAATATTTTACCCTTCTCTTCACTCACGATTTTATGATTTCTGTGGGTATGTCCATATAAATTTTAGTCATTATTTCTAAGATTGTGCAGGATCTGAGAAGAGTAATATAATGCTGATACAGGTGTGTCCCTAACTATGGTGGCAGTAAATGCCTAAAGTCTCTTTAGACAGCCCTGATGCTTGGAGCAGCAGAAATGGAGACCACTGTAGCAGCCAGGGCATTCCTGTGTCTTTCTCAAATCAAGATGCACAATGTATGTAGACTTGAAAGAATAGATTAAGGTAGGAAAAATATTTAATCATGTATTTAATCATGCTGTCAGATATGTAACATTCAAGTATGTGTAAAAATTTACTCACATGTTACTTGTAATTTCTTACTGAAGCAAAGGAATGGAAAACATTTCCCTTTGAACTTGCGTTGCTGAAAATTCCATGTCAGAGAGACTTTCTGTAAGTGTTTTTGATCTGTTGGAATTGGAGATGGAAGAGATTTTTGGATGTAGCTGTTCTGATTTTTCACTGCAGAAGACATCTTGTACTGATTTTTCAATTTGGACAATTTCTCTAGAACAGTGGTTTCCAAATCAAAAAACATTGATTAGATAAAAGCTTGAAAATGGTGTCCCATTAAAACTGCTTGCAGACCCTTGATATGAAACCTGAGGATTTTCTGGAGAATGTCCTCTTTCCCTTATGACTGCTTAAAATATGAGCAATAGCCAGAAACAAACCAGAATTCTCTGTGTTAAGCAGTTTTCTAAAGGAAAACTAAGCAACCTAGTCCAGAGATTCTAAATAGGAATTTTTTTTTTTGATGTAACAACTTCAGCTGTGAGATGAGGTTTTTTTGTTGGTTTTTTTGGGTTTTTTTGTATGTGTGTTTTTTGTTTTTCTTTTCACTTTATATGAATATTCTAGACTCAGAAAAAATCCTTGATTTAAATATCTGGTTTATGTTAAAGTTCAGAACTACTCTGTGTTAATTTAGAAGTATAGTATATTTCTACAATATACTTAGAAATATTCCAGATTAATTTTTTTTGTTTGAGGAGTAGAAATAAGTTTAAAATCCTCTCCTGGCTTGTAATTTTTTTTTTTTTTTTTGTGCCTTATTAGAGTTCTTCTGTGCCTTTATAGTTGAGGTGCTTAATTTGCAAGGCTTTGAACAAGAGTGGTAGGAAAAAATGTAGGTTCCTAAGGATTATGCTGATGTCCCTGACACTGGCAGTGCTTGTGTGTTCCTTGCAGAAGTGTCTGAAATGAATGTGAATGAAGATGTGACTATTGGGTGAAGGGGGAAAACCAAGTGAAGCCATACAATAAAAAAAGATAAGAAAACCTATAAATAATTTAGCAAATTAATAGCCTGTGGTTGGCCATAATTAAATAGACTAACCACAGAATAGACACAGTTGCTGAATGATGTTGATAGTAAATGCTAACATAAACCCATTTTTTGACATGCAATTACTGTATGATATCTAAATTCTCAGTAGAACTGAGCCTTTTTAATTGTTGAGTATAGTTCAATAGAGCACACCAGAAAGGCAGAGAAGAAAGCATTTGGCTATTTAAATGAATGCCTGGCCTTTGATTCTCTACAAAGCACTGCAAATCACTTTTTAATTCTGAAAGAAATAGTGCCTTATTTAAAAATGATGTAGAAATGTTGGAACCAGTCTTAAAATAGGATTTTATTCTGTCCTTTTATAGGATCACAGGTAAAAAGGCCTTTAAGGTCATATATCATTAGACATGCCAAAAGTATCTTCTATACTGCTACTAGTTTATGGTCTGCACTCTTGTGTTAGTGCACTGGCACCGGCACAAACCAGGAATCTGAACTTTGCCAATGCAGGCATATTTGCTGAATCTTAACATTTACATTTAGTAAATGCTGGGCAATGGAACTCTTCAGTCTTCAGCAAAAACAAAAATAAACTGAAAGTGTCTGGGATTCTTCATGCAAAAGCTTGCTTCCTTTCCTGGCTTTTAGAACTGTGTGTGGTAAAGATGGAGAGTCACTTTCACTCTTTCTCTGTTGCTTTCTCCAATATTACTGTACATTTTTTTCCTCCTCTGAATCCTTTTACAGTGTCTGTGCCTGATAATTTTCCCTTAGGAAAATAAGATATCATCTTAGAACATACAACTAGGGTAAGACAGACAAATCTGGCTTTTCTCTATTATTCTGGCTTTGCTGACTTGTGTTACTTATTAAATATGGATAATACAACTCCCACTGCACTTGAGGCAAGTGATGTGTGATGTCTTTGAAAAGCTAATTTCAGAGAAGTCACTGTGTCTCCAGTTCCTTGTAAAATAGACATAGCAGCATTTTTTATGTACTAGAAATATGAGAGCAAGTGTGATAAAGAAGGATACACCAATATCTCAGGACTCATTAAAATGTGTCAACAAGATACAAGAACAAGTGCTGGAATGAATAGGGAAAGATGGACAAAAGTTTGGAACTAGGAGTGGGGGCAAGATGGGTTGTACTGTAATGGGAAAGAGTAGCCTTGCCCTCACCTGCAGCTGTTTGAAGAGTTTGGTATAATTTGCAGCTACATTAAGCTGTCATGAAGTTTTTCTTCTGGCTTCTTATTTTGCAATGACTACAGTATACTGAAAATATACGTGTTTAACAGAGCATGGTTATACAATAAAACAGCTAAAATGTTGGTGAAATAGTAACTAAATTGTCTCAAAAGCTTGTTGCTTTTTGAGATGTGTAGTGATATCTGATTACTGGCTATTCAGATAGTCAGATAATGACCAGAGCAATAGTCATAAGGTGGAAAACTGAACCACTTAATCTGTTAAGCTGCTCCTAAAACCAGAAAAAATCACCAGTGAAGCCATTATCCCTTTGCAAAACCTGCTGAGGTGATTCACTGGAAGAAACTCTTTGGAATGCCAGGCAAACTGGGGAGAGGGGTAGCTGTTGAAAAAGATTCATAAGATGTATTAGAAGGGCACTGGGGACAAGGTAAAATAATTTTGAGATTGTACAGATCTGATATGGGTTATTTAAGGCAAGAATCAGAAGTGGGAAACGATCAAAGTGAAGTGGAGAGGAAGGGAGTGTGGGAGAAGGAGAGAAAGAAGGGATAAAAGGGGACAGCTACATTTTTAAAGCAGGCTAGTACATTTGCCTGGTGAAGTCCTGTTGCCCTATTACCATGGCTTAACCTATGAAACTTTTTAAAATTCTTTTTCCTCCTCCAACTCCCCCCTGCCTTGTGAATATCTGTGGGATGTGTGCATGATCTTCTACCCTGCTTCAGGCTGGAGTAGCCAGCAAGTAGAATGAGTGAGAGACAGTGGAGGGACAAAAGCTAATGGAGACAATAGTGAAGGGTTTTTATCTCTTAGTGTTGATCCTTGGGAACAGGATGGATCTGTCTGTGGCATCTGTGTTTGTGCAGGTGTTCAGTGCAGTACTGCTCCGTTCTATTCATTTGTGTGTTTGTGGTGAGATGTGGTATCTACAATGTGTCTCTCTGTCCTTTGGAATTACTGCTCCACCTTCCTGTGCTTGGAAAGGTGCTGGGGAGCAATAGCTCTTATTGCTTATATTGCTTATGTGTATTATTCACCAGGCCAGGGGAGGAGGGCTTCTGTGAGCCCCTCACTATGCCCTATTTGCCTACCCCTAACAAATAAGCTTTTTACTTCAGTTGTTAGTTTTCTGTGAGAGATCCTTTGCAGGGTTAGTTGCTTCTCTCAAGGCAAGTTTTCTGTATCAGGATTGCATCCAACAGCACAGAACAAATTTTTCAGTGTTGAAGGCCTGGTATTCAAAAAATGGTTAACACTGTGAACTCTGCTGGAATTTGATAGGTCCTTTGGGTGATTATCACCTCTAAAAGTTAGGGTACTTTCACTTTTGGATTTTAATGCCTGCAGAGTCCTAACAGCTTTCTTTCCACAGCGAATAAACACTGTTACTGATTTACATGTACAGTGTGTTTTTTAACACATCAGCTAAGTATTCTGCTGTGTTTTTTTGTTTGTTTTTGTGTTTTGTTTTTTGGTTTTTTTTTTTTTTTTTTAAGTAGTCCTCTGTTACTGCTATAAAATTATTTAATAGAAACAAGTAGAAAGTAATGGTGGGGGAGAGAGATTGAATGACTTTAATGCAAAAACATATGAGAAACTATGCAAAACTGTTTTAACACCAATACTGGTAAAGGTGTAAACATGGGTAGTTTAAGTGCATTTTAGGATTACTCCATTCCTAACCCTTATTTTCCAGTATTTCTGAAGTGCTGTTGTTAAAACTTAGTTTCAAATGTAAACTTCAGGAAATAAATTTTCTCTTCGGTATGCCTGTCTTCCATGCAATCCCAGTTCAGTTGTCCCTTTTACCACAAGGAAGCCAATTACCTGTGATTAACTCAGCCATCCAAAGGACTGACCTGCTATACTGCAGATTTATGAAGCACCATCTATGTCAGGGGAAAAAAATCTGCAAGATATATTAGGAGATGAATTTTCTTAATGGTTTTCATGGTTTTGTAGTTGGATTTTTCAAGGACAACTCTAAATATTGGTGTGAAGAGGAACAAGCAGCAGTCGTATAATTTCTTTTCATTTATTTTGTTGCCAACATAGCTGAAAATAGGGGACACTGCTTATGTGAGAGAAGCTCACCTCCATACTACAGGGTGTGATTGGAAGTAGTGTAGTGGGAGCTACAGAAAGCTTTACTGCTTATAATGTTCTGGTTTTATTTTAACAAAAGTTGCCTGATAGATTTGTGGTCAGTTGTGTTAATAAACACAATGACTGAAGCAGAGAGCTTCTAGAACGTGATTTTAATCTCAGAAGCCTGAACAGTTTGTTTTATGCCAGCTTTATGCCAACCCGTGTTCTTAGAAAGCTGGTTCTGAATTCTTAGAATACTTAGTTCTTAGTCATCTGCTCCTTCTCTAGCTTGAAATGTAAGGCTGTTCTGCTCCTCTTTACCGTTTACTTTCCTTTAGGTGACTGAGTGTTGTGTTCTCATGCAGTAGTGAAGAGAGTTTGACTCATTTGTCATCTCCAGATTCATTTGGTGAATACTGTGACAGGATCGTATGTGTGGCATCAGTGTGCTCCCTCTAGTTTTAAATTCTCTGTAATAAACAAAGTGTTACAACTTTGCCAAGTACTATTGCAAGACACAAGTTTTACCACCTCTAGTTAAGACATAAAACATTGTTTGTTATGGTTTGGCAGAGAGTAAATGTGATCTGGAAACATTGTAGAAGTATCTGACTGCCAAGATACATAATGTCTTGCTTGCATCCTACTAATTTAAGGCAACCTCTTCTGGCAGGGATGGCAAATTTTACCAGTAATTTGCCATTTGCAGTTTAAAGCAAAGAAATTGAAATTATGAGTGATTCTGCCATTCTGTATGAGGTATAACTTCAGTTTTTGGGTACATTTTACCAACAAGAAACATGATTGTTTACCTAGGTTTGTATTGCATGCTGTCCTGATTCCTGGGTGAAAAGGATGTACTCCCCAGTGCTAGTAATGACTTTGAAAGACTCTGTGTGTGACTGCAGGTAAAAAAAAACCCAACAACAAAAAAGAGGGAATTGTATCACCTATCACATTTTCAGTTGTTAAAATAATATTTTATATTGTTAGGTTGAGAAGTTCAAGCATTTTCTCTTGCTTTATAAAGAGTGTGAAAATTTACTAGTAGTAAAAAATATGGAATTGTTAGGACTTAAAAAGACCAATGTGTAAGCCATAGGCTCAGTAATAAAGCAGTAGATGCAGTGATTGTTGTAGGCACCCAAAACATAATCCTTACATTAGGAAATGGCTGATGGAAGACAAGCTGTGGTATTGTTGTGGAAGTGACTGCTATCCGGCCAGCTGGCTGAAAAAAAGAGGGCCCATAAAGACAATGAGGAAATAACAATTTAGGTCAAGCTGGCACTGTTGCCATATTTAATAAAAACCAAAAAGCAACTCAACTTTTTAGAAAAGTGAACTTGACTTTTGGCCAGCTGTATTAGTTATGGCACTGACAGCCATGGACAATTCGAGCTGTTCCTTTCCATTTCCTAAAGCATGCACTCACCGGAGCATGCTTTTACCTGAGATTGCAATTTTGCCTTCCTGTAGTTCATGCAGTCACATGTCCCTCATGGACTCTGCTTCATGAGCATGCAGCTCATGAGTTACAGCCTTACCTTAGGTTTTCCCCTCTGGAATTTCTCATCATCTAGCAGGTATGTAAGCCCAAGGTCTGATCTCATTTCTGACTAGGATGGGTCACCCTTTGTTTTCAGAAGAGTAGTTTTTAACACTAAGGTGTTATAATAGGTCATCCTGTTTCAGATATTAGGTAATCTTGATACTCAGTTGCCTATTGGAATTGCAGCCAACAAAATTAAAATAATACAGGCACATCAGAAGCATGATATGTGGTTTTGCCTTAAAGGAGGACACTGTTTTTATTTATTATGTGGTGCCACTTTTCCAGCCAAGAAAGACTGGAAGTTTTTGAAAACTGAGTTTTCTCCAGTAATGCTCTCTCCTATTATGTGCTATCAATCTTTATTTAGTTTGGTTTGGGGTTTTTTGGGAGTTTTTTTGGTGGGTTTTTTTTTGGTTTGTTTTTTTTTTTTTTTTTGCAAGTCCGCAGCATTGCAGTACTAACGTTGCCGTAAAGCCCGGTAAAAATTTTCCAAATTTTTAAATAAATGTAGAATAGAGAAAGAAGTCCCTAAAGAGTGAAGTGTGATATTTTGAGGTGGCAGAAGATAGAAAGTGAACATGGGGTGCAAAACTTTTGTATCCTTTGAGTTAAGTATTTTGCTTATGCTATGAGGTTATTGAATAACTTAATACAACTAAAACTTGGATGTAAGGAATATGAACTAGTATAGACAGGCAACCCCGTTGGTGTAACCAAGGGAGTGTGATTGATGGGCTTACTTATCCAGTCTGTCCTACTGATTTGAGAGTGTGTTTGTAGAGATAGTTGCAAAATTCCAAGAATGAGGCAATTTGTTTCCCATCAGCATTTCCTGTGGGTGTGTTGCATATATTGCATTTTAATGTGTACGTTGTACATTCAATCTCTCCAACATGTTTTCTTTATTGAATACTTAGTGAAGACAATCAATAGAACAAACAACTGCATTGACCTCTTAGAAATAAATTATGTGGGTAGCTTGTGGCTTGTTCAGTTGTACTCTGAAAACACTTAAAATTCTGCTGAATGGGTGACTGTAGTTTGCCTGTCTCAGCGATCCATTATATAACATTCCTCATGTGTTTGGAATAGTCATATGGTTATCATGTTATCTTTTTTACTTACCAGAAGAGAAGTGTGTTGGCCTGGATGGAATTTCAGAATTTACTGGCACAAAAATTGAAGTTTTATTTTGCCAGAATATGGTTGGTTTTACTTTTGTGTGCACCAGAATTTTAAAAGCATAATTGAATTTGATCAGAAGTCCCATTTTCATTAAAAGTTAAAAAAAAAAAAAAGGTAAAAAAAATCCATCATCTGCAGCCTATAAGGCACTCTATAAATTGATTTTTGGGTATGTAAATTGTACATTTCAGTGACATACCCCTGGTTCTTTGACCTGTCTCTCTAATGGGGCGATAAAACAGGGAATTTTGAAGGAATTGCAAAAAATTATTTTTCCAAATAGCTAACGATTATTTCAGATTTTTATGACATTAATTTTAATGAACTTTGTTCATAACGATAAAATAAATTTGTTTTGCCATGTATAATGATTGTTAGGAATTCCCTTAGGGTAAATCATTCTCCTTGTTTCTGCTTTTCAGTGTTGGGGGTTTTTTTCCCTCCGTTGAAAACTGTTATCATCTGCAACTGGCAGGAGCAGTTTTTCTCATAAGTTTCAGGGCTGAAAATGCAAATCACTAATGAATTTGATTCTTGGTTAATATTTAGCATCCTTCTATTTCTAACAGTTTTTAAAATGGTGATGAATCTTTATGGTACTATGTTTACTTTTTAAAAATCATTTGTTTATAGTTCCCTTAACTGAAGTTGTTCTACTGTGGTACAAGATTCCACAATTTAATTACATTCCTCAGGAAATGAGAGTCTTATACTTGGAATAGTGTCAAACACAAAAAAACTAAACCATGACTTTCATCAACTTCTCTTACCTCACACAAATGCTAGAATTTCAAAGCCTTTAGTATTTTGTATTTTTGTTGTACAACTATATTTGACCATGAAGAAACGGGTTTTGTTTGAGAGGTTTTTTTTTAGCTGGCACTGGCATTGAGACTGTTTGGTGAACGTTCATAAAAAGTTTGCTGGGAGCCAGTTCCACTAGTTGGAAAGTGCTGAAGGAAAAAGATTTGTGGGTATGCAATTCATACCCCAACTGTAAATCATAAAATACTGCATATATGTTTTAATGGATTATACACCTCGATTTTATGTACTTCTTATGGATTTGCAAAGTGGTTGTATATAATATATCATGAAAGACTGCACTTTTTGTGCAGTATAGATGACTTTCTGTGAGGTTTTTCCAACTAATTCTTTACTCCAGTCATTCATTCAAAATACAAATGTGTAAACTATTAGCAGCTTATGGAAGCTGCTCACTTTCTTTTTGTTTCTTTAATTTAACCAGTCTGATGTAAAACTTGGAAATACCTCCGTACATCTGCCTTGAATGATTTTGTCCCCCTGCCCTTTGGTCTTCGTGTTAGAAATTCAGGTGTAGCTTTTCCTGGAAGGATTTTGAAACAGCTGAGTTTGTAGGATTGTAATGTTAGAAGTGCAACAAGGAAATTCAGAAGGGAGTGAGTTGTTTTTCAAGTCTCAGCCATTCAAAATTTTTGCATCAGAGGAATTATCAGCCAGCATTTTGTTAAAAGCTGTGCATTTCAAAGAAATTGCCTGACGGAATGTTGGATGGGGTTGAGCACTGTGCTTGTACCAGAAGATACAAAGCCAATTTAAATTTGGGCTTATTTGTTCTTCTGGTACTTCAGTTTTGTTTGTAAATGGACCACATGGGACAAACTACCAAAAATATTCGTGACTTCTGTAACTACATGATCACCTGCTATCTCTTTCTTTAGATCAGGATTTGTTCCTGCGAGTCATGATTTTTTTTTTTTTTCTTTTTGCATATAGTTCTAAACTCAGTTCCTGCCAGGCACTTCTGAGGTAGATGACTGTGGGAAACAAAGCCCTGTGTGATCTGGAAGGTGTGGGTTGTGCATCAATCTGCTTTGTTTACAATGCCTATCTTCCATTTGTGAAGGTGGTAATTGGGTAAAGGTGTTGTTGAGTATCATATGTCCTTCTTCTATAAGCAGAAGTTTTTTCATGTTCAATTCTCTTCTGATGTTATGTGTATAATGAAGTAGCACTCCAGGGCAGAGGCATTTTAATTCAGGAGACCTGAAGCCAGCTGGCCAGACTGAGGCTTAGCTTTCACAGTTGAAAGAGAAAAATCATGGTGGGAGTGGCATGGGTTGAACCATTTTTTTAACCATGGTAACTGTGTGTGGGCAGTGCTGGCAAAACAGTGAGGACAAGTACTTTTGTTTTGCTGAGGTAAACTTGCTGGGGCAAGACCTGTATTTCAGAGACTGACCTTGTGTTTAGTTCCCTAGAGGTAAAAATTTTGCTGCCTTACTCAGCAGTGTTGAACAATCCTGGAAACTTGAGGCTGTAAAACCAGCTTGGAATTAAGTTATTAAAATGTAAGTGGTTTGAACTGCGCCTGTTTTTTTATTTGTTTGTGTATGAGCTGTTATTCTGCAGTGTGAAGTTTCATGGTTGCTGTCTAGTTATTTTCAACGTATTTTTTCCTTTCTTTTTAGAACTCTTTTTAACTAACGTGGATATGTATGAGATTTCTGATTATGCAGGATGTAATGTCATGCTGTGAAAACAGGCTAGCATAAGATTTTGAAGGACTCAACTGATGGAGAGGTCCACCACCTTCATCAGAGGGGAAGGAATTTGGAGGGTTCAGAAGGGTACTGAATGCCTCTTTTGGGTTGTATTCCTGGGTCTAAGTCTAGTTGAAAGATGTATCTTGTTAAATTAAATGGATGCAGCTGAATAATGAATTAGCTCTGAGGAAATGTTTGGGTTTTTCTTTTTTCCTACAAAAAAGCATGTTTGGTCTTTATTATCTATGCACAGCTGCTAAGAAACAATAGAAATTAATGTAAAGATTGATATATTCAAAGACTCACATTGCTGACTGTTGCAGGGAAAAAATGCTCAGATCATGCAGCTTAAACTACAAAAAGCAGTTTAATGACTTATTAATACAATGTAAACAGCAATCAGAAAACTGTATACTTGGGATTGTATACTTGGGAAGAATTCAACAGATAAACCACCAGAGTGTCAGACCGTTAGAAAATTTAATAAACATCTACTAATATCTAAACACTTTAATAACTTTTCATGAAAAATTCTAATCCCCTTCTTGCCCCACACAGGCTCCATGGGCAGTGTGAGTTGCAAGCAGTGCTTGGTCTTCTAGGAACGTAGATTCACCTAGTTGCGCATACCTGTTCCTGGCAGTATGGATGTTCCAGCTTTATAGCAGGGCCGACAAATCTGCTAAGCTGTAGGCTGGCAGGAAAGTGTGTTCCCCATCCCAAGTCACACAGCCCACCCAAGCCATGGGCTCCCCCACTTCCTGCCCTCCCAACTGCCACTGTGCTGATTGGAGTGTGGGTGCCCATGTCACTCTGTGGGGAGGCTGCTCCCCAGGGCATTGAGGAGGGTGTGATGCAATGGGAAGGACATGGAGTGATTTCTCTGTCCTCTGGTCAGGCTTTGGTGATTCTCTCTTGCCACTATGAGGTTCTTCCTCTCCTCCATTATAAACAAAGCACAAATGTTTGTCCTTTTCAACATGACCCTTTGTTTTAAGCACTTATCTTGTGGTTATTTTATATGCAAGATTTTCAATTGTTTAAATTCTGGGCATGGTTCTGGCTCTGTTAAAATGGTTTAGTCTACTTTGCTCTTCCAGAAATGCTTTTAAGCAGTCTGATTTGAGAACATCTTCATCAAGCATGCTGCTTTTGTGGCCTTTTGATGTGGTAGTTTGGTAATGAATTACTGAAGTAATCTAATGGGGTTTCTCTTCCCCTGTGCATTAATATGCAGAATGTTCTGAGTTCAATTGAGTTTCCTCTGATTTGAAAGTCTTTTGGACTGTTATTTATATGGAAATTGCTTATACATGTAGGTGGACTTTTTCAGAGCACCAGCTTTTGTAGCGATTTTAGACTTTGAAATCACTGAAGGTGGAATTTGGTCTCCTAAAGTATCTAGGCACGTATCTTTAAATGTTTTGACATTTATTAAAATCAGTCTTTTTATGTGACATACATTCTTTCTGCATCTCTTAGGTAACATCATGTGTTTTTTGAGTAAAAAATCACTTGACGTCTAGCTTGCGTTTGTGTTTTTCCAGGTTGATCAAGTTCCATTCCAGGTAGAATTAGTTTTACTCTCTCAGCCTGCATTAAGGTAATTCTATGTAAAAGTTAATACCATAGGTACAAGCTAGGCAACATTTTACATAAAAATAGATTTTACAACAATTGAATTTAAATTATTTCAGATCTTGTCAGTAGGTGACCTTGCTGAAAGCTGTTCCTGGTTTTAATTGAAATCTTTGCCAACCCTGTTTTATTGAAAAGCTCTACAAAAATTCATCACCGTTCAGAGATCCATTGTGGGGTTTACATTTTTGTCACCTGTTGCTGGGAA
This sequence comes from Chamaea fasciata, assembly GCF_029207755.1. Classification (NCBI taxonomy): domain Eukaryota; kingdom Metazoa; phylum Chordata; class Aves; order Passeriformes; family Sylviidae; genus Chamaea; species Chamaea fasciata. The sequence continues at coordinate 54,335,969 of NW_027094087.1, read as the reverse complement.
AAAAAAAAAAAGTTGTTACAGGGGATTAATTGATTGATTTTCCCCAGAATTACCAAGCAATTGTTTTTCTGTCTAACCTGTTAATTTTATTTAGGTCATGATTTTCTTAGACAGAAGAGCATAGTGTGACTAAATTTTCATAATGTTCAAGCCAAAGGAGAAAGCAAATGGGAATAGTTACACTTGAACTCTCTCATGTTTGCAGAATGGTGAATATATTATTAATGTGGTTACTATGAAATACTGTAATTGAGAGTCAAATATTTGACATAATAAATTTAATGTACCTTTGGTTCTTCACAGGAATTCAGTTTCCTGTGTTAAGCTCACTGTCAACATTGTGCTTGTGAACCAGTGCTCACAAAGGTGTTAGATGCAGGTTCAGGGTCATCGCCTTCTTAGGTGTAATTGCTGGATTAGTTGAATAAAGCATGTTTTGCTTTATTGCATATAATTTATGGAGAGTTTTGGAGAATGTGTCTCAACTGGTCAACCAGAGATTCAAGCAATGCGGGGGTTTTTTTGTTTCAACTTTGCTCCTGTTCTGAAATCTCACAAAGCTGGGAATTTGAGCATATAACTTCATGAGCCTTACAAGGAGCTGCTGAGGGAGCTGGGGGTGTTCCGCCTGGAGAAGAGGAGGCTCAGCAGGGACCTTATTGCTCTCTTCAAATGCCAGAAAGGAGGCTGCAGCCAAGCTGTCCTCTTCTCTCTGGCAACCAGCGACAGGACAAGAGGACACAGTCTTAAGTTTGTGCCAGAGGAGGTTTAGGTTGGACATGAGAAAGAATTTCTTCATGGAGAAGGTGATGAAATAGTGGATTGGATGCTCTGGGAGGTGATGGAGACATCATCCATGGAGCTGTGTAAGGAAAGACTGGATGTGGTCCCTGGTGCCATGGTCTAGTTGACAGGGTGATGTTTGGTCATAGGTTGGACTTGATGATCTCAGAGTTCTTTTCCAACGTAATCGATGCTGTGATTCATTTATTGTCACATGTGAGATCCTATCAGAAAGGTGTTATTTAGTACTTTTTGTTGCCTGCCCTTTATCTGTTGGGAAAAAAAATTCTAACAGGGATCTGCCAGTTTTTATGAAGGAAGGTAGGTGGGTTACATTTCCATTTTTTGTTATGTTTCTAGTTGTCTGCTGGTAAAACCAATATTGTGCAATTTAGTGACATTCTGAATGAAATGCTCTATGGTGTGGACGATTATTATTGGAAAGCATGGGTCATGTAAAACTTAGGTCAGCTGACAACTTTGCCTGTGATCTTAGGTGTGTTACACTTCTGTGTGTAGTTGTCTATGTCTAGATTTAATAACTTTCCAGAAAAGAGATGTGCCATGTGTGCCTGGGGAAGGGAACTGATTAGCCAGGCTGGGTTCTTGCCTCCCAGAACATATGGCCTATTTTCAAAAATTTGCAGCTGAGGGACTTCATGAGGCAGAAGTGTCACCTTTAAATTCTTGGTGGCTATTTATTTCAGAAAGTTTGTGTTGTTCCTTTTTGAATTCCAGTAGGCTCTTGTAAAGACTTCTGTGCCTTGTTTTGTTTTGGTTTTTTTTTTTTTTTTTTGCATTACAGAGACAGAGGAGACAGTTAAATTACCATTCCCTGCTGAATAAGTTGGTTCAATTCCTAACTTTGACTCTCATATCTCTTCCAGGTTGTCTACATCCCAAACAAACAACTCAATCTTTTAATGGAAATTGTTCTGACACTTTCATTGTTTTTTTCTCTTCTTTGGCCTTTTTCTTTCGGCCATATTCTTTTGGTGCAGAGTCTGCTAGAACCACTTGCAGCCTTCAGAGTTGATCCATAGCTCTGTGGATTTATTTGGTGACATGGTCATTTGCTTTTAGTCTGTTTATGCATTGTTCCTTGCTTGCTTTTCCGAATGTTTTAATTACTTTTACAATTCATAATGAGCACTGCTGAGTGCTGCTCTTTGATAATCCTATTTAACTCGAAATCTGTATCCTCAAAGTAACATAGAGTGGAGAAAAAGGGGGCAAAAGTGTCATCCAGCTTTGCTTACTGAATGCCTCTTTCTAGGATTTGGAAAAGTATTAAACACACCTCTCACACTGCAAATCTATTAGTACTTTGCATTTTTTGGGGAGCTTTGTATGTCAGTCTAATACACTGCACTAGATGAAGATTTTATTTTCCCATGCCTTAAATCCCATTATTTCATGTGTTAAATCAATTTTCCACCCACCATATGCATTATTTTTATGCTTCATTCATCTTCCCTTGTAGCACTGGTTGTGCAGTGTTCGTGTTGTTTGACAACACTTCATTTGAGTTCTGTCTTTACAGGCATGAGAAGTGTAGTATTATCACCTGCAAGGTTGGAATGGTTAACTAGGTCATGATCTGGCAGGCCACTTGTTTGACTAACAGAATGCATTATTGACTTACCAAGAGTATGGAGAAATATATGAATGTACACTTGAACAGCTGCTCTTAATTTCTCCCTTTAGTCAGGGTAGAATTACTTTACAGCTTGCAAAATAAATTTTAAAAGCTGAGCTCATTTAGAAAGATAAAAGCTTATAAAACTGCTTTGATCTGACCCTGATAACTTTATCATACCTTCTTCACATTCCTTCCTCTAATGGCCTTTTTTAATCTTGTAGCTCTAGGGGAGTAAAGCCAAAGGCCTTGTGGTCTGCTCTTTTACTGGCTTGCATGTATGGGCACAAGGGCCTCTTACTGATTTGAATGATTTCAAATAAGGGGAATGCTGGGGCAGTCCTAACTTTCAAAAATTCTGGAACTAAATGCATGGAGGATAAACAACTTCTTTAATATAGTGGTAAAAGACATTGCTGAAAATCATGTAGGTGAGGACTTTCCAGTTGTAAGATCAGACTAAGATGGAATAGCAGGAAAAAGCAAAACATGCAGTTTCTTCTCATAACATTATTTTAAAGTCTATTTTATTTCTTAACTTAGATTCTTAAATTTCTGCAGACAAATTTGTATTAGATTTCTGTGAAGTTAATTTCAGTTCTACTTAAGTTTGTTTACATAGACATTTACAGTAACTCAGACATTCTTTTTGGGACTCTTGGCTAAAGCAATTTGGATGTTTGGACGTGTTTGATGTCAATGTAATGTGAATTCATTCACCTGGATTTAGCTGTAGTGGCTATTATAACTAAACAATTTCTCACCTCCTGACACCAAGGGTAGGGACACTGAAGTTTGTTTTCCCTAGGGAAAAATAGTACATTAGAGTTTTTATTTAAGAAGTTCTTCATTCAGTGTAGAGTAAAATGCAGCATATTTTGGATGTACACAGTACATTTTACTAAATTAATTGTAGTACTGTGTAAACAACAGTATAAAACAAACCTGAACTTCTGTTGTATCTTACTAAGTTCCAAATGTGGTTCTTCTCTCTTTTTTTCCTTTGTCTGTACTGAATTTAAGAGGTTGTCAGGAGCTTCTGTTTTCTTTACTTGCATTGAGTTGTTGATTTGCCATAAGTGTTTGCTATAGTTCATATGCTTAAGCAGTCAAAAGAACATTTGAGATGCTTCAATTGTCTGGGAATAAATGTATTTACAGTATTATTAATAATAGCACAGTCAAGACTTTTTCCTCATAAACTCACCATTTTGAATAAATTTGAGCAATAACTTCAGAAGTTTAAGTTGAAAACTACATATCATAATGGTCTTGTTTTCATTCCTATCTACTGGTAGTCACAAGCTACTGATTGTGATTTACAGTGGAGATGTTTGAACTCCTGAATTTTATACATTATGTTCATATGGGCAGCCACTTTGGTCTGCCTGTGATTTAGCCGTTCCTGGAGCCATAGAATAGTGTGTTTGTGAAGCTCTATTTTAGCTGGTAAAAGCTGGAAGAAAAGATGCTGGTTATTTGTTCTTGTATTTTTTATTTTGGGCAAATGTTCTGGTTTCCAGACTTAGATTAGTTTGCAGTGTTCTAGGAAAATATTCATGGACTATATTGCTCTGTTGAAGATATCTGAGTAATCACTGGTGAGTTAAAAAACTGTCTTGAAGAGGAATCAGAACAGTGCTGATATGAAATAGAAAATGGAGTGCTGTAATTTGCTGTCACTTGTATATCAAAATGTAAATTTTGTGTAGACCAAGAGCATGATGAAGTCCTATGACCTCTTGCTCTTGTATGTGTGTCCCTGAATGCCAGGGGTATACCAGAGTTCTAGACCAAATTACAAAGTAATTACGAAAAATAAATCCTGTGAGCCCTAAACATTGAGTTTGAAGAGGATACCTAAATCTTTACAGTTCCTTGGCCTTTCCAAACTTTACTTGAGTCATTTGGTGCTTTTTTTTTTTTTTTTTTAAATACTGCACAGGTCTAAAACTGCTGGTAAGAAAATAAAAAAGAAATAATTATTGAAATAATTTAATAAAGAAAAATGTTAAAATACTATTTTCCTTGCTGATGGGATGGGTAATTCTCTGTAGAAAATAGGCCAAAAGTTGTGTGAGAAATTAAAATGGAATTAATTCATTATATTAATAGTGGTTCTGGTAGCTGGTAGGAAAATCTTAGGGAATCAAAATCTCACAAGTCTCTGGCCTGTGTATTTGGGAATTTGCCATGGCAGGATAGTATTAGGGGTCACATAACCTCAGTCAAGAGGGTTCAGCCAAGGAATGTAGCCAAACCAAACTGAACCGGATTTGTGTAGAAATTTGGTTGAGAAATACTGTGGATGGTTTAACTGAGTTTAAGAAAGTTCTTTAATTCTGAAAGACAATGTGAAATCACAATGTTTTCTTCCTGACTGAAGTGTACTAGATTGCTGATTAGAATGGTTTTTTATCTCATCCATTTTTTCCAAAGAGGATAATCACCAACTTGTCTCTATCATGCTGTAAGAGCAGAGTCTAAAATCAGGAGTATTTTCTTGTTGCTTCATGAATTTTGATTGAATTAATAATCTGAGTACTCTATGGGTTACCTGTCAGTCTGTGTGATCCTTCTCATGTTTACAGTACCCAGACAGTGATTTGGTTAACTTCTTAGAGGACTTTACGGTTCATTGACTGTTGCAATGAAGTTGGGGGAACTTTAGAGCTCACTGAACTTAGGAGTCTGAAGAATTATGATTTATAATCAGGATATAAATTATTTGAACACTATTTTCCTAAGTCAGTGCAAGATTAGTCATGTTTCAAAGTCAACACTGGAAAGTCATGTGAAAGAAAAGAATATATAGTTCCTTGTACAACTGGATTTTCTTGGAAGTACTTAAGACTTAAGAAAAAGTACTTAAGAAGACTTCTAAGAACAACTAAAAAATTTATATGGAAGTCTGGAAATAAATTTTGAAGAGCTCTGATAAACTTTTACCAGCTGCTTTTGTAGTGCAGTCTTATGTGTAGATACTAGAGTTCATTTATTAAGATACAAGTTCTGTGTTGTAAGACTTAAAATCAGTGTATTACTTACTGAAAATGTATTAAGGACTCATGGAAGTCTCAAAAGGCACTTTACACTACTGCTTAATTAGTTTTAAGCAAACTTTGAGGCCTAAAAATGGCCTTTTAGCCTGTCAGAATTGGGCAGTGAAAGCTGCTAAAGCACAATGAATTAAAGCTGCTGAGTTGTTTGCTTTGGCTATTATGGAAAGGTTATATTGCTTCTTTGTTATGCATTTTAATGACTGGGAGAGAGGTTTTGCATGTTTGGTTGTGGTTTTTGGAGGATACTGTTGCTCAGTGGCCAAGTTTCAATAAGCTGTTGTTATTTGTTGGTGCAAAACAGCAAGGACCAAAGAGCAGCTGGAATTGACATGAGTCTACCACATGCAAATAATTTGACAATCTGTATACAGAGAATGGAGAAACAATTTAAAAAATGTAGACTGCTCCTGCAGGCAATAAATTCTCCGTCTACATGTAGAAGCAGCTTGCGGCAACTCAGTGATACACTTTTTATCAGTTGCTTTATGTTCATATGCCAAAAGAAAAGAAACATGTACTAAGAGACTTCAAGTAATTCTGTGCTTAAGGAGATTTTTTTCATGCCATCACTTAAATACATACAATATTATATGTATAATAATAATAATACTTAGACTATTATAGTCTAAAGAGTTTGTGTGTTAGTGGCATTTGTGCTGTTGAGAGTTTTTTTAAATCCATGTTTATTTATGAGTGTAGCATATGCAAGGATTGAAATTTCCTCCCCCCCTATTTTCTTGTTTCAGTCAATGACAAACTGTTCTTGTAACAGTCATGCAATGTCTGAATTGAAATTTGCTTCCTTTTAAAGAAATCCAAAGCTATTTGGGTACATTTGGACTATGATGTCTACTGAGGAACAAGTATGGTAATTACAATGTTGAAAAACCCCCTGCACCTTAGACCAACCTTTTTTATATCTCCTTAAAATAATGCAGTCTTATTTGTAGAAGGATTTTATTTCCTCTAAAGCATGTATCTATGTTGGAATCTTAATTTGTTAAGGTTTAATCTAAATCAGATGCATTTTACACAATGATCCTAAACTATCCTATTACTCATTAATTATCCTAGAAGGAAAACTCTGCTTTTAGTTTTGACATTGTCTTTAAGCATTCAAGAGCTGACAAATGGATGGCAGTGACTAATTTTTTTTCCCCCTCTTCACTATCAGTTGAATGAAGTAATACAGGAGGATAAACTCTTAACATACTGCAGCAGAAGCAAGTAATCTGTATGCATTGCTCATCTGAAGTAGAACTGCTGTTAGAGGAAAAAATGCTCCTTCTCTGTTACTATCTTTTAACTTTTACATTTGAAAAAAATGGGAAAAAATCATCTCCGCTTTTATGTGCTCAGAAAGACAAAGGGAAGTGAGTTGTTGAGTACAGTCTACATTGGCCATTCACCTGCCGAAGGAAAGGCAGCAGAACTCTGGCTCTGCCTTCCCTCCCTTTCTGTCAAGGGCAATGATCTCATGGGTCTGTTAATAACTCTGATTGAGTCATTCTTTGATTCACAGCCTTGAAATGTTTTTAAGTGTTGTGTCCTATATGATGCTGAAGCTCACTTGTTCACTGGAGCTAAGCAAAAAAGGGCTTTCCATCTTGGGTGCTGTTATTCCCTCTTCCTACTTTGTCTCCAATGTATGCAAACAGGACTCCAGCAGGACTAGACTGTATTTTTTGTCTGCAGTGTTGTCTGTTGAAGGGGATGCTGGTCCAGGTCTGTGACAGCTTCTCCCTGCTCCTGCCAATGTCCTCTTCCACAGTTTCTGTGTTTGTTCAGGAGCTGCTGGTGTGCACACATTGCCCAGTTTTGTGCCACAGTCACTAACAATATTTTGCTCATTGTGCCTGAAGGAAAGGCTAAGTTCCCTCCTTCTTCTGTGCTTTTGTTTTCCTCTTTGAAAAATATTTGCACATAAATTCAGTGTGTATATAGTTAATAAATAATGATTTTGGAATTTGGCTGCAACATCCAGACTTGTAAGTTACCTTGCCTCCTTTGAAGCATTTTTTCTTCTTTTTCAATAAAAAATTATTTGTGGGATAACAAATGAGTTTCCCCTGATGGGAGTTGCTGAGGTTGTTTGCATGGATTCTGGGACATTGGAAAAGATGCAACATGAAATGGAAATGCTAGTGCATACCTCTCAGTTGTTGATGGGGAGTTACTGGTAGCATTTCACATCAGCAGACTGACCCATGAGTGTAGTATACTTTATTAATTTATAAAGGAAATTTATCAATTATATTAACTTACAAATTTTATATGCTTTATATAAAAGATGTATTTCTCAATAACTTATGCATACTTTATTAAAGTAAGTTTAATCTCTTCATATTTGGTTCGGGTGTTTTTTATGTGGTGAAAGAGATTTGTTTTAATAAACATTGCTTTAGACCTTTATTAATGTCTAAAACAAACCTTAAAAGTAAGCCTAAAGAAATTTTTCTTCTTTTGTAGAGGTTTATTTAACCTCTGAAATGGGTTTTGGTAGTGGAAAATGTTAAGAACATGTTTTTTGTTTCATGATTAAGATATAGCTGATGTATTGGTGGGAAGGAAGCAACTGGGCAAGATTCTCTTCAGATGTTTGAGAAAAAGAAACCCAGGGACACTTAGTAACAAATGGCAATATGTGTTTTCAAATAATCTACTGATAAACCTGTGGTTTGGCTATTGGCATAGTTTACTAGAGGATTCTAGCTTTTATCTTTGGAATTACAACTGAGATTTTTAATGCCAAATATGCTTGCAGATACTTGCCTAACACTTCGTTGTTACAAACCTGTAGAAGAGAATGCTGTGCTTTACAGCCTACTTGTGAGCAAAAATGTTGGTGGTATATTTTCCCTTCTTTATTTTTATGGTGTTGGTTGTTTCTGTTTTGTATAATTTCAGCTCAAGTAGAGAACTTAGGTCTGTGACCTGAAACTTTGTTATAGAAACAGAGTATTTTCTAGCGTCAGGGTTTGGGGTTGTTTTTTTTGTTTGGTTTGGGTTTTTTTTTGTTACCCCCCCTCCAGTGTTGCGTTTCTTAAGCACTTTTACTTCCTTATGGTGAGAACACTCATTTATGACAACACTCAAGCTACAACACTCAAGATACATTTAGCACTGGAAACAGTCATTGCTCTGAATGCTCCAGGAGAAAATTTAAAGAGTCACAAACTGAAGTGACTGCTCTAAGTTATGATTTCGTCACTGATAATTAGTGAAGGAAGAAAGCCTGGATATGATACTTGTTAAGATGGTCACAAGCCACCAGTATGACAAATTGTAACCATCTGATTTTGTCTTGAGGCTTTATCAGAAGATCTATTTCAATGCAGATTAGAAATTCTTAATTATTTTAGGCATGGTAATGGTATAATATAAAACTTCTATGGTGATTTCTGTCTCGTTCATGTTCAAGGAAGATGACTTGAGACCAGAACAGGTGCAGAAAAGGACTTGGATTGTCAGGAAAACTGCAGCAAGAGGAAACTAGAAGAAGCTAGCTTGCTAATTAGTCTTTTAGAAGAATGACTGGGAGAAAATAATGTTCTCATGAATATCACTGGGAAGAAGTGGGAGGAGGAATTGTTAAAGGGACAATCTTTGTCCTTAGCATTATGTATCCATGTGGGTGATTGTGTAGCAAGTGAGCTGTAGAATCAAGAAAAAAGCTTCCTGCGTGTCAGGCATTGGAAAATGCTGTAGGAGAATTTGTTATTCACAAATGCTTCCAACAGAAGATTTCAGGTGATGTAGCAGATTTTCACAGAATATATCTTAAACTTCCTGGCATTTTGAAATCTTGAGGTGCTTGATTTGAAAGCATTAATTAACCTTTTAACCTTTTCCACTTGATACAAAGCATGGTATAAAATAGATATTTCTGTTCTCAGTCAAGGGTTAAAATTAGCTTTCTGTGAAATCAAATCCTATTGTGTACAGAAAACAGAGCAACTGACATTTTATAGCACAACAGTTGTTTCCTATCTTGCACAGAGTATATAACTCTGGAATAATAGTCTTGAATAACACCTTCAGTATATCTGCAGGTGTGCTGGCAGAGAGCTCAGCACAAGCCACATTAGAAGCTTTTTGTGTTAGAGTTGATTTTCTGCTATCTACTAATCTGGAATAAACAAACTTCAGAGATGAGACTTTCATTAAGTAAGCATAGGAAACACATGGGGGTATGTGATATTGTCATCTCTGCAGAGAAAAAATTGCTGGATGAAATGATTCATAATTTCTGCATAATCAGAGCCTTTTTTTCTGAAGGAAAGTGCATCTATAATTGTACCTTTGCTGGTGAATCTCTTTGGAAGTTCTTCCCGAAATAATGAATTTCCTGTCTAAATGTTTTGATGACACAGAGGGAGAGGGGATGTGAGCTGAGGAGGGTAGGTGTCAGTCACAAGGATTATCCACTTTTGGAATAAGTCCAAATAAAAGTTTTAGATCCTCTAGCCTCCTTTTTTCTTTATTTTTTTTTCTTTTGTTTTTCTGCATAAGAAGAGGCTGAATTTGGAGTGTGTTAGATAAAAATGTGGGACGGTTGTTTTTTGAATGCAGAAAAGAAATTGTAATGTGAGAATGCCAGGCAATTTTTCAATTAAATCCACAATTTTCTCAGTAGCTGAACCTCTTCTTCCCAAGCATGACTGAACTACTTGACATTGAGATATTGAGTCCTGAGAATAAATTTGGTAAGACTCGAAGTCCTGACAGGATGACTTTTAGTGTTGTCTGAAAAGTCACAAAATTGTCTAAGTCACCAGTGGATCTCTTTACTTGTATATTAGTGAACTTGTTTGGGGTACATTTGAAATATCAGTTACTGAGTCAGAATGTTTTTAGAGGGTACAGTTAAAAGTATGTTCTTGAATCAGTGAATTTTGCAGTGCATTAGTGATGTAAAAATTGAATTAAGTCCGAATTGCACATTTGGAATTAATGATATCAGTAGAAGTTTAGTTATTGAGTAGTAGTAGTTGTAGCTATAAGGTTAGCAGGTTCATTATTCTGAAAAACCAGGGTCAGCACCTCCTCTGGTGGGAAACTTAAAAATTAGCAGTTCATCTCATAGTAAAGATTTTAAAATGTATTTGCTGGATAAACAAATCAAGACAAAAAGTTCTTAACCTCCCCCCCACAAATCTTTCACAATTTCTGCTGCCACAGTTTAAGGTGTACTCCCTAAATCTTTCACGTTCTAGGCCTGAAGCTTTTACCGTTACTCTGTTTTTCACAAAACCTGACCTGGATTTGCAGCAGCATATATATGACAGCGATATTTGTCACTGATTTGAGCAGGTTCACAGCTTGTACAATGAAGACATTTGTCTTCTGACAAGGGTAATTTAACCCCCACTGTTTCATTAAAGCATTATTATATTTTGTCACCGGGAAGAAGGCAGATTGAGTAAAAAGTTGGGGGTTTGGTGTTGTTGGTGTTTGGTGTTTTGGTGGGGTTTTTTTTTGTTGTTGTTGTTGTTTTTTTTTTTTAACATAACAACTGTGTTATAACACTGCAGTTACTGGACTTCTTAAATCTAAGATCTGTTAAATTTTGCTTAGACTTTGTGTCTACCCATCAAGCTACCATAACTGAAGGGAAATAATGCTGTCCACCAGCTCTTTGCAGGATTCCTCATTACTGAGCTGCAAGGGCAGCTCATTTGGGCATAAATAAATGAGGTGTTGTAGCCTCTTCAGGATACAACTTCCAAGTCTGTAAGTTCATTACATTTTGTTGTAATTATTGATAGGGATGGCATTGTGAATTAACACTTTCCTGTTCTTTCCCTGCTTTGTATGCAATCTGTTCTGTGTCTGTGATAACCACAGTGAGAGCACACGAGCCATCGAACTAAGAGGAATGTGCGAGGTATGATACAAATAAAAGCAAAAAAGCACAACAGAATTCCTTCAGAAAGAGTACTCAGCCCAAAATCATTCTTACAGAAAAACATCATGATAATACTTAGTTTACTTAATGTAAGATGAAACTTTGACCTCATGAAAGGTAGTTTGAAAGGAAAATTAATGAGGAAGTAAAAATGAATCTACACCAGAAGCAGAAGTTGTAGGCCAGGCTTAGTAGGCTATACTGAGGAATGTTAAATTATTTTCTGCATTTCGGAAGACTGTCTGTGAAATGTAGCCCCGCAAAAACACCAAATGGAAGAAAGTAGACCAGAAGGAGACTTTCTTTTGTCTCTTCAAAATACACATTGCTGTGCAGTTGTTACACAGCTATAGCGCTGATACTTACCTGTGATTTCAGGCTGCCCACAAGTGCCATTGGTGCCTGCTGGCTTATTCCCACTTGTATCCCCCAGCAAGAATTATGGCAAGCCTTGTGCCATATTATGGTGGTTTCTGCCTGCCCAGTCACAGGCATTGGGTTGTTTACAAGTAGAGGTTGTGGGTGTGAATTTATCTTCCCCCTCCCAAGTCTTTTTGGAGTCTGTGTATCTGATGTGTCTCATCTTGTAAAGATGTTAGATTAAAATCCTGTTGTAAACTATGACCTGTTAAAACAAGTTAAAAAAAGAAGTTGCACATGTTACACATCCAACCCCTCCCTGACCGACAAGCAGCATACTGGATATCTGTTTTGGTTTTGTTTTCCCCAAAGAAAGCTAGGTTCTTGATTATGAAGGAAAGAAAAATTAGAAGGCTGAGAAACATTGTCTTAAACTTGAGAAAGAGCCATGGGAACAGTTACATAGGACAGAGATCTTAGTACAAAAATTACAGGTCTGTAGTTCTGGTGGTTCCAGCTACGTGGTTTTCAGTTTCTTTGGGTTTTTTTTAAAGGATGGGTAAAATATGTACTGTGCTCATTTTGCTTCAGTTCAAGGATGTATTTTTATTATTTTTTCCTTTTTTTTCCCCCTCTAACTAGGATTAGCTGTCTGATTTTTGATTATTTATTACAACTTAATTTGTTTATTCCAGGGTTTTTCTTTCTTGGCACCTTACTTTTTCATAATGTTTTCATGGTTTTCTGTTTTGTTTAGAAATCTGAAATATTTCTTAGCCATTCTTTCAGATGTTTTACCTCCTGTGTAACAGCCATATAATTACTTCATTGTTTAAGATTGTGCTCAATAGTATAAGTCAGCTTTCATGGTACAAAACAGATTTGTGTTGATGAACTGTTACAATTATGTTGTGCTGACTTCAAGAACCATTGCTGGAGAAGGACATGAATAATGTGGATAAGGGAGATTAACCCTGACATCTGTGGGAGAAGGGCAGACAGAAAGGGAAGTGATTAGATGAGTAATGCTCTGTTTTCCATGCCACTGTAAATTAGCATCAGGTAGCTTTCTCATGTCTTTGCCCTCATACCTTTGATATACCCAAAGATGAAATAACTTTTGTTCTTTTCCATGATTGTAGCAAAATTTCTTACAGAAGAACAGTGAGACTGTTCATGTGTAAAATGAATTTAAAATAAGTAAATGTAGTATTTAAGTTTGTCAGGTGTGAAAAATAATCATCCTCAAAGTGCAGGCAAGTGAGCTACTTCACGGAAATTGGTTTATGTGCTACTTAAACCAGATGGTATGTGTGAGGTAACTCCTCTTTGAGCAGGCCACTGAGGCAGATAGTGCATCTCATAAACAGTGTCCTCTCTTCACAGCTTAAGAGGAAAAAAAATAGTAATAACTATTAAAAGAGAGAATGCAGTGAAAACCAAACCCGGACATTGCATTCAGCTTGTTTCTTCTTAGTAGTGCTGTCTGTGGACTGCAAAAGGTTCTAGGCCGTTAGGCTACATCCTGCTGGTTTTGAGAACGTCATGTGGAATTCCTCCATGGAGGTGTAAAGTGTTGACTTCCAAAGTAGACGGCTTTTAAGAAAGATGATCTCTGACTGAAACCAGGTTTGTGCTAAAAGGTGTTGGAAGAGTGTGTCTGTGCAGGGATCCGCTGCCTTCTTTGGGATAGAATGTAATTTCTGGTTTTATTTCATGTCTTTCCTGGTTCTCCAATAGGTTGAAGTTGTTTGAATGAAGTAAGCTTGTGTGCCTGCACATTTATATACGTGCATATTAAATTTGCATCTTTTTCAACTTTTCTTTTGCATTTGAGGAAAGTAGTGGTCACTATTCTTTCAGAAAAGAATTTCATAATCCAAGTCTTAGTTCTGTTAGACATCTCTTATATACCTGGAATTCCCCTTATAGCCCACAGTTTTACCTGATCTCTCATCATTCCATGCTAATAATTAAAGTGTATCTGTGGCGGCCAAAGCTAATCTTGAGGACTTTCCAGTATCAAGATACACTTTTTCTTTCCACAGAGAAGGGAGGGAAAGCCCTGCCCTCACTGTGGGTATTCACTGTGAAATTTTCTTTCATGTGTCAATAGGAACAATTCAGGCAGACAATATGGAAATGTAGTTCCATACTGTAAAGAGATTCAACTGGATAGTGTATGATATAAACACTTCAGTTATTTTCTCCAGTACTCTGAGTCAACCTACTATAAAGGCTAAGAATGGGAGATAGATGGCAGTTTTTAAAGTTTATAGAGTTGGATGAAGCTTTCTTCTTACTGCTGCTGTGTCTGAGAAAACACTTGAAATATTTGTCCTGCTCTGTCTGATGCATACAATACTGACATGATACAGTCCATTGATCCTTCTTAGAGCTGGTTGCTTATTGAGGAGTGAAAATTAATGACTTGTATCCTCCCTCTTGTGTGGAAGGCGTGGGAGAAGGAGGAATTCTTCATGGGCCATGAACTGGTTTTCATACCACACATTATTAAAGGTCGTTGTTTTGATGGAAAATGTGTGCTGCCAGATACTTTTTTTCCATCTCATGGTGCAAGTGTTTGGGTGCCTGTATGGGCTTCACGTGGCAAGAGGACCCACACAGGAGCAGTTGTTGCAATACTACAGCCTGTGAGAAGGACCTGTGTTGAAGAAGTTAATGAAAGACTGTAACATATGGGATGAACCTGTCCTGGAGTGGGGGAAGAGTGAGAGGAGGAAGAAGTGGCAGCAACAAAGTGTTGATGGACTGACCACAACTCCCGTTCCCTATTCCTCTGCACCACTGAGGGACATGGAGGCTGGGAGAGAAATAGGAGAATCGTCAGAGAGGTTTAGTCTGGAAAAGAGGTATGAGGGAAAGGTAATTTTAGTTGTTATTGTTTCTCATTACCCTACTCTTTTATTAATTGGCAATAAATCAAATTTCTCAAGCTGAGTCTCTTTTTTGCCCATGACAGTGATTGGTGAGTGATCCCTCCTGTCCTTATCTCAATCTATGAACTTTTGCTTTGTGTTTTCTTCTTCTGTTGTGCTGAGGATGGGAGTGGTAGAGCCACTGGGTGGGCACCTGCTGACCAGCTAGGGTCAGTCCACCACAATCCACATCTGTTTGTATCCTCATGGAGGTCTGCAGGAATAATCCTGTTTTCCTGTATGTTTTTAGGGAGTGTTACGCACTTTCACACCAGATTCATCTCCCAACAGTTTTTATTTTCTGGTAATCTTAACCCTAAACCATTGTTATCCTAAAGAGGAAGAAATGGATGATAAAAGAGGAAATTTAAATTTTATATGTTGTCACCTTAAAGCAGACACAATAATGAAGCAGACTACTATTGTAGCCTTCATTTTTTTATTCCTTCAGACTTTTGATGCTCTTTTGAACATGTTTCTTGGAGAGAAAATTCCTTTTGTGTCCTTGGAACTGGACTGTGCCATGGAGATAATAATGAGAATATGCTAGTCCTTTTCTCCTTCCTTCCCCTCGTATTTCACACAGGGGAAACAAAAATCCCTAAAGTGATGTTTGCACAAAATTTTGGGATCAGTGGGAGAGCAAATTTATACTGCTGGATTGCTCCTGGCTACTTAGTGCACTACCTGAGAAAAAATGTAGGGCGCATGTTTTTTACATTTGGCCATACTTTATTGCAGGTCACTGTGGAAAAGTAAGCTGTGCGGAGTGATGGATGGAATAGAGTAAATAAGGATTGTTGGAGTGGAATGCAGGAAGGGTCTATGTCAAATGTATCATCATTTTGGCCGATGAATATAAATACAGATGAATATAAAGCAGGGGTGCCTTATATTTTTGTATCATCTGATTGAAGGTTGGGGAAAAGTACTTCAATGTGACTATTTCAGAATAGACTTTCTTCTTGAGGGCTTACCCCTGTGGGAAATTGTAGAGGAATTTTTAGAAGAACGAGGCCACAATCTATTGATAGGAGGTTTAAACAATCCCTGCTATCGGGGAACAGTATGAGGTTTTGTACTGTGCCCTGCTGTGTGCTGTGCTGTTCTTACGTTGCCTTGAATTAGCAAATGTAGTAACTTATTGGTCCTTCTCAGGGATGCTTCCTCACAGAAGGCGAAGACATGTAGCAACTTGTACTTTTTCATAGATGCTTAAGACAGAAATGCTGATCATAAGACAGAACAAAGAAGAGTTTGCTGCCAAAAGATGTGTGAGCCAATGAACAATCATTTAGAGTGCTTGAACATGAGATTTTAACCATTCACAGTTTTTTTCTGTGCCTGCTTTTACTCCGTAACCACGTAAATATAGGGAACAAAGAATAAACAAGGGGATCAAACCTAATCGTGTTGATGTCCATTTGATACTTGGCTCCTTCCTTGCAACAGGAAATCAGTGTCTATGTTTGCTTCCTGCAGTAATGCTTGCAATTGAGCAGCCACATTTGTAATCTTTCGAAAATTGTGGTGGGTGACAAGTTCACAGGAGTGCCCAGGGGTGGTTTTAAAGAGAACCTTACTGTTTCTGCCCCCTTCATCTGCTGGGATTGGGTTCTAAAGGAAGCAAAAGGAGAGACACCCTTGCAGGGTATTGACCAGGTCTGTGAGATCGGGGCCCCCTCTAGTGGTGACATCTCTCAGGCCCTATGATTTGCTGCTCTCGGCTTGTTTTTACTCTGTCCGTTTTTTTCCCCCCTTTCCTCTGAATACCGTATTTAGTTCCTTTCTGTATTAGCCCAACTTCCCCACGTACTATACACAGTGGTAAAGGAGAAAATTTTGATGTGTTAAATCTAGTGATTAAAAGAAAAGTGGATACAAAAGTACATGTATGATCACTTTGAAATTTCCTACATCTCTAGTGTAATTAATTAATTAACTGTGGCTTTGAGGTGGAGATTTTTAATATTGGTTCTTAAATTAATGAATGGGAGACAGATGGAAATGGACTGCATGCTGACAGTACTCAAAAGTAGTGCTTACTACAAGGGTATTAGATGGCCGAGTTGCTTCATAGTCTCTTCAAAATACTTGTCTTGCAAGGTCCGTATGTTTTTGTCTTTCTGCTTGAGACAGGTGCACTTTCTACATATTTTGAGTCAGCAGCTGTACATCTGGACTCAGTGTTGATCAATGTTCACACGCTATTATTGTATACTATGGGATCAGTAATGATGATTTTGCTAGAGCTACCCTTTCTTCAGTCTGATACAAGTTGTATTTTCTAAAGGAGAAACTTTGAGCCTATGCATTACTATGTCATGGGTTTTTTTCTCATAGGGAAGCAGAATTGTTTTTACTTTACTGGATGTTCTTTATCTTCTATTATTTGTTATTCTGTTTGCTAAATAACTGAAATAGAAATGTCTCTTAGTGAAGAAATGCCATGCATTTTTTTGGCATAATTGTCATGAGTAAAGCAGAATGCATTTGATGCCAGAGGCAGTGGAGGTCTTTGGTGCCTCTTTTTCACTGGTGCTGCATCACTGTCCTAGAAGTTGCTGACTGCAGTAAAAGCTGGCTGTACACCCAGGATATTATTCATAAATTCTGGCAGAGGGAGAGGACTAGTAGGTATCCTGCTGTGAATATGGAGATAATGACAACTTGTAAGGCATGTCTTAAAAGTATGTAGCATTTTATAGTTCTGTTAGTGTTTTCATGACTAATAGGTTGCATTTGTCTCTAGAATGTGATTTTTCATACCATTTAGAGGGAAGGCTAGAACTAAGTAATTGCTTCATTAGAGAGCATTGACATTTGATTGATTCTCATAGGTGCAATTACATTGATCATAGATGACTTGCCTTCTTTGCCAAAGTGGGGGACAGCATTGCCAAAGATCTGAAGTGCATTTTAAGTAGATATTCCAAAAGGTGTCCAAGACACAGTGCCATCATTTGTGGTTTCAGTTTCCAATGAAGATGTACCTTGCTAATGAGGAATTACAGGCTTCCTCAAAGCCTGATAAAACTATGGGGAGCTTACAGTATAAAAGGAAGAGCTCCATGTGGTTGGGCCTTTATGGACTTGATGTATTTTCTAACGTTCTTATTTGCATTATGAAATTAGGGTTGAACTTACTATTTTTTTAGGCTTTTACAGTGAATTGTTTGAATTCCTTGTCAAATGCATTTCAGACATCTCATTTGAATACCTTGAATGGTATCTTAGTGCAAATGCAAATAACTTCTTCAGAATGATTCCCGTCTTTTATTCAGTAAGTGCTGAATTCTACAGGAAAAAAAAGGAACTTAGTGGGCTGGAATTAAGGTTGTTTGGGCGACTTTTTTCCCCTTGTAATTTCTTCATTTCAGAACTTCATAGTAAATACAGATATTTCTCATATATATATATATATTTCCCCCCCCCCCCCGTTCAGTGGTGGATAGATGCTTATAGCATGATTTCAATTTTTGTCTGTTGCAGGTTTGTGCGCTAGAAACATAAACTTACAGTGAATTTGTGTAACATCTGGAATGTGTAAATCACTTCTTTTTAATAAACTGCTTTCTTTAAAGTCTTTTTGTCAATATTTATGATGTAGCAGTGCATATTTAAGGAATTAATTTTACAATTTAAAGTCTTAAGTTGTTTAGCTCTCCCATGAATAGTGTGCAATTTTAATTTAATGTACTAATAACTGATACTTAATAATATATTAATAACTGGAAAGTAGTAAAATTGGAGCACTCAGTAGCTTTAGTGAAAGAAATGTAATCATCTGACTTCTAATATTGTTTTGGACATTTTGACAAAACCATTTTGGTTTCTGCAGTGCAATTTTTCGTACCATGTGTATGTAGTACATATAAGTATAGTGGCATTTGGTTGTCTGGCTGTAAATTGTGAAGTCAGGAAGGTCCTACTCAGAGGTGGCACTTCATTGAGGTGGAGGTTGTCAGAGCTGTAGGAATGAAAAGGTTTTGCTGCAGGGATAGGAGCCAGTAATTACTGCTCTAATGGCAGCGTGGTTCCTGGCCATGCAGTGTGCCACTCAGCAAACAAGGCCTGGAGTCCTCTGTTAAATGCTTATTTACCAGTGTGAACTTTTTTGCTTTTTATTGTTCACTCCCAGCTAAGGAAGTGCTTATTTTGTGTAGTTCCTGTCTGGCTTCCAACATAGTAACATTTCTCATACAAAAGCCATGTCATTGTGCCAGAATTCTGCTGACTCTTTTAAAGATCAAGATTCCGTCTAATATTTTTCTAAACTGGCTTGCTTATTTTTTTGTGTTCTGTTACTTTATTTTGGAGTTTTAACAAACTTGTTCTTGGCAGGGAAAGGTGAAGTAAAGCCAGATGTAGCTTGAAAATGTCTTGGTGTTACAAATAATGAATGAATGGTGTATTTCATTTAAAACAGGAAGCTCATGCCCATTGCATGGACTCCCCCTGCCCCATTGTTTTGTATTTGTGCCACCTATTTCTTAATGGAAGTTAGAGGAAATAGTGACCTCAGGTGAAACCTACCTGTACTGTCTTGGCAACCATGAAATGTCCTTCTGCTATCATAGATAGATTCCTTTTTTTATTAGATCTCTCTTGTATTGCATAGTCTAAGCAAGTTGTTCAAAATTCTTTTAAACACCAGAAAATTCCACCCCTCTGTTCATTTTCTTCTCTGTAGTAAAAGCCAGTCTGTCCAGTAACTTCATTATTAGTAATTACCATGAAGTGTTATTCTTCAAATTATTGACGTAAGGGGGATTTGTAGCTTAGCAATTTGGGAAGTGTAGAGTTTAAAAATTGCAGGAAGAAATGAAAGGTTTGCCAACTAGTTGTTTCTGTATTTTAAAAGTATTGTCACAAGTTGTTTAAAAGTGTAGCTTCTGCATTCTTCCTTTTCCCTAAATAACCCAAGAATGCCATAGCAAAATATTTTCCAGAAAGTTTATGAATGGTGACAAACCCAAGATACATGCAAACTGTTTTCCTCAGTATGCTCAAATGGTTCTGCAGTTTCCTAAAGTCTTAACCCTTGTATTTTATTCTAGAACTTGTGTTTCCGGTTAACTCTTGAATTTTATATAGACTTACTGTAAGATGCAGAAATTTGAGGCAGAAGTACCTTCGTACATAGTGGTATCAGAATAATTATGTAAACTTCAAAGGTTTATCTACATGTTTGTATGGGCTTATAAGGTCTGATATAAAACCATTTTGCAGGCTGGTTTTTTTTTCAGTTTCTTACAACACGTGCTTTCCTGTATGGAATTTTCAGAAAGCTGTTGAGCTTTCTTCACAGCTGCATCATGTTCAGAGGCTCATACTCTATCTAGGATTGTATAAAAGCAATCTGTTTTCTTCTTTAACTTCCATATGATCAGGGAGGTCTATTTTTTGGCAGAAGTTATACCACTAGTTAAAAATGTGATGGGCATTCTGCATGTCAGATTCTATTCCAGTACTGTGTTCCATGAAGACATTCGGATTTCCTATTAATGATACTCTAAATTATAGTGACAAATTTCTGCTTTTTCTATTATGTTACAACAGTGCAAAAATAAAATGTGCAGTTTTTATTTCTCTCCCTTATACTGTGAATAGATTAGATTTTTAAAGATTATTTTTATTGTCATCATAATCATTATTTAGGAAGCAACAGTAGATAGAATTGTTGAAATTATCTTACTGTGATAACTAGACAGCAACAAATAATTGACTTCCTTTGTTGTGCATGTAGTGTGTCCTATAACCCATGGTCCTGTGGATGACAGGAAGGGATTTGTCTGTTATGATCTGTGTGGTTTTTGTTTTTCTTTCATCAGTTTAACAGAGTTAAAACCTTGAGAACAAAAGACAACAATAAATAATGAAAATAAATTAAAGGCATTTAACTGTGTTAGTAATGTCTGTTTTAGGAGCAGGGTCAATCTAGTTGCTATTTTGCTTTTTTGAGATACTAGAATTTTTCAAGAGTGAGTCATATTGTGGCAACAGTCCTTTATTTGATGTGAAGATAAATGTGAACAGGCATGAAGAGGGAGTTAAGGTGGCAGGCTGCAGTTCTAGGACCTTGAGAGAAAGATACATTTTAGTTAGATCTGTGTATCACTGGACAGGGATCAGGTGAAGGACGGGTTGTTACTCTCCGTATAGTGCCATATGGGTCCTTTTCACCCTAGACAGAGAATTCACTTCACTCATCTGGATTTTGCTGCTCTTTCCACTTTAAAAGAGAAAGTGAGCAGAATGTTCCTGGCAATGTCACCACAGAAAAGGATGATTTTAAAAAAGCAAGGTTTTCTTTGCAATTGAGTTGTAAAATACGAATAGCCCTGGCATGATTCAAAAAGTTACAGGATGGCAGTCTTCTGTTAGTATCTGATAATAAACATAGCTAGAAATGCAGCAGAATTCTTTTGGAATGCCATGCTGGTAAACAAGTGCTCTCAGGATAAATAGAAAACAGTAGAGAATTAAAGCACTAAACCAGGGCAACAATGAAGAGCTTTCTTCTGCTTTGAAACAGTAGTAAGAGTCACTCAACAGGGAATGCTTTTAGTTTGATGTCAGAAATTAAGGAAAGAGAAGCTGAGGTAATGCTGCATCTAACCACCATCAAAGCCTGGTAAGAGAAAGCAGAGCAACTAGACTTGCTGTTGTATAGTAACTTAGAAGTGAATGATGTTGGTTGAGGTGCTCAATTCAATCATGCTACTGTAAGGGTCAGCTAAGCTGCTCTCAGTTCCTGCACCTGTAGGCCATCACAGTTGTCTTGGTAGGCGATGGAATAATGAAACCAAGTTCTTGTTGGAAGCAGTGAGATGAAGCAAAGTAGAGGCTGACAAGAATATAATGTGCTGAATTTCAACTTGCATTGCAGGAGATAAGAACAAAACTTGTAAGTCTTTCTGACTGGTGATAGGTTTGAATTCAAGCTGTACTTCTGCACAGCAAATTTCAAGGGAAGTTAAAAAATTCTTCAGACTTCTGCCTGTTTGTTCACAAAAAGCAAAAATATGATTTATGGTCCTAAAGACAGGAGACAGATCATCAGGGCCGTGGAAATAACTCATACTTTAGCTGCATTTTCCTTTTAGTTTAAGTAAGCTTTGAAATAAGCTTTGAAGGATCAGGCACTAGGCTTAAAATAGCAACAGTGAAGTGAGGAGATCATTACATTCTATTTTTTTTCCTTATGAACAGACATTTTACTTTTTGCATAGGGACATTCCTACTTCCACTTAACAGGTGACCATTCTTCAGTTCAGGCTGGTGACATGGGTAGGAAGCATTTGTGTAGTTTCTGAGGAAAAGATATTTATTCTTACTGTTTGTGCTTATTGATAAACAATGATTTGAACCCAGCTGATTCAGATGAATGCTGGCAAGCATTATTATTTTATGACTTGAGCTCCCATCAGTATTATAATACCTCATTCTTCATAGAGTGGTAGTTAAACAACAAAGCTCAGTAACATTTTTTCCTTCTTATTTTCCTTTGTGTTTGTCTGCTTAGAATGGGAGATGAAGAATGAATAACTGATAAAAAGTCAAAAGCTTTTTTTCTGTGGGTATGAGCAGTGTCTTGGGGGATTGGAATCCATCACTGTTTTCTTGTGTGTACTTACATAAGATCCATTCTTGAAGACCACCACTGTTTCTTTGGGTAGGATTAATTTATAAATAGTTTAGACCCAGGAAGTACAGGTCAGTTTAAAGAATTACCTGAATTGTTTATTTATTTATCTATTTAAAGAAATTAAAGATGCAGTCCTGGTTGCTTGTTTTCTCTCAATGCTGTCATTATTTGCAGATGTCTAACTGTGTATTGGCTAGATCTTTGGATATGTTATATGAGCTTTTGAATCTGTTTGCAACTATTATCTCAGCGTATTGAGTCCTGCAAATAATTGCTTTTTATTAGACCAAATAAATCCTAATTGAATGTTTGCTCTTTTATATGCAGCCTGTTCCATTTCAAAATTGTAAAAGTTTGCACTAGCTTTACTTTGCATAATAAAGATACTGATCTAATTTGCTGTCTCCCTGTAAATCATATTTATTTACTTACTTAAATAAAGTGCAGCTTTTCTAAGTACATCTTTATAATGGTTCAAAAATGTGCCTTCTCTCTTTTTCATCTTTTCAGATTTATCCAAGAATAGGTTAACTGAAGTTCCTACGGAGTTGTGCCATTTTGTGTCACTGGAAACACTAAATCTGTACCACAATTGTATCAAAGTTATACCAGATGCCATAGTAAACTTGCAAATGCTAACTTACTTAAATTTGAGGTAAGTTTATCTTTGCCATGTTTTTTTGTTTATTTGCAAATATGTAAAACTTTTTTTGTCTACACATTATAAAGTTCTGGAAGAACGGACTGCATTTTTTCATGTTACTGCAAAGGGTTATGCAAAACCTCATTGGCTGCAGAGACAGCTCTGTACGAAGGCATCGTAAATGCCAAAATGTAAAAATAATTATTAAAAGAAAACCAAGCAATATTAATCCAGTTCTGTCTCTTAATCTTCTAACAAATCCGGAATGCTAAGCACATCCACACAGTTGTATTCTTTTAATTCACTTCTGATGACAAATTTTGTAAAGCTTGGCATACATTTTGCAGTTAAAAAGATGGAGGGACAGAGGCAGACCATTTATATTTTTCACTATAGGGAATGGAATGGAAGAGTGTGATACTATATCTATCACTAGCATAGTCATATTATGGAAGAAATATAGCTATTGCCTTTTTTAGGAGAAAGTAGCAAAGAATTAGACATCTTTGCCTCCTTTCCGGGAAAAATCTGTGTGAATGCTAATCAGTACAGGGAATTGCTTTTAGTTCAAGTGCAGGTGAATGCACATGTGCTCTTGATGGAGGGCAGGTGAGCCCTTTTTCGACTGGAGCAACTGAGTTTTCTTTGCAGTTAACTATACAAAAACTGTAATAGTGAAGATACAACAGTCTGGTCTTTGCAAGAATGAGGTCTGAGTAGAGGGTGAAATGGCTCTTGGTCTTCTAAATTCAGGGGATGAAGGTTTGATCATCAGTTTTATCAACAGTGAGGATCTGTCTCAAGTCTGTATTATTACTGTACTGCAATTTTGGCCACTGTGGAACACTATTTTGGCTCTAAAAGTTGAAATCGAATAGTGTTTCCTGAGTATCTGCACACATACAAGTAATAGGACTTGAGATTTTGAATTAGTGTTTGTTAAATATACATAACTTAAAAACTGGTTAAGTTATTAAATATACATAAAATGTCTTGGTAAAATTAGGAATCAGAATTAACTTGGTTAGAACTTAATATCATTAAATCATGAATTAGAGTTCTATGTAGTGATAAAATTTGTGAGAGTCATCACAGAACTAGAAGAGATTTTGTATCACATATGAGAGTAAATAAGACAAAATAAAAGGAATTTTTTCATTTGATTAAGTAACTGACTTTTCTCTCAGTTCCAAATTCCCTCTTCACTTGAATGTGCCCTTCCCCCTGTTAGTTGAACCTAGTGAGCAGTCTGAACAAGGAAATACATTCTTGACTTTCTAACCAAGTTGTTTCTTGGCAAGAAATACGTAATAGATTTAAAATGCATATCTTTCTGCCTGCTACCAGCAGAGCCCATATGTTGAATAGCATTAGAAAGTGATGCCAAGAGATCTAAATATAGTCTTTGGGCCTTGGTGGATACCGTTCATGTCTTATTTAAAGAAATTCCTTTGAAACTAATGATGATTTATTACTCACTTGCCCTAGTTATGCTCTGTTCCTTATCTCTTAGTGGGTTCCTTCTGAGTTCTGTGGAGCTTAAAAAATTTATACT
Organism: Chamaea fasciata; assembly: GCF_029207755.1. Taxonomy (NCBI): domain Eukaryota; kingdom Metazoa; phylum Chordata; class Aves; order Passeriformes; family Sylviidae; genus Chamaea; species Chamaea fasciata. The sequence continues at coordinate 54,311,429 of NW_027094087.1, read as the reverse complement.
TATTTTTTATCTGTGTCTGATCTGCAGCATAGGGTTACTGTTTCAGAGTCTAAGGATTCTCAATGTGAGTTCTTTAGAACTTGAAAAAATATTTCCAAGTATTTTTTTGAAGAAGTTGTGTCTTGGTCTTCTGTAAGGACACTAGAATTAAGAAACCTGGCTTCACAATAAGCATTGATACGTTTTTTCAGCTGCTGCTAGTTAGTAGTCGGATTTCTAATTCTTATTTTCTTTGGGATATTGATAATCTGTCTGTATCCTTGTATATACAACAGAGATATGACGGTAGTTTGCTTCGTACAACATTTTGAGACTGTTGTGTGGAGCATGAGTATTCATCTCTATATGCCGCTTTGTAGCACACTGCTGGATTGGCAATTGAATAAATGGTTTGCAACTTGTGGAATTTTGATTTTTTTTGTTTTTGTTTCACCTCAATATTGCAACTCCTGCTGAAATTATGCAGGACAGTTTTTCCCGTGTGTTTCTGAAGTTCAGCCATCTGTCTTTGCTTTCTGAAGCAAAGCAGGCATGTAGGCAGGAGCCAATAAAAATGGTTTATACTGGAGTGCCACTTTAAGTTACTGTTCATTGTTTTACTACAGGTTAATAATCATAAGAAAAAAAAAGTGTTTTATTTTAAAGAAAAAGTTTAAATATTCTAGGAGAGAGTAATTACTATGTTATTCTGATGAACATAAAGTTTCTTTTGGGAATTGAGCCACAAATTACTATTTTTAATCTTGTGGACTTCACAAAGGGTCATGACATTTATCATCTTTAAACTCTAGCTTAGGAGTCTTGGAAGGAAATGAACCACTGATAGTCCCAGAAATTATTGCTGTATTTACCTGGGTTAATAGCACGGAACCTTAGAACAAGATGTACCAAGTAGACTTCAGCTGTAAATGTGCTTTAAATTAATTGACAAAATAACTATTTTTTCTGTAATTTATATATTTGTCTTTCAGCTGTAACAAAAGGCATCCATTTTAATGGCACATAAAAACAGGAATGTTTAAATACTTGCAAAATACTGTCTCAGTTGACTTTCCTGTGTTCATTAGGAAGGGAAACAGCTGTTCTTTGTGACAAACAGATCTGTTACAATATTGTTAAACTGATACAAGGCATTTTTTCCAGAGTGGTAAATTCCACAATATTGTTAGTCAATAACAATAATTTCTGGTGTGCAAGTGTCTTCTTAATGATTGCAATTTGAAAATTTCAATTTTATCTGCATAAAATATGACCCATGGAAATGAAGAAATTTTGCAACTCTCAGAGTTTGTGAGTATACAGTAGAACATCACTGACGGTTTTAATATTTTTGTTTTGTTTTGTTGCAGTCGAAATCAGCTTTCTTCTTTGCCAGCTTGCCTGTGTGGTCTTCCTCTAAAAGTCTTAATTGCAAGTAACAATAAGCTAGGTTCCCTTCCAGAAGAGATAGGTCAGCTAAAACAGTTAATGGAATTGGTATGTTACTGATCTTTTTGTTTTACACTTTTTATTTTGACTTCTTTTGAGTTTAAATAGAAACACTAAAATTCACTTTTCACGTATATTTGAACAAGTGTTTAATAGTATAATGTAGTTTGCAAAACTTGAGTTTTTAACTTCAAGTGTGTTGGATAGTAACATAAGAGTTTCCTTTATGTTCTTCAGGACTCTTTTAAACAACATCGCTGCCCTTGGTTCATTCAAAGCTCAAAGTTCCTCATCTTCACCATTTTTGCTCACTGCTTGCCCTGGCTCCCTGTTTCACTGTATCTAGTTCGTAAGTTCTGGCGTCAGGCTCTGCAAGGTTGTACACCCCCAGAGCACCCTCCCCTCCTGCTTCCTTTCTGTGTTGCTCCTATCTGCTTACCACACTGCATTCCACTCCTGATACTGGTCAGTCTATTTTCATTTTATTTCACTACATTTGTCATGCAACCTTCCTTTCCTGGAACACCCATCTAAACAGATCTACAAAATGATTATACTCCTCTTGTTTTCAATACTGTTTCTATAAGCAGTAGATCATTTAGAATATATTGTCCAGTCAATGACAGTCTGAAAAAGCAAAACTTATTTGGTACTATAGCATAAAATTAATTTTATTTCACATATTTGTGGAATATATATAAAAGAGAATGCTTCCCTTTCTCTCCCTTTATCTTCCTCTGCTATATATTGTAGGCTGAGACTCTGAATTTTTTATGACATATGTGTTGTGGTTATTTCTGTTCATTTTGACTTTTTGAGATACAAATTGACAAACTGCATTTTGACACTGCTAATTTGTGCATAGTAAAACAACCTGACTTGAACTTCCTTGCAGCTGCTGGTATTTCCATTGACAGCAGTTACCTTGCACATATTTTCTGTACCTCAAAGTGCCTTGTTATCATGTTCTTGTCTTTATAATAGTAGTTTCTCCAGTAAATTACATTACAGAAATTATTAGCATTGCTTGAGGCCCCAGCCCTGCTATTGATTCTTCGTAGGTGGTATGAAGTGGCAACTGTGGGTCTTTTTCCTTCTGATATTCTTGAGCAGCATCCTGTGGTATCAGGCTTCTGTTGCATATTACAATTGACATGGCTGCTGATGAGGATGGTGGAGGTAGTTACCTTTCCTTTCTCAGTTAAGACTGAGTTCAAGACTAGCAAGTTTGTTTTGTTTGGTGAGCTTTACTAATTTATTTTATCAAATATTTAAAAATTTTGTGTGTGTGTGATGGGTTTAGTGAGGTTTACACAGATGGTTCTGATTTATTCTCAAAAATGTGTTGGGTTATAGCACTGTTTTTGTTGTGCTTAAAAAGGACACAATAAAGAGCGATGGTTCCAGTTTTAGAAATAATTTCAGTTAAATTTAGTGCAAAGTTTAGTAAAAACTAAAAGCTTGAAATCAATGTCGAGTATACCTAAAGCAAATGGGGTTTGTTTAGTTCAAGCATATCACGTGTTTAAATTTTGGAATTACAGACTTTCAAATCTCTTTCCAGTCACAGTATAGTTTCAGTGTTACTGTTTGTCATGAAGAACAAAACAATTCTTGCTTTAAAAGTATTTCATATGAGAGACTCTAGCTACATGTCACTTGGGAAGCCTAGAAGGTACATGAGAACTGAAAAAGGTCTGATACTTGTTCTTCGTTATTTAGAAGGCATTGGAGGGTGGCGGGGGGGCTGAATGAAAAACAAGTTTTTGTTAAATTGAGCATGAGTCTTTTCAGATGACCTGATTACACAGTTCGATGCCACCATGTGTGTTTGGTACATTTCTAGGGAAATGAGTGGCACTATTTAACTGGCAATGACATAACTGTGATGTATTGGGAGAAGCAAATAGTGGTAGGATTGAAAGTGGGGATCTGTGTTGGCATGTATAATATAAAGCAGTTTAGATAATAAGGTGATCATTGTTCTAAAATGAGTAAAGCAAACAAAAAGCATTAAGTCATATTGCAGTTGTTGCACAAAAAATTCAGCTGTGTGAGGGCAATGCCAGCCTGAATAGCAGGGGATTCAAGCAGAAGCATCATCCAGTCCTCTGGCAGGGAGTGCTGTTGTTTTGGTGTGTACACAGTGCTAGTGCTGATGCTGGCCTGGGCCAGGGGATAGACCCCGAGATGCCACCTGGCTCTGTGCAGGACATTTCCAAGCATCCTCAGGTTCCCCAAATGTTTCACAAGCTGCATGCAGTGAGATCTGGGTGTACATAGCAAAGGGTTCTTTTTATCTACCCTTTTAATACAAAAATTACCCCTATAGTCACTGTAGAATCATACAAGCATAATTTGGTGCAAATTAGGTCTTTCCCATTAACTCTGCATTTTCCCTTCTGTCCTCTAAATGGGGTAGGTAATGGTTTTCCTACTAGACGTATATATTTTTATGAATTTCATACCTGTAGCACAGAATAATTTTGATACTACATTCAGGAAACTTCCAGGTATTCTTTTAAATTTAGGGTTCTGACAGCTAACTTACTTTGATGCTTGTAACATAAATTTTTCTCCCTGCAGAATACATTGCCATTATTTGGCAAAAAAATTGGTTGGGAAATTTATTTGCTGCAAAAAAAACATTTTAACTCCATCATGCCTCTACTGTCAGCCAGGAGAGTGCAAAATTAGCGTGAAGGTAACCTGAAACTTACTTTCTGCCAAGGAAAAGTAATTGGGCAGAGATGGCTCAGTAATTGTACCCAAACTATCAGTTTTACTGCAGTAAAATTCTATTCTCCATCCTATCAGGCAATATTGCACTTCTGCCTTCTTCAGGTAACAGCACTCTCCCTCTCTGTGATGCTTCTATCTCATATTGGGAGCCTTCAGATTTCTCTAGGATTTATGTCCTTTACCTCATTCATCTAATCAGAGACAGCAGCCTGACCATGTGGGACTTGCTGCCTGCTGTTTGCTAAAAGGGTCCATGTGCTCACGTGCTGGTGTAACTTCTTTTTACTGTTAAGTGTGGCTTCTATGTGACAAGCTCTGACTGAAGCCATGTGCTTTTTAGGAATAATGGCTCAGTTAGGAGTCCTGAGTTTAAAGTTACGTAAGGAGGAAGTTCGCCTCAATTTGAATGGTTTGGATAAACTTCCCTGTGTGTTTGAATAAAAATGTTAATTGGAGTTAGAGTACCTTATTGTTTTTTCTGCTTATCTTGCTGAACATACCTGCTGAATTTGATTGGTTTAAGGCCATTTAAACGTTACCATAAACAAAGGGAAATTGTTGATGATTTTGCTTTCATGCCACTGAGCTTCGTCCCACAGAAATTAATGTTAAATTTCCTTAATTTAATAAACGTTAAATAAAAACCTTACATTTCTCTGATTTTGTCAAATTGCCTTGTCATGGCAGGACATGGCCTACCTGCTGAGAACAAAATAGAATTACTACAAGAAGTCTGATCTCAGCAAATACTGGTTCTCCATGGAACTTGAGTGTTTGCACTTCAGTTACCTGCAAATGTCCCTGAAGCTGAGTTCCAAACTGCTGGTTGCATAATTTCTTTAAAAATTACTAGCTTGGAAACCACAGGTGTTTGATAGTATTGCTTCCATTGCTGCCAAAGAAATGAGAAAGTTCAACACTGTCACATACACACTCATGAAGTCTAATAATAGTCAAGAGCATAACTACAAATAAATGTGACAAGTCTTTGTTTTCCATGGCTGTTCAAACAAAGTAATGAAAAAAGCAAGTTGGACTCCAGTGTTTAGTAGGATAAAGGATACTGCTGTCTAGAGATCTTGTGAATGCTGACATGCTGTCACAACAGATCAGTCTTACTGAGGATGTTTTGAAAGGCTGTAAGTGGAAGTGGACTTTGTTTTTGAGGTTATACACTGACAGCTTTCTTTTTCTTTTTTTGATGCTTCCTCTAGAATTCTCTGTCTCTTTCCCTGACTTTTTCTGGTGTGTGTTCCTAAGTACACTTGGTCTAGAATTTCTTTTCCACAAGGTGACTTTAAATTCTGTGCTCTAAAAATCAAGTATCTAATTATGAAGTAATTTAGGGACTGTAAATTAAAAATAGGACAGTAAAGCTTTAAAAATAAATGATCAGGGAACAGTACAATTAACCAAAGTTTATGACAACTTGGGCAAAAATACACTCATTAGCTGGGATTTTTAATTTCCTTGTCTAAAAGCTACAGTAATTTCCTGACTGTGTTTTGACAAGGGAAGGAAGTCTTGGCAGCAATAAGATTCTATTACAAGAAGAAACTTGTTGGATACAGGGAATAGCATTGCCAGATCACATTTTGGTTTTAGTATAAATTTTTTGTTATCTAGATTTTATGCTCAAAGATAAGGAGTTAATATAATGCTTTTGGTATTAAAGCAAGCATCTTCAAAGACATGACTTGGAAATCTGGCTTCTCAAACTTTTGTAGTGCTCCCAGATACTTTCTAAATCCATTTGAAACAGTTGAGAGAGTAGGAGTATTCTGTTAGCTTTTCAAGAAAATTTGGCATAACCCTATTTAGCTTTAATACTGTGAAATACTGTTTCATTCTTTAGTACAGAAATGACAGCATAATTGGGACATTACTCAGATTTTCAGGTTACCTGGGATTTAAGCATAGGTTTCAATGTCCATTTGGCAGCAAAAGTGATAGCAAGTATTGAACAGTTGTCTCATTGCAGACTGAATCCAAGAAGTTGATCTTTCATGCACATTCATAGCAGTTTCTTGCTTGAAATAGTTAAACAATGCTAGAAAAGCTCTGTCCCTTTTCATTAAGGCCTACTATGTGCTATGCTGATCAAATATATGCCTTTACTGTGCATTACAGAATGCTGTTGCTGTATTACTATTATTTTATTTTGCTTAAATATTCCATCTTGAAGAACAAGAACCTTTTTAAAAACTCAGATCCACACACTTGGATTTTTACATTTCATCCTAACATATTTGGTTATATAATCACTATACTGAACTCTTCATATGAAGAAAAGAGCAAAAAATTAGAACTTCTTAAGTAAGTAATTTTGAATGTTTCCATAGAAATTAAATTAACTTTCAAAATAACTTGTTCTTTAAATAAGAATTTGGTCTGGTTTTAAGTAATGTGCAAACATTTTCCCATGTATCTTTTTTTTTTTGTTGTGATTACAGGACATAGATTGTTGCATTTTTTCAGGTTAATAAAATGTCACAATGATAATAGCAAATTAGCTGTGTTTGTATTATGGAACATGTAGGAGCTGAAAGTTCATTGTTATTTGTTGTTACTGTTTTACTGTAGGATGTCAGCTGTAATGAAATCACAGCTTTACCACAGCAGATAGGCCAGCTGAAATCTTTAAAAGAGCTGAATGTCAGAAGAAATTACCTCGAAGTTTTACCCCAAGGTAAAAGCAAATGAGCAAAAAACAATCTTTACAGTAGCTCTTCTTATTATGAATTTGAAAGTATTTTGAATAATATAAATAGATATGATTAAAAAGTAGCTATTACCTTGTGTTCAAATTTATTCCATTTGGGTCTGCAGAATATTACATTCAATGGTATCCATTGAAGAACAGTGTGTGAGGTTTCTTCATTGTATCTTTATAATTCTAGGCAACTTTTACGTTGAACACATGTCTGAATGCAGTATGGGAATGGTCAGCTGAGTTTCAGTAAAAAAACAGTTTCAAAGAATTTGTTTTAGACTTTATTGTCACTTGTATAAAAATAACACTCTTTTATTTCCCAATATAAAATGGAGTAAATGTTGATCTTATTCCTTCCTGAGTTTGTATTTTCCTGAATGCAAAAGAAGGGTTATTCAGAAATATTTTATTATTTTATGCCAAAAATAAAAACAGATATAACACCTTCTCTCCTTTTTATTACTTTTAGAACTAGTACAGCTTCCCTTGGTAAAATTTGACTTTTCCTGCAATAAAGTGCTTGTGATTCCAATTTGTTTTAGAAAGATGGTGCAGTTACAAGTATTACTGCTTGAGAATAATCCTTTGCAATCTCCACCAGCACAAGTAAGTAAGAGCTATAATTTAAGTTGTGCCTTAATATTGGATGTCTGCTAACACATCTTAGACTATAGAATGTCACCTTCTGCAATTGCAGGCTTCTGAATTTCAGTCTTCACAGAGTGTTGATAGTTGTTGACATCTAAATAAGATACAGGATGTATCTAAATAAGACATGAAAAATACCCTCTGTTCTCAATATGAATTTGTACAGCACTTAAACTAGCACACATCTAGGTGTCCATTCTGTTAGCTGTTTATTTTTTTTTTATATATCTATCTGCATATGAAAGTTAACCTTGGTATATGTATATAATTTTGAAAAAGAGTAGTTATGAATTTCCTGGGTAATTTTTCTTTCTGTTAAAAAGAATCCAGCTCGAGAAGGTTCTACAGTGATTTGCTAACTTTAAGAATATGCAGATTGTCTGAAACACAATCCATGTGAAATTTATTTCACTTTATAGTGTAAGTTTATAGATTGTGAAAGAAATAAAACTCCTCTTTGGAACTGTAGGCCACTCTGAGTAATAAAGATAAATGAATGCAACCTGTGTTTACTGCTTAAAGACAATTTTGCTGTTAACTTACTGGACAGTAGATTCAAACTGCATCTCTGAAAGCTACAATCGTTCATATCAGCAGCTGTTGAAATACTTAAGAATTTTATTACATTGGAGAAATGCTTTTCATAATCAATAGGGATGTTGCCTTTAAACTAAAAAAATACAAAGCAAGAGGTGTACACTTAAAAAGAAAATTCTAAAATGAAGGTGAATTGCATCATAAGTATGCTTGGACACTACTAAAAACTACGTGACCAAGATATAAAGAGCACACTGATAAATTAAATGTCATTTTACATTAATTTTGAAAAATAATTAATTACTCAATTTATAGTTAGTAATGGGCCATACGATAGATTTTAATGTATTTCTTTTTAAGTTAGAAACTCATTTGGACTTTTTAAAAGTAGAATATGGGATTTTCTTGTTTTCTGTCCTAGTCTCTGATGGTATTTATACTGGTACACACAAATAATTGAGTAAATATCTGAAGTACTTATTAATTTAAAAAAAAAGAATAAGATCTATGTTCCTTTAAGTGAAATTTATAATATTAGTTGAATTTCAGGGAGATTTACACCAAGTTACACTTGGAATAAATTACTTTTTTATTCTAGTTTGAAACCTAATTTTTTTCTTGTCCCACAGATTTGTACAAAGGGTAAGGTGCATATATTCAAATATCTGACTGTACAAGCCTGTCAGATTAAAACAGCAGACTCGCTGTATCTCAATGCCATAGAACCACAGCATTTGCCACAACCTGTGGAAGAGAGGTATGAATGAGAATCTCACTTGGTTTTTTCACGTAACACTTACCAACAATAAAATAGTATTTATCTTTAGGTTCCTAAGTTTTTTTTCTTTAGATGCTGTTCAGAGTGTACATTTTTTGCACAGAGATTTCATTTGCTTTTATTGTAATGAAATCCCTGTAAGAGTTTAGGAAATTAAAAATCAGTTCTGATTAAAATTAGCAGCATACTAGTTAAGAGTTTAAAAGTGAACCTTAGTTTAAATCTAACCTCTTTCTGGTGGACTCCTGGAATACGTTGAAAGTAATCAGATGGTAGTTACATTAGGTGTTGGCTTGATCCATCGATCTATCCGTCTACATATTAAATAAATTTTAATTTCATGTGTTGTTTTTTGATTTTTATAATGTATATGTGATTTGTATGTTTACACATTTGTGACAGCGTAGTCTTTTTTAATTAATCCAAAGTCATCTGTCAAACAAAGAGAACTACATGAATGTTGAGATACTTTTAAAATGAAGTGTGCTGATTTGTTAGCAAAATGAGGCAAAATCTTCTGTATCTTGCATCAGATGTGTAGGAAATGGCATCTTGTACCACAGTTTAAGGACAGGAACCAGATACAACGCAGCTCCTTTCTAGGAGAATCTCCATAGCTGGTTGGAAATCAGCTTTTAGCCCAGTCTTTCTTTGTTGACAAGGGCAATGTAATATAACCAATCAGAGAAAGTATGATATTTTGAGGAGAACTCAATGAAAACCAAGTGTTGATATGAATAATAGTAGAGGTGTTACTGCTAAAACCCTGGGAGGAAAAAACTAAGAGCTGTTATGGAATCCCCCTTTCAGTCATCTCAATAAGGTTTGAATCAAATTGTTTTCCTCCATGTACCTTTGGAGATCCCTTTGTGAACTTCTATCAGATAAATGTCAGAGGTGAGAAGAATCCAGGATGAAGAGTAAGGTGTTCCATTTGTGGAACACCTACTGATTTTCTGTTTTGTTCTTTTAGCATACAAGAAAATTGACAGGTGTGTCATGTCCTGTCTGGTATTTTAGTCCTATTGAAGAATACAGATTAGGGTAAGGGGATGGTCCGGAGTAGATTTCTGAAGGTAGTTTCTACAAAACACTCTTCAGTGTTTACTGATTCAAGGTAATTTACATTAGGATTAATGAATCAGATACCTTTTTCATGTGAAAACAGATAAAGCTCCTTTCTTAAATTGCTGTGTCAATCTGATTTCAGTATCACAGCTTTCAGGATACTAAATAAAGGGATAATTAGGTATATTTTAAAAAAAGTTAGGTGGCGAGAGTATTGCATCTAATAGTCCACTCTAAAATGAGTAGAGGTCATATTGGGTAATGAAACCAGAATAGCGAGCAGTTGTCATTATTACAGTAATTTTCTCAAAAACCTAAATTCCAAAGTCTATTTTAAGGCACCAAATGGAGGTTTCTGTGTTAATAATTACTTCAACCCTGAGGGAGATATGAGTTCTGTTTTAATGGATCAATGGTTACAATTAAATCAGTTGACTTCACTTTGAGTTTTACTATTTTGGTTTCTTCTCCCATGGCTAAATTGCTTCAGTCCTGTGCTGCTTGCCGAGTAACTCAGCAGTTTTTCCTACAGTATAGACTGAAGCAAGCTGATAGCAGACGATTTCTGTTGTTTCGTTAATCCTTAGGCTAACTAGCCATTCAATCTGATCTATTTTACCTTCACCAGATTGTAAATGTTTATGTTTTATTGTACTAGGTTATTTCTCCTTTACCATTAAGAATAGTTATGAATTTGCTCAGAGTTAAGTGAAACCAGAACAGAATTTGAAAGTAAATGCTATGGTAGCTTTTTACTGATTTTTAATTTTTTATTCACATCTAGCATTGATGACATCTACCCAAGTAAAAAGGATTCAGATTCAGGTGTTGGTAGTGATAATGGTGATAAACGTTTGTCAGCAACAGAGGTAAGTTACCTGCCTTTTGTGTCAAACTCCTCTCCCAACACTCATATTTTGGCTGTGCTTTAAGTTGGGGAATAATGTGAAAAGATTTTTAGATTTAAAAACTCTGCAACCATATCCTTGACATGAATTTTACACTAAGAAATGGCTAAAACAAAGATAAAAGGAGATTTTTTAAAATTTTTTTTGTCTGTGCGCTATTTAGAGTGGGCAGTGAGACACTTACTTCCAAATGGTTACTTACTTGCCAGTAGTGAAAATTCTCTAAGGTTTTCTGGCAGTTTACATCATCTAGAGAATGAGAAGCAAACCAAATTCAACATCTGCTGTTTTCAACAAAGTAAACATACTAACAGGTTACAAGCTGGTGGCTTCTCACATATTTTTCTCTTTGCCTGATTACTCTTTCTGTTGGGAATTTACAGTGCCCAGTCCCAATATGTTCTGTGATGGTGTTATGTGAGATTGCTATCATGTAGGAACTTTAGAAACTTTGCAGATTTTAATGTGTTTTAACGTTCTGGCAGCTAGGGAATGCTGAAAATAAACCTTCAGGTCTTTTCCTGAACTTTACTGTCTGAGCAAAGAGAAACGAGAGCTTTGTGAGACTAGTGTTCTCCTAAGCAGCTAGAACTGATTCACAGAGGTTTTTTTTCTGAGGCACTGCTTAGCTGAACAGGGCACTAAATCTATGTGGAGTTGAACTGAATAGATAATGATAAATAAGTAAATAATTAGCAGTATAAATCAGTGATGATGATCTTTCTGAAATGTACAATAACAGAATTTGTGGTCTGACCTAATGAGAAATGTCTCACAGTAAAAGGATGACCTTCTTGCTACTTAAAATAACTTTACTCTGATTCTTTAGTGTTTTCCTCCTCCTTTGAGGAAAAGGGATTTTGTTTCTCTTGAAACAAATGTATGAAGAATCAAGCTTAGGTACTGAATTTCTAGTTAATCAAAAGCCAATTGAACATGAATCCACTTACTCACTGGTCTTTTAAATACAATAGTACTTTTAAAAACCCTGCGTGAATTTCCAAGTGTTTGGGGAAGTTTCTTGGTAGATGGAAGTGAAGCAAAATTGTTATGATTTCTAGCCAAATCTCTAATGGTTTACCTCTTGCTATAAGAGCATTCAGTCTCTTCAGAGTCACTTAAAAACTGTTTTGCCAGTCTTACACTTCCTGAAGCTCAGTTGGCTTGTTAATGAAACTGTTATGCTAGAATTTCCTATTTAGCTATAAATATCACCTTTAGAAAATAGATCATGTTACCTGTAATCAAAATACAGCAATTGAAATGCTGCAAAAATACTTTGAAGACTGCCAGCAGTGAACCAGTACATTTTTAACTGCACAAAGCTTTTTTAATATGAAAATGATTTACTCATTCTATTCCTACATGACTGCTGCTCTACATTTAAGGAGAAATAGATGCTGAGATCAGTAATCCCAAATGCATTTGGTAAATTCACCGCTCACTTTCCTTCTGATGCGTCCTTTAATACCTGTGTGACACATGGGAATTGTGTAAGAAATATTAGCATGATGCAAATACAGGTTCACACGTGTTGTTAGTTACAGTCAGAAAGTTACATACCAAATACTGGATAAACATTAAATGGTCAGTCATGAAACAATCATTAAAACATGTTTCTGAGTGTTTTTTTAATGAATATAAGCATCTGTTTAGTCTGGAGAGTAGTAGCTATTGAGTTTCTGTTCTTTTGCAGAACATACTACAACGTCATTTTTCAGGTGTAACTTAATAACAAATGAATCACTTGTTTTGAACACTAATGTCGGTTTCAGGAAGCTTGCTATTTGACTTTGGGTGAATACAGAGGAGCGAGTACTTGATGAAATCAACTGTTCATGTGTCTTTTTTGGACTTGGTAGAGTCCTTACAGCATCAGTTTTCCCAGCTGTAGACATTTGGGCATTTCAAGTGAAAGATATCTTGTAGCATTGCTGTAAAATTGATCATTGCAACTTGAGGGGAAATTAAGGCAGTGTACCATCTACCTTGTCTTTTAGGAAAAATAGAACATTTTAATTAATTTTCCCCCTTCATTTGGCCTCATTTTTCCTTTTGTTAAAATTAATTAGAATGAGATTAGAATGGTATCTGTGCTTTATTACTGGTATGAGTGATGCACTAGTACCAGCAGGAATACATATGAAGGATCTTTCAAAGTGCATTCTCTCAATTCTGTCTTAGAATAATGTTAGGTATTTTTGATTCTTATATGTCTATTGTCTTCTGTTGCTGTCTGAATAAAAAATAAAACAGTGGAAGAAGGAAGTTAGATACAGTATTTCACCTGTGAAGGAGTGATACTTCGGTATTATCCAAGGCTGCTTTGGATAGTTTTTCTTTGGTAGTATAGTAGCAGGAAACACCTGAAAAATTAATTGCAGAATTCTGTAGGTTGTGAAAGTGAGACATTGCCTTTTAAAGGAATATTTTCTTGTTTCCAAATTGAATGGTCTGTTCCTTTTTTTTATGCCAACATTCCAAAATATTTTCCTCGAAGTGAATATTACTCCACTGAGAAAAAAAAAACAACGTACCTGTTTCGGATCCAGAACTTCTAATGATGTGTGTAGGAACATTTTACTGTACTGTTTTCAAAGGAGAGTTGAAAAATGAACACAACGTGAACTTTCAGCTAGAATTATTAAATTTACTACTTAAATGTCATATGAGATACATCCTGAAAGGGAAGGAACTTTGGTGTAACCTTGGTTGTCCGAATGTATTATACTGTACCAGTCTTTTTTTTTTAAGCTGTTGGATTACCACTGCTTCAGATCTAAAGGACTTTTGTGCTTAGGGTACTTGGCGTGTCATTTATTTTCTGTTGAAAACGCTAATTGGTTTTCTTTTTTAAATACCACTAATTTTAAAATCTAAAATTTTTTTTGAAAAGGCTTTATGAAGCTCCTGAAAACACTTTTGAATTTTTTCTCCTTAATCTGAAGAATACAGCCAGTGAATTCATAGAGTTGATAACATGCAGTTTATTCATCAGAAAGAACATTAATCGTGGTCCACGTTTACAATTTGGTTTGAGTCCAAGGTATTTTTGGAAAATAGGAATAACCACATGTATCTTTGATAGAGTTTTTAAGAGCAAGGTGGATTTGCTCCATCCTTTATCACAAACTTTAGCTTTAGGAGTTATAAAAAATACTTTGTACATCAATTATGAACATATGAAAACAGCAAGAATGGCAAACTTTTACTAGAAGCTAGCTAGAATTAAATAACTGATTATATGTAAAACATTTCATTGCAGATCTTTTTTGTTACAGTGGTCTGAACTGATAAAATGGGGAATATAATTTCCTTAAAAATATTTTTTTTTAGGGATATGAAGCAAAGTGCTATATGTATTATAGCAGTTATAATTACAGAATACATGTATGGAAAATGTATGCACAGAGTAGAAAGTTACAGAAACACAGAGCATTTAAAGAATAAGCAACACCCATGTGTTTACTGGAAAATACATTTGCAAAGTTCTGTTGTAGTGATAAGTTCTCTGTCTCTGGGAGCAAGAATAAAAACTTGCCCTCTTCTGCAAAGTGTAGTTTTGCTTTAGATCACCCAAGGAGCGGATGTGAGCAGGTCCCACCTGAGCAGGTCACTGCTGGCCCTGCAGAGAAACAGAGCCAGCAATGACCTGGGACAGAATTGTGTCTGTGCTTCCTTGTGCAGCTGCCATCTGTCAAGTGATAGACAGGATGGGCTTGCAAATACAAGTTGTGTGTTTTGGTACACCAGGTAATACAGCTGAAAAAATGGGTGAGCTTTTAAGTCAGAAAAAGCTAGTGTACTTGAGAGTTTTTTGGTTGGGGTTTTTTGTTTGTTTGTTTGTTTTTTTGTGAGTTTTTGTTTTGGTTGGTTGGTTGGTTTGTTAGCTCTGTCAGTTAATATAATTAAAGATGTTTCCTTGGTTGATATTGATCTTGCTTGCTGTAGCCATTTAGTTCAAAAGCTGCGTGGTAAAGCAGGTAAGAAGAGTCATGGAGGGAAAGAAAAAAAAAAGGCTGTGATATGAGGCTCAGTGTTTCTACAGACTTTGGTAGCTACAAGGAGGCTGGCCCTGTTTTCAGCTGCCCTAGGGAAGCACAGGGAGCAGCGCAGTGCCGTGGTGTCAGTGCAAGGAGAGGACTAGTGCAGTGAGTAAGACAGGAAAAGAGGACATGTGAATTGTTCTACTTGGCAAACCTCCTGTGAGGATGTATTCAGCATGACTACAACTTCTTACAACAGGATGTGGTCATGTTAGATGCTCTAGTATCCTCTTCCATGTTAACTTGCAGCTCTTTAGTCAGCACTCTTGTTGACATGTACATTTTTATCATTCTTGGTTTGAGCTGGGACTAGTGTTTCTCTTATTTTTTTCCTAGCCATCTGATGAAGATACTATCAGCTTTAATGTTCCAATGTCGGACATTGTGGAAGAAGATCATATTATAAAGGATGATTCAGGTCACCATGCTAACTCAAGAAAAGGTTGGAATGTAAAAAACATGGATGTTAAATACAGGGAAATTCTGTTGTTGGTTCCATGCCTGCCTACTTACCCAGAAGGCTTTGGGCATGCATATGCAGTTGTGTAAAAATGAGATAAGTGTGCTACTTAGAAAATCTTTACTATGCTGAATTGAGTCTGTCTAGTAATCTTCCACAGAAATTCCAAAAAACTTGCTGCACCTTGTCTCAAGAGTTAATAAGATCTGATTTTGACTGGGGGAAGAAAAGTTAAAGTTGGTTTGAGCGATGCTATCCAACAACTAATATCAATGTTCAGTAATTTAGCAAAGTGCAATAAGAGAGTCTATTTCTGTAGCTGGACTTAGTGTGTGTTATAAAGCTTTTTTAGTCAGCATCACCTCTGGAAACGAATAAATCTCTTTGTTTTCATGAGAGGTCTAATTTTGTCCAGTTTTTTTAAAGTAACATATATTTTTCTGAATTGCACTACATACTGATGAAAAAGTTCTGCACATACTAATAATAAGTGGCAGGATGAAGTCAGCAAGTTGCTTATGGAAACCACATAAATAGGAGATGGCCTATCCTCAGTGTTACTCACTTTACTGAACTCTGTTGAGATACTCATCAGAATTTGGTAGAATATGAAGAGAGATAACAGGATTATATCCTACAGTGTTTATTAGCAAACTGGAGAGGGTAAATCATAGGATCATATCCTTGGAAATAGTATATGTAGGCAAGAGATTGGGACAGGCTCTGAATAATTTTGCTGGGTGTTTGGTGGTTTGTTACAGCATGGTAACTGAAATTACATTCAATTGCAAGTCATTGCCTAAGAGATCTGAATGTCTTAAGGCACTGCACAGTTGTCCAGCTGTGCTCTTGTGTTGGTACTGGCAAGACAGAGTTGGTGTAGTTCAAAAGTGGCTCCATCAATGCCTGCTGTGGTGCTTCTGATACATGGCTGTGTATGTCCAGGGAATGGATTTATTACAACTTAGAAATGAATTGACATCACTGTTTACAATAAAGGGATCTTAACCTGTTTGAAACTTTTAAGGTGAATTTAAACTTTGTTTTTGAAATCATTCTTCTAACTTTTTTCATTTCATTGCTATTCCTAGTGGAATTCCATCAAGGACCTTCACATGTGTTTGTCAATGATAAGTCACGAGAAACAGGAAACCAGTTTGATGAATCGGATACTCTTACTACTGAATTTATGAGTTACATTAAGGCAAGTTTGTGACAATGATAAGTGGGGGAAGTATTCCCACTATTCTTATAAGTGCAGAATAAATAGGAATGATAAACTGCAGATATTTTAAGGAATAAGAGGCTGCAGCTGATATTAATTTTTTTTTTAAATATACAGAAAGCAAAAGTAAGCAGGTAGGTGTAAAATTATTACAATTGATCTAATACAATTTAGCCAGAACTCTGTTTAGGATTTGTGAGAGCTATCCTTTAACTAGTTTAAGGCTTTAAGGAAAATGGCAGGTTTGTTCTGTGCTATTTGCTATATATTTTAATTAGAGTTATTTGTTGTTTATTACATTGCTAAAATACAAGATGACTTTGTGTTAGCTAAATGTGTTAGCTAAATTGTGTGGTGGCTAAAGTTTTGGAGTAATATTATGGTAGAAAAATGCATTTTCTTAATTTTTTAAACATTATCGTAGCAGTTGTGGGATCCTTAAATTATATCAAATCACCTTCCAGAATAAGTGCTGCATTTTTGTTGTCTTATGGTGTGTACCTTTGTTATAGGAAAACATCATGGTCTTTATTCCTGTAAGGTGAAGAAAGATGAAAAAGAATGGCTTTATTTATTCTACTAGGGATTGTCTCTGGGAAATGAACCATCATTGGAGAGTGTTAGAGAAGCTGGTACACTCTTCAGTGTCACATACAGCAGAATTTGATAGAATTTATTAGTACGGGAGGATGCAACTGATGTACCAAACACATACAAAAGAGGATAAGCCTCTGTTTTCTGCTGTTCCTTCTCTATAAGTACAAATACACTTTCATCCAGAGAGCTTCTGTCTTTACTGGCAGCTGAACTACTTCAGTGCTTCTGCCTGTCTGAGATGAAAGAGTTGCAAAACACCAAATGGAAGCATAAAAGAGATTCAAGTTTTCAAATAAATAGCACTTCATATTTATAGGTGTGGGGGATCCGGTTTATGACTACACTGAACCCAAAATAACTGCCTGACTGATATGAATTCCTGGATGCAACTTTTGTTCCAATTTGTTCCTTTTAAAAAATAAATGATTCATGACTGTCAAAATTGTCAAATATGAATCCTGTTAATAATTATGCATGAAGTACATAATTGCCACTGTTTGCATGTTTGGAATTTCCTTACTTCGTAAACAAATCTGGCTGCAGTAGGAGAACAAGTAGGAGGAGAGTTGGGATCGTGGTTAATTGAAGCATTGTTTCTATATGCCAGAAAGTCACAAATGGAATCTGGGACATAGAACAAAGAATTCTTATGCTGCTTGACTTTTTTTTACAGTTAAAGGAGGGTAAAGGGCTGCTGACCTCAATAAAATATTCTGAATAGAAGATCTTGTAATCAGTATCTTAAAAGGGGGTAGAGTGAGGAATGGAGAAGTGTTGGATTGCTTCAACCAGCCAACCTAAAATGTTACATAAATTAGGTCAGTGTTGAGTCGGACAGCAAAATTTATCTGCCTACCTAATTGCAAAGTTCAGTTCTCATTATCACGTTTGTCTGCTTACAGAGCAGAGCAGCAGAGTGTGATGAGTTATTGAGAATAGAGGAGGACACGCAATGGCAAGCAGACGAAATGTGAGTATTTTTTATGTGTCTATTAATAATTAGCTATGTCATTTAATTAGTTTGACCAGGACTGGTATGATTTTACTGTTTAATAATTTTGTATATTTGGAGACATGAGAGTGGCATAACCTTGTACTCTGTGTGTGCTCAGTGTTTTACATTTTATTGCTGAGGAGAGTGGATGTTATATTACAACTAATTAATTTGTATACACTGTTTATTTTTGTCTATGTATAATGCAATCTTTTTTAATTAGGTGCTTTGCTATTTTGTTTATAAAAGGCATTGCTGAAAAAATATCATCAAAACTTGTAAGATCTAAATTTAATGTACATTTAAAAACATCAATTTAATTAGAAAACATCTTTTTTTTTCTTACTTATCATAATTTTAACCTTGAAGCAGTCATTAGTTTATAGATATTAATTCCAGAGTAGAACAAATGAACATGAGTTGTTGAGATAAGTGCATAAGGAAAGGGAATTTACCATGACTGTACTGTGAAGCTGTCACTCATCAGAACAGTGTAGTCCTAAATGATATTAAAAAAAACCCCAAACCTGAAGGGAGGAAAGAGTAAGTACTTTTTGACAGAGCCTTACTGGCAGAACTAATGGAAGGTTATATTTCTGCTCCCCAAAAAGAATTATAAATGTTGAAAAGCAAAAGAAAGCAAGCTGGCCCATATAATACTTCGCTGTGTTTAATGTTTGTGCTGAAACAATGCATGGGATGGGTGCCTTTCAGAGTCAGATATTGGTAAATAAATTTTTGATTTTAGAAGTCATTCTGTTTAATTGAATGCTAGAAGTTTTACTTCATCACATTTATTTATGTATGTATTAGACTGGGGGGCTTTGTTAAGGATGAAATGTTGGAGAGTTTTTTTCAGAAGAAGCTCTTTCCTTAAATTCAGCACATCCCAATGTGCAGAGACGCTGTTTTTCCCCCATAGTGTTTGTATGCCAGTTGGAAGGTAAAGCTCACACACTGAAATTCAGACTACCCTTGATAATTGCTCTTGTACCTTTTTTTTGAATGTTTTTGTTTTCTGTTATAGAATAAATTTATCAGAAGAACACACTATTGATATAGCAATGATAGAACAACTAAGAGAAGCAGTAGATTTATTACAAGATTCCAACAGGTATGCTTACAATAGCTGATATAATAATATAACGTAATCTGTTTTAAGTTTTTTGTGAATTAGCTTAGAGTTCTCTTTTAGCTGACAGCTGGAAGCTCTCTGGAGTTACCAAGTGCTTTGTTAGCATACCAGGGTGTGCAAGGTAGTTTAGAGGGAAACTCACATTCGCTCTCGAGAATCTAGACAAAATTCCCAGTAAATTAAGGTATAAAAGAAACCTAAAATCAGAGGTGGGGATACCCCTTAACCATTCATCTCACGTACACTGATGTGATTATCTGAAGTTTTGTCTAGGATTGTCGCATTTCTTGTAGGGACTATAAATTTTCCTCTTACTCATACTTGGTATGTGTTGTTGGAATGAGAAGGGCTTCTGGCCCATCTTTATGCCAATTCAATGAAGCACATAAAGGAGGTGCCTGAATTAATGGTGAAGTTTCTTTAGTTTTCTGAAATCCAAAGGAGAAAGAAGAGGCAAAAAGAGTTATTTAGATTTCCCCTGATTACAGAAGGCAAGCATTTATAGTTTAGATGCCCATTTTAAGTGGCCTGAGTTGCATAGAATGGCTCTGGAACTGTGGCTAAACAAAAGAATAAGTATTTAAAAGAAAACAAGTGCTTGCTTTACTGGAAAAATATGAAAATAGTGGTGCCTGTAGTTCTGTCTGTCCAGATGCTTGCTATTGCTTTTCTTAGTGTACTTACCTTCAGAAATTAGGTTCATTTCAAAACTCATTTTAATTCTTAATTCTATGAGGTAGCTGGTTTACAGCTTTGTTTTTCTGAAGATTAGAAACCTTCTTGTCACTTCAGCCTTAAGTATTCTTGGTTCTCTTTCCTCCCTTGATAGCTGCTTGCTTTTGTGACTACACTGTTCTTTATTTTAAATGCCAACTTTGAGCTGCTTTTTCACCTAGCAGACTTTTGTACTTTTAGGGACAGAAATTGATTCCTGTTAGGATTTCTAGAGAGACAGCTGGCTTTATTTTGCATCATGTGAAGAATACTTGAATTCTTGAATCATACACTAAATACTAGAATCAAAAATATTTTTGCTTAATAAAATGTTGTAAAATTAGGAAATAGACAATTAGGAAATCTCTTTAATTCCTTTAGCTTCCTAGTACCATAGCTTCTGCATCTCATATGAGGCTTATTACTTTGTCAGAAAAGTGTTGTAGTTAATAAAGGAAAATGTTTGCTTTGGAAAAAATACCAGCAAAAAAAAATTTTTAGTTGTTAGCCTGATAAATTTTGTAATTTTGCTTTTTTGTTTCCAGACATTGCCCTAATATTTCCTTCATGTTTAGGTACTTCTATTAAGTTAAGAAGGTAAATAAAATACAGGAAATCTGTTTTTTGTTTACACACAGATATACTTAAATTAGTAACAGAACAGTAAATTTCAAAAATTACTTTTAGAGGTGGCTAATTGTATCATGTGTGTCTGTATTTCTCTACTGTTGTTTTTACAGCATGTTGGGGGGGTTTGTGGCTGCACTTTCTTTTTCTAACCTTAAAATATGAGCATTTATATTTAATTTTCTGAGCGCCATATAGGCTTTTCAATATACGTGTCCTGTATATTAGCATCCAGACCTAAGCAGCTAGATACATCTCAGTGCCCAGTACTTGTCAAAAAATGCTATAAACTTTCAGTCTTCTGGGTCATGGGTTCCTTGTAATTTTTTTTATTATAATTACTGGATTTTGTGGCATTTTGTTATGTACTTGCTTTATATAAAGCAATATGAGAAATTTTTTTTTCATATTCAAGAGGTTTTGTGTTTATCCAGGTCCAGAAAGGAATTGAAATGCTTAAACATGCTCCTTAGTTTAAGATGCACAAAACTGGCATTTGCTTTTAACTTAAACCTAGAGCATGTCAAACATTGTAACTTCTTCCAGTTTCCTTTGTGCATCCATATAACTCTGGCCTAGTCAAGGTAATCTAGTTGAAATAACTAACTCTATCCAGGACCATCCTTATCTCAAGCTGAAAGCCCTTTAGGAGAATACACTATAGGGACTGAAGCTGGTACCCCTAATGTGCACTGACTGGGATTCTTTCAAGCTTTTTTTTCTAGTGTGTGTGATTATTAAACTTGCAAAATGCTTGTCCAGTTACTGTTGTTTTAATGTTCTGCAGAATTTAAAATCTGCATACTTACTGCACTTAGGCAGCATTTTCTTTCTGGGAAGGAAGATTTCAGATTCAACCTTTTTCAATATTTTTTATGTTTCCATTGTATTTCTATATTTGCTTTCCTATATTTCTGGCTTTCTTTCATTTTCTGTTTCACTTTATTTTCAGCCACTGTAAATTAAGTGGAAATACCTAGGCAGGGTTGTGGCTTCCATTTGAACACTGGATTGTAGAGGTTAGATACATAAATCTACAGGCTTCTAGATAACAACATGGTTGTTGGTAGTAAACAGGTCCTTTTATTTTGATACAAGCCATTGCTCAGGGTGGTACTTTGCAGATGAGACTATGAATGATGCTTCAGACTGAACTGAAGCATCAGGAGGCATTTCCAAAAGCTCCTAAGAGATGACATTGAAGAGGTTAAAATGATAACTATAAAAGCATTTCATGTATATATTTGTTTGAAATTAAATATTGAACAGCATGGCTACCAAGCTATAGCCCAGTGCAATGTTTTTATTTCAAACCTTGCAGATTAAGCATTCATATTTCAGAGAGCAGTGCTGTGAATCTGTATCCCACAGAACCAGCAACAGTTGTAGAATTTCAGTTGTCTAGAGTAAAGTGTGTTTATATACCTTCTTTAGAAAAAAAAAAAAAAGTTAGATGCATCATGTTCAAGTTGCTGCACAATGAATTACATATTTGCCTTTGTCTTTATATATAGTGGTCAAATACAGATGGACATGTCTTCTCTTGGTCAGGTACGTTAATGAGTGTATAATTTTAAAATATTTGGGGGGGGAAGACAGAAAATGAGCCCACAATTTTATCAATTAGTAATCTGTCAAGAAGGGAAGGTAAAAAGTAAGTAGGCTGAAGGGCAAAACTAAATCTTCTTTAACGTATTTATAAAATTGTTGTGAAGTTTGTTTGTTTGTTGTTGTCTGTGGGTGTCTGTATATATAAAATTTTTCTGTGCTTAGCTGTTACTTTTTCATTTTAGTTTCCCCACCCTCTGCCTGTTTGCCAGTTCAGCTATGCATCATCATCTACCATTTGACCCCCTATCTCCATCTTTTGGTGTAGGAAAGCAGTATATTCATTGAGGATAAACCCAAAATATTTTGTAAAATAAAATCAGTGTTTCTTCAGTGTGCTGTCACTATAGTTACAGAGAGCATAGTTAAAGTACGGGGTTTGAGTTTTACAGTGTGATATATACGTTGCTTATTTGTTCTGTATCCTGTCCTGTATATTAATGTTTTTTGTGAAGTAGTTGGTTTAGATTTACATTATCCACCTATTTGTGCTGGAACTTCACTTATATAGTATCTGCTTATTTATCTGTCTGCTTTTCATCACAGTATTTGTAAGAAATACTTCAAGGTAATGTTATGCAAAAAAAAAAAAAATCTATTTCCAGGAGTAGAGACAGAAGATTTATTTATCTTACAGAGAGAAAATGCTGAAGAGGAACTGGAATTCCAAAGGAGGAGGGAGTTGATTATGGAGAAAGCAAAGCCTGAAGCAAGAACTTGTGAACAGGGTGAAAAATGGTCATTGAGCCAGGTATGGAGGTGTCCAGATGCAATAAATGGGGAAACATTTGGAATCATTTCATTTTGTCAATTTGTGTGTGGGGATAGGAGGTTTAGGCCCAGTGTGGGGATGGGCTTTTTTTTTTGCCTTAGCATGAATCTCAAGGTTTGACTGTAAATGGAAAGTTGATTAAGACCTATCCCTTTGGAAAAAACTTACACAACTAATATATCCAATAAAATGATAGTAGTGGCAATGGTTGCATTCCCCTGGAAAAAATGTCATCTCAAAGTTAGATCTTCAAGAAAATGAAGTACCTGACTCCTTTTCTCCCCTTACCTCAAATGTTCTTGTAGTTATATAAGTTTTTAAGTTTATGTTAACAGGTTTTTTAATCGTATTTAATATTGCAAGCAGACTGTATATAGGTTGCGATGATAGTTTTTAAAGTTTCAAAAATATTTTAAGATTTATACACTTTATTGATCCAGAAATGTAGAACTATTGAAAAAAAATAAGTATTTGGGGCATATGTTATTACTTCAGAACTTGCTGTACAAGGATTTTGTGACTGCACTTTGCAAGCAGATTGTGAGAACAAAATTACAGATGGTGCTGTCTGTATTGGCAGTATGTTAATATTGTCTGTGCTATCCAGAAATAGGAGGGGGTTTTTGTTTATCTCGATGCTTTTCAAATATTTTTATGTATAATCATCATCATAGTATGAAATACTCCTGTGACAAACTTGTGACTTTGTTAGTCCTAATTTTGTCTTTGCTTTTTCTTTAAAACATCAAAAAATGAAGTTGGTTAATTTCCTTTGTTATATTGTTGTACATTGTATTTACCACACTTTATTTGGAGCAGCTCTTACTTCATTCTTGAGATTAACAGATAAGGCTAATTCAACGTCAAACTGGTCTCTGCATTTTCATGAAAGTGTTTAGCAAAGAAATACCACTAATTCACCTCTCCAAAAGAAGCAAAATCTTCCTAAACCCTTGTGGGGGTCTGATCTGGACTGTCCTATGCAGGTGAAAATCCTAGCACACTCTGTGAAATGGAAACAAGTCCTGCAAGAGCAAGCTTTTAATCATGCTATGTTCTGTGTAGTACTTAAGTAAGCACTTGTGTTGCTGCTTGTGTTGCTAAATGAATTCAATTCAGTATAAATTCAGAATTCTGACTAGAAAAATATAGAAGTGCTCAAGCACACAAGTCCCCAGGTAGAACTGGCTGGAATCAGATGAGTAAGATTTCTCTCTGTTTATTCTAGGTAATACAGTGGTTAAGCTAAAATTATGAAAGATGTCTAAGGCTGAAGAATTTTTTTTAATTTGAAAACGGGCCAGGAAAGGTCATGAAGCAAAATGGGTGTGTAATCTTCCTTCCCATCTTGCTAACTTTTGGAAAGCTCTGTGACTGTTGGGACCTAGTGTTCCTAGTGTTCTCTTTTGTTTCCATTTTTTGTCAATTAAAAAAAAATTGCCCTAGGAAAATTGTTTAGGATTGAATTATAATTTACTTATGCCAGTTGTCTTTCTGCTGAGTTATGAATTATTGATTTTATTTCATATTCAT
This sequence comes from Chamaea fasciata, assembly GCF_029207755.1. Lineage (NCBI taxonomy): Eukaryota > Metazoa > Chordata > Aves > Passeriformes > Sylviidae > Chamaea > Chamaea fasciata. The sequence continues at coordinate 54,286,896 of NW_027094087.1, read as the reverse complement.
CAATGTGGTGTGCGTTTCCAATGTAACTATAACAGAAGTGGTAACAAAAGGTATGTTATGTTGCAATTATAAATTTAATTGTTTACAGAATACTTCTTGCTTCAAATCTGTATTGAAAATCTATATTTCCAAAGGTAACCTTTGTGATAGTTCAATTAAAAAAATATGCTGCATTTTAACCAGTAAACATTAAAATCTTATAAATGCAGTTATAGTCCCTTGGTATTGAAGCAAAATACTTAATGACAAATCTGTGTGAATAGTTTCCATATGCTTTTTAAAAAATGTTCTTCACTAGGAATAGAAGTATCTATGATTCATGCAAATTAACTGTTTCAGTGAAAAAATGCATTAATGTGTATCTGACTATATTTAGTAAAATGTCCCATTGGTGTGTTTCACTAATATAGGTTTTGAAATGTTTTTTGTCTTTTCTTTTTTTTTTTTTTTTGTTTACTTTTCAAACATGCAGAATGATCTAGTTGTTTGGAACAGAAGCGGGCAAAGCTCTCACAATGAGGTAAGATGTCATTTGTCTCTTATATGTTTTATATGAATGTTTCAGAGACTAAATGAAGCACAACTGAATTCCACAGAACATATGACTGAGATTTTCATCAGAAATGAATATGTGGTTTGCTTGGTGTGTGGTTTAATCTTGTAATTTCAGAGATTTACTAGGGTATAAAAATACACTTTCTGATCAGCTTGTTTCAGAGTTATACAATTTAGTATAAAACATTAAAATTTTTTACATTTTCTCCATTCAGACACACTTTAAATTTTTTTTTTTTAATTCTTCCTTTTTCAGCAAGATTTTCTATTGATTTCAGTGCAATTTCTTTTTGCACAGTTGTGTCATGTCCTTGATTAGTTTTTAGAGAGGAATCTGTTTTTATTGATCCTGTAGCTTTCTAGTGCAAATCTCATTGGAAGGTCAAAAAGGTAAAAAATGTATGGAGCTCCTTATGGGGGTTATTTACCTTTTTTTTTTTTTTTTTTTTTTTTTTTTTTTTTTTTTTTTGGGTGCAGAAATAGGGCTTCTCTCTCTGTATTGCATTGGGCATAAGCATCTTGCAAATTTGTGGGCATGCAGCCACCATCCACCAGTCTTGGTGGTGAGACTTCTGTAGTTCCCAGATCCCAGTGAAATCATTGTTTAAATGGGATTCCCATTATGAAGTTTGGTCATAGGACTCTTTCTGTGTTGCCATTTGTGGTATGATGATTATACCTCCCCCTCTCCTGTATGTTGCTGCTCCATTCTTCCTGCTGCAACTCTTAGCCTAGTTCAGGGTCAGGGGTGATCCTGCTCTGAGGCATAAGCTTAATTTCCTCTTTTTTGTTTTTTAATGCAGAAATTCAGTTTTGCATGGAAAATACCATGCAGAATCATAATTAATTCTGTGAAAGAAACAAACTTGCCTAAGGAAAAAAAAAGGCCTTTGCTTTGTTTTTTTAAGTGTACTCTGCCACAAGAACATATGTTTGATGGAACCAAGTGATGAAATGGGAAAAAAACTGAGAAATAATTGAGCTTACTTATAACTAGAGGGAATATCTTGCTGTCTTTTGTAAGAAACTCATCTTTTCTAGCAGAGAAATAGGGTGCAATAAAAAAGGGAGATTATCATAGGTTTGGGACCATATTGTGATCAGATTTTCGTGTACTAGTTAGAGCATGCAGTATTGTTAACTTTTGCATTTTGCATGGTCAGACATGCTGAGATATATTCTGAGTGTTATTCTAACGTTGATGTATGTTCTTGAATTACACAGAGTAAGGATAAAAGTCCAACAATATCTCCTACTACAAACACCACAATCCCTTTTGGCCTGAAGCCACGATCAGGTAATGTGGGAAACCAGTTTGTGTGTACTGGTTTGGGGTTTTTTTCAGCTCCGTTAGAGATCTCTATTTTTCCCCCTTAAGAAGTAAGCAATGTAACATTTTCTGTACAACAGTTAGAAGAAGCTTAGAACATTTTAAGGTTTTCTAGTTTTGAATCAAGATTGAATTTGTAAGAAGTATTTATTTGGCACATTATATATGGATCAATTTTCATCCGTTACTAGCGGGTGTTGTATAAAGTTATATGTATATTAAAAAAATATGTGTTTGTATAAAGCTACACATATTTTATATGCATATATATACTTATCATCTGTGCTGACATACTAATTAAAATAAGATCTTTTCCTTGATTGGTATGTGGTGGTGCAGTTTAGATTTTGTTGAATAATATATGTGGATAATTAGGCTATTTTGGAACACACTTGTGTTGCTCTGAAAATTTTTCACTTCATTGAGTCTGTCAGTAGTTATGCTTGAGTAAAGATCAAGCATTATGGAAAGGTTACAGCTTTACTTCAGCCAGCAACTGAGTTAAATGAATTTGCAGTGCACTGTATCTGCATAACCACCAGTCTTTTAACAAGCAGCAGTTTATTTAAAAACAAACAAACTAAACCTAAAAGCAAGTAATGACAAAAAACCTCTCAGACTTAGAGGCGTATTTGAGGGCTTGGATAACAGCTTCCTTTAAAAACTGGATTACCTACACAATTTAATTCAGTTTTTCTCTTCTCTTCTCTGTTCTGAGGTAGTCAATATTGAGTCATGCCATGTCACCTCTAATGAGTAGCTGTAGGTTTTCAGTATGTTTCAGCATACTAAAACCATAGTTCTGGTTTCTCTAATTCACTACAAATGCTTTTAATCAAGTGATGGTAAACCCCTTTCCATGACAAAATACTTGATAATAATGGCAGCAGTTTGTGAAACTGCTGGTGAAGCATTGTGAAAATGTTTATGAAATTGTACCCATAGATTTAGTTGGTTTTTGTTGTTGGTTTTTTTTTTTTAAGTGTTAGAAAGCTGCTTTTTTGAAGGAAGATACTTTAAGTTTCTCTTGTAGTTGTGATATACAGTTAGATCTGTTCAGCTACATTTCTTTGGTTGTTGGAATGTTAAACACTGTCTCTGTCTTGTTCCTGATGATTTAGAAATCTTGATATTTCTACATAAATTTAAAATACGGGTTAAATGATGAGCAAATGGGCCCTGTCAGGATTTGTTGAAAATAAAACATTGAGTAATAAAAAACCATTACATAGTCCATTGGCAATATTGCAATATCACTGAAGAAAGATGCATGAAAGCAAAGGGAGGGCCAGGCTGTGTTGCTGCTTTCACAGGATGTGGGCTGTCTTCTGAGCCTGCAGTGAAATCTGCTGCTGGGGACTGGAAGCTGCTTTGTGGAAGAATATGCAAGACTGACTTCTTGTTCAAATGTTAGTTTGACATGCACTTCTGAATCTTGGCATATAATGCCTAAGTTTCATTTACTCAATGACTAGAATAGGTCCAGGCAAAATAGCCTAGTGACTCCTTTTTTGAGAGAATTTCTAGAAAGACTGGATTGCAATGTTTGCAGTCCTTTGCGTCGAAACCATCAAGTCACACTCTTCAAGACCAGATGTGCATAAGTCCTACAGTCCATTCCCTGATTATATTGCAGCTATGTAGTGCCTCATTGAATACCAAGGTCAGTTGGTTAGGACCTGCTGATTTTCTGCACTGTACTCATTGAAGTTCACTTATTCTAAGAGCTTTGAACATGTCAATACTGTAGTGTCTTTTGGTCCCGTTATGGTTGCATTAAACTTGATAATGTGAATTTTTTTTCTTTTCCATGTGAGACACTACAGGCACTAAGACCCATTACTGCACAGTTTCTCTCCTGATCATGTCTAGTTTCAGTCATCTTACCTTAAATTTATACCATGGTAAGATGGGGCACTTTGCAATAGTAAAATTTTACATCTAGTTTCAGATAAAAATACAGTATATTAACTATGTAGCACCATGTAGCAAAATGAAACCTTGCAAAGGCATAGTAAAGCTGCATATTGTTTTATCTTTTGCTGTTTTGCTAATACATAAGAAATATTTACAGATAGAAGTAGTACATGGCTGAAAATATTGGCATGTTTGTGAAACCTGGATGTTTTTCCTTTTAAAGCTGGTTTGCTTGGCAGGTCTGTAGTTTCTTCATTGTATTTCCTTTAAAACTTTGTACAAGTTTTGTGCATTTGAACCATTCTATCATTCCAACCATTCTGGTTGGAATTTGTACTTGTTAATTATATGCTGCTTTACTGTCACAGACCTGAACTAGTGCAGAGGTCCAGCATTTCTGTGCCCCAGGAAGGTTTTTCAGCCTAGTTTGCAGTCTACTTTAATAGGTTTTTTCATTTCAGTTCTTAATGGCCTTAGGGGAAATGTTATAACTTACTGGAAATGTAAGCTCTAACGAAGTTAAATAGTTAAAAGTCATTAATACTATTTAACTTTGTTAGAGCTTACATTTGAATTAGAAGTTGGTTCTGTAAGTCTCTTAAATCTAAGTGCAGCATTAAAAGAATATTGAAGTGTTTGAACTAAAATGTCTCCATCATGCTTTGTGGAAAAAACAGTGGCAAATTTCCAATGAAAATATATGCAACCATATTTTTTCTGAAATTTGAGAGTTTATTTTCACTGTGTTTATTTTCATCTATTTAAAATGAATGTTGCTTTCTATTTGATTTTCCATCTTCCTCATAATTTCATAATGATTTATGTCTCTTGGTAAGGTGAAAGTAAACTGTTCTAGACTTCTGGTAAAGATTCCAGTTTTGTGAAGTACACGCACAAATGTCAGTGCTTCCAGAGGATAAACCACAGTGGCTTAAACTTCTGTGTTAGTACATACTGATATGTGTTCAGGAGTGAAGGTCCTTTTATACCTTCATTTTTAAGCTAGGCAAAACGTTGGGAAAACTCATATCTGATGGCTGATTGAAAGAACCCAAAGTACCCAAAGAAAATGTTTTGAAAGGTAATGAATGTTTACATTTCTTGAAAGATTTTTTCCAAGGGTCAGAAGTTTACTTTGAATGTAAAAAGACAGACGATTTTTTAATTTTTCACATTATTTCCTTCTGTATTTTAAATATTTTCAGAGAGTATGGACTTCACATTAATTTTGAGAACCTTAAAAAAATACCATTGAACAGAAGCTATTTTCTTAGAGTTATAGTTTGCTTCTTGGGAAGTGCATGAGCTCTTTGAAAAGGAATCACTCAAAATAGAAAATAAATTTAAATTCTCCCTCCTTCATCCATGAATTGATTGTAATGTTCAAAGTGGTGCTAATTGTTGAACTTGAGAGCTGCCAAGGTCTTGTGGTACCTTTAATATGCCAGACCTTGAAGTCTGAACAGCTTCTATACATTTTGCAGTCAAGAGTTGTTTTTCCTTTTGTGCTGTGCAATTTCTGGGACACTATGTGTCTTAGTTTCTGCTGAACAAAGTGGCAGCAACACAGACAAAAAAATTTCTACTGTCAGAGGCTGAAGCAAGCACTGACAAAGCTCATAGTCACAAAGCACTTTGAATTCCAAAGTGAAAAGTTGTTCATTGCAACTGTTCACATAGCATAACATTACTGGTGAATCCAGGGCCTTCAGTCTGGTTGGCTTGTAGAGAGCTTGAAGCACAATGTTAGGATCTGTGGTAGACATGCTTGTGTTTCAAGTTAGTTGGAACATATAATGATCATTGAAACTTGACAGTATTTTTCTCTCATTTGAGTGCTTGTTACTGTTTTTCTATCTCTGGATATTTATTCCTTCCATTTGTTGTCTTCTCTAACTGCATTATCCGTGTGCTTTGGAAAATAGTTGAGAATCCAAATTGCTACCAGAGTCGGACTGTTTATCTTTTGCTGTAAATTTGTGTTCTGTTACCCAGTGTTGACTCTACTCAGAGTTTAAATTATGCTGACTCTTGAGTTCAGCTGATCTGGTGTCCCAATAGCCAGAAGCATTGACCCAGTCTTGGGAAAGGTGAAAGAGAGAGAGAGCTGTGGAACTCTGAAAAGAAGTTTAAGGTGAAGTTTTATGTGACACTATCTGAATTATTATTATGTTAATACAGATTCCAAAACTGTGGGAAGGAGAAATCCTACACGATTAAGTTCCTTCTGGATATTAGTTTGGAATGGTAGTAAAGTGGGACTTTCTGTGCTTACTGAAACTTTACTTTGGACTTTCTTCTAAGTGGTCTTATTTAAGTGGTTTTAGTTGCTTTTAGATCTACACAGCAATCTTGAATTGTTTTGTGTTTATGGTTTAGCATTTAGAGCAGAGGTAGTTTATAATCTCTAGTTTGGTCTGAGGAACATGAATGTTGCTTGTGTGTAGGATTCAGTAGATAAATGTGGAGATATATGTAGAAAAACAAAAATTGAGTGAATTAATAATTTTTTATTATTAATAGAAGAAGAGGTAAGGAACATTTTGGTCAGATATAGGATGAGTTCATTAAGGGGCAACATCACAATAAAAGGCAGAATCTCTGTCAGAAAATAGGAAACCAGTGTGAAGCTTTGAAAGGCTGGATGATATGCTGAAGAGATTCAGGAAGGAGATATTTTAAGGATGTCAGTGTCCAGTTCTGAAACACTGTAGAATGGAGGTTTGAGGAAAGCTTGGGCAGAAATCCTTGCCACAATCAAGACAAGAGACAGAAGCGCAGAGTAGATGTGGTGGGGAAGGAATAAAAAATTCTGCGGAAGGATCTGAGGATCAGTAAGAGGTGGTGTTGTGATTAGATAATGGAGAGAAGGCAGAATGGATAGGGAGAACAGGGACTTTATTGCTGCCCCAATTTAGCTCTGTAATGAGTTAATGGGTGGTCATGAGCTGTAGGCATGATGTGCTTTTATGGTCATCTGGTAAATAGTCTGCAGATTGTTGCAGCTTCTGTGGAAACGTACAGTTTTGGGTACTTCAGGGATCCCGGTCGAATAATTGATGATGTTATGTTTGTTAGAAGACTGACTGTGGTGCAAGTTTGCCAAAGCGTGACAAACTCGGGATCAGCCTTTGGGGTATTCTATGTCTGTTCTTGACCCTGCGAAGCTGGAAAAATTTGTGGAGGACCAGTACTTACATAGCATGGTGGACCCATTGTAGATTTGAATTTATTGCTGGGGGAGTTGGCAAGAAAAAAAAAAAAAGTAGTGCTTCATTTATTATTAAGTGAATTAAAATGAAGGGAAAACATCTGTGGTACATGTACTTACTGAACATCCTTCAACAAAATGAGAATCCAAGTGATAATGTAGTTGCTACTTCCAAAATCAGCTGGGAAATTGTAATGTAATAATATTTTCATATGGATGTGTAAATTTTCTTTGTCTTTTTGAGACGTGTTCTTATTACGTAGTTACACAACTATATAAAAATTCTTATTCTGTGATAGTTTCCTTCTTGAAACTTCACAGCTGGTATATTTACCTTCTGGTTCAGAGTCAAGGTTTCTATCAGGTTATAAGGTAAAATCTATGGGTACTTTTTCTTAAAACTTGGTTTTAACAAGTTGCGTGAAGTGCTGTGGTTACAATGATCTTGCTAAGCTTAACAGCCTTAACTGCACATATAATGAATGATTTGCAAATACTAACATTTAACTTTTCATTCTTTTTATTCTGCACCATCTTTCATTCTTTTCTCGAAATTTGTGCATTTTGTATTAATCACCTTTGAAATACATCTTTGCCATTACCATACAATCCTAATGCCATATATGAAATGCTACTGCCCACTTTTATTCCCACTCCGGTCCTTATTATCACCATGTTTGGACTGGTTATCACTCCCCTTCAGCAGACCCATCCCTCAGTTTTCCTCCTATCTCCTTCAACACACTTACACAGGCACAAACATGGGACAGCTTTAGCTACAGTATCCCATCTGAAGGAGACAGTGACAATGGTAGGTGTTCCATATATAATTTACTTAATTTTGTGTTTTCAGAAACATGAGTATGTGGTGAATGCCCCACGTGGCTAAGGACAAAGGCTATACTCTCCAGGGGATGTTTATAAGACTCAATTCCTCAGAGGATGCACTTCAATTTGCTCTGGAATATATAGTGTCAAAAGTCAATGAGTGATGTTTCACTCTTTCCTACTCTGGCAAAACAACTTTTCCTATGATATTAATTCCAAGAACTATTTTTATTGTAGTTTTGTTTACTTGCTTTATTTCCAAGAGCTGTAAAAATTGTACTCAAACAGCAGTTAATTTTGCTGCTTTCTCTTCTGCATTTTTTTATTATTTTTTGAAAATTACTGATTATTAAAATATCCTGCTTCCATCTGCATTTATTGGTGCAGGTGCATAACTAGCATAATAGAAGAATCCATAAAGAAACAAAGCCGAAACAATCAGTTAAGCAAAAATAGGGATTTTTGCCTAATAGAAACTGTTAATAAGCTCTTCACAAGACCACAAATATTGAATGATAAATGCAAACATTTAGCTTACTGTTAAGGAAACTTTCCTGTCTGACTATTCAGATGCCACTCTGGAAGTCACACTTGTACCACCCAAGAATTCAGGACTGAAGCCTGTTCACTGGAGGCGTTTCATTCTTAATTAATTTCTTTAGTTGAGGGTATTTCCTGTTTGCCTCAGTGTTCTTGATTATAAAACGATAAAAGATAGCATAGGTAAGGAATCAGCTTCATAAGGGAAATGAGTGTGGAATATAAAAATTCTGATACTGGTAAGTTGAAAAAACTAAACTTACTTCATGATGGTGTGAAGCTTAGGTAACGTTTCACTGATGAATATTGTAACAGAGAAACCTAGACATAGTTCTTCTATCAGTGCAGCATTTGATCTATGTTAACCTATATTTGTTAGTGTTTTAATCTTCTAAATGAAAGGAGTGGCGCAGACGGGCTTGTGCATTTGGAACAGATAGAAGCCTCCTGTCACTCAAATCTTAAGCCAAGTGCTGATGTTAGTGTTTATTATCTTGGAGTGATACAGCAGAAACTGCTTTTACAACTGCGTATTTTTGTAACAGGGACTATTGCATTTTTGTTACTTAAATATAGGCTGAATAAGTCAATCAAATAAGAAACGCAGCTATAAACTTTCGGCCTGACTTCATCTCTGCCTGTCATAGTCCAACTTTCTTTTTTGTTTGTTATTTTTAGAGTCAGGTTAAATCATTTTTTATGGTTTGCCTGAAGGATGATGTTGTCACACTAAGTACTCAGTACACTGAGAATTCCTTGATGTACAGTTAATAGTGCACAAATGTGCATTGAAATTCAGTGCAGAAATGAAAATTTTCACCAGGAATTTTGTCCTTGACAGTGGTATGTTGAGTACATAATGTATTATTAACTATTACTCATGTAACTTGCTGACACGTGTGCAAAATACTTTTTAAAAAAATTATTGGAACAAGTACTACTTAATAACATGGCTTGAACATGGATTCAAAAAACAGAAACTGACTCTTCATAAGAGTGAAAAATAGACATTCAGGTGTGTGTGAGATATGGGCTCCCCTTGCTGGAGACTGTGTGTAATGCTGAGAAGCAAGCAACACTTAGGACTGCCAAAACTTCCTCTATGGGAACACTTTTTTAAAAATTCAGTACATACCTATAGTTAATACTGTAGAGTGTGGCGATTTTTTAATTCCATTTTTTAATCAATTAAATTTATTTTATTGAAAAGCTTCTGATTATAGTTTCTCTATAAATTCAACCATAGATTATAGTTTTCTGCCTGAGATTAGCCTGCCTTTTTCTTGTGGTGGAATTGAAAAAGTAATGCTGATACCTTTCAGTAAGGGACGTTTGTAATCTGAAATTGGAAGGAAGTAAATCTTGGAATTTTGACTTCACAAAGGCCTAAAAAAGGATAGCTGTGGGCAAACTGAATGAAGACCATAATAATCCTCTAATTTTATGAAAATTGCACATGATTCTATACTGCTGTTTTTGTAGATAATTATTTGGAGTGTTGCTACTGCTAATAAAGCTACAGTGGCATTTAAGTACCATTTAGATACCACTACTCTTCAAGAAGGATTTTTATCCAGGTATTTCTTCCCTGAAAGGCAGCAAAGCTCAATTATTAGACTTGTACAATGAACTAGAAAATCTTAGTAATTGCTGCTACTGTTTTTAATTAATATGATAGGAGATTTTTATTTCACCTCTTAAAAATCTAGAAACAGTCTCAAGTAAATTATTACAGAGTTGCTAATGCAAAAATTTTAATACAGTACAGTTCTGGAGGTAATAGAAGTCCTTGATAAGGATTTCTGCTCTTAAAAATCTTGGGATTTGATCTTTTTGTTGTTGTAGCCAGCTTAAACGATACGATTTATCAATAACATTTTTAGATGCTTTTTCATCATATATCAATGTTCTAACAGCCTCTGTGTTTTTGGGCATGTACAGTCATAGTCACATATCGTGTCACCATTCTACAAAATGTTAATAAGCATGGATCTGTCCATACACTCTGCTTTGGATGTGGAATTCAATTCCAAGTGTTCAGTTTGCCTTCTAAAAAGCAAAAGATTAAATATTAATAAAACTACAGGTCTTTTGCATCTGGAGGCATGGCTCTGCTACTCTTTTGCATTGTGTGGCAGGTCAGCATGAAGAATGTTTTTATTTATACTGTGTGCACCTCTGTGTAGATGCTTCTGAATGGTAACACTGATGAAGGTGTGTTCTGCCACTCTGCCCCTGGGATTTCTGACATTATGAAGAGTAGAGTTTACTTATACAGAACTGTAATATTAGGTGTTCTATTTAAAAACAGTTCTGTTTAACAAATAGCATTAATATAGCATTCCAGAAATTACTGATTTAGCAGCAATGTAGCAAATTTCAGTTCCCTGAGAAAAGTTAAATTAGGACTGTATGAGTCAAGTAGTGGAAGGAAGCAAGTTTGGTAACTGGCCGTGGTTTATTCTGTCTTGATGCCTCAGATGAATAACCTAAAGATATTCAAGGAGTTTGTTGCCATAAGTTTTTTGTAGTAACTAAGGGAAAGAACTCTGCCTTTTTGCTGAAGTGCTGTAGGTGCTGTCTGTCTGCCCCTTTGGCTAGAGAAGTAACTTACATCAGTTATCTCATTACTTAAACAGCCTGCATACAGGTGAGCCTGCACACAGCTGGGTGAGATTCCTCGTGACTACACTTGTGTGAGATGGCAAACAAAGTCACAAACGGGGACAGTTGCATTTTGGCTGTACATCTTCTTCTGTACCATTCAAAGCAGTCACTGATCACAGAAATGGAAGGGTAGAGGTGCATGTTTGCAGAAATGTCATGTAATGATTTAAGGAACTGTATTGTGGGCAAAGTGTTAGAGTTGACACGACTAGTGGGAAGAACTGCCAAGAGTTTGTGCAATGCTGCGTTTGCAATAGGACTTTTTAGTGTAGGCAATTACTGATGGCTGAGTCTTCCTACATTCGTCTTTGTTTCGTGGGTTTGTTGGGATTTTTTTTAGCATAACCTTATCTGGTAAGCATTTTGTTCTGTGTAGGAGGCTTGTCACAGCTTTTTACGCAATTCAGCATCTTGTTAAGATAGAGTTCTACTTAAGAGATGTTTCCTGCCATGTTAAATACAAAGTGTTGTATAGATCAATCTCTCTAAGGGACACTGGTGGTGCTTAATCATCTGACAAAACTTGCCCGTTGAGATTAGGATTTGGATGATAAATATCTGTGCCATTGATGCCTCAGGACACTGTCCAGAGCAGTATCTAAAAAGCAGCCATTCATAATTGTAATCCAAGATCAGATTTTTGTGTCTTCTGAGGACAAAAAAAAAAAAAAAATTCTGTTTTTGCTGGAGGCAGTGCCTAAGGATTTTGCTTAATTTAGAAATAAATAAATCAGTGTTTGTTCTTAAACTAAAATCTCTCTTTTTAAAAATCAGTGTTCTTAAGACCTCAAAGAAATTTGGAATCAATAGATCCACAGTTCACAATTCGAAGGAAAATGGAGCAGATGAGAGAAGAGAGAGAGCTTGTGGAACAGCTACGTGAGGTATGTCAGTGTTGGTACAATTAATTTATGCTGATGGAATGTCTTTTTTAGTTTTTCTTTGGGAAAGTTGCCTAAGGAGGAAAATATAAGAAAGGTTAAATGAGGCAATGTTACTTCTGCAAATCACATTGATGAGACTATTGCTGAAGTTCTTTATCACGGTCAGATGTCTGTACTTTGGGAAAGATTTTGTAAAAATGAGAAATAATAATGGGAGTTACCTGAATAACATCCTGTTAATCAGCATGCTTTGCACTGGTGGAATTAATGATTTATTTAATTTAATCAGAAAGGTTGAAGGGAGCACTTGAGAGAGAGAGAGGTCTAGGAACTATTTCCAAACAGGTGGAGAAATCTTCAGTTTTGCATGTAAAAGGCATAGTGAAATTTATTAGTTAAAGCTAAAGGTAGATAACTAATGCTTGAAATAGCTTTCTTAGAAATTAAATCAAGGTTTCTTCAGTGGAAAATCTGAATACAGAAGCTGGTTTCCTGATACACTGTCTTGAATGTAAAAGCTAGAGTTTGATGAAAAAATTGGTGCATAGAATTTACATTACACAATTAATACCTCGGTAGCAATGTTTGTGTGACACTTGGTTTTGCTGAAAAAAAGAGATGACAACCGTTGCTGCATGGAATGTCACAAGCCTGAACCTATCAAGGTTTTCAGTTATATCCCATTAACAGAACAGAGGGTATCACTACAAATCCTGAAAGTGATAAATGGTTTTCACTTCACTGCTGAATTACAAGATTATTTGTTCTTATCCCATTAGCTTCATGAAATGGTTAATTGAAAAAAATGTTAGTTTTAAATAACATGTCTTCTATTATTTAATTTTAAAGCAACGGTTTTTCTCTTTACCAAAAAATATTTAAAAGGTGGGATTTTTAATGTAGAATTATGCAGATTTCTGGATTCGCACTGTCCTACCTCAGGCCCTCACCTGTTCTAAGTATGAATTAACCTGAGTTTACCCTGCTGATTTTTTTCTTTAACAGAACAGGTCTTGTTGAAGATTTAACATAGTTGATCAAATGTGATATATTATCAATTCTAAAATTTGAATGATGCCAAAAGGACAAGATGCAGAAATTAGATGAGGCAGACTTATTGGTAATGGGAAAGAAAATGTGGTAATGGGGAAGTAGCAGTAATAAACTGCAGTAGTTGCAGTTATTCTGAGCCTAGTCTGTTCAGCAGCATCAAAGCAGCTTTTTAACATTTCTTTGAAGAGTTACCACAAATACGTTGCAAGTCCCCAAGTTCCAAAAGATAATCATAGATAATTTCCGCAATATTCCTGCCTTGTGCATTAGTTCAGTCAATCCTCACAGTGAAAAGTAGCACAAGGTTATTCACCGTGTTGGGCATAATTGTGGAGCAATAATAAGGATGTCTCTACCCAGTATTATGTATTACCAGTAGTGCTGGTTTAATGTATTGCTGGCCTTCAGCTCCATGCACTGTCCTTCTTTGCTCTCATCCTGAATTACCATGTCCTGGAATGCAAATTATTTTCTTTCTTGTGAGAAGTTTCATTATGAGTCAATGAGCTTAGAAGACTGACCATTTTTGAAAGCACAAAGTGAGATTTTCTAATTAATAAAATTTCTTTAGATATACTGGGTCCTTTAGTGATATTAGTTATCACCAGAGCATTTGATTATGTACTGCACAAGAAAATAGCCCACAACCTGTAAGTCATTAAGTTGGTACTTTAATAAATATACGTATTAGTGAATTTTGCTTTTGAATTTTTTAATGGTAAGTTAACATTCAGTGAGATTCCACAGAGCCATGAACTCCAGCATGAAATGGCATTGAGCTGGTATTGTAGATGCACTGTGCTCCTATTAAAAGTGTACCCTGATCTCTGCTGAATAGTCTCCCAATAGACAAATTAGTGTTCTAACAAATAAATTTTTTTATTTATTAATTTATATAAATCTTTTTGTAACAGATTTTGGAAAAACAGTCTGGAAGTGTATTCTTTTTATGTCCTTATATACCAAAAATGTTTTCTGATTTGTGAATTAAACCAAGGTGAAAAAGAAACATTACATTAGTGAACATGATGCACTCCCCTGTTTGCCACTTGTGAGACCTACATGCGAGTGCTTGAGTAGTGTGTCTAGTAAAAGAAAAAATGGGAAAACATAATGAAACACTAGAGTTGTTCAGTGGAAGCTATTTCATGGTGAGGCCACCCAAATTAAAGGATGTATGAGAAAGAAGTGAAGAGGTGGATTTCTTGCTTTAGAGTGCTGAGAATATCATATTACTGTCCTCAGCTGCCTGAAGGGTAGTAAAAGAGAAGGTGTAAAGCCAGGCTTTTCAAAGATTGACAGTGAACCCATGATAAACAGTGGCACAAATTGCAGAAAAGGACATTTCAAGTAGTTATAAGGAGAAAATTCTTTGCCATAAGGATAGTGAAACACTGAATAAAGTTGCTTGGAGACTTTGAGGGCTCTCTGTCCCTGCAGATATTCAAAACTTAACTAACCAGGGCTCTGGTGTCACTTCAAATTTGTTAGACTGTGACCTTCAAAAATCCTTTCCAACCTACTTCTTTTATTCTAAAATTAATTATCTATAAATAGATATTCATATTCAACCAGTATAGGTTGAGGTAACATATTAATAGAGAGTAATGACATTAAGAAATTCAACTAAGAAATATCTATTTTAAGATAATGAGAGAGATTGTCTCTGTGTAGAGTTGGAATATTTTCAAGATTGGAGCACAATTCAGGAAACTCATCATATATAGCAATCTATTGGGTTTGGGGTTTTTTTAAATTTCTTAAGTTTTTCAAAAGTATTTTATTTTGCAATATCAAATTCTGTTCATTGAGACTTCTGTTTTTCTTACCAGGTATCCAGAATTTCTCTTTTGCATCTGAATGTTTTTCCTTCCCTTACTTATTTTTCTGACCACTCTAATGTTTCCTGAGGAGTTTTTATGCTGCTAGGGAAAGATTGCCTTTTATTTTGTGCTTGTATAGTCATTAACACAGTGTAGTTGTTTAAATGTGCTGCTGATAAAGAAAATTTAAGATGAGTAAGTGGGAGACTTGGGGGAATGGTGAAAGGAAGGAGCCACCTGGAGTTCAGTCGCATGACTAATTGCATGAAGATGTGTTTTTATACCTCTCTATATAAAAACAGATTCATATTGTGGCAGCAGCATTGCAGTGTTGAGTTCTTTTAAGGAAGTTTATGTAGTTCAGTGACCAGCATAAAGGAGGTTATGGTTTAGTTTCTAAAGAATTAGTTATATAAAGGAATTGTGATTTTTTTATAATAAAAACTCTAAAACTGACTATGTGCCTGCAGTGTAGGAGATGAGGGTATTTATTCCCTTTTTGTTCCATTCAGTGCATTTTTGTATCAAAGCGTGCCTGCATTCTTCCTTTGCAGAACATAGAGACAAGACTAAAGATTTGTTTGCCCGAGGACCTGGGCTCGGCTCTGATGGATGGTGTTGTTCTGTGCCATTTGGTGAATCACGTTCGCCCTCGCTCTGTCGGGAGTATTCATGTACCCTCACCAGCAGTAGTGAGTTTCATGTTTCTTGCTGCACTGAAATGTTTTATTGGTGACTGTTTCATTCCCAAATTATATTTGGGTACATAAACCATGTTACTGTTCTCATTGAATGATCTTTGCTGTTCAGGACAACATGTAAATGATTGCAAATTCAAATGTTCATTCATTTTTATATATAATACATTTATATATATCATCTAGGTATATGTGTATATGTATACAAGCACATCTATAAATGAACAAAATTATTCTGCCTTGTCCCTGTTCTTGCTACAAGATCAGGTGTTTTTGTAATGGCATTTCTGTTCAGAACAGTGTGAAATGTCTGATTGCAGGTTTTTCTTCTAGTACACCCTTAAAAAAGAAAACTAGCCCCTCCTTTGTTGATTGAAAAAATGCGAGGTTGGCTTCAGCAGTGTGTGGCTTAGCAGATGTCATGTTACTAAAGTGCTTAAGACACTTACTAGCATATTTGTCCTGTTGAGTGAAATGTAGAGGTGATTCCTTTTAACTGTAGACAGAACAGAAACTTGCACTGTAGTGATTTAATATTTGTTTGCCTAAATCTAAGGACCTGAAGATTTCAGGACATATGCTCTGTGTGAACTTTTTGAAACTTTAGAAAACACTATTGTGTTTTCTCTGTTTGTTTATGTCTATTTCTTGAATAGATCATTGTTGCAGATTTCTGGTAACAGTATGATTCTGAAGAGGTTTTGTGTGTTTTCAGACTATTTGCCTTTTTCTTTTTAATGTACATTTTGGTAAAAATTTGCCATGTACACCCTGATACTCAATTCTGAGAATACCATGTGGATTTTGGAGGCAATCTGTAAGAACTTCCAGGAAGACAGATTTAAGAAAAAGATATTTTCTCAGATATTCTAGTGGAATTTCTTTTGCTGTTCCTTGACTTAAAATAATTTCTATCTTTGGTAAAAACGTGACATTGCCAAAATATGCAAACTTGAATTTCTGGAGTAAAAGCTTCTCATGCTGATTTTTAAAATAAGTATCTTGTGGTGTTTTCTGTAACAAAATACTCATATTTTATTTTTTTTCTTCATTTTGTTTCAACTTTATATTGATGTTCTCTTCCTTGAAACAGCCTTCAAATTCCTTTAGCCTGGAAAATTAGTTCTTTGAATTCCTTGCTACTACTGTGAATTTTTGGTTTAAGTGGATATTCAGGAATTACTGTTGTTTCACATCTGATATTGAAAAACTAAAGTAATGAGGAGTTTGGATTTTGGTTTTTCTTTTTAGTAACGTGATACTTCTGTAAGTATTTGGTGAATAGTCCTGAGCGGGACAAATTATACAAGTGTTTGAGATTCTAAAGTAATAGGACATTGATTCTTCAGGGACGTTCATCTTGATTATAGCTACTATAAATTTGTGAGCACATTACCAGTTTTGAAGGACTGAGCCTGTTAATTGCAGTTAAGTCTGTTATTCATTTTTTCTTTTGCCATAAATGATTTTTTTTTTCTGTTCTACAGCCTAAACTTAGCATGGCCAAATGCAGGAGAAACGTGGAAAACTTTTTGGATGCATGTAGAAAACTGGGGATACCAGAGGTAATTTAATTAAGTCTGTCATTTCTAGATGTTCAAAAATGAAAACGCATTAATTATATGAACACTGAAGGATTACTTTTTCAACTACAGGTTTCTAGCAATAAAGACACAGAATTTAAAAATTGAGCTAAATAATGTGGTTCAATACTACTTTAATGCATTTAAATGGTGTATTCCATAGCACTTAAAAATTGCAAGTGATGTCTTAAAGGAGTAATTCACTATTATCTCTAATACCTCCTTCTTTGCCACGGAAAATAAATAAGGAATTATGATAATGTATTATGTAAGTAGCCAAAAGCTTGCTAATTCTTTTCATTGCACAACATAACTGTGTTTTTACCTCATGCTTTTAGAATATCAATTTCATTCTTTTTAATTTTTTCTTTTTTTGCAATATTTCCTTTTTTTACAATGTTAAGTATTCTGTGCATTGGTGACTAATAACAGACTCATCTCTTCTATTGAAACATTTCTTCAGTGATTTGAAGAAAAGCCTTGTGTGTTAAGTATGGAAAGCATGTATGTGTAAGATTCTATAATGTAGTTATAAGTGTTTCAGTGGTTGAAAACAGGGAAATTGTAGTGCTTGGTGTTTTATGATTTTCATTTAAGAATGGTATCACTCATCATGTAATTTATTCTCATCTTCATAACTAATGTAATGAATACTGGAGTTGCATTGGGATTATGTCAAAGACTCCTTTGTGGTTTTGAAGAACCTATTAAGAAAAAATTAAAGTTCAAGTATGTGACCCTCCAACGAAGGTAAAGTGTTATATAAGGCCATTTTAAACGGAACACGGGAAAATTGCATTATGTATTTTCACTGGTGCCTACATATGACAGTATAATGAAGGCTGACTTCTTTTTAGTCTGTTTCAAGAATGCTGAAATGAAAAGATATTTTGTGTGATTTCCACCACCATCCCCTTGGGGAGCAGATGGTAATGCAAGATTTCACATTGGGAAAGAATTCTAGTTTCAATTCTTTGTTTTATCTATATTTTAGCACTTGATTTGGAGAACAGCAAAAGTGACAGTTCATTTTTGCTATTTGTAGGAATTTTGAGGGGGAGACTTTCTTACAGTTTCAATGAATCTTGGCTGGGTCTCTTAAGTTGTAATGGTTCATTTAGTTCTTGTAGTTATGTAATTTATTATGTTAGAATGATTTCATATTAAAGGTAAAATTTCACTTCAGAGAAGATGAAAATCTCATTGTTGTGGACTTGTAGTGATGAAGTATTTGTTAAGCTGCCCCAAAATTCTTCTGATGCATCATAAATTATCAGTGAATAGAATACAGGTCAGATTTTCCTGGCTGTAGCCTTTTGGGAAAGAAAAGGATGAGATCTGTTTTCATTGCTGGTATGAGATCTTTCAGAAATCTTTCCTTCTCTTTGATTTTGGATTTCTATAAGTAAGCTCTCTGGAGATACATCTTTTTGGTATTTTGTGAATAGGCATTTCCATATAAATATTTATTACTCCTCCTTTTTAGTCCTTGCATCAAAATTACTGTTGAATTCTTTAGGATTTTTAAAAATTTTATTAAAGTTTATTTGTTGAAGAGTTGCGTGGAGGCTTGGGCACAAAGCCACATCTTACCAGTTTGATTTGTAAACTGACCATCTTTATGTATCTAAATAAGCATTAACTTCTCTGGAAGGGAAAAGCTCATCCACTTAAACATTAAATGAATTGTAAACTTACAATAGGTTTTGAGTACTTTGAGGATATTCTGTTTGATTAGCCATGGTAATTTGCGAATGTGTATTTGCTATATTTTGTGAAAGCACATCGTGTTATGGAACTAGCTGGTAGATGCTAGAACTTTGCTGTGTGTTGCAGGCAGATGGATTAGGAATGTAAAGTTGTGTAATAGCAAGTATGACAGTCAGCTGTCAAAGTTTTTAAAGAACTACAGATGGCGTGCTCATGCTTCTTCAGATTGATGAGTTGTGCAGTGCCTGACTATCTCTGGAGAAAGCAGGAAAAGGAGTGCAGTGAACGACTTCTTTTTTAAAACAAGCACCTTATGCAGGAAAGTGATGGATTCTACTTTTGTGTCCTTACACCTGTAGGTATTGGGCTTTTCTGTGGTACTTATTCTCATGTCCAGTTCGTGAAAATTGAAATTCTGCTGCATGGGTTTGAAAAGGATTTAAAATGGTCATAATTTGATTTGTTTTCAGTTACTGAAGGAATAGAGTATGTCCTGTTTCTTGAACTCCACAGGTTTGGAATAATTTCCTGTTTCATCATGTAAAATGAAACTAAGAAAATAGCTAAGTAGTTGCTGTGTTGTGCTGATGTGCATGGTCTCTTACTTCTGCGGTTTTCAGCATTCAATTCTTGGATCAAAATTACTTTCCCAGAATGATCCTGGGCAATTTCATACAAATACAGAACAATGCAGCAGTTATCTAAATGTTTCACGCTGAGTATCAGGAGTTGGCATCTTGACCAAAGAATTCCAAATACAAAATTCAGGAACATCAGTGTCTCTTTATAATGACTGGTGTGTAGATGACTCTGAAAGCCATTACCTGCCAGGTGAGAATTCCAGTACAGTGGGGGACTCATTGAAATCGATTTCTTTTAACAGCCACATGATCTCCTGATTGCATGCAGAAGGAATGTGCTGGATCACATGCAAAAGGGAGGTTTGAAGTCTGACCCTTTAAAAGAAACTAAACAGCAATGCTCTGGCTGCACCAGGAGACTGTCAAAAGTGTGAGAATTGTAGGACAGTCATGTCCAGTTTTGCCACTAGGCTTTGCGGTAACACCTAATCAGAGAACCTCTTAGATCACTTCTTGAGACAAAGCAATGTTTTTGTTTGATGTGAGAAAGGGATGTTGTCAGGTGAGTATCTGAAAGTATGAATATTCAGAAAATGTCTTCTGTACCGCTCAGGAGTTGTATGACAAAAAGGTGCAATCTTTGTCTCCTAGAAAATTGCTAAAGAATACTTTAGCATTGTTAACTAAAACCCATCAAATTACCTAATTTCCTCTATAGTAGCTACAGTGACAAACATTCCTACTTTTTGCCTGATACAGATTGAATAAGCAAGTGGCAGTAGATGTGTGGCAAGCAGGGCTGAGGTCTTGCTGCATTTTTCAGTGACATGCAGTACGTGGATGATGCCATTCATTGGACTTACATTGCTAATGTCACATGAACCTGTTATTATGAAATAATACCACACTCACTGCTTACTCAGTTCATCCATGTTGCACCCACCCTGTCATACTTCGTAGGTTTTAAAAATAAAGCTGGATTTTTACTTCTCTTTTGTGTGAAAGTGTGGCCCCCAAAGTGCCAAATGTAATGGTTCTTTTGCAGTTTTACTCTTCCTAGTGACATCTCATCATTTTTATGGTATGCAGCTTACACTAATGTAATATCATATCAGTTTAGGCACTTGAGCATATTTTGACCCTTTGCAGGGTCAGGTCAGAGAAATATGATTTATCTTTTTAAAAAGGAAAGAAAGACTTGCCCCACATAACATACCACTGCAATCTTCATACCAATTTAAAAAAATAGATAGGCTGAAGTTATCATGGTTAGTACTAGAATGGTAATTTCTGATTATAAAAAGGAGTGATAAAATGAAATCTTTGACAGCCAAATGTTCTAGCAGATTTACCGAGTGTCTGTGTTCCAGCACGTCAGCAGTGATGCAGCATGATTTAGTGGGACAAATAGTATCTTGGGTAGGAATGAGAGACTTCTGCCGTGTCTCTTAAATTTTCAGTCGTTTACGTTGTGTAAACATATTGAGCAGGAAAGAGGGTGATGATAAGGAATAGCTTTTTGGATCTCAAGTCATTGTACAAAGAAGCAGACTACGAAAGGTTTGGCTGTGCCCTTTCTGAGTGACTTCTGAATCCTGCAGATGGGACCTCGTTCTGTGTTTCAGCCTCTCCTCTGATAATGAGATCCACCATGTGGCGATGTCAGACAGAATTATTCTAAAAATCAGTGTGACTTGATTTTGTGTAGGAATTGCAAATTAAGTAAAACAATAATAAAGAAAAAACAGGAAGGTTTTGTATTCTAAAAGTAGCAAAACAAAGTAAAGGAGGCAGCCAGGCAGTGACTCTAAAGTGTTTTACCTTCTATCCACCTGTTCAACTGGTAATCATGTTTTTCAGTTTAATGCAAGGCATATTATCATTGCCACTTATGTTTGTTTTCTGACCACTTCACATAATCAGTTACTTCTCCATAGTTTCATCATGAGATATCCATGAAGTTGCAGTAAGTTTTCTCAGGTATGACTCCTTTCTCCACCTTTTCCCTCCGGACTCGGTAACGGACTCTGTTTGGCCTACGGTATGGAGTTGAGTCGTTCAATGCACTCTCAATTACAGTTCTGAAAGCAGAGTTCTGAGGTTCCTTTCATTTGTGTTTTGAGTATAGTGCATATGCACTACAGATTTCTTTCTTTAATGCACTTCTGGAAGTTTACTCTTGACTTTTCTTACCAGAGTGTTAATCCAAGGAGATCAGTTCTGAAATGCTGTCTGTTTTCAGTCACTGCAGAGGCATGCAGAATGAGGGTGGTTTGTGCACACAAACAGCTGGTTATGCTTTTGCTGTCCCATTTCTGTCTTACTGTGTTTATTCTGTGTGCATGATTGACAGCTATATGATTTGATCATACAGCTTCATAGACCTACAATGTCAGTCCATAAATGTAATGATTAAACCGGTGTATCTTTGTAGTTCTTACTAGCAATAATTTCAGTCCCCTTAACAAGAGGGGCAGTGTTTGTCATAGATAGGTGGATGGGTGATTATCTTTGAGACGTTGTCTGGGGGTCATGTGCTTTTTCACAAATTTCATGATGTCATGTTTTAGTTTTGTATTTTTATTGCACAATATCAGTGCAATAAGTGGAAATACTTCTACTATTACAGAAGAGCTATATATTTTTTGTCTACAGTTACATTACAGAAATCTGAAATACATAAAATATAAATATTTTACATTATAAGGTGTGAATATAATACCAAATTATCCATTGTCAGAGAACACACAAAAATAGACATTCCTAAGATTTCCTCAAGTTTCACTGAATTTAACTAAAACATATCATGGCAGTTTCTGTAGGAAGTTTCTTCTGCATGTGTGGCTGTTTTTGTATGCTTTGGCTTCTCCTTATGCTGCTTAGGATGTTAATCTTGGGTTAGTAAACTTCATCAGTATCTGTAAAAAGTCAACTTATACCAGCTCTCAGTCTCTGAACTCTGAAATTACTCCCTTCCACATTTGACTGCAGTCGGGACTATTGGCATTGTTCTGGGGGTGTTTGGACAAAAATTTTGAGAAGTCCTTGTTATAAAGTTCTGGCATTTTCTTTTTAAAGTACAAGTTGAATGTCTCTTAGATATTTACTTTTGGTATGTATTTGCAGCAAGTAGGAATTGAGTCTTGGATGTTGTTCCAAAATTAAGTATTTAGTGGGTTTATTGGTAGCTTTTGTATAAATGCAGTATATTATGTAGCTGGTAGTCACAAAAAGTTTGCACTAAAACTTGTTTCTGTGATAAGCAGCTTGTGGATGTAGGTGTTCTCAAATACAGTACTAGTTCTATCCCATTTTTAAACAAGATCAGCATGTTTTGTGCTGTCTAAATAATAACAGAAAAATAACAGAATTGCATTGAAGTTTATTATCACATTAGAGTTTTGAGTTTAAAAATTCTGAAAAATGACCGCAAAAAAAGTGTTGTTGCTAGGCAGGTTGGTTCCCTGCTCTGTATCTGCTGGCCTAAGTAACAAAATTTTGCAGCTTTTGACTCCTGGTAAAGCTAGATCCAGTCATGGTAAGCAAAACATCAAAAAAAGTGTCCCTGTTTTATTTGTGTATGAATGACAGTTTTGACTTCCAGTTTCACTAGCCACTTTTCAGGATAGAAAGATATTTTAAATATTTTAGAGTTAAATTTATTTCAAACTGGATCTTGAAACTTTGCACTAACAGAGAACAGACACTGAACTTTCATGTCTTGATTTATTTGGTGTCCTGTCAGTTCATTAAGGAAGTGAGGCTGAAAAGCTTCACAAGGAAGAGTGTTCTCTCAAACTCTTACTGCATGTAATTTTGTTCAGTAAGTATTAATTATCTCGGTAAGGCCTTATTTGCAATGTAAAATGGTGTATCTCACATTGCATTTCAAAAGTACTAGTGTTGCTTGGTTTGATTTAAATGCTAAATATTGTGTAAACATATTGATACTATTACATATTACACTTCATATTGTATAGCTAGTCTAGAGTAAGTTGCCACATCAAGTCATTGATACTTTCCAAAAAAGCTATGGGAATCTAATCTGCTAATAATTTTAAAAATGAGACTAAAAGGAATTTAGTGCCCAAATCTTTGGTTTAGAATCTTTATTAAAATTAAGTGAAGTTAGTACTACAATGACTTTTTAAGTTTCTATCCTAGGGTATCATTTGAGGTGATATTTGAATACCAAGTTTTAGATTATTACTTTAGAGAATTTTGCATACTTCTAATGATTTCTGTAAGTACTTTTTCTTGAGACTTCATATTACTGCTGCTTGTGCTTTTAACAGCTTTCTAACCCACTGTTTGCTATTTTATAAGTTAGTTTTTTCAGCTGGTTCCATTTAAGCATTTGAATAAGGTCCATACGGACAAACGTGTGCAGACCTCATTGGAACGAGAGGATCACACGAGCTTCTTCACCCTTGTGAACATGGGCATAATTTTGGAAGGATTGGAAGGCCTGAGCTCTTCTGTCTTAACATTCTGATGTTATATGGTAGCTTCAGTATTTAGAGGAGATAAAAGAAAGCTGGGATGTCTAGTGACTAAGGCAATACTAGGAAGAAACTACTCCTACATGTTTATGCTAGAATATTGTGATAATTTATTTATCAATATCTTTCTATTTTTGTATTTTTAATTTTTGCACTCTTTTTCTGTTCTAATGGCTGCCCTTCGGGATAGGCTGACCTCTGCTCTCCGTATGACATCCTGCAGTCGGATATTCGTCACATTCGAAAGACTGTTGACACTCTGCTCGCCCTCGGGGAGAAACCCCCACAATCAACTTCTACTTTTCGCTCCTGGGATCTAATAGGCTTTTGTCTTTTCCATATACTTTTTATAGTCTTGATGTATATAACTTATCACTGGAATTTGCTAACAGCATAACCTGTTCGCATGTGCGCACAAACTTTCTGCTTTGTCTCTGACAAATTACAGGTACTTAATTTCCTTCCTTTGCCTTACAAGCTTCTCCCTTTCCCTGGCTTCCCTTCCTTGTAATATCTTTATTAATCTCTTGAAATTGGAGAGAGGAGTAGCATCTTGAAGGCAAGTCCCATGTCTTCTATCCCCTCCTGCTGTAGTTTAAGAACTTATGTACCTCTTTATTTTTAGTTTTTCTTTCATGTTGCATAGACTACTTACTGAATGTGTTAAAGCAGCTCCTCTTATTCCACTTTTGGGTGCAGGCTAGATGAGTATCACAAGCTAAGTAGAACTGAGCCTCTTACCTGTGAAAATCCAAGAATGCTGCAGATAGTGAAGCAGCTTCGGCTGGCACTTCCAGCACGTGATAGTATTTTCTGTGTGGGTGCCAATTATTCCTGCACATACTGTGTTAAGAGCACTTAAAGAACTATCTCTCAAATTACTGTGATTTTTAAATTCTATATATTAACAAGAGTACTGTAACTTTAAAGATTATTGTTCATTTCTACTGTTCTGATTAAATTCTATACTGGAGTAGTTATGTTTTCCTATGGTAGAATAATCTTTTTCTTCTGTTACACGAACAGTGTTGAACTCCTTTTAAACTCTTTCTACAGTAGACCCCAAAGGTGTAAATTAGCAGTGGGTGTGAGCAAGCCATAGAATCCAAGGGACTTTAGAATGTTTCTGGATGAAGATCATGCAGTACAGTGAGACAGTTTGGGAATAAGCTATTGGATTCCTTTACCTGCCATTCTTTTATGTGGTGTCAAGCAAGTCCCATCGTTATCTTCTCTGTTTCATCACCTGTGAAAATGCAGATTCTGTTTGTTTGTTTGTTTGTTTGTGTAACCAATGGAGCAAAGCCTATGTAGCTGGGAAAACAAATCCTCTGGGAAGACTCTAGCTTTTCCATCCTACCAGGTTTTAGAGAGCAGCTTAAGAGATACATTAGCCAGGAACTATTTTGGTATGTTTGAACTCTGCCTATGGTTAGACTGCTGGGCTGATGACCTCCATTTCCCTTCCAGTTCTGTGTTCTGTTCATCTACTCTGAAACTTAAAATAAGACAATTATTGGATTTTCTCCTTATTGACATGAAATATGCAAATGAAAATTGATTGAAAAATACAAACCCTCGAGTATAAACCCATATTGGAGTTGCAATATTGGCCTTAATGCTGTTGCCTAAATTTGTAACTCAGTCTCAGGCTAGCTAACCAAAGGACTTGAGTTTTGTGTCTTGGAAATACATGCATTCGTTTTCCCCTGTCTAGAATATAATAAAATTAGCTGTAGACTTTTAGAGTATAACTAGGATAAGAACTTGTATGTTACTGATTATTCTGGCTGTACAGTTATTATTTAATGCTGCTCTATAAATATGACCACTCCACAGATACTTGTAAAGTTTTATTTAAAAACTTTTAAATGCAGTTCTATTCCTGGTTTCTGTGGCTTAAATATATAGATATAGATAGGTAGATAGATACATATATATATATATATATATATATATATATATATATATATATATATATGTAAAGTAGCAAATGTATTATTAGATACTTATTTTACAATGAAAAAATTAACTTCAGATGATGGATAAATCAAAACTTTAAAGGGTTTGATGTCTGCAAGCTTCCAGTGCATACACATAACGACTTTATTGCAAAGAATGTCATCTGTGACCAGGCAAGAGTTCAGTGAGTGGTTCAAAGCTTTTTATTTGGTATGTAGCTATAGACTTGAGCCTTCATCCTGCACAGGCCTGTCTTCTAACCGTGTGCCTAATTTCAGCAATTCCAACAGCAGACACTTGTTTACTCAGTCACACCTTGACATTTAAGCTTCCACTTTAAACAGACCTTTGTTTTGATTTTTGTGGTCTTGTTCTAATTATTTTGCTTTTCTGATGAAACTGAGTGACATGTTGCTTGAATCAGTTCAGAATCTATTAATATGTTTCTCTGTAATCCAGTCTTAGCATTTGAGACAGAAGTGATGTCTTCTGTAGGGCTGGGATTTTGCTATTGCTCCCATAAGTGGTAAACAGGTCTCCTGTCAATGCTTTGTGTTGTGCCCTTCTTCTATAGTGCTGAACTACACGGATGAGTACATGTTTTCAAATTAGAAGACCATGTTGAGAAAGCTTTTGCTACCATCCTGTAATACACGTCTGTCTCACTGTCTAATAATAGCACATCTGATTATCCACTGTATCCAACAGTTTGGAGGGTGGTAAGAGGAGTAATCAGTGCGTTTTGCATTTTCAGTATGCAAAAATGGAAGTTCATGTCTTCAGTGGTTTTGAATGCTTTATCAGAGTAGACACTGGGCTAGGAACTGAACTACTGCACTCTGCCAGTGTAGACTAAGTGAACATCCCCCTGTCACAGTGACACTTAACTCTCAAACTTGTCCGAAGTCCTAACTTTGTATATTGCTTACCATGCAAACAGTGTCATCATTTAGTTACTTAGGGACCATTTTCTCTGTGTTCTCAGCTATAATAATATCTGGTATTTAAAGCGTAGCATTTTGGTATTTTTGGGGGGTTGTTATTGATTACACTTCCAAATATCTATAACTCTTAAAGGGAAAGAAATAGTGAAATTACCCTTACATTTTCTAAGTCTGAATATAATAAAGTTTCTCTAAATATATTTCAAACATAATGCACATATGAAAAATATCTATATTTCCATCTCTGAAGTCAGTAATTCTTACACTAAATGGGGAACTGGAAACTAAAACATCATTAATCTATTCTAATAGGTTCTTTGCTAAATTCAGAGTCCTGTTTCTGTGCTGCTGTTCCGTGTCTTTAGTACTTTAGGACCAAACAGTTCAACTCTGTGATGGTTCCACCTCTTTCAGGAGATGTCAATACTGAGATATCCAGTTAGATGTAATTGGTACTTACTGCTCATAGCCAGTCACATAATTAAGTTGATCTCCTTGAGTTAAAAAAAAAAAAAAAAGAAGTGTGCGCTGTAGTTCACCCCATATTCATTAATAACACTAATTATATTTGCTCCTCTGTTTCTTTTCCCATTCATTTTTTTCCATTTCAATGATCATCAGAGATTTCCTAATAAATTGGTTTCCAATCTGTACTATGCCCATCATATTACTTACCTCTTATGTCCTGTGGAGGTAATCTCATCCATACTGCAATAAAATAATAAATATAGCTTGTAGTGGATATTCTTGCAGGCAAACTGTGTTTTCACTGGATCACAAGCGGCATTTTGATGTGAGGATTTGGCTTTCTTTTCCCTTGATCCAAAAAAAAGAAGTATTTTCAGGTGCAGTGGGATGCAGTGTAATAGTTCTTCAAATGCCTCTTGTGTCTTAACAAGTTTTTATAGCTGAAAGCTGTATATAGATCCCATTGTGCTCCTAATAAATGTTCTGAAAGTTGAAGTTTATGTGAATGGGGACTGAATTAGATCTGAGCAAATATTTGATACAGTTTTCTACTCAGTATGCATTAATAAGTTACCAAAGAATTGGCATGCCATTGTTTTTCAAAAAATTTTTTCTCCTGTTACAAAAAAACCCCCAAAAACCCAGTCATACGTGAAGGTTGAGAAAAAAATGGTACAGTTGGTTTTGTGAACCTTTGCCATTTCTTTCATTTTTAGAACACAAGCTGTATTATGCAGAAAGAGCTGTAGAAAAATACTGTAAGGTAATGACCTATTCTGCTTTGATGATACAAAACACTCATTACTTTCTCAGAATTTAATATGTAAGTTTATGGTATAATTGGTATTTCCCTTGTAAGATTCTGTTTTCTCTTAATGTTTCATGTGTGTCTTGTCTTTATTAAGGTTTTTGTTCCTTGAAGTTTCAGATCACTGGTTTCTGTTCTGTTGGAATAAAACTGTGAGGGATTTTATAAAATATGTGGTCTACTTTTAAATTTTATGGCTCAAAGTCATAATGTATTAAAGAATCCAAAGCCCATCATCAGCAATTACAGTTTTGCAAATATTTCCAATTTGTTGAATGTGTAGAAGATACACCTATCTAGATGTCTAACTGGCTATGACTCCAAATACATAATTTTGCATCTGCAGTATAGCCTGAATTACTGTGCTTCTTTATATCTCTTTTCATTTGTACTTGAAATGGTAGTTCATTGCATCTAAGCATATATAGACATCAACAGTAATAGTGGAAAAGGAAAAAAAATATAAAAGGACATCATTTTAAATTGCCTTAGATATATGAAAAAGTAAATATTTGCTATAGCTTTCTTTTCCAACTCTTTAGAAAGAAAATTGGCCTTGACCTAAAAAAAAAGTAAAGGCTGAGTGTATTGCACATAAGTTTGCTTAAGTGTAATGCCCTGAAGTTTCTTTTATTGACTTCCCACTTCAAAATAGTTGACTTTGAACATGAAATGATGGGCATACATGAACTTAGGTTTTTTAATTTGTGCTTTGAGAATTTGCACATTCCAGTATTCATTTTTTTATTAATATTTTTCCCTGTAGATCTGAAATCTCATTTTCTACGAATACAAGGAAGAAAGAGAAAGGCTCTTGCTGAGTCATGGGATTCCATTTCTCTTTATTTTTGCTAACAAATTCAGACAGTTGGGCCCTGCTCTTATCGTGGTGTGGTCATTTTACCACTTACCAATTTGATATTATAGCAGCAATGTCTTTATTATAAATACTTACTGTATCTGAATTGCCAAGCTGCTTGCCCTGCTATAAACTAATTCAAACAGTTGTCTTGACTTTGAAGACATCCAGTATCAAAGAAAATAGATATGTATGTGAAGTGTGTTACATATTCTTGAGGGCTTAATGTCATTGTGTATTTTTGGCTTTCTTCTATCCTAAATCAGACATTTTGTTCCAGGATTAGAAACTTGCTTTGGCAAGCACATGCACACGTGTACATTTGTGGGTACGCCTGTGGTACTGTCTCTTTGTGCTGTTTGGTGATTCAGCCTCCTGCTGCTGCCTCCTTTTTGTGCACTTCTTAACGCTTTTTTTCCTTCAGGAGTTTGTTCTTCTGCTTCATGATGAGTGTGAAAACATCTTTATCCATTCAAAATGGCCATGTCTGTAGAAGGTGGTTTGCCTCCAACAAGTGATTTAAGTTCCTTTGTGTTCTTAGAGAGAAAAAAGGCAGTAAAAATATATTAGATCTTCATTTTTGTAGTGAATAGAGAGATTGGTGCTGCTGTGTGGCAGCCTTTCCCACCGCAATTGTTTTAGGCTGGTCTTGTAGAATTAGTATCTATTTCTTTGATCTGTTCAGGGGTGTTTTTAGAGAGAAAATTCACACTTCTTCATTCACTAAGGGTTATGCAGTTGAAACTATTGTAATTGGACAGAGATTTTATTAAATGTGTGGGTAGGTGGGTGAAGTTGAGTCTCCTCAGAGTCAGGGGCAAGTTCTCCTCTTGGTTGGTCAGGCATTTGCTTCAAAATGCTAGGATTTAAGGTAAGCTTTGAAATCTCCATGGTGTGCAGCTTCACAGCTGCTGTCAGTGGTTTCCAGTTGTATATGGTGAGGGAATGAGGCAAGGCATGGAAAAGAGAGACAGCAGCTGAACTTTAATATGGAGACACCTGGGATGTCAGTTACTGCTATTACGGCAGGCTGTCGTTTGTGCTTTGGATTCCATCCTTGGCAAGATTTGACTTAGTCTGAGAAGTAAATATGTGACTCAAAAACTCTGATTTGAAAAGTATGTGACACAGGGTTGATGAAAGCCATTTACAAAGCTTTAAAGATAGTGTTTAGGGCTTACATATCAGAACTGATTTGTGACACATTAAGAGAAGTTTGTCATTTTTAGGAGATAGTATCAGTCTCATTGTCAAGTTTGAAAAGTTCATTGTGGCCGTGTATTTAGCTGCAGAATTATAAAATCTTAGCCAAGTTCCACATGCTTCATAAGAGAAATCTGTCAAGTGTGTATGTTGTGAGCACTAACATAGAATGATACATAAAAAAGTTATGTGGTGGGAAACTTTTCACTCCTACAACACAGTTGCATGGTCCTGTGTTTTTATAGACTTCCTAGGACAGCTTTTCTGATTGGAGTATGCATCTTGTAAATACTGCAGGTGGAGAGAGGTTGCTTCTTTCAAACTAAATTACTATGCTGTATTTAAAATAATTCGATAATACTCGCCTTTAAAAACAGAAAGAAAACATATTGGATGGGGTTTTTATAGGAAATGGGGCATGCATTGCCTTATGCTTTTAGTGCAAATGTGCTTATAAACAACTGCAAAAATCCTAGCAAGAGGACATGACAGAACAGCTCAGTGAGTGCTGCAAGGTGCCACAAAAACGGTGGGTTTGGAATTTGAATTTTTCTTAAGTAAACGTCCTTGGCCATTGTGGTTTAGCAAATCTGACTTCAATAGCAAAATGTAGAATGTTTTCAAACATAAATATCTAGCGAGGTAGGTTTTCTTTAAAGTTGGGTTTTTGGGTTCAGTCTATACCCTTCAGCCATGTAATGCCAGTCCCTTAGTTTTCAGATACTGGATTCAGCAGGCCTTCTTATTAAATACCTTTTGTCTAGCATGGAAGAATAATGAAATATTGCCATGCTAAGGGCCGCCAAAATCTGTGAAACGGGAGCCTACTGTGCAAGGACACTGGAAAGAAGTAGAAGAGTGGAAAGAGTAATATTTCACTTCAGGTGTCTGATCTGTATTCTCAAGTAATATTAATATAATTATTTAAAAAAAAAATTCAAAATCAGAGCATTGTGGATTTTTAGATGAACTGGCTCCCAGGACAGTAGATTGGCAAAATGTCTAATAGAAATCACACCTCTGTAGTATAAGAATGTTGGGGGGATGGGTTTCCCCTTCTGTTTGATATCACTGTATCTACCTTACGTATACTCCAGTGCTAATTGGTATCAGTTTCGTAGTTTGCATCCTAAACTGTATGATTTTCTGGAAAAGACAGAGAAATAAAAGTTGGGGGAAGCCATCAATGAAAGCTTGCAGGTCAGTATTTCAGTCAGAAGAGCAAACAAGAATGAACTGCAGAACTCAGCATCTTTACTTACATGATCAGTTTATGGTAGGTAGGTTTGGAATGGAAATGTGGCTGATGACCTGGAATGGCTGCAGGATGGGGGTAGTTCCTTGGCCTGACTGGACAAGTAGTTGCAGCAGAGAGGGGGCAGAGTGGCCAACAGGAACCAGGAGGCAGTTGCCACAGTAGTTTGGTCAATGTGTATCAGAATCAATAAACTCAGTAGAAGTAGTAACTCAGCATTAGTAAGAATATTACTATCTATACTATCTTCCATGTGGTGAAATGAGTGTTGTCCATCTCCTGCTAACCCACTCAGCCAAGCTCTTTGAAAATTATCTGTTTGAAGTTGTTTCTGGGTCTTAAAAAAAGCTTTAAAACATAAGAAATACTAAAAAAGCTTCAGTAGTAAAATATAAAATGTAAACAAAATACAGTATGAGTTACCAGTATGAGACGCTGTGATTGTGAATGAAGTTTGGCTCTTATCTTCAGGTTTAGTAGTTAACAGGTACATTTTGCAGTTTTTCCTCTCATTGAAGCTGGAGTGGAGTGTGAGGAAATTCACAGGAAATTTAAGCAAGCTAAATGTTTTTTATGCATAAGGGAAATATTCATTAATGAAAGAAAGTCATAAACATCAGAAGTAGTGGAACAGCTGTTTAGGATTGATACTTTTCTGGCCCACTAGAGGAAGTCTCCTGAGCAAGGACTGGACAAGAGTGGAAGGAGATAAAAACAATTAAACATAGGTGAATAGCGAAAAAAAGACTGAATGAATTGTTCTTGTGTGTAGCAGTTCTGTTTTATTGAGTTGTAAGGGTCCACAGGAGTCAAGGAAGGGACTAGAACTGAAAAAAACGTGTCATGAGAAGAGAGGTTGAAGAGATCAGTGAGGTTTAAATTGAAGAAGTAATCAATATGAGGAAGTGTGGAAAAGGACCATGAATTGCATTAAGATAAAATAAGGGACCCTTAGTTAACATTGCAGATGCAAGAGGAATATTCAGTAGAAGACAGGCAGTTAATTAAAACAGAATCTCAAATGCTTCAGTAGTTTTAAAAGCTGAAAGTTTATTGAATAACCAAGATAATCAATAGTGAGAATATCAAAACCACCCTCTCTTTCCAAAAAAACAGTATTCCAGGTCTGCTGATGGTCATGTATGGATGCATAGGGAAGGAATGGGTTAGATCACACAGGTGTTGCCTTTTTCATGCCTAAAGCAATGACTTACAGCTTAGGGACTTCAGGAGCCAGACACTGTTTCCATGTGTTTGTGTTTAACAGCATTGTTTGAATTTTTCTCTTACCTGTATATTTTTGTCATCCCACTTATGCTTTTGGCTTCCATGTTGTGGCAGTGAGTCTCACAGTTGTAACTATGGTTTATGTGATGTAGTCTGGCTTTTCCATTTATTTATTATAGACCTGCTGCCCAATTTCATTGATTTCTTAACAAGAATACCCAGTTACATTGAGAAAAACTTTTTAAAGAGAGGGCCAGTCATGACACAAGGCTGCCCCTCTAAGGCTTTCTCCAATTATTTCATGGGTGGATGGCTTCCTCTCCCTGTAGGAGATACAGTATTTACTGCTTGACTGTCTTCTGCTGCAACAGCCTCTGTGGACAGCTAGTGTGTTCCATCCTGGCCATGACTGCTGTGTCCTTATGGTGAATAAAGTTGATTTCTGAGTGTTTCAAATAAGGTGCAAATACTCAACAAAACAGTTTGCCCATTGAATGCACAACATTGCACACACTTCCCTGTATGTGCTACTGTGTAGTTTTCAAGGTGCATATCCTGGGACCTGTCTAGAGCTTAGCGGGAGAATGGGGTTTTTTGGTTTGCTTTTTTTAAAAAAGTCAGCCTTCCATCCCCCATCTCACACATATGTCATAGCAGGGCAAATGCCGTGTCGTCCTACTTTGTAGGTCAAAGTTTGGTGCGTGCTTGCTGGCCCTCACTCTTAGCTGTTTACATGCTGTAATGACTACAGAACAACTTGGTTTTGGTTTCTGGGGCCCAGAATATTAACAGATCTCTCACTAACTCTTAGGTGTAGTGGGAACAAAATCAGGGACTTTCTGTCAAAATCACAGGAAGTTCTTTTTAATTAAAAATAGGAAATGATTCCTGCTTGCTGGGCTTTGTGTTCCAAATGTGATCATGTGAACTGAGGTTCTGCAGTGAGTATTGAATATTCTAATTTTTACTCCTTTTTTTGTCTTTTTCTAGGAGAAGCTCTGCCTACCACATCACATCCTAGAAGAAAAGGGCTTGGTAAAAGTGAGCATAACAGTTCAAGCATTGCTAGATGTAACCACAATGAAACAAGCTTTATTCACATGAAACTACTCTCTCTGCTGTTACCAGCTACACTGTGCCATGAAAGAATCAAAAAACTGCCCATTTTTTCAAACTGCATTGAAAACAACTCCAGTACTCCAAGTGTATTCTTATGATTTTAAACCCATGTTTCAGACTGTACGTATGTGTCGAACTACAAAGCAGAAACTGAACAGAAACATTTTCTAGGGGAAGTTGGCGCTTCACTGCTTTTATAGCTCACTTTGTACAGTACTTACTAAAACAACCACTTCTCTGCCACTTAAAATCGTGTGGAGTACACAGCTGTCTTGCAGCAAGATACCTTTGTATTACTAAAGTAAGAATCACTGTAATCACCTGGGGGGAGGGAGAAGGGAGAGTAAATCAGACTGCTACCACCTTAGGTTTTTCTGCAGTTGTTTCAGGCTATTGCCTTTTAAAAATATCCAGACATAAAATATTTATATAAATATTATTTATTAGTGAGTTGTTATTCATCCTTTGGATGCAAAATGTAAATTAGGAAACTGTATTTTATTACTGCTTTTTTTGTGGTTAAACACTTTATTTTAATATAAATACGTAGTTATTTTTTATTCTACTTGGTGTGCAGTAGCTCTAGATCTCCGTAAATTGTATTTTCTAACATGTAAGATAAAAAGCAAACAAAATAGGTGCTTCTATTAAAAGAACAGCTAGCTGGAATGGCATTCTTTATTTCTTGAATCTGTAGAACATTGGTAAAAAATTGTCTGCATTCCATTGAGTTTCCTACATTCCAGTAACACCTCTCCCCTCACTAGACTAAATTGGCTGAAAGTGAGAGCACACCCATTTTATTTGTATATAGATGTTTAAAAACAAAACAAAACAAAAAAACAACAAAAGGAAATATGTAAACTTGAAAAATAAATGTGAACAAATATTTTTGATTGCTTATTTTACTATGCACAAGACATTTAACTTTTGCCACAACAAAATGAATTATGTGCATTAGGATCATGTGTCTTGAAATGTAATTTTGCACTGTAACTTGATTTCTTTTAAAGATTACAGCACTACAGAACAAATAGTAAAAAATAGCACAACAACATTAACAAAATTCACCAGGTAGCCAAAAAATTAACTTCAGTGATTCCTTCAAGAGGAGGAAAAATGATTGAAATTGCCAAAGGCAGTCTCAAAGACCCGATCTTCCAGATCCAACCTACCTGCATACAGTGCTTCTCTTTAAAAGTATCCACAGAATTAAGCACAATGTTCTGTAGTGCACATTTGCAGCATCAGACCTCTACTTCCACGTCAGCAATAGGAAATGAAAGTTCTTCTCCTTATCACCACATTACATTTTTCAAAGAGATTTTTAAAAGCATAATTTATTATTAAGGCATCATAAAGTTCCAGCACAGTCATTCTTCTGCTATCTGGTACATCCCATTTTCATTCACACAAGAAGCCAGTGATGGGATTTGGGCAAGCAGGACAGGGCAGCTGCATGTGGTGAAAAGGGAAGCTGGCTGGGGACACATAAGCAGGGAGTTTGAAAGGTAGAGTGGCAAAAAAAAGAGGCAGGGGGGTGGGAGGACTAAATATTTAAGCAAGAGGACGTGGAGAGAACTGTTTTATGAAGGGTTTTGGGCAGAGTGATGCATGTATGTCACTACTCCCTCCCGAGGCAGCTGCACACGTGTTCACAGGCACCACATTTACACCCACGTGTGTTCGGATCTGAACGCAGACCACACACTTCAGCAGCCCCCCTTGCCAGCGGGCTGGGAGGTAGTGACAGCAGCGTGGGAGGAGGAGGAAAGTGGGCTCGCAGACAATGAGACAGGCAGTATGCATGGAATATCCAGTTACTTCAACCAAAGCAAAAACATTCATTTTATAGAGGGAACATTGCCTGAAATTGTAATTTGATCGGCAGCTAGCATATTGTTTCCTATAAAATGTACTGTGCACTTTAACACTAAATGAAAATGTATTTTAATATTTTACAGGGCTGCACAAATATCTGTTTTGTCAAAAAAGCACGAGCAATGTAAAGAAAATAAGTTTTCAAGTCAGAGTTTATCAAATTTTAAAAGCATTCAAGGATCAAGTATAAAAATAGGAATATTGATTTCTGCGTCTTGAGGGATAAAATGCAGGTTTCCTGAGTATTTTTTTACAATGTATATATGGCAACATGAAGCTTTGTAATTATTATTATTTTGACAAATCTTGGTTTTTCATAATTAAAATTTTGTTTTTCTCCTGATAGTGTCTTTCAGTATTTGCTTGAAGTTGGCTGTAAATAAATAGCTCTCAGTATTTTGTAATACAGCTTTTTTTATGCAGTCTTAACCTGTACGGCTAAAAAGAGAATCTTCATGATCCTTTGTACAATATTTATATGTGCAATAAAACATGCATGGCAAATCTCTAATACCCTCTGCAGTGAACATAATGTATATAGAAAATCTTTACTGTAGTTACAATTAAACTATATTATTTGCAGAAACCCTTTAATGGCTATCCCTGTGACTGATGATTTCTTGTAAAGGAGAGGGTAGTTGGAGACCTTAACACCGGAAATGATGGGCTTGGGGATGGGGAAAGATGAGGTGATGCAAATAAAGGAATTTTGCAGCTGAAGTAGGCATGAGATCCATCTGGTAGCTGTTGGGCGCCTGCAATGTTCTCCCTGCAGCTTTGCTGCTCCTGTTGTGCCTCCTGCCAGTCCATCAGTGCCAGTGAATTACCTGCCCTTGGCTGCCAGGGCTGGGCTCAGGGAGATGGGGGAGACCCCTCCTTCAGTCTGCTCCTGCTCACATTGGTGCGTGAGAGTTGTTCGTTTTACTGCCGACACTTCTCTCTACAGGGCAGCCTTTTCTCCTTCTGAAATGTAGAGATTGCTCTGCAGCTTTCTGCTTCAGCAAACAAAAACCTGGAGATTCCTTGATAGTACTGAATCCACCAGTAAACACAGTAAAGCCTTCAGCCCTGGGGATAACCCAGTGTGCCAGGGCTGTGCTCAGCTGCTTTGCTCTGCCCCTGCCTGCAGAAACAAGGAGCAGCTCACAGCATCCAGCTCTCTTTTGCCCATGCAGGTTTCTGAAGTACTCCAAGTACAGATTCTCCTTGATTCCAATTTCTCTAACAGAGTGCCTTTACCTTAGTGAACAGGTGACTTTATGGGCTGTACTTTTTCACATTTGATAATGGATTTTGGAAGCAGAGGATCTTTCTGCAATAATTTCCTTGCAGTGCATACAGTTGTATCTTCCCAGCCTTCAGAGTTTACTTCATAAATAAATAGATGCAAGATTGATAAAAGTCAATGCATAATTTAAGGCTGTCACCAGCAGCAGCCCCCCTGTAACCTAGAATCTAGCAGGAGCCAGAGACACAGGAGAGCATTCAGCACTGCTTAAAAAAGGAAACCCATCCTCCATCTCTTCGGAGTATTTCCTCTGGCAGGAGCAAGTCAACGTTTGAGCAACGATTGAGGTCCAGCTGAACGCTGAGAAAGCTGAGTTTACAAGTGATGACTTGCAGCTTACTGGAACAATCTGTGTTCTTGTCCAAGGTAGCTGGCCAAATTATACCACCAAGAGCTATTTTAGATCTACAACTGTCAAGACTAAATTCTACCATCTTTTGTAAAATTAAGCATACTTGATTTCAGCAATAAGCTTTCAGATCATCGAGACAGCAATTGCTTTTTTCAGATCTATTTAGCAGTCTCCTCTCAGTCCTGTCAAATTGAAGATAAACAGTACAAGTCTTTCACACTCTTAAGAATCAATGGCAAGTGGAGAAAAGAAATTTTCTACTACAGACTGCTTTCTTCACATGTTTTTGAAGAGTTCTTTTCTGTAAGTATCATCCATGAAATAACCCCATTTGCTTGATAATGCACAGGACAGTAAACTACTGTGCACAGCAGGGTTTTGTCTGCATTCTCCACCAGACTTGGTCCTTGGAAGGGATTTACACAGGCCAAGGAAAAACACTCCTACCACTTGAGATTAATTAGGTAGCTTGATTAGCTGTGCTACTAACAACTTCCTTCATCATTAAAGGATGAAGTAAAACCCAGTAATTAATTAGCTGAATGGGCACACTGCTCTTAATTACAGTCTGCACAGTTGCACTAGAAACTCGCTGAAGGTGCCACATCCACATGCACACTCGTGGTCTGAAAGTCTGCTGGCTTACATTTTGACCCAAAATGCAGCAGATGTAACTTCATGGCATCAAGAGTTTCCTAAGCATGCAAGAACATTCCCAATGCTTTAAAGCACACACATCAAATTAAGTGGGACTTTTATTTTTTCTTAGAAGGACAATCAGAAGAGCTCCATTTTACAATCATTACTTCAGCAAATGGTTTTTGCTTAGTTCACCACTATCTCTTGATTCATCTTGATTCATCAGCATTCGCATCCAAATGGTTCAAGCATTGAGGTATTTTGCATGGTGCTTGATGTGGTCGTTAATAAATGAAGCGATGAAAAAATAGCTGTGATCATAACCCTAGAAAAGAACAACAACAAAGATATCAGCAGAGAACATGCAGCTTGTGATAAAGCAATCATGCTGAGCTCTCTTAAAGGAAATGTAACGACTCTCCTGGTTTTATCCATTTTAAGAAATACCTGGAATGTATATGAAAATGGCAACGGATACGTAACAGGCTAAGTATAGATGAGCACGAGGAAGCTAAACAGACAAAGTCCTTCAACCTGCCCAGATCTGGGCCTGTAAACCAGAAATGGGTAACAGCAAGGGTCAGCTGCAGTGAGATGCCATCTGAGAGAACCGTTGCCCTCATGGGCAGTGTTCTGGTAAAACACAGGGGCATTAAGGAGAACACAGCTCAGGTCTGAGTTACTGCTCCATCACTTGCTGAAATGTCACCCTCTGGCCCACGCCCCTTCGGCAGCACTAACTCTATCTTCAGGTGCAAGGTGTATGATAAACCAGAGGGGACAATCCTTCACCCTCCACAACTGGGCTCCTCACTGGGTCTGGGTGGAAGTTGCCAGTGCCTTACAAAGACTCCAGTGCTCTCAGGACAGCCTTGTGCTGGGTCACTTCACTACAGGTAAGAGTGATCCTTGCACCTGCATCTTTGCATGAATCTAGGATGTCAAGCAGTTCTGCCCCTTCCCCAATTTACACAAACACATACAAACCAAATCAAAGTTTTATGGTAAACACAAAACCCACAGCACAGATAAGGGATGCAGCAGAAGGCCATCTGTCACTCTGGCTGTACAGTGACTGAGATACTCATTAAAAATGATTAATGCTTTGTCTTCAGCCGAGCACCGGCAGCCCGAGTCTCCCGTGCAGGGATCAGCCTGTCCAAGCTGGAAGTACGACGGCACCTAGTGGTGAAGTGCGCCTGAATCAGGCCAGTGATGCACACCGTGATGGCCCATGCGACTGGAAAGTGTCACTTCTCACCCTCTTCCTCAGGTGGCCAGGGACAGACCCACATGAAAAGCATGCCTGCCCCCTTACAGACACTCCCTTCACTGCCTGCTGTATAGAACCAAAAATCACAAACAAGAATCCAACCACCAAGGACTGCAGAAGCAACTTGCCTGCTGCAGTCTGAAGACCACTGGGATTTTCCGCTCTGTGCAGGCAGCAATGAAGTTATCCGGCAGTAACTGGCCCGCGGACAGGAACTGGTCCTCTTTGCCTTGGTCAATCAAGATGTCGAGGCCAGAGCCCGAGTAGGACTTCACAAGCTGAGTAGCATCATATGCCTGCAGAAATAAAAGAGAAATGACAGTCAGTTTGAACATTTGTACAACTGGTGTCAGTTTGTTGAGTGCAGGAAAAGAATGGCACAGAGAGAGTCCTGGGCAGCGTTGATTAGGACACTAAGTTGCACTTTGGAAGAACGAAAAACCAGGGAAATTCCAGGCAACTGAAAAGTAACACCCATTGCTTTAAAAAGCGCAAATGTACAAGTTTGACCAAACAGCACATCCAGCCCAGGGCTGAATTCCTACAGAGTGGAAGAACAGCAATATAGTCAGTACTAATTCACACTCTTGTGCAGAAACTAGATCCTGCTGAAGAAACTTGGTGTCTTGGTGTAATTATTCTAAAAGTCAAAAGACCAGTGTAACACAACTACGCTCATGGGAAGGCACTTAACCTGAAGATTACCAGGATCATCTGACCGAAAAAATTTGGTTTGACTGAAAAACAAAAATTAAAAACGCTTAAAATACATGAATCAAAAAGTAATTGTGATGGGGAGCATGCTACCCATGGGGTCCTGTGCTTATTACATGCTCAAAATAAATAACTCCTTTAGAAAGACAGCGAAGTGTTTAAGGCTGTGGAGAAGACCAATCACTAATGGACAGCAAAATCCAAGGTCCTACACCAAGGCACCAGAGCCATCATCCTTCCAGGATGCCACCAGATCCAGAAATTACACTACAATGGAAATGGGAGCTTGGGCTCAGCCCAGCATTGTGGCCACGGTATCAAATTATCCTGAACATATTTACATGACAATTTTAAGCTAAAAACCTCTGAGAGATAGGAGGTTGTACATCTGTGGCAAAGGCAGATCCAAGTTTGTTCCTGATGATTGCTGTTGATCTATTGGACGAGGTTTGCAGAAACACTCCAAAACAAGGGGACAGAAATGCTCCAAAAGAGGGGTTTTGTTGTTTTGTTTTGTTTCACAACAAATCCATTACATTAAGTCTAAGCAAGTTTAACTGGTGGTTTCTAAGTACACAAACTACTCTATTAACAATTAGAAAAGCAGAGAAGACTCTCCAATCCTGTAAAGTTTTAATCAGACCTGGAAGTTTTCCTAAGACATACTTTAATCCAGTTTACAAGGGAATGAACTGCAACTTGTGCTTATTTACAAGGAAATCTGAGTGCATGGTCACAACAACCCCTTCTAACTTAAACATTGCACTGTATTTCTGCAATTAAGTTGAGATTAAAAATACCGAAGGGCTGCCCAAATAATGTAGCAACCATGCAGACAAATATTTCTGTATCTTAGCTATTCATATAGAACTATGGATAGCTCAAAATTAAGGCTCTAGAGCTAAAACCTAACTTTGTCTAGTTTAATGCTGTTCTGCAGGATACCAATTTCCAGGTATCCAATGGGCTCCTCTTGGAGGCCTCCCACAGGCTGCCCCTGCAAGATGTCATGAGGCTCATCAGTCTGAACAGTTTGCAGCAGTGTCTCTCTTCAGGCTGCTACAAAAATACACTGGTCATAATTGATGTCAGCCTAGACTTTCAAATCTTCATAAAACAGAGAGGAATGTAGCTGATTCGATGAGAGACCTATATCTCATTACATTTTCATAAGCACCATAAAGCAACAGCAAGTCACTCCTGCCAGAAACAAACAATGCTTTTCTGTGCTTAGGGGTGTGGTAAAACAACAGTACTAGCTCATGGGCACTCCAGAGGTTTTTCCCAGGCTCCTGCTGTGATGTATTTACAGATCATTCATTCATCTGTCATTAAAGAAATGCAGCTGCAACACATACCTCCCATTTGCTTGCATCTGGTCCCAGATATCCACCAAGGGCTTTCTTCCCCCACTGACACTGAATTGGGTTGCAGATAGGAGCAAATGCTGACACAGACTGTTCAGAAAGACAGCAGAAAAAAACCAAAACTAGGTAACAATGAACTGCAGCAAATGAAACTGTATATACATTTAATGCCCTCAAAGAACACAGTATTATGTTGTCTTCCATCACATCTACAGAAATCTATACAGGCACTAGTATACCTCATATAAGCAATACTTCATCTTACTTTGTACTTCCCAGGATTCTTTAGAGCAAGAATAAGAGCTCCATGACCTCCCATGGAATGCCCAAAAATAGACATCCGTTCAGGGTCAGTTGGAAAATTGGCATTTATTAGTTTAGGCAGCTGTAAAGGAAACAAAAGCATAATAAAAATGTTAAAGCAACTTGAGTATGTTTAAGAAAAAAAGCACACAACTAACCAACTTTTAATGCTACTGAAACCAAAGGCACATCTCTGGTTCTAGCCTGATTTTCGTGATCGTGACCTGAAAGCAACTTGAGGGGGAAGGTGAAATCAAACGGAAAAAGTTCAGCCGATAATAAGTAACTCAAAGTATCTCCACAGAAATCTCCCATAACCTTGTAACACAAGATGTGGGAATTTCCTATGACTGAGCCACATCCCTTTATCACCTAGCAACACCAGGAGAACCCAGCAGCAAAGTTACCTCATCCTTTACGTAGGAATACATCCTGTAGTTTGTTTTCCAAGGATCTTCAGTGGCATCCACATAAAAACCAGCACCAGTGCCAAAATCCCAGCTTTCATCTTCTCCTTCAATATTGCATCCACCTAGCATGAAAAAAATCTTTCCTTTACTCCATGTTCAGAATTTGAGAACCTGCCATACAAATCAGACCCGGGACACAAGTTTCTCAATCACATCTCTACCCCTACAACTATAAGACAATTCAGATTTTAATTCATGTTTAAAAGTGTTATTTCAACATGTTCAAAATGACATGTAATACCTACAGATACATTCAATTCCTAAATAGTGTCAGTATCTGTTCATAAATAAATATAGCATATGCATGTCTCCTAAATTAGTTCTGTAAAGCTTTGTCCAGTGTACCCAGGAACTTAATCAAAAAGCTGGCACTTGCTAATTGGTGCTACCAGCTTATTTCAGTCATTAGACCTCATCCTACCAAGTACAAGAAACCGTGGGAGAAACAGAAGAACATTTCCTTTTCCGCAGAATGACAGAGCCATGTATCACCAAACGGTGTGTCCAAGCCAATTTATGTGCTTTAAATAATGGCTGCTACACCTCCCCTTTTAAGATTCTCCATAAGAATAATTCACTGTTCCTATAATTTCACAAGTCTATACCTCTACCTCTTCTGCAATTCATTTCATTGCTCCCACCTATAATTTCCATGAAACTTAAATAATTTCTTCTTTGAGTAACTGCAGGATTGTATCCTCTTTCCTGAGGCTACACTTTCAAACTAAATTTGCAGACGTGTTCTTGAAAGTCAGTACATCCCATCCAGTCCTCCCTTTGATTAGTCTGTGAATTACCAGCCTGGTTTGCAGAACAGAATGTGACATTTCAAGGTATATCTGACAGGAGTATTTTGGAGAAAGAGAGGCCATTATTTCCTAGTTTCTGCAATCCAAAATTACATGGGCTTTTATCTCTGTCAGATCACACTGCAAACCCAGGTGTAACTCAACAGTCCCTCAGAATTTGTGCTGAGATGGCTGCCACCCTCCTACACTGTGAAATCAGATTTGTACAAGGGTCAAAGTTGATTTTGCTCCAGTGACATGCCCTTGAACACTGAGTGATTCTGGAACTTAACAGTCCAGCAATCACAGGGACTGGGGGTGCTTGAACAACATGTTGGATGTAAAAAGTCTATCTTCAGTACCTTGGAGATGGACAAGAACTCAAAGTCCTTGGCATAGTGCTCATTATGCTAAGAATAAAACTTTCAGGAAGCCTTGAAAAAAAGAAATTTGAAAAGGAATCTACATAATACTGCTCAGTATACCTGTCTGGAAAAACAAACCCCTTCAAAGCAGGAAAAGTAAAGTCTACCAAGGCCTGACAGAGGGTCTGTAATGACAAGTATTTAATGATTTCATGCAGTCTGTCCCATCCAGATACATCTCCTGGCTCCTAGATGGTAATTCTCATGCACTACACAATTAAAATGCATATGTAAGCATTTTCACTACTTCTCAGCTCATTATTATATTTGAATTGCTTTTCACTTGTTTCTCCAGACATGGGTCAAACAGACTCAAGAACATCTGGGGTCTCTGAGCTAAAATTTAAGAGTATGATATGAAGCTCATACCAAAACTCATTTAAATAGTAGAGCAATCCTTATCAGTTACTAGGCTAAAAGGCAAGAGAGAAGCTGCCACGAGGGACTTAAAAGAAAATGGACAAAACAATGACCTATGCAAAGGCAGTTATAAATTGATAAAGACAATTTACACAGATACTACCAAAAACAAGTTCCAGTACAACTACCCAAAATGAATAATGCAAAGTTTAGTTGCCCATCTCTAATCTGCAGCAAAAAGCAACAACAAAGTGTGAAGTTTATTCATCCACAAGTTTTGCTCTTCTGTCCCTCTTCTTCATTAGAAACATCTATTTACATTCTTTGACCTGGCACAACTTCAAAACCCAGATGTAAAAAATACTTTATGGAAAGAACACTGCTTCTTTCCCATATTGCCTGTAGTCAGACGTAACTCACTAAAGCTTGGGAAGTATTAGAAGGCTGATACTTTTGTTTACAGCACTCATGAGCCTGTGGCAGAATCCAATACAAAACATAAAGGACTGAATCCCCAGTATATCCAATAGTTGCAGATTCACCTCTTCAGATTTCCCATACCATAAGCTCAGCCTTATACAAATAAGGCTGAGTTTATATAAAATAATGTATACAAATAATATAATAATAGACATCATTTAAAAATTCCATTCATCAGCAGTCTATTGTAACTGCGGGGGAGAAGGGTTTCTAGTTTGCTTTTCAAGTACTGTAATCTTTTGAAGGCATTTATTTAATTTGCTTTAGAAGACAGAATACAATTAAGAGCAAGCATTGCATCTTTGTGTGGCAACAGTTCTGAAGGTTCTACAGGGCCTCAGCAAGGCACACAATATGTCAGCAAGAATTCTAATAACAGACATTTCTTGTTTCACTTTTCTTCCTTCTCCTTGTCTGTGCTGAAATCTAGAGCCCCTTTGTTCTAGTTTTAGTGCCACAACAGTAAGAGTTTCAAATGTCAAACCCTCGCTACCATGTTACTAAGAACACACACAATGTAATCTAGTGAACAATGCAAGATGCAGAGGTGAGGTCAAATTCTGACTCAGGTGGGAAACACACTTTTCAGCACACTGCAGCAGCCCATTCTCTGAGGGCACAGAGTGCACTCCAGTGTAGTGACTGTTACCATGTCTCCTGTTGAACTTACGTGGGCTGGTGTCCGGGGCCACTACAATAAGGCCGTGCTCAGCTGCCGCTTGTTGAAACGCAGCTTTCGTTATAAAATTCTGTTCTGTGCAGGTCAGCCCTAGGGAAACAAAAATATCCTTGGTCACCCATTACTCATGCCATACTGGTTTCTTTTTGATAGAAAAGGTTTTGAAAAACAGGGACTCCTATCTCCATAAATATGGAAAATGTTTTCATTAGGCTCAACAATATTAAACAATCCACAGAAACG
The DNA here is from genome assembly GCF_029207755.1 of Chamaea fasciata. NCBI lineage: Eukaryota > Metazoa > Chordata > Aves > Passeriformes > Sylviidae > Chamaea > Chamaea fasciata. The sequence goes on along the minus strand of NW_027094087.1, from coordinate 54,241,907 downwards.
CAGTTGCACTGTCCCATGTAGTCACACTAACACGTGATCCAAACCAGACCCATGTGCACCCGGCTTTCCCTCAAGCACCTACTCCTGCAGTGCATGGTGCCTTCAGGTACTGTGCATTTAAACCCACTGACCACAGGCATTTGCTAAGGCTGACACTGGTAACTTCTGACACCTAATCCTGCAAATACATTTTTCTTCGCACTGTCATCTCAGTTGTTTGCATTACACAATCACACATGTGGCCTGACAAATTCTACATACTTCACACAGGACAAAGGGCCCATGAGCACTCTGGCTCCAAAACTCACAGCACTACATGCCTTTTGTACAGCAGCAGGGCCAAATAAGGCCCAATTACAAATAAATTACATTTCACATTAATATTTCAATTTTTCTTCACTATGCAATTTGAGAAGAGTTAATGATTCTAGTTTTCTCTGAGGACAAGTTGCCAGTAACCTAATTTGACTGATATATTGCCTAAGACAATACAGTTTACACTCAGTAAAATAAATGTGTTGCATGGCTTAGAGCTCTTCAGACAATTTTGATGTTCCTAACTTCAAGTACAAATATTTTTACCCAGACCACTGTCATGACACAATCAGGCCCCCCAGCTATTTTGTGAAATGAATATATACAAGGACACACAAAAGTTTGGTCTCTAACTTGTATATATAAGTCTCAATAAAGCAACTCCTTGAATTACAGAACAGAGTTTCTGCTTTTTATTTTGAATTTAAAAAAAAAATTAATTAATTTTTGATGAGACAATTTCACTCCTGCTGCACAAGCCTCTTCAGCCCCTGGCTCTTTCTGATCCCACAGGTTTACTTCACACTAGACATGCTTGTGCTATGGCAGCACCTCTCTTTTCAAATTCACCAGTTGCTTCCTGCAAAGCTGTACTTGGAATAAAGTAGAACCCACAGGACAAATGTGCTGCCTTCCATGGGCTCTTTTCACATCCCCACTCTGTTAGCCGAAGCAGTTTTTAAAAAGAAAGGAAAGCAGAAGGTCTCCCAAAGAGAAGGCCTTACAGGAGAACCTTTATATATACACTTTGGAACAAAAGGTATGACCATTTCAGAACAAAAGGGTAGAACACTTTGAACACTGAGCATTTTAGAACACAATCTGGCAGGCTGCTTCCCAAGCAGCATCCTTATTTATCACAGTACACTCAAACCAAGTGTGCTTTCCAGAAAAGGAGTTTCTGTAGAATCCAAGAGCTGCCACTGCTGTACCTCCACATTAAGTTTTCAGTAACTGTAGTGCAGTAGTTTAAAAATGTTTATGATTGTATTTTTTAAGAAACTAAAGCTCATGTTACTTACCCGAGAGCCAATATAGCACAGGACACTTCCCAGTTTCTGCTTTTGGAGGCAAGTAGATTCCAAATTTCATTTTGCATTTCAGCTCTGCACTGTATTAATAAAATAATTTTTGTTATCACCACTACTTAATTAACAAGGTCACTAACACTAAAAAAAGGAATCAGTGGATCAGGGCATTTCATACAAAGGGAGATCTGGTCAGTGAACTGTAACAACTAAGTTAAAGGAAAGGAAAAATCAATTTTTAAACTCAGCGTCAGACTCTAGATTTGGCAACAGCTAACTTTTCAACCTTGCAATGAATATACTTAAAACAGAGACTTACAAATAAGCCACATTTTCACACTGCTGCTAACTGAGAACAGGTTGAAAATCGAATTTTGAATCCCAGCACAATTTAGCTTGAGCTTTGGCTATCAAATTGCAAAGTAATTTCTACTGAAGAACACATCCACATGACTTGCACAACATAAAACGCACAGCATGTGTCAGAAAGGGAGGTTTTCAGTCTACAAAGTCTACAGACCAATTAGTTGCTCAATTAATACTAAAGCCTAAAACTATCAATAAACTCTTATCTAAGCACAACTGATGATTTTATTTTTATTTGGATCAATTTTTTTTTTTTTTAAAGCTTGGTTTTTTTGTACACCTTCATCAAACAAGAATTTATTCACTGAGTCACTGGTCACAACTCTTTTCCAGAGTGCACAGAAGTAAGAAATCCAGTAGTGAGTGGAACTTTGCACACACAGCGGTTCTCTGTGCTGCCAACAGGACAACCCAAAGTAATGAAGTTTAATTTTCAAAGGTAAAAATACTAGCTTCCAACCTCAGCTCTGCAGCACTAAGTATACCAGATTACGTTAAACATTAACAAAAACTCAAGAGCACAGCCAAAGCATCAGTAGACATTATCCCTGACTGAAATATGGATATTAGTGAGAGCATGCTCTTTTTCCTGCAGACTGAAAGCAATGACAGCAATGGATTCACTGCCCCAAGCTAAACAGTGGTGTTTACCTGTCATGTTCAAACACCTTCTGGAAACCTTCAAAGCATTTGTTGCTGGAAACCTGTTTCAGTGCCATGATTTTAACTGAGGAAAACAAAAACAAAAACAAAAAAAATACAAACAAACAAAAAACACCAAAAACCCCACAAAGTTAAATTTGAAAATAAAACAATCCTGGTCTTAGAATTTTTGAGAACAGAAGAGCTGAATACAACCTGCAGTATCTTTGCTTAATGTTATTGTTTCTCAGAAGAATTTCCTACACCTGCTTTCTGATCTTTCACTAACTTTCTATTCCCCCACAAAAAAAGGGGGCAGGGGAGGCTGAACTCTTTCGAGCAGAATGGGCAAAACTTACCTGCTTTTCTACAGACCCACATCTCCAATGACCTTTACCTCAGCACTGACTGTGTAATTGCTCTTTGGCTACCAAACAAGCATTCCCACGTGCTGTGGTTAGCCTGGAGCAGCTCTTTGTGCCAAGCTGCTACCTCCACAATTACCATGCATGAGAAAAAAACTGTCCCACCTTTTCCTCTCTTGTGTGTGACAGTATCCAGCCACTAACTACCAAAATACTGAGCCTTATTCTCATCTTTGATGGAAGTTAATTACAACATTCTAACAGTCTTCGGGACAGCAGGAACAGAGGAGCAGAAGGTTTATTTCCACGGCAAGCAGTATGAAAAATACAAAGGAGAGCCATGGGAGTTTTAGAAGAGCTGGCAGCACAAGTGTGCTAAGGGAACTCTGGAAGACTGACACAAAAGTGGACGCTGTCAGCTTGGACAGGGGCAGTAAGGCCAAGCAGGCAGCTGAAAGCTGAACAGACTGCAGGGTCACAGAATCACAAAATATTCTGAGTCGGAAGGGACGCCCAAGAGTCAACAACTCCTGGTTCTGCACAGGACTATTCCCAAGAGTCATACCAGGTGCCTGGGAGCATTGTGGAAACGCCTCTTGAGCTCTGCCAGGCTGGTGCTGTGACCACTTCCCTGGGGAGCCTGCTCCAGTGCCTTAACCCTCTGGGTGAAGAACCTTTTCCTGATATCCAGCCTAAACCTCCCCTAACACAACTTCAGGCCATTCCCTCGGGTTCTGTCACCGGCACACAAGAAAATCCGGAGGGGAACCCAGGTAACATCGGAGCAGGTAACAGACACCAAAACGAAAACGCTGAATCCCTCACACCTGCGCGCTCCTACAGGGAGCAGGAAGACTCCCGCACCCGGAGAGCGCTGGGGTGCCCAGCGCTGCCTCCCGCGGGGCCGAGGGCGGCCGGCCCACCAACAAGGCCCCGGCCGGGCTCGGGGCGCCCCTTTCCACACGGCCGCTCCCGCCCGCTGCGCCACAGCGCTCTCCCGTGCCTCATTTCCACCCTCCCCTGCGGTCGGGCCTGCACGGTCCAGCCGCCGCCGCCATCACCTCCCGCGCTCCCGGCCCGTTCCCGCTGCCTTACCGCGGCGGAGCGGCGGGAAGGGGCGGCCCCCGCGCGGAGGCGGCTCCTCCTCCCGGCCCGGGCACCGCCCCCGCCCGCCATGGCGCTGCCGGGCCCGGCCTCCGCCCCGGGACAGCTGCGGCCGCTTCCGCCGCCGCCGCGGGGCTGCCGGACGTCAAGTGTGTAAATATTGTCTTCAAAAAAAGTCGCTCCTAAAGGAGATTTAATCCGTGAAACAGCAGCGAGCGAGCTCTAATTGATGGCCAGGTGCTAGAAAGACGAGTTGCATGTTGGTAAAATTGTCTTGTTAAATTTTATGCCTTGACACGTTTCAGTCGGCTCAGACCTAGGGAGAGGTTAGCAAGGCTTGGGGACAGGGATGTGCTGCTGATAGTGGGCACAAAGAAGGCAGAATTCATGGGCCACAAGGACATTTGGCAGAACTCCTAGGACAAGGAGGAAAACTCATTAACTGTGCTGAAATCAGCTCTAATTGGGTAGAAGATAATTCTAATGGGGAGATCGTGACCATCAACTTGCAACCCACTGACTCAAGAAACCCACCAGAGATTCCGTAATAGTGAATATTCAAAGCAGTGTTTCTGTTTGTGTCATGGTCCCTTGGCTGCTTCAAGGGGGAAAAAAGTTGCTGAAGTGGCCTGAGCTGGGACCACTGCATTGTTGCATTCCAAATGTTTTATTTTCTCTCGGGATTTCAGAGTTCTTCATAGCAGGTGCCACCAGACAAACTGCTGATTTTATAGTGAATCCAAATTCTAGTGTAGGTATTTTGCATCTCACCTGCAAGGTCGGTAAGTAATGAAGATACTCGGCAGTACTTCTATCTTATTCATAACCCAAATTATCCCACTTTGTGCTGCGCTTTTCTTGTTTATTTCTTTATTTAGTAATTTGCAGTTAAACATGCCTATCAGTTGTCAAAAAATGTCCTCAGCAAAGTTCCCTCCTACTTTTTAGTCTTGTACCATATACTGCATTGGCAGTAACTATTCTTGCCTGTAACATTTGTAGTCTTGACTTTTCCACTTCCTTTTTTATTTTTGATCCCTAATTCTAGCAATGGACAGTACTGACAATTTTGTCTCCCCGTTATTTTCTGTTCTTCCCCAGTAGATCCATGTGAACCACAGCTGCTGCACCTCAGACCTCAGCCTTGCATCCTGACTTCCAGAGCAGCTTTCCTATCCTGCCTCTGTACTTGGATGTGGTTGGTACAAAGAGTCTGTCTCTGAGCTGTTTAAACCTCCTCATCTCAACTTTTCTTTTTCAAGCTGTATTTAAGTTGCCATCAATCAAATTAAATTATGTTTCTTCACTACTCAGATACTCTTCAGGTTGTTCCTTCCATCTTTTATATGTGCACTTTGTAGCTCCCTAAATGTCTCTCGCTAGCAAGATAATACCCACTTAGTTATTTGAACTGAACTGTAGCCAGTCTGTTTTCTCTCATATATACAGACAGTTGTTGTTACACACATCTCATATTCCCTGGTATCTGCAATTGTTTTTATCTTTTTATCTATAGTCAGTATGAAATCTGCCTAACTCTGTCAGTGATACTCATAAGATTTTGATGTGTTTGTGCTCTTCCTATGCAAGTTCATTAGGTAACCTCTGCCCAATTTATTCCCATTTGAAAGCGATATATTCAGAAGGATTCACCTGAGAGCCTGCTGATGAGTTTGCCTGGCCTGCCCACACCTCCATGTCAGGATGCATGCATTATTTTCATGTCTTTTCAGTCAAAAATGACTGAACATAAATGCATAGGTAAATTACGTGGGGTCTGTGTCTCAGCCCTTCAGAGAGCTGTGGGCTCAGAGCTGGCACACCAGGATAGTGTTAAGAACAGTGTTAAGGCAGAGGGAGCCAAGCTGGTGTAGTCTCTTCTGTGCGGTGGTATAGATCTTTCTAGCATCTTTGGTTGTGCACATTTGTTTAACCTTAATTCCATTGCTGTATCCTTTCAGACAGCGTCTGCAGTTCTCACCTGCGAATTCATTTTGTTTGCATTCTGCCTATCATATCAGATTCTCTGAAAAATACCAGATGTGAAACAGGCTTCCTTTCCTTCATCATTAAAAGGCTACTCATGTGGTACAGCAGAGCAACCAGTAGAAATGGGGAAATTAAAAGAAAAGAATGACAGACACTCACTTTGGAAAATCTTTTGGCTTATGTACTCTTGCTTTATGTATTACTTTATACATAAATACATATGTATTACTTTACTTTATTCCAGTACAGCACATACTGTTCCAACAGACTTTCTCTATGTTCCCCCTACACAGACAGTGCTTTCTACCATCTTACCACTGATCTCTTCCAGTGCTGAGATGTGATTTCACGTCAGCTACCTAGAATTTCTCTTATGATCAGTAAGAAAGTCTTTGCGTTCTGTCAGAAAGGTTTTTGCCTTTTCACCATCTTTTCTGTACCCGGGGAAACATTAGCTTCAGCACTCTCAAACACATTTTCTGTAAAGCTTCCAGCAAGAAGCTTCCACACTCTAGCCAAACAACCTGTATGTCTTAAGCTTATGGCACCAAATTTTTCCTTTTCCATTTTCTTTGCAGTAAATACTGTCCTTCCCCCTGCCATGCATCTGGGTACACACTTTTCTAATGTTTTAATACTTTTTAGGGCAGTCTGAATTAAGAGTGGTGGTTACTAACTTCCTCCTGCCTGCTTTTCAATCATTTTTTCTCAACTTTTTGTATGTGATCTCATAATCACTTTGGTTATTCAGAGCTCTGAATTCACACTTCCCTGTTGACTTTGCCAAGAGATTATTTGTATGCTGTTCTTTTCTGAAAAGAACTCCAGTGCTCTTTATGGGAATTGATTATAATCAAGTCTTTTAGAATTCTAATGTGATATTTATCTAAATTATCTTAAACTATCTTATGCCATGCTATCAGTCATTTTCAAGAAACATATATGCTGGCAACATTATGGTCCCTCAGTATATTTCATGCTGGCTGTATTGACAAAACCTGTTTCAAGTCTTTAGCTTTTCAAGGCAGAAAGTTTGCACAGGGAAAGGGAGATTTTCCTACACAACTGTATTGTTATTGATTGTCTTTATTATTTCCCCTTCCTTCTACATCCATCTATCTTACCTTTTAGTCCTAGATGAAAGTTAGATCTGAGTTTCTTTTCTTTTCTTTCTTTCTTTCTTTCTTTCTTTCTTTCTTTCACCCTCACTTTCTTTATCTGTGTACACTGAGGGCTTTTTTTCTGCTTTGCTCTATTTCTTGATTTCATTATTTCCTTTCTGTTCATTTATGAGTCATCTGAGTCCCTAGGTCTTTTAGGGACACAGCATTGTCCTTTGGTCTTGCTTGCACTGTAATCCCAGTTACATAGCTCCCCTGGCTCCTCCTTCACTTGGCTTTATCTTGGATTGATGCTCCTGCAGCACTGCACTGGGAGTCAGGAATGGCCTCAATAGCTCTGAGCTGCTATGAGGCTGAGCATGTTCATAAATCCTCTTTGCAGAGAGGCTGTGGAAAATGTATACACAGAAGATTTGCAGTTGCAGAAACAAGTCATTTGTGATAAGGAAATAGAAGAAGTAATGTGTTTTTGAAGAATTCTTTGTCCCTGGAGCAGTTAAAGCACTTACAACTTTTCCAAGGGAAAAAATACCCAATCATGCTTCTTTTATTACAGTAATGTAAGAAATATTAGTAATATTTTCTTATCACTTCAGAAAAATGGAAAATTAGGCACATTACAACTGATATTAAATCCAGTGAGGAATATGCTCCTGATAATTCTGACAGAAAGTATCTTCCTCTTAATGTGTTATAATTAAAAATGAAGAAGTTTTGTTTTTTCATAGTAAGTTAATTGCACATATTTGTATTATGTCTTTTTTTTTTCCTATTTCTTTCTAGTACAGATTAATTTTGAAGCTATGAAGAGTCTGCTTGTTTGGGAAATTTTTCCACATGCAGTTTTAAATTTCTCATGTATTTACTGAGCCCTTGAGGCTGGTATTTTGAATTCAGATATTCAAGTGAACTTTGATGTATAATTGCAGCTAAGGAAAAACATTGGCTGACAGGAATGTAATAGTAAAGATCTGATTTACCAAATGCCAAAGGACAAATTTAAATTCAATTTAAGCCAATAAATAATACAGTTGAACATAAGGGCTTGTCTTATTAATGGGAGCTGCAAGGAGAGGTGGAGGCATAAATGCCATTTGTTTAGGCTTGTGGTTATCTTTCCAAGGGAGACAGGCTTTTCTTTAGGTCTTATGGAATAAGTTAAGATCAGCAACACCAACTGGCATGCCTTGATCCCTACATGAGCCTTGAAGTAATACAAGTACAGTAGACTTTCTTTCTTGGCCGTGGTGGACAGTTCAGGCCACAGAATTGAAGTAATTTATCAAAATGAGGGTCGAAGTAGCAGAAGAAACTTTCGTGTGTATCAAAAATTCTTCCTGTAAGGATTATTTAAATCTGTTCTCTATAATGAGGTAAGACGCATGCAAAATTACAATAAAAGATTACTTTAAAGAGCATGGCTTTTAGAAAAGCTGAGGAAAAGGCAGTATTTTATTGCTATCAAAGATGAGTATGGTAACATGCCTACATGGGTTTTGGAACAACTGGCATGATCCCCAGCAGAAAGAATATTTTTTCAATTATATACAAGACTCTTAGAGGAAGTGCAGGCAATGAAAGGGTCAGAAGATTCCAAACATCATTTAAGATGAAAAAGTAAAAGTAGATGCTTATATTGCCCAAAGACAATTGGCAAAGAAACTTGATTGATCTGAATTTTAAGAAAAGTTTAGTCTTCTGAAAGTTTAAAAAAGTAATAAACCTTGAAGGCAACAAGTTTTCAGTCATTAATATAGGGGTTATTTAGTTATAATTTGTGTCTAAAAGTGCCTAAATTAGTGTCTAGAAGATCAAGAAAAATAAGGGCGGGTCAGCCTTACCACCACTGCCGGGAAAGTGATGGGACAGATCCTCCTAGGAGCCATTTCCAGGTATACAAAGAGCAAGAAGGTGGGTAGGAAGAGCCGAGATGGATTTACTGAGAGCACAGCACACCTGGCCAGTCTAATTACCTTCTGAAGAGAATTATGCTTCAACAGACAAAGCAGGAGCAGTGAAGGTTGTATACATTAGCAAGAGCTTTGAAGGAGCTGCTAAGAGGCTCCCTGTCTTCTTTAACAAGACTGGAGAAGTATGAGCTCAATCAGTGGATAACAGGGTGGGTGGAAAATTGGCTTCATTGCTGGGTTCAGGGAGTATTGATCAGCAGTTCAGAATCCAGCTGTCAGGGTGACACCCCTCCGGGATCGATATGAGGGACAGGACTGTTTAATGTCTTTATTAGTGACCTGGGTGATGAGATGGAGTGCAGTCTGAGAAATGTAGGTGAGAAAAAAACAGTTTATATTACTCCCTGCAGTAACAAAAATAAAGAGAGAAGGATAACAGATCTTTGGGAAGAGACTTCAGTTCAGAAAGATATTCTGGAGTTCTGGAACAAAAAATCTAAGTTGCAGAAAGGAAGGGACTATTGGTAATATAGGTCACTATTGATAATACAGCTCATTGACAAAAAGGAAAGAGCTTATTGCTACTGACAATGACCAGGTCCACAGTGCAAAGCACTGTTGAAAACCTATTGAAGCAAACCTTCTCACTTGAAGGGTTCACTGTCTACAAGACAGGAAGAGGGGAAAAATAATTTCTGCACTTCTCATGTGAATAACAGAAATGTTGACTTCCAGAGTGCAGCCATGATGATTATGCTGCTGTGGAATCTTCATCCTTTATTTTATGCATAGTTATAGGCAGAAATTCCAAATATTTTGGTGGAGTAACTGTTGGACTAGTCTGCTTCTGAATCCTGAGATTTTCTGCCTTTGTTTGACCCTGAATAGTTCCACCTCTTTCAAAAAATTTCTGAAGTAAGGTATCCTGCCTTGGATGAATTTTCAGGTCCTGTGTGCTGCTTCCCAAATGGCTGTCATTTTTTTTCTTGTGGGAAGTATCAAAGAGGAATTTTAGGATAATCTGTCTCTCTGGGTCTTTCAGGGTCTCACAACTGCTGTACTTCATCTCAGGAAGTGCCTTTATAAAACTCCTTTTGATCCATATTTTTGCTGGTTCTACAAACCTGAAGTAAGTAAACCTGACTCATTTCAAACACATAAATCTCAATTGCAATAACTGTGCATTGCTAGAATTTTTTTTTCATGGGTCAATAAGAACTGCCGATTTCCAGATATGCTTTTGAAATCTGTTTCATCAGCACTGGAAAGCAGAGGTTTACAAGAAGGGGACCTGGGGACCTTCATCCATGTCTTTTGAGTTTCGGGTTCTGTTCCTAGCTTACTGAGTGGCTTCTTTTGCAGATTTTATCTCAGTGTTCCTCAGTTGCCCATCAGCAAATAAGTCCCCAGCAACAGTTGTCTCTTCCTGAAAACAGTTGTAAGAATAGATAAAAGTGAATGTAGTCTGGCAGTGACTGCAGTAATCTATTTAACATGCTTCTTTCCTCATTTTTATCCTTAGGTGTAGATCTGTAAGGTGAAACCTCAGTTAATATGTCACAGTATGTTCCTCTTTCATCAGCCCCTGGCTTCTTGGGCAGATCAGAAGATGGCACAGTTCAATCTATTTACCTTCTCCCAGGGGGTTGTTCCTCAAAAGATCCATTCAGCAAAGAAGCTCGTTTCCTTCAATGCTCTCCAATGTGACTGTTAATAGTCCCCTTACAGAGGGAAAAATATTCCCTACACCTATCCCCAGGCTTAGCCTTAGCCCCATAGGCCCCAAATATTTAGTTTTGAAAAGCAAAGTGATGTGGCCACATTGTATCTGCTGCTAGTTGGGAATGGAGATATCTTATACTTGTGGGATTTGAAGACTGGGATTTTCTTCAGCAGACAATTCCAAAAGGTAATTCTTTCCACTTGCTTAAAATACTAATTTGAGGCTGCTTCTTTTTCTCTATTGCCTCTAGGAGCTGGCTCGACTGGCTTTGGCCTGAACATTTAACTAGGAGCCACCAGCAGTTCCCAGTCTAAATGACTCCATGAAAAAATAAGTTTTTCAGCTTGCATACTTTTTGCTTTTTCTGCAAAGAGACGTGGATCATCTTTGTCATTTCAGATTATTCAGCAGCAGAGACTTTACAAAACAAGCATGTTGTAAATTTGCTTGGAAGCTCAGAAACCATCATTTTAACTACTGATTTCTTTGCTTCTAGTTCCTGCGGCAGTAGTGTGGTTGCAGGAATATAATTTTTACTGCTGGCTTCCTGAGGGCTGTGAAATGTTTAAGGTTTCTGAGACTCTCAATCTCTCCTACTGCCACAGAACCCTTACCATGTAAGAGGGAGAATAAAAGTGGACTCACAAAGTGCTAATATTTGTATTGTCAGTGAATTGTGACCTAAGAATTTGCAAATAAACTCTGTGAGATTTTTTTATGTCAATTGCAAATGCACTTGCAGAAATATTTATGGAAGAGCAGGTGTTCTTCATGGTGACAACTGATGATAATGACAGGATACTGTCTCAACTTCTGGGGTGTTTTGAGCCTTTCATAAGGGACTATGTTGATGCACATGCAGTGCTGTCTCCCTTCAGAGAATACAGAGAACTTAGTGTCTTCTTTTCCAAACATCCTTGCTTTTATATTTTGAAGTGCCATATTGATAAACTAAATGTATTGTCTTTCAACAATCAGTGCAAGTTATGTAGAAATAGGTAAATCTGGCAGGGATTTTTCCAAAGAACATAAAAAATTATGATATGCTGGAGCCTATGTACAGAGGTCTAGTAGTACTGAGGTAAAGTTGAGTGGATTTGCAACTCAGGGATCTTATCTGGTACGTTTCACCATACCACCATATGTGGTATGTCACATATTTGCAGCTAAAACAATCGGATTCCCTATGTCTGATAGCTTCTGAAAAATACAGCTTTGTATGCTTTTTTCTACACATTAGATGAAATGATGAAATCTTAAGATTAGAGCAAGGGTTTGAAGGGATCACTTATTAACAGCTGTATTACTTTGATATGCATTGGCGCTGCAAACAAGAACTTGTATGCTGTAAGATCAGTTGGAGGAATAAATTTATTTTGGTTTTAAGACAGGGAAAATGAAATCCGTTAAAATCCACTTGGGGTTCTTATTTCAATGCTCTTTGTAAAAGAAAATAGCGACAATAGATGGCACTGTGGTTCTGTGACCCGGGGGTTGTTTCTGTCTCTGTAGCCGTGCAGCGCTGTTTGTGCTGCTCTGGCTGCGGGGCTGACCCAGACTGGACACCAGGTGCCCACCAAACTCCCACTCCTCTCCTCAGCCAGGCAGGAAACAAAAGGAAAAGTTCCTGGGTCGAGATAAGGGGAAGAAGAGATCACTTACCAATTACTGTCATGGGCAAAACAGACTTGACTTAGGAAAGTCAAGGTTAGGAAAATTAGTTTAATTTATTGCCAATCAAATCAGAGTAGTCTCATGAGATATAAAAGCTAAATCTTAAAACAGCTTCACCCCTCCACCCCTCTCCCTTCTTCCTGGGCTTAACTTCACTCCTGATTTTCTCTGCCTCTTGCCCCAATGGCATGGGGATGGGGAATGGGAGCTCTGGTCAGTCATTACACATAGTTTCTGCTGTTCCTTCCTCCTCAGGGAGAGAACTCCTCACACGTTTCTCTCGTTCCAGCTTGAACTCTCTCCCTCTGGGGACAGTCCCAACATGCATCCTTCCCTCAGGCTGCGGTTCTTCATGAGCTGCTCCATTGTGGGTCCCAAGTCCTGCCAGCAAACCTGCTCCGGAGGGGCTCCTCTCTCCACTGACTTCCCACAGATGCTGCCAAGAGCCTGCTCCAGCACGGGCTTCCCACGGGGTCACAGCCTCCTTTGGCATTCACCTGCTCCAGCGTGGACTTCTCCACGGGTTGCAGGGGCATACATGCTCCCCTATGGACCTCCCTGGGTTGCAGGGGCACAGCTGCCACCCCATGGTCTGCACTAGGGGCTGCCGGGGAATCTCTGCTCCAGCGCCCGGAGCACCTCCTGCCCCTCCTTCTCCACTGATCTTGGTGTCTGCAAAGTTGTTCCTCTCACATACTCTCGCTCCTCTCTGGCTGCAATGGTGCAGCTTTTCCCCACTTCTTAAATCTATTATCCCGTTGGCACCATAGTGGCAGCTGCTGGGCTTGGCCTTGGCCAGAGGTTCGTCCATCCTGGAGCTGGCTGGCATTGGGTCTGTCAGATATGGGCGAAACTTCTGGAAGCATCTCACAGAACCTGCTCCTGTAGCTTCCTCACTTTTGAAACCTCACCATGCAAACCAATACATCTTATTAATTTTAATATTTTAGATCTACTTCTTAGTGAAATTAATTTAATTGGCTTTCTACTGTTGCAAATACACTGTTTCTGAGACCAAAAATTATTAAGCTCTATGTACTTACCCAGAGAGTACCTCTTCAGTAGAACGATGGCTGTCCTTTGAAAAAGAGAATGATTACAATGGCTCATTTTGGACCAGTTTACTGAGATAGTTAGATTCTGCAATGTGCTCTTTCTTTTTGTCCAGCAAAATATTTAAAATTACTTTAGCCTTTAGCAGACATTGTACTGAATATTTATGGGAGAAATAAAACCAAACCAAATTAGCTGTTTAAGACAAACCTCCAGTTTATAAAACAACTGATGGCTTTTGAATATTTTAATCTGCTTTACTAGCAGTGCGATCAGACAGAACAGTAGAGCATTGAAACACCATTTTACATTAACATTACAAAATACAGCAAATTTTTTTCTCTATGTATTTACATAAGCAAACATATAGGTATTCAAAATAGAATGCATCTCACTGTCTGGCAGTAATTACATAAGTACAGTGCATGGTTGACTGGATGGGATAGATACATAGGAATTTTTTACCCTGAAGTGTAAAAAGGATGCACACCAGCTTAGAAGGTACATGGTGAGCTTCATGTCTTTGGACATTTTTCGGATGCAGTCTTAACAGTAATAAAATGTCAATCTACTTGAAAAATTGATGCTGAAAAGCTTTTTCAGATGAAGTGGTTTTTTTCTATGCTGATATGACAGACTGACTCAGCATGCTTTTCCTGTGAAGTAGGGGAAGGAGGCCCTAACCTCTGAATCAGTCTATATGAATTTCTTCTCTCTCCTTTTTTTTTTTAACCTGAAAAATTACAAAAAAATTCATTCCAGTCTGATGCTTAATGAAAACACGTTTTTTTTCAAGATGGAAATGTTGCTCTGAAGCTGGTCATATTAAAACCATGGTATTCATTTCAAGCATGGGCCAAATGCTGTAAATCCTAGTTTAAAACAGCTGAACTTTGTCATCTGTCTGCAGTATAATGAGCGCATTAATTTCTGTCTACTGATGAACAACCTCTAGCAGATTTGGCATGGTGACTAGAACAAATTCATATCCTGACTCTATCACCCTCACTAAGGCAAACTGCACAAAAATCAATTAATATTTTGATGCAGGGTGGCAGAATCAGGCCTTTCTAAGCTGTCAAAAATGTCCATAAAGAGCGAGAGATATTGGTCTTTATCTGCTGTGCATTCTTGGCCTTGAGAGGCTTCTTAAGCAAAAGCTGCTGATCACTCAATAAAACCATCTCTCTGAGTGCTCCAGAATCAAAATGTCAGGCATCAGTTTTCCCGGCTTCTAAGCAAAAACTAAGTGTTATGTTCTCTCCAGCTGTCAATTAATGAAATGCCGTCAAGTCTCTTATGTCCAAAACATAGGTTTTATTTTAATAAGCTGGGAAAAAAAGATCGTTCAGAGTCATCTTGTAATGAAACTTCAAGCCAGTTGTTGAAACCTGCTGTGACTGTAGCGAAACATTCCCTGTCAATATTTGCAACCTGAGCAATTTGACACTGTGAACGAGGAACAGAAGGTGAAATGAAAGAGAAACAGAGGGCTGATCTGCTCTGCCACATGGGCAAAATGCAACGGTAAGTGGAGAGCATAAGCACTGTATGTGAAATGTTCAGTGACAGTTTATCAGCTGAGAGCTGGTGAAGGAGACTTCAGAGCCGCAACTGGATCCTTAGGGGATTTGGGAGGGAACTGAGCTCCAGAGAAGTGCTGGGTGCCAAATGCATAATACAGGATGCAGGTGGGCTCTGCTCCCCAGCACAAATGGGCGGTAAGACCCAAGCTCTCTGTCCCACCTACTTCTTTCTTTTGCAGGGCCAGAGAAACTTGCATCAGGTCAGGCATAAATGGTAAAAAATGTGGTGATTCCCTCCACTGGTGGAAGCCTCTCTGTTTCCTTTCCCCTCACATGCAGGTTTAGAGACCTTCAGTCCCCGTCAATATTCATCATATGAAGGCAGTCTGGTTTGATGGCAGATCTAGAGCCTCAGACCTCTTCTCACAAAATACTTTTGCTTTTATTACTGCCTGCTTATTCCCTGAGATACCTGTTTCCAAGGGCAAATCCTCAAAACCATCACCCCCTTTGTGGAGACATCTGGCCTGTGCGATACAAGATGGGCATTGTCCTTAGTTCAAAGTTCCAGATTTAGGGTCAATATCAAACTTGACAGGAAAGAGTGGAAAGTCACTGCTCCCACCTACTACTATGGTAGTCCTCGTACTCAGCTCATTTAGGAGATTCCCCCTGGTATCCCTTCATTGCCAGTGTGACACGCCTCACACAGTGCTGTGTAGGAACAGGAAGTGTGCATAGGGAGGTAGGAGCAGCGAGTTCATTTTTGCTTCTGTTGAAGCTGTTCAGTTTGACTGTGGTGATCAAATGTACCCAGAGACAGAGAGGGCATATAAAGCACCTGGTGAGCACAGCATTTATCCTACTTGATTTATCAGTTCATCCTAAGTGACCTGTTTTGGGGTGAAGACTATGAATATCTGTGAGGTGATAGATGACATTCATGGCATCATCACTGTGAGTGGGGCTAGAGCATGACACTTTGTCCCATACATGGCGTCTGAGGTCTGTGGGGTGAGTCAGTGTCAAGTGCATGCAGAGCTTCTGTGTGGCCAGTGCACAGTGGCTCCTACCTATCCCATGTCAGAGGAAAGGGCTCATAAAACTAGCAGATTTAGTTATACAATATATATGACAATAAATCAGTGTCTTGGATTTGACTTTCAGTCAAACACCCAGCCAATTTTTAAGTCCTTGTCTGTCACAGATCAGTATCTTAAGCTAAAGACCTTCTCTTCCAAAGACTCCCACCTGGTAAGCTAGAATAAGGTTCAGTTCCTCTCTGTCTCCTTCTTTGACATAGTGCAAATTTAATTGCTCTGTAAAAACTGAACAACTTCAATAGAAGGATGCATGAAGGCATTGGAGTTTTGCTTCTGCACGGGCACAGTTTTTTTCCAGAGAAACTGGAATATATTCTGGTTCTGATGAGATTATGGCTGCAAAATTCATGGAATTAATTAAATGACTGGATTTAAGATTTGCATGTGAATGCAGCATTTATATTTTTTCTCTTCAGCAAAGTCCTACTGGCCTCAGTGACATGGGCTATGATGTCTGAAAGAAAAGTTTCATGACTAGCCATGTATCTTATGTTCTTTATGCAATGTTTGCTGCCCTTGGATCTCTGCAGGTGAAATGCAGTGTTGTTTACAGGTCCTGTTATTTTTCAAGTGAGCCCCATTTGCCCATACATATTTCATTAAGGCTGAGTCCTAGTAGTGCAATCTTCTGACCATTCCTGAGCAATCTGCCTTAACAGCAATACACTGAAACAACAGAAAACAATTTTTAGCAACTAACAGTTTTCTAATAAGTCTGGCTTTACAAGCCCTAAACCAAAACCAGAACATTCTGAAAAATGGCCTTTTTTAACAAAAGAAAAATTATAAGGGAGGATCTGCCTCAACCTTTTACTGAAGCCTTTACTCACACAAAGCTTCCTCTGACATTACTTAAATCAGACTTTGTTGGAATTGAACAGAGTCATGAATCTGGAAGTGGTGTGAAATTATTTAGCCTGCTTTTCCAGTGTTCTCTCACTTCACCTCCCTGTCAACACCAGTGGGTGGGAGCAGGGAATTAAGACTAATAATTTGAAAACATTGTTTTCAATTTTTAAGCCAAACACATGAAATTCTTGAATGTAAATAAACTACAATGCCTGAAATAAAGATTACAAGTGGTGGTGGAAAAAGAGGACCATTCAAGTATAATTTACCCGTGTAGGTTGCTTATTTGAAATACAGAACAAATGGCAGAAAAGCCCAGGGACATTTCGGGATGGTTACTGAGGAAGAAAAAATGGCATAAAACCAATTAACAGAATGTCCATATAATTAATCTATAGCAGTTTTAATAGATTTTGTTTAATACTTCAAGATTTATTTTAAATATATATTAGCAAATGAACCATCATTTTATTTAAAATTCTGTAAAGTGCTCATTCAGTTAATGATAAGAAAACTCAATTGTAGCAAGACAAACTAGCTGGAGCCTACTCTGCAAGAACATCAAAGGACAGCTTAGCTTTCGTTTGCAAAGAGAAAAGAAATGCGTAGGTTTCTTCACAGCCCATATAATAATACCAGAAATTACATTTTTTCCTTTAAGAAATATATCCTTTAGAATATTAAAAAAATAAGTTTAATAAAGCCTGTGCTTAAAACAGCCAAAGTACTGTATGAAAAAAATTGCACATTTGATACCTTTTCAACCCTGCTTTTCATCCACAGGATAATGTGAGGAGTATATGATGCTGTTGGAAGGTCTCTTAAACACAGCTGATTTTCCTACGCTATCATAGCTTCTCACAGCAGGTGAAATTTTCAGCGCACGCACCGTGGTTGTCATGGCAGCTGCTGACCATCACACGCCACTAACCTTTTCATTCCCTGGGCCAATACTTCCCTTGGAGGTACCATCTAGACGATGTGTTCCTATCGTGACCGTCGAGTAATCCTTAGCCATCATTTTCGCCTCTTTTTTCAAACTTTTCATTTGTGCTAGCTGTAGCTGGCTGGAGTCATATGCAAGGGCCGGGATAGTGTTCACTAAAATCAGCTGGAAAGGTTTCTTCTCCTCCTTGTAGCGACACTGAATGTAGCGAGAGAACGCTGAGCGGTAGGTTTTGTTGAACAATGTATATACGAGTGGGTTGACAGCCGAAGAAAGGTAGCCAATCCAAACAAATATGTTGAGAAGTCCTCCAATGACCTCTTCTTTGCATGACTCCTTGCAAATAACAGCCATCACATTGGTGATGAAAAATGGGCACCACATCACAACAAACAGAAAGAAGACAATGCCAAGGACCTTGGAAGCCTTCTGCTCATTGCTGATGGATTGCATGGTTCTCCTCCCTGCAGTCCCCGTATCTCTGTTCAAGGAGCGCTGAAAGAGTTTCTCTGAGGACAGGGAACTCTGAGGGAGGAAGCTGAATGAAGCAAACTTGGTCTTAGGGCCAATGTCATTCACGCATAACATAGCTTCCTTCTGCAGTGACTTGATAGTTAAGAAGTAAGTGACTACCATGATGGTTAGAGGGATGAAGAATGCCACAAAAGAGCCCACTAGAACAAAATTTTCATCTGCGAGTAAGCAGATGTCTTTCTTAAAAATGTCTTTCTTAAATACTTTGGAGTCATCTTGTAGTCCAAAGACAGGTACAGGCATGGAAATACCTGAAGGTGGATGAGAGAAAGAAGAGGTTAAAAACAATAATGAAAACCACTTCCAGCCTCCAAGAACAAACAAACAAACATCTACCTGTTTTCTACCTGTGGCTGAGGTGATTGTAGCTGTACACATTTCCTCAGCCATAGGTAGAACACATTTGCTTCCTTCTGACTGTCCTATGACACCTGGTAGCCAGAAAAGCATGGGTTTGGGTCTTGGGCCCCTTGTAATGATCTCCAGACTTGCTCCTTGGTCCCTGCCATCTTGGCAAAGGATTTTATGAACTATGACCAAGATGACACTGCGCATTTCTTTTCTAGAGTGGCAATAAGAGTGATCTTGTTTTTTATTGGACTATTAAAATTGTTCTGGGTTCTAAATAGGCTGGGAAATACTAATTTTAGGAGGAAAGATAATTTTTTGTCATAGGTCTGAGCGTAATCTTTCATTGTGCCTTTCTCTTTTCTTGCTGTAATCTCCATATAATCAACACAGGCTAAATGCTAACAGAACCCAACTTCCCCATGTGGCAATGGCCAGATGAACAACAGGAACAAATTAAGCACTGAGAGACACTGATATGAGGCAGCCTGAGATGTAGTTTATCCTGCAGGACTGCAAAAGTCTTTTCACTGTATTTCCAGCTGCTGGAGTTTGCCTTCTTTGTGCACAGCCATGCAAAATTTGTCTTGCCCAGGAGCATGCATCCTTGGCTTGTCATGAATGGCAAAACAGGGTGACAAAGTCCATTCTCCTTGGACTGCTCAGTCTGTTTCAAGCCTACTCAACCATTTCCTTGGGGATTTCTGCAAATGCTGCTAGAGTCTGGGTAAAATCAAACAGCTGCCACTTCTTTAGTTTTGGGGTTTTTCAGCATTTTTCTCTTCCCTTCCAAATAGATGCTATCTCTCCAAGAGTGGTGATGTTCAGACAATGAAAGAGATGATGTGCTGCAAAGATAGCAAAAGTGGAATGAAGCAGGGGGTGATCATGCAGACCTGTTTGGATTAAAGCAGTGAGGAGTCTGACTCCTGTGGAAACTTAGCATAATCTGGGAGCTTCAGTCCCATTTGCATTTTGGAACAGAAATCCCAGTTGCCGTATTTGGTTTATGAGAAATGAAAACATTTACTAGAGAAGAATTTCTTACTCTGTGAGGATGCTGTGCCCTACTTTGTTCAGTGGATGCCCAGGAGTTCTTACTGGTTCACAGACAAGTCCTGAAACATCTGCATCTCAATTGTACCTTCCTCTATCTGTCTTTCTTTCCCTTCTTCCCACTCTGCTGCTAAGACTGGGAGCCCTTTAAAAACATAGTCTGATATTTCACACATATCCAGTGCCCAGCATAACAGCTCCAGTCCTAGAGGAAAGCTGTGGAGTACAGGCTCAATACCAAACAATAATAATCACAGTAATAATAATATTAGATTATTAGTCTGTTCAAGTGCTTAATTCTTTTTGTTCTTCTGAACCTTCTACAAAGATCTTTTTTTTCTAGGAACAGTGTAGCTTATTTTGTCTTTTCAACTTTGAACTGAGTCATGGCATCACCTCAGGCCACTTTAGCTAAGTGCTGTTCTTATCTGCCCTGGGCAGAAGCTGGTGGAGAGCCTGTGGTATTACCCTTTCTGTTTCTCCTGCGAAAGCTCTAAATGCTGGAACTTGGGTTAGGAGAAGCCAGTGAGTGAGATGCAAACTCCTGCAATGTGTGGCTACTTCTGAGTTGAGCTGACAGAAACCTCGAGTGTTTTTAGCTACTGGCTAAAAACATCTGAGTCCATTTCTCTGAAAGCATGAAGGAAAAGGTCACTGTCAGAAGCCAGACTGTCCAGTCATGGCTGAGTAATCTGGGGTGCTCAACATCTCCAGGGAAATGAGGAATGCTTTGAAGTTAATTTTCTTTTTCTTGGATGTTTTGAAGGGGTGCTGAAGGCATCCAGCACCTCCCAGCACCATACTCCAGCTGCACGAAGACACAGCATTAGTCAGAGCAATACCAGAAGTTTCCTGTCTGCTTCTGCCCTGTGCTGATAACAGCGAGGCTGTTTTTTCATTTAATTCAAAGACCGAGTGTGAGCTGCAGAGATAAAATAAACAATGGTATTGACAGAGTAAAAGGATGCTTTTCATTACTACCTTATGGTTTAGCTGCCTGAGGAGGCATGGGAGCAGAGGCAGCAGCATTAGACAGAGGAAAATTTTAGCATAATTTGCACGCTTTTCCAAGTAAAGGGCCAAAGTCTGTTGCAACTTTTCACCTGAAACAAGAGAAGCAATTCCCCAACTGCTTTGTTTTGTTCTTAGCAGCTTCTGGAGACTGGCTTCTAAATCCAGATTTCTGGCTTTAAAAAATGAAAACGGGCTTCAGCACGTAGCAGAAGTTTCTTCATTTCTTTGACATTCATTTAACAAGCTCAAAAGTGCTGTACCAGCAGAGCTGTAGCAGGCACTAGTACTTCATGTAGGTTTTTCTGAGTGACCATTCAAGGGATCTTTCCCCTACAGCTACAGGGAAGTGGCCTGTATACAGTTTGAAAACAGCAGAGATACCATGCTTTGGTGGCAGAGAACACTGACAGCTGTAAAATGCTTTCTGTGTAACCCCAGTTAAGTTGACGCAGGGCATCCCCCAAATGATATTGTGGCATTCCTGCATGGAAAAAGTTAATGCCCAGCCCAGTTTTCTCTTTTCATATCTCTATAGGGACTAAATTTACTGTTTCCCTCCTGAAAGGAATAGGATTTGTCCCCCCTCAACAGTTGACTTCTGCAGCATAAGTATGGCAAATTCCATGAAGACACAGGGATCAAATTCAAAGGCAGTCATATTCAAACTTCCAGTAAAGGAGCTTCCATGTGCAATTCACATCCACTATTTTGATGGGATTTTTAGGAACCATCACAGATGGCCAAGAATGTCTCCCACAAGTCACGTTTGGTCAAGACCATTTGTTCTGTAAACCCATAACGAAAAGTCCTGGTCTAAAGTTGCATTAGCATTATTGCAACTGACTGAACTCATTCTTTAAAAGTTGCATATGAATGATATGTTTCACTTGGATGGTTCAGATGTGTACTCGCTGGTTTACTTGTCCTTGCTTTCCAGCTCCCTGCTCTTGGTGTCTGGAGGTTTAAGAAGACACAGATGGTGCCTGTGCATTCAAACGTCATAAGAAGAAAATCAGCTGCACAAGAAAGGACCATGCAGAGCTACCAGGTAGGGACAAACAGGTGTTTTGGGAAGTGAAGTCTGTGCCAACAGCAGATCTGGAGGAAACAACCCAGAAGGGCTGTACCAGAAGAGCTAGTCCACACCCTGCCCATTTCATGCTCCTGCTAGCTCAAGGTCAGTCTGGAAAAAATCTTGGTATCCCCTGAGGACTTTTTTATGGTTTATCTTCCTTGGCTTTCAAAATAACTAAACTGAGGCACAAGGAAACATTCAGCACAGAATACGAGCATCCATTTAAGCACTGAAGGTACATTAGCCACTCTATTTCCTGCTGACATTCCCACTTAGAACATTTTCCCTTGTGAACAAGCCCTGTATATTATGTTCCTCTGGTACAAGGTGGTTTATTTATATGGTTTAATTTGAAACGTTGCTGTTTCAAACTGTGAATTTTAATAAACTGCACAACAGATCCCAAACAATAAAGATGAGTAATAAATTCTGCATTAAACCTCAAGAATTTGGGCACAGTTTCAGAATGACAAAAGGCTCTTGAAAACACCAAAGGTTAAGAAGTAAAGCATTGGCATCTTTTTTGTTGTTTCAAAAAGTCTGGTGAAATTGACAGAGGTTGATATAATGGTACACATTGCTGGCTTCAGAGGTGTACAACAGCTATAAAACCACTTTAACTGGACAGGCAAACTGGGTTTGCAGCTGCCTTGAGCTGCTGAGACTATCAGTAAATCAAAGCCATAATTTACAATGTGCATGTAGGGTGGCACACTGGGGTTACTTGGGGTGAAGACAAGGAGGGGGAAGTGAATTGAGAAGGCCAAGGTTCTTTCAGTGAAGTCTCCTTTAAGCAGAAACTGTCAGTGACATGCTTTCACCTTGCATATATCCATTTCAATTTTGTTTAATACAAATGAGCATTCTTCTGTGCCTTAATAAATGTCTAAAGGTTAGGAACTACGTTTTAGAAATGTCATTACAGTTTCTCTAAAACTTTGGCACCTTTTCTTCATCTTCTCATGAAAAACGAAAACCTCTCCTCATCTCATGTTTTAGCAGTCACATTTATTCAGACATACCAGGTCATGGGCCAGCTCACAGGCCACTGCACAAAGGTGTGCTGTGACACTGGGGACCTCTGAAAGGATTGCGGCTTGGGAAGGCCAGTGTCTCCTTCAAGCAGCTCAATCTGGCCATATTGTCGAATTTCTTTAGACAAGCCCATGCTGGTATCTATCTGGTGCCTATTTGTACCCAGAAAATATCCTCTGTTGGTATATCTACACATTCAAACAGCAAACAGATGTCCATGTATAACTCACCTGCTGCATCCCAAGGCATGCAATGCATACTCTCAGTTTTATGTTGCATAAAAATCTCCTTGTTGCACACTGCCATCACATTATTTTCAATATTTTTGACTTAATTAACCACACAAAAGAATATTTATTCCTTTGGGCTACCTTGGTGCCCTGTGTGGATGTTTGTTTGCTCAAGGAACACAATCCACAGTGAGCCACTTGTGGCGGGGGGACCACGGAGCATGTCCTCCTCTAAGTATCAAGGATGACAGTGTGTCTGGATCTTATATGAGGAGCTGGATTTTAGCAACAGTTACTTCCATTTAAACGTCCACAGGGGAGCTGCTCGATCTGGCTTCACGACTCTGCTTGGCATTTGACACTCACTGTTATGGTTGTTACATCACTACATTACATTGTTTTGTCATTACATCGTTGTTTCCCCAGACCCGCAAACACTTAGCTGCTCTCTGCATGCACCTGGAAAAGTTATTCCCCCTTTGACTCCTTTCCAGTCATGAAAAACCCTTTACTGTGATAATTTTGTTGCTGCCAGAGTAGTGCCAGCCATATTTCCAATGCTGCAGGTTGCTAATGGGTGGCAGTGCAGAAGCAGAAATTTCTGCCTGGGAAGAGGGGATGTTGAAAACCTCTGTGTCGATTTGGAAACATCATCTGAGGCGGCGTCTAGTTAGCATGAATGTTAAAAAGCTTCCACCTTCTCTATTCAGAGTGACAGTATCCCCAGAGTCCTGGGCTAGAATTTCTCCTCACATGTGAGACCAGCACAGAATTCTTCCCCAGTGATAGGTACATGTGTTGGAAGAGGCAGAAGCAAATGAGGAGCTTTCTCTCACAAATCCCCACATAGTATTTGTTTTCACATGGATTTTCTCAAGAGCTAAGTGAGTCAGTGCTGGGGGAGCATCGTCTCCTTTCTGCATCCCAAGAGGCTGTACTCACAGGAATGGAATCAGAGTAGGTCCAGGCATTCTCCTTATAACTGTTGGTAGACCAAATCTATTTTTTTATACAAGGGCACACATGGAACTGGTTTTCTGTATCATTCCCTTGGAACACTTTATTTGATCACACATGTTCTATTTAATGCAAGTGAAAGGAAAACAAATCTAATCTCACATAGAGGAGGTGTCAGGTAGCAGTTGGATTATTCTATTCATTTTGAAATGGCTTTGTTCTTGACAGCTCAGAAAATCTCTAAGGAAACATATTATTTAACCTAGAAGGAGATACATTAAATTATTTTTATGTGGGAAAAGTTTAGTAAATGAAAATTTATACCATAAATTATCTATTTCACTTTAGAGAAACAAAATCAGAGAAGTCTGTGTTTCCTAATATGTTTCTCATTTATGTCCTCAGTCCTGAAGCCTATTTCTTAACAAGAACAGAGATATGTGTCTCCTAATTAATTTGTAGAACTGTGATAATAAAATAACTATTAAGAGGATTAGAGGAGAATTGCAGGGAGGACAGTGCAAGAAATGAAGAACAGTTGCACCTTTTTGACACAACTGTTTAGAAACTCTGGGCTTCAGAGTGAGCTGAGTTATGAGAGAGGAAGCTGCTGATGGAGTTGCTTTCTCCTTTGATATAATCCTCAAAATGTGCACACAGCTCTATTTCCTAAAGGCACCAAGAATCCAGCAGTGGGAAACAGTTTCTTTGCTTTTGGCTTTAAGTGCTTTTCCTGCCTGTGCACTCCTCAAATTCTCTTTGTAAGTTATGCTGCAGGACTTGTTTACACTCTGGTTTCTCTAATTTTCTTGTTGGATTTTCCAGGCCTTCTGAGTATTTGAGGGAGATACAGGCTTTTGCGTAGCAGTTTCCAGTGCAGCCTATTCCTCAATACAGTCTTTGGTTTTCAACTAGTGACATTATTTCTGATTTGGGCAGAGGCTTCTTCCAAGGTGTTTTTTGGTTTCTCACAGAGCTCTCCAATTGAGAGAAGTTGTACCTCTCTGTCTAAGATGGTTACCCAGTCACTAAAGCGCATATGGAAGTCTACGCTTATAAAAGAGCTAGAGATAAAGGTGAGGAAGCAACTTGCCTGGGGGATGCTGGCTGAGTAGAGCCTGAATCCAAGGTGGAGAGCAGCTACAATTCTGCTGCCATTTGGGAGCTGGAAGGGAGCTGGGCCTGATGTGCTCCTTCAGGGGACATAGGCTAATGACAACTCTATAACCCCTTCATCCCTGGTGAGCAGAGGTGATGAAAAGTGACTGGCCTTACAATAAAGAGCTTAATATTTAGTCTGAAAATTTGCAAGGGGTTCCACAGGTCTCCAGCCTATCTTTGCACAGAGGGACCAGGTTCTCCTCCTTCTATTTAAGGCTGCTGCTTCTGTGGTTCAACAAAATGAAGCAAAGCAGGTCAAACACCCTTTTTCTTTCTGTGTACTTAATTAATGTTGTTTATACTGCATTGGCGTTTTTAAGCTCCCAGTAGCAATGGTTTAATTTCTACTCAAAAGAAGTTACAAATTTATGGTTGGCACTGGTCTAGGTAAATATGTTAATTTGCAAAGGAAAAGAGCCTTGTGTAGGATCAACTCCAGCCCCCAGTGATATCCCCTCTGTTTAGCATATGACCTTTCTGTATTCCATGTCAGATGGCCTCGCAGTGTTCACTGTTCAGGCCCCTAGGAGAGCAGATTTGGGGATAATAGTGCTTTGAAAAGAAGGAAATACCTTTTTTACAGAAACTTCCTAGATCAGATATTATCAGTTTGTCTTTTTAGCTATGAAGCTCCTAAAGGATCCTCGGGGCTTATTTATTATGTGCTATACATGCTACATACCTAGTAATGCTTAAAAAAATTACCTATAGCAGCAATTATCTAGAAATTATGGAGAGACCTTAGATATTCCACTACCATGAGCAAAAAATGTGATACCTCCTAGAGCAGTCTGAGTGACAAAATCACCTAATATCCCAGTTTTTATATCTCTGTCTTTTAATTATTACATGGTGTGATTTGTTGAATGCTGATAATTTACTTAACTCTGCCCTAATCTTCCACTGAACTGAACAGAGATTTCTGTTAGTATCTCTGATTTTTTCAGCAGTGCTACTTGGCCTCATTGTGTAGCTTAAAAGGATGTATGTGTCTAAAGATACATATTTAAAAGAATGTAGGTGTCAGATAAATTTTGAATTTATTTTTTACAATAATTTCACACTCCATCTGAAGGGCACAGATAACAAAAACTGTAATTCTTCTGGATTTTCTAGACCTCAGACCATGTCCCAATTGTTTCTCCATACCTGCTTTTGTGGTTGCTTGTAGAAGTTGCTTAATAAGCAAATTGTCAGCTTCTTACTAGTTATACAAGGAGACTGCAGCAGTGGCTGGACAGTTATTGGGATAGATGTCCTGATGTGATGGATAATTTGGAAGGAAAAACAGAATGAGAAGCAGCTTAGAGACCTGCACAGGTCTGAAGATGATGAGTCAGGATGCTGTGCTTTATGTTTCATTGTCTACCCTGCAGCTAATGCCCTTCACCCTGACTGAACTCTGTTAGACCAGTCAATGCCCTGGTCACATTTACAAGACAACATGGTTGAGGAAGAGAGAAAAAGGGAGTATATCTGAAGGGATTGTGTCTGCCCATATTTCCCATCTACTGGTCTTTATGTGGGTGCTACAGAATGATCCCTAGACTTATCTTTCTGTTAAACGTCATAAAGCACCTTGAAAATGAAAAATAAATACATGAACTATCCTTGCAACAAAAAATGCAGGAGTGACCTCCTGATGTCCTGCAGTAGTATGCAAGGCAGGGCTGGATTTAACTGGGGAACTTTCAGTCTAAAACTTCTGAATACTTCTGTATTGTGAGGGGAAATTTACACTGCTCATTCAGTGCATCTGAGATGTAAAATCACACAGTTTTTCTCTCAGGATACTCACAGTTCAGCTCAGTCTATGATCCTGGCCATAGTGGTCAATTTGACATTTCAAAACTCAGATGAAATACAAAAAGGTGTAACAAGGGCTATGTTTTACCAAAGGGAAATAAGTCTTCCCAGTGGGTGTGATTTATTTCCAACATAAAGGCAAGACTGAATGCTGTGAAATACACAGATTACAGCTTTGATTAGGCAGAACAGAAAGCCTTTATCACGATGCTACAGTCTGCTTTCAGGACATCACAGGAGCTCAACAAGCTATTTTCCGTCAATGGCCCTGGAGGACATCATAGGCAAAATCACCTGACAGGTGTTTCTAAATTTATCTCAGGTAATTAGGAATATGTTGTTGTAGTTCTGACAAACCTTTCACTTTTATGAGCTGGGTTTCTGCTTAGAAGGGATGCCAATGGTGCAGCCCAGGTAATGTGTGGGGAAAGTGGACTGCAGCCTGATCATTCAATAGTTTGCAATGTTCCTGCTGCTAAACATAAATGTAAGGCTTTAATTTTAAAGAATTCTGTGACACATGAACCTTTCTTAATGTCATAAAACACAACATCTGGTTTAAGTCAAATATAATAAATAAAAGAACTTGTGAAATTGTTCTGTTTAATTGTAAAATGAATGAAATTCTCTCTTTTCTTGACATTTTCTTTTATGCAACACAGTGTTACTTTAGCAGTGCCATTTTTTAATGTGATTAAGTGCAGTCACAGTGTACAGATGACAGAACTGATGAATTCCAACATAACTCCTTTTACACTTCTTTTGTTGTCATTTGTATTGCATGTGGCATTTTCTATGCAGAAATACAACTCCTCTGACTATAGATACTGCCTTTTTTCTTAAAATATTCCATTTACTCTGATGTACCCTACAAAGAGAGACTCCCTGATTATAGGTCATATTGGCACACACCAACAGGTACTTATTCATTAAAAAAAACGCTCATAATAGGGCATGCCTGGCCCAAATGAACTTGATGCTTTTTTGCTGGTAGCCTCAAGAAGAAGAAGAAGGTGGTCCTTATGGTCTTCAAAACAAAGACAAGTTTTTTTGAAAAAAAAGACAACTAATTTTTTCATCAGCACCTTGACTAAGCAGGTTCATTTCTATTAAAAATACAGTTCTACTGTTTATAACTTGCATTTTAAATAAAAAAAGCAGAAAAAATGCAACACAATAATGTCATGACCCCCCCTCATTCCTTTTTTCACCTGAAAGTCAGATTGCTTCTTGCAAAAGGAGTGCTCACAAAATGAATGTATGCCTTTTTCACAGGCAAAACCCTTCATCTCATCCTGATGTAATTACATAAAGAATATGGTAAAGAATATGGTAAATATATACATAGTAATTATTCTTCCTGTCATGACACATATTTACTGGTATAATAAATCCAGATGAATGCTGGGTTGCTCAGTGTCTTTGGTTTGCAAGTGTGTCCCTATGTACACATGCCTGTGTTTTATTTCTTTATCGCTGTGTTTCCAAATTTAAATCATAAACATCCTTTTAAGCAATTTTTTTTTCCATAAAGAAAAGTATAATGTTAGTAACACCTCCTTGTCAGATGAACAAACATTTACGAGCTCAAAATGCAAGGCTTTTAAACCTTCACAGTTATTGCAGGGAGATATGCGTGGTAAGCTGATGGTCTAGTGGATGTGTCCACTCTTCTGGGAAGAACAAATCAAGCAGAGGGTTCTGTTACATGGGAAATATGGGAATAATTTACTTGAAAGTAAATAGGATATTTATGTATCTTTCTCAGAACCATCTTAAGTAATGCCTCATGACCAGAATACGTGTGGTAGTCAACTCAGAAATGTGCATCACAGTGCTGAATGTTCCTTTTCCATGGAAGTGAACATTACCTTTCCTCACACAAACTGTACACAAAGGGCTTGTTCTCATTAGTTGTCACTACTGTAGGAGCCATTAGTATGGCAATGAACTTTCTACTGACATAATTGTTGCTGGCTACTGGGCCTCATATGTTGTGTCTCTATGAAGAAATACCATGAAGATTCTATTTCTGAGATGATTCTGAAGCTCTAATTCTTTATTAATGAAATTTCATGCCAACACCCTTCATTCTAATTGATGCAAATTTCTCTATATGTTGTGCAACAAGTTTTTACAACTTCCTTTTATTTTTATGGCATCATCTACGTCCACAAATGATAAAGGTCCCAGGGTTGCCCAGACACAAAACCTACAATGTTTGCCCCTGAGATCCTCCATCTGGAGTGGGCAAACAGTATGTTCACTCTCTGAGAGATGGTTTCATGAGTATGATGAAAATAAGAGAAATGTTCCCTAGGGAAATGATTATAAAAAACTGCTAAGAATGCAAAGTCAAGTCTTCAAAAGAATAAATGAAAGCAGAGTGAATGACTAGATGAGAAGGAGAGTAGTGTAGTAGATATTTTAAGCTTAGCTCCAGGACTTCCAAATTTAGGTTCTAAGCTTTCAAACTATATTGCCAGAGTACAGTTTGTTGTGTAGTTTTTTGCAATTTTATATATTTTGGCAATAGATTCCATGTTTTAACAAATGATCTTTTCCTACGCCAAGGCATCTGTAAATTAGACTTCATTGAAGCGGCAAATTATGTCACTGGGAAGAAATAGATGGTAAATAGAAATTCAGGACAGGGACTCCCAGCCTCCAGTTTATTAGCTATTTGTGCCTTTTGAAAACTGAAAAGGGATTTTCAAATGAAAGCTTCCCTTGACAGAAAGAAGACTGAGCTTAAGGAGTCCAAAGCTGTCAGCAAAACACAATCCAGAGGCACCAGTGGTTGAACTCTCCCAATCCCTGCTGCTTCCCTGGCCCTTCATATGCTATAAGGCAGCAAGAAATCATGCAGAGAAATTTCAGACTGCCTGTGAAGGAGGTATAAGCCTCTGTGTCAGCATAAAATGTCACATTGCCAAATTAGCTGGGGGTTCAGTTGCACTGGGAATTTGTACACCTGGAGCTAACTTCATGCTGCACTTTGGAGAACGTTACTTCACGTGCTACAGTATGTCTCATTTTCAAAGCCTCAAAATCAATGGCAAAATTTTAGAGTTATGTGGTGGGAGGTATTTTACCAGCTTCATCTAGACCCATGTTGGGTTTTTTTTTTCTGCATGAAAAGTACTGAATAAATCTAAGTTGTTAGTGACTGGGGAGTGCAGAGACTGCCTGAAGGCAGTGAACAGATGTGTAGGCTGAGTGAGAAATGGTAAGAGAAAACTCAGCTTAGAGTGTGCTTGGGCTTCATCAGACTTCACATTACTTAGACCATTAACAGAGGAATAGAGATAAATAAGAACTGAGGAATGTTATATATAAGTATTTAACATTCATGCCTGTAATTCTTTTATGCTACCCTTTCAAGAAGGGAATGATGCACTGTTGGCCTCTTTGCAGACCAATGTTTGTTAGGCCCGTTTAGGACTCAAAGGTATTTTTAATGTGTTTTTCAGTACAGGCTCTATTCACAATTCTATAGATTCCAGTTCTATTCAAAATTCTACTTCTTTCCAGCAGGGGGAAATCCTTTGGCTTTTTACACCTGTTCTTAATAATTACCTCTGTGCTTTAAAACAAATGGAATAATTTTCAGGGTTTAATGAGCTTTTGCCAGCTACAAATAATCTAATTATCTAGCCACTGTGCATACTGGATGATTTAAGAATTAAAGACATGATTAGAGTCTGTTACAGTAATTAGAATCTATTTTAAACCAATTGCCTGTGGCATTACATGGTCTAGTGAAACAAAGGCTTCTGGCTAAATTCTCTTCTTCCACTAAATGCAAAAACAAATGTTAGCACAATTTATTTTTTTTTTAAACTGAGAAAATCAAGATTTCAGAAGTCAAGTAAACTATCTGTGCTTTTTTTCTGCAGTTTTTAAATGCTTCATATGTCACTGAAGCCAATGGAAGGAAGATCACTGATTGCCTTGGTTAAAATTGACTGAATTTATTTGTGTATTTAGTGAATAAAAGGAAAATTAGAAATTTAGTGAACAAAAGTGTAATTAATTTGGTGCACTAGAAGTTATAGTCTAGGTGGGTTGGGAAGCACTGGAAGAACTTCAGGCCCCACAAATCAGCTAGAAGTATTTGCAGGAGTCAGTGAGCAGGTGGGTGAGGGTAATCCAGCTGATATGATGTTCCTGGATTTCCAGAAATCCCTGACAATACCTTTTGTCAAAGGCTGTCAGTGAAATTAAATTCTAATGGCAATAGAAGAAAGATCCTTTTGTGGAAAAAGAATGGGTTGAAAGACAGAAGGATGAAAGACAAGTGGTAGGATTAAACATTTTGTTTCCATATTGAGGGTGGTAGAAGGCAGCATCTGACAGCCCTGTATATTCATCAGTGCTGCTCAGTTCAGCCTGAGCTGTTTGCATGGTCAGTGGAACTGATTAAATGTGCTGCCAACACACAACTGTTGGTTGTTTCCCCCCTCTTCCTCTGCTAAAATGAACATCTGCACAGGGGAACATAGCATCTTTCATTTGTTTCTCTTGCTTTTTCCCCTCCATCTCATATTCACGAGAGTTCACAGGTCACCAGCTCAGCTGCAAACTGAAGGCACATGGGGGAGTCGAAGGAAATATGTGTGAGGCTGGAGAGCAAAACCTTGGATCTGAATCTGTAAGTAAGATGGTAGCCTCACCAGGTGCTGTGGAGGGTGTGTTATGCCCAAGACCAGCTCTACCTGTGCCAGGTTACATAGAATGGTTTGGGTTGGAAAGGACCTTCAAGATATTCTCATTCCAACTGCCTTGCCACAGGTAGGGACACCTTCCACTAGCCCAGGTTTCTCAGAGCACCATCCAACCTGGCCTTGACCACTTCCAGGGATGGAGCATTCACAGCTTTTCTGGGCAATTTATGCCAGCATCTCACCATCCTCACCTCACTCATCCCAGTGAGTTCTCAGCCACAGGTGTGTGAAAATGCAAAGAGTTAAATCATTTACAGCCTGTCACTCTAAGTAGCATTGCGAGCCTGGTAAATGATACATGGAGCACCTCTTTGTTCAGAAAGCATTTCCTGTTAGTAAGGGATCTAGAAAGCACCTTCAGAAATCCATTTCCTACATATTCTTAGCTGGATGGTTGCAGATCAGGAGGATAAGGGTTGATGACTGACTGACAGCAAGTTGTCTGGGTGATCTGGGATCTGTCAAGATTCCTTACAGTACTGGCATTTTTCTTTATTCTATTAATATAGTGATATGACCCAGTGCGAACTTAGTCCCGTCTGGCAGTGACTGGCTCATCAGATTATTATACCTTCTTCCTATGTGTTTCCTTTCTTATCTGTCCTCTGAAGGTCATCCCATTTGCCATAGCTTGTTGCCAGGCTGGAAACTGACCGGTCTTCCTTCAGCTGGTCTCCCCATGCCCCTTGCTTCCATGAGACTAGGAGCCAGCTGAGCACCACTTCATTCCTGCCCACCTAAGTGTGTTTGCCTATATTAATTTGTACCTATTTGACCTTCTCACTGTTTTGGTGACACAAAATGTGTGAAAGAGATGGAGTTACCCTATAACCCTTC
Source organism: Chamaea fasciata (assembly GCF_029207755.1). Taxonomy (NCBI): domain Eukaryota; kingdom Metazoa; phylum Chordata; class Aves; order Passeriformes; family Sylviidae; genus Chamaea; species Chamaea fasciata. The sequence goes on along the minus strand of NW_027094087.1, from coordinate 54,209,413 downwards.
CTATTTTCCTGACATCCACTGTTCCCTTACACATGTCCTAATCCAGCTGCAGTGAAGCAGGACTCTGTCCTCTTCACTCATGCCACACCTGAGTGCTTTCCAATAAAATAATGAGTTGTATTTTCCAGTTATATAAATAAGGATCACATTGCTATCACTTGCCATAATAATAACAACAAGTAACATCCATGGCTCATCTCATCACTGTTAGAAGACAGTTTCTCCAGAGAGCAGAAATGGTGTTTTTACAATGGATATATTACTAGTTATTACTACAGAGAAAAGTCATAACTTTTGAAGTAAAATATCAAGCTACCAAAGAAATAAACTCTCCTGCTACAGGACATAAACCATGTTCTAACTAATAGGGCTAAAATAACACTTTTTCTGGATAGTGAGCTAATTCAGATACTCTGTCAGTAAGCCTCTGTCTGAGAAAAGATGCTGAGCAGAGTGGACCACTGGAATAGTCATTCTGATCATTCTGTGAATTTGTGTTTAACCAGGGCAATAATTTCACACACACTAAGCACAAGGCACCTCACACAAGTGCAGACAAACACAGTATGCACAATTTTAAGGAATGCTTGAGTTATTTATGCTATATAGAAAAATGCACTGAAAATACTTACACTTAGCATTTTTCAGTAATTGGAAAAACTGGACAGAGTAGGTAATATGTTTTCTACTGGATTAAAAAATTGTGACTGTAGAAGAGACAAGATATGATTCATCCAATCTAAATGAAGACATCTATTTCTGATTTGCTATAGGCTTCCTTTATAGTTGAGAGCTAGGTGTTTTTAGGGTGGAGTTCACCTGGCCTGTGCTAGACATCTACATCTGCTCAGCTGAATGCACCCCAGAACCAGATGCTGTTGAACTTCGTCAGGTCATGGAGAATGCAGAGCTGTCCTGTTGAGTGCAGACTCCCACGATTTCTTGCTGTGCAGCTATTTTAAACCCTAACAATCCTAGACTGCTTTTTCTCAGACTGTGGGCCAGGATCAAGAGGGAGTTCAGGAGACGATTTAGAGTGCCAGGCTGACAGCATGTTAGGCATCATCTCCTTTCCCTCCTCTGGGAAGAGCGGTAAGAGATCACAACTACCACCTGCAATAATTTGTAATAGCCAGGGAAGGAGCTAATTACCTTTGACTGCTGACAGCTCACATCTCTTCCAGGGCAATAGAGTGATTTTTTCCTGCCTCTGAATAAGGGAGCTGCCAATGCTCAAGGGTCTACAAAACCTCAAGCACTGAAAGGGAACGGTGTTTTCAAGGCATTTGAGAACCTCCATCCCAGATGTGTAAGGAAATCCCAGATGGCATCAGACACCACGCTCTTCCAACTCCCGTGCCGTAAGACTGTTCTGGACATGCTGCCATCATGGGAATGAAAGATCAGTGTTCCTCTGCCTAGATTTGAGGCTCTGGGTTTTGCCAGTGCACAAAGAGATTTGTGTACTGGGTCATTCAGAACACCTATTTTAGATCGAAACTCTGAACTGTCCACTGGAGAGACTCTTCTCATTCTCACTGTACACAGTACCTGTTGTCTTCTAAATAGGATGCATAAATTCCCCATCATACACACCAAGAAAGGCAGAGAAGATCTGCCCATGGGAAAAATCTTTAAGCAAATTACCCAAAAAAGAAATTGGGAACAACTGACTCACATAAAACAGGGGAAGACTTTTTTTAGTTGATATATATTTTTTTCTTTTCAGATGCTTAGGTAATGATGGATCATCAATATGGGAAATGAACACATCTTTAAAATAAACTTGTATGCAGTCATGCTAGTACTGATGTATATTCCTTCAGTGCTGCTCAGTTCTCCACCATTTCCCACTGTCGTTGATTTCCATTGCATAATTACTACATTACAGCACTTCTTAGACTGTGGGTAGCAAAATACTGCAGGCAGAGAATAAAGTTTTAGACTGCAGTATGTATGTCAAATCCTCTCAAAAGCTGGAAATCTGCAATTACATGCTGAAATATTGCCTCACTTACCAACTGATATGGTCCAAACAGCAATTATTTTGGCAAAAGCCTTAGTTCTTGAGTTGAAGCGGCTGTGGTGGATGGGGTTCCGAATGGCGATGTAGCGATCCAGGGAGATGGCACAGAGGTGCATGATGGACGCCGTGGAGAAGAGCACGTCCAAGTAGATCCAAATGGCACACAGCTTCCTAGGTAGAGGCCATTCGTATCCTGCGCAAGAGAAAGTTGGCATCAGCTAAAGATGTGGCATGTGTCTTTTGTTGTGACATGTGTCTTAGTACATTTATCCTTCTAGGAGGATAGTAGTAAGTACTCAGTAATAGTAAGTGTTACATTTAGAAACTGACACTGTTTTAAGAAAATATTTTTATTTGTTTGCAGCCTTCTAACTGTAGCTTTTGGGGTTAACTCTGCTTCTTTTCAAGGCTACAGGCAGCATATGTTTTTTTCTTTTTAATTCTATTTGCATAATGCTAGTGCTTGGTGCTATGATTAAACATTTTTGGCAGCAAATCTATGAAAAGAGAAGCAATTTTGTCATTGTAAATCTGCAAGTTCTCAATTTTGCTTTAGGACCTTTTATCCACATAATTACTGCATTTTCAACACCTGCTGATATGCAAAGCTGCCTTAACTCTGAAAGTAAAACTTTGGATTTAATGGAAACTAAAGAAGAAAAATTATTTTGTTGCATACCAGTGATATTTATCTCACCTGTCTAGGCCTCTGCCACATACCTAAATAAGGATATTCCCTCTGTCAATGAATATTGATAGGTTCCTCCAGGGAATGCAATCCAAAGCAGATGCATCAGTGTTTACCAATATCCAACCTACAGCTTCTTTGCTGCAAATTAAGCTCTCACTTTTTCCTTGTTCTTTCCACTACCTATGAAGATTAATTGATTCCTTTCTCAAAGCTCTTGGGAGATGGCTATCATGGCTTGCCTAGTTTTGGGTGTATTTTTTTTTGTCTTCCAGTCTAAGAAAAGTTAAGTACTTTATCTTTTTCTTACAGATCATGCTTTTAAAACTTTTTTCCTTCTTCTTCTTCTGCCCTGGAATCTGTTTAATTTATCTGCATCTTGTATATCATTCAGTGACTAAAACAGGACTTGGTACTCTTGCAAAGGCCTCCAGACTGATAAGTGAAATACAGGATTTCTTCATGGATCTCGAAAGAAATGTTTTTACTTATACAACCTGGAATGGTAAGTGCCTTTTGTATGAAAACACCATGATAATGAAGCATGTTTAGGTAATGATACATTTTGACAGCCAGATTTTGTTTAGCATTCCTGAAGCCTGGACAAATTTCACCAGCAGAAGTTGGTCTGCTTCTTTACATTTGAATTTAGCCTCACTGAATGTTTTGGGGGTTTGTTTTTTTTTTTTTTTTTTTTTTTTGGTTTCAGACTTCCTCTTCAGGGGTCCAAATTCTTGTTGATGATTCTCATCCTGTCCCTCTGAGTGCTTGTAACCTCTCCCAGCTTGGTGCTTTTGGAAAGCTGTGTAAGCTCTCACTCCACACGCTATGCATGTTGTTCAGAACAGCACTGAGCAGACTCAGGCTAAGCAGAGCCCTGCAGGATCCCCATTCAAAAGCCCTTCTATTCCTGCAGGGAACCACTAATAACTCTTCTTGGAGAAAGTTCTGCAGTTATCAGGGTCCTTATCTTGTAGTGATTTAATTTAGAGCATATTACCTAAGCTGCCCGTGATAGTGCAGCATGGGGCAATGCCAAAGCTCATATTGGAGAATAGGTTAGTATTTTAGGGAGTGCCTGTCTCCTTTGGAGATACAGTACAAGATTTGCTACAGCAGCAATAGAAGGAGAGGTGGAGGACGTAGGTCTGTGCCTAATTACATTTAGTCTCAGTGAGTACTGAGGAGACCTATTTCTTGGTGTTCTTGGGTTGCTGTAATACAAGCTGACCCTGACAAGCCATACAGCATTTATGGATGTATTTTATCATGTTTTCTGGTCTTCTGTTGGGAAATCTGGACCCCAGAGTGTGTTACGTGATGGCTGGCTTTCAGGGGCATGACTTCCCAGTAGCATCTCTCTGCTAGGCCAGTTTACACAGGGGAAACTGTTAAATTATTTTTACACTTGACAATATATATCTGTTCTTTGCTTCAGTGACCTTTGGAAACACATTTGTCATATCCTTCTGGACTTCTCATCTTTGCAATAAACCAGAATGGGGCAGGGATAAAACAGCATCTGTCAGATAAACTTCCTTAGAGACTACAGATTCAAGAAAGGGGAAAATATGAGAGGAGAAAACTCTGGATGCAATATAGTGCACCCTTAGTAAGGGTGTAGATAACATTCTTCAGGAAGTTTTCTGCTCTGTAGACATGTCCACTTTGGTAGGCCTTACTGGGTGCTGCCTTTTCCAGCAGAGTATGGGGCTGCTGGGTGGATGGAGAACACTGCCCAGCATAAAGAGTGAACACTGGCACAGGCACATGGCTGGCATGGCTGGGCACCCAAACCAGAATTGCCCACAGCAGCTATGAAGCTCTGAAGAAAACCATCTCTCTTGAGAAAAGCAGTAACCATACCCCTTCAAGGGGCTGCAGAAGGGCTGGTGGAGCCCTCGTGTTCCACAGCCTTGGAGGTGTCCTGGCTGAGCAGGTGTGTGCAAAGGCCTCCAGTTTGAGTTCAAGACTGTCAGCACAGGTGGTGCGGCTGAAGCTGAGCAGCTGCAGCCAAGAAAATGCTCCAGTGGAAGGGAAGGTGTCCCTCCATGCCATCACTGATCATCCTGGAGGTTGACGGTGCACCTCACCAAGATGTTCGCCTGGTACCGGTGTGTGCCACCAGATGATTTTTCACCCCAAGTTATGACGCTTCCATTCCTGGTCTTGCGAGGGAAGAAGCAGGGAGAGGGGAGGCAAAGCCAACACAGCCCCTCCCCTACGCCTTCGGGTGCCCTGCGGCCCCCGTGCCCCGGCCGTCGCAGCCTTTCCCCGGGACGGGGACTCCGGCTTCCCGACGTGCGGGAAAGGCATCCAGCGCCCCAACCCCCCAATCCCTCCCGAGACACGGATTTCGGGCGTCTCTCCCCTCGGCGGCGGAGCCTGGCCAGCAGGAGTCCCTGTTGCTTGTCTCAGGGAATCGCGCACGACTTAAATCTCACCCATCGGACAATTTCTGTGTCACGCTGTTTCTCCCGCCAAAGATAATCACACAGTAATACGGTAAATCACAGTGTTGCACCATCACTGATGCCAAATGCAGTTTGCAAATGCTACTGGGGGCTTGCTGTGTAGAGATACTGAAAATGGAGAATAAACTTCCCACTTTCTGGATTAAATCTCCCTTAAGTCACAGGCTCATGTTTGGACCTTAAGTCGTAAAGTAGTGAAGTAATAGAAATCTTTCCAAACAATCTCACTTTCCTTCTGAAAATGTCTAGCTTCTCTTTGAACTGTAGAAATTCAGTTGTAGCACTGGAAGACTCATTTCTAAAGTTTAGGGCAGTAATAGCCTGACAAAATTGGTGCTGAACACATATAGGGTGCTGCTTGTCCCTGCATGAGCTATGCTGCAAGTGATTTTGGTGAAAATTAGAAGAATGATCTATTAATCACCTGCAGGGGCAAGAACTGTGAGTCATTATTAACTTAAGAAACTTCTCTTAAGAAATGATAGTTTTGCATTTGTAGATGTTACTGAACAGGCAGAATTAATGCCTGTTTAATTAATCCATTTCTTAACTCCCGCAATATTTATTCCAGCATTTGCTAGTAAGTAGGTGTCTAAGCAGGGTATTGGTGATAAGAAAATTATTTTCATCTGTATAACTTCATTAAAAATAATTGAGGGGGTTGCCTACTTTGAATCTAAAAGTAGTCATTAGTGTTTCAGTGCACATTTGCAGAGCAAAGTAACTGGCAGGACCCTACATTCTCATTGGGAATATGAAAATTATGAGCCAGGGAAAAAACCTGAAAGCAATAGAAAGAACAAAGCACCTTCATATACACTTTGAGACAATTCATCTGACAATTGAGTAATAAACTAATGTTATGGACTGTGTTTAAAATGCCTGTAACTGGAAATATAAAGTAGGAAAAGATTCAAGTGCTTCACCTGTTCCATCCCTTAAGCAGTGACATATATTTCAACTTATATGGAGTGATAACAATTTTCTGTGGTAAGAGAATGAAATCATAACAACAACAAGATGTTATTGCATGCAATGTTTAAGGCTTGTCAATACATGCAGGAGGTTTCACAGCTAATACTCACCATACAGTATGGTTAACATGGACACAGGCATGACAAGGAAACCCAGCAGCATATCAGCTATTGCAAGTGACATTAGAAAATAGTTAGTGGCATTCTGTAGTTTTTTCTCCAGTGAAACAGCCATGATGACAAGAATATTTCCAGCAATGGTTAAAACAATCACTATCACTGTCAGCAAAGCTGGCCAGTTTTTCTGTGAAGGGAAGCACGGTGGGCTCATGTTACTTTCGCATGAAAGATTGGTTAGGTTGTCAGAGTTCACAGTCAAGTTGCAGAGATGTGATATATTAATTTCTCCAGCTCCATAAACATTTCTGTAGAATCTTCTCTCATGATTTATTTGTATGAAGGAGTTTGAAGTTGGGTACACAGAGCTCTCTCCATCACAAAGAATATCCATTGCTAAGTCCAAAACCACAGAGATAAATTGTGAAAAACAGGAAATTATCACCCTTTGTCACCATTGGGCATTATATTCCTCAGTTCTCCATGCCAGAAGTTGAGGGAGCATAATATTTTGTCGACTGTATTTTTGCAACTAGTGTGATGTAGAAAAACATACCAGAATTACTCCGAAAGCTGAAATGTTTTGTTTTCAGTTCCATAGGAAGTCCAGTGTTGGCATATTGAAAATCCAGCTGAAAAGTAAAACCGGGCTGTAGGATAGAGAATGTGGACTTGAGGCTTCAGAGATCAAAAATGTTGGAGAAATAAAAGATATAAAACTTTTGCAACCACTAGAACTCCCCTCTGGAGCTACATCTTATTGCTATTGGTAACTGTAATCACACGATTTTAAACACAGCAGTATTAAAATAGCTTGCCATATAAAACAGCAAAGCTCTCGCTTCTCTATTAAGAAAGTTGATTAATGATTCCATGCAGAATCTTTCTCTTGAAATAATTAAATATGCTCTTATTTATAGTGCATCTTCCATAACATGGCTGATAATGTCTGTCTTCTGTTGTATTTCAAAATCATTTTCAGCCTCATATCAGAGAGTACACATTCTGGTCCATGCTGATTTTTGTAGCTAATTGTACCTTTTGGCCCAGCATGCCTTCGGAATGGAAATTAAACAACTAGATACTGTTATAAAAGAATACAATTTAAGGAAGACTTACATTGCACTTCAGAGCCCACTTTCAAACTGCAAATAGATGCACTTTGCACCTTGGTTTACCACATTCTTCTCTGTGTTTAGCCAGTTCCGTGTCTTTTTTCTTCAGCCTCCTCCACAACGATGATATTTCAAATAGTTCTTTTACTTCTAAACTGCACACTTGAGTGAAGCCAGTTCCTGTGCTGTGAGGCTTGCTCTTTTCTTCTGAGAGATAGGCTGCTTGCCGGCTCTTTCCTTGTGCATTTCCCCGCCCCAGGGCAAGCTATATTTAAAGTAATAATAATATCAGAGCCCTTCTTGAAGTGGCACAAGAGAAAGCGCGCGCACACACTCACGAGACAGCAGCCTCCACGGAGGAATTACTGATTGTAACAGGAATGGAATTTCTTCCTTGCTGCCTTGTTCGGATTGTCAGACCTCCCACTCTCTGGATGTCATAAACTGCAAGGTAGCAACAGCAGAGGAGGGCAGGGGAGGGCAGAGCAGAGAGGGTCTTCCTGGTAAACCAGTAGCTTTTTCAGAGCTTATTTTAGAGGTTCTCTGCTTGGGGGCTTTTTCAATGCACACTTTCAATTGGCAGCAGATGCCTCACAAACAGCTGCATGTAATTACAGGGATTTACAGGATGCAGGCTTGAGAGAGACAAAACCTAAGGCTTGAGATGGTAGATACTAGTGAAATATGTGAGAAATTTTTTCCACAAAGAGGGGAAATTTCACCAGCCTTAAAAGGCAGGCATACTATTCAGTCCCCTTCAGTTTTAATTCTGGGTCTGTGCTGACATGTGAATCAAATTGGTAATAGATACTTATAAAAAATTGAAGTCACTCTGATGTCATACTCATTTGTCAGGAGATGGATGTAATAGCTAACTCAAGCAGCCTGTCCCAAGCAGGCATCCCAAATGAAGCAGTTCTGTAAAGCAAAGTGTGTATAGAGCAAAGGGGAACAAAACAGCCCGACACTGCTTCTGCCTTGTACCTCTGCTGCCAGGACACACATGAAGAAATAGCCAACTCTTCAATTTGTCACCTAAAAAGAACCCAGCTCCCAGACTTTCTGCAACATATAGTTGTCAGAATTTTGGCTGAGCGGGTCTCACCTGCACATATATTGCAGACTTCCCTTATGCTGAGGGCAATGGCTTTAAACAGGCAGGGTCAGGCAGTTTACCGTGAGAGCTCAGAGAGATGCCCGTGTCACTGGGCACCTGTGGGTCCTGGCAGGCCCTTGGGAGCTGCAGGCTGCTCCCACAGCTCAGCTCTGTGTGCAGCACTGTTAACCCTGTTGCAGATGCCAGGGAGCTTCAAACACATGGAGTGTTACTGCAGCTGAGATGACGTGCTAATCTCTTCATGGACCCAAACCGTACCAAAGTGGGTCTCAGAGCACGCACTGAAGACCATTCAGATCAATGGGACACAGTTACAGAAAGCCTTTCACAGTAAAGTACTTTGGAGCCAGTTTTACTCACAGATGAACCCAGCAAGACTGGTCAGACAAGGCAGTAGCTCCCACTAATGCCCATGTGGGACTTGGAAACGTGTTGTGGCAGTACTAAAGTTTCCCAGTCCCATAGGTGACGCCAGAAGACTATCAGACAACACGAACTGGTAAAAAAACGGTGATAATGCTGAGTTTAGCAGGAAATGTTTCAGCCCTGGCTGTCTCACCCAGAGAAACCAGAAGAGGAACTTTCCTCTCTCATACTGTAACCAAATAGGTTACGGTGTTCACCAAGTGAATTTGGCATCCATGCTCCAGAGGATTTTGCAGCCATCCTCATGAACATGAGGGTGCATATCTGATGCAGAGGGTGGGCTGCACTTCTGCTGAATGCAGCTTCTGTGCAGAATAGGGCACAGGACCCCTTGGCTAGGGCTACATACAACCTTTGTGGAGAACCCAGGTGTCCTGTTGTGTTCTTAGAAGGCTGACTCTGGGCTCTGACAGCTATAGTGTAGTTACGGGTGTGTCATGGATGTCACTCCTAAGACAGAAGTAGCAATATGTTTGTTGATACAACCCAGTGATTTTGCCAAACTTCATAGTAAATTTGAGAAAGGTTTCATAAGATCTGATGACAAGGTGCATTTGATTATTTAATGGCATAGAGGACAAGGTCAGACAAAACAGGCAGAGAGAGAGACTCTTGTTGAGTCATGAGGTTCAGAAAAGACCTGCTTGTATTCTAAGCTCCTACTCAGAAGGGAGTTTATGTGTGCCTAATTCCAAACTTAGTCCCAGACTCAGTCAATGATTTATGTCTCAAGGATTATATGTGTACAATCAATCCTTTGTGTCACTTAGCTAAGATTTCAGAGTTTAGCATGCTATTTATTAATCATTTACGGAGAATCTCTTGAGTCAAGGAATCTCTCAGCTCTGAGGAGTAAGCTTGAGAGCGACAACTCAAAGCAAAGATCCTGGCAAATAGTCCACTGCCCTGCAGGAGAGATCAATGAGCCCTGGCTGTTTACTATTTATGAAGTAAGATAATTGACTTATAGTCATATTTGCATACCAGCTACAGAAGTTATTTTTTTCCAAACTTGGCCTGAGTTGGACCCTGACAAACACTATGGTTGGGGATGTACAATGACTCATTTAAAACTGCAGCTCCACTCTGGACATCAAGAACATAAAAGTGAAGTGCAAGCCTTGCCTAAGACCTTTGCAGCTACAGTCATGAGCTCTTCATTTAAGGTCTGCACTGTTTACTTTGGAGTAGCTGTAAACACATAAGTATCTACCACAAGGTCTGAGTGCCTTCTGAAGTCTTAGCTGTCCTCACAGAAAGCAGTTTGGCATATGTGAAACTGAGGCACGGGCATATTGAAATTGTTTTAAGGTTTGCAGATGAATCATGGAAAAATCAGAAACCAGTTTTGTGTAGGTAGATATATGAGAAACAAATCTGTGATCTTATGTCTTCTAACAAAGTGTGTTGGATGTGCAACTGATCATGAGTTTATTGTATCATTTATCTCATAATTTTTATCTTATTTTGACTGCAAAAGTCACTCATCCCACCTCCTCCCAAGAACCTGAAAATTGTTTTCCTTCCATATAGTATCACTGCAGGTATCGAGCAAAAGAAGTGTCCAATCTTTGTCTGCAGAGCCCAACAAAAAGAAGGTACCAGGGCTCTCATCCCTCTGCAAAACCAAGCGTGAGCTCTACCTTGAGAGATCGATGTGGAACAACTCCTAAGTGATCGGTCATGTCCAAACCAGCTTTTACCATTGCTTTTCCTAAAGGTGGAAAGCTCTGGAAAACTGTAAGTCCTGTGATCTTCCATTCTAAAGAAACAAGCTTGCAGGTTGACAGCAGCAGAGCCTCTCACGCTGCGACCTGCAATCGCAGGCAGCACGTCTGCTCTAAAAGCAGACAGCTGTGCTCTGCCCCAGCCTATGTAAATTAAGTGAAATCTTCGCTTAAAATGGCAATAAATGTGGTCTGCGGTAGACAGAAAGCAGTCTCTAGAAACACAGCTGGCACGGGAACAGACTGCATGCAGCTTTTTAATTTCTGGAAGGCACCAATGTAACAAATTCATGAGGGCCCCTCCCCTGTTCCCTGGCTCTGCTTGGAAATTTTTTGTAGGATGTTATTCTGTTCTCTTGGGCAGGGTTTTTATTCTTGGCATGGTGCACATAAACACTTCCTAGAAATGCCGCTTTTCAATAATTTTCCTCTGAAAGAGGAGAAATTAAAAGCCTAGTTTACATAGTTCAAATTTGGTGTTCTCAGGATTGTTTCAGGTGTAAAATTCCACAGTTTCTGAGTTTGCCATTGCTCTCTGGTGTTCTGAATAGATTTTGTAATCAGTAAATGTAGTAGTAACTGCAAATGTTAATCAATCACTCTGATATCTAAAACTGAGGCAAGTGGAATGTGAATAATTTGTGCTCTGGTCGAGATCGCTACAGTTTGGTGTCTCTGTTTGCATTCATTAGGGGCTGTTGGATATGAATCAGAGGCTGGCCATTACAAACCAGAGCTAATAACTAAAAAACCTCCTCTCTTTTTGATGCAGTTGAGCTCATTCTGGACCTCTCAGCCTTCTAGACCCACAGCATTGCAGTGAGGTGAGAACAGCTTGACACGAGCCTTCTGAAAACCATGCTGGAACTTGCTGTTCACAGGTGATCATCCTGAGTAAGCTGGGTGTTGCAGCACCAGAGCCCTGTGTCCTGATGACTGTAAACCTGAAGTGAGTAACTGGTGTGGTGTTGTAGGGGTCTTGGCTGTGAAATTGAACGTCTGTATTAATTTGCTCTGGATTGCGTTTGAATGACAACTGAATACTAGAAGTTGGGGCTAAAGGAAAAGATGGAATAACTCAGTTTAATTATAATTTCTAAGTAATAAGAAAATATGCACATATATATATATATATGTATATGTATATGTATATAACTGAAGCTGTCTAAATTTTCATGTCTATCCCACACACTAATGCTAGTTTCAATCTCTGTTCAATCCCAGCTGAAACTGAATTCATAGCTTGCTTTTAAAAACCTGATTGTATCATTATTCTGTGAGTTTTGGAAAGATGTGCCATATTCCTGAGACTTTGTAGGGTGTCATCCTTTCTAACCACATTACTATTTCAGGATCAACATGTTCCTGTGCATACTTAGAGTGCCAAGGGGAAGTTAAATGTAAGAGAGAACCCAGAGCACCTTAAGACACATCTTTATCTGCCTAAACCCATGCACTGAGGTCAGGTTGGAAACACTGTACCTTTAACACCTTTAGGTTGTGTCATTCCAGTGGAGCTCGGTGGAATTACTGTGGCATAAAAGTGGCTGGAAATTAGGGTCAGAATTGTTTATTTTTCTCATGTGCCATTTTACCTGTTTAAACATTTCTTTCCCTGTATCAAAATTTTATAATGGGAGGAAAAGTTATGAAGGACTTTGGTTTGGAAGAATTCAAATATATTGCTTCAGTCTTGTTGTTCTAAATATGATCCTTTAATATTGTTGCATTAATAATATTTTCTTATGAGCCAGCTAACCAGCTGGGATGCAAATTGTCTTATTCCCAGATTCTCCTGGGCAATTTATATCCACCATGACAGCACACCCAGAGGCAGTTTCAAGTTGAACCGAGTTGAAATAAAATATTCTTGTTCAGCTAAAAAATAAACTGAAACATTTGGTTTGGGTCAAGCCCATGTATTGAAGAAAATATTTTGTTTTGATTTTCCCAAAGGAAACCTGAATGCTTTGGGCGAAATTGATTTGATTTTTCCCTTGAATAGAAAGTTGATTTTGTGGAAACTTTATTTCCCACCAGAGGCTGAACTGTTGGGGAGTGTCCCTAAGCTTTTGTACTGAAGCAGTGAAAGGCCTCTGATGCTTTAAGGAGGAACTCTGCAGCCTTATTTAAAGAAACCTCTCTAAAAATCTATGCTTTATTTTTCTGAAACCTGAAGGGAAAGGTTCTTTTCCATGTCTTTCTCTCAGCTGTAAATATTAACTATTTATGTACCCAACAATGACCTTTTCTACCACAACAGTCATCTGCAGACATTTGATTTACTAAAACTTGTTTTGCTTTGAATATTTTCATTTTAGCTTCACTGGCTGATAGGTTGGCTTGTTTGAGACAATATTTTGTTTTATTATGGTCAGCTGAGTTACAATTTGGCCAGCTTTTCTGTAGGTAAAATTTTACTGCATCCTGACACACATCACTGCAAATTCTATTATATAAAACTCCACATTCCATGCCTTAATACCTGAATCTCTTTCACTATCTTTTTCCTCAGTTTAAACTTCCAAGCAGCAGTGAGCCTTTTCCACTTGATTTGCTCCAGCCTGCTGCTTAAAGATGCACTTCCTGCCCACAATTAACACTGGTCATCATCCAAAGCCTGTCTCCCGTCAGCTGTTACCCAGAGAAATTGCATCTTTTTAATGGGGTGACCAAAACCAATACACCATATTGCAAAGGTGGCTTTGTGTAGGGAAGGAACTTTCTGCCAAGATAGGACCACCTCTGGGGAACCTTACAGCTTAAAAGCCTTTTATCAGACAATATACACTGCAGAAGATGGTGGAGGCACTTAATCCTTTCTTTCTTTCCCCTCTTCAGAAAACTTACATCACTTTGATGACCAGAACAAAGGAAAAGGAAAACAAAAGAAAGACAAAAGCAATATCAATTCTTTTTTTGTGTTCCAGTCTATGATGTATGCCATATGTAGCCATATGTCTCTGGGCTACTTTTTTTACTCTTAGTTCTCGAGTAGCATGTAAAGAGAAATGCAAGAGTAAGATGAATTCATAAGGACTTTCCTACATTTATGCTTGGACATTGATGGATGGAGAAGCATTTAAGAGAAAAATAATCAATTTTGAACCCAAAGATATGAATCATCTCTTTTGGATTTGCAACATTGTGTGGTGGCAATTGAGAGATTAACTCAAATATATTTGTACTTTCTAGAGGCTCATGGGTTCACCAGTGTATGGCAGACAGAACCACAGAGATGTGAAATAGGTGAGTACCACAAGAGCGATGATTAAAATATTTTTACTTTCCATATATTTGGCAGAATCAAACATCTGCAGCCCTGAAGTTTTATATATATAAATATATATATACGTAAATAAATGTAGCTGCTATTTGTTACAACTCTTTATTACTTCTGGCAGGTGACTGCTGTTATATTTTTCTTCTTTTATTCCTAGGATAGCGCATTTTTTCAATTCATTAAGTTATAGTGTGTAATTTATAACCATCAAAGTGGAAAACATTATGCAGTGCATGAATTAGCATGAATTTAATTGACTGTTATTGAATATGTGCTATATTTCTAGAAATATGCAATTATTCCTCATTGGCAAACTTAAGATTTTTGCTATCAGGTTTTGTTTAGTTATATTTAACTGATTAGAAAATCTTTAATGGATGTAAGCAGGAGTTTTGTAAAAGACATTCCCCAGTAGGTCTAATTTTGTGTGAAATAAGCAAAATTGTTTTCTTCGTGTGTAACAGTCCAGCATTAAACCAAGGTTGTTTGGGTAATGTGGACTGGCAAGGAGGTGCAAACAAGTAACACAGGCACACTGGCTGATGGAACCCTTAAATATCAGTCATGATATTGTGACTATGGCTAGCCAGGATGTTGGACTGGGATCCAGTTTGCCTGTTTAAGGTGGATCTGTACCTTAACTGTAGGTGCATAGAGAAACAGCTCCCTATATGGAAAAGTGATTGCTTCCACTAATGCTGTGGCAGTGAATTTAGGGCCAGTTTTTCAGTGGGCTACTGAGCTGGATCCCACCCTCTACTCATTTCATGTAAGGTGACAATTCACTTGTGCAACCACTGATTTTGACTTCATAGTTGTGTGTGGTTCTTAAAATAGTGGAAGCCAAGAACAGATCCACAAAATGCAGTATAAAACTGCGTTACCTCCACCTATGTATATTGTCTTTTACATTTGGAGACTGTGCTGTCTGAACTAGTTGACTCCAACAACTGTGCTGGTATTTTGCTTTAACTTCTAGTATTTTAAATACTCTGTTTCTCACAGAATTGCTTTACTATGATTTAAGGTGTTCTGGGGGAAATGTAGTGACCTTTTCGCTTAGTGACGGAGCTAATCCCCACCTTCTTTTTTAGATACAACACGTGAACAGGTACTCTCTTCAGAGCCTGCAGAATTCTTCTGTGAAGGTCCTAGAGAGATCACAAAGCCCAACAACTTGATTTGTAAAAGGAGCTGTTATTGTTTACCTAGTTTAATAGACACCCAGTTTTGGTTTATCTCAGATCTGGTTCCTAAATATCACTGGAATCCAAATGTTTTTCTTTAGAACAATTAAGGCAATCAAAAGTATTTACTTAAAGCACTGAATCACTTTGAGAAACAAGTGGAATACTACTAAAATATAAAAGAGTTTTCCACTGAAGTTTGATATCTCTGTAAACATTTTAGATATAATTTTCTTCTGACTCATTTTTGAGTTCACTGAGGATCCAAATATCAAGTTTACTATCAATTTCCACCCAGGAAGCAAGTACTGTAATTTGGACTACAAGTGAAGAACTGATTGCTTTATGTAATTTAATTTATATCATTCTAACATGTGTCAGAGCACCACTGTATTGTGGAGTGCAATAAAAGGCTGACTTATGTCAAGAGTCTTTTAGGAAAATCCACACTCACTGGGCATCTCCAGATCTTACACACCCATGTTATGCAAACATGGGCTATAGCTGAGTATTAGAGCCATGCAGGGCAGGCACAAGAATCCCTGAGGGCACCTCTGATCTGAATGTTAAATTGGCTTTATTGAAATATGTCTTTTAAATGAACTGAGCCGGATGTCTTTCTTGTACTGGAATATGCCATCTTAATGATGCTTCCTTGAGAGCTGCTGATGAGAGAAAAGAATGAGGGAACAGTCATTACCATTAGGACCATGAAAGCAGTGAATGGTGGAAGTTATCCCCTCTATTCCAGCCACAAGTTTTTATAGTGTCTATTAACACATTATAGGACACTGCAGCTTTCTGTGGTACAGGCAGGGTCACTGAGCTAATGCACACCAATAAATCCCACTTAGCTCCTGCTCTGCCCTGGTCATCTGTGAGAAAGTCCTAAGAGATGTGCTGGCACAGCCCAGACAAGAAAGATATGTGTGTCTGGGCACAGCACCAGGACTAATGTGGATCAGAATACTTCCCAAAACATGAAGATTCCTCATTAGGATGGCTGCTAGCACATTGTGTAGCCCTGGCAGCTATCCCTAGTGAGGTACCACCAAGGAAAGACTTCATCAAGGTTGCCAGTTCCATGGCTGCAAGGGCAGGGAAGATGTATGAGCACCCTTGGGCTGCCCACAGGAAGGGTGGGAAGCCGCCTGGAAAGCCCAGACAGCAGTTCCTGGGACATGCAGGCAGTGACTAACTGGGACCTGCACCACAGCTCTCACATGGTGAGAGACTCATGGGCAAAAAGGAAGGCACTTCAAAATGCATAAGTGAAAGTAGATGTTCAGTTTGATAAGGTGAGAAGATACCAGGAGCAAGGACTGCTGCAAAGTGGCAAGACCAGCAAAACAGAAAGTGAAGGGTATATAGTAAGCTAGAGAAGGATTTGGTGTTTGATGGATGAAGGAAAGAAAGGGGAGAGAAAGAAGATATATCATGATCTGATGTGCAGATTCATGAGTCAGGTATCAGGCATGCAGTCAGATGAGTCTTTGACAAAAACTCCCTTGTAAGCCTGGGAATAACCCTTTCCCACATCCATGGTTTGAAGTTTGTTACTTAAAGTGCAAAAACTTGCAAAAAACCAAAACTCCAAAGGAATCTTCATGATCCATGGTCCTCTAAAATTTTAATGTGTTCTTGGCTTTCATACTCTATCAAACACTTATTTTAAAGCCCATTTATTCTTCAGGATTTTTTTGACTATTTTGTTTCCATGTGTTTTTCGGGCATGCTGTAGAAGAACTGCTCCAACTTAGACCCATGTCCCTGTTTGTACTAAGAAAAGAAGAGCTTGACAAGGGAGCATAGTGTCCTTCAAACCTCTGGTAAATCAATGTAAATGGAAAATCTACTGTGTTCACTCCAGCATGTTTTCAGGAGGAAAACAGGTTCCTTTCCAGGTCCAGAATCTGGTCCTTAGTGATCTTCTTACTGCCTTTTCCCAAGGCCCTGTACCAGTATACTCTCCTGACTGAGACTGACTTTTCATACCTGGAACAATGGAAATCCCACGACAGTCTGACAGAAAACAGTCAAGAACCTGTCTTTGTACAGGAAGGCTTGGAATGGATGTGTGTGCTTTCAATAGAAACTATGTGTGGGCAAGAAGTCATAATTAGTTGTACAGGTTAAAACGAGGAGAAAATTCAGAACAAGGATTCGTGATCTTTGGGTTGCAGAGGCAGGCTCCGGGTGCCCCTGGAAGTTTCATCACGGACTGCTTGGCAGAGGTTGGAGCCTGTATGTTTATATGTGTCTGGTTTTATTTATAGGGCATTTTGGGATTGCACAACCCAAGGGAGAAAAGGCAGTGGGAAAAATGTATCTCCTTTCCTGGTTGCCTCATAGAGTTGTTATGAACACAACTCACTTCTTAGCAACATACTGTTTACTGAAGTCAGGAGCTGTGTGAAGGGCATATTGGGAGTGAAAATGACAGAAGTGCCTAAAGCATGTTGACTTTGAAGAGACACTTTGCTGTAAGGAGGACACTTTCTGCCATTTGTGCTTTATACCTTGTGCCCAAGAAGCCCACCATAAGGGGAACAGAAATCAAAATGTTCTGTGGTGTTGGAAAACTTCAAGGCAATGAGACATACCTGGCACACGGTAGGAGGAATCAGTTCATCACAAGAGAGCTGAATTTCTTCCTTGATGTTCTCTGTGTAGTGTTTCATTTAATGCATGGCATTAAAATGCAAGATTCAAGCCAAAAATTTGCCTCTGAAAATAAATCAGGCATCCACCCAAATTCTTGACAGGAGATGAGCCTTGTATTGTGGTCCTGTATAATAGCTGAAACCCATGGGCTCTGCCAGTCTGGCAGAGTCCGAATTCTGAGTCAAGAGCTGCTCAGGGAATACCTTTTTCCTGTAAATATGTGCTTAAATATCAGGCTGCTGAAATGGTGCATCCGGCTTGATCCTGTGCTGATGATACATGAACAAAGAAAATGGCATGATCCAAGACAAATAAAGGAAGACTCTGTAAGAGCAAGAACTTCTTTTTCCTCACAGTGAATTCACTGATTGTTCATGAATGTTCCCACTAATGTAATGTTAACAGAGAACTGAGCTCCCACAAAACATAATCTGGACAATGGGGGGCAGATGTTCCTGTGTCAGAATGCCTGAACTATCTCAGTGAATCTAAAAAGGTGTGATCCAGATCCTATTTTATAGGATGCACTCTTTAAAGTGCTTCCTGGCATGGGGGAACATTACTTACTGGGACTTGTGGGTGGTTCTCCAGCATAAGTAAGTCAGTGGTACTCACCTCACCGTCCAGACTGGAGATTTCCTGAGTTCCAAAAAAATGCAAACATGCAGCTGAGGAATGGTGAACCTCCTGCCTGCAGCTATCTGGGATAGGACTCCTAATTTTCCCATCCTCTTGCTGCTCTTTAGATGTTTAGACATGTTCCAAGTTCCCATAACGTCTGTGTGTGCTGACAAGGAGGATCAGTAAGCTCTGTACTGTCCAAACTAAATAGGAAATTACCACCTGAAGTCTGCATTCTGAACGTCCCCCCTCCCAGTTTCTGGGCTGAGCTATTGATCTGAGTTCAGATATGCTGTGTAGCTACTGACTTTTACAAAACAAGCAGCTCAGTGCTTGCCCCTTGTGTCTCTGTCTCACACATGCCCCCTGCTAAAGAACAGGAATGAACCATTAGAGTCACAATTTGAAAATTGGAAACACTCGGGTGTGTGTCATCAGCTGGAGAAAAATCCCATCATTTTGCTGCTCCTGCAGCATCCTCCTTATTTGCGCCTCCAACTCAGATGCATTAAATTTAATTACACAGTAGTACAACTCCAAGACAGATTTAATATATTGGGATAACAAAAGCTTCAAAAAACCCCACTCCTTCGTTAATAATTGAAGCGGCACTTGTGCTGCCAGCAGAGGAAAGTGAAGTGATGCCAGGCTGTGGTACATGGAACAGACAGTCAGCCACAGAACCATAGAATGGCTTAGGTTGGAAGGGGCCTTAAAAATTGTGTACTGACAATCATGGGCTGGGTCACTTTTTGCTAAGCTAGGTTGCTCAAAGCCTAGTCCATCCTGGCCTTGGACACTGCCTGGGATGGTGTATCCACAATTTCCCTGGGCAACCTCTTTCAGTGCCTCATCACACTCACAGGAAAGAATTTCTTCCTAATATCTAATCTAAAGCTACCCTCTTTCAGTTTCAAGCCTTTACCTTTTGTCCTATCGCTACATATCCTTGTAAAAAGTCCCTCTGCAGATCTCCTGTAGCCCCCTTTAGGTACTGGAAAGTGCTATAAGGTCTCCTCTCCAGGCTGAACAACCCCAACTCTGTTTTGGGACTACCATTGTAAACTGTTTTAATAAATAGATACAAATAGTGCATTTGTGATCATTTAATCCAGAACGTGGAGTGAACAGATGAAAAACCCACATTGGGTCTGCTACTGTGTGCCCCTGGCAGTATAGGACTGAGGCAAGCAACGTGCTTCTGTTGGATTGGTTCTCCACACTCCAAGAAATGGGATGCCTGCTTCCTAAAATATCTTCCTTTGTAAAGAGGATTTGTTTTTTCCCCTTCACAATGGGCAGTTTAAATTCACCTTGTGATTTCATCCACTGTTCCTAATTGTATCCTTTCTCCTGGAGGAGGTAACTCCCCTTGGTGTGCAGACCCTTCAAATATTGGTAAGAAAATCGCTGTCCCTTTTCTTTTGCAGATGTGTTTAAACCCAGTTTTATTCATAGTTTGCCTTTCAAATCTTCCCTCCTGCAGCCCCCGCATCCTTTTTGCTGCTCTGCTTTTACAGTTTCTCAGTGGGCATATGTCATAGCATTTCAGCTTTGATGGTAATACAGCAGCCAGGGCAGGTTTGCCAAACCCTTGCATACAGGATGGAAGACAATTAATACTATTGTTCTTCCATTTTACAGTAGGAGATAGACAATTTGCTTTTGCTTGGACTCTCTTCCCACCGCCTTCTGAGCTGGAACAGATTGTCCCTCCCCTCCAGTGTAATTTCAGCCATATTCAGCCCTTTAAATTGTGTTTGGATTTTTTCCCTTAAAAACAGGAGACGGAAAAAAAAATTTGAATGAGAAGATTTTGCCCTTCTCATTTCTCAGCTGTTTCATTTCATTATTAACCCTGCCTGTGTTAAAAAGGTCTGGGAAAAGTGAGGCATGAGAGGAGGTTGTGACAGGTGAAAAGGATAAAGCAAGATAAAAGCTTTGGAGGACTGGACATTGGTGGGAAATAGGTGGTTTTGAGCAGGGTAGCTGAAGAAGGTATAGCATTGATTACATTGGAAGGCTGAACTGGGGAGACCAAACAGGCAGTAGGTAGCAAGAAGTGATACATCAGTGGCAGCTAAGGGATAGTAGGAGAAAAAGTAAAGGTCTTGGACCCCAGGCAACTGACTTGGTCTCCTGCTGGGTGTGAAGGGTGAGAAAAGCAATCCTCCTGGTGTAGCAGAGAGTATGGCAAAGCTGGATTGTAACTTGAAAGACAGTAATGATCTGAAATTCTTCTGTACCAAGACTGTGGCTTGATGTGGATGGTAAGATGCGGCATGGTAAGATGGAGCAGAGTGAACAGACATTAAGATGGAGAAGTCTTTACCCAGCATGTGGTTGGCATAACTTGACACAACACTGTTACAAAACAGAGTGCCAGAGGTATGAGCTTTAATGAGTTTTAAAAGGCTCCCCTCAGGGGAGCTAGGAGACTCCAAACTCTAAGGGGAATCTCTATTCAAGGATTTCTCTTTTAGTTTATAGCACTAGAAGGGGAGCATTGTGATACAACAGAAACAAGCCTCTGGAGGAGAAGCCCGGGAGTGTGCATGGAATGCAGTTGGATCTACAATATTTGGATAAAGTTGTGCAAACCACATCATCTTCATGGATCCTGTCTGTTCCTCCAGGATGACAGATATTCTGAAAAATACTGTTGCAGTTAGCGTAACGAAGCCTTCCTTATATGCCAGCTGCTTTCGGTTTTAGCTCTGTGGTGCTGAATGGTCACAGACATATATCCCAGCAGGTAACAGCCAGAGAAGTATTAAGCAACCTACTGGGGTTTGCAAACAACCCACTAGGGACAGACTAGAGTGCAAAAATAATGATTGTTTTGTTTTGCTGTTTCTGAGCAGTTTTTACACATTCCTTAAGCTGCTCCGTTACTCATAGGATTTTAGCCACATTTCTGTTTGGTTTTTTCTTTTTCTTTAAATGTGCAATCCAGATTTTCCTGCTGGAAACAGTGTTCAGCAAACAAGTATTTAAGGGTTAAACAAATTTGACCCTTCCCATTTTAAGTCTTTGGCACTGCCACACCCGTAAGCATCCAGGACAAAAAGTGAAAATAACTTCCCAGAGCACAGTAAAGTTTCCCAAACACGTCTGAGGCCGGAAGTTCCTTGATTATTTGATAGCCTGCATTCATTAGTCATAGTGATGTGGCCACCCCCTGTTCCAGCTGCGTGTTCTTGGGCAGGGTTTTGGACATTGCAAGCAATCTTATTTTGCACAACTGGAGGTCCCATGGTGTATGGACAGGCATTTGCATAAGTGTTAACTGCCTGGCTGCTCGAGCACAGGGGCAAGGGCAGTTCCTTTGTGTGAAGCAATCTAAGCTGCTGAACCAGCAACCATCCCCCTTCCTGCTCCTGGCAGGAAAATATTTTTTGGTGCTTACCCTGTCCTGCACATAAAAATAAATGAGCAAAACAAAGTAGCACTACTCCCAAGGGTAATTCTGACAGCTTCTTTATGTCCCAGAGCCTCAAGAAATGTTGAATTGTACTTGACCCCTGGAAGAAAAAAAAAAAAAGAAGAAGAACCTGTGCTTGGGCAGACTTACAGGGCAGATTATGCCCATGGGGTGCCTGGCCTGTGGAATGTTGTTATCTATATTTTTGTTGCACCTGCTGATTTCAGCCCTATCAGTATGTTTTATGGGTTACTGAATGTGTTTTCATTGCACAAGTCTCTACATTTGGCTACCCTAGCTTTGACTCCTTTGTTCACTCACTGGGCTGAGTGCATATATACCCTGCCACAGAAGTGCCTTGAGAAATTGCTTTCAAAAACTGATCTGAAATTGCAAGAAGTCCCATGTTTCTGCTTCTCATATTTATTGACGAAATACCGTACTGGATCCGGTGCTGTATTTTACACCCACACTGGAACAGCTTAATAGTTTAAGCTTTGTCTTAAATAAAATTTTAAAAATCCTCTTTTGGTTTGAAAAGCAAGTCTCTTTTCTCACTTAAGATGAATAAATCTTCTGTCTGCAGCAGCAACTGGTCAAGCTACAGAGCTCCCATAATAAAACAGAGCACTTGCTTAAAGGGAAGGTTATCACTATAGATGGTCTGCTAAAGGATTTGGAATTCCCAGTCCCTTCTCTCTAGCTAGTCTGATCTGAAGGATGGCAGAAGAGCAGACAGAAGCCAGGCTTGGAAAAGGCAAGGCCTTCTGTGACCTGCTTTGGCTACATCATTGTTGGAAAGAGAGATTCCGCCTCACCCTCTCCTCACGGTGTTATTGGCCAAGCAGTGGTCCACCCTGGGAGCCATGTAGGGATGGCAGTGCTGCTGTTGAGGAAAAATGGAGGACATGAGATATTGAGAAATAGCAATGGTAAAGCATTAAACATGCCCTGAGAGGGGACAGGCTGAGTGGATGCAATCTCAGGAGGACCTACTGTGAGTGGTGCAGTGCTGACTAGTTTAGCATTACTGACTATTTGATGGAAATGTACAATGAGACCTTTTCTTTTCCTTAGTAAATCCAGTATAGAGTAGTTGGGAATGAAAATTCTAGAAAGAAATTTACATTTAATCTGTGTAAAAGGCTGGTACCCCAAAGTTGCCTCTTAGTGAAAATGAAAGCAGGTTGGAATCTATGTAGATCTGAGGGCTGGTAGAGTTTTTTTCATCCAGATTTGGTTGGAGTGTCCTGTTCAGTTTTCACTCCTACCTGGTGAAGCTCTGTGGATTGAAGATGGGGGTCTGCCTCTGCGTACATACACAATTTAAAATATTGTACAATGAAAACAGAACGTACCAGGTCTCAAACAAACCACAACAAGTGTAGGGGCTTAATTCAACAGGAAAGATTCAATTTATTGGATTGTTAGTATAGGTATACAAGAAGGGACAATATAAACATGAAGTATTTGTAGAACTCTCTGCAGAATAAATGAAAATAGCAAAGTCTAAGCAGGGAAAAGGGTAGGCTAAATGCAGATTGAAGCAAAGAGACAATTTTCTTTCATCATCTAACCTCCTTCCCTTTATGGAGAAATCTACCTCAGGGAACTTTGTGAATGAGGATTTTAGAAAATGGGCAGATGACAGCAAGTGTTTTGCATAGATTCAATGTCTGGAGAGGTTTTTTTCTAATTTCTAGCATCCAACTCTGGTGTGATAATCTAGAAGATGACAACAAAACCTTAAATGCTGCTGTATTTTCTACTTGCACAGTCCCAGGGAATTTTGTTCAGAGCAATATTAGTTTGAGGAAGCACAGAGAATACCATTTTCTGACATTTCTTTTTCCATCAAAATCAGATGAAAACCTGAATTCAAAATAAAGGTACTGATTATGGTATTAAGCTAGGATTTGTAAAAACTACAGTACGGTCAGTGTAATGTCATACTGGTTTGATGAGGTACATGCTGTAGTTTGAAAAACTCCATATCCTTATTTTCAGATTAAATTCTTCACAGTCAATAGCATTTCCAGCTAAAACATCATTCCCTGGTTTAGAAGATTAAACTCCCCTTCATTTCATGGCAACAGTGCTGGCTGGAATCCTAATACTGCTGTTGCCAAATGATTTTGTGATGTTGCAAGTTCTTATTAAGCTAAATTAGCAGCAGGAGTCCTGCACGGAAGTCACAGTACATGTCATCATTGCGGGGTGAGAAGTTGTTTGATTGAAGCAATTTACTATCTAGCCACAGTGGGCAGCTCATAAGCTGTTCAGGCCTTGTGCAAGTGGGAAATGTGCAAAGGAATTAGGACGAGGGAATACACTCCTGCCCACGCTCACATGGCCAGTGGTGCATGCAGCCCTGATCTGAATGGGGAAGGAGATGGATAAGACTCGGTACATTAATCACTGCAGGTTGAGAGGCTGGCATCACCAGAGAGATGACAGTGTGGTGCAGGGCTACAGACTTCACAGTATCTTGGAAAATTTGCTGCCTTACTGTGGCTTGTTGGACTTCAGCAGAGCTAACTTGCACTACACAAGATCGTATATTAACCTCTAAATGATCATCAGTTACATAATTAGTCATTGGCATAAGATATCTACTAGAACTGTTTGGGAAATAAATGTTCTTTAAAAATACTGACATTTCATTGGGAAAATAGGAATATACAGTTGATTAAGAAAAAGAAGATCTTTTTCCTCAGAATCTGAAAGCATTTGAAAGAGAGAAAAGCTTTGTGCAAAAAAGTTTTCTTTAATAAGCCCCCTAATTTTCCCATTACTACAAAGTATGAATGGAAAACATTAGTTTAGTCCCAGTGCTTGGGAGTGGATGATCTTATCAGACTTCCTTAGGAGCAGAACCGCAAGCTCTCTTCCCTCACAGGGTCTTTGCTTAGGAAAGGCAATTAGAAGTTCACACCTGAAGACTTCAGGTGCAACTGTGCACCCATATATCTACCCCCAGAGAAGATAGCATTTACCTCCACAAATGTGCTTTTTTGCAGGTATCTTAAAACAGCCCTTACCTCCTCTTCCCAGCTCTGAAGCCATTTCATTTGTGCACATTCACATCTAGACTGCTCTTTGTTTTAGAGGGAAGGCTTTATAATTGTAATTCACAGGGACTCAGGACCTCACAATACGTATTAAAATTTTTTTTGACCTTTTAAATATTATACCAAGAGCTGCTAAGCAATTAAGGCAATAAATCTGTGTAAACTGA
Source organism: Chamaea fasciata (assembly GCF_029207755.1). NCBI lineage: Eukaryota > Metazoa > Chordata > Aves > Passeriformes > Sylviidae > Chamaea > Chamaea fasciata. The sequence goes on along the minus strand of NW_027094087.1, from coordinate 54,184,332 downwards.
ACATGTAATTTCTCTTAGGAATATAAATGTGAGAAAATTAAATGTCAACATCTACCTTGGTGTTTACAAGTGCAGCCATAGAATGCAAATTCATTGCCTTACCTGAATTCCAGTTTTGTCTTATATCGCTGTTAGAGGAACTTTACGTTATTGTGGGGTTGGGTTTTATATGTTTTTTAAGAAGTTCAGATACATAGTCTCTTTGGTAGCACTGAATGTCTCCCTTTGTGAGGGGCTTTCTCTGACTCTGTTCACTGCTGATCTTGTAGAAGCAGGTGCAAAACCATCCTGCATTGTTTTAAGGGTTCCAGCTCTGGCAGTGGGTAGGCAGTGTGACATTATTTCACCCCTTTGCATTTGTTTATTTTTACAGTATTTCTTGTCTTATCAGACTTAGAAACTTCTGGAGGAAAGAACTGTGTCTGATTCTCATTTCACACCATCCCTGGGGCCATCAGGGACCATGTGCTCAGTCCCAGACTCAGATGAGGCTTTTACATGGTGTATAAACACAAACACACTGCCTACCCCTGTCTGTGCACTGGGTAGGAAAGGGGAGTGAAAGCAGGAGCATTTTTTACATTACGGCACCATCCAGAAGCTCCTATTATTTGGAAATGAGACTATAATAACCTGTGCTTCCCAGTGGCTCAAGAATTCACTGCTTCAAAAAGAGATAAAGAAAAATCCTTCCCTTGACTTATCTTGTTGATAGAGTCTTGCATGTCTTGCATCTCAAGATTTAGGTTAGAAAATTTTCTTGAGAGTTTTTTATTTGCTTCAGTGCTAGTTTTGTATATGTCCTCAATTATCTAGTCCTGCCAGAATACAGGAGGAACCTACTGTTATTTTAGCGTAGACTAGTCTGGTTGTTCTTCACTGTTTTACTGAATTTACTTTATTCTAATACAGCGAAGGCAACTGACAACACTTCTGTGGACATCACTCTCGTGTCATCAACCAGCCTGAGCTCAGGTGGATCAATCACCACAGTTGCATGATGAAGTTGACAAGAATATTTCATCACCTAAATGTGAATATTTTTCCCTTTAACTGACTTTCTTTTCTCCTTGACAGTTAAGGATATAGCCTGATGATCAATTTGGTGTCATCTAATTAATATTTCCATCATTTAAAAATGCATCCAGAAGGAGAGAGTGTGATTTTACTATTCAATTTTCTTGAATTTTTATATTAGTAAGACAATAAAAATGCAGTGGATGCCACTGTCTCAGACTGACATCCTCAGAGAGAAATAACCTTGCTTCTGGGGCTAGCAAAATTGTAAGAATAGCATCTGTTAAGTCAAGCCAATAACCCCCTTTTCTGAGTTTCAGAAAAGTTGATTCACCCAAATCCAATTAAAAGAATAACTCCACGAATTAATTAAATTGCCCTTCCAGTAAAGTTGAGGCTTAAATAATTTGCTGCACTTGACAGAAAAGCAAAATAACTTTTATTGAATAAAGGGTGAACTGAAACAGAGTTTCTGCCTTTGAGGTAAGCTGGGAATTGAGTGTTCAGCTCAGAATAAATGATAAACTTGGATATTTCCATGTAGTTCTTTAATGGGTTTGTCTATACTTGCAAGAACTTGCATGATCACCTTGGTCATCACCTGCAGGGATTAATTGCTTCTGAGCAGGTGTATGGTGATAATCACCTTACACAATTCTGAGAGGAGACAGAGTCTTTCCAGCAGACATTTGGTTGGCTACATGTCAAGTTCCCCAAGTCCAGCTGTGCAATTTGTTCCCCGCCTGACCAGGACCGGGAGAGAAAATTGTGTGGAAAATCTCATAGATCAGGATAAAGACAGGGAAATAGCTTACTGATTATTATGATGGCTAAAACTGATACAACTTGGGGAAAGTAAATAAAATTTTTTGCCAGAGAGAAATGCAATAGACTGATAACTAACGAAGACATATTTTTATATGGAAAACTAGAAACCATTTTATAAGCAGACATTTTAAAGCTCTGTCAAGAGATGATAATAAATATGGGCACTCCTTTGCACCATGTTGTTCCCTATACAAAGAACTATCCTATAATTAGCTGCACTCAATGGAATTTAGAGCTTCAAGTGTTGGTGAAAAACAAAATAATTCTTACCTACTTTATGCTGATTCACACTTTGCATAATGCTGAGCAATTGCAATGCCCCTTTAAGTTTAGCCTGACAGCAAAACCTCCCTCTCTTACCCACCCAGCTGTGTGTTGTGCCTGACACCCTGCACTGCCCAACATTGGAGACGCTGCTTCAGTAGGGACCATAAATATCCAGAGCTCATTGCTCAGTGGTTTAGGCCTGCAGGTCTCCATGGTGTGCTTGTCTGGTGGTGTGGGTGTCTGGCACAGATACAGGTTTCACAGGGAAAAGGATGGCAGCAGCTGTGTGGGGCCCCATTGCCAGAATATTTCCTGCTTTGTGACGTGTTCACAAGCAGATGGCTGTGTTAGCCACCCATCCTGAGGGCAATGGGGTTGAATTTCTACCCTGCTCTCCTGAAGTTGGACTCTTTGTTGATCCTTGCTCTTCCATAGCTTAGGCAGCTTTCACAGAGCAACCACTGATTGCACAACAAATCCAGTTCACACACAGATCTGAGCATCTTCTGATTCAGCAGAGGGAATGCAATTTCTGTGCATGTAGAAAAGCCAAATATCCCTCTGAAATACAGAGGTGAATTCCATGGGGATATGTGTCATGCTGCAAAGGGTTGAGAGCAAATTAAATTTGAGAAGAGAGACAGGAAGAGGGTAAAAACTCCATGAATATTTAAGACAGGGAGATTCCTGCAGAAGGCATTACTGAAGATTCAGCTGTAACTTAACTGTCCACAGCTGCTTTTTCTCTGTCACCTTTGGAAGGAGAAGATCTTTAATGGATATCAAAGTCAAACTTCAGGCATAAAATAACATCTCAAGTTGTTCACTTTACTTAAAAGAAAATCACTGTATCTTGTCACCTTACAGATATCCATGATCAGAATGAAATAAGCTGGTTTAATTTGGGAAGGTTTTTGGAGTAGATTGTCTTGAAAATATGGAAGATCTCTTCATTCTTATGTGCATCTCATTGGCTTATTCCCCTTCTTAGTGGTAAAGGTGAGGGAGGATTAAAAAGATTCAGGACTTCTTTTACTTTCTTCCTTTCTATTTTAAAACTGTGCTTATGAGAGACAGGGGAAGGGAGAGCAAGAAAACAGAGAACGAGACTCTTTAGAAGGAGAGAAATTTGAGAATTTCTGCATTCACTCCACTGCTTCCTATTTACCCTTTCCCCTACTATTTTCCAGCAGAAAGAAAGAGAAAGTGGAGAAAAACAAGTAAGTGAGGAAGGTGATGGCAAAGAGTCCATGCATTATAGGTTTTGTTTCATATAAGGCAAAATATATTGGTTCTTAAATTTTTGGTCAACACTTCCTATGGAAAGGATACTTTTAAAACTAGCTCAACATGTTGCACATCATTATTTGTGTATGGAGCACCCTACATGTCTGCAAGAACACTAAATCATTCTGGAGGGTTTGCCTCAGTGCAGGCAGACATGGCAGGCAGTCTAGATTTAAGTTACAGTAGTGGAAATAGATGTTATTTTTGTTGACACAGGATAGGTCTCTCTTGGAGTAAAGAAGATAGTCAGAGTGCTGTAATGCTGCAAAAAATATTTGGGAATATACAGTCAAAGTGAAACTGAGTTTAACCCAGGGAAATTCTAGTTGAATTTCCAAGGTAGCACTCAAAAAGCCTGTCTGAGGAGCAAAGTAAGCCTGCAGAGGTGAAAAGAAGCACAAGGGCTTGCCAGGAGGAAATACAAAGCAAATTGGTTTCCATGCCATAAAGGCTGGGGATAAAAAGGACAAGCCTAGGACGGAAGGGAAGAAAGCACTGAGTACAGCAGATCGTTGTCTTTAAAGGCACAAATTATAAAATGTGAGAAACGACTGGGGTTTGTATCTTTAAAGGCAGCATTAGATAAAGGAAGACCAAACAGTAATTCAAGGAAAAATGGGTTCCCCAGTTTGCAGGCAACATGTCATACCAGCAGTGCAGTAAACCCTTCAGCACTTTTCCAGTTAAAACCAGTAAGTGTGTAATTCAGATGCCAGCTCTGGATTTCTCTATGATGAACTACACTAGTACAAAATACATTTGTGATATGAATTTTCCTTAAGGGTAGTCATCAAAACTACATTGCTAAAGGGCTGCTTTCATTTTGTAAACGTTTTACTTTTATCTGTCCTAGTATTTCTCAGGAACTTCCAAATGGGACGAATGTAATTTTCTTAATTAAGTATATCAGGTCTGAACATAATGCTTGTAGGTTATTAACATTGTATCAGACTATCATTCAAATGCTCTATTTTCCTTCTTGAGGGCTCCCACAGCAAAGTGAGATACTATGATCTCCTTTATCAGAAACTATAAGGCTTCAGAGTTGAAGCTAATTAGAATTTATGAGATTGGAGAGAAATACAGTTTGTGTGTGAACACTATAGGTGATAAGGGGTTTAAGACGATGACTGTAGATCTCAGCTGAGCTTGGGTACCACAGTTTTACAGGATAAGTCATTAGGAGTATATCACACATTATTTTTTTCATTTAATCTTCTTTTCAGTCAGAAGGATAAGACAGGAAAATACTGTGCATGTGACACAATTTTGTTAAAATCTAGGCTGGGACTGAAGCAGCAATCAACACCTCCTGCTTAAAAATAATTTCTTTTCAGTATCAGTCACTGAAGCAGCACCTCCCTATTCAAATGTCCATCCTGTTTCCCTCTTAGCACCTGGTTCATATCACATCACAAGTAGGTTTGTGCTTGCTGAACATTCACCGGCAGCTCTGTCAGAGGAATACAAACCTGCTCCAGTGATTTTAGAGTAAGTGCTCTTGAGAGCTCTTTGAACCATCCCAGCAAATCCAAGGCAGCTGTTCCACTGTAAAAATCAGCTTAACATATGGTTTATAGAGATAATATATTTATATTTTATACAGTATAAAGTAAAACAAAAGGTGCTTGAGTTCTATGAAGACAGCAAATTTCTATAACCAGAAATGAGGAGAAAAAAGTGGTTATATACAATATGTACTAGACTAGCACAAAACATTACCAGGTAAAGAAGAGGAACCTCGAAAGGGAGGACTTCAGTACTAGGACAGCTGTCTACTTGGCAGCTAATACCAAAAGATATTTGATGAATGAAATCTCTTTAGAAGCTTCTGGTGATGACAGTAACGTTCTTCAACTGGTTGTGGGGGCAGTTTGGTGGGATACTCTGAAAGTTGGGTGTGTAGAATTAATGTTGTGCACAAATTAAAATATTAATCTTGTTAGGGTCTTGAGGAAGTCCTTTTAGCCACCTTCCTTCTCTGGGAAGATTAAGTGCATGTTCTTGGCACTGCTTTGAAAGTGCTATATATTCCTAGTATCTGTGTTTCCCCATATCACTACCTTTTGAAAGTGTTTTTCTCTTATTTTTGGTTATCTTCTGTGGCAAAGAACCTTCCATTCCATGCCTGGTGCAAAATGAAACCATTGATTGCAGTACTTTATGAAAACTGTTTATTTTGGAAGATGTGGAAAACATTTGACCTCTGTTTCTCATTTGCTTTAGGTCTCTCTCTTCTAGATAGAAGCAACAAAATTCTTGAAAATCATTTCTCATCAGTCTGTTTTCTAAAGCTCTCAGAAGCAGTGTTACTTTCTTCTGTCATCTTCATGATATTTTTACAAATTTGTACTCCAGACAGGTTCTCAATAGTGCTGTGTGGGACAGAAACATTTCATCCTTTGCCCCTTATGAAGCCTCTGTTTGTACATCAGACAACTGGATTGAAGTTTCTTGCAGCAGCATGTTCTTGACTCATAGTCAGTTTCTAACCTACTCTAACCTCTCAATAGTATTTTTTTTTTCTGTAATGTAATGTCCTTCCTTTTTAACAGAGACAGTGACAGAGTGGTAAACAGACCAACAAGTGGTCTGTTTACAAGCTGCACCCTGGTTCTACCTGGATGTATATCCTGATTCAGTCTCCAGTGAGAGTCTTAAAAGGCAAACCTATAACAAAATCTTTTGACAGGGAATGGAGATTCATGCCACAGGAAACAGTAAGAGCTGCAAAGTAGCAAACAGAGGGAAATAATTGTGGAGTAATTTTAAAAATATAAGGCTCACTGAGTCTCCTAATCATAGTTTTCATAGACGAAAACAAGTTATATTTAGGACACATATAGCCAAAAGTGGCAGCGATAACTTTGGAGACTGGATTTTGGAGCTGTTAGCAGCATTTCAATCATCTGTAAATTACTTGAGAAATCCAAGTTATAAGTTCAATAATGGTAAGTACTGGTAGTGTTCTTGTCTTGTTTCTGGCAATATTTTGGGATAGGTTTGGAGAAGAGGGGATATTGCACACAGAGTCTATGCTAATACCCCATGGAGCTCTATATATTTCTCCCTGATGAGCTTTCATGAACCTCAAATTGACTCCAGAAAATTATAACAGCAACTCAGTTTAACTCAGTTTCCTGCCATGACAAGGAACTGGACAGTCATAACCAAAGGAAGAAAAATTTGAGTTATTTTGAGATGAGAACAAGGCAGTCTGGCTTTTTTAATGGGAAAGGCTTCTTCTAGTGCAGGAAACAGACTTTAGTGACAGAGCTGTGGAACCATTGTTTCTTCTGCAGACAATTTCAGGCTGCATTTCTATTTAATTGGCATCAACCCCGCTTTCAGAGTTACACTTTCCTCTGAGCTTTAATTTGCACTTAAAACTACACTCGACTGACTGAACGCTGTCCTACAGTTACTATTTTCTCACCTACAACTTTTCCTTTGAGAAAGAAACTCTGCCTTCACTTAAGCTGTTCCTCTTCTGGTCCCCCAGCCTTTTTTCTCTGCTTCACTGCCATGGCTGTGGTTGGAGGGATAAACCCAGACAGCAAGTAATCAAACAGTTGGTGGTAAAGGCAGAGATAGTACAAAACTAATTGAGAAACTTACTGGGAACAAACAAAATTGCACAAAACTAAGCAGTAATAAGTAGTTCTTTCTAATATCACCTGACTTCTCTGTTGTGCAGGGAGCAGTGGGTACTCTGGGTACATGGAGTGCCAAGGGGTACATGGGTATGCCACACACAGGTTGTGTCTGCATTCAGCTTTCTGGTCTAGGTGTCACAGGTCCTTTGTTCTGACCACTTTTATAATTTTTCCAGTTTTTCCTTTGAGGCTGGGAGTGCTTACCTCAGCAGCTGCTTTTCCTCTGCCAACTTTTATATTCCTTTTTTCATCTTCTTTTGTCTTGGTTAGAAAATGGTAAATCACACTGTTGCAAGTACTCTTCATTTTTCTTTTGAGTGTGAGGCTAAGAATAGTTTTTTTCCAGTTGTTGGATGCTAGCTGGGCTTCTCACACCTGCTTCTTAACCTACATCATCACTGCCCTGATGTTTGTCATCCTTCATCCTACCTCTTAATTGTCCTTCAACTGAGCAGCACTTCCTAAGTTATAATGGGAGAAGTGTGAGGTACAACTAGCTAGAAACCTTTAGATGAAACAACTAATTCTGTTAAAATTATTCTCATTGAACATGCACAGGGAACAACAACCTGCACTGCAATTTCTGAGAGGTATTGTTTTTCCCAAATCACAGCTGCGCAGGAAAACATTAGATAGAACTTGGCCTTAGCTTGAACTGAAATCACAGATCTGCTGCCTGCCTCTCTGTAAACCTGAGTAAGTTCAAAATGTAGTTACTGTCAGACTTTGGGGATGTATTTCACATTTTATTTGTCTGCAGGGAGGGAAAAATAAAAGCATACAACTACAAATAGAGAATCCCTCACTCCTTATGTAGAGAGCTTTGAAGTATGATTTCTGATCAATTCCCTCCATGCATGTACTCAAGTTCTCCCTTGGGCATCTTGCTGTGTCAAGGAGGATGATTTTGCTCCCTGTCAGAGTTCTGACAAAGTTAAGCCCAGCTGTAAGAAGAGGTTTAGTACCAGAGCTGTTTTGCTGCATAAAAGGCATGATGGAAAATCTGTTGCCATGGGTCTGCCACCAAGTTAAGTCTCTCATAAACTTTATAGTTCCTGCACCTATATACAGGGAGTACCTGTTCTTGCCACTTTTGCTAGAGTCCTGTGGCATCTGCAGAGAGGTAGGCAGAAAAGCCACCCCACACCAACCTGACCATACTCCTTGCACCTGACACACAGCACTGGGCTCTGTCCCGAGCAATCAGAGATGGGGCTTTTACCTGAATGGAGTTTGGAACACCTTTGGAAGTAAAATTTGAACTCCAGGTTCAGGTTCCTTCATTTATTTATCTTTATTTCGAAGAAACACATATATTTGTCTTTATATGCAAGAAGTGGGCTAACATGTATGAAAGGAAAGATAAGCAGGGGGAGTGGAGAAAATGAAAATTATCCCATTTGGTGTTTTTATCCAACTTTCTAAAACAAATGCCACTCCTTTTTCCTCTCCTTGCTGGAGCTGTGTGCCCATTACAGTGTCAACAGTAACTATACCATAGTGTTACTGGCAAAGGTAAATCTCAACGCCTGTAAACAAGGATTAAAACTTGTTGCACAACACTAGATGATTTTTTGCATGGCTGTTTGAAATGAATGTGCATTTTCTCAAACCATGTGCTAGGAAAATAAACACACATGTTAAGAGCCATTTTCATTTAGTTTGCTTTTATGCCCACGTTTCACATTCCAGTCAGTACATGGCATGGAATCTGTCAACACAAACATTCCTCTTTTTCCCCATATGCTATGAAAACCTAACATGGATACAATACAGAGCGAAGTGAATAAATGGGCATTCTTTAAAAAGTTAGTGACTCTACAGACAATGTTTCTGATTGAGAAAATATCTTAGTGGAACACTTACTGACATTAAAAATGAAGAACAGGGTAGAGTGGACAGCTTTATGGAATGGATATCGAAGAACTAGAAAGAAACTAGCTCACTGAAACAAACCCCTCAAAACTGGAAGAACCAGTCTGGGTGTAGCTTAAACTGGACATAATAAAGTGGTTCTTGACCCATATGGTTTATTAAACTAAAAAACCAAGATTTTAAGATTGAATATTATCTATTTTCTGACATAAAATTCCTGAAATATGTATAAATCTCTTACTGAATTTTTCAGTACACGAAAATTTTTTTTACACTTATATATTTTGATGATCTAGATTTTGTCAGGTTTCAACCTTTCAGGAATATTTATGTCTTCCTTAAAAAGTAACTGTATCTTTTTAAGAAAGTGCATAGATTAAGATGGTATACTGTTGTTCCTTAATTCAAAGAGAAATTTATATAGATTTTATCTAAATAATGTTTCCCTTACTCTTTTACCTGCTTTGTTGTGTCATGTTTTTAAATAGGAATGGCATTCTTGACCAACTAACCTGATATTTTTTCTGTTACATTTTACTTTTCTCGGAGTTCTTAAACTTCATCACATATGAAGTATTCTAATTCTGGAAGGGTTATAGGAAATATTCAGTTTTTGAGAGAAATCAAAGCCACCAAAAATATGTCTACTTCTTCCAAAATGAATTATTTTTAAAGAACTTAAGAAGTTTCAAGGCGGAAATCCCCCCTCCCCCCATTCTGTAGGAACTCCTCTTAACAGAAAACTATTTTAATATTTTGTCAATCACAGGACATGGAAAGATCCACCATGCAGGCTACCCTATCTAACTGTTTCAAACTGACCAAATTTAAGGTCTTCAGTAGTTTTGAAACTTGGAATTCCAGAAAAAAAAGTCAAAATCGTTGTTATACAGTCCACAGTTCTATCTGTTGAATTATGTTTTGAATGTTTTGCTGTGATGTATAGATGAAGGCAATTGGCAAGAAGCTGTTTGTTATCCTTCTCCATTTATCTGTGGGCAGAAAGGTGTATCCCAAAGTCATCATTAGCAGTAGAGTCATAATGTTGTCACAGATAATGCATGATCAAATTGAAGCTAGCTGAACATCATGGAATATTGATCATGCAGTAACAAACAGTTTATCATAAACGTTTTTGTATATCCATGGTTTGCATCATCAGTGGCTGTAGAAAAAGGTTTGCCATTTTCTACATTGGCTTTAAAATCTTTCTCAGTTGAATGACAAGGCAATATTTTGTGAAGGATGCCTGAAGTTGTTGTCTTATGAAGATAAAACATTTTATAGAAAACTTGGAATGATGTTATTCATTTTGTTGTCGAATTAGAGGGACCTGCTTAAAAAAATTGTATGCATTATATGGTAGAGATCTGTGGTGGTTGTTTTCTCTCCTTTGGCTTTCTTCAAAAGTTTTCTTTTGTCTCATGTTAGGAATTTATTATGATCATTTACATGCCTACAAACAATTAAGAAAATGTGTCTCTGTAAAGTACATTAAAGTCTTATGGGAGCTATTGCTTTCTCTACTGAACCATACAAAGTCAATTCTATACTAATTCCAGGAATGCTTTTCCTCTGACTCATCTTAAGGATTATATCTTGATTAATTGATAAAATGCAGTTATCACCATCTCTACTGTGTCATCATCCACATGAAAAACCAGTGTCATCAACTACTTCTAAATCAATGTGCAATCAGTGTGCAAATTTCTTCTTTGATATAATCAGTCACTCCAGTCCACAGTATGTTGGGATAAAAAACGCCTTTTGCTTTACAGACAGTAGGTAACAGTGCTTTGGATGAACACTGTGCATACAGACCTTTTCAGATATGAAAACTTGCATGTATGATACAAATTCAGCTGCATTTTTGCATTGCTATGCCAGGTGGAATAATTTTTGTAAACAATTTATAAGGAAGTGCCGCATCCTTTGGTTTCAAGTGTCCTCTGTAGATTTAAACTGCTGCTTGAGATCCTGCCCAGAGACCCTCCCCTCAGACACCTGTGTGGTTTGGAGGAATGAGAGTCATCCTCAGGAACAGACAGTTCCACTCCAGTTGTACAAAGTTCCCATGGAATAATAATTCCCTCAGCTCTTCCTAACTTTCTGATGGGTTTCTTGATTTGACAGCAAAATTGTGAAGCAATTTCCGAATTTTTCCTCTTCATGTCATCTTCCACCCCAGTTGTCTCTAAAATGCTTTGCCTGGAGGTTGACTGTGAAGGGAGCCCATCACTTCTTCTGGCTCTGGCTTCCTCATCAGCCAAGGACAGTCTGACACTCAGTGTACCGACATCTGCCAAGGACCTTTCACTTCTACAAGTAAAAGGACTTACTGCCAGGTCCAAAGCTCTACTGTGCACACACTGTGTACTAAGCCTTTGCAGTAAAATATCTGAAATCCATGTAGGGCAGCAGTTGCTCTTCATCAGTCTTTTTAGGAGATTCTCACTTGTGTGCAATCAGCCTGAGCTCTAAGTGAAGGGATGTTTTGCATATAAGTCCCATACAGTGTTCTCAAAGTTTTCTAAAGGTTCAAACATGAAGCCTTGTCTGTGATTTCCTAATTTCAAGTGTGCATTTCAGAGCTGTATTAGAACAACAGAGATTTCCTTTTTGGAGGTCCTTTTGGTTGTGTTCACAGAATGGGTCAGCTGGGGAGGGACCACAGTGGGTCATCTGGTCCAACCTCCCTGCTCATCCTGAAGGATGTTACACAGAATTGCATACAAATGCTTCTTGAATATTTCTAGTGAGGTGGATTGCACAAGCTTTTTAAAAGATTTCATTTAAAAGCTACATTTTATGATGCTGAATTCTATTCTCAAACCACTACTTATCTAAGAGCTACATGACTCTGTTGTTCTGGCCAGGTTTCACGATTGATTCATCTTCCTTTCTCTGATACCAGAAAGGAAAGGGCTAAAAAATCTCTTAAAATAAGGGCTCACTAGCTATCTTTAAATTGTCTGTAATAATCTTCTATCTGCTTTTACTTTTTTAACAGTTGTAGCACGTTGCAGTCATACTCAGTTGTAGTTGAATTCTGATTTTTGTATGCTCTGAAGCTAAATTATGCAGCTCAGATTAATTGTTCATTGGAACTTAGCAGTGTCTGAGCCCCTGCAACATCACTGTCAAAATGCCTGGTACTTGGGAGAAAATATTTGAGGAGCTAAATTAAAAGTTTTAAACTTAAATTAAAGCTTTAACTTGTGTATATGCTGATTAACTGAAAACTTTACTGCCTGCCAAGTTTTGAGTCTTATAAGCAGTGAACCTGGTGAAGGTGCTTAAAAAAGCCATAGAAACAAAGGCATGGAATTATAAGGGAGAAATGTGAATTTTAAATTTTTCTTAAAGAAACTATTTTTGTCAGGCAAAAATTTTCATCAGTAATATCTCAAAGAGGAAGTAATCTTACAATAAAAGTTCTGTTAGCTCCCTACTTAAGATAGCTGCAACATATTAAAATATGCTAGTAGTGAGAAAAAAATGCAATAATAATAAAGTTTTATGTGCTAGGGGTATTGATTAAATGACAATAGTTTTTCTGACTGTAAGGAAGTTTATAGATAAATTAAATTAAACAAAACTACTCTGTGACACATCAAAAACAGGAAGTTAGGGAAAAATGGTCAGAAATTATAAATGAAAATTCATCAAATGCTTAACAGTTCACCAATATTTCTTGTAGGCTGTAGTGGGGGAAAAAGACCTGATCAGCATTGGACTACAAGGGCACAATAAGTGAAGGAAAAATCGTATCATAGCTGCATGTGCTATCACTATTCTTTCCCCTCTGCAAGGAATATCATTACACTACGTGGGATGAATCGGATCACAACAAGGGAAAAAATAGCACAGAGAAATAGAAGTAGACTGTATCATGATGGATGTGGAGAATTAATTAGAGAGCCAAGATTATTCAGGCAGTTATAAATTTAACCTTTTTTTTTTTTACAAGAAAAAAACTTGAAAGAAATCTTTGTAACCTTAACCTTCTTAGGGGCAGGTTGTCAAGTGGGACTTAGCCTTGCTGGCACAGTGGTGCCGTGCTCCAGCTGCTGTGCCAGCTGTTGACCAGAGGAGACAGTGAGGAGACTGTAAGGAGAGGTACGACCAGAGGAGCAACCAAGCCTGGCACAGGCTCCCATGGTCTGATGTCTCCCAGAACCCACTGGTGCTCCTGCTGTGCAATAAACCAATAAATCCTCTTCCCTCCCTCTTTTAAAACTTGCTTTGTCACTTTGTCGGAAATAATTTTTTTCTTGAGGTTTTCAAGCTTTAATGGGGATCTTGTGGTTTTTAACAGCTTATAACTCAAACAGAGTTAAATGGATTTTGATGGGAGAAAGTATTTCTTTAGCCTGAGGGCTTTTTGTCTGCTGAATTTTGACGGTTTAATGCAAACTGCAGGGATAAATTGGAGAAGGTTTAAAAAGCAAAAAAGAGTCTAGCTAGAATGGGATGTGTCATTCTGTCTTATGGGGGCTGCCAACCAACTTGCAAAGTGGCCTGTAGTCATTTCAAGGGCCCTCTGTGGTCTGTTGGCATTACTGTGCAACCTCAGGTATGGAATATGAAAGTGAAAACAGCAATTACCAGTGACAGGGAATGAATCTGACCATCTCACACATGACATATTACTCTTGGCTGAAACATCTGTAATTTCATAATACTCTATATTAAATAATTTTCCTTTATTCCCAAGGCATCATATCCTCTGTTTCTCTTAGCTGTCTAATGATTCATCTTGCATGGTATTGCTTTCACGTAATTATAATATATCTGACAGTGCTTAATTGAAGGTTCAGTAATTTCTGATTTTGTTTGCTCTAGAGTATATTGATGACACTAGATTTCCAACAATGAAGAGGCTTGTCTTAACGAGCCTTCATTTACCTTTGAATGTCCTTTTGTGAACAAGTGTGTGTGAAAGGATTTTCGGTATTTAGAGTGCTGTAATATCTCCATCTCATAGAATTCTGTAGATATAGTTAGTAGCTTCTTTCTGGGATATTGCAGTTTATGGAATCAGTGCCATTATGCTCATTCCATCTGGTTATTTAGTCTGGTTGGTCCTTTATTTTAGGGTGAAAATTAATGACAGGATGACCTGTAAGCTGAGCCTCCCTCCTAGGCAACTTCCAGGCACTGCTCAGGAATCTCTATTAAATTATCAGCTTCTGATTATCTACTTCCAGTTTTAAGGTTCTCAATGATGTACAATGTTAGTAGATTCTTTAACCTCTTGTTAGCAATAAGCTAACTGGGAACATGCCTGAGTCTTCCTCAGCTACATGAGAAGACAGCATTCCTTGGAGATGTGAGCTGCTTGCTCACATAGTGGCTCAGGAAAACTGCGTCCAGTGCTAATGTGAAGATCAGTATCTATTTTCCTGTGGTTCGCAGTGTTACAAAGTGTACCTCTTTTATCTAGCTAATAATTTGAACACTCTTCTGACCTGCTAAAAACCAGTGAAATCTGATGTCTCATCTTGTCTTTTGATCAATATTAAAGTTCTAAGTACATTGATCTACTTTTGGCAAAAATGAAAGCCTCTTGACACTGTTTTACCACCTCTTTGTTATTTATGGTGTTTCTTTCAGAATCATTATGATCCTTTACTGTGGGCAAACACTCAATTAAATTACTTTGTTCCACAGTGCAGAAAGACCACGAACTTGTGTTGTTAATTTCTGCCCTGTGGTCTCAAAAATAATATATGTGACAAAAGCGAGATGATAACTAAGGACTTGGGAGCAACTGTGCAAGATTTTGTACAATACAGGAGACAGTGTTTCTGGCGATATTGTTCATAACAAGATTGAAATTGTCAGGCACCATCTGCTGTGATATTGACTGACCATGATTCAGACAAATATCATGTAGAGATTTAGCAACATTTAGAAAATTGTGTAGAAATTATGCTTTCTTTTTTTCTGCTTTCCTTTCCCAGAGGTCACCTTTAGTACTAAATTTTAAGTGGATTTATACTTAAGTTTCTTTTTGTATAAAAAGGAAGGCAATGTAGCACTGATCTTTCAGTTTCATGATAATAATATCATGGTATTCAGTATAAAATTTCATTGCACACAGCAACACACACTTCTTCCTCTGTTATCTTTGGTACTTTCCTCCTTCAAGTAGTCACTGATGTAAAGTATATGAGAATGTAATGAAATCTGACATGTGTAGGTTGAAGCAAAGTAATTGATTAATCTGTATGAAGTGATAACCTAATTTTCTCAGAGGGATTCAGCAATAGTAAATAAATGTAAATAGTTCCTTGGGCTAATACACCCAAATACTAGGGGGTAAACCTGTTTTCATAACCTTATTTTAGGGACTACTTGTCATAACGAGTGTCAGTGCTTCAGCTTTTAGAAATCTTGCGTATGAACCAGAAACACCCAGGCTTGGGTTTAACAGAGAGATTGAGGCTCCACTACTGAACAGTAGTGATAGAGAGCATCCTTAGAAAAGACATGACAGTGTAAATGGAAGTGCAGTATATGACTCACATCCCAGCTGTAGGAGCTGCCTGAGCTTTCCAGGGAAGGAAAAACAAGAATCACATTTAAGGACTGGTTCTTTCCCCTACTCTCCTGCCATCATTTATTTTCTCCTATTATTGGGCATTCACCCTTTGCAAGGGCTGAAAGGAAAATCCTTACATGCACAAAAGTTTCTGACTCTTTTGAGCTCTCAGAGTCAGAAAATAAGTCCTCCCCTGACCAGTGACCCTATTCTGTCTGGGACCCCCTCTTCCTTCCTAGGGCTAGAATAGGATCAGGCTCAGTGACCTGCAGGTGGGCTCATGGTTTTCATCACCCATCCAGACCAGTCTCACATAGTCCACGCACTGAGGGACAGAGCATAGTCCACCCATGTCTGGTCTGCTGAACTTACCTCCCTATGGCAGTATTTAGCACAAGAAGACTACCAGCATCAATCACCCACCTTTCCACACCTCTCCCAGTTCTTCTCCTGTCCAGAAAGAGGGAGAATGCATCCCCCATAAAGCTGTATTACAGCTCCACTTTGATGAGGAATATTGTGTAGATAGCTGTAATGTGGATAAAAGGTTTGTTATGTACCTGAGAGTCCTTGTAGATAACTTCAAAGCTGAAGCTAATAATTAATGTAGATGTATGTCTAATGATCACCCTGTGAGTTGCTGTTGTTTTTTAAAAATCAAGGAGCAAAAAGAAGCAGAAGCCAAATTCACATCACACAATTTTAAGCTGCGTTTATTCCTGCCAGCAAAATTTATATCTGTTGAGATGTGAGCAGGCAGCTAAGTCCAATTTGAATGAAACTGGAATCCATAAAAATTAAAAACATCATTTGTATTCCCTATCACAGTGGTATGGCTGCCTCTAAAGACAAATACATATGCAAATAATTTAAAGCAGGGCTTAGGTATATGATTGAAATCTCTGTTTGAGCAAGAATGCAGACAGTTCCATAATTTGTCCACAAAATCAAGTTATGCACTTGTGGTTTTTGCAAATACATGTGCTGCTAACATTTTGATATGGCATCCTTAAAACAATTTTCTGCTAGTGCCCACCATCAGCTTCCCCTGTGCATATAGAAAAATTTAACCAGGCAATTTCAAATCATAGGGCTTATCTTGGAACATTGGTTCTTGCCTTTTAGAAACAACCATTTTGTGACTGCTCTGACAACCACAGCTGTGTGACAATACCGAACATAGATGCTTACCCCCAAATCTAAGCCCAAGAGACCTATTAAGCCATTTTTTTCCCCAAGGCTGCACAACTGGAAACTCTGACAGTGCAAGACTGGAGAGAAGTTGGTGGTGTTCAGAGTGTGAGTTGTTATGCTCAGATCTTTGGGGTTTTGTATCTTGCTTTGGGCCCCAAAAACCATCCCTCACTGAGTGTATAGGGAGACATGACTGTGGACAGAAAGAGCTCTGGAGCTTTTTTCTTGGATTAACATTCTGGAGTGTATGGTGACTATGAAGTCCTCTGGTGGGTGAGTGAGGATGAGGGGACAGGACCTCACAGACCAGGAGGAGGAGCCAGGAATGCTGTCCTGTGACAGGCAGGCACACATCATTCACGCCTGCCCCCACAAATACAATGTGACAACACTGCAAAACAGTCTTTTCCTCCAGCAACATTCATACTTAAACCAGCTTCTGCTGATGATTTAGTACTATTCCGGGATGAAGCGAAGTGAGGTGAAGCTAGGGGAAATCAGATCAACTTTGCATTAGTTTTGATGAAATAATTTGAAGAAAGAGCAGCTGAAGGCTCTCAGTGAATGCAACTCACTGTGTATTTTTCCTTATTATGAGCTCTTCCAGGCGAACTCATTTAAAGCATGGGGAAATATCTTTCTGTCTGGACTAGCCTGGCCTGCAGGAAATGCTTAGGTTTTGCATCAGATCAGTGGGAATTAAAATGAGCTCTTATCAATGAAAGGAGATTTGTGTGACTGAAAAGTCTGTCACTACCTTTCTGATGGCAGGAAGAGTAGGCTTTTGCATGTCATGGGTTGTGAAATCTCTGGTTCACCTTGGTGGTACACTGGGACTAGCCACTGAAAAGGAGGAAAGCCTTGGACATGTCCTGGCAGACAGGGCTATAATGCTGTTGGAACCAGAATATATGAATGAGTGGAGTTGGGTGCACTTAGACTCTTCTCATCCAGACAGAGGAATCTGGAAATAAAAGCCTGTTTTACCAACTTCCTTAATTTTTGCAAGCCCTTATTCTGTGCTGTTGATGAGACAGTGATTCTGAACAAATGGGCACAAATGCTGAGTTGCAATTATCTATTTGCCAAACTACATCAAAACCCACAAGCAGTATAATGAGCTCCAGCATGTGCAAATATGTCACTACAGACAGGGAAAGAAGCCAAAGTGCCCAGGAAGAAAAGCTGCTCCCTATTGATGGAACAGCTAGTTTCTGTGTGTATCTAACAGTGATGAAATCAGCTACTTGACATCAGCTCTAGAGACGTACAAGTTGGGGGTTTTTTGTGTCATATTCTGTAATATTGATGCAAGTCTCCACTCCAGATAGATGTGGAGATCCAGGAGGGCAGGTCTTTCCAGTAAATGACCAGCATTGCTGTGTCCATTGAAATAAGTCACTGGCCTAGAGGTTCAGACTTTTTTTCTGTGTTTCCAGGCTAGGATGAGGATGGGAACAAGAGGAGAGCTGAAGGACAGCATTTCCCCGGCCCCCTACCAGCAATGATCCTCCTGCCTATGATCACAACAGCCCACCCTACTTTTTGTTACTTTTCTGAAGGTCTTTTTTCTCCCCACTCGTGTGCCTTTGAATGGTTGCTATTCAATTTCTGCTTTCTCCCATCAACAATGTTTGCCTCAGTTTCCTCTCCTCTGCTGCTGCCTGTTTTGAAATGACAGTATTTAGCTGCTTTCTACCAGAACTGCTCGACTTTTCAGAAAAATTCTCTCCACCCCTCAACTTACATTTCTTCTACTATTTTCCCTTCAAATCCCACCTTGAGAACCAGTTCTGTGATGTTTACACTGCATCAAATGGTCACACTCATCAGGAGAGCTACAGCCACTGGTACGGACAGTAACCAGGCTGCACTCTGTATTCTTATGATGCTTAAGTTTTTCCACTGCTGTCACTCATAGTTTTCTGGTGCATGTTAGAAAATAAAGGTCAAAATTATAAGTCTGTTGGTATTGATTGTAGTAATTTCTGTAGTCATGCTTTTTGGCTACAGTTGTGACTTAAAAGGTTACTGTGACACTGGGTTTGAGTTTGTGACACTGTTAAGATTTTATAACATATGAGGAAACCTAAGATTAATTTTCTAAATATCTTTATCACAGATTGGTGCAAATTATTATTATTATTATTATTATTATTATTATTATTATTATTATTACAGCAAGTGTACTTACTCCTAATAAGGCAAATGTATATATGAAGTTATTCAAAGGTTGTGCCAGAAGAGTAAATATGTGTATACTTATATCTCTACCCATAGTAACAGTAATTAATAGTAACAGCTAGTATATATTTAAATATTACAGGCTACTATGAAACTGCATCTTGTAAGCAGCAACTACAGTCGTTATTTATTAGCTATATACATGCCTATTACCTGTACAACACTCACCAAACTGCTCCCAGGAGCAGAACCTCAAAATCAACAACAGACAAAGTCACACTTCAAAAATTATCCACATCACAATGTTTGGAGTCTGTCTGGTTTCCCCAGTGAAGGCCCAACTTATTCCGGATATCTCATAGAATAGTTTATGCAGGGGGGAATACTCAGAGAAAAAGGGCTCAATTTTGGGTAATAGTAGTCAGAATTATATCACAGGGATGGATGTAAAGGGGTGTAGGATTCCAATACCTGGAGCAAGCAATAGATGATGCTATCCTCTATTTGTCACTGGGACAGCCATTAGACAATGATGCTTTCTCACAGACCAGTTTTTGGTATTGCAGACTGTACAGAATATGTCATGAAAAAGGTTAAACATGGGATCAGAATTAAACAGTGCACTGGAAGTGATGTACATCACCAGTAGGCCCCAGAAGGGTAGGACATGCTGGCAGAGCATTGCAGGTGGAAACACTAGCTGTCATTATCTCAGTTTTCCAACCCACATCCCAGTCTGCAGAAAGATATAATGCTTTTCTTCCTCATGGGATGGGGAAATTTTAAGACAAGTGCTGAAATTATAAAATACAAAAAAACTCTAAGTTGCTGAAAAAACACAGCAATGAGGTTTGTGCAAGTATTAAGATCACATCTTTTCTGTAAAGAGTTTTTCCTGAGGTTTCTGACCCTCTGTGCTACCTCTCAAATCATAACTCATTGCTGGTGAACTAGAACAATGAGACATACATTTATACAGATGTGGAATTGAAAGAAGCCATGTTCCCATGGCTACCCAGCAATAAAGTCTTATTCAAAAAGGTGAAAGTCTTTTGTCTACAATATGCCACTTTTCTGAGGCAACTTTAGGTTCTGCAAAAGAGTTCTGTGGGGGGGATATCAGAGTGTACGTGGCAGGATGTGCTGCTTGTGTGAGGAAAAGGGAGTTGGAGAGCCTGAATTAAGCAATTCCCAGAAATACAGATGTGTCCTGGGGATGACACAGGATATTGGTGCAAGGTGTCAGATGAAGTAGGATTTAAATATAGCCAGTAGAATTGATCAGAGCAGGAGTTTCTGGCAGTATTTTTTTGCCCTCTGGTCCTCAGTTTTAATTGCTTCATTCACACTGCTCTCACACAATTATCCACGAAACTGGCTAAGGGATTTCCAAGAGGATTAGCAAGATAACTCCTTAGAACACAATGCAGTTGTGTCCAACTCATCATGTCCTGGAAGAGTAGAGGAGGGCATCAAAGATACCATGCAGTCCATTCATCTGTTTTTGGGGAGGAATCAGATCTTAAATTTTTTCAGTAGCTGTTTGGTGGAGACGTTGCAATTATCACTATCCCTACAGCAATCCTTTGCCTAACCAGAAATTCATAACCAATTCTTTCCTCCTAAATCACTTTTTCTAAGTTTCTTATCCCTCTTGTAGGCTCCAATAATTTTACATTTCTTCAGTGTACAAGGATCACAATTGGACCCACTATTCCAGCTGTGGCTTACTCAGTTACAAATAGAGCAGAATAATTACTTCCTGTGTCTTATGTGTATCTCCCCTGCTAACAGAGATATAGAGCTGTCTTTTCTACCCTGCAGGTTCACATGGTTGACTCTTATTTTCTTACTTATCCATTATGCTCTGTAGTACTTCTCCCTGCTACATCATTTCCCATTTTAGACTCATTCATTCAGTGTCTCTTTTGCTCTTCTCTTTGCAGAACTCTACCCTCCAGATTTCATGCTTTGGGTTTTTTTTGGTTTTTTGGTTTTGTTTTTTTTTGGGGGGGCGTCAGTTTTTCCAGATTAATTTTAGTTTTGAACCTGTCCTCCAGAGTGCTTACACACTTTTCTCCATCATATTAACTGCAAATTTCTATGTACTTCCAGTCCATTAACAGTCCACAAAAAATACATAATCAGTGGAGTCACAGCAGGTTTCTGCAGGGCTCCATCTTTTTCAGTGTGACAAAAAGACACAAACTACTCTTTCAGCTCATCTTAAATGTGTATGTTTACAGCTTGCTGTTGTACCTACCTTTTCTTTACTCCTCCACAGTCATTTTCTTTTCCATTGTTATTATAGATTATTCTGTCTGATATGCAGGTCTAAGGGAGGTTGGGATGGGGGACTGAATTAACAGTGAAATTCAACAGAAGTTTTTGCTAAACCAGCAGACCTGCAGCAAGCTGTAAAACCTGGCTAAGTAAAGTAGTCAGAGCACTGGGCAAAGAAAGTTCATCACTGAAATCACAGCAGTCATCAGAACTGTGATTCCTAATGCTTTTCCATAAAGCATTAGCCCAGTGTTGTGAGGTTTGGATGGGCAAGATGTGATCAGAGCTTGGAGTAGCTTCAATTCCATTATAAATTAGTGTGAAAAGAGGTGTTTGCTACCTACAGGACACCTGAGGTGCATTTCACAAAAGCTTAAAAATGGAAAATTACCTCAGGAAGTTATATAGCCCTTCCTTTCACTCAAAAAAAGATGGACACCAATCCAGAATTAGCAATTCTGGCTTCATCCAGACAAATTCCAAAAACCTTCAAGCATGGAGTTTGTACAGCTCCTTCAGGGACCTGTTCCAGTTCTGTGATACCTTCCAAGTAATAAAATATTTCCTTACGTCCAGTCATGTTTGCTTGATTCCCTGGTGTTCCTGTCTCCACTTCAGACAGAGAGCACAAGGAAACTGGGATGGAGGGGGTTATTGGACTCAGAACAGAATCAATGTGTTCACAGATGGCAGCTGTTGCAACAAATGCAAGTTGCTTTGCAGGACTCTGATCTGAAAGGTCGTGATTGAGCACTGTTCTATCCTATCTGTCATCTCTATACCCCCGGGCTGACTCATCTAGACCTGCTATCACACTGTAATCTTCTGACTGCAGGAAGCTCCTGACACTCTGAAGATGAGATCTGGTACTTGTCTGATGGGTGGAAACACGTGGCAACATCTCCTGAGTGATAGCTGCAGTGGAGGTGGCTGCAAAGCTGTGTTCAGGACAGTGACAACCCTGTTGCCCTGCTGATTTGAGAATATGTGGTTTTGAGAAGCATGTTCCCCCTGAAGATGGAGGGGCTAAAAAAGGCAAGATATATTTGTGTGTGTGTCCTCCAGCAGCATTTGACACCTCTGTATCATATCACACAGTGGCATCATTGATCTTCATGTTATTGACAGTACTGTTGAAGCATTTACTGCACATGAATCCAAAGTTTAAATGGTTAGGAATTGATCCACCTCTTTTATCCCCTGCCCCATATTAAAAAAAAAAAAAAAATCCCCTTTCTTTTAACTTCCTTCTTTTTCTTCCACAAGTCTCAGAAAAACAACAGTGATACTAGAAATAATACAAAATATTTAATAATTGCATTTTAAAAGTTTCATAAAACTACCAAGCAACTCCAGTGGCTTCTTATGTTTTATGTGCATCATATATAGCAGAAGAAAAGGCATAACTTGATCATAAAGAATAAAATACTTATTTTAAAAGAATCCAATATAGATACATTTGCAATATAAGCACCTCCTTTTTTCATTTTCTCCATGGAAAAAGGAAAAAAGTTATAAAGATCCAAATATCCAAAACTTCTGGCTTCTTCCTGGGAATTTCTTTGAATATTACTTTTGGTAGAAGGTGCCTTATATGAAATTTGCTCTTCACTTGTCAAGATTTTCTAATGTCTCACAGCTTGAAAATTATATTGCTTCTGATAAAGTCTGTAGGGCCTGGTTGAGGTTTGCTCTGATGGGGCAGGAAATGGGCATTCCCCATAAATAAAAAATCAAGATTAACCAGAATCAAAGGTTTATTTTTTCCAAGAAAAATAATTTCCTGTTAAAATTGGCAGAGTGTCAAATCTGATGAATTGTCTCAAGTTTGGGAGGCAGAAGGAATTATAAAATGCACGGGTTGAAGCTGCAAAAATTATGGGTTTTCTGACAAATAGACTAACAGTAGCACCAAGCTTTCTTTTCCCCTTCAGCTTGCACCAACAAGACTAGGACTAGCTGTCAAAATCCAGAAAATGACAGTCACGGTGAAGGAGGACAAAGTGACAAGGGATTTATTCCTTGACTTTGATGTTAAAATGCTCATGCCATGCAGATCTGTCTTCTGGTTGTTCTTCTCCAGTAGAAGAGCTAACATTAGGAGCAAAAATTCAGCCCTCACCCTATTTTTCAGAATACTGTCACTGAAATTGGTGTAAGTGTGGTAGGTATTTAACTCTGTGAAGAAATGCCCTGTTTCTTCTTGTGTGCGCTGTTTATTAACATTTAGAAAATAGCCAAGGTTTCTTTCTCAGTAAATGTCAAGAAAAAATGTGCATTTGATTTTTTCCTCTAAAACATGCACTTCCCATCCTAGTCTTTTGTTCTATAATTACATTTCAAATGAAAGTATGGAACAGGTCACCATATTGAAAACGCCTCCTCAAAAATCAATGAGTCTTTCCTATTCTGGATTGCATTACAGATAAGAATGCTGCAGTAATCCTTTTCATGAGGGAAAAATATAGAGACCTTTATATAGCACTATAAATGATGTCTCTCCAGAGTGAGCAGCAGCGTTTCTCAAATAGCTGCTAATAAGACTAAATATGGTAGAGCATTGCAGTGAATCACAGTGTTGTGCTGGGTTATGCAACTCTCTAAGGTCACTTACGTAAAGAAGAGAACAACTGAAGTGCAAGCAAATTCCTCTGTTAATTAATTTGTAAGGTACAAGTGGCATTTAAAGAGAAAACCTCTCATGGCTGGCTCTTGCAATGGGATGTGAGACTCTGGCACAAATGTACTTGTTCACTGTGTTTTGTCAGCACATCTGAACCACTGGATCCAAGCACTGTTGGGCATAATCCTGGTTGAACCCACTCAGGAGCCCTTCCTTGGATTCCTTCTGACCTTGGGCAGAAGGAAGGTTTCTGATACAGCTCAAATTGTGTGGCTGTTTGTAAAACCATCTTAGGGCTGTATAGGAAAAAGGAGGAAATTAATGCTGCAGTAAATGTCATACTGTGAAAAGTGGAATCAAGAGCCTCCTCCTGTAAGTTCAGAAAGTCTTGCCCCTCCTGACTGTGGGTATTACGGACCATTAAAATTGACTTTTGCTGTTTAGTAAGAGGAGACCAATTCTGGGTTGTTCATGGCAACTAAATTGCCTTTCATTGCTTTCTGTGTTTCAAAGCCATTCAGAATTTTCTACTAGAATAGGAAAAAAGGATCCGTAGCATTCAAAAATAGGTATAACTTGAAAACTGAGCTGCAGTAGAAACATGTCAGATCTTATGGAAGGTGGGAATATCTCTGCATGCAACATTTCATTTTTGCCTTTAAGAAATTTATTAACATGGGCATTTGTGTAAAATTATTCAGATTCTGTGCAAGAAGGAAGTATACCAAAGACCAGCTCATTATAAAACAAGAACATGTTTCATCTTGAATCCATTAGTTGCAGCTAACAACAAATTAGCTAGTGAGTTAATTATTGGCATTGTGGATGGCAAGGCAAATTGAATATTTGCTTTACAAGCACTGTGGCACTTCCCCACTTGATTGGAAGGGAAAAGAACTCCTTTAAAGAGGTTTTGCAGCTTAGGCTGTGTACTTAGAATCTCTCTAGTCACTGTTATATTTCAGACATATGACAGATGCCCAGAAGGACTGAGAGAACGTTTTTTATTCTGTGGCAAAGATTCGTGGTTTCAGACCTTCTCTGTGATCTGAGAGGTATTGAGGAGGATGCAGATCACTGGACAAGCACTAGATAAACTTTAAATTAAAAACTGTGAATCACAGAAGTATTTTAAAGATGGTGTTTTCACGATAGAGTTGGGAAGATGATTCTCAGAGTCCTGGTTAGCTCTTTAGAGGGATGTGAGTAGTTGCTACAATGGATCAGAACTAGGAGTGAAGGGAAAACACAAAACAACCCATGGACCATTGCCTCATAGACATCAGTAAGATAGAGATGAAAGGAATGAGATGGACTTTTGCTATGCCTTCTCAAAGGATCAGGATTCAAATGCTGTTTATACAGCACCTTCTTTTGCACTTTCCTTAGTTTTGTCTGTGCCTTCTTTCACATGTTTGCAGAAAGCTTCAAATGCTTATGAGTGGAGGGACTGTCCCTGCCAAGGGTGCTCAGGGACAACGTTCTTCATCTTCTCAGATGCTGGGAGGTGGGACAGGGACCCTGTCTAATGTCTGTGCTCTTTGCTAGGGTAGATCCTGGTTACTCATTCCTCAGCCCTTTCTGTCTTTGTCAGTTACAACAGAAGGTTTCAGTGTGGTTTGTTCTTCACTGACTGCAGTGAGGTTGGTCAAAGCTACTGTGAGCATCCTCACAGCAATATCCTTTCTCTGGTGAGCACTGGGGTGCTTTCCTTTTACCTTAGGAAAGAGCTTCCAGAGCTCATGATGTTCTTTCTTGATTGTGAAGGGTTCCTTTGATTCTTTCAACACCTCAGGGATTTCCCTGAGAAAGTTTAGTCGGCTTCCACAATATTTTCACCACCACAGGAAAAGCTAATCATTCAGCACTTCAAGGAAGCAGCAGGAAAGACAAACTTCTAGATTTTTTTTCCCTTGATGCCAAACTTGTGCAATTTATAGGGAGTTTTAATTTTGCAGGAGAAACCCTCCAAAAAGGACATCAGGGTGCATAGGTTCATTCCACCCAACAGGATCAGCTATTTGCTTGTAAGAAGCTGTGGCTTGTCACATCTCTCTACTCTGTTCAAAAGATTATAGTAGAAAGAAATCAGAGGGCAGCAGTGGTGAGAACACAGTTGTGTGTCGATGTGGTGCCTGAAGGATGCTGAGGCAGAATTTAAAACTGAAATATTTGACTTGGAGTATAAATTCTTTCATAGATCATGAACTCTCTCAGGTTAGTGCCTGGTGTCACTCACCATGATACAGGCCAGAACTGCAGTATAAATCTTTAAAAAGGAAGAGTTTATAATAAAATGCATCAGTAGCAAAAGGAAGTCTAAGAATAGTTTGAAAGTATTACAATGTAGCAATGTACTATGACAAAGAGCTTGTGTCTGCCACAGTTTATCACTGTACCATAATTAATCCAATACATCATTGTGGAGTAAGAGTGGATTTTTCATTATTTCTACCTTCAAGGGTTTGGAAAGGGAAGGTCTTCTGTCCATAAGTCTCTAGGAAGGGGATCGCATAAGAAAACCATCTCAGGCAGGGTGACAGAGGTGCTGCTGGAGGTACCTTTTTTTTCAAATGTCTTTTATTTCTCTTTTTCTTTTTTACTGGAGTTTACTGAGAGGAGAGGAACTATCTGACTACTTTCTTATAAACATCCTGCTGGATTTTGGCCAGGCCTTGAAATGTGGCTTGAATAATTTATATTCTGAAAAGACTGAAAAATAGTTTGTTTTGGCAAAGTCACTCCTATGAACAAGCCCAACAGTTTGAGCAATTTGTCTTCCTACGTTTTAAATAAAAGTTATTATAGATAGAAAGGAGAAATTCAAGAGAGGAAGTTAAGAGAGGAGAAAGAACCTGCATGAACAATAAAAAGATAAGAAAGAAATGTAATTAGTTTACTCCACTTTTTTTTTCACTTGAAAAAGAGCTTTTGTTTTGATTTACTCTTGTTTAAAAACTGTGCTGAAAGGTGTGAAACAGCATGAATCCATTTTTCACAATTTCATGTTGCCTTAGAAGCGTTACAGCAGCAGGTCTGGATGAAGGGTAGAAAGAGACAAGTAAGTGCAAATAACAAAAAATGAGCGGGGGGTGACTTAAAGAGAAACAGCAACAAGCAGTTTTTCCAGCACAGAAGAAAAGAAGGAAAGATGAAGAATGAGAAGAACACAAGGATGAGTCCCTTCCTTCTCCCAGGCACCATGGCTGGGGTGTAAGAAGTCATGATTGTTACCTTTGAATCATTCATTATTAACCTAAAATCTGTGAAAATACTTGTGATGAGGCTCACTTTTAGGAATGTATAAATACTAGCAATTGGAATTTCATTAATTTTTTAATCCTCAAAGAATGTTAAGACTCAAGTGAGAAAAAATCCATACTATTCTCAATCTCAGTGAGAAATGCAGAGAATAAGTCTGCTTTTCCCCCTGGAAAGTAAAATGAAAATTCTACAGTCTGATTTAGCAGAATCCTGCAAATAATGAATAAAAGATTAAAAACACTTGACAGAGAGTTTATGTACATCAGTGTCTTCTCACGTGGGCATGTTTCCTCCAGCAAGCCTGTAAACTTTCATTCTGTGTAATTGGGAGGTTAAAAGTTCTCCTAATTAGCATCCATTTCTATAGGGAATGTGGAAACTATTTTGCAATCATAAAGGTAAGGGGATTTTAAAGCGCTTTAATTATGAGGTAAATTTGCCATTTTGGCAAAATTCAAGTGTGAACCCAAGTGAAAACTCAGAATCACCATTTTTGTCATTGTAACAAGGAAGGTTACATGAGTACACTGACAAGTTTTCTTTTATGACTATGGAGATAGTAAAACAGAAATGAAAAACAAATGATCAAATATGTCTATTTAACCAATTGTTTAATGATCATGATCAAATAATTTTGTTTGCCTCAAAGTCGTTTTCTGACTTGTACTTTGTTTCCTAGGGACAGAGGAACAGAGCCTTTTCTACATTAGAGTCAAGAGGAACTTGCTGGATAAATATTTGGGTTAGTGAGATTCATTGGAAATAGCCCTCAATAGAGATTTACCTGCAGTGTACTACAGAATTACTTGATGGATGTGGGATAGAGTTAAAATATAATTTCAGGACTGCACAACTGAAATATAAACACAAAATTATGGATTAAACTCTGCCAATCACTAGTCCCACTGATTCTGAGAAATTCAGGACCAGGGAATAATAAATAAACAAACCCAGTTTTAGCTCAAGACCAAAACAGAAGTTACATTGCTGAAGCGTATTTTCCAGAGGTAGAGAGTTCTGGTGAAGGAGCTCAAAACAGGTGCCATCTTACAGCGCCCTGTGCTGAAGTATTTTTCCTGTGCACATGCATATTCAAGGTACATGACCAATCAAGCTGCTTTTAAATGTAAAGTTAGTGTTACACCTTGTTTTATGAAAATGCAGTAAAACAACAGGGTCTACTTTTCATCTGGGTGGTGACATCTTGCCTTTTACACACAGCTGTTTTGCATGGGATCCCAGAATTGCAACATATTTTGGTCGATCACAAAACCTTCAACCCTCAACAGTGACACTGATTGCAAAATCAGGTCTTGCTCATGACCCATGTTAGCATATTCCCAACTTATCCTTATTCTTTGCCCCACTTTATTTTCAGTCTCACATCCCAACCTTTCAAGAGCTCAGGGCACCCTTTAGGATGAGGGGACCCAAACACAAAAGGTTCAGATGGGTGTCTCCACTCTTGCAGCTCAGCAGAGGTGTCTAGGTCAAGATATCCCATCATACAGAAGACATAACTTGTTTGGGAGTTAAGAGGATAAAGGCAGGGATCCCTCAAGGCACAGGGATTAAAATCTGCAGGAAATACAAGTGGCTGCACAGGACACTTCGTGCCCTTTCAAGTACAAAGCTCAACTCTGTTCTTGTCTCGCTAATGGGAACAAACAGTACAAAAAAAGGAGATCTAATGAGTGAAAAAGTGCACTGTCTAATGGGCTATTAGCAGATTCTTACACATAAGATTGAGGCTTGGGATGAGAAACTGCAGTGATGTTTTCAGCATCAAGAAGATCAAATGGACATAGATTCAACCCTTCTTTAGTCATGTTGTTATACAAGATAATTTGAAAATTATGGTTTGACAATTGAAGAATTGTCAGACTGTGTTGAAGAAAGCCTGACTAAATTGGTGGCCTTGTGGACTGAAGCCCAAACTTCTCTTTTAATGACAAATGTCTTTCTCTGAGCTCCATCTGGAGCTGTGGTACAAAGGTAGAACTGGATGTTTAAAGAATAGAACTTTGCCTCAACGTCTGCAGTGCTACTGCAAGGCTGAGTAGATATGGAAAAGGGCAAAATTAACACTGCTTTACTCTTGAGGGTAAAAGTAAGGACTAAAATGCTTCAAAACATTGAGAATTAGTAGTTTAGCTAAAAGCAAAAAAATATACTGTCACTATGAGACTGAAAAATTTGAAGGGACTCCAGACATCACTTTTGCCTCAGAGTATTAGCCCATCTTGGCAGTTAACTCAATGTGAGATGACAACATTCTAAAATAAATATAAGGAAATAAAGAAGAAAATAAAAAGCCTCAGTCCCAGGTTGTCATGAAAGAACCAGAAGGGTGGGATTCAGTTCAAAATCAAGACACATTATTTTAGCTGTGCATGTCCAAAACTGCTTAATTTCAGATGTCTACACCTACGTCAGTTGTCTAATCTCCTGTTGTATGCTAAAAAACTCTGTGTGGAAACATGTTGCAGGTTAGCTAACGTCTCTGTCACTGGATTATAAACTAGATTAAATACCCAGTATTTGCTGTGGTTCATGCACAAAATATAGAGGTATTAGATTTTAGTGCTTGTCTGATAATTTTAGTATGTATTTGAAGGTGGTGTGCTGTCATTCATCACCTTCTTCAAAGGAGAGGTCCAAGGTTGCAAGGTTTTGTGGGGTCCTGAAATTTGCTTCATGCATGTCACAGCTAAACCAGGAAATACCTCAGAAGAATATGCACCCAATAGAAAGTGGTAGGCACTGGGAAAAGTCTGTAACTCTCTGAGTTAGAAGACAGTATCAAGGAACTGATATTTTTGGAACAAAACAAGCCCTGGCACTGGTATAGATTATGTGTTAGATGGGAATTTTAATAATGGTGCTGAAAAAGCAAAGATACTAAAAAAGGTTTTACAGACTCTGTTCAGAAAACGCAAAGTGAGGTCTTAGAATTATAAAGTGTATGTTGCTGCAGGATGTTGAATGGCCTTGTTTAATTGCTGTGATTTAAGCCCAGCCAGCAATTAAGTGTCACACAGCTGCTCACTCAACTCTCCCTCCCTGCCCAATGGGATGGGGAGGAGAATCAGTAAAAGGTAAAACCTGTGCATTGAGATAAGAACAGTTCATTAATTGAAATAAGGTGAAATATTTTAAAGATATTAATAACAACACCACCACCACTAATAGAAAAGAAAAAGAGAAACCCAAGAGAAACAAGTGATGCACAATACAATTTCTCACCCACTGACCAATGTCTAGCCCATCCCGCAGCAGTGATCAGCCCCTATGGACCAACTGCCCCCAGTTTGTATACTGGGAATGATGTTCTATGGTACGGAATATCCCTTTGACTAGTTCAGGCCAGCTGTCCTGGCCATGTTTCCTCACAGATCCTTGTGTCCCTGCTGACTGGCAGAGCATGAGACACGGAAAAAGACCTTGGTTTAGTGCAAGCAATACTCAGTGGCAGCTAAAGCATCAGCGTGTTATCAACATCGTTCTCATGCTAAATCCAAACCACAGCTCTTAGGAAGAAAATTTGCTCTATCCCATCTGAAATCAGGACATTAGTGGATGTAGATATATTCCTGTAACTGTCAGTCCTGCGCTACTTGCAATCAAGAGATTATAAATATATTTTACATTTGTAAGCAGAGTAATTTCCCAGTAAATCTTGCAATATCAGTGGAAGTGTGCAAGACCCTGAAAGTGCTTCTCCTGTGCCAATATTTAAATGTGCAGTGGGATGACCTTCAAGTTTCACATACATTTAAATAGATCTGCTACAGGCAAAGTAGCATACCAGCTGACTTAAGAATAAGTACACATTAAGCCATTAATGACAGTCAATATACCTTAAAGATCTAGCTGTTTTCAGACAACCCTGTTCTCATTTTTTTATGAGATTACAAGTTCTGCTGGCAGTGACAATTGAATAGGTGTGGTATTATTCAGACTTCCCCAAACTGTTCAGTTTAGTATCACACAATATGGTGAAGAACAAAGGAGCTCTCTAGAGTATCAATAAAATAAATAATGAGTAACTTAATACATATGTGTCTCAAAGATCTTAAAAAAATAGTCATTGGGGGTCTTCATCAGGCAGTGTTACTTGTAGGAACTTCTGTAGAGTTTGGTGAGAAATTATTTTAGGAATCTAATGCAAAATCCCTAGTGATGCAGTACTAAATGCTGGCAAGAATAACAGGACTGCTCAAACCAGAAAGAGGTTCATCTACTGGTACGGTTGGGTAAACCCTAGACAAACCAAATCATTCATTTCAAAGCAGGCAATGCAAACAGTTCTTGCAGAAGGGTGTTCTGTACCCAGGAAAGCACTGACTGAAAATAGCATTGGCTTCTAAGAGGAAATGGAGTAGCAGGAGCTCCTGTATGATATAGAAGCAAAAAGTGCTAATTCAATTCTTGTCAGCATAAACAACAGAATAGTGAGTAGGAGGAAAAAATTGACTTTTCTTTTTGTGTGACATTATTGGGACTGATGTGGAATAAAGTATACACTCCTGATGTCAACATTTTAAAAGGGATGTTGAAATACTACAAAGGATATAGAAATAAGCCACAGATATGTTTTGATGTCTGGAAGGGGAAATAAAAGAGAGAACAGTGAGAGCTCAATCTGTTTATCTTATCAGACAGATCAGAAGACAGCTTGATTATAGCATGTAAGAACCTTCATGGGGAGTAAATACCAGTTACTGAATGGCTCTTTAATGTAGCAGAGAATGGCACATCAAGAGCTAGTGGCTGGAAGTGAAGCCAAATTCAAAGCAGAAATTAGACACAAACTTTTAACAGGGAAGGTGATAGGCCACTGGGTACAAAGGAGATGATAAATTCTCTATCATTTGATTTTTGCAGACAAGGGTAGATGCCCTTCTCAAAGACTGTGTTTAGCCTAAGGGATCTAGCTTAGTATGGAGGAAACAGTATCAAAGCTCCTGGCCCAAGAAACACATCAGGTTGGATCAGGTGGTCTCTTCCAGTTTTTGTCACTGTAAATCTCAGGAGTACATCTTCTAGCACTGAATTAGGCCTATGTTTAATTGCTGTATGATTTCCTCTATAAACCATGCTGAGGTTCATTCTAGTGCTGTTAACAGCAGGGTTAACACATCCCCTTAGCAAAGCACCAGAGACGTGATACAGAGGAAGGGTGGAGGAACAATTCACCTGGGTGCTCCTCCTGGGGAAAGACGAGCACAAGCAGACAGGACATGACTACTTCTCAGTGCCCCCCATTTCATGTCACACCACAGAAAGGTCTGTAGCTGCTAGTTAAGTACTGAGCTCGGTACAAAAGGGGGGAAGGATACTCACTGTTTCACATCAGGGATATACAGAAAGTATTCATCTGGCAAGGAGGATTTATTGCCTTTTTATTAACAGTTTGTTCATTTCCCTATGAGTCAGGACACAGGCTTTGCAAGCCTGGAGTCAGCGATATAAACATTCAGATTTGAAAAATTGGCATGAATAAAAGAAAGATGTTAATTGTGTTGTGACAGTTATCTAGCAATTCATTGCGAGAGAATTCTGGAGCTCTTTGTATTATCTCCTGGCCAATAATACAGGAATTAATTCTAGGTCAAGTTCTGACATTTTTACCAACATTCCATGTACTTGTCTCTCTACACAGTTCAACTGACTGAAAGGGAACGTTAGCATAAAGCGATGGCTTTGGTGCAGCTACAGCAATATCAGGCTTGTGCCATTGCTTGTGCTCTCCTGAGATATTTCCATACCCTGTAATTGTTGAAGAAGATAAAAGATTGACAAGAAAACAACTTTTAGAGTAAATTTCCTAGCCCTGAAATCCCCTTCTGCTCAGCATGAGAATTCTTCCTCTCCACTTAATGAGGTGCCTGAATTTCTAGGATGGAAGGAGAAGGAGACACAGATGAGTCATAGGCATGGTTTGCCCCCTGGTAACAAATAAAGATATCCTTTCTCTGAGAAAGAAAATCCTTTTGAATATGGTGGTCTGATAGTCTTGACAGTCCTCCAGCACACAGTCTAAATGTGGAATGTCTAACACTGAAAGAGTAAACTTCAATTTGTAATTGGTTTACTCATAATAAAAACTTTCTAAATTAACAACCAACTGACAGTTCTCTCAAAAACATTTTATTAAGTCTCAGTACCTTGAAAATATTCCCACTGAGTCTTCCTCAGCAACACAAGCTTTGACACCCTGTTAGATAAATGCTCACAGTGAGAGGAAAAGCAGATGTGCCGAGTCAGCTGAAGCTCAATGAGCAAAGCAAAGGGCAACATCTGATGCGTATGCAAATAGGATACCTGTTAAATTAGCCCCTTAGGATTGCCTGTGTGTGAGATGATAGCTCCTCAGCACTGCCATCATGATTAGAAGCCTTGGCCAGCTTTGCTTCAGACTACAAAATCTCCTTCTTATGCAGCACTGGATCCCATTATGGTGGTTTTGTGGTTTTAACACTTTAGGGGCTGTGCAACCAAACATACAATGCAAAAGCAGATTAGTTACCTCAAGGCACATTTAAAATATTTCTTGCTGATATGGTCTGAATCAGTAGTGACACAAATTAGCATGAATCGGTAAAAACTCCTCCACAATACTACAATACTACAAAGTTTATTCAGTATTAGTGAAGAGAAGCAGGATAGATGATGATACTTTCTAGGGCTACACAGTGAATATTCATGACGTCAGATAGGCACATCTCCAACACAACTTTTAGCTACATGGTTAGTTGACAGCTATTTTACTTGACAAGAGTACCATAGGATTTACGGATTAAAATCATTTACTATGGTTATCGTGTTCACACATGTGAAAAGTTTCCTTTTCTTTTGGTGTGCCAGGGTAAGGATCTCACAATTATTATCTGCGTTCTTCCGGTGTTCTGTCTAGGCAATTTCTATATCACTAAATAATAAAGCTTTTACTATTTCTCTAGAACATTATTCCTCAGTCTAATGAACTTCACCATCAAGATAATCATTCCCTGTTTATCCCAAATCCTTTTTTTCTGGTGTTGTATTATCAAGTGCTGAATGCCAAGGGAATAATGATGAACATTATAAAAACTTTCTAGGTATTAAGTTGCAATCCGTCTGCAGTGCATGTGGTTCCATTTAACTATCCCGACTTTGTTGGGAATTTTACAATTAAATTTCTGCCTACTTAGTTAAAAGTTTCCTCTGTTTCCACCTACTTGATGTGCTGATTTATTGATGGCTGAAAGAGAGAATAAGCCAAGCAGCTCAGCTAGCAGATTCCAGTGGGAGGAGGTCAGCAGAACATCTGCTGAGCAATTTGCAGTTTTCTACTTATTCATGTGCTGTTCTGTTGTCCTGGGAATAGTTCAAACACGTAATATACAGACTTCTAATAAACGGAAAAAATCTGTGTTTACCAAGTTCTCAGAAAGTTGGGGTTTACTTCACTTAAGCCATAAATTCTTAATTTCCCTCCACCATTTTGAAGTAAGTTTGTCATCAGGTTTACTGGTAATCTTTTTGTGTGCACCTAAAGAATTTTCTCCTGTTATTACATGTGTACAGATGATTTTTTTTTTACTGTTTATTTTCTGTTAACTACTCCTTAAAATTAATAGGTCACTCAAGTTGTGGCTATCAATGGGGTTGAATGAAAATCTAGTTTAGAACATCCTTAAATAGCAAGAAATCTTGGATGTTCAGATAAGCCTCAAAAACAGCATTTGTTTGTATAGTGAGGTAATGTAGTAAACAGCTACTTATTTTTTCCCAGATCCAAAAGCCTCAAAATGTCTGAGCAAGCCCTATCTTAGCCTGCATTTTCCAGGTCATCACCTTCTATAGCTCTAATAATAGCATCTATTACAGCTGTAGTAACAGGGCTATAGTAACAGGACTATGATACACAACATTTGCCTTTTTGAATTAGGCAAATCAGCTGTCTCATTCTGGAGACTGTCTGTGGCCCTGACAAATACTAGATACTTGTGCAGAAGTAGGGGGAAAGGAGAATAGTACATCAGAGAAAATTAATATTTTTAAAATGTTTTTTATGCCCTGGGTGCTGAGAGCTTATTTCCTGACATTAGTCATGCTTTACAAAACTGAATTCAAAGGTATGAAGATCTTCTACTGTATCTGTCACGGGGAGGCAGGTCCAGCAAAGTGTCTCAGATACCTGGGGCTATCCCAAGTGGCCCTGACAATGCCTGGGTTTAGACTCATGCTCTGAGCACACAGTCAATGAATCCACATGCAGTCAATGAATCCAAGAGAATTATTTGGCTCAATCAAAGACTGTCAGTTGCATGGAAGCCTTGCTCTCCACTGACTCTTTTGAATACCTGTTTATCAAAACTACAGCTGGGCATCTTAATGAACTTAGTTAACAGATTAAAACTGCAAATTAAAAAACAAGCAGAGCAGGGGAAGTAAAGGGTGTGTTTATGTGTCCCACACTATCCAGCAAGTTTTGTCCTGGGAAGAGCTCTGGTCCTCTTGAGCATTTCATGCTTCTCTCCTTAATGATTTTGCTTCCACAGACCCCGAGAAGCTTCTCTTCTGCTGGAACCTACTTCAGCTCCACTGGGATTCAGCTCACCAGTACCAGTACATGCCTTCCACAAAGCTAGCCTTGTGTTTGCTGGGCTCTCAGATAAGAGGGACATCTATAGGACCCCTCTTCCTGTAGGTTTTCTTCTTTTATGAGATCAGCCCAGAGCACAGGCAGGATTAGGGGTTCAGATAACAGCACACCCTGCAGCAAAATGAACTCTGATAACTTGCCTAAGAACATTCAGATTTTCATCTTCTGGCTCTCTGTGTCATCCTGAACTTGAATGTAATTACAGCTATCTCCTCTGGCTGGCTGCCCATGAATTATTATCCTGTACATCATCTAGTATTTGACATTTATTTGTTCCAAATTAAAATGACCTTTGCTCTTGGGAGATAATAAATTATTTTTGGAATTACAGTAATTCTCTGTCACCTGAAATAATGCACAAAGACATGTTAGCACCAAAGGCAGGAGAAGGAAAAGGAAGCACTTCAGATATGTGAGCAATCAAGATTGATAGATCATGTATATTAGTGGCTTGCTATTATTTCTTTTACTGTGCAAATATATTTAAAGTTTACAATATCTTTTAGTAAATAGAATTACATTTATCATATATGGAAGGTGTCCTCATGAATCTTCAAGAGAAAAATAACAAAGGACTCACAGTTTTATCATAACCAGAGGTATTTACTAACTCAACAGACTTTCCTGTTAAGAGATATCTGGTCCCTTTCTTCCAGCAGCTCTGTAGGTCACTTTTTGCAAGTGTGTCTTTGGGCAGGCTACGGGGCCAGGAGGAAGCTTTATTTCACTTACTTACATGAGGCATTTGCTGAGGGTCTCTAACTCATCTCAAAAGTGAGTACCACCACCAGCCTACATTAGAAACACGAGATTAAGAGGCTTTTTTCCTTCTCTCTTTGGGAAGGAAAAAGTCCCCTAATGCTCCACAAACTTCCATAATCTTAATATTTGACAGTTACTGCCTCTGTCCTTCTATAAGCTGTGTCACACACTGATGTACATGACCTTGAGACCAGTTGATCAGCTTGAAGAAATTCAGATGGGCTGAGAAGACTCGTTAAGGAGCATACCCAGGCGCCCTTAACTCTTGTAATTCTATTGCAAAACAAAACTTGCCAGTGCAAGTGGGACATTTCATTATAATGAGCTCTCTTCAAACATGCCCGAGGTGACTAGAAATATGGAAAGTAACCCAAATCAGAGATGGATGGATTAGAGAATCTCATTTCCTATTCATCTCTAAGTACAGGCACACAGCCTTTGAGACCAGCTTTTCTGCGTCCCTGGCTGGGAATCAGCCTCTTCACAGTGGTCTGCCTAAGCAGCAAAGTACTTGCATCCCACATGTTAAAAGGCATAATGCCAGCACAAAGTGTATCTATCACATTGAATGTGAGTGCTAGTTTAGAAGAACATCCACATTTTCTTCTTTCTGTCTAAGTGAAGAAGCCATGACTCAAAAATGATTTTCAGAGCACTGAAAAACTCGTAAGGTGGATTGGTGCTAAATCCTCTCTTTGCATGGTCTAAAGGGTCTCGTGATAAACAGTAAATTCTGAAGCCAAGTGGCTCAGTTATTTTTGAGCCTTTTTGGATCACGCTCAGAGGTAAATTAGGAAGAAGTAAAGAGGGAATGGGCATACTGAAATTCTGAAAAAATACAGGCTTAATATTACATGCCATTGCAGGGGTTTAAGTGCAGCTTGCTAAGCACTTACTGCAGGACATATATAAGGTGAATATTTGGAGGCTGTTACACAGAATATCCCAGGCATAATAAGGAAAGCTTTTTCTTGATGGAAAGTCAGACAAGGTGAGAAAGAAGTGGGATAGGTAGTTCAGCAGCCCACATTCCTCAAGTTGAACAGAGGAAGGGACAGCTTTGCACATTTGCAAAATCTGAAGGGGAATTAGGTCCAGCAGTACCATCAGACATCTTTAACTCTCTGTTCCAGATTTGTCACAGCACGGGGTCGTTTTGACTCATGTACAAAACAGACACTGTACAAATGGAGAGATTATTTTATTAATGCCGTGAAACAACTGTTTTTCCTTTCATCCAGCAGATGTTTCTGGCCACTCCCAAGACACTTTGAGATGTTTGTGCAGATGACAGAGAAATGGGTGAACTTTTCTGGTGCTGAAGAGCAGCCCATAGCTTTTATTTCATCAAAGTCCCACATTAACAGGCCAAATAGGATTTACAGAGTGCTCAAGAACAATCTTCAATTAATGCTTATTTCCCACCGGCTCTTATGTGCTTCAGTACCTGCTTGTGTATCTAGCTCTTCTCTTTTAAATTGAGAATAAAGACAAAAGTTTTAACAAAAACAAACAAAAACCCCAAAGACCCCAAAACTAAACAAAACCCCATCAAGCCAAACAAACAAACAAACCAAAAACAAACAAAAAACAAAACTGACCTACCAAAACCAACCAAAAACCCAAACAGGTACCCCAAACCCCCAAACAAAAGCAAAACACAAACAAAACCCAGAGCAAACAAAAGAAAAGCAGAAAGAACTGTCAGTCTCACTGAGGTACATAAAATTAAAATTTTCTCTCATATTAGGCTCATTGGCCCCCTAAGGTAGAGCCAAATCTGGAGCCTCTGAGGTACAGAGAACTCCTAGGAATGACAAAGGGAGATCAAGGGAGAATGAAAAAGCACCCAGAAAAATAGCCAAAGCCTGAACTAAACCCAAAAGTGGGACTGAATTTTGTCTGGTCCCAAGGGAGCAACATAAGGCTCAGAGCCCTCTCTGTTTTGCCAGTCTGTCAGGAAAATTGGGTTAAGCTCACAGATATTCAAATCCTTCTTTCAGAATTGGGGGAGACAGTTCTAGGAAGGCAGCTCTTGAGCAGTTTTTTCCCAGGCTGACGGGAATGAGCTGGTATCATTCCAGCCTTGCTCCAAAACTCCTCAAGGGCACTGGCCAATAAACATCACACAGAGATTGCTGAAAAGTAAAGTGTATATTTCTTGAGAGCACGTCCTTCAAAATTTATTTATTTGAAGCAACTTGGGCTGAGAAAAATTTAAAGGTCTAGGTAAGAGAAGCCAGGCCCAGGTTGTTGCCTGCTAGCAGATTCCATCACTGCATTTGTTTTATACCACTGAGGCAAGAAATCTTTCTGTGCCTTTCCTTTACCTTTCCTCTTTCAGCATGTTTCTATAAGCTGTATCATGGTTCCCACTACTACCAATGAACAGATTCCCAAATAAGAGATCCTGGAGAAGCTAAAGTTATAATTAGATGACAGAATTATGTGGATCCACACAAATTGTTTGTTTAGAAGAAACAAATTTATTCAGAAATTGTGGTTATATTACTAAAATGGCAGTATAAGCACTAATAATTAATGTGACAGATTATAGTGAATCTAAATCATTATTTCTGTCTTCTACGTTTGCTCATTATGTTTTTTAAGATCCTATCTATTTCAACTAATTTTTTCCAGCAATTTTCTGAGCCTCTCTGGTTCAGGACCTTTTCTGGGAATCTCTTAGTTCCTAAGTCAACAGTATAAAGAAGATCTGCCATGCATCTGTTTTTTAAATGTCACTGTAACTCCATCACTCAGAACGCCTAAAAAGCTCCTGATGTATTACTCTGAGAACACTTCATGCCTGCATAAAAGGCTTCCTTGGAGAATCTCACAAACAAGGATTAGCCTGGCTGCAATTTTCTATTTTACTTTCTTTTCTTTTTTACTCTACTTACTTTTCTATTTTGCTTTCTATTCTACTTTACTTTTACTATATGCTCTCTCCCTTTCTCTTGGAGGGGTTTCCATTCTTTCTTCTTTGTATACTAATATGTGTTAACGATAACAGATGATAAATTACTGGTTGATTGACTCACAAGCACAAAATCCAGCAAAGCACTACAGTACCAAGATTATGTGAAAGTCAGCATTCTTGGACCAGCCATGGGAGCTAGCCTGAGTATGCAGTGGAATCATAGCTTTAAAAAGGAAATACAGTGCTTCAGATAGAATGAGTTTTTTTGTGAAAGGAAGATTTCAGGATCTGTTCCACATATTCTCTAACTTTGCCTCCTGGGAAGCCAGAATTGAGGGAAGAATCAGATTAGCAACATGAATAGGGATGCAATAAGCTTTCCAGCTTAATTTTATAAGTGCCTTTCCCCAAGGGGACCCTGTCTCCCCCAAATCCTTAATCAAGCCCAGAACAATAGATCTCATCGTTCTCATCTTTCTGACTTCCAGCCAGCCCCTACAATGGTTCTATATTCTTACTCCTCTGCTCACTTTCATGTCCTTTTTGTTTTCCCTTTGTCTCTGTGTTTCAGCCCTCCCAGTGCCACCTGTATTTCCTCCAGTCCCCATTCACTTCCCCATACACTTCTTCAAGTTTGCCTGTTCCTGGGTTTATGGAGAGGTGAGTATAAAGTCAGTGGCTGCAGTGATGCTGCTGGAGCTACCATGCACTGGTGGGTGGGTTGGTTCCAGGCAGAAAGGGCCACATGTGAATTCTTCATCTTGTACCCTGAGACATTACTAAGTGGTGACTCTCACATGTCCAGACATCAACATCCATGAAGATCTGAAAAGCTTTTTACTTGTACATGCCAAACTTGCTGTCAAATTAGGTATAAATTGGACAGCGGGTTCAATAAGTGTGAATTGGCAGAAGCAGAAGCAGAGAATCAAGCTAAGCATATATAATTTTACTGTCAGGAAATTGGGCTAGAAGTAATGGAAAAAGGTCCATCTTTAAAATCACTGCTTTTCTACTGAAGATGATGGCCTGCACTCAGTGGTGTGAAGGAATGAACATCAGAGTTTAATTCCAGAAGTAGTGCCATAATAGCAGACACAGAAGTATCAGTCATAAAATGTCATAAAGTATAATCAGACAATTATTGAGGCAAAAATCACTGCCTAGCAAATAAACCTGCCTGCTATCAATTTATATCACAATAAAAAAAATCTCTATGTAGATATTTTACTATTTCCTTATAACATCATTGTTTTAAATACAGATTAGGAATATCAGACATTTGTTAACATTCTAGTCACCAAATTCCTGTCTACATGGTGTTGCTTGTAGTTTTATTTTTCAGATATCTTCTATTATTTTTATAAGCTGTGTCTGATGTGTATCAGACAACATTTCTGCACATGCAGAGCAGATGATTGGCTTTTTCTTATGCAAAGTTCATGTTGAAAGAAGAGTAAATCTTCTTTACATGGCTTCTCTGCCTGAAAAACTACATGGAAGGGAGGAAGCCATAAACTGTATTACAGGGGAGAAGCCATAAACTGTGAATGTGAGTTATATTAAGAGCTCACAGACTCCCATTAATCATTTTACCTCACACACTCCCCAGAAAAGCTGGGAGCCTAAGGAGACCTGAACACACCATCTTTTCAAGGTACATAATACCATGGATTCACATGAATTAGCCCCAGCAGGTATCTAGCAAAGTGAGGGGGAATCAAGTCTCAAGGCAGCAACTTTCTTTCACATATAATGACAGAAAGGCACAAAGAAAAGTACTTAGCAGAAAATTTGTGCCAGTCTTCATCATCACCCTGGCTTTACTTTGGAAAGTTTGCTTTGTTCCTGGGGAGATGAGTCAGGTACCTAGCAGTGACATTTATGGAACTTGTTTGTATGTGTTAGGATCAGAATATCCACCCGGAGGCTGGTAGTGCTGTTCAGAGTGGAGAACTGTGCATGCTGGGAATATGTTTCCTCCTAAATGCATGCATGTGTTTCTCAGCTTTGTCATGGGAACTGCAAGGAGCATTTGCAGAAGTAGGAACCTTGAGACAAAACTAACAAGACAGGCAGTAGGACAAGGTACTGAGGGGAGAAAATGGCACAGATGTACTGAAATCATTACAGCTACTCCAGTTTATACTAGCTGAAAGTCTAACTTGGAGATGTACAACAGATTTAAACAGCACCAAAAGAGCAAAATTCTAACCTCAGCTAAACTAAGGATTGAAGCTTTAGCCTCTTCCCATTACACAAATTTCAAGGAACTAATAGTTGTACATATTCAATGCTACTGAAGCATAGTACATCTGCAATTGTCAAAATGTTGATAGTTCTAAAGCATGTATTTAGGGAGATAAGAAAAGCTCCTTGTCCACATCCTCACCCGGCCACTCTATACATTTCACTTCCAAAATAAAACACAGAATTATTTAAAATTAACTGACTGCTAATACAAAGTGTACTTTACAGGGGATGTGACTGTATTTGCTCTATTGAGGATGAACAGAAGAGGGCTCATGGAGGGAACTATTATATCCTGCTACTTCCTTTAAAGCAATTTTAAGGAGCATCAGGTGCTGCTCATAGCCATGGAGATATCTGACTACCCACTCCAGGCAGGCATTAAGGAGTTCTAAGAGGCATTTACTGCCTCTCCGCCTCCCAGGGCTGAGCAGACACTGAGATCCTTCATGAATTTTTCTTTTAGATAGGAAAAGAAACTTTTGTGTGGCTGCCTGTGATACTGCAAGGGGTGGCATTAGCCCCACTCGTTACTATGGAGATGCATTCTGTCATCCCACTATAATAATTTTGACAAAGACATTTTGTTGTTTGCTTATGATCCTGCTGTTAGGAGAAAGCCTTTTTGCCAGAGGTTAAGAGGAGCTGTTTGAGGCTCCTGCTTGTACGTCATAGAGAAAAGGGCTGAATCACAGAGTGCAGAAGTGCCTCAGTAGTGATCTGCCTCCACTAGAACTGTGCAGGACTGCAGTGTGCCTGAACTAGAAAATTCCATACAGATGGTGTGGATGCATTTTCAAGAGTCTACAACAGCACTCACAGCATTAACCAAGGACAAATTATCTGAATAGTTGCATGCACATTAAAAAAAATGTGCTATGTGACACATGAGATTCAACTCCTTATTTCATCATCTCCAATATGTTTTTAGTGGTTCTTGAGCAAAAAAAGCTGTGGGCTTCTGCCCAGTTCTCACCACATGAATTTGGCATCTTGGGAGCCTGTAATTAATTGTCCATTCAAATGTCCAAAATTAGGAGTGATTCCATTAGCACTGTAGAAATTTGTTATAAAATAAGAAGATTGGTGTGAATGGAGTAAGAATGGAAATGTGTACAAAAGCACCAGAGGAAACAACAGAGCAAAGTTTAAAAGGATAAGAATGTGTTAATCACCGTGGAGCTCAGTATCTGTTGTTTCATGTGAACAAACAGAACTAAAGTTAAAGCTGACAAGTGGATAAAGAACAGGACTACAGCTAATCAAGCAAGGAAAATAAAAGTTGGGAAATTGAGGATGTTTGCCGAACATTTACAAAGGGTGAGTCAAAATCACAAGGCAAGCAATCCAACACAGCATCCACTCCTGGAAGATACAAAAGACAATTCAAAAACCCAAGATACATGTTGAGGCCACAGCTGCTGATGTCCTTTGTCCCCCCTGTTGCATACAAATGGTCCAAAACTGCTTGGGCACAGCTGTCCTGGTACTCATGAGTACAGAGGAAAGTGTGTGAATGAAACCTATGGGAAATTGAGAAAGAATGGGTAAAAGTGGCTTGCTTAGGGATTTTTGTATTGCAAAATCACATTTCTTTTCATGAGATCTCTTGCAGAATTCAGTTACAGTAGTTTCTTACAAAGCCCACAGAGTAATATGAGTACAAAGGTCTGAAATGAGCTTTAAGAATTTCTGAATATTAGGATTCCTGAGACGGCTTTGTAGTTATTTCATCTTTTTTTTTTTTTTTTTTACTTAATAATGTAACCAGGATTAAAAAAAAAAAAAAATCCAGAGGCTTTTCTTCAGCATGATTCCTTTCTAGGATTTGAGAAGGAAAAAAAAGGAGTTTAACTTTTTGCAGGTAAGGACGTACTGCTCTGAATTTGTTTTAATTATGTTAATTGCTTAGACAACTTCAAGGTACAGTTGCATGAATATTTTCCTGCTGGAAAATTTATTTGATGTAGATCGACCCCAACCTCTTCACAGCAGCGTTGCATAAGGGCTGTGCTGCAGACAGGATCAGCAAAATGAGCCAACAGCAAATAGCCAAAAAGCCACTACCGACAATAAAACCACCAGACATCTTCTATTTTAATCCTTCTATTTGCCAGAATACTGCCTTGGTTTCCTTTAGAGCATTCAGGTCTTCAGAGAATCGGTGTGGACAATGGAGGAGGCAGGAAAGAGAAGCGTGAGAAGAAATGATGGTGTCTTTTAAGGTCACGAAGGACTATTCTGCTTTCCCTTACTGCTTTTGAAGAAGAGTCATCCTGCTCAACAGTCTCTGTCTTGCTTCTCTTTCCCTTGGGCTTGTCTTTATTTATTTAGAGGTGCTAGGGAAAAGAAAGAAAAAGTCAGAGGACCAGGAACAGGGAGCCGATGCTGGTGGATTTGGTGCCCAGGGTCTAGCAGGCACAGATAAGCTCCAAGCACTGCAGGCAGAAATCAAGCACAGCTGGGCTGCTTTGGAGAGCAAATGGTTGGGCACTGCCTTTGGGGCAACCTTAAACATGTCCTAAATCCTGCCATAATGGAACTACATTTGCCATGGGACAAATCTACTTGAGGTATGGTCTCTTGCAGTGGTCCCTCTTCATGGCAATATTACCCAGCCTAATAATCAGTGATCTTGACTTATTCTTATAAACTTTGATGAAAAGGTAGCAAATATTATATTCCTTCTGAATTTGGCGTATGTCTTTGCAAAGCCTCAGAATGTCAAGGAATCATAGGGCAGCCTAAGAAAATGCACATCCAGCAGCTGGGGAAGGCAAACCAGGGCTGTGCAAATTCTGCCTGGCTGACATAACATGGTCTTTGTTCTGTGTCTCTTATGAAAGCCACAGCTTTTTCCTTGAAGTAATTGATTTTCTGAGTGATAGTCTGGTGTTTAGGGACTGCAAGGGGACTGGAATTATTTCTCTGTACAATCACTGACAGCTACAGAAGGACAGTTTAACTGCTGCAA
This sequence comes from Chamaea fasciata, assembly GCF_029207755.1. Classification (NCBI taxonomy): domain Eukaryota; kingdom Metazoa; phylum Chordata; class Aves; order Passeriformes; family Sylviidae; genus Chamaea; species Chamaea fasciata. The sequence continues at coordinate 54,139,745 of NW_027094087.1, read as the reverse complement.
AGTGAAAGCAGACAGGCTGCAAGAAAGACTGTGTGGCATGACCAAGGCCTGACTTTTGCTCTGCCTATCTTCTAGATGACAGTTAAGTCGAATTTCTCTTTTCCGGTCACTGAAGATCTGTAAAATTTATTCATAGGCTAAAAGGTCTGGCCAGTCTCAGCTTTCTCTTTATATTTTAAGTATTCTTCTTTACAAAGGCAAATAGCCTTTGTTTTGGAAAACTAAACATGCCAGATTTAGAAACACTCCTTGAAGTACAGCTAAGGCAAAACATGTTCCTTGTCCCAGGCTTTGCACACTCACTGTGACAGTACAGGGTGTATGCTGTTCAGCTTCATATACAAACTGTAACACTCCTTGGCAGTTGGGATCAGCACCTTCGGGGAAGACGCCTGTGGACCTAACCACTGGTGTCAGCCATGGCATGACTGGCCAGTCTCTTCTGCAGGTGAGGGCACTGAGTCTATGTTAAGCAGTGCAGTGTGACCTAAGTCTTAATACAGCACTCATCCTACTTAAAACTACAGCTCATATAACCACTGCCTGTGCGAGGACATGATCGTACGAATTTTTTAACTGTACCTTTAGCACCTTTCCTGAAAAGCTTTTAAGTGGAGAATTTCCAGCGTCTGTTCAAGATTCAAGAGGTGTGTCACTGTTACCTAAAACTGTGGAAGTGAAAAACCCCTGTCCTTTTCTGGAATCATCTCACTTCAATCCAGCTTAGCTTTGAAGTTGTCTTTCAGTGTCTGCCTCACAGAGAGCCTGAAAGTCACCCTGGACCTGGACACAGTGCTCTGATCACTGCTATTTCTGTCTGGTTCTTGAGCTCCATCAGTAACCCCATACCATCAAAATTTCCTCTTGAAGGAAATTCCTCCTTCCTTCCCGTCATGTCCCACATAGCTGTTTCCTGTCAAACCATGATTTAATCTGCAATCTCCTGTTTAACTGCAGTTTACAATGCTTTACCGAATTTCAAATGCGTGAGATAAGTTGCTTGTTTTTTTTTTAAACTGAATTAAGGGCTAAGACAATATTTCACAGGAAAAGTTTTCATTTAGAGTGCCTTGGTTACATCAGCAGCATCAAATGTTGTGGTTGCCAAGGCTTTACATTGGAAAATTAGTTTTAGTGTAAATGAACTTTAGAAAACCCAGATGTCTGCTCTTAATGATTCTTGAAAGATTTTAATTTCCCCACCATGTTTCTTTGCTCACGCTTTGCATCAAGCTCATTAACTTTCAACCAAGATACAGAAATAGCTTCCTTCAGATTTTAGCCTCTGATTTGTTGAAAACATGGAATTTTTTTTTTTTTTTGGTGTCAGATGTATCATACAAATCACAATATTTTCTATTATATTATACTATTTGCATGGTTTGTAACTGGGCTTGATTTTTTCTGACTTCATTACAGTCCCATTAGCTGCAGGAGCATATTTAGCCCAGGAAGACACTGTGCAAACAGCTAACACAAAACTGACCACAATTTTGGAGCTGTCCAGAGTGTGGTCCACTGCTGTACCTGTCCAGTTTTGTGACACTATACTGCTGAGAGTAATAACCTTATTTCAGTAAAAACCTGTGGGGAAGCAGTGCTAACAAGTGCCTGTAGAGATGGAGCACTTAACCTGAACTCCAGGTTCCCAGAGAAGACTCTCCATTAAAGGTTTCAGGTAACTCTGAAACTACTGAGATTCACAGAGAGGCATGTGCAACATCTGCATTCATGTTCCTCTCTGCCAGTGGGATGGATACTGGTTTGATTTAGGACCCTTTTCTCCCTATCCAGGACTAGGAGCCCTGAACTACTTGGGACTGGACCTGCAGCCAACTCCAGCTCAAGCCTTCCTGCAGTGGTCTGCAAGTAGAGGGGTCATCAGCCCTACCAGGTGGGAGTGTCCTGCAGGGAGTCTGGATCTAGGTCCTCCCGAGGGTTAAAGACAACCTTGACCATGAGGCTCTTTCATGGGAGTTTATTCCCTAAAGAATATGTGGCTTAGCTCTGCACTCTTGGGGTGCACAACACCAGCAGGGGCCTCCTGAAGGCCAGGGGAGGGCATCCCCCCCTCCAGCCCTCACCTTGGGTACGACTTTTCAGTGAGAGAGGCAAAGATCCTGTCCTTGGGGTTGGGCAAGATCCCTTCAGGTTCTTCTCAGTTTGTCTTGATCTGAGCTTAGCTCTTGCTGCCTCCACCCTGTAGTTTAATGAAATCTACCTCTTATAAAACAGAAAACACTTTGGAAACTCGGATGCAGAAAATCTGAGAGAAGCTCCTTGCCTGCAAGAGACAGTCCTCACTGGAGAGTCCTTAACGCTGTGGATGTAATTTTTAGAGAGGGATCCCATACACTTTGCCATTCTGCGAAGTATATTCTGGAGCCAACACCTGTTGCAGGCAACTGGATACCCCTCTAGACACCAACATCTGAACAGGAAAGGTAATTGCACAGCATGTTTTTGTTCAAATAGGAACAACAGAGAAGAGAGCAAGAGCCTGTTAACAGAAAATATTGCCTTCTCCATCTTGCTGCTCACACTCTCTCTGTGTTTTTCTAAGAATAATTCTGTCTCTCTACAGAGTGGATTTTTTTTAATGTAAAGAAGAGATTCTACAGGCTTCAAAAATGACTATGTGGACCAATGTTTACAAGATGTTAAAAATTAAAATTTTATTGAAACTTAGTATTTTTTCAAAATATTGTCTGAATAGTCAGCATTGCAGTTCTGCCAAAGAAAAGCAGGTTAACTTTGCTCAGTGTAATTAAAATTGTTTATTTGCTAGAGCAGAGCTTTGATCACTTCACTAACTCTTTTAATGAAAATTTAAATGTGGATTTCATGAAAATTTGTAAAATTGGTAATGAAGTCCTTAGAAGCACACCAATAAAAATCTTCCAGAAAAAATACAGGCAATTTTTTTTTTATGTTTTGTTTTGCTTTTCATGCTAGTATTTGTGAAGTTACAGCTATCACCTTTTTTGATTGAAGATTCCAGATTGTTTTCCAATCACCTTTTTCCCTTTATCATTTCAGAGTTTATTAAGTTCCTGTGTCCTGAGATATGTAGTAAACTCTGCAGATGACTGATATAGATTTCTAGATAGGTAAAATGAACCTCAAGAGAATAATAACTTTCCCAAAGTCACAAAATAAGGTCAGAGTAAAGCAGCACCAGTGTGATGGCTTGTCTCTGTGGAGAAAATTGTCACAGTAATCATTTGAAAGATTAATCTTTGTCACAAATGATTGTCACACAAATTAATCTAGAGCAGAAAGAATTAATCAGAAATCTGCTCCTTGTGACAAGAATTGTCACTCATGAGCCTAAAATGAACTCCTTGCAAAGCAAAATCAGTAAAAATGAGTCCAGGGAACACAACATTAAATTAATTATTGGCAATTTAGTGGCAGCTTCGTGTCAAACTTTCTGTTGAGAAGCTGGGAGAGGGGGCATGGCATCTGTGGGAAAATTTGCTAGCAAAAGCCTTCCTCAAACCAGGAAAAACTGCTCCCTCAGCTCCAAAGCCCTGTCTGTCCCTGTCTCTGGCTGGTGCAAGAGTATTTGGTTAGATTGAGCCAAGTCATAGAAGAGAAGTGTTTAACCCTCAAAGCATAAGCAAGAAAGGAGATACCTGGCTTTCCTGGAGTAAGAGTTAAAAACTTTAAAACTCCCTCATATGTCATAAAGCCACTTGGAGATTTGATTCTTGAACCGCTCACTTCTAGTGGAATTAAAAAGACCAAATGACTGGCTAGTACTCCCTTCCTGAGGAAGCTCATAGAGAAGTGTCTGAGATGAGAATTAGAGCTTCAAAATCTAGATCCTATCCACTTTTAAGCAAAAATCAGCACATCTTACTCTGCCTCTTCTTGTAACCTGGCACTCTGCCTCTAGGAGTTTGCCTTGCAAGGCAGACAGTGCCTTACAGCCTTTTTTGCCAAGAGCAGCAGACAGATTTTTGCAAGTATCTTCAGTATCTTACTACCTCTGAGCATTTCACATTTCCAGCCTGAATTTCCAGGTGCCCTTTTTGCCTCTTTCTTCTCTGGCTAACAAGGTCTGTTTAGATGCTTGTGCCCCATCGATATTTACGGTGGCTGACCATAAGGATTGTAAGTAGCTGAGTTTGTGTCATGCTCTGGGTATAATCCTTATTGATTTACTGTTCTCATCTGTCTCTGTACTGGAAACATCATTCCTGATATGTCACACAATTGCATCAACCTTTGTGTGGCTGAATCATGTTGATGACTCATGGCCATACTGTGAATGATTATTTCCAGTCTGAGCTTTCTCCTTTCCTCACATTAGCACAGTGCACCCTCCAGTTTACAGCAAATCCTTTTATTAGTGTCTGTGTGCCTGACCTAGCACCTCAGGATGTTGAATTTAATCTGATTTTTATTGCTTCATTGCTCAAGATTATCAGCTGTCTCCTAAACGGCATTCTGACCTTCTTCTCTGTTAACATCATCTCCCAGATTTGAGTCATTAATTACTATTATTGTTTATTTTTGTGCTCCGTTATTTTGAACAATTGACATAATCGCTGATTGTGATCACATTGCACTCAGAACCAGCCTTTTGCTGGCTTGTTCGTCTTCCTTCATTGTTAGTTGTTTTTACCTACTCTGCAGCCAGATCATTTTCTAAAACTAAATGTAATAATTTCCCATGTCTTTGGCTTAAGCACTAGAAATTTGTCCTTAGAATGTATGTGAGCCTTAGCAGAAGGTTGATTGGATTCTATTTATCACATTCCTTCATTTGAGCACAGTCCAGTATATAACAGAAAGATACCAAGGTTATCTGCCAAAATCTATTGCTATCAATTCAGTTTGTGTTGTATCATATTTTCTGCTTATCTCCAGTTTGTTAAGAAATCCTGCTTTGTAAATTTGTTCCAATACCTTGCATACACTGGAAACATGGCTTGTAGTCCAGTAACTTCATGGGTCCTTCTCCTCTTTTTGAAATAAAAATGCCATGTCTGCCAATTTCTAATGCTAATGCACTAGCCAGAGGTGGATAGGATCATTTGGAAAAGCTTTGCTGCAGGACTTGAAATTTCACAATCTAGTACTTCATGGCTGAAGATTACCTGCTCCAAAAAGTTTCAGCACACTTCAATGGTTTTTTTATCTTTTTTTTTTTTGTCTGTTGGAATTTTACATTTTGAATATTCATACCTTTTAAGCATCCTCTCATCTGCTCCATTATTAAAGACAAGGGTAAATAATCCATAAAAATAAGCCTAGTTGTCTTCTATATCAAGTTTGCACTCTCTGTATGGATCCTCCCAGGTTTAGCATTTTCTTTTTTCCATAGACTGATCTAGCAGAAGATTTTCATTGCTATGATTTTTAATTTACAGCCATAAAAAATGTAGTTACTTATCTTAGCCTCTAGCAAGAATTTCATGTAGTGCTTACAGCCTTCATCTGTATGAGCTAGTCCACAAAGCTTTAGGCAAACACACAGTGCTGTTGAGCTCTGTCAGGGTACATCCATATTTATCCAACTACAATGCACCAGTAATGCCTTTCGTTTGAGTCATTCAGTGTTCCATAGAATCATAGCATTATAGAATGGTTTTGGTTGGAAACTACCTTAATCATCTGGTTCCAAACCCCCACTTTCTGCTAGGCCAGGTTGCCCAAAGCCTCATCTGACCTGGCCTTGAATGCTTCCATGGATGGGGCCTCCACAACTTCTCTGGGCAACCTGTTCCAGCACCTCACCACTCACAGTGAAGAATTTCCTACTAATATCTAACATAAATGTAGCCTCTTTCAATTTGATCCTCTCCTGTAGTCCCCTTTAGGCGCTTGAAGGTGCTCTAAGGTCTCCCCAGAGCCTTCTCTTCTCCAGGCTGAACACCACCAGCTGTGTCCTCAGCCTGTCTTCGTGGGTGAGGGCTTCAGCCCCCTGGCCATATTTGTGACTATCCTCACTCCAACAGGTCATGTCCTTCCTGTGCTGAGGACCCCAGGTCTGGATACAGCACTCCAGACGGGGTCTCACAGAGCAGAGCAGAAGCACAGAATCCTCTCCCTCATCCTGCCTACCACACTGCATTTGATGCAGCCCAGGACACAGCCGGCTTTTGGGCTGCAAGTGCTCATTTTTCCTAAATTCTCCATGTTGATGTATTTACATTTCTTTTTTGTTCTGAACAGTTCATTTTTCAATGAACTGTCGAGGAGGAAAACCACTCATCTCCTGTTTAATTAAACCTGTAATCTTAAATTGTTCTTTATCATTTAGTTCAGCTTAATTTTTGTCTTACCCATTAAGAGATATAGATCTAAGTTTGTAATCCTGGTTTGCACAACAGATGTCATTATGCAGTCAAACATATCTCTGCATCTGGACAGTTTTCCCCTAAGGTGAACTACATTTTGACAGTTCTCTGTGCCAGATGTTGTTTATGATCTGGTTAAACTGGGGGCCTCTCTTCTATACAGAGTTGCTATTTCTTCAAAAGTTCCTTGTAAATCTAGTTAGAAAATTATCTCTTTTTTCCCCCAGAAAATTCTGATTCAGCAAAAGCCTCATTGTCCAGGAAAACTTTATGTAGTTCTAATGCCATAGATTTCTGCCATACAAAAAAAATTACAAGGACTTATTTTTGTCAGAAGTTCAACAAATTGCAGTAATGGTATTAGTTAAAATAATTAAGTCAATTTTAAAATTAAAATAAATGTCATGAGTTCTCAAATTTTTTTCATAGCACTTTTTCTTTATGTTGACTTCATTTTAATTGATTTCAAGCAGAAGGGAGAAAACATTTCCAATCCATTCCTGCTTCTAAAAAAATATTTTCATTTTAAAACCTGCGCAAGTTCCCTCCACTTAGGTTTGTACAATGAGTGAGAAGCACTTTGCATGAGCAACATGCAACACTGTGTGGATCCTGCACTGACTCTTGCTGCTTTGCTGATCCCGATGGAGTCTGCTATTGCTGGCTGTCATGGAAAGCAGCCTGAGTGCTCTAACCTGTCTTTTCTGTATACACCTGATACTTGCTGAGTCCCTTCCAAAAGCCATTTTGTAACCCAAGCCATGAGAAATCTGCATTTTATGCTTAACTCTTTCCAGAATTTACTTGCTTTCAAGCAATACCTTTTCTCTAAGGTATTTTTTGTGCCACTGCTGCAGTCCTGTCACTGAAAGGCAAATTGAAGTAGTCCCTTGATCAGAGCTACTTATAAAGAGTAAATGAACTGCTTGCAGTAAACGTCAAGGTTCTGAAGAGATGTGGATACAAGCACACATTAAATGCTTTAAGGCAGGAAAGAATAACCTGCAATTTTGGTGGAGACTAAAATTATATTTTTGTATTCCTGTGTCATGCATTTGTATAGAAGGGAAAGTTCTTTTAGGCTCAGTCTCTCCTCCAAATATTGATGACTTTTTCTTGTCCTTTTCTTTGCTCTTATTCAGCTCAGTGCCCAGCTGTCTACGCAGATGGCATATACCATATGACAGCTGTGAACTGGATGTTTCTGACAGGTACCATTGCAGGGACATACCATGAAGCCTCCTGACATACATCAAAGCACTGTGGATAATTAGGCATGATGAATATATATAATGAAATAATGAAAACACAGTGGCTTTCAGCAGGATCTTTATCCCAAAGGAACTTTATTGTGCTCTAGGCAAGGAGAGACAAAGGCAGGAGTCTTCCCTATTTCTGAATGAGGAATGCTACAGTGGTGAGTGGCACACTGAAATACAAAAAAAGATGCTTAAGCTAGGAATTAAGGCAACTACTGCATCTACTTGAAACTGGTCAAAATGTATTTGCTGTGATAAAAAATTATCTTAGAGCACTGGAGATGACAGATATTGGATATTGGCAGACAGCCTCCAGAGTGGAGATGACACAAAACACGCAGGATTGGAGCTTCCTGCTTCACTTGAACAGAACTACCATCGGCACTACATTTTGACACTACCATCAGTGTTTTCCTGATATCCAATGTGCCAGGCAGTCCAATCTGTGTTCATAGAGAAATATGCATTTTGTTATTGCCAAGATTCCTGGCCTCTCCTTTATTGCCTTTTCTCTTGATTCTACAGATAACATGGGAAAAAATCTGAGTCATGGGCATTTTCTTCTACCAGGCCAGATACTGGTCCCTCCACCACCAAATCTCTCCAAAATTCATGAACAGGGGAACAAAAGGAGGGTTTTGTTGCACAGTGCTGAGATCTCACCCTTAAACTTCACTTGAGCCTGCACTAATAACAGTACTGCAGGAGGAAGGAGCATTGTAGATATCAGGCAAACTGGTAGGTGTTAATATGGTAGCAATAAAATAAACAGTGATTATAAAAAGTAAGTAATATTATGCATATACTCCTGAGAACTGTAGCAGAGGAACTCTAGGATTCATTACTGTTTCCTATTTGGATGTGAAGTCGTCCCCCATAGGTCACCTGGTGGCATGGTTTGATGGGGAAGAGTTTCAGAGCCCAGATGGGCCCAACTGTAATTTCATTTGCTGGCAGCTTCTGTGTCCTCTGGAGTCCCTCAGATCCAGTTCTGCTCCTGACAACTGAATCCTGACAGCACTTAATGTAGTTAATGGAGGAATAGCCTTGTTAGTGAAATGTCTGGATTTTTCCAAACCAGTTCTCCCTTTCTTTACACTTTGATCTTGGTGAGTTGTCCCTGTGTTTGTGTGTGTAATTTAAGGCAAGAGTTCTGACCTTATATTGAACTCACTGGGTGAGGAGCCTTCTTTGGCCAGTATCTTGTTCTAAACAAGGGGTTTAGAGGGGGTTCAAAGGCTAAAGGCAGCTGTGGAGCTGTGGATGTGGTTTGCCATGGTGGCAGACATGATGTGTGCCGTTTCTGGCACTGATACTACTCTGACCTCTAACTCTGCATTACCATATGCATGGGGATTCATCCCACCCAACTTCAGACAGCCAAAACCCATCTAAACCGTTTGTTTAGTCTCCCTTTCCAGCTTGTGAGAGGATAGGCACCTTTGGGCAGAAACTTATCCCATTCCTCTCTGGACATAATTCAGTTCTCTAGGAAACTGAAGATATCCCAGAGCACCTAAGCATGTGAGAATCCAGGTTTACTCTGGGGCATCTCAGGTAGCACTGGATGTCTGTGTTCACATCATCCCTGACTTGTGCCTCAGACACCCAGACCGAGGGATCGCTCACACATCAGAGATCTCTTTCTGCCTTCGCTGGCTGGAGGGATGCACTGTATCTGCACAGATGATTCACACTCCCTAAAAGTGGCTGCAGGAGGATACCTTAGGATTTTTAACATAGCATTTATGATTATATGTAGGCAAGTGAATCATGCCATAGACGATTACCTCAGTCTAAACACTGTACTGTTAACGATTTCAGGTTAAATGAGGCAAAGCCAACCCTAAGATTCCCCTGACTCTGCCTTGGGAGTGGCCAATATTTCAAGCCCTGTGGTTTCTATCTGCCAAGATCCCATACTTATTGCAATATCCCCCTTATTGCAATACCTTGTGGAGAGACCACAGTGGCTTAATTCTACTACTTTGAACTCAATTCACCCTTCAGAGTGAGAAGCTGTGTTATTAATGACTTCTTGTTTGCACTGAGCTCTTTGCAGTCGTGCTGGACTGCTGTCTCAACTGGACTTGACCTGAGCTGAAGTACCTCCATGCTCCGGAGCAGTTGCCTGCAGTTCAGACATATCCACTGTGATTTCCTGTGACATGAGAATGAATGTAAACATGGCTGACTGATACTAGTAACCATTTTCTGCAATGCCAGCTCTGCAAAGTAAAATATTTAGAAATGTTTATTACTGATGTGCTGAAATGAAAACAAAACTACTAGGTACTTGTTGCAATCAAACACAACTTATGTATTCCTGGTAAAAATAGATGGGATGTAGAAATGGCATATTTCCACTTGAAGAATGAAGGGAAACACTTTCAAAGATCTTTCTCACTCCCTTTCCCCACCCCTGCTGCCCATGTTTTTTTCCCTCTTCCAGTAATTTTGTCTCTTGCAAGTAACTCTCTGAGTTTGGCACATATAAGCAAGATCACAGTTCAGGCTACGCATACTGCACACACAATATGAGTCACATTACTAGTAGGGAATGACATCCTCACTCAATAAAGCAGATTTCCACTTTGCTCCAAATATTCCTTGGAGTTTCTTTGGAAACTCTAATTTGTGAGTTCAAAGACAAAGGAGAAGTTCTAAAAGATGAGACTTCTCAGAAACCCAAATACTGTTGTTTATCCCCAGAGGAGACTGTAGGGTGGACACAAGAGCCTTACCAACTTTTTCTGACCAACAGTGTAATGATAGTCAGCTTCCTGTTACTGGATATGACTGAGAAGTCTATTCCTGGAATAAAATCTTGGAAGTCTTTATTCTTGGAATAAGTTTTCAGCTAGTTTTTAAAAGAAAGAATTTCTCAGAATACCCCAATCATAACTGGGGTCCCCAAGATTCATGAAACTAAGTATGCTCCAGTATGCTGTGGGGCTTTTTACTAGGAGACGTGTTCCACACAGAAATAATGGATACCAGTGCTCCGCTACCAGTGCTTGAAAGTATCAGAAAAATTGTGGCCAGCAGGATCAGGGCAGTGATTGTCCCCTGCTCTTGACACTGGTGAGGTCACATCTCAGGTGCTGTGTTCAGTTCTGGGTCCCTCACTACAGGGAGACTGAGGTGCTGGAGCGTGTCCAGAGAAGGGCAACAGAGCTGGGGAAGGGTTTGGAGCACAAGTGCTATGGGGAGCAGCTGAGGGAGCTGGGGGCGTTTAGCCTGGCAAAGAATGCTCTGTTGGGGGACCTTATTGCTGTCTGCAACTCCTTGAAAGGAGGGTGGAGCCAGGTCAGGGTTGGTCTCTTCTTCTAGGCAACTAGTGACAGGGCAAGAGGACAAAGCCTTAATCTGTGCCAGGAGAGGTTTAGGTTGGACATTAGGAGGAATTTCTTCTCAGAAAGAACAATTAAACATTGGAATGGGCTACCCAGGAAGGTGGTGGAGACAACGTCCCTGGAAGTGTTTAAGGAAAGACTGGACATGGCACTGTCTGTCTGACATGGTGGTGTTTGGTCACAGGCTGGACTTGATGATCTCAGAGATCTGTTTTAATCTATTAAATTCTGTGTTTCTGTGAAGTAAGCATATACCACTTCTTCCATTTCTGCATCACTATCCCAGTGACATGGGCCATTTATAAGTTACATGGGAGCATAAATACACAGGTAAATACCAGATGAGTTTTACTAACCACAGTTATGTGAGAGGAAGGTCAGTGTTCAGGTTTCATAGCTGCAAGGTAAGAGTAAGAGTGTATTCTCCATGGGCAATACAAAGAGACTAAGTGTGAGTAGTGGCACAGACCTGTGAGGTGGAAAAGGAGCTTGGATAAGTGGTGTGGTCCCACCATGAGCACTGATTCTGTAGGACACCCCCCACACCACACCCTCCAAAGCTGTTATATTAAGCCTTTGAAAAACTTACATGTTCCTTTGCACAGCCTTGTCTTTGGGCAAGAGAACTCTGAAATATCATGGGCCAAATTTTTTACAGAAAAATATCCAAACACAGCAAAGATCCACTTATTTTTAGCCCAATTTCAATGGAACATGTGGTGTACATAATGGTGTTGTAAATATATTTCTGCCTTTTCCTGGTAATGTTTTGAAGGAATTGGCTAATTTCACCCACATAGGAAAGAGGAGTGAAGTTCCTAAGAATCTTAATTCTCCCTGTATCTCATGAATATACGGATCTAAGTGAACAAGTACTTTTAGATATTTCAGAAAGAGAAGGACCGGTGGGTTATTTCAGCTGTGATTAGAAACCAGACAATCCACATAGGAATGCTTTCCTCAAAATGTAAATCCTCAACAAGCTCTGTTTTAATTTGTTCTACTGTTCACAGGACTGTGTATTTTGCTGTAGCTGCACAGGCCTTATCTCACTTCCCTCAGCCCCTTCCTTTCTTTACCTATCTGCCCTTCCTCTGCAAGGGAGTAGGGGCCTGTTCCTTACTGTGCTCAGTCTCCAGATCGGAAATACATCACGTGAATAGGAACCACACACACCCAGTGCTGACTGTGACAGTGATGAGGGTGAGTGCTGGGAGCTGCTGGAAAGCTTTAACTTTTGGAGCTCCATAGTGACAGACCTCAGCGGGATGAGGTACAGGTATCTCCGGACATGGACAAGCAGCAGCAGGCAGTGAAACCAGGTGCAATTGGGGTGCCATGTTGTGTGCTTGCAGACAATCCAGAAGCAGCAAAGTGCTCCAGGTGTGGCATGAAGCAAACGGGGCTCCAGCAGTGTTCACAGAAATGAGCAGGGCATGTATAAGCCCGGGAAGCAGAGGTGAGCATGTAGGAAAGCAGCCCTGCAAGGTCAGGAGGCTGGTGCTCTGCAGCTGCAGCAGTAGCCCTGCAGCTTGGAATAAACACCACCCCTGCAAAAGACCAGTGTGCAGTGGCTCCCTGGCTCAACAAACCTACTGAAGCCATGACTTCAAGGATAAGAACAACATTTCTGTCAGTTCATAGCTGTCTCTTCTCCCACCCACCCACAGCCTAGATCTATATTTTATTCACTGTACCTGCTGGGGAGTCAGGAGAGGTTAACAGACCTTAGGAGTTAATTATCCATGTCTTCCTCTTCCAACATTCTTAAAAGTTGCTGCTTTCTCCAAAGATAAGAAAATTATGAAGGAACAAATTCAAAGTTTGGGCTTCTTTTTTTTCCTGGCCTTATAATTTTGCTTATACATTCATCAGTCAGTGTGGTGGGTTGACCTCAGCTGGACACATGTGCCCACAAAACCTCTCTATCACTCCCCCTTCCCAGCCAGACTCAGGAGAGAAAATATGATGGAAAACAACTCATAGGTTGAAATAAGGCAGTTTCTTAGGCAAAAATGAAAGTTTGCACATGCACCAGCAAAGAAAAAAACAATAATTTACTTCTCAGCTTCCCATCAGAAAGCAAGATTGGGCCACTTCCCATGAAGCAGGGCTTCAGCAGGTGTGATGGTTCTTCTGGAATACAAACATTGTAAATGGCAAACGTCACTACCTGCTTCCTCCTCCTTTTCTTAGCTTTTATATCTAATCTGACATCATATGGTATGGAATATTTCCTTGGTTAATTTGGGTCAGTTGGCCTAGATATGTCCCCTCCCAGGATCTCGCCCACTCCCACCCTAATGCTGAGGGAATGTTGCGGACACAGCAGTGATGCTGTTCCAGCCTTTCTCAGCAGCGGCCAAAGCACTGGTGTGTCAACACCTTTCCAGCTACCAAAGCAAAACACAGCACTGTGAGGGCTCCTGAGGGAAAATGAACTCCATCTCAACCAGACCCAATACACGCTTCACTTCTTATCATTTGTGTCATATCCCATGTAATTTTATGTCTTTTCTAACTATTCCATTGAATTTATTTTCCTATTACTGAAATCCCTTCTTACTCATACCTACAATTAAAACTAAATTCTTAAACCATCTTTATACCCAACATACATATTAATGCATTTTCATCCTTCCACAGATAGATATTATTTTCCCATATCATGAGCTCCCTCCACCCCTCCAGATGTTCAAAAACAGGCCATGCATGACTTGGGTCCCATTCCAACAGGATGGTTGCTCAGGAAAGAGAAGCAGCACAGTTGCTGGTTGGGCACCAACTCCAGGCGAGCCCAGGTCACTGTCACACTCTCCTGAAACTTAACACCACAAATTTTATTTCCCCCACTGTTAAATCACCTTGAGGCATACACTGGGTTTCCCCAGCCTTCTACATTACCCACCAAGCAGACCCACACCTTTGCCTGAGCAAACACAATCCCACAAATGGATTTGCCTTTTCTAGTGTGGGGAGAAATCCACATCAATTCCCCCATCCTCTTCCCTATGTGTAGTACAGTGACCTTATCACCCCCACAAAATGTGAGGGTTTTTTTGGACAGGACCAGGCCTGTTAGCTGATCCTCTAGTGTTAACCAGCCTTGGGCTTGCTAAATTTGTCTCCCAATGCTTCCATGGTTTGTTGTCCCATTGTTTTACCTTCTGAGTTTCAAAGGGAGAGAACACCTGGCCACAGGTCCCCATTGCTTTGAGCACTCTCAACCACCTGCCCATAAAAATTATCAAGCTGAAAAACAAGCTAATTTTGTTGGAAAACAATGCTTGTTTTGTCTGCAACTTTCCAAGCATCTAGTTGTTTGTACTACTCTTTTCATAAGAAGAGCTCTGTGAACACTGAACCTCCTGTGACTCTCCTGAATTTCCTTAATTGACTCCTGTGACTTTCCTTAATTTCCTTAACTTCCCCATTTCCAATTAACTTTTGCTGCCATTTGCTCTGTGGGCTTTTTGTTCTTACAAGAGGGAGTCATACTCTTCCAGCGTGAATGAGGAAAAATTAACTTGGTTTGTCCTGCAGCTGCCACAAAGCACTGTCTGTCTTTGTTGCCTATCTTATGGGATGTTGATTATCCATCAAAGGTGAAAGCTTTTAAGGTCAAGGTGGAGGCAAAGATGAGCATTATCTCCTCAAGAGTATTTCTGGTGCTCTCAAGACCTCTCCCTGGCACTTATATTAACCTTTCCACCTTGATAAGAAAGTTTTTTAATGGGACTATTTGAAGGTTATGTTTAACTGGTTCCCTGGCCAAGGTATCAGCTTCCTTCCTGAAGGAAAAGACCATAAGTACTTGTACACCGGCTTGCCTTCTAGAAAAGCTGCCTGTTCTTTTGTTCCCTGGTTGGTAAGGTGTGATAATATCTCAGATCCATCAATACCAGTTGTGAAGCCCAGAAATGCTTCTGAGTATGAGTTTTACCATTCACTTGAATAAAAGCCCGTACACCTGAGAGACTGCTCTCTCCAGCCTGTTCAACGGGTGCAATATATGGCATTACCTCTCTGTAAAATCTTTTTCAACTTGAATTTGGAAGCTGTATGGCTACCCTGTTGCAATCTCTGTATTTTTAAAATGTAAATGGACATAAATAACCTAAATTGCTGACAAGCAATGGCAATCTGAATTAATCAGGTTCCATCTTTCTTGAAGACCCCCCCCCAAAATATGGGTTGAGCTTAATAAATGGGCAGTTACATCCTTCTTATGGTGCCACTTACCTATACCCTGTGCCATCTGGTGCAGTGCTACAGAGTGGAGTCTTTAGCTGACTTCGCTTTACTAAATCCCAAATAGTTAAATGAAACAGAAGATACAAATTCTTAAAAAACCTGTGATGAGCATATGTTTTTCTGGCAATTTTCCTTCAGGATCAGACATAGCATAGATAACCTAAGTAATGCAATGCTTTTTTCATTCAGGTGTGCAGACTAAGAAATTCTTTGGTTTATATAGTGCAGTGTTTCAGTATCAATGTAGGAATGGTAAGATTTGCAATGAATGCACATTGGGATACAGTCATTTTAAAGTGAGGAGTATGTTGGGGGGTCTTGGACTACGCTTTAGCCAAGCACTTTGTGCCTCAAGGAAACGCACCAGCAGTGCGCTAAAGGTACCCACTGCCTTATTTCCTTACAGCTTCACTAATGAAAGTAGCCTACAAGAACATTTTATTTAAATGTCTGCAAGTATCTTTCCACCAGGGAGAGAGGAAATGCTCCTTATGAATAAAGGAAAGCAAGAAGGCTTATGTATACCTGCCTGGGCAGTACTCTTAGTCCTGCTCATTGTCATTCGTTTCTCTAGCACAGAGCTTTCCTGTTAGGTTTTCTACATGTTCCCACCATCCCAACCAACTACTTGTGCACCAATGTCTCTTTTAGATAAACTTATTTAATAAAAAATCTAGTTGGATACTAAACTTCATGGGTATGGAAAGCTAAAAAAATCCACTGAAATGGTAGGGTGTTGCTGAGGCACAAGTGTGAGGGACAAGTGTATAGGGGTAATTTATGTGAGTTGTTTTGTGTTTTCTTTCCTTCAGCCTTGTACTTGCCCTGGCTACGGGGAGTCATTTGTCATCTCCAATCCTTAAGCTCTTCTTTCTCTCTACTGTGTCCTTTAAGAACTGAGAGCCAAAAGTCATGTTCACCTTCTCCAAAGCAGCCATTGAACTGGAAGACCCCTTTTCTATCTGAGTTTACTTCTAAGGCAATGAACCAAGAGCTCAGGGCAGCCAGCTGCAAAACCCACTGAGCCTTTCTTCCCAGGCAGTCTCCAAAAGTTTTTCTAACTGCACCTACAGACCCTTCCTGCAACTTTCCTCTCCCTCACTTCCAAAACCTTTTGAAGGATAAATACAAGTTGGTACCATTAATACAACTTTTAGCAGCAGACTGCAACAATGTGGATATGTGACCAGTGAGAGCAGCTTGTCCTCTGCAGTGCAAATACAAGCTCAGGTATATCCACAGTACCTGAGCTAACTAACCCAGGTCAGCCAGGTGTCACATGAAAGGAGGGTTGAGACACACAGCAAAAGCATAAGAGAAACCTCCTCCTGGGTCTCCACAATTTTAGCTGAGTACTTTATCCACTGGCGGTGTCTGGCAGCACCCTTGAAGGGCTCACCCTGACAGTTTACAGAGTAACACTGTTAATTAATGCACACACCGAAATTGTGACAGGGTAAGGGCCAGAGATTGCCATTGATAGTAACTGACTGCAAAAACACATTCAAAGCAACACACAGACAAGCTCTAATAACCAACAAAAATAACACAAGATAACCATTTAGCACACACAGAATAGGATTCTTACCTGAAAGTCATCCCTATGGGGGAAAAGATAGGTTCAGCCCATTGGACTGATCCAAGAAGTTACAGTGACATCTTCCCTAACTACTCCTTATTCTTAACTTACCTTTGGGTGGAGCTTGAGTGACTCTAGTCACACATACCTTTGCCACTACTTGGTGTAAAATTCTCTCACTTTGCTCTTAAGGATATAGTCAATAAAATATGGAGTGCCTGCCCCCAGGGGGTTCTCATACCTTGAGGTGGGTAACTTTGGGATGGAGGTGCATGTTAGTGTTTCAATTAGATTATAACAAGACAAGTTCATCCAAGGAGAGTGATTTCACCATAGTTGCTGCTTCAGCAGCAAGGCATCTTCTCCTATCTGTCTTGGCTGACAGCTGTGGTTTATCAGCTACTTGGTACCATCAAGTTCCCATTCCTGCAAGGATTTCAACACAGCCTGGCAGCTGTGTCTCCACTCCATTCCTCTCCATGCCTGCTTCATCCCCCTGAACATGTGCTTAAGGTTGCGCACTGTGAGTGGAGTAGGTTTTGAGCATGCCAGCTGCATTACAGCCAGGGTGCAGAGACTGCATTTCATCCTATAATTTCTGTACTTTTAAAATTTCTGTTAGAATAAGAATATAACTTCTCATTTTTTTTCTCTAATTTTACCCCTAGTCATCCTCCCACTCAGGGGCACTCTGGGTGTTAAGTTGTCTGTGCACTGTCTGTGCATGTGCTTCTTTTTGTGCCCTGCATGTGCCTCTTGACCCAGTGAAGATTTATCATCTGGGGTCTTCTAACACCTCACTGGATTATTTCTCCATGTCTACATGGATAAGCCATCAACTGTTCTTCCAGCTTGGGCCAGCCTTGAGGCCTTCCAGTGTCCCAACCTTTATCTGGAAATATCAGTCTTTCTCTGTTTATGCTCCTGCTTAGTTGTTCATGCTAACAAACAGAATTCATTTAAAGTTCATCTGTGTTAAGTTTTGATCAGGGCCTATGCATGCTAAGCTGTAAGCAAGTTACAATCAAACTGTAACCTCTACAATTTCTAATATTTTATAAGTAAATTTATTTTAATCTCCAGTGCTGTTACAGTATGACAGTCTGCAGCCCACAAAACTCCCCTGTGCATGTCAACCTCCAGGGCAGCCTAGGAAACATTCACAGTGACGTCTGCACTTTTTGCTGCTAATACATTAAGCAATTTGGGAGAGAAAGAGAGACGATTAGAGGAGTAGGACTAGGAGTTAATAAGAAGCTTGGGAAGGGGAGGATAAACAAACTTCAGCTTACTTTGTTAATGGTTGGGCATTGTTTTAAAAATAATAAGAAAAATGGAAAATTATAAATGGGAATAGCAACACTTGCTATCTGCATTTGGAATTTCAGGTTTTTTAAATCTCTAATAATATTTCTAATTATGGTATAAGCAAACCTGGTTTGAAAACACCATGTTTAATGGTTGGACTCAATGGCATAAAGGGTCTTTTCCAGACTTACTGGTTCAATGACTCTGGGCTAATGTCCACACATTTGCCATGCTCTCCCTTTGCTCCCTGTCTCAATAAATTCCCACCCATCAGAACTGGTATTCCTGCAAATCACAGTGTAATGAGAAGCTTCAGGGATGCTCACTTAAAAAAGTATGGCAGCAGCTGCGGAGGGCAGCCCACTCTTAATTAATAATTTATTTAACCCTGCCAATTAGCAGTTGCCAAAAAGACAATGTCTCCCCTTCCCAGCTGAAACCCAGCTCTTGTTCTTGCAGGTGGCTGTTCTTGCACACACACACAGCTCTTGTTCTTGCAGCATCAACAGTGACACAGTGCAGGGGACTGATCCAGGTGGATACAAAGCAGGGTCTCTGCTAAGTGTGAATTTAAAGAAATCAATCTGAAATCTCTGATTTATAGATACAGGCGACAGAGTGCAAAAACATTACACAGGAATGCTATTCCCTATTGGTTTGGCTTATCTCAGAGTGGAAAGAGCTTGATCATGGGGGCGTTTTCTCATTGTTAGCAACTCCCTTTTGAAAACACAAAGTAATTAAGTACTAGTCAATTCTGTATCTATACAGATATACCACTGAGAGTGTGCATTTTACTTCAATTTACTTCAACTAATGAGCTGTTCCCTGGGCAATTCCATGACAAATGCAATCATTCAGGTCTCTAAAACCCTTTTTTTTTCTGGTTTCCTTATGCTCCAGAAAAGTACTTCCATACAAGTTTTCAGTTGTGTTCTGTTAGTGAGAAGGCCACAAATACAAAAGGAGCAAAGACACAGAAAGGAGACCCAAATCACTAATATCTGTATTCCATGTGAGGCAGAGATCTCCGAAGTCTGGCTAAATTCTCTGTTTCCAGCTTAGGTTTAAAAGGTTTAATGTGCACACCACTTTCTCCAGCTTGCATCCACTGGCAGCTGGAGTTGTTAGTTTTGTCTTGTAGGCACAAATGGTAATTGATTAAGGTAAAAAATAGTGAAGGATGATTAATTCTGCTGCCTTGTAAGAGGTTTCTGGTCTTCAGCAGTTATACAAACAACAGAGCCAGGAGAGTTGAAAAGGCACCTGCAGCACAGCCACCGAAGGGGGAAGGGTCTAGGAACAGACTTAAGGGTCTTCCGGAGTGGGTTTCTCACAGTCATCAGATCTGCATTAGGAATGCCTTCTTCCTTTCTCCTCTCTCACAATCCAGAGAGCTTCCATTACCTCACCGTCCCAAGCACATTCATTGCCACGCATGAGGGGACAGCACCCTTTGTGATCAGGGACATGGTCACCCACAGGTTTGCCATCCTTCAGCAGCTGTCCCTGGCTGTGGACACTGTGCCCTCTGCCCACCTGTGTCTCCTCTGCTGAGCCAGACGTACTGTGGGGAGGCACAAAAGGAAGACAGAAGTTAGCTGTGTCCAAAGCCAGCCCATGGTGAGTGCTGATGTGTGATCACCATGCCCTTTAGACTATCCAGACTATCAGTGTTAATAAGATCGTACCATTGACCTAATTAATCTCTGAAATCTGGCTACAGGCAGATCTATTTACACATTTAAAGTGTGACACTTCAAGATATCCAGAGCAGGAGCATTCACATCTGCTCTTGTCACCATAAGCCCCCTTAATAGGCACTTCTAGGACAAAATTTATCTTACTCAAATGAGATTAGAGCAAAATAGGTCAAATTAATTGTATCCTTATTTCTCCCCAGTGAGCACAAATGGAATCTAATGTAATTAATTCAGAAATAAATATCTCTGCCATAGATATTTGTGGTTGGAAAAAAAGGAATCCAAGCCATCAATTTAATTCTTCTGCTCCAAAATATTAATCTGTAAGATTAATAAATCTTTTAATCAAGAGCTCCTCTTATGATCAAACAACAGGAAATGGCACTACTAGAGAAGTACCCAGAGTGAATGGACCAGTCTGAGGATAACTCATGTTCCAGAAGTGCCAATTAGGTGCCTAAAATGTGAGAATAAAACTGCATTGAAATGATAAACAACATGTTTTGGTTTAGCTGTTAACTCTGAATTCTGATGACCATTTTATTTAAGAGTAAACCAGCCCAGTTTAAAAAAAAAAAAATCTCTAATTTCCTTCAGGAAAAGGACAGAGAAAATGAATAGAGAAAGAAAAAAATCTGATTTCAAAATGTGGTTTGGGTTTGAGTCTTTTTTGTCCCAGAATAAAAGATCCATATTCCCCTCCTTCTGCAGACAGAAGGGGCTCTGCTAAGTTGTCCACACATATGCCCTGGAGACACTTGAGGCTTCACAGGGCGTTAGAGACCTCCATCAGAACTGGAAAATGTGGCACCATATCTCAGGGAAGCCCATGCCCTCATTACCTACAGCGAAGTGACAGACTTGTATTTAAGGCATCTCAAATAGCAAAACATATTTCACATCCAAAGATGCGTGATACAACTGCTATTATTCAGACATCTAAAAGTTTGACTTTATGTATTATTTACTCTTCTGATTCCCCTTTAAATCTTCCTGTTTCTGTCCTGGCTTCAAAGTAGTTAAAAAGATATGAGGTACTACTTCATCAGCTTTCCCTATGGTCAAGGACCAAGAGATGGTGCTACAGAGGTCAGCATGGAGTGGAAACTCACCCCATCTTTAAAGAGATTGATTAGTATTATTTGGATCTCTCTAGCTACCAGATCATCTGGTAAAATGCAGACATTGCCTTAAATCATAGGAGATAATTTTTTTTTTAATCAATAATATGCCACCCACTGATTTTATCGTTGCAACACTTGTCTTCAAGAGCAAAACACCTATGCCTTTATGTGATTTTGGAGCCATAGTCTTTGATCCAAGTCCTCCTAATTTCTTTCTCCAAGAAAGAAATTCTTATGAAGCCAACAGCAAAATGATGGCACTCAGCTCATGGAAGACACTGTCATTTCCATTGTGTGGAGTTAAAAAGGTAGTTTTATCATTTAATTTCTCCTGTATACAATCTAGTCTTTTGACAATCCAGCATCATGACTACCCTTTAAGTTGTGAAAAGCAATCAAATATATTGGTTCTACTATCCTCTACAATCTTCCTCCTTTGACTGCCCTTTGACATTGAATCAGAATGAGAGATAGCAAAACCCTCAATTCACTTTTTAAAAAACTTTTATGATTCTTTCCGCTCTGCAGGGGGGAAACTGGATAGCAGTCGAGTTAAGCAGCTCTCAAATCCATGAGTAATAAGTCACTAACACAGAACAAAGTACCTAAGACAATGCTAAAATTCACTTCTCCTGCCAAATCCTTACTGGTGACCCCAGTTTTCTTATCCCTTCATTTACACTTACCCTTTCTTCTCACACTTCCCTGGACATCTTTTCTCAACATGCAGAAAACTTCCCATCTCATCCATCTCAAAACTTTTTCAAATTTATTTGCCTCGTCCAACTATTATCTCTTGCGCTGCCCCTTGGAAAGAGCCTTATTCCTAAATTTTGATTGAATCTTCTTGTGGAGGTTGTTTCCATCTTTTACACCATTTCCTTAAGCTCTTCCTCAGTGACTCCTCACAGAGGAGCTTGGCATTTTTTTCTACGGGGGTATCTTTTCTGACTTCTCGTCATCTTTTACATGATTTATTCCTCCAAAAACATTGTCGTCTTCTGGTTGCTCTGGCTATCTTCTCTTGGACCTTCCTTCAGCCTCCAAAAAGATAGCCCATGTCTCTAACCAGCCTTCTTCTATTGATACACACTAAGATCTCAGCCTGTTTCTCTGACACCTCCTCATGGACATGCAGCTTTCACCTGTACTTACAAGACTGATTTATCACTCCCTTCTTTAATTATTCATTCCTTCAGGTAGCACTCAATTCTGGGTCCCTAGCCTGATCATCAACATCATCTGTATCTTCTCGGCATCTCCTGACATTCTGAACTTCACCCTGAGCAGCAATTGCATCAATTTCATGCTTGCAATCTCCATCCACATGGCTAAATCTCTTTTACAGCTCTCATTAAAAGCTTGCTTTACTTGTTGCAACATGTCTTTTCTCCAGCATTGATAAACACTTTTTTCCCCTTACCTGTTCCGAGTGTTCCCACTTACATATTATTTCCCATATCTTTGCATCTTGTTTCTCTTATCTCACTTTTTTAAAGTGATCTATCTATTTTCAAAGCCTGTCATGGCCAGGCCCTACTCTGCCTGTCACCTGTCATTCAGTTCTTCAAAGACCATTGTTTTCTTTGATTGCTCTGCTGTCTCCAATATCCTGCTTACTAAATTTTGAACACATTTGGGATAACTTTATTCAGTTCTCTTCCATGCTGTGGACATAATGCCATAAACATTTAAATTATCTTGCTGTCATTCAGAATACTTCTAATTCTCCTTTACCTAGTATCTATAAAAACCTGTGGAAAAGCTTCTCTATTTTGGCAATCTGAAATACCCTCCCAGCTTACCAATTAGAACTTGTTTCCTTGAAGAAGCCTCTTCATGTCTCTGATGTTCTTGATAATCTTTGTCTTAAATTTAAATAGTGACCTTCTGTGGGGTGAGGGACATCTTTTTATTCATATTTATTCACATTTATATACAAGCCCTATACATCACAGTCATAAAGATACAATAACAAAGTACAACATAAAGTAATAATAACAACAACGACAAGAAATCTGTTCCAAATTAAAACTCAACAGAAAAGATTTAGTGGCTTTAAAAATATCATTCACCTCTTGGTTTGGCACACATTTTACAGCTTTATCCCTAGCCACAGAACAACGTTTATGGAGCTATAAACATATTTGTATAAGAAAATAAATGAATGGCAACAAAGCATCACTTATAAAGAAGATTTATTCTTATTTTATCACATGACTGGGACAAGTAATTGTGATGGCATACTCTAAAATTACCTTGCAAATTGTCCTATTGCTGACTGGGTGGCACTGCCCCTCACTGCCTGAGGCATCTGCTCTGCTCTCAGCCACCTCTGGTCCTCCATCCCCTCCTCCTCTTCAGCTGTATTTCCATGAAAAATAATATGTGTTTGTGGTGACTGACTGGTGCTCCCTCTGACCTCCAATCCATTTGTTGTCAGCCAGGTTTCCTTTGCTGAGTTCTTTATGTGAAAACTGCCTTTTAACCGTGCTGCTTTGTGCCATTTCTCCCTTGTCCAAAATGATAAATGACAAGACATCCTCAGCTCCTGCAACCTACCAGCTCTGATTAGAATGCTGCCCTGCCTGCCATTTTGTGCACCAGATATATCTGATAAGAAATTTCCATCTGCAGAAAGAGGAAAATGAGGAGTGCACTGACATCCAATTTTCTTGTGTAGTCAAATTCTGTAAACTGCATGTATAGAAAAAGAATGGCAAGGAGCCAAGTATCTGTGGCTCAAGGGAGGACAGGGTGTCCTGGGCACAGCTTGCCTTGCGCCAGCCCCTTCCCATCCCTGCCAAGATCGAGGGTCTGCCCTGGGATGCACTGGAGTTCAGTAGTCACTGTGAAACCACCTCATCAACGTCACATTTGGGGTGCCTTAAAAATTTGTCTGGGATATTTCGATCTCTTTCCTGGAGTTCCAAAGTCAAAGGGGTAGAAAATCGGCAGATTTTTTGCCCCAGGTTTCCTGTTCAGGAAAAATCCAGCTTCTGTTTGGCTCAGATGTTCCATGTTTTACCCAAGAGCATGGGGAAGCAGACGCCGGCTCGGTCTGAGATAACCTACCCAGGCAATCTGCTGTGACCCACTGGCTGTTCTCGGGATACAGGGACACATGCAGCTCCCATTTCCACTTGAGCACTGCAATCACTGGGGGCATGAAGCCGTAAGTATGGAGAAAAAATTTAACTTATTATACTTACAAATTATATTCACAGGTACTTAGTTGGCTGATTAAGCTCTCAGTTCATAATTCTTCAAGTTGTGGTGTCATCCTCTGTAATTGAAATACACCTAGTAATAGATGTATAATTGAATATATATCAAAAAAGTAATGGGGATAGTGCAGGAAATTAATCTATTTAACAAGGGACATATTCTGGTAGTCATCTTGTAGTATTCCAAACAGAATCAATAGGAAAAGCATTTTTAAAGAACCCTGAATATTACATATTTATATTACATACTACACATTACATAATATCACATATTATATTTCATGTATTTTACAGTATGAGATATCCTTTCAATGGTCTTAATTTTGTTTATTTTTTACATTTAGAAGTCCAAAGATCATACAAGGCCATCTGTTTGTCAGCCCATGGTTGATTTTATTCTTAATGCATGTACAAAATCATATAAGGATCAGCTGATCCTGGAGGTGTGTAGAGCTGAAAGTCATTTGCAAGAAAGAACTTTTTTTTAGCTTGAAAATGCCAATTTGTCAAAACCATATTTTTTATGACAGAGGATTGCTTTCAGTGTTTTATTTCAAGTCAAAAAATTTGACATCTGTTTAATATCTTGTTCCAATATCTTTAAAAAGAAGTGCTCTGCTTTTTCATTTCAGAAATACTTTCCTTCTGAAATGTAATTAGAGTGAAAAGTAAGATTTTTTCTTTTTTTAATGAAAAAGATCAGCATATGAAAGCAAGTATTTCAACTACTCTAAAGCTATATTTGTAGGGGAAGGAGGTTGTTTGTTTAGTTTTGCTCTCTTTGAGGTTCTTGGGTTTTGTCCCAGTTTGGTAGAGGAATCTGAAATGTTCTAAAACCAAGAAAATGAGAAAATAATTTCTTGCTCTATAGAACAAGAAAATAGTTTATTGGAGAATTCAAATATGGTGAAGAGTGAGGGTTGAGCGATGAACTGCTTCACTTGGTGATCTTCTGGCCTCTCTGTAATTATGCTGGTGGGATTTACCCAGGCCAGATTTCATGTGAAATCCATTTATGGTACTGACCTATTTTCTTTGTAAACTACATCACAGAGGTTTGAGTAATTACCTTGATTGTACTTTTTCTTCTTAAAACCCATATGTGATGTGGAATTAAGTTTCAACAAAGAGCCATCTCAGGCCTGCAAGTCCAATTGATATATTTTGACTGAGAAACCAATGTAAGGATTCAGTATAGAAACACATAAAACTGACACGTTTTGTAGCACAGATTTTTTTTTTTTCTTCCAAGCTACTTCTGAAGATTTCCAGTCCCAGCATTACATTTCCTGAATAACTTCAGGGGGAAAACTGTTCATAAATAAAGGGAGATTAGATATGAGGCCTGTGAACAAATTGTCTCAAACTAGGCCATCACATTAATTAAGAGCACTAAGAAAGTATAATGAATAATCAAGATGTATTTAACATGGTGGGGTTTTTTCAGTTCATCTACAAATTCACACTAAGTAACATGTTCAAAATTTAAAAGTTTGATATATTTTAAATGTTAATCTGTGTGGAATTCCTTTATGGAAGCATATAATTATTAGTGCCATTTTCAGTTTAGGGACTTTTTCTATTTAGATAAATATTACTAATGTTGAGAAACAGCTTTTATATCTAATTTGTCTGTTCACAATACTGCATAAGTAGGTAATTATTCTGTTGAAGAACATATTGTCTTCAGTCATATTAGACTACTTGACTGCAATTATTATTCAATTCAACCTCTATCAGTCATTTATTTTTAAGTCAGTTTACTGGTAGAAGGAAGGTTTTCTCAGTCTCCTTGACATTTTCACTGTTAATAAAATTCAGAATTGTAAGAAGCGATTCTTGAGCTACCTGCTGTATTTGCAGTTATTGATCATAAATTTCTTTTTCAACAGTTGCCCTGATATTTGCATCCAAAAGGGCTTGATTTTCATCAGTTATTTTCATACTTCTTCCTGCTTGGGTCACTGGATAATAAGGACTGTGAGTAACTGCATTACTCATTCCATAGCATCAATTCTTTTTGTCTCATGTGAATAAATTACTTGCATAGATCAGATCTTTTATCTGACAAAGTCCAGCTTTAGAAAGTGTTCAAATGTATTCTTGGATTTACAATTCAGAAGGCTGTACAGTTGGGATTAATCATATATAGGCCTTCAGGTCAGTTTTCCACATTTATTTTTCTCCAGGTCCATCTTTCTGTTCTTTCCCACTGCATAATGGGATGTGGCGGTTTTTTTAATCTTCAGCAGTAACCTGTCTCTTGTCCTTTGGAATGATACCAGATGGTCAACCTCATTTCCTTTGGGGAAGAGGGTCCATACTGCTGTGAAGAATTTGAGCCTGGGGAAAGGAGGTGAACATTACTTTTTCTCTTAATATTTAAGAGAGAAAAGTTGTGGGCTTTCAGAAATAATAGCATCGTTTCTTTCACATTAAACCACACAGAACTAAAATTTCTTTAGAAGGTGTTTACCTTTTTAACACCACTATTTGAGTTTTACTACTGTTTCAGCTGATGAGCATAGCAAACTGTTGTCCATGCAGATTCACTTGGATGCCTTTCTGAGAGCTAGGTAAGGCACAACACTTGCTGCAAGATTTCACCAATCCAAGCTACAAAAACAATAGCATAAAATGATGATGAGTATAATGGCAAACACACTTCAAAAATACCAGACTTTTGACTGTTTGTACAACATTGCATGTCTGTATATTGATGCAGACTTCCACTCTCTGGTGAGAAAATGCAGTTTTTCAGATGTCAAAGACTTCCCCCAGTTTGCACAGTCTTTCGAATACAATGGAAAAAAGTCTTTTATTGTTCATGTTCTCTCAAATAGCCTCCAACTCATCTGCATTGCTGTTTCCTCTGCCACTTATAGCCTTCCACTAAGCACAGAGGTCTGAGAGATGTAAACTGTGAAGACAGAGACAAAGAAGGTGTTGAACACATCAGCCTTGGCTGGAACTGAAGCCAAGATGTCAATGAACTCACACAGGGATTGCACAAATAGTTTTGGTACCAAGTCAGTAGAGATGAATGTCATCTTGGACATGTCGTGTGTCAGTGCCAGGACTTAGTTAAAAAGCATTGTAAAATCTGTGATGAGCAAAACAAGAGATTACTTTTCCTTAACCCCTCCCTTTGAAAAGGACAAATGGCATTACAGAGAGCTTAAACAAACATGTTCAAACTAAGGCACTTTCTTCTTGTGAAAACGGTTGGCCTAAAACATTCAAGTTTGGTAAAGAACTGAAAATAACAGGAGTCATCATCTGTGACATGAAGACTTTATTTGCATCTTAATGCAGAAGTGTCTGTCAGCTTGATGGTGTTTGATAATAATGATGTCCTTTTATTTTTAGCTGCTACTTTTGAAACATCGCTCTCAAAAAAAAGTAGAGAAAATTACTTTTACCTGCAGGCTCAAAAATGTCTCCATTACAGTCTATTAGCAGCCCCCTACCCAGCCCCTAAAACCCAACTTCAGCTATTTGCAATTATTTTTTCCATTGCCAGGATAATGCCTTGTTTATTAGAGGCAGTGAAAAAATGACTTTTTCTACTTGTACTCTACTGCACACTGAGCAATGCCAGAAGTAAATGATTGCTCAACTGTCATATTTTATCATACAGAAATACTGTCCTTTTTGTAGGGGATAGATTTAATGGACAGACCACATATTTGGGACATTTAATCTGTTGGGCTGTCTTTATGTCAGCCTTACACTTCTTTACAGATTTTAGTGCTTTTAACATTCTGTTCTTTTTGTTTTCTGTTGTTAAGATTCTTTGTATAGATGAGCTGTCCTGATTACCTGTTACAAAAATAGTTAAATTATTCTTCTTTGTCTGTTAAACCTTGGCCTTTACACAAAGGAGAGGAAATGAATGGAACATTTTTCCTCATTTTCTTTACATTAACCATGGAGCTGAAGAAGCTTCATCTGTTTTTAAGGCATTTATGAGACAAAAAGATACATTGCAAATGCTAGATGCTTTTGCCAAAGCTGAGTTCAACATGAATTGCTCCAACACTTAAAATTACCAGGTTGAGAGGATAGAGATCTCACTCAATTACATGCAGTCATTGCTAAAAAAAACTTGTTCTTCAAATCTTTGCTTTAAAACTAGTTGCTGTTAATACTGGTATGTCCACAGTTTTTGTCAATCATACCAGTCCACATCTAAAATAAAATGTTATCAAAATGCTTCAAAGTAATGCTTGCAACTTTCATTCCTTTCAATTAAAAATTTCAGTTTGAAAACTTGTAAATATTAGGTAGGAACACAACTGATAATGAGTCTGGTTTGAACAGTGCGGAGTGTTTGCAGTTCTAAAAACAATTTCAGTATTATTTTCTCAGTTCCAAAGATCTTATTCTCCCTGCAATCTGTGGCTGACACTGTAGACCTGGAACAGCTTTGCAATAAGATGTTTTCTGCAGATTAACAACTTATTTCCTTTTTGATCTCTTTGGATGAGGATCATTCATGTATACTTCTATACCGAACAGGGAATATTCTCTGGAGACAGGATTTAGCATGGGGCCCTGAAGAATTCATTTTTGTCTGGCAGGTTGATATTTATGGAGTCAGGCTGGCAAATAATGGCTTTTACTGAGAGGATATTTTTCAGAAGTGTTCAGCACCTACCATAACCCAGGAGGTGCCTGTGTAATTGACTTGGTATTAAAAAGAGAGGAATAGAAACAGTGACAAACACCTCGCCTTTGGAAATTAAGTTCAACAGAGGTGCTACTACCCAGTGCATATACACAAAGGTGCCGACTGCAGAGCTTGAAACTTGATTTCACTTCTTTTTACCTTATCCACCTACAGGGCACCTGGTGCAAGTGCATAACTTGTTTTTAAATCAGTTGTTAGCATTTCCAGTTTAAGGTTAATTGAACACCCAGTCCAAGGCACACTGCATGACTTTCTTCTGGTTTAATTTCTTACAGCTTAGTGTTGTGGATGGCAGGAGCACTGGCCAAGTGAGCTCCCTCTGTTTATATGTCTTGTCTTTAGTTTAATAAGAAGCTATTGCTGTGACTCATTCCCTCTTTTGCTCTAAGGCTCTTGCCTTTAAAAACCTGGCAAAAAAAAAAAAAGAAAAAAAAAAAAAAAGCAGCAAGGATCTAATAAAAGCAAAATTGAACTCTCCTCCTCCTTTCTTTTTCTCCATGCTGATAATCTGGAGTCAGAGCAGGTTCTAAGTGTCACTTAACCCTCTGCTCCTACTGAAGTGCCAGATGCCCAGCAACATATCTGAGAGGGGGATGCCTACCTCTGGGAAGTTGTTCATCCTTAGGGGGATTTCTCTGGAAGGACAGCTAGTTAGATGTGATGCTCTGTCAACAGCAGGCCTTGTATCCATCTATTTTTCTAGTTTTAATAATGGCCCTTGTTTGTCAGGCTGTCTGGCACATGTGGCTTCACAGACAGGCATTTTGGTCCAGCTGTATTCTCCTTCCTGAGTGAGCCAGCACCAGCCTTATGCTGTTTATTAGAAGGCAACCCAAAAACTGGAGTTCCAAGTGACATCTCTTCATCAACACCACCATGTGGTAGCTAAGCTAGTCAGAAGCCCATGATGTTCTAAATAGTAACCTTCAGGAGGGAAAAGCAAACTCACCCACTCCAGGATAAGGGTGGCTTTGATCCCACAAGCAGGCACATGAAAATCCTCATTTTCACATAAAAATTATTTCTACCTCTTTAAAAATAATTTAAAATATTTTTAGATTCCAATCACAGCTTCAAATGGGATTTAAGGAAACGGATGGGCATTTATGGGGATAGGTTTAGGGGAGGCATAGGAAATGTGTCTTTGTGTCTGTCCTCTTCACTCTGTGACCACACAAGTGACAATAAACCTCTTTGAAGCACTGAGACCATGTGTCAGCAATGGCAAGCCAAGTCCTATGACAGCTTCAAGCTGATGATGTGTTGCATATTTGCACAACAGGGTTTCAGTTTAAATGAATGCATTACTTAGGTGAATATGAGACTATTTCACAAGTAAGAATTCAAATATTCCAGCCAGTACAGGAGTTGCCTTCCCACTCTCCTTTCCTTTGTGGCAGAGTTTTTCTGATAGGAGAATTTTCTGAAACAATTACTTTGCCCCTGCACCTGGTATCAGCAAAGACTCATTTTATCTTGTTTTCTGGTTCTCACTTTTTTAATGTGCTTCTCCTCCTTGTCATTGCTTTGGTCTTTTGTTTTCACTTTCTTCTTCCAAAACTACAAACATCAATGTGAAGGATGCATGGTGGGATTGAACAGCAGGTACCAAGGCTCTGAAACACCAGCCATCCTTTCTGGAGGCTATTTTCCCAATATTTCTCCTGTGAGTTGAAAATACACATACCTCTTCTTTCTCCAGGTACACTGCTGGCAAATGTTTCAAACAGGCCATAGCCTTCAAATCCTTTTGGTCTAAAATTTAAAAAGTTATTTCATGAGCCACTTAATAAAAAATACTTTTAGTTGATTAGATTTTAATGAGAGAAAAGGGCATTAGGGAGTTTGTGCCTAGGGGTGCTATAAAAAAAGCTATAAGCTATATAGCTTAAATATAAGCTATATTTTTCCCTCTAATTAGTACTCTTGATGAGTAGATAGTGTAAACGCAGTAGGAGATGCAAAGACTTCAGGAGCTCAATATGAATTCCGCATTACTATGCCAGCAAGTACCGACAGAGCGCTGCAAAACTGAACCATCCTACAGCCCTGCAACATACTAAGCAAGGTACGAAAAGGTGTGACTGACACCTAGGTGTCACTGACATAGCATTTGTACTATTCCTGAAGAGTAGAATTGCAGCAAATCTTGCTAAGGATACCCTTAAATGGCTGCTCCTCAGCCTTCAGGACTGCCACATTTTGGACTCTTTTCTCAGAAAGCCTTCTTGCATGTCACAGAACTCAGACAGAACAATCTGGTTTTGATTTTCACTGAAGAAGAAATTGCTGGATGATGGTGACCAGGACAGGATAGGTTAGCTTTCTGGTGCTTTTGGTACATTCCTTTGTATCCTCTACAGCTGTTCCTGCAGAATGGCACAGCTGTCCAGTGGCATTTGTAATAAGTGCCAGATACCTATGAGTGTCCTGGACACCCTGAGACATCTCTTCTTTTCTGTTGAAATTACTATATGGTTTACCTTCAAAGAGGTCTTTTTATCCCTTTTTGTATTTGAAATACAGTACATGACTATATAAACACAAACTGGCTGGAGGCTGCAGGTTTGCTACACCTTCCCTTTGTTACTGTAGAAGAAACATTCCTAAAGTCCATTCTGGTCTTCTTTTAGGTGCTAAAATAAACAAGTAGCGGTGGAGCATAGGAACTATTGCTGCGGCACTCATGAGAGAGTCACAGCCCAGCCTAACCTTTGGCTTCCACCTACTCTAGCAAGAAAAACAAGGAGCACCACATGGTGTTCCAGACTGTCACCACACTCTTCATTGGCCTCTGTATTGCTATGAATAAAATCAGTATTTTAAAGTTATCAAAAGCCTTCCAGTGCTCATTTTTAACTCTCCCTACTGAAATGAACAATTATTTTGTATTTGGAGACCCAAACCTCAGGGGGGCTAAAATCTCAGACTCCTGCTGAATTTGTCAAAACCTGAATGGAGGCAACCATCTCTAAAAAGAGATTCTGGCACAAGCTGCCTGTGACTGCTGCCCCAGACACTGTAGAGCACACCCGTGTTAGGGGATGCCATTTGCTCCTTGCTTAGGATCTTCGTGTCTACTCAAAATATCAGGATGTTTTTTCTTTAAGTAAATACCTACATTATCAATTTCCTCCATAGCAGGAGATCCAGAAGGCCTCGGGATGGAGGGCTTATGTATCCACTTTAGACATACATTTGGAGGGTCACAAAAACATTGTGGCTGACTTTTGTCTCTGCAAACAACACTTGGTCTTGCTGTAAATGTACTCCACTGCACAGATGAATTTTAGAGAGAGTTTAAGTGCCTAAATTTTGCAGTGATCCTTCAAGTTATGCCCTAAACCCACCCTATATCTGTTTTGGGCAAAGTTTCCCAACAATATGCAGAAGTCAGAAGGATTGTACCCAGCTTTTCTGGATCTGAGCCCTCTATCTTCAAACAGTTTGAATGTCTGTTAGAAAAAGCAGCAGTATTTTTTTGTGTTGCTCATGTTCTTGCACACACCAGCATCAACACTTGGCTTTGGAGCCTGCGCTCACACCTTGCTACTGCTATATAAAAAAAGTGTGTTAAAATATGAATGCAAATTCTACAACAACAAGATCTATAAGCAGGCTGCAAGATTCACAGACTCCGATGAGTGGAGGATAATGGCAGGACATCAGCTGATACTAGGTTAAAAAGCAGATTTCTTCAGTATTTTCTTTTAAAATCCCATGTTCTGTACATAGAGTTCTTCACTTTGGAGATTTTGTATTCCTTTCAAGAATATAAAATAATTATACCTGTCAGTTTCTATTTGATTTCCTTGCAAAATTTTAGACAATTGTCTTTTTTTATAATTCTAAATCCCAAAAATAAGAGTAATCAGTCATTTGTAGTGCTATGTAAGTAATAATTTTGTCATGTTTTTACCCATTACTACAGTGGTGCAGTGTTTCATCAGCTTGAGATAGGATGTCATGTTGAAAATTATATAAAAATGATAATGACAACTCATGATTTCTTAGAAATCTCTGAATCTGAAGGGACCCTGGAGAACAGGACAGATACTTTTATAATTATATCAAGATGAATTGAAAGCAGTTTATGTAAACAGAAACAAATTATTTGTATTAACACCAGTTAGAACAAAATTTGGCTAGCTGTCCAACAGGGAGAAGAAAGTCTGCTGTCTTTCTGCAGTTATTTGTTTATTTCCATTGATTGTTATGTTTACTGTAGCTTAACTACCAGAAAAATGGGCAAAGGCTCTAGGTCTGCAAGCAAGCCACAGATCCTCTGCTAAAGTGAGAAACCCCAGTCACACGGGATGCTGTCTTGAGCAGCAAGTAGCAGGGGCACCTGAAATCCATATCCCTCCCTCTAATGCAAGACACCTAACTGAGGATACTACATCCCACACTTTGATGCTGTCCACGATGAATTGTAGGCATTTCCAAGAGTAATTTGGGCTTCAGGGAGAAATCAATCACTCCAGGAATATATCTTCCATATCCTGTGCCTACCGAGAGATTAGGAGGAATGTGCTTCAGATCTAACAGTTTGATGCAATAGAACTGAGCCTACATTGTTTTCCCTACATTCAATGTTTTAACTAAATAACTTGTGTCATCAGTATGTTACACTGTGCTTAAAATGTATGTAGTCCATAAAAAGGAATCTTTTAAGCAGTGGTGGAATTTTCAAGTTTTCTTATATATAACAAGAAAAAAACACTACTTCTAATTTTAAGCTGTTGAGCAGGGAAGATTAAGGCACAAAAAAATCAAGCAGGAAGAACAGCATGAAAGTAGCAATGAGAGAAATCTGTGCAGTATTTTTCCACAACAGTCTCCAATGTTTTGGGAACAAAATAACAGCTGTCTTTGCATCTCCATGTGGACTTCTTAAACAGAGCAACTGAAGATGTAAAGAAGGGGATAAGAAGATTCCATGGGTCACAGTTGCTAGATTTTGGCTACCCAGAAGCAGGAAGACTTGAGGGAAAATTTGAAATGGGAGGATGAAAGTTTCAGTGTGCCAAGAAATACATGTGTGTGTGTGTGTGTGTGTGTGTATATATATATATATATATATATATATATATATATATATATATATATATGTATGTATGTATGTATATGCATACATACATACTTTAGGAAACAACTTTAAAATGAAGAAATGCCAACTGTCATTAAGTTTAGTACACCAGAGGCATGAAAGGACATAGGGAAATGGTATATGTCTGATCTGGGTCCTAATTAAACTCCCATTTTCTTAGTTATTGCCCAGACTTTTTCATTTTTAAAGGTCATGTGACATTTAGACATCTCTTTTGGGGCATGAGCAGAATACTCCTCAAGATAGTGCTAAGAAGCTACACAATTGCATCTCTGCTAAGGACACACATGCTCCTACACATATTCCACCAGGACTTGTATCTCTTGGTGTCTTCAGAGTGCCGGTTTGAAGAATGCTGCAGCTTCTTTGCTCTAGAAGTCAGACTGCTCTTCCTCGCTT
Source organism: Chamaea fasciata (assembly GCF_029207755.1). NCBI lineage: Eukaryota > Metazoa > Chordata > Aves > Passeriformes > Sylviidae > Chamaea > Chamaea fasciata. The sequence goes on along the minus strand of NW_027094087.1, from coordinate 54,105,422 downwards.
CCTGCTAATATATCTGACCATCTCTTGGTCAATACACCTTCTGAGGCTGTGCTGGTCTTGGATTCATTTCCCCTCTCCTTCTGAAATTATATGAACCTGCTTCAAATATGAGGCTGTATTTGGTGGGTGCTGCTTGGCTCTCCCCTGTGTGCTCAGAATGATTATCCCTCATTTCTGGGCTGTGGAGGAGGAGGAAAGGAAAGAAAGGGCTACCACGCAAGACTGCTGGTTTGGTGGGGGTTCAGCTGGGAATTTCAGCACTTTAAATAATGATATTTAGAAACTCACTCTTGCACCTTGTGAAGCTGTGAAATCAGCATTTAAAAAAAGCCAAAAGGGACACACACTCTTTCCAGCAGGAACATTTGCACGTCTGATACTGAGAGGCAACAGTGACATTACTGCCATAGCACCTCTTACCAGCTTAGATGTCCTCTCTGCATGACTCCACACAGGCATCCCATAACCCTCATCCAGGAGCGTGGATACCATTAGGCAGCCTGCCTGAATAGTTGCCAAGGAAAATCTCAGAGCTGTAATTCTCAATGACTTTTAAAGAGATAGCTTTTACTGGTAACAAGCTTTTACTTCCCTTTTATTGTAAGGGATAAACTTACATTTGCCTACCAGCTATCAGATAGTCGATAATGAAAACATCGTAAGATGGAGTGACGTTTAGAGACATCAGGGGAAGACCATAGGATAATATAATTATATTTTCTTTGCATAGTACTTTTCTGTACCAAAGAAGAAGAATAATTAAGGCAGAGAGACCTTACTCAGCTCCAGGTAGTATTTCATCCCATGCCTTACTGGAGAGCCCAGGACAACAGCATCATCATTTCACATCCTACCACAGCACTGTTTTTCCTTGCAACTCCACAGGTGTGTATGCATTCAATATTTGTTTTTAGTGCCATCCTTTCCAGTGTCTTTTAACTACTCTAAATTACACTGCCATTACTCTTACTGTTCAATTACCTTAATCTATCTTCCTACTTCTTTTCCTGGGCAGGCAGCAGGAATAGGAACATTTAAAACCAGACACACTGGAGAACTTCCCCATTGCTGAGTACTTCATTTGAATTGCTGCATGAAGGAAGCCGTATGCAGTACAAGTGATTTTACTGATCCTACCAAAAATGGGACTAAACCATGGATTCTTAAATGCTTAAATGCCTACTAAATGATTATTTGCCTCTGTATTGATATTGACTGCATTAGTAATAAAAAATTTACATACTGCTGAAGAACATTCAAACTAATACAGTTTTACAACCAGTCAGTTTTACTATTTATTTTGTGCCTTGTAGATTACATTTAAGGCACCCAATGCTAATAGAACTGTATCCTATTAAAAAACCAACCAAACAACCCTACAAAAAATCAAACCGTTTACCAGTCTAGTACAATAATATAACCTGCCAAGAGTACCTTTTGTTATGACCTGAATTATTTAAAAAACATAGTAGTTTGAGATGGAGATATTGCTCTGTCCCAATTTTTCCCTTTTGTATATTGATCTTGGTTTGGAGAACACAGAGTAACACAGTTTGGAGAACACAGGCTGGGAGTAAAGAAAAGAAATTTGTCCTCAGCAACAGAAGGCCAAGGACTCCACATTGTTGCTTGCACCCAAAAAGGTCTGGCCATCCAGAGTAACTCTGCAACACCCTTAGGCTGAATCCAAAGTGGGTGCTTCAGACAAGGACCTCCTTGTCAGCTTCTCAATAAGACAAGTCTCCTGGCAAGTCTTCATGTGTCTCAAATATTCAACCTTTTTTTGGTCACTGACTGACAGAACTATCCTGTAACTGGGTGCCAAGAGGGTGCAGAAGAAATAGGTCAGATGTCTCACTCTCTGGAGATGCCTTCTCTTCCACTAAGTGTAAGGGCAGGCTATTCTGTCAAAGGCATGGATTTAACATCCCTGTCTGCAAATTAGGCCTCTAAACCTGGTGCCTCCATTCTCGGGGCCTGTGCTGCCACTAGTGCAGCCTCATCAGTGCAAATGCCAGCTGTGTCCCAGCTGAATGGCAGACATCTGAGTGACAACCAGCCCTACTTACCTGCACCCTCGTTTCCCTGGAAAAGGAACTCAGGTACACATCCTAGGCAGAAGTTGCAGTGTGGTACAACTGTCCCTGCAGTTCGTCCCATCTCTAGATGACTGGATGCCTCCCGAGTGGTCCCTGTGTGGTATTTCCAGATCTGCATGCCAGGTGCTGGGTGGGAAACCCATTTTTAAAGGTAGGGCATTGGCAAAGGGCAATGCAAGACATGGGACAAGAGACACTCAAATATATAGCTTGAGATGATCCAGCTCCACTTTTATATCCCTGTTTTCAGAGGGAATTCGATCATGTCTAAATAAAAGAAACATTTGTTTCTTTAGCAAAGAGAACAGATAATGGGTTCCAAAACCTGTAGCTTGCTTATAAAAGTCAGGTGTCTAATAAAACAATCTCCCTAAAAAAAATGAGACTGCATTATAAACACAGACAATGCAGAGACATATAGAGACAAACTAATCCATAATGTTTTCCTAGTGGAATTCTTTAAGGACAGATGTTGACTCATTTCTGGTGTTTTGGCTAAATACATTTCATTAGTCTGCGTCAGTTTCTCAAATATTGTTGTAGTCTTGGCAAAAGTCTCAATAATAATGCCATTTTCCTGCAGGGTTCCTGCACAGGCAATATTTTGTGATGAACATGGTAGAACTGCTAATGTAGAGAATATTCTTAATAAAATTAATTCTCTTACATTATGGGTAAAATCCACTGAAGGATGAGCAATGATACAGCTCAGAAATCATTATTGCATCAAGATAGTACTCCATGGTATATACCAGAGGAAAATGGCTAATTTGTGTCAGAGTTTGTCATCATTTTAAATACAGCCTGATGCTTAAGGAATAAATCAGCATAATTTCCCTGATTTGTCATCACTAGAGCTTTGCTGATCTACAACACTCAAGAATTATATCCACAGTACAGTAATATTAATATAATTATTGCTGTTTATGTGCCTAAATAGTTTTTTAATGCAGAGTTTGCCAACAAGTTGGAATATATCCTGAACTCTGAGGAAAGGTGTAACTGCTGTTGGACACAGCAGATCCATAATGGCATCAGAATGCATTGGGCGCCAAGTGATTTTGTTGCTCTACATGTCAGAGCAAAGAGATTTAGAGTGTCTGTGTTGGGCAATGAATTAAATAAAAATGTTTTAAAATCAGAAGGAAAGAGAAAAGACAAAAAAAATGCTGAAGCAACTTTTCTGCATGCCAGCAAAGAAACATCTAATGAGAAGAGGTTGTGAAGGCAGTTTGTCCAGTTAACAAATAACAGGAAATGTCAGCTCTGAATCAGACTGTATTCAATGATTTCAGCAACACTTCTAAGAACATACAATAATGCTTCCCACTGCTCTGTGTTTCCAGGAACTGGATTAAGATCTGCATGCCTTTTTTCAGCATCTCTGCTGTGTAAGCAAACAAAAAAGGCTGATAGGAACATATTGTTCTGAAGAAAGTTGTAAATCCTACTTCCTTCACACAGTTTGGCTGATTCCTCACAAAGCTTTGTCCTACTTTCTGCCTATTTCAGAGGACAGGTCTGAGCTCTACCACAAGTAAGGCTCATACAGTACACTTTGAAAATAATGAGATGAGCATTCTTTATGCTGCTATTTCAAACATTCTGTATAATTGCTGTTATTAACCCACTTCCTTTTGTTGCATGACAGCTATGTTCTACCCTGTTGAGAATAATAGAGGAAAGTGTAAAGAAGTGGAGAACACTTTAGAAGAACCTCAAAAAAGCTTTTACTTGGTCAAAATGATTTTTTAAAATCTACTCTACTACTCCTTTTGCATTATGTTTAGCAATCCAATATACTTTATCAAGGGTATTATTTATTGTTGATTTTAACCTCTTTTTCCTTTTTGTAAAAAAAAATATTTGTTTTGGTTTTGCAGATATTTGACAAATTAAGATGAACATCAATATTGAAGCTGGTTTTAAATGTTTTCAAAGAAGATTCCCATTTTTATTTCCATGTACCTTTTTACAGGGAAAGTCATGTTTTCCTTGGCTGTTACTGAAGCCACTATATTCATTAAAAGATTTTAATATCTTCAGTGTCTCCAGGTTCAAATAGTTTCTTAGACTTTAAAGTTCCAGCTTGTGTGATGACAGATGCTATTCTGTCCTATATTTGCAATGAATTCTGTAAGAAATTAAATTGGAAATTGCAGTTCTAGAAGAAATATCCAAATGCTACTTATCACAGTTCTATATTTCCTTTGACATTTTGTCAAAAGGTATGCTGTTTTCAATCTCACTTAGAAGAATCCAGTAGAACACTGCATGAAGTATTTGCTCTGTCCCTGGAAGAATCGATGGGCCACATCTACCTCTTGTTCTGGAAAGGATGGACTCTATGCCTCCACTCTTATTTCTTCTGTGCTTCTGATGTCTTTTGTAGTGAAAACCAAACTCTGCAGTTTTGACAGTACCTACTGTTTGACATAGACATGCTTCCTAAATCAAAGAAAAACTCTCATTTTTTTTACTAAGGGGATTTTTGACAAGTCAGCAAAATAATCCTGCCAAGAGATTTCGGTTTTGCAGAAGTATAAACTACACAGTCTCTAATGTTAGCAAAGTTAAATAGCTCTTTATTCAAACTCATCTACAAAAAGTCATAGATTCTCCTCTAGTGGAAACATTCAACTCTATTATCTCCAGCAGTCCAGTAACTTCAGACTCGTGTAGATTAGCTACAAATTTGTTTTTTTCCAATTGTCAGTACAACATTTTTTCCCCAGTATTTTTGGTGTGTTTTTTGATGCTTCTGTCCGAATGAAATTTCCTCTTCCTTTTGCCACTCCTAATTTTAGAACATAAACCTCTTCACAAAAAGCATTATGAAATGCACAAAAAAATCCAAACAAAAAAATCCCATTGGCTGCAAATCAATAACCACTTCTATTTTTGCACTGGGAGAACAAAAATGAGAAGGCACTGGGTTTTAAAGGTAGGATAATCTAAGAAGGAACAACTAAAAAAAGAAGAGTTATTCTTCATGACAAGTTAAAGGTTAGTCAGCTCCCAGGAGCTCTGTATGACCTTATTCTTTCATATCATCTAATATTTTAGCTGATAACTTTGTGGGTATAAGGTGACCCCTACAACGAGTTTTCCTGGACAAGGCTTTGCTTATGCTACTCATGGTTTTGCAGATAAATCTGACAATAATACTATACATTTCTTCCAACGCAGCACATAATCACACACAGTCCCAGACCATTAAACTGAGCTCTTTGTTGGAAGTTCAGATTTCCACAGATCCTAAACCCGGTGCCTTGTAGGCAGCCAGCAACTACTTTCATATCCACTGCATCACCCTTAGGTTATGTTCACATCCAGAATCCAAACTAATCTGTTTAATGGACCTAGATATTAGAACACAACATCTTAACAGCAGTTATTTCACCCTGAAACTACTAGAAAGCTGAAAATGCCTCATCTAGCTTTTCCTCTTCACTGCCTGAGATTTTCCCCACATTTGGGCTACAGAAAGCATCCATGCCTTTTCTCATTGTTTAAATACGTCAACATGCTGCCCTCTTGCTCTTTAGTTTTCCTCCTTGTGCACTGCTCCCAAGCTGTTGACTTCTCAGAGAAAATAAGGGAAAACTATCCCTGGCAGTGGGCCACCAAGTTCAGGCACCTGGCTTAGGAATGCAACCTTCCTGGTTTCCCTTTGGGGTCGTTGGAGAGGTATGGAAATCTGAGGAGGACAACACAAGACTCTGTTTTTTAGTTCTGCTCTGGAACACTCCCGAGAAGTGCCAGAAACTTTGCATTACCTTTTCAAGGATTTTGTTGAAGTCTCCTGAGTTACCTAACTTGCATGAAAATACTTTTCCAGATTTCCATCAAAGAATACCATTTGGTAGAGCCTAAAATTTAGCCAAAACTTGTCAGGATGGATGGACTTAAGAAGAGAGATGTAAAATCTCAGCATCTGTGATTCTACACCACACAAGTATCCAGGAGCTTTTAAGCTGCCTGTTACGAAGACAGTAATCTATCCAAGCTCTCCTTTCCAACCACCTCAACCATCACCACCCTCACAACTTCATAATGTTCAGCATGACATTACTTTTTTATCAAGAATTCTCAGAAGTCACATAGTCAGGAAGGCATTTTTCTTTTAGAAACCCCTGTGAGTTGGGGGCTTATCTGAATTTCCAGGTCACAAACCAAAAAATTTAATGGTCTTAGTATTACTCAGATCAAGGAAGGAAGGAAGATATGAATCTTCAATCAGTTCTAGGTGAAATGCATCATATTAGTAGCGTATTGACAAGATCAGATCTGGTTCAGTACTCACTACCAGTTAAAAAAGGCACTTTTACTTCCTAGTCTACTGACACAGAGAAAACACTGGGAAAAATTCTGCCTTGCTTGTTTAGCCAAGCTGTGGGAAGCTATTGGTCCAAGTGCTGTGCCAGATGGGTAAGTGAGAAGCAAAGGACAAAAGAACAACATGGAGAGGATAAAAAGAAGGATTTGTAGAGGCAAAGTGAATGCAGGAATGAGACGTGTGGGAAGCAGTAAGACATTTCATAAAACTGAGCTGTGAAAAATTAAAAGGCAGAAAAATGATAAGAGAATATTTGGGCTGGAAAAATGAGAGGACACAGAGACTGTACCTGGATGGTCATTTACCTCCTGCAAGGTCAAGTAACTCCTGCAAGGGCAGAACATGAACAAAACCCATTATTTTGGGCTGAGAAAACAGAAGTGCTGCAGTCAAAGGACAATACTCATTGTTACTGTCCTTGCAGTCAAAGTCAGCAGGTGATCGCCAAAGCACAGATGATTTTGCATGCCAGAAGACTTAAAGATGTCCAAACCATCAAGAGAGATTTACAACAGAAGCCAGACTCGATTCTTACACATGCTTTGCAATGAAGCCTTGGAGATTAGTAGTGATCTCTCCCACACCAATGCTGCAACAGCTGTGCACACACCAGTTCATCCTCCAAAATGCTAACACTTGTTCACTTTAGTGGGAAAACTGGGCTGTTTCCCTTTTCTTGCCGATTTGGCCTGTGGTTGATGTTTGTTAAATTTTTTTCTTACAATACTTTAATTTGATAGATCTTTCTCAGCCAGCATCTTGTCATAAGTTAAAAACATTTTAAAATTTCTTGTGGCTAAATGAACAGCATGAATACTGCAAAACTCACCCTTGTTTAGAATATTTAAAGGGATGTAATGATCCTGGGATTGACATGGTTGTTGCAGCTTGAAAAATGAATAAAAGTGTGTCATTAGGAGCAAGATGCAGATGTAGTCGGATTTTGTTCGTCACTTTTTGAGTCATTTTCACATGCGTCTGTTATGTGGGTGCTCTAGAAGCTGAGAAACAGTCCAGAACAAAACTTCCTCTTCATTATCACTAGGCTGTGAAGAGGAGTAGGAAGCATTGGGAAATGCAAGCCTTAATGTTATTTCAAGTACATTTTTCATTAAATAGATCGAGTAGGAGAGATAAAAAGTTCCTACAGAGAACACTAGATGTATGAGTGTAGCAGGAGAAAAAGATTCTGCAGCTCTGTCTAGACTACTGTTTATGTAGTCTTCTAAATTAATTTGGCATATTGCCAACTCATTCTACTTAACACTAACCTTGGAAAATTATGTTGCAGCCATTTCATAAAGCCATATGGTTAAATCTTAAAGCTTTGGATGCATGTGATGGGTAGGAGTTGATCTCACAGAGTCTTGCTCCAAAGCACAGGCTTGATTTAAGTTGGTGACTTCGATCCCATCTCAGTCAGCAGGCCCACAGTCATAGATGTAATTAAGCACATTGTGGAACTGGGACCCAACTAACCTTCTCTTATTCAAGCTCCCAAAAGCATTTCTTACAATAAAAGTCTACAGTAATGGATGTGTACAGAGTGTGACACTGGGAAGACTAAAGTAACCATGATTTTTCTTGTCATGTCAAGAAAAGAGATCAAAGTCTTTCTGGGTGGATCCTCTTGGTGAATTGTCAATTGATTTCTGGGATACCTACATGGTGAAATGCAGCGCTAAAAGAAAATAAGAAAATAAAACATTTCTGCAACTTTATTTGCTGGAATGAACAAATGTAGAATTTGGTCTCATAGAATATTTTATATGGTAATTGTTACATTGACAGGAGAAGGCTCAATTCAGTCTCAGAGTAGGGTGAGAATTATAGTTTCCCTGGTGCTGTATCTCTCTAACTGTCTCTGCAATGAAGGATTCCAGGTGAATGATGTTATGCTACTGTAGTCAAAACACACATTTTCCTTCACTGTTGAGAGGATGTTCCTCAACTTAAGGAAAATTTATGTTTTCAAACCTTGCTCTGTGTATTAAAGACTTGAAGGAGAAGCAATTAAAGGCTTTGCTGAAAGCAAAATAAGTAATTTCATCTCTTGAAGTGTGAGGATTCCTGAGGACAGTGTCCAGATAAGCCATTAGGTACAGGCACACAGAGAGCAACACAGTGGGTACTGTTTGACACCCCTGTGACTTCTAATCTTTGTTTAAGTGCTCAGTGTATTCGTACCAGGGATGTTTTTCTTGTTATTTACACACATGCAAAGAATATCCCGACCACTGACAACCTCGTGTGTCATTATTTACAGTTCTGCCCGGGGATTTCTTGAAAACATCTGTTTTTGTGACCTGACAGCCTGAAAACCCTAAGCCTGGCAACCAAATCAACTCTTGTTCAGTTCAATTTCGTTTTCAACTTTACTCTGGCAGTTGTCTTACTCCTGGCTGAGAACCGTTGCCTGCCACCTAGCACAAACCAAGTGATTGTTATCTGCAGTAACACTTCAGTCATCTTGGGAAATGCACCCATGCCACAGGGCAGGGTTGTTCATTCATCCCAAGCATCATTGGGCACTTCTATTTTGAAAGATTTTGCCTCAGTGTCCTATAAAACAAAGAATGTAAAATCCATCAGAGACCAGGATGTTCCTAGGTAGTGCTGACCAGTACTACACTGAACCCAGCACCGGACGACCAGATAGAGCCTCATCTCCACTTCCAGCTGCTCCCCAACTCTTCCCACCAGCATGCTGTCAGAGAGGAAGCACAATCAAAATGGAGCCTACTCCCTTTCAAGGTGAGTCTTGGCTCTGCATAAGGTTGCCCCAGTGGCAAAAGGGATATATTCCTCAGTTTTAGAAAGACTTAATCTTGTTCAGGAAAAAAATGGACTGGTTCCTCTGCAACTGACCTGTCATGACATCTGCAAAGACCAAGACAAAGATAACTGCAGAGGTTATTAAGTAATTGAAGATCTACTGGAATCTACAATGGCATTCCAACAGTATTTATGCAATTCTAAGAAGTGTAAGAATTTTAGTTGACTTTCAAGTCACAAGTTTTTACTATGTGAGTACCTGAAAACTCATTACAGTATACACTTCAAATTGTATTTTGCCTAAAGGTCATTATAAACCCTCAAAGAAAACTTTTTATGACACACCACATTGCAAAGGCAGCTACTCCATTTCTGCAAACCATGGAGTGTACACAGAAAGTTCATGTGTTTGGGTTAGATGTCCAAAGTGCATTTTAAACTAGATTTCATAATGCCCTCCAGGGATGTGTACCCTCTGGTAATAATTTTATTGAGAATAAATAGGTTAACTTTGGTATACTCACTATCTTTTATGCATAAGACATTTCCCTTTTTTTCCCCCCAGAAGTCAGAGAAAGGCCACAGAAAAACTTGTGCAGGTAATATAGACTCACAGAATAACCTAGTTTGGAAGGAGCTTTTAAAACCATCTAGTCTGCTCTCTGGCTCAAAGCAGGGAAAATCACAAAGTTAAATCAGGTTGCTAGGATCTTGTCTAGTAAAGTTTTGAAAACTACCAAGGCTGCAGATTTACACAACCTGCTTGGGTCACTCCTCTAGTTCTTCATTCACAGTGTGAAGGATTCTGTTCTGTGCCCAGCTGGAATGGACATTTCACAGAAAGGAAAACAGCCAGAGAGCTGCTAAATTACCCTCAGTTTACTAATTCTGAACGGCACCAAAGTGGGGCAATACTGATTTGAAGGGAAAATGCACATTTCATAGCTTCAAGCATTGTTTCAGGGCACATCCTATGAAAGGCTAAAACTAGACTAAAATATTTATGATAAGAAAAGAGGTTCTGGGAAATTTTAACAATCATTATATAGAGCTAAATGGATATAGCTAACTTGCTAATTGACTTTGCAGAGAATATCAAGGTGATAAAGAAGAGGTGGGTAAAGATTGTCACATAGATTTCTGGAAATAGCTTTCTAGTAATTTTTCTCAAAAGATTTTTTGGTCTGTCAGATCCCACCATCAAAAAAGACCAAAGGTAAAAATTGATATTTTAAACAAAAGCAAAAATTGATATTTTAAACTAAAACAGTCTTAACTTCAGTTTCTTGACTCCTGAGCAGCTCTTGGAAATGAGGAATTCAGATGGAATTATTAGTCCATTATTTCAATTAACTATACATGTAGGAGCCATTAGGAAACAGCCCTGCGACCAATCTGTATTTCCTTCATTGGAGTGTTATGGTGGTGCATTGTAGAGGATACACTGGGAAAACCTTTGCTGCAGAGGTGATGGATTATGATGCCAAGGCTTGATTTTGCAGGATTGTACAAGATCCATCATGGTTTATACTAATCCCTATATCTCAGAAAGGCAAACAATGAAGTTCAGTCTGTTTGTCATACCACATCACTTGCAATAGCAAAATTATCCTGTGGGAGAGAGTAGAAATCACACAGGACCTAACAACAGAAGCATGACATTAATTTCTATTCCCTCATTAATTTCTGCAATTCTTCATGTTTTCTTGGGGAAGTGTGAATGAAGTCCTGGTGTCGCAAAAGAGCCTGTGATGTTCAGTGTATTTTGTGGTTACATCAGGCTGGGAAGAGCAAGGGGCAAGCACAGGCAAAAGGTTGTTCCTCAGTATGACAATCCTCCTGATCCATTTTCCCCTGGTAACAAAGCCTTGGACAACCACCTTCTGTTTACCCACATGCTGTGGACTGAACTCTGAACCCTCACACAACATCCAAGCAGCAAGGATAAAAGCCTGGGCTGTTCCACACTAGAAGTCAGGATTAGGTGACTTAGGTATGATCCTGAGAGTCTGTAGTTAAGTTCAACCTGTGCTTCACCAGAAATGGAAATACATCTCTAATGGCCTGAGTTTCACAATCTGCACACTCCAACACCTTTAAAAACAAGCATCTCTTAAGGAGCCCAAGATTTGTCTCTTTCTTCTCTTCATTTGACTCATGGCATTAGTCACATTAATGGCCTCAGCAATCCAAGAACAACTTGTTTTCCACCTGCTCCAATATTCCCTCCTTCCTCCCCACATGGCTCTGCATGCCAAGGACCTGCTCCTCAATGTCCCCCTTGTGCCACACTGAAACATGCTGAAGTCCTTGCTGAGTCAGATAGACAACATAATTTCTATTCCTCAGTTTTGTGTCTTTATATTTTAACCAGTGGTACACATAGAATCCTGAAATTTTCCTCAAGATCTGTTTTTATCCAAACCCAGACTTTCTGAGTCGAAAATCTTGGTCCAAGTAAGTGTCAAATTCCCACATCTTTTATTTCTGTTGCTTACATTCGCTTTGATTTTTGACAGTCTAATCACACTGGCAAAGTGTAGTACATTCAGTCCATATCTTAGAAAGAAATAAAAAACTTCTAGACAACCCCCATCCCCCCCCAAACCCCAAAACAAAACAAAACAAAAAAACCCCACCAAATTTCATTATCTAACCATTTTGGAAATATGTACACAACTGCAGCTGTTTGGGCTCAATAAAGAGCTTCTGTGGTTTGTTTGGTTTTGGTTTTAGTGCCAAATACTTAACGAGTTCTCAACATTCTCCAAGCTGTTTGTAACAAGTGCACATTACATACAGCGCATTCAGGCAGTGGCCAGTGCCTTTGCCTCTAACATTTCCGTTCAACAGTAAGAACGGCTTCATCAAAGCCCTGAGTTGCTGTAAGTAAGTGGATAAACAAAATCTATTCTGATTCAAAGTTCTATTTTCAAGTGGTAAAGGGAAAGGAAGTATCTTACTTTTTTTTTCCCATTCAAATAACTTTTTCAGGGAAAGTAAGGAAGGTGAGGATATTTTTGCTTTGAAATTACTATATTTGGCCACAATTTCCAAGTCAAGCAAGATACATTGAGCTCCTTCTGCGGTTTCTATTTCTCTCACTTTCGTTTCTACAGGACTAATTAGGTACATCGCAAACTTCTGAAATGAAAGACGAATCACAATGTTCCCCACTTCTCAGTATCTCCAGAGCAAAGTGCAGAGATGAAGTTGTTCATCTTCATTATAACCAGAAAAACATCCTCTGTTCATAGAGAAGAGGAAATAGATTAGAAGTGTGGGGGGTTTTATCTACAATTACTTTTGAGATTGTCACACATACTCCGACACTGACATTCCTGTATAATATCAGATGGTCTATATCATTGATGAAAGGCACTGCAGTGTTGTTTCAATGAAGAAAAAAAAAAAGATAAAGGGGTTTTTTTTTTCTCTCATATCTACAGAAATCTTCAACTGCTATAGTTCTATACTCACATTAAATTAAGATTCATTTCCTCAACTGGGCTACAGCATTAGAGACTTAAGCAGTTAGATTAGCAGTTAGAGGCATCCCAGGTTGGTTATGATTTGGATGCTTGTTCTGAGAAGCAGATGTGGGGTCTGGTCAGACCCTGTCCAGCCCCACTGCCCCCTGGGGTCCCCATTGCCTCCTCAGACCCTCTGGTTCTTCAAAACTCCAGCTCAGCAGCTACCAGTGCTCAAGTAGTTTAAATTCTGGATAGCTGACATATGTAAAACTAGTCAATCTTTGCATCTGTTCTCCAGATCACAGGAAAATAAAATTAATGCCATTTATTCTCTTAATATTTAATATTTAGACAAAAGGCAGCACAGGTTCAGAAAAGAGCTAAGCATGGGTCAAACAGTGGTCATGTCATTAGAAGGGGCCATAAAAGATCCCCAAAGTACCCTCAGACTCTTTTTTGGGGTCTTCCATCAGAGGACTGCACATGACCCAGAGTGTTGCATCAGGCAGTGTAAAACTCCCTCCTTCAGGGAAGGTACATGCGTGTTCCCACCTGAACCTGAACACACATAAACCCATGAAATTTCTTCTTTTGTGGGCCACATGGGTCTTGGGGTACATCTGCACTACACAGTTCCACAGAAATATTTGAAGCTTCTCTAAACTCAGCAACATTTTAAAGTTGTTTCAGCACTATAAATCTTTGTCCCAGTTGTGGCCACCATGCTATTTCTAAAACTTTAGAACCATGTTCCATGGTACAGGGCAAAGCTGGTGTCTTAGAAGTGCAAGGAACTACATAGCGAAGTTGTGTCCAAAGATACAGACAATTCATGGCAGTTACATGAAATGTAGATGTTTTACACAGATGACTCCCTAAAAGATGCTTAAACAGTTCCCATCCTCCAGAACCCACATCCAAATTATCTGCAACGTAATCTCACTCAAGTCAATAGAGACAGTGTTGAAGTCAATGGAGGGTACAACAGAGATTAATTTGTCCCTTAAAGCTTTAATAACAGGAAATTACCATCTGGCTCTACATGCCGGCTTTATTAAATTTTTATAGAACACAGAGTGACAGTTTTTATAGAAAGACAGATTATTATTGCACAACATCCAAGCATCTGTCCTCAAAACTGGGCTTTATTCAGCAGGAAGAACACATGTATTGCTTTTGTCACTTACTCATGTATTTTTTCTTTCATAAATGTAGATGGTGTATGTTATGGTAGTTGATGTCAGTAATGTCTCAGTTCCCATAATCTTCATTCCAAGCAAGAGAGGCAACGCTTAAAGCAAAAATCTCTATTAAAAATATATAAATAAAATGGATTCCATCAAGAATCACATGTTCGAAGCAGTGGAGTTCATTTATTGTCTTTCTGTACCACCACCATCTCCATTTCTTGGAAATGTAATTGATTTGCTAAGCCTTGACATATCAAGGAGGCATATTTCCTCAAAGGGGTTTCTGTATAGGGGTTCACCCCAATATTAAGAGAAATTGTATAGCCGTATCCTTAAAAAAAAAATTAAAAAACCCAAAAAAACCAAAACAATCAAACAAACAAACCAAACCAAACCAAAAAACCCAAAAAAACCCCTCCAAAAACCCAAACAAACAAAAAAACCCCACCACACCAACAAAAAACAGGAAATTTACCCTTTCCCAGAAAATGTGAATTTTCACTAGCAACCTATAGTGTGAAAGCAATAGTTTTAAGGTCAAGAAAAGTGGTTACATCACATAAATTCACACTAGTGATGTTCTTTCCCCTTCCAAGAGCAAGTCAGGTGTATGTAAAGAGATTAAAGCAGGCACTTTCTCATGTTAAGCCATGTTCACAGAGTCTCAAAGGAGCCTCTTTCCAATGGATTCCTATCAGTAGGCAGGTGGCTTCACTGCTTCTGAATACAAGACCATATTGCCACGTTTGGGATCCTATCTTCCTCCTGACCCTCTTTAAAACTGTGTAAAACTTGACTCTTTCCCACCCGTTGCAAATATATTTTGGGCTTCATTCAGGATAAATTTACATGTGTGTGAGGCCAAAAGCAGAAGTTTAAGACATTTTAAACTTCTTTAAGTGAATTTACAAAGGCTGTTTCTTACAGCGAATACAAGTGTTTTTCACAAGAACGCTATGGCAGAGCTGGTTTCCTCTGTGTCTTTGTATACAAACCACATTTGGGAGCATGATACAGTGGCAGGAAACTGAGCCACTGAAATAAAAACCCTAGAAAATACAAACTTTATTAGAAAGGCTAACAACTACTATTTTCCTTTTAATGGCCCAACTTTGTAACATGATTATGATGGGATTTACCAGAATTACTTCCATGCATACAGGAAGCAGCCCATTCCCCATTTCACCATCTGCAGTGTCATGCTGGGTTTTTAATAGAATTCTGTGGGCATGATATAATTGCAAATCTAGTAAGGAGTTTGTATTTGCAACATTTGTCATAATGCAATGTGTAAAGTTTTACTAGTGTCTATTCAGAAAGCTCTGAGTTACAAGCAGCCAGAAGACAGAAATGTGCTAATTAAGGTGTACAACAAAATATTAATCAAGAGATCTGGGGGAGGAGAAGGGACAGAAACTACTTCAATCAGTCACACCATTATGTGGCATCCAGCATAGCCTGAAAGAAAAGCTAGCTGTTCTGATGAAACAGCCAAGGAAAATAGCTAGGGGACCTCTCTGGAAAGGAGTAAGAGTGTAGGGATCACAAGTAAAATCTGTAGATCCACATGAGCTTCTGACAAAGACCGTTTGCAGAAGAAAACACTCAGCACTGAGAGCATTGTTCATGAGCTGTCCCAAGAGCACTTCTTCACATTTGCTTTCCCAAGCCTCATGTTTGAATAATAATCACAACAGGGAAGTTAAACATGCCATACTACAGAAAACAATGGTTAATTATTCTGTAAGCCTCCTTTCACTGTTGGAAAAAACAGCATGCTTCCCTCTGTGGGTCCCCACCACCACTTCTAAAAGGCAGCAATGGAAATGTCTGTCCTGTGTACTAGGGCTCCGTTGTCTCAGCCCTTCTGTCCATACTGCTTGTGTGAGACTCAAACAAATGCATAGCTGATTCTTACCATCATCCCCTCTAAAGTCTGCCAATAGGAGCCATCTCCACAATAATGTGTATTCCCGGAATTCCTCCAGTGACCCTGTGTAGACCTCCTATGCCATACTATTTCTGTCTGATATTTGTCATTTGTCACTGTCTGAGATGCAATGGATTTTTCCCATAGCAGCCTTCACAGAAATGGGGTGATCATTAGGACAAGAGGGTTCAGATGGTATTTCGCTGAAGTGTTTTCTGTCAATTACATTACTAGCATTCTGGGCTTGGGGTTTGTTTGGATTGGGTTGGGGCTTTTTATTTTTGTCTTTATTCTCCTGGAAATTCTAATTTATATGCATTTTATAGCAAAAAAAAAAATCTGCTTTGCCAAGGAGTCAAATTCCTCTGTTCTTACCTTGTGAATTCTTGAAAGTCACTGCTTTCTGTTCCCCTATTTGAGGGTGGAGTCAATGCCTCACACCAGAACTTCAGCATCTGCCCATGTGAGAGACTGGTCTGTAAATGATCCACATTTGCCCATTTGTGGAAGGGGCAAGGTGTTTTGATGATGCCATGTTTGTGCCCCTCCAGGGAAAGGAGTGAGTTTTGGGGTGTGTAATGGCAAACCTCTGTCTGCCTAAGCCAGAGGAGGTAAGCAATCACCACCAGAGGCTACGAGCTGGGCTTTGAGGCCGATGAGGGGCAGATCCTGTGAGGTGGGATGGTGCTTTTCATCATGCCAATTGCCCTCCCTTACATAAGTCACTCAATTGTAAAACTCCCCCCACACCTTCTCCTTGGAAAGGTCTTGAGGGTTTTCATCCCACCTGATGGGGCATTCCTGGCTCAACTGTGCTGATGTGTGAGGCAGCTGTCATGTCTTAGAAGATGTCACAACCATCAAAGATCCCCGAAGTGCCCTCAGACTCATTCCTGAGGCCTTCCCCCAGAGGACTGAAAGCTCTCCACCAGGGGAGGTACCTGGGCATTCCCACTGAGTTTGAGTTTATCTGAACCCATTGGACTTTGTGGTTTATGGGTTTCTTCTCGCACCCCCAAAGGATCATCACTTTCACCAAGGGGTATCTAAGATGCCACAATCAAGTCTCATCCCAAGATCTAAGGGTGGTTTTCTTTCTCTTTTTTTGCCTTATGCACTTTCTTAAGTATTTTTATGCTTTCACATTGACATATCACTGTAGATAACAATGAGGAAAATAGCTACATGCCTGCTTTCCATTGCAACCAAATTGTTCTAAAATACACCCTTCATGTGTGTATTTACAAACACTGATCATCCAGTCTCCTTCCACTCTAATCCGCCCCAAGGGATCTATTAACATGAATCTGGGTTACCCTCACCTTCTGGAGTGGGTTGTAACAGCCACAGCATTTTAATTGAACCATCAACTTCTTGGGACATTAGCCTGCTAACTGGCAGCCAGTTTCAATGACAGCCACTGCAATTTTTTTGTCCAGCAAAATCCTAGGTGGCCACTTATCAAAATAGACAAAGTCAATATGAGGTCTTGTGAAATTCCCACCGAAACATTAAAGGTGGAAATTTTGTTTTATTGGAACAAAGCAAGGGAGAAGGATGCAAGACAAAGCAGTTTGGATTTTTTGGGGGGGGTTGCATAGTACAAATCCAATAGACAGTCAGGGCCTTTGTCACCTCCACTTTTCAGAACCTCTTTCCATCAGACAACATTTTCAGTGTTTCAGGTATAGCACTAGAGAACGGAATTCCTATTCCAGCTTTATAGTCTTTTTCTTCCTACAACAATTTCAGACTGTGCTGAAGGAGAGAAGTCTGCTTAGAAGTTTTCTTGGCTTTTTGCATTATGGAAAGATCGTGTCTGGAGAAGTGAACCCACACAGAATCACAGAATCTTCATCTGCATCAGCTGAAGTGTGTGGGTTTGTAATGATTTCACAGCACACTGTGCCCACAGTTCAATCTAGAAGATACAGCATTTACCTTGGGTAAATGTACAAGTCAACAAGGCATTAGCTCTCTTGTAAGGATTAACACGACCTCCGTATCACTGTCAAAATCCCAGTTTGCTTCTAATTCATGCCTTCTGAAGGTTTTTTCATCAACATGGTGATCATGACATTGGTTATTTGAAAGGCATAAACACATCAAAAAATTGTAGGACTAGCATTAAGGAAAAACATGTCTAGAAATTATTTGGAACCCTAATAAATACATGAAATATCAGGAAGGCTCAGTAATTCTATAATGATAGAATTACACAAGTCAGCAGGACCATGATGACATCACTCCATCTCTAGTTAAACTTCAGAGTTTGACAGCAGCCGAATGACATGTCTTTGTTACTGGAGGAGCTGTTTCATACTTGTGTTGCTAGAAAATAAGAATGGGAATTCTCAGATTTTTAGGACAGGAAGAAATTACTGTTTCTCTGATGTCCTAAACAAAATCAGGTCCTAAAGGATGAGTCTAACTCTGCAATGTGAGCCTTGTTCAGCAGAAGTTTAGTTTTGAGGTCTTCAAGGCTACATCCATGAACAAATAAATACTTGTCAGTGTGAATTGGTCTTACCAAGGCAGATAATCAGTTTAGGAACAAATACTGGCCTTTCCCTTTATTTGCAGGGGTGCAAGAAAGAAGGTCTGAGCCAAAACATTGTTCCTAAATGCAATTTGGAGGTGTCTCACATAAGAGAGGAGAAAGGCAGCATCTGCATAGCTGCCCAGAGCTGCACCATTGCTCTGTAATAACTTCTATGGAACGGAAGAGAATACAGAGCTTCGATAGCTTTGTGCTTAGCATGAGATTATCTGACCCATCCATACTTCAGAAGCAATTACTTTTCTTCCCACTTCCTCACTTTAAATTTTTTTTTAATGTCACAATTTCGCCTTTCCATAAAACCCATCCCTCTCTTTAGTCACCCCAAATATTATCTGTAAATATAATAAATATACATTTATTGCATTTATAAGGAATTCAAGCACTTCCTCTTGCTCATATCCTTTTAAGCCTGGTGCCTGTAATCTGCTCTTTTCTAGACCTTTAGCTAATGATCTTTATTGGTTTTTACCCTTGAACAAGGTCTCTAAAGGCCTTGTCTTTAGAAGGGTTTTTTCCACATTTAAGATGTAGGCTCTCATTAAGTCCATATTATTCAGAAATGTCTTTTTGATGTGTTGAGGCTCATCCCTCTGGAGTCTGTGACATGACAGAGGGTAGACCTGGGGCTGAGCTGGAGCTGTGACATATTCCTTCATACAGTTGCCTGCTATAGGAGCTCAGATAGTTTCCTTCCCTCTTTTAAGTCATGGCACAAGGATGGTGCAAGTCAGTTTCTTCAATATTCTTTAAGGTTTTAGTTCCAGTTCTGCATGTCTGTCCCTGGGAAAGTTTCTATTAGCATCAGATGATCTGGGAACAAGTCTCACCCACAAACTGCATATCCTGAGCACAGACTCTTGTAACAAAGGCACTGTTGGGGGTTGGTGAGTGCTCTTCACTGTCATTCAGCACTAAACCTCACAGAACTTTTTCTTGCTTTATTACACAATAGCTGGAGGTAAGCCAAGTCTTAACAGCATAGAATTTTGTCGCCCACCTTTACTTCTGTAATGTCAATTAGCAGATGTTCTGATGGTGCAGTAGCAGCCAGTGTCACCAGTCCTCACATAAACATGAAAAACTGATGAATTTTTCTTTTAACTTCATTGCATCAGCATTAGGTCTCACTGATTTATTAAATGCAAAGCAGTGCATTTCTGCCACTGCAGTTGTCCCAGTACAATATGAAAGAAATCCTGTTGGGTTTTGTTTGTTTGTTTGCTTGCGGGGTTTTTTGGGTTGTTTTTCTTGGAGGGGTTTTTTGGTTGCCTGCTGATTTGGTTGCAGTAGATAAAATTTCTAAAAAAAGAAGTTCCTGTAATTATGGGAAAGGCATTGGATGAAAAGCATAAGTTTGTTGCTAGGTTTTGTCCAATATCTTGAAATAGTAATGAAGTGTGAAGCTCTATGCCGTGTCATTTGGTGATTCTAGGACACATATACAAGCTGGAATTATTAGTAACTGTTGATAAATAACTGGGTCATCAGGTCAAAAACCAATTTATTAAAATATTTTGAACAATGAATGAGGGAAGAAGGGTATGGAGAAGAAACAGGCACAATTATCCCAACATGAAGAACTTCTAGTGCAACTCAAGATGTGTATGAGGGCACTGGGAGATTAGAAATCCTGGTCAGACCCTCAGACCATTATGGATAACAATTCTTAGGGAAAACTTTCAGCAGAAGCTCCCTGAGGGCATGAGGCTATGCTGGTGTCCAGAGCTATTCCTGATGGTCAAGTCCTCATTTTACAACCTGCTGGAAGTGCATACTGGAAGACATCACACTGATTTCCAAGATGCTGTAGAAGAAAAAGCACACAGGGAGAAGGCAAAAGCTAGATTAGCACTTTACTTTGTTTATTTCTATAACAGAATTAATCCTACTTTGGCATTTTGGTACTTTATACTAAATTAATTAGACTCTATGCATGGGTGGGAAAGTGTAATGAAGATCCATTGCTTTCTTTTGTGTAAGTAGCAGAAATAAGGGAGTTGCATTAGAAGAGACAGAAATAGAGAATAGGTCTTTTAAAATATGGTGTAGGGCATGAAAACCATTTATTTTTATAGTCTCAAAGGACTGATCAGTGCTAAACAAAATTTAAGGATCATGAGCACTTGTATTTCCTAGAAAAAGGGTTGAAAAGTGCTGGGCAACATCTCTATAATTTCTGAGAGGTTATCAGCGGTACAATGAACCCAATATTATTTTAATCCTCATTACTTTTTCAGCAATGTGAACTAAAACATTTTGGATTTTGGTCACTTCTGCAGATAAGGACAGCTTGGAAGAAAAATTTGAAAAGACATTTTCATAAAATTAGCCCAAAGCATCACAATATCTTTTTCTTTCTGGAAACAAGTGATTGGAAGTATCTTTAAAACCTTATAAACTAAAGAGTAGTAGCAATTAGTAGGGTAGCACAGATGTAGCTGAAATTGGGTTGTAGATTTTCTTGAAGCTTTTCCAGTCTTGATACAGTTTTACATTAAGTACAGATGGAGTTTCCAGCAGGATTATCTTTCAAAGCATCTCCAGCACTTAAGAGAATCTTCTCTGTGTACACACAAATCATTTAATAAAACACCCAGAG
Source organism: Chamaea fasciata (assembly GCF_029207755.1). NCBI lineage: Eukaryota > Metazoa > Chordata > Aves > Passeriformes > Sylviidae > Chamaea > Chamaea fasciata. The sequence goes on along the minus strand of NW_027094087.1, from coordinate 54,084,454 downwards.
AAAATACAGCTCTCTGGATGCTGGAAGATAGCTGACCAGAAGGAAACTTCCTTCTCTAAACCTGATTCACCTGCAAAGAGAAATGTATTTCTACAAATATATGAACTAGAGTGATTTATTCTAATAAAGTCCATCTTTCCCCAATTTTCCTATGAATACAGAGTTATTTATCAGTGAGTAGAGTTCACAACTGTTCCAAGATGTACACATACTTGGTTCTGAAGATGTACCTTATAATCTGCCATTGAAAATCCAGCCTGGGCTGCAGTGCCTCTTGGGTTGTACCTCAGAGGCATCATAACTCCACACTGCTTCACCAAAAGACTGCATTAATTGCACATCCATGTCACTGTATTTTGGAAATCGAAGGTGACACATTTTTGAATCAGTTAGATTAAATGCTTTCAGATGCCAAGTATCATTAAAAAGGTGAATGCATTCCCACAAATTATTCCAAAGGTCAAACCTTGCATGAAATTGAAAACAGAACTATCAGTTTATGAGATAACAATGACTGCAATTAGGGTCATCAACATAGATGAAGTTTTATGTGTAGCCAGTATTTCTGTGACTGAATAACAGCCATCTATTTATATAAATTGTGCCTAAGTATGACATAGACAGACTTGAAGAGGATAGTTTTCTTATGAACATATTTCTCAGCATTTTTTCTCTGTTCTTCTGAAGCATCTGGTAGTGGATTCTGTAAAAGTCCTTGTCACAACCAGTCAGCTTTTTGGTTTGAGTTTGGATATCAAACCTCATTTCCTAGCTGCACACAAGACTGTGTGGGACTGTCTAATGAAAGTCTGGAAGGAGAATTATACCTAATATGAAAAGAAATTTAACCAGTGAATTTTCTTGGAAAATAGTAGAAGTATAACACAATAGAAAATGCTGAAACAAATCTGTGCTGTTGCCTTGGAGTCAGCATTCTGCACTGTACAGCAAGAATTCCCTTGACTGTAACAGGTATACCCTTCAGGCTACAAGGACAGGTAAATGGACCAACAGCACAAGTAGCACTTGATTGTTGCTGGGAAATAAGCATCATTGCAAATTAAACTGGTACCCTCCAGGATCAAAATGGGAAGTTTGGTGTAAAGCTGTGCCCCCTGGTACTGGCATTAGCTACTGCTAATGATCCCAGCTGCAGCATAACTGGTTGGCTCACTGTTCAAGCGTCTGTGGAGAAAGCATTTGGGAGAAATTTCCTGATTTGCAGTTCTCAGAGGCTGATGTCATGGTTTACTAGCATGGAAATATTCCCCATAAGACACGGACTCAGCTTTAAGCTGCAAAGGATTTTGGGACTTATGGGTTTTGCATTGTTGATTTCTTTTATTATACAAAATATTTCCTATGTGTAAGTACCTCTTCATTGAATCACAACAATAGTTCTGAGCAGAGCTAAATTAAATACAGCGCAAATTTAAACACCTGTAATCGTTTTAGACATTAGCAAAATAACTTTCCCATTATTGCTAAGTGTGTTTACAAGGGTAACAACCATTCCAGAAAAAAATTTAAAGGTTCCATTTGAATGAATCTTTTCTTCTTTTTATTGTTAAAACTTTCATTCTGCAAAGCTTAATTATAAGTTAATGTCTGTAATGGTGAAGTTTTTCCTCCAAAGTCTAGTGTTACAAGGCCCTTGCAACCCGCAGGGTGCACAGAGATCACAGATGCTGGCACTGCAACATGCCTGGAGCGCAGTTGAGGCATACTCAGTTTCTTCCTGGACTGAAGGAGACCTGGCAGTACTAGCTTTAACCTAAACACAAGTGAAGAGGATCAATATACTGCTGTGCAGGGAAATAACTCTTAGTCCATATATTTCCCTGTCCTCACTCTACTTGGGGCATTGCCTTTGCTTCAGTGGTGCGCAATGCTGCTCTTGGATTACCATCAAAAACTGCTAATTAGTTTTCAGAGCAATCTTAAACTTGTTCTCAGTCACACAAATGTTACTGCAGGTTAGAAAACTGTGCTGGATTAGTTGTCTGTTCACAGACATAACGCATAGTTATTATTCAGCATTTCTCTGCTTTTGGATTTATCCTGCAGTCTGGTCTGAAGATAGCCCCCTAATTGCTTCGTCTACTCAGCATTTACATCAAAAGCCTGTAGAAATAGTGAACATTCTGTTAAATTACATAAAAATATGAACCAATCCATAACTGGATTTCCTCCTTATTTCCTGGAATGAGCCACCACTTTGCCAGAACACAAGGGATTACTTCGTGGCAGGTGTAGGATCAGGCTCATCTCTCCCTGATAAGCAGGGGACCTAAGCCAGGAAGCCAGAAGTTCTCAGTCCTACGGTGTTATCAAAGCAAGACACCTCTGCAAGGTGATTTAAATTCTTATCTGGTGATGACCCTCTCTCCCTGCTGTGACAATGAGGTGACTTGAATAAGCCTGTGGTCCCAGGCTGGGCACCTGAGCTGCATGCAGGTGGGTGCAGTGAAGCAGGATTTCACCTAGACCAGTAATTTTTTAGCTGTCTAAGCAGCTGTAAATCATCAGTGGTACCCAGGAGCCCTGCAGAATTTCTGCTACACACACACAAAAGGCAACAGCTTCTGACCTAAAGAGCAAGTAACAAACACTTGAGAATAGAGAAGGCCATTTAAAAGAGGTGATATGGCAATGCTAGTAAACTTTTGAAGACTCTAAGTGGTTCAGAGGATGTGTCAATTATTTTAAAAGCTAAGGCATAGGTCACAGACAGGGGGCTGTGAAGGAGAGCTTTCCCAGATTCTCCACGAGGACTAACTACTGAATATCATGACTACTGGGTACAAAGTGGAAGTCAGAAAGTAGATCTAGTCTGTCTGGAGACAAAGGTTAAGCATTTTTTGTTTCTGTATTTGCAAGGTGATTTTATGGAGCATTTGGTATACTAACAGTCGTACTGGTGATTAGATAAAGAAGGTCTTTGCCCTTGGGCACTATTCTTTTGGCCTTGCACTCAAGCTAAGGCTGCAGTTCTTATTTCCAGGTAAAATAAACCTTGATATTCTTTTCTTAAAATCTAATGCTTGGGCAAGATTTATCCTAAATGGGCTGGCCTGTGCTTTAATAACTTCAAAATGTATGAATATTACTGCTAAACCTGTTTTCTTTCTATGAAATTACATTGAATGTGTGTTCCTGGATGCAGAATTTGCTTTTTTATTATTTTACTTGCTCATGGTTTTCAACAATTAAGATGTTTAGCGAAGTTCTTTTAGATTTAGGGAGTTTGAGTATTTTGAAAATTTGGGGAACCGATTCCTTGTACTCTTTTTCTTCCCAGTTGTCAATCCTTAATACAGTGTACATTGGTACATCAGCTGCTTTCAAAGAAACAAGTAGCATGGAGAATTTTCAGCCCGTTAAAGTTTTGTTACAGACACAAAAAAAGGTAAAGCAGAAATGCATTGCTTTCATATTAGGAAGAGAGGATAAAGTAGTGCTATTTGAGCAAAAGATTTCTGAAACTGTTTCACAGCAGCTTAGGGAACTTCACGCCAAAGAGCCTTGCATATTGCACACAGAGCTTTGGGGCTATGCCACACAGTCTGTGCAGGAAAAGGAGGGGAGGAGTGACTTAAAAGAGCAGAGCACACTTCACTTTGAAGGATTATTATCCACTTCCTTGAATCAGGGGAAGAATATGAAATACCGTTACAAACATACACAAAGATACAAGTCTGGGGACTGGTATCTTTTCAAATCTCTCCATGGAGCACTTTCTGCCAAGTGCCTGCTGACCCTTATGAACCCTGACAGCCTTGAGCCACTGTTGATATTAAAGGTAGCAACTGATTGGCAGAAAAATATTTATAATTAAATGCCCTTTTACATTTTTCATTTTTTGTGGGTGGTGTCTACTGCAGATCACACATGGATTTGATGGATTTGCACTACAAATTTTTTGCACAATTGGAAACTGAAGAGATTTCATAACTGGAATGACCCTTCTGCATTTGCAGATTTTTCAAAAGCTCCCTTTTTCACTGAAGCCTGAGCAAGGTTATTCTCCTTTGGGTTTTCTTGCAAACAAAGATTGTCATCTTCCTTGGAAGAGGTTCTGGAAGCTGGAAGGAGATGAGGATGATGCCTCTGTCAGCTCTTTCAGTTCAATCTAAACCTTACTTTCCTGGAAGATGTATTAGAGCTCCATGTTCCCAGCTGGCTGTTCCAACAAGTTCCTCATCCTTGCGTAGTATAAACTGTGTGGGACTCCATGGTCTTAAAGAATAATGTGCTTTTCCATGTGTTTTTCGAATGTTCAGTCATTCTTCACAGGCAGTCTCACTCTGGAGGTCTCAAGACACACACTGCTATATGATTGCTCTGAATCTTTAAATGGTTAATCCCATTTCCAGAGCCAATCCAGAAATTCCAGACACTCATGCTAGGGAACTGATGGACTACCAGAAGGACACTGGAAGATTTGAGCAATTTGGATCTCTCCCTAATGATTCAGTTGGTGTCAGGAGGTGCTGAGAATACCAGCAATGGAATGAAAAAGTGGAAGATGAGCTGGCAGATCTGGCAGCATAAAAATAGCTGTCTTGTACCAGTTCTGGGAAGTCTGGAACTAAAAATGCCCTGTGCTATTCTAAGGCATGGATGTTTCAACTTAAAGATTTCGAGATGTTCCTCTCAAGATATCAATAAGGTCCCTCTGAGTCAGATATGAAGAATAAAGAATGGGTGAAAAACTCAGAACAAGTCCATTTTACAAGTTTTTATGAAGGACAGTACTTGAACTCTTCACATTATGTTAAATTTTTATTTGTTTTGAGACACTTATATTTCTGAAGGTAATAAACAAGATTTTTAACTGTATCTTTGACTTTGTGCAATGGTATAAAACATTCCCTTTCCTCTAAAACAATTTTTGCCCTGAAGCTGCACACAATTGTTGTAATGATGTAAAAGAAAGCAAACAAATAGCTAGAACACACATACAAAAGACAAAGTATTTCAGTTTTACTGTGTTGCAGTTTTGCTGAGTTTGGTCTGTGCCTTTTCCTGGGGTTATTCTGAAAACATCCTCAGTATTTGGTTACACCTGATGAAGAAGAAAGGGGATTGGAAAGGAAAAAAAAGGAGCTAAGGGGCATAAGGATTCAGAAATATTATTTCAACAAAATCTTAAATCAGTTTTGTTTCACTGTTTCTGAGAAGAAAAACCCACTGCTGTCTCAGGAAGAGTGTCCTACACAGTTTGTATAACCAATCTGGTAGCAGATGAGAGAGAAAAATGAATCTGTATTTCTTGCAGACTGGGCATGTCTCCCGCCTGCTGGGTTACAGAGACGGCTTAAGCAATCCTTCTCTCCTAGCAGTATGGGAAACAAAGAGGGTTTTTGTTTGGGGTTTTTTTTTTTTTTGTGCAGTACAGAGCAGAACAACTAATAAGACAGCCAGGATGTATAAATTTGCTTCCTCCTGAGAAAAACTAATAAAACAGTGCTTCAGGAATCACTTGAAAAGTGGAGCACAGATTCATTTGCTACTTACACAAGCAGTCTTGGAGATGCCATAAACACCAGGCTGTTACCTGTTTAAAATTACCTCTTGTCACACTCTCTACCTTTTCAGAAGACCTGTGAAAGATGTTGATTTTCTCCCATAATGCAGGAAGGGAGCATCTTTGACGTCTTAAAGGGGCATGTAGAATGGGAAGTCCAGCTGTGCTCAGGACAGCCTTGCACATTCATTAACCCAAGACAAAAAGAGCTGTATTTTTGTTGGACCCAAAGACAGATCTTTAAAAACTATGACACCTTACATTGCCAGTCAACATGAAAATCCCCTTTCAGGTTTGACGGCTCTTGAGACTTCTTGTGGGCTTTCATACCCACCTTCTTTGATATAAACAGAAGTGTTTATCAGTATAGGCCTGATCCAGTATGTACTGAAATCAGTGTCTTCAATAGACATTGGGTCCTTTTCATCCTGGCTAATATACAGCAAACAGTCTGAATTTGTCTTATTCTCTTGCCCAATATTACCCTTCTACTAAGCTTTTCTTACCCTAGATGTTAAAATCTATTTTCCTGTATGCTTTTATTTGTGTTTACTACATAAGCATAAACATTTACATTTCAGATATGCAGTAGCTGAAAAATTAAAGTGAACAAGCAAATAAATGCTTTGCACAGACACTGCATCTAATCATTAAGATTTCAAAACTTGGGGCTTTTTTTGGTTTTGGGGGAGGCTTTTTTCCATAGTTTCCAAAATAGTTGTGTCTGTTTCTCATGACTGAAGAATGCAAGGGAATATTGAAAATTGGCACATACTAAAACTGTAGTATTTTCCCACATATTTAAACCTAAAAAGGTTTCTTTAGTGTAAGATAAATTCTTAGAGATCCAGAATTCCAAGTATACTACAAGTTCCTGAAAACCTAGAATTTTAAATAATTTCTTCAATTAAAAGCCCGTCCAGAGTGTCAGCACTATTATTTTGGAGACAAAACTGATCAGCTATACTACATCTTTTCTGCCTTCTGAGCATGAAACCTTGTTCCAGTATCATGGTATTTTCAGAAACCAAGTCAGATTTGAACTCAAAGCACTGCTTCTGGGAGCCTGTGCTGGGAAACGGAAGTGTACATGGCCTGTAGCTTCTGGGGGTGACAGACTAAGCTATGCATTGAGTTGAAAACCTACATGGTCATGTAAAATCTCACAAAAATCTTAAAGTAGATCTTGTAAGGTTCATAACAAAGTTTGACTCAATTTCCGAAGAGTGCAACCTCTAGGGGACAGCTGTTACTGCAGGAGGCATGGAGAAGAGAAATACTTGCCCTCTGTGTCACCATAAGTCACAACCAGACAAGGTAAGTCACACCAGAAAACACGTCCATCACTCCCCGTATTTCCCATTCTCATGTTCTTTTGAGGAGCACAGCAGAAGGAAGCTTGGAGAAACAGACTCTCCCCGCATACTTTCAACTACAGTTATCTTCTCAAGAAATAACAAGTAAAATTTAGATTAGGATCCTAATACAGAAGGACTGCTACAGTCTTGATAAGAACCTATCTGTCACCAATGCCCGTAACAGGCATAAGAGGAGCCCACTTTCTGTCTTCATCCTTTGGCTGGCTGCCATGTGCCGTGGGACTCCACAAGGCAATGACATGCACCAGAGGAGTACATGCAGGGAAGGCCCTACTCAGTGAGACCCTCTGCTTCTCTGCACACACCTGTCAGGGTACATACGGCCTCATAGCATATCCACTGATATTCTGATTCGTTCAGCTCAGAGGACCTACCTGAAAGAAATAAAAAAGATGTTTTTGACACAGACATCCACTACCATTTAATATAAACTAAGGAACAATACATTTAGGGCCATTCACTCTCCAAGTCCAGTTCAGTGTCTTCTACTTTTGCTACTCTGTTGTTCTTCATTATGTATTTTTCTATGCCCAACACACCTTTTCCACTGGAGAACCATTATTTTATTCCTAAGACCTTATTAAAAACACTCTCTCTATTGATTCCCTCATGAGGCTTGTCATCAGTTCCAGTAGTTCATAACATGAATTAATGGTGTGTTTTGATCTATAAAATACTGCACAGAACTTCAAGTCAGGCTGATCATAATTTTCTGTTGTTTTTCTCACCAATTTTATTTAAAAAATAGTATGTTTTAAAAACAGTGTAAGTGAAATCTTGCCTATGTTCTTGTCACTTCTTATCATGGCTCAAATGATAGTATGTTTTTTAACCTAGCAGATACTGCCAAACCCCTCACAAAATGTCCCTTGTGTCTCATGGGGATAAGCTGCTTGATGACACATTTATGAAAAGAATGAATTGAAGGCAAGAGCTCCACGAAAAAGGAGTAGAATTCATTTGTCCTGTTCTTGTGAGAAATAGGTCTCGGGTCCTCTGTCAATATAAATTCATTTGATTCCTACCAGCTGAGAATCCACTCCTGAGCAGGAAACTGAAACTATTCCTCAACTCTGAGCACATTTGCTCATCAACCTCTCTTTGAAGAGCTGTCAGTCAGAACCACACATGGATAACACACCTTCCCCCCACCAAACCCTAGCTTGTGTCTGTTTTCTTTCCAAACTTAAACCACACAAAATGTTCCCTTTGCAGGTCAGGTCTAGGCCATTTTTCCTCTCAGGCAAGGTTCAGCAAAGAAGATCTTGGTTTTGCACTTTAACTCTGTTATTCCATTCTTTTGTTTGGATTGGTGAAATTCAACTGTTAAAAACTCCAGGGCTTTTGGGATCCACATGTTCTGCCTTCCACCCTTGAATAAGCCACAGAGATTCTCTCTTCTGGCTAGAAAATGCTCTGGACCTTGTGACACCAACTCTGAAGTCAGCCCACACAATTTCCATGGATACACACTCTAAGAATTCACAATCCTGGCAGACTTCTCTACTTCTGCACAGTGCAAGAGGGAAAGCTCCACTGCTCTGCCATGCCAGTCTATTTGCTATCTTGATTTTCTAGACAGTAAGGCTTCTTCTCTTGAACTTCATAATGTGGATGGAATTGATTGTGCCTCATCTTTTCACTGATTTCTACCCCCAGACTTCTGAGTTAAGCCAAACTTATAAGGAGAAAAATATGTTAGCAAAATATGAAATACAAAATCATCTAATTAGACATATAATTCTGTTGTGTTACTCTGTGAGCATGACATAAGGAGTTAGATACCAGAGATAGTAAAACAGGGAATTAGCAGTTAAACCAGGCTAACACCACCCTGCTCACACATGTACTTTTCTGTGCAGTGAGTTTTATGTGGTTTCCTCTGGGGGACAATGCCCAAAAAGCTGCCTGTGTCCGTTTAATTCATCAATTTATTGATTTTATACTATTCCATTGCTCTTGTATCTTGGGTTCATGTTTGTTCCTCTTCCTCACTTCTTTCCAAACAACAGTATTGTTCCTTCCCTCTGTTGCTTCCCTTCTCCACCTCTCCTCTTCTGTACTTTCCCATTTTCACTCAAGCCCCTCTACTTCCCCTCCCTCAGTCTCCTCTCACTGTCTTTCCCTCCTCAAACTCTTTTATGTGCTGTTTTCTCTTTGTGTGTGTGTGTATTTGTAACTCTTCCCGGAATGTTTTATTCCTGAGACACTTTCCCTCTGTCTCTCTGATCCATGGGGTCCTGCACACACTGACATGCCACCATTTTTTGCCCCAACCCTAAGTTCATCTGTACCCTTGGAACCACACTCCATAGCACAGACAGAGAGCAGGAAAGAGTGACAAAGGTGGTCCTGGCAGGGGAGAATGTTGAAAGCCAGGGAAGTCAGACAAGGAGAGAAGAGGGAAATCCTCCTGTTAAACTGCAGCCACCCTGCACTCCTCTGCAACTGATTTTTCCTCTCTTGTCATTCTTAACTCTTGAACAAGCCTTGGGAATTTTCTCCCTTAGGTTTCACTCACAATGGTCAGTGCAATGATTTCTCTCTCCATTTGCCCTGCAAATGTCCTTCCTGAAGAAGCAGTACCTTTCCACAGCAATGCTCTAGGCTCAGGATTTATTCCAGCTAGTCTTTATGGCTGCATCCTGCTGGCACATCCAGGGTCCAATCAACGAGTCAAGGGCATTACTATATACTAAAACATATGCTGATCCTGTTCATTCCTCATGATATTAGCCAAATGTCCAATATATCACCAGTTTTAGATTTACCTGTAGTGGTGAACTTTCTCATGTCTACCCAACTCCAAGTAAAACTCCAGACCTAAACTGAAGTTCTTTTTTTTGTGCCCATTTTCTTCCCTTTTCTCAATCTTTTATTTCACCTCGGTTGTACCATGATGAAAATTTATTTATTGACCAGTGCCCCATGCTGAGGTTTTCACAATCCACTTACTGCCTCCCAGAGCCATCAGTCAAGTCAGAAGGAAACCTCTGCAGAATAAGCTTTGTCTCCTCTTTTTTAAATGTCACATTGTTGTACTTCTACTGCTGCTCTTGACATCACCAGGTAGGAGACACTGACACCCAGGACTGCTGGCAGCCCCCTCACCTTTAAGTCACCATACAGCAGCTCAGTGAACTCCCCCTGAATTCAGCCCCTGTGCCCTTGGCCAACCTGATTCTGGACCAGCTGCCACTGCACAGGGGAGCACCCCAGCATTTTGCACCACAATTTGCTTCCTCCAACAGGTCTGTGTTTGCCATAGTGTCAGCAAACCAGGAGCAGGGTTTTGGCAGCTGCTCCCAGTGTAGGGATCCTTCTCTGGACTGGCTCCTCACAGCTGCAGGCAGCAGGGAATGAGTTTGCAGTAGCACCATGACATTTTCCAGGCTCTCTAGGCTCTTCTCTCAAAAGTCTCTCCTAGCAGCGGGCACACTTTCTGTCCCTGTTTTCCTCCATTAATGAGCTTAGCTGATTAGCCCCCTTGCTGCTTCAGTTTCTCCAAGCCACAGTAACACAAGCACTGTTTCCACAGATTTTCATGAATCCTAAACACTGATTGCTCTTTTCTCTGTCTTGACCTTTTTCCTTTCCTTGTTCGGCTGCCTTTTATCTATAAACCACAACAGGATCTGGCTGCTTTGATTTCAGAGCATGGTAGTAGTCTCTATGCTTCCAATTAATTCATGTTTAGTGAAATATTGTGTAGCCAAGGCCCCAGACGCTGATATCTTTTATCACCTAAAATACAGAAAGATGGAGCAGAAAAATCTTTGTGCTTTGTGCTTTGACTCTCTGGTAAGCCAGTGGGACCCAAAAATGGGATTAAAACTGTCTAAGGCAGACTGCAGACATGCCAGAGAAATTGAAGAGAGTGCACTGGAGAGGAAGAAAATCCCTCCTGGAAAAAAAAAGTTTTGAAGCCTTCAGGTTTACTTTGTGTAGTTTGAACACAGCTGCATGAGCACTGTCACCATGATTGCTGCTCATGACAGTTCCATTTCTATTCTTGGTATTCTTTGCCGAGTTGGTGAAAGACTTGCTGACGGCCACAAAAAAGCTGTGTCCCATATGACTAAAACCTTATCACTTCTCTATGTGTCCCCAGGCAGTATTCACAGGTCTTAAGAAACAGAAAGAATGTTGAGCTTCTAGAACCTGATGGGACATAATCTTGCTTTTCTACAGACATTTTTTTTTCTGATGGAATTGCTGTAGTTACATTTTTCTTAGTGCAGGTTTATCTGTTCTTTCAGTACTATGGCTAGGTTTTTTTCCTTTTCTAATTGGTTTCTCATTTGTCTCTCCTGAATTTTACTGTCTGTATTCCATATCCCACTTGCCTAGTAAGACACAGAATATTAAGCTGTATGCCTGTTACTGACTTTGTGAACTGTTTGGTTGTAACAAGAACAGGCAGGGGATTCTTGGTGGGTCATTGCTGGGAGTAGAAGCTCAGAAAGGTGGAAAGCGGTGCTTTGGCCATAACCTTGAAGCCTCTGCTATTCCCACTGCCTATTCATGCCTGAAAAGCACAGAACAAAAATGTTTGAGGTTGCTGGGAGCTCTCATTTTCTAGGGCAGTGACAATAAACAAGACTGATATGACTGGTTAGAGAAAGGGGAGGAAGTTCAACAGTGACTCACATCACACATCTTGCATTGTACAGAACAAGATGAATGAAACCATCCATACAGACAAGGGGAAAAAAATCAAGAAAGCAATGCTATGCAAGCAAAGCTATGATATCAGAATCAGAAATGCCTTCCTGAACACAAGTGTATTGTTTTCCTTATTCTTTACATGTCAAAGGTGCTTTAAAATGTTTTAAAACATGTGTGTATATAACTTCTGAAAACAGTAGTGTGATTACGTATATTAAAAAGAACAGGTAGATGTAAAAAGACAGCAATTCCGAGACAAGTAAACTACAAGCATATTCTCTGCTTTATGGGGCTTTTCCTCCCCAGGAACATTCGATTTCTACTGGCTCTAGTTATTTATAGCCTAAAATAATGACTTGGAAATTGAGAAATGTGACCCTGGTTCAGGACAGCCTTAAAAATCTGTTTCAGCAAGTTTCAAACCATTCTTCTGTATTGACCTAAACGTTCTCAACAAATTATATAAAACTATATTCTGGGATGCTCTCTGGTCTGCAGCATTTGTCTAATGAATCAAACAATTCTTTGGTTCTTGTAGGGACAGTTGTGAGGTTTATGCACTATAAAAATCTTTAATAATGCATGGGATGTGGAAAAAAATATAAACAGACATTGAGGAGACTCAGGACACTGTATGAAGTCATGAATAGGGGCACCTGACATGGTCAGGACAATATAAAATTATAAATTCATTTATTTCATAGAAATAGATTGTTCCTTGGCACGAAGGACTGCCTTCCTGCATCCGTGACAAACATGCTGAATGGGGATGCAAACCTTCTGGAGAAACTGTGAGACTTTTAATTTGCCAGAGCACCAGAGTGACTGAAGGATAATAATTCAAACTGTATGTGATGTGGCTATTGAAAAGGCTTATTTAATCTGTTTAGTCCTGGATCAGGGTATTGGGTACTGCTGAAGGAGCTGAGAAAGCCTTAACACGTTAATTCAGGGGTGATATTCCCAAAGTTTGAATGACTGCAACTTTGTGTCCAGGGTTTTAAATACATCTTGGAGATATGGCTTCAGATCTGGGAATAATCCCATTGCTTTTGCCTATTTGGAATAATCCCATTCTCTTTATCTTGAACTCACTGAGTCATGCAGTTGATTTTACAAAATCCAAAATACAGACTATTTTGATCCTTATCAGTTCTGTTCTTAGTGCCAAATATTTGCAGCTAGCCTGTTGACTGAGCTTGCTGATATTTCCTTCTTCTGCTCCACCCCCCTGGCCCCAGTTTGTCCAGTATTGAGACTCCCCAGCATCCAACAGAGTGTCATATCCCATCAAACTCTGGCCCTTTGTATAAACAAGGCACTATTTATTTCACACATTTCATCCAGTGGTTATGTTCCTTGGTTTTTTCCTGGGTCCCACCCCAACAGTTTCTCCAGGTCTCTTGTTTACTAAATTTGAAGTCCCTCTGTTGACTTGCACTTTCCCTGTCTAGGGAGAAAAAGAATCATTTTTTCTACAAGAGATGAATATCAAATGCTGGCACTTAATGCAATTCAAATGCAAAATCTAATCTTATGGCTGCCCATCATGCCTTCCAGATGTCAGAGCTGTCCATTTTCTGTAACACTTAGTAGAGCTGGACAACTGTCACCTGACAGCTGGAATAAAATAGCTGTTTATTCTGAATAAAGTAGACATAGTTTGACAAAAGAGCCTAATTTCCTATTGGATAGCAAAACTTGATGGAAAAAACAAAGGATCTTGAAGTGCTTGAGCCTGACTCTTAAATCATTCATAGAATGACATTAAAGTATTCATAGAATACAAATGTTCGCCCTTACTAGGACAAGGAAGCCAGCAATTTAAAAAAAACACAACAAACAAACAAACAAACAAACAAAAAGCCACCAAAACAACAAAACACACACACAAAAAAATCCCCAATCCACGTTTTAAAAGTGGCATGTGTTTTGCCCCATATGTTTTGATGGTACTGTTGGATGAAAGATTTGTCTGAAACTTAGCTGACATCAGGCCACAGAGAAGGGTGACAATACAGTCTAAACCAACACTGCATTTCATTAATTTCTTTTTATTTTCACACCTCGTGCTTCTATGGACTATTTTTCTTATGCTTATGTGGCAGATATGGGAAGACCACTCTCAATACTGACAAGAAAGCATGTGTAAAATCTCCACATATTACTTTTGAGCACTCTTTCTGACTTCTTCACAGAGGATAACTCTGGAGTGTGCCAGGGGCTCTTGTATTTGAATTTCTTTAATCCATCAGTGACTATGGTCATTCATTCAAATCTTAGTGCTACTAAATAATCTCAAAATCCTAAATTCATCTGGACAAACTTATCTCAGACACCCTAAGTGGCTGGCTGGGGTGAACTCCAGATCTAGACTTGTTACTTCTATTAGACATAGGCATTAATCTGAACTTGCCCTATACTTGCCCTGTATATTAAAAACTTAAATGTCTCAGCAAGAACTTGTTTTTCTTCCTAGCCATCAGTTCCAGATTTAGACTACTCCAGGTAATCTTTCAAACCACATCCTCAAAACAGAGCTGCTCCTTTTTCTTCATTTCTTTTAGTTCCAATCCAATCAAGAACCCAATAGGAGACATCACATAGGCATCTGTCTTAATAGCTTTCCCCAGATTCTCCTCATCTGACCTTTGTTACTGTCTGAATCATCTCCTATGGCATTGATGTGTAACTTCCTTCCTCGTCATTGGATATTTTGCACTGCATTAAAATTAATAGTCCCACAAACATCTCCTCCAGCTCTATCTGCTTCAGTTCACATACATCATCCTGTCACAGTGCAACTAAAATCTTTGCAGCTACCATTCTGACCCTTTTGCTTAGCTCTTTGTGCGCTCCTTTATTTCGTGGCTCAGCTGCCTTTTGTCACTGAGCTACTAACATACTTCTGCAGTCAGTGAGCATGCAACCTCATTACTGTGATTCTGGATAGTTGCCAACTTATTTGAAATATCCACTTGAAAGAATAAATGAATGTAGAAAAATTGTCCTATGAATAGGATCATGTAGATACGCTTATATCAAATTACAAGAAAAGGACCCAGGTGACCCTCATGATGTTCAATAAGGCCAAGCACAAGGTCCTGCACTTGGTTTGGGGCAACCCCCAGTATCAATGCAAGGTGAGGGAGGAAAGGACTGAGAGCAGCTCTGAGGACAAGGACTTGGGGATGCTGGTAGATGAGAGGCTGGTCATGAGCTGGCAATGTGCACTTGCAGCCCAGAAAGGCAGTTCTGTCCAGGGCTGCAACAAAAGCAGCATCGGCAGTATGTCAAGGGTGGGGATTCTGCCCCTCTGCTCTGCTCTGGTGAAACCCTACCTGGAGTGCTGTGTCCAGATCTGGGGTTCCCAGCACAGAAAAGACATGAACCTGTTGGAGTGAATCCGGAGGAGGGCCACGAAACTGATCAGAGGGATGCAACACCTCCCCCGTGAAGACAGGCTGAGGGAGTTGTGTTGTTCATCCTGGAGAAGACTCCAGTGAGATATTATTACAGCCTTCCAGTACCTAAAGAGGCTTTATAGGAAAGATGGGGACAGACCTTTTAGTAGGACCTGTTGCCCTATATTTCTTTTATAAGAAAGACATATTTTATGCTGAGGGCAGTAAAACACAGGCACAGGTTGCCCACAGAAGGGGTCAATGCCCCAGCCCTGAAAACAAGCTGGACAGGGCTCTGAGCAACCAGATCTAGTTGCAAGTGTCCCCGCTCATTGCAAAGGGGTAGATGCTCCTTAAAAGTCCCTTTCAACCTAAACTCTTTATGATTCCATATCTGTGTTTATTTCCTTTATCACATTTCCCCAAGGACATAAGCCTCGCTCTGGTGGAGTGAGAACCATGACATGGACCAAAGTCTGACCTTCAGTCCAGTTTGCATTGCTACAAGTGGTGCTCCAAAATCTTATCAGCCAAGAATGGCATGGGTTTGAGTTGCAAAATGCTGATTTGCTTATTTTAGTGTGTGGATGCTATCAGTTCCCCAAACACTCAAGTTTCAGGTCCAGAACAGCATCAACACTGGTTTAACACTTTCATTAAAACACTACCTTTCTGAGGGATGCTGTCAGTGCGTGCCCCTGAGGGGAAATAGCTGTCAGGCAGGCCCACCAAACAGCTTGCTCCTGCCTGTGAAAATGTAGAGGATCGCCAGTTTGAAAAATTCCTTATATTCTTTAACTGCTCTCCCAGGTGAAGTGAGGAGGAGGAGCCTTGCCCCACCAAAGGCAGGCTGTGCCTCTCTGTGTCTGTGCCGTACTGCAGTGAAGGAAAGAGGGAGGTTCAATGCAAAACATTAACAGCCCTGAGTTCTACTGAAAATGACTGACTGCTTTAATTAGTGGGAGCCCTGCCACACTTCTACCTGATACCCTCTATGAGGCTCTCGATTGCCAGGATGCACCAATTTTATCAAGACACTGAATGCAGCAGCTGAAGAGCAATGACTTCTTCTGCCTTCCCCAGCTTCAGGCAGCTCAACACCCAGCCTTAGCTGCTTGAGATCAAACACTGGTGTAGACAGATGCTCTCATAAGCACAGAAATGTGAAAGCTGCAGCATCTGAAAGGTATTTGTCAAAAAATTTTCTTCTACTTGTTCCTCTCCAAATATTACTCCCTTCCACTGCAAACTTCTTTTGCTATATGCTATTTAACTAATTGTCCTTTCCAAGCATATGCTCATCTCACTAAGCATGTAGAGTCCCTGAACTGAGAGTCATTTCTGCTGAGGCAGCAGTAAAAAAAACTTTTGTTTATCCCAATGTGGCCTGACAAATAGAAGCTCCTGGCACAACAGCCTGCAATTCTTGCTGTCCTTTTACATGGGACTGCATTGATACAACAACTTCTCCCTGAAATGCATTTTAGTTAGGTGCTTCTACAACACCGGGAAACTATACCATGTTACCAGTCTTCCCACAATTTGTTTGGGCCTGAAAAGCAAGGATGAGAAAATATGAGTGAATTCTTCCTCCGGAAATTGTTCAGCATGTACCCTTAGGCTTCCCACATGTGCTTTTGTAGTGGAGGGCATCCACAACTAGTGGAAATAAGGGGAAAGATACTGAGAAATATTCAAAAGACTTATGGAGGTCTGGTAGATACTGAAATACTATGGGGTTTGTGAATTTCATAGAACAATTGCACATTATTTCACATGTGCTAACTTTTTCTAAAACCTCTAGATACCACTGGAATCTCCTGCTACAGGTACTATGCAGCAAAACTCCCTTTGCCATTTTCTCACCAATACCTTCAACTAGCAGGTCTTATCTGCTCTGCAGACGTTGCTTTTCAATACTACTGCTGCATTTTATCTTTTAGTTATCTTTAGACTGTCAGTAAATGAAGTCTACTGCTCCCAGGAGTTTCTACTTGTTTCATGTGATCATTGTTGACTGCAGTGTTCTCCATGTTGGAAATAAAGCTCTCAGTAAAATATTCAGGCAGCGTTTCTGCATAGGCATAAGCTATGCTTGCATTGGCTACTAAGAATTTCAGAGAGCAAATTAGAGGAGTAGTCAAACTTCCCATGTCTTGGCAATCTAGTCAGTTTTGTAGGATGGCAGGTATCTGGGGACAAAGGGTGGCATCCATCCTGCCACCACAGCCACAAAGTAGACAGCTGGGTTTGGAGAGGTGAAGATTACTGTTGAGTGAATTAATGAGAAAAGCCAGCCATATTTTGGAAGGTATAGTAGTGTCTACTACCACAGCAAAGGAGTCTTGCTCTCATACAGGCTGTGTAATATTACATCATGGCAACTGTATTTCAATTAATCTGGTTCAAGATGTTACAAATACAGTTTTACCCCCTGTTCCTCCACTGGCAGGCATTTCTTGCCAGTTGTGCGGGCAGAGGGAATGGACATCTGGTCCTCTGTGCTCCCATGGCCACCAGTGAGAATGAAGTCATTGCTGCATGGGCTGATCTCTTTCCCAGTCATGGGGCAGGAGAATAAACTTTGCAGCAGTCCAGACTGTAAGTTCCCCAGTATGCTGTCAGCTGGCAAGCTTCCTTTTGACTTGGATTGAATCAAGCGGAGGGCAAAAACCCACAAAACTGATGTGGTGACATTTCACTCCCTATGGAAATCTGTAGGCACCAAAATAGCCATTACCTATATCAGTCCAACAGTTTTAGTATTTCCTTCTGTATTGCATAGCAGTGATGCAACTGGGTCCATCTGCAGTCCAGCTGAAGCGTCAGCACTTACCGGTTTTGAAATTACAGACTTTCAATCCAACAGCAACATAATGACTAATATGAACTCCTCCAGCTCAACCCTTGAGTAATTACTTCTCTGGATGTGATTTTTCCATGGGTTCAGTGTCATTAAAAGGTCACATCTGGGCAGGATGTAAAAAATCATAACTCCATTGACTCACTCAGTTGTCCCCCATTCTGAATTACTGAAGCATTTCTGCCTGCATGGTAACTTGCACTTGTCCTTATTAAATTACTGCCTTTTTTTTTCAGAGACCACTTTTTCAATTTGTCGATTTTATTTTGGAGTCTGAGCCTGTCTCACAGTCCCTAGCAGCTTGTTTTATAGGCCAGCTTAATATCTCTATTTCCCCCTCTACTATTAAAGTAACCAGCAAAACAGGCAACAGAAGCAGCACTGAGGTTACCTCAGACTTCATGGAAGTTTTCCAAGACACTCTTCCTTTTGACAACAAACCATCAACAGGTTCTTTTTTTGGAAAGCCTCTCCATCCAATGTTATTCCAATGTTTTCTTAGTTCATAAAGTACACTGGTTTAAAAAAATTTTCTCCTGAGTAATCTACATTGACAGTTAGTCAGTCTCTCCTTAGAGGATTAGTTTCACTTTTTTTCTTATTGTGTTCCAGAGTTTTTTCCAAGAATTTAACTAGGCTAACTGTTTAGGTGTCCTTATTCTTCAATGTGTTTGCCCTTTTTTTTCAAGACAGGCCATACCTATGTCTTTTTCCAGCCTTCTGGCACCTCACTCAGTCTCCAGGAGCTGTCTCTGATAATGGACTCATCCAGGCATTGCAGTCTATTTGCTAAGCTGACAGTGACAAGGTCCATTAGACTTAGCTCACATGAAAGTATTTTTCTTAGCTAGCTATACCCAGGAGTTTCCCTTCCTCAGGTGAAGGGTCCTCTCTTAAGAGCTTTGGCTAGACAGCACCTTCCCTCTCCCAAATGGTGCTTAGGAGAGACATGCTTAGAGGACGAAACAAAGAGATTCAGCCTTGAGTGATGGGCTTCTGTCCATGCTGAAGAGGACAGACAACTTGGCAGGGGAGGAGGGAGGAAGCATTTCTCTACACTGAAAATGTAACTAGTACAAAGGGATTAAGGGGACCATAGCTACTTGCAGGTAGGAGTAAAACACAGCAAGTAGTTTCACCCGCAGGAGGAGAAGAGACAGACGAAACATTAAAAATTTAATCTTAAAGCTTTTTAAACAAATTAACGTCCTAAAAACCAAAGGAAAACATTGCAAGGTTTGAATCCTGAAATGGACTTTACTCTGCAATAATTTTGTCTATTGTTTGAGGAGAAAAGAAAAAAAAAGAAAAATTGCCATTTGACAGAGACTGCAGCTAATTTCAATCTCAATTTTTCAGGTTAGCTGAAGAGTGAAACAATCAATTGTTTGCAAAGCTCCTGTCCTGGAGCCTTTGAAAATTACCTTTTAGAGACAACGATTACGATTATGGGAGTTATGGTGCAGAACAATATCAGGGAAGTTTAAATCAGAACTGACCGAGTTTCAGGTCATTTAGGAAGACGTCATTAGAGCTTGTTTTTAAATGGGCCTAAAAGCAGTTTCTGAAGCAGTAATGAATACAGGCTGGCCTTCTCTGCACATCTTCATCTGGTACCATTGAGTATAACTACCACTAGTGCTCTTCACACTGACAGCATCAAATGACAGGTAGTTTTCCTATTGTAGGTGACATCTCTAAGATGTGTTGTTGTGTGACTGTGCTGCCAGGAAAGATAAGTAACTTTTGCCTTTATTCACCATTTTCCATTCACGGACACAAGGATGTAATAGGAAATTCTTAGGGAATTCAATTCTTCCTTGGAGCTTAAGTTCTCTGGTTCTTGGAACAGTTCTGAGTTTTTCCATTGGAGAGCTCAGCAAATGGGTTGTTGTTTTCTTTAGACCTTGACTAATAAGAATAGATTACTCAAGTAATGAGTGAAAAGGTTAAGTCTTTTTTTTTTTCCCAGTAATCAGTGTATTAACTCATCTCTGAATACCATTGCTGTTCATGCAAGTCACACAGTTTATTAGTATCAGTATCAAAGTCTTGGAGACCATGTTATAAGCTTCATTCACGTTCAATCTGGTAAAGAATTCATGCCTGGTTCCTGAAGCGTCTTCTTCTGGTGTTGGCCATCCAGTGCCTTAAGTTGCCTCAGCTACAATCTGTCCACACACTTTGCAGAAACCACACCTTGACCATCTATGGAGCGGGTCTATGCAACAGCTGTCTTAACCATTTATTTTTCATCCCAACAGCAGAATGGGAAAAATAATCTCTGCATGTGTGTACGTGCACATATAAGCTCAAACCTTCCTGGAGTTTAAAGTGAAATCAAAGAGAAAAAAGTTGTAATTTGTGTGTTGTATTCTTTCTAACAAGCATTTTATTCAAAGCAGTGTAGAAGGCCAGGGATGGGACAGGAGTTCTCTTCACAATACTGCAAATAGAGGAACCCCCTACCCAGATAATGATGAGACCACTTCTTCAGGCTGTGAAGGACCTGAGTTTGGGTCTTTTCTCATATGTTTTGACAGCACCCAATGGCTCCCAGACCCCAAAGAGGTGTCAGGCATCTGTCCCCAGCATCATCTAAGACTTTCCAATCTCTGGTTGTTGGGGTTGTTTTTTGTTTGCAAACAGACCTTAACCAGTCACAGAAATAGCATTGAAGGCTAGAATAAGTCACAGAGGTTGATTTCATTAGGGTGTCTTTATACTCAGTGGACTTCCTCTGTCCACAGGGAACAGGTACCTTGTTTTGATTTGAGTTCAGCATCAAAAGCAAGAGGTGCTGCCAAGAGGATTCCCATGTGAGGTCTGCGCTTTTGAAATCAATCCCCTTTGACCTAGAAATGTGCCAGTTTAAGTATTACACAAAGTCTGATCTCCCTGACTGCTTTCCCTCAGCTTTGCTTAGAGGTGCACTGAATATTCCTATTATTAATACAAAGAAAACCTCATTGGGATTTTAGATGCTTTAATGTTTCTTGGAAATCACATAAAAGTAAAAGGAAGCAAACATCATAATGTCTCAGTAGCAGATATATTGCATACAGACAGTGGGGAAAAAAAAAGTTCTGAATCTTGCTTCTTGGAGTATTGTTTCTTCTGTCCTCAGTAATAAAAAATGAAATGCTAGTAGTTCACTTGTGGGTGCCCAGCATTTTCCCATTGCAGGCACCCTGAGTAGTCAGGAACATTTCTTTTAAAGCTCTATCAGACGACTGCTTTTGAGGGACAGATTCTTAATGCAGAAAGATCCTTCTGGGTTTCGCTTCTATTAATTTTACATGAGGCATTTTTGTTAGCAGAATTAGATAGCACTACTTATTTATGAATAACCCATGAAGGAATGCATGAGTCAACATGAGACTCTTTCCCAGTCCCTGGTGCTGGCTACTCACAAATCAAGAATGGCATCTATGCAGAACAATCACCAACAGAGATATTTCTGCGGTATGCTTGGATTAACTTACAATGAATTATCTTCCCAGATATATGAGTTGCTTTCCCTGAAGCATATTTCTCCCATCCTTGCCCTATAGGGAGTAAGTCATGGTTATCGTGGAGTTTTTTAGCTGTGCACTTTGCATGGCCTCAGTCTTATTCTACTCTTTTATTAAACAGTTCTAATAATTGTTCCCAAAAAAAGAAACAACTGGCAGAGGTTGTCATGGGGCAAAGGCAAAGCAGTAATGGCAAAATTATTGCCACTCAAGATTTTTTAGCTTAGCCAGCCCTGCCTGATGTAAGGCAGAGGCTCTTCAGCAGTCCCTTTATGTGGTACTGTTCATTCAATTCTAGAAATTGGCACAACTGATTAAGACCCCCCCAAGAACAGTAAATTACAACACAGAGTAATTCACTGCTGTATTTTGGTCATACGTGCCAAGCGAGAATCCATAGGGAAATCAAGCACACTGAAATATGGGAGATTGGGCATGAACATTCTTGCAAATTTTTATCCACAATATCTAATAGCTTGTCCAAACGACACTGAATTTCTCCGGCACCAAGAAGTTGGGAAAGTCTGGGTAGTATTTTCACTCTGTCCCTGTAGTGCCCAAAGCCACCAGGACATACTGCTTGTAGAAGAGACACGCCCTTCCTTACAGAGAGACAGTAATTTCAGTATGCTGTAACCCTCTCAGAATCTCCAGAAGAAAATTTGTTTCTAATGTGTTTGCTAAAACACACTGACACTCTGTTCAGACATCAGGCTATTCATTTTGTGTACAAGTGGTATATAGCCCATAGCAATGCAGATTATAAAGTACAAGCATCTATATCTGACTTAGGTTAAATTTTTCACAGCATAATGCAGAAGGAGAATGCTGACTTATAATTTGCCAGAAGCTTTCCACAACCAGTAAAATATCAGGTGAAATTAGAAAGCAGAGTAAACACATTCAGAGTATGTGTATGGGCCCTGGAACTCATCCAAAGTAAATCAGTGTACATAGGCAGTAAAACACGACAATGTTTTGTTTTGGATTGACATTTAAATTACAAAGCAGTTATTGTAATTATTAGCAAGTCTAGTTTTTAAAATACATTTTGCTAACTTGTGGAAATAACCACTAAAACAATGGGCACAAACTTAATTGAATTTACCAGGATCACTACCAAAATTCATGTCCAGAAAAAAATCTTACTTTCCCTAATTAGTAAAATACAGTTCATTAATTTGGCTACTTTGTATGTGTAACTCTGTGAGGGGTACTACACCCATGTACCCCCTAACCAAATACTGCAGCTTTCACTCAGCATTCCTGTAAGAATGTCTGCTTTAGAAATTTGCAGGTTTGGTTTGTTATTTCTGCAGTGGGTATTCCGAGCACAATTAGTCAGTTGGAATACATGGAATTTGGACTGATCCCCTGAATCAATATGAAATCCGTACGCAGCCAAGAGCAAGCACTGATCGTTCAAGAGATTTGATGGTTCTACTTATGGCAGTGAGTCCTCGCCTCATGAGAGATGACTGAAGATTCTAAGAATTAAGATCTTTCAGATCTCAAACAACAAAATTAAGCTCAGGCCTGTTTGTCCTTTGGGGGAAGGGGTGAGGCAGTGCTCACCCTGCATAATGAAAAGGGCTTAACTCAGGCTCAGAAGTTTATACAAACAAAACTGAAACCCCTTCTGTCAGAATAACATGTAAAAAGCCTAGCTATTCTGTGTACAGAAGAATTACTAAGCAAGTTTTTGAATGCTCTTGTTATTTTGTTTGCTTAGCAATACTATGCACTCCAGTCTCCTCCTGGAATTGAATTTCATCTTTTCCTTTCTCATTCTGCAACTGTCCACTTGGTATTTTTCAGATGTGCTCTTTTTTCAGAATGTGATACAAGTCCAATAGATACACAAGCCAGCACTCGACAATATGATTCCAGGAAATAATTAGATTTATTTTTAACAGACCATGTATCCTCTTAAATAATACAAGACCAAAAGTCCTAATAGTCTAGGCAAGAGAATCATAAAATCCCAAATAACTTGGATTGGGAGGGAGCTCTGGAGGTATTTCTAAAAGAAAATCAACTCTGTGAGTGCAGCAGAACCTTCTCCTGTCAATTACTGAGTATCCCCAAGGATGCAGATACTGTTAATACCATTCATGTGGCTCCTGTATCACACTGTTAATATGGAGTGATGCTCACAATGGAAACAATTCTCACTTCTCAAACCGTATACTCACATTTACAATCAAAAACACAGCTGGAAGAATATTAACATGCTAGTTGAAGCAGATTTCCTAGGTTTTTAAGAGCAGAGGGACAGCTGTGATCATATAGTCCAAATTCCTGAGTAACATAAGCTGGAAGGTTACCTTCAGACAGGCTGAAGTAGTGCTCAGGCACTCTTATATTCCCCTTCTGTGAAACTCTGATATCAGCCATGCAGCAAGCTTTGTGGTGTCAGCCACAAAGGACAGTTTTAGCAGCTATGCTCCACCTACACAATCTTCTACTCATTTGTGGAGGCCCCTTAATTTCTCCCTATCAGGCAAGAGAGCTTCAAGGGTTCTCTGCCCTGGCAGTTATTTCAGGTTGAATTTTAGCCCCTGTGAATTGGTTCTGAAGTTTTTAATCAAACTCAGTTTCAGCAAAAGGAGTGTGTACAGGTTTAAAGCCTGTGAGATTGGCCCCTTTGTACTGCAACTGTAATTCAGGAAGCAGAAACAGGCTGTGTCTGCATTCTAATGAGCTAAAAGACAGGAATTTCCAAATCTCAGCAGGTGCTGCTATCAGGAAGATTTTCAGAGAAGATCTAATCCTTTCTAGTTGCTGGGTAGCTGAGGTAAGGAGCCTGTTAACATCTTATTTTATCTCCTGCTGTGTTGAAAGATGTAGCTTTCTTCTCAAACAACATTTTTGTCTCCACATGGGCTGAAACACATCTGCCATGGATCATGTAGTGATGAGGCACCTTTTTCCCCTTTCAGAGTGCTGGTTTGCTGCTGGGGTACACGAGAGGCATGAGCTGCTGCTTCATGACTGTACAGCTGTGCTGCCTTCACATGGCTCAAGGCTTTGGTTCTGTGCCTGCCTTGGGGACATGCACCAGGTGCACTTCTGCTCAGCTTCACCTCCTGCGAGACCTGCAGCAGTCCTGCACTGATTTTGCTAAAGCACTTGATTGCAAACAAATAAAGATCAACCCTTGTCTCCTCTGAATGTTGGGTCGTTTGCTGTCTTCTGTCCTTGGTTTTATTTGTAGGTTTCCAGTGAGGCATTTGGAGTCATGGCTAGTAATGGCTCTGGATTTTCAGTGTAATCCAAATTTAAATTTCAGCAAGTCTGGAGTATTTAAATCCCTTGCATACCTTTGTGTTCTGGTTTCTGGGTGATGAGTCTTGCTGCAAAAGCAGAAATTTTAAACTTCATCCTGTGCATATTTCTCTTTAACATAGAATCATAGCGTCATAGGAAAACCTGTAATGGAAGGAACCTTTAAAAGTCACCTAGTACAACCCCCTACAATGAGTAGGCACATTTTCCTCTAGATCAGGTTGCTCAGAGCCTGGTCCAACCTCACCTTGAATGTTTCCAGGGATGGGACACACAAACCTCTTTGAGTAACCCATGCCAGTGTTTCACCACTCTCACTGTTAAAAAAAAAAATCTTTCTTGTATCTACCGTAAATATACCCTCTTTTAGTTTCAAATCATTACCCCTTGTCCTATTGCAATAGGCCCTACTAAAAAGTTTGACCCCATCTTTCTTATAGGCCCCCTTTAAGGACTGAAGTGCTCCAACAAAGTCAACCCAGAGCCCTCTCTTCTCCAGACTGAACAATTCTCTCAGCCTGTCTTCACAGGAGAGGTGCTCCATCACTCCAGTAGATTCATAGAATAGTTCAGGTGGGAAGGGACTTTTGAAACAAAGGCTTTATTTCTGTGCTACACTTGGTACTGGTCTAACACCTCTAACCTGTCCTCACAAAGTTTCCATTTTCACACCGCTCATGATAGGGAAGTGAAATGCTCAAGTGCCACTTTGGGCTTTCCCTTGCCCTGCCAGGAACAAGCTGAGTTAGGACAACATGCTGCAGTCCCAATTCCTATTCACTGCACTCCTGTGCTTCTGGGCTGCTTGAAGAAAGCAAGCCCAGAAGCACTGTCCTGTGCAGTGTTCATATCTCCTGGTTTGGAATGATTTGTCTGATGTATTGCCATTGTTTCCTAATGGCACATCTTTCTAAAATGGGTTTCTAGTTCAAATCTAATGAGCACATGCTCTTCTATTCTGTGAAAGTCCTTTTTTTCTTTTCTTTTCTTTTCTTTTCTTTTCTTTTCTTTTCTTTTCTTTTTTTTTTTTTTTTTTTTTTTTTTTTTTTTTTTTTTTTTTTTGTGTGTGTACCAGATGGAAGTTTGCAGCTACTGTGGGGTCAATCATAGTTACAATGCTACGTTTCCAGCTCATTACACTAATTAAGGATTTGTAATATGGCACAAAATAACTTTGGAGGAGGACAAAGCGACTCCCACTTGAAGAAGATCACAAGATACTTATTTTCTTTCCATCTGTGAATGGGACAAGGGGTGGGGACATGTATTTTAGTGTGCTGGTTAAATTGAGGGTATCCAGGGACAAAACACAATTGACTGATGTCTGGTTCTTCTTGCATCAGAAGCGGAAGAAAGATCTGGAAGAAAGTGGAAGACAGAAGGAAGTTTGGCTAGGTCCTCCTTCTTCACAACTCTGTTCCAGTTTACCCAGTGGCTGATGCAGGCACAGTTACTGCCAGCCCTGCTGCATGCTAGGCAGTCTCATATCCTGCTGAGGGATGCCATCTTTAAAGAACAACTCGGGCATATTGTACAAAGAAACTTCTTGAACAAGGCACAAAAAGTATTTGCAGTCAGCTTTGCCTATAGAACAGGAGACAAACCACCATGTTACTGCATGGTGAGACTTTCTGTGAACTGATTTTTCATGCCTCTCCAAAAACGATATCAAAGTGCCTTGTGGAAAGTTTCTGACCTGAGGGAAGAAGGATTAAAAATATTTGTCTCCTGTATAAACATTTAATTAGCACCAGATAAATGTTAAAACTTAATGAATGAAATATTAGGAAATAAAAACTAATTTTTTTTATGGATATGTTTAAAAAGGCTATTTTCTTAATATGTTATAGCTCACTTTGGAAGTCTATGATTCACCTGCCTGGAGTACATTTTCCCAAGTACAATCAGTACAGAAAACAACAAAGCTGTGGCGTTCAGTTTTGGCGAAGCTGCACAGACAGAAGTTCTGCAGAACGTATCCACATCCCAGGCCTGCCAAACTGGTTGGGAATCTTGGGAAAGTGAACTTGCACATAAAATTCAGGCAGTTGCCCTCCTGAGAAATGCAGTGTCTTTGTTGAGTTTGCTCTAGACATTCCCTAATACACAGAAGCTACAAGTAAAAGCTCAATTATTTAAAGTATTTTATCAAATCAGAGGAAGTTTGCTTTGAACAAGGGATTAAAGTGTTATTTGCATAAGGAACTTGTCTACCAAGGGTTTATGACCCATAAAATAGTCTGGTTTGTTAATCATCAGTGCCAGCTTAATGGTCAAACTTACCTTACACTCTGACAACTACATTTACGTTCTTGCTGCAAAGCTCTTCTCACTGTTAAACATTACTCTGACTGGACACAACATTACAAGCCTCATTTCTGCAAATTTTTTCAAATACCTGCCTAATCTTTAGCCTGTGAATTTTCTCTATATTTTTCTGAATCAGGACAAAATCAAGATGTAGCACTGTACAGTATCTATTGACAAGTCTTTTGGATTACTACAAGAGGCACAGGTAAGGCTTATCAGGCTGTGCTGCTGCCATCCTCATTTCAGATATGCAATATTCAGTCCATCCTAGGATGCATTTAGGAATATACCTGGAGCTGAAAACTTTTGAGAGGTCCTAGGACAGGACTCACACAACCAGATTATCCCAGATATGGGAGCTTTGAGCAGTTCCATGTACTGCATACCTCAGAAGCAAACTTCATCATCTTCAGAGCAACAAAGTGGCTCATTAATTACAGATGAGCTTGGAACATTCTCAAGTGTAATAAGAAAGATTTTCAATTTTGGATATTTCCTTGTCAGCCTCTGAACATAGATTTGATGTTTATAAAAGTGGTTTCCTTTTCAAAGGTACATAAAGCCCTGTGGAGCTTATGAAAATTACTCAGTTTTAGAAAAGATAGTTTATATTTTTAATATGGTTTGCCTGAAACGTTTTTTCTCCCAAGTGAGCTTCAAATTCCTGCATTTTTGTAGGGTCAATAGAAAAATCAAAATTTTCATCCCGTGGGAAATTCAGATATTAAGGTAGTTGCATTTATTTATCTCTGAGTGTGCTATGTCCATATAGTTTTCTTGGTGAAAACGCTGAAAACAGATTATTTCAATTCAGTATCAGCTATATGTAAATTTTAAACTATAGCAAACTTCATAAAGACTTTAATTCAGACATCTTAGTCTCCCATTCTTCCTAAAACTATAGTCTCATTTTTAAACTAGATCACGAGTGAGGTTGTACTATGCATAGTCAAATAATTTGTATGAAATATTTGGTGTTGGGTGAATAGCCCAGCCAAGAAGAAAAAGCACCAAGGGACTTGAAGAACATGGATCTGGTCTAATATTTTGGTGACTCACCACAGGATCTCATACAAACACACAGAAATATTCAATTCACCATGTGTATGGATTTGAGATGGTCTTCCAAAAAAAAAAATTTTTAATTCACACTTAAAACGTAAACTTAATCAGCAACAACTAAATTTTGGTACAAAATGTCTGTGTTTTAAAAAATAACTTTCCATTAAATAAAATACTTGGACAGCTCCTGATTATCCCTCTTCTTTAATGTAAGAATAAAGGTGAAATTGCTCATCCTCATGAAGCAGAACAGCCAGAGGCAGATGCTGCCTAGCCACAGGAGTTTTTGGAAACATATCACTTATCTCACTGAAAGACAGGTTAGACTTTGCTTTAAATTTATTTTTCTTATGGTTCAAACAAATCTAGCATGTTCCTTACCCAATCTTTAGGAAAACTTAAATTTAATACTGAAGAGGAGATGACCTAATTACTCTTTTGTAATAACAAAAGGCTGTTACAAATGCAAGATGACATTAACCTGTCTTTATTATTAGACCCTGTCAACTCAAAGCTGAGTGCAGAGTGAGTTACGAAGAACAAAGGACTCTTTGCTGGTTATTTTATGATGTGGCTTTTTGAGGAGGAAGGCTTTTGGGTGACATTTTTCTTGAGCTGAACTGCATTTACAAACAGCTTTTAAGCTTTATACATGTCTTTTCAATAACTGACTTGGCTTTGTGTATGAAATCTGATTATTTGGCTTGTCTGCTCCTGTAATGGACAAGAGATCATCAACATAAGACTAAAACACTTGGCAGAATTAAGGCATATCAAGAAACACCAGAATTGGAAATTGGTCAAGAAATACTAGAGGGAAATGCCAACCAAATTTAACCAAAGATATTATAAATCCTGACTTGGGCTATCATGTGTCAGTCACCTCCTCGTTCACTGAATCCTTCTCTTTCTTTGCAAAAGAAATAGCATCTGCACAGTACTGTAAGGAGAAGACACCAATATGAGATACACAGGTAATTGTGCAAGCTGTGTCACCCCTGGTGAAGGAATGACTCTTCTCCTAGTCACGGAATAAACACAGAACTAGCAAAAACAAATCATGGGAGAAAAACAAAACCTAAGACATGAGACGAAATATAATTTGTACATGTGTCTGGCAGGGAGCTGATGGAGGCAACAGAGTGTGGCTGAGCTGAAAGGCAGCGGCTGCCTGCTGTGGGAACAAGAGCTGCTTGCTCCTTAGGACTCTGAGTCAGAGCATTTTTTCTCTAGCCTTAAGTATACGTGTGTTTCCACAGGGGAGCTACTCTGAACTGGCTGCATACAAGAAAAATAATGTTTATTTGGTTTTTTGCCCCGAGACTTGAATGAAGAAAAAAGTTCTTAATACAACACTTTATTTGCCTTGCTGAACACAAGCAACATCTGCCAAAAACATACATAACCTCACATAAGCAGCGAATATGGACAGCAAGGGACCTTCTGAGACTACAGAGGTAAATTCCATGTTTCCTTTCCAGAAAAGAGCTTTGACTCAACTCAGCAACTATGTATGGGGTGGTTTTTTTGCTTCATGGAAGGAATTAACAAAAAAGTCATGTGCAAAAGTACAACACAGACATCTCAGGGACAAAAAGGACTGCTCCTTCGGAATGTGGCACACAGGGAAAGTCATTGGCTGATGCTGAGTCATTACTTGTGTCTCCTATCCTGTTTATCAAAGTTACATAGTATCTTTGCAGACCTTACCAATATTTACCTCAGCTCGCTGGTGAGGTAATGTCATATATTGTCATATATTTCTAATGTCATATATCACATAGGTATGACAATATTTTTTTCTGTTATCTACCTGGAAAACTACATTTTCTAAAACAGAGGAATAATGAATTGTGATTAAAGCAAACAAACAAACAAACACACACAAAAAAAAAAAAAAAGACAAAAAACCCCCCAAAAACCTGTCCATAGCTAATAAAATGGTTTTGTTAATACAGTTAGATACAAACGCAGTTTCAAACAAGCTTTGAGTAGCACTTACTAAAATGGCATTATTTTATGTCTAAGTTAAAAGACAGTTGTTGATCTCAACATGGCTATAATAACAAATATGCAGTGAGAGCTGTACTGGTTATTTGTTTACGCAAATTTTGGAAAGGCATGCAATCCAAAAATGCAGTCCTTTTTCCAGAATCACCTGCAGAGGCAATAAAAATGCTGAATGACACCCATGCAGTTTAGGAATACACTTCACACATACATGGTTGTTAACACAGATGAACCCAAACTTTACACAAAAGAATTTTCTAAGAATTTGGCTGAATTTCTATGACACATATTTATCTGTGGCTAAAAATGCTACATACTGGAATCTACATCTTCTAGCTTGATTTTAATAAGCATTTTAGATTGGGAAAACAAGTGGAACTCTGGACCATTTAGTTGTTAATTGACATGGAGCAGCTTGACTGACAAAGCTGTACACACATCCTGACACCTGTCAATCATAAGTAGCTCATCTGGGTTTCATTCTATTTATTCCTGTTCAGTAAAGAGATACTGCACAGGAGGCAGCTGGCAGGCTGCAGAGAACTCTCCCTCCTCCCTTCATGTCAGTGCCTCTGCCTGCAAAAGGCAGGATCTGGGTGTAAGGACCCAGTTTTTGGGGTTTTTTTTTTTGTTTTTTTGTTTTTTTAATGTGAAACCAGGATACAGCTGAGGTAATTGTGGCTGAACTGTGCAGAATCTGGTGGGGCTATGACAAACAGCCTAGAGGTAGGACACACCATAGCAGGTAATGTCAAGCAGGAGATGAAGATCTGTCTCTCATTTTGCATTTTTCCCAGGTAACTTCACCACACAGTCCCCCTAATCAGAATGGAGAGCAAAGGAAATGTGGTCCTCACTGCTGAGAACCACCACGCAAAAAAAAGTATTTATATAATAGAGAAAGTCCCTGGGTATTATGCACATTATATGGCAGTTTACATTCAAATTTTAGTTTATAAAAGGACATGATTTAGAGGGGGGAAGCACACACAAACACATCTCTAACCTTTTTGGAACCAGAACCACAGGTCACATGGCCAAGCTGCCATTTTAAGAATTATGTCATGCACTATATCAAAATGACAGACAGGGAAAGCCTCTGGGCTGCCAGCTTTTTGTTCTGGTTACCATGAACTGAACCTTTTGCATGTGGGCTCACAAACTGGGATCAGAGAACCCAAGCTGTCCAAGGGAAAGACAGGGGGATGTTAAAATTGCTCCAGGGTTTCAAAGCATATCCCTGCTGCTGTAGTGCCCACTGTACCTGACCATGACAGAGAAAACAATACATTCAGAAATGGGATAGCTTATGTCTTCTTTATTTTGCTTTGACTTTTCAGTTTTTCACATATATTCATACTGCTTTGGAAGACTTTTGTAAAAGACAAATGATAAAAATATAATCTTTTGAGAATGTATGAGGTATTTGAGAAGGTATTTTCTTTTCTTTCTTTTCAAGAGAGTTATCATCTTCTTTCCAGAATTCAGTTTTGCTGGTACAGGACTATATGAACAGTGAAAAAACTTTTTCTTCACCTTTTTTTCTCTTATAAATTAAATTAATCTGAAAATTTTATTTCTTTTCAATACATTCAAGCCCAGAACTGCCAAAGGCAATGAGTCTGTAGGTTTAACAAGCTGGCCTAGAGCTGCTGCAATAACTACAGTCTCTGCAGGAGCAGCTTGGGCAGTTACAAAGCCTTACCTGAAAAGGATGCAAGTCTGACAAGGGCGAACTGCTCTCCTGGCCTGACACCCTTGGTCACTCCAGATGGCCCAGGGACACACAGCCTGACAACCTGAATGACCACCTCAAAAGAATGCCCATCAGTGGAACTCAAGACATGTTCCAAATATCCAGGGCATTTGCTGCTGAATATCCCATCTCTTTGATGGGTGCATGAAAGGAGGTGCAGAAAGGAGGAATAGCAGTTCCCCATGTTTGTCTCGCTGAGAAATAAAGAATGCAATTCTCTAGTTTAAATTTCAGTGATTGCTACTCCTGTTTCTTGTCTTCAATATCTGTCTTTGGACAAGGAACATTTTCTCTGGAGGTACATTCTCCTTTCTACCATCCACAGGGAGATGCCAGAGTGACAAGTTCAGATAGAGATGGACCAAATCAATAGATGACACACACAGAGCTCGTGCACATACAGGGCAGTATAAGTGCTATCAAATAATGTTTTTTTCACATGGACCAATGTGAGACTTCAGGGGATACTACTTCCATGCTGCCATCCTCGTACTCTCACTCTTCCCTTCCCCACAATCTGATCTGAGGAAAACCAAATCTGAACAGATGGTGAGGGTTGCCCCAGGGACAGGATGGGCTTCTGGAGTGGACAAGGAGTTGCATCCCATGCACAAGTCCCCACCCTTCTGATCACTATTTGATTTTAGCACACAGATGTGAACTCTTCAATCCTTATGTCCTGTTTCCTCTCCTGAGACAACCTCCTTTTCTACTCCCCAAGAAGGATTCTGGGTCCTTCTCAAATAATTTCCAAAGACTAACACAGCACATGCAGAACACCTCTGAAGCAGAATGGATCCACAAAATATTTTTGGAGATGGTGAGATTCTACAGACTAGCAGAATCCTCCAGGTCAGTGTCACAATCCACTCACACAAGCGGGGCTTGTGATGGTTCGTTTTAGGGATCTCAGAGCACAAAAGACACAGCGGGGGACAAACTCAGTTTATTCAATCACAAATGCACCTTTATTTAGTGCCAACAAATGCGATAGTGGGGAGAGAAAAGAGAATAGTAAGAGAGACAGAAAAAGAGGGGAAGGGGATTATAACTACTGATGTGGAGGGACGAGTCCTCGAGGTGTGAAGATGCCTATCGACGCGATCTTCTCCAGTGGGGTGATCACAAAGTCTGTGGTTAACTCAGGGGTTCTTATAGTCCTCCCCGAAGCGACAGGCAGTTGGCCAAACAGGTGGGGGAAATCATTGCAGTGTGTTCATTTAGAGAACTCAGAACAAGTCGGTCGTCAGCAGGTACAGTGTCAACCAGTACAAGTCAGCAGGCGCGGTCACTTCACCGTGACTTGCCCATTGTTTCTGCTCAGGTTCTGATGTTCCCATATGGGTGCTGGGTTTTTCCATCGAACACACCTGCAGGCAGCACTTGGCCAACATCCCACCTCAGCCAGGCCAGAACTCCTGTGTTGAGATTTTCAAGTCCCTTTTAGGGGTTTCAGTCTCTGTCCTTGACGATGGTCATGAGGCAGATGAGGGATCTTCGGACCGTCTTCTACAGTCAGTCTCAAGTATGCAATGAAAATCTCTGCTCTGAACAATAATCTGCAGTTGCCTGTCCCACTCCACCACTTCAGGCTCTGCAAGAACATTTGTGTTTCAGAAAACACTCCAAATCATTGTTCATTTTGTTTTGTTTGGCACTGCAGCGCTCATTCTCACAGGGAAAAAACAGGCAATAACTCTGAAAACACATGGCCTGGTGACAGGCACAGCACAGCAATGTGGTGACAGCAAGCCCCGAGCACTCGGGTGAGCTGGTGCCACTGCCAGCAGCACGACCAAGCCCTGCCACTCCCCTTCAGCAGCCACCAAGTGCACACTGCCACAGTCAGGGGTTATTTGTCTGGCAACTCAAGCAAACTGTAAACTGTAAAAGCACAAGTGTGCTTGATTTTTGTTATTGCTTTTGACTTCACCAGATGTCTTGTAGACAGTAGCTGTCTCCGTAATATTCCTGTGGAACAATTTTCAGCTATAGCTGTAGGCAGTCCTTTACAGAACAATTTCATAACCCTGCATCATGTTTATGCTTAATTAGGGCATAAGTCTGGAGTGTTTTAGAACTGATAGCTCATTAAAATAGCATCTTAGCCATTGACATTCTATCTGGGAATTAATAGAAGAAAAAACTGTAAGCCAGACAGTAAATCAAGCAATGTTGTAAACATTTAAACAACACAAACAAGAAATGGAAAAAAAGTTTACAAGCAATAAATTGATTGAAAACATCCCTTCATCAGGCTCTAAAAGAGACCTTGCAAATGGTCAGCCCTTCCACTCATTTTTTATTAGTGAAGAGGGCAAATCATCATGTGTTGGAGAAGCACTTTGCCATGGAGCCCAGAGGACCTTAGTGTTTCTGCTTTTCACCCATCATCTGTAATTTGGATGCTTCTGGGATTTTCTGGACAGATTCACCTTCCATGCTCTCATCTGGTTACTATCTGTTGTATTACAGAAGCAATTGCAGCAAGGATGATGGATACTGGCTGCTGGATATTAAACATTAGCAAGACAATTAACTTACAGCTCCCATCCATTACCAGGGCACACATTCCAGTCAGCATCAGACACACTGGTCCAGTGGAAAGCTGGAGTATCAAAGCTTAGCAAGTATCTTCATGTATCCAGGCATTTCACCCACCCTTTCCCTAAAAAAATCTCTTGTATGCAGTAAGATGAGGGATGTATGCAGTATTAGGATAGGCCATGAAAGAACAGATATTCAACACTCTGGGGTAATTGCTGCATGTGAGTACTAGGAACTTCATCATCAGAGCCTTTCCCACAGTTTCAAACACCTGAAAAGCCTGAAGTGTGAGCAAGACTGCTTGAAAAGGCTGCTGATGCTGGGGGCTCCATCTGTTGCTCATTTGCAGCACATATTTTCAGAATACTGGGAATGCCACTCTCCCACCTTTTTATACTCTCACTCTGCTTTGCATCGATAAGATTTCAGATGAACATTTGTCCCTCAGCCCAGAGGGGAGTATGACAACACACCTGTCATGCTTTCACCCTGACAACATGCCTTCTCTGCAGACAGAAAACTGAGCTGCTGCTGTCCTGATGTTTGGAAAGACAGAACCCCATGGGATTATTTTCCCCATTGTTTTCAGAGGTAGGTGTTTTGTTTCCTCTGCTGCTTCTTCATCAGTACTTAAGTCCCATGCCTTTAACCAATATTGTGCAGTGACTTTTCTGACTGTGCTATAATTTACCCTTCCTCTCTGTTTTAGCTTTATATCATTTCCATCTCTTCCTGCTCCCCTTGGATGCGATTGTGTCAAGTAGGACACATGAAGTACCATCATCTACAAGGATTGCAGTGGAAGCAGGGAAGGCAGATAATAAGACCAAAGGCACATGGGACAAAAAACCCAGAAGTGTCCAAGGACTTTTTTGACATTTCCACTATGGAATGCCCAGCCTGTGGGGGTCATGGCTGGCTGTCCACAGTACAAACCCCCCACTATTTCCTTAAAGGCTTGTTTATCCTCGAGTTCATAGCAAGAGACTCCACTCTGCAGGGTGAACTAGCACTGTGACATGGTGTTGGTGTCAGCACCAATCCTGTTTGCACCCTCCAAGATGATTGGTTGACATTCGGTTAGTTTGGGACATGCAGAAAAATTTGGCATCAATTCATGGTATCAGTTTGTGGTCCAGAAGAGCAGAACTCCCAAGTTCAAGTGGAGTAAATTAGACTGCTATCCTTGCTCTCCTGCTCTGCAGGATGTGGATTTCTGAATTTCACCCCAATATAAACATGCAGGAGTGAATGCCATGACATAAATGAGAAGAGTAGATTGAGTCCCTCCATGGCCTCAAGACATGGTGAGGGTAGGAGGTAGGCCAAAGCACATTTAAGCCATCATCCCATACAGCACTCATCTTGCTAGCTCTGAGTCACACCTTTTCTCCACCTTGGTACATTTGGTATTTAGAGACATGGAACAAGAGGCAAATTATGACTCTGAGGCAGAAGCAACACAGAAGCTCTGCAAGATGGTGGCAGAGGAAGGTGGTAACAGGAATGTCGCAACGTGATACCAGATAGAGCTGATACTAGACATTATTACAAGATATTTTTATAGACAGAAGATGTCAATTGCTGTAAAGTCAGTATAAATTAAATGACTAGTCAGAGAAAATCCAAATCATTCAAAAAACATCACTGCTGAATATTTGTACAATTGAATTAAGGTAAAAAAACAACCCAAAATATGAAGCAAGCTGTAATCCTGAGTACTAGAAACTGAAGGAAACAAAGGAAAATGAAAATTATTTAAAAGCTGTCAGAAAAGAATGCAGATTTGTTCTTGAAATTGCTGCAAATAATCATTAAAGAGAACTGAATTTCTGCTTGGCTGATTATCTGTCTTGCATAAATACTCTAGAAGGGCCCTAGGGTATTACCTGTTTATCACAAAATAAAAAATAGCTGCTTATAGACAAACATTGAAATTTATTTGAAAAGGCAATGTAACTTTTCAAGAGTTGCATGTTTGCTTTTGCATGTTCAAATTAACAAGAAGAAACACAGTCTTTGCAAGTGCATCCCTTCTTAACAGAGAAATCCACAGTGATAACATTTTTAATAAATGCACTTCACATTACCATAATGATATTTGTCTAGCAATACCTTGGGAATTATAGTTAGATTTAACATTATTAATTTGGTACAATTTTCATGTGTTATTGACATATTTTACATCCTCTGATGGATCTGAATTGCCCCAGGATAATGGGAAATTTCTCTGTGCATGAATTTTCAAAATGCTTTTCAAATACAACAAAGCATACAACAAAGAAAAGCAATCTCATGGGAGCATCAGCATGCAAAATGGATTTCCTAGTTCATGATCTGCACCTATGTTTCCTGACTAGTAATGAGAAATCTCAAAATAAATTGAATGCGACAATAGCCAGATCCTTGTCTCATGGTTATAGCCTGTCATTAAGAACTAGGTTTTAAAGTTCATGTCCTATAAAAACGCTGCCTGGAAATGAAGGAAATGAAGGTTGTGATCAGTTTTTAATATCTCACAGAGAAACTAGTACAATGAACAACTTTTGGAGCTTGGTAGTTTTGTGCAGCTAACACCAATACAAATATCTTAGGTTTAGCTATCAAAGAGGGAAAGGCATTGATTCAGCCACACGGGAGGTAACAGTTAGCAGTTAGGAGAAGAAATTCGGCAATAGAAAATATAATATAAATATCAGGGATAAAGCACCTGACTGTGAAGACTCTAAGAATAAGCTGCCAAATTGCCACAAGCAACACATGAGCAAAGACAAAATATCACAGGCAAATATATTGCAATGCTTGGCAGCAGGGGTGGTTTATCTCTCTTTTTTTTAATTTGACATATTCCAGACCCAAGTCTGCAGCAATTTATCCTTTCATTTTTAAACCATGTTTCCCTTACTGCTTGCAGCTCTTGTAGCTTGGGACAGAAATGGCAGCAAGTGGGACAAGGAGGAGTTTCATGCTGGAGGAGAGGTGCTGATGTCCATGCTGCAGAGCACACAGAGAAAAGCCTGCTCTTTAAGAGTTTATTTATTGAACTACTGAAGACAAACTACTTTTTCATGCATTTCCACAGAAGGGGAAAACAGAGGAGACAGTGAAGCTGAGCAAATTCCTGTTTAGGCATGCCCTTGTGGAAGGTGTTTCATAAGGGTGGTGACAGTCAGTAACCAGAGGCACACCATCACTTCATCTGGATAACAAACAGGGAGGTTTTGAAGGAAAATCTCATTCTCCTTTTGTTGCCATGACAGCCTTATGAAAAATATAGCAAAAGTTAGCAAAATCAACAAACTCAGCATGTAAAATTCCAATGAAGTCAGGAGATTGTTTGATAGACTAGCTCAGTAATTCAATAAGAGCCACTGTCATCAAAAATCATACATACATAAACTATTGCTAGTGTGAAGGAAATGCAGCAGAGAGAAGTGCTCCATCCTCCAGTTCAGTGTTCATGGAAAACAGAGAGAGAGGGATAAGAAGTAAGACTTTTTAAGGTAGTCTTCCTTTTCTTGACCATAGAAATGTTCAGAGCTCTTCTTGAATGTGTCATTCTGTCACCCTGAGTAGATTTCTGCCTGATTTTTCACATTTTTACACCCCTAGTGCTAGATAGACCTTACCCTCACACAAAATCACCAGCTATTAAGCACCAACTTTTTAGTGCTCAGAACAAGAACCTAACAGAAGGTCAAATACTTTTCTTTTTACAGAAAATCAGTGCAGAAAAGTGGTGACTTAGAGCCAGGACAAAAGAAAACCTCTTTGTTTAAAGTACTTAAATGGAGTGGGACCTTCATTCCACTGCCAGATTGAAGGTCCTCTGCCACCTGACTTACAGCTGTGCCTTATATTTGATAAAGTTCATAGCCCCTAGAGCTTTAATTCATGTTTAAGTGAGCCCAGGCCTACACAACCCAGGAACTGAGCCAGTGACACATATTCAGGAGCAGAGATAAGGGACACTCCTTCCCTTCCCAGGCCCCTCTTGGAACACTACAGGGTGAAGGCAGAAATTAGACCTGCTGGGACTTTAGCTGTAGCCTAGTAGCTTGGTATCTCACTATAGTAGTCAAAAGAAGTAGCAACTTGCCTTATCATCCTGAGGGAAGACCCTGAGCATCACATCATCTTCTAAAGAAGGATACCTTCAGATCAATCAGACCTGTAGCTACCACTTTGGCTGAGGGTCTTCCTTGAAACTTTAGGTCAGGTTTCTGAGCGCCAAACTAATGTACAGTTTCAAGCATGTTTTCTGACAGAATGCCATTTTCCAGGCATTCTGCAATGAGGCATCTACTGAACATGCTGTTATATTGACTCTTCTCCTAACAAATCTTAATCTGTGTCTGCAAAACTCATGATGATGGACCAGAGGAGGTTCCTTGCTCCGTGTAACCCTCCATGAATCAGAATGACCACAACCACCCAGCACTGAGATAGTCTTCATGTCCCACCCCTGTGACACTCAGACAAAATTATTCCTCTTTCTGGTCGCTTTCACAGTGCAAAGTATCTGAAAAGTTGTAAATTCAGCCAAGCTGAGTCATCTTGCTACAGTATGAAGCTAAAAGTTTGTGTAGCCAGTCACAGAGAGTGGAACAATGGTAGTTCTGGGGAGGGAAAGCTGCAGTGCTTGGGGTGGGGTTATTTCTCATACCTGCTGCTTGTGAGAAAGGTTGCTTGGAGCGAGTCATCGTCAGCAGCAACATCTTGTCATTGTCTTGAAGAGAACTCTCTGGCATTGTCTGGAACAGAGATGTGAAGCAATGTGACATGGAATGCTGCCAGCCTCCCTGCGTGCAGCACAGGACCAGTGAACACCCTCTGCTGGATTTTGCTGCCAGGATCTGGCATGGTGAAGTTAGATGACACGGCACACCGTTTGCAGCCAAAGCTGTCTTTCACATCCTTTACAGTCCTGCAGCCACTCTGCATTCTAGTGGGACTAGAATACTCAGTAATACTCAGTAACTTTGAGAAACACAACACTGTTGGTAGTGTATTTTTATAAGCTGATTTTGCAAGCTTTTGGCAGCTAGTTGTTATCGTTTTGACCAAAGCTTTCAAATAATCGAGACAAGAGCTATTACTTTTGCAACTATATGTGCTTTAAGCTGCTGCAAACACCTGATCTTTTCTTCAGTTCCAATATCTGCCAATTATAAGAGACCTGAAGTCTAGAGCACATGGAGGACTGTGGGATTTCTCTTTGCAATTTGGTGTCTCCTGGTAGGTGTCCAGGAGTGTAAATCTGGAAGGATAAAATAAAGGCAAGACCAGGAAACATGAAAGAAAAACTATACCCAGACAAAAGTGACTATACCATCCCAGAAAAGAAAAAGTGCATGAACGAACATCACCTTGCAGATGTTGTCCCTCAGCAGTAAGCGAGGATCTGATTTACATATCTATTTATTTTACTGCTACAGATGAAATATGACCCTTTCCAGTGTGGAAAACAACAGGAGATCACAATGGTCTTAGAAAGGAGGCTGTAAACATGAACACCAACTGGGCTCTGTCCTGCATGAATAAAAAATTCAGAAACCAAAAGGGCCTACTTGTGGCTCCAATGCACAATTATGTACTAGAGTATGACGCAATGTATTCTAAATTTATGGAATATTTCAAATGCACCGGAAAAAACAAATGCCAGCTGATAGCACTTCCTAGAACAGTTTTCCTAATACAGTTCCTAGAAACCGAAATTATGAATTTGATATTCCAGTCCTACTCCACATGCATACACTGTGCCGCAACCCTTTTCTTCCATGCAAAACACATGCTGATTTTGCAGAACGCCTTCTATTTTCTAAACGCAACCCCTCAGTAGAAATGCATACTTTCAACACTGAACCAGTGATGTGCCAATGGTCTCTGTCAAAGCCAAGCACCAAGTCAGCAGCATGAAACCTCCTCAACTTCAGATGACTGAAGGAGGAGGAGAAGTCAGAGCCCTTTGTTCTGCCATGAAAGCTAGTGTTTCCTGCTTCTAGGGTCTTTGCTCTCCTGCATGTGGGACAAATTAACTGAAAAAACTGTCTCTTCATGTAGCCCATTCTCCAAGCACATACCATCTGATTTCACTCAGCTATCCTTGTACTGAAAACAATAAACTGGTTTTGCCTACAGCATATCTTCCAGAAAGACTTCCAGTTCTAATTTGCAAACAAAAATGAAAAACTAGCTTCTTCCAAGGCTAGTTCCTTCCCAATGATGAATCACCCTCCCCATTTAAAGCGTATATCTTACATCTCTTCTGAGTTTTAATTGAAATTCTCATGTGAATGTTACTTCTGACTCCAGTAGCATTAAGCCAATGAATCACTATAGCTCTGATCCAGGGTGACAGCTCCTACACATAACAAGGAAATCCATAACCTTATGAAAATGCAGAAAGCTAAATGGACAAATGCTTATATATCAAATCTACTGGCACATGAATCCTGTCATGCTGAGCTATCAGCACTGATCTATCAGCATTCTGGGGACAGACAACCATCAATTAGAATATTTTTTTAACCTAGTATCATGATCAAATATTCAGGAAGGCAAATGCTAGTTGAGTTCAAACCCAAATAGAGAATTTCCTGCAAGATTTGAAAATCAGCAGACTATAGGAAAAGAGACCAAGACTGTATCACATTTATGTCAGAGTTTCAGGCTGATGCTGTGACGACAGAATGATCGAATCAGATGTCTTTTTATCTCAGATGGTTTGAAAAGTGTATTGGAAACTACCCAACTCTTTCACAGAATACTTGACTTGAACATTGAATTCATCTTTCTCACATGCCTGCTCCTCAGTTTGTACTGCAAACATCGAGACAGACTACCATTAACCTATAATAAACCCTCTAGACTGGTTTCGAAGTTAGTGGAGTAAAACAATTGTCAAAAAACATGGTTTTGACGCAAAGCATTGACTTATAAGGGCTCCCCTTTCTTTACTTTGAAGTCGCCTGTCTAGCTCAGCTTGAAGAAAATCAGGGCTCCTGCAGTTTCTAGGACTGTGAATATAGAGAACTGCTGAATTCCACAGAAAATAACCGCATGCAAAATTGATGCCTGTAACCTCTCAAAACATTGTGCGTGGGATTGTAATTAAAATCCTTCCTTACAAGAAAGTCTTGTATTGCTCCAGCAGAGACACACCTTCCCATTTCTTTGTTTCAGGTTGATTTGAATGTTCTGAAATGTTCTTGCATATTCATTTTGTTCAGTAAGGCCCCACACTTCTGGAACAGTTTACATTTAGGTATCTGCTTAAGCCTCACTGAAACCAAATTGCAGTAAAGTAATATTGTGACAAACAGGGCTGCATTGCACCAACT
Source organism: Chamaea fasciata (assembly GCF_029207755.1). Classification (NCBI taxonomy): domain Eukaryota; kingdom Metazoa; phylum Chordata; class Aves; order Passeriformes; family Sylviidae; genus Chamaea; species Chamaea fasciata. Next base: position 54,042,779 of record NW_027094087.1, on the reverse strand, counting down.
GTAAGCAGTGTTGTTAACAGAGAATACTAATATTAGTAAAGTGATAAGCTTAGGCAACTTCATTACTGAACCTCTTCAGTTCACATACTCAGAGCACAATCCAGTCAGCTATTTTCAGAAGGGTTTTACGTGCCATGCCAGCAAGCAACACCAACTCTGTATACTACAGAACTGAGCTTTTCAGAAAAGTGTGTGCGTGCTTTGTAATGACTTCCTAATTGGAAGTACCAGTGCAGACATGTCCCAGGAGCAATGTCTGATTAGATACTGTTACTCACAAGTAACTGTCAATGAATTCCAGGTAATTTTATACTCTAATTATGCACAAATTTATTCTGTTTCGTTTCTGAGAACCAGGTCCAGTAAAACAATCCAACTCTTCAGCCATGGCATATAACCATGGCAGTAATCAGGAGTGCACTTCTCTTAAACCAGGGAAATTGCTGCACTGAAGTCCCTTAGGTGCTGCTTCTCTTTGCAGGGACCATGGCATGAACAGAAAATCTCTGCAGAGATTGTCAAACTCAGGGAGTATATCTGAGTCACTGAAAGAGCATAAAATTATTAAAATATGTTTCCGGTACAAAGACTGGGGAAGAGACCTGTGGGACTGATTTGCAGCAGGACACCAGGCTGCTCCTAGTCTGCTGGAAAAAAGGCTTGAGTCCCATCAATTAATACATGTTATAAACTGAGATTCAAGTCTAGGTGCTTAGGAAAACTCAAGATAACTACATGGAGGGCAACATTTTAGAGGTGCATGTAAGAATGAGTCTAGGATGCAGTTTATGTACAGTCACAGAGCTTACTCAAGTATCTGCTCTAGGTTCTGTCCCTTCACAACTCCGGTAGCACCTCATTACCATGTAACATACTGTTCTTGTTGGAATTCACTCCCCCAAGAGTGATGGACTCTAAGAAGTGTGAAAATCTCCCAACATAATGATGAAGCAAGAGCTATAAACAAAGCTTTCTTTAGTCCTTAAATTAGTTGCAAAACAATTTAATGACAGGTTGTCATAAGTAAAGGGAACAAGAATTTAACCATTAATGTCAAAAAGGTTGTACCAACAATCTGAAGGAGCAAGTTTGTCCACTCCTCTCATGGTGAGGAAAGGATAGACATCGTATACAGAGATGCATGAGGTTTAACTGCGGAAGCTCTCATGATAAAGAGGACATTGGAGTAAAGGATAAAAGACCTCCATGCCATCCACACCCAGCTGTACCCACTCTGCATCTGAACCAGGGACTGGTTCAAACTCCAAACACTAAATTTGAAACACTTGAAGTTAGCATAGGTAAATATAGACACTAAGAATATTTCCAGTCATGACAAAAAATCTGAATAATACATATTTTATCCTGATTCCTACGAAACACAGTTGGCATGCCTCATAGAAAGGACTTTAAAAATAAATTAGGATGGAAACTGGGAGTGATTTTGGTTCTCAGGAGTAACAAATGAGGTAATGAAAGACTTGGCAACCGTTGATGGAGCTTGAGGAAGGAAACTCACACTGATAGAAACAACAGCCAAGCAGCTAATAAGAGCTTCTAAGGTGCTGTTTCTCTCCCCCCATGCGTTGCTGGGCATGGCTGGTAAAGAAACTGCTTCCCCATCGTGCACTTACACAGGAGGCCTGACAAATAGACCAGGCAAGGTCAAACTATTGGAACAGAATGTGAAATCAGACACTAGAAGGAATAACAGCAAGTGGTAAAATAGCAGCCACACTTGGAGCAGATATATGAAGAAAAAGCAGTGTGCAGAAAGACAGAGATGAAGCAAAAGGCAGTGGGGTGCATCAACAAAGGAACTGAACATAAAAGTGTAAAGGTAGAAACAATGGCATGGGCACAAAAGTATCTGTCTCAGTCTCACTGAGAAAAAAATGAAAGAGGTTTTAATGGACTGAGAAACCACTGTATAATTTCATTACGAGATCTGGTTGTTGTAGATAGTCAGGCAACGCTGTTAGGGGGAGAGTTTTACTAATAATCATATCGTTAATGGATACTTTGGTATCCTACATAAAGGACTTAGAATAAGTGTGAAGGGTAATAGAAGGGTAAATTACTTCTAGATGGGATGGGTGGCACATTTCTCCACCAAATAGCCAATAAAACCAAGAAAGAGACTGTGGGTTATTCTTATTAGTCTTGTAATTGCTGAAACCATTTTAGGAAATTTGGTCATTAAAAATAAAATCCCAAAGAAGATGAGTTTATATTAAGTGGAAGAACATGTGAAAGTAGATCCGCAAGTTCTTCACTGAAGACAGAGCATTATTGGAAATGAGGGAAACTAATTTAGCCATCTGATGTTGAAAAGACTGATACTGTGACTAACTGATATTGTGCGAATATTTCTGCTCTTTGCTTAGATTTAACTGCTTCTTAATTTAGAAAGACATAAAAAGAGGCTAGGGGTATGATACAAAAAAATGGAGAAATTGGTAAAATTCCCATCATTATTTGAGGATTCGAGTTGAAACTTAAAGAGATGGAGAGCAACAGTGTTGCGAGGGCCAAAGGAATAAGTACTTTGTCTTGAGGGAAAAAAAGGGGAAAAAAATTGTGTATCCTTTCAGAGAAAAGAATAAGAAGTATATTAAACCCAGAAGAGATGGAGGAAAGATCTGTGTTAAACACACACACACACACATATATATATAAGCATTGGTTATAAAAAAAAGATGAAGAAGGTCAAACAATAAATTCAAATAACTGAATGTGCACACATTTAATATGGAAATAGAAAGTCCCTTGCCTTTGGAAAAGGAAGTTAAAGAACAATGGGGCTTTGGTCAAAGCAGGGGCACAAAACCTAAAGAAAACTAAGACAGAGATAGACCAATTGTTACATTATGGCTGCAGCAAGAAAGGAGAGATCTTCCTGCTGCCTGCAATACCACTGTCAGAACTGCTGTGCTGCTTATGAAAAACAGGGCAAAATGTGTATCTTCCTGTTGTCTCCTAAGTAAAACAAACAATACAGGAAATAATAACAGAGCAAACTGAAAACAACCTAAGTTCAAAGGCACAATATTCAGCTAGCACTAATGTTCCAATATTGGACTCCATGATATTGTTTTTGATGCAATGTAGGATGCTGACTGTTGGGCTGGAGCTGCCAATAATTGCATGGTATTGATTTTTATTTTAACCTCTTTCTGAGTACCAGAGTTGATTTCCCTCTTTGCTGAAGCACAGAGCTTGCCAAAGTGTGCGGGCTGAAGGGGAGGAGCTTGGACTTGATAAAACACCCCTTCCCACTGCTAGCAGTGTCTTCAGTGATGACGAAGCAAGGGTTCAGCCCTGCAGAAGGCATCCTGCGCTACTGCCTGCAGTGTCAGGGAGTGTCACTAGCATCAAAGAATTTGGCTGCAAGCTCGCCTGTAGCTTGAGGAATTTAGCCTCAGAGTGTACCTAAATGAGGCTCCAACAACCACCCTGCAGATGCAAACCAGCTGACCTTCTTGTTTGCTTGGTGGGATACTGATAACAGCACCTCTGTACCTTCAAAATCTTGCTGGGAAGATGGGTGAATATTCGAGCAGCCAGCTGCTGCCGAGATCTGCAGCCACTGCTCCTGCTGTTCTGAGGGAAGCTCAGCTTTAAGACAAATTGTCCCAAACACAGAACAAAGAAACATGTTGAAATAAGATCTAGTAAAAAAGAAAAGCAATCTGAAAAAGCATGAACAAAAACAGCTGTGGCAGAAACTAAAACTAGATTGTGAGCAAAACAAAGAAGGAATAATCTATTGTCATCCCACTCCTCTTTTGAGAGCCTTAAAAATAGCTTTCCCTCAAACAAGGGGAAATCCAGACAAAGTGTAGAGAAACTGAAGCAATGATTTATGCTATTCTCAGGGCTGCTAGACTATACTTTTCTGGGACCCATCTCCTTGGACACATATCCACAGCCATCAGCTTCACCTGCATATGGAAAAGCACCTGGAAACTGGATTGTATTTCTTCTTTCCACTGTGTGTGATTTTCTTTCTGCAATCCTTTGGTTTGCCTTTTTGTTTTGCCATCTGTTTAAAAATAATCTGTGTCAGCGAACAAGGAGAGTGTCAGAACATGCTCACAGGAGCACCATAAATAGCCCATGGTTGAAGGAACTTGCCAGCTCCTGGAATTACTGAAAGATCATTTGCTGTGCCTGACCAACTGCAAATAAGGAGCGCATTCATTTCTTACCCTTCCCTTTAAGTTGTGGCATGTACAGCCCCAACTCTGGAGCACAGCATAGCTGCTATTTTTTACTACTTCCAAGCCACATTTAATTATTTAAATCTTCTCTAGTTATCAGATCAATTCATTTGTTTTAATACTAGATTATCAGGGTGATTTGTGGGGAAGGGAAACAAAGGATACTTGCTGTGTGCTTCATGAGCTAGCAGCTGATTCTTACATGCTCTCGTTAAGTCTTTCTCATTTTCACATGCTTTATACATTGCTTCTCTCTGACAACACCATAGAAAATAGCTGGTTTTGTCTCACTAAAACAGGCCTACTTAGCATTCAAGCATTTTGTTGCCAGTTTGAATATTGATGGACTCAGCAGACAAAGCCAGACAGTGGAAAATATTGGCAGCACCTATAAGAAGGATGCCTCAGGCTGGTCACAGCAACATCAGGTCGACAAAGAGGGGGGACTCCACTTCTCCTTCATTGACAGTCCTGTAATACTGGCATTGAAACTTCTACCTGCTTCACATTTCTCTGAGCTCCAGCTTTACCCAAATATGAACTAAGGGTGGCAGAAAATTGTTTTAGGTGAATTGTCTCAGTGTGCTACAGCCCAAATGTTCCACAAATGAGCCCTGAAGTCCTCTTCGGCAGCTAGCATGTCAAAATTATATGACTAGTAATAACATCTGGCACCAGTGAATGACTAATGCTGCTTCCATGGCAGTGAAAATCAGGAGGTTATTCATCTGGATCATTACTTTTTAAGCTCCAACAGTCCAAAACCTGAGAAGTTTTGGTTTTAAGCCAAAACAGAGGACAGTTCGTGACAGCTGGAAGAAGCAAGTGGCCAGTGATCAATTATTTTAAAGGAAGATGGCTAATTCTCTCCTATCACACATGAAAGCTATTTCAATATCAAAGAGTCTAATTTGGAGACACTCTATTAACACCCAAGCCCTTGAACACTGAGAATTTCTTTCTCTATCTCGTGAAGTTCTCCTTGCATTCCATGAGCAATTACTGTAACATGCATCTTATGAGATTTTGAAACAAACTGTTCCCTTGTACCATGGAGATTCATCTGGCTGCAAACACATAAAATGTCATTAATTCTACTGAGAAAAATACAATGGTGGTCACAGTGAGAGCATCAGGTAGAGATAGGCGGGGGGGGAATAGGAAATTCAAATTTTGTTAGTTTTGTGGAAGTAGAGAACTTCAAATTAAGTTTTGCAATATTTGAAGGAAAAATTGTAGATATGTTGGGGTTTCTTTTCTTTTTAATAGGGTAGATCACAGTGCTATTCACAGTGCAGTGGGAGAGCAATCCTAAAGCCTCTTGCACTGACTTTTGAAGAATTTTGGCAGTACATCTCCTCCCACAGATCCTTTTCCCACTTTTACATAGAAAAAAAGAAATTAGCCATATGCCTTATGGTTCCTTCCACCCTGCTACTCTGATCATCAGAAAGACATCAAAGAAACTGCAAAGGACCATATTCATTAGAACAACTCATAGATTTGCAATAAGGAACTGAGCTCTTTGAAGCCATGGAAGACCACATTTTTGCCCCATCCTTTAGTTTTGCATGAGGAATAGGGTATGAAGATTCAGCCAGCATTTCCTCAGTTGAGAAAGAGCATTCAAGACCAAAGCTCTGTTCCCGTCTACACTGTGCTAGAGATGCTTGTACACTTTATGCAACATTTATAGACCTTTTAGAAGCATTGATGGCACAGAGATTGCCTTTGGGAGTCTAAGCATCTACACTTGAAAACAACAAGGGAAAAATCAAAGAGTAGCAAGTGCCTCTTGAGCACATACAAGCTTGTTTTTCTACAAGATGCAAGTGGTAAGACTTGAAGATTTCACCAGAAGAATAAATGGCATATTCTCAACACAAATTGTTTGTCAATCAAAAGGAGAAACAAAACTTCTTTGTAATTCCACCTGAGTAGACACGGCAGGCAAAGCTTCACTTCAGATGGTGAAATACAGGCAACAAATGAAACAACTGAAAATGGGGTCTAAGCAAGAGACACATCAGACACTTTCATTAAGCTGCACACTCATCAGCTCTATCTAAAATTATTCATTTAGTGTATGCCCAATTTTACTGCAATCATTCAAAACCTAGACAAGAACCATCACCTTTCATCCTGCTTCCTCCAACATATGAATTATAAAATACTTATATATTTCATCCATAGCTTATTCTGAATGGTTTTTAATAGCATTTACCTAATCCCACTTAGGCTGGGACCTCAGTTCTTGATAAGCAATTCAGAGTGCTGGATGTTAAAACTAAACAAACTCTCACCCAGATCCTGCTAGGCTTGTTGGCTTTCTGGGTTTTTTTGGTTCCCAGGGAAAGACACACAAGGAAATCCAAAGAGTGAAATTGCACTTGGAGAATATTATCTGTTTAAGGAAATGATATATACTCAGAAGCACATAAATCATAATATCTTTTTAAAACACAGGTATTGACAGAACAAGAAATAATTAATAAAAACCAAGCAACAACCTCTGCTCAAGGGAAAAACTGTCCCTGCAAATTAATAGTGTAATGCTTGAAGTAAGAGTTGAGCACCAGACGAGTCAGAAGCACCTGCAAGTTCAAGAGAAGATAAGCATCATTCCAGTGGCTTAAATGCATCATCTTTCTGCCACAAAGATCCATGAGCAGAGCACAATCCAAAACTATTTGTGAGAGGAAGTGCTTTCAAAAGAGAAAGTAACATCTTTCTAGTCCCAAAGTGGTTACTTTCAGAAAAGTTACTACGCTAACACTCATCTCTTCAGCTTGAGGTGTGGTTACCTGAATAAAAGTAATAAGAGCTAAGAAAAGAGAGTTCAAGTGTCTACCCTCCTGCTTCAGTCTCTCCTGCTAAACTTTGGCTGCAGCAGGATTTCACGGCTGTGAGTGGTACATAATTGTGCACTTGGTGATTTGGGTTACAGAGTGAGTAAAGTATAAAAAGGCATCTTAGACTGGAAGTCCACTTTTGCTGTGAAAATCTCACATTCCCATGTTCTTTTACCTTTGATAACAGCAGCAGGCTTTTTAAAAGAAAAACCTCCAAGTCCTGTATGGCATTTAAATAGCAGATCTAATATAATTACGTGTAAGTTGAAACAATTATCTGAAAATCACGTAGTAAATAAAGGAGGCAAAGCACTCAGCCATCACAAATGAAAATGCCAGAAGAGACCTAAGCCTTCATTATAGACTGATGACCAGCTAAATTATATTGCTAGAGCACATGCAAGGCCATCATTGACAGCCTAATTCCAGCTTACCTCTGTGGAGATATGAGAAATCCTTCTCTCAGCCCATACCCAGAAAGCAGATGAAAAGAGAATGAAAATTAAAAGCTTCATAGAGGTTTGCTGGACTATACTCATACTGCACCAGAACTTGATTTAAGAGGTTACAGGGACTTCATATTTCTCCGGTTGTCTCAGCAGCCAATCTGATGAGAAATGTAATAGATAGATGGAGAGTGTGCAAATAAGGACAGTCACTGACCCTTTAACTCTGGTAAGTCAATTTTCTCATACATGCACTCCTTTGAGTTGTGAGTGCAAACTGGTACAAGCTTGCTTAGCCAGGATGCAGGTGATGGTGAGGCTGGAGTGTCACTGTGGAAGCAGACGGGGTGGAAGTGGGAACTGCAGCACACAGGGGACTGCAGGAGAAGGACCCACTAGTTAGAAATGGCTTTGTGACAAAGTGAGGCACCAAATCCAAGCTGGTAAGCTCTGCTGTGGGTCAGGGATCAGGTTAATAGAGAAGCACTGAAGTAAAACAGTTATCTGACTTTCTGGGCAGGAGCAGCACTGTGCTGTGCTGTAGTTGTCCACAGATCTTCACAATCTCTTGGTGTGTGCCATGTGTACAACAGAGCTGTTTTCCTCCTCTGGTTCCTTCTATGAACTGCAAACCAATTTTAAACTTTCAATATTGACACATGGGTGAAAGAGGGTGGTTAGACCTACCAGGCTGCAGCAGTACTGATGGGCTTGGTTGGCAGTTTCAACAACAGAACAAGTGGGTTACTGCAAAACCTTAAACTGAAACAGGGTAGGTTCAAATTTTATACTGGGACAAAATGCTTTATTGTGTGGGGGGTGAGACACTGGCACAGGGTGTCCAGAGGAGCTGTAGATTCCCCAACCCTGCAAATGTTCAAGGCCAGGCTGGATGGGGCTTTGAGCAACCTGGTCTAGTGGAAGGTGTCCTTGCCCATTATGAGGGAGGCAAAACCTTTGATCTCTTGCAACACAAATCCTTCTAAGACTCTCTGATTCACTGCACTAGGGAAAAGTTGAGCCCATACTTCCCTTAGAAGAAGAGGGAAGAGTTATTTTGCCTCTCCACAAACAAATGGACTGCTTGTATGCCCAGTCTTCAGCTGTACAGCACTTTTCACAACCATGCTGGTTTCTGCTCTGGCTTCAGGGGCAATCAGCCATTCCAAGGATCTATCAAGAAAGTAGGGAAGATGCCTAAAACAATGACAAGCAAAGGAGAACAGTTAAAAAAAGTCAGGTTGCCCAAGCAGAGAGGACAGAAGGTACAGACACAGCCCTCATTCTTGTGAGATGTTGCAATTTTCACAGACCTTGGGTAAAGGGAGCAGAGCATCACTTCCCAGAGACCATCAGGAGAAAGTTGCACTCTAGTTTGTGACCATGGGGAATAAATAGAGACTCTTCATACTCCCCTTTGCAGTTTCTCTGGGGAAACACTGTATGCTCAAAAAACACTTTAAAAATCAAAATGTCATCTGCCTTGAAAAGGGCAGTAATGTCTCTGCAAGCTTCTTCAGTTTTTTCTCAGGGTAGATACACAGCTAGCTGTTCTTATATCATCAAACCAGTCATTAAACCTAGACCACACCACAGAAAATGGAAAAATAACGAAAGATTTTCTTGTAAATATATGCATGATTATGAATAATGTTTGATTTTTTTACATGAAGAGGCTATTTTAGTTTCTGTCAAAAAATGGTTCACCCGTTCACTTTAAGGACAAAAATGTGGAGGATGGTATTTCCAAGATGATAAGGGCGTACATTTACAAGAAAAATTCTTGCAGATACATCAATGTCAACACAGGATCACACAATAGTTGCACATTTCCGGCATACAAATCCGTCACAGCAATCTTTGGGTGAGGCAGGATTCACTAATTAGCTATGCCAATATTAAAGCTGAGTGACTCATATGGCTGAAAGAGGGTAGATGACAACCGGATGCTGGACTTGAGACTGAAGAACATTGCAAAAAAAACAGGAGCATCTTTGCCATCACTCCCACCTTGATATGTAAGGTTTGATCTGGAAAACCCTCATAAAACTAAAAAAAAAAATGGAAATTTTCCTGTCATTGCGATGGACTTTGTTTCACATCTTTACTTTGCAATTTGGATTTAAGTTTTCTAGCCAGTAACTGTCACACAACAGAGAATGTCACTGTGATTTATAGACTATTGTGGTTTTTTTCCGCAGCGGCATTTTCCAAGAGAGTTAATTCTCCATAAAACACAATTATTTCTTTTTATGTGCCTCCAAAAATTATGAAGCAATTTTTATATACACCCTCACTTCAGACGCATCAGAATGTTCCAGCTCTGTGTCTCTTGAACAACAAAATTACTATGTTTGGAATGAAAACATAGATTACAGCAGTTTAATTAAGACAGTTCTGGAAAAGTGAACAAATATCAGAGCAAAATGTTCATCATTAAGTGAAAGACAAATCGCTACATTTTGTTTTGGTAGTTTGTATATTTGGCAGGGGAAAATATGTCCTAGACAAATACAGTTTTCTTCCTGCTATTCCTAGAGTTGAGCTATGTTTGAAAGTACGGGCAAAATGGATTTTAATCACAATATTGGGCTAAACAAGTGTAGCACAGAGCAGGAGAGAGAGTATATGGTACCTCATTAGAAGTGGCCCTCTTCCTTCTCTATGTGCAAATCCAGTACTAGGAAGTCTGGCTCCCATTTGCTTTCCAGCACAGATGAGGAAGCCAAGCTTATTATTCCCTTTTTAGGAGGGGATATTAGTATTATAATTCAAGCTGGTGAAATTCAGATTTCTTATCCTGAGGGGAAGTTCAAAGCACTGGCACTTGGTTTCATTCTACATCACAAATAAAAAATAAAAAAAAACCTTCACTTTGACTGTTCTTAAATAGTTTGTTTTACTTTGTTTCAGCTGCCTCTGAAATAAATGACAACAGTAATAAAGTCAAACTGAAATGTTATAACTTTTATCTAACTAATATTTTGATAATTTTTCGCACATATTTTGACTCAGCCGTGGCCATGATTCAATTTAGTTTCTTTCAAACAGCATTTGCTGACAGAATGCTGTTACTTTTACAATTGCCCATAAACTATGATTAGAAATTAATTGATCTGTTAATAGTGAACAAACAGATGTATTTTTCCACCAGTGACACATGTCCAGGCCCTCTTCAACGTCACCTAGACTTGGAAGCAATATTGTATCAGAGGAATACTATTGCACACAGGAGACTGGACTCTCCCTGGACCTGCCTGGCTCTGCAGTGTGGACTTCTCCAGAAGGAATGCCTGTTCACACCTGCTCCAACAATGAACCCTCCATCCTTGACTACCTACTTTCTGCTAATGCAGCTGTGAAAAAGGGACTAAAGCAAAGGAGGAAAACAATATTTAGTACTTTCTCAGTGTCTGAAATGACCCTTTCCTTGATGTTCCTCAAGTTTCTTAGTGCCTCAGCAAAGGCTTTCAAATATTCCTGTTCCAAAAAGCACTGCAATGCACTCCTCCCTAGTCTGCCACTGGTTTTGTTGGTTTTTCCTCTGTTTGTTTGCTTGGGTATAGATCCATTACTTTCACACTTTAAGGCCCTCGGGGTACACAGCTATCACCCGTCACACCCCATTTACCACCCATCTTTGTGGCCATCAGCAGTCCTACCTAAATGACAAAGAAAACAGTAATAGCAAAGTCAAACGAACAGGAGACCCAGATATCCAGAAAATGAATGGAACTGGAAGTGGGAGAAAGGAAGCAGCGGCTGAGTACAGAAGGCAGTAAAAATTACCTACTCCTGGCCTTTTTGGTGGGATATTGGTCCCTTGGGATGAATTAGGGTGCACCCATTCAGCCAAGGCACAGAAGCAATAAGGGCTCTTGCCCAACTGGATCTTTCACCAGGGGGACAAAGGGGCTTCAAACTTTCTACCTGAAGGCATCCCTTCCAATTCACCCCCACCCCCAGTACAGACACTTAACAGTGGTGGGAGTGTGGGCAGCACAGGCTGCCTCGGTGGAGGCAAGGAGACATCCCCCCAACATATTTTTTTAATAATTATGCTAATGAGCAACAGAAGTGGAGTAGTAGATCTAGCACTACACTGAGAGAGAACAAATCTGTCCTAATCATCTTCTGTATCACTAATTAATGTGTTCTGAATAGTAATAGGCTGGGACAATCAAGGCTGAAAGCTGCACTGAAACAAGCTGCTCAGAAGTGACTACTACAAATATTAAAATGAGGAAAACTGTGGAAAAACTGAGAATTAGGGGGAAAAAATTAAATAATGAAACAATAATAGGCTGTATGTATCTAATGACTCTCAACCCAAAGGAACCCACAGGATATTGCAGTGTAATAAGGAAACTAATTAAGAGAGGTCACTTTACCCAGCACTGACATGGAGCTGCCTCTTGTCTGGTTGATAACAACCATTAGCAGCAGCAGTACAGAATTGCTTGAGTCTAGAATTATAAAATAACACCAAAACCATCTAAAGTATCTGGTATGTAGATTGTTCAGTTTGGTTTCAAGTTTGATTGGAAGGTAGTTTGAGTTTTTCCCTTCAAACGCTGTATTGGTAGGAACCAGATTTTCTGAAGTCAGCAACACCGAGTTCAGTCTGTGCCTCAACTGTTCTCCCTAACTCCTCTTACAGGCAGCAAATGGCAACAGGTACTTTTAGGACTCAATTCATGTGATCAACAACAGATATTCATTTTAAAATGGTATGAATCACATCCTAAAATTATAATCATATTCTGGCTATAAAGGGAGTCCTGGCACATAGTTCGAATGCGAACAGCTTTATTGTAATTTTTTTTTTTATTTCTGTCAGTTGAAGACTACCTGATATATATAGGCATGAGAGACTGTGTGCAAGACACTCAGTTTTGCTGGGTTGATTCACTTTTCTTTAATTTTAGTAAAGAGAAGAAAAACATAGCAAAATTAAACTGTCTGCAAATTAGCAAAGTGTAGGCTTTTCTGGTCACCATTTACTCTCACAGTGATGCCCCTATCTTTCTGCATTCTTCATCTTCGTATTTCTTGCATTGCAACATTCTGTCTTCTATTTTCTCTACAAGTCCATGCTTCAAAGGTGGGAGCAGCTTTTAAGTGCCAAATCACCATGTTATGGGAGAAGGAAGAGTTCAGGATACCTGGAGAAACACTATAGAGGTCACAACCTCCTTTTCTCCCCCACCTCCAATCTCTTTTTATTTTTCTTTATGTGGAGTTTAAGACAGAGATAGTAATTGTTTGGAGGGCATAGCCAGCAGCAAGGTCTGCCCAAGCATAATTTGAAGATAACGTGCAGGGTAATAAGAAATCTGCTAGACAAAGTTTCTGAAAGAGGAAATAATGGCAGCAAAAAGGTAAGCTTTTTAGAACAGACCTCAAGGTCTTTCAGGAATCATCTGTGATTTTAACAGACCATGTTTCTGAGTAGGGCAAGCAACATCTAGCTAAGCCCTGTTTTGATGCCTTTGCTCTTATTCTTCCAGAAAGTAAGTTTTATGTATAAAAATCCATATTTCTACATATTCTGCGATTATAATAACCCAGTCAAATACTAAAAATAACAATACTAACTCCTCAGAGAGAACATAAGAAACAATGTCTTTAGCAAATGACATGTTCCTTGACAACATGGGAAAATTACTCATTTCTTAAAGTTTTTTACTATTTCAGAGAGTTACTATTATCTCTGAGCTTTATCTTTTTCAAGAATACTAAAGGAGGTTATAATTGAACATAAGTGGACAATTCAGTCCAACATTTAGAAGACGCAAAAACAATTAATTCCTCCAAGGACCTGATTCTGAGGGTGGTACCAGAACTATTACAGGAAAGAATCTTCTGCAAATTCCTTTCAACAACTACTATGACATTTAAATATTCGTACTCCATACATTTACACGAAAAGCTCTCATAGGAGATGGGCAATTTCTTTGCTAAATATATAGCTATATTAATTGTCTAGGAGTCCTCCTGCAAGTGGATGAAGTTTCTTACATATAAAGACATGATAAAACTGAACCATGTTCTGTGAGGTGGGATGCAATGAGAAAGCAGATACGATGCAACATGAAAGTCTGTCAAGAAGCAGTGTTATGGAGATTCCAAGGATTTTTTAAAAGGCATTCAGAACAGATGATATGATAGGACCATGTCCTCTGTGCAAGAGAGATCAGAAGCTAGAAAAATGGTGTATTTTCATTTCATTAGATTTGGACCATTAGGCTGTGGTGGGAGATTTTGAGCAGAGCAAATCCAAGTCCTCACAGATCCTTCATGACTCAAAGCATCTCAGTCATCCCTAGTTTTTACAATGAATCCATGCAAAAGTCACAAGTTCACCTTTTCCTCATTTTGCCAGTGTATCCTATCTGTGAATATTGTGCCTTTTCTCCTTGGTCTTGAAGCTCTGGGCAATGAGCATCACCATTAAATAGCAATTTACTGGTCAGATCTTGCTTACATTTCTAAGTGCTTTTACAAGCTTTCTTAAAACATTCTTTTTTCATGTCAAAGCCCTTTGGGATCATTGTCATAATCATTTTACAAATGCTCCTGCCAATTTCTGACATATGGAGATTAAGTGACCTGCTTAATGCTACCAGAATTCTTTTGCTAAGAGAAATCAGTATAGGAGGTAGGGCTGAATTTCAGGAATGTCTCTCACTCCTCTTCCAGGATTTTGATCACAGTTCTCCTTTTCCTGATTGAAAATCAACCAGGAGGAAAATAAATTAAAGCCATGGTCAGCACTGAAGATTAATTCATTAATAACATGAAAACTGCAAAGTTATGAGGAGAGAAAGATGTTGCTACACATAGAAAATGGAAGAGCTGCAGTGTGGTTCTTTGGCTGGGTGAAATGTACATCATCTAGTTTTAGAGGTGACATTCAGCAGCAGGTTAGAGACACCAGGCAGAGGAAGCAGCTCGACAAACCTAGGCAGGTGCCTTGCACCATTTGGGATGCCCAGTACCATTTGGGATACCCACCATCATTTGGGATACCCTAGGATTTGAGATCTGCATAAGGCTGACCTGCTCTGCAACATCAGCTTCAGCACAGCACCAATACACTCTGAAAAAAGTTTGTTTTCTTGTTGACTGAGCATAGCTGCAGTCCTGGAGCCACTGGAGAGGAGCAGCAGTTCTCTAGGCTTTCCAGGGAATGTGGAGGACCCTAGGGTGATAGGAAGGGTGCAAAAGATAGAGCAGGCAAAGCCAAGTACAGGTCACAGTGGACAAAAAGACGAAGCCTGCAGTCCAGAAATTGGAAAAGGCCACATGTTGGGACCAGTGCATCTCCTCCTTGTCTGTATCATGTGAGACTATGGACAGTCACCTTTGGGCCAAACACATGAAAGGGATTTTGGCATCTACAAACTGTGCCCAGGGCAAGCTAAAATGCAGTGTCTTGAAATAGGATTGGCAGCAGTCAGCACATTAAGTTTTGGAGCAGGGTTCAAAGTCACCTAGAAGGAACCCCAAAGGAAAGGAAGTGTCCTCCTTCAGACCAGGCACTTACATGAAGCCAGTATCCCCACCTGGCACCCACACAGAGCTATCCCTTTAGGGCAGAGGCTGACAACTGCCTCAGTCATTTAGAAGAGGTTGGGGGGCAGAGTCCTTGCCATTTTCATAAAGGATGGGGGTAAATTCTTCCTCATGTGGAAAACAATGGCTCATGGCACCACCATGAAATAGTGCATATGCCTGAATTTGTCTCTTTCCAAGAAAGTGGTTTAGGCACAGGACTGGGAGTAAGCAGGGAAGGAAGATGGAATCCTTCATTTTGCCTGTGTTGTTGAAACATGAGGTCTCTGGTGTTGGGATGTAGAGAGTGCCCAAGTCTCACCCTATGGCCAGGCAATTTCAGGGTCCATGTGCAGAGGGAATATCTGAGGCTCCAGTTCCAGCTGTGTCCTCTGTATTAATATATTGCTGGGCAAAACTATACCTTGGGTGAGACAAAAAGACTGAAATCAGGAGTGCTGCTGAGGTGAATTATAGCATTGCCTTGTCTACACAAATTTCCCAGGGAAATGTTTCCTGCACATAGGGGATGCACAAGCAGTCTCACAGAGCCTGAGCACTGGATCATAAGCCAGTTTTCTGCAGTGGGGTGACTTCTTTACAAGCTGCACATTGCTCTGAAAATAGCAAGTGTGTCGCTGTAACATAGTGTTCTAAATAACTGAAAGGGCTGGAAAGAAAGGACACCACCTAATAGACTAATTACTGCATGCAAGAACACGAAACCTGAGTCAGGTCCTTTTAAGTCCTTCTCTTCTCTGTTGTTGCACACAAATCTCAAGCTAAAGTGTGTTGTCATCCTTTGAGTATATTAATTCAAGTCAAAATTGATATTAATGATCCTTTTCCAAGGAATAACACATTCTCGTATAGCACTTGGTCTGAAGGCCAGTTTAGCCATGTTGTAGTGTTCTGGGACCTCTGGAAAATTATCTCATGTATCACTGGATAGCAACCCAGGAGAATTTAGATTTTGGCTAGGATTATTAATACTTATTCTGAATGATGAATCAGCCACATTATACAGCTCGTATTTCTCATAAAATTTTTGCTCATAAATCAAAAGGGATACAGCTTCTTAGGTACTTCATCTAATGAAATATATATTAGGCTGGAGGTAGATTTTTGGAAGCCCATTTGATGAAAGTTAGTCCGTGTTTCTTCTCATCAGCCCTCTCTGAAAAAAAAAAAAAAAAGCCCCCCAAAACACACCACCAAAACTAATCAGTAAGATACATCCATTATAAAGGTATTAGCAGAGAGTATTAGCACAGAAATGTATTTCTTGGACTTAAAGTGAGAGATTATTTTTCACATACAAGCAGGTGACCACCTGCCTCACATTATAAACTGTTTCTCAGGTGCAAAGTGATGTCCTAAATGTCCTATTTACTGAAATCCTACAAACACTGTAAGTACTATTGGTTCCCCAGAGTTTTTCCAATATTGAGGGTAACCTTGTAACACTGTCAGTAAGTGCTGACACAGCCAAGCTTACACCTACCTTGGGATCCAGTGAGTTCTAATTACAAATTAAAAGCACCCAGCTCTGCACACAGGGTGGCCGGAAGAAACAAGATTAATATAATTTTACTTCTGTTCTGTGTAAGTCGTTCAGCCCTCAGTTTAAAGCATCTGTCATCTTTTTCACACACACAGGATTGCTGCCTTCAACTCGGTGTAAATCAGGAGCAGAGCAGGGGCAAGGGAGGTCTCGCAGGAGTGGCTGTCTCCACAGGAAGTAAACCCAGCTCTCAGATGACAGAGGTAGAAAATGCACAGGAACAGGGAGGTCTCTTGCCTGCCCTCCTAGGAGCTTTCTCTGAACATCTTCCCAGGAGCCATAAGCTCCCAGCTCCCTGATACTTTTCCTGCCCAGTTGAGATCAGAAGGGAGGCTCAAGCTGATGAAATCAGCAATGTCTCAGAACAGTCAGCCAGCTTGGATTATGACAATTATTGAGGGCTTTCCACAGGTGCCACCAGAGCTTAGAGCTGGTCAGGGTGCAGGTAAAAACATCAGTGGTCCAGAATGGGAGAGTATGGAGAAGAGAAGACGGCAAGCACTAGGAAAGAAAATAATAGCAAAGGAGGAGTAAATGCGCTGTGGATGAAAGGAGATACAGAGGCCTGTGGAGCAGCACAGCAAAGGGTAGGACAGACTGATGCCAACCACTGCAGCTGCATTGAACAGTTTGAGTCAGCAGAGTGATGTTAACTTACAAGAGCTGTTGTGTGTCCCAGGAAAATGTTTTGGAATGGACTATGAAAACACTGCCAGCTAAGAACAGCCCCTTACTCTGCTGGTAGCTGTGAGGGCTGATTGAGCACTGTAGAGCAGATCATCCACACAGTAGAGCAGCATGACTGAGAAGCTCATCACGGGGAGCGAAAGCTGGAGAGGGAGCATTAAAGAAGCAGATCCATTCTCCCTAAAGGACATAATAGAGAGATAATAGAGATGTCCTCAGAGGCCCAGTCAGACATGACAGAAGAGCACATTTCCAATTATCTGCTCATCTGAAAGGTGAGTAATGGGTGTCAGTCACAATCAAGCTTATAGAAAAAATGCACTGCTCCTTTGAGCATGACATTTCTTGTCCAATTCTGATAACAGAAGCATAATCACAGAGTTCATTCTCCCCCGGAAGCATACTCTTGACATTTTTTGGGAGCAAAACATGCCCAAGTAAAGTAACTCATACCACCCAGGCCCGTGGAAATTTCTTTGCAAGGAAGTTTGAGAATAATGTGAGAATCCCCATATCTCTCTACTGTAATTTGCTACTCCAGGGAACAGTTTAAATTTGCTCCCCTAATCTCCATGGGTCTTGAGGGATCTGTGCATATCACAGGACCACTAACCTCTGCTCTGGCTCTCAGAGAAGATGGCAAAATGATTTGAGGGACTCCCCTCCACTGTGAATATCCATAGTGGGCATTCAATAGTCCCTGCACAGCTTTTCAGTGCAATCAGAGACTCCTTTTGGAAAGAGGAAAAGGCAATTTTTGATAGCTTTCTCTTCCTGGCTTTATCTTGCACTATTTCCAGTTCCCTGGTCAACTGGAGAACAGTGTGTACTCCAGCCTTTAATATATGATCCTCTCCAGACTCATCATATATTTAGTGTTCAAGTCTTAGATGTATGTGTTCCTGAAGACTCTCTTAGAAGGAAATTAAGTTCCAAGCTCATTTTATTGTCTTTTGCTCTCTTCCTCTTTCTAATTGCTGTAAGAACTCTCCTGGGTATTTGTTTTTAACTTAATCATTTGCTGTGCAGTGCTGTGGTTATTTACACACACAAAGCTGCAGAGTCAAATATTAAACACATCACAGGTTCACATGAAAACTTCGCATAAGAGAGTCCAAATTTCAGGACTAAATGCAAATAGAACTGTCCACTTGAGCCCAACAGCTACCAAGAAATAAAAAACAGCATTAATGAATAAAGTTTGCTCCAAGAATTAAGTAAATGCCAAAGAGAGTAAATGACAAGGTTGACATTTTCATAGTGAACTTTCCTTCTGAGTCACAGCTGTGGGCTGTGAATTGTGTTGAGCTTATGCTCAAAGGATGTTGATTAACTTTTTTTCAAAGTGCTTAGCAGCATGTACTATTTAACACACTTAGTTCATGCATCCATAAGCAATTTCTTCCCCTTTCTTTTTTAAGATGTGATTTTTGTGATTTTCTTGCAATTTTTCTTTTCTTTCTTAGGTAACAGATGCTCTTGAAAACCACCAGATTTTTTTTTTTAATACAAAAGAGGAAGAAAAAATTGAAAAAATTGGCAAAAAATTGAGGTTTTGCATGAAGTTGAAGAGTCCTTACTCTGTCATTTCCATATATATATATTTAGTGCTTTGCTTGGACAAAATGGATATACAGCGCACAGATAAGCTAGACTTTCCTTGTGCTCTTTCCACCACAGCAATTTGCATTCATCTAAAAGTGTTGGGGTTTTTAAGTTGTTTTCCACCACCCACCAAAGAGAGTTGGATGCTACCTACATAGCTAGTACCTAGATCTCAATTAGTGCCATTTGTTCTCCACAGTGGCTTTTTATCATGGCACCTAAAGTTGGGCAGTCATTCCAAACAGAAATTAATTGCTCAGTTTTAACTTTATTATGTTTCAAACCTTGTGATATCAGAGAAAAAAAGTTTTTGTTAAAGTAAATTGGTGTGACTGAAAAGCTACTGTGTGTCCTTCATACTGAATCATCCTTTTCAAAATATTAAAGGGAAAGGGAAAATGCAGGTGTTGTTCAACCTTAGTTTTGACACACTGTTTTGGTCAGCTCTGTTCCTTTGCAGAGATCTTGACCACGACCCTCACATGTTCATGGACAATAAAAAGCAGCTGTTAAGTATTGTCAAACCTTTTGTCAAACAGGTTGAGGAGAGCACATGATGGGGAAACTGTCTTGGAAAATACTTCACGAACAAGTGCCAGGAGCTAAATGCTAATTCACCTTGGAGAGTTATTCAAACTGAAATTATTTTAGTGTAGCCTCTATCTCAGTACACCTTGATTAAAATAGGCAGCTGACTCCCATTAGAAATAATACGGGAATGGCACTGATAAGTTATTTTGTAATCTCTTGCCCAAAAGACACACTGGAGGTCAAAATTTGCAGTAACCAATGTGTGTCTGAAAAGTCCAATGCAATCAGCTGTCTATTGTAGATGATCAGAGACTGACACCAAAGAGAAAAGAGGACCACAAAGTAGCAAACATTGGTAGTAAGTTCTCAGAAAGCTTCTCAATTGGTATCATAGTGACCAACAGATACGGTTAATAAGAGTTCTTAATGCTTGAGAGAAAAAGGTGAGTACACAGATAAATAACAAGGGAGAAAGGAGCTGATAAACATTTCTAAAATCATGTCATTCTAGAAAGACCTAATGCAGTTGTTATACATCTGCTTAACAGTGAAGCACACTAGCATGTCACCTGGTGAGCTAAGAGGTCCAAGAGCAGTTAAGGACAAGCCCAGTGACCTGCATCTCATTTATAAGCAGGATTTTAGCACTCCTTTCACATTTAAGCCATCCAAGGACTTAAATAGGATAAATAAGGTAAGATTAGAGATGTTATCTCTGCTGCCTTATAGGAAAGCAGAATTTGCATTTCCAAACCTTGTGACATATTGACATGTTGAAGCAATAAAGATTTCATATCAACTGAGAAACTGCTAGTTATTTCATTAGTTCTTACTGTTTTGATTGCTTTAAGACCAAGTCTTGGTCCTTCACAGTTCAAATGTTACCTACTGTGCGCATAGTTTTCTACATTAGATGCCCTCTCCCACAGAGAGAAATCCAACATTTGTTGAGGGTAGAAAGACTTAATGTCATGATGTAGAGTTTTGCATAGCTGACCAGACCTTGGGTTTTCTGGAGAATGGTTGCAATAGATAATTAATGTACACTGCTATTCTCTGAGAAGTAGAATTAATGTCACTTAGAGGTTGGGGGGCAGGCAGGTGGGGGTGTGTTTCTTTACCACTCCCACAATTTATTCAGCCTGAGCACAGCACAGGATTTAACTGTGTTTCTCTTGCTCAACATTCAGGGAATATATTGGACTAGGAGTGTTTGCCCAGTGATTTTCTGGCATGAGTAATGAAGCTGCAGGAAGCCATATGCTTTTTCTAATTATCCATTATCCTCATTATTCAGCTACTGTCTGATTATTGATTCAAAAAATCCAGCTCAGCATTGAGATTCAGATTCAGCAAATTAAATTTTCAAGTCCTTTAGAAATACCTAAAAAAAAAAAAAAAGAGAAATATCACTAACAAATTATACATTTGTTAAGGTAAGTTACTGAGATCCCTCTGAGACATGAAATTAAAAGTAATGTAAAAAGTTAAAACACAAATCTGGGAGATTCTTCCACACATTTTTGCAATTTCCCCTGATGGTTCATGTCTACCTGGGACAATCACTCCAAAAAATAGAACTTCTACTCAGAAAGAAAGAAATAATTAAGGAGATTTACTAGTAAACACAGAAATGCGATCATCCCACTCTACTTGGCTCTTGTCAGACCTCACCCGAAGGACTGTGTCCAGTTCTGATCCCCACAACTCAAGGAAGATGCAGACAGAACTGGAGACGGTCCAACAGAATGCCATGAAAATGATCAAAAGGCTGGAGAATATGCCCTATGAGGAAAGACTGAAGGAGCCAAGTTTTCTCTCCCTGGAGAAGGCTCAGGAGGACCTCATCACAGCTCTCCAGTACTTACAGGGCCACTAGAAAGATATTTTTTACAGTGATGACAATCAATCACTGGAACAACTTCCCCAGGGACATGGTAGAGTTCCCATCAATGGAAGTTTTCAAGATGTAACGAATAGTTGGACCACATAATGTTCCTAGGTCCCTTCCAACCTGGGGTCTTCTGTGATTTGTGAAGAAACACATAATGGAAGATGTTAATTTATGCATGTGTGCTTTCTTAAAATATTTTAAGCCATACCAGTGAAGTCAAACAACAACTGTCATCAGTCATGAACTTTCTCTCAAACTGAGCATTCCTCTGCCACACTGCACAGTCTGGTTCAGTGTGTCTAATTATGACTGATAGATTGGTTTTCTACTAAAGTGTGAGAGGAAAGAACTGTTGGACTCCCCCATAATAAATTCTGTGTTACAAAACACTCAAAGAAGTGAGCATGCATCTTGGAAATACATTATGAGAAAAAGTAAAACTCAGAAAGAACTGCCACCATCAATGCAGAATACAGAGTATTCTCCGTGTATGCAATATGCTTTATCTCCTACACTTCAAAGGATTTAACAAAGAGCCAAGTAACACAGGTAAGAGATGCTGGAAATACACTAAAAGTAGTTGCCCATCTCATTCTGTTTTCATGAAAGTGAAAACCAACCCTAAACTGTTCCTCTGGCATCATTGCTGAGAAACACATGATGAGATGTTCCCAAAATGAGAATGGGGTGAAAAACAATTTTTAGGACATTAACAGGTTGCACCCAATTGCAGAAACTATGGCACTGGCAAGGCACCTTCTGACTCCAGTCAGGAAGGCTGTCCAGGATTACACAGCTGCTGAGCTGTATGTACGTATTCCAACTGCATTCACCCAGAAGATAGAAATCCTCAGGTCTGGATAACTGGGACTAGTCTCTGACCAGTCTGGTCACGAATAATCTCTATATCATCCCCTCATCTCTGTGAGTAACAAAGAACGTTGCAGATAAATTCTTCCAAATTCATGTTTATATCCGAGTTCTTTCAGCTAAATGATACTACTATCTTAAAATAACAGAGGAAAAATATTACTGAGGATAAAATAAGGTGAGAATATGCAAGCAACATTTAGTTCAAAATTTTTCTTTATCCTCTTCCTATGACCTCACAGGCTGTCAATCTCATTTATATCTTACAAACTGAGATTACTAGTTTTTTATCTTTTTACAGGTATTTTGACATCTTTTCTGGAATCTTTGTAGTAATGTACAATGAAGTGAGCCAAATATGACAATAAGGATGTGGGGAATACTAGAAGACAAGATATGAGTTAAAACCCAGGAAAGGAGCTTTTCCATGACCTCCCACTAATTTCTGATATCAATAGGCAATATTTAGTGAGGGTACGCACAGAAGTTTGCAAATGAGCTGCACAGCACTATCCCACTATATGTCATTCATGCTGTGTGATGAGAAATAGAGGAGTCATGCCTCTGCTACTGGAACATCTTCCTTGTACCTACTCAATGTGGACAAAAACCCAAGCTAAAGCTACCTGGATTCCTCCTGAAATCTTCACAATTGTCTTAAACAGACACAAAACTTCTGCTTCTCTTTCTGGACTCTGGAGTTGTACTAAGTTTTGATTTTGCAGAGAAGGAAATGCATTTTTTCAAGATTTCATGCAATAAAGATTGGTCCAAATGTATTTTCCACAGCCAGAATAATGGCACACATTTGTCCCTCTAGGTTGTTCGCCAACCTTAACTTGTAGTTGGTGTCAGATTGCCACCTTCTGAGAACTAGAATTTTTATCTTCCAGTCTGCAGTTTCCACAGCACAGAGTTAAGAAAACATTCAGATGTTTAATTGATTTTTGTCACTTTTCAGCCATTTTGCTTCATTAGGCATCTCCTCTGATCTCCCACTTGTCACTTCTGGCTCCTAAAACAATTCTATTTCTCTTGGAGAACTAGCCTAATCTGACAAGAACCATTTGTCTTTCAGTGAAATATTTTATGGGTAGAACACTTCAATGGTGTTGCTGAAAGAGAGCTCATCAAAAGTGTTTGCCATTATTTTCAGTTTATTGTCTTTCATGCTACAATTACATGGAACTCTGAGAATGAAAACATTTGCTGGAGTAGGCCGCAATTGCTTTCCACCTTGTAGAGGACATTTTGATCATACCTTATTTTACACAGTCAGTTTTTCTGCTTGGAATAATATTTTTTACATGAAGCCAGATTTTCTTGACCTGGGTAATTTTTTTATTATTATTATTTTTTAATTTTTTTTTATTTATAGCATTTGCACTACAGTGGAAAGTCAGTAAAACTTTGTTATTTCTTTCTACAGCTTTGAAAGGAGTTGACAATTTTCAGAGATTTTCATTTCTGCTACAGCAATATAGCAATGGACTCACAGCTGGCCCTCCAGTTAGCTTAATGCTAAGACCTTCCGGCTTGATGTGGAAAGCTAGGTGAGCCACAGAAGATCCCTCTGGATTTTCCTTATTCACCTTCCTTCAAACTGGCTTGAAAGTGTATTAAATCAACAAAACACAGCTTTAATTTCCATGTGAAGTCACATCTTTCCAAACATCATCTTCCTCTATTAAGTCTGGGCAAAAGTGGGCCAAACTTTTCAGTCCTATCTGTTGAGACAAGAAAGAAAAAAAAAAGGCAAAATAATCCTTCTTTCCTGACAGATTCAGTCCAGTGTTATCACAAATTGCCTGCATTCCGAGATCCTGTTTTGCGTGGCTGAGGCACAGAGGAGGTGCTACATCAGCTGACAGACCATGTCACCCCATACTATGAGGTTCATATATCTTGTTGCTGAACGTAAAAATAAGTTTGGGGTATTTTCCCCCAAAGGGAGATTTAGTTGAGGTAATAACACATTAAGACCAACTGCACATTGCACTTCAGCAACACTGATGAGCAAATCAATTTCTGTTCACTCAGAGTAGTGCTTTTAATTTCTTTGCTGAGGCTTCAATGGTCTGAAAAAAATGCATTCAAAAATTCTCAGGATGAAGGCTGTAGCTGACAATTGTATTGAAGAGGACAATAAAAGCATCTAGAAAAGCGGTACAGCTTGCTTGTGCAGAAAAGACAGTGTCTGTGGGGGCTAAGTGAGGTAATGAAGTGAAGTATCCCACAGTTGGGACCACTGTAACCCTGACATGTGGTTCTCCCAGACAAAGCAGGCTGCTTTTAGTCTGTCCTCTCTATACACATAAATACGTGGAAGTATATGTTTATTTTTCTTTAAAATCCCTTTAAATATACACTTATTTTTCTTTTAAATCCCTTCTGGAACAAGAAATGTCACTGCATTCATTTCCATTCCCCAAGTGCGGAAGGAAGAGAGAACAAACAACATATGACAGGCGTTATTCATACTGTAAAGTGCTGTTGGAAGACGTTCAGATACTCAGTGATAATATCTATAAAAAATATTAGTAGAAAATACTTCACAGTAGATCCCATGCAAGACACGGCCTAACAAGAAAGGTGTATCAAGGCTTCCTTTGCAGGTAGACCCTGATGCCTCCAGCTCAGAGGGAAGGGAGGGTGGTCTATGCATTGAGGAATGCACAGGCACATCCCTGTTCCAGGAATTCACCATGTACTAAGACGTTGTAGGTCAACGGAGAAGGAAAATCATGATACAGCATAGATCTCAATTCTTTTTAGTATCCAGTAATATTTTGAATGCTATTGTCTTGATTTGTCTTTGGAATATTGCCCTTACTATGATAAGATATTCATTTAATGAATAAATAAATCCTTGCAATGACATAAATCCTTCAAACCAGTAATTGACTTTGTTTAATCTGATTGTCACTCCCCACACAAAACCAATAGGGTTGATTCTCTTTTCATTGAAGCCAACAACAAAGACCTAGAACTGCTCCAGGAGGAAGAGGATTAGGTTCTGAATTGGGATGAAGAACACTATTCACTCATTTGTCTCAAACATTGCTCCTTCCACCATATCCAATATCACATAGATATATCACATAGAATAGTTGAATTTTTCTTGAGCAGTCTTTTATAACATTAATGGGTGCCACAGTGTTTAAAATTTAATGCTAGTAGATACACAGCACCAGTTTGGAAGCAGTAGATTAATGTTCTTGTTGTGTTCTTGACTTTTTTTTAAATTAGAATTTCCTTTTTAACAAGGAGATGCTTACGACTGAGTCAAGTGAGAATGGATGTACACAAAAGCACAGCCATAATTCTCTCCTGATAGCCTGGTTGCTTGGAATTGACAACAAATTATTTACCTTTCTCAACAATTCCCATGTTGTCTCAGAGCCATGGTAAATAGCTAGGAACCAAGCCCAAATGCTGAGTTGGCACTTTTGGTCCTGTCTTGTATCTCATCACATTAGATTAAATTCCCAAACTTTATCTTTCTACCCTGAAAGAAACTATGCAATAATATGTAACTGTTTAATCACTATGCTAAAAACCAGGGGAGTCAAAGCAAAGAAATTTAAACCAACACAAGTCAAATAAAGACTGAGGCTAAAGAATTTCTATCTAAAAGTCTTTAAGATTCACAAAAGAAAAAAGCTGGATTATCTGCTTGATTCAGATGAAGTCAGCAGATTTTCTCAGATCTCCTCTTTTGCCAGATGGATTAATATTTCCTTAAGTAAAAGATTTTCGCTGAATTTTGGCAATGTTTCTAAGTGCATCTCTGTCATTGCCAAAACTGTAATTTCTTCAGCTTCAGCTTGGATATGTCTGTTATGAATTTTGCATGTTCTGCCTCAGAATATCTAGCATCTATTATTTTCAAGAAATGTAATGACCCTAAAAGAAGAGTAGAAGGGAAGAGCCAAAACTGCAGTTTTCTATTCTAGGAATTCTTCCAAACATCAAAGCGAGACAGTATTACTTATGATACCTTACTCTGAATATGGTTTCAATATGCATAACATTTCACTGGATGCCAGAAAAATTTTCTAATACTCTGGTTGATAGAATTCATGTTGTACATAAGCAAAAGCAGTGTGCATCTACTCTAGCATTTGGGGACAGGAATACACATAAAAGCAAATTGCATGCTGATATCTATCACACTATAATCCTAGGGAGTGTGAACTCAATCCCTTATGGACGAGGCAAGGAAAACCCAAACAAGACCACTCTCTCATTGATTTCAATCACTTATTGTAAATCCCCACTTATTTTATCATAGGCACATGTGACTGCCAACTGAGATTTTTTTGGGTCTAGCAGAGGAATGGGAAATCTTGCCATGAGGAACAAAAGATGCAGAACTTCTTCCCAGATATCTTCCAGTATTTATGCTGACAATCTTTAGACCACACAACCCAGCCAGGTTTGTGTGATGCTCATGGGACCGCTTCATGAAAAGCAGAGCATATTTAGGATCATACTTTGGGTGACAAATGGTTGAAGGTTGGGATAGCACTCAGAGAAGGCCATATATGTTGCACTGTCCGTATGGTCCCTTCTGAGTATCTGCTTTTTTCTGCTGTAAGAGGTGTGATACTGAGCTAGCTGGGCCTAGGGTCTGAGCTTAACCACTGGTGTTGCAAGAGTTCCCAGTGAACTCTGAACAATACCTCACCCTGGGGATGCTAGTTCCACTCCTGGTACCATTGTCACGGCCTATATCACAAAGCAGATGGTATTAAAATCTCTGATTCCCTCAGGCTCTCAATTTTTGCCATATCTCACAAAAAAAATAAAATAAAATAAAATAAAATAAAATAAAATAAAATAAAATAAAATAAAATAAAATAAAATAAAATAAAATAAAATAAAATAAAATAAAATAAAGCCTTCAATCTGAGGCTGGTTTTCCATTGTTGATTTAGAAATTCATGGTTTTATAGGACCTACAATATTCATGATCCTGATATTTCCCTTTCTCTTAGAAGAAAGACAGCAAGAAAGCTAAGTCATCCACTACATTTCTTTTTACATCCCAGGCATGTTTCTGAGCACTTTCACCACATTTGCCATTTCAGCTGATCAATCTCTCACTGCAAAAGTGACTGCTCACTCTATAAAGCGAATGGATGAGACACAACTAATGTGCATTTTGTCAGAGGTGTTTGTCCACAGACATTTTGTCTTGACACCAGGCACTTTGAT
Organism: Chamaea fasciata; assembly: GCF_029207755.1. Lineage (NCBI taxonomy): Eukaryota > Metazoa > Chordata > Aves > Passeriformes > Sylviidae > Chamaea > Chamaea fasciata. Next base: position 54,015,330 of record NW_027094087.1, on the reverse strand, counting down.
GAATCAAAAGAAAGACACTTCTCAGAGAGAAAATAGCAATTTGCTTAATAAATTTATTTTAATCAGTGAAAATGAGAAGACATGTCTTTTAGAGAAGATAGGTGAGGTAGATTTGCTAAATCTATTTTACTGTAAACTTCTGTGTTTCTTAAATGTGTATTTTATTATTTCAACATTCCTATGACTGTGAGGCTAATGTTTGATTTCTGGAAAAAAAACCTGACTATATTAGCTGTAGGGTGTTGGATTTGTGGCAGGAAGGAGAGATAAGGAGTCACTTCAAAGCAAAGAAAGTGGATTTCTTAAAAAATATAATAGTTGTGGTGTTATTCACATACCCATGTGAGTGATCTTCAAGAAGATTTTTATTATTTGTCACACTCCTTCAGAAATTCTCTTTTTCAAATATAAGAGAAATTTCTAAACTCAAACATAAAAATACTTTGAATCTATTATAGGGATTTGGAAATAGTCTCTTCACATTGGACATATTTCCCCCAAACCTAGTGGAAAAGTTTTGGTTTAGGAGTCTTAATTAGTCCAGAAGAAGCTGAAGGCTAAAATGTATTTGCACACATAAATATCTAGATTTACAAGGAACAGACCTATTAATATTATAATTTGCACAAAGACAATGCTCAAGCAGAAGAAAGACAAAAATAAAATAATTGTTCTCTGCCAATTATTTCTCCTTCTGGTAATTATTGTGTGAGAAAATAGATTGAACTTGAACAAGAGCACACGAGACTGAACACTGGGGGAATTTTGCTAAGTTTTGTCTGTGACAGTAATTGGTGATTGATGTCTCCAAGTCCTTACCTCAACTCATGAGCCTTCTGTTGTCTCTCCCCCATCCAGCTGAGGAGGGGACTGATAGAGTGGTTTTGGTGGGCACCTGCAGTAATGCAATCCCCACACACCCAGGAAATGTTTTCCATATAGGGAAAGTTTAAGACTCACCCCTTAAAGTAAAGAACCTAGATTCTTCTATGGCCTTCTGACAATGATTGGCTCAGTGCCAAGAAAGAAGCATCTATTGGATCTTTTCACTGTTCTTCAGACCCTTTATCCCTCTCTATTGGCTGTTAGCCAAGTTATCCCTCCTAAAACATTAAGTATTTAAGACAGAGCATAAAAAGAAAGAAAAGGCTTTTTGAGATGTCTTAGCAATGTGTCTGAGGTTTTCTTAGGTGCCTGTGCTGGGCTTATTATTTGTATTCTGCAATATTTTGTTACTTTGTTATTTTTTTTCATTATTAAACCTTTTCATTTACAAAACATCCTCGAGGAGCAGTCTTGCTAATTATTATAGCCATTTTTCTGCAAGGCTGGACCCTCAGAGTGTGGAGTTAAACCCACAGGTACCCAGTGTCCAGCCAGGGCCAAACCACCACAAGGCCACCAGAGTGCTGGCCCACCTCTCGTATGAGGAGAGGCTGAGGGAGTTTGGGTTGTTCAGTGTGGAGAAGAAAAGATGATGGGGATATCTTAAAACAGCTTTTCAGTACCTAAAGGGGGGCTATAAAGAGAGTTGAAGGGCATGTAGTGACATGGAAGGCAAGTGAGGTCTTAAACTAAAAGAGGAGACATTTACATTGGATGTTAGGAAGAAGTTCTTTACTCAGAGAATGGTGAGACCCTGACAAAGGTTGGTAGAGAAGTTGTGGATAACATATCCCTGGCAGTGTTCAAGGCAAGGGTGATCACCTCAGCGAGGCTTTGAACAACCTGGTCTAGTGGAGGGTGTCCCTATTTACAGCAGGGGCTTAGAACTTGATGATCTTTAATGTCCCTTCCAAGCCAAAATATTCCATGATATTTGCAGTTACCCCAACTTTCTCTCTTATTTTCTGCATAGCAGTGCTCCAGTGGAACTCCTCTGTCAGGCTTGTGCTTGGCAAAGTCTAGCAAAGGTTAAGAGCAAAAGTAAAAAGAAAATAGCAGAAGCCTTGGAATTTACAGACTCGCCCTAGTGTTGATTTACTGGTGTCTTTGAAAAAGAGACATAACTACCTGATGAGACCAATCAGAGATGTGGTTTGTTTCCAGTTGTAAAGCTGTTACCATTTATTTTCTCTATGTCTGTGTTTTGAAATTCACAGATGGAGTAGTAATATTGGAGTTCCTAGAGGTCCTGGGGATTCCCAGTGTGTAGCAGATCTGTGTATGCCAAATCTTTATCAGCACCATGCTGTGGACTCTTCTGGGAACCAAATTTGGCAGTTTATCAATATTACGAAACCAAGGAAAGATACCCTGCTGTGGAGCATCTTTCCACCACCTGCTTTCTCTTTCCATGCCTGTATCTTCCAGAGGCCACTACTTGTTCTGCTGGGATCACCACCAGGTCCTCCTCCATCCAAGGATGAATATTCATATTGACTCTTCCAGACGGCCTCTCCCACCACCACAGCTCACTCCAATGTTTTCAGTCAAAGTGCCCCTTCAAAACAGGACCTGTCTTGTGTGGTCATATGTTCCAACAGGATTTCAAGGACAGTGAGTAAGTCACAGTGGGTCACCACAAACTGATGGCAAAAAAGTCCCATTAACACCCAGCTGCCTGAATCCAAAAGGCTCAAAGACAGTTTCCCTTTGTGTTCTCTAATAAGCTGCTTGGACAGAAGCCTTTGTGTACAACTCTCAGACCTTTTCCTATGGGTTCTTACCTCCTGTCAGGTCTCTAGGTATTAACAATCACACCACGCATCCTAGTTCACACAAAACATCTTTGAATGTCATATTCCGACATTTCCCAACACGTTTTCTCACTGCACATTATCAACATACTAAGAACAAAAGCTTGAATAGGCTTTTGTTACTCCTTTGAAAGACTGCAAACCTTCTGTCTGCTAGTCTGGTCTCTGAAAGCTTTTCCAGAAGACTTGCAACCTTCCCTTTAGTCCATTTCCCTGGCTACTGATATTCTGCCGGACAGTCTTCAGACCTGACTGAGCCAGGTATCCAAATTTGGAACCTCTTCATCCCATTTACTATAAAATACATTAAAAAGGGTTCAGTGCAGAAAGCCTTTTGGACACTTCACAGACCTAAAATGGATACAAGAATTTACACCATGACCATGCTCTTTTGTAAAATAGCTGCTGACTTCTAGGGGAAAAAAACCCATAAACCCAAAAAAAACAACACAAAATACTTCTTTGCTTCAGACAGCAAGTGATGTAAAAATGTTTCTGTAATGTGGAGACACACTACTCACATCCTTTAGATAAACACTTATTTTGGCCATGCTGCTTCAACTTCATGCTCTTCTTTTCATTCTGTCATGTTGGTGAGAGTTGCTGACAGCTGGATTGATGTATTTGGTCACAGATTATCAGGGAGATTCTTCTGTGACTTCTTCTTGCGGAAAGAGTGGAGGTAGAAGCCAGACAGAGTATTTTGGAAAAAACAGAAGTAAAGTTGTGATGAACATTCTGGCAGAAAGTTCTCTTCAGTAAGATGAAACTGCTTTGAAAAAAGTCCTTTCCAGGTTTCAGCTAAACTTGAATTGCCCTGGTGAACACCACCAGAGCTTGCAGCAGCCTGCAGCTTGGTCTGATAAGGTGACTGAACTGCCTGGAAGAAGACCATATTTCATTGGGCCGATCCTGCTCTTCCCTTCCAAGTATTCTCAAAGGATAACAAGCAGATGATTCATATTCCCTAAGCAGAGAGGGATTTGGGGACACACTGTGGAGCTCAGGGCTATCTTTGTTCATACCCAACACAGGTGGGCAGCTACTGGGCAAGGGACTGATGATGAAGCCTGACAAAGATGAATACCCCAATCTCCATTTCTTGCTCTTAGTTTACTGTGTTCTACCACATGTGGCTCATTGGCTGAGCAAAGGAAGTGCACAAGTAAAACCACAGACACCCAGATCCACCCCAGCTCATGAAGAGATCAAATCCAAATCACAAACATCAAAGATGGTTTTGCTTTCCTAAAAAGAGGAAGTATTATTGGATATGGGGTAATCATTCTGCTCCCTTAAAAGCTCCCAAAGTGCCCAGAACAACACAGAATACACTCTGACACTTCTAATAAACAAGAGCATTAATAATAGGCAGGGACTAAGCAAACTGTCATCAGATTAAAACACTGGAAGACTTTCAGCAGACACTTGATAAGGATCTTGCTGAAATACCTATGACATAGACACACACTCCTGCTCAGCAAACGATATCAAAGTAAAAAATAGAGATGCACTTCATATTCTCCACTGTCTGCCTAATAAGCTAACTAAGCACTTTAAAGGTCTTTATTTGCAAGGCCCATGACTGGCCTGATAGCTTTATCCTGTCCTTTTCCCTTCCACTGGGAGCTACACCAGGCTTCAAAGCTTAGTGTTGGCAGAGAGAGGCCAGATAGGTTTGGTGGCTGCTAAAGACCTACTTCTAAACAATAAAAATCTCTACTAGGAAACTGTGTCACTTGTTGGGTAGATGAACTGCTCATTGAATAGCAAGTCTTCAGACTTTCAGATTTATTTCTGAAATTAGAAGATATAGAAAAGAGCTGCCCTGGTTTTGGCTGGGAGAGATTTCCATTATTCCACAGTAAGAATGCATCACTAAAAGGTGACTTTTCACGATCATACCATTTCAATTACATTTCAAAACTCAGCTTTTTGCCTCGATCTGTAGATTCATAGTCAAAAATTGGGGGGAATGAACTTTTCCCATATGCATTTCAGAATGCTTATAGTATTCTACAAGTACTTTTTAACATAAAAAGGATGCTACCAAAACTGATAACTTGTTATCTGTATGCAAAACAACAGCAAAAGTAGTGTTTATAATACTTTACACACGCTGTATATCCACAAAACTCTGCAAAATAATCCATAATTATTACTTTTATTGCCCCAATAAGAAGAAGAACTAACTTGCATTGTCATTATTTTACCATTTTAGCTATTACACAAAGTACAAAAGATACTGAGTACAATGTATATTTTTGTGAAGAAAATATGTCTCCTCTGCTTCCAGACACATTACCTAGTTGTCCCTTGTGTAAACTGTATGAGGCAGAGACGGGCACAAACACAGAAATTATGGACTAGGACACATTTAGATGAATTGCTGTTCGGAAACCTCCTTCCATTTTAGATTCAGATGCTTGAGAAGTGAATACAATAGTTGTAGGATTCCAAAGGGAAGGGAGACTGATGGAAGTTGAATTCGTTTTAGCTTCATTATACAACCTTCAGACAGTTTCTGAAGAAAAACAAATCAATCAACAAGCTGGAAGAGTAGGGGAATTATTGGTTTTTATACATATAGAAAAGCGAATGGAGGCAAAATTGGAAGTTAAAGATATTTCAAATATATTTTGAAGGATATATTTCAAAGTTGCCTTAACAGATTTTTCAAAGACGAGGCAAAGAGTGCTGGAACACCGCAAATGGAAATGTAGGCATTTACAACCATATGAAGAAATACATGCTGTGTAAGAATTTGCTAAAGGTTATTGGAAATTACTAGTTTTTCAACTGAGATGGGGAAAAGAGAAAAAACCATTTACAGAATGTTTTCCCTAGTGCCCAAATCATCACAGCTCAGACAACAGTATCAGTATCTGTTGTGCTGTAAATAAAACAGCCTAAACAACAAAACTGAGAAAGTTTAGCTAGGAAAATTATTCTAATTTGTTACTCAGTAGTAGACATGTCAAAGCATCAGTATGCAAACCAAAATAAAATGTTGCAATGTTCACTAGCACCTGTTTGTTTCATCTAAATCTGTTCAATTCCTTCTAATGACTGCAGCTTCAATCTTTCCACTCAGCAGGTCTCTCCAGCAGGGCTCAAACACCAACCATAAACTTTGAAGTTTGCCAGGACAAATCTGTTTGTCACCTGCCCAGTAATTTTCATGTGGACTAGGGGTTTATACAGTTATCAGGAATGAGAAACTCCTGTCAGTTCTCATGCAGTTGTTTCTTCTTTCCTCTACTCTTAATACCTTCCTTATTTCCTTAACCATTTTGTAGATGCCTTGTTCTCAATGTTCTCATACTGCAAGAAATGTCAGATTTCTGTTTTTAGCAGGATACAAAATATTTTAGAAGTTCAGGATGCTTTACCCTAAAAAAAAAAAAAAAACTTAAAAAAAAAATACAACAACAACAAAAAACAAACCAAAAAAAAAAAACCACCAGATGCTGAGAGATCCTCATTAAGTCTCTTTAGGACTTTGTGACAGTCCAGCCATTATTGTGCAGAGTAAATCCACACGTGTGGATTTACAGTGGGAAGATAGTTAAAAGGAGCTTTCATGCTTTCATACTCCACATCATACCATAAAACTACTGCTGTTGACTTGTCCAGCCCTAACAAAGAGCAGCGGGATCCAACACTGTGCACTTTTCAGTTGTTATGGTCTTGTAGGCTATGCCCACAGTCAGATGAATGCTGTGGTCATGGTTTAACCCCATCCAGCAACCAAGCCCCACATAGCCACCCACTCACTCCCTCACCAGCAGGATCAGGGAGAGAATCAGAAGCATAAAAGCTGGAAAACTCACGGGCTGGGAGAAAGCAAATTTAACAGGGAAAGCAAAGGCCACAAGCACAAGCAAAGCAAAACAAGGAATTAAGTCACTGTGTCCCATGGGCAGGCAGGTGTTCAGCCATCTCCAGAACAGGGTCACATTACATGTAATGGTGACTTGGAAAGACAAATTCCATCACTCCAAATGTTCCCCCCTTCCTCCTTCTTCCCCCACTCTTTATTCTGTGCATCATGTCACTTGGTCTGGGACAGCTGGTCAGTTTGGGTCACCAGTCCTGGCTGTGTCTCCTCCCAACCTCCCATGCACCCCTAACTTCGTCATCAGTGTGTCAGTACAAAAAGCAGAAAAGACCTTGGCTCTGTGTAATCCCTGCTCAGCAATAACAAAAACATCTCTGTATTATCAACCCTGTGTTCAGCACAAATCCAAAACACAGCCCCACAGCAGCCACTGTGAAGAAAATTAACTCTACCCCAGCCAAAATCAGCAGAACTGCTTGCAATCCAGGCTGTCTGGAAGCCACACACCTACTTTTAGCAGGCACCAAGAGAGCAGAGGAACCTACTGAGAGGCTGTGCCTTTCAAACTTGCCTTAGCACCATGCACATAACAGCAACATGGCTTATGGGCATGTTGGCTGAGCAACATGCAAGGGACCATGCAAACATAAAGTAGCCTAGAAGCATTGCAGGCTCATCGTGTTCAGGGCCATCTTCTGTCCTGCTGCTAAAAGCTTCTAATTAGGTCACTGGCCTAGAAAAACAATCAGCTAGTAATCACCAGCCTTGAGGAAGTCGAATTGATGAGCCATTTCCTATGAAGTTGTGAGCTTGGTTCGAGAAGCATGAGATTTTCAAAAGCTATAATGAATCTCTGGTTTTAACTGCCAGGCTTTGTTGTTGAGCACACTATATGATTGTTATCTTCCTCCCAGGACATTTTTGCTATTTCTTCTTCATGTCTCAGACCCAAGAGAACATAGCTGGATGATAAGGCTGCAGTTGATTTTCTAGATTAAAAATCAAGATTTGTGAGGATGTGTCATGTTGTTCTATCCTTTACACCAGCACTGGGGTTGATCAGTTCACAAGACTTCGTTTGACTTCAGTTACAAAGTGTGAGATTCCACCACCCAGGCTGGTGAAAATTAGACCCTCTGGAGGCAGAGTCAGCTTTGAATGGATGCCATCAGACAGACCAGCCTCCTGTATTCTTCCTCAGTAAGGTACATTAAGCTCAGTGGGATGGGCCTGGCCCTCTGTGTTTGTAAATGAGTTCAAGAAGAGGAGAGGCTCTTCTCAGCTCTCCCAAAATGACAGACTTCACATAAAATCAAATCCTGAAATAATTCCTTAAGTCCCACATCAAAACATATATATTGAAAATATTCTTATGTCACTTCCCTGACATCAAGCTTAACCTCATGTCCCAGTGATGTAGGTATTGCCAAGACATCTACTTAACTCAAGGTACACATCAGCACTCTCCTGAGTACGGAGTACGGTGTTTTTCTGCACATGTGGAAGAGTTTTCTTGGGTGGACTCTTCTAATCTAAAAAAATGTCTTTGCCCTTAGTGGAAGTGCGAGCAGGAACTGTAAGACAGTCTCAAAGAGCCTGCTTCAAAGATTATATGGCTTCCTATGAGATGACTGAATTTTCCATTCAGCAGAACGTGTGTTATTGTTAAGTTGTGTGTATTTACAATCTAAAGGCAATTCTGCAATAAAAAGGTTTGTCTGCAAAGTATCAAGGAGTACAGACAGTACAGACAATTTTTAAGTTACTTCTTGGAAAAATATTTTGATCTGATGGCAATTTTGACAGTTTAAACAAAGAATTTACCAAAGTTCAGTTACAAATGTATTCTTTACCTGCTCAAAATGTTGGAAATAGCACATAACTGCCTCTGTTCAACAGAAAACCATAAAAATTTCCATTAAAGCAAGAAGCAATCTTTTTCCCAGTATACCTTCAGGTTTTGCTTTGTTTTGCTGTAGCCTCTGACCTCACTTGTATTCAATATTTCTGTAATACATATTCACACAACACCTTGTCCATCAAATTGATTTACAATACAGTAGAGTGTAAATAACCAAGTGATAATTTTCTATACTTAAAAAATACCCTGTCAAGGATTCAATTCAAAGTCTCCCTGATGACAAAAGGAGTATTTCTACTTCAACCACTGAATATTAAACTGATCTTAGTTTATTGGTCTGGAGAGAGACCTACAGCCAATGTGAAAAATAAAGGTCTAGCCATGAAAGTTACTTTATTTTATGAGACCTTCTCACATAAAATTTACACAAACTTTTCCTGTAAGAATGTCCTGTTGATTGAAACATTCAAAGCCAACATTCAGCTGCTCAGTCCTCATCATGTACAACAGAAAAGGACACAAAAGTTTTCAGCAACAGATCATAGGATTGCAACCGTAGTACAGAAAGACCTGTATAATGACAAGGATCAGAGGACCTACCCATTGATTTATCTGGCTAAATCTCCTCCTACTCTCAAATGAACTATGGTGTCCTGGAGCAGGACAAGTTCATATTCTCTGTTCATAAATCCAGGACACATGCTAAGAGATTTTGTGGCAATTCACAGTCACCCTCAAAAGAAAAGAAACTCACTTTTATTAACTTTTCCTTGCAGATTGTGTTATTAGGCCATCTCAGATTTATGAGCTTGCAATTCTTCTGCTTCAAGATTGATTTTCTCTGCTGCCTGACAACAACATTCGCAAGGCATCACTGAACCAATGTGTAAGACAGTTATACCCCAGAGTACTGAACTTTGGCTTGATCCCAAGGTTAATGAGCCCAATTTCTGGCATGATTCTGGGCAAGAGTTTGTCCTACTCCCAGGCAGCAGAGAATACCATTGTGTCAGGCTTCATGCGATGGAGGAATTCAGCTTCAGGTAAGTTTTTGTCATCAAATACTAGCCTCAGACCTTGACAACTTGGAAACCCACCCTCTGCCACTATTAGCTCTGAATTATTACTTCTTAAACCTGAGTATTAGGTATCTAGGACATCCCCATGTATTGCCAAAGGAAATTAAAATTGTTCTACATTTTCAAAAGAGGGAAGATTAAGCCGTTCAGCACAGGATGTAAGAATATACCAGACAAAGAATGTATTTCTCCAGCTAGCAACTGACAATGCCAGTTTGATGATGGAGATTTTTATTCCATTCCAGATTATCTTTAGCTGAGGTTATTTGCAAAGATTACTTTCTGTCCCAGTTAAAATGTAGAATTTGCATAGTCAAAGCAGCTGATCTCATAGAGACTATGCCCATTTAGAGACAGGCAGACAAGAACAGTGCACACTGATGTCTGTGCACCCAAGCAGCAGGTGTTTTGAGACATTGTGTACCAAGGCCTTCACCTTCAGGCACCTTCTCCTGCTCAGTCCATCAGTCTGTGTGTAATAAGAAGGCAGTTAACATATCTTTGGGAATCTGCTTCTGAAGAAAGAATCCCCAAGAGGGAATGTTAATCAACAAATTCAGGACTGTGTGATACTCTAAGTCAATTTGTTCAACACCTTCCTCTCCTCCCTCACAGCATTAAGTAACCACCAGGAAAACCTCTCTAATAGGCACTGGCCTGAACCACCTGTAATACTGTCCTAAGACAGTAATCCAACAAATTCCCAAAGTGACCTTTTCTGGTTCACATCTCCATGTCATTTTTGCTGGTTAATTGCTACCCTACAACCCAGTTACAGAGAATAATGATTGCCACTCTAGGTTGTATCAGTTCAAATGCTGGAAAAGGTTGTAATTTCTGCTCACTCACCCTCTTTTCTAGAAAAAGGATAATTTGTTCCGGGCTTTCTTATACAACCCAAAAGTTTTAGAATTCTCACTACTATATTCTGTATGTTTCCTATGCATTCTCATTCTACTTTACAGATTGGTACCAGTACTCCAATTGAGGTCTCACCAGCACAGGGAAGAGACATACATTTATTTTCATGTGCTTTTCACATTACACTTTTGTAATACATTCCCAGAAAGGATCCAGCTTGTACTCCAGTCCAACTCTCAAATGCTTTTTCACAGTACAGCTGCACTGGCAGATATTTCTCATTTGATAGCTGTCTTTTACTTTCTTCTTTCTTAACCACAGTTCTTTGGTCTTGCCTTGGTTGAACTCCGTCTTGTTGATTTTGGGTCTCTTCTTCAAAATATCTAGATTATTTTAAACTGAAATCTGGCCCATCAAAGTACTTCCAATTCTTATCAAATTTGTTTATTCTAAGAGGATTATAAGCATTCATCAGATTCCATCTTCTGAGACATTAATGTCTATACTGAGTAAAACAAACAGACCTCCACAAGACTCCACTTAAAATGCAGTGCTAATTTAAGATGGAATTATTCTTAACAGTTTTTGGAGCAAATTTAATGCAATTATTCACCCCACTCATCATTATTTCATCTAGATCATTCCCTAACTTGCTTATGGAAGACAGTGCCAAAAGTCATGCTCAGGTGAAGACACATCAGACCTGTTAATTCCCCTTAATCAACCATGTAAATGTTTTAACATGACTTGTTCTTGACTAATTCATATTAGCTGGCACATATCACCATGTCTGTATGGGCCTTTAAATGGCTATATGGTGCTTAGGGTCATGGTTTAGTGGTGGACTTGGCTGTGCCAGCTTAATGGACCTCTTAGAGGTCTTTTCCAATTTAAGAGATTCTGTGATTCACTAGATCCTCCTTTTTCTCCTTCTTAGTGACCTGTGCAATGTCCTTCACCTGTTCTCTGGACGCCATGGAGGAACTGAGTGCGTCAACTTGCTCCACATAACCTGCTCTGCTTGTCACTTTCCATCTGGAGTCATGGAGCCTTTTCTTGATGCCTTTCACAAACTTCACCACTTGGAACACAGTTTGTGTTACAGCCTTTCTGTTCTTCCCTCCATGTACTTCACCCGAGGAAGGCCAACAACAAACCAGGGAATAGGGATCAATATTTGGGCAAGGACAAGAATATATTTGAGAACTTCACCTCAAATGAGCATTTGTGTAAGTACCTTCTTTTCTTCCATTGCTATTGTTTTCCAGTAACTTTTCCTGAGTTCCATACACATGGAACAAGGGCATGCCGCTTTCAGCAGTGATCTGGACACAGACTGCTGCAGCTGAATCTGTGGGACATAGCTGTCAAAACACAGCTAAGGCAGAAAAAAATTCCCCAAATGTAGCTTTCCATGTAAATTCATATGGGCACAAATGAAGTCACATAGGCTCATTTTTTAAATATTAGCCTGTTCTGTAAGATGAGAAATTTTAGCAATAGAGCTATGCCTTCTGTCTGGCCAGCATGCATCTCAAACAGCAAAGGAAGGGCATTACTGGCACAGGGTATGTTAATAGAACTAGAATTTTCAGGCCAAGCCTATTACCTCTGCAGTTCATTCTTTCAGTCTTAAAAAACTGTAAAATCTGATCTTCTTTAAATCATGCATTATGCAGTGGTTATGAGATATAAGCACCTAAAGTTTTGCTGATGGAAAAGTCTTGAGGACTGGTACCAGTCAAACATTTTTCTACAAAGGTTTTACATGGAAAAAAAATGTTTTGACAAACCAGAACCTTTATGTAGGCAGATATCACTTGCAGTGAAATTTCATTTGGCAAAAAAGAGAAAAAGAAAGAAAGTCAGTCCTCTCAGGACATTCTGCCAATCAAGTTTTTTTCAATACTTTTCGAACTACCAGGTTTGAATTTTCAGCCTGAAATGGTGTCTGGTTTTGCAATGTCATGGTATTAAAAAGCAAAAGTTACTCAAAGCATTTTAGTGTGACCACTGAACTGAAACATACAAGAAAATTTCCAAATATTTCTTGGCTATTTTCGTGGGAAACTGACAGTTTTAGTTAAAAATAAATTCTAGCAATTTGCAAACTCCTGCAAAAAGGACAATCTGGTTGTCCTCTACTCTTCAGTGGGAATGCTTCGAATAGCATATAAGTGAAAATACATTAAAATGACATTCATGAGCTCTAAAGTTTCGATGTCCTCAGCTGAAGGGTAGCTTCTCATTTCTGACATGCCTGTTGTGTCACTCTCCACCTGCAATTTTGTGACAACAAAAACTGACTTTGAGAGCTGGCCCTCAAAAGGTCTTTGTTTTCTGAGTTGGGAATCTGAGTAAAAATAAATCAGTTTTCTTTCATTTGTGCTGAGTCAGACTCCATCTTCACACACCTAGAACAACTAATTTCAAAAAGTATTTTCATTCTTAAATCAAAGTTATTTAATTTAAATTTTTGCTATAATTAAAATCCTTTGTTCTCTGAACTAGATTCCATCTTCAAACATCTTTTGCTTCCTCTGAAGAGGACAGGGTTCTCAGCCACCAATGAAGAGAAGAGCTCTTAAAAAATTATACAGGGATGGGTTTGTAACACACACAGGAGTAGAATATCCTGTGTTTGCATGACACGAAGTCCAGATTTGTAGACAAGGCTTGGACAACAGCACAAAATACCTATGGGTACTTCGTTTGCTCTTTCTTTGTTTCAGAAATTCTTTTCAGGTTCATTCACCAACTAAACTTATTTACCAGTGCTTTGCAGTTCAAGCTAAGTTTTCCGGAAGTCTGCTGTTAAATTTTTCCAACACAGACTTTATTCTTGTTTCTTTAAATAATTCTATTTTAAAGAAAGAACATTGACTTTCATTTCCAAAATATATTTAAAAAAAAAGAAAATAAAAAGCTATCAGTTATTTTTAAAGAACAGAGACTAAAGCACAACTTTGATTTCCTCTTTCAAGTGGGTGGAATTAATTTTTCATGTGAAATGTTTTCCATTCATACAGTAGCAAAATATATTTAATGTTATTGAAATTACAAATTGATTCATTTCCATACTGCTCCTGTTGATACTCATTTATGCAACCTGCATAGGAAAAATAATAAATGCGGTTTAAAATAAGCTGCTACAGTTTAAGTCTGAATAAAAAATCAGCCAGGTAACAAACACAACTAGGTGTTAAAGATAAAATATGCAATTACTGCAAATAACATTTTAGCAAGAAAATATTTCACCAAATTTATTTGATATTCCAATGACTGTTTAAACAACCTTCACTGAGCACTGGGTTTTTTTATTTCTACTCCAGTTATGGTTGTGGTTGCAAATGCTGGTGAATCACCAGCACTGGGTTCAGAAGTTCAGTCTTTCCAGTCAAGTGGCTTGCCCGAGCCGTTCACAGTACATCTGCTGTCAACAGCAGGGGCTCTACCAAACAAAGAGCAAGATGGAATCATCACTTCTCTAGACTAGATGATCTTGGTTTTCCCAGACAAGATGATCTTTTGAGACCCTTTCCAATCCAAACCATTCTACAATTCTTGAAGAAAGTAGCCAGCACACAGGGTTTCCAGCACAAGGGCAAAGCCTTTCAAAGCTGACTTTTGCTGCAATAGAGGGATGAGTCTTGGTCCTCTTCCCTTGCTTTGATAACGAGCATCTTACGCAATCTTGTAAGCATTGTCCATTTGTACATAATGGACCTGGAGGTGCTTAAAACACTGTAAATTCTAGAAAGCTTGAACTTTAGGAAAGCTTGAACAGCCATTCATGTTGTCACACGGTCTCTCTCTTGACTTTAATCGCTACTGATTAAAAGCAGTCACTGAAGACCTTCGGTGTTTATTAACTTCTGTGAATGCCTCTATTCACCAACAGCATGACAATCTCCCTCCACCACTTCTCTCCCGAAATAAAGCAGAATTAAAAGTTCTTATAAGATACTTCAGAAATACAGAAGCCTTTTTTCCCCCTGTAAGAGCGGTCTTTCTCAAATCGATTAATAATGCTGTTTCTCTCTTAAGTTTCCTGAGCCTTTTACAGGCTTCTTGGCACAATAGGCAGGTGCAGACATTTTCTTTTATTATAAAAGAGAGTAGCATTGCCAGAGAATGGTAACAGATACCCCTAGTAGCTTATAGGATGGCACTATGGCATCACAAAGGAAGGTGGGGAAGGTTTTAGGGGGCTATAAGATGGTTGCTTAGAAACATATTGAGGTCTACACTGACAAATATATCTAAAAAGTATCTTAAGAACTGGCAACAAAAACATACCCTCATAAGTATATTTCTCACTTTACAATCCACTTTCAACCCACTTTACATTTCGTTTAAGTTTACACCAGTGTGATTGTGCAAGGAGGTGAGAAATCACACATGCATTTCAAGCATACACCCCTGGGCCTCTGACTGCTGGTGGATGCCAGCCTTCTGTAGGTTTTTTTGCCATGTCCCTTGGGTGCGTAAGGGCCTCTAAGGAAGCATTGCATATCTTTGTCTGGGCATGTCTCACATGTAAATATCTAACAATATGCAGCACCATGTCACAGGATTTGGTTATTTAAGCATTAAGTATATGTTTACTGCTGCTGACTTCATCAATGTACTGGTGCCTTTCTAAAAGATTTATATTTCAATGTGTCTTGAAATGCCTGGCTGAACTGAGGCTCATGAGAACCATGTTATCAGAAAGTATCAACAGGAAGTTTGCTGAACTGTTTCAACACAAACCAGCCATTAAAAACCCTTTACGCAAGTCAAGAACACAGCGATAAGCTGACAATCCTCTTTGGTGTCCGTGCACACGCTTCTTTCCACTTCTCCAGGTATGCCCAGAGCCCCAGAACTCCTTCAGGAGAAGTCTGCAGCTCACAAAAACCACTTCCAGGCTAGATCTAAATAACCAGCTGGTTCCACAAGCAATATCCTGGCAAAGCTGCCTGCCCAGCACACACAAAGTGCTGAGCTCTTGCCCAGAGACACGGGCACACATGACAGCCTTCCCCAGCTACCGCACTGTGCCTGGCAGCACCCCGGATCTTCCATCTTATCCTGGGATAACAGGGGGCATCTGCCATCATTGGATTTGCCTGTGTGACACACAGCAGGGGAAAATGCCATCACTGGGTACATTTTCTGCTCACAAAAAGTTCTGTTCAGTTCCAATTATGCTCTTGTTACTCCTTTGAAGGTCATTTTCATGTGCTAAATATCGTAAGACTATTTTGCAATGCTGAGTGTTTTAAACCTTTGGCTTTGAGTTTACATGCTAATTTAGCACATCAAAGAACATGTTTTCTCAGCAACTGTAAAGCTGTAGAATTAGCTTTACAAATGTTGCTCAGCTGAGTGCTGGCCCTGTTCCTTATTCCTTTGCTTTATTGCCGTGCCACTGACAGCAATGCCACATTGAATATTGGCCATTCTGTCAACAGCCAATTCAGCAGTATAGCAAAAATTAGTCCTGTTCTGGAAAGATACAGCCAGCCAGCACTGTCTGGGATTTTTTCCCTTATAGATAATCAAGCATCTGACATGTGATGTGCTAGTCTTTTCTCACTCCCAATAAGTTGAAAGTAGGGTTTTCTTCTTGTTCTGTGATTTTTGTGTAGTACATCTACACTACAAATGCACTTCAGAGTTGCAAAAATTTGTAAGTCAAGGGCTTTAAACTACTATAGATTTTTTTACGGGAAGTGATGCTGGGAGCAGGGTTTGCTTCTCCCGTTTGTAATTTCACAGGCAGAGAAAGGGACTTGATCAGAAATCCAGACTTCCAGATACAAGTGATGACTACCGGAATGCTCCATACCAGCTTGTTGAGACCAAATATTAGGTAACATTTTCAGCTTTGCACAGGACTGGCAGTATATCACAGTATCTGTCCCTGAATATGCAGTGGTGTGAAAGTTTTCAGGGCCTGAAAAGGAAAACCAGGAGATTAAACTGTCTCTTCCCTCTTCCACTATGTTAAAAATGTGTCTGTTTCTCCAGTTCAGGGGTTTATACACCTGCAGACATAACACCAGGATGTATTATTTACTCATTCTGACAATTCAGAATAAAGAACATACTTCTCCAAAAGAGGTTTTTGCTATTTTTGGAAGTTTAACTGTAAAGAAGATTCAGAAATTCAAAAATACAATGTGCCCTTGAGGATAAAAATGAACTAGCTAGCAAAGTGCAAAACCCTGGCTCTAAAATAGATGGATAAGAGAGAAAATATCTTGCAGAAAAAGACCTGTGAGACTCTTTAGAGAATGTTAAATTAAATTCTCTATGATCTAATCTATAAATTCTGAAGGTTTAACTATACTAACAGAGTTGGTCTCTTCCTTTTGTTATACTTACACTGTGATACTTGTAAAATTCTCAAGCACTGTGAAAGCTGTTTTGAGATAATAATTTCATTAATTAACGGTACAAATGCTCCCTGGTGAGATAATAAAAGAATTGGAAATATGCAACTTTGACTTCATTGTTAATTAAATCTTTTCACTAGATCTTGGCTGATATAAGGAATCACAGACTCTAATTGAGAAAGATATCTGAATGTGTATGCCTAACCTGGAGATATGAATAGCTCTATTAGCTTCAAAGAAGCAACCTGATTAAGGAAAGTTATTAATTGGCCTAAAGTTAGGCATCTGATTAGGTGGATGAGGGCCATGGCAGATCAGATGTCTCTCTAGGGTAATTTCACCTGCAGTAACAGCCTTAAGCATGGGTTAGCTCCAGACTAAGGTCCATACTATTCCAACATATTTTTTGAAGCTCCCAGATTGGAAACCACCATCTCTATTTCAGCACATGAAACAAAGCTGCCCCTCTAAGATTCAAGGAACTGCAAGAAACTTCATATTCAGATTTGAATTTCTTGTGCCATCCTGTACATTATTTGAACTTCTAAAACTCTTCTGTCACAAAGCATGTGACAGTGTTGGCCAGTGCTTGTAGGAGTAGTTGATAGACATTGAATCCCACTTGGGTGGAGAGTCTGAGGAGGGGAGGAAAAGGGAAGAGTACCAACACACACCTTCTCTCCAGGATTAGCTGGTTTAAGAGGCAGAATCCACTCTAAGGTTCAAAATGCCTCTTATCCAGATGGGGACAAAAATTATCAAATTCTGCCTCTGAAAATCCTGTAGTAAAGATGTACACCTAGGCCAGCGTATGTGGGGAAAAACAAACCAAACCCAGTCCACAGATCAATTTACATCTGTGGAAACAAGCTTATTTATTTCCCTTCAGGGTCTGACCTCTCCTCTCCAGGAATACAGGTAAGCAGGGCTAGCCAAGCTCATGACATAGATGTTTTCCAACGAGCAGCCTCTCTTTATTGCACTCCAATCTGAAATGGTGCCATCATCTTTGACAAATTGCTTTATTTTTATCTAAATGAATTTGCTTTTATGACAGAAATGTATGTAAATGCCAAAACTGAATCTAATTGTCTTTAAAAATAGGTCATTTATCTCCATTTTATCTTCTAGTTAATGGCATAAGTCTTCACATGTCACTTTCCTAACAGAAAACATCAGAAGCTGTTCTGCAGTACCAATTATTAGCCCTAGAAGGCCTTACCCTTGATCCAGTACAATGACACACCATACAGGGCAACTCTTCTGTCAGTGAAGAAATTCAGATTGGGTCTTGAAACATCATGGCATCTGCAGATTATTGCAGAGTCATTTGCATGTTTCACTAAGGTTTCAGGAAACAGATCAAGCTCTTTTTGTCATGCAGCTGTAATGTCTGTCAGGAGGAAAGCTAACAGTGGTGGGAGAAGAGCAATGATACACAGCAGACAGAAATCAAAACCAAATTCTGACATTTAATCCCAGCAGCCAAAGAGAAAGGAATATTGTCAGTGCCCAAAAATAACTGCCTTCCTATCCCTGGTGGTCTTAAACAGAAGGAAGAATTAGCTTTCTGTTGCTAATGCTAAAGACAATCCTAGCTATGCCGTGTTTCAACAGCAAATAAGACAAACATTATTCCTTTGTCATAACTGAGTGGTAAAAACACCTTTTTAACAAAAGGGTGTTAAGTAAACTTCAATCAAAATAAAAGAAACATTTAGTAGCATGAGAAAGCACACATAAATAACGGGACATCACAATACTGATATGATTTTCAGTAAATCTACAGCATGACAAGGGAACAAGGCCCCACATCTGCCTCCCCCAGAACATATTTTAATCCAAATGACATTGATGCCACAAACAGGTATTCTCTGGGACACTGGATGTGGAGTTTCTCACTCATTTTATTTTTGATCCTTACAAGAGATGGGATGCAAACATGAGGCAAGCACAGTTATGATTTAGTGCAAGCAGGGGTACCCATAAAGCAGGGAGAAAGAAGGAGGCAATTAGAAGGTTACAATGAGGAGAAGTGTAGTGAAAACTGTGGAGAAAGAGAAACAAAGGGTAGAAATTTGAGTGGTATTTGAGAGAAAATATTTTTCTAATTGGATGTGGAAAGAAGTCATAAGAAATCATAACGAGGGAGATTTTCAAATGAACATTGGCAGACTGCATTGGCTGTTATATCTGTGATTCAGGGAGAGGAGAGGGAGGAGATCCACTGGTTGAGATAAGACCATCCCTATACTCTAGGTGGGCATAGGAACAGCCCACTGCTCCAAGAGGATTTTTTAGCACAGTGGGTGGCTGCCCTAATGAAAAGCTTGGCTGACAGTAAAAAAAGAGTGATGCTCTACCCGCCCCGGGACAAAGGAAGGTGGTAATTACTTGAGCTAATGAGTCTGGGCTCTGATTTCAGTGGCATGTCATTATGTTGGCAAAAAACCCAAAAAATGAGATGCAAACAGGGGAGAAAAACATGAAGCAAGAATATGAGATGCAAGAAAATGGTTGGTGTAAATGAAAACCAAGAAATGTAAGATTCCATTACCATTAACATAATTAACGGCAGCATAGCCATAAACGAAGACAAATCATCTAATCTAAACCCGTAGCTTTACAAGTGTATCATGTAAGCAGGAGCAGCTAGGAGAAGTGGCCAGTAAAGACAGTTTCCTAATGGAACTAACTATGTAATTCACTTGAAGAGCTAATCACTGCACATGAGATTATCTTCTCTGCTGGATCTAAAGCACCAGTTTGCCCAGAATTCATCTTTCCGAGGGAAATACAGCTTATTCCTCCAAACTGAGAGGGAAAAGAGATAATTTGGTTAATCAGGTAATCAGCCAAGCAGAAAAGGTCTTTAGAGAGATATAAAAACCCAAACAAGCAGCGGTCCAGGACAGAACAGGTACATGCAAGATTTGCTCACTTAGTGCTCTGTCCAGGGATTGCTGCAGCAGGGTATCCCTCTCTACTTGCTCACACAAAGACTTTCAGAACCATTTGGAATAAAATCTGACTTAAAGTCAAAATTAGCTCTTTGCATCGATCTTGGACAAGGTTGGATGGGGCTCTAGCAACGTGTTCTAGTAGAAGATGTGCCTGCCCATGGCAGGGGAGTTGAAACTAAATTACTTTAAAGGACTCTTCCAACCTAAATCATTCTGTGATTCTATAATTTTATGATTCAAGCTGATGCCTGACTTTTAAAGACACTGCAGTACATACTTGTAGAAGTATTTGGGCTGCAGGTTTTTAGGGAAAAGAAAGACAGAAAATATAGTTTTCAGTTTTCCTACAATCATCTTCCTTAAAGAAATTTAGAGGAGAGGAACAGTTTGAAGATACTAACGCTCCACCCAAAAGGCATTCCCTTCACAATGGATACATTTAGAAAGGGGCCAGATGAGGCTGAGTTCAGTCAGCCTGTTTTGCCAAACCTGTAAAATGAGCTCCTTCACGTGATGCAACTTTTACTTCAATGCATAATTCTGAATTTATGCAAAATGGGCCTTCAAAATATCTTCTGTTAGGAGAAATATTTTGATATTTTTTTTTTGTTGTGGTTTGAAATCTACATCTGCTTTATTTACTTCAACTTGTATTTGAAGAGTTTTAGGTTTTGGGTTGGTTTGTTTTATGGGTTGTTTTTAAAATTTACAAACAAATCTGAGTGCTCTTGTTCTTTTCTTTCTGCTAACTGCCAAGAGAAAAAAAAAAGCACAATAAGGACAGCAATTTTTTTCCCATCGGTACTGTAAATAATCAACTGAGTTTACTGGTAGGCTGTTGTGAGAAGAATACCTTAGTCCTGCGCTGATCGTTGTCACTTCATTCAGCAGCTAGAAAATGGTGGAAATCCACGGGGTTAAAACTCATAAAAACCAAATAGACATGTTCAGTCCAGTGTTTACTCTCCAGTCTTTTATTTAGCTCCTTACCTGGAATGTTCATTAGTGGAGAGAGTCTTGCTCTGATAGTAGTGCCTTGCAAAGGGAGCTCTGTGAGGCTGGTACAAAACATCCAGGGAGGAGGGGTCTTCATCTTATATGTTCCTAAACACAGTTGTTCAAATGGAACTTACTGATACCCTTGGGAGGTTTGGCCAGTTGGGGTGTGTCCCATGGGCACAGAGGGAAGCCACGTACAGAGCATTGGTCACCAGCAAAGCCAAGAGAGCTCCTTGCAGCTGTCACTGAGACGTTTTACTGATGAAAAATGAAGGATGAAATTAAAGTCTTACAAAAGCGGCCACCCTACCAGACAAACCCAGGCAGCCCAGGTTCAAACAGCAGTGCAGTCTCTGGGAGCAGGGTACTTGTGACAGCCAGTATCCCCACGTGGTTTCTCCAAGTCCCCACAAGTCCTCTGTGCTACCATCACTGGGATGTGAGCTGGCCGGTTTAAGGCTGCAAAAAGTTACCTGAAGCAGACACAGTCACAAGTTTTGCTCATGAAGTCTCAGAGAAAAAGGGCAAATCTGAGGTAAAGAATTTTACCTGTTTTATCTTTTTCCCAATGTAGCTAGATTTGTGCTTAATCTGGACTGTGTACTCAGATGTGGAGCTATTCAGCTAACTCCTTTCAAAAAGACAAATGCAGGCAATCTTGCCAGCTAATTTCTTTTTTTATCAACCAGGTGGTTCTTAGGAGTAAGAAATTACCCACAGGGATGTCAGGCTGAGACAGAGGTAGTCAGAAAACAGAAATGGAGAGACTTTTATGATATATTGTACGATTTTGTTCACCACCTTTGGTAGAATGTGAACTTCTACTTTGTAACCTCCCTTTGCAGGCTGTTCATAGTTTGCTTCTGTTTTACTGTTCCTCTGTTGTGGGATGTTTAAAAGTTCCTGCCAAGAGGGAAGACCCCAATGAAACACACTGAGGTACAAGCACTAGAGAACGTTTGGATAGATGATAATCAGTAGTTAGAGGGCATCTCATGTATAAATAGAGGACCGAGGCACAAAAATTTAATGTTCTTGATGTTACAAATAAAGCTTCCAGCAGAACTGAAACAGAGTCCAAGGTCTTAAGCCAAAGCTTACCAGCTTAATCACAGCAATGTCTTCTCTCTCACTGACAAATCCATCCTGTGAAAGAGAGAAAAAATGATGTCGTTACTGCAGCATATCCTGGGGCTTTATCCTCTGATCCCTTTTCAAAACAACTGCTGAAGCTGAAAGATCATGTCTAAAGAGTTGCAAAGAAACCTAGTCAGTTTATCAAATATTCAAAGCGTACACTGAGAGCCAGAGCTACATCTTTACACCTCCTATTTCAAGGTATTGTCATAGGTTAAATAGTATAACTTAAACAGCACTAAGTGATCAGGTGCAAACCATCAGCTGAAGTTGCATGCTCAGAGCAAGCTGCCCTCATTCCCCTTAGTATGAAAAAAAAAGGAAGAGGCACCTAATCTAAGAAGGCCACTGGCATCCTGGCCTATATCAGCAATAGTGTGGCCAACAGGACCTGGACAGGGATTGTGCTCCTGTACTTGACTCTGGTGAGATCACATCTTGAATGCTGTATTCAGTCCTGGGCCTCACACTCCAAGGACACAGAGGTGCTGGAGTCAGAGAAGGGAGATGGAGCTGGGGAAGGGTCTGGAGCACAAGTGTGGTGAGGAGCACCTTAGGGAGCTGGGGGTGTTTAGCCTGGAGAAAAGGAGGCTCAGGGGAGATCAAATCACTCTCTACAAGTGCCTGAAAGTTGTAGCAGCGACTGGAGCCAGGTGGCGATTGGTCTCCCAAGTAACAAGCAACAGGAGAAAAGGAAACAGTCAGAGGAGGCTGAGATTGGATATTAGGAAAACTTTTTCAGGGAGGGTGGTCAGGCATTAGAACAGGTTGACCAGGGAAGTTGAGTCATCATTCCTGGAGGAATTTAAAAGACATGTAGATGTGGCACTCACAGACCTGGATTAGTGGTGGACTTGGCAATGTTGGGTTAATGATTAGACAGATGAGCTTGGACGTCTTTTCCAACCTAAATAATTTGATGATTGTATGGTAATCCCAAGCAGCAGCCCTTCTGCTCCTGTTTCATAAGGATCATATTATGCTACTCCAAGCTTAGCTCATCCTTCAACTGGTAACAACACTGCTGCAAAAACCATAAAAATCAAAGAATTGTGGAATGATTTGGGTTGGAAGGAACACTAAGGACGATCTAGTTCCAGCTCCTTCTGCTGTGGACAGGGACATCTTCACTAGACCAGGTTGCTCAGAGATCCACCCAACTTGTACTTCAACACTTCTAGGGATGGGGCATTCACAGCCTCTCTAAGCAACCTGTGTCAGTGCCCATGTGGGGCTACAGTCACCAAAGCAAGGTTTCCAGCCCTGAAATACTGTTATTATGTATTTTATTGCGTATGATATATTTTATTGTATATTACATATTTGTACTTTAATCATGTATTCAACTAGAGTAGGTCTGTACAATATCTTCTCTGGTTTTGCGGAGTGATTTTTGTACTTATAGCTCCAGGACAGAGGCTTGTCAGCTGGGCAGGAAAGAGATTTCTCTTGTTTTCCCACCAAGGACAAGCAGCTCTATGCCAGGTCATGGCTGGCCTGGGTGCCAGCCAGTACCACACACGGCTCCATCACATGGGCTCAGGGTTCACTGGGAAGCCTCAGTAGTGTCCACAGACACCATCAAGGCAAAAGGCTTCTTCATTCCAGGCATAAAGGACACATGGGGTCAGATTCAGGCATAAAAATTTTGCCCAGGTCACACTTGGGGTGTCTGAGATCTTCAGAGAATTTTGTGCTTGGCAGGTCCAGTGCTGAGGTGAAGAGGCATCTTTCTTCCCCTGCAGTTTGCTCAGCTTGTCCCAGTGCTGGCAGGGGGACTATTCACTAACCATGCACAGTTATTGTGCACTAAGCACTTTGTCTTTGGGGACATAGGACAGGGCAATGCACAGAGCCTATTGCTTAGAAAGTAGAAGTAGCTAATTTGGGGCTTTTCCATCCTATATTTCTATTCATTTTTTGTCATTCTGAGCCACAGGTGTTAAGTTACCTGAGCCATGTACATGAAGGTGATGGTTGTATGTGCTGGCAACTCAGGTCCTATTGATCCTCACAGCTGAAGGATGCTGCCCACGTGTGCCAGCCAGCACAGCTGTAGCTTAGCAACACTGCTTGCACCAAGGTGTGGACAGACAAAGTCCTGCTTGTTTTTTAACAAAGATAAATAGCAGATAGAAATACTCATGGTGTAATTAATATCCATCTGTCATTCCCCACCATTAATATCAGCCATTTCAACCAAGAAATGATGAGAAGTGATTAAAACTCATATTTACAATTAAATAGAGAAAGCGAGAACAGCTTAGCTGGGTCAAAAGAAATGCATAAAGCATGCAGACAGTGCCTACAGTAGTGTAATTATAATTAATCAATAAAAAGCTGGTATAGACAAGGAGGCCCTTTATTGAAACTATGGCACTTCACAGATCTTGAATTCCCAGCTCAAAAGCCCTCTCTAGTACCCAGCAGTATTTTACTGTGGAATGTTGTTTATCTTGCAAGGCACTTGGAACAACACGTTGTCAAAAAGCAGGCTGGGAAAATTACAGAGATAGAAAATTGCTTTACTGCATTAGCACTCCCCTGAACACTTTCCTTATTAAAGTAATTAGACATTTAAGACAAAGAAATGTAAAGCCCTTGAGGTGTGCAAATTTCAGATGCAGTTGACATTGTTTTGGTATGCAATAGGATTTGATTAGTAATTGCCACACGCAGACTCACTACAAAGCATGAACAACATTCATGATAACAAAATCCAAGAAAGAGAAGCTCTTGGCTTTAGTGGTGTTCTAAAATTCATAAGAAAAAAAATGATTTGGGAAATATTCTTCAGTGGATGCATCCTGGGAATTTAAACTGGAGTCATAATACATAATGGTAATTTTGAGTGGTGCTTGGCATGTTATAGTGCAGTGAATGTTGTTAATGTAGCTATAGCTGGAGAAGTGACCTACTTTGGAAACGTTTTCACCTGGAAATTTTCTCTCTGGAATTGCAACCAAAGGGCAAATCAAAAATAACAATCAGCACCCCTGTCAGCTTTCTTGTTTACCTTGGATATAGTTACAGTCTCCTAGGTACTAAGTGTGGCAAGTGGACCTGGAATTGGCCAAATTTTTGACAACATCACTTAAAATATTCAAATGTTTACTGCAATTTTCACTTGCTAGTAGCTAGTTATAAAGTGTGTAATTATATCCCTTGGTCCAGTGAAGTGAGAGGCAGTCATTCCAAGAAGACATTAAAACTATTCACCCATGTAGTTGCTGCACGTAAAACCAAAATGGAGCAGCAGCTGTGAATTGATACAAATTGTTCAGAAAATGACCAGGTTCTTGCTAAAATTTAGCTCCTATGCCTGTCAGCAAAGTGAAGGGCAAGTGCATTTGCAACTCACACACCAGTCCAACTGTTTGCTTCTTCCTTTAACATCCTTTTTGTGTTCCTGTAATCAGGTTTTAGCAATAATTAAAACCAAGCGAGGGCTTAGAAAATTTCCTGCTTTAATTGTATTTCTGAAGCATATAAAAGTACTTCATTTCTTTTTTAGAATGTATAATGAACCCATATTAATTGCTTACTGTATCACTTAATTATCCTAATTATTCCAATTAAAAATAAAAATCATTTTCTTTCCTAGAAAATAATCAGGTAAACTGAAAATGCCAGGAATAAATTGGTGTTTAGATCTACACTGATGAATCAGCCAGAGTTTTGGAGTTTTGATGTTCAGGTGTGCTCCCATCGGGAGATGTGGGCGTCTTCAAACACAAGCCATGATAATGTAAATACAATGACATATGCTAGTTATGAATACACAGATATTTCCAAAATTATGTATATATATTAAAGGATCTCTCTTCGCTTCACACTGAGCCTGCTGGAGACTTAAGTTCAGGAAAGCACATGGACTCACATGCTGAAATATTGATTCAGCCATATACCTTACCAGGTGCTGAACTGAGTAGTGCTCAGGAAGATACCTGAAGTTCAACCCACACTTAAAATCTTGCCACAGCTCTGTTCTTAACTGATGCCATCATAGTGATAGATTATCTGGGCTCTGGCAGGGGACTGATGAACTGTGAAGCTGTGAAACTCCAAAGGCTGGCAACTACTTTACCTGAACAAGGAGCATGGAAGTGCCTGCTGGATGTACATTTAAGAAACAAAGCTCGTACACTGAAAGGCATAGAAAATGCTGACGGATGTTTTTCTAAGTGTGATTTGAACATACCTTTTAAAAAGAAGATATACTTTTTAAAGTTAATTATATGTATAAAATTCAGAAGTAGAAGAAGAAATTTATCCTTTTCAATGGCATGAAGAGACACTGCATTTTATTGTAGCTGAAGTATTATTCTGTAAAAAGGAAGATTAATATTTTCCTGAATGTTAAGAAGTAAACATTCAGAGCATTAAAAAGAAAAGTGAAGATCAATGAAGTTCAAAATTGAAAGCTAGAAAATTTGCTTCTGCTTGTGCAGATTACATTTTCTTCGGTGCTTTGTTGCAAGCTGCAATTTTTGCAGCAACTATTTAGAGTTGCTCCTCTCACATCAGCTGTGATCTGGGCTCAGACAAAGCCCCTAGAACTCATGGCTCTCCACGCTGTGGTCTATACTGCAGCAAAAGAAACCCCAGCTTCCTCCACATACAGATGAATTTGTCAAAGTCAGCCCAGTTAGCTACCCCAGTGTGCTTGTAATCGTACTTGACTGCTTTCTATGTCAAATTATATCCCATTTATAAAGCTATACATTATTATAACACTTTATCTGCTAATAGAGCTGGGTGAAACACATTTCTCCTTAAAGAGGGTGCTTACCTTGAAATAAATTTTGAAGAAGGAGCCTGTCATAGCAGAAAAATATCACAAGGATTTTAAGAGACATCCTAGCTGCAGACAAAGAATAGAAATGATTATATTATTTCTGTTGCTTTCCCCCCTCTAAGATTACTTAAGACATCTGCTGAACACTTTTATAGGAGAGGGGAGGAGGCAACTTTACTCACATATGACTGCAATTATGTCATTACATTGAGATGGGCTTCTTAATACCTACCCAACCTCCACGCTCTTCTCCATTGTCTTCCTTTTGCCAAAAAAGAAACAAGTCACCTATACCCTCTTTCAGGCTGTTTATCTCATTTATCCTGATCTTCCCACTGCTATTCAAGTCCAGGCTGCCTCCAGTAAGGAGGTAAGGCAAAGCCAGGTGTTTTTTCAGGCATAGGACAATAAATTTAAATGAAGAAAGAGGCTGTTACAACTACTGCTTTCAAAAGTGCTTTCTCCTCCTTTTTCCCCTTGAAAATTCATGAACACAACATCCACTAAGAATTACATTCACTGCTGGCTAACTCAAACCTGTGATGTGTTATTTTTAATGTAACTGGAATGTTTTCTCTAATCTGGCTTTGAAGCTAGCCCTCCTTTTGAGCAGGAAAATGGACTTAATTCCTCCTGAAGTCACTTCCAACCTGAGATATTCTGCAGTTCTGTTTGTTAGAACTCTGCCATTAGAAACATCAGGAAGTGTCACGGTTTAACCCACCAGGCAGCTAAATGCCACACAGCTGCACACTCAATCAATCTCCACCTCAGCGGATGTGCCAAGAACTGGGAAGAAGAAAAAGTGAAATTCATTGGTTAAGAAAAAGGCAGTTTAATACAGAGAAGGAAGGGCTAATTCTAAAAATAATTTAAATATAAATTATTATAAAATAAATAGAGTATACAAAGCAAGTGGTGCACAATGCAATTGCTCACCACTTGCTGACTGATGCCCAACCAGTTCCTGGGCAACGACCAGATTTACTCCAGTCTCCATGCTGAGCATGAGGCAGAGCTGGATGCAGCACGGAGCAGGGCAGAGGGGCAGAATCACCTCCCTCAACCTGCTGGCCACACTACCTTTGATGCAGCCCAGGAAGAAGTTGGCTGTCTGGGCTGCAAGGACACATTGCTGGCTTGGCTTATGTCCAGCTCTCCATCCACAAGAATGTAGGAGAAAGCAAATGGTAACAAGATGATTAGGTGAAGGTTCATTTCTAGTTTGATCATTGTAGCAAAGCATGTATTTTGGAAAACAAGGAAACAGTTCAACAGCACTTAAAGCCAAACTAGAACAAATACCTGCTCAGTAATGCGATAAGGATGGATGAACAGAGAGACATGGTACAGAGCTGGGGAGGAAACCTTCGTCCTGCCTGTGGACTGGCCATATCAGAGCTTTGGGTTAGTGCTGGTCTTGCTGAGACCAGTGACAGCACTGTATTTCAGATATGCCTTTTTGTTGGATCAATTACGTGAAGAGAGGTTCTCATTCTAAGCAGGTCTGCATTAAGAAGACCTGGGAAGAAGACAAAACTGAACAGCTGCATCAACTTGTAAGTATTTGTGCTGAAACCTGTGTCAAGAAAGATAGCATGCAATGTCCAAAGTGGGACTGTTATGAAATATTTTCCAACCCAGTTAGCCTCTGGTTTAAATTCTTTTTGTAATAGCACAATTACATTTCATCCATGGTGCTTTCCTTTCATGCTTTTTGGTCTTCATGAAAAATTTGAGACCAAGCTCAGACATAAACTTTCTGATGAAGCAAAGCACTTTCCTCTCAAATTGTTCATAATAAAATAACAATACAGACATCACCGCCTATAATGAGATGGGAAACAAAATGATACGTGTCCCTCATGTCTGGTCTCAGTCCTTTTCAATAACTCTTGGCTGGGCTGCATGGTTTATGGTAGAAAGCACCATCCTGCCAGCTGGTCCTTTGCACTCCATTCACAGGCCCAGGCTCTCCTAAACTAAACTATTAGTTCAGAATTAAATTAATACCGTAGCCTCATCTTTGTCTTCCCCGTCTCTCCACATTTGTCCCTACTCTAAATCCTTAGACAGTGCAATGCCCAGCATACCAAAGCATTGCACAGCTGTCCTAAGGCAAAGAGAGAGGTGTTTTGTAATGTAGGCAGGCAGCACTGTGAGAAATGTGACACAGCTTGTATGTCCCCCGGGGACAGACATCATCTGTCATTCAGCTGCAAAAAGCACCAGCAGTAGCTGGAAGGGGGAGGGCTGATGGACTGTACATGTTAGAAAGAGTGTGCACCTGATGGTTCCTGCACTGAGAGCTTCTATAATTCTAAAAATTCCTTGGACCCTTGAAGGCGTGGACTGGCACTTTTTGAAGTCTACTGTGCGTGCTGTTTCTTTTCTGATGTGCCAGAATTCTTTCAAACCCACTTTTGAAACCTTGAATGGAAAGTATTGTTGTGTTGGAAACCCCCAATGTGAGAAAGGGAAAGTTCATCAGACCCTCTCCCCTCCCTGCCTCAGTTATGCCCTTGGCTGTAGATGATAGCAGAGGAACCCAGGATTTCAAAATCAAAAAGGTTCAAATACAATTCTGCTGCTTTTCTTACCATCCAACTCTGCAAAAATATCAGATGGGAAACAAGCCAGTAAATTGCTTTCCTGCTGTAGATACAAGGAAGAGGGGAGAGCAGACTGACAGCAACCATCACTATTTGTGTCATCAAACAACCTCTGCATGAGATGCAGCCTTCACACCTGCTCCTACCTGACAGTTCAGAATTTCTCCTGATTAGGAGACTCACAATTATTTTGTGATACAAAAACAGATCAGTGCATTGATACAGACTGATCATAATTAATTACTTCAGTGTGTGCTGCTTTTGACTGGGGTAGAGTTAATTTTCTTACTAGTAACTGGTATGGGGTTGGGTTTTGAATTTGTGACCATCAGAGAGCTGATAGCACAGGGATGTGTCTGTTACAGCTGAGCAGGGCTGACACAGGGTCAGGGCCCTTTCTGCTCTCACCCCACCCCAACAGCAAGAGGGCTGAGGGTGCACAAGGAGCTGGGAGGGGACACTGCTGGAACAGCTGACCCCAGCCGCACAAAGGGGTATCATCATAGTCAGCATATGGGGGAAGCTGGTGGAAAAAGGAGGAAGGGAGAGGATGTTTGGATTGATGGCATTTTGTTTTCCCGAGTCACTGTTACACATGATGGAGCTCTGCTTTCCTAGAAATGGCAGAACACCTGCCTGCCCATGGGAATTGGTGAATAAATTCCCTGTTTTGCTTTGCTTGCACCTGTGGATTTTGCTTTACCTGTTAAACTGCCTTCATTTCAACCCGCCGGTTTCCAGGTTTTTACTCTTCTGATTCTCTCCCTCAGCCACCGGGGGAGGTGTGAGTGTGTGGCAGCGTGGTGCTTAGGTGCCAGCCAGGGTGAAATCACGGCAGGAGAACCAAAACCTTTACGCTCATTCTTCAGGGTGTCATCTCCAGCACCACCCACAGGCTCTGCACTTCCGCAGCACTAAGACACAAAGACAGGTTGTCCAAAGACTGGGAGCTCTTGCTGTACCCTTGGAGAGGCCATTGGGCTGTGAGAGGTTTTAAAGTACAACATACATTATGTTCTGTTTCTCAAAACCAAATTATCCTCTTCTGTAAGGATGTAAACCTTTTGGGGGAAAAAAAAAAAAACACCAACACCTTTTTCAGTCTACAAATTTTTCCCACACACATAGTTACATGTTTATAGACAAATTCAACTGTTCACAACATAAAAGTAATTATAAACTTTGGATGAAAACACAAAGTACTGGGTAGCCAGTTGTATTAAATTCCTTCACTCCTCTACTCCCCCTGGAAGAACCACTATCCTATGTGGTTTCAGTGTGGCATATATGCCATAATGCCATGGTGTTTCTGCTTTCCCCTTTCAAGTCCCCAGGGAATAACCTACAGTTTTAGTACCTCCAAAGAGCTTGGGAGAATGCAAAACAGATGGGATGGGATTAGGATTGTTTATGAAATGAAGTGCTCAAAGATGAACCCTTGGCAGGGCAGAGCAATTCATGCTATTTGTTGGGTGAGTAAACTTGAAATAAAATGCTATTTAGGTCCTAGTCCACAAAATGGTCTTTCACAGAAATGTCAGCAAATATATTCATGCCAGGTTTTTAGCAGTCAGTTTAAACTACACCACAGAGCAAGGGACATTTCAAGAGTTACTCTGAGTAATGTCATGCCTTGTACCTGCATACTTTTGCCTAAGCTACTTCATTTGTGAGTTGATGACATGACATAACAGGAAACATATACAATATAAATCTTGCAAGGTGTGCACTAGATGTCTTCTGAATGTGAATGCCACTAAAATTTGCAAAGTAGATAAATGCTCTTAATAAAAGTTTGAAGGTCAAAAAAGGCCAGAGAAGCAGAGCACCA
Organism: Chamaea fasciata; assembly: GCF_029207755.1. Classification (NCBI taxonomy): domain Eukaryota; kingdom Metazoa; phylum Chordata; class Aves; order Passeriformes; family Sylviidae; genus Chamaea; species Chamaea fasciata. The sequence goes on along the minus strand of NW_027094087.1, from coordinate 53,984,263 downwards.
ACCTCAGTTGCTTCCCAAACCCTGAGACAGAAATGGCTAAGGTGGTAAAAACGCATTTTCAGTTACTGCTGACTATACAGTAGGACAAACAACCAAGTAGAATCTGTTTGTGCCAATAAAAAAGTGTCACTTCAGGGGAGGTCAGATCTTTGTGCTATTTCTGACACGGCATATTGCTGAGTCATCTTCTCTGCTGCCCTCATTTTCCCTTACAAGCTCTGAATAGCTTTGCAGAATGCATTTCTTTCATCCAGTCAGAGGCTCTGCCATGTCTAGCTGGGCATCAGTGCTTGTTTCTCACTTCTGATGATTTTAGCAGTCCTCTCACTTGCATTTTCTTCTTGCTTCCAGCTTCCTCACTCCAGCCAATGGTGGCATGGGGTGAGGCTGAACAATACACTAATGTGCTTCATTAGAGTCAGCCCTCCTACTTTGCTCTGTGTTCAGCAGCTATCTGTCTGTATTACTTTAGGGCTTACAGTCTAGATTTTAGTCACTTCTGTGATGTCTAGATAACAATACTTGAATTTATTCTCAATAGCATTTGAGTCAAAAACACTTCATCTCAAGTACAACTGTCATTAGTTGCCTATGCTATGCAGCAGCTTCAAACTATTTCAGTGAGCAGGAAGAAATAAACGGAGCTATCTAATCAATATAGCAGATTGAACTTGAAGCACCTATCCTTTATTTAAGCTTCTTTGCTGACAGTCAGTGTTTTATTAATCTTAATCCTGAGAACTGTGGTAAGTTAAATAAAAGTAATTACTGACATTCACTACACTTAGCCGGGAAAGTATTTAGCTATTGGGAGCTCTGCAGGAATACAGACACAATTTGAGGAACAAAGGGTCATCATCAAAAGGTGTTTTTCATTTGAAAAAACCCTAAAATATCAGCAATGAAAACCAACATCAGGCTGCAAATAACCATGGAGAACATGGCCCATGTTTGGTGACTGTGTACAGCCACATCGTTGTTTCCACCCATACACAGCTCCCCATCTGGGAAATTGAATGAGAATCACATTGTGCAGGCGAAGAGAAAAATGCCAGGTGCTCAGATGTGTGACTTTTAGCCAGATGTTATGTTGGTGCAAGTTTCTCTGGAAAGGTATGACACCACCACCCCCAGAGGTGGCCAATCCTAGGAGTGAGCATTTGTGTAATTGCCAAGCTTATGTTTGAAAGTAAGAAGGCATTGTATCAGTTCTCTTCTTCTTCTCAACATTGCAAAAGCAGAGTAAGATCCCTTTCCTGACATTTCAGCCCATAGAAACACAGCCCACTCTGTTGTGGCTCAGCCTTGAACACGATGTCTCTCATAACAAGTGATGGAATTCCTGTGTGTGGGTACAGAACATAATAATTCTGCTAAGCAACTGTTTCCTGATCAAATCACACTGTAATTTATTTTCCTCCAGAATATTAGTCTAGAATGGTGTAGCAGAAATGCTTCCAAAATAACCGGTTACCTGCCATAGTAATTTCCACATGTAGCTCAGACCCAGGGTTAGGAAAAAGCTGAAGCCTGTCTGACCAGTGGTATCTTTTCCATAAACAAATAAGACTAAGTTGTCTATGGAATAGTATCATAAACAGAGGGCCACTGCTGTTACAGCACACCACCTCTAGCACTGTCTGTTTGGGATAGCTGGCTTTTTTTTCCTAGTGTTTCAGGGCACGGGTGCCAGGCAATACCTTTCCCATCTGAGTGCAGGCTGAACTTGCACTGGTTATGAGTGTATGGGGGTGGAATGTAAACCAAATACATTAAAAAATGCTTGAATTGCCTTCAGTTGTGTTTGTCTCATGCCCTTACAAATGACCTTTTTTACTTTCATATCACTGATTTTCCAGAGAAGCTGGAAGTCAGGTGGGAGAGGAAGGAAGGGCCCATCTTGGCACATCTATAAGCACAAAGAAGTACTGGTGCCCATTCCTCTTCATAGCAAAGCCTGTGGTACTCCATTAAACTGTGAGTGATGACAGCCAGAACAGAAAAGGCACTGTATGACTCACATTCCAAAAGGATCTTGAAAGCTTCCTTTTGGTGTGGATGTGTAACAACAAGCTGTTATCCAAGTGCTTGTCTCTCTGATAGTACTGAAGGCCACAGCTTGGTGATCACCTAGATATCTGGGACTGGGAAGCAGTTGATTTTGCAGAATTCAGTCCTAACACCATGGCTGTCTCTGCAACACAGACAAAGCTGGGAAACAGGGGACAAGATCATCAAAACTTACACAAGCTCACCTTTATTTCATTTCACTGGGGAATTCGTGCTTATGCATTTGAATCTAATGGACCACTTGTTCCAGTCCCTTTGTCCGGAACATTGTTCCAGTGATCTGGCAGCAACTTGAAGAAGTAAGACATTGGAAAGATTTCCATCACGCTGCAGCCAGCAGGATTCATAGAATCATAGCATAAATTGGGTTGGAAAAGACCTTTAAGAACATCAAGTTAACCTAACACTGCCAACTCCACCACTAAACCATGTCATTTTTATCCGTCTAGAAAGTAGGGGTTCAGTCATCCACATTTATCTAGACAGCAGGTTCTCATCTCATATCCCAAGACAGGTGGGAGGTCTTCTCACTGAAACTGCTCATCCCTGCCTTGTACTATGGAGGAGACGGAGAAAACTGGTAGAATGCAGCTGCCTGACCCTTACATAGAGCTGGCCAGCCAAATCTGATCTTAACTGGTCATTAAGTAGCTGAATGTTTCCCCATCTGAATGTTCTGTTCTTCCTGGCTATTTATTGCCATCCGTATATAGGAGCACAGCTCAAGCTGCTGCAAACTGAGAAATATGTGCTCATGCTGTGGAATAGGACAGGGAGAGAGGTTTGCTGCTATATTGGAAATACAGTTATGAGTGTTGATAAAAGCAACCTGGGTATTATCTTCAGCAGAAAGGTCTTATTCAGTGTCCTGCTTCTCCTGCCAAAGGCTGATAAATAAACCCCAGGGCTGCGTTGAAGGCAGACTCACAAAGGCATACCCACAAGGAGCTCAGTCCTGCAGTACAGTGCCATACAGCTCTGTTTGTGGAAAGCCAAATTCCTACCTTGTCTGTCTGCATACAGGGCTAGGAAAATCCTCCCTCCATGGGATGCTGAAGACAGAATTTTCTTCCTCTCCCTGCTCCAGCCCTCCACACGCTCCCACTCACATTTCACAGGTTGTCTCACCATCTCTTCTCCATCTTGCTGCCACTGGCTCTCTCAGACCAGTTCTAGTTTGCTGCCTGGTCACACCTGTAGAAAGAAAGAGTTAGGCTCTGCACTAGCACTTCCTGGGGCCAGATCTATGTGTTACAATGGGTGTGAAGCGCCTCTTAGTTAGGATAGCACATCTGTGATCCTAGAAGGATGAGAACAGCAGCAAAGACAGTTGTCAGGCCTGCAACCCCATCCTTATGTCTGTAGCCTTCTGGACGCCAGAAACCCAGCCCCGGAGCTGATCAGTCTTCCCTTTACCCATTACCCTAATCCCACAACCTTCAAAGAATAACAAGTCTCTCTCTCACTTTTGCTGTGTTAATAATTCTGTTTCTCCATATGCTGAATGTTTCACACCCATTCTGGGATCCAGGAACTAAGAAATGTTACACATATATAAAGTTTCACCCAAAAAAAGTTGGCATGCCACAGAAGCCAGAGCACAAAAATGCCCTACTTTGACTGTCGTGGGAGCCAGGAAGGAAATATGAAATTAATATTAAACTTTCCAAAGTCCCACATGGCACAATGTGAGCCAGTCGCCCTACAGGGCAGCAAAGCTAAATTTAATTGCAAATTACATGACTTTCTGGAGGAGAATGCGATCATACTTTACAGTATCCAGTGAATAAAACTGCCTGAAACACCCAACCTGATGCATCATTCCAGCATCAAATGTTGCAGCTGAACTGGATTCCATGTTGCAAAACATCCTATATCCTAAGTCACAGGATTTACCAACTTCAATTTTATTTTCCTTACTTTAGTGAGAGTGCAAGGTGCAAATCCATTCCAGCAAGCCTAAGTGTCCTCAATTAGGAGGCTAATGGAAAGGCATGAGGTTCTGTAGAGGGCAATTCAGACCTCCACTGAAGTGAACTGCAGTCCCTGGAGGAGCAGAAATAGAATAAGGTTTCATAAAAACTCCTGCAACAGATTAGGAGCTACTGTCTGGAAATCATCTAACAAAATCACCAAGAATTGTTGTCAGCATGAAATAGAAATGTGATAATAAGAAAAGCTACAATAACCTGTTTATCTTTATTTCTTACATTCCCACTTTCTGATTTTGTTTTTTATTCTAAGTTGTTCTTCCTTCCCTCACCCTCTTCTCCTCCTTTCTGACACTCCTTTATTTCTGTCACCAGATGCCTCTCCAATTTCTCATGTTCTCAGACATGCCTCTCTCCTCTCCTCCTTTTTCCTTTTGCCCTGAAAGCTGAAGGTCTCAGCTTGGTCTGGTGCACCTTTTCCTTAACAGTGGTTTTTGGAACAGTTTGTGGAAATGTGCACTAGAGAATACATAGTCCCCCTTCATAAAGCCTTCCATGGAGAAGAAATAGCAGTCACAGATAGAGTAGCAGGATGAGAGAAAATTTTCTGCCTAGCCACTGCCCCTAATGCACAGAAATTCCAGAGCTGATCTCCACAACAGTCCTTTTCAAAAGTATGAGGAAGCTACACAAACACTATCAAAAGAAATCCAGAGAAATTCAATTTTTCTGTCATCCTGTGAGGTTCAAGATAGGGGACAAGACTCTTAGGATTTTTTTCGCACATTCCTGCCATCATGCTGAAGCCAACAGCCCTCCTCATGGACAGCAACAGGGATCATTGTCCTATCAACTCACTGCCATTCACTCTCAAGCATGAGCCCTCCATAGTGCAGGATGAGTCAGCTTCTACATCTTTCTCTCATTCATGTATCACTTTTATCATCTTCATACTTAGACCATCACACTCAGAGACATCCTGCCATGGCATTACAGGCATGCACTTATGCAGGATCCGTACAGAGTACCACCATACAATGAATCCAGCTCCACTATTCATCACCAACACCTGGCCACACTGTGAGGATACTATCATTCTGGCAGGCCTTGGGCTTGTGTCAATACCATTAGCCCCTGTTTCTCTGTGACCCATAAAACTAAATCAGATGGGAAAGATCTTCAGCCTGAGGAATTTACAGACCACTTCAAGAAGCTGAAAGCAAAACAAAGCATCTGAGCGACAGTGCAGCAGTGCCGTGGAAAACAACATTTCTCATTTCAATAAGTGGGTTTTGATACATACAGGGCATCCTGGCAGCAGGCAGATCACACCAAAGGAGCTGAGACTGGAAAGTGCTCTCACATTGTAAACAGATGAGCCCACACCACAGAGAAACGAGAAGAAAGGCAGAAAGGCTGGTCATGTCAATGGTAAAAATGGACAGGAGTTAGGAGGAATAGGAAGAGGATGGAGAAGATAGAGACAGGCATATTGGTGGTGAAGCTCTCAGAATTGTGGCTTTCAAGAAGGTCTGCAATGAAAAGGAACTCTAGGCAAGGTCTATCCCACAGGAAAAAGGGTCCATCCACAGCACCACTGTGTGTTTGTGTTAATAGGTCCTGCATCACCTCACACAGAGTGGTGTGACCTTGTGCCACATTAATTACTACCCAGGTGCTACTGCTTGCAGTGCAATGGAGAGAAGAGATGAGGGCTGGTACTTTGTGGGGGAAAGACAACCATCTTCGCTTGTCTCCCAACAAGAGAGCCACTGTGTTTGCCAGATGGACCAACACTCCTCTCTGCCCTCTCAGCTCGTAACAAGCCCATTGGGGAAGAGGGCACAAAACCTCTCCTGGCAATGCCCATGAACTCACCAAGAGACCCTGCAGTTCCCACCAGCTTTGTGCCCTACATTCCTCAGGAAACTCCCTAATCCAAGGTGGCAGAATCCAGCAGAAAGCAGAGGACAGGAGGCAGCACATCCCACATGGACGCAGCACATGCACGAATGTGCCTTCAGCAAGGAAATCTGTTAGTGTGAGGAAGGAGTGGCTGAACTGGGTCCTTGCTGCCTCCACTACCAAGCCTTAACATAGCATTTGCTGAGGCTAAAAGTCGTCATGGAAATGATCAAAACAGAAAAGTTGGTGGAACTAGCAGGGAATCATCTTTCAGTACACATTAAAAATTAATGTCAGCAAAAAAGCTTCTCTCTTCCAATGAGAAAATAATGATGGAGGGCCAGATGAAAAATGAGTAAGAAGACAGAACAGAAATTTTCAGTCCCTCCTGCAGATCAGCAGTCAGAAGTCTTCCATTAATTTTAGTTACATAGAGATGATGTATTAATTAAGTTTTGCCCAAGGCATGTCAGTTTAATTAAATATCTATTCAAACTAGGAAAACAGGAAAATGGTTTATTTTCTTTCCTAATTCCTCATCAAGAGCTTAATATTTTCTTACGTAATTTCAAAGAATAACAAACAACTTTTATTAGAAGTGAAGTCTGAAATCCTTAATGAGGCACAGAAATTAAATCAAAGCACAGAGTTGTAGAATACACGGTTTACAAAGATTGGTCACATACTTAATTGAGAAACTATCAGCTTGTTTAAATAGTTGAATATTTTTTATTTGACATGAGCCGAAATCCCCCACAGGATTTGAAATATCCCTGTGCTTTCTGGGAGGCTTTTCTTGAAGGCTTTGTGAGCCTTCAATTGCAGGATTGTGTAATGACTGGTGCCATATAAAAGCTTCCAGGAGGACCTGACCTGCTCCAGAATAACGGGACAACCTGTCAGGTAGAAGCAGAATTCAAATTGCCAGGATATGACTCAGTTCCTTCATTCCTACAGCCCTTGGCTATAAAATACAGCAATACAAAAGCAGTGGGATGAACCATTTCACATCTGAATTGAAGGTGCTTGAACCAATCTCCCAAAACAGGGAACAGAGTTCCCTGACCAGAGCACAGAGAAGGCATGTATCAGAGACAGGTGTCTTCAAAGGTCTTCAGAGGAAGAGAATTTCATCTGCACATGTCTGTCTTATCACTGACACCAGGCAGAGGTAATATCCCTCTGGAGATCCTCAAATTAAAATATTACTTGACCTTTGGGGCTTCCCCAATCACTTTACAAGAGCACTTTGCTACCATCTCCATTCAACAGAGAGCAGAGTGTCTCAGCACAAGCGGCCTGCCCAAAAAGGCTGTTCCTGCCTTCCTTGCCCTATATAGCATGAAATACTGTTAATCATCCAGAAATTATCCATAAGAAGAGGAGAAGAAGGCTCCCATAGAGGAATATAATTGCAACTAAGATAATGTGTGTACAAGGTGCCCAAAAGCCAGACTGCTTTGTGAGCTATTCATTTGGGCTCAGGGGGAAGGGAGGAAGCTGTAAACTAATAAAACTGTTTTACATAGAACCAGGAATCCTACAAAGACATCTACACAAAACAAGTGATGAAGTCCTGAAACTGAATTTTTCCAGAAACCTTCACTTCACTTTTAACAGATTCCCACCTGCAGGAACATGAAAATACTTCAAATGGAAAATAAATGTCCTTTCTGGCTCTTCCTTTCCCTTTCTCAGGGGGAGAAAGGGAAGGACAAAAAAAACCCCTACATTAAATGTAGAAAAATTACTGTCACTGGTTAGAATAAAACTCTTCAGAATGAAAGCTGAAGAGAGCCTATCCAAGGAGTCTGGCTACATTGTCTGTGATAAATTGCATCTTTTCATACTTGGCATTTATTTTTGTAGTCCAACGTCATTCATTTGGCCCTTGTCATTCATGCCTTTCAGAAAGCAGTTTGATAGTTTGTGTTTATTCCTTAGTAGCGGGACTTCAGTAAAGTTCATGGAAAAGAAACTAATATAGTGATTTGATCTTTTTGGATAATTTAATCAAATCTGTTCTTGAAAGCTGTATGTGAAAAAAACTGGCAGCTCAAGGCTTATGAAGAAGATGAATACATTTTCCATAACACATCAACCACTGACATTTTTCCCATGTGTTTATCGAAGGGAAGTTGCATAAAATTTTGCTGTTTGTCAGTCTTATTAAACCAGCTAACAAAGAAAGCCACTTGCCAGCAAAGCAGTTGAGCTCTGAAACACTCCATGTCTTTCTCCAGCCATTGCAGTATTGTGAATTTGCGTGGGAAGTTTCCTCCTGAAGAATTTGATATATATACATATGTATATATATATATACAGACTTGTTCTCAATAGGGCTAGCCATATGCTATTGAGAAAAGAGAGGAGAAAATCAAGCAATGCCTTTTCTCTCATGACTTTATTGTATAAAAACACTATATGTGTGTATGATGCACCTAGCCAGCAAGTTGGCCAGGGCTGCCCCTAGTCCTTCCTGCTTTTGGTTATATCCACTTACTCTGAACTTCTAGTTTTTCAGATTGGTGAGCAAGAAATCCACCTCATCTCCCCAGCACTGCTCTCATCTCCCTGACTCCAGGTCAAACAGCAGACTAACTGGTCTGACAGCAAGACCCTTCAGCTGTTCTTCACCCTTATTCTCTCAACTACACTGCAAAGCATCAGTGATGAAAAACAACAAAGACCTCAATAGCATTGCACTTGAAGCTTCAAATGAAGGAGAACAACTGAAAGCAATGCTCATGTAGGATATTTTGCGGACTCCTGACTAGGCAGGGACAGCCTAGAGCTTTCTCAGGGAAGGAACCTGCTGGAGGGACTTCTTAGGGAGCACCTGAGAGAAGAGGGCTTGTGGCCTGTTCTTCAGGCAGCAAGCCAGGGAGGATGCACATGTACGCAGTGACACTGGGGATATTCCAAAGCAGACAAGGTTAGGTACCAGTAAAAAGACCTGCAGAGTTCCTCACAGAAAACTGCTGAAGAGCTGTTGTAGTTAGGGGTGAGGCGGTTATGTGACAAGCAGAAAATGAAGAGAGTACTCAAATGGCCAAAGATGGCAGAACGAGGGATATTTGAGCTGCTGTATGGTGCCCAGGTAAAATGGCAGCAAAACATGGCCCTCAACTAGCACAAAACCAGATACAAAGCACAGATGTAAAAAAAAGATGAATTAGTATGCATGCATCCTGAAGTGTCACTTTCTAAAATCTCTTGCTAGCATACATGCATGCAGATGCAGTAAGTCACTGGAGTTAGAAGAGATTGTGCCTACCTGGGATCACAGTGGGAGCTCATACCTATGTGGCTTTGCCCAAAGCACCTCAGTTTAAAAAAACTGCTGTAAAACCCCCATGGCTTTCCTGCAAGAGTGTTGTTTTGACCAGACATCTTTTCAGAAGCCGAAAGGACCTGGCCATCATGACAGGACATAAGATAAATGCAAATCCAGAAAATCTGTTCTGCACAGCAAGGTCAACTCAGAGGCTGAAAATCAGCATCAACAGCTGCACTCAGCTTCAGAGAGAATTTACTCACCTCCTCACAAAGTCATTGTGTTTGTCCTCAGGTATAATTGTGTAGGGGATCAATGCCACTGAAAATCCAAGACACCATGAGCACTTGAAATGGAGCCATCTCTGAGTGAAAAAAAGATTAGGCATCTTCGTTTTAAACACTTTAATCTTTGAACCTCAGCAGATGTGGTGAGAAAAGGGTAAATTGAGTGTTGGGAGGTTTTCTTTTTCAAAGCTGATTGATCAAAAAGTGTGGAATTGTCTGACATGGAGTTTCTTGCATTCTTTTTTAGTTCTAAAAGGAACATTCTTAGGAAACAACCCTCTCGGTGAAGATTCAGTGCAAGGAATTGCATAGTTAGGGATGTAATTGTGCTCTCTGAAAAAGTTACAGGAAAGAGGGAGAGAGACAACCCTTTTCTTTTGCTTAGAATATCTATTTTTAAAATTACCTACTACCTATAAGGAAAAATCCCTAATACAGACAAGCACAAGGGTCCCAGATATAACTGTGCTTGCCTCTTAAGTTAATCAAACCAGGAATGCTTCCTACTGAATGGACTATAGAATTGTGCAAAGGATTTTGTCAGATACTTACAGAATTGTTAGGGTGATATATTTGGACATGACCTCATTACATAAATGTCTAAGAGTTATGATAAGAAATAGATTCCTTGCTATAAACCACATAATGCTTCAAAACTGCTTTTTTTACTGGACACTGCTGATGATAATGTATAATCAAAGCTGCTTCTCCTCACCAGATGTACAAGAATCCTCCACTTCTGACATGTTGTTTGTAAAGCATTAGGGATCCAGAGTTAGGACAGCTATTCTTGAGACAGGTACCATCTATACCTTTACCAATAAGACACAGTTTTCCCTCCATTTACCTTCCACCTTCTGAACACTCTGTATGGAAGTAAAACAAACAGGAGACCTGACACAGCCTGCAGCATTTTTCCTCTAGTAACTCAGAGGACAGGAGTTTTACTGTTGAGAGATGCAAAACTTTCAAGAGCATGTAATTATCATGGCTATCTCAGCTCTTTGTGGCTGACTTCAGATTTCTTACAACTCTGATGCAAACATTTTGCCTTATAAGTCAGCCCCTCCAGCGAGTGCCAGATAGAAAGCCTAACTCACACAATGGAAATAGCTGCTGAATGGCAGTTGCTGCTGTCCTATGTGGTTGTCCACACGTATGCAGGGGAGATGACCAGTCTTGACATTAACAAAAAATTCCTTTTGAAAAATAATCAGTGAGGGGAGAAAATCAAGAACAAGCTAAATTGTGCCTAACATGAAAGTGTTGACCTTGCTTTGAGAAGTAGGTTGCACTGAAGAACTCCAGAAGTCCCTTCCAGCCTGCATCATTCGTGATTCTGCGTATAGGTCCTAGTGATATCTCTGCTCTACTCTCATGCTTACCAGACACAAAATCAAGGAAATTCACCCCAAATCACCTCAGAACAACAACTCTTGTTAGGCAGAGGGTTTGCCAATGCAAATGAAGAACTGGAGGAAATGGATGAGGCTAATTAAGCCAAGCTATGGGAAAGGACCTGAAGCTTTCATCACTCGAGACACATTTCCAAGGGTTAGGTCAGCTTGCAGCATGAGTCTCCTGAGTGGCAAATGGGTCAAGGGAGAGACAGAAGAAAGACTGCCCTAGACCTCAAGACTGCCCTAATGCTTCAAACTCTAACACTGGTTAGTGCTAAACTATAACACACACCTCTAGGTTTCCTAGTGAAGGCAGGTACTTTGTCTTCATTTGGCACTGCTTACTGATCTGCAGGGCTGACCTCTCCACAGAGGGAGCTGCATTTCAGCTACAGCTAGCTTATAAGAGAGAAAATAATAAAGCTGTCTTTATTTGAAAAAAAAATCATCTTCCTGAACAAAAAAAAAAAAAAAAAAAAAAATTATTCCACAAAATTGGCATGGGTTTACTTTCACACTGCTCTTCTACTTCAAGTTCTGTTGTACTTGTTAAAGTTTGATCCACTAGAGAGCAAATATGTGTTTTAAGTGAGGTGGAAACTAAAGCAGTGATTCCTAAACAACAAAGTAGCTTCTGATTTGGTTCCAGGCAATCTGCAGAAAGATGAACACCTCTGTGAATACTGTTGTTGGGAAAGCTGCTAAAAGGAAAAAACTGAAAACAATTGTTGCGATTGAATCCTGTCTGGCAATTAAGTACCAAGCAGCCATGATTCCCTCTATACCCTTCCCTTTGGTGGAGAGGAGAATCTGAAAGAAATGGTAAACCCTGTGGGTTGTGATGAGAACAATTTAATAACTGAAACAAAATATAATAATTATAAAAATAATTTTAATGAAGAGGAGAAAAAGAGAGAGTAACAGAAGCAAAACAAGTAATACACAGTACAATTGCTCACCACCCACTGACCAGTGCCCCAAACTGAGCCTGGCCCCAAACAGTGATCAAAACCCTTCAGGAAACTCTCCCAGTTTGTATACTGGACATGATGTTCTGTGGTGCGGAATATCCCTTCTGTCATGCTGGGTCACCTGTCCTGGTCATGTTCCCTCCCAGTTTCTTTTGCAGTTCCTCATTGGCAGAGAATGAGACACTGAAAAGTCCTTGACTTGGGATAAGCACTACTTAGAAACAGCCAGAACATCAGTGTGTTATTAACATAATTCTCGTAGTGAATCAAAATCAGAGAATTGCAGCAGGTCTTAAAAAGAAAATGAACTCTGGCTGATCCCAAACCAGGACAACAATCTAGCTGGTCTTGTTCACATAGGCCAGAGGTGGCCTGAGAAAAACTGTTGTATTATTTTCTGGAAATATTTCTATTGGAACTAGAATAGCTTTTAAAAAAATCAAAATTATAATTACTTCTCTTATTTTAGTAAATCCATCTTTGTGCCTGTGCCTGTAAGAGACAGATGCTTTATGCTCTGCTATGCCAGGGAATGCAGAGAGGACACACGAGCAGGTTTCAGGAAGAATGAAAACAAACACCCAAGGTTGGGGCCTGCCAAGCAATGCAGGTGCCACGTGTCTGCAAAACGAGGAACTGATTTGCAATTTGTAAGCGTTCACAAAAATATGTTAAAAGGGCAGCAGAGAAGATTAGAAAAATTTTAAGAAAAACTGAGATATATAAGAATATATGCATGTTGGCTTTTTTTTTTTTTTTTTTTTTTTTTAATTCTCTTCCCAATCCCAGCTCTAGGAACTGAGCAGCTGCCAACAACTAAAAGTTAAAGGTGTGCACCAAAGGGTTATCTCAAGAATACAGCTGCAGGGGAAAGCATGTTACACTTGCAAAACATTTGAGGAATACTAGTTTAGGCCATCAAACTCATTTGGATGCACACTTAGAAGTAGTGATGAATGCATCAACCTACATGCTTTGTCACCACAGGCAACAGAGAGAAAGTTGGAAAAAAGTTTAAGTCTTGTATTTTCTTAGCTGCCTTGATTACTGTTCTTCTGGGTTTATTATTAGAGTTATGTTAGGAAAGTCCAATTTAAGTGTGGGTTGCCTAGACAGTCCAATCTGCCCTTGAACTGGTCTGGCAGCAGAGTTCACCTGCTACTAGTGAAGTGGACACCCCATGAAGAGACTCTTCTGATATCTTTTTCCAGCATCTTTCTGAAAGGGTGTTGATTTCAGAATGGTGCCTGGGATTCCAGTGTGTGCCTGACAGGTAGTGACATGTCCTGACCTGCTGGTGATGTCAAGTATGACTCAAAGTCTCATCCCTTCCCTTATCTATGGAACATGATTGCTTAGAGCTGGCTTGTTTCTTTTCTAGAACAAATTGAAATGTATTCTTAAAGTGTTCCTTTGTTAGTAGCAGTATTCACGATTCTGAATACTCTAGTAACATTTGTAAAAGCACTAAAAGTAGAAAGAAAACCTGTAATTTCTAAACTAGTCAAACTATGTCAGCAAGTACTGTGGCACATCATTTTAAAATGACAGCAGTCTGTAAGGGCAAGGCATAGGGCCTTGTGGACCCTTCCACTCCATCCCAATTGAGGGACAAATCTTTATAACTGCAACAATGTCCCTTTTTTCAACTTTTTCTAAAGACACTCTGTAAAAGAAGTTCATTTCCTTCTCCTATCTTCAGCAGTGTTTCAGTGCAAATTGTAGCATAGTGCAGCTTTATAGGACAGCAACTTCAGTGAGAAATTTACTACAGATGGAAACCATGAGCCTCTTCCCCATTTAATATCCTTATTTGGAGAATCAAGAGTCTTTCTTAAAATACAAAGAAAACAATAATCCAGAAGAAAGTAGTCTTGTGCCATCAGGATAACTGGGAAAATGAAAGAGTAGCAAAATTCACCGAGGTGAAGACATATAAAGTGTTTTTATTAAAAATAAACAAACAAACAAATAAACAAAACCCACCAAACAAAGTCGTCTGAACAGTTTTAGGGGAAAAAGACTTCAGATGTAGATAGTCAAAAAAACCCCACAGGACAAATATGCAGCCATGTGCCAGTCTGCTTGTAGCCATAAGAACCCAGATGAAGTCACCACTAAGTAAATAAACCCAATAAACTAACTTCAGGATACACTTCACTTCCTCAAGCACATGTTGCTACCCTAAGGGAGAACAGCTAGGGAACACACAGCAGTATCCTGGGAAAGATGCAGCAGATAACAGAGGAACATGCAGGATGCATTTTACCTCTCCTGTTTGCCTTTGTTGCGTTAGTATTTAATCACAAAATTTTATGGGGTTTTTTTTCACCTTAGAATGCTCACCTCGCTCTCCACACACACTGGAAGGTTCTCAGCTTATGAACAACAAATCAACATGTTGATCTCTTCCTGTTGTGCAGAGGTCAGCCCCTGACGTGATATTTGTGCTGTGGCCAGCAAGATATTTGTATGGATCCACCATCATCACCTTCATTTGTTCACACAAAGCCCCTTTGTGTCAAGGGAACATTTTCCCTTTTCAAAGGTAGGAGGAAAAGCCACAAGACATGACACCAAGACACATTTGCAAGTTTCAAGTCCTCATACTGAGAGACTCAAAATCATACCTTTGAGCAGTTGGTATTAAATAGCAATTTACATGCACAGCCTGAAAAAAACCTTGCCCCCTGACCAAAGTTTTGGCCCTTAGCATGCTGGCTCTGACCCACAGCCATCTAGAAAATAAAGAGCATAAGAACAGGGAAAACTTGACTGAAAAACATACACATGTTGCATCTATGGCAGAGACAGGGCCAGGATACAGCTCTCCAAGGAAGCACTCTGTTTTGCCAGTTGTACACCAGCCAACATTTCTCACAAAATGCAGTCTATAATCCCAACCTTATGGGCTTTTCAGAAAGTATTGCAGACATTTAGTCTTTAAGGTTTTATATGAGAAATCTTAGAAAGTATGTATAAACCATTCCCTGCTGACTTTCAGTGAATGCAAATATAGAGTTCCCTGGTAGAATTAAACTCTTAATGCACAGATAAAATGAAAATGGGGAAACACTTCTCCTAATATTTGGAGAACATGGGAATAACTTGGAATAATTCTACCTGGGTCTCTAACAGAGCATTAGTCTTTACCACTGTTAAGCAGGCAGGTGGTTTTAGCATACCAGCTGTACTTTCTTTCTGTGGCAGACAAAAATAAACATCTTCAGTCTTTCAGTGGCTGCTGCTCAGTTCTCACTGCGAGATGGTGTTCCCTGTTTGGAGATGGAAAGGATCCCAATGTCCATCCTGAGGACACTTCAAAGGCCTCTCAGCAAATAGACATTTGGCACCTCTGTATCCAGATCTACAGTGCCTTAAAAGGCAGGTGATCACACTTCTGCAATAACCCAAAATTTTACTCTTGCCTTTGCAACTGCAGGAGAGTGAAGCCTTTGCCTGGACCTTGGTGTGTTTTTAAGTTGCGCAGATATCCTGGGATTTGTGTGCTGTAGTAGATGGCTTCTTTGTTCATCCATTTGTGTGAATAATACATGAGTGAAGGACACTTGAGGCTCCTTGTGCCCTAATGAAAATATGTCCATTATAGCTTGCTGATTGATTCTTGAACTTCAGCCTGACAACCCAAACACACAGGATAAACAGTGCAAAAACAAAACCAAAGCTGATCAGTTGGCGCTCCTCCACTGCCAGCCTCCCCAAAAGAGAGCTGACATGTATTATTGCTGCAAGTCTCTCTCCAAGCCCAAATCCAAAGTTATTATGTAGACTTTGGAATGTTTTCAGTGATGCCTTATTATTCACGGAATTAACTACTGAATAGCATCCTCAACTGCCATTGTATAAACTTTGCATCCAAAAGCATCCAATTAATTATTCAGTCCAATGGCCCACTCAAGCACATGGCAATGCCTCTCCTCAAGTGTTTGCAATGAGACACAGGAGAGTTACTTTGAACTGTCAGCCTTGGATTCCCACTGCTGTTTTAAAGTCCTAATGTGAAAGCAGGGAATTGTATAATGCATGGCCATGAGCTGTCTCCATTTGGAATTTTCTCCCGAGGATGAGGATGCCACTCAGGCAACAATGAAAAAGGCAAAGCAGTTGCTGTTGCAAAAATTCATATCCTGACTGGATGAGGAAGGTGCTTATCTCCTTCACCCTCCCACAAAGGAATGAACACAAAGGAGCTGGGAGTGCTCGGTTCCTTCAATGAGCCACTCACCATCGCTCTTTGTAAAAAAAAAAAAAAAAAGAAGACCCACTTCCTAGTCATGTGATTTTCCTTACTACTCCACACTGATTGTGTTCTTTGGCATGGTTGGTATCCAAAGCTGCATGTTGTAAATCAAGTCATACTACATGGGCAGTGAATCAAAAATGTGACTCTGATTAATGGGTCAGTGAGCCCACACAGCATGCTGGAAGCTAAACTTAGGTTTATAATCCTTTTCAACTGCAACTGTGTCTTACGTTTCTGTCATGAAGGTATGGTCATGCAAACCTTGATCTTCATGTGTAGGAGAAGGGAATATAGGTAACCTTGCCCCTGATAAGTAACAGCTGTGTTAATTACCTGCTTCACCCTTGCCCCTGATGAGTCAGAGCTATAGCCAATAAAGATAAGTGTGATAAAAGGAAGGGGGTTAGTTGTTGAGGGGAGGATCATGAATGGGGGAATCATTAAGAGGATGGATCTGAGAAGGAGAAAGGAAGAATTACTGCTGTGAAGTCAGTCTGGATCTGCAGTCAGAGCCTGTTGTTGGAACCTGCAGCCATAGTCTAGCTGGATAAAAGCCTGCAGTCAGAGTCTGCAAACCAATACAGTCATAGTTTAGCAGGAAATAACCGGCAGTCAGAGACTGCAGGGGAAACCTATAGTAGGAGCTCACTGCAGCCAGAGTCAGTGAATAGTTGCAGTCAAGATGGCTAAGCTATAAGAGGAATAAACCAGGACCCTTCTCATGCTGTGATAAACAAGAAGTCTGTGCCTTGGCTCATTTCTACCCTCTAACAAGAGGGCTGCTGCAACATTCATGCAAACTTTGATGGTCAAGCAGAGGATGCTGATTAGCCATCTTCACTAGAGAAGTGAGTCATTGATTACACTCACCTTCCAATGTTAAATTTGCTGCCTGTGAAAATCAGACAAGGGTATAGCTGCATGATGTAGCACTTATTTCCTGTATTGCCCACAGCCAGGTTGCTGCTTTTCAGTCAAATATTTCTGCCACAGGATGTTCATGGGAGCCTTGAGCAACTAGCCAAGGCCACAGGAGATGCAAATGTGGCCTTCTTCCTGACCCCACCAGGCACCTGTGTCAGAATCAATGCTTCCAAGCAGCTGTCAGCAGCACCTTCCTTCTGTGGCTGTATCCAGCTTAGAGTCAGTCAAGGCAACAGCTCCTGCTCAGGCCCACAGCAGCTCCTGAGCCAAGCCCTCATTCCAGCAGTGCACCCTGTATCATATTTTGTGGCTTAGTCATCCTGTTCTACCCCCTTAGAACTGAGAACTGTCAGGTTTTGGGTTAAATATCCAAATGGATGTAGATGTTGAAGAAGGTCTGCTCTTGGATAACACAGTAGATCTCCTGAAGGCAGCTTCTGTCTCCTGCTGTCACAAGTTTCCATCTCTTGAAACCTCTTCATAGTTGCAACAGTATCAAAGTGCAGCCTTTGGAGTCAGCTTTTCGATGGAGTAAATGGAGAGCTGTGAGTGGACGCTTTTTTCAATTATTGTTGTCTGAAAGTTTTAGCAAAAATTAGAAAGGGGCAATAGAGGTTCAGGTCTTCACAGATGGAAGAGGATGCACAAAACATGTCTCTTGTTTCCTGACCAGGAACTCAAATATTCTTTAGTAATATAATCTTTTCTCACACCCTCTCTTCTAAAGAGCAGAAGAGAAGGTCATAGTTTATGCACATCAAATAGCCAGTAAAAATACCGCAGTAGCAGGTAGAGAGTTATTTCAGGAATAGATTCAGTTCTATCTCATTTCCCCACTCAGACTGATGAAGGATGCTAATCCCACTTTGAGGCACCCAGCTCTCCCTCCTTCACTGCCACTCAGACTCGTGAATTCCCCTCCTGGAGACATCAGTTCTGTTCTGGGCACTGCAGCACTTGAATATCACACCATGAAAGTCTGCTTTTCACACCATTCTGCAGAGAGCCACAGGAAGAGATTTTTTTTATTTTTGATGCTAAAGATGCTCTAAAGTCTTCTGGCTTGAAGCATGTTGGCAAGGTCTACCAACATTCATGCTAGAGAGACCCCAGAATAGAATATAAAAATTCATGAAGTGGCTGAGAAATATAAAAAAACTGCTTTAAAGGAAATAAAGAAGCTGGTCTAGAAGAATAACCTGAGCTCTTCTGGGTGAGTAGGTTCTTGCTGCATTTTTTTGAAAAATGAAAATTTTGAACATTATTTCTAGCTATCAGGAAAATAATATTGTAAACACTAAGACTTCGCCAAATAAAAAAAGGGCAGGTGGCCAAAGCAGGTAGAAGAGGGAAGAATCAACAATAATCTTTGTATCAACAATAAACTTCGTCTCAAGAATAACCTCCAATAAACACCGAAATTAAGCAAGAGAATTTCTAATTGGCTTATATGAACTCCCTTTTTCCCTTGTGCTGTGTCACAGCAATAGCTGCACATTTCCTGATGATGCTTCCTCATGTCTTCCTTCTTAATAATGTTGTCTCTGCGCCATGGTTTCAGTTTTCATTAATTTCCTTCCTTTCTCCAAGGGAAGTTACATTCCCACTGCCTCTTTTCAAAGCATGCATTAGGTTATTGTGCCCATAATTTCATTTTGCACTAGTTCTTTCAGACTGTGATCCACAGTCCCCTTGGAATGAAAGAACTCTTTGAACCATGTTATTTAGCTCTTGCTCGGCTGCACTTAAATGAAAAAAAAAACCAAACTGAAGGAGCACACAGCCTCTCAGTCCCAACCTCATATCTCATGTAGTGCTTCACTGCATTATTCATAAATAATGACCTCCTGCAGTGTGGTCAGCAGCAGAGCTGTACAGATAATGGTGGGATGTGTCACGGTGAAACAACGAGGCTTCAGCACCAAAACCTTTAGAAAAACCTTTAAGAGGTGAACTGGAACTTTGCTGATGGACAAAACTGGTGGAGGAGCAAGAAAACAAGAGGAAAGGTAATGAATTAAAATTAATTCATTTAAATATACAGGAATTTAATCTTCCATGTTTGACTATTTCCTTTCAAGAAACCAGAGATGTGAGACTTCTCATTTCTTTTACTGATTTGGGATCTTTTAAGGCTTGAGTGAAAATTACATTGACTTTATATCCAGAACCTGAGAAACCCTGTGTGCCATGTAACTCTAGCAGAGCAGAGTAGAAATCCTCCAGTAATACTAAAAGCATTAAAAATTGAGTTTTTACTGAATAAAATATGACAATGAATAATGTAGTCTGCACAGTATTTCTTGTGTTATTAATTTGATGGTAAGTTTAATTAACTTAATGCTGCCCTAAATTTTAATTTTCCTTCTGCTGCAGAATCTCAAGCTGGAAATGCCAAAGGGCTTCACAGAAGTTTTGGAGAAAACACTGAGTATTGATGAGAGTGAAAAGAGGACAGCTGGAGTTGCTGGGGTGTAAGGCATGGGCAAATATGCAGGAAAGTGGAGCAAAAACTTTGGTGCCTGGATCTTCCAAAATCACCAGTAATTAAACAAAATACAAGGCTAATATTGGGAAGGCAGGGAGATGCACACCACAGAATTTATTTCTTATGCCAGCTGCAGCAAGCTGAGATAGACTAGGAGGATATGGAGTGCCTCATGAGCCTAGGCTTAAGGAGGGTTGCCAATTGAGATGCATGTTTTTGGAGTCATATGACAATTCATGTTCCAAGGAAAATTTTAATTTCTGACCCCAGTTCAGTGGCCAACTCATCATGAACCCCATAAAGATGACAGGTGTCAGCAGGCAGCATGGTGAGCCTTCTTTATGAGGAGAATCTCCAAAAGGAAGCATGCTCTAGCAGTGGGGACTATCATTGATATCATTAATAAAATTCTCTCTTCCAGTTGTTTGGATGTGAGTGTCCTGCTGAAGCAGCACTGAGTTCTTGGCAATGCTGTGATCTGACAGGTTTTATTCCCCAGAGGATTTACTCACAGGGCTGAAATTGTCCTCCTGCAGCTCACACTGGTGTCTTTGGGTATGTACATGCAGGCACTAAAGGTCTGCTGTGGGGAAGATTTTTTCACTTGTTCTCTAGGCACTGAGATGCATCCCAGGAAGGAACAATCAGAAAATTACTTTTTATCTACATGTTTGTTTGGTAGGGCTCCAGCTGTGTCAGGCTAGAGCAGGTCTACCCTCACATAAAGAGCAAGAGGCTGACTGCCTTAAATCCAAGGACGCCCAAGGTGGTCCAAGAGCTGGCATTCAGAAGAGGACCCTCAGGGACTGAGGTAAATGCAGAATTACTCTGTGTACTCTATTCTAGCCACTAAATTTTATATGGTTCAGTAAATCTGAGTACACAAAATATATTTATGTGATCCTGCAAATCTTTCTCGGATTTTCTGTTGCAAGGAGAAACACAGCCTGCTGTATTGCAGGCCTGCTTTCTAGCAAACTTCTCCTATTTCTTCAAAGTTTTCATTGGTAAATTAAGTAGCTGTGCTGCTGGCTGCCTGCCAAGCAGCTCTTTGCATTCACAGTTACAAAACAGGTTCCTCCTAAAAAGGAGCTGTCACTGACAGCCAAGAAATTACTTTCGCCTAGAAAACAGTACATTTGGCTTTTTGAAGAATCAACCCTTTTGCCCTGGTTTTCCAAGCCAGTGGAGCACAATTCCAGCATTCTCATGTACATCTGTCTTGCTAGGTTTTGATTTCCAGCCTTCATCCTTCCACATCACATCAAAAATGCCTGGTCCCCATCTTCAGTCAGTTGATGGGTCTCTCTCTTCCAGATGCTTGCAGAACTGGAGTTTTACTGTGAAGGAGAAAAGCCACCATAGTCATCTCCCTGTCCCTCTCTGTCATGGCACATATCCCTCTGAGACAGACATGGCCTGGTTGCTACTTCCATGAGCGAGGGGATAATCAACATGCCTGCTCTCAGCCAGAAAATAGTGAAAAACCTCTCATACGAATTCCTTGTATCACATATAGCTTATAGCTTGTGCAGTAATAGGAAATACTAGGTGAAGAGCTTAAAAAAGTTGAATTTTGCTATTTCTACTTCGCTTTCTCAGGAACAGAAGAAACTTTCAGCTCTCAGTGGATTAATGATTTGTTTGTGATCTCATCAAGAACTTAAGAGATCTGCCGCAGCAGTGTGAGCATTTCCCATATGGACGAGGCATGACTTTCCCCATGCTTAGAGATCCTTCAGGAGTGGGGGTGAAAGAGGGGTCTGGGGAAAATTAAAATCTAAAGGGGATCCCACAAAGACCTTGAGAAGGAGTTTTAATACTAGCCTATGTAATCTGTCTTGGAATGTGAAGCATGAGCTTGACAAGCAAGTGTGGCCAAGTACAGAGCAAAAAGGAGACATGGTTTTGGAATAAATCAGCAAAAATTAGTTTTCTCCTGTTTTAAATGTATTTTTATAAACCCATATGATAGACTTTTCTAGGTTAGATCCATTAACTAACTACTTTTATTTGCTTTAACCATAACCTGACTTCACTTTTAGGGAATTTCATTTTCCACTAGCAGAGGGACTGACATTTTGAAAGTGTTCATGCAAAGCTCCTGAGGTCTCTCCCAGACATACAAAGGCACCACATTACATCTCCACCTGGCCAGATGACCTGCAGGGTTACCCCTGCTCCAGGTATTTGGTGTTTCCTATTCCCAGTAAGTACCAGAGATGTCTCCAGTAAATGGGTGGAGTTCACGGTAAAACTATAGAAGAGCAGAGGGCCTCCTTGTTAAAGATACTTAGCAAATAAGCTGCCAGGCACTGGTGGCTGCTGAAATCAAAGAGAAACACTAAGTCTAATGCTGACAGTCTCTCATATCAATAGAGGCAGGCTCCTCTTAAGCACAGATTGAGAACAGGGGCCTTCTGTAAAACCCCAAAATGAGGTTTCTGCTCCCCTTGATCAAGCCCAAATTTACGTGCTGATTATCAACAAAACCAGGCACTGGCCTCCTGCTGCTGAAATTATCTTTTTGTCTCTTGCTCATCCCAGTATGGCACCTTGCAGGTACAGAGCTATATGCATATAGCTGCTCTGTGCAAACAGCCCTCACAACTTGAAAGCAAACTTTGAAAATCTGTAAGGAATATGCTTTAACTCAGTAACTTTAATTGATCCTTGTCATTAAGGGTCACTTTAATACTAAATTCAGTGTAAGCAGGTTCCTTCCAGAGGAGATCTACCCATAGCAGTGCTTTGCTTCATGTATTTTAAGCCATTCTTTTTTTAGGGCTATAATAGCAGTGGCTTTCCCTATAATAAATGACTGCTACTTCTTTTAAAATTTATAATTTTCATTTAGTTCCTCTTTCATGAAGCTGGTCGGTATTCCTTCTCCTCACCACTTCCACAGGAAGGTGAATAGCTCCCTCAAGTGCTCAATTCAGTCCCTCATCTGATGGAAAACTAGAGCTGACACTTTCCTTTGGAATCCTTCTCTCTGTTCTGCAATTCAAACTGCTTCTTATACTGCATCAGACAGAATATGAATCAAAAACATAGCCCAGGAGAGCAATTACCATCCAAGCTGCAGCCTTTCTTTCTCTCCTGTTTACATGCAATAAAAATTGGGAAAATGCTCATCCAAAAACCTGGAATTTTGAATAAGGTGGGTTGGCCCCAAAGTAGGCAAAAAAAAACAAAAACAAAAACAAACAAACAAAACACCACTAGGGTATTTTTTCACTGCAAGTAATTTTTCTGCATCTCATTTTGCAAGCTTTCATTTTGTGAAAGTGACATTACAGACATAAGTGGTGTGTAAATCCCACACTTTAGGCTAAACATTCTTGGTTCAGTAAGAAATACTGGGAAAATAGATATAACAAATAACAAATACTAACAAAAAATAGTAATTTTTTAAAAGCCATTTTTCTCATTGGAAAATTGATTTCAAGATGAATTTACTAGGGTGCCAGTAACTCTTTTACACAAAGATTCCTTTCAGCCAACAACTTCAGAGGTTGCTCAGCATATATCCTGGCAGGTATTAAATACCTCCAAGACTGAACCTCTCTGGGCAATCTGTGACAGTGTTTGACCACTCTCACAGCAAAAAAAGTCTTCTGTTTAAACAGAATTTGCTGTGTTTTAAATAGAATTTGTATCTATTGTCTCTTGTTCTTTACCTAAGCACTAATTAGACCAGCCTGACTCTGTCTTTATTCCTCCAATCTGGCATTCATCCATATGGATAAGATCCCTTGAGCCTTCTCTTCTCCAAGATGATGTGCCAGCTCTCCAAACCTCTTCTTAAATCAGAGATGCTCCAGTCTCTCTATCATCTCTGTGGCCCTGCACTGGCCTGGCTCCAGTATGTCCATGTATCTCCTGTACTGGAGAGCCAGCACTCCAGATCTGCCTCAGCAGTGCAGAAGAGAGGGGAAGGATCAGCTCCCTGAACCTTCTGGTGACACCCTACCTGTTGCAGCCCTGGAGGCTGTTAGTCTTTGTTGCAAGGGCAAAGTGCTTGTTCATGGCCAGTTTGTCATCCAACAGGAGGCCCAAAGCCTTTTCTACAGAGCTGATTTCCAGTAATTCATCCCCCAGGGTGTGCTGGAGATTGGGCCTGTTCCTCCACAGGTGCAGGACTTTGCATTTCATATCACTGAACTTCCAGAGGTTCCTTTCAGACCATTTCTCCAGCCCACAGAGATCCTCCTGGATGGCAGCACAGCCACCTCAGTTATCACTGCTCCTCCCAGTTTTGTGTCAGCAGCAGACTTTGGTGCATAAGAAATATAAAAGTATGGGCACAGGCAGTCAGCTCAACTCAGAGCCAAAGAGGTCCTATGCTTTTTTCCTTGACTGATGTGTATAGGGCCACAGAGATTAAGGATTGTAGAAGCAGGCACAGCTTTGTGCTGTTCAGATACTCTACATAAGGAGACGAGGTATGTCTCTGCTTTTTCAATTGCTGCCTTGCTGCTGTGTGAACTTGGAGTTTTTGGTTTATTTTCATTATCACTCCCAAATTTACTCCATTTGCTCACCATGCACATGTGAACATCTCCATGGATCAGACTTGGTATAATGTCAAGAAAAGGCAGTTGCTGACAAAAACCTGACTGTGGAATGTGATCAGAAGCACAGTCTTGAATTCAGTCAGGATTTCAGTTGTTTGAACAAGACAAAAAACACAGATGAGGCAAGTGTCAAAATTTTGTTCTGGCCTTAGTCAGTTTGAACAGTTATATTTGCAAACCTATTAAAAATTCATTTGAGCAGCATTGTGTTTTGAGTCACTCAGCAACATATCATCTCAACTCCTGTCTTGGGGTCAGTCTCTCTCTTCACAGCTCTCATGTTTTCATGCCAGCTGGCAACAAAGCACCACACAGCTGCTCACTCACTCCCCCCATGTCAGGATGGGGGAGAGAACTGGAAAAGTGAGAAAACTCATGGGTTGAGATCAAGGCAATTTAATAGCGAAAGCAAGAGCCATGCATGCAAGCAAAGCAAAACAAGGAATCCATTCACTACTTCCCAAGGGCTGGCAGGTGTTCACCCACCCCTAGGAAAGCAGGGCTCCATCATGTGTAATGGTGACGTTGGAAAATAAACACCATGATTCCAAATGTCCCCTCTTCCCATCTTCTTTCCCCAGCTTTATGTGCTGCGTATGATGGGACACCCCTGTGGTCAGTTGGGATCAACTCTCCAGACTGTATTCCCTCCCAACTCCTTGTGCACCCACAGCCCTGCTTCCAGGCATGCTACTGGAACAAGGGAAACCTGAGCCTGGCAGCTGCTCTGTGCAGAGGGCTACGTGGACAGAGAGAACTGGGGCAGAGGCAGAGCCCTCAGGGAGAGCCAGCTGCCCTCAGACACAGTCACACATTCCCACACTGAAGGACAAGGTGAGCTGGGAAAGCAGGAAAAAAACTACAGTAAAACATTTGGATAGTACAACCTGAATATGAAGCAGTTAAACCCAAGGGTCATCCAGCTGTAGTTCCAGCCCGCTCACCTCAATTTTTTCTGCATTATTTTCTTTTTACATCACAGTGGTTCTCTCTCCCTTTTAATCCTCTTTGATGAGGGAGTGTAGACTGGATTTTTAAGAGCCGTAGTCTCAGTGGACTTGAAGGAATTTAAATTTTTTAATTTTAATTTAATTTCTGCTGTCAAAGATGCTGAAAATTTGAGGGAGAAAATGAGCTTTTCTGCCTGCTAGAAACAAGGAAGCAGAATCATTTTTGAAGAAAGAGGGATGTGTGTCAGGGGAGAAGCAAAATCTAATGTATATCTGCTCTGTTAAACCAAATCAAGTTGAGGACCTCTCATTGCCCACCCTCCTTGATTACTTTTCAGACCGCTGGCTTTCTGTTTTGGACTGCTCTGACCAGGTTTCTCCAAGATGCATCTGCTCTGGAGGAAAGCAGCCCTAAGAAGGGTCAGTGCAGAACTATCCCTGACTTTTAATAATAAGCACAGACATAAATATGGGGGTCAAGCTGTCTTCAGCCCACTCTGGAAAATGAAGATAGTACAGGATAAAATAAATACAGTTTCATGAGGAGGTTGCTCAGAACCTCTCAGCCCTGAGCTACAGGCTCATCTGAAGGATGGAGACAAATCCACCCCCACTGCTAAGAACATTCTACACATCCCATAAAAAAGGAGGTAAGGGATGGTTGTCTTATCAGCACCAGCAAGGAAACAGTTCCTCACTGTAGTTAAACACAGAAAAACAGGGTTAAAGAAAATTTGGCATGGTCTAATCCACCTCCCCTCTACTTGTTACTATAGGTCTCTGCATGAAAGACCCAGCAGCGTCTCAGTCAAGCTGTCCTTACCAGGAAAAGCTCTTCCCAGTATCTACTCACAACCTGAGAGGTTACACTTTAAGCCCAGTGCTCCTCATGCCATCTACCACAAATATGGAGGACAGATTATTCCTTAACCCTCTTTCCAACAGCCTTCATAAACTTTGCTCTCAGACACTTCTTCTCTATCCTAAACAATTCCAGTGTTCTCCCTCTCCTCCCAGGTCACGTTTGCCAGACCTTAGATCACTCATGTTGGCCTCCTCTTCACTCTCTCCCACTGAGCTACATCTTTCCAGGTAAGTTGGAAATTGCCTATGTTACCTCAATGAAGATAACTGAGTAGAGTTATACTGAGCATAACTCTACTCAGTAGAGGAATACTTCTCGACTCATCCCTTTAAAATGCATTCCTTTTCCACAATAATACGCCTCAGCTGTCCAGCTCTCCTCCTTTTCTGCAACTGCCATCTGGCCACTGGTTCCCTAGTGTTTGTTACACTGTTCAGCTGAAACACCTAATTTTGTTTCTCATATTTCGCCCTTTAAATTAATTTTGAATTATGCTCTCACCTTCAAATGCACATGTGGCACCCCCAGCTTTATGCCATCAGTACATTTAATGTGAACACCCTCTCTTCACAAATGCAGCTGAAGTTAGAGTCAGGACAAACCAGGGCATGACCTTGCTCCCTCTTCAGCAGGATGTCTTCTGTAAAGAGAATACAGATCACAACTACTTCAAGCAGTTACCCACCAGCAAGGGAGGCCAGGTGGGATTTTGGGTGAGACAGCACTTCAGAAAGGTAAGTGACCTGGATTTAGCTTTACTTTTAAGAAAGAACAAGGAAGTGGCTGATAAACAGAGGGTGGCTGGGAGATGCCTTGACTTGTGAAGATGAATGTTAAAAATTGAAGAAAAGTCATCTCCAATGAAATCTGAAGAGAGCAGGAACAGCTAAACGAAAGGGGCTGGGAAAAAGGCACCGTGCTCCTATTATTGTCGTTTATCACTCCATGGCAAATGAACCTTTTGCTCCCCCTTTATTCTAGTTGAATTGGAAATAAATGAGCAGGAACTATGTATTCCCATCTGTGTGCTATGGTTAAGTAATACAGAGCCCTGATTCCAACTAGGACACCCAAGCAACTTAATCACAAAGATATGAAAGAAATGAATAAGTGATGGTGAGGTCAAGCATACAAAAAAGAAGAGAGGAAACACTCCTGACACCACACCATCTAGCACAAAACTCAAGCACACACTGAGATGGATGGGTCATGTTCAAGTGTGGGTCAATTGCTACAAAAATAAGCAATTCAGATCTCAATGGCCCACTCTGTGCCAAGTCTTAGGTCAGGGGAGTAGTAATCATTTTCCTGTGAAACACAGCCTGTGACTTCAAAACAAATAGACAGCACTAGCGTCTAGCAGCTTAACCACTTACAAAAAGCTAGGTGGAAAACAGGCATCTTTCTTTTGACCTGAGGATCACACCAACAACTGCTGTGTAACCTAACAACTTTAAAAAACAAAACCAAACAAAAAAACCACCAAAAGCCAAACTAGGAACCTTCACTTTAAGACACAGCTGTACATATTTAGAAGGAAGCCTTTTTTAACTTAAATGGGTCTTCGCAACATATCTATTCCAAGTGAGCTTTGAATAAACAGTCTTTTGGATTGGTAGAGCAACACATTTCAAGCAGGATCTTTCCACAGTGACACAGCATCCACACAGCCGCTCAGGCCCCCTCCCCAGTGGGAGGGGAGAAAGGGTAGGGTGAAGAAAAGCAAAAGATTTCATGAGTCAGCATAGAGACAGTTTAATAAGTGCTGCAAAGGCAGTCTCTCATCACCTCCCACAAGCAGACTGATGCCCAGTCATGGAACAACAGTCAGCTTGGAAGACAGAATCTTGACAGAGAGATGTGGGGGGGAAACAATCAATTGACAAAGCAACACAGAGGACGCATAGAGGAAAGCTGCCAGAAAGCAGCAGGGAAGTCAAAGAAAAAGAACAAGCAAAGGAGGAGAGTAGTGTGCTTTAAACACACAGAACATGCAGTGGAGCTTCTACAAATGCAAGGAACTAACACCAGAAAACTGTAATATGGGAGGGGTTGGGGGTAGAGAGGTTTTTCCTGGTTATCTTTTTTAAAGTAGAATAGTATCAAGCTGTCACTGTGTCTGTCAGAGAGCTGTGCTGTACTGGCATTAGTTTCCTTACAAGAGCACCAAGAACAGGAGCTGCTTTTAATCCATTTTCTTTGAAATGGATTTGCTCCAAGTGATTTTATTTCAAGGACCCAGTCTGATTAGAGGTCATGGTTGCAATTCTCTTGGAGGAAAGGAAGTGGCAGGTGTCAGAGGTAATCATGTGTGATCTACAGACACTGCTCATGGGGCTGCTCCAAACTGCAACAGACCTGTCATGACAATGATAGGTTGAAGTCATGCCAGGGAGACAAGGAGGGCAAAGGGTACATCAGTTTTCTGACAGGAATGAGGGCACCACTCAGTATCCCACAGTTGCATATTCCAATAGATATAGCTCCTTTCAATTTTTTTATTTGTCTTGCTTCTATTGCAAAGACAACCCTGCAGCTCGCTTACCTTTAGATTCATGGTAAATTAAAGGGAATATAAGGAAAACATCAGAAGCACATGTGCTATTTTCCTGAACAAGTTACATGATTAGTTCAGAGAAAAGGGAAAAGCAGCTAGTAAATACTGAAAATCGCTGCTGGAGTTTGCCAGGCAGGAAGCAGCTTTAGGCCTTCCATCATCAGCCAACTTTGCAAGGACCATGAATACTGCCCACCTGCCCAGCCACACTGGGTAGATCCATCCAAGCCAAGCAATCAGGTCACAACCCACACCTGGTATGACTCGTTTTATAGAAAAGACTTGATGTTGCCTAGTTCAGGAAAGGTCAAAAGTGTAGAAAAAAAAGAGGTGAGCACTCTTACTACTAACTCATGGAACTGAGGACCCCCAAATCTGGCTTTGTCTTTCATGAATGATGTTATTTTCCAGTGAACTCCATTCTTGCTACAGCCTGAACTTCCCAAGTGCTGAGCACACTGAAAGCTACCAACAGCTCTGCCAACCCAGGCCTGCTGCAAGCAGCATTTAATTGGGTAACAAAGTTATTAGGAGCAGAGCGCTACAGCATGCAAACGGATACACTGTTCACAAACTCCTATGTATTAATCTCAGCATGTTTGTACATACACATGCACATATATGCACACAAACACACAGAGTTATGAAACTACTGGCATGTTCTCACTCTCAGAATCTGGATGAAGTATAAAAACAACAGCACAAATACAAACAGTAGTTTCACGTTATTTGCAGGTAAGTCTTTTAATGAGGCTGTACCCACTCAGATCCCTTCTCATTTCCCTTGAATGTTGCAGAAACTGGCCATCATTGCAAAGAAAAGGACAGACTAGTGAAGATTTCTATCAGCAGCAGCAGAAGCTACAGCAGGAGAGAAACTGCAGGCAAACAGGAACACAGACAAGGCCCCTCAGTGTTTTTGAACTTGGGTGCAGATGGAGCCCAAACAAGATCATTTAAGTCCAGAGCACAAGTCCAGAAGAAAGTGAGGGTAAGGGGGGAAAAAGACCTTAACAACAACAACAATAACAAATTCCCAAAACAAACAACAACAACAAAAAAAATTCAACACTGTGAATTTCCCTTAAGGAAACTGAATTATCAGAAATGTTGGAAAGTTCAGCACACAGTGCCTCAGGCTCTCTTCCTGCACTCTGAATTTCTGCCTTCCTGGAGCCAGGGAGCTAATTACTGCCTATTTCAAGACACCATCCTGAAATAACCTGCCCTGCAGACAGGTAAGACCACAACTCTTTGTCAGGGAAATACTATCCCCCTTGCTGTATATCTATTGCTGGCACACTTGCTCTGTCTCTTAGACAGCTGTAAAGTTTCTTCTATTTTAACAAATGAAATTTGGAGTCAGGTAAAAACAATTAAACCAAAAAACCCTTCATCAAAAATCAATTCTCAGTAAGTTCTGTCCTTCAGATTTTATTCTTGTGAGTAAAAATTTTACTGGCCTCATATCAGCCACCACAACTGAGCAACTTTACTTCTTTGTTCCCTGTTCCATATGGTAAAAAACACAACTGCCTCAGGATTTCCTGTTCATGAAAGTTGGTTGCTCAGTTGTAAATGAAGAGGGGGAAAAAGTCACAAACCAAGCAACAGAACTATGTGCATGGGCCCTTCACTAGGTTCTGGCACTTTAACACGTTTGAAGAAAAATCTTTCACTGCATTTTAAGAATTGCTTCATTATGACATACTAATCTCACAAAACTATTGATCCCAACTGTCCTTTAAAAGTGTAATTTGGTTTTCAGGGTGTTTCAGCTATTCACCTAAAATGAAAATAAATGTGCCTAATGTGCTAAAGCTCACCTGCAGAATAGAAACTCCAAGGTGTAGCTACTGCCAGTTTTGAGTGGGTTTTGCCTCATTTATGTCAACCTCTAACAATACTCTAAACCCCAAATCACTGTTGAACAGGAGAGTATATTTGTGAGGCATCATTTCTACTTATCTCTATCTAACACCTTTCTGAGGTATCCCTCACTACTTCACCTGACCTTGAAGTCAGGCCCTGTTATGCAGAACAGCAGTAACTGAATTTCAGTGATATTTACAATTCATTTGAAGTTTTGCAGTCAGTATGCTCCAAGGCCGCCAAATGTCTACCTAGACAGGCTGGAACAGCCAGGCTTCAAATTAAATCCAGTGATGAACTCTTCCTTTCTCGGGTGTTTGGTACTTTAACTGCCAGCAACTTGCTGGGGAGAACAGTTGGTGTCTCCTGCTCTTCGGCCCCAGCCTCTGTTCACTAAGGAGGTCAAGCTACACCATTTACATCTTCCCTATCTGCCCTCACAAGATGAAAACCATGGAACACATCTTTCTCAGAACACTGGCCAGTACAGACATTTTCTTAAGCTGCAGCTTCCCTCAGCTGGGGTACAGCAGTTGGAAAACACCACCTGCAAATGATAGCCTCTGTTAGGCAAAGAAGTTCACCAGGCAAACTGAAATCAGGATTTAGAAGCAAGCCTTGGTAGACTGAGGCACAGGTTCCCTCACTAAAAAATAGCAGCAATTCACCACCTTATCCCTGCAGCCCTCACACAGCTCAAAGGTGAGCTGCTGCTTCACGCACATCCTACATTAACTTTCTCCTTTGTTTGTATCAGCCTGACATCTGAATTTCAGTATTTATTTTTCAATAGGGTAGTCTTAGCTTCAATTAAGCCTCCATTAAAGCCAGGGTGACACTTCCATCTGCACATGGTAAGAAGCCAGCTAGTTATTTGAAGTTTAGCAGTTCCATTTCCATGAAATCAGAGTTTTCCTCCTAGCTGCAGGGAGTTTTTTTTTCAAGGTGTTTACATACAGGCCTTCTGCCACATTAACTGCATTAGACCCATTAGTAGTTTGAAACACAGCTTTATTCCCAGCTCCTCCAGAGCTTCCATTTTTTATACTTTTCTTCACAGCTGTTCCAACAGTGGAATCTAGCATAAGAATTGGTTTAACTAAATCTGACTACATCCCCCAACAGTATCTATACTGTCACTACTTAAAATTCTACTGTGTTTTTCCATGAAGGTCAACTATTTCACCAAAGCATCACAGTGGAAAGTGGATTAATACAGTAAATAGAATTGGTGGAGTAGACAATACATTTGAAAAAATACACTTAATATTTTAGGAAGTAATTTAATACTTAATATTTAGGAAGTAAGTTTGACCCTTAACTTTCACCAGAGCTGTCTTCAAGCACATTTGCCACAAAGTGCCCTGAGTCCAACACTTGAGGTTGCTGTGGAACATGAGACCAGCTAATTTCTGAATTTCACAACTAGTAGTGGTTACATTACTTTTATGAAAAGATGTTTACTTTCATGATATTTCAAAAACAGTTACAAAAGTCTGCACTGGTAACAACTGCATCAAAAGACAGCAATTCATCTAATATAAACTACTGTCATTAAAATTCCTGCTCCTCTGAAGCTCTCATCTGCAAGAAGCTGCTCACACATTTTTCATGTTGTGATTCCATTGTTAGGAATTTTGCTTCTGGCTTTACAAACTACTTTTAGCAAGTCTCCATTTCTACGCACCTTTTGATTATTAACATTGCAACACAGTATGGGTAAGGAGGTTGTCTATAAGGCTTTAAGTAGATTCCAATACATCAGCTTTCAGACTTTAAATTATCAACTAAATACCAAATGAACTAGCATTGTTTGGTTGCAACATGCTTTGATTTAGGCAAAACAGCCTGAAGAATGTTTAAAACATACATGTAATTAAAAGATCCCATAGCACTCTCATACCTTAACTAAAGCAATCTCCATATGCCTAGTTAGTTTCAAGATACTTACCACCAATGAGTCAACCCTTAATGCTGTTTATTCACTATGTGAAATAAAAGAGAATGTTTCCAGACCCATCATTGGAAAGGGCCATGCCTGACACCTATATACACCACATACGCTGTCCTGGTCACAGTCTTCCATATTACTGGTCACACACTTCCCATGTCTCCCATCCTGTCTGTAACACCATCTGCAGCCCCTTACTACCAATTCCAATGGGAAATTCCACTTTATCCAGTTAGGAAGTATTTGGACTACAAATATTCCACATTCATTGTTAAAGGAATACTATGGGCTTGCTTTAGAAATGGCCTAATTGCAAAATACTGCTTTGACAAGTCTGCTACTAGTAAACACATTACTGAGAACATCAGTATTTTACATTCCTCTCAAAGATGGACGTGACTTGGCCTTGGCTCCCTCTCTCCTACTCAACTACATTTAACAATTCAAGCAGGGTATAAGCAAATCCTGGATCAGCAGCAGGATCTAGTTTTGCCTCCATTCCACTACAGATTTTTGTGAAAAGATGATTTCCATTTAACATTAGCAATTCACAAAGATTTTGAAGTAAACAGAAAAAAGCTAGAAGCAAACACACATGCTAAAATTTTATTATGTTCTCTAAATTATTCAATGCTTAACAGATGTATTCAAGCTAATCATCTCTGTAATTCAATTCAAGGCTACTGAATAAAAGTAATTCTAAGCACATCCACAAGCCCAATTTAGCATGCTGGATCAACAGCACACAGTATTCAGTTGTGAGAGAACAGCTAGGATCAAAAATAATCCAGTTTAAATTTGGAGATAATTTAACTTCTGCTGATTTTCTTTACTACTGCCAAAAAGATTACTGAAATACACTATGCTAGTATAAAGTTTTTTCATTTAATACCCCACTTCTTCATAAGCACACTACTGATTTTCTTACATTTCATATAATCCTTTTAAGCCCTTAGTTCATCACTGTATGATTTCCCATTCTGAATGCCCACCACAGAGGTGGCTTCATTATTTCCAGATAAAACTACACTATCATTAGCCAAGAAAATAACATTTCAAACAAAAAAGCCTACAAAATACAAACACAAAATGAGTGCTCATTTGGAAACTAAGCAGCAAATGGATCATCATCCAAGTTCCAAGTTCAATGTAATGTGAAAATCAAGTAAAGTGACAAAAATTAATGGTCATTTGTTAGTAGAAGCAATATTTCCCCAAGAAGCAACAATTTCCTGTGTATTTATTTATGCAGAGATGAGATATATTTTAGCAAGATATCACATGATGATATCTGTCCAAGCTTTTCAACAAGAGTTCACGTGGTTTTAATCACACAGCACATTTCAGGGAGGAAAAAAATTAACATATGCGGCACTACAACTTTACTTCTAAAAAGGTTTTAGTTTGCTGTCTTAAATTACAGCTGTATCCCTGACTATATGCAATTTATCAAAATGGTAACATATAAAAGCAAGAGAGTAAAAGTTTTGGGAGATACTTTATTAATGTACAATTTTATTAGCGATGTACAATAGACATTTTAATTCTCTATTTATCCTGTCTTCTTGAAGCTTGGTAAATGCTTGTTTGTATATAAAACTACACAATGCTCTTTCGTGAGGACCAGAAATTGTGAAAATCTAAGTGCTACAGTATATTTTGTAGTGATTTAACACGTTGTCCAGAAGAGTTACCAGCCACTTCAATGAAGGACTTCTAAAAATATTTCTGATCAAGTTCAAATGCATCTGTTCATAAATAATGATTGGTTTGCTCATGTCCATTATACTGCTAAGTACAAATGTCTCCAACATAAAATACCGTTTCAATACATTCTTCCACATGGACAACTAGATAATCCAGTCATATTTACTTTTAACCAAGGCTAATACAAATTTACAAGTAAAGTAACTTCAAAATTTATTCAGAATAATTATTTTTTCAACCAGAAGCTTTACCCTAGACAACGCAGAAGTATATTGCAAGTGACATTCTGCAGCAGAAGCTGGAGGCTTGAGAATAACAACTAAAAAGACTAAATATCAGCAATACACACTTTTACAAGAATTCTGACCATTCTGAATGTTAACATTAAAGACCAGATGCTTCAGTTTGTGCGCCTGTCAATCAAAACCTCCACACAAAAGAAAAATTAAAAATTTCCCACAGAACACAGTATTTCAGAGAACTTGTTAGACACTGGCATGACATTTCCCAGCTCAAATTGGCAACTGAAATTTAACATCCACCTGAGCTTGTTTTGCTAAGCTTACTATTTCAGACAGCTTCACCACCTGAAAAACAGAAAATAAAAGCTTAGTTTCAAAACAATCCTAACTTGACTGAGCTGGATCAATCTTATTAAACAAAATTAAAACCAGGGAATCATCAGTAAGTTATTAGAGGGGATTAGGAGTGGGGTTACTATTTAGCTCAGTACTTCTTAATCATTTTTAAATGAAAGATAATCAAGTCTTCTAGAAAACATCTCATATAGCTAAAAAAGTCTGCTCATTTATAACAAAGTATCTTGATAAAATGCCAAGTTTTAAATTTTATGTGCCACCTTGTTATTTTATGAGGTGTTGAGACGGCCACTCACAAGAAATTCTATATATCTAGAAGCTATTTCTGTTGCAAGCATTTATGGATCCTCTTTTGATACCTTAAGGAGCCTCACCTTCTCCTGCATAACGACTCTAAATCTCTCTGAATTATTTCCTGCTTAGAATGGAATGTTATAACTGAGTAAGTGGATCTTTGGAAAAAAAAAATTGTAAGTTTCCCCATGACACAAAATCCACCAGGTATCTTCTAATTTTTTCGCTATACATTTCTAGTACAACTTTCTTTTCCACAAACAAAGCCAAGCAACACACACAAATCAGTGTATCTGAACATCTGAATATCTAATTTTCTTACGAGGCCACAGGATGATCAACCATAGTTTTAATCATGCACACTGAAATACAGTGGTTGATAAAAGGAAGTGCTACATAGCATTTTTCAGCCACCTCAATTTAACTATTTTCTCCCAATTAATAAAGCTAAACTCTTAGCCATTCCCTCACCAAGGGGAGTGGTAGACCTGATCATTGTTCTGGTTCTGGTTTGTGGGGTTTAATAGCTTCTGACTGCATAGCTGTACCCCTGACAAATTATGCACTTACTAACTTGTAAAAAATATCTGCTTCAGGCACTGGTAGCAACTGGCACTGGGATTTATCCTAAGCTACCTGTAGTTGATCAAATGGAGTTTTCACTTTTCAATACTCTGCAACAGATGCTATGTTCTGAAAAGAATATTCATAACTAGCTATCTTACCATTTTTGCAGCTTCATCCAAGTCATCACACGCAAGGATTTTGAGGCCACTAGCTGTTATTAAAGCTTTGGCATCATCAACTCGTGTACCTTCAGAAACAGACAGAATGCCACTCTTATTGACAGGAGATTACTATTACTTCTACTACTACTACTACTACTACTACTACTACCTACTAGTCCCTTATATTTGGAAGCCTGTTCCAAAAGTTTGTGAATAAATCTAGAAAATAACATCAGTAGTTAAAAAGCAGGAAGTCTCTTTTTATTAACTTGCCAATCCTCACCATCTAAATTCAAGGTTTTTTTTTCTCCGTTGACTTCAACTCACAGGCAGCTTGCTACACAGTATACAAGCTCAGTAAAACCTGTCAATTAGAGAGAAATATAATCAAATATAGATGAAGTACACTCACCTTGCAACCGTACCACAATAGGGATTTTTAGTTCCAAATCCTTTACTGCCATAACGATGCCTTGTGCTATAACATCACATCTCATAATGCCACCAAAAATATTTACTAGAATAGCCAGTACCTACAGAATCAATGACAAAATTCACATTAAAAATGGCCAGAGACACATCAGATGAAAGCAGTACATAGCCTTCAGCCTAAGGATAATTCAAGCTCTTTAATTTTATTAAGGGACTCTGCAAAAGACAGAACATTTCTGTTCCACAGAACAGCAAACAAACTACAGTTCTATAGAGTCACATACAGCAGAGCAGTTACTTCAGGAAACTATCTGTCAACTATTTATCTTTCCATTGCTAACAGTAGTCCAGCAGAGGTATCCCCACACCAGTAACTTCATGTACTGAAAACAGGAAATTTTAAAAACTCATACACAAGACCCTGTTTACACAGTTCACTTAAAAGCTAGCACGCTTAGAGATAAGCTACTTGAAATATATTTTATTCAGGAGGATTAAGCTAGCAGTTAAGGGAACTAAAGCGGTAGAAAGGAAGGGTAAAAAGAACCATGGTCAGAGGTGGAAGATGAAACAAAGCAGGAACCAAAATGGGTAGACAGCTTTAGATGACAAAACAAACTTGGCAAGACAAAACATTCCTGTGCAACTGGTTCCTAAAGAGTAACTTGGCTCCCATTATCTTGCAATTAGATTAGCTCCTCTGTGTGGCATTGTTCTTGCTCCTGCAACTAATGGGCAACTTAGACTGGCACCTCAGACGGCTGTTGCAAACAAGTCCTGAACTGAACCCTGAGCAGAGTCCATGACACCAATGGGCTGCACTGCTCTTTGAGTTACAGCACCAGGAATCCCAGCTATTGTCACTGTTTTCTGATAAAATAGGGAGCAACTGAAAGAAAGAAGAAAGCAAAAGTTGTCCTAAGTAGTCTGTTTGGACACCCTCTGTCCATACACCAGCAGAGAATTTGCATTGCAAAAACTTTTCCCAAATCAGCAACCCTCAGATTCCTCCTTGTTTCTTCTCTTCTCTCTGCAATTCAGGTGCTCTGCGACTGTGTCCCTCACTGTTCCCTCAATTTGTGTGAAGAACAAGTCTTATGAGGATGGAGCTGGGGGTGTTTAGCCTGGAGAAAAGGGGGCTCAGGGAGTACCTTATCACACTCTATACAACTGCCTGAAATTATGTAGCAAGGTGGGGTTCTCTCTCCTCCCAAGTAAAAAGCAGTAGGAGGAAATGGCTTCAAATTGCACCAGGGGAGTTTTAGATTGGATATTGGGAAAAATTTCTTCCCCAGAAGGGCTGTTAATCATTGGCACAGGCTGCCAAGGAAGTGGTTGAGTCACCAACCCTGAAGGTATTTAAGACTTGTAGATGTGGTGCTTAGAGATATGGTTTAGTGCAGGACTGGGCGGTGTTAGATTTATGGCTGGACTCAATTTTAAAGGTCCTTTCCAATCTAAATGATTAAATGATTCTGTAACACTCTTGGAGCATGTTACAGACCCTGCATTTCATAATAAGTGTTTCCAATAAGAAAGAGACTAAGGTCCTCTGGAATATCACTCACTACTTGTTTTTGGCCCTTTCCAAAGATGAGCAAGTGGTACACAAAATTGTGGTGCAAAAGCAGCATGCTATTAGCAGGTCTCACAAATCATTCCCACCTTTTACAGTTACCCTTTTTAAAATAATTTTCTTTATTTTTAAAAAGCCCCAAACTGTCAAGTTTCACCTGGGATAAGCATTTCTGTGCAGACCATCAAGCCAGCCTTCACATTATTTTTGTGGAAAAGCTCTTCCTCTAGTTTCAACCAATTTATTATTTTAATAATATTCAGGCACTTCTGTTAAATTTTTAATAGGAGAAACATTAAAGCCCTTCCAAGCCCCTTACAAAGTTATTTTTATCTTACATTATAGATAATCAGTACCTTAGAAACTTGTTTGTGCACAACACAGCAAATACTCATCTCTACAACTCTATGCAAAACACAGATCCAGCTGCAAAACTGGTCCAAAAGAAAAAAAAAGTGGAAAACCAACTGAATACTGCTTTCTGTTTAAACAGCAGACAGTGAGAGTTTCTGACTCCAAGATTTCTGGAAAGATTCAAATGCAGCTGTAACTTCAACCAGAAGACACAAAACTGCCTACTCAGTACACAGCCAAAAACCCTATTATTTAAAAATGTTTAAAAATTCAGTAAGATTATTAGGCCTCCTTCATCTGCACCAAGATTAAGCTAAGATTTCTATCTTCTTTCTTTCTAGTTCTGTGCTTACAAAAAAACATGTTTCTGGAGAACATGCACTAAGCATTGTCTTCCAATTCACAGCCTGTTTTACCACTGTGTAGGACCTCGATATACCAACTCTTCCCTCACCTTTTTATCAGAGGTAATAAGCTTAAAGGCTTCTGTCACTTGCTGCACTGTAGCACCACCACCAACATCAAGGAAGTTTGCTGGAGTTCCGCCGTGAAGTTTAATTATATCCATTGTGGCCATAGCTAAACCAGCACCATTGACTATATGAGAATAAAGATAACATTTAGGAATGCAGTTTACAAATCCATTAGGTCATTTAAAATTCTTTAAATAGCGCATACCTAAGCAGCCTATGTTTCCATCCAACCCTATATAGTTGAGATCTGCTTTTGCAGCATCCTTGTCTCTTTGGTCTTCCTGTGTCC
Organism: Chamaea fasciata; assembly: GCF_029207755.1. Classification (NCBI taxonomy): domain Eukaryota; kingdom Metazoa; phylum Chordata; class Aves; order Passeriformes; family Sylviidae; genus Chamaea; species Chamaea fasciata. The sequence continues at coordinate 53,945,519 of NW_027094087.1, read as the reverse complement.
AATCCTGCAGATCAAAGATCTTCTTCTGACGATAGGCTGAATTGCTGTCAAAGTTTATCTTTGCATCCATACACATCACTGAAAGGGAAAAACCCCACCATTATCAACCATCATTCAGCAGAGTAACAACTCAACTGCTACATGAACGTGTTAAAAGTATGTGAAGTCAAACTTGGCAGCTAGGTCACGCCGTCCAAACACCAAGTTTTGCTAAAAAGACATATGAACCACTGTCAAAAATTACAAGATTCTCTCCAGTTTCTCCATATAATCAGTTATGCACAAAAAGGAAAGACAACTATTTCTTGAGACACTCTAAACCCAAAGAAGCTTAAACAAGCTGTTTGATAAATCTGGGCAAATTATGTTTCCTCAGATCACACTGCAGCCTGGAAAAGGGGGGAATGCACCACCACAAGTAATTACCATAAAACTAATCCTTACAGAAGGTCTAAACCTGATTTGAGTTTTTTTAATCCATCTCAGTTTTTGCTTTTAGAATAAACATATATAATGTGTGCATGACTATAAGCACACAGGAACACAATGAAAAAGTGTCTGAGTTGGAAGAAAAAGTGTCAGAAAAAAAACACACAGAAGTAAATTTACTTAAGATGTAGCAAGCAGAAAACCTACAGTATTTACATTGGAATTAAGTTTCTGTCTGTACAAGTGTATCACTTAATTTCTATCCCTCAGTGAAAATGATATAAAAATAACAAGGCACAAGAAACAGATGGAAAAAACTCCTCTATACTGATCATTTAAGTATTATTTTAAAAAAAACCACAAAAACCACCCCAGTAACAGTAATTACACATTTTGATTAAAATACTACATTCATATTTAAATTTCAAACTGTTGTATCTGAGTTCAAGTACAAATACTCTCAACAGGCTTTTTTTTTGTAAAGTGGAATTGGCTGTGATTGAACATTAAGTAACTATTCTGCAATTGGATATGCTAAAAAACTGATAAACATCAAGATATTACTTAAACCTCTACAGTCTTTCAATACATCACACTCCATCAGTTATTCCTAATGCCCGAGTCATAAAGGCAGGAGATTTCTAGTTGTTGCTACTATTCTGGTTACTGTCACAGTACTAATTTTGGATACACAAGATGGCTCAAGTTTCAATTTATGTATTTTGAAAAGACCTGATTTCCAAGAATGCCTTATCCTGGGAAGATGTGCTCTTTACTAAAAAAATTTAAAAACTAAAAAAGGAAGTTACTTACACATAAGATCATATTTCAATTACTGCAATTAAGAGCAGATTCCTACTATATCTAGATTCTCAAATTTATCTGCTTTATTAAATTTGTTTTTCAACATACCATGTTGAGTTGAGGAGTTAATACTAACTCCTCTTGCTGTAGACAGCTGAAGTTTTGTCAGTGAGAAGCAACCAAGATTTACAAAAATGTCAAGGTGTTACACTAAGAGTATGAGTAAGAAACATTACCAACTCCTGATGCATCTTCCACCATAGGATTTATTTCTATCATGGTAGCATCATATTTCAGAAAGAGATTATATAATTTGATCATATTTTCAGCTGCTTCATCCACCAGATTAGGAGGAAACCCCATTTTCTGGGCAAGCTGAAAGTAAAAGAACGGTTATTGTTAACTCATGTTAAGGTGTCTCAGTTTAGCTATTATGTCAATGTCATTTGAATTTGTAGATGTAGAACCTGCCCTGTCTACTAGGGGAAAAAACCAAACTGACACTTCAGTTTGAACAGATTGTTTTCCATACAAAAGACTGCATTTATCCTTAAAAAGCACTAATGAAATTTTTTTATGATATGCCTTAGCACAGCTGTATAAAAACTAGACGAAGTACTGCCATGCAGTTTGATTTACACTGATGTACCTGAAAATACTTAAATATCTAGTTCAAATATGTTTTAAACAAGGGTTTAAGACAACTCAGCAGGTTGAACGCACACACCCTATACAAAAATTAGAAGCAACCCTCCCATCCTCAGTAATGTGCACCTTCCCACATGAACAGTTACCCTAACAGCTTGTTCCTTTTTTATGCCTTCTACTATATCGATGGGCTCCTTAATTATCGCCTCAGGATTCTCTGCAGCAACATCTTCAATATTAACACCACCCTGAGAACTGCCTATCAGCACAGGACCCTAGAACAAAAAGGAAAAAAAATCATAAGTACTTTTATACCACACAATTGAAACTTAGCTCTTCCCGTAAGATAAATAAAACCTTTCTTGTTGGAAATTTTTTTATTTGAGCATTTTTCTCCTATGCTCTGAAGAGAGTGTTACTACCTACTCAATACCTCCACATAAAATCTTTTAATAATACTTTCCAAGCATTGAAGTATATGTCAGGTCCACTTTCTTCTAACAAGGAAAGATTTCCTCTGTAAAGCAGCAGCAAAACAATTAACACAAACATACCATTTTAAAAATCTTGATAGAAAGATTCAACTTCACAATCCCACAGATTTCATCTTTTAGGTGCCACCGGAGAAGGTTTCACTACCTTCGCACCTCTACCTTCTCCACTCACTCCTACATAAACACAGATCAAATGCCAGGCACCCATTTATACATTCTGCCATGCTCCAACTCCAAGAACAAATGGAGGTCTCCAGAACTTAGTGATAAATTACTGCAAACCATACCTGTTCAGTAGGATCACAACATTCAATAACTAAAGCCTTCACTGAAAGTAAGTCATAGCAACACAAAACTGCACTCAACTATTCATTAATAAAAGAAATTAGGGAAAAAAATTGACAGCATTTGCAGCTGAGTTTATTTTTTAAAAAACCAAATCTCAACAAAAACATGAACGACTCGCTACCATGGAACCTAAAAATCTCTCCTGCAGTTCACAGGATCCAAGACATACTTGGATCCCTTCAATCAACCTTCCCTTATCACCACTCATGCATGGATTATGAACGTGAATGTACTAAGGCAGCATTTCCTATCAGCAGAACTCAAAGATTAAACAGCCTTATAATTGTTGACAATTCATCATAGGAAATGTGACCCTGGTTCAGAGAACATGCTTAATAACCACACCACTCCCTTCCCATTACCATCCTTCCAAATGGAAATACATAGCTGGCAAATTATCCTGCATCTAATAGCAAGGTTCAACTCAATGAACATTTTTGGATATTCCTCCCTTGAACTGGCAGTAAGCTACAAACTGATCATAAAATAACTCATCATTCCACAGAATTGACCAAAGTGAACAGTTTTGCTTAAAACACAAATCCCTGCGGGCAAATAATATCCAAGTCATAAAGCTCCAGTCTGAGCTGACTATTTTAATCATTTTTCCCCTCCTTAAAGGAAGAGGTTTGCAACACCAGGAATAAACACTGTGCTTTTCAGTCTTGACACTACCTTCTTTTGAAACGCAATTCCTCATTCTAAGCATTCTATACAAGTTACACTAATTACAAGCACATCTAAAAACGCGACTTATAAAGTCAGCAGGAAAAACAAAGCACATCCCTATCAAAAGGCAACAGCCTACGGAGTATGATCAATATATGCTAATAAGATTTACCTTTTATACAAGAGCAAGAACAAGTAATGAAAACATGTTTCCCCTCTTTATCTAATTTGCTTCAGTCACAGTAAGTTTTATTTCCATAAGCATCCTTGCTTATTGCTGACACAATTTTAAGTCTAAAATCTGTTCATTTACAGCATTTTAACGCCACCTTGTGGTGCATATGGTAACATTTGAATCTTCCCTGCTCTTTTCCAGTACCCATCACAATGGACATGCTCAAGTCACATAATTCAACCCAACTGATACTTTCCTATCAAAAAGAACACTACAGAGGAAGAAAAAGGAACGAATATTTAATTTGTAATACTACTATCAAAAGAAAAAAAAAGTGTTAGACTAGTTTCTTCATTCCTCCACAGAAGACTATTTCATTCATACTTAAATATCCCCTAATTACCAAAACCAGTGCCTCTGCAAATTCTTAAGCATCTGAACAGACCAAACCCAGTTTTTATGAGCTTCAGCAAATAAAGTTCCAAGATCTGCTCCAAATCCTGGCTTCATTAAAGTTACTTAGCAATTCATGTTCTATGCTCCAAATAGAACACTTGTCTGTCAGAAAACACTGACAAATTTCAGTAACCACATTTGAATTGTAACCTAAAAAACTACATACCCACACATACAGCCCATACATGCAGAAAACACTGGCTTTCATTTTCCTGAAAGCTCTGAAGACAGACCTCCAGGCCCTAATCTTCCTATCCATTTCCTGGAGAGCATTAGTATAAGACAGCTACCAGCACTCTCAAAATCAAGGGACACACCAGTACACCTCTAGGAGCCGTCACACACTGGAGAAAAAGGATGTTGGATTATGCTGGACCATTTGCTCTTCCACAACACTGTCACTTATCTTCTTTTTGACACTCAAAAATAGGGCGTATATTTACATGCACACATATAGCTGTGTTTTTAAACTAAGTTGCATAATCTGGTAGGCAAATGCAAATTAAAACCAAAATGAAAATTACCCCCTTATTCTACCCATCTCCCCTTTGGCCATGTGACTCTGAACTTCAGCCGGGGCTACCAATACTCATTACTATTCTGTAAATTCAAATTGTAGCATTACATCTTTACAGCATTTAAAAACAAAGTCAATCATATAATCAGATATTTTGGAAAACAAAATTTAGCTTGTATACTTCTGATTTTCAAAAGCAAATGAACAATACAGTAAACAGTTTTGTTGATTTTTTTTAAATTCAGTTGTAACAAGTTAATTAGCTTACTTCTATTTCTAATATTACTCACTTGAAATGACCTTTCCATTGTTATTGCAAAATAGTATTCTCTCCTGGGATATCTGCGCTCACAGATAAATACTTGATTGCATATCCTGCCCTTCTCTCCTGTCTGCTTGGTAAACAACTTCTTTCCAATCATTTGGGAGGAGACAGCTTTTGCTTCTTCTGGACTAGAATAAAAGAAGCTCAGAATGTGACAAAGAAAATGCTGCAAAACTAGAAATAGCATTAAAAAAGTCTTATCTAATTTTTGTTATTTTAAGGTTAATAATTAAAACACTGGTTTTAAAGAATGCAATAGGTTCAATCCATAATGTGAAACACTGGAGTTTTTCACTCGGTTGGATAATTTAGAAAGAACTTACGAAAAGACTATTTTCACTCCACCTTTGAGGCCACCTTCAAATGTTCCTTTTCCTCTACCACCAGCTAAAACCTGTGCTTTTACCACAAGATCCTTTGAACCTAGAACGAAAGAAAACCCAAAAATTTGTCATCTGTGACTATTAAAACAAATTGCTTCAGGTAGAATAACAAAGGCTGCTTTAATTTTATCCCCCCTTCTCCACACCCACCATTCAAAACACACACATTGAATCAAAGACTATATCGTAATTCACACAGATTGTTCCAAGAATCTCAAACAATCTGCAGCTTTAGGCTGTTCTGTGAACAAACTTTGGTAAATTAGAATCCAAAAATGCGGGTGGTCTGAACATCTTTAGTAGGTGTTGGGAGTCTTGGATGATTAAGCACCCAGTAAGAAATAGCACCTCACGGATTATTAACAAGATGAAATTGAACATCTGACACACCATATGCAAGGTTTTCCTCAAACAAACCTTGTACCTGTAAACCATAACCTTCCCAGCAATGATATGTAATTATAGTACTTACCCAAGTCAGCTTGCCAGGTCAACTCTGGCTTCCATCCAGCAGAGAACTAATGCAAAAGCTTGAGTGCTTTGCAGAAGTCAGAGGGCTAAACAAACCCACTATTCTTCCCAGAGTAGGCAAAGTAAGCCCTTTAGTTGGCTTTAACTGTTTAAAAATCCTTTACAATATATTCTTCTAGATATGGGAAACTGGGCATTTGAGTTTAAAAAGTAAAGTGTGAGAATATAACAAAAATCAACTGGGATATTCTGAATTGTCATTGAAAGACAAAAAACAAAACAAACAAAAAAAAAAACAACAAAAAAAAAACCCAAGAAACAGAGTTCATCAAGTCATTTAGGATGATAAAAGAAAAAAACCTGAAGTTCTAGTTATTATTCAAGTTCACTCACACAGAGTACAGACAGCACCTAGACTGCAAGATGTTAAGAACTGTCCCATTGACATTTATCCATCACATCCCATTTTTTCTAATGCTATCATCAGCTAAGCCACTCTGATCTATCCAAGCCAAAAAAGAACTTTCTGTTCCTTTGGATGTTAAAAGGGAACCATGGAAATGCATAAGAAAGATTACAGTACTCAAGCAAAACTAGCCACAGCATAAACTGAGGAAGGTTATGACAGACACAAAAGTTGTGTTGGTTCCTATTTTGGCCTGTGTCCTGCCTGGACAGGTGAAACTAAACTCAAACCATATGACAAAGCTAGGGTAGCTATGAGTAGAAGACTCAAGTCACTCCTCCCAATTACCTATCTGTTGATTTTACTTCTTGAGTGTCTACCTAACAACAGATCTCTGAATTCAAACATGATTTTAAAGCTCTTTTGCAGAAGAGGCATGAGGGTTATAAACATACTAGTATATATTGATTTACTACAGTCTATGATCCTAATATTTAATTCAGTTCCTAAAGATAACTATTTTTTTACTGGACAGCAATCAAGTCAACATACTTCATAGAAATCACACAAGACAACATTTATGCAATCACTTTAAGTACAAAGCTTGTTTTCCATTTCCTACACTAAGTCCAGAAAATAAAAAGCTGCAACTACAGAGAAGTTTTCAGAAAAGCCATGAAGTTCACCCACAGGCACCTTCTTTGTAGCAATTACTTCCCCTAGCAACAAAGAGCAGAACCTGAGCAAGTCGAATGAGATCACAACTAAAGCTCTAGTAAGATCTTAGCTGGAACATATTCAGCTCTGGGCATAAAAGTAAATTCATAACTAAGATGATCACTGAAATTAAGAGATTCCTTACAAGAAATGAGCTCAGCACATCCTTAAATCGATCAAAGGAGAAGAAAGCAACAACATGATTACGGTCTTCAGCCATACCTGTGATGGACAGAGCAAGAACACACAACTACATGTACATCATTCATTCTGGTTTCTGCTCTACATCAGCCAAAAACAAAGGCCACCTACCAAGGAAGTCAGTTTTTTAAAAGTGCAAGAAAAAAAAGACCCTTCTTTACACAAAATATAAGGAAGCCTGCCAAGAGGTGGGAAGAAAGAACAGAAGAGTCAAAAGGGACTGGGCAGAGATATTCTCGCTGATATTCTTAAGACAAAAAATATGAGTGCCGAAGGGAAATGAGGAGTAATGGACTGCAGAAAATAGTCAGGCTAAGAATTGCCCTAAATAGTATGTTATTTTGTTCTCAGGCAGAGTAGTGGGCTAAATGTGACACTGCCCTGATCCTGGAAGATATTTCTTTAAAAAGTTGTTATTATTATGCATTATAATATTTTGTCAAGATATAGACATCCAAAAGAGTGTGAGAAAAACAACTTACAATTTTTCACAATCAGTTTTGCCCTAACATCATTGGACTAACCTTTATGCAACAACTGAGTCATTAAATGCGCAGATTACTAATGATCTGCAAATTGTTTTCCTCTAGGACTGCAAACTAGCTGCTTGATTGCATAAACAAGTTCAAGGTTTATTTGAGCAGCTATGCTTACAAGCAATTAAGCTGCACAGATGTAACTGAAACAAATCTAAGATAGTACATCCCAAGAAAACCACAACCCATCATGCAGAAAGTTCACTGTTCAACAAACTTTTTCCCACAGCCCCTCTTGAAAATGACTCTCAAACAAGAGCAAGTGTTTGGTCACACACCTCATCTGCAGTGTTCCAGCAGTGGCACTGTCACACAACCTGACACAACAAAGAACTCCTGATACACAGTAACCCAAGAAAAAAATTTGGAAACCAGCAGCTCCCATGGCTTTCTACTCAGTATCAACAGTTGTGCCCTTGTTTTTTGCTTATGTGGCTTTGAAATACTGCTAGGCTTGTGCTTCAATGAAAAATAGCAGTTTCTGTTCTAGAGCAGATACCCACATACAGTTTATGCCAGCAAACACACCACCACAGAAGTCCCATCCTGCCTCCAGCCCTCAGTTTTTCACTCCATTCTCATTTCTTGCGCCAGAAGAAGCACTTGTGCTATCATGCCTTGAAGCATATCAGAACAGTGATTCCCTGAAGGCAAAAGCTCATCCAGCACACAGACAGTGCCTCTGCAGACTTGTGCACCATATGACAGGCACATGCATACAGCAACTTGATTGAGCAGGACTCAGCTTTCAGCAGCAGTAACAAATTGTAAAGCCTTAACACAAGGCACTAGAACACCAGTACAATTCATGTAGGCAAGCAATAAAAAGGCCAATGCACAAATCTTAGAACAAGCATTTGGTAAACATCACAATTCCATGTTAATGGCAGTCAGCCCTTATAAGCACATATAAGTACAACAGCCTGAAAAACTAGGAAGTGGTTAGAAAATTAAGAGTAGATACCAATGAGAATAGGTGTCTGAAATCAGAACACTGACTTAGCACTCCTCTGTTCAGGACAACAAAAATCTATACATTTACTAACACCACAGGTTTCACCTTCAACAATCATTTATTAACCAGAAAGTGAAAGAGTTACACAGTCAGCAAACAAAACCATCTTCACTTCTATCAACAGTAATATCTATTTTTTGGAAGGAATAATTTCTGATTCCGTAACTTATGCTTTCAAACTGGAAGAAAGATCAATGCATGCAGGCAAACAGAAAGACATCCATGTAAAATATAATCTTCTATTAAGCTTATTAAGAGGTAAGAAGGGTCATAGTTCCACTGTATCTCTGAAGTTTTCTGTGCAAGTGGAAAGTCCAATGATTACAGCAGACAGGTATGATTAAAGTGTTCTGCTTTACAAGCTTCCATTTTGACTTTTGTCAAATCACATTAATTGCCACTTCTCTGCCCAATACTATAGGTAGCAGAGGTACTGGCTTCCACATATTACAGACCCCTTCTGAACAACCATGCAAGCCTGATCCATTCCAACAAGACAGACAAGAGTAAAGGGCAGCAACAGGTTAGTAACACAAGCGTCAATCAAGTTCTGAACTACCATTCATGCAAACTTGTCCTGAGAGAGACAGGGACCTGTAGCTTTTACTTCAGTCTGCATTTCAAAGTTCTCGTACCTGAACAAGTAACCTTCCATTTATAACACAAGCTAATTTTTTCTTGTTGCATGGATACAAAAAAACCCAAAGTTTAAACCACACAGGTGTATTTACTGTCATTAGGAAGAGAAAAGATGGGTTTGTAACTAACAGAAGTGTCAACGTAAACAATATGCTGACCCCTAATTCTGTCCACAGAGCAGAGAATCTCTTCAGAGTACACTGTCTGCATTTTATTAGTAAGTATAGCTATCAGTAATTTTAACTTCAAAATCACATTATTCAGTATTTGAAATTTTTGAGTGTTAGAAGACTCATTGCATGCAAATCAAAAGTATAACTATTGAAATAATTATGTGCCAGGAATAATCATTCTTTCACTGAAAGGACCATACCAGTCAGGTAAAAGAACAGATGACAGATGTTTTGCTATTACAAAATATCTTCTACACAAACACTTCCTGACATTAACCAACTGCATCAAGTTCGTCATCAGCTCACAAGACTGGTTTGGTTTTGGCAACAGCTTAAGTCAAGCAATTAAAATACAGAGGTCAAAATTTGAATGTGCTGATTATACAAATTTATTTTAATTAGTGGATTATCAACAATAATATGTTTTGATATTTTAACTTCAAAGGAGTGAAGGACTACAGAAGAAAGCAAAGGCTGAAGCAAAATGTAAGATTCAGATGCCAAAGAAAATAACATTTGCTAGAATGTAGGTAAATGCTTGGTTTCTAAACTACTACTGCTGTTTATCTAGAGATTTTGACCAGGTAAGTAGGAACATAATTGCGTGACTTTTTAACACCTGGGGCATTTCTGTCTAAATTTGTCACCTTAGATCATCATTTATCTCCTAGATAGATGCATCATGTATCTATCTCCTAGAGCAACTGAATAAACGTTCTGGAGTTTCAGACAACCTAAAAGACATCAGGAAAATAGATAACTGCCCAACAAGGAAAACTGATAATGGCAAAACAACCAAAGAATACTATAAATAGAAGTATGACAGACATGAGTTTTCACTATGACATAGACTAGAAAACCCCCAAAAAATCAGACAGCCAAGGTGGGTGTGGCATACACTAAGGAAAAACCAACCCAGCGTTTTGCAACAGTGCCTGGAATTTGTCGTTTGAAGAGCCAATAAAGCAAAAGCTGGCACTTTACCTAGAAAAATAATTGCACACATGGTCCTAAGCTTTGATTTCTGACTAAATCAAACCTTTTCCATTTATAAATCTACCCAGGTTTACACATTACTTTTTAAAGTTTTTTTAACAGAGACAAGTTGTATGTTTAAGCAACATACAGAAAAATAAATAACACTGAAAAGCACTTAAAAGATCTTAGTAACATTGAAAAAAATCTAAAAGGTCTGAAAAAACCATCTACTAATCACATAACTGTCAGCAGGAATAGAGCCAAATCAGTAACTGGAGCTGTTCTATAGAAAGCATACCAAAACAGAACATTCTTTACAAACCACGCAGACACTGAGCTGCACTGGACCTCTTAAAATGTAACAGCCAAAGTAGCAGACTCAATTCCAGGAGCTTTCAGTCTCCTTTCAAGAATTCTGATATAGAAAGATGAAATGTTTTGCACTCACTCTCCCAACATCTCCTATTTTATACAGCTTTATACTTTACAAAAATTTGAGAGTCTGCCGTGCATAAATCTGTGGGATTCATTACCTGAAAACCCAACAAAACCACCAGCACACAAAAGCAGCTTCAAGATATTAATGTCTTAAAAAGTCTTACTTCTCAAATCATCATGAATAGAAATATATGCTATTAAAAAAAAAACCCAGACAAGCACACAATATGTCACTGCCTTCCACTCAACTGTTACCAGAGGAAGGTATCAAGAAGCATCAAAACCTGAGTTAAAACAATACATTCCCAGTATGGAAGTGTCTCTTAACAAACAGCAATGTTCATTTCAAATAGTGCGTTCTGCTGAGCTATCTGCCATCACACTGATCAAGCATTTGTTCACTGAACAGTCTTCAGGTTCATTGTTCATGCTCTTGATAACACACACATATCAGCTTCTCAGCCAGAACTGGTCACAGTGCTAGCTGGAACACACACATGGCCAAGAGCAACCATAAACTTGAAGACAATCAAGTCACGCTGCAGTCTCTTATCAAAGCTTTGGAACAGAACTTACTCAGCTCACTTTTTTTCAAAATTTAAGCAAAATCCTTATGTAACACTGATTTAGCTACAGCCACAGCTAACCTATTATATTCTCTGTTAACAAGAAGTTTGCATTTGCTATACACTGGGATAAAAACTGAACTATTTCTAAGTGAAGTATTTGCAAAAGGGCAGAAATTCAATGCCAAATCCAACCTTTAGTCAGAAAGTCTGCTTTGTGTAAATTTACCAGGAACATGCGAATCAGCACTAGGGAAACAGAGCAGAGTACTACCAACTGTCTTTGTAATGGTCTAGACAAATGTTTGATAAAGTATATAAAAAGAAACAAAAAATAATTTCATATCTACTGGCAACTACTCCCACTGAACAAAAATCAACAAGTGGGTGGATCAAAAAAAGTGAACTCTTCATTCTGATAGAAATTGGTTTGGTTTGTGTTTTGCTGATTCTTTTTTAAGCACTAAATGAAAGCTAGCAGCTAAATGCCTACAAAAACAAAGAAATCCAAAACACTGGAGCAAAGAATAATATGTCAGCACTCAAAATGAGTTTTCAAAACCTCAAGCTCCTCCAGTGTGTGTTCTCCCTTTGGGAATTTTTCCCTTCCTCATCTCAAGTATGAAAGAAAGCCACAGCATCAACCATGCACCGACTCCAACAAAATATTTGGCTGACAACCAGAAGCCCTGAATTCCTTTACTAAAGGATGCCAACTCACACACTTCACAACTTTATTCTTTTGATCCCCAAGAAATTGCACAGAGTCGCATACTCCAGAGAAGAGGCATACCTATGATGTCACAGGGATGACACAGAGCTATAAATCAGCAGCCAGAGATACCCACACTGCTGTAGGAGCCCTCTGAGCAAGAACAAAACAAAGGAATCCTGACCTATGGGTTTCTAGGCTGCTGATTAAAGAGCCATAAACAAAGGTTCTCTCATTTTCCTCCAGCAATATCTGTGCAGATATTAAAGCAGAGAAAAGGGGTATGCCTGATTCGGGAAGTTTTGATCATGCTATAAATTCACTCTTAACAGAAGGCAAGGTTCTGAAATGTAAACCATTCTCAGAAGTATTTTAGCAATTTCCTTTCATATTAATGAAATTATTATAATTTCATATCACTTACTCTCTAACAGAAATGAGATAAAGAAGGTATCTGACAATACCTGAATTTCTGGGACATCATGTCGGAAGGAAAAGCAGCTTTTCCATTCTTTTCTACATTACAAAGCAGCATAACTTGCTCTAGGAGAAAAATTATCATTTTTTTCAGATCTCGTTTCTCACATTAAATCTACATATAAAACTGAAATGAATCCAACAAAACCTACAACCTCAGGAATCACTATGAGCGTATCCATTTGGAGCCAAATAGAGATTTGAGCATTTGCACAGGAGAATACGACAATGTCCAATGACCAATGTCCTTCGCTAAAACTCTGCGACAAGCCTAATACGTTTGGGGAGGAAAAAAAAAATCCTGGACTTTAAGAAAAGCCCCCAAACAAACAAATCAATCAACCAAAAAACCCCACACCATCTAATGCCTGACACAATACAAGCTGACTTCCATATTAAATCCAAATTAGACAAAATTTTACTAGGACACACAGGTAAAGTGGCAAATTAATAGGCAAAGTCAAGTCCAAAATTAAAGCTCAATTCTAAATTAAGTATTTAAGCAAACAGCAAATGAGATTGGATACTTTTCATCAACAAGCCAGGAATCTGGCATATAAGAACAAGCCATCAAAGTCCTCCCCTCCTGTATGAAGCAGCTGCATTCAGCTAGAAAAACACACTCACAAAGGAATAGGATTTTACTCTTCTTTTGTAGCCTAAAGAGAAGTATGGTTTGCATCTTCTGTTCTCTATATGGTGAGCTGTCACCACCACTGAAACTCTTCTCACAAGACTTCCTCTATCCTTGCTGAAAGTAGAAAGAAATCCCGGATTTGCAGAGTCTATTACTCATCTCAAAGAAGTTTAAGTAGTTATATTAGTCTAAGCTAATAGAATGTATACCTGACCTACTGCTTCTTAACGAGAAGGTTGCTTCACAGGGAAGGCTCTCTTAAAAGAGAAGGTATATTCAGAACTCCAAGCAACATCTTACCAAGAAAGACAGAAAAAGCAGGTACACCTTGTATCAATCCCATGCCCATTTGTCTATTTTCTCTTTAATATTATACCTATTTCTTTTGCTATTTTGTAAGCTTCATCTGGCGAATTGGCGACCACTCCATGTGGAACAGAAATGCCAGCCTCCTTCAACAGTCCCATGCTCAGGTATTCATGAAGTGATAGCCTCCTCTGTTGCTGCTGTTGCACTTGAAACCCATGATTATTGAGTATTCCTGGACCTCCAGCAAGTACCTGAAGGAAAAGGGCAAAAACAAAAAAAAAATAAGGAAAAAGAAGAAGAAAAAAAAAAAAAAAAAAAAAAAAAGAAAGACCGTGACTGTTGTGAAAAACTCCCCCCCTTTTTTAGGTTAAAAAAAAAGCCTGCATATTAAACAAGGCCACTTTGGTGTACCAGTGCAAACACCTGAACATTTAATCTTACCCTTCCACATTAGTCATTCATATCAAGTTTGGTATTTGATTTTTTGAGGTTTTATTGGGCAGGGGGAAAGAGCTGGTGAAGCTGCTGGACTGACAAGGACTGTAGCACAAAAATTAACAACAACAATCAAAAAATCATTTGCTGCATTTTTCGTATTTCACTATATGCAAACAAGATCTTAATTTTATACACACACAAAGCAGGAATCGTACAGAATTCAGCTAGCCCATGAACACAGAAAAGCACCAAAAGACTCATGGTAAAATGATTACAAAAGAAACTTACATACAAAGCAAACTTTTGCACTTGTTTTTATTTTTTCAGTATGTACCATTGGCACAAGCACTGCAAAAAACGGCCTGAATTAGGAAGTTTCTGACCAGCTGGATTTTTAAGGCTTCATCTCACTTCAAATACAGGAAACAAGCAGACGACACATGAACTTTACTACAGCATTCCAAGCTAGCGAATAGACAGGGCCTATGCAGCCTCCAAAGAATTCCCTCTCCAAGCAGGACGTCCTTTCCTTGGCAGGACCCCAAGGGAGAGGAGCTGAGCTGGCCCCGGGAGGTTGCGTGTAACTGGAGAGGGGCACTCACGGCGACCTTCCCCAGTACGTGGCAGGAGAAGGCGGCAGCGAGCGTCACACACCGTGTCACACACTGCAGCCTCCCCAGCTCCTTCGTGCCACCGCTTCCCAGCGGTGCTGCAGCCAAAAACAAGCCCGCACCCCCGAATGGCATCCACAACAACCAAGAGCAGAGGCTGGCGAGGTGCGAGCTGGAAGAGGAGTTTAACCGGCACAGCCCGACCCCTCCTAGGACCAAGGTGACGGCGGAGACGCAAACACGGGGATTTCCAAACAAGATAGGAGACGAGGGCGCTGAAAAGGAAGGGAAAAGGAACCACGCAGGGAAGACTCGCCACAGGCAAGAACAGCAGCTGCGGGGGCCGTACACCAAAGGTGAGCACAGGGCTGGCAGCGCCGCCGCAGAGCAGGGCAGGACAGAGGCGGGACTGGGCTGAGACGGACGCTCCTCTCGCCGGCGCTTCGCAGGGAGCGACCTCGACCCCCACCTCAGCCGGCGCGCCCCCGCTTTAGCCCCGGCCCAGCTCAGCCCACCCCCGCTCCCGAGCGGCCGCTACCTTCCCCGCGGTGGAACCCAGCGAGGCGCGGAGGCCGCTGCCCCTCAGCCCGGCCGCCACCCGGCTGCAGATCATGGACGCCGCCATGGCCGAGCCCCTTCGCCCTCGGGTGCCCCTGGCAGCGCGCACGCGCCGCACTCGCGCCGGGGCGGGGGCAGGAAGCGCCGCGCGCGGCCCCGCCCCCGCAATGACGCCCGCCCGGCGCCGGGAGGAGGGGCCCTGAGGGGCGCTTCCCGGCCTCTCGTTCTTCCCACCGTTTTGGTTTTAATAAAGGTTCGTTTTGCTTCGCAAGGATCCTAAGTGGGTTGTAATCCGGCCACAAGCTTCCGACCGCATCGGCCTCGGCTGGCACCACCTGTGTTAAAACGGAGGAAAGGGGCACAGCTCCCTTAAGCCACGTCCACACTCTCTCCCAGCTCAGCTTCAGAATGGAAGAACTTTCAGTACTTTCACCCTTGAGGATTACTTTTTTGGTTTCGTACTTCGAGGTGTTTCCTTGCAACAACGCAAACACACCCATTCTTGCATAAGACAAGGGGGAATGGTTTTAAAGTGGAAGACAGCAGGTTTAGATTAGACAGAAGGGAGAAATTCTCTGTTGTGAGGGTGGGAAGCACTGGAACAGGTTTCTCGGAGCTGTGGGTGCCCCATCCCTGAAAGTGTTCAAGGCCAGGCTGGATGGGGCTTTGAGTAACCTGGTGTCTTGGAAGGTGTCCCTGCCCATTGCAGAGGGTTGCAATTAGATAATCTTTAATGTCCTTTCCAACCCAAATCATTCAGTGGTTCTATGACTGAAATGAAAACTTGTATTTCTAGGTATCTTGCAGCTCCTTCCTCCCACCCATTCCAGGCCCCTTCCCCATGCCAAAACCCCCATTTCTGCCTCCCCCAGCTCCACACTGCACCTCCCCCTCTGCAATTCGGTGTCTGTACTTTTACTTCGGTGGCGTTGACTCAGGTCACTAAGGAACTGAAGCAGGGGACAGGTGTCCCTGCAGAAACTTGTGACCAGACCTTGTGATTCACAAGGAGGCAAAGCTTTTTCCTTTAAAACAAAATGGTAATTAGGAAAATAGCATTGGCCTGGGAAATTGGAACAAGAATGTCATCTACCAATAATAAGGGAAAATGCAGTTATTTTCATACAATGTAAATATCAATGCAAGATCTGATGTGAAGGAAAACCATGTTGGAGCTGTGATTCTTCTTGAGTCTTGTAACTTGAATTATCCAATAAAGAACTGAATGAGTTGCCTCTTTTTGTTCTGAAACTGAAAATGCATTATCATAACTTCTCCTTGGGTGAGTATTGCAAAAGATGGACTAATTCTGGTTCAGTTATTTTGCTCCTGGTCCCCCGCTGACCTAGTGTTATTGTCACCTGTTAGCACTGCAGTGAGCTCTGCAGAGTGCTTAGCTCTGCACCTATGTGTTCAGACACACAAGGTAGGAATATGTATCACTGAACCTGTAAGCAGCTGCAAAATTTGGATAGACCATCCAAGATTTCCCACCACAGCTGATAAAATATTTCTTCCAGCCAAGGGGAAGAAAAAGCACTTGAACTCTGTTCTCTTTCTGCTCTCTGTATACACGGTGGCTCTTCACTAGTCACAGGACCTGCTGCAGTTCGTCACAGGGCAGTACGTGGATGCCATTTCCACATACAAAGAAATCTCCTAACTCCAGGATACTCCCCAGAATGACCTCCGCCCTGGAAAGGATTTGCAACAACATTTACAAGAGGATGTAATGGATCTTGGCAAAATGTTTGGCAAAACGTCAAACCTTTACCTTAAAAGCCCAAAGCTACTGTTCAGAGATAAGTACTGGCTGCAGGTCAGGAAACCGGGATTAAATCCTGACTCAGTTGCTTGCTACTGGAAGTAAAATTAGACAACTCTCTCTGGGCTCATAATTCTTGCCTTAGCAAATGGCTGTAAAACATTCAGATTACAACTACTACTGTATCTTCTTCTCACTAGAAGTGACTTATCCTTCCAGTTTGGAGATGAAGATAGTTTTTACCTTATACATCAAAAGAAGAAATGTCACATAGCTGGCAATATTGAAGGACTTCTAGAAAGACTGAGGCAGCTGCTGCCATTATCTAGAGTTTGATACACAGCTGTATGGAGAACTTTATCTGAATGTTTTATTATCTGATATCCTCTTGACTGTGAAAACTTGTTTAACTGGGATGGACTGTAAAAATGCCTGGATTTCTGTCTGATCACCAGTGCCACCGCCTGGTTCTGATTGTCAGCACAAAGGTGGTTGTAAGCCCAACTCAAAACCTTAAAAACAACAATTCTTGGAAATGACACATTCACCTTTTCTTTACTTTGCTAGACACACCAGAAAAGAGAACACTCTTCACTACAACCAGACAAATTCCTAGTGAGTCCAGGAGAAACTCACTCAGGTTTGTATAGACTCAGCCTCGTTCAGTATCTGACCCACAATTGCAGAGACTGCACAAGGACTACATTGTAGGATTCCAGCAGATATCCAGAGGTTTTGCTAAATCTCCAGAAATAGATTCCATCCTATTCAAAGTTTAAAATTGTGAGATTCCTTTCTAAAGTCGGAATAAGACTTTTAACCCAGGATCAAGGCCCTCTCTGAAAAGCTGTATTTAAAACTATAAAGAAGCAGGAAAAAAGTAATTACAAATGAGATAGAAGGAGCCAAGAAGTTTTAACAGACAAGCAGGACAAATAAAGCATCCTATTTGAGACCAAATAAAGCATCCTGGAAAGCTCGGGCACTATGAATAGACATGAATTTGCTTTATTATGAATTTATCACATTCACCTAGTGACAGTGGTGCAATCTGATTTATTTCCCAGATCTTGTAAGTTTCACTGCTTGATACTTTATAGTTGAAAAACATCAGGAGAGAGGGTCTTGCCAAGAACATCAGAGTGAAAAACTGAAAGCCTCTGTCAAGGCCATGAGCTCAGAGGGTAGGAAATTTCCAAGAAGAGATTTATCAGGAGCTTAAAAAGCATCCTAGTACCTGTGGAGAAAATCGCCCTGAGCTTTCCAGAACACTTTTCCCTCCAGACAGGAGGGAAAAGCCCACTTTTTGGTATGGTAGATGAGTAAACAGGTTTAGCTGAAGAATCAGCCAAGGTCAGAGCAAAAAAACTGACTTTGAAGCAAAGAGAGAATAATCCTTCAGTGGTGTCTACGTTGCCTTACATTGCACATCTTACAGATGGTGAATTCTCTCTGCATCGCTTGTCTGCAGGAGTACTCATCATGGTTGTCTCTGAACAAACTGTAGGTTGCTAAGGGCATCCTCAGGCATATCTAACAACACTGCACCCATCTGCAATATGAACAGGTTATTCCATCTCTCCTCCCAGTCACACAGAAAAGACAATCCAGGGTCCTTCCCTGAAGGTTATCCGGTGTATCTCCTGCAAGGATTCTGACATCTGTCCTAGCAAACAGGCCTTTAATATGTGCACTCTCAGGTCTGGATAGGTGCAGTTTTCTACAGAATACAGTTTGAACATTAATCACTAACTCACCATCTCTTCTCAACCAGGGAAGGCTGGTAGGTGAAAGACTCAATGAAAGCAAAAGGATTTGCTTTGCAAAAATGATCTTTCACATGTGGAGCACCTTGCCACAGATGCTGCAAATGATGAAAATTTACATGGGCTCAAGAGGAGTCTTGGTAGGTTGAAGAAGAGAAACATGAAGAGGATTAATAAATACACAGAAGCCACCTCTGCCTTGAGAAGTCACTGAGCCACAGATGGCTGTAGAATAGTAGTCAGAAACCCTGTCACGATTTCTTGCCTATTGTATTCCAGACATCCATTCTGGACCTCCAGGTACTATCCTAGATGGGTAAGGAACAGATACTTTTATATTCTTCTGATTCAGGGACCCCCAGGATTGAGCACACCCAGAAGTTTAATCGAAGCTAAAGCACAATTCATCTTCACCCACCTATGTACTGCCCAAGGTTACTTAAAGTGTTAATGACAAAGCTACAAATAAAACAGAATTGTCTCAGCACCTTCACTCATTCCAATGACTCAGTCCTGTCTGTACACACCAAAGAAATAATTAACCAGCAATGAAGACAGCACACCTGTAGTACAGCTCTAATTTGTCCTATCGCTCTTGCACACACCATTATTCTTTCTATATGTAAATGTGATCAGAGGTGATTTACATTTCAACATAAAAACTACATATAACACTTTGCCTTATTTCCATTAATAATGCTTATGAAGCCATATTACAGCAAGCAATGATTTATGGTAAAAGAGAGCCATTTAATGGAAGCATGTGGTTTCAAGGAAATAATTCTGCTAAAATAAAAGCAAGGAAACAGTTGACAATGTTACATTTTCAGTATCAGTGTTCAAGGTTAACAACCAGCTGCTTAAATGCAAGAGAAGAAAAATCTTTCAAGTTCAAGTTTCAGCCAGGTTGCTGGCAGGACTTGGTGTCATGCACTGCTGTCACATTCCACCCAGCTTCTGAATGCCATCTTTGCAATGTAAAGTATTTAAATATAATCCTTACATCTTCCAGTTCATACTTCTGCTAAGCAAATGCAAATATACTGTAAATTCCACAGCTAGGGAACCATGTGTATGAAATTCTCAGGAAGATGGATGTTTTCTGCTTGTGTAGCTGCTTTTCAATAAGCTGTAATACACTCTGTGCTTTTCTAACCTGCTTTCCCTATGAGTGCTTTTCTTAGGGAACAGCTGTGTAGTTATTTAAATCTGACATAAATCTGGCCTGTCTCTAACATGGTTAGTCCCACCATTCTTGTTCCCAGCTGCTCTGACTCACTGCCTCCCTCAGTTATGTACCTGAGCTGTAAATTGCATCAGGGAACACAGCTTGCTTTACAAAGTAATCTCTCTCCCAGTTTGCTGAGTCAGGTTTGGCTTTGTGCTGTTTAATCTGATCGAACTCTGTCCCATCCCTTCCCTGTGCCACCCACAGCATGCTAGAAAACAGCTTAATGAAAAAAAAAAAAAAAGTTTTTCTTTTTTTAATCCAGATCAGCTCACACATACAGTTAATTCAATAACAGTGCCATTCAATAACACTTCAATCAATAACAGTGTTAGCATAAGCAATGAGGGATTGGAACATAAGGAACAGCTGCCTCTTTTCCAGTAGCTGCTGGACACATGTTTGTTTAAATACACTGTTTTGGCTGTTTGTTGCACAGAAGTACTTTCTCAGATGAAATATTAATAAACAAGTTTACAATAACTTGTTTATTAATATTTGCATATACTAATTAATAATACCCATTATTAATATAAGAATTGATGATAATAATATTTTATATATCAGTTAGATAATTATCTGTTATTAATTATTATAATTTAGTAATAATTACTATTTAATATTTAATTAAATTATTAGTACTTGACTATTTATATTAATAATAAGTATTTATTAATTTACTTCTAAATTAATGTTATTAGTTTACAAGTGCACATAAATCATAATCTTGCAAGCTTTTCAACATATTACTGTGGCAGAGGATTTTGCTACTTTCTCATTCTTGGTTTATTCCCATATCTTTCTTCTGTGGATGTCTGCTCACCACCAAACTCAGAAAAACAGCCTATATCTACTTCATGATCTGCAAAACCTGGCTGCATAGGCATGTCCTAAATAAATCCTAGAATGAAACCAATTGGAACAGATTCAGTCAACAAAATGCTTATTTTCATACCGTATTCTTTATATTAATGATCACAAATGTAAAGTGAAAAAATTGAAACAAATCTAAACATCTGCATACAACCAGATTTCAAAACCTTAGCAAAAAATTAGCCATTTTAAAGTTTTGTAAAAGGGTAATACTTCTCATCTTTGTTGTGATCAAGAGGATGGTAGACAGGAAGGGAAAATCTTAGCGTACTGACAAAATAAAAATGTATTGTTTGTAAAAACATACTTCTTATACTGTACATCATCATCTTCATATAATATTTTCATTGAACTGTATCCTGCAAATATAGTAAACAACATAATGACCATGTGAAATTCTTTTTTTTTTTTTTTTGGTATTTAAAAATAAATCAGTAGAATGACAGTGACTCACTCTCAAGACTTGTTACTAAATGCTGTTTGGTAAAAGGTACAGGAAAATGGTGTACACAGAAAGTAGAATATTTTCATTGTTCAGGTAAATGACTCTGTGGGGTTTTAACGGATTGGACCAAAATGAGCTTCGTGGGTGAGAAGGAGTGTTTGATCTGGCTTTTTTAAGATCACTGTCTTCTTAAAATGTAAATACAGAAGTGATATAACTGATACGTCTGGTGTTTCACCTGGAGATTAGGATACTCCAGCTGTACTGGGGAGACAGATACAAATGAATGAGCTTGGTTTATGAAGAACCTTGTTAGCTTGGCAATTTGCCCAAGATTATTTAACACTGTTATTATTGCTATTATTTTCTAACGTCAGTGATTCAGGGTATGGGCTGACATCACAGTTACGCAGCAGAGCCAAACACTGTCAAACGGGCAACCTTGCTTCTAGCATGCCCAGCTATTCGCTCCTGACATGCCCTTCATGCCGACACTGGGACCCATCTGATGCTGTATTGAGCCACTTCAGGCAGTTAAACCCCAGAAAACTCATCCCAGAAAACGTGACTGAGTTTCAGCCAGTTTGGCCCTGTGACCTTCATATGTAAATAAAACCATTTGCACATAGATATTTTAAAACCTTACCAACAAAAATCCCAAAACCAACCAAATAAAAAGAGAAACCCAAAACCAATTTGAAAGGTCTGCAAATAAAAAACTCCTCTCTCTTTTGTGATCAATAGCCTGAAGAAGGGGAAAATCTGACAAACTTTACAGTTGTGTATAAAGAAAATGAAAGCTTGTATCTTGTATTCTACATATCTCTGTAATTTATAAAAATGTGAGGATGAAGGTAAGTATTTGCCAGCAGAAACTGTTATTTCTTCTTTATCAGTCAGGAACTGTTGCTCCGCCTGTGGAGCTCTGTTCAGCTAAGCTTGTAGTTTCCTTTTTAAATAATTCCAACGTGACGCTTCAGAGCTAGACTTCACAGACCAGAAACTGTGGGCTAACCAAAGAAGGGCCACTTTTAAAATTCCGAACGAATCTGCAGTCAATGACCGACTGGCTCCCTGACCTTCAAAAACCGAGTCGTATCTTTTTAGTTTTCAGCTGCCCCCCATTCGCACAAACGCCTTTTCTGTTCCCGGTGACCTCTCAAGTCCCTGCGCATTCAGAGGCGAGGAACCCAAGCCAAACTGCAGGACACGGCACTCCTCCTCGAGCCTGCCTTGGAACCTTGCCACCACGCGCATCTTGCGCGCTCCGGACACATCCCCCTGCCAAGGGCCTCCCAAAACCCGGCATCCCAAGCCCTGATTGGAGGACCCGCGCCCGCCCGCCCCCGGCGGGACGGAGCCTCGCCGAGCGCCCGGGGCTGCCATGGGCGGGGAGGCTGTGCAGCCGCGGCGGCCCGGGGTCGGCGTGGGGGTGGTGGTCACCAGCGCCGCGCACCCCAACTGCATCCTCCTGGGCAAGCGGAAAGGCGCGCTGGGCGCCGGCACCTACCAGCTCCCCGGAGGCCACCTGGAGTTCGGGTAGGAGCCCCACGTCCTCCCTCCCCGCCCTGGCCTTCCTTGCCCCGCCGTGCCCTGAGGCGGCTGTGCCTTGCCTTCCCTTGCCCGCCCTCAGGGAGAGCCTGGCGGAGTGCGCGGCGCGGGAGACGCTGGAGGAGGCGGCGCTGCGGCTGCGCCACGTGCGGTTCGCGTCGGCCGTGAACGCGGTGTGCGCGTCCCAGCACTACCACTATGTCACCGTGCTCATGAAGGGCGAGGCCGAGCCCGGCGCCGAGCCGCGCAACCAGGAGCCCGACAAGAACGAGGGTGAGTAATGATCTAGTTCTAAGCCACGTGCCGCGGGCAGGGACACCTCCCATGTGTCCCACTAGATCAGGTGGCTCCAAGCTCCATCCAGCCTGGCCTTGAAGGCTCCCAGGGATGGAGCAACCACAGCTTCTTTTGGAAACAAAAAAGCTGCTCAGGCAAAATGACTGTATGCAACAGAGAATGTGTCTTTGTATTCTGTATGATCTATCTAGACTCGCAGAGGAAGAATTGTTATATCACAGAAACAAAGAATATCCTGAGTTGGAAGGGACCCCCAAGCATCATTAAATACCATTCCTGGCCCTGCACGGGGCAACCTCAGGAATCTAACCTTGTGGCTGAGAAGGTTGTCCAAACAATCCTTGAGCTCTGTCAGGCTGCACTATGGAAGCTATTCCAGTGCCCCACCACCTCTTCCTAACATCCAGCCTAAACTTCCCCTGCCACAGCTTTATGCTGTTTCCTTGGATCATGTCTTAACTCTATACTCTGATCTTTTTTTTTTTTTTTCTTTTTTCTCCTGCAGGCTGGGAATGGGTCAAATGGGATGAATTTCCTCCAGCAGATCAACTGTTCTGGGCCTTATGCTGTTTACGAGAGCAAGGTTACAATCCCTTTACAGAAGAGTTCGATCATCTCAAGGGGTACACGGGAAGTCACCAATTAGAGTAAAAGCAAATTGTATGTTATGTAACAAACTAAAGGATGGACCTGCTTTTTTTGGTGTGGAAGAAAAAAAGATATAAGAAGAACATGCTAACTTTCCCGTATTTCAAACGACAGTTGTCTCTCATTCCAGACCCATTTCTAGGTTTTGTAGTTAACAATTAACGTTTGCTTTTACAGGAAACTCAGTGTTTTATCTGGTTAATCTTCATATTGATGACCAGCCATTTGGAAGTCAGCACTAGCCAGGGAAGCTTACTCAATTAATAGCAGTTGCAGCAAAACTTACTCATTTAAATCTGCCTTCCTGCAATTATTGGACCAATTTTAAAAGTTAGCCTTGTCTCTTAGCTTCAGTTATGAAGCTACTGTCATGAACAAAAGTTTCATTTAGTAGACAATGCCTTTTTTTCCCGCAGACAGCAGTATATACTTGAAAATCAAAAGAGTATTATAAATGTGAAAAGATTGTCATGACTTATTGCAGGGAATCAAAATTCCCTGACCCTTCTTGCTAGTTGCTTTCATAACAGAGTTCTGTTCAGAGCCTCAGGTACACTGAATTTATCTATAGAAATGACTCAGATCTCTGCAATTGATCTGAATTTGTTACTGAACTCTTGGAATAGAGAGGTGCCTACACTCTACCATTTGTGCGAGGCTGACACAAATCTCATTTATAGGTGTAGTTCCATGGCAAAAATGTGGCTAAAAAGGGTTGTCAGTATTACACAGCACAGATAGGTGTAATTCTGTCTGACTGGCTATTGAGATTTGGTAAAATGGTGAATTCTCAGTTTGATTAAATAACCAAGTTGTTAGTGAATGAAATTATAGTACCCAACTACATACAAAACCAAGGAGTTCATATTTTTAATTTTTCTAGAATCTGTTAACTAATTTTGATTATTTCCAGCTGTAGTCACTAAGATATCAGCAATTAATTTTAGGATATAACTTTTAAAGGAATTACTAATTGGATCTTTTTTCCCTTGTCAGGGCTCTTTTATAGCACATCTCTTATCTATTTCCTTTACATATACTCACTCTACAAAAATGTTGTAAGATATCTTTAATTTCTTTTGAATAAAACACAGGCACAATACTGAGGGAGTAAGATCGCCTGAAATTATGAAATGACTTCTCAGTTCTTAAAAGAAATCAACTTGAAGGGCTTAAAGCTCTTCCTCACTTCGTACATACATTTTTTTAAATGGAGATGGCTCTTCCTGCTGAGAAACAGAGTGATGAGCCATAAGGATGCTACTGCCCCTGGCAATCCTCCTGCTTAGAGTTTGAAGTATTAATTATGTGCAACTTTTCTTAGGACAGACGCCCGTTCTCTGAAGTAAAGAAGTAACATTACACATCAGTCTTGAAACAGGAAATACCACCAAAAATTCCTTTGCTACTGTACCTTTGTAAAAAAGCTTATTTTTCTATTCAGAAGTGGAGATTTGCTTCCTGAAAGCAACCTTATGTACACTGAAAATTATTTTGTTCAGCTGTCAACAGAGAAGCTGTAGGAAGAGTTGACAGATGTCCTGCCCATCTGTCACAAAGAATAACGAAGAATAGAAATTAAATTATTTAGTATTACTTTAAATTTTAGAGAACATCTAGGTCCTGATGAGAGAACAGGGACTGCTGTAAAATGGTCTGTCCTGCAATAAATACTTCCTTGGCATATTTTGTTAATGGTTATATTCATTGTGAATACACAAGTAGACACCGAAATGAGGACACAAAGAGTATCTCCATATGTCAGCATTTCTGTATCCTTTCTAAATGGACCAATTAAAAGACCACAGTGCATTACTGCAACCAGCTGTCAGCAATCCCCAACTTCAAAAACTTTGTCTGTATGTATCACACATTTATACTTCCCACCCCTCCAAATGTGGTTCTCAGGCGATTTTAGCTTCCATGACTCAGTCCTTTCAACTAAGTCTTTACTTTGATTTTTAGTACTTTTTCTAGATAGGAAAATCTATTATGTACATATCTAAGCCACTGAATAACAGAACACTGTTACCATATCATGGGTCACTAAACTGCTTGTAACTGACAGAATTCACCTAAAATGGCATTACAGTTAGCCAGCATTGAGAAACATACTCCTGAACTGTACATAGTTTGGAGCACTCATGCAAGGAGACTGATTAGGGTGCATCTAATACCCAGAGTTCGATTTTATGCCAATTGAACAGTGGGCAGAGCTTTTGCCTTACCTATTTCTTAGATGTAATACATTGGTCCCATTGAATCCTTTACTAGAGTACCTAGTAACCCAGGAAAAGAAGTGGTCATTGCTTCAGTTCCCTCTTACGTCTGGAAACAATCACCCACCTCCACAGTATTTCAGTTGGTGAATTACTTGATACAGCCATAGAAGAGTTTTGGGTAGACTGTAACACTACACTTCCCGTGAGTATTACATATTTTTGTATTTTGTTTCAAGAATGTCCTTCTAAATTAGAAGATAAAAGAGACTGGTGAACTGTGTCTGTGTGATGTGTTAGGAGCATTTAGAAAGAAAATACCAATCCCATTATACAAAGCATTAAGAAACTCCATTTTGTAATATTGTGTATGATTCTGATCACACATGTTTTAAGACAAAAACTAGTGTGAGCTAGAAAAGGGATAGGCAAGGTTTAGTAGACAGGGCACATGTATTGGGATTAATGTGAATTAAAGAGGAAAGACATTGGAGATAAGCAGCCAAGAGGAAAACGTGATGCTGAATAAAGGTTACAATATGTACGCATATGAATAACTTTAGACTGTGAAAGAGGTGACAGTTTAATAACTCTGAAAATATTTCTAGAAGGAACAGCTGAGACAAAACCAAATTCCCCATTTCTCTGAAAACAAAAGCCACTGCCCCATATTATGTGATTGAATGTGACTTAAGTCCTACTTTCTACATCCTTATGGGGGGATTTATACATGTTGGTCCCAGGTGGCAGCATTACTGGCAGCAATGTTTGAAAGATTACTTGAGCAAAGGAGGAATTACCTGATGCATGAGATACTTCCTGTGAGAAATCTACAAAATGGAAGAGGGAAGAGAATTGTGATCTGTACTGCAGGAAGCCATGCTGCAGGACAGAATCCTGTAACTGCCAGGAGCAACAGGTCACATGAGTCTTCGAAGTTTTATCAGAGGGTTATGTAAGAGAAAAGCAGCTGTCATAAAATGACTCCTTAGGCAAAACAGAACAAGGAAAAGAAACCCAAGGGAAGTGCCTTTGAAAAGACAAAGTAACATTGCAGCTGATGCAGGAAATGCAACTGCTGAAGTAAACAAATCAGCAGATGAAAAAATTATAGATGACAAGAACAAAAAAATCCTTGAGCACTTTAACCTGAAAGGAGCAAAGCCTGCAGCATGCCCCAGAGTGTGTCACCTCCAAGGTCCCAGGACACTTTACCAAGTATTTGGGACAGCCTCGTGGGTGAGCACTTGCTGCCTCAGGGTCTGCCCAACTTTGTACCTGGAAGGGTTCACCTGAAAAGGAAGGACAGGCTTTCCACTTCTGACTCCTCCTCAGCTGCTTCTAATGCTGACTGGGCATTTTGCATAGGGGAAAATGAAGTACAAATTTCTGAAACTCAATCAGAATTCAACCATATACTCGGATAAAATGTGCTGAGCATTGAAGTTACATGGCAACTCACCTAAGATTCAAGTTTAGAAAATTGAAGTTAGATCAAAGTTGAGTTTATTTATGACAAATCATTCATTATATATTACAATAATTACAAACTCTTTTATTACACCTTATTGCCATAATTTTGTTCTTGATACACAGATGATCAAGAACATGGATTTAGGCAGTAACAAAAAAAAGATACTAAAATTACAAACTTCGTGTTTCATTTCTGTGGCATAGAAAAGGCTATCATCAAAAGAGTAAAGTTACTAACAAACATACAAGGGGATTCCCCTTACACCTTTTTTTCCCAGGAACTTATGTCATCTAATGTATAGTAAATACATATATATAAATATATATTTACACATCTCCTGCAAACATAAATTTACACAATCACTGAAAATCTGACATCTCTCCCCCAGCAGACAGCTCTCAGACATTCCTCCCAGCTCCCAGAACATCTAATAGGAAAAAAACAATTCTGTAGTCCATGGTTTTAAATTAGTCACCCTATTTCTGAGCCAGCTGTTATCTTCTCCCTACACAGGGCTGCTGGTGTAACAAAAGGATTTGCAGTTTGTGACAAACAGCATCTAACCTACCTTCACCACAGGAAAGGTCTACTAGGGATACCCCCTCATACCTAGTCTGAGTCACTGCTGCTGCTTGAGGAGTCTGTTGACATAACTTCTACATCATCTTCATTCTCTTTATTGTGTCCTGGAGGTTCCAGCATGAAGTCATTACTATGATTAGGAGGTAGCATGTTCATTGACATATCAGTTGACTGCCAAGGATACTGAGGAGCAAGCACATCTGGAGAAAAAGGCATAATCAAGAAAACTTTCAGTTCTGTATATTGACAAATTCAACAAGACAGCTCAACCAGAACTTCAATTTAAAATCAAAACAAATCTTGAAATCCTTTGGACAGATTAAACTCTCCAGTAACAGCTGGAAAACATCTCATGATGAAGGAATTCTGTAATGTAAAAGTCTGCTCTGCCAGAGAAGCCCATTTATGTAGGTGGCTCTTGATAACTCATATACTCAGTACAGAGCTTTTCATCTTCAAAGCACAGTTTGAACTGATTTAGCACTCACAGCTACTTGGAGTAATGAAAATTATCACGGTCTGTCAGTATACAAAAACAGATTAAAATATTAGATAAAAAATAATTCAGGCAAACCATAAAAATTCAGAGAAAAAGAAAAATTTATCCAAATATGCCTGAAAACCTTTATCTGATCAAGCTCTGAATGGAAGCCAGTGTTTTACATTGTGTGGCCATGCCTCAGTGCTAGAACCAGTCTGCTATTAAAACAGGCTGAATGTGTGTGCTAAGCAGCCCCAAAGTTTGGAGTCTACCAAGCAGCCCAGCAACTGGTCTGCACATTCACTAAGAACTCAGTAACTGGACATCTCTGCAGGAGTCTCCAAAAGGACTAGATCCCATAATTAGCATTCTCAGGACATACCTCCACGCACCAACAGATTCAGCATCCCTACACAAAATGCTCAGGCAGCTTCAACTGTCTTCTAAATCAATGTTTCCCTCCTACCTTGACAGTCTAGTTATGTGAGGGTTTAACCTGACAGAGGAGCCCAAGACTCAAATAAGAACTTTACTGGAGGAGTTTAAATCCCACATTCTCCAGCTTCTCAAGGAAAATTCCTAAAATTCCTGAAAATTCCTTTCAGTTTTTATAGAGACAGCACTCAAAAGTAAGTGGATCAAGTCTGCATCCTCTAAGGCAAAGGAGCCAGCCAGAACGGGCTCTACCAAAACATAAACAAATTAATGCTCAAACTCC
Organism: Chamaea fasciata; assembly: GCF_029207755.1. Lineage (NCBI taxonomy): Eukaryota > Metazoa > Chordata > Aves > Passeriformes > Sylviidae > Chamaea > Chamaea fasciata. The sequence goes on along the minus strand of NW_027094087.1, from coordinate 53,916,342 downwards.
ATTAGGAAGTCACAACCTTAACATTTCCTCTGACCATATTTCAAAAGAACAGAAAAGTTACATGGGCCAATCCTCAGCATTTCCCTGGTGGGATGCTAATGAACAGACGCAGTGTCCTACTCCCATTCAGCTCACTGACCCGTTTTATCTGAGGCCCGAGGTTTACAAAGTGAGATGATGCAGAATTTCAAGGCACTCCCTAAGAGGTGACAACAGGATTAGACAGATGATTGGAAACACAAAATCCAAATTTACTATTTCTTCAATGGAGTCACAAGAGGGGTTTTTTTAACAAATTCAGCATGATTTTTGAAAACAAGCTTTCCATAATGCCTGATAGTGGTTTAACAGATAAGTAAGAACTGTTCCATATCTCCTATGAAGCCAAACTGAGACTTTTTCCACCATTTAGTCTAACCACGGTAGATCAATGCTGAGTAGGTACAGAACAACTAAACTCTTGATTCAATTACTGTAATTTATTGCTAAATTCAATTTTTGCAGGAAGGAATGAATCCCACTGAAGTCAATGGAAATGCCCATTTCACAAAGCAATTAAGGGATTAAAGCTTGTATCCCACACTCAATGTATTATCTCAGCAGTTGTCCCTTGCCATGTCTTTTAAATCCAGAACTTCTAAGCATAGACTCAAAGAAAGGTAGGGAATGGCAATAAACCACCTTTCTTCCAAATACAGCTTTCATAATTCCATGCTTTGTCATCACCACTAAGCAAAAGCTGCTCTGAAAGTACTTCTTTCTAATATATCTGGAAATCAATTATTTATTTATTTTAATATCTGAACGTAACTGAGTTTTGTTTATATTGACTTAGCTGCAGTGTCTGCAGTTTAGCATGAAATTTTAAAAAAAATGCAATTTCTAATTACCTTTCTTTACCAGGTCTTCACTGCTAGGGAAAAACATTAACCACAATTTTCATTGCTTTACCTCTGATTTTTCTTTGCTAAGGGAAATGTGTAACTGCCGTGAATCTAAAAGCAATAAAGAAAAACAAAACAAATCTGAGTTTCACTTACCTGGCAGTCTGCCTGCTGCAAGTGCATCCCCTGGTAAGTGTCCATTGACTCCATTGGTGGATGGGTTGTTCATCTGACCCAAGAGACCACTTCTCATTTCCAGATCTGTAGGATATGGCCTACGTGGGTCCCCTTTAAGAAAAAAAAGAATGCTTTGAAATATTTAACAGTTGTCTTGCAGACATTAGCTTTAGCTTCAGAGCCTAGTTTAATGACCAAAAACCTCCATATTTTGGTTGCTTGGATAAGCAACAATCATCACACCTGTTTTATTAAAATCCAAGTTTGTCTTTCACTTAGACTTTCTTTGTTCATTCAAACTTCACAGAAAAAGCGTATTTAAAAGCCTCCCAACAACCCAAAGCAACTAAAATCAAAAAAACGCCATCCTATTTAAAAGATATCTTTGCTCTTCCTGCTCTTTCACAGCTGAACATCAAGGACAGGAATTGAATCACATTTTCATTTTGGACAAAGAGCATAGTACCCTAAATTGAAACATGTCACAGTAGAAGTTCTGCTTCTGACTCCATTGTTTACTAACATTCTCTAAAGGAATATTGTAAGGGGCAAGAGGGAACACAACCAAATACATAAAAAAGCCTTTAGCATACTTGGCTTTGACTTACAATCGGGGTAAACATTAAGGGGGAAAAACGCAAACAAAGGAGAACAGAGGTAGCCAGTCTGTTAGTGAAAGCAGACAGTTTCATAACCTTTTGGAGACGTGTGTAAAATCCACAGGACTTTAGATTTCCATTTTTGCTGAAATATTACATAAAACAGCTGAAAAAATTATTACTCTAATAAACCCCAGTGATTATCGCCATATAAAAACATTGTAAGACCAGATATTAACCGTGATTTATTATTAAAAAACAAATCTACTGTCATAAACACAACAGTTACCTGGTACCCATGTCAGAGGGGCACAAACAGCATTGCTAGCACTGATCCTATGGGCGTATTTAATTATTTCTTCAGAGGAAATGGCACCTGGAAGAACAGAAAAAAATGCTGCTGCATTCTCAAGAGATTGCATCATTTAATCATTTCAGAATATTGGCCACCAATATCTAAAAGACTGGAAATGTGATTTTGCCAAACATTAAGAGCCTGGTTCAAATGCAATGACTGTTTGGAAGATCGTCAGACTACACAAAGATTAGCTTTGCACTGAACTGATTTTACACAAACAAGTACAAAATACCTTCAATATCAATGGTTCTCCAACCTCACGAAAAACACAAACAGTCTCTCAAACAAGTGTACTTGACAAGCACAAAAAAAAATTCTAAAACTTCAGCTCCTGCTTTATTATAGAATTTTCTGTTACAAAGAAATTTTTTTATTAGTTTAGTAATTGTAGACTGTACCCAGAGGAGTCTTTCCGAATATGTGCCTGTACCAGATTAATAGAAACTTTATTGAATTCCTTGATTTTCTAGGTGAAAGAAGCAAAATTACAAAAGACACTGAAAAAAAAACCAACCCCCCAAAAAAAAACCCCAACCTGAAGAAGATGCCTCCCTGCCCCCCCACCAAAAAAACCCAAAAAAAAACCAAAAAACCCCCCCCAAAAAAAAAGAGTTTAGCTTGGTAAGTGCCACAGAATGGCAGGAATTGCTAAAATTACAATCTAGTATCACCAGCTAGTCAGTCTTTCAAATACAGTGCATATACACACAAACATTCTCTCCCTTTTCTTAGCAAACTTCCTGAGGCAGTTACTTAAGTAATCAGATACACTATTATCAGTTCAAGAAGACTGCTGAGACACTTTCATATTAAAATATGAAAACATTAAAATATGCAACAAAAAAAAAATTCAATCCTGCCGTTATTCTGAGGAAATGGTTATAGTCTCATAATGAAATGGAAATTTGTTTACACACAAAGCATCTGAAATCTGTGATAGCGGAATTAAAAAGAAAAGGGCCCAATTTGAGCTCACTAACAGCTTTCTTGAGAGCTGCATTTATGTAGTATGTACAATCATGGATACTCACCTTTTCGTGCTTTTTCAATTGATTTCAGTTTTTCCTTTGCTTGATAAACAGCTGTTGCCTAGTTGTAAAAAATAAATCCCCACAAAGTAAACCAAACCTTCAATGCATCTTTAATTGATAAACGTGTACATAAAGTCAGCTCTGTGAATAAACCCTTCCATTTAATTGCATTTTGAAAGAGAAACTTCCGTGAACATTTTCAAAATACACAGAAATAAAGTAGGTTTAGAAGAAAATTAGCATTACAAAAAAAAGCCACTTAATACCATGATAACTAAACAGTGTTTGACTACTGAGAAAAAACCCAAACCACTAGGCTCTTATGAAGTTTTAAATATTTAAATCTTCTCAAACTAACACAACACCACTTTGCCCAGAACCACCTTTTCTACAAGAAGATGCTCAAAAGCAAACACATCATTATGAACTTACCAGTATGTGCTCTGCTTCTTTTAGCTGTTTCTGCAGCTGCTGAATGTCATTATCCCGCTTTTCTACTACCTTTTCTAAAAGCTGCATTTCATGATGGATTTTTCCCTGATCAACTGCCAACTTCATTAGTTCTTGAAATTCTCCATCTCTCTGAATCAGCAGTTCCAGGATCTATTGAACAACAGTTTTGTAGAACTTTTAATTTGGCTAGAGTAACAACACAGCCTCAGTGATGCTACAAAGAAGAGCAAATGGCATCCATAGGTGCATTTTTGTTTGAATGAAAAACAAAACAAAATTTCTTCCTGTTTGCAGAAACAGCCTATAAGGCACATAAAAAATGAATAAACAACAGGAGAACCAATAATGCCTTTGTAGCAGGGCCAAAGCCCCATCCTGACCACTAGCTTGAATACAGGCAAGAATAAAGGGAGAAAACAAGAACAAACAAAAGAATGGAAAAAAATTAGAAGTAAAGCACTATGCTTGCCCAAAGAATCATAATTCAGAAAGTCAGCTTACCTGGCTCTCCTCTCCTGGTTGTGGAAGCTTCTGGTTTCTTGAAATTGCCAAAATTTCAATTAGTTCCCTGAAAGGAGAACTCAGTTTGCAAAATTTTCTAAGACATTATAACATCAAGTCACCCAAAAATTACCAGTATTACTGGTATCATTACAAAAGTATTCATGGACCTGAGCATTTTATATTTTATAGTACAGTGTAGGCAGGGATTTTTCAACCAAGAAAGCACTTTTTTTTCTTTGTTATTTGAGCTCATGAAGCCCTCATGTATTTGAACTCAAGGAATGTGTTAAGTTCCTGTTAAACCATAAAAGACATAAGCAGAAGCTGAGAGAAGAAACAGCATAATGAAGTACACCCATACCCTTCTTCTACTACCTTTGTTTATTGCAAGAGGGTCTTCCCTGTTTTACTTCTCTACTCTTCTCCATTTTCCCCCAATATACTTGTAGTTTAGAGCAATTAAGTCTACACTTTCAAATACCTACAGAGTCTGTTATGGAACCACTTTTACAAGTATTTCAACAATGGTGTATTAGCTGTGCATCAAGCACTCACACAAAAATAAAAAACCACCCTGGTAATATTCTGGAGCTAGGCTAGAAGTGCTTCTCAAACAGACCTCTTGATCACTCCTCCAGATATCCAGATACTCTGCCACTGTTCTGAAAAGCCAGCAAGAACCCCTGGGGTACCATGATGCAAAAAGGCATTTTCTCTAAATTTAGCCAAGTTATTTGGCTTCTAAAGCTATGAATGGCAATCCAACCTTATGCAGGAGTAACTGTCTATCTGGAGACACTGTCCCTGGAATTACTGACTCTTTGCTTGGTCCAGCGTAAGCAGATCAGTGGGGTGTGTGAGTAATACAGCAGTGGGGACAAAAATGTCTTTAAAAAACCCCAGTAAAGCTCTAATCTTGGTCCATGTCTCTTGGTCACTCCTGAACACTAAAGCTGCCACTAAAGCTTTATTCTACCTGACCAACACTGAGCAGTAGCAAATAAAATCCATTTTAGGCAGGTCAGCTACCACCATTAAGGATGATGTCATGGAGTGCTGTAATTCTACCCTGTGTCAGCCAGATAGATGTAGTTTCAGATGTAGGTTCAGAACTATAGAAAGGCTACACATTAGACATGTGGCTAAATTTTTGCCCCTACCACCAAAACACTATTGTGACTGAGAAAGGCCTGGCCCCAGGGTGCTGCAACACTTTGCTGATCAACAGAAAGATTAATTAAATGCTGCTGAGCGTTGCCCTGGGTTCATTGCGGTAGAACACTAGTTCCAGCATCCAAAAAAAAAAAAAATTAAAAAAAAAAAAGTAATTTAGACGAAGAATTTGTTTTCCTTTTTTCCACGAACACACGTTCTCTGGCAATCCTTATGTCACAATAAATCTGTGACTGAGGATAAAGCTTAACCAGACAAGAAGAGCAACTCACCAATAGTTTATCCTACTCTTGGTAATCACTGAGCGAGCAAGCGACAAGGACAGCACAGGTTATTCACTGAGGTGTGGAAAATAATTAGCAACTATCTGAACTTCACTGCCAGCTGTGCCTCCACGACCTGGTTGACAACCTGGATGGCGATGACCAGCCTGGACTCCAGACCGCGGACTAAGTATCTGAGCATTTCTAGCACTCTGAAGACGAGCTCTACAGCCTGCTTGGAGTGGATGTAGCACTAATACAGGCAATGACCAGAACAGCTTATGTCATGCAACACCATCTACATATTTCTGACTCAAGCATAATTTTTAGTGACTAATAAAATGCCTAAAATCAGCGTGTGAGTGTGCACTTCACAGGAAACGCAGGTGTCAACCAAGTGAGAAAGGCAAGTGGGAGAAAAAGGAAGCGCTCTTCTCTCCGTAAATGGGAGGCGAAGCACGACCGATGCTTTCCCACTGGGATGAGCGCCGGGAAGCACTGCGCAGGGCCAGCCCCTCTCCCGCAGAGCCGGCCTGAGGACGGCGAGAGAGCAGGGAAACGTGCGACCGAGCCGGGTCGGGCCGGCGATTCGGTCGGGCCGGGCCCCTCCCATCCCAGCCTCAGGGGCTCCCGCTCCGCCCGCCGGAGGCTCCGCGCACGGAGCGCGCCGGGAGCCCTCACCCCGCCCCCGGTGCCCCGCCGCCACCCGCGGCCGACGGGGGGCCGAGCGCGGTACCTGGCCAAGAGCTCGAGATCCTCCAGCGCCGCCAGGAGCCGGTCCCGGGTGCTGCTTCGCTCCCCGCCTCCCCCGCCCGCCGTTGCTCCGGCCCCGGCCCCGGCCCCGGCCCCGGCTCCTGCCGCCGCCGCCGCCGCCGCCGCCATCGCCATCCGGGCGCGGGCCCGAGCGGGAACCGCCCCCGTGCGGAGCGGCGGGCGCGCGGCAGCGCCCCCGGCGGCGGAGGGGCGAGCAGCAGCCGCGGGGCGGAGGGCGGATCCCTTCCCGCCGGCTCTCGGGAGGCGGCCGGGGGCGGGGAGGCGGCGGGGCCGGGCGGGGCTCGTCCCGGGGGCAAGGGGGTGAGGGGAAAGGAGTTCCCGTCTGTGTCGTGGAGAGCGTCTGTCAGAGCCCTGTCTGGGGACCCCGTCGCTGCGCGGGGATCTGCGCTTGCTGCTCTTTGACTCACAGAGTCGGTGAGGTTGGAAAAGACCACTGAGATCATGGAGTCTGAACAGCACCACGTCAGCTAGGCCAAGGCACTGAGGGCCGCGTCCAGTCTTTCCTTAAGCACCTCCAGGGATGGTGACTCCACCTCCTCCCTGGGCAGTCCATTCCAATGTTTAACCACCCTTTCTGCGAAGAAAATCTTCGTGACATGCAACTTAAACTTCGCCTGCTGCAGCTGAGGGCTGTGACCTCTCGTCCTCCTTGTCCGGGAGAAGAGGTCAGCCCCCACCTGGCTACAACCATTCCAACTGGAATGCATTTGTGGGGTCCAAGGGTCCAAGAGCCTCCAGACGACCCGGATGTATGCTAAAGACACAGAAAATAGACAGGAGGTGAAGTGTGTGCAACTGAGTTACATCTTCAGGGGTTTAACTCAATTTTTGCGAGTCTTGGTGTCCAAAAATCCCTCAGGTGCCTTTGATCAGATGGAGGATTTCTCACAATCTCAGAAAGAGTCAGGTTGGGACCACACAGGGTCATCTGGTCTAACCTCCCTGCTCAAGCAGGGTTGTCCTAGAGCACACTGCACAGGATTGCATCCAGAGGGTTCTTGATATCTCTAGTGAGGGAGACTCCATAACCTCTCTAGGCAGTCTGTTCTAGCGCATGGTCACCCACACGGTGACAAAGTTCATCCTAATGTTCAAGTGGAGCTTCTTGTGCATCAGTGTCTGCCCATTGCCTTTTGTCCTATTGCTTGACACCACTGAAAGGCACCAGGCTCCATCCTCTGACACCTCACCTTTAAACATTAACATATGGTGTTTTACTGACCACCAAAGAAGGTTAAGTGCCTGATACTGAAAGCATAACAAAACCCTGAGTTTTAAATCAGACCAAGACCAGGGTTTTACGTGAGCTAGCTGTCCCACACATGACCAGCAGAAACACTGCCCTCCTGACGCTGCCTGTGCAGACCTGTGTGTCCATGAAGGCTGAAGGCAGCTTGGTGTCCATCACGGCCTTCTACACACAATGTCTGGAGCAGGTAATAGGTGCAAATCCTGCCCCAAACCCTGCCAGTAGTTGAGTTATAATTAAAAAGTACTGCTGTGTTGTGGGGTTTTTTTTAATGCTGCTCTATATGGGCTGGTGAAACAGGCCTCTCCTTCTGGGTGGAGTCACAGTGAAACCAGTGGAATTTTTTATATTCATGAAAGTTTCAGTAATGTTGAAAGACCCTGAGGGGCCAGGGTGGAGAGAAGATGAGGGAGTACAGCGTGAGAGCTAATCTGGGGCCAGGGTTCATTAACCAGGGCAAGCACTGCCACAGAACAACAGGGAGCCCCAGACCCCGTGTCCTGCTGTCAGCAGGCAGCTGCCAGTAAACAGCGATTTTCTTCTTCCCTGATTAGCGTGAACAATAACATCCCTGACTGCTCTGGTATTTACTCTGTTACCTTCTGCAATAAGTATGTTCCTGAGAAATTTGCATTTATTTAAAGAAGAAAAAAAAGGCAAGAAACTCATTAGTCAGTAATTCTTTGAACTTCGATTTAAATTAGCAATTCAACATTCTGAGATTTGTGATAAAGCAATGAGATTTGGCAACTCTGAGAAAAAAACTTCGCCAACAGGAGTTATTTAAAATTCCTTTGCAACGCCCAACAACCCTCAACATTCTGATTGTAAATAGTTTGGGAATTCTGTTTAAACTGCATAGCAGATAAAATCTCATCAAATAGTTCTGCCTTTTAAATAACTTTTTCTTGCGCTTTTTTTCCCCCTCTTCTATTTCCTTGCTTTTGTTCAGGGAAAGATGTAATCACTGATGGTGTCTGGTTGTGCATCCAGTTCACTGATTTGTTAGTGTCTGTATGGGTGCATAAATAGAAAGAAATAGCGACCTCGAAAACAAAGCAGTCCTTCCACTAAATCATTTTCTTCCTCATACTCATTTTGACATCTGAATTATTTAGACTTGAAGTACTTCTGCAATATTTCAGGGCAATAATGCTGATTTCACTTGAGCTGAAAGCTTGCAGCATTAATAGGACACCCAGAGTTGACAGGTGTGAATATTGGTTATAGGAGATTTTTGTAGCCTGATTTTTCATTCTCCTTGTGCCCAGGAGCTTGTTCCCTCTCTTCCTCTTGACAGCAGTACTACTCCCACCCAACCAGGCCAATACCACCCATCTTTCACTGGAGCAGCCACCCTTCTCTCCCTACTTCTCAAATGTCTGTCCCTCTTCCAGGCAACATGGACAACTCTCTGCTTTCTACTTCCCAGTCCTTTCCTTGTCCTTGCCCTGGCAATGCAGCCATAGCTGGAGAATGCAGTGGAATAGGCAGAGACTTAATTGTGCTCATGCCTCTGTGTGGGAGGACAGGGTGAGACCAGAGGTATCAGGGAATGCCTGCCTGTGCCAAGACACAGAAAGTCATTCAGACCATGTCACAGGGGTCATCTCCTTCAGGGCAAAGGGAAAGGCTGGGTAAAATGGGCTCATGCCCCAAACTTGTCCCATGGGCTGATTACTTTAGGACTGAGTGAATAATTTGCTGAATAGACTTCTGAAGCATTTGCCTATAAAAACAACAGAGCCTCTGTTCCTCCAGTGTTGGTTCCTCTGTTACCTCGGTTCTTCAGTGCTTTTCGCCCTCTTTCCCCTGGGGTAAACTTTTTTCATAGTTGTGTTGGTTTTGAGCCAGACCTGCTTCTTTAAAGATCATGCCTCTCCTGAATAACTAAGCATTGTTCCCAATTTCTTCCAGTAGTCTGAGAACATTTTAGTTTGTGTGGCCATACATGGATCTTTGCACAGTGAGTTTATTAGACATTTCAGAGCTCTTTCATTTCAGATTGTCTATTCAATGGCATACTGAATGTATTGTTAAGAACCTGCTAGCACAAGCAAAAATAGCTTTTTTTATCTTGTTCAGTTGAGTCTTGTCTCTTCCTGAATGGGCCTTGAAGTGATGATCTGCAGAGCAACCCAATTCCTCCTAGACAGGTCTAGGAGCAGCTGATCTGTTCTAATAGTTCACCAAGGCCAAGAAACTGAGATGTTGCTAACTTCTTATGTCCTAGCTGGAGATTTTCACCTGCCCTTAGCTTCTCCTTGGTGTTTGCCATATGGTCCATGAGCCACTTCAACTCATAACCAGACTGAAGAATATTCAATTTGGGAGAGGGTGTTCATTTCCTTCTGCGTTAGAGAGTGAACTCTAACCTCATCATATGGAACCATGCCACAGAGTGTGGCTTTGGTTACAACTAATGTCATGGGACTAGTGCTGAAAAGTGAAGACTTCCCCTTCTCTTATTTGTAATTCAGAGCAATTCCGACCTAGGATTCCTCTAGTGCAAAACCTTTTCTTCCAACATAACGTTGTAATTCCTTAACTTCAGGTATTCCTACCTTTCTTTCCATGAACTAGAGGATCACTTTAGAACATGGAATCTGAGTTGTAGACAATCTCTCCTAAGAAGCCCAAAGCAGGTCTGTGCTTCAGTTAAAATCTGATTTTTCTGGGCTACAGTGCTTTTCAGCTGTCTTCTAATTTATAGATTCCAGACAGTAGACATCAAGTGTTCAGTTGGCAACAGCTGAGTTTATCACACTCTAGTATAATAACGAAAAATACTGACTACAGAAGATACATAACTTCTGAAGGCTCTCAGGATCATGTGTGATAAAGCATTGCAAGCACTACAAATAAAAAGACAGGAGGATAAGCAAGGAGAGCAAGACGGGAAAAGGACGGAACAAATACTCATTTCCACTTCCCCTAGATAATGTAAAAATAAAATCTTTTCTGTCAAACATCATCTAAAATAGAAAGCAAACATCTTGAGTGCTGTTTGGAAGGATTTCACAGCTGTACTTTGGTCTGTGAAGATGAGAATAAATGTCCCTCATTTATCAAGATGTCTTTGCACCATTAATATTTTGAAAAGTGTCTGATAAATCATCTATTTCTTATTGCTATTTAGAAAGAAATCTATGTTTCCCAGCTCGCTTATGTCGGATAGTGATTTTAGACCAAGAGATAAGAAAGGAAATGAAAAAGGTGTCCTGCTTAACTGGTGTAATTTTAGAACAGGTTATAGATGAGATAAAAGTAGATATTACTATGAGCCAAAATTTATTTGGGGGGGGGGGGGGGGGAGGGGGGAAGGCGTGTGAAACACTTGTACATATGGCCAAAACCACAGTTTGGTATGCCATTCCAGACTGTTTCAGCACAGAATTAGCTCTGCTTTGAGCTATATTAAACTTGAGTTACACTGATTTCTTCTGGTGTAAATTTGGGCACAGAGCCCTTAAGACAGGAAGTAACTCAGGCAGAAAGCAGTCCTTGCTTTCAGTCTGCTGGAGGGCTTGTGGGGACCAGTGCTGGCCTATGAAGTAGGAGGTGTTGAGTGGGAAAGAGAACCAAAATTGGCCCTGGATAGTAAGGGGAGGGAAAGGAAAGAAAGAAAGAGAGAGAGAGAGAGAGAGAGAGAAGGAGAGGAGAGGAGAGGAGAGGAGAGGAGAGGAGAGGGAGAGGAGAGAGGAGA